>NW_027332214.1:7510000-10010000 GCF_041222505.1 Epargyreus clarus
ACCGTTAGTAGTACGTGACATTTCATTGACCATATAGGACAACATAGAATCAGAGTTCATTTCTTCTTCCGCGTATGAACTAGAAGATGACTCCTCTTCCTCTGGAACATAAGTTTTATCCGCAGTATCATTTGAATAAAAACTCTCCTCGCTGTCAGAATCATGTACTGATATCACGCTATATCTCGGTTCAAGCTGAATTAAAGATGTGTCATCAGAATTAACCGTAACTGAGATATTTTCCTCAGTAGATGATTCCTTAGGAGGTTCCTTGTCATTTAAATTGAAAGTCACTCGTTAAAATGATTCTTTATGATTATTATCATCATTTGACACATTCATAAATCTATCCTCTAAAAATGAAACATCCCTAGCTTTAGTACAGTCCCTAGTTGTCAGGGTCTAATAATCTATACCCCTTAGTATCTTCGCAATAGCCTACGAAAATATACTTCTTAGCTTTGGCTTGCAATTTGTTTCTTTTATTTATATGTACATATGCAATACAGCCAAAAGTACGTAAATGTGATATGGATACCTTTTTATTCATCCACTTCTCCTCCGGAGTGCAGCCTCTAACTGCCAAAGTTGGAGATCTATTCTTGAGATAGACAGCTGTGTTTACGGCTTCAGCCCAAAAGTTCTGCCCAAGGTTGGCTTCTCGAAGCATGCAGCGTGTCTTCTCCATTATGCTCCTATTAGCACGTTCAGCAACTCCGTTTTGCTGAGGAGAGTATGGCACTGTTGTCTGGTGTACAATACCATTCTGCTTCAGAAATGTCTGAAATCTAAAATTACAATATTCAGTTCCATTATCACTACGTATACGTTTTAATTTCTTATTCGTCTGATTTTCAACTAAAACCTTCCAAAATTTAAATGTTTCAAAAACTTCATCTTTCTTCTTCAAAAAATAAACAAAAGTCTTCCTAGAAAAATCGTCAATAAACGTTACGAAATATCTAGCTCCACCAATCGACGTAGAAGGCATTGGACCACACAAGTCAGTGTGAACCAACTCTAAGACTTCCGTCGCTCTATTAAAAGAACGCTTAGGAAATGATGCACGAGTTTGCTTTCCCTCGATACATGATACACATTTTTGAAAATTAGTTTTATCATATGAAATTCCTGTAACCATACCTTGTCTTAATAACTCCATACCACGAAAATTAAGATGTGCAAGACGACGATGCCATACCTGCTGAGAAACACTATCTTTCTCAGTAACGGCAGGTATCGCCACAGCTGTACCTGTATCTTGCTTATTCACATATAATTTCTTCTTAGTACAACCTGAATCTGAAATGCTATTAAGACTAATGTTACAGTTAAATTTAGACGAATCAACTGTGTCTAAGCAATAGACACCATTACATAAAGTGGCTGTAGCAATTACATTCTTATTATCAAAAATATTGCACTTGCTATTGTTTAAGACCAGTTTAAGCCCTTTTGCAGTCATAGCGCTAACAGATAACAAATTTGTTGTTAAATTGGGTACATAATATACGTTATTTATTGTTCTAACGTTACCTTTTCGCATAATGACCCTCACTGTACCTCTGCCAGCGGTATATAGCTTATCACCGTTCGCTATCGTTACATCTATTTTGTCTTCATTTACAAAATTCCTTATAATACTTTTGTCACCGCTCATGTGTTCTGTGGCACCGCTGTCCACATACCAAGAACCATGCATAATGTTCGCTGACAACGCAGATAGTAGGCCTTTCGATTTGTCAGTATTGGTCTTCTTTTTACAGCTCGACTTGTGACAATCTTTAACACGTTCCCTGCGGCACAGATTTTTCTGTACTTTCCATTACTGCGTTACGAGTTGTTTTAAACCTCGTCTTATATCCGACATTGTGGCGGCACGAGGCGTGTTAAATCCCACCGCCCGAAGGAGACTAAAATCCTTTTTTTGGCGCCAAATAAGGCAAAATCAACGGCTTTTGTCTTGATTATTATTAACAATGAGTTGATTAACCTAAAACTGCCGCCGCCCTTGGTTAAATTCGTTACTTTAGATTCTATGGGTAAAATAAAATGTGGGTCTAATGCACCTCGGACCGCACTGAAAAATGGCAGGTTTCCATATAATTTAGTGATGGGAAAATAAATATCGATTTTATTTTATTGTTTTTATTTATCAACGTTATGGACAGAATGAATATAAAAAGGGGAAAAGTTATGGATGTTTTTCATTGAAACATTTCAGACAATAAGGTTTTTTGCAAACAGTGCATTCCGTGAGATTTTTTTTTGGGTTTTTGTCTGCCTCACGACATGTCAAGAATGTGCGGAGTTTTTCGTAGCATCCGACACATCTCTTCTTCTTTGGACCCTTATCGAGATGATGTGCTTTCTTTGCAGTGGATTCTGAAAAGTAGGAGCAAGTAGATTAGGGTAAAGAGTAATCGGAATACTCGGTAACGATTTTGCCTACGTTTCCTATATCAATAATGTAGTAATAGCAGTAACTTTTGTTTGAACCATAACAGGAAACGTAATTATCTATAATGTAATTTCTTACTATACGGATATACGCCTAGCCTGCCAAGTCTCACTACTGGACTTTCACCTAGACAGAGTATATTTGTGACTTACCTGTTTTTGAAATATCTTCCTGTATTCTGATTCTGGCTCAGATTTTTCAACCGGTTTTTCTTCATCTTCCTCCATGATCAACTTTTTTCGGCAACGTTTCGACATGATAATTTTCAACATAAAGACAGCGGTCCTACTTCGTCGCTACGCAGCCTCGACTGCGTTGCACAACACTAACCACGTGAAGCTAGCGTGGGGTGCGGTACGAGGTGCGTGGGGAAACGTGGCGTTCCCAACCTCGTTCCGCACTGTGTTAGCATTATTATTTGTTCAGTGCGGTACGAGGTCTAACAAACCCGACATTAGGTTGGTGTACCATAGAACTAGGAATCAGTAGCACATCACAAACATATAGTTATCACTCTCCTACACTGAACCAGACGGAAGTTATGCCTCTCGCACCACAGAGAAGTTAAAGTTTTTTCTTACCGCTATAACGACCAGACATGGACGAGGTGTTTTAAGCCGCGTTCCGCAGCTAACGTGTTAATGACATGACCTAATTTCTTGCACCGGAAACATCTTGTTTGTTTTCGAACAAACAAGGCGGAAGCATCTTCACCCTTGTCATATCTTCGGATATTCTCCTGCAATAACTTTCCTTTAACAATTTCACTGGATAGTACCACATTCGAATTCTCTAAAGCCATTATAAGAGGATCGTAGTCAGATGTTAAACCGCTTAACATAATCACTGCTACAAAATCATCCTCTAAAGGTGCGCCTATCTCGCTCAACTGCTGTGACAATCCCGTAATTTTGTTAATGTAGCTTTCCATGTCCTCACTCTCATTGAGTTTTATTGCAAATAATTTTCTGAGGAGACCCAGCCTGCGACATAAACCTTTGTCCTCATATGCTTTCGACAAGCTGGTCTAGGCTTCATGTGCTGACTTCGCGATGCGTATGTGTGGAATCACTGATGATTCAACAGACAAAGCAATTCGGGCTAACGCTTTCTGTTGTTTCTTACTATCATCTTCCTTATTTTCCACGCATTCCCACAAATCTTCTTGTATTAAAATCATCTTCATCATGAATTTCCAGGAAATGTAATTTTCCATTCCTTTTAATTTTTCAAAGGATATTTCCTTAAATTCGAAGACATTTTGTGAAAATTCGCCGTATTTTGTTTTTGTAGGCGACTTTTATTTTTACAAGATATTATTCAATATTATCCAATATTAATATTCGCGCGGTGTTCTTGTGATCTGGGAACCATAACCTGAAGGAGTTATAGGATAATATAAACGAACTTGCAGGATTAATCACGATATATTACTTGGAATCTGTACACTACATTAAACATACACTTGACAGACAGACTGATCAAATCAAAGAGTGACACATAGATATATTTAAAAGTAAATTAATTTACATTGAGTTTATATATGTATCTTCAACAATTCTCAATCACTAAAGTGCTAGTTAATACCAATATCTAGATAAAATGCAATATTTCTAAACTCTCGATTACCACACCCTTCAACACAGCAAGACAATACGCTATAATACAGATAGGATTATCTGTAAAGTTCAACAACCTTATCAATTTTCAGCTATCTAGCATTTAGTAAGAGCGTAGACAATACCCAAGTCGGTCGTATCATTATCATTCCCCATTAATGAGTTCTCAGCTCTCGCTGTGGCTTGCAACAATGAGTTATAGTTATTGCCGTTATTTTGTACTCACAGGATGCTCTATTCGATTCTCAGTGAAAGTAAATCTCATTAATTTGGTGGAAAATATAAGATGAAGATATTTTTCTATTAATGAAAGATTGAAAGTGCAGCAGTTTTCAACGTGAAGCAGTTTTTTTTAAATATAGAAGTAGCAGACGGGCATGCAATCCACCTGATGGTAAGTGGCTACTGCCGCCCACGGACATCTGTAATCAACCCCAGATAGGATTAGATATTCCTACCTGAGGTCGGCCACAGATGCGCCGCTACCCCTGAGGTCTAAGCTGGAACGCCTCGGAAAAGTCTGTCTCCCTTACCACACCCTTCAAAACGGAACACAGCAGCGCCTGACACTGCTGTTATTAGGTAGAAATAGTTATGGCGGTGGTGCCGCCGGAGTCGAATCACAAAGGGTTCTACCACCTTCGAAGTTCTGCCTTTTGGTGGAAGAGTGTACAATGTACATACCGGCTCACTTACTTAAATGTTTCATAGTCCTCGGAACGGCAACGTATGTGTATGGATTATATCTAAAAGACTTTAGATATAACCCCAGTTCGATATGGAGTTGGTTACAGACCAACCATGGACTGCATACTAGTTTGCTACTTCAATTTTTAAAAGAAACTGATCCCTAGAAAAGTTATATCCTACTCACTAGGGCTCTATCGTGAATCTTAACGTCCTGACACTTCAATTTCATTTATTTATATAGACAAATACTTATTTGATATACAATACAGTCTAAACCTATATGCATGGCCATAAACCACCGCGGGCATTGTTCCGTATACCTAACTTGACCATACATCCCGTTTCAAGCGGGACTGTCCCGTTTTGAGCCCCTTTTCACTGGCCCCGAAGAACAATTGCTTGTGATTGCGAAACTGTCACGTTTTAGGAAAAATAAAATTAGTCCGCAAAATTAATATACATATGTATAGGTTTAATAGGTTTTTATACACATTTAATCATTTAAAGACTATCTAGTCTTAGCGACCTTTTTTTCCTCGACTACCAACCTTTACTTTACTTTTTTGACTTTAGCAACCTACGCCATTAAAATTCCGATAAGTTGCCCAAAATACATAGCAAACGTATCCTGTTTTTAAGTAAAACAAAAATGGTCACTTTACCTACGTATACCCCAATTTTTGTAGTACCGTAAACCCGCAAGATTTACGGAACGGCCCGAGTTTTAACGAGGTCCGGTGTCCTCCTCCACACGCCCGCAAAAATTTAGTTTTACGACAATCGCAAGTGGCCCATTAAACAATTTACACCGACGACGGCTACATTGTTGCTCTTTATGGCTTTTATGCCTTTCCTATAATGGCCGTATTAATAACCAAAGTTCCACTATGAAAGAAAGTTGGATAAGACGGAAGCGTAGCCTCTCGTAAATACTTTGTAGTTTTCAACGCGTTTTCTTTTATCTTTTCACACCCTCTCTCATGGCTTTTATTTACGTGATGTCAACGCTATACTGTAATTTATGTTTTGAAAATCTAGAACAGTAATTACTTTGTTGACTTTAATAAAATGAGAATGTTATGTGTTCTGTAGTTCTACACTCATGAGCCCGACACTAATACTTCCAGACAGCACAAAAATGTACATATTTCTGTGACTGATCGGAAATTGAACTCGGAACTCTAGGTAGCCTACCGAAATAGAATCCACTTCGATAGTAATAATATAAATGTAAATTGTAAATGTGTGTAAATTTAATTCATTCTCAGATTAATAGATTGTACAAACTAAATTGTAGCCCTCACTGTTAAAACAAGTGATATATAATTTCTAATAATGTGCGTATTATGCGACCTAGACAAATGAGAGAATACGTGCGTGCCTGGAGTTCGTAGCTCAAACCCAAAATTAAGGGTTTAAATTTCAAACATTATCATTCCTACTTTACACACAAATATTCACTGATATTATAAATCGGCGTCAATAAATATTCCAGAAGTAAATACGTAGCAATTGCAAAAGATTAATACCTACTTCTCGCAGAAGTAAAGTAGGTCACAGAAAACGAGAATCAAAAAGGCGACTGTCGCCTTATCTCCGTCTGAGTTTAAAATGAAATCTTGGCACGTGACAGAATCCGCGGGTAGGTAGGAATAGAACAATATCTGTGGAAGGGTTGACAAAACGATACGAAATGGAACCCTCTCGTCTGTAACAATACGCTTTGTCAATCTCAAAAGGATATTCGGATGTATTGAACGGGACGCACATCGACAATACCTTCCCTCTTCCTGGATTTTTCACATAATTCAATGAGGCCCGTGAAGTCACATTGTTTAGATGAAACGCCGAGATTTTGTGAAGGCCCCAAATTTATTGCCACACGTCAGGTTCGATGGGTCTATGGGCAAATATCGATCCGCTATCCTTGTTCAAGCTATCCAGCGTTCAAATCATCCGCCAATTCAGCAAAACTCTGCAAAAATAAAATGTTAAAAGTCAGAATGCGAAAAACGATTGAAATCGTATAACCTATGTGAAAAGTACAACGCAAGTACAAGTGCCTGTGTGAGACCTGTGTTTTTCATTGTTCACACGTGGATCGAGCAAGAATATCACAATTTTGGTTATACTCTCACATAAGTAGTATGCAAGAGTTTACACTAAATACGTACATGTTCTCGGAAAGTTTTGAATCTTTGTGTCCTTCCATTCGCGGTCCTAAATTGAGAAACATGTTGGACATATACACGAACACTTGGGACATTCAGAAATATAATCTAATTTTAAAAATGGCTTAACCTATTTTTATGAACTTTAACTTAAAGCTAAGAAGATAAAGTTTCTAAGTATACATCCACTTACGAATTATCTACACTAATATAATAAAGAGGAAAACTTTGTTTGTAGGTTTGTTTGTAAAAACTACTGGACCGATTTTAAAATTTCTTTCACCAATCGAAAGCTACATTATCCACGAGTAACATATGCTATATTTTATATAGCTATAGCTATATAAAATATCACATAGCTATATTACCAAATATATGAAATATATTTGGTAAATTAATTTTGGAGTGGTACAAAGTTTGCCGGGTCAGCTAGTTCAAGATATCTGCGTAAAAACAGAAGAGCAAAGTTCCATCTAAACAGATTCACTACACCTCATCTAAATTTTACGTCCATGTCGATTAAACTGTTCAAATGAGCCCTTTATTGCGTGTGTACATGCAATCATGATCGTAATCAATGCAGCACAAATGGTATCACCAGCAAAGTGTCATGTGTACACACAGACCGACGAACAGCGAGCTTTGTTTAATTAAGGTTACTTGTCCGCTCACATTAGGTAATGGACATTAGCTCGCTCGCCACACGATTAAAGCGTTGCAGTAAATAGTTTACATGTTAATATATCTATGGTTACATGTTAACGAGTGGTTCGGTTGGGGTTGAGTTTGTCCACTTTTTTAATCATCGACATCAATCAATTACTGTCCCACTGCTGGGGACGGGTCTCCTCTCAGAATAAGAAGGATTAAGCCATAGTGGTGGACTAGTACGTATTGGTAAACTTCACATACCTTTAAAACCTTTACTTTTTTTAAAGATTTCTCAAGTATGCAGATTTCCTCACGTATTCCTTCACCGTTTAAGCAAGTGATAATTTATTTCTCATACGCAAATAACTCTGAAAAATCAGACTGGAATTTGAACCTCGGACCCCAAGATCTTTCGAAGGTAGTAGAACCCTTTGTGGTTCGACTCCGGCGGCACCACCGCCACACCTATTTCTAACTAATAACAGCAGTGTTAGGCGCAGGTGTGTTCCGTTTTGAAGGGTGTGGTAACAGAGACATACTTTTCCGAGGCGTTCCAGCTTAGTCCTCAGGGGTAGCGACGCATCTGTGGCCAACCTCAGGTAGGAATATCTAATCCTATCTGGGGTTGATTACAGATGTCCATGGGCGGCAGTAACCACTTACCATCAGGTGGACTGCATACTCGTCAGCTACTCATATATTATAAAAAAATATATCCAGAGTGCCGAGTTTCTTTAACCACTAGGCTATCACTGCTTTTTAACCTCCTTATCTTCTCTTATAATGAAAATACTTTAGATCTTAACTTTAGGTCTTTGTTTAATCTTCCATCGTGTCTCGGTCACATGCGTTTCACTGAAATCCTTTTGTTCGATAGATTATTTTTACGTCATGCGTGTAAAATACGCACGCATCTTAGGTTATTAGCTTTAAATAATAATTCTGTATTCATGTGATTGATTTTTTTTTTTTAATTTTTATCATATCATTTTAGTTGTTGACAATACATAAAAAGGTAATAGTTACCAGGATAGCATCTTTTTAAAAGAACTAAATCCCATCACTACTAATCCTAATCCTAACTTTGGTTTCGGTATTTCCAAATTACACGGCACGTCATTTCGCGACCCCGCTTTTATAAATATTTAGTATAAAGTTCACTTTGTGCAGATTTTCTTTGTCGTGAACTGCCGTAACAATAGCTCTTCATTCAACGTTATTCTCTCATACACCTTTGTTGGGAACAAGTTAGCTGGGACAACAATTGCTCCCTATTCACAATTCGTTACGGAAACTAGTTTTTTCTCGAAATAAGCACGGAAGGAACTTTACAATTTAGTTACGAGAAACAATTGCGAAAAGTTTGAATTAAAGTTATACAGACATCAAGAACTGTAAGTTGTATACATATATATGTATGTATGTACATTGTATACTAATGTACACTTACGTCGGAGAAGCAGAGAAGTGTAGTCTACATATGTAGTCTCTACTTAAATTTATTATTAAAAATTAGAAGTTATTAAACCGCTTAATGTACTTAAATGTATTTTTTTATAATAGAAGAGTAGCAGACGAGCATGTAGTCCACCTGATGGTAAGTGACTACCGCCCATGGACATCTGTAATTAACCCAGATAAGATTTGATATTCCTACCTACCACATGTGAGCAGCTACTCCTAAGGACTAACCTGGAATGCCTTGTGTGTACGGTGTACGAGGTGTTCTTGTTCATAAGCGGGAAATCCTACTTTCCGTCATGGTACATAATGCTACATGGTTATTATTTTCACAATATTAATAAAATATAATAAATATGGCATGTATGTATTGGTGTTGACCTGTCGCTTTTCAAGCGCATAGTGTAGATATAGCATTAGTCCGGATAAAAAGAAAAAGAACGACATTACCGTTGAGTGCGGTCCGTTTATCATTCGCTCGAGTGTCCCACTGCCCTAAAAGTCAGCCCTACTTTCGTATATTTAAGGGATCTTTTTGTTTAACAAAATTATGATGGACGAGTGATACCATCGTATGTGGCAGTGTTTCTCAAAGTGTACGTGACCCACGGTACACGCAAAGCCTCTATAAGGGGGTCGTGAGCTCTCTGTAAAAATAAACAAAAACAATATAAAGCGTAAAAAATCAATTTTACTAAAAAAATACTTAAAGGATATTTGGATACATTATTTAACCGGAACCTTTACAAGAAAATTAATAACCATCTTGTATGTATTTTGTTCACAAAATAGCAACATAAAATAAGAAGTAAAACAGCGAAGACTAAGAGCTCGTGAAATATTGTCACGTTCTAAGGGTGTCGCGACATATTTTCCCATGCTAAGGGGTTCCTGACATAAAGATTGAGAAACACTGGTATATGGTAATAGGGGGTTGTGTGATTTGCGCTCATGAGATTCAATTTTCAGGTGTTCGGGCTGACGTAATTTACTATTTTATCTTTCCACGAAATGCCTTTTGTTTAAGGAAGGTAAAAAATAAAGCCACGCGTTTTGTTTGTCTCATGCATATTACACAACACACACATCGGCCGCAATTTTTATATTATACTTACTTGTTAATGTAAAATCCAATTAATTTAATTAGGTAAAAGTCACAAAGTATCAAAACATATTTCCCCTTTATGATAAAAGTACACAATCTAGCTGCAACCTTAAAAACTAAGTAGTATTTTTTTCCAATTTTCTATTTTCCTAAGTTTTTTTTAACTTAAACCTCTTGTGCACGCCCTCGTCTTCTTCATTTCAGATGTAGTATTTACCAGTATTTTATTTAATAACATAATTTAATATTTTTTTTATTTAATATCAATTGGATAATTAATTCATTTGCAATTATCATCATTCATCAACAACCCTCCTCTCATAAGGAGAAGGATTAGGCCATAGTACACCGTGCTGACCAAGTGCGAATTGGTAGACATGCCTTTGAGATTTTTTTTTATAAATCCCTCAGGTATGCAGGTTTCCTCACGATGTTTTCCTTCGCCGATAAGCAAGTGATAATTAATTTCTAATACGCACATAATTTTTGAATAATCAGAGGTGCATGCCTGGAATTTGAACCTCGGAACCCCCGATCAAGAGGCCGAGTTTCTTAACCACTAAGCTATCACTGTTTCATTTGCAAGAAATATCTTAATTATAACACCTATTCTAGATCCCTTCCTCTCTAGAAAGGGTCCTTAAACTCTAATGCCATTATCTCCCATCCTAATATCCGTAGTCTAAATCAACAATGAATATTACATGCGGGGTGGGGCTTGCATGTGCGTACCCGATTACATGCAAACCCACTCGCCCTCCATCAGTAAGCACACACCTCATGGTTCAACACTCATGCGAGTATGGGCAACTTATATGCATATATTGTGGTAACACTCCAGATATTAAATTATTATAACGGCAAGAGTAAAAAAAAATGTGAGCCGTCACGGGACGCCTGGCAGATGTGAAACATCGACATTATTTTGTAAAAGTAATATGCAGAAAATAACATATTGTGATAGGAACTAAATATGTCATAATGATAAAATAAAATATTACGATTTTTTTCCAGATAACGATGACTATTTATTGAATAAACATTTATTTTCATTAAATACAAAAATTTACGAATTTATTTCGTAATAATCGGCTCACGCCAGATCGAGTGGGAGAGAATCGCACAGTCGATTGCGCATGGCGACGCGTCGCCACACCGTACACACTACTGCATATAGACTGTATATATATACCATCGTATAGCGTGGCATGCGTCTTTTTTACGTGCATGCATGGTTTTACGTGCGGCTATAGATGTTTCACATCAAAAATAATTAACTTACTGATGACTTGATGGTGTGTCATAGTGTGATTTTGCTTTCTTTGCAGGAGGCTGATCACTTTCACTCTCTAAATTATCACGGTCAGACATTTTATTATTAGAAAAATAATTTGTTTTCAAGCATTGATCTATAACCTGAAGTTACGCCGCAAGCGGGCAAAACTTGAAACATACAAAATACGTCAAGTGGTGTAAAACGAGTTAAAACGACTCCAGTCGCTCTCGCGCGGCGTAGTAATACACACTAATGTCACTGAACACGTTAAACGTCATTATTTTGAATTTTAAGCCTCAAAATGCCTTCTTGTGCAATGCGTAAATGCAAAAATTATGCTCGAAAAAGAAACAAGCTTCATGGAATCACCTATCACACGTAAATAAAGAGAAATTATTAAATTTTGTTTATTTTTCGTGTTCGATCCGCCATGATTACGCGAGTAACCAGAAAGAGACAAAGTATGTTTTTGTCAATGAAAGTGATAAAGACGCAAATGCATGGTCATAGATCAACAGAACAGAAGTGACATTTTATTGAAGCTCACGATGTTCATATGTCGTATGTTATAGTTTAAGATCCCACTGCTTAATTTTTATATTAGTGTGTTTTTAGTCAAAATATAACTTTTTATAATCTTATATATAAAATTCGCATGTCACGATGTTAGTTACTTTACTCCTGCGAAACGGCTTTACTGATTTTCATCAAAATTTATATGCATATTCAGTAAGTCTGAGAATTGGCTACTATCTATTTTTCATATCTCTTAAGTGATAAGGGTTGTTCACCCTTAACATTTTTTATTTATATGGCAACACAATGTTTGCTGGGTCAGCTAGTACATAACATTTATAAAATGTACACAACTTTGCAATTAATGGTCGTGTGTAAAATAAAACTGAAAATAATAAACATAAATTAGTAAAGATACTTCGCCGCCTTGAAATTGAATGAAGCCACAAACGGCTTATTAGTAAGTTCTTTTTTTTAATTCTTGACAAATAAAAACATTTTTAGAGAAAATTTACAAATAAATAACTAATACTGCGTAATTTACATAATAAATAAATAATTATTTCAAATATTTTAGGGACATTTTAGCACGGAGACGTAGCAAAACTTTTTTACGCAACTATTTCAATTCTCAAAACTGGGTACATTTTCTTGTTAGGAGTGAGTAATCTTTACTAATCTATGATAATAAATATAAACAATTTTTAAATCGTATATTTTAAACCAGTCGATACATCTGTATAGATACATTCTTTCAAATTATATATTTATATAATAATAATTTATTTAGTTAAACTGTACTATAACATTTCTACGTAAACGATGTACTAAAACTATTATCGACAGTTTTGGACATTTTTTACCTTCTGTTCCATTATTTTTATTGTCTTTGACAAGCATGCGTATCAATGGGAAAACCATCATACGTCCCGTTTTTAACGGGACAGTCCCTTTTTTCGATGCTTCGTGCCGTTGTCTCTGAAATGAACCGTTGCCATTGTCAATTAAGTAACAGTAAATATTATAATTATGAAAAAAACATGGGGTGCTCCATTTATCAGTTTTCATAAAGCGCCCCACATTTTTTGCACAATTATACTATTTACTTTTCCTTAAATGATTCCTAGATTGAAAATTATTTTCTACTTTTTAGTTAATTTTATCATAAAATCGTGTTTTTTATTATTTTTAACTATATTTTTCAAGTAAAAAGTATTTGACATAAAAAAATCGATGTCCCGTTTTGACTGAAGTAATCATTGGTCACTATATTCCATTGTCAATATTTACGTTTGCGTACACTTGAAACGCAAGGTCAAACACTAGTTGTCTTTTTTTATCACATTGTTCTAATAGCTCTGTCCCTTATAGAACATTTGTCTATGTAGTTGAAGGTAAGCGTCGCCACGCCAGAAATCTTTTTTACGTGCGGCTATAGATGTTTCACATCAAAATTCTTAAAATATAATTTTGACATGAAGAAATTATTTAAGTTTTTTTTTACGGGAGTCTTGTGGAACCCCATGCGCTTAACACTTTTCCACGATGGTGAAGATTTGATGGTCTAACTGAGACCTAAAATCTGAAACTAACACTATTCTTAGAAGAGTATCAAACCCAACAGTGAGATAATAATGAATTCAACTTTGGAATCAAAACACTTTTTAAACCCGGTTTTATTTTATTGCGAGCATTTTAAAAATACGAAAATTAAAGTCAAATACATATTTGGCCGGACGTATTTTTTGCAAGAGTAGTTCCTGCCTAAACAATTATTTGTTTTGACAGCAGCTTTAAATAATCCATTTTTGTGTGCGCCAATCAGGTACCTAATCTTCTGAATAAAACTTATGTCACCCGTTTGTAACTCCTGAAACAAGCATAATAAAACATTAAAAAACTAAAAGTAATTAATACAAAGTCCGTATTTCAACAACCAAAATATATTCATTAGCTGGTAGAGGCACTCCGCTTGGTGTTTCGAGGCGGAATGACCCAAAAACTTGGAATCCATTCCAGACCAGTTAAAGCACGAACAATAAATGACGTCATTAAACATGTGGACATTAGCATATTACTCACGGCTTGCCAGAGAATGGCTCGCTCACTTTCAGCTCGCATTGTCCAAATTGGGAAAGTAGGCCTAATGCATATATATTTTATTTCATTTGTGTTTGCATAAATTATTTCTAATCTGTGTCTTGCCACATGTCATATGTATAATTCTGCACACTTAGAAGCAAGCGACACTTTAAACTTTACTTGATGATTCTGACAATGCAGAAGTTACAAATACATCATAAATACATTATTAATAAATATTCTTAATATAATTTTAATTAAGCACCATCTAAGCCGCACATAAAGAACACCTAGCACATAATGAAGCTATCAGAGGTGTATTACCCCTAGACGCTAAAAAACGAAAAAGAAAAGGCTTTCATTACACGCGTACATTAGCATTTTATTCATTAACTTGGCAACTTAGCGGAGCGCAAACAGCGTCGCTGCCAACAGTAAGAACCGTTTAAAGATTCTAGCTCTAGGTAGTCGTAGGTAGATAAGCATAAGCCTAGTGGAAATTCGGCCTCTCAATCTGTGGGTCCGAGGTTCGAACCACAGGTATGTCAGACACTTTTTAACCGACTTCATAAAAGGAGGAGCTTTCTCAATTCGACCATATATATATTTTTGTGGTTTGTCGAAGTTACGTGCGTATTACAAATTAATTCTGACTTTAAACTGGAAGAAAAATATCGTATGGAAACATACACGCTTGTGATTTCTTCTTAAGGGTTTGTGATGTCACCAATCTGCGCTTGGTAAGCTTAGTGGCCCATGGGCTAAAGTCTGTTCTGAAAGGAAACCCATGGCCAACAAAGAGACAGTGAAAGGTAGACGACGATAGATCACAAAGGTTTTGCCCAAATGTTTCCAGACACCTTTAAAAGGGGTTTCTTATTGTTCCCTACTCTGTCTATTTTAATGAACAACGTAATTATTGTGACAAGCACATAAAACCAAAACACACAATCATTTCATGAATATAATTTAAAATAAATGAATAAAGTTTTGTTTAAAACGTGTATTAAATATAGTAAGAAAAGTTGTGTATAACGGTTGCGTTGGAAATGACCCGCCCCGAGGGGAAACATAAAACTGTCATCGCTACAAGTTGTGCGGTTAGTTGTAACTTTTGCATGCAATAAGCTGACCGATGGACTATGTGGCTAAGCTTTTCTGTTGATCTGCTATCATGTATTAACGATGATAGTCTACAAAGATTTTCGTAAGGGTTTTTATACAAAATAGTCCCTTAATGTGAGTGTTCGTTAACCCTTTCTATTTTAATACACAAAGTAATCATTGTCACAAACACACGTATAGAACCAGACTTTACAAAACAATCACGTTAATAAAATTTAAAATTTATGAAATATGTTTATATAGTAAGAAAAGCTGGATATAACGGTTACTTGCAAATGACCCGCCCCGAGGGGAAACATAAAACTGTCATCGCTACAAGTTGTGCGGTTAGTTTTAAGTTTTGCATGCACTAAGCTGTACGGTGACCTCTGCCCTCGCTATATTTTAAAGTCTTTTCTGATTTAATACAAACTTACGGATTATTTTCTTAACAAAGTTTAAAACGAGACGAGACGGAGAATAAAGCTACGAAAGCTATGTAATACGCTGTAAGCTACAAATTTAGTTTTGAAATGCAAATATTTTATTGTAACCTACGTCATATGAGATTATAAAAGTATAATGTGACAAAATAAAACCAAGCTGTATGCTTTTTCTAACTACATGCGATTCCCAACCGTTACACGAATTTTCATTCTGTATGAAAGGCCTTTATATTTAGCAGTTTGTTATTTAATCAAAGAGACTAAATATAAAGAGTCATGTTTGAATGTCATTGCATTCAACAGTATTCGCTTTCTACACATAAAGTTCACAATGATATCTATCGTAAGTAAGCTTCGGTAAAAACTAACCACCCTGGCTGAACTGGTGTTTAATGACACAATTGACCATCTGCTTAATTATTTAACAACCAAATTTGACTAAATTCGATTCGATAACGTACTGCTAACTTAATTGGCAAAATTTGAAAAAGAACTAAGTGTTAACTGAATAAAGAGCTTCATCAGCACGCACATTGTCAAAAATTATACCCACCGAGTTGAACTAATCAAACACTTCCTAATTCCTGAAATACAACCCGAAGTGCTAATTTAGAAGTTCCAAAGTGGTTTTTAAAACAAAGTTCACACCGAACCCAATACTTCGCTCATTGAATTAGAAAACTCCGAAGACTTTTGGCTGGCCGACTCACGACGGATGCCTTGATTGCGTCAACTGACGCATCTGCATGACAAAAGACCCCCGTCTTTTAATTAGGTCACTATTCCAAGTCCTCGCATACAAATGAACGGGATCGCAGGATCCATTCCAAATTCTATTTTTCCTTTGACATGGAATTCGGTACCTGGTTTGTTTGAGGGATTATTGAATATTTCGTTTAGTCTTTTTAATACGACCATCTAATTGTGAGTGGTTACAGCCGCCTATGGGCATCTGTACTGACTCCACATAGAATAGCTTCTATCTGAAGCTGATCCTAGTTGTGTTACTTACTACTCCTGAAGACTTTGATATGACTTTGATGATATTGGCCTCATATAAAAAAACAAATATTTTCAAAAATATTTTAAACTCGGAAAGCATTAAATCTCTCTGAGCGAATTATCTCCCTGATTTCATTTCCAATTACATACATAGTGTACATTATACAAAGGGAATACTTGAAATGCACTGCCGATCTGTATGTGGTAGGGATATTTAATTAAGTAATACCAACCTCGTACACGGCCAATGTTGTGAAATCGGAGTGGCATACATTTCAACATACCAGTCAGGATTTCTGGGTTCGAACCTAGCAGGGACTTTTCGTGATAAAACAATATTAGTCATTATTAGCTACTTATTTCTTGTCAGACGAGTGAAGCATAACATCGCGTGGGAACTGATATATTAAGAGTTCCACACATAAGCCAGCCAGGCTTGACGTGCACGATGGACTATGGCCTAAACTCTTTTCTAAGTAACAGTATGTAGCGACTTCCCGCTACTCGTCAAGAGATGGCGCTGCTGGATCACGCTATCGAAGTTTTTTTAAGAATTTTACAAATATACAAGCTCCGAACTAAGACTGCTGGAGCGCGGCCGCTCCCCGGGCATGATCACCTAGCCCGGCGGGAGATCTCCCTTTGCCAAAAGTTGCCGTTCTTAAGTCGATAACAGGTTTATGATAAAACTGCAGTTAGTAGAATCCTTCGCAGTTCGACTCAGGAGGCACAACCGCCATTACTATTTCTGCTTTAAGTAGTGTTAAGCGCTACGATGCCGTAGTTTCAAGGGTGATGGTAAGAGTGTAATCCGATGTAGTAGATGAGAAATATCTGTGGCGACAGGTTGCAACGGGCGGACACGCAATAATATTTTTATATAAATAATAGTGTCAGAACCGTGTTCGGCAACTATCGGCTGCGGTCGGTGTTTTCCGTGATCGCAACGATAGTTGCTATGGTTTATTATTGTATATACTGAAAATATTGTCTGTCTTCCTAAATTATATTTTATATGTCGTATTGTATGTAAATATATTTATTGAACAAGTACGCGGTGGTTTCTCTACATATCCATAGGCGGCAGCGGCAGCTCGCACTTAACCAACGTAACGTACTAAAGCCCAAATGTAATACTAGACTTGTGCCCAGCTCTAGCGGATTAAGATGCAGAAGGGGTGATCCGCCCCAGGATCTCCGATCCTAGAGGGCCCCCAAACAGAGTTGCTAAAAAAAAGGTTTTCAGAACCAAATTAATACCGGTTACCGGAATTATGTGCATTTTTGGGCGAATAAGTAATTGTAATTTTATAAAATCAAATCAACGTTTTACACTGAGATTATATAGTAACTATTTATTAATCTATGACTGAGGGCATCCATTCAACTTTCGGCTCTGGACCTCCAACGACCTTAGTCCGCCATTGTTTCCCAGCAGGGAACAACCATAGATCTAAATATATATAACTCAGAGGTGATTGACTGACATAGTGATCTATCAACTGGGCGGATCGGGCTGAAATTTAGCATGCATGTAGATGTTATAACGTAGGCGTCCGCTAAGTAAGGATTTTGATCAATTCTACCTCCAAGGGGATAAAATAGGGGATGGAAGTTTGTATAAATCTTCTTAGTTAATAATATTACTTCTTAATAATAATAAGATGATAGATGAAGATGATAATAATGATAAGCTTGTAAATTAATACGTCCTTAACACGTTCACTGCGGTTCACCCACAATCGGCCCGACGCGGTGCCAAACTAATATGCGCACAGGAAAAATAGGTCTTTCTCGCTAGTGCGAAACCTGTTTCTTGGGTATTTTTACGGCAGGCCTTTTTCGACCTCCGCCGCATAGAACGTAAAAAAAGTTATCTCAGTGCGGGGGCAGGCCTGTTTTGGTGCATGACCGCTCGCGACCTGTTGCCGCACTGTGCAGATGCGTACGCGTTGAGCCGCCAGTAGTGTTGTGCTAGCTTCGAGAGGAGGACGCGCTCGAGCTACTCGGTTTCCTGCAAGCTTCGTTACAATGGCGCATCGTAAAAACAAAATAGTACTAGAAAACGATAGTGATAACGAAGAAGAATACGGTGGTTCATATTTCGAAATCCCTAAGAAAAATCTTTGTAATTATATAAAATTTGGGTCTACCTTTATAATTACTATATTTGACTTATGTGTAACACATTAAAAAGGCTCGGCTTGTGTTTATTAAAATTTAATAAAATTAATGACTCGATATTTTCTTTTCTTTTACTATCCCATCACTACAAAAATTACACTCTAGTGCGGTATCGGGCCTTATCGACCAGACATTTTCGATTGCTAATTTCTCATTTTCTATTTGGAGGAGCCAGGGGCGGGACTAATGTATAGACAAGTGATTCATGAGGATTTTAAAAGTATAAAAATTTATAATGTAAAATGCGCCTTGACTAAGATAATAGGGCTTCAATACCACCCAGAGGTGTCGGGTCGAAAAGGCCTGCCACGCACAATAAGAAAGTCAAGTGGATGCATTTTTGGACTGCCGTCGCACTAGCTGAAAGTTACTGTTTTTTTTTACGCAGCGAACGTGTTAAACCGGATTACGGTTATCACTAAGATTGAATTCGGTAACCCTCTTGTTACCTAATATCTATTGATTAACATTATGTTTATATGGTTTACTCTAAGCTACTAACGCATTCGCGGTTACGGGGGTGAGTTTGATCCGATGATTACGATAATTAATTAATAGCATACAAAGGGAAGTGGCTGTGAACTAAGGGCTGCTTATGAGATTATTTTATTATTTAGCCTCGCCTTTCAGTATCACCCCCATCGAATTAACTTTGTAACTGAAGAATAGATCAATAGTAATCTCATTAAAGATGCAAAAGTTAGTACGTGACGGTGTCGTACACTTCTCTGTGAGCTTCTGAAGAATGTGTGGAATCGACCAATTACATAGAACATAGAGAATTTGTTTGTGGTGAAATAGATACATTATATAAAGTTAGTACCTGACTGTGAACATTACTAAAACGTTATTTCAATACCACTAATTAATTTTCAGTTAAGCTACATTTTGTGGTTTCTAAAATATTTCTAACATTCATAACAATTATTACTCGTATGCCGTTAAACTGTTTTAATTAAAATAATTCCATTTAATAAATAATGTGCTGTTAGAACTGTTTATAATATAAGAGTGGCAGACGAGCATGCAGTCAACCTGATGGTAAGTGGCTACTGACGCTCAAGGACGTCTGTAATCAACCCTGGATATATAGTATTAGATGTTCCTGCCTGAGGTCGGCCACAGATGCACCGCTAATCCTGAGAACTAAGCTGGAATTCCTCGGAAATGTATGTTGCCCTACCCTTCAAACCAGAATACAGTAGCGCTTAACACTGCTGTTGTTAGGCAAAAATAGGTGTGGCCGTGGTGCCGCTGGAGTCCAACCACAACTGGTTCTACCACCTTGAAAACAATTTAAATAAAACCTTTACTAGTTTACCTAGCAGAAAAGGTAATACATTATTTATCCAAGATACTAGCTCGTCATCTTTACCAATAGAACAGTATAGTGAAGTTCTAAACCTTCCCCAGTCCAGTCTTTACTCAGCCAAAAGTTAATGTTCAGCTGATATTGTTATACCACTTTATCATCCACTGCAGTTTCTAAACATTGTTGGTCGATGTTCAGATACGGTATCTACTCTGCTTTAGCTGCGCCGTTATTTTCAACAAACTTTCCTCCTTAAAGTCCGATAGGTAATATATTTTGCGAGTTTGTAACTAGCTCAATTCTTTCCGGTGCATCAGCGAAGAATTCCGTCGGTACACCAACAAAAGGTAAACACAAAGGAATAGAACTAACTTTGTAAGGTGAATGTAAATTGGAATTACTTCAGCGCGGACGAAGATGCAGTTTTGTTAATTTAAATATTTTTTCTTCAATTACATTACTACATAGTATAAAACAAAGTCGCATTCTGCTGTCTATCTCTATATTCGCTTACATCTTTAAAACTACGAAAGGGATTTTTTTTATTCAAGAGGAAGGTTTAAATGTATAATACATGCATAACATGTAAATGTCGTAAATACACACATTTTTACCATTTTTTACCAGATAGATAAAAATAATATTTACAATACTGTAAAACATTACCGCGATGGCATGTCCACAAAATATTTGCTTTACTTTGTGATATGTCTATCTGTTAAGAGTGAGTCACAATAAGCATTATAATCTTTAAAATATGAATAAGAAATATGGGGCTATTTGCTAAATTTAAAAATAAATAAAGAATCAACAATGATTCTTAAGTCCCTCTTACTGTTACGCGTGTTTACACCGGCATGCGTGTCAGACCTACACGCGTGTCACTTGCGTATCGTTTCATAGACAATTTTCTTGTCACGCATGCCGCACGCACACAGTTCGTGAAGAGACAGTCCACAAAATTAATTAACAAAAGTCCTGCTATAACTTAAAAACAAAACATTTCTACCGGAAAAATATGAGATTTCATCTTTGATATCTCCAAAACTTTTTATGTTATGAAACAAACGTAGGTGGGTAAAACGAAAACTAACTAACTAAAATAATTTAAAAGCAAATAGAAATCTTAATCTTAATCAACAACGAAGAGTTCCAACACCTTTATCGTAATCTATGTGCTAAAGGCGACTGTCCATACGGAAGAACTTAGTTCAAGATATATAAATCTCTATTTTAACAATCTTTTGTTAGCCAAACAACAGAACTTGCGCGTAACGACCATTTCGCTCGGATCGCGTTTATTTATGAGTTCTAACTTTTATTTCGCAACGTTATGAAGAGCTGTGGTCGGTCTATGAACCCGCATTTAAAATAGTAAACATTTGTAAAGATTCCTCACGTATGCATTAATTGTAAACTTCGAAGATAAATATATTTAAAATAGAAATCTACAATTGGCCTGATTGTAAGTGGTCGCAAAATATGTATGTAACGTCGTATTGAAGGCAGAAGACATTTCTGACTTCTGATGCTTGATGCTACATAGATTAGGTAACCTTATGATAAAGTGGTGATATCGGCAGTGATAGCCTAGTATATAGGCAGTGATAGCCTAGTGGTTAAGAAACTCGGCCTCTCAATCGAGGGGTTCGAGGTTCAAATCTCACCACATTTTTCAAAGTTATGTGCCTATTAGAAATTAATTATCACTTGCTAAATGGTGAAGGAAAACATCGTGAGGAAACCTGCATATCTCAGAGATTTATAAAAAAATCTCAAAGGTATGTGAAGTCTACCAATACGCGCCAGCGCGGCGGACTATGCCTAATCCTTCTCATTCTGAGAGGAGACCCGTGCCCAGCAGTGGGACAGAAATAGATGATTGATGATTGATGATGATGATGATGATAATGATAAAGTGGTCCCATCTTGCATGCATTTCATGTTAGTCGGTCTCGTATCGCTCTAGACGACCCACGACCTTTCACACTTGAAGACCCGCATGGTAAAACAATTCGTCTTTATATGTACTTCGGCACCCACGCCACAGAATCCTTTGTGGGGCTATTAGTGTAGAAAATGTTCTTTATTTAAAAATAACTCTCCATCTAATATGCCATCATAACCGACAGTAAGTAATTTAAACAATGCAGTAAGCGAAAAAATAAAAGATACATAAATTCCACCAGTTTACTTTTTATTGCGTAAAGTACTTATTCTCAAGTAGACACATTAAAGTAAGTAGCGGTAACGTCCGCCGGGAGGAGGCGGTCGCGACCGCATGCGAGGTTCACTTTTTAATCTTTTAAAACTTTCCTCTAAAAGTTAGTCCCTTCTCTTAAAAACTTTTAACTTAGAATTTTAAGTACTTAATATTTGTCTATTATTTTAACGAATTACATGATCATTTTTTTCTTCTTTTGAACTAAATTCTATTTTTTGTTTTTAGGTTTTTGGGCTGCCTCGAAATATTGATCAACCATTTGTGAAGATGGTCCTTAATAGGTACCCGCCAAACAGTAAATGATGCATTCACATTTCTGTTCTGGGTCCGGATAATTGTGTATTCATCTTTGTGTGTGTTTATAGCACCCACGACATACTTATACTAACGTGCGGCTCTAAGTTTTGAACACGATATTTAATTTTAAAAAATCCTACATGTTATATTACACTGTTTCCCTACATTAAATTTATAATTAGGTAAGCCATACAAAACTTCTATAAGCGAATAAATGAAAAATGGACCGTAGACATATTCCACCAGTTTACTTTAAAGTACTTATTCTCAAGTAACATTAAAGTAAGTAGCGGTAACGTCCGCCGGGAGGAGGCGGTCGCGACCGCATGCGAGGTTCACTTTTTAATCTTTTAAAACTTTCCTCTTAAAGTTAGTCCCTTCCCTTAACCTCTTAAACTTTTAAGTCAGAATTTTAAGTACTTAATATTTGTCTATTATCTTAAAGAACTATAATTCATCATTAAATTGACAGTAAGTAAGCCATAGAATACGTCTGTAAGCGAATTAATAACATAAAGACGTATTCAGTTTACTTTTTATTGTGTTAGGTACTTATTCTCAAGTAGACACATTAAAGTAAGTAGCTGTAACGTCCGCCGGGAGGGGGCGGTCGCGACCGCATGCGAGGTTAACTTTTTAATCTTTTAAAACTTTCCTCTAAAAGTTACTTTCTTCCCTTAAAAGTTAGAATTTTTTAAGTACTTAATATTAATTGTCTATTATCTCAACGAATTAAATCGTTATTTTTATTTTATCTTAATTCTATTTTTTGTTTGTGTTTTTGGCTGTGACTATGTAGATATTAATAATAAACTATTGTATGATTGGTTCGTAATGGAAATATTGTAAAAACTTTAAAAATATTCACAAAGTTCACTCAAGCAAATTGCTGCACGCCTTTTTGTGCCTCACTAAGCACTGGGTTAATCAAGAAGGTGGTGAGAGCTAAAAGTACGGGTTAATAACCCACTCGCGTTGAATGTATTCAAACGACGAGATTTAGTAACTATTATATAATTTTGGTAAAGACTTATCATGCCTTACGAAATGCGGAGGTGCGTAATATTAAATTTATCCAATAACAATCACTCATCAGTTGCTTAGCTTAATAGATCGTCTACGATCCACACAAGCCACACGGTTTTGCACTCTTCACTCACATGAATAGTTAATAAAATTAAGGACGAAAGATAAATAATTGCCTCCCCCAAAAATGTCTTGCAGACGACAGTTATTGGTTTGTTTGTGAGGAAACCTGGCGCCACGTTACCTGTCCCCGGATTTACTTATAGGTAAGTAGACATGATTTATTAAAGTTAACGATAT
Source organism: Epargyreus clarus (assembly GCF_041222505.1). Taxonomy (NCBI): domain Eukaryota; kingdom Metazoa; phylum Arthropoda; class Insecta; order Lepidoptera; family Hesperiidae; genus Epargyreus; species Epargyreus clarus. The sequence goes on from NW_027332214.1 coordinate 7,533,928, forward strand.
TACAATGGGTATGGACATCTGTAAAGAAATATTTACGTTTATAAACTGCCTTTAAAAAGAGTAAGAGAAATCACGGTGAATTTAAAACAGAAAATAAATTGTCACTAACTGTACCTTGTCTCACCAAATTAGTAAACTAAAAGTCTGCTAAAAATTAATAAAATATTCACTATGTATTCAACGTTGAATCGACAATGTCTATAAATATGAACAAGATCTTAATTGTGTCATCTGTCTTCGTAAAGCAAGTAAGAAGTCTACCAAAAATCGGTAAAGGAAACAATAAAACTGCCGGCAAGTAAACTGCTTCCACGATCAAGTTTACAACAATAACAAAATAGCAGACTCAACAATAATAGCCGATCTACAATGTAAACATGTTAACTGTAAACATAACAACATAGCTGATTTACTTTGTAACATACACAATATATTTTGAAAAACAATCTTATTCAGGGATAAACGTTTAAAGAACAATGTCTTGATATTCCTAGAAGTAATAAAAGTAAAGTCTATGTCGATTTATAAAGATTTTTATTGTTTCTGTATAAGATACAATAAAAATAAGAATTAAGAAAAGAAGAATAAATGTTAATTTCTTTAATAATTGTGGTTATATTTTTCTGGTTTATATTTCTGCTCTCAACTTATTGCTTTTATAACTGAGATAATTTACTATTATATTGCTTTCTATATTTCTTATTATTCTGCGTACTGAAAAACGTAAACAAGAAAAGATCTTACATTATTTCGATGATAAATCGACAAGGCATTATAGAGTGCATCATCTTATCGTAATGATCTCCAAAGTTTAACACATTATTTTAATTCAGTCTTAAATAAAGTCTCATTGATGATCGGTGTAATCGGTCTTCTTTGTCAGTAATCGTGATGAAGGAAAAAAACAACGTTATAGTTTTGCTAATAATGATGTCCGCAAAACCATACGTAAGTCTTCTTTGATAAATTTCGATACTATCTCCTAAAGTAGAAAGTCACAAAGAAAGAGGAAACAAAACCGATAAAACTACAATATGTCAGGTAACTTGCTTCGTCGATAAAGTTCCCAAACTAAGTTAAAGTTTATAACGATAACAAAATAACATATCCGTTGTAAATACGGGAAACGGGAGAAATAATGACGCTGAGCGAGTAGAATAGAGTTAAATAAAATAGGGTTCGGTGGGTAGTGAGTGAGGCGTCCAGAAAGTTTGGCAGGTTAACGATAAATCGGAATTTATGTGGGCGCCGCCCGCCCTGCACCCCCGCCCAGTGCATAACAACTGTGAGAGCACTCGCTTCGCACCGCACGACTTTAATTCCATCTTCGCGCGTATAACTTTGATTGAAAATAATATTTTATGTCTTATTTGAAATTAACTTATATATGTTTTGAAATGTGCAAGGAATGATGTAACTTTAATTTTACACATTACACATTTAATTTTTATGAAACAGTAATAGCCTAGTGATAGAGATAGTGATAAGCCTCTATATAAATCCAAGTTTAGGTCTCTCAATCCAACATTCGAATCGCGGGCGCGTACCTTTGGAGTTTCGAAGTTGTATATGTTTTTAGAAATTAAAGAACATATAGAATATCACTTGCTTTAACAGTAAAGGTAAACAAGAGAATTACCTAGTCAAAAGATGATAGGACGACATCTCCGAGGGCACAGACGTCCTTTCTAACCCTATGTGGCCAACACTGCAGCACAAACAATGCTACCCATAAATACGTAACAGAATAGGTAAACTGCTCCACGTATTACAAATGTCTCCTTCATTAATCTACAAGATTAAAGATAAGCATCCCTATAGCAACATTTATCAACACCCAAGCGGTCATTGTGCACGTAGTCTGAAACGCGGGTAATTAATGTTCATTATCTATGCACATGCGAGTGTTATTGATGAGCGTCGCATGATTATGTTTGTGTATATAACATGTGACTGCGATACAAGCATTAATGTCTGTATCGTCCACGTATGTAATATTTATTGATTTTTATCATACTTATTAGTCTAAAGTAATTTAGTATTTATAATGCGGAGTCAGTACATAAGTGCAGCACAAAATCCGTTTGAAGTTTGTTTGAAATAAATCAATATAATATAATAATATATTTTCAGGTTTCAGTTTTTTTTTGTAAAATTCATCAGTGTATATCTATAATAATATGTATAATACCCATAAATATATAGATGTACACTAATCTACGTATAACAAATGTCTACTTCATTCATGTACAACATTAAAGTTAAGCATTTATCAACACCCAAGCGGTCAATGTGCACGTAGTCTGAAACGCGGGTAATTAATGTTCATTATCTATGCACATGCGAGTGTTATTGATAAGCGTCGCATGATTATGTTTGTGTATTATATTACTCGTATTTAACTGCGATACAATGCTTGCATCGTAGTTATTAGTCGAAAGTAATTAAGTATTTATGTTGTAGGGTGAGTACATAAGTTCAGCATAAAATCCGCTTTAAGTACGTGTGAAATAAATCAATATGAAGTAGTCCTAAATTTTCAGGATTCAGCTTATTTATTTTTTAGAAAATTCTTCAGTGTAAATCTATAATACCAATAAATAGATGGCCCCTGATCCATGTATACCAATTGTCTACTTGATTAATCTACAAGATGAAAGATAAGCATTTATCAACACCCAAGCGGTCATTGTGCACGTAGTCTGAAACGAGGGTAATTAATGTTCATTATCTATGCACATGCGAGAGTGTTATTGATGAGAATTGTATGATTATGTTTGTGTATTATAATATGTAATTGTGATACTAGCTTTCAGGTTTGAATCGTTCTCATATATGGTTAACTTCTACAATGTTAGAAACTAATTAAGCATTTACATTATTCAGTGAATATATAGAGTCAGTACTAAAACCACCTTTTGTACCACTTATTAGGAACAATTAAATTTGAAGTAAGTAAATATACTAAGAATTATTGTAGGTATTCTTGTTTCCATTTATACTCATAAATTGGCGTATAACTTTACAGCAAGAGATATTAATAATTAAACATAAATCTGACTTTAAATTAACTGAAAATAGAGGGTCTATTGCACTTTTTGTCTGTATTCGCGAATCAAAAGATTAAGAGTCTAAACTCGTGACGTTTACATACTCGTCATTGTTCGGCGAGTTACTCGGCGAATTGTTCACGGTTCCACCTTTATCACCAACAATCAGGTTGATGATGGATAGGACATAAATGAGTATGAGCCAATAGCTAGGAATGTAAATGTTTCGCGAGTGAAGTGACACCAGCAGTGTTACATCGGAAGGAAGACCGTTGTTTTATGTATGAGGCCCTTTCAATTCATTTGGGCGATATTCTTGAACCTTTGTCCTTTCCGGGTCAGTTATTTATTGCCGTTGTTTCGTACAAAATATACTGAGGCTGCCTTTTCGGGTTACTCTGATATTACCCCGTACGTGTAAGCCCAAAGTCTAAAGTATAGACGTGATTAATTATTTATTGGTCTTGAGCTATTCATAGAAATATAAAAATACTTACTAAGCTTCTTCCTAATATAAATTGTAATTCTATTTTGTGTGTTAGCGATATAGAATTACTAGATAATTATAATGTCAAAATTTCCTAATTTTAAATTTAACTCTTGTTATGAGAAAATACATAATATAATTATTCAATTTATACTCTTTCTAAAAATAAAATATAACTATTTACTAATTCTATATTTGCTAATTTCAACAACCAAATGTAAAATTATATTTATTCATAATCTCCATACACAACATTCGAACACAATGTAAAAACCAATACAGACCTTTATCGTTGTATCCAAACAGCGCAATCCCGGCTATGAACCTATCTTTTATGCCAATCTATCGTGACTTACGCTCGTAAATTGTCAAATACTTCAATAAAACTCCCCGGGGAATAATTTGAAATTCGCAACACGTGCAATCGTGAGCACCGTTCTGCAAAATAGGAAGTGTAATAAAATATGTCCAACTGAAATTTTATAACTGAAATAGAGTGCGCGCCGCTGAATTCGGAACGTCAAGGAATAGATATAAATAAAGTTTATTATTATGTAGGTAATGTATGTGCAGGAGTCGCTATTTGAGAACGGGTTTTATATATGTATTTACGTTTAAAGAAATCATTCTAAAATATAATTAGGAAAATGTAGTCAACATACGAGTAAGTCTATTTATTTTCATCAATCCATTACTGTCCCACTGCTGGGCACGGGTCTCCTTTCACAATGAGAAGGATTAGGGCATAGTCCACCGCGCTGGCCAAGTGTGTATTGGTAGACTTCACATACCTTTGATTTTTTTTTCATAAATCTCTCAGGTATGCAGGTTTCCTCGCGATGTTTTCCTTCACCGTTTAGCAAGTGCTAATTAATTTCTAAAACGCACATAACTTTGAAAAATCAGAGGTGGCGTGGGATTTGAACCTCGGACCCCTCGATCGATAGATCGAATTTCTTAACGACTAGGCTATCACTGCTTTTTATTTCACCTACCTCAAATAATTTTCTTCGTCTGGTGTATTTTGTTTATTTATAAGCTTACTGACCCGGCAAACGTTGTGTTGCCAAATAGTATATAAAAATATTAAGGGTTAACATCCCTAATCACTTAGGGGTATGAAAAATAGATAGTAGCCGATTCTCAGACCTACTGAATATGCATATAAAATTTGGTGAAAATCTGTCAAGCCGTTTCGGAGGAGTACGGTTACTAACATTGTGACACGAGAATTTTATATATAAGATTTATTTCAACACAAATATGGAATTTTTTATTAAAAATAAACACCAAAGGTTCCATATCTAATGTTTCCAATAATTTTAGAAAAAGGTGGACTATACAAACCTACTAGTACTATTACGACGTCTTTTTACGTCAAAAAATAAGGAAATTGAAATGAACAAACCAATTTCAAAATCCTAACAACTATATATAACATGAATAATAAAATACCATCTACATTATTAAAGTTTCATAAAGATTCTGAATCCCCATACTGGAACAAAACTCGATTAGAACTGTGTACGTAAGAAGTCCTTCCGGCAATATGTTTCAATTTAAACTAAGCCGCTTGTCGATGCCAGCTCGGCCGGGGCTGCCGATCCCACTGGATTCCAACAAACAAAGGATCTTCGTAACGCCACCAAAATGTGTGCCGTTTTATTTATTGCTCCCCTGTATCTTACTTCCATTTCGTATCAAACAATGATCGGCAGAAATCAATGACGAATCATACAGTGCCCGATTCTGTCTGATATATGTGCCTGCCACTCACATTTAAGTAGAAGGCTATATATCAAACGTTTATTTATAACAAGTTGTTGTTTTATACAATCGACAAAATTACAGACACGTAAAGTGGAAAAGGTACTTACAATTTAAAATGTACGACCATTTTCAGGAAATACGTATGCAAATTGAAGATACTCAAAGGAAATCCTGTTAAAAATGTGCAGCAAATTGTAACTAGACAAATCTGATCAAGAGAAAAGGTGAGCGCTTACCTTACTTTTGCGCATTGATAAGAAAAACCAATATGAAGCAAATTCAAAATAGTTAAATTGAAAATTCCGGGCTTTAGCGTCGAGCGACGGTGAGGGAAATAAAAATTTTTCACGACAAACAAGCAATCAGTAGCATTTGCGAAGTCGCGTTAAGTAAACGCGCTCGAGTTGCCCGGCCCCGCCGAAGTGCTTGTCAAAGACTACTCCAATTCTCTCTTGTATTTTTTATACAAAATCCCGCCAGCCAATCCAATTGCTACTTTAACACTTAAGTCGGAATAGGTATCGACGGGACATTCAACGCTCACGTGTTACGTCATCAAAACGATTTGAATTCGATTTAAGAATATGTACTTTGATTTGCAATAAAGCATCAAAGTTCACTTAATATTCAACCCACAATATATTGTAAGCACTTACGTAGGCGCTTTTAGCAATATTCATTAGAAGCAAAGCAGAAGTTTATGGATACTGCAGCACATTGACATTTACTATCAAATAATATTGCAGTCCTGGTTAAAATCAGTCCAGAAGAACTCTAACTTAATGCCTCCTGCATTGAATCTGCTCTACAATATAATATCAGCATAATACCCCAAATAATTCGCGTACTAAAGTCATTAAGCAAAAATAAGATAATTAGGTAGTAAGACCACTCACTAATACAATAAGTAAAATAACTACCTACTGCACCTACTTGTGCCAACAGCAGTGTTCTGCTTTAAAGGGTGTGGTAAGGGAGAGACACTTCCGAGGCATTCCAGTTTGGTCCTTAGAAGTAACGGTGCACCTGTGGCCAATCTCACGTAAGAATCTAAAGTAACCGGGGATTAATTACAGATGACCATGGCAGTAGACAATTACCATCAGTTGAACTGCATGCTCGTCTGCTACTCTCTTATTATATTAAAAATATAAATCGAAATCAAATAAATTTCAACAGTTCATAGATTTGAAATACAACCAAAAAATAATTTATTAGTCGATGAACATGGCGGCGGAGGAACCGACATGAATATCCTTTTATTTAATCCAGACAAAGTAACAGTGGGCTACTAAAAGAAAATGGAGCTAAATTTTAAAATCGAAATAGCCCAAACGAAAATGGCGGCGGTAACAATTGAAAATGCAGCCGAATTCAGCTTTAGCGGGAAATGTAACCGACTAAAAGGAACAAGTGTTTTATTGCCTCGTATTGATTGTATGGACACTTCTGTCCGAATATGCATCATGGATGCGACGTGACGCCCAGATAGATGGAAATGACGATGGAAATATATTTCTATGGAAGCTGGAAACGGATTTACACTTATGAAACGCTTTTATTAATACTCTAGCTAGTACACACGTTTTAGTAAGACGCGAGCTCAAATTCGAAGCTTCTTTCGAAAAAATGTAACACATTGTTCCCAAATTTAGTGGACTTCTTTTTTTAACCAAACGTAATAACTGAAATATAATAATGATTACTAATTGCATTAAAGTTTCATAGCTTGGTTGAAACTTGGCCTCTCAATCGAGAAGACCGAGGTTCGAATTCCAGGTCATCTACGAAATCTTTCTGAAAATTTTGTGCGTATTTATAAAATATTTTTTTATCGTTATAGCGATAACGATGAAGAAAAACACACTTAGGAAACTTGCATATCTAAGAGATCTTAAAAAAAAAGTTCAAAAAGTTATGTTTACCAAACGCGCTGGGCCAGCGCGGTGAACACTGGATCATCCTTTTCATTATAATAAAAGATCCATGACCAAAATTAAAGCATTGCTAATTATGATGATTTTCTGCTGTCCATCACGGTCCAATCTCAAGAAATGACTTATGACAAACAGAAATTTCATAACTCATTATTCCCAATTACAATACAATTCCAATGAATCATGCCAGTTGTGATCAATTTACGCCTCGCCCCTTCCTCATTGACCTACGAGTAAATAGAAAACAGATTGTGCAAACCTGGAAATGTAGATCACTTTTTCAAATGAATTTCACTTAGATTCCAAAGTTATTTATAATTTAATATAGTCACTGATGAAGCCATATTTAGGTCACTGAACTGAACAAATCTAAGGAAATATTTGAAAGTGGTAAGAATCAACTTCGAACTCCAGGAATGAAGCCACTGTCGTCTATTTCTGTCTTATAACAACAGTGTTCTCAACAAGCACTACTCAATTCTTATTGAAAAAAATGTGAGCCGTCACGGGACGTCTGGCAGATGTGGAACATCGACATTATTTTGTAAAAGTAATATGCAGAAAAGAACATATTGTGATAGGAACTAAATATGTCATAATAATAAAATAAAATATTACGATTTTTTTCCAGATAACGATGACTATTTATTGAATTCGATTGCGCATGGCGACGCGTCGCCACACCGTACACACTACTGCATATAGACTGTATATACGAGTATATACCATCGTATAGCGGCATGCATCGCCATGCCAGAAATCAGTTTTACGTGTGGCTATAGATGTTTCACATCAAAAGTGTGATAAAGAAGAGACAAACATTCGTGGTTAGACCTCAAGGGCGAAAATGCATCTATGAAGGACCTCAGTCAATTAGTTTGAAGTACTCGTAGTATCGTGACCACTTACTACAACGTAGTTCGGAAATTGGTAGAACCTTTAACCCTGGTTTCAAGGAGGTGTTAAGGGAGATAGCCTTATCCAAAGCGTTTGAAACTAGTCCTTAGACGTTTGCACTTTGCTGTGGCCGACTTCTATAAAAGACTTATTATAAAAGTCTTAAATAAAACTTGACGTACCACAACAAACACCAATTAATTTTAGTCAAAAATCCAGGTAATGTACAATTTAAGCCGGCTTCCTGAACCGGACACGAATTCGCAACCGAATGCGTCAAACAGCAATAACATATTTTTTCCAATTACGATGCAATTCCGATGAATCATGCCACCGTTGAGCATTTCACGCCACGCCTTACTCGTTGACCCAAATAGAAAATGTTTGTGCAAATCCGGAAAAATAGATTTCCGTTTGAAACGTAATTGACTCGCCGCCTTGAATTTTAATTATTGGACTCATAACGAGCTATACTATTTTTGAATGATCTTCGCCTTACGTTGGAGAACCGGTTTTGAATAAAAATTTTGGAGATTTAATGGAAGCTTTAAATTGTATGCCTCTTGCGACAGGCAGGGATACTATCGGGTAGCTCTATTATAGCTACGAGTTACAAAGATAATTAAAGAGGACCACCTAAATCGTTCACTAACATACATTTTGAATTTCCGGCGACGACATTACCGCTACAAATATATTTGCCATATTAAAAGGGTGGTAATGTCTCTGCTTAGACATAGATAAACATAGATAAATTATAAGAACGCATCTATGACCAATTTAAAGTAAGACTTCAATCCTATTAAAATCGATTACGCATATCAACATACATACAAAATCGTTTATTGAATTTACGCATTTGTTATTTCTATTCACAATAAAAGCACCTTAAGAGTAACTTATGTTTCAAAGTATAGTGTCTCGTAGCGAAGGTAGGCAACACCCAGCCATAGCCCGAACAATATAACTCCCACTCGAGAAACTTGTTTCATTAAATTTAAATTTAGCGTCTGCTTATTAATTCAGAGGAACGCCCGTCTTCGAAGATTTATTCTGAATATACTTTTTCGCAGACAAATTCCGTTGCTCCATTTGTGATGCGACCCGTCGTTTTAATTCATACTGTTTCATTTCATAAATGGTATTTTCAGTATACTGTATGTATATAAGTATACATTTTAACTAGCTGACCCGGCAAACTTTGAACCGCCTCAAAATCTATTTATCAAATATATTCCATATAAAATATAGCCTATGTTACTCGTGGATAATGTAGCTTTTGTATTGTGAAAAAATCATTAAAATCGGTGCAGAATTTTTTGAGCCTATTCATTACAATCAAACGAACAAACAAAGTTTTCCTCTTTATAATATTAGTATAAATAATAATGGTAATTTATAAGAAATCGTGAAGTGGAGTGAATCGTGAGCTAAGATCATTTCCAAATAACAAATAAAAATGACATAAAAATAAAACAATGTCATAAAACAGGAATTTCGTCTCTGCATGAAAACCAAAACTGTTTACGTTGTCCCTAACTTTATTTCGTGCAGACAGATAAAAAATGAAAGGTGTTTAGTTTGTTATCATACATACTTAAATACCGACAGATATTTTAAACAGTCTTAGACAAAAGGTTATTTGTTCTATGAAATCATCATCATCACTCATTATTGTCCCACTGCTGGGCACAGGTCTCCTCTCAGAATGAGAAGGATTAGGCCATAGTCCACTAACTTTTTTTTATAAATCTCTCAGGCATGCAAGTTTCCTCACGATGTTTTCCTGCACCATTTAAGCAAATGATAATTAATTATTAATACGCATATAATTTTTAAAATCAGTGATGCGAGCCTGAGATTTGAACCTCGGACCCCTCGATCGACAGGCCGAGTTTCTTAACCACTAAGCTATCACTACAATGAAGTAGATAATCATAACTCTTTTTTTTTCAAAATAATATATTTAGAAATATGAGCCATCATACAATCGTTAGACCTACAACCTAAGCAACTTCAAGTAAAGCTTCTTACACGTCCTATCACAACACTTTAAACATACGTAATAGATACTCCTACATTTATCTACCAGCTCCCGGTTCCAGCAAACGGGAACGTTTCCCGCACTGTATCACCCGCTAATCGGAGAGGCAACTTCCTACCGAGCGCTCCGGAAATTGGCTACCCCACTTGATCCGACCAACACGTACTTTATTAATGCTAATACTTATGCCTCTAATGTAGCAACAAATAGCTTCCTAAATTTATATGATGGTGTTATGAATAACGGGTTCACTTGATATATGTTTGACGACAGAGGCGTGATTTGTGAGTTTTTGATTTGCTGAGAAGTCAGGACGAAGGTTTTAAACGAAAATATGTAACTTCAGAGGAACATCGTTATAAGAAACAGACTCACTGATATAACAAATTTGACAATTTTAAGTAATAAAAACAAGCTATATCATACGATACTATACCATCATAAGTTATCATTGACATCACAAACCTGAAAAAAAAAACAGACCTGTAAAAACAAATACAGGTCTGTGATTGACATACTTGAAAATGTTTAACCAATTTCATATTGGTACTACTGAAAATCTACGTATGTGTAGTTATGAAAGGTAGCAAATCGTAGGCGTTGCTACCTGTCATAACTACGAGTACATTTCTACTCTTCTCTTCTTCTATCTCCTTTTCGCTATCTTCTTTCGCTTCTTCTTCAACAACATATCGCCTAGCATCATGTCAAATTAACCTTATGCGAAATTGTGAGACAGAAAGACAAATAAGTTTGGACTATATTATTTAAGTTAGAAATGAAGCGACATTAGAACAGAACAAGGACTGTAATCTTTTGTAAGAAAAGTTACTACTTCGTATCAGTAGATATTGTCGCAAACTACGAAGATATCCACCATCTTTAATTATATTCTTTTTAGATGATACATTATACTTCTATATAATTTACAGTTCCATAAAAGTGTAATAATCAACTCCAACAGGAAATAGGATTTTTCCCAGGACCGTATCATCCACACTAATTACAGAGGTGAGTTCCCCTGTTCCCGGAAATTGACTTGTCTCCTTGATAACAGGGATACAGATACAAAGTGTAATTTAGAAATATACGTACTTACAATGTACAATACGCGTACCTAAATTGGTAATAAGCTTAAATAGTATTCATATTTAAAAATATATTAGAAACAACTTATCATAATATAACAAGAGTTTTTTTATAAGATTGATTGAAATAGCACTCAGTCCACATGATGGTAAGTGGTCACTGCAGCCCATAAACATGCGAGATAACCTCTTTTCCTTGGGCAAGTTGATTAAGTTGCGACAGGATGAGTCTTAAATATTTTTTAGCACATTTAAGCAACGTACTGAACACTTCAAGCCAAATCAGAGCATTATATACTAATTTACTATAAAAGTTCATTGACCTAGACCCCTACTTACTAGAAGACTTGCATCTAAGATATCATAAACATCCCCGTCCACTAGTGGGGATGCTGCAGCTACATTCTAAGCTGCGAACGATTTATCTGTGTGACGTCAGCAAACAAAGCCATTTCCAGGCCAGTATCGGCCGGACAGAGGCGACTTCCTACCGAGCGCTCCGGAAATTGGCTTCGCCACTTGATCCCCTGACCGATGACCACCAGCGCTTGTTTCACTCCTGCTAACATTCCTGCATATTCATTCGAATAAAGTTTTGGAAGGATACAATTTACATTAATTTAGATAGGTAGGTAAGATAAGTTTGGATTAAGTCAGACTTGATTTAAACTAGTCGTATGAAAATGTTACACTACTAGCATAAAACATTGTTGGAAACATAATAATTAATGAATATATTAAACAGTATATTTTAATTTAATATCGAAAGTAACATAGAATGAAATATGAATTGAGTAATTGCATTTTTGATTCTGCCACTTGTAGTATATTAAGAATTATGATTTCATGATGATAAAACGACCCAAATTTTAAATATTACTAAAACATACATTATTTATGTATCATATCTCCACGAATCCCTAAATAATGACGCTACAAATTTTCTGAATCATGCTATCGAAATTTTCTAAAAAATCTGCATATAAACACAGTACGAATTAGGATTACGTCCGCTTATAAGATACGCATTATTAGGGCGAGCGAAGCGAGTCCTCTATAATTCGAAAATCTTGCAAGCTTTCTATCCCTTTTTTGAAAAAACTACACATCATTTTGAAACTTAACATAGTTACTTAAGGTCATATCTAGATTGGAACAACACGATTGAAATAATGTTTTGTACAAAAAAAACACTTATTTTAATCAAATTTAAAGTTAGTGTAACATTGATGGCTGTATGACTTGGATTATTTTCGTTTAAATAATAGTTTATTATTATACTGGCATTATTTAACTAAATGTTACAACACATAGTTATATTAAGTATAGTACTGAACAACTACGTGAAAATTGTCAATTTTCGCGACATTGCAGAAATGCTGAACTTTCACAGTGGATAATAGAACAATAGCGAACGGTTATCTGTGCTCAGCTACAATGAAATCTTTTATAAGAGTAGTTCCGGGACTATCGGCAGATGGGTTCTTTCAACGATTCCAGTATTGTAATATTGGAACGAGTAAAACTTTTAACAAAAGATATAAATATCTTCTATATTGAAACACTTGCTTTGCAATCCCTAAGATTACAGTTCTACTCGAGATCGACCTCAGTTGCGTTGTTAACTCCTCAGATAAATATGTCTCTTCCTTACCACACACCATTCGAACCAGAACACAGCATCACTACACACTGTTGTTATTACAGAAATAGTCCTACTTCTGCTTCAAAGCTGAAGTATTTTGCGCTGCTGTCTTTTGCTAGATAAATGTGGTAAGGTAGATCCAAGGTCTTCCAACTTTGTACTCAGAGGTAGCGACGCTTCTGTAACCAATCTCAAGTAGAACTCTGATACCTTCTGGGGTAGATTAAATACCCCAAGGAGGCAGTTACCACTTACCATCATTTAGTATAAGTTCTTTTGTTACTTCCACGACATTAAACACAATAGTACTATAATTACTATAAGACAGATTAAATTAAATCGTTTGCATTAATGTATTTTAATTGAAATGGATTTGTTGGTAATTTGATGTCACGGTTAGTGTCTGTATTTCTAAATTAGTTAGTGAAAACAAACATGTGAACGTATTGGCCCAGCAGCGCCGTTCACGTATTGCGATAATTCCATTAAACATTAGCTCACTGTTAATTTACAGATCCATTGTAATGAAATGTTATATTCGTTTCGTCTTTATGTTCATAAAAGATGGTACAGCCAGTATAGTTCAACCTAGTAGGTACCACCGCCACACCTGTTTTTAGCATAAAGCAGTTTTGCGTTTCAGTAAAAGGGTATGGATTCCAGTCTTACGACCATCGACCATCTTAGTTGGTCTTCAGTATTGTATATTACATATATTATATTATCTTATATATAAAATTCTCGTGTCACAATGTTAGTTAACGTACTCCTCCGAAACGGCTTTACCGATTTTCACCAAATTTTATATGCATATTCAGTAGGTCTGAGAATCAGCTACTATCTATTTTTCATACCCCTAAGTGATAATGGTTGTTCCCCCTTAACATTTTTCTATTTATATGGCAACACAATATTTGCCGGGTCAGCTAGTATCATCTATATATGTGGGCGCGCCGGTAGGTAGATCTACAATGGTATTTCGATTCAACTAATTTAACCAATATTTATAAAAATATAGTTAAAATAATCAAATGAATAAGCGTTAATGCCACCATAGTAACAATAACACCTAAGCAAAACACCAAACAGTTCAGAGCACCACCGTGCCGTGCCCACTATTGGACAACTTCTGATCTGTTGACAGTTGCGCGCCCCTTTTTTATACCATGATACAGGTAGCCAATTGTTAATACGGAGCGGTAGTTCGAAATTAATATCATGTGATTTTAAAAACGGAATATTTATATATATGAAATGAAGCATTCTCCCACACGGCCATTCTGACGAGCAGCCGTTACGGCTCGCGAACAAAAGTTTAAAAAAATCAAATTCAATAATATTAAAGAAGTGGATAAACTACTTTAGATTTGCGGATAATATAGTCTCAATTTTAACCACAGAAGCCAAATCTCATTAATAAATATTCAATAAATAGTCAATTAATAAATGGTCGTGTCACATGAAAAGAACTGCCAAATCACATGGCTGATGTCAAGTCACATGACATCATAAATTCGCTAAGTCACATAGCTTACGTACATAATTGAATATTATCTGAAAAGAATTGCCAAATCACATGGCTGATGTCAAGTCACATGACATCATAAATTCGCTAAGTCACATAGCGTACGTACATAATTGATTATTTCCTGAAAAGAATTGCCAAATCACATGGCTAATGTCAAGTCACATGACATCATAAATTCGCTAAGTCACATAGCTTACGTACGTAATTGATTATTATCTGAAAAGAATTGCAAATCACATGGCTGATGTCAAGTCACATGACATCATAAATTCGCTAAGTCACATAGCGTACGTACATAATTGATTATTTCCTGAAAAGAATTGCCAAGTCACATGGCTGATGTCAAGTCACATGACATCGAAAACATTCGTTAAGTCACATAACGTACGTACATAATTGATTATTTCATGAAAAGAATTGCCAAGTCACATGGCTGATGTCAAGTCACATGACATCAAAAACATTCGTTAAGTCACATAACGTACGTACATAATTGATTATTCCCTGAAAAGAATTGCCAAGTCACATGGCACTCGGGTTATTATCAAACATAAACATGACTGTTGGCCAGACAATCATCGATATGCAAGACAATCCCGATAACACTGAACTTACAATCCACATACCGTTCCAAAGTTCGCAGGTACTCAAGAGAAACAAAAGTTTTTACCAGATTTTTGACTGTCGATACTGTCATTGCTTCACAGGGTTCACAGTCATCTGACATGTTCAAATAGTTTACTTTCCATAGCACATGTTCTCGTAGTCTGAAAACACATTACATTATATGTATAGTCAATAATTATATACGATATAACGAGAGAGCTCCGCGTTTCGTTCATGGTTTGAGAGTAAAATCTACAGATCTTTTCGTTTGGCTCGCTTAAATCTATGGCATAGTCTTCTGCATCGCCAAACGTACACTGGGTAGAGACTCCAGATACCCTTGAGAATATATTTCCCGATGTGTAGTTCTTCACGATGTCTTCCTTTACCGAATTTGTTATAATGTGTCTGACTATCTCAGACAGGATTTCTTGAAAATCATTAATGCCTTTTAAGTCAGCTCATTTGACTATGACAGAATTTTATAAGAAACTATTCGAGACCTGCTCAAAACCATGCACGAGTGCTTTTCTTATTTAGAACTGTAAACAAATAAGCTGTAACAAGCATAAAAATAAAAAAGTAAAAGTTAATTTCAAACCGAAAAACCTGATGTCTACAACACAAATGTGTGAAAATAATAATAAAGTGAATTGTCACGTTCAAAACAGTTTTAATGTCAACTTTACATACAGTAAAGAAAATATCAGAGCAGCAAGTACTCCGTGGTCGTTATTCTTAATAAAATAATTAAAATACTATTGCCTTACCATAATATGAGCTATAGTTCGTACCGTTCATGTGATGACGTCAAATGCCAACGAAATAACACTCTGAAGTCCACAGTTACATTACAACGAAAACCAGGTCATTAAACGTAAAAAGTTATTGGAGTCATCCTACCTTCATTATATTATTTACCTTATATCATTTTACTTTTACCTTGATTATTACAATTACCTTCGTTTGTGCGATAGGCATTGCTGCAAACAAAGTCTTTACCACACAATAATGATCACACATTGCAGAGTCCAATTTGACAGTAGTGTATGTACTCTTGTCTCTTTTTCTTTTTGCAGTATTCGATTTTTCGAATTCTATCAGAACTTGCAGTAGGTATATAATTGCTCGTCCGAACCTGACTTTGACTTATAAATCTGCAAAAATATACATTTTAATTCGTAGAATAACAAACAGCGGTCGAAACAGTATGAACACAAAATAAAAACGAATATTTTGTGGTATGAACCTCGAGTTCCAATACAATATCTGAAAATAATAGAATTACCTATTTCAATTTAATATAACTCATACGTAACAGTATCTGTTATCACAAGAAATTGTGAATAACTTCCAAAAGTTGTTGTAATTAACCATTTGCAAGAATAATAAGTACCTACAAATACCATTATTTCGTCCCGGATTGATTTATACATAATATTCGCTCACACACAAAAACTTTAAACCAAATTTCATACCTCTAGAAGTAGCAGACGAGCATGCAGTCCACCTGATGGTAAGTGGCTACTGAGGCCCATCAACACCTTCAACACAGCAGAGCCTAACACTGCTGTATGGTATTGGTATTGCCGGACCATAAAGGTTTCTACCACCTTTACAAACTTTACCTGCTTGAGTGTAACTACGATAAAGTAATGAAAAGGAGAAAAACATGCCGAATTGTTTCGTATAATATAAACATTGCGTGCGTGAATATTCTGAATTTGTTATATCCACAGCCGTATATCTAGACGTAATGTCGTCATCTGCACAGTTACAAAACTAAATAAAATAACAATAAACTCCTTATGTCAATGAATAATTAAAACGTTTAGATTGTTAGCTAGATTACATGATGGTATAGTTAACTTACCACTGTTAAAGTATTCACTAAAGGTACCAACATAATATAATTTCACACGTAAAGTCTAGGATCAAAGAGAATATAATCACTACGTTTTATCTAGGATCGTGATGTACGTCATCTCGAAAGGTATTATTTACTATGACACAAAATACGAAAGAAGATCCAATAACAATTTAAACTACTGTAAAACAAGTTCAAATTTTAAGTTATTATTAAAAATACTTGATCGACTCCGAGCGAGGCTGATGAATTGTCTTTATTAAATTAAACCTTTAAACACATTTGACCGAAAAATGCTTACAGCTTTGCACCATTATGATAACTGTTTTTTTTTTCTACAGTCAGCTAAGCTTCGATTCTCTTTACTTCTGCATTTTTTTAAAGTGAATAGCAAGTAATAGTTACACATTATGTCACAAAACAATGTGAAAAACAGAAGACTAAATGTTTATTAATAAGTTATAACTTACGTTAATTCACCTTTTTTTTTTTTGCCTAGTCCAATACACCATTTGGGGTGATGCGAACGTTACCACCTCCTTTTCTTCAGCTTTACCTTAATGTATCCTTCGCAAATTGTAACCTTTATTAATAACTTTAAATACACAAATTTGTAAGAGCACAAAGTCGCTTACCGATAAACAACTTACTGACTCACCACCAGAATCTAAATGTTACATTTTCATTCAATTTTGGTCCACGTCTACGGCCATCACAAGTCAAGTGTTGTTACAAAACCCCCATTAAGCAGCTTTCATTTTAGTTACAGATTCTGGGAACAAGCGCTAGGTAATACATATCTCACTATCACGGTGTTCCAGGTGAAACTAGAAATAAAACTTACGAAATTCACGGGCCATGGAATTGCGATGGCAAAAAGTATGCTACCTGATTTATCAAACCTTTTACTTCGAAATAATCTTCATTGTGACTAGTTTTATTTTAAGACTGGGAGTTTATTACGAATGTCAAATGCATTACAACGAATACATACAAAAGATATCAGAACTTGTATTCACAATCTTAAAATATTTTTTGCAGCGTAATAATTTAAAAGAATATGATCGCTATTCATCTACTTATTTAGCATAAGTAAGCATCGCCTCTTAATGAGTTGCTATAAGCAACGAAACTGTGAAAAGCATAGTTGAAATTACTCGAAATTTTAAAAACCCAAAACATTTCTAAAAAAATGTCGGTACCTACGAGTGTAATTGTTAAATTTTTCGCGCATAACCAAATATTTTCATATTAGTGATTCTTATAATCTTTAACAACTTTCAAATAGCAAAATCGAAAATATAAAAACCATTGGTTTGATCATACCGGAGCGCCAATCGTTCGCCAATGAGTCTCGGCGCCAATGAGTGTTAATTACGTAGACGGTTAACATGGACGATGCTAACCACCTTCCACCTCCTCAATTTTCATACCCAAGCTTGCGGTACCCAAGCTTGCGGTTGCTTTCACACGCTTGCTAAAATAATGCACATAAAATTATTATAATATTTAGACAAACCGTACACGTTACTCACGCAACCGGTTTCATCATGTGTTTCACACACAGCTCCTCCAATGTCGAAGGCCTTGTCAATATCGCCTCCATTGCGCGTCCCAAACTGTCGTCAGGAGTACAGCCACCATAAATTCTTCAGTTGAACACTTCCTTATACACGCGGTTGATTATCTTCTGTTACCGTTACTTTAAAACTATTACGTAATAAAAGGGCGTATCCTATCCCGATTCTGATGTGGGCGCGCCGGTAGGTAGATCTACAATGGTATGTCGATTCAACTAATTTAACCAATATTTATAAAAATATAGTTAAAATAATCAAATGAATAAGCGTTAATGCCACCATAGTAACAATAACACCTAAGCAAAACACCAAACAGTTCAGAGCACCACCGTGCCGTGCCCACTATTGGACAACTTCTGATCTGTTGACAGTTGCGCGCCCCTTTTTTATACCATGATACAGGTAGCCAATTGTTAATACGGAGCGGTAGTTCGAAATTAATATCATGTGATTTTAAAAACGGAATATTTATATATATGAAATGAAGCATTCTCCCACATATAGGTACCTGGACAATGTTTGTAGTAGATAAACCGATATTTACGTATAAGCATTATATTGTAAAATTGTTTTAGAATCATACATCTAGTCAAAAATAAAATATATTATATATTTTAATTGAAAACAATTCATGTTATACTTCGGTTAATACTAAATTTACTATTTATTTAGATATTTAAATTGTCAGTCCAATTTCGACCATTGCAACGGGTAGTATTTGTAAATAAATGATCTAAGTGGACGTGATATTCCTATCTTCTATTTCATAATTAGTTCTGAACAAACAAGAGAGCGGATTTGCCAATGAGCGCCGATCACGTACTACGATGATTTCATTAAACATGCAAATTTGCACATAGCGCCCGCGAATCTGGATGTTATTGGTTAATAAACAACAGCTTATACCCCTTTACTATCAATTCGCGGGGCTATTTTATAAATTTATATTACGCATATTTTCTACTAAATATTCTTGGGTATTGTTCAGCATAAATGCATTTAAAAATTCGATTTAAATACGAGTGATCTGACAGTAACAAGCTTTCTTTCTATCTTTTCTTTCTTAGCCTATTTACTACCATAGGGGACGAATGTCGAAAAATCAATTCGTAGTGCTCTCCTACAGTATAATATGAGGACTTTCTGTGCCATATCATATATACAGACTTTCTGCGTGATAAATAGTTTGCAGTCTATGAACCATTACTATTACAAATTCAGAGTTTAGACACGTGGGAGCGCGTCCAGAAAAAAAAATAGCAAGAAACTGGAGACACAGCAGCCGTGTATACTGTGTAGCCGTGTGATTTGACGGATGAAATAGCTGATTATAACTAAGCGTATGCAAATGGAGCTAAAATCATTATACGCATTCCTATTTTCGAAACCTTTACGAAGCCCACAGAAAGGATAAGACTGACTACGATTGCTGAGATTAAAACCCAATAATCGCTGCGTAATACCCGTGAAAAACGTAATGAGGAACGGAGAATAAAGGTTAATAACCTTATTTCAGAACGCATTATCTACTCCGAGTGAACAGAAGGCATATGGTAGCCAAACGTAAAATTTTCGATTATAGTCCCTTTAGCCGGAGAATATCTTGACAAATACCCTAATAAAAAGGCTCGCCGCGCACCCGGGCGTTTGGAAAACCATTTACAAGGTTTATCGGCGCTATGGAAATAATAACTGGGGCCGTTATCGTCCTAAATTGATCTAATTTAAAATTATTGTTATCGCCAGCCTTTTATTTTTATTGCTCTTGCTCGTATTTTTTTAGTTCACGCTTATTTCTTGCATGCGTACAAAGCTTTAAAATTAATATGCAAAAACAGGTAGAGAATATTAAAATATTATTTTAATACAGTTTAGGTTGTTTTAAATGAGAATTGTACTTATGGAGTTTCCGGTTTTCCACGGATTTTTAAACAAACCCTGAAGAGCAGTCGTAGTGGATTCAAAGGAATTATTAATGAAGACTTTTCATGCACGCTTTCCCCGCATTTAGTCCTATGTGAGGGAAATTCAAAAAGTATGAACGTAGATTATTTCTAAAAAGTCACAGCCCATAAAGTTAGTTTTTATACCAAAATAAATCAATTTGTCCCTCTAATACTCGTATAATAAATTATTTACTATTTGAAGATTAATTAGAATAGGTCTTGTTCAACCAGTTTAGATTAAACCGTCTTACTATAATATTAATTTAGATAAGAAATAATTTGCGAACTTTAACCTCTATTAATAGATCTCTAGTAATCTTTCGCTAATGGAAATTCTATCGAGATATAAATCTCAAAATGACATCAATTTGTATTCAATATTAAAGCTGGCATATTATAATATTCTTGGAGTAAAAAATGTGGTCTTGAAATAAAAGCTTACGTAATCTTTTTTTATGAACCCATTAAGGTTCCACAGATATTAATAATTTAACTCTATAATTAGTAGTTATACAAATAATATTATAGCTCGATTAAGTAAAAACAAAATAAACGATATTTTTTAAGTTTTACGACATTTGGTTTTAAGAATCAGCCATTTTTTTTAAATATAGCGTTTAACAGCCTTAGCTTCTTGCCATTCAGCCACTTTATTTACTTTCATAAGAACAGGTGTAAGATGTGTACCATAGACACATTTGCCTTTTGAAACGTGAAAACATTACTCCAGCGATAAAATGTTATTTGTCTGTGACAGGCTTTGTGGTGGAATGTACTGGCCATATCTCAAAGACAGCCGTTGTAATTAAGTACACAATGAGAGTTCATATTTGGCGGTGGGCGGGAGCGTCTATTGTGCTACCCTCGTTATCTGCAACCCAGTCTTTTTAGCTTTTATGCTGTGTTCGAACTAACGCGATAGAGGGTTGCTTGCTAATAGAGGTATTTGACCTTTCGTTAACGTTAAGTGTAATAATGATGTACTTTTGTATGATTCTTAGCAATAATAGAACATAATTAAGAATAAGAGTAAAAGAAGAGGGACAAGCAGCCAATCTCGGTCGGTAATAATCTACATTAATATTATAAAAAGGAGAACTTTGTTTGTTTGTAATAAATAGGCTCAAAAACTACTGGACCGATTTTAAAAATTATTTCTCCATTCGAAAGCTACACTTAACAAATAAATAACAACAAATAAATAAATAAATAAATAAATAAATAAATAAAAAAGGGGAATCGTTATAATTAATTAAATAAATCAATGCAATGTTCAGTCACCAACTTTATTAGTTTCTCTACATTTATTCGAAAATAAATAAACGTTTTGCTTTAATCCCGTCAGAGGTCGCTCTTCGTTTGAACATAGCTTTACAGAGCCAGGACCTCCCACATATTGCGTTTTCTGTCATATAAGGAGCTTATCAATAAATATGTCTACACCACTGCCGTATTTCTCGGTCGCAAGAAATATGAAACACTAAGCTTTAAAGGTATAAGACTATGGTTACATACTGTAAACTAGGTTATTACATTCATAAATTCTACTTCTCTATGCTATACAATACCCGTTTGACTCGACAATCTTTATGCTATCCACAGCATACGGAGTTGTGCAGATTAAACCAATAAATTTGAATATATGTTTTGAGACTGAGTTTCTATACACACTGGTCCATGCTACTCATTGTCAATCATATCGTCCAAATATACTTGAAAAAATTGAGGTAGTAATAGTAATGGCGATCTTGCAGTCCGACTGATTTACTGCCTTCACTTTAAGATATATAGTAATTGTCTTAACGTCATCAGGAACTTCCATGGCACACTAATTTTACTTGATATTTTGTGTGAAATAAACTATATATCTATCTCCTCAAACATTATCTTTCTTAAGAAAAACAAAGGCTTACTTAGCGCTACCAGATAAGATAATAAGGCAATAATGGAGCAATTCGAGCATCTAAATTACGTATACGTTTCAAAAGATCCAACGCCCAATCTGAGGAGCATAAAAACTTTATTTCTTTCATAACAGATACAAAGAAGAAGATTATCCGGATTTTAGGGCCGACATCGATTCAACAGGGTGGAAGGCAAACAATCGCCTTTTGTTGCCGCCGCTATTGAAGCTCGGGTAATTAATTATACCCAGCGAACGCCATTTTGCAGATTCACTTCTACCGCTCTTCGGAGATCGACTGATTGCCTCCGCAGTGCTATAGGTATAGAATACCTTCGCCTATTGCAGGTTTGTATGACTTAGTGTGGAGGAACCTTTAGGGTTACTACGATGATAGAATTCTCCTAAGAACTAACTTGGAAAAATGGCAGTATCAATCATACGTTCAGTTCTAAAATTTACATTTTAGTGGTATTAAATAATGCCATTGTGCATACATACCATAATTTAAATAGTAGAAGTATTCTATATGAAGTTAGTTGCAGGTAGACTCTTTTTCTCTTAAAAAAATTTTTTTTTTTTTTGTTTATAATATAAGAGTAGCAGACGAGCATGCAGTCCACCTGATGGTAAGTGGCTACTGCCGCCCATGGACATCTGTAATAAACCCCAGATAGGATTAGATATTCCTACCTGAGGTCGGCCACAGTTGCGCCGCTACCCCTGAGGACTAAGGTGGAACGCCTCGGAAAAGTCTTTCTCCCTTACCACACCCTTCAAACCGAAACACAGCAGCGCCTAACACTGCAGTTATTAGGTAGAAATAGGTGTGGCGGTGGTGCCGCCGAAGTCGAACCACAAAGGGTTCTACCACCTTCAATAGTTGCAAGAACAATTTTCCGTACCATTATACAATAAAGAAGTAGCCATAAAAAACTTTAAGGGACCAATGGTTCCTAATGACTACTGCCTCGAGCATTAGCTGGCCCAGCCCTTAGGCACGTACAAACTGCTGACGGGTCTAACTGCCTAGACAAGATGATTAATACGACCGACTGACGGATAAATGACATAGTTCAAAAATGAATTGACTCTACGATATCAAGCAAAAAAGAATCAAGTACTATGAAAGATCTGACATCGATAATTATAATTTCGTGGTGTAGGGAACAATCATCGTCAACCCATTACTGTCCCAATGCTGGGCACGGGTCTCCTCTCAGAATGAGAAGGATTAGGCCATAGTCCACCGCGCTGGCCAAGTGCGTATTGGTAGACTTCACATACCTTTAAGATTATTTTTTATAAATCTCTCAGGTATGCAGGTTTCCTCACGATGTTTTCCTTCGCCGTTTAAGCAAGTGATAATTAATTTCTAATACGCACATAAATTTGAAAATCAGAGGTGCGTGCCTGGGATTTGAACCTCGGACCCCTCGATCTAGAGGCCGCGATTCTTAACCACTAGGCTATCACGGACTAGTAGGGAACAAAGCGGTGCAGTATTTTCATGTGGGAGGAAATAGCTCAACAGATATAAGTCAGTGAAAAAAAAGCAAGAGTCCTCTATTTCTCAAATTTTTGTCGCTTTTATAGGGCCACTGATGGAATTAGGACTTTAATTGATTGAATTGAATCTGAAATATTTTAAGTGGTTTTATCCCTCAACCAGATTTCGAAGGGATTTAAGTCAATTAAGTCCAATAAATAAATATACAAGTAATATAACCTTCACAGCACAACAGCTGGATTTTAGAAAGGCCAAAGCAATACCTATCTGGCCCTGAACTTGTTGAAGTTAAAAATTACGCACGCAAAAAACTGGTTATTTTCTATGCACTCTCCTTGCAATTTTACATTTTTCGGGGCCAAGAAGTAGATACGCTATATCGTAATGATTGCAAAAACCTCATTTACCCAAGTAATACCTATACTATTTACTTTTAATAAATACAGATAAACCAAACAGTATATAGATACGAGAGTTTTAGTAACAATTGGTAAGCTAAAACGGAACAAAAGCTAGGTTTTAGAAAGGCCAAAGCAATACCATCTGGCACACAAACAAAGAACTTGTTGAAGAGAAAAATTACGTACGCAAGAAACTGGCGAGTTTAAAACATCGGGGAAAGAAATTGCTCCCGCCGAGAAACAAAAGCTGGTCCATCCATTTCTCGGCCCATGATTATTGTCTATGCACTCTCCTTGCAATTTTATATTTTTCTAGGCCACGAAGTGGAGAACTATAAATCTATTAATGGTTGCAATAGCTCCAGTTGCAAAAGTTATATCAAGCAAGTATATATTTATAGAGAAAAATAATATACGTCTTATTGTTTTGTCTTATTGATTGGGTTATGTTAATGATGATTATTTATATGTATCAAATAATATGTCGTTTAATAGGTTAGGAATAATCTATGGTATAATGATCAGTTGTATTTATCTATGAATAATGTTCTCGCTCGCTTCGGCATAAAATCAACATTTTAGTATTCATATCATGTTATTTAACATATTACTATAGAATATTACTAATGATAAAGTGTAAGCCCCTTATATTAATAAACAAATCATATTAAATGCTTGCACGTTGGAAAATTTCATATGACCCTCCCGTTTAAATCGCATAGCAATTTCAAATCTTTATTGAATGAAAATCGCAATTTGAATAAAGCTGTAATGATGTTTAAGTTGTTTATGAATTGAGTTACTAGAAACTTAACGAAATACTACTCTGTTTTTCTGTTTTACTCTAGAGTCATTAGCAAGTTAATAAGTAGCTCATTTAAATAGCCACTAAAATATCCTCAATTCTTAAAAAGTAAAAATATGAAACCGGAGCTCTCACAAAAACAGATTCTGAATAGAATGAAAAACATAAGGCAGACCCGACGCGTTCACGATAACGGCTCTCAAAAAGAGGAAATGTTAAAAACAAATTCAAAAGGAAAAGTAAGTAAATTATGGAAGTGCGGCGAGCGTCTTTTGTCTATGGTCTGCTACTGTCAGTTATCGTCCATAGACAGATAAAGTAACCGTTTGCAGGGCGCCATATTATTACGAAGATATTTGGTATAGAATCCCAAGAGGTTTGTCCGAAACACTTCCGCCTATCAGTGTGATTTATCTGCGATTTCATTTCGGGGTCTAATAAAATTCCTAAAGTTAACGACTTTACTGGAAACGATTTTGATAAATCCAATGATTATGGTACGCTGACACTCAAATTGACTTCTGTGTTTATATTCATTTTTACTTATTTCTATATATTAGAGAAGTAGCAAATTAGTATTTAGTCTATCTATAGTAAATGGCGCTGATTAGACTCTGTCACTATAACAAATCCCAGATAGGATTATAGTCCTACCTAATGTCGACTGTAGATGCATGGCTACCTGTGAAGACTTAACAAGAACACCTCATAATACAAGTATACGTATGTCTCTAACAACTTCACAAGCAAAACACAGCTTAATTCAGTTATCAGGTAGTTCTATAATACTATCCAGGATTAATTACAGATATTCACAGCAAGAGCAACTTACCTACCGTCAGATAGACTGCATGCTTTACTATTTAACCATAAAACACTATACTTATACAAGTATAATGTCTTAAATAAATACGATTTAATTTTGTACATATCTTAATTCTAAAACATATTGGTTTCAACTAAAACAATGTACCATAATTATACATTGGTATTCACCAAATTATAATGACGCATCATGATTTCAGACGCGAGGCGCGACGCTTCAGTGCGCTGAGCTGTTTTCATTAGCGTTTGCCATTTGCAATTAGCATGTTATTCTACGCGCTATTTCTCTATATATTGTAGATGTATTATTACTATGGTTGCTCTACAAATGTATTTACAATTCATAATAATCTATAGTAAAATGCTGTTTGAATACTGCGTTCACATATACGACTCTTTTACGCCACAGCTGAAAATCATAATAAGGTTTTTGTGACTGAAAAGTCTGCTTTTTTACCCTTCATGTGGAATATAATGTTTAGAATACATTAAAATATCGTAAATCAATAAGTAAGTGATCACAATCAGGTAGAGCCCCCACACGATTTTCACGCACACATTAAATTGCTTATTGATTACCAGTCTGTTTGAATGAGGAAAAACGAAAATATTTGATTGTGTAACCAGAAATGAATCGTTCGACTTTTTATTTATAGCAAAAAAAGTACGTACTAAAGCCAATTGAATCATAAGAGGGTCTACAATTCTTAGGTATGAGCGTATCCATACTTAAAAATACTCCAGCCAGACCACATAACAAGTTAAATAATAGCCATTTAACACGAAACAGTTTTTTTTTAAGCTATTGCATAGCTTCTATCGCGGGCCTTGAGCGTGGAGACCGAATCCAGAAATTCCGTAACGAAAAAACCTAACACCCCCCACTCCGACCGGCACAGCGGTGATACTTTTTAGTAGCGATCTGTGCGCCCCGGGGCGCGTACGCCAGTTGACGGGTTAATGACTTTTTGCATACTGCATAAATAAAATAAATATATAATTGTAATTGCATAAGTTGATAAAAAATGCTATGCAATAGCTTTACCGCGGCAGTCTCCGAGTGCCACACGTATTTTATTATTTTTATAATATAGGAGTAGCTAAGGAGCATGCAATCCACCTGATGTAAGTGACTACTGCCGCCCATGAACATCTATAATCAACCCCAGATAGGATTACATATTCCTACCTGAGGTCTACTAAGCTGAGGAGTACTAAGCTGAAATGCCTTAAAAAAAGTATGTTTCCCTTACGACATTCTTCAAACCAGAACACAGCAGCGCTTAACACTGCTGTTATGAGGCAGAAGCACATGTGGCGGTGGTGCCGCCGGAGTCGAACCACAAAGGGATCTACCACCTTCAAATTTCTAAAACAACTAATAATAAAACTACGCTCATATCGATACCCGCAACCGTACAACCGCAACCCACACATCTTGAGCAGTGGAGCAATAACAAAGTTTCGTGTAGACAAACGTTCATTTCTATTCAGCGAATTAATACCGCGGCTTACGGCTTCGGAAGGACGCGGCGGCTCGCCCGCTCAGCGGTTTTCATTAGGCCCGACATTTGCATGTTATTCATTGCCTTCCTGTTCCTATGTCAAAGAACATTTATATGAAAGGTACTGAATTTGTTTGAAAGAGCAATCAAAGCGTCTTTTGCCAGCTTTTTAGAATACATTTCAAAGGTAACGTGAATAATGGGCGTTAATTAATTAGGTAATGTTATTTGTAAATATTTTGTGTCGTATTAAAACGTTATTGTGGTAAAATCCGCTCAATTTATGTAAAAATTTGTGTATGTGAGGTTTTTGGGTATAGTGAGGTCACTTAGCCCAGAAAACTTATTAAAAGGATAGGCACCTATCACAGGAGATTTAACTATTAGAAAATAATATAATGGTAATCCTCAAGTTGTTTCGACCATTATTGTTTCCCGCCGCTGGGCACGGATCGCCACTCAGACTGAAAACAGTTTAGGTCAAATATAGCATGTAATGTAAGCATTCATTCAGTTTGATAAACTTCACACACCTTTAAAAACTCTTGGATAGTACAATAACTTTAATGCATATTGTAAAACCAAAAAACAAAAAGCGTAAATAGAGATAAAGAAAATTCTCATAACTTATGCAAATTAAAACGATTCGATTTATAAATACTTGAACAAAATTCCCCAAATATCATTACCATTAAAGAAATAAGCATAAAATATTCTGTCAACATAAACCGAAGAATAAATCGTGGCTTGAAATTCCATAAATTGACGAATACAAAGGAATTTTCACTAATATCGAGACTCGATTCGACGAATTGAAGGCGAATAAAAAATCAAATTAAAAATAATTGAGAGCGTAAGCTGTCAAATGCAGAAAATGCAAGCATGAATGTCGTTGTACACGTAGACTTAAAATCAATAGACATGGCCTGCTGAAAAGTTACTATATCGAAGGGTAATTTAACTAGAGTCACGAATAAAAAGACATGCCATTCGCTCAATAGCTTAAAAGAGAATTTTAAGACCATCATCACAATAGAAACAAAATATTTATTATAGAAATAAATTTCATTTATGAGGCTTTATTTACACACGCATCTATTTCGAAAACACGATTATGGCCCTACTGGGATATCAAGATAATATTATGTCTGGGCTCTAGTGAATGTCAAAAAAGACAGACTAAAACTCGTCGACATCGTTTTTCTCGACATCGACCCGTCATTTGTCCCCGTACAAAGCTTACGCATGCACAATATTCCAGATTATGTACACACCTATCACTCAAGATAATTGAAAATCTAGACATATTTTTTTATTCTTTTTTACATAAAAGCATATGAGCATGGTTTCATCTGATGGTATGTGGCTACTTCATTTATCTTGTACCTACTTCTCCACGTTATTTTATCGCTAGTGGTTTAAAGGGCGTGCTAAGGGAGAGATACTTCAGCTTTTGGCTATGCCAAAACCTGTCCACTTAGGAACTGTGAACTACATGCTCAGTTGCTGCTTTTATATTAAGGAACATTCCACGTCATAAGGCACAAATTTTCATCTCGAAGGCGTATCTATTAATTAAAATCCATGGTTACCAACGAACGTCGACAGCAATCAGCGCTTTTATTATCTGAGCTAAGTTAAAATTAAAATTTACACTTTCATTGAAAGCGGCAAAAATGTGCACAGCTTCTTTGATTAAAGTTTTGGCAGACGTTTTCCTTTTTGATAATAAATATTTTATTCATGCTCGAAATTGTGATTGGTAGATATCAAATAATTCAAAGTTTAACACGAGTAGCCGACGGATAGAAAATAATAAAAGATTCGGTAAACTCCCATAAAAAGATATGCTATTGCTGCAAATCCATTTATGGCATTGAGACAGCATTACTATTACGATCGTCTCATATATAAATCAGACGGCATCCACACATTTCCATTAAAACATAGAATTTCTTCACGTTAGAAATAGGTGTGGCGGTGGTACCTTTTTTTTTTTGTTTGCGAGGGGGAAACCTTCATAAGGTACCCGGCTACGTGGGAGCGACGCCGGGTTATGTGGGATTTTTACCGCACTAAAACCTAGTGTTTACAATATGGTATGCGGCCACACACGCCGTCGTCCTTCCCGGGGTTACTTGCTGGACGGTTCGAGCTCCCACCCTTGCCGCCCGCAACCCCAGAAGCCCCCTTTTAGTCGCCTCGTACGACAGGCAGGGGATACCGTAGCCCTATTGTGGCGGTGGTACCTACCCATCTAATTTCTATCACCTTTCATATAACCATGTTACAAAAACTCTCAGGCTTATGTTTCATATCTATCTCTGTTTTTCTTCACTATTTAATTAAAGAATGCCTATAGCGCATTACTTAAAATAAATATACCTATGAGACCGAGTACTGTTCACTGCTGCCATTTATTATTTTCCAGTTTTTGTTATGCAATAAATATAAATTCCAATCCCAACAATTCGGTGTACGACAAGCCGCGCGTCCTATCAATTTGTTCGCGCGAACGGACTGATGCCCAGTGATTGCCATATCGGATTTTTAACGTTACTTTTTAAACTGCAGAATTGTGTCAATATTTTATATGTATAAATATGTATTATGTATATTACTATGATTTGCATAGGCCAAAGATTTATGTACTTATGTCATAATCGATGTACAAATTTAACAATGGGCGCAGTCGGAATTTTACACCGACCACTGGAGGTGTGTGGTACCCTCATCAGAAAGTCACCTGTTCGGGATGATGAAGGTGTGCCAACACTGCGAAGCAGGGGGTGCAGCTAGCAATTATTTTGCAAGCTAAAACACCACTGCTTAAAATATAGCCCACGATTTAGATGAATCCAACAACACCTCATATTCTAAAATCCGTCAAATCGTTCTGTAGACCGTGCCAAAAAATGAAACACACTTACATTCAGCCCGATCCGTCCAGTGGTTTGGGCTGTGCGTTGATAGATCACTATGTCAGTCAGTCACCTTTGAGCTATATATATGTATTTAGATTAACAGGCAATACAATATTAATACATAATTTGTTTGCGATATTAACCGTTAGTTATATCGGTAACTAACAATTACAATCAAATTCGGCTTTAAATAACATGCGCGAGGTGCCACACAACAGCCAATCAATTTGTACGCGTGAACGGATTGTTACCCCTTGTTAGTATTGCATGTCGAATTCTGTATATCAAATTTATAAATAGAAAATGGAATATTTATTACAGTTTTTAATAAAAATATAATAAATACAATTTGTTGAAAAAAATCCTGTCCAGGTAACTTTCAAAACATTTTCAAAACGGCATTTCCCTTATTGAACGTTCCATGTAAATTTTTTGTGCCTGTTTTGATCGAAATTAATATGACTTTTTGATTAAATGAATTGGGTAACTAACGAGCACGCAGTCCATCAATGTTAAATGGTCGCTATCCCTTATAGATATTTGTAATTTAACGAAATATGAATCCATTGTTGATATTCTATCACGTATTAGCCACGGAAGCTACTTCTGAGGATGGAGTCGAAATATCACATGTAACTATATCTCACACCTTTCCGATAAAGGCAAACTAAAACAAAATACTTTGTGGGAGGTGTTCATAGTAAAACCATAAAGGACCTACGATTTTAACACCAATTTTTTGGTCCCAATTTAACTACAAGACATACAATCGAGACATACAAGACATACAAACTTGCATACAATCGAGCTTATGTTAAACGATATGTAAGATTCCTACAATTAAAGATCGTTTAAATATAATCACTAAAACTTTAGCGCTTTAGAAATATAACATAAAAATAGGATGGAATTCCACTTGGTCCAAAAGTCCAAACATGACATTAATAAAACGGGCTCAGCGGCGCATTAAGAATGCAAAAGCCAGCGAATGGTGCCAAATGTTCGCACTCACTCCGGCATGGTATTCTACGTTTTATACCATTCTTTACCTCACTTTTAAGTAACTGAATGTTTAAAAATAATTAAACTTACAGGAATTTCTGGGTGGAATTGCTAAATACTTTTCGGAGTTTAATTTTGCAAGCGAATAAATCTGTCGTACGTAGGCACGAGTTGGGTGTCTGCTTGGAAAATAAAACCGTCTGTAGTTACAGTACGGTGACACTCTCATCACACCCCCTTAGTCCTCAGAAGTATTAGCGTACCTAGAATTAGATGATGGTGGAAATCCTACCCTGTATGTGATTTTTTTCGGTCGATCTTAACCCTTTTTCTTTTATTATAAGTTTGTACAAAAAGTCATAATTAAACAGATGGTAGAAACTCTAACTACGTCGTTCAACTATGGAAGCGAGCGCTTCTTTGTTCCAATTTTAAGCGTATGGTAAAGGACAGACACTTCAGGTGAGACTTTAATCCTATCTAAAGTCGATTACAGATGTTTCATCGTCAACTCATTACTGCCCCGCTGCCGGGCACGGATGAGAGGACCTACGGCTAAATACGAATAAGCGAACTCACACATCTTAAAGAATATTTTTCCTCGCGATATCTTTCTGCACCATCTAAATGTTAATTCATTTCTAATACACACGTAACTTAAAAAACAGAAGTGTCTGGGATTCAAACCTTGACCCCCGATTGAGAGGCCAAATTGCTAACCACTGTTATGGCAGCCTTTTTCATACTCATTTGCTATTTCTGTGTAGCAAAAAATATATTCAACGGTTTCCTTAGACAGCGCAATCCACATAATATTACTAAACGGACGGCGTCCTCAATAGCCATTTCGTAGTGCAATAGAAAAATAAAAATAAATCACTTTGCCCTTGCTTTTCTCGCTGATCGTTTATTTATTTATTCAATAACAGCGATTTGCGTTTCATCTCTATCGTTTATTTCAAATACAGGAAATATCTTCGGTTTTATCGGAATTTGTACGCGTCCGGTTATACTGAGTTGTCGTACTTTAATATTGTAAACGTTAAGCGATGGCGAATGAATCGGTGTGAAAATAAATGTTAAGTAAACAATAAAATGAGTACCGACTAAATCAGATTCACGTTACATTTTTTATTTATATAACCGAATGAACTTACAAGCTTCGGACTGTTCGACATCCTCGTAAAGCTTCACAGAGCTTTTACAATCGTGTCTATCGACCTCTACTACGCGATAATTTCAATAATTATCTAACTTTCATATTCTTTACATTTTCCTATTCATTTAAAGTCTGCCATTAGCCATCAGCCATTTTATATACTTTTGCCAACGACGAAAGCAATAGAATTGTGTTAATAAAACCTTTTTTTTTTCTTGAGTACTATTTTTCCAAATGACCAACAGACAGTTGCGAATACCTAGCATTATATTTCTCATGTCTTTCGATTTATAGCTAGGTCAGGATCCAATTCACTGGCTCTGGCAAAATTAATTCTCTCGCACCTTTTCATTTATAAAATAGAACGCTAGTCCGTTTTGCTCGCTGCTCGTTTTTTACCCGCAGTCAAACAAAACCCTTAAAGGCTTCAATATTGATCGTAGCGGGGTAGAGTGCAATAAGCATGATATTATCCGTGTTATAGCATCGCCTGCTATTATTCAAATGCCTATTGATGAGAGATATTATGCAGGTTTAAATCGACCTTTGTTGAATAACGTGAATACAGGGTGAGAGCTGCGATGCTATTTTTATGTAATAAGAGCTACAGACAAAGGACGTACATTTTACATTGTTTATGATTAATCTACTGTCCCACTGCTGGGCTCGGGTAGAGACTCGTTAGAGAGTTTTTTTTTGTATTTAACCTAACGATAAGGCAGACGGGCTACCTGATGGAAAGCAGTCACCGTCGCCTATGGACATTTGCAACACCAGAGGAGTCGCCAATGCGTCGCCGGCTTTGAAGGAGAGTTCTTTTTACACCCCTCTTGAAGAGCCCCATGTCATAGTCCTGGGGGAATACCTCACTATGACATGTGAGCTGTTTCTGAAAGCAGAAATAAAGAGGTTTAAGCTGATGTGCAATTTAGTAAACTTTACACACCTTCGAGATTTTCTTTCAAGATCCCTCAAGTGCTGGAGTACATGGAGACGCCGAGTTTTTATCACTACTTTATGACTATCTTACTGATACCTATTTAGTCGGACCCAAAATAATTCAACCATCTGCAATGTACATTTTCATATAATTTCATACATATAATTCTCCCATATATTAATCAATTGATACTGTTCAATATATCGGTTAAAATGTAGTTTATGATACGAGTTTGTAGTAAAGCCTATAGTACGCTGTTGTAATAAATGTTAGCAATAATAATAAAGTACGGACATGCTCTAACTATAAGCCATCTAATAATGCCTACGAGCGCGACAATACCCATTGAATGTAATTGAGGCTGTGGGCCTATATTTGGTATGAATTTGGATAATAATTTACACTACGTCATTTCCATTAGAAACCAATTATCACTTTATTTAACATACACACATCAAGGTTTTTTTATTATTTTAGCTAAGAGCTCTCCAAATTTATAAAATGCTTGGTGCGTCAGCCTCTCTCATGTATGAGACTCTGTAGGGAGGTGAAACAATAATTTTATGAAATGAAGATATTGTATTTTTTTAAGTATCATTCTATTTATATAGATAGAAGATAAATTACTGGCGTAAAAAAACGTTCAGAAATGTAAAGTTAGTATAATATATTTAAGCATACTTATTACACTTCATACTTCAAACGAGTTAAACAGGTTTAAATACTACGAAGTCCTTTCACAGAAAAGGCATAATATTGACAGAGACCTAACGACGCGTAGAGATTTTCGTCACCAGTAACACGTTATTTAAAGTGGGTACACACTATGGTTGTAATTCGCGCAAGTTTGTTCGACGAGAGCTTCCTGGCCACTCGGAACAAGTTTGCAGAGCGGCACACTGCCTGGAGGCGTTAGGAGTCCTGCACACTCAGCTTGTTTGCCGTCATAGTTGTTGGTAAATTCCTAAATGTAGGTACCTTTTTCCACTTACAGTTTAGTTCATATTTAGGCGCATTTTGTAAGATATTTAGTTCTTATAGTTAAAAACGCTTCTGCACTATACCTTACAGTTAGATTATTCATAACGTCCATAAGAAGTAGTAACTACTTAACTTAAGATACTAAAACTACATAGTATGTGAATATTTGCAATTTGTATATCACGAATATTGCCAGACATAAACGCGCGTCTCAACCGCTTCTTAACGTCGCCAAATATAGCCACCCTTAGATCTGTGCTGTAGTCGAGGCAGAAGGCCGTGTATTAAAACGGCTGAACAATCGTTCGGTTCATCGCATTGTTATAAACACAATGTAGGCGCGATTTGAACGAGCAACGAGGCTATAAACACGATTTAATACACATAGTGCAGAGATTGTTGGCAAATTGTACGTTTAATTCATCATTGTATTGTAAAATGTAGATAGAATAATGTCTAAACATAATATGTATTCCATATTACATTTATGAAAAGCGTACCGAAGTGTCTAAGTTTTTCACCATTTATCTTAGCATTTTTGCTACGCTCAATACCGACCATTAAAGAATAATGGATTATCATTTAAAAATCTATTTTTTACCTTAAATTGCCAATTTGATAGTTAGGTACTATGGAAAACATTTTTTTCTTACTTTTGTGTCTGTTTGTCTTATATAATACCTTCCTTACCTTACCTTTGAACTACTACAAGCTATGTACGGTAAACTACTTACGTAATATATAAAGAATATCCCTCAGAATCTTAATGATGTTTGCAAGAATTATTTATTTTATGTGTACGTGCTAACTAATATGTTCTCATTCAGGTTTTTATTTACTTTTATTGCTTTATCGATCATATCAAGAAAGCACGTGCATAAAGCCGATGGAAAAAGAAGAACATGGCCGATGGAAGTTTCGCGCTTGAATAACTTCCGCCAGCTATTATATTTGATGTAGGCACCTACTGAAAAATATATCCTCAACCAAAAGAACAAATAATTTACAAGATTAAACTTGTTCTTCAAGTTCTGAACTTTATTAAAAGCGCCGCAGTTTCGAGACGAAATTGAAAATGTACTTTCGAATAAACAGTGCACAAAATTAAATGTGTAAACAACAAAATTATATAATTATCTATGATGTGTCATGACGTCATGACTTGTTCGACTCACTTTTCGAGACTGGCGGTTTTCGGAAAGATCATTTGTTCCTTCCTGAGCGATTTTTCAATTTCCCCCGATAAAAAGGTTTTAATTCTTACGTTTAATTAATAAAATTACAATCTAACAAATCAAAACACCTCTAAAATGTTAATAAAAATGCAAAAAAAATTGACATTATTTTTAGAGATTCGTAATAATATATTAAATATTAATAAATGTAATTGTTAAAATTTTCCACTTAGGTTGTTTTGAAAACTTACCTGCATAATAATATGTAAGTACTGTGTTATGCAATCTTTCTGAGTAAAGTGTTTTCTTTCTTTGTTTCTTTCTTTCAAAGGGCCAGTTAACATTATGTCGGCCCAACAGTTAACTGGAACATTGGGACGTTTTACTGGGACGTTAGAACAGTTTTATCGGGTCGTTCTAATGTGAACAAAGCTATCGAAATACATATGTCAATATGCATCCGACACATTTGTCGTCCCAGTAGAACTGTCGGCCCGACATAATGTGAATTGGCGTTTACATAATTAAATACAGTTATAGAGTAAAATTGCTCCATAGTAAGACTATGATACCTGATTATATGATTATTTTAATTTCATTTGCTCTATTTTTGGCATACTTTATGTATAGAAATCGCGAAGTAATAATAGTAGTATTTTTTAAATAATTACAGTTTCTATTATTATTTTTTTTTACTTCAGCAATTTTTTATTTCAGCATCCGGATACATAATACATGCAAATAAGAAAAAAACATTTTTTTAAACACATGAATTTTACTAATTTGTATATATATTTGCATAAATATATTCGTGAATAAATAGAATTCACTCCATTATGCTAGCACATAGCTTCGAATGGATATTTCGCATTTTAATGTATCCCAAAGGAGCCAGCTAAAGTTCGGAAAGCTGTATCGTTTACGACCGCGCTTAGAACTCCGAACATCAGTTATTTACGCTTGGACAATAAACTTTAGATTTACCATTATTGTCATAGTAAAAGATAGTTGTTAACTTCGTCCGTCTGAAGAAGAAAACCTACAGTACGTTAACAAAACTTTTATTTTGAATAGCAAAAAATAGAGGCAACTTTAAATTTACTATATTTAGAACTAGCTGACCCGGCAAACGTTGTGTTGCCATATAAATAAAAAAATGTTACGGGTGAACAACCCTTATCACTTCGGAGTATGATTTCTATGATTCTTTTTTTATGGATTAGTAAATACTGGTAACTTTTTTAATTAATGATGACTGAGAGTGTTATAAACGTAGAAGTAGACAAATATAATCAGAAACCTTCGAACTGCTAAGCTATCGGGAGTTACACGTGTTATTGTGAGTCAACCATAAAAGATAGACATATGCTGTCGTGGGATATATTTCATATAATTTTAAGGAGAACATTTCCGTCATACATGATTTCTGTGTAGCTTTAACCATTGAGGTTGCACACGCGACGGAAGCTTAAAAAATGGAGTAACATCTCCCATTTTCCCAACATTTCCCTTCACTGCTCTGCTCCTATTAATTGTAGCGTGATGAAAAGTATACTATAACCAACTCAAGTGTGTATGAAAAATAATTGTACCAAATTTCGTTAAAATCCGTCGCGTAGTTTTTGTTTCTATAACGATTGTACAGACAGACAGACAGACAGACAAAAAATTTACTGAATGCATTTTTGGCATCGGTATCGATCCCTAATGCCCTGATAGTTATTTTGGAAATATATTTCATGTACAGAATTGACCTCTCTACAGATTTATAGTAAGTTTAGAAGATTGTACCAATTGTAATAGAATGCTCTCTTGACCAATCAAAATTGAACCTAATAGTTTTTTACATCATTAGGTATACACAGCCAAGATACAGCTACAGGGGAAAATTACCTGAACGACTTTAAGAAGAAAATGATACAGCTGTGCCTTTTCCTGCTTTTGCTCGATTTTGAATTCATTGTTATTGTAATGTATAGGTACGACTTCCATATAAGACCAATTTTAATTTTATAACAATACATTAATATGTAATTAATGCGGTTTGTCTCCAAAAGACGAAGTGAAATAACGGTAATCTCATTGTTTGATCGAAACGTATAAATTAATCTACGATAGAGAATTCTACGAGTATAAGAAGAAAGAAATTCGAAAATTAAAATCAATCTCATATGTCCCAGCTGTTCATGATGGCACCAGAAAAATAGTGCCAGTACATGAATAAATTCACAGGAAAACTCCAAGATTTACCTTAGATTCCAATCTAAGAAATATACGGTAGAAGTGGTGCTATTTTACGTCGACCCGGCATTACACTGTTTAATTCTTTGAAATAAAAAACAACACTTTTACAAGTCCTATAGAATTTTAACGTCCTAAAATGTAACTAAATAATATGTCGCCCTAAACCTGATTTAGTCCTTCAGAAGCTATATAGTATCATAATAATGATAGAGACATAAAGACAAAAGTTCGTGTACAAGTAATACCTTTCTTTTTGTCAGTATTTAGTAGTTGTTATAGGAATTTAGGTTTGAGTATTTCGGAAATTAAAGAAACCTACGTCCAACAGTGACACTAAAAGGCCGATATGTTGATTACATAGAAAGGGACAATCGTTTCACGTGAATTATATCGCAAAAGAATCTCGATTACATTTACTGAACAATTTTCCCCGCTGATTATGTGACAGGTAATTCCAAATCGGCTTAAGGTAAGCGTGCGGTGCTCAGAGCGGTGAAGCGCGAAATACGGCAAGTGCAAGGCGGCGATAGCGCGATATTTGCTCAACGTAAATCACTATGCACATGTGTGTGTTTACTTTCAATACCAGATTGTTCGAGCTCGCACACCGCAGACGCTTCTTGCTCCAAGAAAATGTTTCGGCAAACAACGCAGCCAAAATTTGCTTAAGTTTGACGTAAACTTAACAAACATCCACGATCAGCTTAGCGCAAAGATGTATGATGCATAATAGGTAGATATGCAAGTTTTGAGAGTAGGTACAGCGAATCAGGTGGTATTGTAGTAAAAATATGCTGTCATTGTCACTCAATAGGTTTCCTCGTCATTTTAGATTTATTCTAAGATAGAGTTATTAGTATATTTAAGTAGAGTTTATTCTAAGATAGAGTTTAAGAAATATTAAATTGTTTAATTCGAAAAATTACAAATAATGAAAGCAATAATTATTTTCAATCTTACATACTCTATATTAGACCCAATTAGACAAGTATAAAAAATTAAATCAGTATATTTCGTGAATGAAAGATGGCACCACGCCATGTTGCTATACTTAAAATATTCTATAGAATATTAGACATAAAAAAACTTAGTGTGCTTCGAAGTTTTACTCCAAAAACCATGTCTTTACATGGAAAGCGCTAGATTTAGCGGTATGGTCTTGGTGTAGCAAAGCATCCGTGATGGACTTCAGGACTCAGGTAGGACTCGTGTTTTTTTTGGTTGGTTACAGATGTCCAGGGACCATATTGCTTACTTAGTTTACGACATTTACGTTTGCCTACATCTACCGTATAAAACAACGTCAGATTATATGTTCATTGTTTATCAACAATTAAAAAAATATATTTTAGGTGCCTATTTAGTACAAGAATTTTGTGTTGAACACTGTCCTATAATATGACCCGCATTTTACCCTCCTGTATTATTTTTTGAATTAAGGCAATAATCAATAGGATTGTCCGTATAACCTAGATAGCCTCAGGTGGCCAGCTCTACGAACCTACCAGAATGGACGGAAATTACTACAAATGAACGACGTGACCAGGGCAATAACTGCCTTTAGCCGTTTTATTCTGTATTACTTTTATTTTTATATTGAAACCCATGGCTTTCGTTCAATAATAATGCAAATCATTACGTGGTATGTAATTATTCCGAACGTATTTTTTTTTTTAATATTTTCATCGTAAATTACTCTTAAATGAACGTAAGCCTCGATAGCATACTTAGGAGGAATTCTACTGGATGCTGAAAGATACTTGTGCCCGAGGACCATCGTTAGGAACGAATAAGAATCTTCATTCAAATTTGCAATAATAGACAGTATAACTCACGTATGATTTAAAACAAGACGAAATATCCAAGGATTCAGTATTGAGGATATTACCGCACACATTGCTCATCTGCTCTTATCTCGATACTCGCATGCACACATACACTCGTTTGTATATAATAGAAATTCTTTATTCAAAGATAGTTGGGTTGTTTCCTCCATTTTATTAACCTTTACCATTTGATATAACTTACCGTGAGAAAGTAATGAGGAGGCAATAGTTTGGCAATGTTTCCAACAAAATTGAATCCTCCAAAGAATCCAACTTCTCAGAAAAGGATCGACTTTATCTTCTATAAATATCTAACAAATACTTGGAATGAACCCCTAACAAGGTTAAATAACAGTTGGCAAAGCAATTGGGACAATTTAAGTAAATAGGCTACGTGCATTCGGTGCTAAGGACAGTCGAGTCGCAATAATTGGATGCGTGCAGCTTCAGCATGTGAAGGAAAATAACCATCTGTTTTTCCTTGAGAACATTAATCAATTGCTTGTCTTAACAATTTGAAGAAACATTGTAGATGTCCGAAAGACATACATACATCCTAATATTATAAATGCGAAAGTAAGTTTGTTTGTTTGGTACAATTACACGTCTTCACTACCAAAGTAATTGTCGTACACGACAACGTACTTCTGTACACGAGTTGTCAGGGGTGGAGAAAAGGATTATAACATAAGGATAAACAAAATAACAACATATTAAAAAAAAACGAATGATGCAGTTTTAGTTTTTATTAATATCGGCCTCGTAACTCCTTTCAGGATTTTTCGCTAATCTTTATAGTTTCGTATATGGCCCTGAAACCTATTTGAAAAATTCACCCTGTATATACGCTTGAAAAACATTTTCCGTCGAAGTCGGATAACAAGGCAAAACGACTTTCTACTTAACGAGCATTAGAATAATCACAAACGCACTCCACGTCACATGATACAAAAAATCGAGGTGTTACAAAGAAACTCGCCCCAAGCTCGGATTACGGGTATTGAATAAGAACGGCCTGCTAATGAGCGACGCGAGTTAATTGCCACCGGCGCTCCGCACTATTCAGTTAAGGCCCTTAAATGCTGATAAGAGCACAATAGAACCCGAGAAAGTTTGGATTGGATGAAAGAAGTCATACGAACAATACTGAAGGCGAAAGTTTTATGGGAGATTAATGACATGATAAGGGAATTGTCCTTCTTTATCTACGGCCACCATAACTTTTACCTTACACTTGATGACGTCGGCGTAAGTTGTATACTTAGGAAGTTTAAATATTAAAAAAAATACAATAGAAATAGTATTTGTAATTGAACCAGGAATAAAATAGACTTTTATTTAAATTCCCTTGTTATTAGACACGTATGGTGCATCCTGTAATTTACCTATTTTTGTCATGCCTAAATTAAATTTAGATTCGTTTACAAATTATAAACGTAATTATAAAATAAATATCCCACCTAGCTTAAGTTAAAATACTTCTACAAACATTTGCAAAGAAAATAAAGTAAGCTCTTAAGCTCCTTCGCTTAGCAAGCGAACAATTTTATACCTACACCGCCCATTCCTACAAAATTTCCCGCCATCGGCAAACTTTCCTGCCAAAAAATATAATGTCCACCGAAACTGTTTACGTAAGAAATTGGCATTGACATAGCAATGTTTGGCAAATAAGGTCTGCGGCCGACGGCGGTCCTGCGTGTGACAGGAAATCTAATAGCCCTTGAAGGAGCCACGTAAAAATTCCCTGCGTCCTGCTGTCCTTTTTAGGGTTTCTTACTGCGATTAGAAGGCAGATGCGGTCACTCGAAGCCGTTAAGGGAGATGGGGGTTTGGATAAAAAATATTTAGTGCGGAGATAACAGAGTTCAATCGTAGATACCGTAGAATTGTAGATTCTGCAGAAAATTGGTTACATAACATGCCGTGACGTTAAAAAAACGGTTTTTATACTTGACTGTGGATGTTTTTCTTATTGTTATCACGATTGTTTCGTATTGTTAGTGTCTTATCATTAAAGTATATATGTAGACGAATTTAAATAAAAGTGGATGGACTTGAGATATTAATCATTTCAATAAAATTGTCACCAAAAATACAAATACTTTAATATTATAAACTAAAGATTACACAAAACACTGTACACTGAAAAAATATATTCACAATTTAAAAACAGACGATTTCTAGCAAGTTGAGCACCATCCTGTTTTCTAATAAAGATAAAAAGAAGAGATTTTTATATAAAGTGTTTTCACCTACTAGATTAAAAATAATAAAAGACCTTACAGGAGTGCCTCTTCCTTCATTAATCATTTTCGTAAAAACTCTTCGCTCGATTTTATAGATAGATACTTATATCTACTTAGGTGCTAGATTTTTCTGAGATAAAAATTATAGTAATATTTTAAAAAGGTAATATTTCAAAAAGGATATAGGTAGGTCCACCTACATTTTACAATAGAAACAACAGATGTTTATTTTATGTTAATGTATACAATAAAAGAATGTGTTACCTACCTATTAAAAATATTTTTATAATATTTAATTTAATAACAATTTAGCCTAACACATGGATTAATAGATAATTACATGGGCTTAGAGTAAGGGCTAAATTAGAACGCTTATCTCCCTTAGCATCCTATCAAACTGGAACTTAACAGGGGTTAACATTTTCTTTACTATTAAGCTGAAATAAGTATATTCTTAAGTAAAGTTCAAAGATTGTTTATGAGTCTCTACATATTTAATCTATTAAAGAACATTGCAACCAAATAACCTATAATACAGGATCTACTGAACGCAACTCCAGTTAACAAATAGTCAGGATTGCAAGCCCCACATACCGCAGTGCTCCGTAAGTTGTAACAAGCCGCTTCAGCCAGGCTACATAAATCTCCGTCCTAGCTCCGTGCAACAATAGAAATTGGTTAATACTTTAATGATTTAAATATTATTGAGTAGAAGTAGATGTATTCTTAATAACGTTCTGTATCTGTTTATTCTCCATATTTAATCTAGTAAAGGACATTGCAACAAAGTAACCTATAATACAGGACCTACTGAACGCAACTCCAGTTAATAAATGGTCAGGGGTACAAGCCCCACATACCGCAGTGCTCCGTAAGTTGTAACAAGCCGCTCCAGCTAAGCTTCATAAATCTCCGTCCTAGCTCCGTGCAACAATAGAAATTGCTTTATACTTATTATTTAAATATATTGTCATACTTATTTTAGTTTTAACAAATCGAAGCATTTGAATGCGAAATAACTTTGAAATTCGAGTACATACTTATAAATTTATTATGATTAGTTAATGTTTATCTATTATAATAACAATTAGGGCATATTGCACCACTTACTTAGTGTAAAAATATCCAACACTTATTAAATTTTACATTATAATTATGTAAATGTTTGGATAAGATTTTAGGTAACTCGTCGGCTACTTGTGAAATATTTTAATATTGTAATAAATTAACAATTAATATTGATAAAAAGAGCTTTCTTTAACTCACTAAAATTATGGCCTAACTTCTTGTTAAACTGACTAAAACCTTCGTCACCGTTACAGAAGACCCATAGTTCCAATGGGACAGATCCCTTCACAAGCTTTATGAATCGGCAGTTACAATGCTAAAGTATATATTACGTTTGTCTGCCATACAAACTGAAAAATGTTTTATTTTATATCATCCTACCATCGGAAGGTAATAAAAATAGCCAGCACTACATAGCTTGTTTAC
This sequence comes from Epargyreus clarus, assembly GCF_041222505.1. Classification (NCBI taxonomy): domain Eukaryota; kingdom Metazoa; phylum Arthropoda; class Insecta; order Lepidoptera; family Hesperiidae; genus Epargyreus; species Epargyreus clarus. The sequence continues at coordinate 7,577,316 of NW_027332214.1, forward strand.
ATTACAAGCCACATACCTCTGTCGAAGTTTAAACAAGCCTTTGTTACTGTAAAGCCTCCCTATCCATCTCACGTACTAGCTTCAATCTGCAACTACAGGGGAAATTAATACACTGCTTACATGTTCTACTAATTACACTATTAATTTAAAGCTTATTAGAGCCATACTGCTTTTGAGATTAATGTATACCTACTTAATAAGATTATTTAACGTTACCTATGAAATGCTTCATGTAATACTTATCTACTATCTTATATCATGTAAGGTGACATACCTTTAGGTTACCTAGGTTCGACGTACCTTTAGGTAGATTCTAAAAGCTATTATTTTTTTCTAAATAACTAAATTGTTCTTCTAAATAATAGAGCTCATTTTACTATCAATATCAACAAACTGTAATCGAAATTGAATAGATGAATTAGAAGTGACTAAAATATATCTAGGTATAGTCCGCGTCAAACTGCTAGTCCGATCTAAAGTTGTTGCGAGCAGTAGTCATAATTTTTGCTATGGCGACGCGATTCATTTCTATATTCAGAGCGGACTAGCAGTTTAACGCGGACTATACCGATATTTCAAGATTAAAACCTTGCCTATACTACCTAAACTGTAATACAGCTAAAGATAAGTAAATTAACTTTTGGTTTATATAAGTTATAGTCAAAGAAATGAAATAAAAGATAAAAAATAAGCGATCTTATGAAAGCATAAGACGCGAACAAAAACTTAGATTAACGACGTGGATATTATCCTCCCGAAACAATGTCGATAAAAGAATTTTTCTGTTCATAGAATGACATGTCCCCTGGTCGTAACTCACCCGGCGGTCCTCGTAATATAAGATATTACCCACTCGCTTATTTGGAACCCATGTACCCCGATGTTCATAAGAAAATTACAGATACCTATGCAGGAAAATTATGTAAATAAAATATATTTGTGTAATATTAGATCTAAATGCCGCATTTGATAACAAAAATATGTAGATAGATGAATACATCTAATTAATAAGATTATGTGGATACATATGTATAAAACTAGAACTTATTCTTTTTCGTAGTTACTATAGCATGTAGGTAGGTAAGTACCTATTTATTATTTTACCCATTTCTTACCTACCAAAGATCGAAATTTAATATTGGAAAGGTACTACATTAATTTTTTAGTGCGATATCATCAGATATAACATGCGAGCAGGTGTAGTCATACAATTTGCTATGGCGACGCAACGAAGATTTTAAAAGAAAATAATCTGGACTAAATGGTTAAAACTGCGTTAATTTGTAGTCATAATTATGGATTAATATAAAATATACACTTTATATTTCAATGCCATCTACCCGAACCGATCCCAACTACGTAGTTCACAAACACAGCTCGTGCCAGCTATCACACATCTTAATTTATTATTTAGCCGCTAGATGGCTCCCTTAACTCTGTATTTTCCTGATCAAGGTTGATTTAAAGAGATAGAAATATATACCCCTCTTGATTACACTCGTAAAGTAAGAGCGAGCAAGAATTATTCGAGGACGAGACAGCCGCTAATACAGTACCGTACTGCAAAACAGAAAAGATTTTTGTTTCGAATTTTAATAATGGATGGTATTTATGAAGAAAACTGCGATGTATCAGCAATATTTTTCGACTTAGATAATACGTTAATACAAACAAGAAAAGGAGACACCAAAGCTTGCAATCAGGTGAGTGTATAAATTAATATATTATTTCATAATTTTGTCATTGTGACATTGCCACGGTCATGGAAAATCAGAACGAAATAAGGTGCGCGCGCTGTCATCGTCGCAGCTTTTGCGTATGTTGATATCTTCGTTTTGCTTCTACGTTCTATGCACCCGCATGTTGATCGTTCACGTTCCAGTGTGGTATAAATAGATTCTTCATAGTTGGAGATCGTGAGCTCGACGTCCAGATTTAGATATTTTGGAAGAGAACTCGTGCTAATTATAATCGTGATGTAGACTGTTCGCCCGATTCACTGGCGCGTGGTCTCCTCAGTGAAGCGCGATCTGCTGCGTTTTGTGTCCGCGTTCAAGTGATTTGTGACAATGGGGGACCTATCGGAACCGATAAAAAAATGCGTGCTCATACTAAAGTCTGCGAAAACAGACACGGAAAAGTTCGCTGCGCTGTTCATGGTGACGAAACTTGTGAAGAGCAAGGATTGCAACGCACAAGCGAAAAAAGCCCTGTTTGAGGCTATAGGGTTTAAGTTTTTAAAGAAACTACTGACGGGAACCAACGAACAGGATGATTGCCCGCCATCCGTGTATAAATCTGTCGCGATGTCGATCCTTACGTGCTTCTGCAATGAACCAGAGTTGTCTACGCATCCTGAAATGCTTGCTAACATACCCGTGTTCCTTGAGATAGTGCAGACATCAGACAATGATGATTATGATGATAACCTCATTATCATTAGTGAGGCATATACCTGTCTTCAGTGCATAGCAGAACATGAAGTGGGTCAAAAAGCCCTCATTGAAGTTGGTGCCATAAAGAAGATGTCTGAGATATATTCTCACCAGAGCTTCCAAACTGATGAGGCTCTTAACATCCTGGTTAAGTTGGTCAGTCGGTATGGCCCTGCGGCTTGGGGGAATGACCCGAAGCCCTTCCATGCATTAGTAAGCAAGATTGCCTTGGATTTTGCTACTGATCAATCTGAAAGGAAGTTTGAATTGGCCACAATTTTGAGTGCTCTTCTATATAGCTGCAATAAAACCACTGTTATACCCGGATCATCGGATGAGATTTGGCCACAGAGTATTTATCGAGCTCTCCATGACATTTTGACGAGTAAGATTGGAAAAAACCAAAGAGATCCTGCATTAAAGCTTGCTGCCAACATTATTGACCTTCTGGGAATTGAGTGGACGTTTAATGATGAAGAAAATCCAAAGAAATTCTTCCTACTACTCTTGCAACTCTGTGCTATTGAAGTGAGAATGCAACTTGAAGACAGAAGTTTCAAACAAGCATTTGCCAATGCTGAATTAGTAACAGCATGCTTTATTGTGCTTGAGTCATCCATTAATTACATGGCCACAGACCAGTTGGATTTGGAACAAAAGGAAAAACAGTCTGTTTACACAAGCCTGAAAGGAGCTTTTAACGCTGTTGTATCTATCTTGACTAAAGTGTCTAATGACAAAAACAGAGACAAGCTGCCCGATGCTGAGAAGGTGTTTGTTTGTGCCATGGTCCGAGTTCTGGTTTCATGGATTGCACAAGAAACAACAGCAATGAGGGAACAAATTTATGTTCTACTTCCATTTATGTTCACTCTTGCTAATGACTCTTTCCATGCTTACCGTGCTAGGAAACTGGCTGAAAAGAACAAATCTGACGGTGAACCCATGGATATGGAGATTTCCCTGATGGGTCAAATTGATTTACTGAGACTCATGTTACCAGCTCTCTGCCATTTAGTTGTTGAAGACAAAGCCAGAGACATTGTGTTGAATTTGAAACAAGAGGATATCTTGTATGAAGCGATGAATTTCCACTGGTCCATTGTACATTACAAGAAACCACCTGTACCTAAATCTGAACGAGGGAAAGTCAAAACACAACCAGAACCTGAACTTGACCCTAAAGTGGTAGAGGACATGAAAGATTCAAGAGCAGCTATGGTCAGCCTTTGCAACATCTTCATGAATCTCACAGTACTCGCTCCCAAAATCGTTGAAAATAGCATGTTGTTCAACACTTTGCTGAAATTCATTTTCAATAACTTGCCCGAGTTAAAGAATATTCCAGAGAATCTTGTGCTCCATGGCCATCTCGCAGTCCTTGGGCTTCTACTGCTAAAACAACAAGCAAGTAAGGTCAAAAAGAATGATTTCTCCATTTGTAGATACATCCAGTCTACTATTAGATTCTTGTGGGATGCTTACCATGTAGATGAGTCGAATGACCCCAATGCAATTGTTGTGTCAATGGCTTACAAGGAACATTGGAATGAAATTGCAGACCTGTGGTTTTTGGGCATGCAGACAATGAGTGGAGTACTAACTATTGTACCTTGGATATCCGAGTTTGCTATTGAGAGTGGATGGGCTGAGGGCATCACCGAAATGCTTACAAAGGTTAAGGTTGGAACACTCCCACCTAATGTAAAGTCAGCTTTTGAGGACTTCCTCTGTAGATTAGTAGATTCTAATGAAAGTGTTATACCTGTACTAAAGAAGGGTGGAGCACTTAAAATGTGTAGAAATCACCGGTTTATGGAATTAGGCAAGAAATTGTTTGGAGACTAATCTGCTACTTCACACAACATTTTTATTTCATGTTGACTACTGCACTATTCATTTTTCAGTAAACTTTTAATTACATTCTCATTCTTGAACTGTCATAAGTGTACTTAATGGTTTTTTATACTTTTTACATATATATTTGTTTGTTCTTCTGTAAATATGTAAGTATTAACTGATATTATTGTGTGTCAAACTATAAACTTGTTTTATAAATAAACAGTAATACCACAAACTCAAAAGTGATATATTATTTATGATCACACGTTTAAACCAAATTATAAATTACTAAGATATTTTTAAAAATTTGGATAACTCATACACAAAGAACACATCAGTTGTACAGTATCAATTTTCACATCCGAAGCTTGCCAAAGTACAGGTGATTGTACGAATGCTCTAGCACACAGATCGTTGACCCTACTATTCCTGGACCGAACAGATACTTCCTTGACATAAATATAGTGGGAACACTGAACCAGTCTGCACTACTCGTACATAGCTAGATATTGAAACACAGAACTTGCTTATGCAATGGTTAAATACAGCTGTAGATATTAATGCTTTATGTATGCGAATGAATGCTAAACCTTTTGTTTATTGCTAGTACTGAATTTCTAATGTTTGCAGCAATTGAAAACTTTAGTACATATAAATGTACCTATCAATGAATCGTTGTAATTTTGTATTTTAAAATTTCTCATAAATGGAAAATTACTACATAATTATTTTGTCATAATTCTTACAATTATAACAAGTGTCCCATAACTTTATGAAGTACTTAGATGAGCACAAACATTGATAGCAACTGTAATGATAATGGCATGAGTAATGGATAAGGAATTATTTACTTAACATATTTGTTCTAATCAGTCATTGCGTTGGTCTATTGGTGGTTATCTCTAAATAAAATTAATGTGACCTTGTATGTGGTATTAAAATACTATATTTTATTAACTTGGGAGCTTATTTACTGTTTGGCTGTTTAAAAGAGTAAGTATAAGAAATTGAGGACTCCATTTTGATGGGTCATTCCCTTACCTATGCAGAATAAAGTCACAATGAGATAATAAGGTGATATTTAAAGATCTAACCTTTTCCTAACCAGTGGGTGTTATGCCGAGCTGATATTTCTTGTTAATACCATACCTTCATAAATTACATAGTTGAACTGCAGTAAAAAGCTACAAGATTTATACAGAGAGGTCTTGTAGGTACTAATATAGTTAGATGGAGGTTTAGTTCAACAGTATCAAATCAAATTTTTTTATTCAAATTAGGTTCTTTACAGAGCACTTTTTGAATGTCAAACTACCACCACTTCACAAGGTGTTTCGTTATGGAGAAGAAGCGACGAAAGAAACTCCATAACACACATCTTTTAAAAAAATGGATTTTACAATGTTAAACTTAACCTAATGGTACATGTGGAGCTGGAACTACTTCAGACCACACCGTTTTGTCAGTCAAATAATCACTTAGTTTATAGTACGCTTTTTTACATAGCGTTTGTTTAACGACATGTTTGAACTTTTTTTCTGTGAGATTCAAAAAGTAGAGTAAGGTAATGGCAATCTATTTAAGCCAGTCTTCCATCTTTACCTATATCTCTACCAGGAAATAAAAAAAAAATGATGGCAGTCATTGTAGCCATATAATACTACAACATACCTACATAGACTTCCGCCTATTCCTTGGCTTTTATCTTATAACTGAGTGATTACGTTTAAAATATTTGTACATTTAGTATATTTTCAATTACAGTACAAAAGAGGAATTTATAGCGTATTATACAAAAATTATGAAACTTGTTATATTAAGCCATAGATTACTCACTCCTAACAAGAAAATGTACCCAGTTTTGAAAATTGAAATAGTTGCGTAAAAAAGTTTTGCCACGTCTCCGTGCTAAAATATCCCTAAAATATTTGAAATAATTATGTATTTATTACGTAAATTACGCAGTATTACTTATTTATTCGTAAATTTTCTCTAAAAATGTTTTTATTTGTCAAGAATTAAAAAAAAGAACTTACTAAAATAAGCCGTTTGTGGCTTCATTCAATTTCAAGGCGGCGAAGTATCTTTACTTATATATGTATTAAGCAATGAATTACAAAATTCGGCCTCGAAGGACCATATTTACCTAATCACTTAATAGAGATTTGACTATTATTTGTCACCATTGATGATTGTGCAGCTGTTTTATAGTAGTTAATGTACATACATTAACTTCTGTAAAACAGCTGCACAGTATCTACATATCTACATAGATACGTACATAATTTTTAACTAATTCGCACAGAAATGTTTCCAATACACACAAATCCAAATATTACAATACGCGGTATGTATCTAAGATTAAATTATCCCTTTGTTCCTTCTATGAATTACTGATTTATAGATTGAATGTAAGGTGGAAAAACCAATATGATTCAATCTGGAAACGCCACCGCCACACCTATTGGAAATTTATTTTTAGAGTGAAGCACTTCCATCTTTCGTTGAAAGGGTACGAAGGCAGCAGACTTTTTTTATAATATAGGAATAGCAGACGAGCTTGAGGTCCACCTGGTTATAAGTGGCTATTGCCTCCCATGGACGTCTGTAATCAACCCCAGATAGGATTAGATTTTCCTACCTTAAATCGCCCGAGGTCTAAGCTGGAAAGCCTCGGAAATGTATGTCTCCCTTACCACACCCTTAAAACCAGAACACAGCAGCGCTTAACACTGTTGTCATGAGGCAGAAATAGGTGTGGCGGTGGTGCCGCCGGAGCCGTACCACAAAGGGTTCTACCTGCAACAAATACCACTTACATAGTTTGAGGCGACACATCTGTAATCAGCTTCAAGAAGTACCACCAGTTTATATGGAGCGGTTTACACAGAGGTCTATGGACGGCAGTTACCACTTAAATCCCCATTAGGATATCTCACTCTATTTGTCTTTGAAGAACATTCAACTTAAGGGACCTTTTTACTTAAAATAATAACAGCAATTATACATTTTACTTTTCTTGTTCTTTTATGTTAGCTCGTGGAAGTAATGCACCATCAGTACGGCATGCCAAGAGACGTGGCGGTAGACAGTGCTGCGAATTTCCTTCGTGCCTTCCGAGCTCGCCCCGAAGACGAGTCCTACGAATTGAACAAATGGTATGAATTGCTCTGGCGCAATTCCCTACCCAAGAACTATAGACATGTTACAAGTAAGTACCTATATCTTTTCGAAATGTGATTCGGCAGAAATTACAGTATGATTTTGTTGTTACACTACATATTAGTTCTATTTGCGTCACAACAGGGCGTCATTGTGCGCGTGGGCAATTTCATTGTGAACTGTGATCTTATATTGTAATTTTATTGTAGCGCTTTGAGAGAGCTGTGGTGGGTTTTTTTCTTATGAAGAGGAACATGAAATTATTAATAGAGTTGCATATCCCACCTCTCGGTATAAATCTCCTAACATCATTTATGCGGTGAGGTATGGAGCGGACTGCACCATACTGCTCCAATGGACACCGATGATGTTTGTAGTCCGCTAAAGTTTGATCATTGAATCATATTTCAAAAAATCTCAGTATGGTTATGATAACATCGGTTTGAATTTGTTGATCCAGTCTGTTTTTGCCTCAATTCAACGCTTGTTTTTCTTTGTTCTAATGTATAATATATTAAATGTATGATTTACGGTTACCTCAAAATGTTATCTTAATGTGCTACAAAATTTATTTGAGTCTCTTAATGCCACTCAATACTACAAAAATAGTTTAATTAGCTATGACGATTTTAATGACCATGTACCAATATACACACAATGAATGAAATGACCATGGTTTAATCACCTCGCTTGTATTTGCGTTATTGCAACAATTACTTGCATTTCTTTGTTCTAATGTATAAGGTATTGCACATCATACAATGCATATTTACAAGTCATGCGTCTATGATTAGCCTCAAACAGGTAACGTTTTAATTTACTAAAGAACTTTTCTCAGTGTCTATTATTGTAGATGAGTCTTTTACTGTCATTATCCTACGACGTACATCGTGTAATTAACTGTGACGAATTTAATGACCACGTACATAATGAGTATATTGTAGTGACTGACGCATAACAGATAGTCAGATACTATACCTAATCGTATTGCCTTGTTTCCTGTCATTTTCAATACATTATTTCTATTAGCATTTACTGTATGCTGGACACGAGTTTCCTCTTTGGGAATTGGGATTTCATACATCTTTGAGGCCAGGAAAAGACACTTGTGGTCTTGTGTTATTTTCCTTACCACTTATCCTCCATCATTCATGTCAGCATGACTTGGTAAAATCATTATATTAGAAGATTTCTATTCAATCTGTACCACCGGAGAGGTAAATTGAAATCAATAACATTGAACATGTGCTTGGATTTTTTCCATTTCACCGAATAGTAACTTGTTTCCACAGCCCAATCTGTCAAGAACCCGTTATATAAATCTGTTACTTTATATGGAACAGGGATTCTACCAGAAGGCGATCATTGATGCATTGTTATTACTATGGACTAAGAATGTCTTGGTTGCCTTACCAGAATCTTTTTGATACTGCTGGTAAATATAGGTAGTACCTCAGCCTAAAAAACGGTAGTCTACCCTACACTCGTTATGCAATTTAATTCCCGACTTGATTTTATTTATTACAGCAACAGTAAGAAAATATATTTATAATTTATATGTCGAAACAATAAATAAGATTATTTTTAAAATGTACTCCAGTGAGGTAAAGTTTCTTTAATAGCTCAACTGTCCTACAAATGTTCAAGCCAAGATTTTACACAGATTTCTGGCGTCGTGCCCACAATATCTACACACTTTTTAACGGCAACGTAATTTTACCGATATGAAACATTAACGATGTTAAAATGTTGTTAATTTCTATTATTCATACATAAAATATTGATGGAACAATTATTATGCTCACTGTTCACTTAAAATTGATTTAAAAACACATTTTGTAGTACTTTAAGAGGAAATTGACATCGAAATACAAAAAAAATACTTATGTTTAATCTGAATTATGGAACCAGGAATGAGTCAACGTTATTTCACGTAAATTATAAATAAACATACTACGATATTTTGGATGGCGTCCTCAATTAACTTTTTTTTTTTTTCATTTCCATGAAACAAACATTACAAGGTAGCACCGCCCACGTCTGTCAACATATAGGAAAACGAATAAAATAATATATCTCTTGTCATTTTACACGAATTTCCTATCGCTATATAATTATAAAAAGGAAGGTCTAGGAAAAATCCGTGTTTTTGAAATTATTTTTGTCCAATATAGAAACTTATCACGGGGTGTAACGGATAGCCTTAAAATCGCTGAATCCAACTTGATGATAATTTTACGGGAAAATAGAGGAACTTGTAGGCACATAGGCTTCTTGGTACTTGGCATTACAATGGTATAAAATTATATATACAAACGATAAGATTAAAACATTAAGATTCATAATTCCTGGGAATACCCCACGTGATATCACTGTTTTCTTTATCTTTGAAATTGAATTTTTTTGTTTTTACAGCCACTATTAATTAATTTCATTATAAGTTATGTATATTTATTTATTTTTTTATTTGATTTGATTACACGAGTTTCCTTTTTCCAGGAAATATTACTGCTGAATGGTTAAAATTAAGATTTGAGAACTTGGCACTAACGCCAGATGTAATTCATCTGTTAGAAACATTGCGGTAAGTGTGCAATCTTCTAAAGTAATAAAATTTTATGTTATGTAGAAATATTTACGATTTCACACACATTTTATAAACTCGAGGTCACACGATATGTTATTTTCGTTGAAATATTTCTTCATGATGTAATAATAAATTCATAATTACTGTACAATTTAAGGCAATTACCTTGTGGCAAAACATGTTATATTTAAATTTGAAACAATGTAATTGCCTTATCTTTCAACACAAATATTTTTAGAAGCTGTTCCGAGATACAGACATGTTTATATCAATATTTTTCTTGATAAAATCACAGTACTTGCACGAAGAAAATTGCATGATATTTTAATTAAATTGTATTACTTCAATAAGTGTTTCAAATGTAAGAAAATCTCGGATCAGCTCACTTATAAGATGTCTTATTTGTGCATGGTGTTATGTGGTGAGGTATTTTCTCAAAACCATTCGTCATCAAATACATTATATTTACATAAATCTGGCTAAAAACTTGTTCATATTTCAAGCGTTATTAATTTTATCACCGACCATCGGATCTCGCATGCCACATAATACTGTGTATTTCAGTGCAGTAGGTACTGATTTTTCAATGTCATGAAAAGTCAACACCAATTGGTTGTAAAGGCATACACTACTGTAATATCTGTATCAAAAATTAAGCAATTAAAATGAGATAGTAAAAGATATTGAAATGAATATAAATAGATGCCTCTGCAACTCGGTTGGGTCGGCTTTCGGCGCATGTTGCTAATAAAATACTTGTTTTTCAACAGTTCAGTTGTTGCTCTTCGAGTGACTTAACTCGGGGCGCCGCGTGCGCATCACTTAGGTTTGAATTGTATTTATAAATATATGAGGGAGTACGTCACGGCGAAGGTAAAGACCATTGCCTCAAAAATTTCAATATAACTATGGAGGTACTTTCATATACTAATGATTGTTTCACAGATTGACAATGTTTTAGTAGGGTAAGTAAGTGGGTAATTAAAAATCGATAGAGTTCCAATTGAGTACAAAATATCTCCATCGTTATCAAATGTTTCATAAAGTGGTGCCATGCTGAATATTAAATGTCACATACGAACTAAATAATATGTAAGCTACATAATATTTCCTTTGTATTTACAAACTATGTCATTCAGCATAGCATCACTATAGTTATAAGTTTATTTCGCATCTAATTTATAAAGGATAAATTATATGTGAAATTACACTATTGTAACATATTGAAATGTTTTTGCATTGAATGTTTACCAGTAGAAAATAATAACGAGTTGATTTACTCAAACTTTTCATTACAAAATAACTTAGGTATAAGCTTTGTTTACTCTAATGTCTATAAAAGTGCAAGATCATTTCGTTCGTGTTGTATCATGTGCTGAGTTTCAGCATTGTATACGGGGTTTGAAATAACAAAAGGCTGCTCGATGAATGTGGCACAGGGAGGATTATCTTCTTGGTCTGATCACGAACGGGCCCTCGCGCGCCCAGTGGCAGAAGATCCAACGGCTGGAGCTCCGGCCGTACTTCGACTGCGTGCTGGTCTCCGGAGACCTGCCGTGGGAGAAGCCCGACCAGAACATCTTTCTGGAGGCCTGCAAGTTGCTTAACGTCGAAGCGCGCACGTGCATCATGGTTGGAGATAAATTGGAAACTGATATAAAGGTAAGTTTTATTAACAATAACTCTCTTTGTCTACTCTCCCAACGGTCCCATCCTTTCTCTTCAACATATTTGTACGTGCACATACATTCGTACTTCGGACGTGCACACAATATATAGGTACTTTCGAGATAACCATTTTGACGTATTAAAAAATACTAGCAAATTGAGCATTGAACGCCCAGCGGCCTAAATATCTGAAAACCTGGTTTATAAAATGTATAAATGTATTTAATAAATTGACGAATTGTTTCGATTCCTATTATCACAAAGCCAGCCCATAAATTGTCGTTTATTTGTCTTGTTGTTTCATAAGTCTTATGAAAACCAATAAATATTTCTTATTAGGAAAATTTCCTATTTACAGGGCGGTAAGGAGGCTGAATTAGGCGGCACAGTTTGGATTCCACTGCACAAGGATGCAATGGAGTCCGACCTCCCAGACTTCACTATTCACAAAGTCACAGAGTTACCTGAAGTTCTACCCAACTCACCGAAGTTTAAGCGAGCAGCACATCCAAGTTGCTGACAGCGAAACATACTTAACTAAAGGGTATAGTATAGGATTAGTGTATGTCGCAAATGTTACCTATAGTTGTTACCTAAACAACAAAGATTGAGATTTCTTTATTTACTTCAATATAGGTACTCGTATATTCATTAAACACTACCTGAAGACATGTTTGGAGTGATATTCGACATTCCACTCATAGATCTGTGTAAGTATGATATACATACCTATTTTTTTTTTGTTTTATCATGTTTTTAATGTAACTGCATTTTTACATTATCTGACACAATTAGATGGATAGAATATTTTTTTTTGTGAATGACGTTGTTATGCTCATAACATAATATTACAGGACTTTGACGATACTATTAAATATGTGTGAAAGAACTCTGACACTAAATATGTTGTCTTAGATTATGTAAAAATGCTTAAACTGGGTACAAACATTGAAATTTATTTACAGTACAAAGCAATTAGATTTAAAATTGTAAAATATGAAACAAGTATTACTATAACTTGCCTATGTGTTTATAATATTCCCATTCATTATATTTTCACCTAGAAAATATATTAATTGCTTTATAGATAGAGAATTTTATTTTTGTAAGCGTCTATCCTATTTAGCCATAAGAATAGTAGAATAGAACTTAGAAATAAATCCTAGTGTTCTACAAATTTACTAGACAGATGTATTTTTGTAATACATTTACATAGATTTTAAGTAATCATTTTGGTTGTAGCTTGGTTTTGCATCTTCATAAAAATAGACTGTTTTTGTGATACAGTATGTAGATACTTCATATAATCATAGAAATATACTTTCATAGCAATATGAGCTAGGTGCCTAAAATATTTTATACTGTTAATTTTAAAATAATTTATCTTGTGTTGTGAAAAATGTTGTTATAACTTTTTTTTGTGAATTTTTAGGAGTTAGAGTACATTATGTATGGTGTAGGCCTGTAGACTGATCTGAGTGTTAGGTGACACATAGAATCCTTTTTGACTATCAAAAGTCTTGTACTTATTTTAAATTTCAATGTTGAATATTGTTTTAAACTTTTTTAATAAACGAAAAATTGGCAAACAATTGTTTTATTCCTATTTTGGCCCTTTCGTCGCCTTTCAACTTGAAAAATCACTGTTACTGTTCTCATACATTTAAATTAAGCTGTGTAGAGTAATAACCAATAATCGTATAAGTTCAATAATCTAGCTTCAAAATAAAATCACACCATTCATACTAAACTAATCAGTTTAGTTAAATTGTTAAATTATCCCAAGCAGTGATAGCCTAGTTGTTAAGAAGCCTCTTGATCAAGGGGTCCGAGGTTCAAATCCCAGGCACGCACCTCTGATTTTCCAATGTGCGTATTAAAAATTAATTATCACTTGCTTAAACAGTGAAGGAAAATATCGTGAGGAAACCTGCGAAAACTTAAAAAAGTTATTGATTAAAGTTTTCAAACATGTGAAGTCTACCAATTTGCACTTGGCTAGCTCAGTGGACTATGGCCTAACCCTTCTCATTCTGAGAGGAGACCCGTGCCCAGCAGTGGGACAGAAATGGGTTGAAGATGATACTAAACTAATGATTTGCACACCAAGGAAAAATATCATCATACAATACTGACTTCTACATATATTGGGTATTTTTTGAAAAACAACTTGAACACTAAATTGATCTATATTTGTAAACCTATATCTAATACAATAATATACAACTATGCAGTTCTTAACATCTTAGCTTCTCGTTTCTCTTGTAATATTTTCTTTTGTTCCTCAATAATCTGTTTCCGCTCTGCCAAAAACTCGCCATATTCCTGAAAGACAAAGACATATATCAAAATCGAAAACGTTTTATTCAAAGCCCTTCCATCTTTTAGAGGATTCTTTATAAACATCCATAATCTGATAGCTAAAGCTACTTCCTGTAATTGCTTGTTCTTTATTGTATGTTTTTCACTTTTAAATTTTTTATTTAAAGAATAATGTTAAATTTTACATTTTTTATTTAAATAATGGGGAAATAATTCAGTTTCGCCATAACCACAATCCATGTAAATATCCATCATAAAAAATTCAAAAACTTCATTCTCGGAGCACCATTTTCTTAAAAATATAAAAAAAACATGTAAACAGTTTACACAGACAAGAGAGAACAGGCTAAGCCAGGGGTTCCCAAAGTGTGCGCCGCGGCGCCCTGGTGCGCCGTAGAAAGTAAAGAGGGGCGCCGTGAGTCGATCCGCTAATTATTTGACACCACAATATTGGCGTTTTGATTCACATTGATTTGACTGAATAAATATCGTATTTAATTTTTGTTTTTTTTCTCAAGTATTTCTTGTTGTTTTCCGTTTAAAGTCTTTTAAAATAAAATACGTATGGTACAATTTTATAGTGTGGTGTTTTAATTTTCGTTTCGATCAACCTAACGTAACTACTATTATTGTGGGTACCTATTTCTTTCGACTGTCTTCTTCTAATAGTTAGCTAGAACAGGGCGCCGTGAAAAAATATCGAACTTGTAACTGCGCCGCGGGTTACAAAAGATTGGGAACCCCTGGGCTAAGCCATTATGTTTGTATATTTAATCTTTTTTTTTTATAATACAGGAGTAGCAGACGAGCATGCAGTACACCTGATGGTAAGTGGCTCCTGCCGCCCATGGACATCTGTAATCAACCCCAGATAGGATAGATATTCCTACCTGAGGTCGGCCACAGATGCTACCCCTGAGGACTAAGCTGGATCAAAACGGAACACAGCAGCGTGTAACACTGCTGTTATTAGGCAGAAATAGGTGTGGCGGTGGTGCCACCGGAGTCGAACCACAAAGGGTTCTACCACCTTCAACCTAACTAATAATTATTAACTAATACAGTGGACCTCCGGTAATCCGACAAACGTTATGCAGGGCAGTGTCGGACTATCGAATTTGTCGGATTAGAGCACTGCGTAAGACCCCCTATAGTCCGGATTTTTTTACAAGAGTACCTAGTAATCCGACAAATTACATATCCAATGATAAGATTCTATATGTTATATGTACATATGTATATACTTTGAAGTACAAATCATACTTAATTTATGCATGTCAAATTTAGTAAATCAAATAACAATAGAGAGCTTACGTTTTATTATAAAATTAAGCATAAATGCACATACATATGTACGAAGATTGTCAAATACATATGTAATACATATTTAAAGTCATGTCGGATTACAGGGGGCGCCGGATTAGACGGGGGCCGGATTATCGGGGGTCCACTGTACAATTTCTAACCTAATGATAAGGCAGACGGGCTACCTGGTGGAAAGCACTCATCATCGCCCATGGACATTTGCAACACCATAGGAGTCACCAATGCATCGTCAGCTTTGAATTTATATAATAGACAGACAAAATACAATAGTTACCTTTGCATCCAACTCTTTGACAACTTGTATGCCACATGTCCTTGCAGTGGCCAGCAACATTGTGCATATTTCTTTCAAGGGCTTCCATTCTAATGGTGGGTCTTGCGCTTTGATTTTAGCTATTTCATATATGTGTTTTAAAGTTATTTTACCACATATTTCTTTAACTGTAAATTAGAATACATGACTATGTTACAAATATACTGACTTTTATTATAGACATCAGATAAAATTATAGGTACTTGAGTCATCTAAGCTCATGTAAACAATCATGAATATTCCAGTTTGTTTTAGTCTTGGATCATTATAATCAAAAGTATAGATGAACATCCTTTAATCTCGCTGCTGGGCAGAGCCACCCATAATTGACGAATATGTGATGCCTATACCACCATTATTTTCCAATACAAATGCTCCCATCAACATTAAGATCCATCCAATCTTTGTAAGAAATTTAATAATAAAAGAATAATAAGATGTTCCTTGTGGCAGAGAGATATACTAGTCTGACGCACAAAGGATTTCGAGTTCGATCCCCAGCCCAACAAATATCTAAATGATAAATTTAGATTCTAGCTCCAGGTGGTTCTATTTACATCTATAATAATATGTTTCCATGGTACTCATGACACAGAAATCCCACTATGAGATAGAGTGTACAAAGTGCCTTTTCTATGATATGATAGAACATGACAATATGACCTGATATGATAGAAAAAGTTTATAAGCAATTTAAATGTAAGAGTGCTCAACTCACCTGGTTCCATAGCACCTCGACTAACACCAGCAGCTTGCTTTAAGAAGTACGAGGAAGGTGGCTGATGAATGATAAGCTGGTAAGAACGATCGGCGTTAACCTTCACTCGCGTCGGAAGCGGGATACCTTGCTTGATATTCGCGGTTTTCTCATTGAAGTCTTTGCAAAACGCTGGTATGTTTATATTGCGCTGAAACGTTCGAAATTTAAAAAATGTAAAAAGTAGTATGTAATTAATTAGTCAACTTGGTGAGGTTTGTTAAATTGTAGATGAATGATGATTGATGAATTCAATCTTTAGTTGGAATTTCAGATACGCCTATGAAACAAAATTAATTTATAAAATTTGAGTACTAGTAGCGGCTTTTGTGTATTTGTTTAAAAAAAAATATCAATTGCACGAAAAACATGAGAGATTCTGATGTAGAAACATAGAAAGTATTCAATTCCTTTTACCTGCCCTAGCATAGGTCCTAAAGGAGGACCAGGCGCGGCCATCCCGGCAGGAATATTCGTTCTTAACTTGGATGAATGGTCTATTTTATCGGCCACTTTCTTCATAGATTTAAGTCGCGAAACCGATTTCGACATTTTGATATAATTTAAATGTATAGAACTTTTTATGTAATATTTTAAAATAACAACATAACCCCAAAACCCAAAAACAAGAACAAGTAGCAGCTGTAAGTGACATTGACATTTGACAGTTAAACTGATTATTCAGCCAAAAACTATTGTTAAATATCACGTTAAACATACTTTTTTATACAAGAAGTTCATCGTCAATTTTTAAATATATTTAATAAAATTTAAAAGAAAGATTGAAATGAAAGAATTTGAAGTTTTCTTCTATTACTTAATGGAGAAAATAATTAGCTGGCAACATCTCAGAACAATCATGTAGGCAACATAGTACGGATAAAGGCAAAATCCGCAGTTGGAAAAGTAAGCATTAAGATATTCCCAAGGAATTCTTCTCAAGTCATATTATTATAAAAATGATATATACAAAATATAGAACAGATACAAAATATACTATCAATGACTGCCGGCGTGATGGCAACACTATTTTGCGTCTTCTTCTGTCATATTATTGCACTGCATTCGTGCATCATTTTGTCGTCATTCTTTTTGTGACTTTATAAATCTAGCTAGTTTAAATGATGATATTGTTTAGTGCGTATTGATTATTATCTAAATAATTAAGGACTATTATAAAAAAACGTATTTAAAATCTACTGTGATGTGTTGTGTTGGTATTTTACACGTGTATTGTCAGCGAAGATGTGTATGAAAGTTGTAAATAACTATTAGACTAGTAAACTTTCAATATGTGGTCGTTCTTTTCGCGGGATCCTACGAAGGACTTCCCGTACGAGGTCGGGGATCCTGTCCGGGGCTTAGAGGACAGGTCAGTGTGGACACTCCACAAAGGAAAGAAAAGAGGAACGCAGGATGAAGTTTCAATATTCTTATTCGATGTCCAGAAAAATTCGGAGACGCTCTTCGATATCGCTAAGGCTTCCCTGAAAAAACTAAAGAGTATGCGACACCCAAGCATCTTACAGTATTTAGATAGTTGCGAAACTGAAAAATTTTTGTACTTAGCCACAGAAAATGTAGAACCTTTAGCCACGCACATAGAAAATATGACGCTGGAAGGCTCCCAAAAGGATCTCTTCCTCGCATGGGGTATATTTCAAATTACTGTAAGTATCAAACATATTATAATTAATCTTCTGTAGAAACAGAATTTTAAAAGATTACTTATATTTCTTACTTTTATTATTAAAATATTGTGCAAGTTTGTCACTCATGACTACATTACAATGACAAAGTTTTAATTAAATCAATATAATATTCACAAAAGAATATTGTATGTTTGCCAAATGTCTCAAATCAAATCATATTATATTATTATGAATTAGCTTTGATGATTGATGTCCTAGCTCGATGATTGAGAATTGATCAATGGTTGGACCATCATCAATCAATGATTGAGTAATCTGATCACAATTATCTGAAGCAGCATCTGTTACCTGATACATTCTATAGTTGATTGATGGCATTGATTGATTGGTATTGTATCAGTGTTAAATGATTGAGATTCTACAATCAATCAATCACATCAATCAATATGAATTCAATTGGTACATTAGCCCAAATACACTTAAAATATTTCATTTCTTTTATATACAAACTATTTAATCTTTTATGTACGAATAATATTAAATTCTCGTCCTTTTTTATACAGAGGGCATTATCATTCTTCAACAACGATGGAAATGTAAAGCACAATAATGTGTGCCTCTATTCAGTATTTGTAACAATTGCCGGGGAGTGGAAACTTGGTGGGTTCGAGTTCCTGACAGCTCACGGCCAAGAGAATACCAACCCTATACCAATCAAGATATTACCAGCTCTAGAAATATATGACCCTCCCGAGAAGAAGGATACTAGTAAACTTAAATCTATCACTAAATGGTGAGTCCAATAGGTAAAAACCCATCTACATTCATACCTAAAGTTTGCTTTTTAAAGTGCTACCAATGACGACCATAACTAATACAATGAAGACCATAACTAATTTAAAAGTTGTGGTAAGGAGTATTCCTTAAAAGTATACCCTTAAGGGTAACAATGCCTCTGAGAAATACATCTCAATGTACCAAGATATTGTATTGAATCAAAAAATGCTCAGTCTTTATTTTTATATCATCTTCACAAGGTATTTTTTGTTACAATGAACTCCATTTTTTACCATATCAATATGACAGTCATTGACCTCTTTGTGCCTAAATATGTACAGATAATTCAGTCCAATGAAACTGTTTTATCTCAATCAATTTACATTGGCCTCAATTGCATAATTAAGATCCATTGGGTAAAATACTACAGTATACTATATAGAAATGTATATGCATGTTACTTTGAGAATGTCATTGCCACAGCTTCAACATATATGCAATATGATTGAATATTTATGGAAGTCTTTAAGAATGCAAAATATATTTTGTGGCATTATAACTAAGGTGTTAAAATAAAAACACATTAATATCTGGTTAAACATAGCTCTCTCAAGTAATGTAATCACTTTATTGATGATTGAAGAACCCAGAAATCTACAAGTATAGGGTCAATTTAAAAGTCCTCTCTGGACCATGATTTAACTAAAAATTATGATGTACCATAGTAGGCTCAATTTAAATGAAAACACATTTAATTGCAGAACAAAATTTTATTTATTAAGACCCACATATTAGTACACAGATCAATTTAGTCTTACAATTAACTATTATATATTGAGTTTGTATGAGATTAAATTATTATTATTAATAATACATAATATATGGATGTGCGTTTTTCAGTTCTTCAGATATGTGGGGTCTAGGTTGCCTCATATGGGAGGCCTTCAATGGCCCCCTGAAGAACCAGCCAGCACTGAAAACTGTAGACAACATACCAAAGCAGCTCTGCACACTGTACTGTGAATTAGTCAGCGCAAACCCCGCATCTAGACCAAATCCTGCTGATATTATTACAAGGTATTTTATTACATTTCATTTTTCTATTGTTGTATAGTAAATATTACATTAAAGAGCAGTGGACAATAGTACCCTAATAACAGAAATCATTGTGACATTCTGAAAAGTTGGACCAATAATGAAGTTAAAAAACAGATCATACATTATAAGGAAAATATTACCTTCCATTTGTTTTAAATTCCAAGTTCCAATTAAATTATTAATTACGTCAAATAAATTTGACCTAATGAAAATTATTATGAAACTAAATTAATTCTACTATTAAAGAAAAACAAATATCAAAAAAATAATACAATTATTTTTAAATTATTATTAATTTTAACACATTTTACATAGCAATATTAAATTAGTACCTATCAATTTCAGATGTCGAAAAATGGGTGGCTACTTCAAGAATGATTTAATAGACACAATGCTATTTTTGGAAGAGATCCAAATCAAGGATAAAGCGGAGAAGGGGAAGTTCTTCACTGCACTGGCTTCCCATCTGGATAACTTTCCAGAGGGAGTGTGTGTTCACAAGATTCTGCCCCAGTTGCTCACTTCTTTCCACTATAGTGACGCTGGATCTGCTGTTCTTGTACCAATGTTTAAGGTAAATTTAATAAACATTTCATTTGTCTGTTCATCCATAAAGCAATGGATTTTAATTATAACAAGTTTTAATCTTAGAACCTATAATGTAAGCAGATATGCAAGTGTATGACGTTTTGTTCCAAAATAATCCGATAATAAGTCCGAAATATAATAATAAGTCTGAAAACTGTGTATATTTCCAATATTTCAGGTTGGTAAGCTCCTATCAGACGAGGAGTATCAGAAACAAATAGTTCCATGTGTGGTGAAGCTGTTCGCCTCGAGCGACCGGACGACGCGTTCACGGCTGCTGTCGCAACTGGACCAGTTTATCATGCATCTACAAAACTCTACTGTGAGTATTTTGTTCTAAAATTGTATGTGTTTATTTTAAGTATGTGTTAACTTTTCAATTATATTTTGCAAGACAGGGTATATATATCTCTATTAAAATTTATAATAAAAAATAATATTGCATGGTTTAGAAATAACTCATTTTAAGGTTAATTGTAATGTGTGATGGCACGTCATCGAAAGATCGTAATATCGCTAATTGTGTAAGTTTCTATTTATCACTACCCTCATATATTGAATATGAAACCATGATGTCGTCATGACGTAACACCGAGCACTGGAGGGGGGGAGGGGTTTACAATCAGTTCGATAGTAGCCTCCGACTGGTGCGCACTTGCTCCACGTGTTCGGCGCAAAGTTGTTTGTTGTGTCATTTATAAAGATGTAAATTTATACTAAGGTCTTAAGGACTAAATAGTAATTTTTCCTTTAGGTAAATGACCAAATATTTCCTCAAGTAGTACACGGTTTTTTGGACACAAATCCCGTGATCAGAGAGCAGACTGTGAAATCGATAGTGCACCTAGCATCCAAGCTCAACTATAACAATCTGAATGTGGAAGTGTTGCGCCATTTTGCACGGCTACAGGCTAAAGATGAGCAAGGGGGTATCAGGTAATTAATTTTTTTTTTTAATATTTATCATTCATTTTTTTATAAGAAATGTCTAGTCCTGTCCTAATTCGTTTTATTACATCTGTGATATAACCAAATTATTTTTTTCAAGATCAAGCAATTTTATCTCAATGCTAACACTCCCTTGATTCACGCTCTTTAGAAAACTGTCGATTACGTGCAGAATTTACGGTTAATACGTACATGACTAAAATGTAACAAAACAATCACAGATTTGAAGCCGATTATCAAACTTGCCTGTCACTGCATAATATGCATGATTGCACGTATATAGTCATCGTAGTAGAAGACATCCACGGTAAAATAATTAAATTCCCTAATCTTAAACTTTCAGAACGAACACAACAGTATGCCTCGGCAAGATCGCAACACACCTTCACCCGCAAATCCGACAAAAGGTGCTAGTGTCGGCGTTCGTCCGAGCCACCCGCGATGCGTTCCCGCCCG
The DNA here is from genome assembly GCF_041222505.1 of Epargyreus clarus. Taxonomy (NCBI): domain Eukaryota; kingdom Metazoa; phylum Arthropoda; class Insecta; order Lepidoptera; family Hesperiidae; genus Epargyreus; species Epargyreus clarus. The sequence continues at coordinate 7,599,247 of NW_027332214.1, forward strand.
CGCGGCAAGCTGGTGTTTTGGCATTAGCCGCCACGCAGCAGTACTTCCTGCTAGCCGAGGTCGCTAATAGAGTGCTACCAGCGCTCTGTCCGCTCACTAATGATCCTGAGAAGCAGGTGGGTTATATTTCTGTTTATTTTGTCTTTTATATAAAAAAAATAAACGCCAATATATCAATAAAAAGATTAATGGCGTAAATGTAAAAAAGTAATTACTAGTACTCTATTTATTTTGTTTGCCATGTTAGGCAAAAAAGTGAGTGTTTTGGCGTTTTTTCACTCTCAGAAGTAAATTGTATTGCCTTATGTAGTGTATCTTACTACTTTTTCGACATTAATATAATAATGTGTATCATATAAGTATAATGGAGAAAGTAAACGGTTTTTTTTAATTTACAGGTTAGAGACGCTGCTTTTAGAACTATACGAGGTTTTCTTGGTAAATTAGAAAAAGTCTCAGAAGATCCCAGTCTCAAGGAGGGAATGGGTAAATATAATAAAATCATATTTCTTCCACATAATATATTTTTAATTGTATAACGATTCGGATATTCTAAAATTCCATATTATCATTAAATTATATTATGTTTATTTATAGTCAATTGTCAATTGTGACGGACACTTTGAACCTAATACACTTACTAATTATAATAACATACACAAATTAATTAGATATATTTATCTTTAAATTGACAATAATTAAATTATATTTTAACGTAACACTATTTCCGTAACAACCAGTATATTGTTTCGTCTCATGACACACCTAAAGAAGTTTTACTTCAAAAATAAACCATTATCCAAAATATTACGTTTAGGTAGAGCCTGCGCCAAACTACTAGTCCGTTCCGAATACAATAACGAGTCGCCGTCGCAATAGCAAATTGTAGACATTAGCGGGACGAAGACAGCGCGGGACCCCCGGCGCCCTCCGCTGCCCGTTCTCGCCCGCGGGTACATAGCTGCGTTAGTGTGCCCTTACGTTCCTACGGAGTATATGCTTGTCGTTGTGTTCGACCGCATTGGCTCTCTGACTGACACCTGCGCATATTAACTTCAGAGCGGACTTGAAGTTATAGTTATAGTTAGGCGCGGCTTATACTTTTATCACTCTCATCAACTAACATCATCGTCATCACCACCAGAGGCGGACGTGCACACAGCAACACCGTCGCTGAGCAACGCGGCGGCCACGTGGGCGGGCTGGGCGGTGACGGCCGTGACGGCCAAGTTCTACCGCTCGCACTCCGACACCGCGCGCGTGCAACACCCGATCAAGTCCGCCCTGTCCAAACCGGGCAGCCTTGGTGAGTATACATACTATCAACATCACTAGAGGCAGACGTGCACACAGCCACACCGTCGCTAACCAACGTGGCGGCCACGAGTTGATAAAAATACTTTTTGTGTATTTAGAAGTTCACACACAAATGTCTGGTATGTGAGTCATGTCTTTCAAGTTAGTAGTGTGGTGTTGTATTTAGATTTCAAAAAGATATAAAAACTTCAATGTTTTTGAACTAATATAATTTTTGAAGATCATGTTTACTTATGAGACCACCATTAAAGGATGTGATAATAAAGAGAATTCAGGTAAGATTCAAATCCTACCTGGGGTCGATTACTGTTATCCATTTACGTAAGCTGCCACTTATCATAAGGAGATCTATGTTAATTTAATTGTCTATGGTTTTATTTATTGACTCCCAGAATGGTATTGTAACTTCATCACTTTACCCATAACTTGTAAAGCCGTGTACGATTGACTAATAACTGCCTACATTGTATACATTGGGCATCATGACAAATTTTGAAGTCCCCTTCTATAATGTAGGTACATGTCTACTGATTCCAAAAATCGTATTATTTCGGCAATAAATTCAGTATTAACAGAAATATTAGCATTTTAAAAACCAATTTTGAATTAAGCGCGAAAACGCTCACGGGTGTCATGGCGTCCGCGAGTGACGTCACGCTTCAATAGCCCATAGAAAAGTTCAAGTAATACGGTGACACGCCAAAAAATTGACGTAATTTCGCCCCGATTAGCGTTTTAGACAAGATGGCCGACTGCATTATTTTATACTTTTATTTTATTGAAAATATAATTAATCGTAAAGTTTTTATTAAAACTGGGCTATTTTTGAGAATGCTTTTTAACATATTGTTTTTAAGTAAATCATTTATCCTTCGATTTTTTAATACTGTCATCATGCCCATTAAAAAAAAATCTTACAATATTCCAGAACAACCATCCTCAAGCAGCATGTCGACAACCACCTCCTCGGTGACGTCGATGACCTCGCTGGAGCACAGTGAATCTGCGTCCGACTATGATCCCGATCATTGGGACATGACTGCGTGGGGCGAGATCGACTCTAGCGCGGGAACTGGTAAATTACCACCTTTCTTCCTAATTTCTGTCTCTTTTCTGTATCCTTGTTCCTCCTAATCTCTCCCTACTTCCACATTCCCCACCCTCCTTCCCCCTCTCACTCCCCTTGCTCTCTTTCTCTCTCCTGGTATACACTTTTTCCCGCTTATATGTCTATCCCGGCCATCTTTCCTTCCCCGAAACTTCCTCTTTCTCGTACATTTAATATATCTCCCCTGCCTTTCTCTTTTTTCTCTACGCTTTGTCATATAAACAAATATCCAATTTCTCCACTTTCCACATCTTATTCTACTGTCTTTCTCGTACTATCTCATACCTTCTATTCTTAGTTAGTCTTTTTTATTACAATTTTTACTATTCTATAATACTTTAATGGTGTTATAAGAATCAGTTTAAAAATCTAGTCTTATCAGATATTTATTGCCGCGAAGATTGGCGTTAATTAATGTAACAAACAACAAACAATTTGCAGGTACAGGAGCGAGTGTGAAATCTCCGCCGAGCAGTGGGAGCGCGCACGCCACTCCCGGTCTGGCCGCTCTTTGCGAGGACGACTGGGATAACGAAGAGTGGGGTACGCTTCAGGAAAATCCAGTGAGTGGTTGACATTATAATTCATTGCGTATGAGGTTTAAAGCATTAAATTACTGTTATGGACTTCGATATTGCGCCTTGTCGTAGTGAAAGGAATTTAAACTTGAGAGATATAGTTTTTTTTTTTGTAAACTGCAGCATACTAAGTATGTGAAATAATAATGAAGCCATAAAATATTATTCGTCAAATATTTTTCATGGTCTTTTAACTATTTTTGAAAACCGTTTGCTTGGTTGTTGATCAATTTAAGTACCAGCCTTCGAATTTCATTTCCAATATGTATGTGATGAAAATAGCCTTATTCACAAGGTACTTAATGAATTAATTATGTATAATATTTTCTATAATAAAAAGAACGCGGAAGCGGAGCTAGCGTCGCCATCGGAGACGTGGAACAACACGCAATGGATCGAAACTCAACCGGCGTTGAACAACGTGAACAACGCGAACGCCACGTACGTGCGCAGCACCGCGGCCGCCGCGCGCGAGCACCGCGCCGCCGCGCACCAGAACAGCAACGACAGCCTCGGCGGCTGGGAGGACGGCGAGTTCGAGCCCATCGAGGAGAACGTAGATGGTACGTGCGGGATCTCGTTATATACAGACAAGGACGCACGGTCGCGCAAACACAAACTCCCTCGGGCGCGCACATACTTTATCTAGATTACTGAATACTCTGCCACCGTAAAATTTTCTGTCATATTCCTTCTTATATCACTTAACCGATTCCTATCTGTAGATATAGTAATTGTCTTGTTAATGCTCCCTCTCGGTCTCTTTACAGTTATTCATATTATCACTCGATCATTATCATAATGATCATTAAAACATATACTCTGTTTATCTCTCTCGCTTCGCTCAACGACATAATTTATTTTCCATTTTTCACAATTTTCCAACTTGTTTAATTATAATGCTACTAGAATGAGTAAATAAACTAATTCAACAAGTAGCGATCATAACATATAAAATATTTTTTTTAGAAAACAATGCATCAAAAATGGACGAGATGCGACGAAAACGGGAAGAGAGGAAACTGCAGCGGCAAAGAGAGATGGAAGCCAGACGGAACGCACGCGGCCAGGGGCCTATGAAACTTGGCACCAAGATCAGCACTCCTCCGCCGCCCTTCTAAAGCTCTAAATGGACCAGTATAACGTGAACTTACCAATGTACTTTGTATTGCTTGGACTGCTTTGTCTGCCTTTAAGAAGTGACCATTTTCTAAAAATTCCCATGACAACCCGCGTAGCAATTAATATCGGTATGTACGTTGAATATGTATTTTAGTTCCCGCCAAGAGAATAATTAGAATTGAATTTAGATTTCTGTTCTGGGTCTGGGTGTTTTTGTTCTAGTCTTTGTGCGTGTCATAGAGAATAATGTAAGCCAAGGCCATAAAAAATTCTTTCGAAAGAGTTGAACCTTGGTTGACAACTTATAATTATGACTGGGAGGTTTTTGGATTTTAAAACTCCACTATGGCTATAATAATATTGGATAATTTAAGATGTCAGAGGCGAGGGAGGGTGTTTTAACCTCCATATGGCTACGACCATCATGTGGGCTTATGATAGAATAATTTCTAAAGATGTAAGGTAGACTCAAAAAAGCGCAAAGAAAATAAAATGTAAACAAAACTCTGAACTTGTTACCAAAACTTTTATATGAAAGTATTAATTTTTGAACAGTCTAAACTTTGACTGCTTAATCTCAATTTAATAAAAAAAATATATCAACATTTCTTTTACAAATGTCTATCTAGTCTAATATCGTAAAGGTTTATGTGGAAATGTATTCAATTGATGTTGGATGTTGCTTAATTGGCATGTTGATTGTTATGTTGGCATCAAATATAAAGTCTATGTTGGCAGCTTCGCACGCGGGTACTCAAGTTTACCACGAATTACCTACATAATTGTATATGAAGCTTAGGAAGTGATTTTGTTCTAAATAACTATAGTGGATGTGGATGTTCATTTGAATTCAGTGGCTCCTCTGAAAACTGACATTCGAAACGATACTTGATATTTTAAAATGTATTTAACAATTATTCTTCGAAATGTTACAATATTCGTATATACATATTCGAAATATTGTAATATTAACATGAATATTTAATTTTGGAAACTACACCATAATTGTCATACATTAAGATTGGAATATTACATTTTAATACGAGGCAAAGTTAATCATGATCTGAGTCATAAATGACTTATGACTGATTTGTTATAAATAAAAGGAATGGAAGTCTAGTAGGGGTCCAGAACAGATAGGTAATATGTAAAATATCTTATATTTAACTAATTGGAATTTTTAATGTTTGAAAGCGTTTTCAGTGAGGCTAGGGACAAATTTAGCGAAAAGCAACGTATTTCTTGAGATGTGTAAATCTACTTTTACGCAAAAATATTACGCAATTAAAAAGAATTCGCGGGCTGTCAATTTGACAGATTTCTTCCACTTGACTATTAAAATGACCATGGTTATTGCCGTTACTTTTTGGGATATCTTTCTTATGATGGTTGTTTAGTGGAGTTAATAAATTTCATGGCACATTTTATATTTCCGCAGATATGTGTTTTCAATATAATATCGATGTCATATATCTCGATAAGCAAGATTCTATGGCTAATTTTCGTTATATTTGTCACTATCCTAACTCATTGGTGTGCTTAATTTAAAGATTTATAGATGTCGAATGCGGTTCTTGTTGTGGGTACCCCTTAAGAAAAAATGTAAGGCTTAAGTAATTCCTCTTTGCGATTATAAGATTTTTTTTAAGGTTCTATTAAATTGTAATCGGCCATTGTATTGACTGAAAAATGAGTTTTTCAGGCACTTTATGGCACTCCAAGGATTTTCTACGTAAATTAGATGTATATAGGATTAAATAAATATGCACCATTCCCCTGTTAGTGGATTGAAAGAATATAAATTGATTCGATATGTTTGTAATAAAAATACAAAAAAATGTGTGATTGTGGGTGGCAAACCGTTACAAACAAACAAGGGTCATATATGGTCAAGATCTTTTATTATCATATCCATTTAGTTTCTATTTATATTTTACTAAAATAAATGTTATTTAAAATAATGCATTTTTTATTCATCACATGGATATTATATCAGATTTATGAATAATAGATAAGAACATTATGCCGTAATATAATGGATGCTGTTACCAAAATACTAACATGCTATTACAGACGTTGCTATACTCATATACAGATAGATTTATTAGACGTAATTTCTGGATTTTGAAGGTAAAATTAAAGTCTGAAATTAAATGTAACAAAATATTGAATACATTTTTAAATTTTACTATTAAAAACAGTTAAAAGATAAATAAATTATACATGTTATCTAAATTATTTTATAGCTTAAGCCTTTTTAAGTGTTTTTGTGCTATTATGATGTTGGAAGCGTGCTCAATTCATTTTCACTGTCATGTTCATGTATCATATACATGTTCAGTAAAACCCTCTCGTTACGAGTAAGGTCGTTGTTTACCGCGCTGGTCAGTTGCAGTCTTCACACTACACCTTGAGACCTTTATGTATGGAGATCTACGCTACATTTTCCATAGATTTATTTAGTAGTAAATTATTTTCAATGTGCCCAAGATATTATTTAGTGGAATCAAAAATACACCGTTTAGCTCAATTTTAAAATTTTACTTAATTTTCAACTTTGTTCTAAAATTTTGAACTCTTCATATAGAAGATCATTTCCTTTGTAAGTTTATTTCTAAATATTTACGAGTCTATGATAAGTAATTACTCATCTTAACCTGAGAAAGGCATTTATTTTGATGTTAATAAAAATATGTTATATAAATAATTATTAGTTCCACGCTTCCTGTATTCGTAATGGTAGCTTTAAACGCTATTAAGGCCAGTCGATGTCTTTTGCTTCGAATTATGAGTGTTGTCGGAAAATGTTAGATGTTTGGGGATCAAGTATTGTATAATGAAGATATTGTTAGACAGCACCTAGGGACAGGCGCTCCAGTGAGACTAGATGCATATAAGACACGCAGTTCGGCGTTCAATAGTCTTAAGTTTTAATTTGCAAAAATATAGTTTCTATACATAAATACTTAGCGTGCAAACACCGAAAATGTTTACAATACCTGAACAACACTGCAAATTTGTGTATGTGGAATTATCGCACGTACAATTTACGGTAATACAGAAAATGTTATTCGATACCTAAGAATGACTTGTATGCAAATACTTTTTTTTTAATTGATTGAATAACGTAATGTTACGAATCAAAAGAAAATGTTACTACTTATCCCACAAGACAGTGATCATATTAAGTCACTAACTATTAAACTATATAATGAGTAATACTATTATGACGTATTTTTGCTTATATGAAATGTCTTCTTACGTTTTTTTTTTTGTTTAAAGAATATTTATTTAATCATGTGACGTTTTAATTTAATTACTTCAATTTACTAAATTGTTATTTGCAGTGATATTGTATATTTTATCTGAAGGTATATGTTTAGATATTAGATTTTGGGCCAAAAGTATATAAGCACTACAATTACTGATGTTGCAATAGTGATGACACACGATAAATAATATGATTTATTACAGTTCAATTGTGCTATCTGATATTAATTAATATCATTTTATTGTCTTTTCGTCACTATTCTATTTTTATTTCGGTGTAAAAATATATGTAGCTTCCTTATTAAGAAATATGTGATTATTGGTAGATAAGCCAGCTTTTATTATATACATTTTATATTCTTTATATCATTATTTTCGATTGATTCTGGAATAATTTTCAAGTCGTTTCTCTCGGTGATAATCTAAACTTATGCAATATCTTTACTTATTTTATTTATATACAGTACTTAATCTTCTATACAATAATTATTTTATGTAAGTATGTACTGTTCTTCTTTATTAATTGTTTATAATAATACTTATACCACAAGACACCAATTTGAAATTGTATTCATTAAAGTAATGTAGATAGGCAAACAATAATATATAAACATTAATTTATTTACATTAAAATATAACAGGAAGCATTAACAGAAATATTACACGGGCGTTTATTACACTCTAATATTTTTGTGACATATGCCTTAGACTACTTTGCAAAAAAATATGATAATTTTATGGAATCAAAAAGAGCAGATTTTCTTCTATTGACTCTCGTACCTGCGAAACAAAACATTTAATAAAATAGCTAAATAAAACATAGCTACGAATGTTACCTACTTATTTATATGTGTAAAAATTATATAGGAACCAAGAAATGTATCTTTATCTATATATTTTGTGTATGTTGTGCATATTTAAAGTTCTTTAATTCCCTTAGCCGACACCTATATGTAAGAGTGATGTTTACTTACATGGACAAAGTTCATACCACTTACCACTTCAATTATATAAAATAGTACATTACGATACGCGTGGCCAAAGTAGCCTATTTTTGCACGGCGTGAAGTTAGCCATGCTAAACGCCGTGCAGATAATAGGCTACTTTTGTCACAAGTATCGTATACTATTTTATAGCTCGTGTGACATAAACCCGCTTATACTTGTGAAGAAATATGAAAAAATATGATAATTATTTTGAAACTTATAAATGATTGAAACTAAAAATTATGAACTAAAAAAGCAATAAAAATGTGACACAACCAAAACCATTGAAATTTAGAAAATTTAGTAATTATTTTGCTCTTGTGATAAAGACAAATCTAACACCACACATACGTCGAAATCTATCAAGCCATTTAGGCTACATACAGGCGTCTAGACCAATGACTTATAATGGGAACTCCACCTAAACGTATTAAAGAAACATATAAGCAATCACATAATGTACATAACTAATACTAGTGATACAGTAGAAAATCGATTATCCGGTCCTCAGTTATAAATATTCACGATTATTCGGATTGTGAAACGTGAACAAGTAACTTTGTAATAACCCTTACAGATCAGCCATATTTTGTGTGACATGTCGCCAAATCGCAACAAAATAGTTACTATAAAAAACAAAAACCCGATTGCTAAAAATATAATCTATGTTATCGCCACAATTAAGACGAATCCAACGACACATCATGTATCAAAATTAATGAAGTCGTTTGAGTTTGCCAAAGAATGAAAAATACATACGTAACAAACATATAGTCGAAAAATATCACCTTCCTAAATCGGTTTAAATAGCTTTTCTTCATAAACTCAATTATCCAAGTTTCCGATAATCCGAATGCCACAAATACAACAACAAATAGGTCGCTTAGTCGAGATTCTACTGGAGTAGTATTATGGCTAATTTTGATAATGATTCCTAATTTAAATATCTCCTACTATGGTGTGTAGCGAGAATACACAGTCAAAACAAACAATAAAATTCGATAAAGCCCAATAGTTAGTCTTATAGTGATGCTATTGCTTAGTATGTACACAATTGCAAAAACATTTATAAATACGTCCAAAATAAAATATTAAAATAATTATAGCTTTAAACAAAATACTCATTACTCACTTTTAATTTTTAAATGACATTTAAAAGTATGAAACGTTCGTAGCTATGTTTATTTTTTACAACTGTGAGGGTAGTGTATTAATATTCGTATGGTGTAAAAATCGGCTACTTTGGACACAGAAATGCGTAACTAAAATGCGGGTTTAGGTCACAGAGTGCTATAAAATAGATTTTTATAATTTCCACTAGGAAAAACGAATTACACATCCAATCCATATACGCTTTATAATATTAAAACTTCTTTTGCCTTAAGAATCCCTCTCCGCTGTCAATTTGTCGTTTTTTAGAATTACTTATTCACGTAAAACTTATTTTATCCTGTAAAAATTTTCATATTTCTGGAATTCTTTGATCCTCATAGTTTTTCCTCTATAATAAGAAGCCAAGAAAAATTAAATAGAGAACTTCATACCTACCTATACGAAAATAGCGGTTCTGAAAAACCTGCACAAAATATGATAAATAAACAGGAACTTTTTATTTCATTAATTAAATGAACGCTAATTTCCTAATTGCAGGTTTTTCAGTAGCGACATGCACTTGAGCTATGTGTTGTATGGAATATTCTATCTGCTGTATGATTATTTACACTTCTGTAAATAAAATGTTTGAAATAAATATGCTGTTTAATATTTAATTGTAGATTTAAAAAGCATTTTTCATCATTTTTTATTATAGCTGTCGCACTTGTCGCAAAAGGTCATTTATCATCATAAAGTGGGTAATAATATTATCCAACCTATAGTTAATGGAGATATCGAGCAAGTAGTTTTCGTTGGGATGTTAAAATGGTATTTGCTTAAAATAGGTTTTACGACAGTATCAAGACAATCAGTGGTCTTGGATTCGATTCCAGTCTTTCAGCTTGGAAGGTGGGAATAATTGATACCACTACATTACTGCCCTCTTAACGTCCTGTTACCCAGATTTTTCTTATGCTAATGACAAATAAAACAAAAATGTAAGCAAAAAAATTTTAATGCATCTACAACATGATTTTTTATGAATGTTAGTCACTATAAGCTAACTTTAACAAATTAATTACATTATTATACAAGCAACAAGCATTGTTGGAACTAAAATAAAATGGCAACACAAAAACCAGTTAAATGTAACTAGTAACTGGCAAATAAGCTATAGCCCGACAAGGTTTAAAATGAACTGTAATAACCTACTGAACATTATAACACAAAAAAGTGCTGTAATCATCACTGGTACTACTTATATATGTATGAATATTATAAGGGTCTTTCTACACTTATCTCTACACAATCTGCTTGGTCATTCAGAATATCTTTATATCCAAGCCAAGCAAATCATTAAATTTAATCTTGTCGCTTACATGTTACAAACATTTTTTTGACCAAAATATTTATATTCGTTTATGTAAATGACAAAGAAATTGAACACCTTGTCGAACTATTTCAAATGACTGCTACATCCAAGGGCTCGAATAAATGCGCATATATTATTTACGTGAAGTACAAAACTTAAAAACTAAATAAACTTATGTGCTAGGACATCCATATTCAATCAATCACCCCATCAAATGTTAATTATCATTCAAGTGTATTTTTCGCTCTCTAGTCAACGCCAACCAATGACATTGATATATTTCTATGATATTCGACCTTTGATGGATAGAATGGTTGACCCTGCAACTGTAACGCACAAACTACCACGCAGAAATCACAACAAAGCAAAACTCGAGCAAAACCAAAGTAATAATAGACACATATTATTTTTATACACTCCTATTGGCCTATTATTAGTTGATTTTATATAAATCGGTGCAAAAGATTCAATAGTGCATATAAAAAACTGCTAATAAAAAACTCGACTTTTAATTCTTTAAGCATAAATAATATTCATTCTTCATATTGTACAATAACTCATAAACAACAATTACATTTGTCTATAAAAACACAATCATTCGATAACTCGAAAAGGAAATAATAAACTGTATGAAAAATAGAGTAGACTTATGTTGTTTCGGTATGACATCACATTATAATAAACGCTTTCTACACTTACAGCCCCACACTAGGATTCCCTGTGTCGTGGGTGCCAAGGACACACAAAAACACCCAGACTCAGAAACAGAAATCTAAATTGATCATTTAGACATCTGTCTGGCCGGGGATCGAACCCGGGACCCTTTGCGCGTCAGACCGGTATGGTGGCCGCTCCGCCACGCGGGTCGTAAAAACAAAAATAATCATTAAAATATTTCGTATAAAAAGTGTGGTTGACGCTGATTTTAAGTACTTTTAAGATCCTGCCGTATACAAAAAACAATAAAACCATCGGCAATATCAATAGAAAGATTAACATAAATAGAAATCAATACTATTGATATTTTTATCCGTATCTTATCTTAAGTGACTTCGAGTGTATTGTGATAATACTGAAATAGCATAAGTCTTAATTTCAATGGCCTTTAAATATAAATAAATGGGGGAAAATTAAAACATGTGGGTACCAGGGGATTAGTAAAAGAAGATATTCAAATGTTACTAGAGCCGCGATGTTGCGATGTCTCGTCGTGGTTGCCTACTTACAGTTTAGAGCGCAGGTCGGACGTCCTAGCGGCTAATTGTCAGGATGGATCATCGAATCTGAAAATAAATAAATAATATATAATTATACTGAAGATACATATTGTTTAGATGGGGTTTTTCAACTTCAACAACTGTAGTTATGGGCCAAATTCAAAGTTCACCGTGGTTTACATAACGCGAATTACATGCCCATTTGTTGCTATCTACTCCATTATAAAAAACCCGGATTAAAGTAAACATTCTACAATTAACTCTCACCCCTTTACTGCAGGTCCATAGATTAGAACGCATAATCTATGACTGCAACATTATTTTTAGCAATATGTTATTTCATAAGAAAAGTAAACATCGTATCAGCTACAAGACTATTTACTCACCTCATATTCATAGCATTAGAGTTCCCTGGCTCCATTTTGTAACCAAGCGACTCATAGAATTTGATGAGTTTGTCCTTGCAATCTAACGCCATCTTATAACACCCGAGTTCTTGGGCCAGCAGTGACACTGTTACAACAATTCTAAAAAAAAGGAGGGAACTGATCTAGTAACTTTTTTTTGTACAAAATTATATAAAATGTAATCAATTTCATTTAATCAAATAATATGCATTAGATCTAAAAGATAATAGAAATCGTATACCAAATATAAGAAGAAAATTATATTTTTATTTAATAGGAATAATATTATTAGACAACATATTATTACAATACTTACAATTTTCCCAGTTGCTTTCCTCTATAAGTATCATTGACTACAACATCTTCCAATCTGCCTTTCTGTAAAAAAATAATTAGATATAACATTATTATTAAATGCAAGAATATAATTAATTAATTTTATTTTTATAATTATTCTAGTTTAATTTTTATGTTAATACAAGGTCTTGTATTTAGCATCGAGTCAGACCTTATTTTAGGATGAATAGGTGTAATTTAAAAAGCAGTTATCTTCAAATGGCCTTATCTTTTTTATCACCTAAAATTTTTTACCATTTTTTTTTAATTTTAAGCTCATCTCTACTAATGTAAGATGCTTGAAATAACGTGCTAATTCAAATACCCTTACCAATGAGCAGTTGTGAATAAACTTTTGCTCAATAGTTAGTGTGGCGGCGCCGATAATTTTCGCTACACGCGTATCTTCAATTACTGTTACGTAGTAACCACCTGATGCCTTCATTTGTGTAAAGCGCTCTGAAAACGACATTAAACCAATGATGTAGGAAATTAATACTAAACGTGTATACAATTTGAAGTAAATGTAAATGTTGTAATATATAAAAGTAATCCTATGATGAAATTTTCGGTAGGCGATACAATTTATTAAAAAATAAATAAAGTATTCTTTTAAGGATGCAATCATAATTTTATTTCTTTTCTCTTATATGAATGCTGGATAAGTCATGTTGCAATAAATTATTGTATAAAAAACGGCCTGATCAGGAAGAAAACTAGATTTTAATGAGGCCATTTTTATGCTGCCGGCATTGGTTTCAAGGTCACCTCATAAAGTAAATGTCATGTCACATTCTTTAAATACCATGCAGACCTGTTTTTGTACAAACATTAGCAAATCTTCTCGGTTCAATGTGATTTATTTGTACTGTGTGTTACTAGACTGAGAAAAAATATTTTGAAAGATTTACAGCTAAGCATAATATATCTCTTCCAACAGCTCAGAATACAAAGCCAAAAAATTGCTATGTAGCCCTACAACTAAAGCAATATAAATTCCAAATATTGCTATTTAATTTGTGCCAAACTAAATTTTTTTAAATACTTTCTGCAATAATATTATAACATTTCCAATTAAAAAAAAGTATTATTACCATAATTTGTTTCCCACATTACAATAAAGTAAATGGAAATTTACGTTTTAAAATTCATAATCTATACTATACTTGTGAATCAAAATATTTTTGGGATAAAAGTACTTTATGAAATTCATGAAAAATATTTCAGTAGTTGTGACTTTATGCTCATAAAACCTATATAAAAAATATAAATCACTAACACTATTATTTTTATATGCCGGTTTATTAAAATCAGGGAAATCACACTCTTATCAGGCTGATAAGAATCATGGTATCTTGTCTGAATACTTTTACTATTATTATAAACCATCCATATAGGTATTAAACTATTACATTTATTAAATGTATTAAATAAATGTAATAGTTTAATACCTAACACATTTAAATAATAATAAACTGTAAAATAAAATATATAACATATAAAAATATTATATATAAATATATAATACATATATAATATTTATGGACATACATACACTTACACACCCTCTCACACACACTCACATTATTATTATTATTATATACAAGTATTGGATGTCTTAATAAATAAGATAAGATTAAGAATAAAATAATTTAACTCCTAGATTCAATAACAATTATTAATAAGTAAAAAATACTAATTTAATTATATCAAAATATGATTCAGAATTTTATATCTCACATTCATAGTAATCATTTATCATTTATACAGACAATCTGAATCAAATGCAGTTAATTAATACAAAAAAAATAATAATAGAAGCCAACAGCAGTTGATACATTTTTTATCAATTTAATAATAATATTCCATTTACTATCTAACACCTATAGTATTACTGGAATAAAATATTTATTATGTATGTATAGTAAATACACTTCTATATGACAAAGTACGTCCAAAATGCAAAAAATTATGAATCCTTACCATCAAATTGCTTCCTTGTGATATTTCCTGTGCTTGTAAGCTGACTAAGCAGCTGAAGGAACCCCTTGTCAAAGTCGGAGCGCTGTAATGGCCTTACCACAATCCAGTCCTCCCCAGGCTGAGCTGCTGATATTTTGGGCTTGAAAATTGCTGGACTTTTAGAAAAGTCTAGCTTTTGCAATATATCAGGGGGATATAATGATTCGGAGGCCCATGGGTCCTGAAATAACACAACAATGTTAAATAAATGTTAATATTTATTATTATTATTAGTAATAAAACCATATGTATTTAACTATAATAAAATTTAAACGATGCTTATTTCATTATTTTACATATATTATTTGAAAAAAATAATATTTGATTCTTCTTTTGTAAAATAGACATTCATAAATTAATTTTGTAAATAATTAGAAAAATCATGATTAAGTTATAATCAATCTCTTAATATATATTTTTTTATTATTCATTGTTATAAATATAAAATAATTATTATAGTCTTATTAGATGAATATAATTTTTAATTAATTATATATTTTTTTATTAATTTACCCATAATTATTGAAATATTTTGAAAATTTGCCAGACATTCATAGTAATAAATTCTTACTATACGAACTACGTTAAGAATAAATTCTCGCTTGTACAGATTATTATAATAAAAAAAGAAAATGGAATAATATATTATGCAAATATTAGGCCAATAATCTTACCTCTACGTGATGTTTTTCCATTCCCATTTTGAGTATTGTAACTATCGCTTATGCACTCAACAAAACATAACAAATACACTTTCTACACTAACATTCTAAGAAGAAAATTGAAATAAACGTGTGGACAAGTAACAAAAACGTGGCGTAATAAAAGTGAACTGAGAATACAAGCTAACGAAGTATTTCCACGTGAAATTCCCACTTCGATTGGTTGCCTTCTATAGAGTTCAAATCATATATTACAACCATTGGCTATAATAACAAAAAGTGAAAGGGAAATTAATTTTGAAATCGTCGCGTCGGCCGTCGTGTCATGTCTCATATGTGATTGACATTGACATAACAAGTTCACAGTGTAAAAATACTTTGACACACCACAAAACAAAGACAATAATCCTGTATCCTGTGCCTGTATCTATACAAACAGCTGTTCGTGACAACGTCAAGTAAGGCAAATTGACAAATGACAATATTGACATTAACATGTCACAACAAATGGGAAAAGTAACCTTATTGGTGCATAATATAAAACAATACTCATCATAATGTCGATAGTGTTATGAGAAATATAACTAAATAGTAAAGTATAATGATGGCCCTAAATAAGGCTTCTTGTTTCCGTTTATTAAAGCGTTACCATCCATGTTGTGTACTAAATTTCGTGCTAGAGCCAAGTAAAACTTTAAGATTTGCTGCTCCAATTCAGAAAAGATTGTTTTGGGAGAAGGACAGAAAAGGCGGCTACAATACGGAGGATAAGCTGGAGAAGGTGTCTACTATACAACACATAAAGAATGGATTCAAAGAACTTAAAAGTGAGCTAAAATTATTTGGACAAGAAATAAAGGACCTAATTGAAATGGATCCTCTACTTATTGCCAGACCAGGTATTTATTTTTATTGACATATTAATGATTCATGTTTTTGGTAGGGAGGGCTTGAAATTAATACTAGGGACTTATAAACTTCAACATTTCATAATTTCCAAGTGTATCATTTTATTATGTAAGCTTTTATATGCTCCTACAGCTCTCATGGAATTTTAGGCCAACATAATACACCATCATTAAATGGTTTTTACTATTTTCTATACCACCATTAAACTAAAATTATTATATTTAACTTAAAGTGTACACCACTGATAAATACTTGAATGAATACGCTACTAATGCATTCATAAGCAATACTAATTAATTATTCATTAGTAGTATAGTCTGCATAAAACTGCTAGTCCGCTCTGAATATAGAAATGAATTGCATCGCAAATTGTATAACTACACTTGCTCCCAACAAATTTGTAGCGGATTCAGTTTGGACTATACTTATGTTTAATGTGGAGATCTGAAAGTGATATCACAAAAGAATGTGTAAAATGTGAAAGAATTATCAGTCAGCATATTATAGATTTTAAGCCACAGTGTCTTATACGTAATAAGGTTACTTTTCAGAATACAGAAAAAAAACAACTTTTATTTACATAAAAAAAATTCACTGTTTTCTTAAAAAAAGTAGTTTTATGTCATACAAACAAGTCATATGTTTAAATGCAAACCAATGCAAATTAAAAAAATCATTCGCAATTAGTTTTATAAGCCCTTATGGTTAGAAGCCTGCAGTATCATTTCCTAATAAATATGTTAATACATTGTAAAGATAATAAAAAGAATTTCTTTTAATTAAACTTGATTGTAGTTTAATTGCTTTGGACATATGCATCTAAAGCAAGAATTTAAAGTTACTTATATAGTTGTTAATACAGTTTAATCAGCCACCACGCAGCCAATCAATATTTAGGGAAAGCAATCCTTCTAAAAAAAGATTTTTGAACAATCAGGTCACTAAAATATCAAAGACAGAATTTTGAAGACTGACTTTTGTGAACTTACTGAATATAAAAAAAGTGAAAAGTTTAATTAATATTTTTGAAATCACACCTACAAAACAAGGAAGCTTATTAGTGTTACCATAGATTAGTAAAGATACTTCGCCGCCTTGAAATTGAATGAAGCCACAAACGGCTTATCAGTAAGTTTTTTTTTTTAATTCTTGACAAATAAAAACATTTTTAGCGAAAATTTACGAATAAATAACTAATACTGCGTAATTTACATAATAAATAAATAATTATTTCAAATATTTTAGGGACATTTTAGCACGGAGACGTGGCAAAACTTTTCTATGCAACTGTTTCAATTCTCAAAACTGGGTACATTTTCTTGTTAGGAGTGAGTAATCTTTACTAATCTATGAGTGTTACTTAAGCACTCTAAAATTGTAAATGCAATCACTGCAAAAAACGAAGAATTTTAGTAAAAAAATCCGATACTTCGTTTAATCGATCCCAGTTCGATTAATTTAAGTTTAATGCGTAGTAGAGCTCTTCAGCCAAACAAATAAATTTATTAGGGATGAAATTTTAAAAACAATAATTAATTTTGAATTTATTAAGCATAATGATAATAATACAGGGTGAATCTCCATAATGTGCACATATTGAAACAGGTAAAATTAAACCGCATTTAATCGACAAAAAAAATATAAAAAAAAATTAAAAATTTTTTTTTGTGTTTTACGACCTTTTGAATTTTTTTTTGGGAATTGTGCACCTGAAGTAAATAAATCGCTATAACTTTTAAACTAAGAGGGTTATCAGGTTCAAATGATTCGCGTCGCCATAACAAATGGTATGCTCGCTACACCTGCTCGCAACAACTTCAGAGTGAACTCGCAGTTTGGCGCGGACCATACTATGACCATACTTTTATTTACATATTGTATGTTACGGTTAAACTAAAAATAAGATCCCATGTAATCAATGTGACATTTTTTTTAACAAATTACATAAAGAGTTGTATTATTTAAGTTAAAAGAAAAAAAAACCGATTCAAAGAAGTTTTGATAATAATCTAGCAACACTATGATTCGCTCCCTTAACACACGACAGAGATAAGTATGTCGGACAAAAGAGGATAAATATTGTCTATGACTTTTAAGTCAAGTTTTTAAAAATAAATTTATCCGTTATGTTCGTTGGTTTCACTGACAGAATATTTATATAACACAAGCCCTATTTCTTTTTTACGGAGTTAAGAAGTTATAAAAATAGTTGTGTTTTCAAAGTTTAACGCATTCTTATACCGAGAGTTATTTTCGCTGCAGTTGTTCTAAAAGTGAGGTTTGTGAGACACGAATGTTACCGAGTATTGTTTCACTGAAAGTTTATAATGAAGAAAGTGGCTTAAAAGGAATACATCAGCATTTCCGTCGAATATTAGGGTTAAAATCGGTGGAGAATAGTAGTGAAATAACAGATAAAAACATGCTGTCCTCTAAAGGGAACGTTACATCCGACGATAGTTTCGCAACTCCTGTGTCGTCGATGGGCGATCTTATGGCTTTGTCACCAAAAAAAGAGAAGGATCTCTCGGAAACGACTGATATTACGAGTGACCTCCTCACTGGCGCGGAGTTCGATAGCATTTGCGATGTCACTATGCAAGAGGTTCCTATGTTTGATGATATGTACATCGATGCAACTAGCTTGGACTACCTCGTTAAGATCGCGGATTCAAATCGCAATCATAACTGCATAGACAGGGGGAAGGAGAGCCTGTTTGTTAAGTTTGATCCACTGTACGCGAAGAATAAACTAGATCTAATCGAATCTGCGATTAAACAGTCTGATGCGGACTCATTTGAACGTGACGTGGGCTACGAGACCAGCAGCGCGACATCTATACAAACCGACATCAGTGTTGCGACCCCTAAACATACACAATCTGCAGGATTGGTTCTCGCTACAAGCAGTAAAGATAAACCTACGCAGATTGTGCCACCAGTTGTCAGCACTGAGGCACCAAAAACAAGTGTCGCGCAATCAAAATCAATTCCAGCCCTCGTTCGCAGCGTGTCAGCGATATTAACTCCAACACAAGTTGCAACAGAAAGACTAATCAGCTTCTCGGGCAACACACCACCTACAGCCGCTCCACGGAGTCCTCGCTACAGTCATTTCAGTGCTCAAGAAGTGGATCGACTTCAATCCTTGCGAATAATCCTTCAAAAACAAGATCAGGAAGTGCTACAGTTGAGACAAGAGAACAGGGAACTGAGAAGTTCAGTACAGGATATGGAACACAAACTCAGCAGGACAACTGAGGATCTTGAACATAGGGTAAAAAAATTGACAGAAGAAAGAGATAATTTATTGGAACGTGAAAATAGATTACTACAGAAAATCAATGATAAAATTCTGAGCAACAAACAAATGAGCATTGTTATGGAAGAGTATGAAAAAACAATTTCTTCCTTGATTGGTGAACAGCAACATGAAAAAATTCAATATCAAGAGACATTTGACAAGTTGACGAGTGAAAGGGACCAAGCATTAAACCATCTCGCCAGCATGGAATGCTCCTTTAATGATCTCCTTGCCAAATATGAAAAGTGCAAGACCGTTATAATGGATTCAAAAGAGAGGGAAAAGTTGTTTGAATTAAAAATATCCGAGTATGAAATTGGAATGAAAAAGTATGAGGTTTTGTATAACAATCTGAAACAAGTCACAACAGATAACTTGGAGAAGGCTAATGAAACACTGGAGAGTTTGAGGAAGTCTCATGCTATTGAAATCACAAAGTTAAATGCTACAATGAAAAAACATGAGATCACAATTTCTTCACTACAAGAATCTTTAACACAAAAAACTAGAGATAATGAGGAACTAACTAGGATATGCGACCAACTCATAAGTCAAGTTGGCGAATAGAGTTGCATTAATTTGTTCCAAGTAACAAGTTGGGAAGAGAATAGAATATAATTTAGCATTTAATTAATACTTCTTAAAAATTGTATTACATATTGGAATTAGTTTTAATTTCTGGTGGAAGTTTAAAGTAGTTGTTTATTTTTCTTATTTCATAAATCTTAGTACTATACTGCCTAAACTTACTGTATACAATCTTATAATTACGAATTACTAGACACTTAATATTTGGCAACTTAAAAATTGGATAAGAGACTGAATAAATTTGTACTCATATGCTAGATATAGAAGAAAACTTAAGGATGATTTTTGGAGACAGGTCCCTAACTCAGGTCTATGGCTCTCTTTTCTTCTACTTTTAAATGTTTATATCAATGAATAATCAACTACGGGGAGCAATTATTAGTGTTTGATTTAATGCTGTTACATATAATTTTCAGTTTAAAGTTTAAAAAAATGATTATTTGATATTAAAAAGTTGAAAAAAAATTGAGGCAAACGAATGAGTTGGGAAAACACTGTTTCGAAGAATGACCCTTAATGAAAATAATTATGTTGATAATCATTTGTTTATTTTGGACTGTGTTATGGATAGTTTTATATGCCTTTTTGTGGTGCTTTTTAAACTCATTTTTTGGAGCTGCTTTTCCAAAAAATTACTGTGGTGAATCTCAAATTATATTTTAAAATATTTATAAGTAATTGATATTGTGTATTCTTTGATGACATTTGAATTGTGCCTTTATGTTTGTGACATTATAATGTTATTTAAAAACAGTGCTTTTTATTTTGTTCCATATAAAAGATATAGGTTCATCCACACCAACTTTATAGTTACATATTTACAAATAAGTTTTGATTTAGTGCAATTATGACTTCTGCAAATACTTACTCAGTTATTATAAATAATTGATTTTATTTAACCTTTGACTAAAATTAAACACTACACATTCACAAAACATAATTTTATAATTATAAGAATTACAAGCATCATAATTATTTTGTGGGTTGTGGATTACATTCCCATCAATATTTATAGCCTTGTTTGTATGAAATAACTGGATTAGATGATCTTGCACTTGTTACATACTTTTTTAATTCTTATAATAAGTATACACATATTTCTTAATAATAATCAAAATGTTTATATACTTTCAGGTGAAGTTGATTTACTATGGCTATTCAACGAGCCTGCTGTCCTGGACAAGTTTATAGCAACAAGTGACAGTGACCACAATGAAGGATACAGCTTCTGTAATCTAAGTATGAGTCCTGCTGGGAGGGTGAACTTTCATGGACACCTGGACGTCAGGGTGCCCAAAGACGGTCGCATCAAGAAGGCAGGGTACTGCGCTTTTCGGTCTAAGAGAATTAGGGTAAGGGCACGTTATTTAAATCAAATTAATCAAAAGAGAGTATCCACTATCCACACTAAAGAGTTTAAGAACAAATGTTTTATAGTGCACGTAGCTCAGGCACTTTTGTATTAGGCACTCAGCCACCCTTAATAAGATGTTATTATTTCAGTCCATCGGTTATTGAGTATAGAAAAAAAGTGAAAATTATTTGTAAAAAATACTACAGCATTACATAATAATAGTAAACATAACTTTAAAATCAGAACATTGCTGCTGTAAAATTTAATAAAAGCGTCCACACTCAGCCTCACCGTGGCGAACCATGGCCCTTGATTTTTAATATGTAGAATTTTACTGATACATTAATTGTAAACCCTTTCATTAACTTCAGGTTACGCCAGTAGTCATTAGTAAGGTGAAATATAAATTATTTTTACAATAAAATAAATTTCGTCTGATATTACTCTGCTTACAGAAATCATTTAAACGTGAAGCAACATACGACTGGAATCTTTACAACACACTAGTGTTGAAAGTGAGAGGAGATGGACGGTCGTACTTGCTAAATATATCCTGTGAAGGGTCTTACGACATTGCATGGAATGATATTTATCATTATGTGTTGTATACAAGAGGAGGTCCTTATTGGCAAGTTGCTAAAGTAAGTTCAATAGCATATGGATGCTTGCCTGTTAAGGCACCTGTATTTTTTCTTTTCGAGGGGGAAACCTTTAAAAGGTAGCTACCCGACGATGTGGGAGCGACACCAGGTTATATGGGATTTTTACCGCACTAAAACGCCCCCCGATGGCCGTCCTCAGCGCTTCTTGGAGAACTCCGGGATCTCCGACGGAACACAACCGGGGTCCTCCAAGCGCGATGCCCCGATCGGGCTCTGCCCTGGGGGAGCGTTGGCTCCTCCCACAACATCTGGTGATTACGACGGTATGCGACCACACATACCGCCGTCCTTCCCGGGGTAGCTTACTGGACGGTTCGAGCTCCCACTCTTGCCGACCGCAAACCTCGGAAGACCCCTTTATTCGCCTCTTACAACAGGCAGGGGATACCGTAGCCGTATTCTAGTCCCGGAACTACAGGGACAGCCTGTTAAGGCACCTATCGCAACTGTTTTGAAATGTAAGGTGGAACATTAATTATTTAAATTGAAAACGGCGTTACTGAATTACGGGCGAGGAGTCGCATTCCACATTGATCGCACGTTATCGCGAACGGGATGTAAATTTGATAAAGAAAAATGCGCATAGATACTGTGTGAGCGAAATATGATAAGTTCGGACGTCGTCTCTGATATAATATATCATGATGGGAAGAAAATATACCTTTATTTTGCCATTACAACGTAACGGCAAAATATACCTTTATTTTGCCATTACAACGTAACGGCGACAATAACAACAATAGCTTTAAACATAGATAAAATCAGAGGAAAGAAAACTAAACGGAACTATTAAATGCTCTATTTTTTTTGTTACAGATACCTTTTTCAAAATTTATCTTAGGATCCAAAGGACGGATACAAGATAAGCAAACTAGAATGAGACTAGATAGAGTAACGCATTTTGGTATAACTTGCGCTGACAAAATAAATGGTCCATTCAATTTAGAAATTGAATATGTCGGTAAGTTTATGGAAATTATCTGGGATGTCTGGGGTCTGGGAAGTTAAAATACAAAGATAAGTTAGTTGTTTAACTACCACCTATAAATATTTTATATTTTTTCAGGTTTGGAATTTGATCCAACTCATGACGAAGAATTTGCTTACGAAATGTATAAAACCGAAAGATTTATTGTTGGCGTTTAATTAAATAATTTATCATTCAACTGTAGTCCGTTAATAAAATATAAATTAAAAAAAACATGTTTTTGTCGTCTTGAATCATTCTCATAACTATTTTAATTTTAGAGAAGAGTGTAAGTTATACCTAAGTATATATGCCTATTATAAATGTACTTTAAGTATAGGTTTATAAAACAAAAAAGCAGACAGAAAAAGTATTTATATTGTTATATATTATTAATATTCAATATTATGTCGGTGTGAAAGATATAGGCAAATGAATTATATAGATGTTGGAACACCTGCGCTCATACTTGACTTGAGACTTATGAATAAAAATGTTCGTCTAAGAAGAAAGCCGGCTGATAATGTTATTTATACACATCCCAAACTATAAGCCAGGCGCATTTAAAATATAATAACTTTAATTAAACCGTAATCTAATATACCTATAAGTACCTATAACGTCAGATTGAGTAAAGCTTAGACTAAAGAAAAGATAGACTAGCCTCTTGGACGAACTTTTAAAGCATACTAATTTGTGCCAGTATACATAATTAGAATTTAGATGAGTTACATGAGGATGCTACATATGATATACAAATATCATATGTAGCATCGTCAAAAGAAATTCTGACGGGTTGTACTGTAATATGTTTCAAGATATTAAAGGCTAAGAAAAAAAATATCATAGTAACTTCAGTTAGTGTAAAAATATTAGTTACTATTAAGTAATTAAATAAAAGTAAGTAACATTAAATAATAAATTAAACTTATAAAATAAACTGAGTTCTTATCCTTAAAATATCATCAACCCAGGGCTGGTACGGGCCTTTGCTTAGCACGGATTGGTAAACTTCACAGACCTTAGGGAATCTTTATTTTCACAGAACTCCTAACCTAAGTATATGAGTTTCCTCACGATGTTTGACTTCATGTATTTGTCTAATAAACAAAAAGTATAATCAACATCACATAATAAAGCAAGATCTCCTTCGCTGCAGCGCGATGTGAGGCGCTATCTTACACTTTTTCTTGACTTTAGACTTAAAAAATATGTAATATTTAATTAAATTTAATAATTATAGACTTAAAGAGAACCTTCAAAATTTCTAAGATAGTAAAGTAAATGAGTAAAAAATTAAGTCAGAGAAAATATATTTAACGTTTTGAAATAAAATAAAGTTATTAAGTTAACAACTAACTAGGATTTATTCACTGTAATTTATTGTCTGTGGTGAATGCCAAAATTAAATTAAACTTTAATTATCTGTGATAGAGTCTGATGTCATCCATCCGACGACCATTTAATTAAAAATATCTGAAAATGGAAAAGTGTTAAATAAAGAGCTTTTGTGGAAATTTAGTAATTTTGTTTTATAGTACCGTAAAAGTAGTTAAAGTAGCCGTAGTGTTTCAAATAATTTTGTGCTAAAGTAAATAATTGTCGTACATTTTGTTACTCCATGCGTGGGATGTTTACTATTTCTTCCACATCTGCTAATTTATAGGTGCTTATCGACAGTTTAAAACTATTACTTTTTTCGATGTTACGATTTTAACGTTTCTGGTGTTTCGGTATCCTTGAATGTGCTGACAGATTATTTGATTTCGGAGACCATGTCTCCCCAATTAACTTCTTGAATGTAGATTTTGAGAACAGTGCGTATTGTGTACAGTACCATGTCAGGTACGGAGCAAAATATAGTGAACTCAATGCAACAGCTTTCTGTGCAACCGAACAACAGTGGCCTCACTGAGAAACCCACTCAAGTAGTAACTCCTGCTGTGAATAGAAGTCAGCCCTCTTGCGCGAATAAAGTGACACCAGTTAAGGCGAATACTGTGTCGCCGGCCATCGCGACCATCGACCGATTGCTGAGCCTGGGAGCGAACGTCCCGCCACCGCCGCCGGTGATCACGCGACCCGCGGACATGGATCCGCATACGATGGAACAGTTACGGGGCCTCAAGGAAATGCTGACGGCCCAGGAGGAGGAGGCGCAAAGCTTGAGAGACCTCAACCGGGACTTAAGAGAACGCTTAGACGAATGTGAAATAAAAATTAAAAAGTTAACAGAACAAAATGATGAATATGCGGAAAAGGAGAAGACTCTCTCCCAACGTGTTGCAGAGAAAGTTAGGAATAATAAACAGATGAGTGTGGTTATGGAGGAGTATGAGCGCACCATTTCCTCTCTTATTGGTGAAAGAGAAGCTGAGGGTAAAAGGTGGACAGAGGAAAGATCAACTCTGTTACGAGAACGTGATGAGGCCGCTGCACACTTAGCTTCCATGGAACATGCATTCAATGATGTTCACACTAAGTATGAAAGATGTAAAGTCATTATTCAAGGATATAAGAGCAACGAGGAGACGCTGAAACGCACCGTGGAGGAGAACAATGATGCAATACAGAAATTGGAAGCGAGGTACGAAACACTCCGACAACACGCCATGCAGCAGCTTAATAAAGCAAATGCTGAGCTAGATACTGTAAAGAAGGTGCATCAGGCAGAGATTCTCAAATTGAATGCCATGCTCAAGAAGAGTGAGGTACATGCTTCATCTTTACAGGAATCGTTAGCGCAGAAGATTAAAGATAATGAAGAACTCACAGCCATCTGTGATGAGCTCATTAATAAAGTCGGTTAAATATACTTACTTGTAACTATGACATAACTTGTATTAACCTAAGCAGGATTTGTAATTGTATGCTAAATAATATTTAAACGGTAACTCCAAACTGCTCCTTAAAAGGCAATGCTTGTTTAACCTGTAGTAAACGCTGTCCCCAATTTCATTGACTTGTCTTAAAACAAGTTCTTTTTTACAAATTCACATTTAGTATGTACTCTGTGCAATCCATAATATGTCTCAGTGTTTATTTTTGTACAATGTGTATAACTTTAGTTTTAAGTTTTATTATTTTATGACATCTCTATTCAAGTTAATTTCATGTTATTAAGTGTTTCAGTTGAATTTTTATTGGTGCTTTTACTAAAATCTAATGTCCCTTAATAATATAACGCTTGTGTATAATAATAAAATTGTTTTAATCTTGCTTGAATAATGGTAGGGAGAAATATATTTTTTTGTACTCAACTTATCCAAAGATGTTGATCGTAGAGAATTTAGTTGTTAGATATCAATTGATACTTTCATGGCATTAGATTTATTTATTAGTCCTTGTACATGAGTTATCAATTGCATTGGTGCAGTTATAAAAGCTGACATTACTTAATTGTTGTCAATGTTAGAGTCTGTATTTGTATTGTTGCTGCATCATGCATTTATTGACTACATTGCTACAAAAAGAACTTGTGTACAAGAATCCATATATGCACCTACAATGATAGATCCCCTAATTAATATGCAATTTCCTGCATTTTGCAACAGAAATCCACTCACTGCAGCTACATAAATAAGCTTATAATACATAGTAAATCAATGGAACTTCCTGATGGCTGCCATAATAATAAATTTTATATGAAAATTGTTTTGTATAAACTATGTAATTGTTAATTTTTACTATGTGCTTGGTACTGTATTTTTATTGACTTATTGTTGTTTAAATTAATTGTTGTAAGTGCCAGTATCTGTTTGGAATTCAAACATCAGTAAAGTATTATATTTTAAAGCACTATTGCAATATATTAATATATTATTTATGTGTCATGTTTACATAACTGAATCTTGATTTGGTAATTTTGTAGCCCGGATACCTTAGCTAGATGTTTAGTTTATAGTGTCATTGTATGTAGTACATGAACAGAGCTGTGGGAAGCTAGGTACAAGAGAACAGATTAGAAATTATAAACCAGACTTTAAATAATCATTTTATATAATTAATCTAGTCTGAAAATTAATTTATTATGATATCACTATTTTACTGATACTGCCTTGCTTGAGATAACCATTATTGTTTAATAATTACAATAATTTAGAATTTAGATCCAACATTAATGAAGATTTATTGCTTTAACCTTATTCTGTGCTAACTTTTAAAGAACCCATGACTATGGTAATAACAAGAACCATTGGTATCCTGAAATATTTTTATTCATGCTACTTATAAAGAGTGTAACAGTTTATTAATTATAGTAATAATATAGTCACAAAAATAGATTTTACTACGCTGTAATAATCGTAACCTTGCTATAGCTGTTTTGTTTTTCCATAATGTGTTTATACTTTGTTTTAATATTTTTCAAAGTTTAAGTTATAAGTAGCTTGAAATAAAATTGCGAAAAGTGAAAAATAAACCAAAAATCTAAGAAAATAATATCTTGTAAGGTTCAATTAGTTTTAATTGGAGGAATGTGGTAATGTTTATTTCAGTCACTAGTGTATTTGTGCCTTTATTGGATTAAACTTTCACCATCCATCCAGTCCATTATGTAATAATTAAAGCATCATTGAATAACTAACATGAGATTTGTAACTGTAACATTTGATAAGTATTAAAACTAGGTTTAGGCAGTCCAATATTGATAAGCAATAATAGAAGAAATTAACACTTAATGACTCTAATACATGATGGCTTCTGACTGCTAATAAATAACACTTCACAACGTAGATGCTGAAATCACTTTGGGGTGACAGATCCCCTTTATACACTTTTTTATAAAAAAAATCAAACAATTTCTCTATAAAAAGTTATGAAATATTGCCTTATACCAAGCGTCCTCATGTACTAGAGTCAGTTTCCAGTTTTATTAAGGCAGTGTAATCTATGATGGCCTAAAATTGAATATTGATTTAACTGGAAATTCTTAAGAATATCATTATACCTAGCTGTATTCATATACATATTTTTAAATATCGAAATTTCATCATCTTTACTAATTTAACGGATCATTATCGAATAAAATAACAATGAAAATTCTTCATGAGAAATGTTCAACATTCCACATTATTTTTGTAGTTTTTTATGTGAAAAAATTGTTTTGTCTGATTTAAACACTCCTCATTGATTCATAAACATAATGTGTAGCCCAAGCTACTCTCGTATGCACTTGGAGATCCAAGAGATACTTATAATTTTAATTTATTTGAAAATGTCCAAACGAAATTCCTTAATTTACTTTCTCAATTAGTTTAAGTATAATTTTTGTACGATAATCGATTTTTTTGTACTTTATGAGTATTTTGTGTAAACCACGGTTTATTCATGTGAATAGAATGAGGAAATAAAATTATCCATATTTTGTACTTCATAGGTTTTTTATTTAATTTGACTAACAATAACATTTTACCCTTGACTAAAATGTACCATTTCAATATAGACTGTGATATGTACTTTTTACTTTTATATAACTTTATTGGTTTCAGTATAAGCACTGTAATCGTACTTAATACGACATTAAATTATGTATATAGGTAGATATGTCGAAAGAGAGTGCGAATTACGTAAACACGTTTCATAACATTGCGAGTATTCGTATAAATCAATCATTAAGTTGAATCGGTAAATGAAAGCTGTATTAAAACTCTGAGGTAATATACATATTTACATTTAATATTCCACAAGTTAACATTAGCAATATGACGGACGCTCAACAATAAAATTTAATTTATATATCATGTTTTCTTCTTGAGAATTTTGTAGGTATCTTTACTAATCAGATAACTAACAGCTGATACTACTGTGGATGCGGCGGTGATGCCACACAGGGCCTGCAGTGCGGGGTGGTCCACGTAGCCGAACACTGGAGAGGCGAGTGTAGTTCCCACCTAAAAGAAAAAAAAGTAATTGAAATGTGAATAATGTTGAAGATGGCTTCAATATATGATATGGTACTTTTTGTACTATGTGGAGTAATCTCTGCTATCGTGGTAGTTTTATGTTGAGTGTCCCTTACGGAAAAAATTTCAGAGCCTTACTATTAAAAAAAAATCGTTATTTTTGATACCTATGTCGTTTACCAAAAAACGCTCGTCGCATAAATTAAGTAAGAATTTTCTTTATGAGCAGTGCCGAAACAACGCCGATACAATGTAATTACTAAAATTCGGCATAAATAAGGCTTTATTTTCTCACATAATGAGAACGTAGGGATGCCAACTAAGCTGTAAAATGATACAGGAATACAAAGAAAAGGCAGTAGGACAAAGTGAAACTCCTTGAATAAACAGCGCTTGACCCTAATGACCGCGTGCTCTAGAAAGACCTTTTTAAAAAGCTCTCCTTATCCGTGGATCATTTACTCGTTTTAAAACGGAACATTGTGCATTTATGAAGTATTCAGCCAACATAATTATATATATATATATATGTATAACGTCAGTATCTATGCCTTTTTGGATCACATGTGCTAATGGACAGCTGTAGTCACTAAACTTCAGGCGACCAGAGTCTCCATTACAATTACGTAAAAAAACAACTTCAAGTGACAATTACCAAGAGCAATTGCACGGCGGTGTTCACTTTGCTGATGAATGTAGGCGCGAGCTGGGCAGTTGCGTGCGTCACGTCGAAATATCTGCTCAACGTCCGCTGAAACAATCGTATATTTAATAACTTAAAACAGGGGTCGGCAACCCGCAGCTCCTGACCCTCCAACTTGACGACCCGCGTGGCGGAACGGTCACCATACTGGGCTGACGCACAGAGGGTCCCGGGTTCGATCCCCGGCCAGACAGAAATCTACATGATGAATTTGGGTTTCTGGGTCTGGGTGTTTGTGTATTTGTCTCGGTATATGTCCATAACAACCACGATACAGGGAATCCTAGTGTTGGGCTGTGAGTGTAGAAATCGTTTAAACGTTTAAAAATAGGCCCCACAGACGTGTAATATTTCATTATGGATACCAATGTGTAAATATAAAAAGATCATATTCTAAAGATCTATTTGACAAAAAAAATCCGCGATAAATTTCAATTACCTGCTATTTATTTTTGACATGTTTTTCTCCCCTAATTATGTCTCGATGTGTTTGTTACCAAAAAGGGTGCTATAAAACATCAACATGAATGCGAAATGTTGAATCACTTATTCATATTACATTTCAAAGTCATCTAAATAATTAATACACGAAAGAGATAGAAATAAGTAATTGCTATTAGAGTAAAGACGACAATATTATATCATTGTATTCGCTAAAAACATTACATATGTACTTACGGTCTACAATGTTTGAAGTCTAAACAACATTAATGAATTAAATCTGTTCTAGGAATTCTAGAATATGAAGATATCTACGTCATAATTTGATGAAACGGTATATCCATGCCAAAACGTTACAAATATTACAATAAATAAAGATGACTCACGCACTTGTGAGTTGGTTGTTGCATGTACCTATGTCACACAAGTAGGTACCTACTTAATGAGTAATGTTATGAGGGGACGCATAGTCAAGAAACATTATACTCACTAATTGCTAAGCGCGGGCGTGCTTTCCATAGTTGGATGTCCACATAAATTAACGTATGACATTTGTTATCAGACTGCGAAAGGTAATGATTTCGTGCGTATGTATGACTCAATCTTTGGCACGGCCTATAGGCTAATTGGCCTGACGGGTTTTAAAATAAAAGGGGATGTTAGTTTCGTCTTAATTGTGGGTCTACATGCTATATTTTTAAATCGTCGGGTTTTTATTTTTATAATAAAGCTAGTTTTAGTTATAGTAGTAGTTATGCTCTGTCTCTCAGTCGGGCGTCTTAGGTTGTGTGTCAGGCATGAACCTTTGATGTTTTTCAATTATGTGCCTATTAGAAATGTAATTATTATTTGCTTTAGTGTAACGTAATTTCAAGCATAATTGTGAAGAAACCATCTCGTACTTTTTTTTTTATGGTTTAACCTAACAATTACGCAGACATGCTACCTGATGGAAAGGAGTCAATGCCGCCTATGGAAATTTGCATCACCAGAGGGGTCGCCAATGCATCGCCAGCTTTGGATGAGAACTCTTTTTACATCTTTTTTTGAAGAGCTCCATGTCATAGCACTCCGGAAATACCTGAGAAGGACTCTTATTCCACACCTTACATTTTCGTGGCAAGGACGTCAGTGCAAAACAAGTCCAGTATATGTGGATGGAACTTCAACTTGTAAAAAAATGCTCTTCAAAATAATGTAGTTTCATGTGACAAGTGTAATATTTAGCTTATTTTCTTATAACACCGCACACTCATACCATGCATGACAAAAATTTACGAGTACTAAATAACTATTTAAATCCTAATCTATTCTATGAAAAAAAAAATGTATTCTTACAGGTGGTGGTAGGCTCATATATCTGATAACGAAGCCAGCAACAACCAGTGCAGCGTCACGCCCCACTATTAACAGTGTCAGTGCCAGAGGAATCAGTTCTTGCCATGTGAGGGTTATAAACAGAGTGGCTATTAGAACTTTGTCAGCCATTGGGTCCAGGAATGACCCCATCTTTGTGGATTGCCCTTTCCAATTTCTCGCTATCCATCCATCTAGCTGTAACAAACATAATATTGTAAATGTGATAATTTCTTACGTATAATTATCCTGTAACTAAATTATTTACTGGAGTTAATAGAATCAAGTACTATTTTATGGAAATCCATGCTATAAAATAAGATTAAAAAGTACTTTACAACAGTTCTCTACCAACATACAGCATGGTATATCTTATATACTTTAAACCATACAGTATTCACCACCCTTAAAATAAAATATACACCATCATACATACTACCACCAACATGCAAAATAATAATTAAAGGTAATTTCCCCCTGATACCATTTTTGGAGCTTTATCTCAACTTTATAAATTATCTACCAATTACGTACACTGGTGAAAATTTTGGTTTCTTACACTTAAGGTTCGATTCTTTGGGGTGTCATGTCATTATAAAAAAGAATTACCACATGGTTTGATGATACAGAAAATATAAATTAGAGTATAGAAAAATGTCTATTGTATCATATTGTTTTTACATTTAAAGTATATTTTATTTCCCTCATATAATCAATGTCTTTGTCCTCAAGACACAAACTGCTTTTGCCTTTCGCTCAAAAAAAGGAATATTTCTCAAACCAAAATAATGTGGTTAAAACCTATATTTGGCAAAGGGAGATCTCCTACCAGCTTAGGTGATCAAGAAACAGGAGTGGACAGATCCAACAGTTTCAGTTCAAAGCTTGTATATATGCATGAGGTTTAAAAAACTTCAGTAGTGTGATTCAGAATACTAGTGGTGCCATCTCTTGACGAGTAGCGGGAAGTCACCACATATGTATATGTACTTACCAAATCTGTAACTCCTGCAAAAACTAATAAGCCAAGAGCGAAGTTGTAATTGTCTTGTAGGATGAGATACCCAATGTATGGAGACATTACTATTCTTGTCATACAGAGAATGTTTGGCACTGTGAATACATTTTCTTTCTGAAATAAAAATTAAGCTACATTAAAAATAAATATTTACATTTTTTAGACCTTTTTAAAATATTCTTTAAAAGAATGTTTTAAAAAGGTATATTATTTCTACCTAATAGTTTAAAAAGAATTATTAAGTAGAAATAGGCGTGGCGGTGGTGCCGCTGGAGTTGAACCACAAAAGGTTCTACCACCTTTAATAGTAGTTTTAGTTAATCAGGATGAAAATAGCTTATCTAGTAATATTGGATCTGTAGTTTAGTTTCCAGTATGCACAGATATTGAGTGAACTTGAAATACATATGATATTTCAAAACAACAATTTTTAATGTTTAAATATACCTCGGCAACTTCTTCAAATTTTTCCCGGACCTTGGCTTTGGTTTCTAGTATATCCTTAATTAGGTGTTCCTTTTTGACTTTCAACTTTTGCTCAGTGACTTCTTTTTGTTGTTTTATATCGCGTACCAACTCTACACCTTTTTGACGAATTCTTTGTTCTGTATCCTTTATTTGCTCACGTCGCTGCTCGAAGGCATCCTTCAACACCTCGGCTCTCTTCTCCAAATTTATAAACTTCTTGTTGTCGGATGAATACACACATACTATCGATGAAAGTTTTAACGGAAACCGGGCCACATTACGTTTGTTTGTTAAGATTTTGTGAACTGAAAACACACTATACGACCGATAATGATTGCAGCATATTGTTTGCACTTGCTTAATCAAACTGTACGTTTTAAATCTCATAATTTTAAAGCCAAATGTAACAGTGATTGAAGAAAAACTATTTTTACAAAAATAATTTGATCCGCCGCCGGCAGGCCTATAAATAATGACACTTGACAGTGACATCACTGAAATGACAGTTGACAGTACAGAATAATAATATAATATAGTGATGCTCCGGGACAGACTAATAAGTGACAAAAAAGTTTTTTTCCCCCACAGAATCTCAATACAAGAACACTCGTTGCCCTCGAATACGCTTATACTCGATTCGACTATACAGGGTGAATATCCATAAAGTGCACATATTGAAACAGGTAAAATTAAACCGCATTTTGTCGACAAAAAAAATAAAAAAAATAATAAAAAAATTTTTTTTTGGGTTTTACGACCTTTTGAAGTTTTTTTTTGGAATTGGGTACTTGACAGTTATAACAATAAAATATGAAATATGTTGGATATGATAGCTTATAAGTAAACATAAATTATGCAGTATTTCGTTTATTTTTTAATATGTTCTAAGTATTTTAATTTTTAAAAAGAAATTTTCGATTATTTATCTGTGGATTTTAAATCCCAAAACGGCGACAGTGCTGCCTCAAATGTCATGTGACGTCACTACATCGAAACCTGTCGATCACATCGAAACCTGAAGTATGTGTAACGTCGAAGTTTATTTCTATATTTTCAATGTGTTGACGTCACGCTACGAAATGACACTTGACCGCCTGTTTTGGCGTAACGTTCCGTTTACCGTAATAAAAATATGTTTTTTATTAATAAATAGCCCTTTTTCGAAAAAAATGATCAATGAAAGGCATATATAATGCGTATATGAATTCATTAAAACAGTTTCCCAAAAAGTGTCAAGTAGCCAATTGTGCACCTAAAGTAAATAAATCGCTATAACTTTTGAACTAAAAGAGTTATCATGTTCAAACAAAAATTACAATGAATGCCAGTTATAGGCCGTACTGATCCATGAAAAAAAAAAGACAAAAAATTTTATCTTCCCAGAAAAAAATAGTCAGATTAGTGTGAAGAAAGCAATTTTTTTAGGTTAAATTTCAGTAATCGTGAATTTCCTCAAAATAATCTAGGCTTTTTATTTTATTTTTATTATTTAATGTAATTCTACGTCGTATTAGCTTTCAAACACTAAAAAAAGCATGCCTCTAACTTAAGTATAAAGTTTCCTACGAGCGCTTAAACAAAGGCAGTTCTTAAGGGTGTTGGTAATAAATAACATTTTTAATACAAACTAGTGTTTTTTTTTAATTATTAAAGATTTATTTTATTACTGTTTTATCACTTTAATATCGTCAAAAATAAGAAACTACCATGAATTTACCATTGAAACATATTTTTGATAGTTTCCTTTATTTATATTTTGGACATCTAATTATGGGTCGGACTATACCAGTTTTATTAGGGCGCACGTGCGTCGCGTCTTTTTTGAAACGTTCCTAGCAAACTTTATACTTGAGTTAGAGGCGTGGTTTTTTTAGTGTTTGAAAGCTAATACGACGTAGAATTGCATTAAATAATAATAAAAAAATAAAATGCCTAGATTATTTTGAGGAAATTGATGATTACTGAAAATTTTACCTAAAAAAAGTGCTTTTTTGCATTAATCTGACACTTTTTACATGGGAAGATGATTTTTTTTTGTTTTCTTTTTTCATGGATCAGTACGGCCTATCATTGGCAATCATTGTTATTTTAGTTTGAACCTGATAACCCTCTTAGTTTAAAAGTTATAGCGATTTATTTACTTCAGGTGTACAATTCCCAAAAAAAAATTCAAAAGGTCGTAAAACCCAAAAAAAATTTTTTTTAATTTTTTTTATATTATTTTTGTCGACAAAATGCGGTTTAATTTTACCTGTTTCAATATGTGCACTTTATGGAGATTCACCCTGTATTCGATTTGCTCCGGTTTATTTGTAAACATTTGGCAGTAGTAGTTTCTTTATAGGAACACAATAGTATGGAGTTTTTGTTCCTTCTTTTCCGTGATACCACTACCAAATCGCTAGTATCTATCAAAGAGTATAGTCAGGGGCAGACCGCCCCTGTGCCACCCCATAGTCCGCCAGTGTGTGATCACTGTGATCCCTTTGTATCGATTAAGCATTTCACCTACTCATCTAGGCTATAGTATATATTATCAGAGTGGGCTTAAAACAAAATTGTTTAAGCGATTATCGAATTTCATTTTTGAATGAAATGCAAAAACATACATGTTTTATCTGTGAATGTGGCTTATCTGTATTTCTACAGTCAATGTCGATCAGCTGTCTGTCTTCTGTCGTTTGATCTCGTTTGTTGTCGTTTTTTTTAGTTGGTGGAAATAATATGGTTGTTTGTTTTGTGTTTGTGAAGGATTAATCCAATTTCTAATAATACTATATCAATTTGTGTAATTTATAAAATATGTAAATATCTGATGCTATTGTACGACAATAAACGGTAAGGGTATTTTCAGCGAACAACTGTATATTAGATTATATTTATACTAGATTATATTTCAAAAGAGTTTATTTACGACTTTCATACCAGTCATACATTGTTTCACCTTGATTTTGTGGAGTTAGCACTATTTTAATCTAAAACCCTTATTGTTGTGTTGAAGTTATGATATTGAGATTTGTTGTTCAAAGTCCATCTTCAAACTATAATATTAAATTTTAAAAGTCTTCAAATTAATACATTTTAATTATTATATTCATAAATATAGTAACGTCTATGTATTTGGTTGTAAACGAAGATTATTATAAAGCATACTGTACATGTAAACATTGTTTGGCGAGTGGGTACAATCTCAATATGGTATTGTTTACAAGGAGGACGGAGTGCAGGGTGCAATTCTAATCAGTTTTACCTTATCTGTGCATATCCATATTTATAGTCAAATTGTCTGTGTTACTGTATGTGTATATTCAAATCAATGTTGAAGAGTTATTTGTAATACAGTTTTGTTTCTATATTATGCTTTACTTACAGAATCCAAAATGAAGGAAGAGGAAATAAAGTACATGCTACGTCTTCTAGACAATTTAACAGAAGACATATTTAATGTGAGTTCCCTTTTATATGTTGTTAGTAAACAATCATTAATATTAAGTCTCATAATAAAATAACCTTTCTTCTTTTCAGGAAATTATAAAAGTTTTTAACGACTTAGAAGAATCCAAGCCAGTCAATGAATTATCTAATGAGGCGATAGTATTTTTTGAACAGAATTTGAAAAACAATCCAGTGACAACATCAACAATTATATGTTATTTACAAGGAAAATTGTCAGAAAATGATTTAATTGTTGAAAAATTGCAATCATTATATTTGGACATATTGAAACATGAAATTTCTGACAGCATCACAAATGCTGACAGATTGGTAACCCTGCTCTCACTTGTGAGATGGAAAGATAAATTCATTCCCCAATTTACTAATGATATTCTGCTACAAATGCCATATGAACTGTTCCGGCAACATAAAAAACAAATTTTGATTAGTTTACTGCTCCAGGGTAAACCAGATTTACTCAAAATAACCTCAGATTTATTGCACAAGAATGAGCCACAAAAAAGATTCAAGTTAACAGCAGAATACATGCTCGAGTTATGCTACCAAGACAAGACTCATTGGTTAATGAAAGCCGCTCAAGTATACAAGCAACAGTTACATGACATGAAGAATGTTACATTCGAAATTAACAATTTCACAAAACAAATTCTTATTATGGTGCTCATCGACCTAACAAATTGTCCAGAAACATATGACTTGCCTTCCCTGGTGAATCAATTGACAAATATATTTTCAATCCTAGATAACTACACAACAGTTGACCATCAACTACAATTCTACATAACCGAAGTGAAAAGAGAACTAACTGTGATCAAATTTTGTTTAGAAAACAATTGTAAAATTATGACAACTTCCATATTCAGCCAGGTTTTGGCACAGAGTGCATTGACTGTCATATCTCAAGTATGTAGGTTGTCCAAAGTAGATAGATACAAAGTATCGAGACTACTAAACACGAACAACGATTTTATTAATGAGTTGATAACATTAAGCAATAAAATGGATGATAAACAACTCAAGCAAGCTGATTTGAACTGGGACATTTCCACTTATAACAGTTATTGTGCAATAACAAAGATAATAGATGCCATAGTAACTTCGTCTGAAGGGGAAGAAAATGCTCAAGAGCTGACAACAGTGTTTGATGACATAAAACGGCTCATTTTATCAATCCAGCCTCTACAATATTGCATTGAAGTTATGGAAACAATTTTCTCATGTCTCTTTATAAGATACGAATATTTTTCGTGTCCTGAACACAATCAGGAGTATCCTTGCGGTACCCACTCCGAATGTTCATACTTTTATTCGAAAAAGCAAAATAAATTTCCTAAAAGTATAAACAGCACTAGTTCAGGTTTCATGTGCTCGTCGCTGACGACGCAAATTATTTTAAATACTCTAAAAATGTGTTTGGAGAAGTTGTCGGAAAAGTACGATAGAATTGATTTAGATAGGAATGAATTGAATGTTATGGCGCGACTAAAGAGGATGATGAATATCGTAAACCATTCGATATGGAAGATGCAACTGGTGTCAACACTCTCTCCTGACACCAACCCGTTGCAACTAAAGCTATGTCTAGATTATGTAGAAGTGGACGAAAGCAGCGAAGATGAGGATCGAGAGATAGATATAAAGCCGGCCAAAAAGAAATCTAAACCTAGGAGACGACATACCAATTCTAAATTTGATGCTGATCACGCTATGCTCGCGTCTACTATATCGGCGTCAGATGACGGTAACCATTTTTCGATGAGCAATAAAAATAGTATAATTACAATTAGCATTAGGTCACGTCCACAAAATCTTGATTTATATAAAAAAAAAAAATTCAAAGAAACCTAAGTCACTCCCACGGTAACAGGCGCTTTTTGAAGGACTTCTCCCGCCACAAAAAAAAAACGAAATGGCTTCCTTAATCTTACCTAACCTAACCTAACCTAACCTAAGTCACTCCCACGGTAACAGGCGCTTTTTGAAGGACTTCTCCCGCCACAAAAAAAAACGAAATGGCTTCCTTAATCTTAATATTTTTTTAGCATTAACAATGTTTTTGTAATTATTAATGGC
This sequence comes from Epargyreus clarus, assembly GCF_041222505.1. Taxonomy (NCBI): domain Eukaryota; kingdom Metazoa; phylum Arthropoda; class Insecta; order Lepidoptera; family Hesperiidae; genus Epargyreus; species Epargyreus clarus. The sequence goes on from NW_027332214.1 coordinate 7,637,942, forward strand.
TTTTCTATTACTTATTTAAAACCGAAAAAATACCTAATCCACCTACGTGTATTATAAAAGGGACTAGTTATATAAAAAAAATAGTTTCTTTTTGTCTGAGAGTTTATAAATTTTATAATATTTACTTATTTAATTTTCAGCGTATATAACAAAAGAGGGCACCATTGATTTCATCTCGATCATGCTGGCCAAACCGACTTGCTTAGTAGCTCTAGCATTGTATCACAATGATTTTTCCAAGGCAAATCAAATTTTGGAAGTAAGTTCTCTAATTTAACTCATAATACCTAGAAGTTTCGTATGTATATTACTGTAAATTTGGAGAGTGGGTAAGCGAAAAATAAGGTCGTTTTATTTATTTTCTCGTATGGTATTTCGGGATAAAAAAAAATAGTTTAATGTTGCAATTTAAATATGCTAGAATTTAAAAATAGTTTAACGGAAAACGTCTAATTTGTAAAATAACAGGATTCATTAAATTTGAGGACTCAAATATCTGGGTGAAAATAGTAAACTGGAACACAGCAATGCTTAACACTAGTGTTATTAGGCATAATTAAGTGTTGCGGTGGTGCCGCCGATGTTGAACCACACAGGGTTTTATCACCTTCATTGTATATTGATGCATAGAATTTAGTAAAACAAGAATCCTGCAAAAGCATTCCATAGCGATCAATCAGTTTATGACTAATAAGTCACTGAACAAAAATATTCTGTAAAAACATGTGTTCAAACAATAACATGTATGAACAGCATTTATATACTTACTTTAACATAATGTCAGTAACCCCAGAGCAAATATATAAAAAATACAAATATTGTATGTCAATATGGCAGTATTTTCTTTGTCAACCCGTCTATTATATATAATTCAAATACCTAAGCATATAGCTGAAAAATACCAGGTGCGTGCCGGGCTGGAACTCCTCGATACATAAATAAAAATTTCAAAAACCTTTTGTAGTTACCAAAGCTAGAAAATATATCATTGTTTCACATTTCAGATGTTCGACTTAGCAGACTCCGAAATCGCAACTGAAGTCACGTTTACGGAACAATTACGTCACTTGGTGGCGAAGATCAAGAATATACTTTATTATAGAGACTGCTCTAGATATTCCACTAAGGAACTGTCAGCTCTATCGGTCGTAGCTACTGAAGTGATGGGTTTGGTAGAAGGTTTTCTCGCTTCGAACAGAGCACCTAATTCTTTCGATATAATTGAATTGGGAGTTCGACATCCTCATCTACAACTGTACAATCATCAAAATGCACCTTTCATAAACGCTGTCGATATATTACTCAGCAGCGGTCTCAATAGGGAGATCACGTACGGACTGATAAATGTCGTTGAACGCAAATTGGCCGAAGTCAGAAGTAGCACAGACGTTGCGGGTGTGAAGAAGACAAATTACATTCGATTCGTTGAAGATATAGCCAGCGTGACCTTTGAAATATTCGGCAATACTGAAAAATCGTTCGACTACGTTGATAATATCTGTGGCTTGATCACTGATTGCCGAATACCAATCAAGCATAAAGAGTTTTGTAAACTGAATCAGCTTTCTAAGGAGCTGAGACAGGCGTGTCAAGACCTAGCTGTGGTCATAAATCCAAGTGAAGAAGATAAACTGGATGAAAATTTAATGCAAAAGTATCACCAGATTTTTATGAATGTGGTAGCGGCGTCCGACAAAGATATATGCAACATCGGGGAAGTTTCCCGACAAGGCACCAAGAAAGCTAGAGTTCATTACCTGAGGATGTGCTACATGTACACAAAGTCCGTATCGCAACTGGAGCAAGAGGATCGAACACCGGAAACCACTACCGATGTACCCTACTTCACGATATTAGAAAAACCTTTACACGCCATATTCGGGAATATGATCAACAATAAAGAAATGCCAGTCACATATCTGGAACCAATCTGTAAGAAATTGAACGTGAATTTGATTCCGAAGCTGATATTAAATTTCTGCCCATCGATTACGTTACCAGGTCCTCATAAAGAAGCAACTGAGGAGAACTTTATAAATCTGCTCCAGGCTGTATACGATTTCAAGAATTCTGAGGAAAAGCTGTTTATTGAACACACAGCTGACTTAGCACCTTTGCCGCGAACACCTGATCCTCAATGCCTTACATATGTTGTGCTACACAACTGGGTGCTCGCGCATATAATCAAGAAAATTCACACGTCACTTAATGAGAATAACATGCAGCATAGTACTGACGCTCGGACGAAATGCCTCAACAAGTACATGGAGTTAGAGAGGTTCGATCACACCAAAGTCCTCTTCGACAGTAATAAATATTTGGCATCTCTCCACACTGTGATAGATCTGAACAAGTTGTTCACGTTCATGCCGAAATTGATAGAATCCGGGAAAATGTTGCAATGTTTGAAAATCATAGACTCCTTGTCTGAACGCCAATTGATGTGCAGTGCGAATTTAATGAACTTAAGAGACTTGATTCTGTTTAAACTGGCTACAAACCCAAAGATTAGTAATAATTGGAAATATTGTCAGCATCTCAAATGTCCTGAACTGAAGTTGGACTTGATAGTAAACAATTTGAGTAACTGGCCGGCAGATGGAGCTTTGGAAGTACTGGACTATTTACGTTTTACTTTGAATCAGAGCTCGTTGGAAGAAGGCTTATATGAAAAATGCACTAGTTGGATGACTAGGATACCATTGTATGAGCAGGTACGTTTCCCTATATTAAAGTTGATAGAAATTCTTTAATTACTACGGTTTGATACGCACGCTTATTTCTACTTTATTTGATAATACTACAGTTTTGTAAGAGAATCTTCAGACTTCGAAATCTACAACCACTGTTATACCCTACACATTAGAGTGATATAATTTGATTTTATTTTAAGGATCCACAATCCATATTAATGTCTCTTTTATTTTTTAGATATCGTCAATAATGGGCGTGAACCATTGGTACAACACCTACAAAGTGTCTATTGAAAATCCTGAGAGTATCATCGAAGTGCTCATAGACAGTCAACAGGTAAGGATTTTCATTTAAAATGTATATTAAATTTCTTGAATTATTTAAAGTATAATTATTTAATAAAATAAATATCTTATTTTCCTTTAAACAGTTCAAACTATGCTTAGAATGGGCCGATGTTCACGATATCTCAGACCACATGAAGAATCTAATCGTGGTAAACCTTCTGCGCCAACTGTTTGAATACACCAACCAAGCCACACCAGAAATGGTGCAGAAACTCCTCTCAAGGCTCTCTACCTCGCAAGCCATAGATCTCATTCAAGAGGAGATGTCCAAAGTGCGTAACGTGGAAATACTTCAAGTCTGCATCGATTTTATATCCGAGAATTTATTCGACTGGAAATCGTTCGAGAACATCAAAATTGGACTGCAAATAATGACGGAAATTGATGTAAACTTGAGACATATGTTTTGGGAACTGATAGAGAAACCGTTGCTGATGATCGAGCAGTTCCTAATGAACGGAAAACTGGATACGTTGACTGATATCATAAACAAAATCTCGCCGAATCTCAAGAAAGATCCGACCGGAGATAACTTGTATTATAACATCAAGTCGATAGAATCCTTGGTGATATCTCGGAACGCTGTCGATGCGTTGTTGAGATATTACGCGGAGAAAGCGTTGGATATGAGGAATCCTTCGAGTGTTTCTCCAGTTCCCTTGAAGCCATGGGACGATTGCCTTCTGCAGTCAATAGATTCGATAAATTTGGAGGCGGCGTCAAAGCCCTTCGTGATGCCCGAACGAGTGCCGACTAAGGATCAATGGGTAGAAGACTGCACGACGGATCGCTGCATGATGTGCAAAATATCTATATTTTCAATGATAATTCGTAGACATCATTGCCGACGCTGCGGAAGACTTGTGTGTCACGCGTGCTCGAGAAATCGTATGCAAGTAAGTAACTGGTTTTCTAAATTATGGTTTGTTTAATTAACTTTCGCTCTCGTCTCGAATATTTCATTTTTTAGTTATAAAGAATTTGAGTAAAATTTAAGTAATTAGCTTAAAAAAAGCATGTGTATATTTATGTATGCTCCTAAGAAGTGAAATTTTTTGGGCGTAATTTATGTACTCTCTCTTTTTATATAATAACACTTCACGTTTAAACATTTGAACGTCTTTTACAAAATCTTTGGCTCATAGATATCTCATAAATCCGTATCATATTCATTTCCTATTTTATTTGTATCATATCATATTTGTAAGTCCACAGTGATAAAATACCAAACATCGTTTCACCAACACTTCTTCCCGCTAACATACTAATCGATATGAAAGGTAGCTTAATGATAAAAGTAATAATTATATTTTCCCAACCTAAGGTGCCAACATACCCCAGCGGCGTGAAGTTCCGCGTGTGTGACGACTGCTACCTACAAACCATGAACAAGAAGCCAGCACACGAACAAGACAACATGGCGATGAGCAGCAACTCGGACTCTGCCGGCAGTGGCGCCACTTGCATGGACTGGTGTTTATCCACCAATGGGAAGCGGAACGAAGCGGTCCGGACAGAGTTCAGCTATGAGTTCACGCCTAACGTCACGCTCTGCTTGTCGATTATGAAGATGCATAGTATCAACTTGGATTATCCTAGGTTTGTTGTTTATCAGAGACCATTGTTGTTTCAATTACGGATATTATTTGATAATGCTTGTAACAGCGGTATGCGATGCAATAGATTTCAGGTGCGATCTTTGATCAGATTCAGTTTTTTATGGATTTTTATACACTTTTGCATGCCTCCTATTATATTATGGGACTCTAGTAAGAAACTTAGTTGAGTCAGGTCTGAGAAAAAATGTCCTAAATTAACATGCATATGTCAAATATGAGTTTCTCAGCAAAACAACCGTTTTTAGATATCTTAAACATATTTATTTAATAAGAATTGACATATGTATTCAGAATATATTTTTTCACTTATTTTTTTATCGTGCTTTTTTACAAAGTTCTAATAGATTTTTTCTTTGTTAATTAATTTTAATTAATGAAAATCTTTGTCGCTAGATTTTTACTGGACCGTAGTGACGAAGTGGCGCGCGAGCTCTCGCAAGGCGGAGACTCGCGTCTGCTCGTGCGCGCGCGCCGCTCCTTGCTTCTCGCAGCTGCTGAGTTGTACTCGCGCGCTCCACAGGAGAAGTCGTGAGTGGAACCATTGATAATAAAAAACCTTTTTTAATTGAAAATAAACTTATTGCCGCAAGGTGTTTTTTACCAGTTACCAATAAATAAAATAAATAATGTGGTACATGTATTGTAAAAATCCTGTAAAGCAATATGTTTTTGTTTAAATTGTAAGTAGCTTTAATTATTTAATCGATATTGACTAGACAAATAAAATAAGACATTTGGGGCTTTATTTAATTCAACTACAAACTAAATGAGAGGGTAAATTGTTAAGAAATTATAATTTATCTTTAGAAATTATTATATATATAAATTATATATTTTATCTCCTGATATTTTTAGGTTTAGTCATCCATGCTAGATTGAATAGTTTTCACCTCGTATAATAAGTTGTTCATGTTTAGAGCGGGCGCGCGCGTGGCGGAGACAGGCGCGGCGCATGCGGCGCGCTGCCTGGCGCACGCGGACGCGATGGCCACGCTCGTCAAGCACCAGGCGCACCACCTCGTGCCGCACCAGGGCGCGCACCCCAGTACGTACCACTGTGTGACCTAGTGCGGCGCGCTGCCTGGCGCACGCGGACGCGATGGCCACGCTCGTCAAGCACCAGGCGCACCACCTCGTGCCGCACCAGGGCGCGCACCCCAGTACGTACCACTGTGTGACCTAGTGCGGCGCGCTGCCTGGCGCACGCGGACGCGATGGCCACGCTCGTCAAGCACCAGGCGCACCACCTCGTGCCGCACCAGGGCGCGCACCCCAGTACGTACCACTGTGTGACCTAGTGCGGCGCGCTGCCTGGCGCACGCGGACGCGATGGCCACGCTCGTCAAGCACCAGGCGCACCACCTCGTGCCGCACCAGGGCGCGCACCCCAGTACGTACCACTGTGTGACCTAGTGCGGCGCGCTGCCTGGCGCACGCGGACGCGATGGCCACGCTCGTCAAGCACCAGGCGCACCACCTCGTGCCGCACCAGGGCGCGCACCCCAGTACGTACCACTGTGTGACCTAGTGCGGCGCGCTGCCTGGCGCACGCGGACGCGATGGCCACGCTCGTCAAGCACCAGGCGCACCACCTCGTGCCGCACCAGGGCGCGCACCCCAGTACGTACCACTGTGTGACCTAGTGCGGCGCGCTGCCTGGCGCACGCGGACGCGATGGCCACGCTCGTCAAGCACCAGGCGCACCACCTCGTGCCGCACCAGGGCGCGCACCCCAGTACGTACCACTGTGTGACCTAGTGCGGCGCGCTGCCTGGCGCACGCGGACGCGATGGCCACGCTCGTCAAGCACCAGGCGCACCACCTCGTGCCGCACCAGGGCGCGCACCCCAGTACGTACCACTGTGTGACCTAGTGCGGCGCGCTGCCTGGCGCACGCGGACGCGATGGCCACGCTCGTCAAGCACCAGGCGCACCACCTCGTGCCGCACCAGGGCGCGCACCCCAGTACGTACCACTGTGTGACCTAGTGCGGCGCGCTGCCTGGCGCACGCGGACGCGATGGCCACGCTCGTCAAGCACCAGGCGCACCACCTCGTGCCGCACCAGGGCGCGCACCCCAGTACGTACCACTGTGTGACCTAGTGCGGCGCGCTGCCTGGCGCACGCGGACGCGATGGCCACGCTCGTCAAGCACCAGGCGCACCACCTCGTGCCGCACCAGGGCGCGCACCCCAGTACGTACCACTGTGTGACCTAGTGCGGCGCGCTGCCTGGCGCACGCGGACGCGATGGCCACGCTCGTCAAGCACCAGGCGCACCACCTCGTGCCGCACCAGGGCGCGCACCCCAGTACGTACCACTGTGTGACCTAGTGCGGCGCGCTGCCTGGCGCACGCGGACGCGATGGCCACGCTCGTCAAGCACCAGGCGCACCACCTCGTGCCGCACCAGGGCGCGCACCCCAGTACGTACCACTGTGTGACCTAGTGCGGCGCGCTGCCTGGCGCACGCGGACGCGATGGCCACGCTCGTCAAGCACCAGGCGCACCACCTCGTGCCGCACCAGGGCGCGCACCCCAGTACGTACCACTGTGTGACCTAGTGCGGCGCGCTGCCTGGCGCACGCGGACGCGATGGCCACGCTCGTCAAGCACCAGGCGCACCACCTCGTGCCGCACCAGGGCGCGCACCCCAGTACGTACCACTGTGTGACCTAGTGCGGCGCGCTGCCTGGCGCACGCGGACGCGATGGCCACGCTCGTCAAGCACCAGGCGCACCACCTCGTGCCGCACCAGGGCGCGCACCCCAGTACGTACCACTGTGTGACCTAGTGCGGCGCGCTGCCTGGCGCACGCGGACGCGATGGCCACGCTCGTCAAGCACCAGGCGCACCACCTCGTGCCGCACCAGGGCGCGCACCCCAGTACGTACCACTGTGTGACCTAGTGCGGCGCGCTGCCTGGCGCACGCGGACGCGATGGCCACGCTCGTCAAGCACCAGGCGCACCACCTCGTGCCGCACCAGGGCGCGCACCCCAGTACGTACCACTGTGTGACCTAGTGCGGCGCGCTGCCTGGCGCACGCGGACGCGATGGCCACGCTCGTCAAGCACCAGGCGCACCACCTCGTGCCGCACCAGGGCGCGCACCCCAGTACGTACCACTGTGTGACCTAGTGCGGCGCGCTGCCTGGCGCACGCGGACGCGATGGCCACGCTCGTCAAGCACCAGGCGCACCACCTCGTGCCGCACCAGGGCGCGCACCCCAGTACGTACCACTGTGTGACCTAGTGCGGCGCGCTGCCTGGCGCACGCGGACGCGATGGCCACGCTCGTCAAGCACCAGGCGCACCACCTCGTGCCGCACCAGGGCGCGCACCCCAGTACGTACCACTGTGTGACCTAGTGCGGCGCGCTGCCTGGCGCACGCGGACGCGATGGCCACGCTCGTCAAGCACCAGGCGCACCACCTCGTGCCGCACCAGGGCGCGCACCCCAGTACGTACCACTGTGTGACCTAGTGCGGCGCGCTGCCTGGCGCACGCGGACGCGATGGCCACGCTCGTCAAGCACCAGGCGCACCACCTCGTGCCGCACCAGGGCGCGCACCCCAGTACGTACCACTGTGTGACCTAGTGCGGCGCGCTGCCTGGCGCACGCGGACGCGATGGCCACGCTCGTCAAGCACCAGGCGCACCACCTCGTGCCGCACCAGGGCGCGCACCCCAGTACGTACCACTGTGTGACCTAGTGCGGCGCGCTGCCTGGCGCACGCGGACGCGATGGCCACGCTCGTCAAGCACCAGGCGCACCACCTCGTGCCGCACCAGGGCGCGCACCCCAGTACGTACCACTGTATGACCTAGTGCGGCGCGCTGCCTGGCGCACGCGGACGCGATGGCCACGCTCGTCAAGCACCAGGCGCACCACCTCGTGCCGCACCAGGGCGCGCACCCCAGTACGTACCACTGTGTGACCTAGTGCGGCGCGCTGCCTGGCGCACGCGGACGCGATGGCCACGCTCGTCAAGCACCAGGCGCACCACCTCGTGCCGCACCAGGGCGCGCACCCCAGTACGTACCACTGTGTGACCTAGTGCGGCGCGCTGCCTGGCGCACGCGGACGCGATGGCCACGCTCGTCAAGCACCAGGCGCACCACCTCGTGCCGCACCAGGGCGCGCACCCCAGTACGTACCACTGTGTGACCTAGTGCGGCGCGCTGCCTGGCGCACGCGGACGCGATGGCCACGCTCGTCAAGCACCAGGCGCACCACCTCGTGCCGCACCAGGGCGCGCACCCCAGTACGTACCACTGTGTGACCTAGTGCGGCGCGCTGCCTGGCGCACGCGGACGCGATGGCCACGCTCGTCAAGCACCAGGCGCACCACCTCGTGCCGCACCAGGGCGCGCACCCCAGTACGTACCACTGTGTGACCTAGTGCGGCGCGCTGCCTGGCGCACGCGGACGCGATGGCCACGCTCGTCAAGCACCAGGCGCACCACCTCGTGCCGCACCAGGGCGCGCACCCCAGTACGTACCACTGTGTGACCTAGTGCGGCGCGCTGCCTGGCGCACGCGGACGCGATGGCCACGCTCGTCAAGCACCAGGCGCACCACCTCGTGCCGCACCAGGGCGCGCACCCCAGTACGTACCACTGTGTGACCTAGTGCGGCGCGCTGCCTGGCGCACGCGGACGCGATGGCCACGCTCGTCAAGCACCAGGCGCACCACCTCGTGCCGCACCAGGGCGCGCACCCCAGTACGTACCACTGTGTGACCTAGTGCGGCGCGCTGCCTGGCGCACGCGGACGCGATGGCCACGCTCGTCAAGCACCAGGCGCACCACCTCGTGCCGCACCAGGGCGCGCACCCCAGTACGTACCACTGTGTGACCTAGTGCGGCGCGCTGCCTGGCGCACGCGGACGCGATGGCCACGCTCGTCAAGCACCAGGCGCACCACCTCGTGCCGCACCAGGGCGCGCACCCCAGTACGTACCACTGTGTGACCTAGTGCGGCGCGCTGCCTGGCGCACGCGGACGCGATGGCCACGCTCGTCAAGCACCAGGCGCACCACCTCGTGCCGCACCAGGGCGCGCACCCCAGTACGTACCACTGTGTGACCTAGTGCGGCGCGCTGCCTGGCGCACGCTGACGCGATGGCCACGCTCGTCAAGCACCAGGCGCACCACCTCGTGCCGCACCAGGGCGCGCACCCCAGTACGTACCACTGTGTGACCTAGTGCGGCGCGCTGCCTGGCGCACGCGGACGCGATGGCCACGCTCGTCAAGCACCAGGCGCACCACCTCGTGCCGCACCAGGGCGCGCACCCCAGTACGTACCACTGTGTGACCTAGTGCGGCGCGCTGCCTGGCGCACGCGGACGCGATGGCCACGCTCGTCAAGCACCAGGCGCACCACCTCGTGCCGCACCAGGGCGCGCACCCCAGTACGTACCACTGTGTGACCTAGTGCGGCGCGCTGCCTGGCGCACGCGGACGCGATGGCCACGCTCGTCAAGCACCAGGCGCACCACCTCGTGCCGCACCAGGGCGCGCACCCCAGTACGTACCACTGTGTGACCTAGTGCGGCGCGCTGCCTGGCGCACGCGGACGCGATGGCCACGCTCGTCAAGCACCAGGCGCACCACCTCGTGCCGCACCAGGGCGCGCACCCCAGTACGTACCACTGTGTGACCTAGTGCGGCGCGCTGCCTGGCGCACGCGGACGCGATGGCCACGCTCGTCAAGCACCAGGCGCACCACCTCGTGCCGCACCAGGGCGCGCACCCCAGTACGTACCACTGTGTGACCTAGTGCGGCGCGCTGCCTGGCGCACGCGGACGCGATGGCCACGCTCGTCAAGCACCAGGCGCACCACCTCGTGCCGCACCAGGGCGCGCACCCCAGTACGTACCACTGTGTGACCTAGTGCGGCGCGCTGCCTGGCGCACGCGGACGCGATGGCCACGCTCGTCAAGCACCAGGCGCACCACCTCGTGCCGCACCAGGGCGCGCACCCCAGTACGTACCACTGTGTGACCTAGTGCGGCGCGCTGCCTGGCGCACGCGGACGCGATGGCCACGCTCGTCAAGCACCAGGCGCACCACCTCGTGCCGCACCAGGGCGCGCACCCCAGTACGTACCACTGTGTGACCTAGTGCGGCGCGCTGCCTGGCGCACGCGGACGCGATGGCCACGCTCGTCAAGCACCAGGCGCACCACCTCGTGCCGCACCAGGGCGCGCACCCCAGTACGTACCACTGTGTGACCTAGTGCGGCGCGCTGCCTGGCGCACGCGGACGCGATGGCCACGCTCGTCAAGCACCAGGCGCACCACCTCGTGCCGCACCAGGGCGCGCACCCCAGTACGTACCACTGTGTGACCTAGTGCGGCGCGCTGCCTGGCGCACGCGGACGCGATGGCCACGCTCGTCAAGCACCAGGCGCACCACCTCGTGCCGCACCAGGGCGCGCACCCCAGTACGTACCACTGTGTGACCTAGTGCGGCGCGCTGCCTGGCGCACGCGGACGCGATGGCCACGCTCGTCAAGCACCAGGCGCACCACCTCGTGCCGCACCAGGGCGCGCACCCCAGTACGTACCACTGTGTGACCTAGTGCGGCGCGCTGCCTGGCGCACGCGGACGCGATGGCCACGCTCGTCAAGCACCAGGCGCACCACCTCGTGCCGCACCAGGGCGCGCACCCCAGTACGTACCACTGTGTGACCTAGTGCGGCGCGCTGCCTGGCGCACGCGGACGCGATGGCCACGCTCGTCAAGCACCAGGCGCACCACCTCGTGCCGCACCAGGGCGCGCACCCCAGTACGTACCACTGTGTGACCTAGTGCGGCGCGCTGCCTGGCGCACGCGGACGCGATGGCCACGCTCGTCAAGCACCAGGCGCACCACCTCGTGCCGCACCAGGGCGCGCACCCCAGTACGTACCACTGTGTGACCTAGTGCGGCGCGCTGCCTGGCGCACGCGGACGCGATGGCCACGCTCGTCAAGCACCAGGCGCACCACCTCGTGCCGCACCAGGGCGCGCACCCCAGTATGTATTTCTGCAATAACAGCAATGTTCAGCACTGCTTTGTTCTGGATTAATGGGTGTGGTAAGAGAAACATTCTTGTCCGAGGCATTCCAGCTTAGTCCCCAGGGGCAGCGGCGTATCTGTGGGCAACCTCGTGAATGTGTGAAACATGCTTTTCTGATTTATAAAGGTGTTTATATAGGCGTGGCTAGTTTTAGTTTTAAAGGTGTGATAAGTAAAGAGCGTATACAAATAAGACTTCGATCGTATTTGGAATTGAGTTAATGGTATGGTATAACTTTGACTTATCCGTACTTTTTTTTTTTGAAAATTACGTTTGTATGAGTAAAGTTCACAAAGCAAAGCTTCTGCTTCGACTTCAACCCTTTCGACAAAAAACCCACATCCTATAAAACTTTCGAATTCAGCAAAAGCAAATTTTTATCGAAGCCGAATGTTTCTAGCAAGTACCAAAATTAAAAGAACTGTTACAAACTCACAGGAACCTAGCATTCTTCATTTAATTAAATTTATTTATAATAAATAGTTAGACTATTCCTACTACTTCCTCATAATTCCTTAAAAGTAAGTAACAGTAATTTTATTTTCAGGCCAAATCGTAAGATCGCTTTTGGAAGCAGAAAAATGGGAGTTAGCATTGGAGATTGCCACCAAATCGGGCATCGCACGGAACAGCGTACTAGCGGCGTGGGGGAAAGCGTGTCTCCGCGCGGGGTGTTTCAAGGAAGCGCGCCGAAAGTTCGCTCTATGCTTCAAGAATACCGCTAACGTTTGCGTCGAGTTGCACGATGACGTGGAATATGGCAAGGAGGCGTCAGAATCTCAGTTTATGAACAAACGAATGCAAGGGAAACGGTTTTCGGAGAGGACGAGCTCGACGTCCAGCGTGCAGTCGGAAGGGCGCGCGAGAAGCAATCCGCCGCTGTTGAATGAAATTATATGCATGTTAGAGGATATGAACTATCCCGTCAATCAACAGCTATTAGACAAGGCAGAGTCTATAAAGGTAATTATAATATTTTTACTTGGTGTAAATGTTATGCAAATAAAAACCTAATGTTGTAAACTATGCTAAAAAATTGGTATGTAAGTAATTATTTTTAAAATTTGCCTGACATGCTATCACGTGACTAGATAATGACCACGATGATTTCAAGAACCTCCATCTTTGTTATTTACCTTTTTCTGAACATATGCAGTTGAGGAATAGAAGTCATTTTTTTCTCATCTTATGGTTGTAAAAAATATAAGCGTCTTACGTATTATTTCTTTGTTTAAATATATTTTTAATAAACATAAATACGTTTTAACTTTCTAATAGTACAAACAAATTATCACATTTCAGACAACGAACGAGAAACTAACGCTAATGAACACAGGCAAGAAGAAAATACAGGTAACAGAGCCTGCGCTTAACATAATGCACATGTTGGCGAGCGTGAAGAAAATCAAGCAAGGCGACTACAGCGACTTCCAAACAGCTACCGTGCAACCGAAGAAATCCTTAGCACAAGGCTTGCTACGTAGGAACAACAACCATAATGAACCGAAACCAGACCATCAGCATAAAAGACTCGACCCATTCTTCTATAAGGAATGTGTGTACTACCTCACAAACTATGGCTCACATGTTGCTAATATAATGTTCTATATGAAACATAGCAATTTAAGTGAGGTCATCAGATATTGTTACGTTAATTTGGTGGATAAGGAGACCTTCACAGAGACGGTTTATATGGACTGCTTGAAGAAGGATAAGGTGAATGACCTGTTAAAAGCTATGAGTGACAGTGATAGCACCTTGGAAATGTGGTCGGTAAGTGCCTTCAAAGATGTTAGTTTTTGATAAATTAGCTACAATAAATTATTGATCGTCTTTCAAAAGTTTGTTATTGTTTACATTATTATGTAAGCTGTATGAATTGGTGATAAAACTAATTTTCTACGGAATGTTAAAACTAATTTAACTTTTAAATTAATTCCTTTAAACCTGATTAGTATAATACAATTACAATATTGACTAATGTTAGAAAGACTAAACAATAAAGTACGTAATTAGTGACAGTGATAAGCAATAGTTATTCCAAAGTATTTATTTTGTTAGTGTTTAATTACTGTATATGTACATGGATTTGTAAAGGCAGCTCCAATTGTACTAGTCTCTTGATCGAGATTCAATAATTATCATATAGTTTCCGAAAGTATCTATGTAAAACTATAAACCAAAATATAAAGATAATCGGTTCACCAGTACAACTTGCATTAGGAAAAAATGCACTGTACTATTTTTATTTTGCCTAGTTATGTATAAATAACATTTATCTATTATAATAGTATAAAGTTGGAAAGCTCTGTATTCCGACTCTGGTGAGACCACTGCCACACCTACTTCTGTTTTATAACAATGGTGGGATGGTAAGGAAGACATATTTTTCAGCAATCTAAACTTATCTACGGTTAATTACACGTGTCTATGGGCCTGCTATTCTTATATTGTAATAACCAAAACCCCATCGAAATTGGATTAGTAGATTAGTTTTTGAAAAAAAACGCGGACATACTAACATACGTAACGGTCGAATACAGACCTCTTTTTGAAGTCGGTAAAAAAACTATGTACAAATTGTATGTTGTGCAGGAATACATATTAAAAAAAAACAATGTATTTTGTATGTCCAGGAGTACATAATGCACATATGCCGCACGTTGGAGATGAGCAAGCGTCTGGAGGCGCTGTACGCGGTGCAGTGCGCGAGCGGGCAGCACGCGCGCGCCTCGGCCTCGTGCGCGCTGCTCTACGCGCGCTCGCTGCCGCGCGCGCCGCCGCCCTTCGCCGCGCTGCACGCCCGCCGACACCACCTCGCCGCCGCGCTGCACCATCTGAGCAACTGTGTGCCGAGTGCCAGTAGTGAGTGTTTTTTGTGCTTCTGTGGTTCGGAAGGAAAACATGTGTAAACACGCCGCCGCCTTTCGCTGCGCTACACGCCCGTAAACACCACCTCACCGCCGCCTTGCACCGTCTGAGTATCTACGTGCCGAGTGCTAGTAGTAAGTATTTTTTTGTGCTTCTGAGCATTATTGTCCGCACCAACAACAAACTGCTTGTCCGTAGAAACGAGTCGCATCGCAAGAGCAAATTGTAGATATTAACGCGACGAAGACAGCGTGGGTCCTCCCCGGAATTCTTCCCTGCCCACTCTTGCCCACGGATCCGTAGCTGCGTTAGTGCGTCCTTATTGTTGCTACGGAGTATATGCTTGTAGTAGTGTTCGACCGCATTGGCTCTCTGTCTACACCTGCGCGAAAAAACTTCAGAGCGGACTAGAAGTTTGACGTGGACTATAGCTTGTGTATCGGTGATGAGCAAGCGGCTAGAGGCGCTGTACGCGGTGCAGTGCGCGAGCGGGCAGCTGAGTAACTGTGGCGAGTGCTAGTAGTGAGTATTTTATGCTTCTGTGTATTATAGTCTAGTTATGTAACGGCGAAGGAAAACATGTGGAAACACGTCGCCGCCCTTCGCTGCGCTGCACGCCCGCCGGCACCACCTCTCCGCGGCCTTGCACCATCTGAGTAACTGTGTGCCGAGTGCTAGCAGTAAGTGTTGGTTGTCAGTTTAAATTGTTAAAAGTAGTAAAATTGGTATAATAACATAGGAAAAACATCGTCAGAGAATGTAAATCTCTGAGAAATCTCTGTAAAGAAAAGATCTCAGATTTGTCAGAAGTCTATCATCCGAATTTAACCAGCGTGGTAGACTAGGCCCTAAACTCTTTTACGAGGTAACCCAATAGAGGAGCAGAAAGCGATGATAATTTTAATTGAGCGTAATAAATGGCAATAGCAGCTACAATTTAAGAGTCCCAAATACTATAATAGTATATATTATTTGAGGATAATAATAAGTATTGTTTGAGTTCTAAATAATAAAAGTAAGTCTTCTTTATCGTCCCAAATGATAACAGTTAATCTTATTAAATGCTCGATTCCACTATCTATCGACAATCAATCAATTCGTGAAGCCATCCTAGAGCTACACAACAATGCACATAATCCTTATATTTTTTTTTTCTTTCAGAAACAAACGACCCCAAATCGATACAGTTCCATTTGGATAAAACTACAATAGACAACCTGATGACGACGATGTCTCGTCAAATGGAGCTTGCCAAGTACTTGGCGACCGCCGAAGCGAACAACAGATTGACCGAGAAAGTGCTAAATGAAGTGATACCGTTGCAAAATCGTAAGGACACCGAGACGAATGACTTCAGACCGCCGACGCTGTTCGGCTCGACCACCGACAAAATAAGATTGGTCGCGGTCGTTCTCGCTGTGGGGCAAACTGTTGAAGAAGGATTTGCTCTGGCGTTCAAGTTAGTCACGTTTTTATTATACTGCCATATTAATATTAAATTTAAATGGATAGAATCTGCCATTAAATTTTGTGTTATAAAAATAACCACTTTTTGGACAGTGCACTCTGTACTGAATAGCGTTGCACGTTCGATAATGTAATCATTTCAGTACAGATATAGATCTTTAGCTGGATTAACAGTCGTTCTAACCAAGACATCTTTGATATTTGAATATCTAATAACTGTTTTCAGTAAACAATTTTTGAAATCTGAAAATTATTTATTATTAAAATAATTTTAATGTTGTGTTTCAGAATTATAACGGAACACAAGTTGGATTCAATGAATATTTACACTCACGTTTCCAAATATTTAGTGAATGCTGATAGATTTATGGAAGTTAAGGCTTTAGCGAAATGTATACGTGTTTCGAAGGAAACAGCCGCAAGGTAATATTTATTTTTCATTATTTTTAATTTGAATCTCTAAATTACAGAAACCGTCACCGTACAATGACAATGCTTACTATCTTGATATCCCAAAGTATGTTTATATCATTCCAAATTAGGCATTAGATCACAGAGAACTGCCAGGATTCTTGTTGATGTAAAAATAAAATCTTCTAAGTGGTACTACATTCATCTACGAAGGCCTCTGTGAGAAATCTTGTACTCGTATGTGGGTAGGTGGGTATTTGTCTCGAAGGCATATTACGTCACTAATGTCATAAGGTAAGTGCCGTGTAAAATGTAAGGCAGTCTGTGTGCGACCGTCTGCCCGAGTGGACATGGTGATGCATTAGCGAGCCAAATAATATTGCCGTCAGTACCAGGGACACAACAACAGCTATCTCCATATTTACATCAGCCAAAACGTTAACATTTTGAAACACATAATGTGCCGCTTTGCCAAATTGCCACATATAACGTTTTCTCTTTTTTTTTTCAAGTATCGAGTTTCTGTCATAGACTAGATCAATGCACTAACAGAATATAAGCTTCAGATTGTAATATAAATGTAAACTTGCAGCCTTATGAGCGATCAAGTGCTAGAGGCGGGCGTGAGTGCGGTGGTGGCGCGCTGCGAGGCGCGTGGTCAGCTGTATGACGAACAAGCAGAGCTGCTTATCGATGATATACACAGCATCACTATTAAGGTAATATTGTATTTGCAGCTTTGTTTTTTGTATACATTATTTGTATGTTAATTATTTCAACTGGGCATAGTAGGAAAATTCCGAAACTATAAGGAATATCAATAATGCATGCCCATTGGTTTAAATTTCAATGCAAAGGTAGATTCAATGATTTAATAACTTATCCTATGTTTTTAGTCTAGTTGTCGAGATTCTACCATAACCGTTAAGTGTAGAAAATTTGAGGATTTTAAATTGAAAACTAGTAACTTACAAATGAAATAAAACAAATTTGCTGAGAAACAGAAGAGAAAATTTTTCTTAATTATTTATATACCTCAGTTAATAATCAATCCATCCACAATCATTCTACTTCAAAGATTGAAATTTGACTTTTCCTGCATTTCGGTAGAGAGAAATCTGGCTAGCTTGATTATTGATAGCTAAACTATATTATAATGTAGATATCGTGCTATCTGACGTGCCGCAACGTGAGCAGCGCGTACATCCTGGCGGCGCGGCACGAGCGCGCGGGCGAGCTGCGCCGCGTGCTGCACGCCGCCGAGCGCCTCGGCAACGACCACGTGCGCAACGCCTGCTACAAGCGCCTCGCCGCCAGGAACGTGCTCACCTAGACACCGCGCCGCCTGACGCGCCGCAACGTGAGCAGCGCGTACATCCTGGCGGCGCGGCACGAGCGCGCGGGCGAGCTGCGCCGCGTGCTGCACGCCGCCGAGCGCCTCGGCAACGACCACGTGCGCAACGCCTGCTACAAGCGCCTCGCCGCCAGGAACGTGCTCACCTAGACACCGCGCCGCCTGACGCGCCGCAACGTGAGCAGCGCGTACATCCTGGCGGCGCGGCACGAGCGCGCGGGCGAGCTACAAGGGCCTCGCCACCAGGAATGTACTCACGTAGACATGGCGTGTATGAAGACCCGAACGCCACGTCAGCGGTGGCGAGGAAGGTTTTTAATAAGAGTACCTTTTTTGTTTTCGTCGACAACTTTCAGAGATTAGACGATCTTTTTCTTTTGTCTTGTAACACCAACCGACGGCTGTCTCCCCTACCCTTGCCCCCGTTAACAAAGCTATAGCGACGCCCATGCTCATAGACAATATTGTATGTTACGGTATGGGGTACGAAGGAAGTGGCGTACCATGTGGGTTTCACGCAATCATTTTTTTTCGTCGATGCCACGGCTTGCTCGAAATCGATCATGAGCGAGATGCAATATTACGTGAAATGACAAAATGTACGACTACTTAGAGAGGTGGACCCTCCTACAAAGATACATCACTCAACTTACATACCTTATGTATTTTATCTCTTTGACCTCTAAGTATAGTATGTCATAAATAGAGGTACAATATACCATAGTATAATACTATAACTAATGTGAATATGTTATGTGCCTATTTTCTATCTTAAATGCTATTATATTCTTTCTGTTAGCAACTTTTCACTCTTGCCAGTTCAGAGGCTGTAGGCTTAAAAGAGACTATTCTTCTCCGAACTACATTAATGATAGCCTAAGCAATAATCATTATTAGGGGCCCTATTTACTGATATTAACAGTTAAATATTTTTCAAAGCAGTCCATTTTATATGTAATATTTTTCCTAGGATGAGTACCTACTCATATTTTTGCACTTTTGCTTTGTTGTAATTCACGACCTAGTTTTATAAGAGCGAACAAACAACAGTATTTTTAAAAATGATTAATTGACAAAAACTTATAATTGACTTATTTTGTAAATCGGCAAACATAAGCATAAAATTGGTCTTCCACTACCATTCAATGGTAAATTTATGAAATGTTATTCTTATATTACTTAAGCATTTTTTAAATCATGTGTTTTAAAATTTTTGGATGTTTGAAAAACATTAATATAATATTGTCTCAATTGTTATACGTGTGGTCAATTTTAGAGTGATCTTATGAAGTTTTTGGTAAATTGTTGACATTATTCTTAATTGGTTAAATGGACTGTAAGATAAGTTTACGATAATTCAGTATGATATGATAACATGACCAAATAATCCTATTGATTTTTCAATATATTGTGATATTGTCACAAATGACTATTGAAAAGTTTATTATAGACAATTTATAAGTTAGATTTATATAGCTTGGTTATTCAGATTTCTCTCATGCATGCAGCTTAGTTAAGTTTATAAAAAATATGTGAAATCTTTCCCGTACTGTTATGCAATAAATAAATTGTATGTATTATCTAATATAATCATAAAATAACTTAACCAAATAAGTGTATAATCATACGGAATTACTATTCTAATGATTTTGTATTGGTCTCATAATGTGATATGAAATTTAATCAGCTATATTGTAAATCCTATGTTATACCACATGTATTACTGAATTTTAAGATCATTGAAATAAAAATCTAATACATACATTGTTTTTCTTTAAATTGTTAACAGGAAAGTAAAACATTCAGAAGTATACATTATTAATTTGTTTATTATATAAATGTTTGTGTATAACTTAACGTTTATAAAAATTAGGAGCATCGGACAGCTGGTCAATGACTAAAATGCACCACCATCACTAGCTGGCAGTAGACCAACTCTTCACACCTCGGGAGGGAAAAGCACAGTTCAATGGTCTCTTTGCGCAAACTAGCAAACATTGCACAGATACACTTCACATTCATGTTAACACTCATTCTTGTGCAAAATACACTGCTTCAGTCTCCACACATTGCTTGTTTACTGTTATTGAGTAGCCATCGCTTTCTTTTTGGGTTTCTTCAAACGTTTTAATCCATTTACGCTTGTTTTTAGTAAATTGGAGTATGCCGTACTGAACTTCTCGACGTCGCGCTGCTCGATAACTGTTGATATCTTCTTACTCCGGGACTGTGCGCGAACTAAACATTTGTACTCTGGATTCTTTACAGCTGGAGTACCATCCCGCGGATGCGGCTTTGTACGTCCATCATCTATAAGAACGCGGAATTAAACATTTAATACGAAACGTTAATGAAGTACTCTTGAATGTTTTGTAAATATCCTTGAATACAAACATGTTTGAGGAGTCAAAATTATGATACAGCTATGATAGAATACTTACACCGTTTCATGGTCATTGTGACAGACCCAGAAGCTCGGGCTTTTTGGAACAATTTCCCAAGTTCAATCAAGAACTGAAAATAAAAGCAACAATTAACTAATTATTTCTTAATTGATGATTGTTTCTTGTTTCCAAAAAACACGAATTACCTCATCGTTACTTAATAGGACCATATTTATAACAAATTAAAATGCTTGGTCTTATTAAAGTTTTTTAAAACATTAAATCAAATATGCACATTTTTTATTCTTCTTGGAAATCACTCCACGCATTTACACGTTGACAAGTTGCTAAATTGACAATCATTGATGGAAGTTGACTGTCATTATTTGACAGTGACATTTAACCATAGTGTAATTGTTTTTTTTTTAGATAAATTTCAATGAAGTTTAGGCTAAGTAGAAGAATATATTGAGTTGTATACTATATTAACAAGGAGCAAATATTTCCTTAATTTTCATTAACACTTCGAAGCCGTACACATAACAATTGTTTACCTTATAAATTATTAAGTACGTTCAAATCAAGTATTTTATAAAATCTACAATTTTACTCTTCGGGCCCTGTTCTGCTTTATAGGCGTACTTCTACTTGTTGTTCTACTCTTATACGAGGTTTGGGCCAAATGGTAAAGGCCACGCAAAATTTCTAGTCCGCACTGAAGTTGTTACGCGCAGATTTAGTTATATTCGAATATACTCCGTAATGCAGCTATGTCCCCGCGGGCGAGAACGGGCGGCGGACGGATGCCGAGGGGATCCCACACTGTCTTCGTCCCGCTAATATCTACAATTTGCTATTGCGACGCGAGTCGTTCCTATAGTGGAAGCGGACTAGCAGTTTGATACGGACTATACCCGAGGTGGTGCTGCAGTCAAAACATTCCCTTAGGTTTTACAACCACAAGCACCACAATACTTATTTGGCCCATGGTCTTTTCTTGGACGAAAAATTGAAGTAGTGTTGTATATTTCGTTTTGCAAGTGAGGAAAGCACAATTACTTTCTATACTTGATGGAATTTATAAGCTTTAACTTCTTATTAAACCTACTAGGCATATCCTCTTAAGTAAAAAAAGCTTATAAAGATATCCTTGTATATCGCACACGCCTGTGTACCTGAAATGTTCAAGTTTTTTCATTTCTATTACCGTATTCAAAAGATTTAAAACTTAAAATTTAAAATAAAAACATTATTTACAACAATAATAAATAATTTAACTTCACGTCCACAGACTACTTAGGGATATTACCACAGTATAAGGATTAGTGTAATATTACGTACGTTTTGCGTCTCGCTTGGATATATTAATAGTAGGCAAAGCTCACATAGCGGTAACATGTATTAATACTCTATGCATAGCGGTATTCGTTGTTAGTTCATTATTGCCTCTGTGGATTTGCGGTGTGTGGTTAAATTAGGCGGTGAATTCGACGAAAGAAACATGTTCAACCAAAATATTCAAGGTACGACAACAAAAAATATCCGTGTTGTATAAGTTATTGCTGTAATTATGTCTAAGACTTTCAATCTTTTACTTTTACGCCTAAAATTATTTCTTTATCCTACTTATTACATGAAATATATGGATGTTTTTTTTGGTTTGCATAATGACATTTATTCAAATGTTGGAACATTTTTAAGGTCATATGATAATGAACGACTACAAATGGGTGATAAGCATAAGATGAAATATGTCGATATTAAGTTTGTTTATCCAAGTCAAGCATCGATGTTTAGAACATTTTTTTCTGTGTATCTTTGTTATGAAATTAAATGGTCTAAACTGTTAAAAGGTAAATCTGGCTAAATGTAGGTAGTTTTTTTTTGTTATACTTGCCTATGCCTGCAATTTATAAAAGTTCTATATGCCAGTTTATCGTAAAACACTAAAATTAGGTCTGTATCTGAAATTTAAAAATAACTGCATTTTTACAATACCCTACCTTAAAACAATCTTTTTTTTAATTGTACAAAATATCTTTGCAAGGAGGAACCGATTTTCACCAAACTTCGATGTGGGGTAGTCATAATAAGCTGGAGGTGAATATTTTCTTCTTATTAACAAACCCTGCATGTAGAGACGCACGCAGTTATACACA
Source organism: Epargyreus clarus (assembly GCF_041222505.1). Lineage (NCBI taxonomy): Eukaryota > Metazoa > Arthropoda > Insecta > Lepidoptera > Hesperiidae > Epargyreus > Epargyreus clarus. Next base: position 7,660,317 of record NW_027332214.1, read on the forward strand.
TTTAAAGTAACGAAATTCTCATCCAATTCGGATCCATTTTTTTTAAAGAAAATCATGGACATGTAAATCGAACTACATACATTATCGAATACAGAACCGAAGCTCCTTTTTTATAATGGTTAATTTAAAAATATTAATTCCAGCTCATTACGTGACCGCGGCGATCGCCACAGCTGGAGTGCTCGGCGCTGGATACGCTTACTACCGCTATCAAAAGAATAAGTTGCCAACAGTATGGACTCATGTCGGTAAACTTGAAGATCTTTACGTGTATCCAATTAAATCTTGTGGTCCCGTAACAGTCGATAGGGCCGATTGTACTTACCTCGGTCTAAAGGACGGATGGCTCCGAGACAGGTATGTAATCGAGGTGACCAGGTGACCATAAGTTATATTCTTCCCAGTTTTCTAAAGCCTCATATTGTTTTTCTTGCAGAGTGCTCATGGTGGTGGACGAAAAGAACCATTTTATAAACGCACGAGTATATCCTGAACTCCTTCTTGTGAGGCCAACTGTAAAAAGTTCTATTCTTACTTTGCGCCATGTGGATATGGAGCCTCTTTACGTTAACTTGGCTGAGGTAAAAATGAACTATAAATATTGAAGTTATTACAATAAAGGTGTCTTAATATGGTTCTAAAGGTATTATACGAGTAGGAACCTATATTTGTACTATTTTCAGGTCATCGAATTGCAAAAACCTTTCAAAGCTACAGTATGGACCTGCACTGTTCCAGTACTTGACTGCGGTCGGGAGGCGAGCGAATGGTTTTCAAAGTAGGTTACGTACTTTTCATTTAACTCAATTCTTAAATAGACCACATACTTATTATACCACCACATATTTACATTATCATCACTTCTTCTCACATTATCATTCGTTTTAAAGATAATGCGTTATTGCTCGAGATAAAAAGTTTATATTTATATACGTACGACGTTTTCACCGTGGCTTTGCTTATACGTTTGACTTTTACGCAATCTCCCAAACTTTTACAACCATTTGGCTTGATTTGGGAAATCCAAAGCTGGGCTAAAAGCACTTTTTTACGCAACTTTTTTAAAATCCTTACATTAAATGCAAATTATTTTACATTGTAATGCACGTACCTACTTATTTTATCTTTGAGTGCAAATCTCTTCTGATGGATTTAAAGGTTCCAAGATAATAAAAGACAAGCCAATTTTATTTATTAATATGGATGTTCATATACCTACAGTGTTGCCGATAATTCTGATGCTATTTATGCCGATGTGTTTATTTAAATGATAACATTACATACTGTAGCTATGTTTTCACATAATTATTTACGAGTATCAGCAGACTTTTATCTCAACATTGTTTTAATTAATTTACAGGTTGCTAAATCGTGCTGACATCAAATTCCGATTAGTTTATTATTCTAATCAGAAATGTCGCGAGCTAAGAGACCCGGCTAACATCAAGTACTACAAATTCAGGGATACGGACACTGTAAGTTGATACTCAGTCAATAATAATTGCGTTACTATCTAGTATTGAGGACAAGCTGCTCTGTATTTGAATTGACTCGAATAATATAAGTTTGAAATCTTTCATATATTGCATTGTATGAAAGATTTCAAAACGAATTCTGTGGAATTGCACATGACCAAATATTATAAAAGTTAGCTCGCAAAATAAGTATAAACTTGTGGTGAGCAGATGGATTCAGGGACTGAAAATAAATACATTCCTTTTATACGTGCAGAGATCTCGCTTAGACATTTTAATGAAGTCGACATTTACTTGTCGCACCGATAACCGGAATAGGTCAGCAGAAAAGAGCTGTATTCAGATGGTAAAGATTCAGCACTAATAGTTAATCCGTAAAACCAGAATTAACTTAACATTGGCATTGCCCAACACCAAACCAATTTTATACTCAGTTTTAAATATCATTAACTGTGTAGGTACATCTCTGTTGTATCATATAGTTAACAATTTTTAATTCGAACTATAAACATTTTGCAGGGTGCTCTTCCCGATGAGTCGTCTTTCAATCTGATCAACAAGGCATCTATTGACGACTTAAATTCCCGCCTTGGTGACGTTCAGGTCGATCACCGTTATTTCAGGCCTAACTTTACAGTCAAAGGACCTATAATATATGATGAGGATAAATGGAAGTTTGTGAAAATCGGTGAAAGTGTGTTTGAAGTGCTGAAACCTTGCACACGGTTAGTATTATATTATTTTTCTTATGAAAATCGAAAACTTGAATTTATAAGAACGCACAGAAATTAATTAGTGAATATAATTTGATATTGAAATTAGTATATTTATAAAAAAGAAATTAATAATTTCAGGTGTATAATGACTACTATTGATCCAGAAACCGGAATACGCAACCCAAAAACGGAGCCGCTAGAAATGCTAAGAAGGTAACATAAATATTATAATTTAACTTGGCGGACAAATAAAAATTCTGTGGATATCATTATCTTACTACGAGAGTATCGAGATAACGAAGTCTACGTGGAACGGATGGAATTTGTCCATCAATCTGCTCTTTAGTTATTCCTGTATTTTTATACAAAAGTTATTTACTTGACACGACAAATTTTTAATTTTTCTTTATCTCCTTTATCATTTTTACAGTTACCGTTTGATGGAAGATCCCGTAGAGCGCAAGTTCGCTGGTAACTCGCCTCGTATGGGGATACAGATGGCGCTACGCTCAGGAATCGGAAAGACTATTAACCTTCACGACGATGTTTACGTATCATATAATTAACGAAACATGATTGCTGCTAATATACATACAAGGGATTTAATAATCTCTTTTTTGTTTACTTATAGGATTTTCATAAATATTTTTTATAATCAATATAGCTCGAAATAATTATGATTGTTCTTGTTCATGTAATAAACCCGTATTTTTGTATTTTGTAAATGATATATTAACTTTTAATGAAAAACAAATAAAAAGTTGCATAATGAACATTTATTTATTTCTTAAATACGAACAATTTGAGCTGCAATTTTAGGAGTTTCTTCATGACCGGAAATCAACAGACGAGCGAAGGTCCCACCACCAGGACCTTTTGTCAAATGCTCAGGGTTCACTACGACACAATTGTTGACCTCCTGAAAAAGAAAATGATAATTATACTAGTAAGTTCATGCAAACGTTGTCCTGTCACAAAAAGAAAAAAAAAGTTATCTCGATAACCGCGCTGCCTATGAGAATACCAGTTATAAAAATATCTGAATCCAACCAAATACACTTATACTCATTGAAATTTAAATTGAGCGTGATCACAAAAATACGCAATATATATCAAATATATTAATTTAAAAGGGAAACGTATAAACTCTTTCCTTTAGAAATTCGCTTAACAACCGTAGACAACAACAGACACAATAGTTGTTATTTGGTTGCTGTCAGCTTACCAGGCCATAGGCTTAGATTTGTTTCGTTAGTGACGGAAGCGAAGTTATAAACAATAATAATAAAAACTTAAAACCACGCTAAATTGCACAGAAAATATTTAATCCTGACAACCCTGATGAGGAATGGGACAAAATTTGTTAAATCATGTAGTCATCGTTTCTTGATAAGTGTTCAAAATTATTAATTAATTGGACCATTGAAAGCGAAAATAGAGTTCAAAGATTCAGTTAAATACATACAGGTAAAGCTAATGAAAGCATGGAAGGTGGTAGAACCCTTTGTGGTTCGACTCCGGCGGCACCACCGCCACAGCTATTTCTGCCTTATAACATCAGTGTTAAGCGCTGCTGCGTTCTAGTTTGAAGGGTGTGGTAAGGGAGACATACTTTTCAGAGACAGCGTTCCAGCTTAGTCCTCAGGGGTAGCTACCCATCTGTGGCCGACCTTCGGTACGAATATTTAATCATGTTTGGAGTCGATTACAGATTTGTATAGGCGGCAGTAGCCACTTAACATCAAGTGGACCGCATGTTCGTCTGCTACTCCATATTATTATAAAAAAACCGTGGTAATAATAGCAAGTATAACAAAAAATGGATAACAGGTACCTTAACAAAATATCTGAAGTTAGAGGGCAGGATGAGTATATGCGGCGAGCAGGGCAGCTGCGCGTGCGCGGCCCACAGCGCGGCGTCCAGCGGCTGCGCGGCGGGCGGCGGCCACAGCGGCCAGAACGTCTGCTGCGCCAGCACGTGCCGCGCCAGACGCGACAGCTTGTCGCCGCCCATGCCCCTGGACAACACGACGCAACATTTATGTAACGTAATACCTTCTTCAGCTTGTCCCCGCCCATGCTCCTGGACACAACGCAACAAGTTTATGTAACGTAATACCTTCTTCAGCTTGCCCCGCCCATGCCCCTGGACAACACGACGCAACATTTATGTAACGCAGCGTTTCCCAGCCTTTTTCAGTCCACGGACCCTTAGAAAATCAAGTACAGTTCACGGACCCCCTTAATAAAATAAACAGCGAAAAAAACCGCAATCCCAAATATCATTTTTTTACAGGAGAGCCAAAACAAAATTTGAAAAACCAATTTATGTATATATTTTTTATAGATTAATAATAGTATTATACACGATTGGATGCATCTTTTTTAATTTTTTAAAATACCGTGTGCTTAGATCACATTTTTCTAATAAAACGGGTTTGCTGATTTTTCGTTTTGCGGCCCTTTTGCATTTAATGAGCGATTTATGTGTCGTCCAGAGGTAACACCGCGGACCCCCATACATATACTCGCGGACTACAGGTTGGGAAACGCGGATGTAACGTAATACATTCTTCAGCTTGTCCCCGCCCATGCCCTTAGAGAACACAACGCGACAGGTTTATGTAACGTAATATAGTCCGTGTAAAACTGCTAGTTAACGATGAATATGAAATGAATCGCGTCGCTATAGCAAATCGTATGACTACACCTACTCGCACTTCAGAGACGGACACAGACTAGCAGTTTGGCGCGGACGATATCTTCTTCAGCTTGTCCCCGCCCTTACCCTTACATTTAATACATGTTGAATTGTTGAGATAACGTGATAGCTTCGTCGTCAACTCATACTGTTCAATTGCTTGGCAGAGTTGACCTCTCACGGTGAAAGGCATTCAACCCTTGGTTTAAAACAATGGCACTTGGCGAAGTAATATACTGCCTTACGTGATACAATAGTGTGAAGAGATCTCGATTTATGAAAGAGTGCAAGTTCTAAAAAGTATATAAAGTCTGATAATGCAATTTTGAATAGCGTGGTTATCACTCGCCAAACATATGTTATTTTACATATTACAGAATTTAAAGTTACAAATCTTTCATTTAGAATAACTTATATTTAATATTTCCAGGCGTTGCATTAGTAGATTTTAGATATTTTATGAAATGAAATGCAAAAATATATACTAACAAAGATATTTCCTCTTTACTGATCTCCATGAGAATGTCAGAACTTGTTACTCCAACAACTATGCCATTGATGTTCAGAGTGGATGGATCTGGCAAAAAGTGGATGTTATTATATTTAGTTTGATGCTGGTTCTTTCTTCTGCTGGAGTATGCTGGAGTGGGGTAAATGTTGACGTGGAAAGCATCCCTTAAGCTTGACACGATGTATATCTGTGTTAAGGGGCTGAAAATTTTGAAATAATTAACCGTAAAATTTGCATAATGTTTCTTGTTTACAATGGAATATATTAATGGTAATCACTCATAATTAACTTTAAAAATTGAGCCAATTTATTTTACATGCTATATTTTGTTAAAACAACCATGTTATAGAAATTTGGTTTTAGAGAATAAATGTTTTTACACTACAATAATTAAATCATACCTTGTAGAAGCCAAGCCCGCTAAACTGTCGATCAATTTATTGAAGAAAGATTCAAAAGTTTCTGCCATGGAGTTGTCCTTAATTTTAGCATGTTCACAATCCATGAATGGACCCGTCATTATGACAATGTGCGGTTTGTTTGTGTCGATGTACGTGATTAAATCTGCCAGGGGTTCATAGGCCAGGTTGTCTGATGTTGTGTATGGGCCGGACACGACAACCATTGATATTTTACCTAAAAAAATAAAACTACATATTGGTTTTCGACATTAGATCCAATATTTCATCTCAATGTACTTCTCAATATCCTCTTCAATCATTTTCAATTCATTCTGCTGTGTTTTGGACTGAAGTATGTCGTAATATATAACAAAGTTGTTCAGGAGATGTAACAATACATTTACTCTCCTAAATAGGTATATTCATGTGAAACAAAACATAGTCAAGATTATTGAATGATAATTATTTCATGCAAATATTTTATTGATATATTTATTTCGTGATTTGGAGTTCTGTTTAGTCCTTAAAATTAAAGATTAATATTTTACGAAAGAGATAGTTAAACCTTTTAATGCGTTGAGCATATCAGCACTGTGATCGGGCACTGGGTTAGCCGCGTCGTGGTACACTTCTTGTGCGAGGAATCTGTCCCCTCGGGGGTTGATGCCGCGCATAACTACCACTTGTCCAGGAAACAGAGAATACTGTTTTACACTGTGTACCGAAAATCGAGATATTAGTTCTATGTTGTCGCCTATACTATATTCATCATGACTATAAAATAAAGAGTTTTTATTAGTACGAGCATTGGGTATTGTATTTGTTTTAATAATTATTTACTACGAATGATGCTGCACAGATTTTACTTTTTTAGATGTCTAGCCTAAGATTTCAATACAACTATAATTTCGAAGATGTTCAACAAATCAAATCTAAAAACAGCTAAGTCGTGACGTAGTAGTAATCGTAGCAATAGAGAATTCATGAAAGAGAAAGCAAACCTAGAGATCTTTAGATAATTTGTTTTATAGGTTTTGTAGTTCTTTAACTCATGGAACAAAGTACAAATAGTAAAATATGAAGTCAAATTATGGTCTCTAACCTATCCAAATCTACAGCCACTGCCTGACTGAGCGACTCTTCCCACGTGCCTTGAAGGACAACGCTTTTAGCATTTAGCCTTGCGTCCGCGTCACATTCGATGCGCCCGGATACAAACACTTCCGTCTGAAAATTATAAACTGCGTAAAAATTAATAATTTTACACGATACATACAGAAAATTTTATCTGTTCAAATTACTTAATACTGCCATTTGAATCAGTAACAGGATTTTAAGATATAAATGGCTGTATGCGCATTTGTTGTCGGATTTTTTTTTTTTTTTTTTTTTATGAAAACAAATAAGCTCAATTTTACTTAATATGCTGTCCAATATTAACAAACCTGAGATTTATGCCTAACAGACGTAGATTCCTTGAAATTATTTTTCTTCATTATACATTGTGATATATAGCGTATGTGGTTGTCAAAAGTGGTCGCTTTTTCTTGCAGTAACTCAAACCCAAACCTGAACCAAACAAGGAATATTGATCATAAAAAATCTCACTGTGTATGACCCAATTTTAGATCCATAAATAAAAAAACATTTTTTAAGTGTTTCAATCAAAAGTATAATAAAAGGAGAACAAGGGATCCTAATCCAGTCCTTAAGTGCAGTTTTGCACAAAAGTAGCATAAAAGCACAAAATAGCAGACCAATCTATATATATAACAGCGAAAAGATACGTTCAAAAAGTATTAATCAAGGTTTTGCCTAAACTACTGAAGCTAGAATCATGAAATTTGGAATATATACCTATATACCTATACCTAGCTCAATTTATAATGTATATGCGCACTAAGAACGGATTTTTTGATATTCCACCGTTAAGGGGGTTAAATAGGGGTTGAAAGTTAGTATGAAAGTCCGTCAATTTAAAAGCAAACTCGATGAAAGTTCATATTTAGCTTTCTGAATGAAAATAATAAAAATGTAATTTAAGAGATTTTCCAAAATCAACCGTAAGGTTAAATAGGGGTTGATAGCACATTTTAAAAATTGCCATTATGGAAGCCAGCACTATGAAAGTTAGCCATTGCCTTACTAGTCACTTATATAATTTATTATTACTAAGGTTGTATCAAATAATAATTTGTCATAACTAATTCCAATCATATTATTTACAATTTTATAATAAAATGATATAATGCCAACTTCTTAAAATGAAGTGGTTAGATTAAGTAAATACTTGAAACTTATTTAAAATAGACGCCAGGTACTTATTGTTCAGGCGGAAATCACGTCACTTAATGATTTTATAATCACTGGCAACCCATAGTAAAAGCAACTGATGTTTCTCTAGTTACAGAATAAAAAAGTCAGAGACAAAACATGTACTTATATGATTAGCAAATATTATCGCGGAACTTGTATATTTCAGGGGTCCCGGTAGGCGGTTTTATATTTATTGGGTACTAGCTGACCCGGAAAACTTTGTACCGCCTCAAAATCTATTTATTAAATATATTTCATGTAAAATATAGCCTATGTTACTCGTGGATAATGTAGCTTTCAAATGGTGAAAGAATTTTTAAAATCGGTCCAGTAGTTTTTGAGCCATTTCATTACAATCAAACAAACAAACAAAGTTTTCCTCTTTATAATATTATTACTAGCTGACCCGACAAACTTTGTACCGCCTCGAAATCTATTTATCAAATATATTTTATATAAAATATAGCCTATGTTACTCGTGGATAATGTAGCTTTCGAATGGTGAAAGAATTTTTAAAATCGGTCTAGTTGTTTTTGAGCCTATTCATTACAATCAAACAAACAAAGATTTCCTTTTTATAATATTAATAATATAGATAGTATAGATTAACCTCTAATATCTTTTCGGTAGGTTAGAAAATAGCCATTACATAATAAAATGTGTAAATATACAAAATGAATACTAACTTAGCCTTTGTGTATAGCTCGCCATCTTCATTAGGTACTTGTGAAATTTTAAATTCTACCATGTCAGTTAAGGAATTAACACTGACAATATCTTGTAACATCTCTTCTTCTCCATAAGAGTGTACCACAGAGCCTTGATTTGTTCTCGAAGCATACTTTGCTGAGCGATCGCTAAAATATTTACGGCAACACTGTTAAGAATGTTCACGTAATAAAAAAAACAATATGCCATTTTAACATCCATAATCCACATTACAATGCAAAAGAGAAAAAGAAGATAGACATAAAAAGGCAGGGTTTTATTTCACGTGATTAGAATGTAAAATAATAACTTATTTTTTCAATTTAAATGTTGAGCATGGATAAATTTCAAATTGGTTTTCGACATTAGATTAAAATAAAGTTTCGTCTCAATGTACTTCTCAATATCCTCTTTTAATCATTTTCAATTCATACTGCTGCGTTTTGGACTGTATGTCGTAATATATAACATATTTTATTTCATTTGGTTATTCAGTAAAAATATAAGTCTATTGAAGGATAATTATTCATACTACTGTATGTAAGTGTGAATAAAGTAATTTTAAGATACTTACACAGTTGGGGAATATGTGGCCGGCCGCAGTTCTGTCTTTTGATGCGATGGCTGTTCGGTTTCTTTTTTAACCCTCTGAAAACAGTGATTCGCTTAAACAGGAGAAATAATAAAACAAATTAGAAAAATAATAGTGTTAATCATTATATTCACTGTATTACAATAACAGTTTGCAAGTAAGCGTGCCATTTATATGGCGGTAAGTTATTACTGCCACCTTTGAAAATCTGTATTCAATCTCTAATAGAATTGGAGTACTCTGTGGTCGGCCAAATGCGTATCTTTTTCTTGCCAATAATACACCCTTCAAACGAGAACACAGCAGTGCTTAACACTGCAGTTATAAAACAGAAATAGGTGGTGTGATGCTGCCTCCAGTCTTACTGTGAAGGGTTATATTACGTTCAACATACGTAAATTTGGCAATCTATATATTATATCAGGCACGTGCATATCTTACATATTCCATTAAAAATTGACTTCAAAACAGACTTAATAAATAAATATAATACTGTGTACCACCTTAATTAATAACATATAGAATAAGGAATTTCAAATAAATACAAAAATATGGTGTTAGGGTAAAAAACCTATGGTTAATTAACAAGTCTACTATTTATGATTCACAACTAACTTCATTTTACTCTGTTATGTTATATATTAAAACCATTGTAAAATTGAATGAAATTTAGGCCCTGACTTCATATAATTATTTAATTACACATTGGAGATTCATGTCAACATTTCTCCATGAATTAAAAGTATGTCATGATAACATTGATTACAAAAATGTACGCACGTAAGAAATTATATTTCTTTGGCGCATTTAATTTAATATTTATTAGCCAAATTTATGGTGATTAAATTTTACAAATATATTTTAAAAAATCCGATCTCAAATGCTCTAAAAAAAACATAGCTTCAAAAAGTAGATTGAGTTGATGGCTGCAGACGAGTATGGATCTAGTCATGATGGTATGACATGCACCAGAGGCATACTCGCCCACAAATATCATCAAGTCAAGTACCATTCTTCATCAACTATTTGATATTGTGGTTCTGTTCTGTGATCTTGGTTCTTCTTGATGAGAGACGAATGCTTCATTGTATGATTGTAAATAGTTTATATTTTATACAACACAATACTTATACAATATACAGATTATTAACTATGCCGAAAGCAAAGTTAAACTTATGTTCTAAAATGAATACTAAGTAAACAAAAATAATACTAAAGTATAACTTCTAAAGACTTGACTTGAATAGTATGATAAGAATAATAAAAAAATAGCATGAAACACACCCAATATTATGGTATAGTTATGGCCAAACTGCTAGTCCGCTCTGAAGTTGTTGCGAGCAGGTGTAGTTATACAATATGCTATGGCTACGCAATTCATTTCTATATTCAAAGTGAACTAGCAGTTTTATGAGGACTATACAAGTAGGCATTGTCATTTATGAGAATCCCTAAAGAAGACAGGGGCCCACATAAGGCCTCATATATGAACAAATTCAACATCTCGAGTCCCATGGAGTGTGTCCGACACATACCATACCCACAATACACCGTTTCAAATTTTTGCAGGACATTTTCTAATAATTGTGGTTCAAAAAATTATTTGGGTTTTTGTAAGGAAGAAAAAATAGATGAAAAAATGAAAACAATTTTAGGCAAAAACTCAGATATGTGATCTATCACTGCAAAAATCATAACTTTTTCCTTAACTAGTCTATATTGACTAATAAGTATTCAGTACAAACTTTAAATGGTTTCATACTTAAAATCCAAATAAACAATATATTTGCTTTTTCTTCTGGAAGGAAAATATGTACATTTATAATAAATTTGAAGCAGGTTTTAATTAAGCCACCAATGATTCATCCACTGCGTTACATTCTGAAATAATAAACTGTTGATAACACTTCATACTGTTTTCTAGAATCCTTCATGCTCAATGTTGTTAATTTTCCGTGCTGTTTCCTCAGATTTACAGTCTACAAGCAATCAATGAGTGTAGATCTAGTCACAGAATGCAGACACTGTGCCCATAGATGTATACCCATTTAATGCAAGTAGATAATCTGTCCATAAAGGTTTCCGTCCCTGAAACTAAACTTTACACAACTTTTTTTACACACATTTATTTTCACTTGTCCTCGAGTAAAATTAATTTAATATGCAAACATAACACCTACATCAGTCATGCTTAATTGCTAAGTTTTAGTAGCCCACAAACATAATGAATAATGGAATAAAATATTTCGCAATTAATCAACTATGCTAACCTATAATACTAATAAAGTGCTAGCCTTGTTTGAACTCTGAACACTTAGAATAAATAACATATTACATGTAATATAATGATCAATAATAATATAAATATAGGAAGTATAAGCAAGATTAGATAACAAAAATTAAAATAACATACCTTCGAAGTTGGAGACATATAGTTCGACAGAACATCATTATCTGAGCTACAACATTAAGGAAGAATGCTAATGAAATGTAGGTACTTATGACAGCAGAACAGTAGTCAATTACTCTGTTTGGAATTTCTGTAATCATTTGTCTCGCGTATCTCATTAAATCTTGCGTACGCGCAGTCAAATCATATGGCTAGTACTTAAAACTTCACAAACTTTTAAAGTACTTCAAAACAATAGAACACGTGGATCGGTCTCGTTAAAAAGGATACTGAGTAGAAACAGGCGCCCCATATACGGCTAAACTCGAGCCGGTACTTGCATGGACGGTTTCATTGGCGTGAGCGTTGGACTTACTCGCGGACAGTTTGGAAAATTCCTTTTTAGCAAGTAAATCTAAGTTCTCCAAAGTCGGCGACGCGCCGCTCAAGTGAGTCAGGCTAAATGCCATCCATAGCTCACTAAAAGTTTCCGCGTCGACATTATATTCTTCACATAAACTTACACCTTGAAAGACATGAATAAAGAAACAACCTTGAACATTAATTTTCTAGCGTTCAAGCTGACAACAACTAATATATAACTTTTGTGGAAGTTCTTTCGAACGGTAAGCGACGTCTGTATTGTTTGTAGGCCTTTAGATGGGTACTCACATTTCGTTAAGACTTCTTTTTCTACATCTATACCCAAAAATTGAAACTGCTCAGTCACCAATTCTGCGGTAGCCATTTTCTATAAAATTGAAAGAGCGGAGCGAATGAAGGAAGTACGGAGGAAGTAAAAGAGCGCCAATCAAAAAGTATGCGTCAGAAAGTTTTATTCAAAGACAAAGATTTTTTTCTAACGCTTTTTTGTCAATTGACAAAGATTATAGATTTATTCTGCCCTATGTCAAAATCAAATGAAACTTAATGGTTTTTCATGTTAAAGAATTATTTAATTTATACATAACATGAAAACCTTGAGAAACTATTTTATTTTTACAAAATAAGGCCCAATGAAATAGTTTCCTCGTGATTATTTACAAAGAGAGTCGGCCAGCAAATAACCAAAGATTTTCAGTATGTTTATCGGCAATTACCAAACCAAAATATCACTTATTACAAACATGTAACTATACTCTTAGATTCCAAATACAATATGACTGAGGTTGGCGGTTGTTGATTTAATTATACTGAGATATAAGTACTGATATTTTATTATACAGATATTTTTAAGCAATTTGAATTTCTTTTTCGTTAGTACATGGTTAATAACTTAACTGGGTCATTAAAAATACAATGCAAAGTATTATAATTATAATTTATTCGCTAAAAATAACACGACTTATGAAAAGTATTACTTAAACTATTAAGCAGTTAATATTTCGCTTATTATATTAATATTTTACATTAAAAGAATCAAAGTGCTTCATGTAGCGGTCTAGCTTAAGACCGCCACATATATATAGGTTGCTATACTATTTGGTTTTTAGTGGTACGAGTATTGTGTATTACAAGGTAACAACAATTTAAAATTCAATATTTTGATTCAGAATATGATTACAGATCATGTGTAGCGCCATCTCGTGCCTAGGGATCTAGTGGTAGGTATCACGACGAAGTGAAAGCTGAAAATCATAAAATATGATATTTGATAATAAAATAGGGAGTTCTAAAGTAGTAAAACTGCTAGTCCGCTCTCTTAATCACGTCGTCATAGCAAATTATGACTACACCTGCACTACACCTGCTCGCAACAATTTCAGAGCGGACTAGCAGTTTGGCGCGAACTATTCGTACATATTAACTTAAAATATTGGCCGCGAATGTTAACATAAAAATACTTCAATTCTAAATTTAAAAATCACATGATGAGTTTTATTGACACTTGATCATACTCAACAAGAAATTTTGAACGAAGTCTTTCTTCAAAAATTTTTTGGAAACCCGACTGAAATGCTAGCGAGGGTAAGCTTTTAATTTGACGATTATATGATATAAAATCATACATTTTAATGATCAATTATCAGTTATTAATTAAGCATCGTAATTACAGAGTATCACGAAATATTTCCTTCGGGAATTCAAAACATCTCCAATTCTACAACAACCAAGAAGTCTTGTAAAACTAAGGAAATTGCAAGCTGATTTCCAAGTAAGCCGAGCCTTTCATATTATTCAAATTTAATTTACAACCTTTCTGTTATCTTATTTTGTACACATTACAATAGAGTGTCGCTCTCCAACATGAATATGTCCGCGAACAAATTGAAGGACCTTTTTGGTCCCTCTGTTTGTGAATTTTGCCTCCCCTAGAGGTGACGGCCCGAGGCGCAAGTTTTAGAGGCAAAGAAGAAGAAAGTTAGGTAAATTAAAATAATATTATAAATATGATAAATATTAAAGTTGATTTTACTGTCCGGTATGGACAGTCCACTCCACGCTACGCCTCTGTGGTTCACAGAATAAGAATAAAAATAAATCGCCGCGGGAAATCAGTAATTTTAATCCATAATACACGATTCAGTTTAAACAACGACGCGTGTAGTCTTTCAGTCCGAGATGGTTGATGAATTCTTATAAGAAATTAAACCAAGCCTTTAGTGCGGAATTGAGGAGGCAACTGTTAAATTTTACATTACGTATTGTTTTCAACGGCGTAGCGCTACGAGGTGATAATTTCATCGTATTAAAAAAGCTCATGAAGGCAGTAACATTTCTTCGTCTTATTAAATAAAATAATTTAAAAGAAGTGCGTATAGCATAGTATAGGTACACGCACAAGAACTAAAACTTAAAAACCACAAAAATATTATAAAATGGTTGCAATATACCACATCGTTTCTGTGGAGTTATATCTTATCATACTATAACTATACTAACAATAAACTATTTTAAATAATTGTGGCGGCTTCCCGCTTCTCGTCAAGAGATGGCGCCACGAGTATTCTGAATCACGCTATGAAAGTTTTCTAAATATCTTGTACATATACAATTTCCGAACTGAGACTGTCGGAGCACGGCATCTCCCCGGGCATGATCACCTAGCCTGGCGGCAGATCTCTCAATTTTTTACTTATCAAGTATTTTTAGATTAACTTGAATCACACTATAATAAAACTATAGTTACGTTCGTGGCGCTCTTCTATTCTTTAATTACGTTATATTGAGTATCACTACTAGCTTTTATCCGCGGCTTCACTCGTGGTCACTTCATCGGAGGTTTTTTCCATCCCTTTTTTCGGGAACGGCACCTTTTTCTAGGAAAAGATATGAACCTGTCTGCCCTGTCAATACATTTGATAGGTATGTGCTTTGTTTATGTGAAGGTATTTATTATAAGTAATTAAACTTTATTTTATTTCAGTGTGAAGATGGGCGACCCGTATATCTAAAAGGAGGTTTTTGCGACAGAATTCTGTATAGCAGTACGGTTATTGGCTGTTATGTCGGAGTAATAATGGTTTTAGTAACTATTTACGATTATGCTAAGCCTGCTTCGTGGAAGAATCCTACTTGTTGATGTTAAATTTATTTGTCCGTTTAAAATTTTGTTGATTTAAGATGTTTAAAATTATATTGTTTAAAGGTATGAACACAAGTTAGTCATAAATAATTGAAAAATTAATACTTGATGGGATTTTAATAAACATTATTATCTAAAGCTTATTAAATTTGTTTCATTTGCGTCATGCAGCGACTTTAA
The DNA here is from genome assembly GCF_041222505.1 of Epargyreus clarus. Lineage (NCBI taxonomy): Eukaryota > Metazoa > Arthropoda > Insecta > Lepidoptera > Hesperiidae > Epargyreus > Epargyreus clarus. Next base: position 7,675,833 of record NW_027332214.1, read on the forward strand.
AAACGCGACATGCGCCTAGCAAACTCCACATTCGCACACTGCGGGCGCCCGATAGTATAGGATGGCGATTCTTTCTGAAAAAGAATTCTTAAATCGAATTGAATCAGAGCCTAATTAATTGATACATAAAAAATCGCCTGAAATCGATTTCCCAAAAATTGATCTTTTTCAAATAGTTTTAGAACCAAAAGAAAAATATATCTTCGAAATGTTGATTTCATAAAGTAAGGAGTAAGAAGACTTTAAAAAGGAAAACAAAATTTACTATGATATTAACATCTTACTTAACATTGCATAATATAGACACATCATTTAAAGTCCTCATTTAAAAGTTATGTTCTTTGGACATGAATATGGAATTTACAAGATGGCATAGATTGAACCTCCGCGGTTACCACACTGTTGATGCAGAGATTTGCAAGTCCTCCTCTTATTAGTCCACATGTGTATGCAACATACTGCAAATTAATAAGACATAATTAAAACACATAAAATTTTTCATAGTAACACAGATATAAATCTCTTTTTACCACACTTTTATTAACTTGACCTGTATGTCTGTATGTATGTATGTATGTATGTAATGGAATCTTTGAACTAAATTTTTAACCACTGAATGGTCCACTTGAATTAATTTAAAATTTTGAACAATTATCAAGAACCAATGACAATACATGCTAAATATACCCTTTTTAAAAAACAAATAAAGACTATACACAATTTTAATAATTTTATCCCATAATCAGAAACATCGGGAATCAGGATTAACAATTTTTCTTGTGCAATTTTAGAGTGGTATCTAGTTTTTAAACATAATTGATATATTACTAGTATAAACTGGTAAAATATATGCTGATAATATATTTCAAGGAAAAGAAACTAGAATTTAAATATTTGTGCAATTACATAATAGGTAGGTATACTTTCGTTACAACACTAAGCTTATTCTGATTTTGTTCCTTTTGTGTACTGTATAAGTATTAGTTACTTGATAATAACTTGCAACTATCATCCATTTATAGTTGTCTCATATAGGTATATATCTTTTAAAATGTAATACAGCAGTACTAAAACTTTGTTTATAAAACAGAAATGGGTGTGGCAAAGGTACTAATAACAGAGTTCTACAACTTTTGTATAAATAAATTGAAATAGTAAACTTTTAGGAAGCAGTTTAAACGATAATAGGTCAAGTTACCCTTGGAGCATATTCCAAATATTGATGGTTGTTAGAAAAGTTTGTGAGGAATCTGAAGGCATTATCCTGAAGCACATATACACCCTGATGGTTGGTCCGCAAATTATCTATCTGTTTCTTGTAAATACATGTCCAGAAGTCTGTACATATGAATTTCATTGTATCCAATTCATCTTTGAATCTCGGCCATTCCCTGGTTAATCTTTCCATTATTTTGTATCCTGCGGCAAAACCAATATATTCCACCACGGATAAATCAACTTCCTGCAAATCAATCGTAAACATTTAGAACTCTAAAATAACATTATACAAATTACATAGTATGACAACTCAACCTTTGTGGCATTTGGCTGCTCCAAAGCATAATTGATTATTTCTGAATGTAACAACTCAAATACTATATCGTCCGCCATTGATTTTCCGCAATTATACGTTTTGTAAAAGCAAAATCCTTTTGAAAAACTTATTTATATCCTAGTCAATTTCGTTTATGACAAACAAACATCAAAATTGCTTCAAATTGACTTTGAAGTTTGAATTTTGACGTATTATGTTCATATTGTATAGTAAAATGTTACCATTAAAATAAATACAAATATAATAAAGTAATATCCTATTGTTCCGAGGTAATATCGTTAAAATATTAAAAATAATATTTATTTCAATAATGTACTAAGCGTAATATTATTTTTATAAATTTTTATTTCTATTTTTATAACTAATAAAATAATTCTGCCTCTAACCGTCAGATGTCGCTAATTTCTATTCAAAATTTCGAGTATTTTTAGTGGAAGTTCCACTACCAGTAGTTCGCTTGCTTTTTAACACCCTTTTATTAGCTTGGGTCGTATGTATGTAACTGAACAACGGAATCTTTGAACACGATTTCTATTCACTTTGAACGTACAGTTTAATTAAAAAATTTGAAGAATTATCAAAAACCACTGACAATACACGATTTTAATAATTTTGTACCATTGTCTTTATCAAAATCCTCAGGATTAACGAGTTTCGAGGCGAGATTGTTCGAGCGCCTTAGAGAAAGTTCATCGCAAAGTTAGTAGATTGCAACAATTATTGCTTTTTAGTTCTGCTATAGCGTGATTTTTGATTTAATTTTTTTTATTTCATTCAAATCAATGAACTATTTCAAAACATTAATCAATATTTAAATAAGGTCATCGCTAATGAACAGGTGGGTTTCTCAACTGGACAGCAAATTTTAATGTGTCGGATAGGATAATGTTTCGGATAGGAAATAGCAAAAAATGATCAATCAAACTGAAAATCCAATGGCCGATTGCGATAAAACGAGAACTGTTTAAGAACGTACATTATGTGACTTATTTTTGTTATTATGCGACAATGTTAGCTTGGCAAAGGGAGATCTCCCGACGGGCTAGGTGATCATGCCCGGGAGCGGCCGTGCTCCAGCAGTCTCAGTTCGGAGCTTGTATATATGCCAGATATTTAGAAAACTTCGATAGCGTGATTCAGAATACTCGTGGCGCAATCTCTTGACGAGCAGCGGGAGGTCGCCACATTAGTATAATATTTAATAATAATTATGCAATGACACTGATTGCAACACGTTACACAACAAAAAATCAATTATTTCAACATAATTTTTATACTGATACTATTTATTTATTTTCGTAGTAAATTATTTACAATATTAACCTAATAGAAATACAAAAATTATTAATAAAACAGGATTTAAAATAGTTATGTATGAAAAATAAATTAAATATAATAAGCTTCATCCAAATTGCTGTCCTTTGGTAGAGTCCCCAAAACGCTGGCGACATTACCTCGTTGAATAGCTAAGCTAATTCTTTGCCCGAGGTAAGCGCCAGCCCTCTGGTCATTGGTGCACTCGATCAGACGCCTTGACAGGTGTTTAAAAAAAGATCGAGCGTCAGAACCCCACGGCCCCATCGTTTCCACACCAAACGGCAGAAATATGTAGTCTCGACTGAGACTAGCATACTTCTGCAGCTTGCGTATTTCCGCGTCGGTAGCCACAACACCAGCCGCCCTAGATGAAAGATGAAGATGGGAAGGTGCCATTGTGTCGACGCACGTAGCATCCCACACAAGACACCTCCCATTCTTCCAAGGAATTAGAGTCAAACCGTCAGGCCTCTTACCATCGTCACGTACAACACCGTTCGGCTCTAATTGTGCCGGTACGTTGACGGTAGCAAGAGCCCTGCGGATGACATCATTGAGGGCAGCATGGCGCGATTGGCGACCGGCGCTACGACGACAAGAAAGGCCGTGGTGTCCCAAATGGTCTACCTGAACTCCACAAGGACAACAATGTGGATGAATTATAGGTAAACCTAGTCGCAAGCCGATGGCGATAGTAAATGAAGAATTATCTAACACCGTCCCTAAATTATTGGACGGTGTTGTATGTAGCCAAAATCCTGATTCCTTAACAGAAACGGCTAGAAGACGAGCTCGCTCTGCAGAACTCACACTTGAGTTTACCAAAGAGGTGTGTGTAATTCTGCAAAGCGGCTCGTCCCATAGCCTTTGCACGTTCAGGTCCACAGGTAGTGATACACCTGGGCAAGCTATGCACCAAGCATTCTTAGCTTCCTCAAAATACGAGATCTCTGTATGGCCTAATGAAGAATCCGTTATTTTTTGAAACAGAGAACTCGCACCGTGCACAGAAGACAGGAATGCTGGTAATGCAACAGATGTAGCTTTCCTGATACCAAGACCTCCAAACCGAATGGGTAAAGAGGCCTGGGACCAAGATCTCTCGTTCAAATTGCAATTTAAAATATTAGACAAAGTTCTTAAAATATGAGAATCTAAAACTGACAGTAAATTTAAAAATTTCCAAGCTGGGCAACATCTTAAAAAGTATGTGAATTTAGGCACAAAAATACAAAAACGAATAATATGATAAGCCATGTGAATTTTAATTTTGCCTAAACGTTCAGAAATAACATCAAATTTTGACAACAGTTCGTCGAAAAAAGGTTCAATTGATTCTTCTAAAACGGGAGAACCCAGGAGGCGAAGTGTTTGTTTTCCTACAATTTGAATATCAGGGGACAAACAATAAAACTTTTGTAAAATTAATCTACGTACAGATTCAGGTAATAGCTCATTTATAAAAAGCTCACATTTCGAAAAGTTCAGTTCAAGGCCAATTTTTTTTAAGGCATCTAAAAGATATGTAAAATCATTAAATACGCTGGTTTCATCGCCTCCTAAGGTCCCGTCATCCAAATACCACATGTTCAACCTTGAATTTAATTTCGAAATTATGGGATGAATGGCAAGACTAAAAATTGCTGGCCCAAGTGGATCTCCTTGTTGACATCCGACCGCAGACTCAATTAAATTGTCCTTATATAAAAGATGGGTAGGAGCACCATAACACTGAAATAAATATGGGAAAATTTCTGGGACAATTGTTTTAATTTCGTGGAGCAGAGTGCTGCGGTCGACAGAGTTAAAAGCATTTTTAATGTCAACCTTCAGTGTAACATCACCACCACCGTTGAGCAAAAAGCTTCTAAGGCTGTGTACGGCTGCCTCACAACCTCCCTTCGAACCGAAACCTAGCTGAACAGGTTGAAACATTTCTTTCAGTGAAGGCAGGATATGCCTACAACATACCTTAGAAGCTATTCTTCTCAACGTGTTTCCAATAGCAATGGGGCGGATACCCCCATCTTTCTTCTTTAGGGCACATAAATTAGCACCATAAAGAAGATTCGTAATTTCTGGATTGACTTTACCCGCAAGCATAAAGTTTATTAGTTTGGTTATGTCGTTCAACAAGGTTCTGCCAGAGTCGCCAGTTGCGCCGCACACAAGATCTTTAAAGTGTTGCGGCGTTAAAGCGTCTAACCCTCCGGCAGATCCATTTTTGAACGACATAATAGCCCCAAAAACATCCTTAGGTAAAACTGTAAGTGACGAATCACTACAATTGGGGGTAAGGCCAGGAAGTAATGAAGAACTAGGTGGTGGGTGTTTATTCCGTAGAGCTGAAAGTGTTTCTGTGGAATCAGGGGCGACTACATCATTTGAAAAAAGAAGAGTAGAAGCACCTTTTACATCTCCATCACTAATTTTCCTCTCAATAGTCCGAAAAAGACAAGATGGATGAAATGGCTTCCTACCTTCTAATATGAAGCCAGAATGGAGAGTCTTTGAGCAATTATTCTTAATTTTTTGTGTAATGGATGTGTGTTTAGATAGAGGATCAGAAGACGCGTGTAAAATATTATACGAAAAGGTAAAATACTGCTCCCAATATTGCTTCGAGTTATCTTTTAAAATACAATTTATTAATTGAGACAATTTAGTGGCAACTGATATACGGGCACCTTTTGGTATGCGTTTCACTATTGGAATGGAAGATTTTAATTTATATAAATATTTCCAAAAAGGCTCTTCATTAGAAATTTTACTTGAGTGTGTTTGACAAAGTGGATCAATTGCAGAAGAATTTAAAACTGTGTTACTCGATTGAGAAACTTTATGAGACTTACTTATATGTATATTAAGGCCTCTACGACCTTTGAAATATTTAGGTTGAGAGCAGTAAGGACATTGAACAAAATCAAATGATGAGTCGCCAAAATTGTTACCAAACGCCAATGCATTGCTTGTACTAGGCACCTGCGGGGGGGATTACGGTTCTTACGGCGCCAAGATTTGAATGCGGATCCGTATAGATTTCGATGAGACAAGACGAAAAGTAAGAATAAATTTTTTTGATATCTCGCTTAGTTTTCGAGATATCGATACTCAAAAATTATTCGAAAATTTCGATTTTTTGCGTTTTAAAAGTGCGACTGGTATCTCCGGATAGGGGAGGACGTGCAGAATACGGTAGAAGAAAAATGAAGAGAATTCGTTAAGAAACGGCGGAGGAAAATGAGAAAAACCAAAAATTGATTTTTGAAAAACGGAGAAAATTATATTTAAAAATTTAGAAAACGGAGAGAAACGGAAGTAGTATGTGCGAAAAGGTATCGTTGAGACGAGTACGATGGTATAAAATAATTAGAAATCGGGCAAGGGACAACGAAGTTAGAGGTGATTGAAATTTGAGTTGGTATTGAGTTGGTATTGGTTAGGTTAGGTTAGGTTAGGTTAGGTTATTAAAATATATTTAAAAATTTAGAAAACGGAGAGAAACGGAAGTAGTATGTGCGAAAAGGTATCGTTGAGACGAGTACGATGGTATAAAATAATTAGAAATCGGGCAAGGGACAACGAAGTCATATATAGTCAATATATAGTCTGCGGCGTGGTGAGTCCCTAAGAGAACTGTTTCCCACTATTAATATATTGACGGTGCATAGTCAATACATTTATGAAAATATTATGTATGTAAGAAACACACTGATATGTTTGAAAAAAATAGTAACCACCATAACTTTAATACCAGAAATAGAAATAAATTAGCAATTCCTAAACATAGATTATGTAAGGTGGCTAGATCTTTCGTGGGCAACTGTATTCGCTACTACAATAAAATACCCGACCACATTTTGGATCTCACAGAAAAAAAGTTTAAACATGTCGTTAAACTAACGCTATGTAAAAAAGCGTACTATAAAGTAAGTGATTATTTGACTGACAAAACGGTGTGGTCTGAATTAGCTCCAGCTCCACATGATTCAATTTCAAAAAGTGATCTGTAAAGAACCTATTTTGAATAAAAAATTTTGATTTGATTTGATTTGAAGTTAGAGGTGATTGAAATTTGAGTTGGTATTGAGTTGGTATTGGTTAGGTTAGGTTAGGTTAGGTTTAGGTTAGGTTAGGTTAGGTTAGGTTATTAAAATATATTTAAAAATTTAGAAAACGGAGAGAAACGGAAGTAGTATGTGCGAAAAGGTATCGTTGAGACGTGTACGATGGTATAAAATAATTAGAAATCGGGCAAGGGACAACGAAGTTAGAGGTGATTGAAATTTGAGTTGGTATTGGTTAGGTTAGGTTAGGTTTTTTTTATTATTATTATTATTATCATAATAATAGTGATAATCATAATAAAGGATAAAATATATCTTCAAAAAATTTTTTCAATAAAATTCCAACATTTTTAATAATGTATTTATTAATATCTTGAAAACTAAGCAAGATATCGAAAAAAAATATTCTTTGTTTTCGTTTTCTTTTCCAAAAATCTATCGAAATACATCATTAAAAGAATTTTTTTTTTTTTTTTTTTCGATTTTTAAATATCGATATCTCGAAAACTAAGCGAGATATCAAAAAAATTTATTCTTACTTTTCGTCTTGTCTCGTCGAGATCTATAAGGATCCGCATTCAAATTTTGGCGCCGTAAGAATCGTAATCGTGCCCACCTGCGACATTTAATGTATAAAAATTAAAAACTTAAAATAAAGAAATAAATAGATACTAGAAGTAAACAATAAAATAAAACAATTTTGATAATAAAACTAGGAGATAAAAAAATTAAAACTATATTTATTTAAGGTATAAAAAATGTAATTGTCCAGCACTGGAATACTCCTCGATCTCAAACTATTAACGTCAAAAGCATCCATAGCGAGGAACAAACCCTCAATATCTCATTTGTCTTCACATTTCCAATTTTAAAGGTGATTCAATTGATAACTGGACTATATTTTAATTGTATAAAACGTACACTGTTGTACACAAAGCACTAAAAACCCTGAAAGCGCTTATACAAGAAATTTGTCGTGAAAACTCAATCACAAACACATATTTAGGCGACGTTTTGTAAGAATCATTTAAATAGTTGTAGGTATCAACCCAAACTAACAAATTGAATAAATAAGTGATAATTTAACACTTTTTCTGTATTATAAATTTTTAAATACGTTTATATTTATTGACATGACATTGACATTTTCCATAATTTTGAAAATTTAATTTTCCATTGACATAATTTTGAAATTTACTTCGACTTTGTACATATAGCAAAAGGTATTTTAATTTGCAACTGGTATGATTAAAATAATAAAATTTGATAATATCGTTCATGGTTGATTGTGTTGATCGTAAAATGAAAAATATAGCTTTCCATACCACATTTTTTATAGTATCTTTAATTAATATTGCACATTTTAAGATTATCAACATTTTACTTATGTAATTTATCTTAAGTTAAAAAAGTAGTACTGGCAACCCTAATTGTCAAATAAAAATACGTCGACTCGAAGTCGTTCAGCGAAGTCGAGTAGAGAATAAATTACAATGAAGATGGGAAATGGCGAAATCGGCTTTATGGAGTGTGTATCATAGTAGTTAAACAGTGTATCTTTAATGGTATTTCTTAACATTAGGCCAGTTTTTTGAGACTTTCTATTGTGTGTTACGGATTTAACAGACGAAGTTCGCTGTAGTTACATTTTTGACCTCAATCAAAAATGGATGTAAATAACATAAAAGAAATCAAAGATGGCGATCCGACGCGATCAGTGTTGTTGGAAGCGCCCTCTATACTGGATGTGCCAAAAGGGAATAAACAAAAACTTGAGATAAACGTCAAGAAGAAGAGGAGGCGCGGCAAATCTAAACGGAAGATCATGAAACCATTTTGTAAAATACCCTGGCAAGGAAGAAAGATTGACAATACCCAAAGAGTTAATCGGTTTCGTAAACTCGTCGTGACTAAAACTCAGGCACCGTTTAATAACAATCAATTTCTTATGGAGATTCACAAACCTGAGCCCGAAAATAATTTTCAAATTTTAACAACACCTTCCGCGCGTACTCGTGACTCTAGTTTCAGCGTGGACTCTGAGGATAACTATTTTTATTCTTTGCCTGAAGATGAAGAGGAGTATCTGACTAAAGAATTCTCTAGTGTATATGAAGACGCTCAATGTGAACGTTTGTCGAATATGTCGAAGAACGAGCTCATCCAGGAGTATCTCTTACTCGAAGCAAAATATGACAATCTCGTGAAAAGAACAGAGCGCTATAAGGTAAAAGAAAGTAATGACGACAAGGACTCCATTGTAGATAAGGATGCATCTATAAATGACAGAGACAGCATGATGACTGATAGGGACACTTCAGAAACATCTGTAATGTCTGGCTCAATTGATGAACCATCTTTCAAGGAGTTGCTGCAGCGCATGAAGGAGCAGGAGGAGCAAATATGTGACTTGCAGTCGATCAATGACAAGTTAAGGATTGAGAACGAAGGTTTGCGTCAGAGAACACAAGATACCAGTGAAGATTCTGAGAGTGACAGTTCATCCAGTTCGGACAGCGGGAGTACTTCCAGCTGCAACTCCAGCCCGGCTCGGGACCCCGTGCCTGCTGTTGTTAATGGGAACCATGTGCCTGTCAGTAATGACCCTGAAGTAGTGAACTCTCAGCCTTCTGAACCTCTCGTCAATGGGTTCCACAGCCCAGATAATTAACGGAGAATCAGTTGGTGTTGTAAAACTTTATAAGTGCATGTTCATTTGACAATAGTACTTTTCTTGGTAATATTTTAATACAACTGTGATATGAATTATGGTAAAAATCTTTGTCAAGGGACTTGAAAGTGTATTGACTTACAAATATTCTACTTAAGTATGCTAGAGTTCAAATCTAAAAGAGGAAGTGGACATGATAGATTGACAATGATTTAGCATAGCATAGATGAGCAGAAATAGAACATGTCGACTTTTATCAAATTTGGATGTAAGAAAATTGTCAAATATTCGCTGCACTTATAAAGTTATCCTTGAATTATGATTAATGTTATTAAACAGTGCCTAGGATTATGTAAATATGTTAAACTGAGCATAATATAAATGTGCTTTTAAATGCTTGCCTGAATTATTTTGTATAAAATTTAGATTTTAATTTACTGTAGGAATGTAATGGTGAGATCTCATAATATATTAGGTTTGTAGAATTTCTGTGATGTCCCCGTGGATATTTTATGAGTAATATAACATTAACTGATAAATTGTGTATAACATGTTGAAAGATCTCACTTTTATATTAATACAGTGCACAATTACAGGATATAAGTAGGTTTGTAAGTGAAGTTATAATATATTATTAGCCATTCAGTATATATTATGGTTGTTGATATTTTTGTTAGTTCATAATATTACATAAGCAAAACCAAATTAAATGTGTCAAGTTGAGATGTAGGATATAATTTTTAGAGTTTTGATATTAGGTATGTTTTCATTATACAGTGGTAATTATTTTATGAATAATTGAAAGTTTGATTTAAATCTACGGGCTAGGAAAGGAAATTATGCATAATGTTATTCGTCAATTTGGTTGGTGAGTGGTTTGTGTTGTGTTTGTGCAAATTGAAAAATGAATGCAACATTCCAAATTCATAAGTTGATCTTTCTTGTTAATTTATTTATATTGTAATAATGGGTCATATAACTAAGCACAATATCTATGATGTAAGTACCTACAATTCTGATTGTTTTATTTTTGTTCATTTATTAAATTTGTAATTTTCTAGCAAATCACATATATTGCCTATTGGTTTTACATGTGTTTGTGTTAATATAGTGAAAGCTTTGTTTACCCTCTCTGTAATATATTAAGAATATGTAAAATAAACAGGTTTTACAAACACTTAATTATTTATTCATTTATTAAGTAATTCTTAATCATATAAATACCTTCCTATTGTTATATTAAATGTGTTGCATCATTGGGTGACAATCACATATTGCACCAATGTGTCATAAAAATTGTAACATGCAATGGGATAGATTTTTGAAAGGATTTTCTAAAATGTCACGCTCATGTATTATGTTAATTGTCTAGTGATAATTTAAAATGAAGCAGATGGCAAATATTATTATTATATTATATAATTAGGTTTCATAATTCAATATAATTATTTATTTCCATAATATTTGAATAGACAATTTCCTATAATTACATATCACTCAATCCTTAGGTCTGATATTCTGCAAAATAGGAGATGGGTAGAAATCTGTTTCCAAGTCATGTACTTTATGTGCCATATTATATTTTCAAGAAAGCTGCCAGATAAAAATTACATATCTCTCTCTCGAAATGTGTCCATTGAAAAGGTCCTTACAGAATTAAGATTAGTTCAATTTTGTTAAGTTGTTCACCAAACTCTTCACCCATTTCTATATAGATTGTTTGTAGGGCCTTCAGTTTATAGTATGTACATAAAAGATGTATGTTATGTTATTTAAATTGTTTAAACTGTGAGTATACCCTTTGTGTATTTAATACAATTCTATAGGGTTTTTGTTACGATTGGTTGTGCAATTATAGAGGTCCCTCGCTAGATTTCAAGAACATACCTGTACTTCTGATTGTGTAACCACAGTCGTTATATAGATATATTCAATTTTACCACCAATGGAGATACTTTAGTCATTTCTTCTTATATATGGTAATATAATGTTAATTTTCATCTTTTCCGTCATTGTCATTTTGAGAGGCATTATTACATTCACCCACATCAATTTTATTTTTCTTTTTAACCTTGCTTTCTGGAGCATTAGGGTTGACACCTTTGTAAAACTGTTTGAGTAATGACATTGCCTCTTCAGCCAATAAATTTCCTTCAAGCACATAATTGTAGTCATAGAATTTGCTTACATTTAGCACTGTATGGCCACCGAATCTGTCATTTGCACAGCCATAAACCACTTCGCGTACATTCAACATTCTCAATGCTGCGGCACACATTATACATGGTTCCACTGTGACATACACACTTATATTAGAACAGAAATCTCGATAATTAATACTCTTATTCTTACAATAGTCTATGACTGTGTCAATGCAATTCATTTCTGCATGTCGTGTAGGATTGCGTGTCACATTAACACTATTCCGAGACTCTGCCACTATGTTCCTATTGATGATGAAAACACAACCCACAGGGACTTCATTGTCTTGTAACGCTTCTTGAGCTAATACTAGCGCTCTCTTCATGAATTCGACCATCTTCGTACATATGCGGAACTATTATTATTGTAGTGAGGTTATCCTTTATCGTAATTATTATTTCTTATAGCTAATTACCACGCATAGTGCAGTTGGAATAAATTTTTAACTTAACATTAAATAGCCTGAAAATATAAAAGATATACAGTGTTACTTTTATCATATGGATTTGAATACAAATTTTATTAAAATGAGCAAAACGGCTTAAGTGTATGATGATAGGCTTTATATTATAAGTAGGTGCTTACACTTTTCAATAATAAGTTTTGTGAACGTTCATACTTTTCCAACACAATATTTTATAGAAAAATCATAAATAAATAAAGTTGATTACTTTTAATTGATATGTTACATGTTATGACTAAACGTCAGCTGCAGCTGATCGACCCATGGGTGATGGGAGCATAGATATATTATCCTACTGACGTGATGGGAGTCACTGTCAACTGTCAAGTCGTGTTCACAGAACACCTATACTCCTGGTCGTGTTCAACTATTTTCTTATTAAGGAGTGTATTATTTTTTTAAATGTTTATTTTATTTTAAGTACTTAAAGGTGTATTTAATTTTATGTAATATACGGAAGTGTCTGCCATACCATATTTATTTCAATAAACCATAGTAGACATAGGTTTTATACTTTGTAGACTACAGAAAAGCCCGCGAAATTTAAAATCTAATGATTGAGGTATATACAATATACATTTTATTTGGTACTTCGGGTCTCAGAGGCCATATGTAATGCAAACGGTGTGTTTGAACTTTAGCGGGTTGAATTCATATTTAGTTACATAAAATTAAATTTCTACATTTAATTTGACTAACTTACATTAACTAACGACCAGTTTCACAATGATCGCGTGAAGTCTCAAATAGGTTACTTTGATACTTTCTGTCGACTAAAGCCAAAAATCAATTTAGAATTTATTACAATTAACTCCTTTTTAGTGTTTTTATTTTCTATTTACAAACTATAAATCTATATACAATATATACAAAAAATATAATATATATTAATTTAATATTAAAATATAATATATATATATATATATATACACAATATTGTAATACTTGCTTTCTTTTTATTATTTTATTCATTTTCAACTTATGATTACCCGAAGCCCAACCGACAATATGACACTGCTATACGTAATATTGTTGCCACACGATTTCACGTTTATTCTAAAACGCATAGTCAGTACACAATGTTACAGAGAATTGGGCGCCACAGGCCTATTTTATACAAAGATATATGTAGTCATATTATATTTAGTCGTATTATAATAATATAATGATTATGCACAATAAGATCTTTAGCTGGCCAGCTCATTTGAAGTGAATCATATGAATCTAATATGAATATAAAAAGTTTACGAAATAAAGTAAATGATACATAATTTCGCTTTAAAATAAGTCTTTATTTAAGTTTTATGTACTCTTATAACAAAATCTCGGTGGGAACATTTCTGGGAATTAGAGTCAGCATAACTCCAGTGCACAATAATAAAATATATAGTAATAGACAGGTTATTAGATAGGTATTCATTAAGATGAGAATATTTTTATTGAAGAGTTAAGTAGGATCAGACTCATCTTTGATATAATACTTCAACAGGTCAAATTTCTTCAAGTGCTCAATAGCTTTCTTATCCCACTCATTGTTATTAACAGTTCTTGGACTGGGGTGTGGTAAATATATGATCTGCAAAAGAAATTTTAGCAGTTAAAAGTAGACAAATAAATATGTTTATGTATAAAATGTTCCATTCATATATTTAATGATGGTCAACTAAATTGTTTAGTTATCATAATGTTCCTTACTGTTTATTTCCTTATCTGTCACATATTCAAACCTACTAATAGCTTACTGTGGGAATGATAAAAAAATAATATTTAAAAATATTTTAAGAGAAATAAAAATGAAATAATAAATTGAACAGCTTGTTTGCAATTGCCCAACCCTGCATCTATGGGTCTGCTTTCAGGGAGCATAAATAAAAAGTTTATAAAAAGTAAAATGCTTTCATATGGCATTACATGATACAATTAGTTGGTCATCAGTCCATCACCCTATCTATCACAGCATTCAAGTTACATAGCAAATATTTGTGTTTTAGAGCAATATCCTGTGAGGCATTTTTTTCCTGTTTTCTGTTAAAGTTGTGATATAAAAGACAATACATACCTCAATAGACTTATTTATAGGATATTTGTCCAATGCTTTGCGTGCCCTAGTTGCACAAAAATTACCAATTGCAACTATTTTCTCCACTTCATATAGTTGAAGTACCTTAACAAAGACAGGATCACAGATATTATACAGTGCCTCTACTTCAGCGACCTGAAAATGTTACATTGTTAGACACATATATAAGGAGCAAACAACCGGCCAACTCACCAAATACTGTGCTCATGTACATATTTAATCAACCTTAGATAAAATTATGTAGCTTGATTAATTTCACAGCATTTACATATTCTAAACAGTCACTCACTCTTAAATCTGATGGAGTCACATTACAACCATTGCTCTTCATCCATTGTTGGTTCAAATAGTTATAAACAAAACTTGTTTCAAAGAAGTTTTCTGGTGTTTTGCATATGTCTTTAAATAGTCCCCAAAATCTCTTGCCACTAACCTGCAAACATACCAATAAGTGTATATGAAAACAAATTAAAAAAATTGTAATTAAAATTTGATTTTATCGTTAATGCAGCTCAGTATATTTTTAAATAATTGATAAAGAGATACTCAATAGCTCTGATATCAACACTAGGTGGTGTTTAAAGATAGGTTTTTTTTAATAATTTGCAGACTTTCGCTCAAGATAAAGGATAGAATAAATTTAAAATTTGTTACATAGTTTTTGAAGTGTTATGTGAAAAGCAATCAGGGTTAAAAATTTGTTGATAGATGGCGCCAGTAGTATCGCAATGCTATCAAAGTTTTCTATATCTTGCATATATGTATATAAAGTTAGCACTGACACAAGCACATTCCAGCTGCTTTCTAGACATTAATACCTAGCTTGGTGTAAGTCTCCCTTATGTCAAATTGCTAGCAACATTTATTAATGTTGCTAGCAAATGCTCATTGATAATACAGCTGTAACTTTTTCATGCCATGTTACTAGGAGTGGCTACTGGTATACTTATACATGATGCCTTAATATAAACTGATTAGGGAATAAGCAATAGAACATTGATACAAATATTTTACCTCAGTTCGAGTACAGTTGAATCCATTAACTGGTCGGGTTTTTACTTCAATAGGTGGTTTACCCACTGGCCCTTCGATACCCAACCAGTCCCTCACTGAACTTATTTCACCAAAGGGCACCTGAAATTGAAATTGAAGAATGTTATCCGAGACATGCAATCAACTGGCGTAAAGAAAACACTAAAGAGTGGATTACTTCAAATCTAAACATTTATCATTGTGCTATCCTTCAGGACATAGCTGAAACTACATTGTTGTCGACCCATTATTGTATTGTTAAGTAATGGTGGTGATCCTCACAAGGTAAGAGGGTTTTAGTGCAAAGATCCTCATTACACCGCTACAGAGAATTATAAAATATTTAAACATTGTAAATGAATCAGCGATTTCGTTTGATAAAAGTGTTCAATACTTACTCCAGTTTGAGACATTCCAAATGGCCCTGGATTCATCCCAAAGTACATTATACGTTTCTTCGTTTTGCAATATTTTCGCACATACATTTCAAACGTATTTCTGGCGTATATAGTGGGATTATAAACGCATTTAACGGCCGCTGGTAATTCAAATTGCTCAAGGGATAGATTAAGTTCATCGGTAAGGTTAAGGAAATCATCGCTTAAGTCGTGAAATCTTTCAACTTTATCAGAATTTCCCGCTTCATTTGAGAAAAACGTTGATACTACTTCCGCACTCATTTTCAAATGATATACTTTATAGTTTTATACAGCGCTGTATATTGTTATTCTGACTTAAAACCACTACCAGCGAAAAGGAATGAGTAAACCGTAGCGTGCTTATGTTAACTGATAAGTATTGTTCACTGCACATATTTTATAATAGGTATTAGTATTTGTTTTTGAAATTATGTTGTATACATCTACACATAAACATGCAATAACGTTTGTTTTTGTTATTGTCAAATGTCAATTTGTCAATTTTCACATACCTACTCTGACAATTTGCACATATTAAATGACACATGGCACTATGACAGATCTTCCTAAAAGGTTACCAGATGAAGAAGACCACATACTATTTATTATTATAGCATGGATGTTATAGACAAAGAGTATAGTAACCTATGTTATAGAAATAAATAATAATATTATGGAATCCTTCATATGTATTCCTAATCAATCATTACATTTTCTCTGAGCTTTCTATATAAATAACTTTAATAGTTTTTCTTGTAAAACCTATCATGATGTATACATCACAATTTTGTTAAAAAAAACCCTTTATTCTAATATTATTGTAATATTCTGCATTTATTATATAAGCCACTAGTTTATTTTCACATAATAAACATTGTATACATGCCACGTTTGAGACGGCAACATTATAAAAATACTACAAAAAAAAAACAAACAAAATGTCAAAATAATATTTTGCCGGCCGTCGCTTGATGATGTTTTGTTTGGGTTTAAGGTTATAATAAATCCGGCTTTATGACCTGCACTTAAAGTTTTGAATTCATAAGTGTTATAACCCTGTACTGCGGACTATACGAATAAAATAATTATATAATGTAATAAATAATACTTATAACGACGTTCCTTACATTACGTCATAGTTTTCTTTTAGTCTGGCACTATTGCAACGTTTTCTGTGTAATGCACCATTGCATCAGGTGCTTGCGTTGAGAATTATTCACGGATATAAATTAATAGTGCATATCCTTAACTATTAGATGTTAAAGTGATGGGCAACTGAGTGGTAAACACTATGGCAAATATTACTGAAGATGTAATAAGGAATGTGACTGCGAGAGCGTCTGTGCCTTTAATATTTAGGCAATATGTTTCTAATTGGGCTATAAGCCAGTGGAGTGAAGACAAGTGGTGTTCAATATTTAATGACAAGGAAATACCATTTCGGTGCCTGATGAAAGATTTTGTTTCCGACGAGCCATGTTGGGAGCGGCGGTGCGCGGTGAAAACGATGACTTTCAAAGATTTCCTCCAGAAGTTGGATGGAGAAGAGTGGATGTACTTCGACTATAAATATCTCCATCAATGGTTACCTCCAGATAATGAGTTGTGTAAGGTGAATATTAATGCAGTTAGATAATTATATTCTACCTATGTCTTCAACCTATTGTTCTCTTACTCCTGGACACAGATCTGCTTTCAGAAAGAGAGGTTTAGACCATACCGTGCCACACTGACCAAGTGTGGATTGGTAGATTTAAAATATTCTTATAGACATTTCTGGAGTTTAGATTTTCACACAATGTCTTAATGTGAAGTGACAATTAATTTATAAAATGCATGGAACTTCAAAAATCTAAGGTGCCTGAGATTAGAAACTCCCACTCCCAGATAGAAAGGTTGAATTTCAAAATGCTGTCACTGCTTTTTTGGATAATTTGATTTTATTATCAGTAATATAAATTAAAACATGATGCTACCACTTGTAATAAGGGAGATTTACCACAAAGTTGTTTTAAAAAAAAATGTTATATGCAGGAATTATCCTGGAAGCAGTTTGGATACCCGGACAAAGGGGCATCACAGAGCACTCTGTGGGTCGGCAGCAAAGGGTCTCATACACCATGCCATCAGGATACATATGGCTACAACATTGTCGCCCAACTGTATGGAAGGTAAAAATATATGAAGGAAGCTCAGTTCAAAATTGTGATTGTGACATTTTAAAATGTTTATTTTTTTTTCAATATTTTGTTATTTATAATGTATTAAACAGTATATTTTTACAATAAGGCTTACTATAATGTGAATGACAATCAAAATTAAAAAATATGCATAATGTGATGTAAGTGCACACACAAAAGCAAATCCCTTATATCCCCTTTTTTGAATAAATGGTATTAAAAAAGCTTGAAATTAAAAAGTTGCCTTTAAATTTTATAAAGTTGGCCTTAAGTTTATTTCTGAAAATCATTTTAATATAATATGTGTGTGTAATACTACCAATAATGGTTATCAAAATACTTTACAGAAAGAGATGGATCCTCTTTCCTCCGGAAACTGGTGGCTTAATACCTACAAGAGTACCCTATGAAGAATCAAGTGTATATAGTGAACTTAATTTCTACTGCCCTAGTAATTTGGATAGTTTTCATGGTAAATAAAGTTTTTGAAAATAAGTTTTATATTTGAAATAAAGAATATTAATCTCTAAATACTGAAAACAATATCTGTCCAGTAGTTTTCAAATTTAAACCATATTTAATTTTTGTTAATATGTTCGTAATAGCGTGTAAATATTTTCTTTTGTTTTAGGTATAACTGGAGCACGCATGGTGGAACTTTCGGCAGGTGATGCTTTGCTAGTACCCCGTGGCTGGTGGCATTATGTTCAGAATATTGACCCTCTCAATATTACAGTCAATATATGGCTTCCACATGTAATAACAATTTTGAATTCTATTACCTTTGTTATTTTATAAATTAAAGAAAGGAAAAAATATGTAAATGTTAGTCATATTGTGATATTAAATAAATAAATTATCATTTTCAGGAAAAAGACACATCAGCCCATGTGTCAGAAGCTCTTATAAAAATATTAGTTGCTCAATTGTGTAAAGATCTGCCACAGGAAACAGCTAAACTATTAGTTAATCCCAATGAGGTAAGTCTCATGATGTATGAACTCAGCTATGCAATTAAATGTTTTAGCGAGGTCATTATGAGTCGACTGCATAGTCATAAAAGTAATAAACACATGATGCATTGACATCATATTTTATAATAGGATGCATTAAGATCATTACTGAGGGCCTTGTATTATGTACTGCTGGGCATGTGCCCACTGAATGATTAGGGATTATATCAATATATACTACTATATACAGGGTGAATTTTTAAAACGGGCCTTCAGGGCCAAATCCGAAACTATAAGGATTAGCGAAAAATGCTGAAAGGAGTTACGAGGCCGATTTTGATAAAAACTAAAACTGCATCCTTAGTTTTTTAAAATATTTTTTTCCTTAGCCGGGAATCGAACGAGTTCACTTTGAAAAAAATGACACCTCTATATTATTTCACTATCTGATAGTGTCGCTTATAAGGATAAAATTCTGAGAAGTAATGTTATGTGACAAATTAAAGTATACAGCTAAAAATATAGAGTTCTCAGGTTTCTTCATGATGCTGTCTTTCTATGTGCATAAGTAATATTTAATTTTCATTGAGAAAATTATTATAACATAATGTCTATAGTGTCCATATAATATGAGTGACTAAAACACATGCCATTATGCTATATGATAGTCGGTCTAATTATAAATATTGAAATTGCAGGATGACATATCTGACACTCCCTTGGCAGTGTTATTCTTGCAGCTGGAAGCAGTTGCTAAAGCTTACTTGGATAAAAAACGCAAGTTGCATCGCATCAAGCGACAGAAGACTCGTGACGACGACCATGAAGTAGCCGCGCCGGAAGAATTTGATCTCAATGCCTTACTTGACAATCCACAGAATAACTTGGAAACAGTTCCCATTATTAGCAATGAAAAACTAATAGAATTGCTTAAAGCAAATCTTACAGAGTTTGTTAATACAAATAAGTCTGTGGACGAGGATGATGTGGACAGCGCCCCAGGCAGCCTCTGTCTGACCAAGGCGGTCATTGACGCTTTCAGTCAGAGCAATGTGATTGATCTCGTAAAACAAAATCTATTTACTAGACTAACACAATTGTAGCATTATTTGACTGAATTAGTAAATTTTAATTGTGATATTTGACAAGGTTATCCTGTTTGATATTGATGTAACATCACATTTAATTATATTGCAATATATATCATATTTATAAATAAGCAAATACTTAGTACTTGCAAAATAGTGCTAAGCACAAAAGTATAATTTGGAATAAATATATATTTTAAATATTTTTGTCGCTTTTATTCCATTTTTTTGTATACACTTTAATTTGTAAGAAATGCAATAATTTACATTATGATAAATATTACTCGTCCATTTAAGACAATTTCGATTAGGAAGTTTTTATCCAATACCAACAACAAAAAATAATTAAAACTATTTACATAATCCAAAATTAATGTCAAAACACTATGGTTGTGTTTTCATTTCTATGTTTGTTTCCATTTAATACGTCGTTAGGTACAGGCTATGCTGGTTATAATCTCTTATACTATATAGAAAAAGGTATATGCAAAGTGCAGCAAAGAAGCGCAAAGTAAAACATTTAAATGTAATTTAAAATAATTTACTTTTACATTAAACTAATTCTTTTTCGGTTTGATATAAGCTTTATAATAGAAATCGCTGAACAGTATCACCATGAAGAGATTTTGTGGGATAAGTATATACGCCGGAAACCGCGGGTAGTTGCAATCTTTTGTTACCGCCAGAGCTATGAGATGTAATAGGACTAGTGTGAACTGCACCTGTAAAATAATGAAAAAGTTAAATTTAAAACGTCTTCGACTTGGAAAAAGTTGATCTTTAAAGAGATAAACAGATTTTCTTTCATTATAGCATAGTGTACCTAACACTTTCGATTAAGGAACCTTAATTAGGACACATTAATTTATAATACACCTCGGGAATTTTGCGTCGGGAACTAACAAATAAGAAATCAACTTAATTTATTATACTTTATAACGTTAGTGAGATGTTGGTCAGTGACCAGTTATGATTAATTTCTCAAATAATTGCCATTACTTCCTCGTGTTATAACGCCTTCTGCATTATTTTGTATGAAAGTTAACAGAAGTGCTACCCCTAATTACTAAGTTTGAATGCTTCGTATAAGTGTCTTCCCTTCAAATTAGAACACAACAGGGTTTAAGAATGTTGTTATTGTGCATCTATATGGGCCAATTGTACATAATTTGAATTAAATTTTTACTTACTAATTGCATTTGAGTGACATATTTCTTCCACCATAAGGAACTTTTGTAAGATTCATCCCACGTTGATAACAAGTAGTATGAATACATTATGATGTGTATTATTGAATTTATTAAAACTACAAACGTTACGTGCCCGCCTGTAATAAATAAATAGATTAAGATTAATTAATTAATTAGTTTTCTAAATTTATGTGTGAATTGAAACTAAACATATTGTTGGCCGCAGTTAGCAAGCTGAGTCCTAGAGTGAACGTGCAATCAACATAATACTATGATTATAATATATTTATATAATATTATGCATAGGGCAAATCAACTTCTTTTTATAATACAGCAATAGCAGACGACCATGCAGTTTACGTTATGATAAGTGGCTATTGTCGCCCATGGATATCTGTAATTAACTTCCGCCTCGGAAAAGTATGTCTCGCTTACCAAATCCTTCAAACTAGAACACAACAGCGTTTAACACTGCTATTATTAGGCAGAAATGGATGTGGTGGTGGTGCCGCGTAACATTCTCTTCCACTCAAGGTAGGTATACCGTAAAACTCATAATTTTATGGTTCATTACGTACCTGGCACCCACTTCACCATGCCCCATGAAACCGCTACCATTCCAAAATGATGATAAACGTGTAGGAATGATACTTGGTTTTGCTTCTTTCGCAACACGAAGAAGATCTGAAAAATGAGATTCGTACTTTTTACAAGTGAGCGTATTTGCAACAATTTAAAATATAATTGATTGATTGTTCTTATAATTATAAGAAAATATTTTAGCACTGCTAAAATATATTTTAAACAGTATTACCCAATCGTAAACAGATTTACGTAAGTGTTTACGTCTATTTTTATACATTTATGTACGTATAAAAACTGTATAGCATTATGCTACAACCACTCATTCAATAAGTGGCGAAAAGAAAGTAGGTAAGTATGTATAATAATGATTTACCGTGTCGAAGAGATCAGTAAGCTTGATTAGGAAGTATGCGTAGCAGACTTTCCATGCGAATTCAGTGCTGTGGGGACCCTCGTCCACTGGCTGACATATCCACGAGTAATGGTTTAGCCAGCCTAATTTTAAACTCTGCAATATATAACATAAAGGTAAATGAACTTTGGTAAAATAATTTACTAATATTATTGAATTTATGTAAACAGACTTGACCCCTACCTGTATTTATATTACAGGGCCTTTATAGCTCACGTGAAACAGATATCAGGTTTTTTGCAGGATTATGTATGTTTAAGTTAGAATATCTATTTTGTATTTGCTACCTGCTTTGCTATCTATAACGAAGCCGGTGCCATGGTTTCAGTGGAACAGATCCAATAATGGTCAAGTACCTGATTTTCGTGCAATAAACACTAGGTATAGGGTATAGGTACCCTATTTATAATATTTATCGATACATAATTATCAATAATGATTAATACCTAATATATATGCATTAATTTAAAATTGCATGTGTTAAGTTAGAATTTCAATATACTTGTTGAAGTAGGAACCGGTAATGCTGCCGCCTGAGTAGCGAATCCTGAAGTTCATGGACATAGGTCTGATAAGCAATTCTGAATTGTGTACAAGAAAAGGGATAACTTCCGAGGTCTATCGGACATTTACAAACTACAGATGCTTTTAAAATAAGTTAAACTTACATGATATACAACATAACCGCAACAAAATATTTGTACGACATTGTACAACGCGATCAAACGCCGCAAATCGTAGGCTGGACGTTTGCTCATGTAGTCTGGCAGCCACCGGCGTACCGTCATGAGGTATAAGAACATGATGGCCAGCCCCGGCCAGGGAGTTCGCATCAACGGCCAGTTTTGTGTCTTTTCATCTAGAAATTAATAAGTCGTCTTCATCATCAATATAACTAAGTACGTAAATATCTACGTAATTATTTCTGCCTCATTACAGCAGCGTTAAGCGCTGCTGTCTTCTGGTTTGGGTGTTATAAGGGAGACATACTTTTCGCGGGTAGCGGCACATCTCTGGCCGATCTCTGATAGGAATATCCTATCTGGGGTTTACAGATGTCCATGGATGGTAGCCACTTACGATCAGGTGGACTGTACGCTCGTCCTTTACTCCTATCATTTAAAAAAGATCTACTGTTCTATCTACTTTCAAAATAAGATTCGTTTAGGCTATATACCACGCATATGTACGGTAGAATTGGATTCTCAAATCAAACTGTACAGAGTTACTATGAGAGTAGTACCTACGTTTGTATCACCATATCCTATAGATTCTGGCTGTGTTAAAAATAACATACTTGTATACTGGTAAAGGCGCATGACTTTATCCACAGACCGTATATTTCTCTATCTGTTAGGTTGTTGTTATTTACATTCGGTATTTTAATGATATTTTTAATATAAAAATTATACCCGCAATATCTTCGTTGAGGTAGTAATACATTTTCACACATCCTTTCACTATATATGCCATGATTATCTATAGAACACTCATTAATTTATCACTACAACAGTCAGGACACATACGATCAGATTGGGGCTCACTCCACAACTAAAAAGTAAGAATGATTTGCCACATTTACGTTAAGTTCAAGAAATGGCATCGATACCTACTGTATATTAATGGATGTATATTCAATTTATTCAATTGGATTACGTTTTTAACAGATTTCCTTGAATCTATAATTTATTGAATGTGTAACGTAAAACGTATAAACAAATACGGAGTATTCTGTGACACTTGCCGTACAGGAGGTCACCTATAGCACAGTAGATCCTTATACTGTGCCTATAGGTACCTCCGTCAAACTTTCTTTGCTGTGCTAGAAATTTGTGAGAAAATGTGTAAGGAATCTTGAAGGATATAATTGTAGGTAAATGAAAAACGTAGGCTTTATCTGTATCGTGCCTCGAGACTGAGCCGGCACTCAGATTGTGAATTTTTTGGTATGACTTCCATTCATGTTCTTGTAATAAAATAACACATTTAAAAATGGCGTAAATCATAAATGTAAAAGTTTTTTATTTATCCAATACAACCATTATACCTACTTAAACTTCATTACGCTCGATGTAGCTCTAGTCATTCTTAATATTTTTAATACTTTTCGTGGTTATGTACAATACCTTGCAAGAGTCATCGTTACTCACAAAAATTAAAGTAGAGGAGATTGGGTATAAAAGTAACAACTTGTAGACAAAGTAATAAAAGATTTTTAGCATTATTCAATTCAAGATATAGTGCATAAATCTCTTAAACGTGATTTTAGTCATGAATTGTATCTAAGTTTTAAAATGTTTAATCATTTACCTGGTGTTTATGGAGCATTAAAACGATGAGGACTATAGAGTTAATAATTTCGACAGGATTATTTACATACTGATATAAAACTTTTTATGTTAAACTTAATTAATATTATAAATATAAAATGTAATATTTTAAAAACATGAATACATGTAATATTTTAAAAACGTGAAATAACATTTTTTTGTTAATTTTTATTAAACTTTTTGCTTAGCAGATAGAAACGGTTATAGGTACGTCAAGCTACGAGTATGTAGTCAGTACCTACCTACCATATATAACAAAAAAATTATGTATAAATTAAAATTATACCTATCACAATTGGAAGAGTAGTAAGTAATTGTTTCAGGTAAATTAATATATATATTCTTATAATTTTATTTCTGTATGAGTGGATGGACTGGTAAAATATATAAAGGTGGTAGAACCCTTTGTGGTTCGACTCCGGCGGCACCACCGCCACACCTATTTCTACCTAATAACAGCAGTGTTAAGCGCTGCTGTGTTCCGGTTTGAAGGGTGTGGTAAGGGAGACAGACTTTTCCGAGGCGTTCCAGCTTAGTCCTCAGGGGTAGCGGCGCATCTGTGGCCGACCTCAGGTAGGAATATCTAATCCTATCTGCGGTTGATTACAGATGTCTATGGGCGGCAGTAGCCACTTACCATCAGGTGGACTGCATGCTCGTCTGATACTCTTATATTATAAAAAAAAAAGTAGAATTATATTACTATGTAGTGGGGTACAATTGTTATGGCCAAAATTAGCCATGGCTACCTCTCCTCCTCCCCTCCTCTCCTTCTACCTTCCTAATGTGCCACAGTTTTATTTTTCTCCTCAGTATCCCCTACCTAACATAGTAGGTATTGAATTCTTCGTGAAATGACGTAAAGCCATGAATTTGATGTTTTTATTCAAATTATCAGTATTGTTTTCCGTCATTCTTTCGAGTGTATTCACCCTTAATGACCTATATTAACATAATGAGCATTGGGTACCTATATTAAGTATCTACGTTTCATGAATTTTGCTTCCTATTCATTTCTTTTCTTATGGTATTATACCCGTTTGTATGTGGCGACCAGCTAGGTAATATTGATATTTTCCATTTAACTTTTGTGAGAACAACCTAGTCTCACATAATTTAATTTCGTAGGTAGGAATATAAGGTAAGGTATTTGTAAACTGCTATTTGATATTACTTACAAATATAGCTTTTAACACACTTGTTCAACAGTAATCGATTGGGACTTACTGATAATTAGGAGTTGCTTGCAGATGCCCTACAACAGGTGAAATATAGGTACAACAGGTGGTCGCGAGATGCGCTACAAAGTAATAGGTGCAAACATCTAGGTATATTGTTTTTGTTAAATTAACCATTTTGTTATTCTTCTAAGAAAACGTTTATATCTGACAACCGTGAAGGTACTGAAGGCGCATAAAAAGTATTTGGCACGTTATATTTAATTTAGAATGAGGACACTAAGGTAATAATGCATTGTCATCCAAATGAAACGTGTATGCTAAATTTCAGCTCAATTGGGTGGAGTGAACTCATTTAAATTCAGTCATTTGTATGTAGGCATACAACTAACAAGGAATGGTCAATAAAATTTTGTAAAAATAGGAATAATAAAAAGCCATTATTGGACAATAAAACATTTATTCACTTTTGTAACTTCACCTGATTTAAATTAATAATTTTCTATGTCAACACCCATGTTCTGATTTCATACAAGTTGAGCCTATATTTATAACATAGATATTATTATAAACTTGAGGTATGTCAAATAGACTTAGGTATGATAAACATAAATTCAAAATTAATTTTAATTAAAATTTTGTAACTTGTGCATGGATATTCTTGTCTAAATTATTTAAAAATTGAATGTAGGTATTAAATCGTTTTCGTCATATTTTTTTATCTCATCTTAATTTTTAATCTTCGTCTTTTAAAATAGCGAAAAAATCATGAACTGCTTGATGCTATTTATAAGTATGTTTATATGTTTATTTCTTAAAGGGAAACTCTGGATGTTTCTCTACTCCGACGAAGAAGCTGAAATCGCAGATGCGTCCGTTCTCGCCGCGATCCAGGGCCGCTAATTCTGCCATCTCATTTTCATTGAGCTCAAAGTCCCACACTGATATATTCTGCAAAAAAATATTAAATATTTTTACTATAGGTACTTATAATGCAGTATCATCTTATTACTTTTGCATAGAGGGGTAAAAAGACAATGACAAACTTCCACGCCAACCGAGATTGATTGATGATTAAAATAATTAGAAACAGTTAAAATTATAAATTACTCGTTACGTACACAATTCAAAAAAATACTTTTTTTTTTAATTTCTGTATCTGTGTTCTGATTGTCTGTTTATTTACATGAAAACATTCCAAAACACCAAGATGCCCGTATAAAATATCAAAATTTGTATAGTCCGCGTAAAACTGCTAATCCGCTCTTAATATAGAAATTAATCGCGTCGCAATAGCAAATTGTATGACTACAACTGCTCGCAACAACTTCAGAGCGGACCAGCAGTTTGTCGCGGACTACCTATAGCTTAATACAGTATAAACTACCTGTTTGATTCTGGTAGGATCAGTGCTCTTAGGGATGGCAGCGACCCCACGCTGTAGCAGCTGACGCAGCAGGATCTGCGCCGGAGTGCGCGAGTGAGCTGCCGCTATTTTCTTCACCACGGGCAGGTCTAACAGGCTTGGATATTCTCGCCTGTTATTTCATCATTCGACAACGTCATCATTAGAATGTAATAATTCTAATCATTATTCCGTTTAAATATACTTATTGCATATTAAATAGACACGTGTAGATTCCGCGTTCCGTAACCACGCGTTTTTTCTTTACTCCCCTATTTGTTCAGTTGTAATTTTAATGAATAAGTACGAGTATTTAATTATTAACCGATAATTGCGTTTTTGAATAGAATACAATATGTTTTATACACTCACAGTACAATTATATTTGGATATCTACAACAACCAAAAATATTCCTTTTGTCATATTGATTGAGAGGCATGATGTAAAATTTAACGTACCCAGTTTTAGCAGCAAGATTATCAGCCAGGGCTTTAGACCCTAGAGGAGAGTATGCCACAACTGGTATGTCAAGACGTTTGGCGGCAGCGAGCATGGAGGACTGTTGGCAGAGCGCGTGCACTTCGATCTGCAGGCAGGCCGGCTTCTCTATTGCAGACAGCCGCAAGATCTGCTCCTCGTTCATGTTGGACACGCCTACGTGCCGCACCTTGCCCGACTCCTTGAGCTTTAATACGGTCTAAGAGGAGAAAATATAAAGGTAAGAAGACAAAATAAAGAAATACTTGAATTTACCCAGAGAAGCAAAATACTTTAGAGATAAAAAGTATCAATTTTTCAGGATTAATTGTTAAATTCAGAATCTCAAATATATGCTCAATAGATTTCGATATAAGTATAGGCCAAATTCCAGACAGAAAATTTTTAAAACCTTATTTATTGTTTTCGTATCACGTATAGGTTTTACTAATGCTAAAATTACAGACAAATACGTTATTTTATAACATTAAAACATAAATATAATTCGACGCGTTTAATATAAATGTCCCGTCGACATTCTCCTATGACTGTAAACCTATTAGAAAGAGATTAGAAGACCTTGAGGTAAGAGATACAATGTGGAGTACATAAGTGAGATTTTCACCTTTTGTCACGCATAAATTCTCTTCTGAACAATATTTCACCAGGACCGCATATTCTATGTGGTGGTCTGGTAATGCCTGATATATTTATAGACGTATATGCATGCACGGACTCGTCTCTAATAGTCAAGGGTTTTTTATCTTCCTCATATTTAGTACTGGCTTCACCCTTATGTTCTTGTAAAGAATTACTCATTTTCTTTGGTACCCGGTATACTAATACTTTATTTTCTTTACTAGTTCGTAAATTCCTTGACTTTTTGAGTTTGAATTTTTGCATTAAGTTATTGATTAGCATGTGAATCGGACTAGGACGTTTTGTCTGACGGCTAGTTTCTTTGGCTTCCTTAAATACACTTCTCATAGAAGATGTTTCAGATACCGGCCTGGATAGAACATGAGAAATTATCTCTAGACTGGGATTAGACTTTACATTATACTGACACCAAAAATCAAATATGTATTTTCCAGTGTCTGGTGATATAGTACATGGAATAGCTGGATTTCTAGGCGGAGAACAGATGTTTCCTTCCTTGTGTTCTACAGTTTCTTGCTTCGGCATATTTTATGTTCAATTTTTTTCAGTATAGAGGCGATTTTAAAAGAAATTATAGTTACCTACATATTTAGAATGCAGTCTGTCAATTAACTATTTATATCAGTAGATCATGTTTTGTATATATTCCATGGACATGTTCAGTTTTACAGCAAGAAACTGTGTTTACGTTCATCTTTGCTCCACATTGTGCTAAAAATACATGCTATTTTTGCTCTTAAATTAATCTTGCTAACTTTCTTTATCATTGTAGTTTAATGTAAGCTGCATCATGAATAGCATAATAAATAAATTTTGGTTTAAAATTCAATACGGTTTACATTTTGTGTCTAAATGTCATATATTTTGTTATATTCATATCAAAGCTGACAGTTTGAAAGCTCTACCTAAATAATCTATCATGTTCATTATTATTATTCTGTGCATTAATGGCCAATGATTATTATCGGTTTCGAACTACCCGTGAATATAAAGGTAAGATTTATGTAACAAAGTTACGAGCAATCTGCTTTTGATTAGCATGGCACGCTATTTAGACACATCATCAACAACCCATTACTGTCCCACTGCTGGGCACGGGTCTCCTCTCATAATGAGAAGGATTAGGCCATAGTCCACCGCGCTGGCCGAGAGCGTATTGGTAGACTTCACATATCTTTGAGATTTTTTTTTATAAATCTCTCTGGTATGCAGGTTTCCTCACGATGTTTTCCTTCACCGTTTAGCAAGTGATAATTAATTTCTAATACGCACATAACTTTGAAAAATCAGGGGTGCGTGCCTGGGATTTGAACCTGTCCGAGGTTCAAATCCCTCGATCGAGAGGTCGAGTTTCTTAACCACTAGGCTATCACTGCTTACACGTTTAGATCTAAACCTTCATTTCTAATAGAATAAACTCTATTAATGAAAATTAACTGTCTGTCTATAATTTAAAAATAATTACCTACTCTATTTTAGAAACAATATGTTTATTATCGTTATACTATCGTTTTTTTATATTTTTTTGTCAGGTTACCTGCACAACGCTTGTATATTCTCTTCGTCGTATTGTCTTGGGAACTAGTGAAGTAATTAGGGACTTTCACTACAGAATAGGTAGGTACCTACCTGCCATATAGTTGATAACTTTCACTCAAACGTGAGAATACTTTACAGCTTTACTATCAAGGTTAGGTATAAGTATCTAAAAAGGTTTATAATTATTTCGAAAATGTCTTATTCTTCGAAAACTCAAATAGGGCTTTCCTATATATAAATAAGGGTTAAATCACGAACCTACCTACTGTGAAAATCGTCGTGTATACCTATGTACCGTAATGTAATAGAATAATACATAAAATTTTATTATTCATAAAATAATAAAAGGTTAATTAACGTTCTGCGTAACTCGAAAGTGAACGTTTACGATAATTGAAATGATTCTATTTTGCGTTGTAAATATTGGTACCTATAATAACATTAGTAGACATTTTATATTCTAAAGCTCAGGTTCTAAGACAAAATACTAAATATTATAATTGATGGGAAATTTAGTGTTTGTCCTGTGAAATTAATTTAAATACCTATTACGTTCCTACATTGTTACATTGTGATCAAACACTTCACCATACGGGCTCTACCAATTTGTGAAAATATAGGGACTAGAGGAGGGCTTCCAGTACAGAAAAAGAAATAACTATGTTTTCATGATGTATATTTAAATATTTATTTAATATCTCAATTGGCATTTATTTAAAAACGCACGTAAAGTTCTTAATCGAATTTTGAATGATTGCTTGTAAAATTTTGGCGTAAAATTTCGGAGTTTTTTTTTTCTTTATCATGGTTTTATGCAAATGTATGATACTCATAATAGAAGGTTCTGCGTTTAGGGATAGGAACTCTATATTAGATTGCCTCAAGTCGACATCCTCATACGATCCTTCCAGGCTGCCATCGAAAGACTGTATCAAAGTTGCCAAGCGGTCGTCCCCGCCTCCCGTGCAGCAGGGGCACAGAAGTTTAGGCACCAAGTTACTACAAAATAGTTTTTTCTTCGAAATTAGAAGCGTTTCCTTCGGTACAGATATAGTTGATGTCTGAGTCATGTCAGTCATGACTTGCGATGGTTTAAAATAAACAGAGGCATCGTTTACCTCTTGACCAATCTCAATAATAGGACGACTTGGACTGAACGTTGGATTGTTCGATTCCGTGCTTTCATTTTTTATGATATTTTGCTGCTTATCCTGTCTCCTGACGGGAGATCTGTACACCTTAGTCCAAGAGAAATGATCGCATAATTTATTATTTAATATCTGCGACCGACATTTTAAACTTGTCTTGTACGACGAAGGGCTCTTTGTTGCAATTTTTGGGTAACTGCAATCTTTGTAAACGGCGTCACTTCGATAATTAAAGTTCACATCTTTTGTTTTCGTGTAAGGGGAATGGTTTTTCTTTATGCGTGTGCAATATTGAGGAAATGTTAAACCCATTTTGAATTGTTTTTTGTTTGTTGTTCCATTAATCAGGTGTAATATTTAGAATGAATTGATTATTACATATTTTATTTATAAAATAATAATTTTGACGACATATCACTTTTGAAAGTTCGTTAGTAGTTTGACAGATAATTGAAATTTCAAATTTTGAAAACATTGCTATCTATACTGACACAGATTTGTAATATTTGTGTAATAACTAATATACAATCATTATTATCTGTGGTTAGGTGTTAGATTTCAATGTATACTAGGTGGGTAGGTACCTATCCACAGGACGCAGAGTCTGTAGACAGTTCTATAGTTTATCTTTTTCTGTAAGCTCTTAGGTAGAGTTGCATATAATGCTGTGATAGGTACTATTAGTATCAAAGTAGGTACATACCTTCCACACGGCAACAAGATCTGTAGTAAGGTCAACCTTCATGCTGCCGTCATGGTTGGTAGGGTGCAAGTCTCCGGGCACGTATTCAAAGGCGAAGGGCACGTGTATCAGGTACAGATCGATATAGTCCAGCCCTAAGTCTTTAAGGGAACCATTGAAGCATTCTTCGACCAGATCCGGTCTATTTCCTGTAAATTTTGATAAAGCATTTGGTACATTAAATAATCTTTATCTTTAGGTATAATTTGGTTTTCTTTTAGTTTTCAATTTTATCTTAGTTAATTATCAGAAACAAACCCCTTATGCCCCTAGACTTTTAAACATGTTGCTATAGGTACAATCAATGGTAGATACGAGTACATATGCATCGCACCATAAATAAACATATTTGAACTATAACTAATTTCGGTAGAAATGACGTAATCCCCGAACTGTTGGTAGTAATTCTATTTTAATAACACTTTTTATATGATCACCCTTGTGCAAAGTCACAGAGATACATTGGGGCAAATAGGGCATGGATCCAGCGAGTGTTTTATTGAATGGAATTTCATACAAAACACTACAAATCACGTAGTAATTATACAGTACATATTGTGTGTTTGCGTATAATAATACCTCCTGGCGGAATTTTTGTGACAATAAATAGTTCCTTTCGCTTGGCAGGGTCGTTGCCGATCCACCGGTTGAGCGCTCGGCCCAAGGCTGCCTCATTCTCATACGCTCTGGCTGTGTCGAAGTGTCGGTAGCCCGCATCCAAAGCCGCGGCTACTGCCTTCTCTAATACTTCATCGGATGCCTAAAACAATGCTTAATCAATCAGATTACGAAGCTACTATGGCAAGGAACATGATTTTATCCTAGGACTGTTATTTCACGAGAAACTCATACATCGTAACATTAGTGCCGTGATTAATGTTAACAAAGTACTAGATAATTTCCGACATCCTTATAAGCACGTATAGCAATTAATTATTGTTGAATGATATTAAAAAAATATTTAGGGAAATAGGTTTTGGCAAAATATAATATCATTTATATTATGGTAATTTTTATTACCTTCTTAATTTGTTCATATTATAAATATAACCAATATTTATGAGGGAGTCATTACGTAATAATTCCATTATTAATTGATCAGTACATAATATATCTAAATAGTGATTATATAATAGGGATCATAAGTAGACATATTTAGAAGAAAATTGGCTTTATAATGTATAATACGTATTTATTGTTAATTTTAAAACTTTGACTAGTAAATTCAAAATTAATTAGTCTGCTTGACCGCTGGTTGGCAAATATCATACATTATTACTATGTGCATTATAAGTGGTTAATAATATCTATAATATACACGTAGGAAGGTAATAACCATTTGCCTGTAGGTACCGAATGTCTAGACTAGTCAGGAGCGGTAGTGAACACATTACATCAATGACTGGCTCCACAACGTACCTAATTCTGTTCGATATCTAAGTGACTATTTAGTACCTATCTATCTAAGATTTCTATCTACTCTACTGTATGTTCAACCTATTCTGTAAACAATAAAACAAGTAAAATCTTATTGAAGAACATGTAGCTACTACTGTAATATCTTGTATCTAAAATCCGGCTACATACAGTTCTAAAAAATAAAAAATAAGTACCTACCTAACTGTAGGTGCTTTTGTGAACTTTTTTCCACGAGTTCATTCACAGGAACTTTCTACTAAAGCTACTATAATTACAATGGACATAGCTTAGCATAAGTACAAACATGTATTTGTTAGAGATAGGTAATATAAGCAATTACTGATCCGTTTTTCAAAATTACTTCATTGGTGGAAAGCTACACTATTTTCAAATAAGTTCACCAAACATTATTGAAACATAGGTTAAATAGTAGGTAGGTACCTAATTATCAAAAAAATTAAAAGTTAGTTGCAGGAATGTATGTTTCTAATAGTAGATAAATAAAGGGAAACACAGTAATAACATATTATTTTAGGTATGTATTCACAAAAATATAATTGTTTAGCACACAAGTGTGGGCGTCGTTCTTGGAACTGTCATATTGATAAAATATTTTAACTCAAACACACGTAACAACAACACAAAACATCATCTAATCTTGTACTCGTATTTCTCTGGACGTTTTCCTGCTTAGATTAGTCACGGTACGGAATATATTAAATGCGTATATTGTAGTTGTACGGATATACATAAATACTTACTTGCCAAGTACCAAAACCGATGCGGGGCATACGGTCGCCGCCTAGCACGAAATATTCCGGTACAGACATTGCGTGTACAAAATTATATATGCCTAATAACACTTGATTACTGCAGAATATTGATTGACGATACTACTTTTATACACTTTTCATAAATAGTTATACGCGTAATATTTGTATTACACGCGAATTATTTTTTTATTACTGAGAGGAAAAAATAAATGTTCGTGCAGCTAAAACCTTGGTACAAAACGAACTACAATGTCAGAGGCTACATCGCTCTACCGGTTCCCTCCACGACCGCGTCTAACTGTATTTTGCTCCAATCACACCTGTTATCTTATTAAGCAATATTTATTTACCTGATATGCAATGTTCTTATTAGTGATCGAAGGCAATAGGTCTTTGACTGATTATTACCGTAGATTATTATGCAAGTTTAATGTTTCATTATATGTATTATTGATTAAAATATACATTATAAAGATAAGTAATAAATAAAAATTTAATTAATTTCACTTTCTCATATTTCTTTTTCCTATCCTAATTATTTTTATATCAAATAATATGACTCTTATATTTTATGGGGAAAAGGAATTAAGTTAAAAGGCATAAAGTTAATTAAGAATTTTTTATCATTTAAAATACTTTCTTTTGTTTATTCCTTAGATTTTAATCCAGTGTCTGGTAAAGCCTTGATATAAACATACTAGAAAATTTATAAATAGAAAATTAATTAAATATTTTTTAAATTATTAATTATTTCTTTAAGTATGTTACAATAATTGTATGTAATCAAAGAGAGTACAATAATTGCATAACTTATAATGGTTACAATCTTACGACTTATCAATGATCATTATAAAGTAAGTAGGTACCTAGTAGCAATTATAAAGGAATTAAGTACCTAGTTACGCAGAAAACTTGTTTGCTGATTGATAACCTTTATTATGCTATTAGAATGATATAAAGTAAGTACCTACCTAAGTACCTAATAGGTTTTTGTTTCATGGTATGAACTGGAGTTGCAAACGGACATATTTTCAATATTTTGTTTGTTGACGAGAGGAGAAACCTTCCAAAGGTACCCTGTGCCGTGGGAGTGACACCAAGGTATGTGAAATTTCATGGACTCAGGGTGGCCGTTCTCGGTGCTACGTGTGGATTCCGGCATCTCCAACTTGGACTAGATAGGCACTCCAAGCACGATAAGAGAGAAACACCTTCCGAAGGGGTGGTAGATTGATGACGTTTAAAAAGAGTTCTATAATAAGCAATTTCGAATACTTAAATGAAATTTGAATTAGAATTTGTACCTAGATGAGCATTTATAACATCTGTAATTGGTCTTTACGATGTATGTGGCCACTCATATCAGGTCTTCCCGGTGTCGCTGTATGAGTTATGACTGGTTCGAGCTCCTACTCTTGCTACCTGCAACCTCGGAAGCCCTTTTACTCGCGTCTTACGACAGGCATTGGGTACCACATTATGTGTCTTCCGGTATCAAGACTGCAGGCACAACCATTGTTTACTAAAAATGAAAGTAGGACTTGTACTATTTTAGATTAGACTTTAGATAGGGCTATTTGAGATCGTTAAAATCATAAGCATATATCCAGACGCACAAAGTAGAACGAACCACGTCCAATCCTGTTTTTGACGGTCATGTTTGTATAAAATGAATAATCAATTTTTAATAGAAACATCTTTAGACTTTTCCATGATGTTTGCAACAGTGTATTTTAAGAGTCTAGGTAGGTAATATTATAGTAGCTTGATAATAATGATCTTTCTATGTAGTGGCTCATCCGGTAGGTATTATAAGCGTCTTCAGACAACCTTGGCTGCTTATAACTAACTCGTAACTCTATTTTATTCATTGTAGGCTTTGCCTGATGGTTGACTTGAGTATACTCATAGCACTAAGTCCGCCTTTGTATTATCTTCTAATCCTGATAATAATCCTGACGGAGTCCATGCTTCTAGGTACCTACCTACTTATAAGAAAAAAATACCTAAGAGGGGGTATTCTAGAAACACAGAACTTATTTATTTAGTTACATAATTAACTATTTAACGTAAGGCGCTTAGGTTTACAAAGCTATTTGAGTAGGTAATTAAATTATCATTGCCAGCCAATTCAGTCGGCCAACAACGGAACAGATTGATTCAAGGTACCCAAATAGCGTGACAATAATTGCAATAGGGGCAAAGTGGCTACTGTATTTGTGTGAGGATATTCATTGTTTGTTACTCTACAAAAATTGCACACATCTGTAAAGAAAAACTGATATCTTGCGGTTCACATCAAAGCGTTCCCGTTATAAATACAATTCGAAATAATGGGATTACAATGACACGGCTATTAACAATATCTTGTTGGCTAAACGATATAACAATGTGGCACTTGAGGTTGCTAGATTGTACAATCTGTCAATGACATCTAAATCGTTTACCATGATTACAGAATATTTAAGTAGTCGCGTACAAGTTCTTTTGATAACCATTCACGCGTGATGCAAAAGTTGCGCTTGAAAACATTCGCTATGAATGCTTAATAAACAGCTAAGTGCAAGTCGAATGTGCACATGGAGGATTCCGTACCACCAAGATATTATAAACAGTAGGTATGTATATATATATAATATAGGAGTAGTAGATGAGCATGCAGCTCACCTGATGGTAAGTGGCTACTGCCGCCCATGGACATCTGTAATCAACCCCAGATAGGATTAGATTCCTACCTGAAGTCGGTCACAGATGCGCCGTTACTCCTGAGAACTAAGCTGGAACGCCTCAGAAAAGTATGTCTCCCTTACCACACCCGTCAAACCAGAACACAGCAGCGTTTAACACTGTCATTATGATGCTGCAGTAGGTGTGGCGGTGGTGCCGTCGGGGTGGAACTTCAGAGGGTTCGAACCCCTTCAAAGATTATATTAAGATAATTAGGATTTATGCTTATATTCGAGATCAGATGCCTTTAGTCCCTGTAGTTCCGGGACTAGAATAGGGCTACGGTATCCCCTGCCTGTCGTAGGAGGCGACTAAAAGGGGGCTTCCGGGGTTGCAGGCGGCAAGAGTGGGAGCTCGAACCGTCCAGCAAGCGACCCCGGGAAGGACGGCGGTATGTGTGGTCGCATACCGTCGTAGACACAACATGGTGTGGGAGGAGCGAAAACTGCTCCCCCTGGGTAGAGCCCGATCGGGGCATCGCGCTTGGAGGGCTCCGGTTGTGTTCCGTCGGAGATCCCGGAGTTCTCCAACAAGCGTTGAGGACGGCCACCGGGGGGGTTTTAGTGCGGTAAAAATCCCACATAACCCGGCGTCGCTCCCACGTCGTCGGGTTCCTTTTGAAGGTTTCCCCCTCGAGAAAAAAAAAAGGTGCCTACATTAATCAAAATAATTTAATAAGGTAAAGTTCATCTACATTGAATCCGGGACGAATAAAGGTCTACAAGAGTTAATGACGATTTAATTTATCTTTAAAACGGGTAAATAAACTTTGGTCGGTATCATGAAACGATATTTACCGCTGCATTGCTTATACATTTACACTTAAATGGAATCTTATTTTGTTGGCAAACCTACATGTATTAGTGCGTACATAAACAGGTAGGTATTTTATAAGTTAGGTATTATATACCTACCTAGTTACCGAGGTTCCAGCTTCAACTCTCAGTGGAATTAAAGTTTATTGCACACAACTTCACAGTGTATCGTATTTATGCTACAAAACCAATTAATATTTA
The DNA here is from genome assembly GCF_041222505.1 of Epargyreus clarus. Classification (NCBI taxonomy): domain Eukaryota; kingdom Metazoa; phylum Arthropoda; class Insecta; order Lepidoptera; family Hesperiidae; genus Epargyreus; species Epargyreus clarus. Next base: position 7,713,462 of record NW_027332214.1, read on the forward strand.
TATTAAAGTACAAAACAAAATTTGCACTGTAATTAATTATTAATTTGCCTTTTAATAAGTAAGTGTCAGATTACCTAGTGGATTACGTCCAAACAAACGTGTGTAATGTGATATTAGTAACAAATTAATTTTCTCACATACCCTTAAAGTAATAACATCCTTTTGTGTGGTACAAACAGTATCAGTTTCTCTTTCAAGCGGCGGTCGTATGAATGAGCAGCCGTCACAACACTCGTGAGTTCACCGGAGCGTACGCCCCATTCAGCCTCCGTTGATTGCGGTCCCGATAACATCTCTGGAGAATTATGGGGTTGCAAAGGGCGTGGTTTTCAAAAGACCACCCTCCATTGTATCACAATATTTAAAGTAACGATTGGTAGGTTTGATTTTAGTTTGCTCAAATTTCGTGGTTCGTCAGTGCGATGGATTCGCCGTCGGTGCAATCCGGTTCGAAGTGCAGTAGTTCTGATTTCAGTATAAACAGGATATTAGGGGAAACACAAAGCAGTCAGGAGCGACCTGATCCACCGAGTTGGTTGTGCTGTACCCGGTACCAGCCGCCCCGCTTACCACGTCAGTATCTTACTAAATATTATCATAAAGTTAGGTAGATTTGGAATCGTATTAGGTTTTCCAGAATAATTCTATTAAACCACATCAGTAACCTACTGATACCCGCTAGACATGGGACTCATCTGAGAGGGAGGGTTTTAGAGCCATAGTCCAAATGCGGATAGGAGACTTCATACACCTTTGGAAACTTTTTTAAGAACTAGTAGGACTCTATCGAAATCTTAAACAAATCGAACGCAGTTATTATAGCTGATGGAGTTTTATGTGCATAAACCCTTTCGACATCATTTCAAATGCAATGGCTTTGTGTTAGATAGGTATTGCTTTCTGCAGTAATATTTAGTTTGGCGAAAAAATCTAAAGGTCGTCTGTAAATAAGTCTGTGAAATTAGGAACTTAGTCCTGTGACCTGTGAAAAAATATTAATTATCACGATTTTCCAGCCCCTCCCAAAATATTTCTATCCTACAGCCGCGATATAACAGTTTTTACCATAATATGACTAAGTTTTAGGCACCTATTAGGTAGGCAAGCAAAATATCAGTTCTCTCGGTATTATTGTTTTCGTTATTAAAATCATTGACTTAGTATCACTGTTATCGTAATAAAACATTCAAGTTGAATGACCAAGTTCGCTAATTAACAGGCAGCGACTTATTTTTATTAATGAACCAAATACAGCAAGCGGTTCGGCTCGTGTAAATTGTGAACTTTAAAAATGTCTCTATTTAGATAAAAGACGTAATCCTCTAATTGTTCAAACAGGCGGCATGTTTTAAGTGTTATCTATATCAATAATATATGTATACCTATATTGTATTACCTATATTGTATAATGCCGAACTGGTAGTTTAAAAATGGTATAATGTATTTTTTTATTTAAAATATTTCCGTGATAAATTGTAATTCCTGGAAAATTTGTTCACCTGATTCAAACAAACACAAAAGCAACAGAAAAAATATATTTATACTTTACCTAACAGGTATTTAAATCGTAGTATTGTGCATTTAGTTCCTTTTTAACACGCTTTTATTAGCTTGGGTTGTATGTATGTATGTATGTATGTGTGTATGTACGTAACAGAGTAACGGAATCTTTGAACCCGATTTCTATCCACTTTGAACGTTCAGGTTTATTCAAAATTTTTAAAAATTATCATCTACCGATGACAATACAAGATTTTAATAATTTTGTACCATTGTCCTTATCAACATCCTCAGGATTAACGATTTTCGAGGCGAGAGAAAGCGCCTTAGAGAAAGTTAGAAGATTTTTAGTTTTGAAAAATGTTTAGTTAGTTTTGAAAAATGTTTAGTTTTAGTTTTGAAAATAGTTTTGAATAATGTTATTTACTGAAACATATATAATGCCATCTTGTAGAATGATTTTTAGGATTCCTCACTCAAAGGGAAACGAAACCCTCCACTGTCTGTTCGTGAGTCACAGGGCTTTATCTCTTAAACCGTTATAGATAGACACTTGATTTTTTACAGACGATGCATACCTAATAAATGACGCACAACAAATACTAAAAATTAATAAAATTAATATATTTCAAAAAAGCGTGGGGTGCTCCACTTGTCAGTTTTCGAAAAGCACCCCACACTTTTTCCACAATTATACTATTTACTGTTCCTTAATTGATTCCTAGATTGAAAATTATTTTTTAGTTTTTTGAACTATATTTATTATAAGAACACTATACTAGCAGCAAAACCCGCCGTTGCTCGGGTTAAAATATATAGCATGTTTGATGGTATAAAAAACGCAAAAAAATATCACCAAAAATAAATACAAAAAAGTTCAAGAAGTTTAATAATAAAATGAAGTTCATAAAGCTCAGTAATAAAATGTATTATTGGGGAACTTTTCATAAAAATTCGCGCATAGAGCATGCAAAATTTACAGAACTTACTTATACATTCCAGATTGATTTTAACACTTGCAGACGTTTTGGAAGTTTTACAGATAATTTCAGAAATTTCTAGAACATTTCGGATGGTTTTTATCAGTTGCAAACATTCTAGAATTTTCTAGATCATTTTAGAACATTCTAGATTGTAACTGCTTTAATAATAATACTAGATTTAAGAGATTGCTGTTTCTCGATCATTTCGGATTAATTTAAGAAGTTGCAACATTATTTTGAAACATTCTAAATAATGTTAGATTTTTTATAAGTTTCTAGATCAGTACAAAAAAATCAGAACTTTCTAGATCATTCTAGAAGTTCTCTAAAACTTTCTAGAACAATTACAAACATCGCACATATTTTGGAACTGTTTAGGTCATTCCAGACATTTTTCGAACTTTCTAGAACATTCTAGAAATCATAACTTTCCAGAAGCTCACATGAGTTAGAGAAGGACATTTATATTCACATTTACATTACTTAGAGTAAGACAGATATATTATTTCACATTTTCGCCACCTTCCTTACGCACAACAGGAAACCAAGGGGTATCTGCCATTGCAACAGGAAGTCCGAGTTGGGGATGATAGAGAAAACTGTGAATTTACGTACTAACATTAGCATTTTATAATATATTTAGATTTAGATTACTGCCTTGTCACGTTGTGTGTTTCTCGGGTCAGGGTCAATGGTAAATATTCCAATTTATGTGAATTATTTACGTTAAGCAGTGAAACTCGGCGTCTCAGTCCGAGGTTCCTCTTACCTCTTATTTTACAAAATAATTGCTCAAGTGCAAGTCGAACTCGGATACGGAAGGTTACGTACAACCGACATTTTTATATTTTTCTTACTTTTAGTATTTGGTATTATATCTGCCACTGAAATACATTGTAAAAATTTGAAATGTCTACCTATTACGATTCGATAGCGAAAAACGTCGAAAAATAACGTTTTCTTGCATGGCGATTACCATTTATTTTTAACTTTTTTTATTTTTAGTATTTGTTGTTATAGCGGCCACCTTTATACATACTCTGTAAAAAAATAAGTGTCTGTGACAGACGGAGAGACAGCGGAGTCTTAATGATAGAGTTCCGTTTTTACCCTTTGGTTACGGAACCCTAAAAAGTTATGTGCATATTAGAAAATCATTATCACTCGTGAGGTAACCTGCATGTATGAGATATGGTTAAAAAGTTCTCAAAGCTATGTGAAGCCTAACAATTCGCAATTCGTTTGTAAGTAATGCAGTCTTGCTGTGGTGTGGACGTGTCTTTTGTCATAATCGTCAATAGTTATAGTCCTAGTAGTTCTCTAAGAATGTATGAATACACCCGAAGCTACATCACATTATTAATAAATGTTTTAAAACTAAATTATGGCCCGAAAACTTTTGATAGAGGTGTTGGTCACTTTTATTAACTAGTCATTATTGGTAACTACAGGTAGTTGAAACCCAAATTGATTATAGTAGGTAGTAAGCAGAGTAGGTAGGCAGCGCAATTAACGTTTAATTTCATGTCGGTGGTTTGTTGTCGAAGGACGAGTTTTAGGTATCACGATTCTCATTTAAACGAAACGCAATTTTTTGTCTAATTTTAGGTAGTAACACCATATCAGCGAGTCGCTCTCGTCGTTCCGGGCGCCACGCCCGGGTCCCTTTTACGGGAGCGCAGGCAGCCGCCCTCGAAGCGGCGTACTCTCGCGCGCCCTACCTCGCGCCGCCCGCCCTACGAGCCCTCGCTGCCGCCCTTCAGCTTAGAGAGGATAGAGTAAGTTTGTGAAATTGTATTATGTAATTCATTACTATCAATTACAGTCTATGCATTGGTATTTTATCGTTAGGTTTATCTATTTTAATAAACGATATGTGTGGGTAACATGTGCTTTTTAGTTACGTCTATATGCGGATATGATGCTAAACACAAATGAAGTTAGCCTTGTCCGATCTCAGTCTAAAGGCGATTAAAAGTATAGACATGGTAACAGTTAACAACATTGTCAATAAATGAATATAATAACGTTGTTTTATAAGTAAACAAGTGAAAATTCCTATAAAGATATTATTATGTTTAATGACAAAAATAATAATTTAAGTATTTGGTTGGCTAAAAGTTCACTGAAAGTAGAGCATTCTTAGTAGAAAAGTCCTGATGGATGGAGGTCACTCCTATGCCGTGTAGCGGCCCTTATTCGTACAGAGTGTGGAAGAGTATCAGAATGAACTTTTATTTAACGTTTATGGTTATTGTTTTTTTTACTATACTAATTAAATAAACATGTATGTTATTAAACGTTTGAAACTTCAGAAAGATTTTGTGTAATCGTTGTCAATACTCACTCAGTTTTTTTGTAATAATACATAGTATAATATAGTACGAGTATATATTTGAAATAACCGTCCCTTTGACGGAATTTGAATCCTAGGAACTGTTTTGTAGCTTGACCATTGAACATGAACCCACAAAAAGTGTACGATCTTAATTCATTATAATTAAAGAAAATTATATTTCTATCTTTTCTTTTATATGTTCTCTTTTTTTGCTTTCTATTTTTCTATGTAGTAAGATTTACTTTTATTTTTTTATTTGCAGATCAAAATTTGGTTCCAAAATCGTAGAGCTAGGGAGAGAAGAGAAAAAAATGTTAACATCACACCTCCAAGGGCAGTTACCCTGCAACCCACAGCGGTCTCCCGGGTTACTTCACAGGACTTGCGACTACCTTGGAACCATTCTTTTTTAGATAGTAATTTAACTCCAACTGATTACAGACAAAAAGTCGTAGATAGTACTGCGTATTCTTTAGTTTCTAGTGACTCAGGTTCTGCAATTTTTTACCCAATTAATTATGGTAGTCGGTCTCATTCAAACGATCCTGAAAATATACCTACAGATGATAATAATAGATCAGAGAGTCCACTGGACATTGAAACAGTCGATAGTTGAACTTTATAAATTACAAATTATCCATTAAGAGACTATCAAAAGAATGAGTGTGATAAATGCTGGTGTTATGGATGTAGGTATGTATGGTGCAAGTGAACTAATTATATATTTTAAACTGGGAATTTTAAATTCGGTACCTACCTACAATTTTTTTTTTTTTTTTTTATAATATAGGAGTAGCAGACGAGCATGCAGTCCACCTGATGGTAAGTGGCTACTGCCGCCCATGGACATCTGTAATCAACCCCAGATAGGATTAGGTATGCCTACCTGAGGTCGGCCACAGATGCGCCGCTACCCCTGAGGACTAAGCTGGAACGCCTCGGAAAAGTATGTCTCCCTTACCACACCCTTCAAACCGGAACACAGCAGCGCCTAACACTGCTGTTATTAGGTAGAAATAGGTGTGGCGGTGGTGCCGCCGGAGTCGAACCACAAAGGGTTCTACCACCTTCAAATTCAATGAAATTAATAAGGATATTCTTAAAAAAAAGATTAGTAATTATTTTTTCTACCCACCTAGCAAATAAATATTAAATTGATCTCGGAGTTTCATAAAAGTAATATCTGTGGCAGTGTAACGTGTATCCCACAATCGAAGCATTAACCTCGTTTAGAAGCATATTATTTATAATATAGATGGTAAGTCAGAGGTCAGTTACAATAAAAGTTATGGTTTCACACGTTATCACGGTTCTTCCTTAGTACGTTCTCATATTTTAGTTGTCCCTTCTGAATTTGCTTCTTTCGACAGTGTTTTTGTTAAATTCTTTAGCAAAAATATTCGTATTCGTATCGTATTGTATCTTAATTCGTATTGATGTTACGGACCTCAAGTCATGTAATTTTTATGCACCCGCCTCCTAACATATTTGTGACGTAATTTAAGATTGATTTAATTTATAAATTAAGAAAACAAGAAAAATATATTTTATTGTAAGTATTGCTTTGCGTTTTATTTAACTTCATAAACCATACAAAGACTAGTTCACAACGACCAATTGTGAATAGTATGTTGTACTACATTATCCTCTACCAACCCACAGATAAACTTCTTAAAAAAATAAAATTATTATTGTCATCGTGTATTATTCCTGTTATTTCGGTACGTATTATATAAGTTTACTATATGCTTTCAATAGAAGCCATAATATTTAATTTTGTATTTTAATTTTTTTATACACAATAAGTTCTGGAAAATTTATCTAATATATAAAATTCTCGTGTCACAGTTTTCGTTGCCATACTCCTCCGAAACGGCTTGACCGATTTTGATGAAATTTTTTGTGCTTATCCGGTATCTATGAGAATCGGACAACATCTATTTTTCATCCCCCTAAATGTTAGGGGTAGTACAACCCTAAATTTTTATTTTTTAGACAAAATTTTTAATTTCTATTTTTTATGACAAACATACAAAAATACATACAATCCTCAATTTTCACCCTTCTACGATCTACCCTTACTTTTTAATAGCCATTTTACTTATTTAATCATTTTTCCTCTCCGGTCGAAAACTGATCAATCGTCATTTAATTAGTTATCCCCGCCAGATGTCTACAGGTGTCACTTCTGACCCAGTAAACAGCACGGAGTAGGGATGAGAACGAAGCCGGTCTCCTTTCTTTCTCACTCCCTACACAGTTGTCGGCCATCATTATTGTTTATGCATCAAGTGTAGTAGTAACGTTGACAATTATTATTTTGCTATCTCAGTGTAACTCTCATATTAACTTTTAATCATTCCTATTTTATCAATAATAATTAAATTATCAATTTTGAGTGTATTTTGCACGATTAGTAATCAAGTGATTTTATAACCTCAAAAGTACTCAACACGTGACACGAGCTTCCAATAACAACGGATTTTGTGTTGTAAGTATACTTTTTTTTATTTATATCGAAAATGTTGTTGATCTTATAAAAATGTAATTTTAATTTAATTTTATTAAAAAAATGTAATTGAACAATTAAGATTTTCATAGTTTCCAAAAAATCAATCATTATGAATCTTTATTTTGAAATTTCAATGGAAATATTGGTTGTATGAAAAAATTATAAGAGACAATGTTTTCATAAAATTTAATTTTTTACTTAATTTGTTTGAATTTTTTTTCCATAAAACTTATATTTTTGTTATAATTTCATAAATTAAAACTAATCATTTCAAAACTGCGGCAAAAATCCTGGCCATAATTATACTTTTAACATTTTTCATCATTAAATAATTTCATTAATTCTATTTATGTATGTTTTGTATAGTGAGCAATGCCAAGAAAACGCAAAGGGTCTGATTTGAGCCGCAGTACAAGTAAAGCTCGAAACTTGCGAAATAGTAGATCCGAAAGAACAGAAGAACAAATCCAGCAACAAAATACTGATGCACGTGTCAGAATGGCGCAATTGCATCAAGAAGAGCCAGAAGATACACGAGCTGAACGCAATGAAGTCAGAAGATTAGAACAACGACAATCACACCGTTTCACAGTCAATAGACGAAGAACAAATGACCAACAACGACAAGAGGTACATCGAGCATTTATATCTGATTCATTCCTGCGTCTAGCATTCCAGTATGAGCACGATATTGAATATTATGCTCATTCAAAAGTGGTAATTGGTGCTATGGACAAGGAATGTCCGCATTGTCATGCTCTGAAATTCAAAAATGAGCCAGCTGGGATGTGTTGCGCGTCAGGAAAAGTGCAACTACCTGAAATTGAAACACCACCTGAACCATTGAACGGCTTACTTATTGGCACGGATCCAGATTCTAACGTGTTCCTGAAGTCAATTCGAAGATTCAATTCGCAAATAGTTCGAAATACTAATGCAAATGGTCAACAATTCAATTCTACATTCAAAATCAGAGGCCAAGTTTATCATAAAATGGACTTTATGGGCGGCGAGGATTCCGGAAGCGCACTTGCCAATCGCGTGAATGCACGTTGTGATTATAATAACCTTGATTCACTTTATGCCAGGCGCATCGTCAGCGAGCTAGATGCTCTTTTGAACGAGCACAACGAGTTGTTGAAAATATTCAAATCACATATGCACCAATTACAAAGCGATAATCACGCTATCGTCATTAATCCTGATAAAACACCAGCTGGAGAGCATATTCGTAGATTCAATGCACCCGTTGTTGATGATGTTGCTGGAATCATGGTTGGCGATTGTACAGCTGCACGAGAAATTGTGATTCGTAGAAGAAATAATAATCTTCAGTTCATTGCTGACACACATCGTTTATATGACGCTCTCCAATATCCGCTAATATTCTGGAAGGGACAAGACGGATATTACATAAACATAAAACAACGATTGATTGAAACATTGATTATTAATTTGATCATTAATCATTTAACAAAACAATTAAATTATTGAACGTAATAAATTTAAATTAATTTTTATGAACAAATATTACAAGAGCTGAAACAAACAAGAACGTTAGCTCAAAGGATTTTTATGCGTACCGATTAATGATTAGACGTGGCCTGGACAACGTCATTTTACGATGTCGTGAGCTTTGTCAACAATTCATGGTCGACATGTACGCGAAGATTGAGAGCGAACGACTACGATACAATCAACAAAAGCTGCGCGCGGAAGAGTACATTCATTTGCGAGACGCTATCAACAACAACGCCGACGTCGCCGAAATTGGTAACCATGTCATTTTACCATCATCGTACGTAGGCAGTCCACGTCATATGCAAGAATATATACAGGATGCTCTGACTTTCGTGCGCGAATATAGACGACCATGTTTATTTTTTTAATTGTGTAATCGTGCGGATGATTTTGGTGCCTTTGCACGAACATTACTCTATTCACAAGTACCACGCTATTTCACATGGACTCAAACAAAAACATGGGTGCCCCGCAAGCAAGGCTCACCAGTTGCTGCATGTCTCAATTTATTTAAATCAAACGCCTTGGGGCGATTATTTACAGTCAATCCAAGACACACTGAGTGCTTTTATCTTCGACTGTTGTTGGTTAATGTTACTGGCCCATTATCATTTCAAGATATACGTAAAGTGAATGGGCAACAATATCCAACGTATAAAGATACATGCCTTGCACTCGGCTTGCTGGAAGATGACAACCAGTGGGAATGCATGCTTGCTGAAGCTGCATTGAACTGTACAGCAATACAAATTCGTCGACTATTCGCTATAGTGTTGACTACATGTTTCCCAGCCCGAGCACAGATATTATGGGAAAATCACAAAGATTCAATGACTGATGATATATTGCATCAACATCGTATACGGTGCCACGATCTAACCATAACATTCAGCGACTAAATGTACAATGAAGCATTGATTGCTATTGAGGATCTTTGCATTGTCATTGCTAACTTACCACTTAGTAATTTCGGTATGAATTCGCCAAATCGAACTGCATCTGATTTAATGAATACTGAAATGAATCGTGAACTGCAGTACAGTACTGTAGAAATGGCAGCGATTGTTGCCCGCAATGTCCCACTAATGAATGAGGAACAAAGAACCATTTATGATCGCATTATGCTCGCAGTTTCAGCTGGACAAGGTGGGTTCTTCTTTTTGGATGCACCGGGTGGAATTGGCAAAACATTCGTTATTTCGCTAATTCTTGCTGAAATACGATCAAATAATGGCATCGCATTGGCCGTTGCATCATCGGGCATTGCAGCAACTTTATTGGATGGAGGTAGAACAGGTCATTCAGTATTTAAGCTGCCATTAAATATTTAGAATAACCCTGACGCAGTATGCAACATTAAGAAACAATCGTCCATGGCCACTGTGCTGAAACGGTGTAAAATTATTATTTGGGATGAATATACTATGGCACACAAACATTCACTTGAAGCGTTGAACAGGACATTGAAAGATATTAAAAACAGTGACAAACTGTTTGGCGGAACTCTGTTGGTCCTTTCAGGTGATTTCAGACAAACACTTCCAGTCATTCTACGTTAAACATACGCTGATGAGATCAACGCTTGCTTAAAATCATCTCCATTGTGGCGTAATGTTGAAAAATTACAGCTAAAAATAAATATGCGCGTTCAAATGCTTCAAGATCCATCCGCTGAAACATTTTCAAAACAACTCTTAGATATCGGTGATGGAAAAGTTGCTATAGATGAAACTGGATACGTAAAATTACCGACCGATTTCTGCACAATCGCTGATTCGCAAGATACTCTCATTGAACAAATATTTCCCGATGTACACACACAGTACATAAATCATGAGTGGCTTGCAGAAAGAGCGATTTTAGCGGCAAAAAATGTGACCGTCAGAATGGCCGGTCACTACCCATATTTTACATCGAATTAATTACTAAGAGTTGCTACCTAGTTGCTACTAGTTGCTATTAGTTGCTACTAATTGCTACCTTCGATTAAAAAAAGATAAACTACTTTTTAAGGTGACCAGCCATTCTGACATCAGGATGGCCGGTCACCTATCCAGTGAGTAGAAACTACGCAAATGAATAGAGTTTTTTTGTAATCAATAGTTGCTACCAAATTGCTACCTTTATATGCATCGTATTGGACTTCATAGCTTTTAAGGATAAAAAAATATTACGGATTTAATATAAGAGGACTAAACGCCTAATACGCCTGAATAATTAAAAGAGAAAACCCGAAATTAAACATATTATGCTTATACATTATACAGGCGTTTAGTCCTCTTATATTAAATCCGTAATATTTTTTTATCCTTAAAAGCTATGAAGTCCAATACGATGCATATGAAGGTAGCAATTTGGTAGCAACTATTGATTACAAAAAAACTCTATTTATTTGCGCAGTTTCTTCTCACTGGATAGGTGACCGGCCATCCTGATGTCAGAATGGCCGGTCACCTTAAAAAGTAGTTTATCTTTTTTTAATCGAAGGTAGCAATTAGTAGCAACTAATAGCAACTAGTAGCAACTAGGTAGCAACTCTTAGTAATTAATTCGATGTAAAATATGGGTAGTGACCGGCCATTCTGACGATCACCAAAAAATGTAGACGTTGACAATTTAAATCTGAAGATACAAATGTTGTTGCTAGGGAACTTGGTATCATATAAATCTATTGATACAGTTTGCGACGACAGCGAAGCAGTAAATTTTCCCACAGAGTTTTTGAACTCACTGGATTTGCCAGGCATGCCACCGCATAATTTACAATTAAAGGTTGGATCTCCAATTATCTTGCTTCGTAATTTGAACCCGCCCCGGCTGTGCAACGGTACGCGATTAGTCATTCAAAAATTAATGAAAAACGTGATCGAAGCCAGGATTTTAAATGGCAAGTTCAGAGGTGAAAATATACTCATACCACGGATTCCTATTATACCTACAGATGTGCCAATTCAATTCAAACGTATTCAGTTTCCGATTAGATTGGCATTTGCAATGACTATCAACAAATCCCAAGGTCAAACGATGTCTGTTTGTGGATTAGATTTGAGAACACCATGTTTTTCACACGGACAAGTTTGTTTGTGTTAGCTAAAGATGGACTAACAAAAAATATTGTTCACGCTATAGCATTAAGAGATTGATATTGTTTAATAGTGTTACTGTCGTAATTGTTTAATTAATGATATATAATTTTAAGGAATAAATTATAATAACTTAAAAATAATGTTTGCCTTTTGTTATTTTTATATTCCCTCATCGTTCACAGCGCTCCATGCTTATTTCACGCATATACCACATTCTTACATACATACAATATACACATTCTAACATACATACATACTTACAATAAGTAAGCTATTTTTTGTCTACACTAGAAATTACTAGGAAATTATTTATATGGCAAAACAACGTTTGCCGGGTCAGCTAGTATATTAATAAAAATGACCGGCTCTTCAATCGATAAAAGTGTATGTTTACTTTTAATCTTCAATTTATCAGTGACATTGTGGTCAAACATTGAATATTAATTAGCGCCAATCAAAAATCCACTTATCTCTTTAAAAAAAAAAGAGTCGTATAATTATCTATATAATATTTATTAGTTTTACAGTAAAAAACTTAAATACAACAAATCTCTTGGCAGAGTATCAGGATATGCACATACATAGAAGTGGAAATATTTGACTAAAATTCATTAAAGACGAAGTATTGTCTAGACAACAGAACATGACGGTCACAGTCACCACAGTTCACTAAAAGTTCTACTGACAGTTGTCGCTTCACGCGTCGTCCAATTCCTCTGGAATGTCTTCTTCCATCTCTGTCGCTTTGCTCAGGATCTCGTAGTGCGACGCTTCTTCCTTTGGCGGGCTCGTCTCGTCTAAGCTGTACCTGGGGATTTAACGTTTATACAGGGTTACTGAAAATTCGATACCTTCCCTTGCAGAGGTAAAAGTACAGTAAAGTGTTGCGATGTTAGGTATAAGATTATGTCCAAAAATAGGATCAAAATAGGACATTAACTTAGGAGCATTTTATTTTTTGCCTGAAATCGCTATTTAGTAATAAAAACTCAAAAACTTGAATATCTCAAAAATGAATCACTATCGGCTAGGGTACTTAATGACAAAATCTATTGCAAATGAGCTCTACTTTAACCCTGCAAGGGAATGTAACGAATTTTCAGTAACCCTGTATAAGTAAACTTCAGTGTCTGACCAATCTTCAGTGTCGATTTCTTTTCAAAGGTGATGTACGGATTGTCGGATGGAACTTTACACGAAACCGAAGCCAAAGATTTAAACTTTAAGAAATGTAGTCCCATGTTAAAGTAATAATATAATGATTAATTAAAAATAACGATTAATATAGCGTTTACGAGAATTTAAAGCCCTGTGATAGGTAAATAGTAAAACCATCAAGAAGAATGCACGCTACCGAGTTACTAATGGACGCTAGTTACAATTATGGAATAGTAATTTAGAATATGTAGACAATATATTTATATAGACAATATTAGAATTACAGGATGCTAGGCGGTTACAAGAGCCAGAGTTCAATATAGGTCGTACAAAGTTAAAAGCTTACCTCACCGAGCAGCGTTCGAGATAACACAAATAATAATTGGTCTGTTGTTTACTTTAGTTCTCTTTCAGTGAAATAAATTGCGATAATTTTTAATTGTAATGAGTAACGTGACAGATAGTATGAAATACTTTGTATTAACCGGTGCCCATTTAGAGGACGCGTGGACAGCCGTTTCAATATCGTTGTTGTAAACTTAAAACCTCCTAAGGTCAAAGTTCGAAAGGTTTTGTCCGGGTCCTTCGCCACGCTTTTTTCTAGCGTGAAGCTTTTGTTGAGTTCCAGTGGTGTGGTGCCACGGGTGTGGATGCAGGCTGACGTACTTAGAAGGTGGCCTTCGAAGTCCGTAGGTACATACCTGTGATCGACTTTAGGCAGTGACCACTTATCATCCAAAATTTAAGCTCATTTGACGACCCATGTAGCGAAGCGGTTACCATACAGGTCGGACGCGCAAAAGGTTCCGGGCTCGATTCCCGGCGAAAGAGACATCTAATTGATGAATTTAGATATCTGTTCTGGGTCTGGGTGTTTGTGTATTCGTCTTTGTGTGTCCATGGCACCCACGTTACAGGGAATCATAGTGTGGGATGTGAGTGTAGAAAGCGTTATTTATTTATTTATTTATATTTGCTATTATAATTTAATGAATTAATAAAGAATTTACTGTTCAAAACGTAGCCTACATTAACCCTGTATGTTAAAATCTGTCAAGCCGTTTGGGTGCACTCCAAAAAATGCGACAAACATACATACGCTTCAAACATTACCTTCCGTAGTCGAATAAAAGTAAAAGTAAAAAGTCCTCGAGGACATTAGTCTATTATCAAACAGGGTCATATACATAGGATCAATGTCGATTTCCTGGTATTTATCAATAAGGGTTGATAAATATGTAATGAGGAAAATAAATTAAACCCATACAGATCTCTACGAACCTACTGTGACCTGTGACTCGTGTGCGTCGTGTTTACGTGTGTGACGTGTATTATTGTTTACAAAGAGAAAATTTGAACATGGCATAACTCTTAGAGGTCCGATTCCGGAAGTACCAACATCATATTTTTTTTATAAATATAGCAAACCGCTACTTTGTTTTGGTTTGAAGCAATGACGGAATTAAACCTGGCTTCACGAAGCTGAAGGCAGGCTTTATCGAAGAATTTGATAGCGAAAAAAGGTCTGCTTATACCAAAAAATGAGTACCTGTGCAGTCTCTGAAATAAATCGAAAGTTAGTGTAATAAAATATCCTCCTCTTTCTAAAACTGCTGTTCCCTTAAAGATCCCGGATGAATTTAAGTACATCTTTTCCCTTTGAATCATATGAGGAGTTCGATCTTCATCCTACAGGATGGCAACACATCTGTGGCTGATCTCTAGTAGAATTTTAATCGTATGCCGTTGATTACACAATATGTCAATCAGCGACTGTAGTTACTGATTATACAATGTTCTAGAATGTCAAACTATCATCTACTACGCCACAATTAAGGAAGCGTCATATTTATATTGATAAAACATTGGCATTCTATTTGATAAGAGAATATAACGTTTACTACTTAATAAAATAAGTTAAAATCAAACAAATTTGCAAATTTAGACGATAATTAAGATTTAGGGTGTCTGCTAAAACTGGATGTAGTGGGGCCCGCCTCGTGCAACCCGCGGTACATAACAACGGCGTTGGACTGATTTGAAGAAAGTGTACGAGCGCATGCCTTTTTTTATAATAAAGAGTAGCAGACGAGCATGCAGTCCACCTGATGGTAAGTGGCTACTGCCGCCCATGGACATCTGTAATCAACCCCAGATAGGATTAGATATTCCTACCTGAGTTCAGCCATAGATGTGCAGCTACCCATGAGGACTAAGCTGGAACGCCTCGGAAAAGTCTATCTCCCTTGTCCGGTTTGAAGGGTGTGGCCCTTCAAACCGGAACACAGCAGCGCCTAACGCTGTTATTAGGTAGAAATAGGTGTGGCGGTGGTGCCGCCGAAGTCGAACCACAAAGGGTTCTACCACCTTCAAACTGCCTGCTTTTAGCGGACGCCCTTAGTAATGGCTGACAACATTTAGCAAACTGTCGATTTCTAACTTAATTCTTAGACCAATTCCCAGCAATGTATCTGCAATTTCTCTTTATGTATTAATCCAAGGTTATATAATTTATATCTATATTCAATTACGATACTATTACATAAAAATATGTTAAGACTTTATTAATCAGAATAAAAACAAAACGTCGCAGTGGATTACGATCGATTTGAACTTGACATTGACCAGTAATAATCTCATTGACCGATAAAATTTGGGTTACTTTAAAAAACAGCAATGTCATTTTTGTGTTACACATCATATAATATCAATTTCAGTCGTCCCCGAATACGTATTGAGGCAGCGTGGTGGAGTACGCTCCAAACCTGTATCGGTTATTGAGAGAGTCCTGTACCAAGTCATAAAAAATACATACAGCCGAACATAGGATCTCTTTTTCGAAGTACGTTAAAAAAGTTAAGTAATTTTAAACTACCCCTGATATATAATAACTACTATTTCGAGTTACTTTCTACATTCTGATAACTCGAAAACTGTTGAACCTAAAATCATTTTCCACGTTTAATAAGTAATGTTCATTTTTAACAACTTCAGCACTGTTAAATCCCAAACTCGATACATTTTATTTCACCAAATTTTATATGCATATTCAGTAGGTCTGAGAATCGGCTACTATCTATTGCCATTACAACGTTTGCCGGGTCAGCTAGTCATATATATATATCTGCCTGGCCGAGAATCGAACCCTGAACCCGCTGTGTATCAGACCGGTATTTTGACCCCTCCGCCACGCGTGTCGTCAAATGAAGCCAGCGGTCACTAATAAAAAGTATTGATAGTCAATAAAAACGGATGTCCGATAAAACGAAAAAAATGAACTTATACCATCATGTCACCCTTGTTTTTAATTTGATATAAAAAGGTGAACGTACGATCGAGCACGCAACAGGCGTGTGTGGCATAAATATATGCACGTAGAATTATCTCGGCTCGAATCGAGTCTAGCATATTATTATGTTGCTATCACTACTGGCTGGCAGAACTAAGTGCTTCAAGTGCTCATATTGACTAATTTTGGTAATTGGAATTGGTATTTATATATATTTCTCTATAGTAAGAGCTTTGTTTTTCGCCGACAAACTCTGACGCGGGGGCACGCTCGTATGTTTGTATTGAAAACGAATATGAACAGTGTCTAGGCACGCGTGTATGCGACGAGTTTTACATGCGTGACTTTCGGCGGGTGCACGGTGTGTTCGTAAAGCATAATGCTGTTGAAAATTTGATTAGCGCAGCCTCAACATACTGCCCGATGAACGTCCTCTCAGTACACCGCACGAGTTTTAGCGTAACCCCTGTACTTAGTAATGCATTTGTGGATCAACCTCATGTAGAATGCTTGTTCGTTTTCTATCAACATTATAAAAAATCGCTGAAATCTCTAATTTATGTTTTTTCTCTTCTTAAATGTCCTACACCATTTGATTTCAATATAAAGCCGTTTTCATTGCTTGCTACAGACACTGATAAAGACGAATACAAGCACCCAGGTCCAGGACAAAAATCTATAAATTCATTGTCATCTGCGTTGCCGTGGGACGAACGCGGGACTTTGCGTATCGCACCAATATAGTTACAGCTCTACCAACTCGAACTCAAACCATTAATGCGGAGACCGAAGTGGCGTGGACGCTGGGTTATCATTACTATGCGACCCGAGTTTCAATCTCGTACATTTTCAGATTTTTTGTAAGATAGAGGTGAACGTACGCGGGCACGCGTCGAATGGGTGACGTTACGCGAGCATGGAATCACGTTGTTAATCGATCTTACATCACACGCAAAACGATCTGACTTTGCTTGGAATTATTTGGACTTTTTGCGATTTTGAATATAAAATATAGCGAGGACATACGATGTAATGCGAGTAGTAATATGTGTACATTGTAGGTATTTGCGAGCACGCGACTAGCGCGTGTAGAGACATCTACGTATTTTCATTCGGTGCGACTCATTTTTAAGTAAACAACCAGGATTTGCTCGCACGTTTTATGCTTTTTAACAAAATATAGGTGATCGTACGTAATGTAGTGTTTGCTACATGACACGAAATTCATTGGTTACAATAACCTTTTTGGATTTGTTTGCAAAGTTTAAAAATATAAAAGCTTGGCGATATCAGACATTTCAATGTAAATCTATCCAAACGATCCATGTTGTTGTTGTACTCCGTAATAAAGGCTTTAATACAAAACACCTGTTTACGTTTAGGTTTTATTTTAGTTGTTTAAACTTTGTGAGTGTGTTTGATTGGTTTCAGTTTGAAATTAAGCTCAAAATTATATTTTTGGATTCGATAGGTTATAGTGTAGGCGAAATCTATTCATTATTTTGTGGCAGGACGACTGGCACGCGCACCAATACTAATCCTTCCTAAAATAATTAATAACTACACTAAGGGTCTTTTTCGTACCGACAAGAAACTGTCCGTGTATATACCCGCAAGTCTTGAAGAACGCGTGCGGGCGATATACGCATGCGGACAGACGCCCGCGTGACAAGAAACCGTCCGTGTATATACCCGCAAGTCTTGAAGAACGCGTGCGGGCGATATACGCATGCGGACAGACGCCCGCGTGACAAGAAACCGTCCGTGTATATACCCGCAAGTTTGAAGAACGCGTGCGGGCGATATACGCATGCGGACAGACGCCCGCGTGACAAGAAACCGTCCGTGTACATACCCGCAAGCCTTGAAGAATGCGGTGGCGGCGGGGTTGTGCGTGAGCGCGGTGAGGCGCACGAAGCGCATGCGCGTGGCGAGCGCCAGTCGCTCCAGCACGCGCAGCAGCTGCTGGCCCAGCCCGCGCCGCCGCCCGCCCGCCTCCACCTGCACCTCGTAGCTGGAAAGACATGCAATATACTTGCTACTGTTTCACAAGAAATAAGCAAAATGTCGGAACGGAATATATCACGCAACTCAAAAGATAACAAAAACAAAAAATAATAATAATGTATTTTTTAATATTCAAAATAAGCAAATAAATATAATTATATGTCCAGTATTTTTAAACATATTTATTTTGCATCATTCTAGAAGAACATGAGTGGGACAGGTCACATCAGCCCCCACACACGACACGTGATGACCACGCCCACTCTGACAAGAGCGAAACGACTGAGAAGAGATGAAGAACTTAAAGTATACACAGACTTCAAATTTGAGATTAAAAAATAAATTTTGATTCTTTTTTATTTCATTAATTAGTATTTAAGACTTAATTGAATGATGTTTGCAGCATACAGTTGACCAGATAGTTTACTGGCATAAACCCCCAGAGAGGATTAGAATCCTAGCTGGGGCCGCCGATGGATTGCTACCTTAAGGTTTAATATGATAAAACCAAAAGACGTCAAAATATAATAATGAAAAGAATTGTTATAAGACACTTAAATTACTATGAATAAAAAACAAAATTAATTATATTTTATTTAATCGGACATAAAATATTATTGATTAAATTATCAATTAAGCATATTTACTAATTAGCTAAATAATTAGCCATAAGTTAACTTAGTTGCAAAGACAATAAAAAAAATCCATCTAAACTTTTCTTATGAACACAGAGTAATATCAGCCAGAAAAATACAGTATTTTTTTAATTTTTTGGACATGATCGAATAAAATACAAGACAAAGTACAACAGTACATTAAAGTACTTAATATTTGCTTATTTAAGAATTTATAACCTTAATATTTGAATAAGTAAAAAGGGAATAGTTATGCTGCACACTTAAATAAATTTAATTTATGAAGTCTACTGACATAGTATATTAGTTTCTATTAATATTAAATAAATATATACTTATACACATGAAATATATGATATTAAATTATACCTACATACCGAAAAATAAAAATCACATAAAAATTTAGTTACATATTTCAAATTACATAATCAACACAATAGTTATTGCTTATTTCACAAACTAAAACTATATTTCCCACTTGGTGAAATTTAACGAAACGAACGACCACACACTCCCACACTTTCGAAATGAGTTCTTTTCAAAAGTAGGTAATGCACTGAGGAAAGTTGTGAATATTGCTTATCAATTTATGCACATAGCAAAAAGGGTTGAAAGGTGGCGTGTAGATAGTGCGAAGTGTCTTATCGGCTTCGTTCGTATCTCTGGCTCTCAATAGTGAAAAGAGTCTGCGGTGGAGCGGTCTTTCGGCAGATCGATAAAAGGGCGGGTGTGCGCGTGTAGCGAGGCTGCGAGTGCCAATTACCGACGGACGGCTGGAGAATGCGGGCGCGGGCTCTGTGGGTGGTGCTGCTCTGTGCCGCAGCGGCGCACGCGGCGAGGATATTGGCCGTTCTGCCCACCAACACCAAGAGCCACCATGCCATGTATGGCCGTATTATAGAAGCACTCGCCAAAAGGGATCATCATCTTACAATCATCACGCATTTTCCAATGGTATGTACAGAAAAAAAAGATAGGAGTAGGTTGGAACACCTTTGTCCATTTAAAAATGTAAAATTAAAACTTGAACGTACAACGATTGATGATTATTTAAATAATGATTTTCATAAAATACTAATGTATTCCGAAAAAACAATTGTTTCAGGTCACTGATACTTATAAATTGACATAGAACTGATTATATAAATATATAAATAATTATAAATTGAAAATGACACATAGGCCTACCAGTTGTATAAAATAAATAACTTTTATGTAACAAAGTGCCTGATAAAAATGCAAATTTTGCGAATAAAAAATGCACATAAAATTAGGCAATTAACGTTTTAAATGCGTGACGTTTACATTTGACTCGATAATTTATTTTTAAATCTGTGTCTTTTTATGTTAACAAAATAATTATCTCTTTTATAATAAAACATCTTAATCATTAAAATTTGGTCTAAATTTAGAACAATAAAAATGTTCAATGTTAGCAATGTATTTATAATGACTGGACCGATGTCCATTATTAAAATTACATATACTTGTGAAAGTCAATAAGTGTTCGTGAAATATTAATTTCAATCAAATTACAAATTTTTATATAATGAAAATAGCAAAAGGTTTTTAGTGTGTACTTGTACATCAAACTTTATAAATCGAAAGTCGTAAATGAAGCTATTCACAGATGAGTTGCTAAGTTCCCTGTCGATTAAATGAAAAGTTTGACGTGAGTTCATCATACTACAGATTTATAAGCAAACGACATGAGCGCTACACTTTTGTAAGGCAGCAGTAGAAGTGGCGACGCTCGTTCAATTCATAGATGCGCCAGCCCATTCGGAGCCGCACGCGTGGAGCGACTCCCGCTAACGACATGTCTGTTTGACCTCTTGTCTGCCGCGCGCCTTATCTCACGGCACGCGCTACGGCTACACTCGCCAATGTGCATTTAAGTGCGCCAAATAGCTGTTAATGATAATATCTTGTAATTTACCCACTTAACTGTTACAGAGGAACCCGCCAGCGAACGTGGAGGAAATAAGCCTAGCCGGAACCATACCTGAAATAGTTAACAACCTCACTTCGCAACAAAACTCCTTTAAGCCTGCATTTGTACGAAATTTGGAAACGATCATGAAAGAATGCGTCCACTCTTGCGACGTTGTATCTCGAACGCCAGCTGTTAAGGCATTGATAAACTCTACGAGAACCTTCGATTTGGTTATCGTCGAGGTGTTTGGAACTGAATGTTTCCTTCCACTAGGCGAAAGGTTCCAGGCGCCTGTTGTCGGCCTTCTGTCAAGCGTGCCGCTGCCGTGGGTCAATGACCAGTTGGGAAATCCTGACGGGACCACCTACATTCCATCGTATATGGTGGGCTATGGGCAGCGAATGAACCTCTGGGAAAGATTCACAAATACCTTTGCTGTAATTTTGGCAAAATTCTTATACAAATACAAGTCACAAGTACCGTCACAGGTAGTTTATTAATTAAATTACAATTTTATAAGTTAACAATTGCTTAACATAAGGTAGGTTATTAATGTGTCATATATGAATTAATTTATCTTATTGCAGGTGATAGCAGACCGACTTTTTGGCACTGACACGAAACTAGATTTACTAGCCCAAAATTACAGCTTAGTGTTATCGAACAGTCACTTCAGTATTAACGAAGTGCGACCACTGGTGCCCGCTATGGTGGAAGTTGGCGGGCTCCATCTGGACAACACACAAAAGTTACCAGCGGTGAGTTCACTTATCATCCATACGTTGTTGCTATCTACGTTCATATTGTCTTTGAATAATGTGGGTTCATTCATCAGTCGTATGATTTATTTATTCACTCCAAGAGATAAGAGAATATTGGTCGGCATCGATCAGTGTTGTGGTTCATTTTGTTATTGATGACATAACTGCTGTAACTGGCTGTAACCGGTTATTTATGCGTTTTACTACAGCTGTGTTCGAGACAACCGTACTAAGGGAAATTTAGGGTTCCACTAGGGTCGATTTGAAATACTCATGCAGGCCCCTGACAAGGATAATACTAGTCACCTTAAGATAACAGTTGGAATAGACTGGTCTTCTAAATCGAACCAAAAAATCTGAACATTTTTCAATAACGGTTACTTGCCAGTCAAGGACCGTGTTCTTGCCTAACCAGACATATAATTTACAATACGCCAGTGAAGTAAACAATGGGCGTTTATGTTGTTATTCATATTTCCCAGTAGCGTGAAACTATTAACCTACATTAGGCATTGTGCAGCTGAGACTCGATTATTAAGATGACCTTAGGCCCTTGTAATATTCTAGATAATGTCGGGCGAATCAATAAGTTATTGGCAAATTAAACCATTGTTATTATGAAATATTCTTGGGAAATTTTGCTTTAATGTCAGTGTAATGTAAAATTGAGTTTAATTTTGTCTTCGTTCAATTTATGGGTAATTTAATCATCGTGGTCGAACCCATGAAATTGACCGTTTTTTTAATTCATAATATTAAATTTCTTTATTAGCTACCAAACATAAATATGATTATATGGGTGACGGGCTTAGAATATTATATTAATTATATTATTGGGAAAGCCACATACAGAACAACAATCTTATTTCTATGAATTTATATGATAACGCTTATGATAAGAGGAAGTGTACCTAGAAATGTGCCACCTCGGGGGATCTTAACGAAAAGGTTAAATACGGTTAATTAAAATTAGGGCAGTAACATACAAGCGACAGTAAGCTACTAAACGAGTGCCGGCATTAGCCAGAGTCTGCTCGCAACAATCTGCGATGTGTATCGGCGTTTGTCATTGGCTGTTGCTGACTGTCGACAACGTCCGATGACAAAACACGATCACTAGTCCATTGAAGTTACATTTGGGGTTGCGGTTTTTAGAGGACGCAATTTTATTTTTTTGAAGTGTACGGGGGGTTAGTGTAAAGCTAAAACCAAGTTTGTGGGGTCGCCACCCTTGTCCCACGGCCGCCATCTTGAAAATAGGGGTTGAAATGGTTTTTACGATATATGTCTTAAACTATTTATCAGATAAAAAAAATTATAAGCATTCTTTGTTGCAAATGAAATTCTCTACAACTTTGGTCCAGTACTTTTTGTCGTAGAACTATAAATTAAAAAGTTATAAGCGAAAATGTTAAGAAATTCGAGAAAAGAAATTATATTTTTCGATATAACTTTGTTTTTGATCATTTTACGAAAAAATGATATCAGACCATTTTTGTAGCTCGTTTTTTGAGGAACAACTTTTATAAGCAACATTTTTTTATTAAGTCAATAGCTAAGGTTTTACAGCGCTCTGAGGTGAGTACTATTTGTCAGCACTCTTAACTATACATATATTATACGTGTGTACTAATAATGTGTCATATTAAGATACAAGAGAATTTAATTTGCAACAAAGAATGCTTATATTTTTTTTATCAGATAAATAGTTTAAGAGATATATCGTAAAAACCATTTCAACCCCTATTTTCAAGATGGCGGCCGTGGGACAAGGGTGGCGACCCCACAAACTTGGTTTTAGCTTTACACTAACCCCCCGTACACATCAAAAAAATAAAATTGCGTCCTCTAAAAACGCAAGGTTAGGCCTAAAAAATGTAACATTTCAATGGACTACACTGTGTTGTCGCACCAGCGACTGCCGTCCGCCACGGTCGCAGGTATGGCTGTCGCTCGTATATCAGAGCTCTTATTTACATATCTGTTTGTCGAAATTATATCTTAATTATTACATTATTAAGTATGTAGGACATATTAAAGAACGTTTTAAGTAGGTGGTGACTCTAGTGTATTTCCACTGTACGTATTTTTTATCGTGTGAATGTTTTGGATGTTTTGCAATGATATGTATCAAAGGTCAACCATTAAATTAAATTAATAACGAATAACGATACTCGCTTGTATTTTCACTGGATTCACGTATCAGTTGATATTCTTAGTAGATTTTGAAAATTCTCCCAAGAAGATGAACGAAAAATGCCTCATTTCTTCATATTCACATAGTTTAACCGATCAAAGTAGTAACAGACTCGTAGGACGATTGCCAGATATTGCTAATTCTTCGTACGATTCTATTGTTCCTTGTACAATATTAATTACTTTAAAATTGGCGATAATACCAACCTTTATTGTTTTTCCAGAAATTGAAACGGCTTTTGGACCAGTCCAACGACGGATTTATCTACTGGAGCTTTGGTTCTATGTCTAGAATAGAAACGATGCCAAGCCACAAGCTATCGCAAATATTTTCCGCTATTTCGGGACTGCCACAAACTGTATTAATCAAAATGAACCCAGCGAACCTTCCCGGGAATTTAACTGTTCCGGAAAACGTATATACTATGGACTGGATACCGCAATATAAGACATTATGTAAGTATTATTTTGAAACCATATGTAATTTGAAAAGTATTTGGATGACGGGCAGAATTCTTAAGTAGTGAATAGCTTTCAATCATTTTTTCATTAAAGATAATTTTAGTTAAATGTACACACAACACGTCACAACTTACACCTACTGTGTGTGATTTACGGATAGCCCCTAAAGACTAACCCAAAACTTGTATGTTTGATTTACGTATTTTGTTATATGATGTACGATAGGTGGTTACTTTTTAACATTACCACCATTAAAAAGTCACCACCAAGTGTGGCACTTGAGTTAATTGTAGAAATATCTACATAACGTACAGCGTACTGTACATATTATGATTCATCTCACAACACTTATCTCTCCGATAAAATGACAGTGTTTTCACAAACACAAAATTCTTAACCTTGTCGATCGATATGTTAATTTTATTTTGTAAACAGGCCACCCGAATATCAAGCTGTTTATATCTCACGGAGGTCTACTTGGCACGCAAGAGGCGGTGGCTTGTGGGGTACCCATGCTGACCATACCCTTGTACGCGGACCAGGCGCTGAACGGGCGAGCCATGAGCGACCGAGGCGTCGCCAGGACACTGTCATTTGACGAGAGTGGGGCAGATGCGTGGAGAGAGGCGCTGAGAGACTTGTTGAACGATGCGAGGTACACACGAAGTATTAAAATAAACTTTCGACTCACATAGCCTTAGGATTCGCTGTCGTAAGGGCTATGGACGCACAAAATACACGTTGACAACCCATTACAGTACATTCCACTACTGGAGATGGGTCTCTTCTAAGAATGAAAGATCTTGGCTTTTGTTCACCGCGCTAGCCGAATGTGAATTATTAGTCTTCACACCTCTGAATTTTTTTAAATAACTTTTAGGCATATAGGTTTTAAAAATCAAAGAAATCGTTTCTGCGATTCGAAATTGGGATTCAACGATTAGGAACGCAAGTTCCAACATTGGGCTATCACAAACACAGAGAAAAAAATTAAATTCATCATTTAGTTCTGGCTGGTCAAGGTTTGAACCTTTCACCCTCTGGGTGTAAGGCATGAACGTTTTTCGACGCGGATCGTTAAATAGCTATCATATCAATTTTGTTTCATGAATTAAAGATTATACGAGGGAAGCACACTATGTGTCTCAGATCTTCCATATATTTCTTCGTACAATATAGAAGGCTATTTATTACTCTAAGCAAATATTATACATTTTAAGCTCTGAAGGTCTGGGTTCAATTAGCTTGAATACTTCGAGTATAAAAACTACTGAAAAACATACTATTTGGTAGGCAGTTATCAATCTCACGCGACGTAAAGACCGAAGGAATTTGATATCACAGTACCTATTCATAAAAAAACGTGTTGATGATTTAGTGACCTTTAAGCTTTTTGATAATAAACGACAGGCCAATGACCGCCAATATTATGTTTTATTAGTAATTCTAATCATTAAAGTTTATTTATCGTGGCTTCGACCCTGTGCTAATGCTGTCACGAACGATGTTAATATGAAAACATAATAAAATGTCATGATTAAACAAACATTTTTTTTAACTCATACTAAATATATATAACTCAAAGGTGACTTAGTGATATATCAACGCACAGCCCAAACCACTGGACGGATCGGGCTGAAATTTGGCATGCAGGTAGATGTTATGACGTAGGCATCCGCTAAGAAATGCTTTGATCAATTCTACCCCCAAGGGGATAAAATAGAGGATGGAAATATTACTTCGTAACGCGAGCGAAGCCGCAGGCAAAAGCTCGTTATTTATAAATCCGACAATACGTGTAATTTTGGCATTATTTTAGTGTATAGATTATTTATAAATTGTTTTTTGTTCACAGATATAAAGAAAACGCTTTGAAACTGCGCGACAAGTTCTTGGACAGGCCGATGCCGCCGCTAGAGACGGGAGTGTACTGGATAGAGTACATCCTCCGGCATAAGGGCGCGTCACACCTGCGCTCCCCAGCACTAGATCTATCCACCACCCAATACCTGCTACTAGACGTAGCTCTCCTTAGCATAGCTATAACCGCTATGACTATATACATTCTTCATAAATTGTTCAGATACCTTTGTACTAGATGTGTCAGATGGTGGCCTAAGGAAAAAGTCGTTTTCGAAAAGAGATTCTTTAGGAGAAATATTAGTCTATTCCACTGTTTCCTTTGGATATATAAAATTAAAACTAATTAGTTTAATTGTAACTATAATGTGCTATGTTTAAGGTAAGAGCGGGATGTACGTCCAAATCGCCCAGTGGTGAAAGTGTAAATAATTATGAGTAAGGTATTTGTAGGAATATTTATTTCTTACTTAACTGCTCACAGATTGTACCAGACAAAGATTCAAGTTGAACTTATTGTGTAAAACTATATTAGTTTTTATAGCCACATACTTCACAAAAATCACAACTAAAAAGGAAATGGGATGTTAGTTGGTTACTTGGTTGGTACCTTGTAAAGTTGTAAAAAACATTGATACATATATATGATCAAGTATCATACATCATGTATCATACAAGTTGATACATATATATGATCCAATAGACCACCTGTTAACTTATGTATTTATAGTATCTGCATTATTATACGTATTATGTATTAAATTTGAATATTCTAGTGAACAAGACTGATAAAAGAAAAACCAAAGTATATACTGAATTATATATCCATATACAACAATACCAAGTTGTGTGAATATTTTATTACCAGACAATATATTTGAAAAAATCTTTACAAGGATAATATTGTATTATAATCTATGATTTTACTTGCATTTAACAAATCCGCAACAGTCACTGTATGAAAAATGTTCATGTACAAAATATTGTAATTATTGTAAGAAAACAGTAAAATACAGTTATTTAATTTATCCATCTTTTATTTAGTCACTTATCTTTTATTTAGTCAAATTAAGCAGGTAGTTTAAAATTCAAACCATCATAAATTAAGAGTAATGATGGTTTCACCATCCATCCTATTGGATGGTAAAATTTAGTTATAGTAAAGGTTTATCAATAAAACTTGTATGTCAAAAATCACAGTCAAAAACATTTTCTATTTGTTAAGTTAAAGTAAATTTAAGTTATTATTCTTTAGTAAACCAAATAAAATAAGTTAATGACTTAAAAATTGTGTATTTAAAAAAAATGATATTTAATATCATTCAGTATGTAACTGTTTTCTTTTTCTACCTACTTTCTTTGGACAACTAGACCATAGATCTGCTAATCTGGATACTGGAATTGTTTAATAAAGTCAACAGATTTTTTGTTATAAGGGTTCTTTTTCAATTTATACTATTTTATAATACATAAGTAGCAAACTAGTATGTAGTTCATTGGTTGGTACATGGTGATTATGGGCCATGGTCATCTTCATGGTGATCATATGACAATTGCCAGGTGTATATGTGACCATGTGGCACTTGGTCACATATACTTTGTTGACCCTCAGGACAAAGTTGGAACACCTCATATCATATTATGCTTTACATCGAAACAACAGCACTTAACACTACTGTAAGTAGTGGTGGCGGTGGTGTCACCAAAGACAAACCACCAAAGGTTCTACGACCTTTTAATGTAGTAAATCAAATGCCAAATGATCACACAGCATTATCTATACTACCTTTACATAAAACATGCCACTTACCAGTATAGCACAGGGTCTCCAAAGTCCATGTCGAATCTGAAGTGTGAAAAGGCAAGCAAGTTGTCCTTCTGATCCTTGGCTATGAGGTACCAGGCTGCATCATCTGTCATTTCCTCTATTTTGCGCTCTCGATTCCAACCCCATGCACACGTTTCATACCTGAAATTGTAAGTACAATTTATGTTACTATTTATGTAAAACTTTTTGCCTTTTTCTGTACTCTGTGTTTATTACCAGATTGCTCAGTAACAATTACCATATTCTCTATTTTCTTTTCACTTAATTTTATATTCTGGTGACAACTTATGACAATTTACATTACAAACAATCTTACAATCTCTTCATATTTCTCTCGGTAAGATCAATGGCCCAGTCCAGTACATTCTTGTCGAGATCCGTGACCCTCTGTATGTACATGTCCACCTCGAGTTCCCTACTCCGGTAGACCAGCAGCTCCTTGCACAGCGTTGCCATGTCCTTCAGCTTGTTGGCGGAGGTGACGTGGGCCATGCCGTCCGCTATCCGCCGCTGCTCCAGCTTCCGCGCCTGTCTCTTCTCCTTACTCTTGTTAGCAGATGCTTGGGATTTTTTCTGGAAATTGTTACGTAAATATGAAAGTTATGAGACTATTTCGCTGGGTACAAATGCTTTAGACAGAAAAAATAAGCAGATTTCTTAATACGACTAATATAAACAACTCTGTAAATAAGTTTCTGCTGATTTGAGTATTTTATGAAGATAATCAGATTTTTTTTAATTCTAATTGACTTTATTCTAAAGACAATCCTAACATTAAGGAAAGATTAAAGAAATACTTATTAGTAAACGTTAATATCAGGAAAATCAGATTAACAAGAAATATATATTTACACATCATTGAACTTTATTGATTACAGAGACTAGAAAATAGTACTTTGTTACGTTACCTTCGTACTTACCCCCATTTTTATAAGTCCCAGGAATGGAAATTGATTTGATTATAATAAATCTATTTCTTTTCATATAACTAACCAAAAATATTGTATTTTTATAAACAAACGGCGCGAAATATTTATCAATAAATGTCGCTGACAGTTCGCTGTCGCATCTTTTGTTGTCGATATTTTTTTTACTACTTAAAAACAAAGTCTTAAGAATCCAAGTCACAAATCCTAACACAGGTACGTATATGAGAAGGTATTATGCAACTGAAATATTCGATTGTGTGTCTGATAATAATTGTTTTTAGTGTTATTTATTTATTTGTTACGCCTTTTTTACTATTGATAACCTAGAAGCCCTTAGGTATAGTTTCGTTTATATTTCCGAACGGAAGATGGCCGCGAATTTTCAAATCATCGAATACATTACATCACAAAAATCAATAATTCATATCAAGAACGGTGGAACGAGAAAACGTGGTTACATTATTTTACTTCTTAATATATTAATGAAATATTGAATTTATTCTTTTTCGCAGATTGATCTGATCCCGAATTGCATTGGAACTTTGCCAAAAAATCAAGACTGTCAGTTTTAAAGCAAGCCGATCCAGGTGAAGATCAGCTGTGCTTTCGGGTTATAAGGGAGTCATTGAAAGGGCATAAAAATTCGTTGTTACCACCTGAATACGAGAATAATGAAGTACGCCAAACTTTCGCAGACCGAAGATTTGATGCCTACTCTTGGATTGGGGACTTGGCAGGTTAGTCTATTGAGAATTTTTAGCTAGTCAATTACAAATTAAAAATTTAAACGTCGTTTCTCAGGCTCCACCAGAAGTAATAGAAACCACAGTGTACAAGGCGCTAGACTTGGGATATCGTCATATAGACACAGCGTTCAATTACAACAACGAAGAGGCTATAGGAAATGCTATTAAACGCTGGATTCAAGATGGGAAAGGAACAAGAAAGGATTTATTTATTACTACTAAGGTAATTCCTTTTTTATATTTATACGTATACGTATTTTTTTTGATAATGTCTGCTTTGCGTTTGTCTTGGTTTATAATATTTTTTAAAATAATATTAATTTTAAATACTTGGTACCATAAGGTCAGAAGTCATAAGTTTATAGTGGAAATACCTAGCTAAAGGGTGCACTTTAACTTAAACAAAACTAAGCTTGATGGTGCCAATATATCACAGATAATTTCGAAAGTAAATTGTTCGCAAAATAAGTGTCTTCAAGAAAATTTCAAACTAGAGTGATTAACATTATTTACTTATACGACATTTCATTAGCATTAACGCAATATTTTTTCAAACAAAGAAAAAATACGCATCATCGATTAAAATGAACAATAATGACCTGAACAATATATAATATAATTCCAGTTGCCACACGTGGGCAACCGCGCGGCGGACGTGAAGCGGTTCTTGCACCTGCAGCTGGGCCGCCTGCAGATGGACTACGTGGACCTGTACCTCATCCACGTGCCCTTTGGATTCCGCTGCGACCCCGACACCCTCACGCCGCTCGTCAAGGAGAACGGCGACTACGATATCGATATGGAGACCGATCACATTAGCACGTGGAAGGTGCGTATAAGCTGTCTCATTGATGTTTACCGGTCTCCATTTAAAAAGAGTAGGGATAAGGGGTCTTAACCTTTTTAACATAATGAACGTGTAACACATTTTCTTGTCTTGTTACGAATCACGAAGCGACAAATGAAACAGTATTTTTTTCTGTAGGTATTTAATAGTTTTAAAGTCGTTTAAAAAAAACTGTAAGAAAAGGTCCACTTACGAGTACTTCGCCACTTACTACATTAGTAATGCGACAATTTTATTTAAAATTTCGCAGACCACTTCTACTGCCGCTGCATCTTACGGACCAGTGGTCTGTAGTTCGGTAGATAATTGATACAGAAACGCTTGTTTAAACCATAGTTCATATCTTATTAAACATAATATATCTCAACCAATAATCTAGGAAATCAAGTAAATTTTAAGTTATTTGCTTTAGTAGTACATGAAAAAATCTTTTGGAAATCTAAATGCTTGTCAGCATGTCATCATTAACATGTCACTCCATCAGTCTAATTTTCAATTACTTTTTTCAAAGGCAATGGAAGAATGTCAGAGAGAAGGCCTTATTCGCAACTTAGGATTATCCAACTTCAATGAAACGCAGATATTGAAAATAATAAACTCCGCCACGATCAAGCCCCAGGTGCTTCAAGTGGAGCTACATGCATACTTCCAACAGTTGGACCTGAGGAAGTTTTGCATGGAACACGAAATTGTGGTGACTGCATATGCACCGCTAGGCAGCCCTGGAGCGAAAGAGCATTTTGTCAATAAATATAATTACAGGTAAGGTCCCTTTAATGAGATTTAGTTTGCATATGACCGGATTACATGCAATTGCATTTTTGTAATCAATATTTATGGCGCAATAACCGACATTCCAGTATTTTCGGCAATAATCGCGAGTACTTTTGATCAATATTTTACAGTTAATTATTAATTTAATAATTAATTATTATTTATGCATCAAGAAAGTACAAAAAACATGCATGTTAAAAAGGTTTTAGCACTTTAAATTGAAGAAATTTCGGCACATTATTAGTAATACGAATATGGTTCAATTTTTCAATCCGGAAACGATAGGATTTGTAGCAAAATCTTTAAATTATAAAGTGTTTGTTGCAATTAATATTCATAGTTGGATCTTTTGTGATATCAAATTTTGACTTTCTCCACTCACGCCCTTCCCGGCATGTGCAATATACCTTAATACATGTCGCCTGTTTTTTCAAATCACTAGTTATGCACTATTTAGCTATTTTATTGCATTTAGTCCGATCTTTAATTAAGACGAGGAATTTTGTATGTCCATTTCAGCCCCGATGTTTTTCCGGATTTATTAGGTCACCCAGAAGTAAAGGATATAGCTAGGAATCACGGAAAGACGCCGGCGCAAGTTCTACTGCGCTTCTTGGTGCAACAGAAAGTCATCGTTATTCCGAAAAGTACCAGTGATCACAGGCTCAAGGTACATATTTTTGGAATAAAACATTTAATTACTTTTACAGAAAAACGTTCTTATCTAAACATCTCATGTACAAGGGTTAAAAAAATGTGTTAGCGTGTAAGCTCTTAAATAGTAGGCGTTAAAATTCTTTTTTCGTTTCAAATGGATATAAACCATTTTACATATAGTAAATGAATAATATGTTGCCTATATATTTAATGTAAACTTACATGTATCCACTTGTTTATAGGAGAACTCGGATATATATGACTTTGAATTGCTACCAGCGGAAATAAATCGTTTAAAAAAATTAGACAAGGGGGAGGACAGTCGTGTATTTAATTTCTTATTTTGGAAAGGCGTCGAGAAGCACCCGGAGTATCCATTCAAGCTGCAGACCGTCGACACGTCTAAGGATTAATTCATCTAACTTTTAAATAATTATTGGGTATGTCCCATTACGCACCACGATATTAGATGTGCATCTAAGATATTATTTTCTTATGCTTAAGGTAATCACTGTAGCTTAACGATCAGTGAAACTGATAACAACTACAAATGAATACTATTCTAGCTTATTTCCTTAATGTTATGATAATTGTGCTTTATTGTGATTACCAGTGCCACGAGTCGGCGTTTTAAATGCTGATTTCTGACCATTAATAATCTAGTCATAAAAGACGTGATATTTAATGATAATAATTGTTTTCATTCAATTGTAGTAAAATTAAAAGTGATTAAAAACGTAAATGTGTTTATTATTTAGAAACTTACAAAAATAATCCTTACAATCTAAGCACACAAGATACTGTAATAATAGCATGATAGAAGTGTTCAGGATAGTCGGTAAAGCATTTTTCGCTGTAAACGATGTTGCAGTTCGCCTCGTCTTATCATAGTGTGGATGACTTTGAGGATAGCTCTTTCAGGGTACTTCTGCCGCAGAAAATCTTGAATGATGGTCTGTTCAGAAACTTGCGAGCCTACAGCGAACCTGCGCTTTAGTTGCTTTTCGATCCGAGACAACATTTCGTGGTCTTCCTCGCTTGTGAAACCTTCTGCACCTGTGGATAAAAATATAATGTATAAACATCGTAATAACGATTGTTAATATAATATTCTAGTTGGCGACATTTAACCAAAGAATAATTACCTGATAAGCTACCGGTCATTGCAGCATCCAATGTTGAAACTTGGAATAAACGTAGAGCTTCGGTCACGTGTGCTTCAGTCGCAAATGGTTGTAACTGCATCTTAGCCAACGATTCTGATATCCGGACAATAGCTTCCAATTGCCTGCAATAGTATATTCATTAAAATAAGAAAATTGTAAAGCCCGCTCCATATTCTCGCGAGAATGTAGAGCGGGCACGTGTAGAAAAGGGCGTGGAGAAAAGCACGAGAAACGTGAATGTTGAGTCTATAGAATCGGGTTTTTCTCGCGTTCTCGCGAGAATGTGGAGCTGGCTTAATACACGCGTTATTATTCCATGTTTATGATTGGTTTGAGAGGCGTTACATGATGGGTGCCGTGCCGCGCGACAGTTGTTCTACCGAGAGTTATGTTAAATCATAAGAATTTGTGATATTGTGTATTTACAGTTCACTAACTGGCAATACTTGACGCTATAGTATAATAAGTTACTGTGGTGCATTATAGTTATACTGAGTTAGCTATTACCTGATTTCTAAGTAATCGGCCCCGGTTACTTATTACCAGGCTGCCCAGCTAGCAGAATATAATGGATCAGAATGGTCAGTTTTATTTTTTATCAGGGAATACCTGATACATTACTGACATTTTTACCTTTCTGGAGTTTTATATCCTAGGACCTTATTGTTAATGCATAAGTAAGGGTTTGGTGTAGCGATCACGACATTACCTGACAGTGATAGGTATAGAGAGGCGCTTGTCAGCGGAGCGCTCGTGTGCGGAGGCGCCGCTGCGCATGAGCACGTATCTCGCGCGCAGGCGCTCGGCGGCGGCGGGCGCGAGGCGCGGGCCGCAGCGCGCGCGGCAGTACGCGGCGTAGCGCCGCAGCAGCGCCAGCGGCAGCTCGCCCGCCGCCGTCTCGCGCTCCGCGCTGTTACCGCCCATGTGCACTGAGATTATGTGCTTCGCTAGGGTCTGGGATTAGAGGATTTTCATTTTAATAGATTATAGTCTGCGCCACATTGCTAGTCCGCTCTGAAGTTGTTGCGCGCAGGTTTAGTTAGCATATACATCGTAACGTAAGGGCACACTATCGCAGCTATGTACCCGTGGGCGAGAGCAGGCAGCAGACTGGTGCCGGGAGGGGTCCCGCGCTGCCTTCGACCCGCTAATATCTACAATTTTCTATTCGACGCGACTCGTTTATTCAGAGCGGACTAGTAGTATGGCGCGGATTATACCAAACTAAAGAAATTAAATGCAGATAGTGTAAAACAGTGTAACTATGGGCGATGCACGTAATATTATACGAAACATACACACAATTTGATTCTTAAAACGATAATAATCAAATAGATTAATAAAAGTAATAAATTTGTATTCAAGATTAAGGATGGAAACTAAGAACTACTAGAACTACTTAGGAAAAAATAAATTAAAGAATTTGAAGTACCAAATTCTAACAATGAATTATTTTAGAGTAGCAATATAAGTTAATCCACTTTGTAACACATTTATTTCTTACTTCCATACACCATGATTTAGTATGTAAAAATAATAACTCACTATATCCTTATTCTGGTCATGTTCATCCTTCACAATAAAGATCATGTCGAATCTGGAGAGGATGGTGGGCATGAAATCGATGTTGTCATCCGCCTTCGTGTCGTCCCAGCGTCCAAACACAGAATTTGCGGCTGCTAGCACCGAGCAGCGGGAATTAAGAGTCGTTGTTATACCAGCCTAGAAAAATACATTTCAATAAATAACAAACCCTTTACCCTCCACAATCATAGCTCTATTTTAGATCATCTTAAACATAGCAATAATGTCGAGGTAATTAATCTTTGCAGTTAATGATTTTTGAGCTTAATGCATTATTTTAAGTGCCCCATCATCCAGAACACAAGCATTCTGGAACATTATCTATGTGGATACTGTGGCAATAAAATACTGTTAAATTGTAACATGTGAACATACTTTGGCAATGGAGATTGTCTGCTGTTCCATAGCCTCATGGATGGCCACGCGGTCGTCTTCCCTCATCTTATCGAACTCGTCGATGCACACCACACCGCCGTCCGCGAGCACCATCGCACCGCCCTCCATCACGAAGTTGCGCTGTTCACAACATATTAATAAAATAATTGGAGTTCTTAATCAATAGGATTGAAAATCACTCGATTTTACATTGCCAAATTATTTTGATCTTATTTTTTTCAAATCTTTATTTCGTATTATAAATTATATGCTGTTTTAAATACCGAACATGTCAGAATAATAAATTAATTATGAATTTGATCTATAATGGCTCTAACATTGCATAAACCATATTTATAAAACAATAATATACTACTAGTAAGTACATAAGAGGACTATTCCTTTTTATATTATAATATATAATTGTAAGATGTAACTACTGTATATATACTTACAGTTCCAGGATCACGAATTACAGAGGCAGTGAGCCCAGCAGCACTGGAACCTTTGCCTGACGTGTACACACCAATTGGGGCTACTTTCTCTACGAATTTCAACAATTGGGACTTGGCTGTACCAGGATCACCCAGGAGCAATATGTTGATATCTCCACGACGTGTCAAACCATCAGGGAGGCGCTTGCGTGATCCTATAGTAAAAATTATAAAAAATAAGTTATAGTTCTTTGCTTTTTTTTAAAATATTTTTAATATTCTATTTTTATTATTGTTATTTTTGAGATACTCACTATGCCATAAAACCCAATGATAGTTATTGCTGAAAACTTTGTTGTAGGTGGAATTTCCTATAATCACATATCTTAAGCTCAGTAATTGAGGATATTTTCAACGAGTCAGTATAAGTTAAGTTTCCCATATTCTGATTAATTCACTTTTTTGGAGGCTAACTTATGTCATTACATTACCCATTCTCTAATTTGCACCATTCTTAACTGTAAAATTTATCAGGTCACAATTTAGCGACTCGGGTACAAACCTCCAAACAGCAAGCAAGCGATAGCCTTCTTCATATCGACAGCGCCGAACACGCTGGGGGCTATCGAGCTGGCGACGCGCTCGTAGACATCGGGCGCGGCGGCGAGGCGGCGGAACTGCTCCTCCTCGTCGGCCGTGAAGGGCCGCAGCCCGCCCGTCACGCCCTCCTCGGCCGCCAGCCCCACCGCGCGCACGTACGACGACCGCACGCCCACGGAGCCCTTGTCGCGGCCCTCCCTCTGGAACAATACATTAACATCAATATTTGTTTGTATTAATGCGCCACAATAGTCTGTTTATGTCGAATAATATTGATTATGCATGAAATGTACTATTTCAAAATTGCGCATTTTTTTGTATAGGAGTAGCTAACAAGTTTACATTTAATCTTAAGTGGCTACTGCTGCCCATGAACTTCTATATTATCAACTTCAAATAGGATTAGACTCCTAACTCAGGTTGGCAACTGATGCATTGCTACCCGTGAGGACTAAATTGAAATGCCATACTACACTTGTAACGTAACACTGCTGTTAAAAAGTAAAAGCTGAGAGCTCTAGAGGCAAACATTAAAGAGTTCTATTACCTTTAATTGCTCATACTCATGAATATAATAAATGCATAATAAAATAATAAAATTTGTTTAGTGTTTCACATACCCCAATCTTAGCAATCTTTTTAATAGAGTAGATGCCCAGTACAGTGACCCTGGCACCCGGCGCTACTCGCTCGCACAACACGCGTTCACAGTACACTGTGAGGTGACGTGGCATTTCACCTTGGGGAATGGACTCTGGGGCTTCTTGCAGTTTCAGTACCTGAATAAAATATAATAATTTGGATCACAAGATATAAAATTGCCAACTAAGATTATTATAAAACTACATAATTAATATATATTCACACATCAAATATTGTGTTTTAAAGGATATCATAACTCATACCTGATAATCTATGCATTTACATTTATCTGGAATAATGAAGTATGGATCCAATGGACATTTTGGACGGCCAGCTTGTTCACTGAAATTAAATACATTTTTTAAGCTCGTTCTTTTAACATTTTACCATGCACAGGCAAAATATGGAGGAAGCTTCCATTTGAGTTGACTCTTAAAAACAATTACTAAAGTTTACTGATGCATTAGAAGTTTGTCTAGTGTTGCAATTATTTGATTTCTTTTCTTGAACTGGTTAGGGAACGTACCCATACTATGTGACCAATTTTTTAATATTTTTCGACCCCTCCCCCCCCCTCCTGTGACCACCCGTAGTATATGCTAAGACCCCCCCCCTCCCTCCTTAAATAGTTACGTAGTATTAGAGATGGGTTGTACTAGGTAAATTTGGGATTAGGTATGCCTTAAACGTGTTATGAAATGGCGCGACGAGCAAAAAAAAAAACGGGAACTATGTCCTGAGCCGGCGCGACGAGCAAAAGCAGCCGATCGTACAACGACGTTATTGTATACGCCTGTAGCACGGATTCTCGTCGACTTGCTTGCTTGCGAGATTTCTCTCGATGAATTGTACTACGTGACAAAAATCTAAGCCCCCCCCTCCCCCTGCTCCTGTGACTTAGCGTGACATTTTAAAGACCTCCCTCCCTCCCCTAAATGGGTCACGTAGTATGGGTACGTTCCCTTATATAAAAAGCCATGAAAAAAAGAATTACTTACGTGTTACACTTCCTTGGCATAACATAACCTTCGAGGCCAGGTTTTACTGGTAAATTGGGGATAACATTCCTGCACGAACGACACTGGATTGATATTTTAGTAGCCTTCGCCTTTATCCCTGATGCAGATATCACTATGCCTGGTATCTTAACCAGCCTCGACACTGTTTCTGACTGAAATGATTTAATTCATCATCATTCATATGATATTGATGATGATATCTACATATTTTTTTTACACAAAAATATGCAACAGAGGTAAAGGATAACAAAGAAAACCTTTGTACAAAGGCACTGACAATGCTTATTTCAATTATGAAACATCTTATTGAACATAATATAGTAAACAAATAATTTGATGAGCTCCAAATCTTAGCTTCAAAAAGTATACTTACTTTTAGTTCCCTCAAGTTTGAGGCATGTGCATCTGATGTCAGCAAAACCTGAATATCCTCAACTTTCTCTTCTCCTTCCGGTCTTGGTGCAGTCAGCTCATCTGCCAACTGAGAACCAATTGAGATTTTAGCAACTACCCATAAAATTAATAATTTTTTCGTATAATTTTATTTTTGGACTTCAACAAATCAGTTTTATAAAATAAACACATAATAAACAGTAACAATAAAGTTACCACTGTTCATTAGTCACACACATAGTTTATATTGAATGTTACAGAACCTCTTTAGCAGCTTCTTCTAGTATAGGTAAATGTTCTGTAGGCTTCTTATACAACTTCTCAGCTAAAACTTCGTCAAAACTCGATAAATCTTCAATGTTTATATCAACCCAATATTGATTCAAGTTGTAATTACGTTTTAATGCATCTCTGAAAGCAGAAACATATCATATTGTAATGAAACAGTGAATAGGTATTATACCAGATCTACTACTTAGTTTTGATAGTCATAAATAGTCATAATACATTACTTTTTAAAATAACAACGCCAAGCTTACAATGAAAACATTTAAGATATTTACCTGTATTTGAAATTGAAATTCCCCGTATGAAATTGACGAATAAATTCTTTGAATTTCTTTTTCACAGCTTGAAGGTTAACTTGATCTTGAGATTCGTTCTCCTCTACTCCAAAATTATCGGAGAAAAATACTCCTGGATCATCGAAACCTTCCATTTCTACAAAGTTACCTTAGTTGTTCCAATAATATTTGAATATATTTTCACAAAGTAGATAAATTCTACAAGAATGTTGAATTTTTAATTTATGGAACAACAAGAAACAAGATTAGTTTTGGCGCGTAAAATTGACGAAGGTTGTCAAATGTCAATTTGACAGATTTTTAATGTTTCGTCAGACACGGTGTTGTGTTGTAGATCGCCATGAATTTTGTATTGATGAAAAAATTTGTATCTAAGTATTATTTTATAAACATCGAAGCAGTTTTAAAAACTAAATATTTGATTTAGTTTAAAGTGTATTTTATTTTAATCGTATATACGCAGCTGGTACGTGTACTTAATAATTACTTCCGGTTTACACCACTGTTCGAAATTTGAAATTAAACTGTGTTGTTATGACAACAGAAAAAAATTTGAGAATTTTCATAATGATGGAATGTCCATACATTACATAAAAACTAAAGTTTTTATTATTTGTCTGCAACTGTTTATGTTTACGTTAGAGTAACTAATAAATAATAAAGGACAATGGGTGATGTGAGTATGATTATATATTTTTTTCCTAATTGCCGCTAACTACTGGAGGGATAAGTAATCGCAGTATGTAATATAGAATGGTTATAGATAATAATTTATCGTCATCGCTATCACCAATACTACACATAGTAAGATCAAGGAATAAAAAGATCAATCTTTATTCGTATCACATATTTCCTACCTTTTATTACCAGCGATACCTACTGTTTTAGCTATAGCGAGGCGATTCATTTCTATATTCAGAGCGGACTAGCAGTTTTAACCAACCAAGCTTACAAGATTATTCAAATTGGATTATCTCAAGCGTGTTGTTTATTCGAATATTTTTTTGTCTAAATTGTTTATCTTGTTACAGAAAGAGGATGTAGACACTCGCTTAGAATTTATGTGCGACTACTTATTGAAATCTTTAAAGCAAAAACTGGATAAATGGGCGAAATTCATTACTGGCGACGAAAGGGTAATTTTTACTTACTTTGAAAATTATACATATAAATATACATGACTGAACAATTGACCTTAGGGATATGGAGTGTAGAGCTCAGGAGTATCTACCAATTCTATGTATCCAAAAGTTTTCAGCAATAGTGGCGGTATTATATATTGTGAAAAAAGCGTGGGGTGCTCCACTTAGCAGTTTTCGAAAAGCACCCCACACTTTTTCCACAATTATACTATTTACTGTTCCTTAATTTATTCCTAGATTGACAATTATTTTCTACTTTTTAGTTGATTTCATCATAAAAGCGTGTTTTTTAGTTTTTGAACTATATTTATTTTATTAATTTTTAGTATTTGTTGTTATAGCGACCATCATTATGCATCGTCTATAAAAAAAACAAGTGTCTATCTATTACGGTTTAAGAGATAAAGCCCTGTGACTCACGAACAGACAGCGGAGGGTTTCGTTTTACCCTTGAGTACGGAATCCTAAAAATCATTCTACAAGATGGCATTATAGATATGTTTCAGCACATTTGAGTTATAGGGAAATAACATTATTATTTTTCAAAACTAAAAATCAATCTAGTAACTTTGCTTGAAGTTTCTCTAAGGCGCTTGCTCTCGCCTCGAAAATTATTAATCCTGAGGATGTTGATAAGGACAATGGTACAAAATTATTAAAATCGTGTATTGTCATCGGTTTTTTATAATTTTTCAAAATTTTGAATTAACCTGAACGTTCAAAGTGGATAGAAATCGGGTTTAAAGATTCCGTTACTCTGTTACGTACATACATACATACATACATACAACCCAAGCTAATAAAAGCGTTTTAAAAAGCGCCAAGAAATTATTTACGCATTAGTACAGTTTGATGATTACTTCTTTTTATTGAATTAATAACATTTGTTCGTTCATCAATTTTTTACAGCACATTTTATTCAGATTCTTTGATATGCCTAAGTACGACATTATTGTATTCCGTATGAATACCGCCGGTCTGTTAACTTGTGCTACCAATTTCCCGCCAGTAAGCAGAGGCAAAATGGTGTACTTTCTAAGAAATACAGATGAAAGAATAACGCAAGCTAACTTTCGTAAGGTAAGACTAACATTAAAATTGTTCGTAAATATAATTATTATGCAATGGTGAATTAATTTATCGAACAAACAATCATGGTAGAAAATTAAAAAAATATTGTCCTAGCAAAATTTGAAAATTATGTCATGTTTTCTTCTTTAATAATTGTAAATTAATAAAGGCCTTAAGCAATTACCGATAAGCCTTTATCCAGGTGATAACGATAGGCGAAATTTCTGGTAATGTGTTAATGGATCTGAGCGTGATGGCGGACGAGGTCATTGGTCCCTTGCTGTGCAACCCTGAGAACCAAAGGGGCTGGCCGAAGATAGTGCAGAATGACATGAGACGGCACATCAACGACTTAAGGAACTTGATGCATCAGGTATGCCATCAGTAATGTATATTGTAGGATAATGTAATTATTATGATGCTAAAATTCCAAGCTAAAACATCAAGATGGAAATTATTAAGGTAGAGTAATGAAGGTAAGGTTTGGTAAAAGTACTTTATAAATTTATTAAAATTGATGGTAGTAATTCATTGAATTTGAAATAATAGTAGTAGTAAAGTAGTTAGTTAGCAAGGAGGTGCAAGCAATGCAAGATTTATAATTGAATTTTCAGCTTAAAGGTGAAATGTCCAGTCAGGTGATGTTACCAATGCCGGATGGAGTCGAAAACATTTACCACGCAGAAGCCCGACTGAGAGAAAGGTGACACATAAGGAACCTGAAAAAAATCCATTTCAGTTTCATATCCTATTTGGGTTGAATAAAATACTTATTTGCTACTTACGAGTAGATATGAAAATAGAAATAATGTAACGGTCTATTCCATTTACAATTTTAGTGATTCCGAAGATGTTGATCTGTATTTGAAGACTAACATAGAAGGAGCTATCATAAAATGGGCGCAGCAGGTTCACGATTTGCTGCAAGAGGATTCTTATATAGGTGACAACATTTATACATATGTAGAACTATAAAGTATACACGTAATCATGTAAAATACCATGAATTTTCATTTTAAATAACTTAGCGAAGAGTAAAGATGTTTTACTAATAAAATCGTTTTTATTAGCGTTTAAACGAACTAAATTTCCTCTGCCGAGTGCGGATATCGACTTCTACGCAAATCGATTGCGCAATCTCGAAGGTATTTACTCTCAGCTGCGAGATCCTCGGGTCAAAAGGATGGCTCACTACCTAGAAGCCACTCGAAGTGTATATTTGAGCTGCTTCAAGACCATGTTGACTAATGTCGTTGCATGTGAGTACATCATTAGCCTGTTGAAGATAATAATAAACTTGACATAGATACTGAAACTTTTGAAATCTAAAAATTTGGAAGTCTAAATCCCAGACGGTCTATTTTTCTTTATCAATAACTTATATTTAAGGTTTTACCAAACCAAATCTTTTATTAATATTCTTATTGATAGCTATTGTTGAGTGTCGCGACATCTACGTGTATCAGAAGCCACTGCTGCAGCATTTCGAAAACTTCGAAGGTACTGACTTTTCGGATGCAAAACTTTTGATAAGGCCAATGTTTCACTGTATTGGAATGTTGTGGGGACTATCGAGGTACTACTGTAACGTCGAAAAATTAATACGTAAGTTAGAAGATAACTTAAAAAGGAAATTAAAAAATATTCCTTGAGTCCATTAAAACAGATATTAAAATGTAGTAAAATATTTTAGCACTTTTGCGTGAAGTATGCAATTTGGTTATTCAACAATGCACGAATTCCATTGATCCTCCTTCGATATTCCAAGGCGAACCTGATGAACAGCTAATGAAACTGAGAAAGGCTATGAATATTTTGAACCACTTCATGTAAGTAAGCTTGGTGTAAGGTATTCTTTAGGAAATCAGTTAAAATATCCTTTCCAGCTCTACAATTACTTAGTAAAATAAATCAAAATGACTATAATAATGAATATTTCTCATGTTGTAGTGCTACATATGAAATGAATCGGGACAAAGTCCACACTTTCTTCCCACCTGGTGTTCTGCCGGTGCGATGGTCGTTCGATTTCGATCGTGTTTTTATGCGCTTCAATGTTTATATGAAACGACTCAAAATGATCGAAGACCTTTTGGAAGCAACTGTTGAGATATTAAAATTAGAGAAGGTGGAGTTTTGTGGCCTGCGGGGTAAAATACTGAGCACGGAGTGTATGAAGGTACGGAAACGATGCTGGTGCTTTATGGTAACGTAGATTACGTTCACCGCATGACTCGTTTTCATTATATTGACCTGCTTGTAGGTTTTAGAGGAATATACACTGATCTATCAAAATCTTGGAAACATAACATACGACCCAGCTGATCCTGAAGACAATTCTTTCATTCCTGACTATCACAAACATGTGGGTGTTCTCGAAGATGTGGATAGGAGACTCGCTTCGCTCTTTTCACAGGGTTTGGATGAATGCCATAATATGGAACACTTCTTTAAGGCAAGCTACTTACATTTTTTTTTGTTTTATCACTCAATTTACTCACTCAAGAATTACGTATAAGAAGTAAAATGATAGTTATTGAATGCTCTTACGAACGATTTAACTTTAACAGTAAGTTATAAATTAAATGAATTTATTTACATTATATTTTTTGTAGTTCTTCCAAATCATCGGAGACTTGTTCCACCGACCAATAATAAAGGAGGAACTCAAACCAAAGTTACCAAAATTGTTGGATATGATGCATTCTAACCTGGATTCCGTAAAGGAAATATACGATGAAGAAATGTCGGTTAGTTCATTTCTTCCAAGATGTAGAGATTATTCGTATAGATATTTATTTATAAAAAAATAATAAGTGATATATCTGGCCTTTTAGAAACTAACGAAAGGTCCAGAGAGACCAATGGTCGATCCCTATCTTCCGCCGGTGGCAGGAATGATTTGGTGGATACATAAGTTGCGCAGGAGGATTCAAGCTCCCATGGAAGATTTTATACTATTTGAAGATCCGTATGTTTTTAAATTTAATTACTTTAAATAAAAACAAATAGAATAAACAGCTTGCAGTGAATAGCACCCACTCTCTTTTTCGATGGACAAGAGTATTATCTGCATACAATGCAATTATATAACGAATAAACTTGTCTTAAACCTTCTTTTGAACTTTTCTGAGTGAATATTTCCACAACGTTTAACACCAACGGCTATTTATTTACAGTATAATAGAAT
Source organism: Epargyreus clarus (assembly GCF_041222505.1). Classification (NCBI taxonomy): domain Eukaryota; kingdom Metazoa; phylum Arthropoda; class Insecta; order Lepidoptera; family Hesperiidae; genus Epargyreus; species Epargyreus clarus. The sequence continues at coordinate 7,757,687 of NW_027332214.1, forward strand.
CAGAGAACGCCTTATACATGAAACAGAAACACAACGAGATGCTAGGTTTTCTCAATATGCTCGAAGATCGCCAGTTCAAGCAGTGGTGCGCCACGGTACCCAATATCTGCAAATTACACCTCGCTAAGAACCTTATCTATAGGGATCCTCCATTCGTACGAAACAATTTTAGTCCAGAGGTAAATATTACGTACATTCATCGAGAATTTGTATATCATTCGATATCATCTTAAATTTTGTTATTAATAATTTTTATTATTTTAATTTACAGCTAGTGATGTTATTGCGCGAGATACGCTACATGAAATACTTGGATAAGCAAGGAATTCCACCAGAAGGACAGGAATTGTACGCTCGTAATGAGAAATTGCAGGTAAATGAAGTGCAAATATTTAACGATACTTTATTTCGTATAAAGATCGAGCTTCATGGAATTAAAATAATTTGATTTATACTTTACAATGCAGTATGACATGAACCGTTTGAATCGCGCAATATCATGGTACAATGCAATTCGTGAAGGCAGCCACGAGACCGAGGTGGCACTTATTGAAAAAGAGATATCTGCCATCGATAATTTACTTGGCAGGGGCGTCGAGGAACTCACTTGGAATGATGACTGTAAGTTTTATTTTGTTGCGTATTTTGATATTTTTAATTAAGATTGATCATCTAATTTGTTATAATAATTGTTAAACTCAGTTACTGACTGGATGGCGGAAGTGTATGCTGCTATAAATACACTACAAGAAAGAGTACTGACGGCTCAGAATAACGTTAAACAAGGTCTCTATGATATTGCCGAATGGGGCAATAAGCCGCTTCATAATCGCAAGGAAAATCCAGAAAAGATGGAACTTTTAGCTGTTAACGAACGACGTCCAAGATTTGCAGAGAGGTTACTTTATATAATACTTTTGTTTATATTTCTAATAATGGTATTTAAATTAAATATAATTTTAAATTTTCAGGCGTAACAAAATTCTTCAAAGCCATTCAGACTTTGAACGCATATTGGAACATAATTATAAGCTGTTCTTTAACATCAAAGATGAAGAGGAGGTAATTACTACATCATATCAACGAAAGATTGCTATGGATTGGAATATGTGGTAGTAATAATTGCTAACATTTTGCAGTCCGACGAAGAAGAGGAAGAATTAGAAGAAGTTGATGAAGCTACTCTCGATGAAGAGGAAAAAGCGATGCGTGCTAAGAAGTTACAAGAAATCGCTCAACGTCGAGAAGAAAAACGTTTAGCGAGAGAAGAAAGAGAGAGAGAAAAGGCTGAGATTGCTCAAGCAAAGTTCGAGAGACGAGAGGCCAGACGATTGAAGAGAGAAGCTAAAGAAGCTGAGAAACAGGAACGGCAAGCGCGTAGAGATGCAGGTATTTTACAACGAACGTTTTAAAATATCAATTAAACAAAATAAGTTCAATAAATTACATAATGTGATTGAATATCAACTACACGTTATTTACTATATTTATTTTGAGTGAATTTGTAACAACTTATCCAATTATTCCTTAAGCATATATTAAATAATAAAATCAAGTCACACCATTACTTACTGTAGGCGATGAAGTAGATTCACCAGCTGAAGAAGTTGAGGAGGAATTAGACCCTGAAGAACTCGCTGACATCGAAGCAGAGCGAATCGAAATGGAGGAAGAAGCGTTTAGACAGGCACGCTGGCCAGCTTACGTGAAATATGTTGACTCACTTGTAAGTTATTTTGTTTAATGTTAGGTCCTTTTTAGATTCACTTAACAAAATTGCGTCTGAATTTGGTATCTTTTAGTAATGTGAACTTGTAATACTCCTTGTTTTGTATGTGTTTATAATATCTACTGATATTTATTTATACACAACAACTTTAGGTGTCTCGTCAAGTTATGAAAGCTATACAATCAAGTTTAGATTTGTTTGAGAAACAAACGGATCTAGAAAAGGGACCAAGAGTAGCATTTATGGAGATCATAGCAGAACTCAAAGACCCAGGTATTAACAATTTTAAATAAACTCTACCAGACTTACTTTTATTACAGTTGTACTAACTATTTACTGTTGTAAATTACTAGATATTTACTTCTCGCCATCCTTGGACCTTGACGACCCTGGTGGCCTTTATGATACTCTTAAAGAAATGATGAAAGATATGTTCCTACAAGCTACAATGTTTCCGAGGATTGATCCTATAGTCCCGATTGCTACATATGAAGGTATTAATTAATTACATATTAAATTATATATGCTTCACTTCTTATCCTCTTGCTGCGATTGAATTAAATTTTGTTTACAGATGATATTGCACAGGAGGATGCAATGATTGATCTGTATCACGATATTTTGAAGAGAGTGGAAAACAGTATTAATGATGTTGTACAATATGCTTCGGTAAGTAACAATTTCTATACATTTTGATGAAAAAGAGTCAAATAATATAGGTTTTTTCTTTTACCAGAAATATGAAAAATACACACCCTTATGGATGGAAGACAGACAGGAAGTATTAGCAGGATTTCTTAAATATGGCCGTGTTATTCCTCCCGAGGAATTTGATAAATATAGATATGAGAATGGTGTCGATCCACCGGAAGGTAAACCGACGCTTGAACAATACCAAAAAGAGGTAAATGCTCAAGTTTGTAACTTTATACAATATTTATGAGTATGCACGTTGATTATTTTGTTACGTTTTAACATATTTTGTATTTCTCACAATAAAATGACCTGCCTTGTGTTCCGATTACAGAATACTTATATGCCTAATGAGGAACATTAAAATAATGTACTTTTTTGCAACTACAGATCGATAAGTACAACTCGCTATACGATGAAGTGCATGCACTGCCCTCAGACTACTTATGTAATGGGTGGTTGAAATTAGACCTGAAGCGGCTCAACCAAGCGATCATGAACATCATTTGCAAGTGGAGTAACTTGTATAAACAGAATCTAAAAGATCACGTGCAAACCAGGCAAGTACAGAAATAAAATCGTATTCATCTATACCTAGTAATAGCTACTTTAATATTTATTTACACAATATTTGTCTAATAACAAATATATCAGAATTCAATAATTTTAGTTTGGATGACCTGGAGAAATTTATAGCGTATGCTACAAAGGAATTATCAGTAGAGTTAGGCGAAGATGATTATGAAGGGTTGCTGAGAGTGATGGGTGTACTTAACGAAGTCAAGGCGAAACAGGATGCTGGCACAGACCAAATGTTTGAGCCCTTGCGTGATATTATATACGTTTTGAAAGAATACGGAGTTGATTTCCCTGAAGAGACCTATGAACAGGTAAACTGCTTGCTTCATAGTACTGTTTTTTAACGTTATCTAATTTTGTATGATAATAAATATATATAAATAGATTTTCTTTACAATTCCGACTATATTAATAACATTATTGTTTCTAACGAAATTTGTCAAGGCCAGACTGATCTGGTGTGTTGAAAACGTACGCTTTGTTAAACCTCTATATTTGTATCAATTATTTTTTGATTTATTATGCGTGCTCTGGATGAGGATAGGAGCCATCGGCATCACATCAATATTCGGTATATACATTGGTAAGAGTAATAGTTTAGGTCACCTTTCTATCGCTGTAAGCGCTATTGCAATTTCATTGCTACGTACTGAAAAGCATTTGCTAAAACTTGAGCATGACCTTCCCTATTTTCTTTTAGGATAAGAGGTTTGTATTATTTATTTTTAACTTTTTTACAATGTTTGAGTAATTCTGGTGTTATTTAGCTGGATGTTTTGCCTGAACGTTGGAGGAATTTAGTGAAACTAGCGACAGTAATGAAAAATAATGTAGCCCCACTTCAAGCGGCACAGGCAGCGCTTATTGCAAAACGTGTTGCCCTTATCAATCTACGGCTTACTATGTACCGAGAACAGTTTAAACTTAAGGAGGTTAGTATCATATTTAGTAGTAATTTAAATAATACCTATTATAAAATAGTAAAATAAAAACAAGATAGAATACGGATATAAAAGCGGTAACCTTAACTTAAACCAATGTCAAACTTGACCAACGGTGATTTTTTAGATATTTTTGGAGTCTTGCAACGAACCGTATAGACAAATAGATCGAGTGAATCAGGAGTTGATGCAGTTTGAAGATATTGTAAATGGTTTGAAGAAATCATGCGGCCTCTTCGACATTCAGCCTCCTGACGAGAAGAATCTAAAGCAATGTCGACGTGAACTGAAACTCGTAAAAGTAATGATGAAAACATTATTATTTCAAATTTACTTTAAGCGACTATGATCCAAAACATTTTTAATTACTTACTTTCTTAGAGTTTTCATAATTTTATTTTGTCTTATAGCAATTGTGGGACTATTATTACCTCGTCATGGGAACTATTGAGTTCTGGAAGAAATCTCCGTGGAAGAAGATAGATGCAGATGGTATGGACCAGGAATGCAAGCGCTTTACGAAAGATTTACGACAACTTGATAAAGATATGAGAGTTTGGTAAGCGATATTCTAAGTCCGGCTCGAAGGCCAAAAAATATTGTGCGGTCCAGCTCGTAGGCCAGGCCGCGAGGGGTGTAGGTATGCGGGCACGACCACGCAATCCTACGGGAGAATATAAGTGGACTGTATAGTGTGAGAGGTATGACCCAATCCTCGTCCCAGCAGATGAGTAGAAAAACCACCAACTTTGCCTTCCAAGTCTATCTGCGGACTCGAATCGTATCAGGAGGGACGTGCACGGCGCTGTCACGGGGCTCGAGGAAGCAAGCACGGCCTGATCTTCCCGAGGAGTAGTCTCTGTACTTCACAATGAACACGCGGTAGCACGTGGAAAAGAGGAGCGAGAGGGCACGTACAGAACGTGTGTAGGCTCCCGCCGCTCTGGTGGATATTTGCTTCTACCCACCTACAGTTGAAAATGATTGAACAGTATATTATAAGCTTTTGCATTGTGGAAATAAAATACCAGTGGTTTTTGATGTATACATTTTTCAGGGAACCTTATATATCGATAGAAGCAACAATAAAGAATTTGATGACGTCTTTGAGAGCGGTAACTGACTTGCAGAATCCAGCCATCAAAGACAGACATTGGGTCGAGTTGATGATGGCGACAAAGGTACGGAAATAATCATATAAGTATATGTACTGTATTGTAATTTTATATTTTTAGTGGTGTGTTTTTCATGTATGTTGTTTTTATTGTTTAGAAAGCTGCACATTCCCACATCATGTCCATCGATACCAATCATACTCATACTAAAATATATGTAGCAAAGCATATTGTAAGAAGTTGTGTATCACTAGATGATATCATTGAGGATTTCAAGTCGCTAGAAGATTTAACATTATCATTAGACGCAAATTCTCCAAATAATGATAATGAAGAAAATAAGTATGTTCCTATAATGAAGCATTATTTACAAATACAAGATTTCAGAAGACCAAAGTTTCAAGAACATCAGAGTGGTAAAAAGTTTATAAAACTCAACAAATCTTATTCAATGCAAGAAATGAGGGAGCAAGGACTTCAAATAGAATCTTTTAACGAGTCATCATCTCAGCCAAAGACAACAAGTCACGCATTAATTTTGTCAGAGTTCATTTTGTAAATAATGTAGATAGTGCTCGTATTATTAAGGTAGTTAAATGTATACTTTTTAGGTAAGCATTTTACTAGTTCTTTACTTTTGGATTTTTTTCAGTTTGCCGTTTATTCTATATTCTTTAATTTTATTTGTTGGATGTTTTAGGTTAAATTCCATATCGATGATGACACAACTCTAGCAGATTTACTAGCGCTGAATCTTCACAAATACGAAGAAGAAGTTAAAACCATCGTGGATAAGTCTGTCAAGGAAGCAGCCATGGAGAAAACTCTCAGGTAATTTATATTTTTTAGTATTTCATGAAAAAAAAAAAATTAACGAAGAGATATAAAATATAATGAAATTATTTAATATTTTAGGGAATTGGAGGCAACGTGGGCTATAATGGAGTTCGAATACACTATTCACGATAGAACAGGAATTAAATTGCCAAAGGCGAGCGAGGAACTCGTGGAGACCCTTGAAGACAATCAGGTGAGAGCTATATTTTTCAGATATAAAAGATACTCTTAACAAAAAGTAAACTGCGAAAAATAATTTAATAATCCTAACGCAATCACCAGAACCAAGTCCAAACCATGATGTCTTCGAAATTCATCGGCTTTTACGAGGCGGAGGTAACGGAATGGCAGAAGAAGCTGGGCACAGCAGATGCTGTTATTTCTATATGGTTTGAAGTGCAGCGAAAATGGCAGTACCTCGAGAGTATTTTTGTTGGCTCTGATGATATTCGTGCACAGTTGCCTGAAGATTCTAAGAGATTCGATAACATTGATAAGACATTTAAAGTAAGTTAAAAAATGATACTGCATTTGTAGGAATAAATCAACTTTCAATACTATTTTATTTCGCAAATTCACTTAATATAATATTTTAGGAACTGTTAAGAGACGTAGCTGCAACTCCGAATGTGGTGCAAGCAACCAACAAACCAGGCCTATTAGATAAGTTAGAAGAGCTCATGAAAGCACTCAATCTATGCGAGAAAGCGCTTAACGATTATTTGGAAACAAAACGCTTGGCATATCCTCGTTTCTATTTCGTATCATCGGCGGATCTGCTCGGTAATATGTAGATGCTTTATGATTTTAATATAAAAAGAAATTGTTTAGTCCTTGCAAACTAAAGTTTGATAAATGATTACAGATATATTATCAAACGGGAACAACCCACCGGCTGTTTGTCGGCATCTTTCTAAGCTCTATGATAATTTGGCTAAGTTGGTATTTCCGAAGCCCGGCAGCAAGCACGCATTCGAGATGATATCGAAGGAAAACGAAGAGCATGTACCGTTCAAAGCTCCATGTTGCGATTGTTCTGGAAAGGTAACGAAACTTAAAAGTAATTATAGATTAATAAGATATCTAAGTGCGTTACTGTATTATTCAGCGGATTTTATGAGGTTCTTCAGAGGCGTTTTCTTAATTCATTCAGGTGGAAATATGGTTGAACCGCGTAACAGATTGCATGCGGTACACGTTAAGGGACATATTCGAGCATAGCGTCAAGTCATATGAAGATAAACCACGTGATGAATGGGTATTCGACTGGCCCGCGCAACCGGCACTTGTCGGTACACAAATCTGGTGGACCACTGAGACTAATCAGGCTTTTGAAAAGTTAGAAGAAGGTAAACGAGATCATTTTATCAGTAATTAGGGCAATATTAAAGTTTAGTAACTAGCAGAATCAACAATATTTAAATCCTTACAATAATGGAAGAAATATGTATATAAGAATGTTACTTAATGATAAACCTATTTTGTAATAAACAGGATATGAGAACGCATTAAAAGATTACCAGAAGAAGCAAATCGCTCAGTTAAATGCACTGATTGTGCTTTTACTCGGGGATCTGAGTGTAGGAGATCGACAAAAGATTATGACTATTTGTACCATCGACGTACATTCAAGAGACGTTGTCGCCAAACTCATCGTTGCGAAAGTCGAAACTTCCAATGCTTTCCAGTGGCAGAGTCAGTTAAGGCAAGTAACGTAGCCCTAATAAATTAGTCTAATTAAATTAAGATACAATGCTTTATTTTTATATGATTTGTTATTCAACTGTTTGTGATTTCTAGGCATCGTTGGGATCTAAAACTTAATAATTGTTATGCAAACATTTGCGATGCACAATTCCTCTACGATTACGAGTATTTAGGAAACACACCTCGGCTTGTCATTACGCCTTTAACGGATCGCTGCTATATCACACTAACACAGGTAAGTATTAACGACGAATATTTTGATACTGGAAATTAGATTAATGCATAGCCAATAATTGCATTTAAATGTTAGTAATGTTAACTAATCTTATTGTTTTTCACTATGATGTAAAGTAAGCACACCGTATTTTCTCTTCAGAGCCTTCATTTAATAATGGGTGGAGCGCCGGCGGGTCCAGCCGGAACCGGCAAAACTGAGACTACGAAAGATTTGGGCAGGGCTCTTGGCATTATGGTCTATGTGTTCAACTGCTCTGAACAAATGGATTACAAGTCATGCGGGAACATTTACAAAGGTAAACCTAATTTTAATCATTGCACTTATGTACTCAAATACTCAAATAACGTGTAAATGAATGAATATTATATAATTATATTTAAATCTTCCGCTTTGAGTGGATAGCATTTAGGCGATTATTAACTGTGTACATCAGCAGAATTTATTGTCCCTGTATGTTGTGAGACATATTCTGTTAATCAACTCTCTGACAAAAAATATATTTAAATATTTTAAAATAATGTATATACTATATAAGATAATATACTTTTATGACTATAATTATATTTTTCATATAAACAAAGGTTTGGCACAAACCGGAGCATGGGGATGCTTTGATGAATTCAACAGAATCTCTGTGGAAGTCTTGTCAGTAGTGTCTGTGCAAGTGAAAAGTGTCTTAGATGCAATAAAGGCTAAGAAGAAGAAATTTGATTTTATGGGAGAAATTATAGCACTCGTGCCAACGATTGGAATGTTCATCACCATGAACCCAGGTTACGCTGGGAGAACGGAATTGCCGGAGAACTTGAAAGCGCTATTTCGGTAAGATTTATATTCCAAAATTATGATTTCGACCCCTCACGTTGCAGGTCTGGAGTTCAGTCTACTTTGACAATTTAGTCTTTTCAAAGTTATTACTTGTTTTACCGGTTAAAGAAACCTACATGCCTGAAAGTTATTTAAAAAATGTCAAGTGTGTAAAGTTTACCAATTTGCACTTAGCGTCGGTCTTAGATACATTGTTATCATTTTAATGATCTGAATTTGATTTTTTACAGGCCTTGTGCTATGGTAGTTCCTGACTTCGAATTAATTTGCGAGATCATGTTGGTGGCCGAGGGCTTCCAGGACGCAAGACTGCTAGCGCGCAAATTCATCACGCTGTATATGTTGTGTCGAGAGCTGTTGTCGAAGCAGGACCATTATGATTGGGGGCTCAGGGCTATTAAGTCTGTGCTTGTCGTTGCTGGTTCCTTAAAGGTTTATATATGTTTTAGATTAGATTATATAATTACTACTTACATTAATTCTAAGCTGTCGCTATTGTTAATTTAAAATAATATCGTTAATTTACAGCGAGGCGACCGTTTAAGACCCGAAGATCAAGTACTAATGAGAGCGTTGCGAGATTTCAATATACCGAAGATTGTAACAGACGATACACCTGTCTTTATGGGTCTTATTGGAGATCTCTTCCCTGCTCTCGACGTACCCAGGAAACGGGACTTTGATTTCGAAAAAAGTCTTGTTGAAGGCGCTATATCGATGAAATTGCAACCGGAAGCTGGTTTTATTTTGAAAGTGAGAATAAATTAATTAGCGTAGCGTAGCGTAACCTGCGTTAGTTTATTTATTATGGTAAATTTTATTATTAAAATCTGTCTCGTAGATGGTGCAATTGGTAGAACTGTTTGCTGTAAGACATTCAGTATTTATCGATGGATTCGCTGGTACGGGGAAGTCGATGGTATGGCAATGCTTGAACAAAACATATCATATGCTGAAAATGAAGCCTTATTACAATGACCTGGATCCAAAGGCAGTGACAAATGACGAATTGTTTGGTATCATCAACCCTGCTACGAGAGAGTGGAAAGATGGTCTGTTTTCTACTATCATGAGAGATATGGCAAATATGCCTGGAGACGGGCCCAAATGGATTGTACTTGATGGTGATATTGATCCAATGTGGATCGAGAGTTTAAATACTTTGATGGATGATAATAAGGTATAAGTGGTTAAACAGAAATTGGTAATAAGTAAATAGTTAAATAAAATAAAATAATATATAAAATTAGATACTAATGTCGGTGTTGTCTGTATTTTTTTCTAGGTGTTAACCTTGGCAAGTAACGAACGTATTGCGTTAACAAAGTCTATGCGATTATTATTCGAGATCGCGACCTTACGTACAGCAACACCAGCTACAGTATCGCGAGCTGGTATTCTGTATATTAATCCACAGGATTTGGGATGGAATCCGTATGTTTTATCTGTCGTTATGATCAATAAGCTCCAGTATCAGCCAATGCTTAATATGGGATCACATAGAAATACTCGAGTTATCAAATTTCCTTTTCAGATTTGTCGCTTCTTGGATAGACACAACTCGTGATGATGAGTCTGAGAAAGCGATGCTCACAGTTTTATTCGACAAATACATTCCTCCACTACTAGAGTCATGCAAAAAGTATAAACGAATCACCCCGCTAGTAGAGTTACAGCAAATACAGCTGAGTTGCTACTTACTTGAGTGTTTCTTGAATAAGAGTTTGTTACCCACCGATTGTCCCAAAGAATGGTGAGATTTTTTTTCTTAAAAATATTATCCATGAATGTTACAATGATAGTAACGACTGCTATTATATCACGGGAGTTTATTCAAGTCTACTTTGATGTTGTAAACTATCTTTTTTATTATATAAATTGTTATTGGTAAACGTTCCAGTGGAGAATAAGTTTGAATAGAATAAAAGTAGGTAACTAAACTATATAATGTGTATCTTACAAAAAAGGAAGTATCCCTTTTAAGTCCATTTTTTACCATTTTACCCTCTTTTAGGTACGAAATGTACTTTGTGTTCTCCGTCGTTTGGGGCTTCGGTTCTGGTTTATTCCAAGACCAGCTTGTGGATTGGCGGAACGAGTTCAGCAAGTGGTTCTGCAACGAGTTCAAGCAGATCAAATTCCCTTCCACCGGCAACGTGTTCAGCTTCTTCATTGATCCGGAAACGAAGAAGTTCTTACCTTGGGTCGAGAAGGTGGAAACGTTCGAGTTGGATCCTGAAATACCGTTACAGGTAATCATGGATAGTTACTGCATAGTGGATAATATGTTTTAACTCGACTGCGGAGAGTCATGTTTTACGAATGCATGTATGTGGATATGTGTGGCTCATTGACGGATTTCAATGCATTGCCTTCGTTTATACTATGGAAGTACATATGAGTATATTCTTATACACTCTGATTAATTTTATTATTATAGTTTTTTTATAATAAGTTTTTCATGCTTTTTAATTTCAGTCTTGTCTTGTATCAACATCAGAAACCACTCGCATTAGATTTTTCATGGACTTGCTAATCGCCAAGCAAAAACCCGTCATGTTGGTAGGCAGTGCTGGCAGTGGGAAAACTGTGAGTGTAGCCGCTAAACTGAATGCGTTGTCCGACTCGTTTGCTATCACAAATGCACCACTAAATTTCTATACCACGTCCGGTAAGTGACTTGCTATATTGGAGTATTTTTTGTGAGGGTAATAATTCTTACATAGAATCGCTTTTCATGGTTTGTCGCATTGATTTTATTTTGCAGAGATGATACAAAAAGTGCTAGAGAAGCCGTTAGAGAAAAAATCCGGTCGTAATTATGGTCCACCAGGCAGCAAGTTTATGATTTACTTCGTTGATGATCTAAACATGCCTGAGGTAGACACGTATGGGACTGTCCAGCCTCATACTCTAATTCGACAATTTATGGATTACAAACACTGGTATGCGTTAGCTTTCAAATTCCTTTAGGTTACGTCGCTTTCAGTATATTCAATATTTTATATATATTTATTTTATTTTAAAGGTACGATAGACAGAAACTGTCGCTCAAGGATATATCAAATTGCATGTTCGTGTCTTGTATGAACCCCACAGCAGGATCTTTTACAATCGATCCTCGCTTACAAAGACATTTCTGCACTTTTGCCGTCAGGTAAAACCAGATTTTTATTCCCTATCATCACAATATGGACTATTTGCATTGAAGTAACGGCGAATTTCACTTTTAGTTTCCCTGGCTTGGACGCTTGTTTCCACATCTATAAGCAAATCCTGACTCAACACTTAGGAAATCCTCTCAACAAATTCGGCATAGTCGTACAGCGGTACGCTGAGCCTTTAGTTAACGCTGCTCTCGCGCTACACAATAAGCTTGCGTCCTCCTTCTTGCCTACGGCTATCAAATTCCACTACATATTTAATCTTCGAGATTTATCTAATATATTCCAAGTAAGTAAATGATCTTTTTTTAGTACTACTTACTATTTGTTTGATATTACACATTAAGATCAATTTATCTCTATTTCTTGTTTAATTAGAATACTTAATAAATACGTGTATCCTACATCACGAATATCTTATTTTGTTTCCCATTAGCAATTTTCATCAAAATAATAACCCAACCAACCAACCAACCGAACAGGAATTTAAAACAATTTAGTTTAGGTAATTATTACAATTTCCAGGGTATTCTTTTCACAACGGGCGATGCAATTAAGCAACAATCTGAGTTGATTAGGCTGTGGATGCATGAAGCCACTCGCGTATATTCGGATAAACTCGTTGACTCTGTGGATAATGAAAACTTCAGCAAACTTATTACCGAAGTCATCAAAAAGAATTGCGAGGTAAGGTTTTACAGAAAAGATAGAGTGATTGGGGATCTTTTAGATGAGTGTTTTTTATGATCATATGGAAATTTGGTAAAAAGCTGGATATGAGTGATACTACAAAGCTGAAATTAGATTTTTTGGTAGATGTAGGTAGCTGAAAAGCAGCGTTGTAGGTAAGGATGTAACCGCTCCTAGCAATATTCGAAGATTGCACACCCCCGAGACTTTTATTTTTATTTAAGTACACTCAACATTGGTAAATATTAAAGCAACATAAGACAGGTCATTGCAACGAGAAATTCTACTTTACTTTAAGATAATTACTTAATTCTTTAAAAGTAACTCAATCATTAAATATCTCCGTTTTGCACCAATAGAGTCATCACTTACCAGTAATTTTATGAATAAGATATTAGTGGAAACTTTACTGATATGTGAACTAGCTATATAACCTATTTTAAGTATCATGTTGTATTGTATGTTTCCTAAATAAAAATAAAATAAAAAAAAAACAATTAACTTTCAAAATCATATCTACCTTTTTTTCGCTGTCTATTATACCATACAATTTTTAGGATTTCGACGAGAACGTGGTGTTCGAGAAGCCGTTAATATACTGTCACTTTGCTGAAGGTATCGGCGATCCAAAATACTTCCCCATCAGGGATTGGGCACAGATCAAGAGGTTACTTGACGAATCACTGTCATCTTACAATGATCTTGTCGCTTCTATGAATCTGGTGCTATTCGAGGATGCTATGTACCATATATGCAGGTAAAAATGTTTTGGTATAACCTTTTTGGAGTGATTGTAACTTAATATTATCTTATACCATAGTTTTTAACAAAAGGCGTTATCGATGTTTCAAAATATTGTATATCATCGTGATCAACTCAATATTGTGCCACTTCTAGACACAAATCGTCACTTAAAAAGCAATGAGTTTTTACTTAAATGTTAATTATTAGTTTAGATAATTGATTTTAACCCAGTAAGCTTATGCAGCTTCTAAGCTTACCTATATCAATACAGAACTGAATGTAGCCCAAATGAATACAGTTTAAATCCTGAGATAACTTTTTTGTTTAGGATAAATCGTATCCTAGAAGCTCCGCGAGGTAATGCTCTATTAGTTGGAGTGGGTGGTTCAGGAAAACAATCGCTATCAAGACTGTCTGCGTTTATATCTTCGCTCGAAGTATTCCAGATTCAACTTCGCAAAGGATACAGCATCAATGATCTTAAAGTTGATTTGGGTATGCGATTACATGAAATTTTATTTTATTGTATCTTTTAGAGAAATTCGATAGTTTTAAAGTTTGCTCCATTTATTTCAATTGTTTTAGATATTGTATAATGTACGGTTATCTAAATTGTTTACTTTAAATTCAAAAACATTTCAGCTGGCCTCTACATAAAGGCGGGCCTTAAAAATATAGGTAATGTGTTTCTCATGACGGATGCTCAAGTAGCTGAAGAAAGATTCCTTGTACTTATCAACGATCTCCTCGCTTCTGGTGAGATACCAGAGTTGCTGGCCGATGATGAAACTGAAAATATTATTAACGGTGTTAGAGGAGAGGTAATTTATTTTTAACGGCATATAATCTGGTTCTTTTGTAGAATTGTTTTCTTATTGTTATTGCCTATATTTTTTGTAGACGAAAGCATCAGGTGTTCCTGATACCAGAGAAAACTGCTGGAGATTCTTTATCAATCGCGTGCGAACTATGCTTAAGGTATGCTTATTATTTTAAAAAATAACAATGAATTATTTATGAACATGATTTATACAGATATTTTGTATAAATAAAAAGCCTTAGTAATAAAAAAATAAAAGCCTTAGTAATAATAAAAGCTTAAAATATAGGTTGTGTTATGTTTTTCGCCTGTGGGTGCGACCCTGCGTATAAGAGCTCGAAAGTTCCCGTCCATCGTAAACTGCACTGCTATTAACTGGTTCCACGAATGGCCGCAAGAGGCGCTGCGCTCCGTATCCAAGAGATTTATTTCCGAAGTAGAATCATTACCGGTAAGAACCTTACGAATACAAAAGTACACAAATCGTATTATAGTTGATTAAGGTTCCCGCTATATAGCCAAGTTAAGGAAACACTTTGAAAAAATAAATATTTTATTTTAGGATGCATTTCTGTCACAATATATGAAGAATTTCATTTCATTTAGTTTTCAAATATAATTAAGTACTACGTAGTGTTGACTTTTAAGATTATGTTACATAAAATTGATATTCGTTACATTTCTTCCTCAGGTCAACCTGATAGAGCCAGTATCCAATTTCATGTCCCACGTACACCAGAGCGTAAATCAAATGTCCGCTATATATTTCCAAAATGAACGGCGGTATAACTACACCACGCCCAAGACTTTTCTCGAACAAATTGCTTTATACAGCAAACTGTTGAATGAAAAGACGAAGAACCTTAAAATGATGATAATGAGACTGGAGAATGGTTTGGAGAAGCTAGCATCTTGTGCAGCTGATGTTGCTGTTCTAAAGGTTCGGATTACGCTTGAAAATAACTATATTGGTGCACCTGTGACGAATTTAATTTTCTTATTTTTTTCAAATTCTCATCAGGTGACGCTGGCAGAACAAGAACAAATATTGAAAGTCAAGAATAGAGCAGCAGAGGAACTTATTGAAGTTGTTGGCGCTGAAAGTGAAAAAGTATCCAAGGAGAAAGCTTTTGGTAGTTATTTATTTTATAATATACAGCTTACATATCACACGTTAATTAGATACCAATGCCCATGCCCAAGAAATTTTCTAAGGTCGATAACATTTGTCTCCTACTCCCTGATGCTAAATTGCAACGATTTAAATAAGTAATACTAATAACTTAAGTATTTTTACCTTGCTACACCTCTTAAACTAGAATACAGGTTTACTCCATTTATAAAAATATCGCGATCATTTTGTTCCAATAGAACCATGAAGAATTCTACGATCTTGAATGTTGATCGAATATTCAACGAAAATTCAATTATAAGTATGCCTAATCATTAGGTTCATTATAAGAATTGATTCTGAAGATAACTGTGCGTTATATTTTTTGTATAGCTGCGGAAGAAGAGAAGAAGGTCAAAGTAATAGAAGAAGACGTAACGATCAAAGCAAAGATTTGTGCCGATGACTTGGCAAAAGCCGAGCCCGCGTTGATTGCGGCACAGGAAGCTTTGAACACTCTGAATAAGAATAACCTAACAGAGTTGAAGTCCTTCGGTTCACCACCCGACGCTGTGGTCAATGTTACTGCTGCTGTACTTGTATTGTTCTCTAAGAAAGGGAAACTGCCTAAAGATAGGTCTTGGAAGGCGTGCAAGGTAATGGTTTACAATTAGTAGGACACAGTACAATGGTGAAATGATACGAGTATTATACTTATCTTTATCGATTTTGATATGTGTGCTAATTGATTTATTTCAGCTTATGATGGCTAAAGTTGATCAGTTCTTATACGACTTGGTCTACTATGACAAAGAGAACATACACCCCGATGTTGTTAAGGTATAATTACTATAATTATTTAATTAAATAGCAATTTTATAAAAGAAAAATTGACAATTTTATTACTAACATTTTTCTTATCCAGGCTGTGCAACCTTACATAAAGAATCCCGAGTTCAATCCAGAGTTCATAATGTCGAAGTCGGCGGCTGCGGCCGGTCTGTGCGCGTGGGTTATCAACATCGTCAAGTTCTACGACGTGTACGCGGTGGTGGAGCCCAAGAGGAGGGCTCTCAATGCGGCCAATGCTGAACTACAGGCGGCTCGGGATAAGCTCGCCTTCCTTACTGATCAAATTCAGGTACCTTAGAATATAGATAATGTAGATTTTGGCTAAATACATTGTTAATCTTTACAATTTTACTAGATGACACGGGATCAATTGGTATTCAATTTAATACATATTATGAATTCAATAATATAATACATTAAAAAATTCAAATATACAAAATTGGCTTATATTGATAATTTACAATGGTAATTACTTATAGGAACTCGAAGAAAAATTAGAAGAACTGTTGAAAGCATTCCAAGAAGCTGTTAACGAGAAAGTGAAATGTCAGGCCGAAGCTGATGCAACCAATGCTACTATTGATTTAGCTAACCGTTTGGTAAATGGATTAGCTTCAGAGAAAATAAGGTAATTGGGATAATTACTAAGTATTAGGTATAGTAATAAGTATAACATACTTGTAATCAATATTGTAAAATATGTAGCTGTTTCTACAAAATATCTTTTTAAATTTAATTTGAAAATATGTCATATTATTTATTGTAAATTTTGAAATTAAAGTTGGACGATTGTGTTTTTTGTAATTCAATATAAGTATGTACACATCAAATTTGAATAATACATGAATTATTGAAAATTTTACGTTACACGTCTCTGTCACGGCTCTTAATAATAATCAATGTATCCAGTGTTTTGCCAATCAGAGATGGAAATTTTACAAGTTTGGCAGAATTGATATATTTCGATCTTTGTTATTAATAATTAATCATATTTAAATCTTTCCACGAAGCCACCATAACAATTCCCCCCACGCAGATGGTCAGCGACGGTGGTGAACCTGAAGGAGTCGGGCGTGATGTTGCCGGGCGACGTGTTGCTGGTCACCGCGTTCATATCGTACGTGGGCTGCTTCACGCGCCGCTACCGGCAGCAGCTCATGAACGATGACTGGGTGCCAACGCTCGGGAAAACTAATGTGATTCATATTTATATCTTCTACAGTAAAAAAGTGGTAGAACCCTTTGAGTCGCTGGCGTCCTTGCCGTCGCTGAAGTTGAACCCTGTGGTATAACATACTTGTAATCACAGCCACAGCCACACCTATTTTTGCCTTTTAGCAGCAATGTTCTGGTATAAGTAAGACATACTTTTTCGAGGCATTCCAACTTAGCCCTTAGGGATAGCGGCGCATCTGTGGTCGACGTCAGTTGGGAATCTGCTCTTTTCTGGGGTTGATTACAGAGACCCGTGGGCAGCAGTAACCTCTTACCATCAGATGGACTCTGTGCTCTTCTGCTAGTTCTTTATTATATTAAAAGACTGTTTCGTTATACTTACTTATAGTGTTGACGACAGTTAATATTAATTCTGTGGAATAGAAGTAATGTAAGTAATTTATGATCTTGATACTGTTTGAATAACATGAAAACGTAAGTAATAAACAATCATCATTATTTATTGAAATAAAACCGAAACTAAATTGAATATAAATTCTTCCATGACTGACTTAAGTTCAAAAGTTTATCAACTCGAAATATAGTAAGACGTTGATAATATCTCTAGGCTTTTAGGACTCAGAAACAAACTATGGAAATGGCAATATAAATGGAGTGCAAATAAGAGTGACTCGACATTTTTTTTCTAATTATGATCGAAGTTGCTAAATAATTAACACGTTCGCGGTTGCAGCCGAAAATCGATACGACCGAGGGTCTAGACCCTCTGACGATGTTGACTGATGACGCACAAGTGGCATGTTGGAACAACGAAGGATTGCCCACGGACAGTATGAGTACCGAAAACGCTACTATTCTGACCAACTCAGCAAGATGGCCGCTGATGATAGACCCACAACTGTGAGAAAATTTAATTACATAATGTAGTCTATCAGTAGAATATTTTTTTTGTATTCGTACGTGGTAAAATAGATATGTGGTATAATCCGGAATAACTGTGAAGTTTCAATTAAAAATCCTATTCTAATAAGGTCGTGTCAGGCCATAATTAAGGAATTTAAAATACGATGCTTGTAGTCCACTGTGAAACAGAACGAATATCTGAAATCCTTTAACTTTTGTTCTTAACTTATAATAATTGAAATCTAATTTATTTCCTTATAATAATTACAATGCATTTTGGAAAGTTTGAAAGTGAAGATGATGTGCATTGCAGGCAAGGCATAAAATGGATAAAATCGAGATATGGCGACGCGTTAGTTGTAATCCGACTCACACAACGCAACTACTTAGATCGCATAGAAAGAGCTGTTTCCAATGGTGATGTGGTGTTGCTAGAGAATATTGGAGAGACCGTTGATGCAGTACTTGAACCACTACTTGGCAGAGTACTTATACGGAAAGGACGTGTACTTAAGGTAACTAGTTACAAGTAAGATCTTCCGGTCAGGCGTCCATCAGACTACAACTATTTAGAAACCTTACTTAATTGGCGATGTATTTAAATCGAAGCAAAAACAGATATTTGATAACAAAAAATAGTCAATAACTCATGAATTTTCAGATTGGTGACAGAGAAATAGATTATCATCCTAATTTCCGACTGATTATCCAAACAAAGTTGGCTAATCCACATTACCAACCAGAGATGCAAGCTCAGTGTACCCTTATAAACTTCACTGTAACGAGAGATGGGTAAGCGTCATTTATACTTCTACCAAATATAATAAGCTTACTATAAATGTTACATCTACAATTTGAATACAGTCTAGAAGAACAACTCTTAGGTGAAGTGGTGAAGGCCGAAAGACCCGACTTAGAGAGTCTGCGAGCTGGCCTCACTAAACAGCAAAACGATTTCAAAATAACTCTCAAAACCCTAGAAGATGATTTGCTGAAAAGATTATCTTCAGCTGGTCCGGACATTCTCAGTGATTCTGCACTCGTGATCAATCTGGAGACTACAAAGAAAACTGCCGCAGACATCGAAGTAAAGGTGGAGGAAGGGAAAGTCACTGCCGTTAAGATTGATGAAGCTCGTGAAAAATATAGGTAAGCAGAAATTTTCATACAACTCCCACAAATTTCTTTTGGTTATGTTCTACTGTTGAGTGTCTCACTACTTACTGTTCTTTTTTTAAACCTTATATCGTATTTACAGGCGAGCAGCAGCGCGAGCTTCGCTCCTATACTTTATCTTAAACGAACTTTACAAGATAAACCCTATGTACCAGTTCTCTCTGAAGGCCTACAGCGTGGTATTCAAAGACGCTCTGAATAGGGCGGAAGCCGCTGAGGACCTGGAGAGTAGAGTGAGGAACCTGCTCGATAGCATAACGTTTGCTGTGTTCGTTTACACCAGCCGGGGATTGTTCGAAAGGGATAAGCTTGTTTTCTTGTTCCTCATTACGCTTCAGGTAAATGCAATAGTAAATCAAAACGATATAATTAATGATATGAAACACTTCTTTGAAGATAGATGCAATATAAATTACATGTAAAATATGAATACAGTTATTTTATTATACTAATACTGTTACAGAGCACTGTGAAAGCATTTAAGATACGTATCCTACTAATATTATCGCATACAAAAAATATGTTTTACTCGACCGAATAGAAGGGCGACTAAGACTCTCTTACAGCTATAATGGACAAATATTAATTTATTTCACAGGTACTGCAATCTGAAGGTAAAGTAGATCCCAGAGAACTTGACTTCCTGCTGAAATACGCAGTCGCCCCTGAGGTTTCACCATACCCCTGGCTGTCAAATAATTCGTGGGGCGGAATAATTGCGCTTGCAAAAATGGATGCTTTTGAAAATCTTGATAAGGAAATCGAAGGAGCTACTAAGAGGTATATCGCATCTAAAATAATCAATTTAAAATAAAACATATATTTAATTAAGCTTAAATAGGCTTAAATAAGTTTCTTAGTATCAAACGAGAATTTTAAAGAAATATTCTTGCGGTGTATTGTAAATAACAATCTGGTATGGTTTAGTGACTCCCAATTAAACGAAAAAAAAAACAAATTCTATAAAATTTAAATTGTATTCAGGTGGCAAAAATACACAGACGGCGAGGCTCCCGAAAGAGACAAGCTACCAGGTGAATGGAAGAACAAAACTTCACTGCAACGACTTTGCATCATGCGAGCGTTGCGTCCGGACCGCATGTCTTACGCATCTGGGTATGCAATACATACACAATAATAGATTGAAATTGTGAAATGGAAAGTAGAATGGACCTTATTGAATCGATGGATCGATCAATGGAATTGATCTTATGAAATGGAAAGTAGAATTGAGCTTTTATTGATAGATTGCTAGACAAAAACAACATCTAAGAAATAGATGTAAGTAAAATAACAGATATTCTGATCGGAAAGTTACTAGATAGATAGAGGATAGATTTCTTTTTCCTATTTTTTGATGACAGAAATAAATGACATGTAGATTTACATATAGTCACCGAAGTTTTCAACATATGATCTTTATTATAATCTTTTAAGTTATGAATATATTCGTTTTTTGTTGTCCTCCTTTAGAGCGTTTTGTGAAGAAAATCTCGGTACTAAATACGTTGAAGCTCGGACACCGCCCTTGGAAAAGTCTTATCAAGAGAGTACTTCTACTACGGCAATGTTCTTTATTCTGTCTCCGGGAGTAGATCCTCTAAAGGTAACAATTAATAAAGTGTTATCGATTGCAATTTTAATAGTATAGTAACCTCCGTTTTATTAACATTAAAATATACAAACTATTTTACATGCTATACCTACAAACATGTTTCCTAATTTCTGTTGTCATCATTATGTGTCATTCATTATAAACTAAAAATGGACTTATTTACAAAATATATACAAGAAAATTATAAATAAAATAAGCCATCTAAAATTGCCGTGTGAGGCATGGTTCCCAAAACGCTGGCGGCGTTTCCTTGCTGCACGGCAAGACTTAATCTTTGTGCAAAATAGCCGCCAGCTTTTTGGTCACCGGAAGCAGTGACAAGTTTGGTCGACATATCTGACATGAATTTTTTCATGTCAGATGACCATGGACCCATTGTCTCTAAAGCAAGCGCCGCAAACAAGTAATTGTCATTCATTTAAATATTTACTACATGTATGTATATACTTATTATTTGGAATGCTCACGTAAATGACGGAGTATAATTATTTATAGCTTTTTAACCGCTGAATTTCCTTAAAATTTATTACTTATTCCTTGTTTCAATTTGATAATTTTATGACGAGCCTTTCTTGTATACGTAAACCTCAAGTAGCTGACTTGGTTTTTTGCTCGGTATTTACATTGAAATATTTTCATCTTCAGGACCTTGAAAAGCTGGGTCGCAAGTTGGGCTTCTCTACGGACAAGAAGAACTTCCACATAGTGTCTCTCGGCCAGGGCCAGGAGGTGGTGGCGGAGGAGGCGATGGGCGTGGCCTCGGCCAACGGCCACTGGGTCATCCTGCAGAACATCCACTTGGTGGCCAAGTGGCTCGCGACTCTCGAGAAGAAGATGGAGGAGACTTTCGAAAACCCCTTGGAGGAATATCGGTTGGTGATACTAATATGTATCGATGGAAATGTTGAAATCGAAAAAAAGTTCATTTTGTAAAATGTATTAAAAGTGCGAATAATATGTTTTACAATTCAAACCATTACTTATATGGCTTTAAAACAAATTATAGATATTATGTTATCATCTGAGGAGTCATTGGAGAAAATCTAGTGAGTAGAATGTAGTTAGAATGAATAATTATGAGAATTATCTTCTGCCAGATTATACCTGAGTGCAGAGCCGGCCGCCGATCCTGCGTATCACATCATTCCGCAGGGAATTTTGGAATCTGCGATCAAGATAACCAACGAGCCTCCTATTGGAATGTGGGCAAATTTACACAAGGTATAATATCTACATGTTTTTCTAACATATTTTTATCAAATTAATATTTATTTAAAATTATACTAACGATTAATATTAATTTGTAGGCTTTAGATAACTTCAGTCAGGAGACTTTAGAAATGTGCAGCAAAGAAGCCGAGTTTAAAGCAATTTTGTTCTCTCTATGCTATTTCCATGCTGTTGTTGCTGAAAGACGCAAATTCGGTCCTCAAGGATGGAACAGGTATAGATATTACATATTATGTGGCATACCTATAAGAAAAAAATGTAAAAAATAACAACATATATTTTGGAGCTTTTTCTCATTAACAATATCTCTTTCTTTTTCGATTTTACGCGCTTTCGCATAAGTATAATTTCGTGTAAATGCGGAGACTACTGCCTAATTCATTTAAATTTAAATAAAAATTTCTTAAATCCTCATAATTAAAAAAAACACCCTTTAATCTATTTAATTCAATTTTAGGGTATACCCTTTCAACTTTGGCGATTTGACCATTTGCGTGTACGTGCTATACAATTACCTGGAGGCGAATCCCCGGGTGCCCTGGGAGGATCTGCGCTACCTGTTCGGCGAGATCATGTACGGCGGGCACATCACCGACGACTGGGACAGGAGGCTGTGTCGCACCTTCCTCTTGGAATACATGCAACCTGAGTTGGTGAGATGATCGATAATTTTCAGATATTTATCCTTTACTAAGAAGTAACAACTGATTGATTTAATTTTTGTTTACAAAAATTAAATCAATCAGATCGAAATTTGACAATTACTGCCTATTCGAATTGTCTTTCAATCTGTGGTCGTAGTACGGGTAAAGACATGTTTTTATCCGAGCCCAACAATAGGATATAGAAAGTGTTACCCTTGTAGCTCTAGTTGAACTAAATATTAATAGTGAACTTCGTTAAATTTCAGGTTGATGGTGAATTGCAATTGGCTCAAGGATTCATTTCACCACCAAATTCTGATTATGTAGGCTATCATCAGTACATAGATGAGTGCTTGCCAGACGAAACGCCCTATCTGTATGGGCTCCACCCCAACGCTGAAATTGGTTACCTGACTACGGTATCGGAACGCTTGTTCAAGGTGAAGTTTAATTTTTTCAACAAATAATTAATCAGATAACCAAGGTTTACTTAGAATAGAATTTTAGCTTTTTCTAACTTATTTATTGTTTTATATTCTTGAACATAGGTAGTATTTGAAATGCAACCTCGAGATACAGGAGCTCAAGCTGGAGGCGGAGCAAGTAAAGAAGAAATAGTGAGTATAAATTATTTTTATTATAATATTTTTAAATTGTAACAAACTTGTTATTAATCTATTGTAATTATATGATTAAATAATTATCCATGACATGTTTCCTATCCACCTATAATCATTACAAGTACTGCTATTTCTACTAATATAACTATTATTGATCCCAAGTCTTCAAAATATTCGTACTCGTAGTCGTACTCATACAACTCATTATAATAAACCATACTTCCATCATTCTCTTTTCAAATTCATTTTAGATACGATACATACTGGACGATATCTTGGATAGAGTGCCTGAACCGTTCAACTTGGCAGAGCTGATGGGCAAGGTCGAGGAGCTGACCCCGTACACGATAGTCGCCTTGCAGGAGTGCGAGCGCATGAACAAGCTCATGGGGGAGATACGGAGGTCGCTCAAGGAGTGTGAACTCGGTTTGAAGGTAATCCCCAGAAACCCAACCCAACCCAAGCCAGGAACTCCGGCTAATGCTGGGTCATATTCTGATCAAACCATTCCTAGCGAATGTGGTCATTACATTCTCTCTCAGTCGTATGTATTTTTAAGATGTTTTGATTCAACGTTTTAGCAAAAGTGATAATCTATGTCTTATACGCAATAAACGTATAACAATATACGTAATAATTAAAAAAAATCAGAGGTGCGTGCCTGGGTTCCAACTTCGAGCCCCCCAACGGAGCGCCAGTGCACTTAGCCAGTGCATCACTGCTTATACTTAAGTATTATATTATAGAACACAAATTATTTAAAGATCGTTAAACGTTCAATCGTAAATAGATTAATCATTAAAATACAAATTAATAAATTATAATTTAATAATTACTTATATAGTCACATTAGTAAGTATATTAATATTTATGTCAATTTACAATGAACACGTCTTACTACCTGTATCACCCGTATTACTTGTTGTCTACAAAGAATGTAATTGAAAATGACATCTTTTGTATTTTTCTTGCTAACACACATTATGCGGAGCGAGCTAAAATGGAATTACGACATTTGGATTGTAATCTCTATTAAAAAAGTTAGATATTTGTCGTTTTGTGATAAACTTACTTCTTAATTTTTATTAGACAAGCCTTTATTTAGACAACACAATAATTATATACAATACAAATATACTTACGAGTATGTCTTTATAAAGAACTTATGTATAAAAAATTAAACCAAAGCATTGAAATAAAGAAATAATACTATTTCTTTTCAAGGGAGAGTTAACAATAAGCAGCGACATGGAGAAGCTGATGGAGTCGTTATTCATGGACAAGGTGCCGGACTCGTGGACGAAGCTGGCGTACCCCAGCCTGCTCGGCCTCGCCGCCTGGTTCTCTGACCTATGTCTCCGGCTCGTCGAGCTCGAGAACTGGTCTGGAGACTTTAATGTATGTATAATCAATTCTGTTGCAAATTATTAGCGCTGATAAGAAACGGTCTCTGGTAACCTTGAACTAAGTTATTCCGGAAAAGACTTTTGTCTAGGATGTTATTTTTTCGAAGCTAATTTTCTTCTAAGTTGCTTTTAAATTTTTGGGGAACCATCGGAATGGAGATATGTGTTACGGGCCAAATAATTTCCAAACGTCTATACCTTGCTCGATTCAATTGACCTTTGCTTGCTGCATTAGTTTATTTTGGATAACAAAATATAACTACTGTTTCTCCTCAAATGTCATTAATTACTTACACGACGAATCTCTCTTGACTGTCATTCGACGGAGCAGTTATTTAAGTGTTTCGTCTTAGATTTTTGCTCTTCTGTTTTTTTGTTTGTATAATTTCTAATTAACAATTTTGTATTTTGTGTTGTTCTCTTCTTTGTGTGTATAATTCATTTTCCATTTACTAGCGAGCCTCGCTACACCACGATTAATTTGATTATTCATGAAATCGTTTGGTCAAGGTTGAATTATGTGTTTAGTATTTGCATAATTGCTTAGTATGTGATGTATTAAATAATTCTATTTTATCTTTTTATAAAAGACATGTTGATATGTTTAGAAATTAATGTGGTCGTTCACTTGTTTAACAAAAAAATCTTGAAGAAACCTGATTTTTTGTTAATAATTCTCCTCATAAATTTAAAGAGTGTTTGAAATATGTCTATACCTCCTATACTACTATACTCATAAGGCCACTTTTAGTGCTTAAATTCAAGGAAGCAACACCGGCATATATATTCCTGTCTTATGACACAAAGTTAAGCTCTGCTGATGATTAGATGAGGAGATAGGAGAGATAAGACATTCCAATTTAGTCAGGGATGGCATAACGGCTATACCTGAAATCTGATCGAACTACACTGCCGACTTACACATACTGATCCATGGCAAACGGTGCGACAGTATTGTTTGATATCATTATGATGATGACGTTGATATAACGAGTAAGATGGGGATGGTAACGGCCATATTGATTATTATAGAAGTGAAGTGATAATGACGATGATAATAAGGATAATTATAATTTAATAATCATTAAAACTGTAATGTAATGTTTAAATATAATCTATACATATAAATCAAATTGGAGTGTCTGATTTTAATATTGAAATAATCGCTTTTTACGACATGCATATGAATATACATACATACGGTTGTCTGTCTGTTTGTTCCGGCTAATCTCTGAAATGGCTGGACATATTTTGACGGGCCTAACTAAGGTTACTTATATTTTAGAACTAGCTGTGCCCCGCGGTTTCACTCGCTTTATTTCTTTTTAACGCCGGTGAAACCGCGGGGCACAGCTAGTAAGTAAATAAAGAGCACTAAAGATTATGGTTTGTTTTGTCCAGTTGCCGGCCGCGGTGTGGCTGGCCGGGTTCTTCAACCCGCAGTCGTTCCTGACGGCCATCATGCAACAAACGGCGCGCAAGAACGAGTGGCCACTCGACAAGATGTGCCTCAACTGTGACGTCACCAAGAAAGGACGGGGCGATTTCAAGTGAGATAAAGGATTTTTGGTGTAAAGGTTTCTGTAATGTCGGATCGCAAGTTTATTTCTGGTCATTTCTGATTTCGTTGTTTCAGATCTTCTTAAGTAGCATGTTTTAAACTGAGCCTAAATAACTATGAATTGGGTTTGATTTATGATTTACTATTCAGGGTAGAGAAACGATAAAATGTACATAGTTTTCTTCCCAAATAGGGAGCTTGTTCTCTCAATCGCCTGAAGACTACATTTAATACTCATATCTTGTAATAGCTGACGTACTTTCAGAATATGTGTCCTTTTAAAAGATTTACCTTGTATTATAAAATATAAAAGGTTTTCATGCGACATTTTTAAAATAAGGAAATTTAAAATTATATTTACCCACATGAATATCTATAACTTGACCTCCAAGTGTGCAATTCATACGGTCCCAGAAAACATGCAATATGACGTTGAAATTTTTCATAAGCATGATCGCAATTTTTAACATATATTTAAATATGTATTAAGGTCAAGGTACATTTTACCTGAACATTTTTATTATTAATTAACATAAATAATGTAGAAAAAATGTTTTCATCCTGAGAGAAGGCCCGATTTAACAGTAGACCAAATAAAATGATGACGATATGATGTTAACTGAAGAACCACTATCAGGTAGGAAATACCAAGGCCAGGCCATACATCTATTTCTATATGATTCTGTTTCTGACAGCTGTTTCTTAAAACTAAAATAGGTGACTTCTTAGCCATGAAGAGTGGTAATACGTCTACGATCACTTCATAACACATTAATCCCGTGTTCTAAAAGGAGAGAGTAACATGTACCTATTGAAGGCAGTGACTTCTCTACCATCAGGTTGGCTGAATACTCGCTTGCTACTTCAATCTTATAAACAGAAAATGATGATGATGATACTTTTGCATTTCTAGTGCACCACCCCGTGAAGGCGCGAACATCCACGGCCTGTACATGGAGGGTGCCCGCTGGGACACCGCCACCGGGGGCATCGTGGAGTCGCGGATGATGGAGCTGTTCCCCATCATGCCGGTCATCTACATCAAGGCGGTCACGCAGGACAAGCAGGACACGCGCAACGTGTACGAGTGTCCCGTGTACAAGATACGGTAAGCTCAGCTGTTCCCCATCATGCCGGTCATCTACATCAAGGCGGTCACGCAGGACAAGCAGGACACGCGCAACGTGTACGAGTGTCCCGTGTACAAGATACGGTAAGCTCTAGCTTAAGGGGGTTCCCGGCCCGGGCCTCCGATGGGGCCTCCAAATACAGTTACTAAAAAAATCGTCAGAACCAAACAATGCATGAAATGTGTATCAGTCAGCGAAAAAACAGGTCACCGAATCACAGGCGAACTTTTTACACTGGGGGCCTCTATTCAACTTTCCGCCCCGGGCCTCCGACGACCTTACACCTCCATTGCGGTAAGGGTGAAGAGACGTTTCACCTTCGATCAACAATAGTATTTGTTGTCGTTGTTGTTGGTATTGTTGTTGGAAGCATTTCACACGTTACGCTGGATATGCAGTGAACGCGACTTTATTTCCTTCCTTTCACCTTTCCACCAGATATGTGTTAGGTAACTAGATCATGGATATGTGACATACAACAATAAGATTGCTTGATTTGCTTCATTGAAAAAAAAAAGAAATGAAAGAAATCCTATTTAGTGGATTTAATACAAGCTCCATAGGGGTACCTAAATGTATAATGTAACTTTTATCGCACTTCACGCGTGTTTGTGTTATTTATAACTGCCGTTGTGTAACTTTGTAACAGTCAATGTCGGTGATATGATATTATATGCATGGACGGAAGAGAACATATATTAATGTTACTTCCTTTTATTAAAAAACAATATTTTTATATAAACAACATTTTCAAAAAATCATAAGTCATTCTGTTGAGCTATGAAATTATTGAAAGCATGTAGACAAGACATTCACTTACGAAGAAAAAAATACTGGAATTCCTGACCTTTTATTCCAAAAATATAATAAAAACCAAATATCCGCGAACGAATCCGCGTTGAACCTCTTAAATTATTAATAACAATAATGACATCATCGACATCACACCAGCTGTTAATCTATGACATTCATGTGTACTCAAAAACCGCAAGGCAGAAATTATGTACGTAACGTGTATTATTAGGTAAATCTACATAGATTATTATTTACTTATTTAGTTTATTAAGAAATATTATTATAATATTAATAATACAAAATTTGATTATACTATTATTAATTATTGTCTTTATAACCACTGATTTTATATGAGATCTACAACTACTTAAGTTTTCGAGTAGAATTTGTAATTTAGTTTCAATCACCAGGATTATTTTTGTTGTATATTAACGTCCCGCGTGACGGAACGGTCACCATGCCGGTCTGTCGCGCAGGGGGTCCCGGGTTCGATCCCCGGCCAGACAGATATCTGAATGATGAATTTAGGTTTCTGTTTCTGGGTCTGGGTGTTTGCGTATTTGTCTCTGTGTGTGTCCATAGCAACCACGATACACGGAATCCTACTGCGGAGCTGTGAGTGTAGAATTTTAAGAGTTTTCTTTGGGTATTTACTGAAAACAAATTACAAAATAAGTAGGTACCGCCATAGTTTAGAAACATTGTAGTGACTGAAATATTTGTACTTGTGTTCACAGTATGCGAGGACCAACGTTCGTTTGGACCTTCAACCTGAAGACGAAGGACAAGCCCACGCGCTGGACGCTGGCCGGCGTCGCACTACTACTCGGAGTCTAATCGATAACCATATAGCTAGTATTAATTATGTTAATATTATATTGACTAATAAATGTGTTAAAGATATAAATGTCTTGCTTTTAGCACTGAACAAGTTTAATAAAATGTTGGTTAAAATTTGTAAGAGTAATATTTGACTAGGTAAAGGAATTATAGCGCATTAATGGCTCTGTAAACTACTAATAAAACTAATCGTAGTATACAAAAAATATTGGATTAACAGCTTTGATAGAGGTAGAAATAGGTATCTTATGATAAAATAAGTATGAACACAAATTGGACATTAATTTCTTTATTATAAAACTCTACACAAATTGTGGACACGTTTTACAATTGATTTACAGTGCATGTAACAATAAACATCACATTAATAACTTCATAATATTCTCATAGGTATGTAATTGAAAATATTATTATCCAAGCTTAACTTTTCAAAATATTTGCATGTTCTACAACTTTCTTACAAATACATGTGGATCGGGTATTTTATGCTTTATTTTATGACATTACAACGGGAAGACTAATTTTAACTTTTTACAAAACAGGCATATTGGGTACTTAGCTCCGTTTTGCAATAGAATAGAAACCTTGTCGGTTGATAGGCACAAAACATAATTTTTAAAGTGATAAGAAAACTTATCGTAAAGATAACCTTTTTAACGGGATCATGAACTTTTGTGATTTTGAAGTCAAATTTATGTTTTTTAATATCTTTATTGTGAAATAACGTCACGCGTAGACAATGATATAAAAGTTTATCATTGCATGTGGTTTGATTAATACGAGTTTATACTTGCGTTATTACGCGTAATATAATCAATTTATTACTTTTTATTATTTTTTCCATAATTTATCATTCGTAATATATTTAATTATTACATTTATTTACTTACTACAATTAAAAAAATACTTTTATTTTAGTATCAAGAAATGGACGGTATCATTAAGTACACTTTATAATTAAACAACAAGAAAATAATAAATAGAAAAAAATATGGAGTATAAATGTATAAATACATGTATATCTACGAACACAACACATCTTTAGTATATAATTAATGCAGGTACATACAATTTAGCCACTTCGCACGCTTTTGGAATTAGGCGGTGACTTGGGGGATGTGTTATCATTATCCGAAGGAGGTTCGGATCCTTTTACAGTAAATGTCACATAATATCTCTTGTTCTTATCCAGCCGTTCAGCGGGTAAAGCTATCAGTTGCTTTTCAGACCCATGGGACACTTCTAAAGTGACATGTGCTTTCCCCGAACCAGAGGGCGGTTTGGAGTTAATTTTTGGCAGGAAGCCTTTCGTTTTCTTCGGCGGACCAGCTGTTGCAGGCTTCGGCATAGTATGATGATTCCATCTGTAAGGAACTTTGAATAGCTGGTTAGATAATGCTATAGAAAAAATATAGTAACAGATTTAGCTAAATGTACTTACTGTAAGCGGAACATGGAATGCCAGTATATGCGTGTACGGCGTGATAGCATCGATGAGTCTTGCTAGTACACAGACAAGGGTTATCCGGAATACCAGTCATTTTGTATAGTTCGCTTTCACCGTAGTCGAAATCGATCGGTTTTTCCGGTAAGTTGTCTAAATGCCTTTTTCCACTTTTCTGTAGTTTCCGTAAGCTCTCGTATAAAAATTTCTCAAAGCTGCTAAATGAGAAATCTGGGCTGTTGTAAGGTCCTAATCCGACATTGGATAAACTAGACTTATTGTATTCGTCTATTGCTCTCTTCACCAAAACTGCTTCATTAGCTTTACTTGTTCTTATTTGTAATCGCTTCAATTCCAATAAATGTTGAAATATCTTTCTCTCGCAGTAGTACCTAAAATTATGATTGTCATATTTAAATTTCTAGATATCCTTTCAATCTACTAACAGAAAGTATATCAGAAAGTATATTTAGTAGAATGATATATAAGTAGTTTTAAATTTATAAAAAAACAAAAATAATTTTAACCAACCTCCGCATGTTAGTTTGAATGCGTTGAGTAACAGAAGTCATATCTACGGCATTTTTATCCCCCGGTTTCCGGACAGGAATTTTACTGTCAGATTTTCCTGAAAATCTTCCAGTTGCATTTCTTTGTTGATAATATGCTCGAAGACGTGGGCTCATGATAAGACGTTGAGCAGGCCTGGGGCTTGGTTCAAACCCCGAGTCCATCAGTCCACTAGATTCGTATCCTCTTTCAGAGTTTTCACTTTTAGATCTAATAGTAATGCGGCTCTTAGTTCTTCCTTTTTTTCGAAATCGTTTACGACGGCCATTAGCTTCGGAATGTGTATAATATATTTCGTTGTCACTCACACTGGGAACTCTACCTAGCGAATTGTCTCTGAAAAAATGTGCCCCAGCAATAGTATCTTTGTCTTCTTCAGCGGACCCTTCATCTGCTCTACTAGATTTTTTAAGTATTCCTGTGGAAACTTCACTCGTAGGAGCAAACTCAGATAATACTTTATAACTTTCAGTTTCGTATATGCTACTTTTTCTGCTGCTTGCCTGGCTATCTTTTGAGATCTTACGGGTACGTCTTGGTGAAGATTGCGATAGCGACAAATCGAATTCTTCGGATCCACCTTGCATAATAACTTGTTGAACAGCACGATCTATCTCGGGAACTTCTTCATCAAATATTGTAACAATTCCTTTATGAGTACTTTGCGTATTGTCACCACTACTTCCAGCAGAAGCTGCGTATTCTTCCCTTTTTTCTTCAGCATCATCAATTTTTTTTTCTGAATCTCGCAGTTCTCCTTCTCCTGATCCATTAGATTCTGTTATTTCAGAATGTTTTACTTGTTCACCCATTAAGTGATCTGAAATAGTGTCTGAATCTTTTATGTTAATTATTTCATCTTTATTTGCAAAAGATACACTCGGAGAAATATCTTTTATAGGTGTTTCATCCAAACTTATCTTTTTTTCAACTGAAGTTTCTTTAGTTTCTGTTAATAAATCTTCAGGGCCAGACAAAACTTGAAATGATCTTTTACGAGTTAGCTCGCCATCGGTTGGTGTCGAGTCCTTTGTTTGCATTTCAATGCTGGTCTTAATATTATCATCTATATCTTTGTCCGCACTTTGTTCAGCAGCAGTATCCAGGCTTTTGTTATTTTCCTCAGATTTCTCTGCACTACTTGTTATTTCTGAATCTTTTTTTGTACCAGACAGCGATTCCGTTTTATGGATTTCATCATCCGCTGGAATATTATCTTTAAGTTCATCTTTATCTTTTATATTTTCTGATGTATCAGCAAGTTTAGGTTCTGAATCTGTCTCAGTTTTAGATATCTCATCTTTATCTTTTGAACTCGTGTCCTCAACCTGAATTTCTGATTTAGTTTCTTGACTTGTTTCTTTTTGAGATATTGTTAGGTTGGTAGCTTCTATGGAAACATTATTTGATGAGTCAACTGTTACTGTTAGTTCAGAACTACCATGTTGACTTGATTCACGTTCCATATGTATTTGTGCTTCAGTGACTACCATGTTTGTTTTGACAGATAAAGTATCTGTTTCAGTTTCACTATGAGTTTTACTTTTAGTTGAATGAATATCTTTATTACGTTCTGGGTCGACGGATGTTGAAGGCGTAACATTCAAAGTGTTTGCGTCAATATTTTCAACAGTTTCAGTACTTGGGACAGTATCCGCACTTTTATATTTGATTATATTAACGCTTTGTTTCTCATCATCATTTTCTATATGAATTGAAGTTTTTTTCCCTCTACGCTTAGTACTGCGTCTGTCGCTAGATTCTGAAGTACTACTTTCACTCGTACTACTATATCTTCGCTTACCACGTTTTCGATTTCGTTTATATTTTTTCCTCTCCGTATAACTTTGTGAGTCTGAAGAACTTTCTGAACTAGATCGATATCGTCTATGAGCTTTTGCACTATTCTTGCTTCGTCGTGATGGTTCACTTTTTGATCTACATTTTTTCTGACGAGGTAGTTTTTTATGTTTCCGCCTATAACGGTCTTCTTTGCAGTACTTTTCAAATTCTGTATCATACCCATCACTGAAACTCTTTTGTTTCTCAATAACTCTTTTTCTTCTGTCATAATATCTTACTGGACGTCTATCTTCAGATTTCCTTCTGTTTTTTTGATTTTCTGAGGATGAGTCGCTTTCGGAATGAGCATCACTACCTCTTATATGTCGTCTTTCTTGTACTGGACTTGAAAGTTCAACTACCTCGCGTTTTTCTATACGAATTCTGTCACGAACATCAATTTTAGTACTTGTTACTTTTCTTGTAGGCAATGCTGTTATTTGGGCTCCATCAACTACGATTTGTGTATTTGTGAGTTTTGATGCTGGCAAACCACCGTGCATTTGTAAATATTTAGCAGTTGAGCGATGACCACGAGTGGTAGCACAATCTAGAGGCGTTAAAGGTTCATTTTTTGATGATCGTGCAACAGGATTAACATCGGCTCCTCGATCTAATAATAAACGACATAAATCTGCATTGTCAGTAGCGGCAGCGATGTGCAACGGTGTCCGGCCTTCGTGATTCGTTGCATTAACTTGAGAAGGTCTTCCATCTAAGAGCCACTTTACCAGTTCTCTCCTTCCGGAGGCTACTGCTTCATGCAACGGTAAATCGCCTTTTGAATTGCGTAACCATAAATTCGCACCCCTCGCCCCTGAAATATAATTCTAAATTCAATGCCTCAAAACTAACCAGTAAACATTTTAGTGCATAGTACAGTAATTTTGCCATATGTAACATTTAATAATTGAATACTGACCAAGAATTCTCACGGTCTCAATTTGTCCTTTCGCTGCAGCCGTATGAGCAGGGCTGCGGCCCCTTCGATCTTGACGGTGCGCATCTGCTCCGTGTACTAACAAAGCTGAAGTAGAATCAGCATGACCCAGAGCCGCTGCGTAATGTAACGGAGTGCAGCCATGGGAGTCCGCTACGTCAACACGGGCTCCGCACAGCCCTACTAAAGTTTCAAGTGCTTCCGTGTGACCTCTTGCTGCCGCACAGTGTAGCGCTGTCAGTCCATCTCTGTTTCAAAATGCTTGATATTACATTGTGTAGCAATAATTGCTAGTGGAATAAATTATAAAGTGCAGCAACTACATAATAATTATAATATAGCTAAAACGAGTAACAACATAGGTCATTCATCAGTTGTATCAAACTTTTTGGCACCGTCGGACTTATGTAACGTGACCACAAAGAGCTTGCCAGTTTTCTTTACATATGCAAATGTATGATGACAAATTGAATCATAGTAGCAGCTACAAGGAAAACGCGTCGTAAATCATAATATTTATTTGGTAAATAAGATACGTAACTGACGGTGGTGCATATCATTCATCATACACGATGGAAGCGAATTCTTACGAAGTAGTTTTCATGCTAATTTATGACATGGGTTTCCGCATACTAGAACTAACGACTGACACTTTTAACTATACACAATTAAGTATATTTCATGTCACGTTACGAAAGGGAACACTAGCGATGGATCTTGTTTACGTTCCCTGTGCAAGCTCGCACTAGTTAGAGAAATTAGTGAATTAAAGTCGCTAACCTGTCTGCATCGTCGACCCTGGCGCCGGCCTGGTGCAGCGCGAGCACGGCGGCGGCGGAGCCCGCGGACGCCGCCCACAGCAGCGGCGTGCGCCCGTCCGCGTCGCGCACCTCCACGCGCGCGCCGCCCTCTTTCACCAGCGCTCGTAGCACCTCCAGCGCTGCCCCTCGACTCTAACATCACCTCATAGCTCGTTATTAAATTGTAATTGGTAGAACCCTTTGTAGTTCGACTCCGGCGGCACCACAGAAGAAGTAAAGCGCTG
Organism: Epargyreus clarus; assembly: GCF_041222505.1. NCBI lineage: Eukaryota > Metazoa > Arthropoda > Insecta > Lepidoptera > Hesperiidae > Epargyreus > Epargyreus clarus. Next base: position 7,792,672 of record NW_027332214.1, read on the forward strand.
CTGTATCCTGGTTGTAAGGGTGTGATAAGGGAGATTTACTTTTCCGAAGCATTCCCGCTTAACCTCAAGGGTAGCGATGCATCTGTGGCCGACCTCAGGTAGGAATCTAATCCTATCTGGGGTTGATTAGAGATATCCATAGGCGGCAGAAGCCACATACCATCAGGTGGGCTGCATGCTAGTCTGCTACTCTATTATATTAAAAAAAATACAAATTGAAACATTTTATTTGATATTAAGTAACTTTAAAAGAAAGAAAATCAATACTCGTTTACTAATTATATATGTCGGAGGAAGAGTCAAAGTTATTTAATATAGCTTTAGCTATACTGTTACTTTAGTATTTTAGTAATGTTATTCGTACTTGATCAATCGAAGGGTTAATTGATTTAAATTATAATTAACAGTCATTGTATAGCTTTTGTATTAGAATCAGAGCAGAGACTTTAAGAGGTCTCTGGTGGAGTCGAGGTATGTGGCGGCGCGGTGGGGAAACATACTCGTAGATAAGAACTGATGTGAGTGATCGAGGTGGATCATTATTTCGTTGTGCTTTGGAGCGTGTAGTCACTACCTTGAAGCTGCTGCTCAAATCCTTTGTTTGTAAAGTAATAGTAGTAGTATAGTATAGTTATTTTGTAAATCCGAAGTTATAAATGTTAAGAACAATAAATACTGTGATTACTGTATTTGTGCCTGCATTTACCCTATGATAACGCCCACAAAACCCATAGATTCTATCAATGATGTCGATGAGAGCCGTCCTTCTCCGACATATACATAGAAAAATCATATTATATTATACCTACAAGTCAATAAATTTTGAATCTCTCTCTTGAAAGGAGGATTAATGATAACATTTTCGAAGGTAAACAAATTGGGCCACGGAGGGTCGTAGAGCAGTTCTTGCGAAAAAGTGTTTCTCTATCCCTTCGATTGTTTGCATGTTTGTGTATGAATAGTACCTGGTGATCGGTGGCGGCGGGCGCGCCGCACATCTGCGCGGCGTAGTGCAGCGGGTAGCCGCCGTGCTGGTCGGGCGTGGCCGCGTCCGCGCCGGCCGCCAGCACCGCCCGCAGCGCACCCACCTCGCCACACACTGACACCATACAACACTATACACTCCGAGCCAAACTTCTAATCCGCTCTGAATATAGAAACGAGTCGCGTCGCAACAGCAACTTGTACATATTAGCAGAACGAAGACAGCGCGGGACCCTACGGCACCCGCTGCCAGCTCTCGCACGAGGCATTAGTGCACTCTTGCTATGGAGTATATGCTTGTAGTTGTGTTCGACCGCATTGGCTCTCTGACTAAACCAGCGCGCAACAATTTCAGAGCGGACTAGAAGTTTGGCGCGGACTGTACCATACCAACTACATACATTGACAGCACCGGCAAAGCCAAACATAATGTCAGATAAACTACTTATAGTCTCATTAAATTAAATATTACAAAGACTTTCCTATATTACTTTTACGTGAGAACTTATTCCGTATTAAGCTAAGTTTTTGATTAATGAGGTAACGTATAGCTGCAGTTTTCAAGAATTAGGAACAACAAAGTAAATTTTACGTAATACCTATATTCATAATATATATCACAATGAGTGTCTACACTTTAATAATAGAAACACATATAAAAATGATCTAGCATCTATTTTAGTACAAACGGCTGGTATCTAAATAATAAGTCCAACTATTAACATTGTAAATAATCAATTCATACTTCGAATTTTAATGTCTGAATAGATTCTGGTTGTTTTAATAACAGTTTACTAAAAACACCTTAATAAAAAGTTATATTAGTAAGTACGTAGAAGTTTATTTTGTATTGAAAAATGATAAAGAGTAGAATCTTTTAACTTTGGTATTTTTTTGTTATTCTAATTGAAGTATATTATTGTTATGATAAGCATAAGGAAAATGATGCCAGTTTTATTTGTTTTGTAAGAAAAAAATAACATGCTGATAAAATCGGGCTTCGACCCACACCGAGTCATCAGTAAGCGACCTTTGCCGTCCTAATTCTCCGAAACGTTAGATTCTAGATAGTTATACGCAGTTTGTGAGTTCAAGGGCTTGGCCTTGCTCCACGCTCAATAACTGACCAGACTGGACGAGTTCTACCCCCATACCCGCATACCACCTTAACCAACCACTATTCACCACCCACAACGAAATTCATGCTGCGGCAATTTACATCGTGAGTAATGTCTATAATAAATATACGGCTTCTGAAATATGATAAATGTGTTTATGTTCAAATCGTAACTATGATGTTTCTACACAAATTTGATGCATAATTCTACTAAAGTAAGTATTTTAACATAATATTTTGGACTGTTGAGGTATTAGAGTTTTTTTTTAATATTACCTGATTAGGCGCTGTACTCAAAGGGTAAAAACAAGAGCACAATAATAAACAATAGACCGGTATTTTTCAGAGTTTCAGTTCTCTTTTCTATGGTACGTAGACACTTTCACAGTGCATGTAGGTACATCTGCAGCTGTGTGTTATGATGAAAATACTAAAAACACATTTAAGAAATATATAGCTATAAACATATTTATCACGATAGTAGGGAAGCCAGTGCGAGAGCGAATCGCAATTTTTTATTTTTAGGATCTTTCTTTGTTTTTGGACTCTCACTGAGTGATACAAAAAATATGTGGAGTATCATAGTTAACACAAAAATAGTACAAGTACTTACTTAATTTACAGCTTCTAAATGGTAGCTGAAAAACGAAAATTGGTGAACCCAAATGAAGCCACGGGCTAAACTCGATGAAAAACGGCCGTTGAATATTGTTTAGCTATTTGATTATAATGAAACAAAAGCTATTGATATGGAGAGCGGCAAGGTCGCCGCTAGCCGACATCCGACGGAGGATTTCCGCACGATATTCAGTTTGAACGGCCTCGAATTGCAATCGCTTATAGTGTAATACAGATGGAAAGCGACCCTAGGTTCGAGTTATGGTGTCCTACTTCAAACTTTAAGTATATCACTTCAATTACACATTCAAAAGTTTGATACAAGTTACTTTTGAATAAATTCGAATTTTTTTCGCAATGTAGTCTTAGAAATTTGTTATCGACAATCTAGTTTTTATCTAGTACCTAATTATTGAAAAATCCAAGGGTGTTATGTAAACATTTGGCAGACCATAATAATATGATAAGGCTGATAATTTCGTCACGTATTTTACTATTTTAATCAGCTTTGACCTTTTACGCTATTACGTTCCAGACAAGACCAATGAAGAATAAAGCAGCTTGCTTTTTCGACGTAGAAAAATATAGTACATGAGATTATTCATAAGAGTAATAAATAACAATTTTCTTAATCTTTACTTCATAAATAAGTAAATGGTAAGTAATACATGACTCCATAGAGCAATGAAGTAGCGTCTTTAGTGACTATTTTGTTGGTTTTGCTAGACAGTCAGGTGGTGTATTGGCACGAGGGTTTGTGGGAAACTAATCGGTAGCGTGCAAGGGGGCCGTCAGATCGCGCGATGTGGCGATAATGCGAGCAACCGCCGGCCGCGGAATGACACCGCAGATAACGGCTCACTCCGCGAACTCGTCTAATGATGATCCCCGATAGCGGTCGGAACGATTGCTTGATAAGACCAAAACAATATTTTAAATCACTTACCGCGGCGTTTGTGAATACCGATTAAGTACTAATTTTACACTTGAAAGTTATTTGTCGTAAGTTTGTAATTACGACGGCAGCAACAAGTATTATTTTGCTCTTGTAAATAAATTAATTAATCTGGACGGGATGACAAGCATATATAGATCGCAGGGTTCACAATGGTCATAAGAACTCTACCTAATAAACGCCATTGCAATGGAAACTCGTGCTCTATAAATCTTGCATCAAAAACAAGAATAAATGGTCACAAAATTCAAGAAACAAGAACGATTTCTATCCATATATCTCAACCAACTTATTGCACTTGGTAACATACGGAGACGTCGGCGGTTTGCCACAGCCACGTCGTCGCGTTGGGTTTATAAAACAAACAGCAGTTAATAATTCTCCTGGATTTCTAATGTATAGTGGCTGCTCTTTAAAAATATGCCTTAGTAGGTATATAACGGTATGTTTAAAACATTACGTAAGTGAACCATTACTAATAAATTCTTGTGAGCGGTCGTATTTGTTTTTGAGATCATTTACCAGTAGCCCAGTGCACGACAGTGTGGTGTTCGTCATCCTGGGCGTTAACGTCAGCGCCGGCCGCGAGTAGCGTCTGCACGAGGGGTACGTTCCCGTGCACGACGGCCAGGTGCAGGGGCGTGAGGCCGTCCGCGTCGCGCGCGTCGGCGAGCGCTGGGGCGGCCATCAGCACGCGGTCCGCGCACGCCGCGCGCGCCGCCTGGCTCGCGCCCGCGCCGCTCGACGCGCAGTAGTGGAGCGCGCACCGCAGACCACGGTCACGGACGCGCACCGATGCTGGCTAATGGACAATACATAAAAACGTTTAAAAAAAGACGATGTCGACAGAAGAACTGCCTGCACGAAAAGACAATATCTCTTTGGTATCTTCGTGATTTAATCCGTAATTTTATAACTTTTTTGCAGCATAATCTCTCAGTTGTTTTTTGATGTCATCTATCTAAGAACACTTGTACTATAAAGTCGAATCTAACGATAGCTTAAGTATAGAAGTTCGTCTAGAGGTTTAAAAGATAATATATAAATGTTAAGTACATACATAGGTACTTATATACTTATATATGAAGGTGCCAAAACTAAACAGCCTCATTAATGTATTCCTACCTTGCAGTAGGATTAAAATTGTTCCTAATACATTTCCGACCAGAGATCGCAGAGCAGTGTCCACAACAATCGATCCAACTTCACAATTTTACTATTCTTCCACACTATTCTAAGATTGTAATTCATAAAACTTAATATTGAACAACAAGCTTCACGGTGACTTCTATCAAGACAAAGAAAATAGTGTTACCAGAGCAGCGTGACTGGTACTCAATGGGACATTAGCGGTTTGGAAATGTCTTCTAGTACGCCGTTTCGATATCTATTGATTGACTTCTACACGTTACCCCCAATGCAATATTTCGTCTCCCTTTGATGCTTTTCGTCTAAATCATTTTAATTTAATGATAAATTATGCATCATTTTGTATTGAAATTGTTCATAATATTTAATTATGATAAACATTTAAAATATGAACATAAGTAATAAACAATACGTTACAGTAAACTACACATTGTACAACTGTGTCCACGGTCACTTTTATTCTATTATTGTTTACTTCTACCTAATTACGAAAATATTGACAGAAAGCTTTCAGCGCAGTTTGACGGGTTGTTTACAAGGCGATGGGTGGCCTCTCGGCGTAACATCGCGTGCCCGGCAAAGTACTGGAAACAACCCTTTTCATTTTTCAACACCATTATCGATATGACTTCTCGTGATTTATAGATTATTATAAGTCCATATATAAAGTGCGCTTGAAACACCGTTTTGAAATAACGACAGAAATTATGCTCTGCTTTTGAGGTTACCTTAATAAATTACCGAATCATGTTGTAAAGCGCACTGTGCGGGTGAAACGCTAATGTGTGAGTGTAAGAAAGTGTATTCACAATACCACGATAGAACGTCGTAAGTAGCTTGTAAACAAAATAGTATGCGTCATTTGAAATTCAACGAAGGGTATCAACTCACGTCCTTATTGAGTGAATCGACGACCCCCTTGTAATCGGCTTGTTGACAAGCATACATAAGAGGTGTACAACCCTGGGGTAGCGGGACGTTCACATCGCTTTTCTTCGATCCGTCCGCCTTTTCACGTCTGATCTTAGTGCTCTTGTCAACAAGGTCGCCCTTGCGCCGATCTTTGGGCTTCTTAAGGATACTCGGGATGGGTTCGCCCCGGCCGCTGGCTGTGCGCTTTTCCATAACAAACGTGTGAGTTAGAGCGACGTGCGTGCCATGTGTATGTTGGTAGTGGAGAACGAGGCGCTACGACGAGCGGGCGCGGAGGGCGCGAGGCTCCGACTGACCGGCGAGTCGCCGAGCCACGAGCCGCCCGCTGCCCGCTCGGACAGAGGTGGTGCTGGGCGGGCGCACGCAATGCCCTACCGCGCCTAATCTAACTCGTTGCACTAAACCAGGTCAGCGTCTTGTAGACTAAGGGTCCACCGTCCTAATGTGTTACGAACGACGTGATCGACACCATTCTCAATTGCCACCAACTACACGTACCAAGTCGTGAAAATTATAACGGTTTCAATAAAATTGCGAAGTATATAAGGAACAACGTAAGTCGTAACTTGTCGCTGATAGAGTTCTACGTGCATATACATTATAGGTGTTAACTTGCTAATAAAATATTTACTAATTACGTTGGTATCAGCAATTATTACGAAAAATACTGCCATTGAAGAATAAGAACACCCACATACCTATAATTATTATACCAATCAATAACCTTCTAACTTCAGACAATATTCTTAAATATAATAAGTCCAGTCGTTTCTCGAGGTCTACGTACAGTTCTCTGCTAATGTTTGCGTAAATTCATATAATTATCATCAATTTGACTCAAATTTTCATGACCTTTTAATGTGTATAACTTAACTGACCTTAGCGATATTTAAGTGTCTCCGCCAAGGTCAGCAAAGTTTGACTCCGAGTGAAACTTAACTGGAACAGCGATTACAGTTATTAGGTAGGCATAATCTAGTAAGCAAGCTACTGCTTCTTGCTTATTGTGTTATGCGGGAGTGGTGCGTGACGTCAGCGCGGCACGCCACCACCCCGATGGTAATCACGCCTTCTGACTTACGACTACACTTAGAGGAGTGTTCGCGCGTGAGGAAACTTTACAAACAACTTGGAATATTTGCAATTAATTTAAATTACACAAAAGACATGAACTCTCGTGACAATTAATTGATTTTTCACTTTATGACATTATGGATTTAATCCACAAAATGGCACATACATACCTACCGGGTAGGTTGGTATATTAATATAATGTTATACATAAAATATTTTCGTTGCATATATCTAACATAAAATATGTAGACATCTTTATGTACCTATCGAAATAAAAAATATACCCATATATTTGTAATGCGAATTACGTTAACTTACTTTTCTCTGAAAGACAAGTTTTTTTTTTATATATATTAGTAATATAGGAGTAGCAAATGAGCATGCAGTCCACCTGATGATAAGTGGTTACTACCGCCCATGGACATATTTAATCAACTCAGATAGGATTAGGTATTCCTACTTGAGGTTAAACACAGATGCGCCGCTACCCTTGAGGACTAAGCTGGAACGCGTCGGAAAAATATGTCTCTTTTACCACACCCATCAAACCAAAACACAGCAGCGCTACAACACTACTGTTAATAAGCAGAAATAGGCGTGGTGGTGCTACCGCCGGAGTCGAACCACAAAGGGTTCTACCACCTTCAACTGGTACCCAGTCTCTGGTCTCTACAAAACATAAAATAGTTTGTACCTATGTACTTCTATAATAACTAATATATTATATATAATAAGGCCATATGTCTATCTTCACGATGATATCTGCTTGTATATGTGGGCTAACCTTGGAAACTATTGCCGATGAGGTCCGAACTGAACATTAAGGAATTTTACAACAAGCGATAAAACCTTATTCTTGCCTTTACATTTTAGGGTTCCTACCTAATCAGAGTTTGTTTATTATTTTTTTAAATTAGGTACTCTTTATTGTAGCTATAAAAATCGCCACTTTTAAATTTATATTGTTCACTAAAATAGCAATAAAATTATTGCTTTATTGTAGTTTTTACTTTTTAGTGCTTTATTGTTGTAGTTCGTCCATGTGCCCTCATTATATATTAAATTTAATTACATCGTATGCAGAAAAAATGGAAATAAAACAATGAATTAATATATTTATTGACTCGATTACTAGCTGAGACAATTGATAGGTAGGTACTTATGTAAAGCCCGTATTGTTTATACATCAACGTACGTAATACAGACTGCTTTGGAAAGTCCCAAAAATATGTTTTTTCCTTTCCTCAAGATAAGAATAGTGACTGACCCACTGCCCTTAATTTGCAATAGCTTGGTCCGGAGTGAATTCGTATTGTTTTATCGAAACCAGTCTAAATTGGATACAGTAAAATGTACGTCGTAACAGTTTTTATCGTTGGGAACACAACCGTTAATAAATATAACAGAATGAAATTAAAAACCTTACGCCAAAAAGTACGTGTGGGCGGTTGGCACATATTATATATTTTGCATTGTTTTTCAGGATTACACTGATTATAAACATTTTTAATCAATATCCATATTGCAATTTACGAAGAAAAACTTCAAACAATGGCATCCTGAACTGATTTTTTTTCACATCACATATTGAGGACCACTGAAGCTATCAAGACAAATCTTATATTTCATAAAATATTGTATACAAATATATTTCTTAATTAAAAGAAAGACATCATAAATAGCATATTATGAGGTAATAACTATTCATTCATGATAGTCCTAAATTGGAAATTCGTAGCTTATCGTAGCACATTTCGTAGACATCATAATGACTTTGTATAATTAAGATTTCCATTACTGAGTTAATGTGCCTTATTGAACACAAAAATTTATTACTGATAATTTTAATTGATTCTAATTAAAGGCACAATTATCTCCTTTATCAGAGTATTCAATTTGTCATAAAACTTGTTCTACGATGAATACTTTCGTCTAAAAGTTAGTATTATTTTTTTATCTTAAGGGATCCATTCATTAATGATAGATTTAACAACAGTTGTGCTCTCAAAAATAGATCATAAAAACTAAAACTTCATTCACAGACTTTAGCTGCAACACTCGATTATGTATTTTGTTTGTTTTTTTTTATTTTTTAATTTACTTTATTATTTTCAGTTTTTTTTTTAATATTTTGTGTAATTTTATTTCTTAAGAAAATTTAGTCAATAAGTTCATAATTAAGTTTGTGTTTCCATATGTGTATTTTTGGATTTCATTGTTTATTGTGTGTTATAATTTGTTGTTGTTGCTTAAGTTCTTGAAATAAATAATCTATCTATCTATCTATCTAAAATCACCTACTTACTATCCATATAAAGGCAAAATAAGTAATCGTACTTAATAAGATAGTTACTTACCTGATTTTTTCAAGAAATTAATAATATTCAAAGCCTGTCGATAATTTCAACGCTAAGCAATTAGTTTTCTCGTGGAATAACGAAGCAATTTGTTACCATCATCGATAAGATTTAACACACATTTCTTATTCGTAACATAGGTGGAGCATGTGAGGTAATTATATTAACTATAAATTAAACGAAATTATAAGCAAACTAGGCCGAGTGCCGACCCAGTTCCCACCTCACGATATTTGCCTTTCCCGTCGTGTGCACCATGCCAAGATTTTGACGTGGACACAGTAAAGAAAATGCGTAACCGATGCTAGAACATAGTTGAGCTATTGAGAGATAAATTCATTTTGCTAAGTAACTTACTTTCTTTGTTGCCCCTTCCAAGCCCGGTCTATATTGTTGTATCATATACAGTAACATAGTTATATCTATGCTAACATAATTAATGTGAAAGCTAAATGCTAGTGCTAGTCGGTGTGACGAACAAGGGCGACAAAGCGCGGTGATTTCTTTTTTGTATAGAACTTTGATGTTGATCATAGGGCAAGCACGGATATGGCTCAGCAGGAACAAGGCACTTACAGGTTAAGGGTATGACAACATGAGTCTGGATCTCGGCCTCAATCTGTCTCTTCCAAAGGGGATTGCGCCTAACTCTAGGGCCTCTCCTTTGAGGAAAACTTGGCAACTGCGCTAAAATAGACTTTCCAAAGGAAACTTTTACGAATGTATTTATAAAGTCCAATAGAATTTGGTGACTCATAAATTGTATAACTACTAAATATATTTTTATTGCCAAAATTAAGATTACCTTGAAACGACCAAGTGCCACAATCTAGATGACCTAACTTGAAACGAACCATAAATGTCAAGATTGTAATTGATAGCGAAACGGTAGCTTAGAGCAACATCGTGAAAAAATAATGGTGAAGGTGCTCTTGCTTTGCAGTGTAGTAGTGTATTTAATCAGGGAAACATGTAGATACCCTTACAAACATTCGGAGAAAGGAGGACCATTTTAAAACATGTCTATAATACACTAAATGTGATATTTCCCTCATTTAAGTTTTTAAATACCTAATAATTGTAAATAACCCATTAGTAAACATAACGATAACATTCATTGAATTACATATAAACAATTACGCGGAATTTAGCGGGAAACAAAACTGTGAAAATACCAGAATTCATCATGTAGATACGCACCTACTAAACCTTGTTATATTTACACAAACTACATTTCCCTTAATTCAATTCTATTCCGTTTATTTGCGAGAATATAATATTACATTCATATAATTATTTCATAGCAAGATAAAAATACTTCTAAATATATATAACTCAAAGGTGACTGACTGACATAGTGATCTATCAACGCACAGCTAATACCACTGGACGGATCGGGCTGAAATTTGGCATGCAGGTAGATGTTATGACGTAGGCATCCGCTAAGAAAGGATTTTGATCAATTCTACCCCCAAAGGGATAAAATAGGGGATGAAAATATTACTTCGTGACGCGAGCGAAGCCGCGGGCAAAACCTCGTTGCAATATAATATTCTAATTAATGTACACACTAGCGTGAAGTTCACTTCTTGCTTGTGTTAAATATGTATGAAAACTTAAAAACATCGTAAGATGACACATCCCGCCAGCTGGTTAGTGTGGGTTATAATCATCCTCATTTTGGGGTGTCATCAGAGACCAGTAGTCTGACCACAGAACAATATCATGAGTGTGACATTTACTAGTTAATAACGATGAAATCATCGTGAGGCAACATAGAAATGTAGATGTAGTTCTTGGAAAAATATTCCAAAGGAATGTGAAATTTAACAACCCTTTTACTCTGGGCGAAGATCAAGGACATGCTGTGAAGCAGTAATAGGCTTTTTTATAACATAGGAGTAACAGACGATCATGGTCCATCTGTTAGTATGTGTCTAATGCCGCCCATGGACATCTGTAATAAGCCCCAGATAAGATTTAATTCCTACATGAGCTGACATATCTCGGAAAATGATGTTTCAATTACCACGTCATCCAAAGCAAAACACAGCAGCTCAGTGTAGTCGAAGCATAGAGGACTCTATGACATTCGAAAGATTAACAAAAGTGTGAGAATAGTCCCTGTCTTTTGCTAGTTGGATAGTTTTCAGTGCGGCTTTCTGCTTAGAAGTGATGGTCAGCGGTGGCCAGCGAATGTGGGTCAGCGATCAATTGCGATAGTGAAAAGCTCGCCGTTTCCCATTATATGGAAATTAAACGATCGGTCTCCGGTGCCAACCGCTACCTACCCCACATCTTAATCGTTATATATAGCGGCCTTACTTTCAATCTCTAACCTACATTTATTTGCTTAAAATTATAAATACGACATAAGAAAGAATATTACTATTGAGTATTAGATAGTGGTGCATATTACACTTCAATGTTACGTTACTTTAAAAATTATTCATTATAGTTTTTTATATATTTATTTTTATCATCGAATATAATCATTTCATTTTGTGATCGAAGTACAAACCTTTTATAAAATAAAATAATTAATGTATAAATTGTAATAATAAATAATAATATGCGTATACACCATGAATTTATTATCTTTAAATCATCTTAAGTAAAATAGAAAATAAATTATTTCTTGCATATAGGAAAGATATTATAATTTGCCCATATGAGAAAGTAAATTCTGCAATAGTTCAAATATTAAATACTCTTACGAATCCTAATTATTAAATAATTCTTGAATACATAGCTAGAATATTAGTTAAAAACATAAGAACATAAAGTAATAAATTGTTGCATAATGTCGGTTAGAAGATTGCGTGACCAATCGTAATTAAAGCTTATTAACTAATTTATAAAAGCTGGTAAACTTACCAAACATTACGTGTCGTTATGTCCAAAATTATAACGTTTTTACTAAAAAGCTACATTTATTTTCTTTTTTTCTTCTTTATTACATAATAGACTTTGATCTCAAAACTACTTATAGTAAACAGATGAACGTTAAATTATACATTGGTAAATCATAACAAAAGAATCCTCTTGAAAGGACCCACAATACAAAATGACATGTGGGGTTAGTATATAGGCGGAGCATCGCCATGGCTACAGACAGACGCGTTGTCATAGAGACAGGACGGAATACAATGGAAAAGTTGTGGTCAAATTTTGGAGGGTGAGTTTAATCAGAGGGGTCTAATCGAAGGGCAGGTGCCAATTATACCCCGTATATTAAATCGATTTACTTACTATTTATTGAAATTTTAATGATATTGCGGGACTCTACATTCGTCGCACTCCACGACTCTACATTGGATGCCCGTCAAAGGTCCATTTGGAATTCCACGTGTTAATTGGTTGATTTTATAAAATTATTCTGACACATTGCTGTCCCTAGATAGTAACGTGACTCCTGTCCTGTTCAGCGTCAATTGAAAGCAATAGCATAAATTGAGTTGATTTTTTTTCTTTTAATTTTATAATATAGAAGCTTCAGAGGGGCATGCAGTCCACCTGGTGTTAAGTTGCTACTACCGCCCATGGACATCTGCAATTAACCTCAGACAAGACCAGATTCCCATCTGAATTCGGCTACAAATGCACCGCTATCACTGAGGTCTAAGCTGGAATGCCTCGGGAATGTAAATCTCCCTTACAACACCACAAACCACAGCAGCGCTTATGATGTTTTAGACAGAAATCGCTAATATTATTTTTCTACTACTTACAAAAAAAATAGCTTGGTATTTTGTTTGTATAAGTATTAACAATAAGTGTAAGAATAGGTAGTATTTCATTTCATTAGAGAAGAAGCATTTGAAAAAGGAAAAGAAATCAGTCAATATATTGTAAAAAGAACTTTATTTGGCATTTTTTGTCTTTCAATAGGTCTATTCTTTAAGTATTCGTAAGTATCTACTTCGTTACTATAACTTCTTCCATTATTTATCTTCCAGTCAGACTAGAAAAATAAGTAAATAAATTTAGTTCGTTAAATTAAAAATTAACTATAATATTTATGTATGAGTTTTATTGAACCACTGAATGATGTGTCTACCAAAACGAAATAATAGTGAGCGTTCAGTATATTTGACTTATTTTGAAAATTAAATTTCTAATGCATTCGTTTCGACTGTAACATATGAATTAAATTAAAATATAAATGCTAAAAAAATCATATATGCGCATATAAGTAATCAATGCGCAGTATGTAGGTATTCTTCAATTTGTTGACTCTTAGCTGTTTTTATGTATATCACGTAAATAACTAGAAATGTTTATAATTTTATAATTTTTCTGGCACGCACTTATTCTGTATGCTCCTTTTACAGCCTGGCGGGCAAGCTTTGGGCAGCGTCCGGTTTACGTCAGAAACTTCCGAGTTCAGTACCATACAGTCGAGAACTAGGTTTGTTGCGTTCACCCACAGCACACTGGGAGGAAATTTTGATTCACACGGGGTCGTCGAGCCCAAGATCTCGCACTTTCCGTTCCAAATAACTAGAGTGTCCATCATGCAAGGGTTGATGTAACAAGTTGGCACCGGTGAATCATTGGGTAACACCAGGAAATGGCCACGTTGGCAAGGACCCTGCCGGTATGCTGGCCAGCACTTGTTAGTACTCGGATGGTACAGATATCCTGAAAAGTTATAAAATACACATAAGTAAATATATTATTTTTCTATCTGCGTGCATGATTTTTCAATTTTGTCACGATTCTATGAGCTCGCAAAACCTCTAGTGCGATAGTGCCCATTCAAGCAGACATTATATTTTAAGTATTTTTTTTATATTTACCGGACAATATTGATTTAAGATAATTATGATTATCTTAAGGGATTATAACTCGAAATACAAATAATAAAGCCTCAGTCCTTATATTTAAATTATGTTTTTATCACAGATTCGTTGATAGAGTTGGCAAATCTCAGGTTTTACCGGTAAATCCATTTTTTGCATACACAATAAATAAACTTTTTACCTGGTCGACAATCACAAATCCAGTCATCTTTTTGATCGCCAGGGTAATAAAGTTCATCCTCGCGACACATAGACGGCAAAAATACTGGAGTGCGGTTCTGTAAAAAATAAATATTATGAATTCATATAAAATTTATATGTATTGACTATTGGACTGATACAAGAAATTCGAGAATTGATTTAAGTATCCGCATCTACAGACGACAAGCTGCTAATTCTATAGACGTATTTCAGTGGATGGAGTAACCCTGACCAATACCCCGCGTGGAAGTCTCTATAAATATATTAGTAGCCGAATTTTTATTGGCCAATTATTTATTTTATTTTTTGTAAAGCGCTATAAAAACTAACGTAATGACAAAGTTTATGAAAGATATTCATATACGTGGATTAGTAAAGCACTTATTTTGAGTAACGTGAGTTATTTTGTATAAAACCGGTCCAACGAGATTTCGTCCAGGTGTTCAAGTCAAGCAAATGTATCCAGTAGGTATTCTTAATGGTATGAAGTATCTAAATTTTAAATCATTAAATGCATTCGAAATGAACATGTTTATCACCTCCAAATCATCGTTTAGCTACTACTAGCTCACTAGCTTTACCCACGACCTCGCTCATGTCAGACTATGTTGGAATATGGATACTTTTTATCTATCTTTCTTGTTCGATAAACGCATATAGGTAAATAGATTCTACAAAAAAATGTTGTACATTATAATAATTAATATACCTATATTACTTTAGATCCAGGCAGGTGAAAATGAAATAATGAAATATTATAGTGTAATTAATATTTATACACAGAATTTAAGTAAGCACCTGGTTTTTATTACATTACTTTCCTACTTAATCTTCCTATATCATCTATATGTAGGATAATACATATCCATAATACATACACACACATTACATATACATTTCCATAATAAACGATTCATTACCATGATTTATTATCAACTTAATTTTGTTTTGCAATTAACAATTGTAAGTATCTGTTAATTTTATGTTTTTAGTAGGTAGGTATAATAAATATAATAATCATAAAGTTTTGGTATAATCAATGAAATGATAAATAATTTTATTTTAATACACAATTTAAACCACAATAGATAGCCTAATGACCACAGACCTGTATCACAATGACCTTAAAGCGTAATTTGACAGATTGTGTGAACATTCTTATTGCGATTATGCAAACCAAAGTTTGCTTGTCTGCATGTTTGTATAGACAGATTCTGATCTTAAAATTGCCGAACCGGTATTTATGAGTCGTTTTCACGCAAAGGTAGACAATTATGCATAATTAACTTCTAATGCGCACATAAATTTGAAAAATCAGAGGATTTGAACCTCGAAACCCTCGATCTAGAGGCCGAGTTTCTTAACCATTAGGCTATCACTGCTAAAATTATAGCATGCCTCGAGTCAATAATGACGATCTTTATTAAATGATTTATATCGTGACCCTGGCAGAAAAACACTTGATATCGAATCTTAAAATATTGCAATCCATGTAATATGAACTGGAAATGCTTGGGCATTTAATATGTAATTCATAGGTATATGTACTTATATGGTAGGATTCTTAGGCCACCACAATCCAGATATGAATGTATTTAGTCGAAAGATATGATATTTATATTCACTTAAATTAAAATTGCAGTGTGTTATTTTCTGTAACGAATAATTGAATTGATTTTTTTATTTAACAATTTCATTACTCACTAGAAAACTTTGATTCAAATCAGGGGAATTAGCCAAATTATTACTTAAGTGTACCATGTCAATGATTTTTTCAAGTAAGTAGGTTTAGGTACATAGATACAATCCATGTGTTTTTTCAAGAGTACGTATATCTCACAATAGTCAATGGTCGTCGCTCTAATCTTTTATCAATATTTATTAGGTATTTATAGGATGTTATGTGAATATTTATCGACATATTATACTAAACTTATAAAATTATAATAACGACGGACCGGTTTTAAAAGAAACCAGTGTGAACAAGAAAATTTATATACATTAAATTTTGTTTGTTCGTTTATCTCGTATGCATTCTTAAATTATTAAACTGATTGTAATGAAACTATACTGACTTAGCATTCTTCATATTCTTCGCAAGCCAAGTGATTAAATGAGTACCTTCAACTACCTATTTAACAATTGATTGTGAGCAGGTAATGATTAGGGAAAGATGAAAGCTGGCATGAAAAGTTTTAAGATGTTGCCCACTACGCTAAGAGTTACGTTATACTAGGCTAAAGCGTGGGAAAAGTGGCTAGTCTTTGCCCACTTGTAAAACTAATATTACATATAGCAGTATGTATATTTGAAAAATATGTGTTTTTATTGTAGATTAATTTCAGCATATTATCCTGATTTATTTGATCGAACTAATTATTTATCTCCAAATTTTCATTATATTTTGAATAATAAATTACGTACATTTATAAATACACCTAGGTATATTAAAGACGAGCTAGGCTTGCGACTTCGCGTAGATTCAGAATATAACGTTTTATATTAATCAATTAAATTCAATTTAATAGACTTTGTGATACGATATTCAACCACACGGACTATAGAAATTCTAAATATGCTACAAATTGCTATTTTCAATTCTCCTAATTACTTTTTTTGCAAAATTCAACTTAGTTCTCAGGGGAAGTAAGTCCGTGCCGAGTTCTATATGGGGTTAATTACAGATTTCCATGGGCAGCAGTGGCCACTCAACTTCGTGTGAGCTGCGTGCGCATTTGCTACTTTTCTATTATATTATTGAAAAGAGTATTCAAGAAATTTAATATTTTGTACAACTGCATTTATTTGTTTGTTTCATGTATTTTTTTAAGTATTGGTTACACGCCCATAAAAAGCCACCAGAAGAACGTTAATTTGCTAATTAAAACTGTCAGGTCTAAATTCATCATACAACCTTCATGGCAAAGCAATTGATTTTTTACACAAGACCCGTTAGGTTCTTAAATCTATAACTGTAAATTTAACTTTAAAGTGTCCGGCTATGTTTTAAGTTTTTTAGTGTAACATAATAACACAATGTACCTGTTTATTCTGGACCTTTACATTTTCTTCGACTTCCGGAAATCCAATGGCATCTTTGTATGGTTTTTCTAGTTCTCGTGCCGAAACGGCAATGAACGAACATGTTACTACAATAATAGTATTTAGGAACCACATGTTATTGACACAGATTACGATTCACAAAGATTAAACGTAAGTAATTTAAGACTGACTTGACTAGAATTAATATTGTTTAAATCAATTATTATAATATCATGGTAGACCGGCAAAATACAAGCGTTTTGGTGTAAAGATTGAGAGAGACTACAGTACAGAATGATTCTGCGAGATCGGGTATTCGGGTTTTTCCAATTAAACTAACGTGCTGACGAATGTATGTTCTAATCGAGTTGTATTCATTTATAAATACATATAAACCAGTTACCAACGACGCGTAATACGCAGAAGTATAGGTGATAAGCGACTACTGATACCTACCTGTGATTCAGAAGTACGGGTAAATAAAACGGGGAGTTCATGAGGAATACCTATAATATTATTAAATGTGGTTCCCCAATTGAAATTTTATTTCCTTATTAAATAATTTACATGTCATACTTCTATTTAACAAAGATTTATATTTAAATAAAATTATAATGACATACAACACAGGGAACAGTAGTCAAAAAAACTCATAAGTATGTATAGGGTTTCTTATTAAGTATAAAAGGGGATAAATATTAAAAAAAAACATAACGACTTTCATTGCAACCAATACTTGGCGATATTACGTGGTCTTCTTCAATTAGCATGTATTGTTGAAGCAGTAAACAGTACGCAGTCCACCTGATGGTACGTAGCTCCTGCCGCCCAGGGAAATTTGTAATCAACCCCAGATAAGATTCGGTTTCTATCTGAGGCCTAAGTAAAATAAGCCAGGGAGGGGTAGTAATATGTCCCTTTCCACGACCTTCAAAGCGGTACACGGCAGCGCTTAACACTGCTGCTATTAGGCAGAAATGGGTGTATTCGATATATTTAGTTTATAATAAATATAAAAAACTCAGCTGTGGGATTCCAGTTTTTTTTTTTTTTTTTTTTTTTTTTTTATAATATAAGAGTAGCAGACGAGCATGCAGTCCACCTGATGGTAAGTGGCTACTGCCGCCCATGGACATCTGTAATCAACCCCAGATAGGATTAGATATTCCTACCTGAGGTCGGCCACAGATGCGCCGCTACCCCTGAGGACTAAGCTGGAACGCCTCGGAAAAGTCTGTCTCCCTTACCACACCCTTCAAACCGGAACACAGCAGCGCTTAACACTGCTGTTATTAGGTTGAAATAGGTGTGGCGGTGGTGCCGCCGGAGTCGAACCACAAAGGGTTCTACCACCTTCAAAATTTATTAACCAGTTTATCCATAAATTCGTAATTTATTTTCGTTGTAGGCACAGAGTTAATACAGTCGGACAAACTTATCTGTACCCTTAGTATGAGCAATGTCTTTGCCCATACATTTCCAATCAACGCCCCTAGTGGATTCCTTGTATTGTGGGCGCCATGGACACACACATAGACAAATACACAAACACCCAGGCCTAGAAACAGGAATCGGAATTCATTATTCAGATACCTGTCTAGCGGGGAATCGAAACCGGGACCCTCTTTCAATTCAATAAGATTCAATAAGAAAAAATAAATTCTATAGATCTGAGTATAGATCGTACCAGGTTATTTATTAAACTCTTGGAATCGTACCTTTACTTTAATATTGTTTTAATATTACGTCATTACGTTGACGTTTATATAACGCAGTGTGTAGATACCTTAAGACAGTTACATGATTACGGCACAGTATAAGGATATACAGTAATTTAACTCGGCCCTAACCTTGAATTAGATACCTACGGTTGCGCTGGGCACGGTAACGCGTTAGGGCTGCCTGCCTACAGTTTTTTAATTACATCTGCATACTTGACTTTCTTTTTAATTTTTTGATTGTAAATGTTGTATTTTTTTTATTTAAACAAATGAATGCTATAGTTAATTATATAGAAAGTGTTGAATGAAAATGCATGTTATGTTTCTTAATATGTATATATTACGTAATAAAAGCTATTCTTATAATTGGGTACTTGACAGTTACAACAATAAAATATGAAATATGTTCGACATGATAGCTTATAAATTAACATAAATTATGCAAAATTTAGTTTAAATATTTAATAATAATTTTAATATAATCTATACTCCGATTCATAATTGGGTGTCCAAAATGTAAACAAAGGTGTTGACCTATCAAGAAAATACCTTTCAAATGGTAGTTTCTTATTTTTGACGATCTTAAAATAATACAACAATAATAAAATATTGATCTAAATAAATTAAGATCAATTCTCATTTTCTAATATTTATATTACCTCATTCAGAATAGTCCCTCGGCGGCATATCGCGCGAACAAACGGGTGCCGAAAGGCTGCTAAGCCACGCCCTAAGTCTTTGTTGCGCCGCGTGACGACGAATAAATACGACGCGTGCGTTGTGCAAACAAGCCCTTCGTTTATCAACAGTTTCGAGTTTTATTTTGCGCGGGAATAATATAATAGTATAATATAATAGAATAATATAATAATAATATAAAAGTTGTAAATTGTTCGAAGAAATAAACGCTAAATAAACGCTTTCTACACTCACAGCCCCTCATAGGATTCCCTGTGTCGTGGGTGCCATGTACACACACATAGACAAATACACAAACACCCAGACCCAGAAACAGAAATCTAATTTCATCATTTAGACATCTGTCTGGCCGGGGATCGAACCCTGGACCCTTTGCGCGTCAGACCGGTATGGTGGCCGCTCCGCCATGCGGGTCGTCTGATATAGTTTTATTCTATTAATTTAGAAGAGGGATAACCTCAAATAACAAACTAACACCTGTCTACTGAACCAAAATTACAACAATAATACGTATTTTTTTTAAATATCAAATTATATTAATTAAAAACTAATCTAATTTAGTAGTAGTAGTACCTAGTAGATTAAGTATCTAGTATTAACATAAAAATCATTGTAATTGTCTTACCTTTCGGAGTTTCCAGGCAGTTTAAAAATGTTATATCTGGATGTGTTATTGATAAATTTAAGCAACTAAAAACAGCACAATATAGTCTATAACTTTTCTTCGCCATATTAATCATGAAACAAAAAAATATACTGCTAAAAAAAACCGTCACATCACCCGCTCGTCACCGTGGCACATTCACGAATGTTCGTGTACCGAGTTAGTACCGGCCCGAGGCGAGTAGGCGTGGCTTGCGTTTCGTGCGTTTGTATGAAGATAAAATACTGTATATCCTTATACTGTGATTACGGCATATCCTACTGCGTTCTTTATATAATAAATAGAAAAACACAAAATTCACACGATTAGAAATTATGGCATTTTTGCTTATATATTTTTGTATATATTTCAATGTATTAGTAAATATTTTACTATTTAGCAAAATGTACATGTTTTTTTGGTAATAATATGTATCCATAGACAACTTGGCCTTATGTATGTGTTAGACCTGTGTTTAAAAAAATAAACGCTTACGTCAACTTGATTTATTTTATCTGTAATATAAAGTGACTTTTGTAGTTTTGTTAGTGAAAACTCAAACAGATGAATGATAATGTCCAGTGAAAACTATGAAAAAAACAATGTGAAAATTAAATATTTTTAAATATAATAATGAAAAACAATTACATCGTAACCTTCTAAAGTCGCCATCGCTATGTTTACTAAGAAATCTCACCAAGATGTCAAAAAATCTACAGTCAAAATACAGGATTCGAAAAAGGACTCTGCAACCCGACTAAAGCATTTAAAAATTGTCTTAGGTAAGCAAATCGTGTCTTTCTATTGGATATAACATTAGATCAAACAAATAACTAGTGTGTAGGGCCTCAATTGCGTATTTTATAAGTGCCATCACCGCTACATTCCGTTAAACATGCTAATTAGTTGAGAATAACTGTAATTGATGTACCTCTGTATCTTCAAGTTTATCGCACAATGAAGTTCGATTTTCTTAATGATTTCTAATTTCTAAACATCTGTTTATGTGTAGATGTTAATTACTATACTAATTACACGTACACACGACATATAACTGTATAATAAGTCTTGGCCACACTATTGGTAATGAGAACAACATTGTTATTCATTTAGCTATTATATTTCAGAGCATTTCGATGCGGACGAAGCCAAAACATATTTTGAAGCTAACTTCAGCCATGTATACTTTATACTGTATGATAATTTCATACTTGCTGAAAATAACCTTCGCCAAAGAGGTAACTATGATCTACTTATACTATTGCTTATTAAGTTTTATGCATAAATCTACTATAATTGCCTTTTCTAGCAATTTGTTTCTATAAACAAAGGCACAGCCAATTTTGAATACATTTTAGAATAACAAATAACAATGGTATAAAATATGTCCCATATACATTCTTGTGCGTCCAATACTTGGATTTGAATCTTTCCACAGTTGGTCAATGCTTGGAACATACTTTATCATGTTACTCCTGTTGATAGCAATATTTTAAACATAGTAAAGAAATATAAGCAATGTTGTGAATGTATGTCAATGTTGCTATATCATAGTGCAATACTTGCTTTTTGTATTGTCTATACAGACATTAATATAGACAACCAAATGCTATTTTTTATATAAGTATCTTGCATGACATACATAAATTACGTGAATAATTACAACATTTTATTATAATTATAGATGACAATATTTATTTAGTATGTATTTTTCGAGTTGTGACTAAAATACTTACACAGTAATAAATTTCCCTTTAAATATTGGTTATTAGAGATAGTATATGTTTAGCTAGTTAATAACAAACATTACTATAGTTAACTGTATAAAACCAGCTTATGATCAAGGCAATTGAAAACAACTAGGGCTTCCTGACTTATAATTATTATTTTAGAGTTAAATCAATCATATTTGAAACCACTTCATAACACAAAGATTGTATATAAGATTAAAGATATCTTTCTTATCTTCGGTTTTGAAGAAAAAAAACTGTTGTGTTATATCTATAAATGTGTGATGCACAACTTTTGTTTTGTATAAGCACAATAGGCAAAAGAAATTATATTACCATGACTTTGAAATATTTCTTGGTAATTAAAAAGCTTAACTTCCATGTAATCTATGTGAATATAACTCATCCCTTGTAATTAAATTACTATTGCACTTTACAACTGTAAAGCATTAGATCTATTTGTATATATACTTATAAATTATTTTTCTGTTTCTGCCATACAGAACTTCCGTTTCATCTCGGTGAGTGATGGGTATTTTTGATTGGTCAGGCATTTTAATACAAATTAATTTATATTAATTACTTCAAAAATTAAATTAATATTGGTGAAACTTTTAAAATTGGGGCTTATTTAACTTTTTTTTAATCATAAATCATCAATAATTTCACTAACATTTATTTATAACGACCCGTATATTTAAGTTGCCAATAATAGAATATTCGTTGGAAATATTTTCGAATTGCACAGTGTTATCATACCCATTGCTAGCTTATCATACTATGATATTTAATCTCAAATGGAAGGATTTATCTTAAGTTTTTATCTATGCAGGCTTTTATCCATTAACAAATTGCTACATAGCCTTGCCATGCTGCCAAATTTTGTATGACCCATTGTTATTGTGATTGTAATAACTAATAACCAACCTTTTAAATGTTTCTGACATAGCATGTTATACTTTAAATCATTCATCAGCTATGTATGCTTATTAACTACTTATTTAAATGTGTGTATGGTTTTGTAAAGCAATATTTTTATATTTATAGTTCACAAAGCAGGCAGGGAAGAGCTGGAGGGTGCTCTGTCTCTCCTAGAAAAAGTGTTATGCCTACTCCCAGAATTAATAGGAAAAAGATGGCAATTACATTCTCTGACAAGGATATTTTTAAAGCTTCTCCACGGAGGCAACTCCCAAAAACTCCGAGCAGAAGCTTTAAGGTATAACATAAAGTCCCTTACACACTTTGAAAACTGAGTCGGTAATAATTTTTTTTTAATACAATGAATTATTTACAGATATTTTCTGCTATGGTATCAGGCATTAGGTGACAATGCTCCTTTCGAGGTGCACAGAATGTTTGCATCCCTTGTGCCAGGGCTCCCCGAGTCCTGTTTACCACCTATGGGATCCCCATTTAAGGCCAAGGGTTACGATCTAATCACAAACATATCAGGTGAATCTGGGGACTTCAAAATGGAGGACATAATGCAACATCCAAATTTTGCAACAGCTTCTGAAGGTCCAAAGAAAGTTGTGGTAGAGCAAACTCCAACTGGTATAATGGGTAAATTGGCGAATGTATCCGCGTCAATATTTCATGACACAAATGCCCTCAACCCCGTTCAAAGTGTGGACATCCAGCCACTTTTACCAGCAAGTGCCAATGAGAGAGTTGTGGACAATGAAACTAAGTATTTCTTTGATATACTACTTGATGGAATGGCCACATCAGTTACAAAGATACAGTGGAAAGACAGATCACATGCGAAGGCGATGAGATGCTTTGCATTCCTTTTGGAGAAGTTTAAAGCTTTCTACCTCCCCATAATATGCCCACAGTTCAATCACAAAAATTCATTATACAAACCAAACCTTGGTAAGTAGTTTCCATGATATTTTTTTCTTAGAATATTATGATATGATATAATGTTCTTTGAATTTGTTTTACTTCAATTTATAATCACATATTTGTGACATATTTTTAGAACTTCCTGTTCAGCATAATATACTAGAGGATGATCATGTCGTGTGCAGAGTTATCCTGATTAAATGGGTAGCAAGTTATGCACATTTCATGAAGAGACAAGGGAGTGATAATGGACAGCCGTCTTCAATGACCAGCATGACGTCGAATCAGGCTCATTCCAACACACCTACGCCGGCAACATCTTTACACCACGAGGAAGAGACATCCTTTACTGTGGGCCACCCGTCAGACTCTAGTAGAGCATCGTCACATGACTCCGCTTCAAATACACAACATCCTAGTTTGGAATCCGGTGGTAAGAATTATTGTTAGTTATAAATCATTTTATTTTATTGTAAAATTTTGCTGCATGGTTTTAATTGATCAACAGCTGTGCGATAGCTGCTTTTAGGCCTAGGCACTATAATTACACCAACTTTTCAGTAATACGTATTAAAAAAAAATTACAACCTAAACAGGAGTTGGTTTTGAAGTTCAATCTCCTTGCTGGGGTTTCATCACTCATGCACCTCAGGGTCTTTGCAGTTATGAGTATATCATAAATTAATTACATAGGCTGACAAATGAAAATGAAAAATTTTGAGCATTGTTTTTATTTTATGCTTAATTAATTTATCACTGGTTTTAATGGTAAAATAAAACATCGTGAAACCTATGTCATGTTTGGCCTTTCTATAAAAAAGTTCTCAAAGTGTAAAGTCTACCAACTTGAATTTTATCAACACTGGACTGTGGCCTAAATCTATCTCCCTCCAAAAAGAGACGTCCCAGCAGTGATGGCGAAAGACCTCAAATATTGGAACGTCGTAGGTTCGGGTACATACGAGGAGCTGAGCTCGGAGCAGGTGGTGCGCGACGTGCTGTGCTGCTCGTCGCGCGAGCACGTGGACTTCACCATCGAGGTGCTGCGCCAGGCCTTCCTGCTGCCCTTCTCGCACGCCGCCGCCGTACGCCGCGTCATCGCGCTGTACAAGGACTGGATACAAATGAATGTTAGTACTTAGTACTATGTTCATATAGACAAAGTAGTTAATAAACAAGGTTTTGAAACTGGTAGAAACCTCTACGGTTCAAGTCTTCACCACCGCCTCACTATTTTTATCTAATAACAGTGTCAAACTCTGGATTTTCGAAAGACGTCTTAAGGAGATAACTTATCTAAGGTATCTCCTAAATCCTCATAAGAATTCAATCAATCAATCAAACAGATTCCTAAATAATTGCCAATACCGTGAAGTCACCCCTGACAATAACCCTGCTGTAAATATAGCATGAAGACACTATTAATATATTAATTCTAATTGATAATAAAAAAACAATATTTGTGTTAGGCTATTATTTAAATTCTATTTTTATTTAAATTTGGTCTATTTTACACTGTGAAGGAGATTTTTATGGCTTTAAACCCTAATAAAGTAAACTATAATTTATTGCTCTACTTTATTGCATATCTATTTACAGGTGATAGAAATTCCACCGTTTCTTATGGAAAGCCCGGTCGACATCAGCGGAGGCGAGCCTCTGGTCCCGCCGCGTCGGTTACGCAACGACTCTTACCTGGGTGCATTGGGACGCGACAACATATTGGTGCGCGCCGGGCTACAGGTATGTTTTGTTATTTTCCTCATTTATGTAACAAGCTTATAATATTGGTTATTGGAATTTACCAACATCGGTCACCAACACTAAATTACAGTAAAATTAAATGACAGGAAAAGGTAAACGGTAAAGGTGAAGATAACGCATAGTGTGAAGTTTCATTCACGCCGCATACTTCTTCTCCCGTATTAGAACATTTAAATTATCCATAATAGATATAAGATTCATCACTCGTTCGACCAGTGATGAAGTCCTTTACTTTATAGGGCACATCGCAGATTTCGAAGAGATAAAAAGAATGAAAATTACATACATAAATATAAAGGTCCTCTCAAAATTTCGGTGCCTAAATACAATAACAAGTACACAGACAGGCAGACCGTAAATTAAAATACATTTAGGCGTTATTAAATAGTTATCGTCATAATCATCATCATCAATCCATTAATGTTAATGTTGGGTACAAGTCTCTCAGAATTAGAAGGATTAGGCCATAGTCCACCGCGTTGGCCAAGCGCGAAGTACGAATTGGTAGACTTCACATACCGTTGAAAACTTTTTTTATAAAGTTTCTTCAGGTATGCAGGTTTCCTCACGATGTTTTCCTTTATCGTTTAAGCAAGTGATAATTGATTTCTAATACGCACATAACTTTGAAAAATTAGAGATGCGTGCCGGGGATTTGAAACTCGGACCCTTTGATCAAGAAGCCAAGTTGCTTAACCACTAGGCTACTTCAATAGTTATTATATAGATGGATAAATGAAGTGAGGCTGCACTCCCCAGAACGTGCTGCAAGTGTTCATGACGCAAGCGGCGAACGTGTTCGTGGCGAGCCCGTCGCCGGTGGCGCCGCCCGGCGCGCTCGGCCACCAGCAGCTGCTCGACGAGCAGACCGACACCTGCAAGCGCGTGCTCAACATATACAGATACATGGTCATGCATGTCAACATGGACGCCAACTCGTGGTCAGTGCTGCTTTACATTACAAAAATCCAATTGCTTAAAAGTGTTCCTCGTATGTTAAAATCAGTCAAGCAGTTAAGGCTGTCCACAAAACGAGACATGTACTTATCTAAGTTATCTATATAACTAACTAATGAGCATGTGGAAAACTACTGCCAAACCTAGACATCTGTAATCAACCCCATATACAGTTGAGGTCAGCCGCAGATAACGCATCTGCAACTCTTGAAAACAATGTTGGAATGTATAATTTATATTGAATTTTTACAGGGAGCAGCTGTTATTGGTGCTTCTACAAATCACATCATTGGTACTTACTAAGGTACCACCAAAAAGGAAGCAGGATTCACTTGGTAAGATTATTTCGTAATTTTTAGTTTCGATATAAATTAATTGAGGATGTTTTAATTAAGTCTAATTGTAAATATTACAGGTGGGTTTTTAGCACCTGCTTTGTTCCAAACGCTCATAGTGACGTGGATCAAAGCCAATCTGAATGTGGCAGTAAAACCGGAACTTTGGCAGAATTTCATGGACTTACTTTCGAGGCTTACCCATTGGGAGGATTTGATAAAGGAGTGGGCGGTAAGAAATATTAATTTGTTGACTTCGCGAAAGTATAACATTTATATCAAAGTTAAAAAAAAATTAATATGACAAGTATTACGATATTTTTATATAACTTTACTAATAGGGACCACTTCATAATTGTTTTATTTTTTTGTTTTTATAGTTTCCTTTTAGAAGTCATACATCTTAAAAACATAAATTCAAGTATTTATTTTAGCATTGGTATATTTATATTTTGTATATTATTTTTATTGCTTGTGACATTTACATGCATTGCATGGATGCATTATTGGAGCATGCAGTCCACATGATTAGACATAATATGGCCTATTTCTTATCTGCCAGCTCGGCAACGTATACAACTTTTTAGACACATTAATGACATCCATATGGTTTTCTTATCGTAACAATATGTAATTATGCCTTGCATATTTTCTGCTTTACCCAAAAGTTGACTGGTAGAGAATGCTTCTAACATTAACTCTGCTTTTTGTATCAATTTTTATGGTATAACTAACTGACCCGACAAATGTTGTGTTGCTAGATACATCAAAAAATGTTAAGGGTGAACAACCCTTATCACTTAGGTGTATGAAAAATAGATAGTAGCCGATTGTCAGACCTACTGAATATGCATATAAAATTTGGTGAAAATCGGTAAAGCCGTTTCGGAGGAGTACGGTAGCTAACATTGTGATACGAAAATTTTATATATAAGATAAAGTTCTAAATAAATAATGTCATTGTGTGTTCAGAAAACAATGGAGACGCTGACGCGCGTGCTGGCGCGGCACGTGTACTCGCTGGAGCTGGCGGAGGGCGCGGGCGCCGAGCGCGGCCGCGCGCGCCGCGTGCCGCCCGCCCCGGCGCCGCCGCGCGCGCAACCGCCCGGACGCGCCGCCGCAGACGCCAGGACGCCCGGTAACATACACTAATAGTAATTGATATATACAGGGTGAATTTTTAAAACGGGCCTTCAGGGCCAAATCCGAAACTATAAGGATTAGCGAAAAATGCTGAAAGGAGTTACGAGGCCGATTTTGATAAAAACTAAAACTGCATCATTACTTTTTTTAAATAACTTTTTCCCTAGTCGGGAATCGAACGAGTTCATTTTGAAAAAAAAAATGCACCCTCTATATTATTCCACTATCTGATAGTGTTGCTTATAAGGATCAAAATCTGGAAAGTAATGATAAATGACAAACTAAAGGAAAAGCCTCAAATTTAAGAAAATACATATTTTTTCATATTAATTTGGCAGTTAAGTTCCCGCCATTCATCAATTTAAATATTTCGTGTATTAACTTTTTTTTTGGCTCAATGTTTCTAATCATTCGAAATGGACGTTTTGTTTCCCAATAATTTATATTTTTATGTCCGATTTAGCTATGGGCGGAGTTTCGTTTAATACAGATGAAAAGTTGACAATTTGCGAGAATTACTTTTTAGAGTCAAATCCGAGTGATTACTAAAAAAAGAGATATAGAAAATCATATTTAACGTTGAAACGAAGTTTTAAACTACAAGCAATAAGAATTTACTATTTAATCAGTTATCTATTTTCATTAAAAAATAAATCCTAAAAACGGCGGTGACTTATTTGCCAAATTATTACTTTCTCATACTAAGCCGTATGTCATAGTCATAACATCGAATAATTACTTGATTAACCAACAAATTCTTCAATGGTATGACTTATGTATGTTTCTAAAGAATTATACATAAATCATTTGTTATGTATAATCCTTAAGGATTAGTATGCCAATGTATGAAAAAATACGTATTTTCTTCAAATTTTTCCTTTTCCTTTAATTTGTCACATAACATTACTTGCCAGAATTTGATCCTTATAAGCGACACTATCAGATAGTGGAATAATATAGAGGTGTCTTTTTTTTCAAAATGAACTCGTTCGATTCCCGGCTGAGGAAAAAAATATTTTAAAAAACTAATGATGCAGTTTTAGTTTTTATCAAAATCGGCCTCGTAACTCCTTTCAGCTTTTTTCGCTAATCCTTATAGTTTCGGATTTGGCCCTGAAGGCCCGTTTTAAAAATTCACCCTGTATATAAATTAATAAATCCGTATTGAATTTTTTTTTAGATTTTTTTCTGGTTAAAAATAGTAAGGATGTTAATTGATCTTTAAAGGTTTTCAAAGATCACTGCAATAAATGATAGATATTTTTATTATTATTTTAAATAATATTTAGAAATATTTAGGAGTCTCGTCTTAAAATATTTAACATCATGGTGCTACACTTTTGGTATCTATTTTATTAATACTTAAAAAAAAATTGAAATTGAAAAAGTATGAAAGTAATGTACTTAAATCATAAAAATCTTTTTTTTTTAACAACTCTTGTATGTTTATATTTTTATGTAATTTTTTTATTTACTAATCAACCCTGTTGAATATCATTTTAATTTGGAATCCGACAAAAATTACGCTATAAGTTAATCGAAATACTCTTATAAAAATAGAACCAATAGTAAATAATTAAATATGCATGTCCGTAGGCAAGTCGCCGCGCGTGTCGCACGAGGCGCACCCGCGCAAGGACGCGGCGGCGCGCCGGCCGCTGCCGCGCGCGCGCTCCGACCCGCACCTCGCCCGCGAGCCGCGGCACAACACTGGTCAGTACACTACAAATACTACGTCTCTATTTCTTAAATACTATATTATCTATAGGTATTCATTGACATGAGATAAAGCTACATTATTCTACATACATACATCACACTATTGAAGTTTAATAATAATTGAATTTTTCAAAAGTATGCCCGACACCCCCTCACACTTTTCGGGATATTTGTTCCTTTCCCAAAAGTTATGCATATAATATAATTTTTGATTTATCATTATTTTAATTGCTTGATCAGTTATCCAATGTCTGTAAATTACGTTAATAGCTAGATAAATAACAAAATAATTGTTGGTACATTAGTAATAAAAAATATTTTTGGTTAATTTTAACCATTGAGAATACTTCTTTTATTATTATATCATGATATCATATTATGATTAAAATGTTATATAATAATTATTAATGTACTTTAAAGTAGGTATTTTTACTATGAGGAATTCAATTTAAATATTGTCCTTATGTTTGTTCCATTAGACGAAACCAAAGACACGATTGTGACGAAGCCAAGAAGATCTTACTCTCTCGACTCTCTGAGGCAATCGTCTCAACAGGACGAAAGGGACTCTGCAAGTGGTAAGTAAGCCAACTATAAATTATACCGGTAAAACAATTAATAAATCTATTGGTGCTACAAATGTTTTATTTGTTTCAAAGGCTCTCGTTCTCCATCGCCGGCGCCCTCTAGTGGCGTAGAGAGCAGTTCAATCAAGGATTCCCCGCTACAAATTGACTTGGCTTCGGATGGAGGTAATGTGGGTAAGTTATAGAGAAAATGTAAACTGAAGCTATTATTATTATGTTAATGCCATTAACAAAAGAACATTATTTTACAATAAAGACATATCTGCAATATTGCTTCGTTAGGGTAGCAAAAGTAACAGGTTGATTAGCAGAGCTGTTATATTAAAAAAATACTTGAGGTTTTTGTTCGTTATTTGTTATTTTTTCATGTAAACGTTCTGAATGTATATATTACAATAATTACAGGGACTTTAAAAATACGTGAAACATTGTACGGTATATCTAACCAACCCGTTATTTTCTGCCCTACATTATTCAACATCATCAATCATCACATACTAATAATAGGTCGTTTCGTTTCCAACACGCAAGGTGAGAGAACGAAACGCGGATCAACCTGCTTTTCAACAGAGTGGTCGGAGGGCGAGGCGGGCGAGGGCGGGGGCGGCGGGGCGGGCGGTGCGGGCGGCGGCGGGGCGGGGGCGGGCGTGGGCGTGGTGCTGGGCGGCAGCGCGCGCGGCTGGCTGCCCGACGTGGCGTGCGTGCTGTGGCAGCGCATGCTGGCCGCGCTCGGCGACCCCAACCTGCTGCGCGACCCGCAAGCCCACCACCATCTCTTCAACTACCTCATACACCTCAATGGCACTCTGCTCAAGGTCGGTCACAATAAACAATACGACACGGTATTGTTTATTTTTCTATTATTGTATGTGTATTGTATATGTATGGATGTATGTCGGTTTCCGCGGACGTTCTTGCCACGATAGTGCAATATGTGGAATGTACTTCCTCCTGAGGTATTTCCGGAGCACTATGACATGGGGCTCTTCAAAAATGGTGCAAAAAGAGCTCTCCTTCAAAGCCGGGGATGCATTGACGACTCCTCTGGTGATGCATATGTACATAGGCGACGTTGAATACTTTCCATCTGGTAACACGCCTACTTTATCGTTAGGCTCAAATATAAAAAATAAAAGAAAATGTAACTTAATTATAATAAAGAAATGTTGACAGTCCCGTCTATTAACGAAGTGAATAACACAACACAAGTACAATCAAGAAAAAATAACAAAAACATGTTAAACGATAATTGTCCTTTTGAGAGTGGCTAATAAATTAACCCTTATTTTAAATATTATTGTAGTATGAATGTACTAATGCTGGATACGGCTGTCTTTTCATAAATATGAAAACCTGTTGTATACTCTATTATGATGCCCCAAAGCTGGTAGGAGCTGATATTTACTGTTCATATCTCTTATACCATGTTTTTTGAAACTACTCATGAATGAACCTCGTCGAAAAATAGTTACAGGCGGATTAAGTAATCTCTTTGAAAACATTTAGAGTTAGTAGTAATTAAACATTAACGCATTTGATATTAAACCACTATCAGACACCCATACAACATTCCAATGTATCCAACATTCCATAACATCGTAGATCGGTCACGATATACTAAAACCAATTGATTAGTCGCGTTAATGTACTGTGTAGATTTATAATTATTTCCAATTGGAAATACTTGTAAAATTGTTTAAGTGTACTCTTAAATCAATTTATTCCATCAACGAAAACAATTAGCCAAAACAAGCCACTGGTTGCCCGCGTACAGATTAGGAAAACCCAAAATCAAACTTTACTTAACTGTAAATTAGTGAGTAAACATTAAAGTACTATGACTTGTTACACCGTCATCTCGCCTACGTCGCAAATCGCGTCGCTTTACACCATCCATCTGAATGTTAATAGATATCACAAATATAGCAGGCGTGTTACTTATCACTCGATATCTGACCGCCCGACAGATGGTGTAATAAAATATTGTTATTCCCATTTTATCTCGATCGGATCATGTTTTGTTTTCGAGTTCATTATTCTTCTATTGTGCATTTTTTGTCCTATTTATTTTAAACGTGCTCCAACCGCGGTCAATGTATGGTGTTGTTAAGGTTGTGCGAACTGTTGTCCAACGCAAAATGCTTTAAGGATTGCCAATGCGAAAGAGGACCAGGAAAAAGAAGGCTCCTCAGGAGGCTCAAGAGGAGAGAGGTTTTGATTTATATTTTTTGCTAATTAGACAAGTCTTTTTTTTATCTGTTTATTTTTTCGATCGATTGTAGTATTATTTACCGTTATGAGGTGTAAATGGCCGGGCCAATAACTTTAGTCGTCTATAAATTCTACAAGCTCATGCGTGTCATTCTGTTTGCGTGCAACCGCAGAAATACTATGTTTCTATGAGAACACTAAATGTCGGCGTAAAAGTAGCGCAATTATAGTACTTTTAAATCTTTAACGTCTTACCGATTGCCACTGCCGAATCTTTCCCAAAAAGTCAGTAACGATTGAAAAGCAGTGGTTTTATCTTTTGGTATTGTAAAAATATAATATTATATAGGATAAAAATAATAACTAAAAATCATATACGGCTAACACGATTTGATTAGTATAAGTATTGAAAATTAATTGTTTTTACTCTGTGAAATACTTTTTGTATAGATATAATAATTAAAATTAATGAGGGTACTTCGGTAACTTTAAATCGAGATGTCATATTATAAATGAAATTGTGAGCAGTGATTTTAATTCAATTATTTTTACAATGAAATTGTGTTTTTAATGTATTTATTTTATATATTTATTGCATTGTGTTGTGTTTTAAATTATTTATTTTAATGGCT
The DNA here is from genome assembly GCF_041222505.1 of Epargyreus clarus. Lineage (NCBI taxonomy): Eukaryota > Metazoa > Arthropoda > Insecta > Lepidoptera > Hesperiidae > Epargyreus > Epargyreus clarus. The sequence goes on from NW_027332214.1 coordinate 7,825,899, forward strand.
TTCAAAATATTCGATAGTTTATCAGATTTGAAAGTGGATCCCGTGTTGATTGAAATTATTACGAGCGGTTACATGAAGGTGGTCGGTGGTACTTTATCGTCAGGTTTTTATATAATATAAGCAGCAAATGTTTAAGTATTTGTCTCGTTGTCGTAAGATAGGTAACCTCAAATAGGATAATAGTGGTCGGAATGTCGACGGTAGTGGACTAAGCTGGAACGACTCATATAAGTAGAAATATGCATTACTGCAGCCAGTAATGTTTTGTAACAAATTTTAAACAAAACATAATATATTATAGTCTCACAGATGCACTGCTGTACTTGAGGACTAAGTTAAAACGCCCCGTTTTATATTAAATCTGATTGAACACAATTAAAATCCTGAACACAGTATTATTTCCATAAGGTATTGGTAATAGGTAAAATAAATAAGCCATGTGGTATCGCCGCAGTCTTATTATTACAATAAATTAATTAAAAACTTGTTTGACATGGTTTATATTCATTGTAATCTTCAACACTAAGTGTAACTGATCGTGTGTGACATTTTATTTTAGATAAGCGCGAACCAGACACTAAATGGCAACACCGAGATCCATGTGCCCTTCAACCTGGTGGCGGGCTGGTGCCTCGAGGCGGAAGCCTTGCCAGCGTCGCATAGGTGAGTTTTCCTTTTACGAGCTTCTTTAGTGCACTATATTAAAAAAAAAATACACTTCCATGTCCTTAATGTATCCAATTTTAAGATACCGAAGATGAAAAACATTTGATGAATTGATTAGTTATAACGGACGTAATTGAAATATATATAGTATACATCAGTCTTATCAATTCGCTCCGACCAGTGTTGAAATATTGTGGCCAGAATAGGTCCTTACTAATAGATTAGACTAATTTAAACACCCATATTTTTATGTTATGGTGTAGTAATATATGAGCCTAAAACATGGTATTTACGGTAATTACAGGCAGTAACTTCAACTAACTTGCAATATATGTAAAATACTGTTGAACTGTATGTGTACATAATTGATTTTCCAGTTAGGTATACTTTGTTATGCGTAAATAATTGAAGAATATTTCATTTTTGATACAAATTTCTATAGCTTTATGGCCGACGGAAATTATTCACGGATTTTGAACTTGTTTTACATTTAAAATTAAATACGCTGAAATGTTTTTTTTTTTAAGTTGCAGTACAGTATTTCTATTTTAAATAATTCTTCTTTACATATAAATTAACAATTATGAAAAAAGTTCTCGACATTCCACCTAAAAAAATATGTACATCCGAAGTATAGATAAGTATACTTGTAATTGAAGGAAGCCATTAAATGGCTTAAACGGCTGACAAACGTGTCAGTCATTGTCAGGCTGTCATGGTAACAAGTTAAGTTGTGCCAAAACACGAAATCGAAGAAAAAGTGTCGAAAAATATTGTTTCATTCGTAAATGCTCTACAAACTACATTTTTTAAATATTTTTCAAAGACGAAAATAGATGAGAGTGACAGTTTCAATTGTCAAAACTGGTAACACTTTTCTTGTTAGGAGTGAGTAATGTTTAGTAATTTACGAGCCGAAGTTATAATGAAAACTGTTTGACGGGCAGGTCGGGCAAGCTGCTGGCGCTGCGGCTGCTGTGCGAGTCGACGCAGGCGCAGGGGCCGGGCGCGCCCTCCGCCTGCAACAACCGCCTGCACCTCGCGCACCTGCACCTCTACCAGCGCGCGCTGCACCATGGTCAGTACTGCTAACTAGTACATACACGTTCTTGTTTGAATACCTACGTTATTTTACCGTAATTCATGTGCATAAAACTATGGACGAGTTGTAAGCAATATGTATTGGTGCGTCGTGGACCACTAATAATTAAATTAAAGTAGTGTTTCAAATGAGACTTTAAAGTCAACCAGTTCATAAGTCGTGCCCAAAAAAAGATCTCCGAAAAGTGTCTCCATAAATGTATAGAAAATAAAGTTCAATTTCTATAATAAAACTTAATTGTAGTCATATACATACAGAAAACAATTAATAATGTCATATATGTATATTATGTTTAAATTATCTGTTTAATGCTTATTTCCAAAACATCACAGTTTAGCAATATTTTTTACAAATGAAATAACAGTAACAACTCCGAGTCTCCGTCATCAGGTATTCCAGTCTACATCGATTCTATTAAAACCACTTTATTTTCCGCAGGTCTTACAGGCGAAGATCGGTCAGTGGTGGACGTTCTGGTGGAGTACGCAGCACCTCGCTACCTCTCTTTAGCGCTCGACGGCTATTCGCTACTCCTTCTAGACTTTGTGCACGCCTCCACTGTGGTCTTGAACTCCTCGGATATGGGACCGTCGGTGAGTTAATGATGATTGTTTTTTTTATGATTACAATAATTATGGGTTGTCTATTGCTTTAAGCTAAGTAGTTATTATCATACTTGTGATTTCAAAAAGAAATCCTACTATAGTTTTTTTCCCTATAGACATTAAGCTTAAAAAAAACGAGTTCAGTTAGGAAAGCTTACCTTTTAATGGTATATTATGTATAAGCTGTTTATTCTTTTGATTCAGTGTCCTCGCACGGCGGCTGTGACATTCCTCGGATCCTTATTGTCACTGCCTGACGGATTAATGAACGCTCCCATGCTGCAGCCCTACCCTCACCAGTACAACACGGTCTCTTGTCCCGATTTAAAGGTAATTAAATTAAATTGAATATTAATAATGTGACATTCTACCAACCGGGTGTATAATAAAAAGTATTGTACTACTTGCGATTTGGTTAATAAATGTGTGATTGCCATCCGTCGGTCGACTCGAGTCAGTCCTACTCCGGCAGCGGCGAGAGACGGACGTGTCGTGAGCACACAAACTACATGTAAGTTCTTTCATTGAATCCCTTACCCTTGTGGTACAATCTCAAGACTTAATAAATATATTTCGTAACTTTTATAAATAGAACTTATGGTTTTTAATAGTGTGTATTTTTATTTTTAACTGGCTCAATAGATTATGGTGTATATTCTACTTAGCAATCGGACAATAATGATGAACATCAAGATACCTTAGTCACCAGCATGATGGTGATTTTGAACCCTTTGCGGTTCGCCTCCGGCGTCACCACCGCCACACTTATTTCTGCCTTTTAACAGCAGCATTATTAAACGCTGCTGTGTTCTGGTTTAATGGATATGGTAAGGGAGACATACTTACTCTTCCGAGGCGTTCCAGCTTAGGCCTCTGCGGCGCATCTGTGGCCGACATCAGGTAACAATATCTAATCCTAGATGGGGCGCCTACAGATGTCCATGCGCCGCAGTAGCCACTTACTATCAAGGGGACTGCATGCTCGTCTGCTACTTCTATATTTAAAAATAAATGATGTTCCCCCCAGGAGCACGTGCTGAACATAGTGGTGCGCGTGTGCCGGCGCGAGGGCGCGGCGAGCGCGCGCTGCGCGGGCGCGTGCGCGCTGGCGGCGCACGTGGCGCACGCCCTCGCCGCGCGCGCGCACTGCGAGCGCCTGCCCGGCTACGTCACCTGTCTGCTGCAGATGCTCATGGTTAGACATGTTCAATCTCAGTATTGTAGAAGTGGCTGCTCAAAATATTTTTGTTTTACAAGTAAAATTGTTCCAATGTTGTTATTCTATTTAATTTGTCTGATATAATAATTGATATCTTTTTTCTAGATTATACATCATTTCATTATACAAATATTAATTATGAATTTAAAATGTAATCTATACTGTGTTCTAATTTGTGGTATACGTAAATGTATATTATATTATTACTTGTTTCAGATGAAAAATAAAACAATAGCTAAAGTTGTGAGCGACGCTATACTAGTATTGGCTGATTACACCGATCACATCGTCGAATTATATCCTGGACTTGCTGGTAAGTGTGTAAATAACTTTGTGCACCAGAAAGATGTATTTTTACGAGTGTTCTTCAAATTCTTCATGTCAAGATCTTATGAAAATTTTCTTCCCTATAGTACCAATTATTGAATAGAATAATAGTTATGGGGTCATTAAATACACTAAATAAGTCCACGTACTAATGAACGTGCATGTGCACAGATTTCCTTCAGACTACAAATATAACAATCCCCTAACCAAACTAATTTCCCACACAGAGAAGATAATAACCTGGATCTGCGCGTGCCTGGCGCAGCTGGCGGGCGGCGGCGGCGGCGGCGCGGCGGCGCGGCCGCTGGCGGGCTCGCTGCTGCTGTGCCTGGCGGAGTTCGCCGTGCGCGCCGGGCCCGCGCGCCTGCTCGCGCACACCGTGCCCGCGCCGCAGGGCGAACACTCCCTGCTCCTGCTCATATTCAAGGTTTGTTTGTACACTCCGTAGCTGTTTATTGCGTATGTGTGATGTCGCCAAGGACCCCCACACCCTTTCCACTCTCCTCACTCACCTGTCACGCGTAGTGACTAGACTTCATTTCGTGACGTCGTGTTTAATTAAATCAGAAAAAAGATCTTATATAAATAAATATAATCCATATATGCATGTATAATTTGTGTTGGTTACAAATATAGATCGAAGCGTAGTTGAATTTTAAAGTTGTATACAATATTTGTTCCATAAAATCTCTACGTAACATTATCCCTACTTTTTATAAGAAAAAAATATATAATTCATACTTTTTTATTGCATTTTAATTATAAATCAATTACTTCGCAATAAGTCCGATATCTAGCAACGAAACTGAATTGATATTGATGTGTCCATATCTGCACAATGCACATTGCACACCAGTATCACAACAATGGATGATCTTAACACTATGTTGTATACATAGACATATTTTATATTAGAAATGATCTCACAGTAAAGGCATGATTCAATATAAACTTAATTATTCTTATGACGCTAAGTTTACCTTGTGGTACTACTATTTTCCTAATTTTTGAATAAATAGGAATAAGAGGTTCTTCGAATTTAATTCAATCAACATTCGGAAAAATACTTATGCCAGTATGACAACATTTTTTTTCTACTTTATTAATGGTGTGCTTTAATATCTTCTGGAGTGTTATGTGTGTGAATCTGAATATTTTTATTAACATTACTAGCTGACCCGGCAAACGGTGTGTTGCCCTATAAATAAAACAATGTTAAGGGTTAACAACCCTTATCACTTAGGGGTACAAAAAATATATAGTAGCCGATTCTCAAACCTACTGAATATGCATATAAAATTTGGTGAAAATCGGTAAAACCGTTTCGGAGGAGTACGGTAACTAACATTGTGACACGAGAATTTCATATATAAGATGATGAAATACTTCTTATCTTTTTTTTAAATTTTATATGATTTTATACTTTCACTTTTTAGTGAAACGATTTAATACTATTGCCAAAATAAAAATATAAATTTCATTTCTGCAACAACCTGGGTCAATCTTACCCAAAATGACTCATTGGTAGTGATACGAAGGTATTTAACTGAAATCCTAAATTGAAAAATGAAAATATCATAAGTATATTTTTTTAAGAATGAGCAATTTCTGCAATACGTTCTCGTGATGCTCGATTAAATGTGAGGAATAATTTACATAAATATTTCAAGAGTATTTTAGCTCACAAACTAAATCTGTTTAAAACTAAACAGATTATCCATAAAAATGGATAACTTAAAATTTTAGTAAATATTGACAATATTAAATAATTAAATGTATAGGTATAACACTCATATTTTTCACGAAATTGAACCAAACGTTACAATAGGCAATTGAACATTTTAGTGAACTTCCACTTACGTATTAAACGATGTTACACAATGTGAAAGGTCAGGTGGTGCAAACCATTGTCAATATGCCCACTGTTTGTGCAATCCGAAAAAAATGTTTACAATGTCGTGTGTCATACACACTTAGCAGCTATTTGTTTAAATTGTCTAAGTTATGTATATTTCAATTTAAAAAAAATGTCATTCAGTCTGTCTGTGTGATAATACACAATATATAGAGTTATATACAAAGAGGCAGTTGCCTCTTCTAAACTATATGTATATACTTCTAAAATATAATTTTGCATGTTTGTATAGAAATGTTTGTAAGATTTTTGTTTTTATATTTGGCCTAATTTTGAAATGCGGCTTTAGTTTGTCTTGGACACAAAAAAAATAACAAATTAAAAAAGCAAAGTTGGTCCTTTTGGACACTTAGGTTACTAACAAATAATAGGTATGCTTTAAATCAAAATGCAATTTCTTTTTTATATAACAAATCATTTATTTAAAAAACATATAATAAAATAAAAATCTCATGCAAAATATAAGAAGGCATCACAGATGTTCTTCTAAATCCTCTATTCAATAAATGAAAAATGTTATCCTATAGTCAACAGCGACTATGACATAACCTTTAACATTTACTCACATTTCATTCAAATTAGGCAATTGTCTTCACAAACAAAACGTTAATTTTGAATTGCAAAGGATATTGTTTAGCTTAACTCATCAAATAAAAATGTCAACGTATTACAAGTATCAAAGTCATCTTTAATACTTGTAATATACTCGGAAGTGTCCTTGCATCTGAGCACAGAATGGTTACAGTCGACAATTGTTGCATTATTTTGATTAGTGTTCTTCAATATGATGTTGATCAATGTTACCGTAGTCAATGTTTTATTTACTGTTATACTGATTAAAAACCTATAGACTTCATAGGATTTTATGTCGACATGGTTTTGTCAGTAATACAGTAGAAACATTGTTATTGCTAGCATTGTGACAATAAACACTTCCCAAGCACTGACAGTTTACAAATGAGTATGTATAGTAAAGAGTTACTGCTGTCCGGGTTGTTCAACGTGCTCCTGTGGCTGGAAGCCGTGCTCGTCGGCGACGAAGTTGACGGTGTAGATGAGGCCGTCGGGCGCGGTGTACTTGTAGCTGCCGGTCACCTCGATGGCCTTGTGGTCCTCGCTCACCTGCTTCAGCGTGCCCTGCTCCTGGCGGGAGGTGCCGTCGCTTGTCTCGAACCTGTGGCGGAACATCATCATATCAAATTTGCCGTTTTGTAGTTCGAGTCGGAACTTCGGAAGTACGTCGATTTAAAGACTTGAGACATTCTTCATGTTGTAATTTGTTGTATATTACTAGATTGTAATAGAATTTTACGATATAGATGGGACAGTAACGTATTCGTACGTTTGCATAGTTTTGGTATTATACAAAGGATAATGTATTTTATGATTTCCTTTGTTTAGTATATTTTGTAGACACTACTGGTCTCACTCTGCTGGTCTTACTCAATATGGCCACAGATGATTTATCTTCCAGCACATTTTGAAATTTCCATTTGTGTTATATATCCGAAGACTCATCATGTTTAATGTTATTACAGTATATTTTGGATACTGTGATAATCGGTATTAGATAGTTGAAGATAGAAGATAGTTGTATACTTACTCGAAGTGGTAACCCTCAGGGTTGACATCAGACTCTTGCTTGAGGATGTAGGCGGGGCTCTGGTCCTGCTGCTGGGGGGCAGCGGCGACCACCGCGATGAGAGCGAAAGCGCACAGGATCTGCGATATAAGAAAATGTTGATAACCTATTTGTGTAGTCCTGAATACACTTTTGCTGTAATGAGATTTTCCGTAGCTTTATAAGTGTTACCAATTAATTATATCCGTTACTTTAACACCGCTAAAATATATTGTAATATAAAATGTATAAAGGTTTCATAAAGAATTCCAAGATGTGATAGGTCACTTATGTGTTAAATATTCTAATCCGCTTTCAACCTAAACCCTACTCATTTTGAAACGAGTACGGGGCAGGAGGGGATTAATTAAAATTGGACTAGCTGTCCGCTAAACTTGTTGGAGACTCCTTTGTTTTTACTTTGCATTTCTAACAAGCCATTTAAATTATGTTGTGCCAATGTATGCTGTTAGCATACATTGGCTGATGACCGACAAGAAAAGTAAACAACTTGTACAAACACAACCTTGAAGGTATATAAAAAGCGCCTATATAAGTGTTCAACACGCGCGATTGATTAGAAAGTATTCATGAAACAAATACGATGAAATATATTGGAGTACTCACGATCTTTTGCATTTTGAAGAGGAGTTTTAAAGTTTTGGTTTTAATATGAGGCAAGCGACTGCTTCTGGAGTCTGGTGTTGACTGTGCTGATCGAAGTGCGCGCCGCCGTTTTAAATGCAAACACTAATTGATGACAAAACTATCTTCAGCGATCCACCGCCCCACGCAACACGGTGCTAATCAAGAGAGACCCAATGTCCCACAAATATGTCTAGTGCTAAATCGTAGTGTGTTACGCAAAATTTATCGATTTCAAGTGACATTTTTGTCATGGACAAGGATTGGGTTTTCAGTTGCTGTCCAATTCCTTTTATTACTTTAGAATAATGAGACCTCATCATCATCATCATCAACCCATTATTTTCCCACTGCTGGGCACGGGTCTCCTCTCAGAATGAGAAGGATTAGGCCATAGTCCACCGCGCTGGCCAAGTGCGTATTGGTAGACTTCACATAGCTTTGAAAACGTTTTTTTTTTTTTAGAATTCTCAGGTATGCAGATTTCCTCACAATGTTTTCCTTCGCCGTTTAAGCAAGTGATAATTAAATTCTAATACACACATAACTTTGTTAAATCAGAGGTGCGTGCCTGGGATTTGAACCTCGGACCTCTCGATCAAGAGGCCGCGTTTCTTAACCACTAGGCTATCACTGCTCTGAGACCTACTCATATTCAACTTAAATTTTTTTCTTGTAACCCATGTAATAAGGCATATATATCTAATATACTTTAAACAATAGCCTGAAAATATATATTTTTATATAAATATGTCGACTCACTTTAAAATAAGTTATAAAATAATTTCGGAGTGTATGATTAAACAGAAATTTATATCCGCTATTTCTTTTTAATTCTAATTAATAATAAATATATATTATATAACTAAATATATATAGTAGATATTTATATCGGTGTTATACATTATTAAGATAATTTTCTTATAGTTGTTTTACCTCCCTATTTGTCCTCCAGGTCCTCTACGCGGTAATGAAAGGCTCAAACGGCTCGGACATCGAAGGCCTGACGCTGCCCGTGGACGAGGACTTCGACCCCAACATCCAGCTCGACAACCTCGGCCCCAAGACCTCGCCCGCCTCCACCATCGACGTTAAACTTTGGGCGCAGACGGTATGACGCGATTATGATTGGATTCGATTAGTCATAACTATTTGTATGTGCGATGTCTAGCCTAATGATATTTTAAAATTCCTTAAGTATTATAAAATTATATATCTACGTGAAAAGTGTGAGCAAAAGAAAATATGCATGAATAGTAGATAGAAAAATATTTTTTAGATTTAAGTTTTTAAAAGTATACTTTCCTCATAAGTATTAGTAAAAATATGAATGTAAATGTTATGTACACTTCTTATAGAATTATTAATCTATATAACGCTTCTTCAACTTACGCCCAAAATTTATAAAAATAGTGGTCACGAAAACTATTACTAAATAATAGGATGAATATGGTTAAGCAAGACAAAACAGAACACATAATATGTGTCCATTTTTGTGAAGAATACGCATTTTCATCATGTATGTTTCCTACGAAGGCTGTAGAAATGTACAATAAAACAACATTACGCCCGCAGATATGCACACAACTGGTGCTGTTCCTCGGGCACTGGCCGCTGTGGAGCGGCTGCCAGCTGTCGTCGAGCGTGTGCGAGCAGCACGACAGCAGCCCGCCGCTAGGCGCGGAGCTGGGCGCGCCCGTGCTGGCCGCGCCGCACATCCAGCTCATGCGGCTCGGCGACGCCACGCTCGCCTCCGTCATCGAGCTGCCCGCGCTCGACGCGCCGCAGGGCGGCACCACGCCTGGTGCGTTGTGTGACACGCGAATTGTGCGCTTGTCGGCGGATTGTTCGCCACGTTAACTATGCACATGTCGATACATTGTCCACCGCTCTAACGGTGCACTAGTACAATACATTGAACACTGCACCAATTGTTCCTTTGTCGATGTCATGTCATTACACACTATGCTTAAAATGCACATGTTGACACATTATACATCATGCTAACCTTTACCTTGCCAACAACGTACTCATCATCACGTTAAAAGTAATTATCATGACCCTTTCTGCCTCCCTGCTAGACACATTCTTGGAGTAAGAAAGGCTCATTTTCTCCCTTTGAATACTATCTTTGATAATGTTTAAAGTTATATTAATTATTTTTATATTTTTTATCATTATAAATGTTTACTCAGGCCTAATGACGTCCGATCGGCAAGTGCGAGTCATCCTGCGCGACATAGCGGGCAAGGCGTGCTGGGACGCGTCCGCACTCTACTACGACCCGTCTTTCGCCAACTCTGAGGGGCTGGACCCACTACCAATGCCAGAAACGTTAGTATATTGCGTAGGCTCAAAATCCTAAGTAACGTAACGCTTTTAGAAAGTCTATGCTATTATAATACGCTTTTAAATATATATTTGTCTTAAGAAAAATATACATTTTGCTGAGTTTGATGTTTGAGGTGTGATGTTGAGTTTGAGGTTGATGTTTTTATATTTCAGAACTGAATGTCCACGGGATAACACATTATCATCTTTACCACCCCCATTGCCGCCGGATCTGCTTCCTGATTATAAAAACTCTCCACCAGATAAACATCAGTTGGATCACGTAAGAGACGAATATTGCTTTTGAATTGAATCATGTAAGCTTCTCTGATCCGTACTTTAAAATGGCAAATTGAAGAGCGCAATGACAGATTATTCAATATTTTATGATAAATTAATTAAAAATACAACCTACTCCTTATAATTTGTAAAAAGCTAAATTGAACCTTTTTAATTTATAGCTGTTTATAATCATAGGAAATTAGTTAAAATTGGTACATATTGCTCTTCGTATCAAGTCATATTTACATATTGAGTTATCTAATCTCTATTGGTAACAAACTAAAAAAATAAAAGTATCGATAGTATTTTTTCGAATTTCTTTTTCGTCCAGTATTAGAGACGTCCAATTCTAAGAATGTTAATTCACATTGATCGTGTGTGGCGTACAGGTGTTGTCGTACATCGGCCACACGTCGCCGGAGGTGACGTGCGGGCGGCGGCTGGACGAGGCGGGCGCGTCGCCGCTGCCGCCCGGCGCCGAGGACGAGCTCGTCTGCGCGCTCGTCGCGCACCGGAACGCAGAGCGTGCGTACCTCGCTGCTAGGGACAGGTAAAAATTAAAACCTTAAGATACCGAATACAATCATGCTTAACCAATGAGCCCGCTTTTCATGTTACGCATGTATGCCATGTAGGCAAATGCGTGTCACTTGCATCCTATCTCTTTATTATACACATACGTGTCATGAAGAGACTGGGCGAATGTATGTGTATAAAAATTATGTAAGATATAAATATTAGATAATACTATGTAAAAAATATTAGTTTATATTTTACAAGAAACCTTAAATGTCTGTTAATTTTATGTAACAGGCTCATAAATTTGAAATGAGGAGTTATTGTGTTTCTAAAATTAACTTACGGTAAGGAAAATAGACATACGATATCACGATTCATTTACATTAACGATGTTTCTTTCCAACGACAGTAGTGACGAGGAGTCCGACGAGGGCGACTGGGGCTCGGTGTCCGGCGTGGGTATCGGCACAGGCGGGGGCGGTGGGAGCGGCGCGGGCGGCGGGGGCGCGGGCCCGTTCGCGCAGAGCCGGCAGCTGCTGACGCAGCTGGGCGTGCTGGCGCCGGCGCGCCGCGCGCACGCGCACCTGCTGCGCCGCTCCGACCGCCTGCTGCGCGAGCTCAGGAACCTCGACGCGCAGAGGTAACTATTATAATATGTTGTTGGTATTGTTAAGTAGTAATCTCAGCTGCAGTACGCTGAACCACTGACAGTCGCCTACTTAAATAGTACTATCCGTGACAATAACCTTAACCATTTCAGAAAAATCTTTTTACGAAATTATACGAACATATACGGAAATAATCCTGTAAAATTGTATAGCTTATTTTATGAACCCTTGTTATAAAATATTTAATTTTCCAACTCATGTGCATATTATGAAAAATCTGATATTTCACATTGCAAAAACCTGCGTATGAGTTTATTTTTTGTTTTATATAATTTATCAATACTGTATAAAGTCAAATTATCTACATTATCCCTGCATTTTACAGAATTATGAGATAAAGTTGATGATAATATTAAAATTAAATATCAAAGCTTGTAAAGGTTATATTTAGAAATTTTAATTATTTATTCCAGATGCCGTGAAACACACAAAGTGGCGGTTATATACGTGGGCAAGGGTCAAGAGACTCGTAACGAAATCTTATCCAATCGCTGCGGCAGTCCTGCTTACGAAGCATTCCTCGCTGCTTTAGCTTGGGAGGTATGTTCTTATTTATTACAGTTTGCATAATACTGCGCATAATACTACAAAAAAATCCGCATTTTTAACATGGGTTGTCCTGGTAGTCAAAAAATTCAGAAATTGTGAACTTGCAGAAATTGAATTCTATTTCCATTCACGTATTCATAACTTTTTTATGTACGTGTAAACCATGTGTACGTGCATGTATACATGTATATGAGTGTGCGTGCAGGTGGAGTTGGAGAGCCACGTGGGGTTCGCGGGGGGTCTGCGCGGCGGCGGCGGCGGCGGCGTGTCGGCCCCCTACTGCGCCACGCCCTCACTCGAGGCGCTGTTCCACGTGGCCACGCGCATGCCCGCCGACACGCCGGACAACATACTCAACAAGGTACCATCGCATTCAAATATGTATTTTATTTATTTAAATATTTATATATACACATATATATATATATACTTTATACACATTTAAATAAACAAACAAAATACAGGAGAGTTTGTATTAACACACTCAATACAAAGGTATGTATAGAGCTATTCTGTACCAGTGGCTGATTACATTTTATTTCGGTAATTCGCTTCAAACAACTGTTCTGTATAAATGTTCGCGCATGTGCGTACCAATACCATATAAAATGAAATGTAATTATTTAATATTTTATTATTTATTTAAACGTAAATAATTTAAAACTTTAATTTCAAATCTTTATTGTCATCAGACTCGACATTTGGGCAACGACGAGGTGCACGTGGTGTGGAGCGAGCACTGGCGGCCGTACAAGCGCGACACGCTGCCCACGCAGTTCTGCGACGTGCTCATCGCGCTCTACCCACTGCCCGGCGGCATGCTCCGCTGCACTGTCTCTAGAAAGCCGGACGTGAGTGTTGAATTTTATAAAGTTTACCTAGTTTTCGTTTTTTGATAGGTCATTAAGTGCTGCAAAGCTTTTTTGATAAGAAAAGTATTTAAGAGTTAGTAAATTTTTAACATTGGTCAGATGTCATTGTGTTATATTTGTGTTTGTTACGTTTATTATAGATTATTATTAATAATATTTAGCCTCTTGCACGACACAATAGAAACGGAAAAAAAAATGTATCTTTGGGTAGCGTAAATAAATAATAATTAGTGTAATCATGGCAAATGTTGTTGTCTTACTTTTCAACTACTGTTGTTATTGTTGTGTTACTAAAATGTCTTATATTTCAATTACATTTTTGCACTATTCGCTATAGACTACATTATTTTTAAAATGCAAGTAATGTCTATAAAAAAATTGGAAAGCATACAATGATATGCGCAGGTGGGCGTGTTCGGTCCGATATGGGAGGAGAGCGTGGTGCGCGTGAGCTGCGGCGCGGCGCTGGTGCGCGCGGCGGCGTTCGCGGGCGGGCGGGCCGTGCGCGCCACCATGCCGCTGTACCAGCACGCGTGCAGCGAGCGCGCGCGCGACCTGGACGCGCTCGTCGCGCACCACACGCAGCCCACCACCTTCGAGCACTTCGTCACCAGGCTGCGCGAGCCGCTGCCGCCCGCCGCGCCCGCCCAGCCGCCCGCGCACGCTACTACAGGTGTGTAGCCGTATAGCTAACGATATTCTCTGCTTCCTCTACAATACTAACTGGTTTCAAGAAACTACTCAATCTATTCTCCTATGTCTTGTCTTTTATGAATTTCTCAATAAATAATAAATTTTAACCCATATAAATTGAACTTGCATGTCAAGTAAAATGCACTTCTAAGATTCGTAAAGTATTTTAGCATGGTATTCAAAAAAAATATAAATGCAACTTTTGTTTACGACGGCCAAAAGTTACGATAAGTCCTATGAATGCTACAAGTGAATGCTTATGAAAAATCACGAAATCAATATGCAATCAGTACGCTGAATAACACAGAATTCTTATTTTAAGTTGATCACGAATACATTGCTACAACTAAGGCCAAAGTAGCATATGAATAAATATGTTAACATTGTTCACACCAGAATTCCATAGAAATAGGTTAGCCGATAGGTAGTAGTTGTGACACCGCGATGGAACCACCTATGCTGATTATAATAATACTCGTGTGCAGAGCAAGGTAGCGGTCGCCTCGCCAACGCGCTGCTGGACCACGGCGCGAGCGCGTGGGGCGGGGCGGGCGAGCCGCACGCGGTGTCGCCGCGGCCCGCCAAGCGGCTCGGGCCCTTCAAGCGCCCGCTCACGCACCAGCCCGCCACCGCGCCCGCACCGGCGCCACGACGCAACCGGTGAACGAGGAACAATATCCACTAACACATTCATTACCCCCCAACTTCGACATAGAACATCAATGCAACAGGTGTCCATACCATTATTCAAGAAATAAGTCTCCTCTGACTACCTTAGTAAAATATCACTTCGCAAACTCTATAAGATGTAGATTTTGACGTCCATAACTTTGACCCTAAATATCATATGCAACATGACATAACATACTTATAGCAGATTAAATTGATTAGACCATAACGATTTGTCTCGGCATGCAATTCTATTCATTATGAATGTTTAAGATAAAATAAACAAGTCAATAGTAAAGAATCCGGCCAAAATACTTATGTCCTCGGCTCTTGAGTCTTCAATTTGTGTAAAAATAATAAACGGAGAGTCTTCTCCCACGAATAAATATCATTTTAGATACGAAACCGTTACTTAGACAGATACAGATAAAAATACTGTCCCAATTTTTAATCATACTATAGTTAGCAAAGTAAATTGAAAGTGTTGAATTATTTCATTTATGATCTTTCACCCTTAACAAAAGGGTTTAACAAAAAGAAATTACTCAAAACTGTAACCATTCTATTCTCACATCAGTATTCTTACTTCTTTTGATGAGTTATGTAAGTAACTTTGATAAAGTTGATGTTATTATGATCAATATGATGATGATAAGTACATTTTATAGGACTCTATGAACGTAGTGCCTGGCTTACTTGGACAAGTGTTGAGACGTTATTATATGCAAAAAAGTTAGTTAAACTAGCTTAATATTAATAGAGCTACGTGTATTTTTGAGTTAATAAGCAATACAGATAGTATGTCTTCAAAACACTGGTCTCGACTAAATCAGGCATTACTTACGACATTGCATTAACCAATTTCGACAATTATAACCCCGTTAGTAAAGCTAAAAGCATAAATGTAGAACATTTAATATGAATAATAGTAGACTAAGAAATTAACCTATTATATATTGTGGTGCATATGCATTAATGATATGAAGAGATCAGATATGACACTAAAGCTTAAACGTGTTAGATTTAATTAAGTAAAGATTATTTATTTTGAAGTTTGTTGCTGAGTCAACTGAATATATAAACACATGCTTTTAGATCCTTGTGCATATGTTTTATTTATTCACAATGATGTCTCTGTACCTGCCATGTTAGTGGCGCAACATCTGTTAGTCAGTGTAACTAGATACGTCCAATTGGAGATTGTCAGCACCGCTGTGGACTTAAATTGAAATTTTATGTACTTAATAATTTATTGTGTAAGTAATAATTGTAATGATAATAATAACTTGCATTTAAAGTTTAATAAGTTTGCAAATACAGCCTTATCTTTTGTGAGTATAACGATTTGAAGTGTGTTTTGGTGGCCAAAAATTTTCGAGCATTTTTCACATAAGAAACATGCGCTTGAATATGGTCATATTATTTTGTCTGTTCTATAAAAAAAAATGATACTGACTTAAAGCATGTTGCCGTTTATGAAATATCTGAAGAACTCTTTTAAGTTATACTAAAAAAATATATTGGAAAAGTAATGTATTCTCCATTTACCTTGTCATGTAATGTCTTATGATTTGATTATGTATGACATGTATGGCAAAATTCTTATGTGAAAGATGCTCCATTGGTAAATAGGAGTTTACCATTGCACTGATATTGTCTGTAAATATGTAAACTAGTTGTAGAGCTTTAACTGTTGTAGACAATTTATCTATTTATTTATGTATTTAAGATTGAGTTAAAATTTAATTCATACTATGTTATGTGAAACCGCTTATTTTTCTGTATAAATGACCTATGAGATTGTAATTAAAATTTGCATCTAGCAGACTAAATCATCAAGTAGATCAAGCATAAAAATACTGCAAAATATTAGAAAACAGTCCATACAGGTCGACATACTGTCAGCCTTTATTTAATGTCCTATAACTGCTTTCATGTTTTAAGGAACATGTTAACATGTACTTCATATAATTAGATAATCATTTAAAGTAAGCACATTGTGTTGATAACTATAACAGCATAATATCACGCAAGATTATAAAAAAAATTAAGAACATCAGATTACTTCTTTTACCACTTTTAAATATGCATACTCCTACATTCCAAAAATTGAAATTGTTCGGTGCGATTGGCTAAAATATTTTTTACGAGATTAAACAATACTATGATAGCATAGTGTAACAATCTGCTTGCATTTATACATATTTAGGTATAAAATATTTAATGTCAAATGTAATTTATACATTCCAATATTACTTGTTGTGTATTATTTTCTCAGTATCTATAAATTTTAATTTATTATTAATTAATCGATTTCCACTTTTAATTTAAAACAGTATTTTATAGGCATTAAGACTGACAAGATTATGTATTAAAATCACTTAGTATTATAAATATGTTATTAGTATTGCTGACAAGTGGTATTATAATAATTTATTTCTGCTACTGCAACATAATAATATATCAGATTTATCTTGCAAAGTAAGGGCTTAAAGATGTCACATGTTTTAACAGCAATACGTAGGTAATCCAGATATTAATATTAACCCACAGACTTAAGAAATTTAACCAAATTTTTATTTAAAATAAAAAAATAAAGTTGTGAAACTTTTTTGAGTTTTGTTTATTTACTCCCTTGAACATATATGTCAATAATATCTCATTTTTATGATAATAATTTAAGACTTGGGTAATTTGTACATACCAGCTTGTAAGACAAGCTGATGAGTTCTGACTTTGGTGTCCAAGAACTGCCGCAACTCCTGCAAGCTGCACTCCGTGCCTGGTGCTTGGGATGCAAACATTTTTAACATCTGATGAATGCGGTCTAATGGCAAAGAATCCAAGTTTGTCAACATGCCAACTATATAAGACCAGAATACTTGGAGTTCACCTTCTCTTTGGTCATGTGCAGAAGCCATCACACTCTCAGACTCTTCATCTTCACAAATCATTTCTTGAACTTGACTTGGAGCAACATTTGATTTATTTGCTTCATTACCATCTACAAGAACATAGTAATCTACGTTTCTTTCAGCAACTAAGCCAAGTGACTGCCAGTAGGTGATTTTCCTCCGTAATATTGTAATGGGCACCTTCATGACTTGATGTAGCTCCTCCAGTGACCATTCAGGTTTATCTTGGAAATGCATAATCAATGTCGCATTGAATGGTGATACTGTCAAGTCTAACTTCTTTTCACCTATCTCAATTTCTATATTAACATTACCCAGATGTGGCTTCCAATTTAAGGTTCTGTTGCCTTTTAAGGCTTCAAAGGACTTTGTATATGCCTCCAAGTGTTGCTTTATTTCTTCTGGCAATTCTAAGCTTTCATCTTTAAAAGGAGGCCAAAATTGTGCAGAAAGAATCATTGCATTAGAAGTAAATTTCTTATTTAATTCCTCTACATTCTTATCTTGATGTATTAAAGCATTGATTCTTTTGGAATCTGATATATCTTTAAGCATTACTTCACAGAAGTGCAGTTGAGATTCTCCAAATTTGAGTTTCAATAGTTCTAGATATCTAATCTCCTTCTCTGTATTTATGACACTTTGAGCCAATAATCTGTCTGCCAATAAAGTTCTATATTCATTCACAAACAATTCCTTACTCCCATAAACATTGACTAACATTGATATAATGTCATTCGATTTTCTGTCACTAGAGTTAATTTTTGGGTCTGCATCCACAGGGTCTGGATTCCACTCATCCCAGGCTTCTTCTTTTTCAATGTCTTCATCTGTTTCAGCTGCAAACTTAGCTAGCTCTTCAGCTAATTCACTTCCAGCACCTTCTTCCGTCAAACTGCTTACAACACTCCGAACTGTGTCCTCTCGATTTCTTAGATAACTACAAACTGGTTTTGTTACTGTCTCCAGTATAACACCAGAGGGATCTAAGTGTCTCAATGCCCTTATAGTGGAAATGTAAGCTGTTAAGATATCTGGAGTATTTACACCAGGGTGCAGTAATCTTGTCTCAAGCGCTGTTTGTAACTTCTTACACAAGGTACTTCTTAAATCTGTTTTCTCCAAACATAATTTAATGTCATCTACTGCAGGTTTGGAATCTGGATATTCAATTATGATATTAAAAAGTTGATCAATTTGAAGTTTAGTGTAAGTATGATACAAGTAATAGCTTACTTTTTGCTTAAACTTAGAAATGGCATTTTGAACATTCTTATCATCTGGTGGAGGTTTAGACGAGCCCGCACAGTATATCCGTGTCAGCCAAGACATTACAGTAGTGTCCAGCCAATGTTCTAGAAAGCTTATGCGTGAAACATAAAATGTTCCTGTGCATAGTTTCTGTATTTGGCTCTCAATTTTTACTTGTATAAAATTTGTAAGCACCTGGCCTGCCAGTCTCTCAAGTAGTTGTAATTCCATAAGCTTCCTATTAGTTTCATAGAAAACTTTCACTATGTATGCACAATTACAGTCAGAATATTCATTTTTACAACCCGAACACATCACATCTTCACCCATATCTGAATTTTCATACTCATTATCAAAAACATTAAATGACATTTTATAAAAATGGGTTATAATCACTTGGAAATCTAATGGCAGTTGAGATAATAATGTGGCCCGCAATAATTGCTTAAAACCCAGCAGGACATCCCTCTCACCGTAGATAGTCTTGTTGTCACAGCAGCTGTTGTTAAGTATTATTAATCTCCTAAGCATCGCTGTAAAGCTGGATGCCACATCGTACAGATCATTAACAGCCGACTTAAATAACTGAAATCCTTTGATCTCTTCATCAACCTTTGAAAACTTGGACCAAAACGATGGCGCTATGTGCTGACGAAGGTATTTCTCTATGTGAATAAGAATCAAATCACGTATTCTCACTTGAACGCCTAGACTCACAATTAATTGTTGCACTTCATCATATTCTTCATTGGTACAATCACTAAATATCGTGTCGTTAAGAATGGGAAATGCATAATTGATTTTATTCCAGTACACGTTTAAGTCTTCTTTGCTTGACATGTTGGTCGAATATGTAACTTTTTACAGCTTTAAAATATATTTCTTGTTATTAACACATAACATTGAACAAATAATGAATTTAAAAGCAATTTCGTTATTTATTTCGCCAGCCGGTTTATAAAACTCAACATTTTAATATGTCAATATGACATTGACAATGCAAGTCAAAACCTTATATTGACGTACTCAAAGATAATATATTTACGATTTAGATACTGTTTAGAGTTAGTTACATTAAAGTTAAACCTTATTCCATAAAATAAAATGCGTAAATACCTTTATACAATTTAAAATAAATGATATAATATTATTTTTAAATATCACATCTGAGATGAGAACACTGGAAATACGATTATCATGATATAATGTTACCATAGTTGAAAAATGCACAGTTGTTCCTACATAGGTTACTATACTCTTTGGTTCATATTACTTCATATTATGTTTATTTTTATTAGCCTAGAAATCATAGAGTATTATTATATGTATACATGTTGCTAGAAATGATCCTACCAAGAAACATATTACTCTCTATTATATGCGCAATATTAGTTTTCCTTTACCCCTGACCAGTAAACATCATTGGGCCAGATTATTACTACTTGCAATTTCAAAATAAAAAACTATTCTCTCAATAGTGTTAACCATTTGTGAATACTATTAACATCTGTTCCTTTGAAATTCCTACTAATATAACAGAACAATAAACAAAACTACTACGGGAACAACAACCAAAACCTCAAAATTTTATTTGTACAGTACTGAATACAATCAAATGAAACAAGATAAATGCAATACTTTTTATTATCTATTTAGGAAACTTTTACAGAACAATATTTTACATACAACTCCTGAGTGTCACCAGAGTCAGGTATTGAACCTTATGAGACCAAATTGAGTCATTAAAAGAAATAATGCTACAGTCAATCTTGAAAATATAAAATGCAAACCTGCATAATATTATATGCAAGTATAGCTTGTTGTTGTAAAGAATTGTTATTATAGGTAAATTGATCGGTTCTTCTTAAAATAGAATTGTCTTCATGCTTGTATTACTTTCTATATTATATTACGCTAATGAATTTGCTCCGGCTGTTGGGTGAGCAGTAGACCAAATCTTTTCTTGATTATAATCCTTTGCCTGGAATACTTATCTTCTGGAGAGAATCGTGCTGAAAGAATTGACAAAAAATATTAATGCAAGAAACAAAACTTGAAAGCTTTAAATATCTTAAATGTGGTCTTGAAGTTATTAAATTAAAAAGGCATATATGATCATATAGAAAAATATTTCTAATAATAAAATCGAGACAGCTTTTAATTTTATTTTGTTTACAAATACAATTGATCGCAAATAATAGTAACTTTACAGACTCATCCATTTTAAAAATTAATCTTCTATGAATAAGAAAATTAAGTATCATTCATGATATGATAACAAAGATGACCATGAGTTTTCAGATTGTCTAATGAACTCTAGGTAAGGTAGAATGAGGCGCTCAATGTTTCGGCTACTGAACTTATTATAACCATGTTTACTAACAATTAATAAGGTGTCCATTGTTTAACCAAACCAAATATAAGAACAAACCTGGATGGGCCGACAGTGTCGGCTTTCCATACGGATCGATAGTCTGAAAGTAATTAATGACAATATTTAGTTTTCTAAGTAATATAACTGTAAATTGTATTCTAAACGTAAGATCGGCACGTGGTTTAATACTTACCGCAAGAGTATATTGCCTATCACCATTTTCATTCATGTAATATCTCAAATACATCTTGCAGTAGAGTTTTTCTTTTGTTGTTCAAATAATGAAAAAATCGAACGAGGAATTTTATTGTTTCAAAGCACGGGAGCAAAGAAAATATCGTTTAAAAGGACTTCTTTTTGTTCAATTTGTTGTTTTGACAATTGACAAGCATTGAAGCAACTGTATAATTGTGACTGTAACATTGTCAGTTAGACAGCAGACTTGTCAGTTGTTAACTAGTGTTGTTATAATTTTTTGTTGTTTTAAATTATAGGGACTTCCAACTTCGATTCGATTCGAACTTCGATTATTCCGTAACATTGGATGACGGATTTATGCGATGGTTAGTGAGAACAGATGATTTAGGGCGTTCGAGATTTGACGAAGGGATCTCCTAAATTGTAGGTCATGGGTTACGCGTTGCCGGTCACATTAAACATAATCAATTTGTACAAAATAATCGATTTATTTAAAAATAGGCTAGATAGACTATACTATTTTAATAATCGATTATGCCACAAAAATGAACAATTATTATTTTACATCCCTAGTGAACAGCTAAACAGTAATCAATTTTGTACTAAACAAATTGAATTAAATATCGTTGACGACGTTGGCTACCTTGCTCTGCTGTTTACAATTTTTTGTTATTATTTGGTTTGTTTGTATGCATCGTGTTGTGTGTAATATTTCAAGTAAATCACTGAAAATGGCTACAGTCCCTGCTCGTAAGAAGTCGAGGCGTTATCCCCTTGAAAAGCTCATGAACATGGGGTACCCAAAAAACCGAGCGTGAGTTATAATAATTATAAAATTTACATCTCGGCCATCACAATGTGTTAAATTTGTTATCTTTTTGTATAGTTTGAAGGCACTGACGGCTACAGGAGATAATGGTGTCCAGTTGGCGGCAGATTGGCTGCTGGCGCACACAAACGACCCACACATCGACGAGTGCGTGCCGCGGGAGTACACCCTGTACGCGCACCCTACCGGCCCGCTGCTGATGCGCCTCACTGAGTTCTGGCAGAAATCTCAAAACACGTGTGGATGGAATGGAGCTCATAACTTTCCACCGCATATCACACTTGTAGCGTTTTTCAATGTAAGTAAATCTTTCATTCATATAATATGCAAGTAATATTGAACCTATACTTTTTTTATTTCTTGCCCTTACAAATAGAAATCAATACAAATGTGAAGATAAAATATGAATATTCATATAATTAAAACTGCTAACAGAGATATGAATGTAGAAAAACAGTATATTTTTTAAAAAACTTATTATATATTTGTTGTAACCAATGTTTTGTTAATAATAAAATAATCAAAACTATACTATCATTTACAGGCTCCTGATGAATTGTCCTATCACATTGGAAATGCATTGAAGCAGACACGTTGCAATGTTGGTGCCGCCCCATCCACCCCCTTGCACCTGGAGCCCTACATATCCCCCAACTTCATGGGCCTGTTTGCATCTGAAGAATATGATAAGTTTTTCAAATCACTGGCAAAGCAGTTTATAAAACAGGTGTCCAATTTGTGTAAGTATAGAGTAATTCAGAAAAAAAATAGGTTCAGAATAAAGAGTCATTAAGTATTCAGCGAAATATCCACATTCTCTGAGAATCTATTATGTATACCTTTGCCAAGCACTACCTATTGTATTTATCCGCTATTAAATTCTGCAATTGACGTCATATTCTGCTTGGCAGTAACAAATGTGCGAGATAAGTGTGTGGTAATAGTAGTAATACTATGAATTACATGTTTTTGAAGGTGATACTTACTTTACTATTTTCCCTATATGCTGTAATATAAAAAAGAAACGGATTTTAGCACATGGTGTTCTTTCTTTCACATTATTTTTTCTTTTCTTATTTATTCTCATTTTATGTATTTCTTATAGCATTCTCTTATTTTTCTTTCATTGTTATTATAGTTTTTAAATCTGGCTAAATTTACCTGTATTTATTTAAAGCTTTTTATCTGTTTATTATTCATTAGCTTGGGATAGAAGATTAACAGTAGCATGTGGCGGGGTTAACTGAGGTAATTATATTTATAATTTACGCATTTTTATATCTTTTCGTTTATAATACACCTTTAGTTTATCTTATTAAAATGTACATTATCTGAATTAATTTCTACAATGATATTCTTATTCTAATCCACACAATTTTGATAATTACTGATTAATAGTATTTGAATAAATAATTTTTATATTTTAGTACAAACCAACCTAGAGGATAAATTGAAGTCTTCACATCTTACATTGGCATTCCATTTTGAGGAGACAGCATTTGAACCTCTTAAGGCATTGGTTGAGAAGTTGGACTTGAATGTGGAGTCCGGTTGGGAAGCTCGGCTCTACTCCACCGACCCCCATTTTGCGAAACACAAGGTAATATTTACATCCAAATGTTAATCATTTATTATGACAGAAACAAGGGACCAACTAATACTATTTAATTTATGATATGCAGCGTAAATTTTTAATTTAATATATATGGTAAAATTTAAACCAGAGATTCCCAAACCATATTTGGGACCATATTTGAAAAATATGCATTATTTTTTATCTATTCTATAATTTATCATAATTAATCTAACTTTTTTGTTCCTGTATACATCTGGGTGAATTTTAAAGTGGGTTGCATTGGGAATTTTCAGGATCATTATTACGCATTAAGTATGAAAACAGTTCACAGTTTACATCCTTGACTTGATCACATATTAATATTATATTATAATTTTACTAAAGATAATATTTTTCATGTTAGATAAAATTAATACGAGAGTGGCTTTTCATGACACATCAGCAGATATTCAAGTACATGCTCATACATCACCCATATGATAAGATAATGTTTATACATGGGTATTGTAAAAAATATTGGCCATTTAGTGTGTCCTATGAAGTTGTCTTGTTTGTGTCCGCGTATCATCAATAAGTTACACTTTATGGTTTAATACTTGACGGCGAGGCGAGAAATACTTAGTTGTAAAGTGATGCTATAAGGATTCAACAAGTATTATTAACGTTTAGTATACAATAAGTGAGTTTGTTTATCTAATAATAATTATGTATTTGTGTTAATAGTGTAATCTTTACATAACAATTAAGTTTAGTTTAAATTTTACTTGAGTATGATTCATTTCTTTAGTTTTGAGTATAATGTACAATGTTGAAACAAAAAATGTAAATTTGTGTAGATTTATAGGTCTTATTAGTTAGGGAAGGGTTCCAAAACCGCGGCACGAAAAGCCGCATGCGTTGTTTTGTTCAGTTTGACCTTGACCGCAGTGTACGGCCGTATAATACCCATTACCTAACAAGCTAACCAAAACATACAATTGTGTAATATTATTGGACAGACTATGTGCTACGGACATATCCTAAATAATAGACCTAGATCAAATTACTTATCTTTGTAGGTATACAAAGTGATTCAAGATTACACGCCGAAATCGAGCGACGAACTTGAACTAGTGGTCGGCGATCTTATTTATATCGAAGAGAAGCTATTTGACAGCTCAGCTGACGGCTGGGTGCGCGGCACTTCGTGGCTCACAGGTGAATATATAATTTAATATGTAATCTGTGCGTTACGCATAATATACTACATATCTCTGAAACTAAAGTCGCGTGATCAGCGTTACATGAAAATATGAGAATGGCTTTTTTGAAGCGTGTTTGCGTGTTGTACTTGAAAATTGGAGGTTAGTGGACCTTGACATTCATTGACTATGACTGTGGTGTTTTTATTAAAAATAAAGATTCCCTGTCTATAATAAGTATTATAGGCCAGTCATATTAATGTATGTGTTGATATAGTTTTATGAATCATAGTGTTCATTGCATTTTCTATTGACAACATAACGCCGGTATCAATAACAATGTAACTGTTATTACGTTTTGTGATCCTTAAGACTTTGTAGTTTTAATTACCTTGTACCTTGTACCTACCTATTAAGTGATGTTTATTTAAATGAACTTTTTTATTAAATAAATATTTAAAATTCGTAATGTTGTATTGTCTTTGTTTATTGTAGTATAATATGTATAGCATATGTATGTATTTGATACCTAATAATAGTAAAATAACATTGAATTTTGCGCCGAGTTATATGCATTTTTCTGACGATGCTAGCACTTCCGTTATAATTTACTTTGTTAGTTAATTAAGTATTTGAATAATATTTGCATTACTATTAGGTTTTAATCGTAATCATAGTTTGTAATCGTAGATTCACTTATTTTCATGTTCTTATCATTCCTTTTATCATATTATAGAATATAATAATATAAGTCATGTCAAATGTAGCAATTATACACAAAATGAACCAAACGACTTCGGCGATTATTTACAAACAAAAAGTATACTCCAATAAATTGAATCCAATATCTCAAACATAAATTTTATTTACCAAAAAAACCTTATATGGTTGTATTCAACTACGAACTTTTTCGTAGAGCTCCATTTATGTCTACAGACATTTTTCCATACAATTAAATTTAAATGAATGAAAGAATTCGTGTTTCGAAATATACTTAAGTACCTAAATACGTTCATACACATAAAGTACCTACGATATAATTTTGTTTTCCCACGGACCGTGTCTGACCCGTACCGATATATTTTTTATTAGATTAAAAATCGGATATTTTTTATAAAGATAAAAATAGTTTGTCAAATGTTACTTTTAGGAAAAATGTTGCATGACTGCTTTCTGCATAACTACTCCGCACTAATATCGTAGCGGCCCATAGAAAAAGTTTGGGAACCTGTGATTTTAACGCTATCTAATCTATGGTCATTATGACGTCGTCTCCTATGTTACATCATATTTATTTGTGTAAATGTAGCTAAAAATCATATTGTATATAAAGCAACGAGCTTTAGCACGCCGCTGGTTTGAATGCTTTCGCACGCAACTTTTTGTTTGTATGTATTTGCTCGATATTTTCGCACGTCCTTTACATGGTCAGATCTTTTCATGTCGACCCGGAATTAACAATATACAATGTTTGCCTACCAAAGTTTTACATTTCTTGTCTACTAGAAATTGTTACATTTCGATCGTGGATACGCAAAAAATGGATAGATCGATTATTACTAACGGGCGATTGTAAGCCGTGCTTAATTGTGCAAATATATTTTTATATGGTTTTCCATCAGAGTTATGTTTAATATATTTAAATAATTAAAGATTATAATCATACATATTATATCTACTGATCATTATTATTTTACTTTAAAACGGGACACCTTTGTTTCGTTAGCAATTCCGAAAATATGTGGAATGTATTCGTGCTTCTGAAGAATACAGCATGACGGCATCAATTGCGAATGCTTATTATCAGTATCTGGAGGCACGGCAGTGCCTCCGCTATTATTATTATAATAGAAATAGCTTGCAGTCCATCTGTCGGTAAGTGTCTATTTTCGCCTATGAACATTTGTAATCTCGGATACGACGAGGTCGGCCACGGTCGACAATGTTACCCATATACATGCCGCCTTCACTTCTTCTCAATCATCTTTGAAAATATTACCTATGTAGAAGATGTAAGCATAGATATTTCCTTACGAAATTCCAAAAAAAACATGCAGTTAGGATTCGAACCTCTAATTTCCACTGCAAGAGAGCAAATTTTAATAGTTTGTACCGGACTGTGCTATCATTCTTATTATTTAAGCACGCTTAATTATGTCCAAAGTTCGACTGACTTGCTTAAATACGCCCTTTGTTTGTGATATAATTGGGTCCAAATAATACATAAATAGCCTAAATAGGTAAATTAATGTCTTTCATGTCATAGCCATTGTTCTTACTTACGTACTTTAGCGTGTCATTATTGTCCCCTCTAGACTGTTGACTTAGCCCATTGTG
The DNA here is from genome assembly GCF_041222505.1 of Epargyreus clarus. Lineage (NCBI taxonomy): Eukaryota > Metazoa > Arthropoda > Insecta > Lepidoptera > Hesperiidae > Epargyreus > Epargyreus clarus. Next base: position 7,853,243 of record NW_027332214.1, read on the forward strand.
TACAGTTTTTCATATTTTGCTCTAGATGTCGTTTTTTTTTGCGTCATCACTTTTATTTGAACATGGTTACGAGCCGCTATTTGGTTATCATATCGATATGTTTTGCGCATACATTGATATCAAAAACGTAGCTTATTCATATCTCATATCAAGTTGGTAGTTTCTGTTGCAAGCACTCGATAATTGAATACGTTTTGACCCATAGTTATTCATTTTTATTCATTTCTGTCTTGAGTAAATTAAAAAACTTGTAAGCAGAAATATAACATGGCTTGAGTTTTACCTTTTGTACTAACGCGTAGAAATCAACAGAATGACGATTCCTTGGTTTTGTTACACGGTTCTCCTATATAAGTCTCGTTTACTTAAAATCATTGTAAACTATGGTTGCAATAAACGAGTGTGTCTTGATTAACGGTTGGCTATGTGTAAGATATCGATGATGACATGATATTATAATATCACATAATAATTATAGTTATGGCATGAAGTGACACGGTTTTCAGCAGTTTCAGTTTACAGCATGGTATATGGAATGTCTAATTAGTTCAGTAAACATTCGTGTGCAGGTGTGAGTGGGCGTCTGCTGGGCGCGAACACGGTGCGCACGGCCGAGTCGGACGCCTGGACGCTGCACGAGGTGGTGCCGCTAGGAAACTTTGTTACCAAAAGTGAGTAGACAGTAGTGTAGAGTTGACTGTTTATTTTGTAATATAAGTACTTAAGTAACTAAAAGTGTGAAGTCTATTGACTGTTAGGTTAATAGGTAATGCTAACAAAACGTAAGTAAATTTTATTGACGACTTGTCACTATCATGTAAAAGTGTACAATAACATGTATTTTAAAAGAAATATTCCGCTCTACTTACTTTAGAATGATCGATTTCGTGTCGTGAGTAAAATATATAAAATACTGGCCAAGTGCATCCGCATGTTGGGGGATTTTTGCTGAGGATAAACAATGTGCTTTCTGTACTTTTTTATCATTTATTATCGCGTAGCAACTCTAATTACAGCGCGTATGAACTTTGTTGGTATCTATATCGTTCTTAGGATAAAGCAAAAAACATAAAACATGTTTTTATATTTCCGTCAAGATTTTTTTACATTTTATTTATTATTATTTGTTCGTTTAAAAGTATGCCAGACGAACTGACGTAAGCTTAGCTACAGGTTTCTCCGTGGAACCCTAAAATACAAGCAGTATAACAATAAATAAGTTAAATATACCGAAACGTCAACATTCAAAACAGCACGCGCGCATAATAGCAAGCGTGCAGCTGATAATTAGGGAATGAAAACGCCAATTTATGATAGCTTACTTTTTTATTGTATTTTTAACATGGCTTGTAAAAATTTCCAATTCCGCAATATGGAGAACGACATTTATTACAGAAGTAGTTTAAACTATTTGCATATATATGCAAGACAACCACATTTTCATCATCATTCATAAGGTAGGTACGTAAGTTGTCAAACTAGTAGGTAGATGTCGTCTGTATGGCGTGCCGTTGACGCAGTGGTTGCGCTCTTTTTGTAGTGTAGGAAGCGAGCAAGCTCAAACTAGTTATAGATGCAAAAAGCTCCTTTGCTGCTCCCTTGTTTGTATTAAAAAACAGTAGGAGCAGTGCCATAGGCGTGCACGCGACGGGATTTACACGCCGCGGGCGCCCGCTCGTGTACTTACTGTGTATTCAAGTCGGCGGACACCTGCTGCATCTCCCAGGCCGTATGGAGCGGGCACCCGCTCCGTGCACACACGCCAGTTTTAGTAGAAGCCTTAGACCAGTTTGTCTGTGCTTTGTCTACAGTGCAGTTGTGTACATATTGGATCGCCCGATTTCACAATCGTGCTAACTTGCTAAGATGGGGTCGTTGCGCGAAACATGGATCGCTTTTGTTTACGTACTGACCTGTATTTATGTATGTGACGCTGAACGTTGTATTTGTGGTTCCCAATCAGAGATGTCGACGCGATCGTACCCTCATGAAGATGCGGAGGACCTCGGCCGAGACAAGTCCGAGGAGTCCTTTAAGGAATGGGAGAAATATTGGACCACTGTGAAGAATAACGGCAGTGAAGGCATCTTAAACATAACGCAAGGTTAGTTAACAATATGTGTCGGAATGTTGGATTTAGATGTATGGTAAAAAGATCCTTTTGTGCGTTTATTTTGCTTAAAACGTTATGTTTTAGGATAGGGTTGTAGTTCATTATTACCCTAATTAAAACCGAAACAATTTAATCAATAAATAATTAAGTTACCTGGACACTGTGCCCACATCGTTTTGATAGAACATTTCTGTATAACTTTTCATATTAAATGTCTTCCTATATTTCATTGTTCCAAATTGTATTCGGAGAAATATACCTCTATCTGGACATTATGAGGAAATATCGGTCGGTAAAGTTAAGTTTCCTCTTAATTCTTTATGAAATATAATTTACTTTCAATTATATTAAAATTTGTAGGTCCCAGCATGGATTGGCAACCACTGGACGATAACGGTTATTCCGCTGTAGACAATGAAAGCCGGGTAAATATATTTTACTTGTATTAAACAAATACAATCTCATTGTGAGAAAGCAACTAAGTAACTATATTTAATTCATTGTTATTTATAACAGGTTTAAAAATATTTATGCCACTTCTTATTAAGACTTAAAGAAATGGTTAAAGTGTTTTAAGACTACTATGAACCACAGGCAAAATATGAAATGTCGAGATTTAACATCTCATAAGATGAATGTTATTATAAAATCATAGTCATAATTTACAAACATAATTCTATCTATCCATATACTTTTTTTAAAAGTACCCATCAATTACGGCTACCGTTAAGCCCCTACTATGTTTTAAAAAATACTATTCCAGCACTTTTATTAATTTGATTGCAATATTTTTCAGCAAGGTACGACAACAAACAGCGAGGACAAGGACAGGCGGTGGATATTCGCAATGAGGCACGGCGAGCGGGTGGACCTCACGTACGGCCCCTGGACAAACTTCTGCTTCGACAGCCACGGCAACTACGTCAGGAAGGACTTGAACATGCCTGTGAAGTTAGGAAAAAGGTGAGGTGCCGGTTTTTTATTGTAGTTGAATTCAAGCAAAAGATGAGAGTGACATTAAACGTGTTCGTTCACATTATCACATTAAAACGACAGGTTGAACTGGTTGCCTGCATTCATTTTGGAAACAACTGAATTGATGTTGAGAAATGAATAATGAACTGGATTAAATTACGATATTATGAAATTGTCTGACTAAAAAATAAATTAAACACTCCCGTTGCTGTTCACACATGCACGTACGTAACCAGTTATTTTTTTCTACGTACGTGCATGCGTGCGAGCTCACATGAACAGAGAATGAAGTTCATATTAGGAATCATAAAAATTAAAAGGTAACATGCTTGTGTTGATGTGTCAGGGCGGGCGGTGCAGAGTCGTACGCGCGAGACACGCCGCTGACGCGCGTCGGGCGGCTGCAGGCGTCGCTGGTGGGCGAGGCGCTGCGCGACGCGCGCGTGCCCGTCGCGCACGTGTACGCGTCCGCCGCGCTGCGTTGCGTCGAGACCGCGCACCACCTGCTCGAGGGTACGTAGCGAGCACGCGCTGGGGGCGAGGCGCTGCGGGACGCGCGCGTGCCCGTCGCGCACGTGTACGCGTCCGCCGCGCTGCGCTGCGTCGAGACCGCGCACCACCTGCTCGAGGGTACGTAGCGAGCACGCGCTGGGGGCGAGGCGCTGCGGGACGCGCGCGTGCCCGTCGCGCACGTGTACGCGTCCGCCGCGCTGCGCTGCGTCGAGACCGCGCACCACCTGCTCGAGGGTACGTAGCGAGCACGCGCTGGGGGCGAGGCGCTGCGGGACGCGCGCGTGCCCGTCGCGCACGTGTACGCGTCCGCCGCGCTGCGCTGCGTCGAGACCGCGCACCACCTGCTCGAGGGTACGTAGCGAGCACGCGCTGGGGGCGAGGCGCTGCGGGACGCGCGCGTGCCCGTCGCGCACGTGTACGCGTCCGCCGCGCTGCGCTGCGTCGAGACCGCGCACCACCTGCTCGAGGGTACGTAGCGAGCACGCGCTGGGGGCGAGGCGCTGCGGGACGCGCGCGTGCCCGTCGCGCACGTGTACGCGTCCGCCGCGCTGCGCTGCGTCGAGACCGCGCACCACCTGCTCGAGGGTACGTAGCGAGCACGCGCTGGGGGCGAGGCGCTGCGGGACGCGCGCGTGCCCGTCGCGCACGTGTACGCGTCCGCCGCGCTGCGCTGCGTCGAGACCGCGCACCACCTGCTCGAGGGTACGTAGCGAGCACGCGCTGGGGGCGAGGCGCTGCGGGACGCGCGCGTGCCCGTCGCGCACGTGTACGCGTCCGCCGCGCTGCGCTGCGTCGAGACCGCGCACCACCTGCTCGAGGGTACGTAGCGAGCACGCGCTGGGGGCGGGGCGCTGCGGACGAAGCCCTGCAAGAGTACCTAGGACTACCTACATACTGTTTACATTGATATTAGATAGTCCGGATCCAACGTTAGCAGTATCGATCGTTGTACTTTAAAATACGGTCACTAGATTTAAAATTCTGTCTGGCGAAAAGTATATGTGATGTATATAACTTAGGCCCGGATCTTGGGGGCGGCAAGCCGGGGCCTATGCCCCTAGCGCCAAATTCAGACGATGGTTAAATTCACACTTTACATACGAATTGACAACTCATCATTGACTTAACTTTGACCTACACTAGGCACGAACATTATTATTCGCGAGGCGTTTAGGTATATTTCGTAAAAATAAATATAATGGCCTGGTGCGGCATTTTTCAGTTTTTGCCCTGCCAAAAAAATTGAAGATCGGAGGCTACTAATAACATAACATCTAAAATAACAGAAGTTATTGTTGCGTAAACCATATAGTTATTGATGTATGACTGGATAAACTATCGTCGACGATTTTAAGTCCAGACAGTCGCAACATAACCATAAAAAAACTTATTATTTTCAGGTATGCAAGCTGATCCGTCAATAAAAATTAAAGTGGAGCCAGGACTTTTTGAATGTAAAATGTGGCACATGGCTAAGGGTATGGCGCCCTTCATGACGCCGCTGGAACTTCACGTTGCGGGATACAACGTGGACCTAAAGTAAGAATGATGACTTATTAAGAGACACCTTGCTTATGTAGGGGGATATAAATAAAAATACATTGTATTTGCAGATATAAACCCTATGTGGAGGTTGACACGGTGTCTAATGAAACTATAGAAGATTTTTATGAGAGAAATGAGAAGGTTATGCAGAGTGCACTTAGGGATACTGAAGCTGAAGGTGAAATACTATTTTATTATTAGTATTTTTTTTACAAAGTTGAATAAACACTTTCTTATTGTATTTTTGAAATCGTACATAACTGTACGTTAGATGCACAGACTGGTCTCCAAACATCCAGGCTCAAAAAATCTATTTATTATTAAATCTCATTCTTAAATAAAAATTCTATCTAGTTGAAGAACGAACATTCATAGTTTAGGATCGAATGTTGCCGGTTTTGTCACCAGGAACGTTAGGTATGTAGGGGTGTGTGGTGGTTGAGGTGGTGAGATGATCAGTTGATCAGGTGTTTAAATAACTCAAGTCCAAATTCACGAACGCACAATTTTTATTACACCACAGTACACCATAAAAAAATACAGAAGGGGAAGCAGAGCGAGAAAGATGCAGAAAGATAGAAAGTTCAGCATACACATACACACAAGCATAAAGTCCAAAAATTAAGCGATGCACTAATAATTTGCAAAGCGGCGCGAAAAATAAGTGGCGCGGCGTAGCCGTATATCGATGCGGGACCGACTGGTCGTTCCGACGCGGCGCGCGCGCAGACGGCCGATCGGGAGGGATCGCCTGCGCTCGGCGCCGGTCGGCCATACCGTAAGCGATAATGCCACTATTTAAAATTAGAATCGGTTGTCCAACTTTTACATACATTTTTTTTAACATTTTTATTTTTAATTTTTATTCTTAACATTTTAACATTGCTCTTTTAATTGATTGTTTTGGTTATTATTTTACATAATTATTTTTGTTGTAAATATTTTTATTCCAATTATTTTTTTACATTTATTTTTACTCTTATTTTATTTTTACATTTATTTTTATTATATTATAATTTTTACATTAATTTTTATTATACTTTTATTTTTACATTTGTTTTTACTATACATTTATTTTAAACAACTACATATGAAGTAGGGCCGCTACAGGTAGGTTTGAAGGTGGTAGAACCATTTGTGGTTCGACTCCGGCGGCACTACCGCCATAACTATTTCTGCCTCATAACAGCAGTGTTTAGCGCTGCTGTGTTCTTGTTTGAAGGATGTGGTAAGGGAGCATACTTTTCTGAGGCATTCCAGCTTAGTGCTCAGGGGTAGCGGCGCATCTGTGGCCGATCTGAGGTAGGAATATTTAATCCTATCTGGGGTCGATTACAGATGTCCAATTTCCCTGACATTCCAGATCTATAATTGTTTATTGTGTTCCGTGTCATCGGTAGGCGGCAACGTAATATTCGTGGGCCACGCGGCGACGCTGGACGTGATGGTGGTGGCGCTGGGGCGGCTGCGCGCGGCGGCGGGGGCGGCGGCGGCGCGCTACGCCGTGAGCGGCAACCTGCTGCGCGTGCCGTACTGCGCGCTGGCCGCCATGCGCACGCGGCCGCTCGCGCTGGCGCCGCCGCCCGTGCCGCCCTGCATCCACTCCAGCTCCGGCCGCTACGACTGGCGCATGCTGCAGGACCTCATCTGATCGCCTCCACCCTGAGTTGCTACTGTTTCAGTAATATGACAGTGACTAAAAGTTTCGCCGTTAACCAAATATTTTTTAGAAAAGTTTATTGCTGTGTTGATTGTTTTATTTGCAAAGAAGAACAAATTTCTGTATACGAGTAGTCGCTAGTTAAGTTATGTAGCTCGAGGATATAAACTGCCGTGTATATACCTGAAAAATAATACAAGATTTTGAAGTGTCATGTGTATGGCGTTGTAATTCACGAACGATTGTGTCAAGTTTACGTGTGGTGGATCATGTACATGAAAAATACGCTGGCATGTGTGTCGCGATGTCAAAGTTTGCAACATATAAAACCGACATGCGTTTGTGAAATCAATCATACCGTATATATGCATGCATATATACGTATATATGAGTATTTTAACATATTCATAGATTTACTTAAAAAAATATAAAAACGACAGATCACTTGAATAATAACTGAATTTAACTATGTGGTGATCATTTTTAAGCTGCTTTTAATCGTGTGCTTTATGCTGCATATAATTGTGAACTTATACTACATTGTTTTTATAAATTACATTCCCTAATAAGTGCTTCCGTCATAAAGTCGATAATAGATTTCTAAGAGATTTCAAAGTTTATTTTTGTAATTGGAGCAGTGTAAATCTGCTTAAAAACTAGATAAGTCTTAAATAATAAGAATTTGTCGAACAAAAAATAAAAACTATGATACAAAATAGATCTTCTCGTAGATTTAAATCTATGCCTATTTATTGTTTATAACAAGTCTGCATTTTTAGGTATTCTAGTATTCGTTCTAGTCAATGACATCAGATGACAATACTATTCTCTGTTAATAACAATTAAACTTTAATATTTATAAATAACCACTTTATGCTGTTATATGTTTTCAATTAAATAAGTGTGACTAGCAGTAAAGAAGAAAAACAAAAGTAATATAAATACAAAATATAAAATGCGTTTTTCTTGCTAGGTTGAGTGCATTCTATGTGATGTTCAATAATTAGTGTAGAATATACATACGCAAATTTAATTATGATATGAACGTCATATGAACGACTTTATTATTTTGTATATCATAATTTGAACAAAACAGCTGTACGCTTTGCTGTTAAGCTTTGAATACTGAAGCACTTCCACTGCATTATATAATATATAATAATTAGTTAACCCTGAACAGACTTAAAAGTAAGTGCTCATAAGTAAATAAGATGGATTGTGATCGCAAAAATGTAAGGTAAGAGCCCATATAAGGCGTAGGTTGTATTTTCGGAATGTATAATATTGATTGTGAATTTGTAATAAAATATATATATATATATATGTAGTTACAGCTCAAAATATCAGAGGTTTGTAATGCGATATCAAAAGAACATTATTTTTTTTTATGTATATATAATTAAGAAGTCTAAGTATAAAACGATAAGACTATAAAATATTTTGTTGTGGCAACAATTTTAAAAGCTAAGGTTTATAGTGAATGGTAAATGTAACTAATATAGACCCGACGTGTCATTACCTCATTAAAAGAGCTATTCTTTTAAGATTTTGAAATACGAGATAGAGAAATAAAGAAAAAATGGCGAACTTCGTGTTTTTTGATAATTTTGCCCATTGATCGGCATCAGTTACTTATATATTCGTAAAAATAATGCAATGCATACACTAAATACAAGTTCATGATTAAGATGTGTCGATAATAATAATCAAAATAAACGCCTTTCAATTCTTAAGGATTTTGTTTTATTACTTCACTTTCATGCAATCTTATATATATGACGGCGCATCCCTAGCGCCATCTATTAAGCTGTGACGAAACAAGATTGTCAGCTGGCAGTCTAGCGGAGCGTCTTGTCGATGGAGCGCCGCCACTATTTTTTTTAGAGAAGTATAAAAAAAAGGCGGGAAGAAGGGGCGCACCACGTCTTAGACGAATCGCTATTGTTTCGCTTAATTTTTCAATTATCTTTGTTTTCTAATACAATTGTTTGTGTGTGTGCGTGTATGTGTGTGATGTGTGATATTTTCAATAATTGGGAACTGATCTTGCTAATTTAACGTGCATAACTTTATTGGAATAAAAATAACTTTTGGTTTTGTGATCTTGCTTGCAAATAATTTTAATCGCCCAAACACCTACGTGAGACGCTATGGCCAATCCTGATGTAGGCGGGCAACCGTCTATATATAAAATTCTCGTGTCACAATGTTAGTTACCATACTCCTCCGAAACGGCTTTACCGATTTTCACCGATATGCATATTCAGTACGTCTGAGAATCGGCTACTATCTATTTTTCATACCCCTAAGTGATAAGGGTTGTTCACCCTTAATATTTTTTTAGATATATGGCAACACAACGTTTGCCGGGTGAGCTAGTATTTATAGAAATTAAACTGCCAGGGTTAATTTCAGAAACAAACAAACTATAACATAGTAATTTATTTACAAAGATATTTTTAAAAACAGTACAACAGATAGCAAAATAACAACAATAAATAATTATGAGCAAAAAGAAGCAATTCTTATGAGGCTGAGGCTTCTTAGAGGCAGAACTCGCGGAGCGTTTTTCTTCCACTTCCGTGTGCGACGGCAGATTTCTACACGCGAAGAAATATTAAAATTTGAGTTCATTTGAGTTACTGCTACGTTGCATAGTGCATACGACGCAACATACATCGATCTCTTTCCGATCTAATTCTGCTAATAATCTAATGTAAACGCGGCAGCTACTTTATTGTGCTACACTGCGTTCTCGTGGATTACAAAATAATAGAACTATTCCAGAGGAAGCGGCAAAAAACGCTCAGTGAGCTAGTAAGTCTTGCGGCAGTTATTCGCCAAAAAAGGTAAAGTTTTATCCTGGTATGTTTTAAAAGTTCTTTCGTAGTACAAGGACGGCATGGAATCAAGTAATTTAATTAATGCACTGAACAGTCACATTCATTCTTTTACTTAGTGATACGATTAAAGTATTGAATTTTAGGAGTTAAAAAAATCACTGTAAAATTGATGTTCTCTTAAATAAACAGACTAGATCAAACCGGTATTTATACATTGCCATTAAAAAATCACCTATCCAATTATGTAATAAAACATTACTTATTGATCACTGCCAATCGTAAATTGAAATGAAACATTAAATAAATAGTATTAAAGTGCCTACACTTTACACAAAGGGAACATACACAAACTTATAAGGGCTACAATTTTTAGTATTTTTAACATTTATATATAATAACGTATTAGGAACTTTGGCTTTTCTGGAAAGTGTAACTTTGAACAAATATAACAAAATATTTTGAAATAAGTGAAGATTAATTTTAAGAGGAAATAAGTAGTTTTTGATTGTAACATACATAATAATTATACTAACAACACGAATATTCATACAACAATACGTAAATGCATACAAAAACGCATGTAAGACATTGGCACTAAATACAAGTACAGACGAAATAACCGAAAAACTAAAAAAGCGACACATATTACATTCTTTATGGTACACGGTAAAGTTTAATCCATCCTTCGGTTCAAATTGTAATTCGGATTATATAAATAAAGATAAAAGTAACGGAACAGTGATGATTATCAATTTGATGTATTTTATCACGCTAGGTATAGTCCGCGTAAAACTGCTAGTCCACTCTGAATATAGAAATGAATCGCGTCGCCATAGCAAATTGTATGACTACACCTGTTCGCAACAACTTCAGAGCGGACTAGCAGTTTGGCGCGGACTATACAATATTTTTAAACTGTTTTTGGTTCTTTCATCTATACTTAACTTAACAACCAGTATGAACTGAGATCACACAATCAAGCCAAACATGATATGTTAGTACTTTGCTAATATATAACTATTTCGAATTCATTTTCGTATAATTCGTTCTTTCAGATAAAATTTCTTCAACTATCTTTTGAATCATTCTTCTATCTTCTACCTTAATATCTTCTGGTTTCGTCTTGTCGTCGTAAATCTTTCTATCAATAAGTCGAGCAATAACTTCTTCTACAATAGATTCTATATTATTATTTTCCTTTGTATCATTTTCTGTTTTCTCTGTTACATAAATCTCTTGTGCGTTCTTATTAACAGGCTCATTATCTAATTCGTCAAATGCTGCATCTTCTTGTTCTCCAAAGAATTCTTTTTCAGGTATATCACCTCTACCGTCACTTTCTTCTTTCACTGGTTCAGTTTCGGTGTCTGTTACTATATTTTCCGAGAGTTCTTCGGCGATGTGTTTATGGCGTTTCATTATTTCTCTTAATTTTTCCTTTGCTGATGCAACGACTTCTTTACGTGTTTCAGATTTTATTTTTGTAATAGCTTTTTTCTTCCTTTCTTGTTTAAAAACTTTTAGATCGTCAATTGTCTTTTTAATTTTCAATTTCTTATTAGATTGCTTTTCCTGCTCTACTTCTGAATCCATATATGTATCCTCAGTTGTTATTATATTTTCACTACCCATATCAACCATTTCTTCATTTTTCATAGAGTCATCTTGTATAGTTGGTTCCTCTTTAAGCTCTTCTTCTAGATTGACATCTGAAGTAGTAGAATCTACATGAACGTTGTTGTCACTATAATCCTCATCATAATTTATTTCAACCTCTTCATTTAGGGCTACAAATACTTCTTCATCATTTTCAACTGATGTTATAAATTCGCTAGTTGGGATACCTCTCGGATATTCCCTGAAGTTTTTTCTCTCCAAAATAAATAATGCTGGTTTAGTCTTAATCCTTATAGGCGGAATCAATTTATAGTTCATTGCTATATGGGAAAACATTTCAACACTATCTAAAATATTGTGTGTACGCATAAATGTTTTAAGAGTGGGCGAATATTTACTTTTAGCTTCAATTAAAAGATGTGTGTACTCTTGTAATTCTTCTGGCTGTAATGATTCTGTTTTGCTATATGTCCACTGTTTGTTTATTTGTGTGAATCTTGTAACTCCTGTTTGTGCTGCCAGGTTACTGATATGCACATGAACATATGGTTCATTTTTTAATAATTTGTGGAATCTGAAAGTTAATAAAATGAACCAAAATTAATTCTATGTATATATAATTATATAAAATTTATTATTACTCCAAGTGAGCACCACAGCATTATTTTTCTCGTCAATATTTTGGTTTTGTCATGTCAATATTAAACAGTGTAGTCTACAATCTAAATTATTTTGTGCTGTTGCAATTCAATTGAAATAATTGAAGCCACAAGAAGAACAATAACTTAATTGGTTAAATAATACACATACCTCGTTATTGCCACTCCCCCAGGGTAGTTTGTCATGGCAACTAAGCCTAATGCTAAAGAGAACATAATATTTCCAATTATGACAACAATACACCCCCAGAAGAGTAACTCGTAAATTGGTGCTTTTGTTCGTCTTATATATCTGAAAATAGAAGAAAAACATCTGATAATTTACTACTGAAATTATAAGTGATATTATACTTTTAACACTGAGATTTCCTGTATTTAGTTAGATATGGACAAAGCTAATTACATACGAGTATATTGTAATCCTTACTTTAAATGTCTAAATTTCAATGCAATAAAAATAGTTCTACTAAATATAATGCAAATAATGCAATAAAAATAGTTCTAAAAAACTAATCCCTTCAACAACTTTATTCAGGCATGTTAAAAAACTGCTACTATAAGGTAAAACCAGACTACAGTAGAAGGTTAGTTAAAATTAATGAAATAAATTATGTTTTATAAATAAGAAGCTATTACTTACACATATGAGCAAACTGCAGCTGAAGCCATATTGAGCAAAGGGAACACGTATATAATAAATCTGAGCTCCTTGTGGGGTAAAAATGAGAACAGTAGTACATATACAAACGCTGGAACCACTATCTGTACTAGCCGCCTCTCTAAGTAAAGCCCCACAGGGATCAATATCATACTTGGTCCAAGACCCCGAGGGAGAGCTGAGTAGAAATACCACAGAAATGGTGAAGTCTGTTATCATATAGTTAAGGATATAATTAATTTAGAAACCTATTGATTTTAATAAATCGCAGTATTTTTTGGAACTTGTTAAAGCATAACTGTAATAAAAAAATGTTTTAATGTACATCTTAGATATCTTATTTTATTTGTAATACCACAACAAAAATAACACAGGTTGTGCTAGAGAAGGTAAAAGTAATTCAGACACTTTTCTATATGCAATTGCACTTAATAAAGGATACTCCCCAGTTTGAACTTTTATTGAGAATGGTGTTGTACCAAAATACTTCAGCCTCTGGCCACAAGGGTCGGCCCCAAAATATTGAATCTATGATTACTGTGAGACCAACAAATCCTATACCACCTGGTATTGCAATTTTGAGGAAACTGAAACATGAAAATTTATATTATTAGTCAATAATCGAAACTATCTTATCTCAAACATATTTGATGTATAAAACCAGTGTAATATACTTCTGTCTTACTATATGTAATAGATTATAAGAGGCTGTGATCACAATATGTTGTGTAGACCATGTGGGTGATTATGGTTGTTATTGTATTAAAAATTCTGCAAGGAATTAAATTATATTTCAAAGGCGTAATAAGAACTACTTACGTGGTTATATCTATCTTCTTGAAGTACAAATCTATAATTAGATATAATCCAAAGAGCAGAGCCAGTTCCGATCTAAATATCACTGAAGCTGCTCCAGCACATAATATGAATTGCTTGTGTTTTCCTGATAACCAGCCTTCAAATGCTAACAAAACTGAAAAAGTGTAAAAAAGAGGGAAATAGGTATATAAATCTGCATATTATTACATCAATGAATGTAGACATTTTATATGAATAAAAACAATATATAAGGAAACCCAAAATTAAAAAAAACAGGTAAAATATAATTTTTGAATGTGTTCAATCTCCATGTGGGACAAAATCAAAGCATACATTTTCAGCCCAGTAGTCCTCATGGTCAATATGGAACTAATTAAAAAATGTAGAGTTTTAGGTCGCTGGTTTTTAATCCGAAATATAATTTGGAACCCTTGTGCGCTAGAAACAATAATGTAGGTGAATAAATGTATAAATACCGTAGAACTGTGCGGTGCTCCCTTCGGCGACCGATCGACCGTGATGCACACACACTCGCGACTCCCAAATAGGTCCCCAGGACCCCCGTAATAAATATAAATTATATTATACGTCCCGTGACGAAATCTGAATACCGACTGTCTGTACAATGTGTGTTATGACAGAAACGTCAACCTTTTAAATTTTGAATTTACTCCTTTTATTTATAATCAGTATTTCGACCAGTTCTATTAAGTTATACTTTACACTTTACTACAAACCTTTCAGATTCAGATCTGAAGTCTCAGGACTTTTCCCACAACTGAGAGAGACATGGCATATTCTTCTTTGTCACTTTTATCAAATGGCCACAAGGATTGTTTTTTCTACAGTTATGATACTCATCCATATTTCTATTGCAGTTATACAAAATTTACATTTCTATTTATAGTTATTTCACACTATAGGCTAGAAATAACTAAGCAGTTATAAATTTGGATAATTTAACATTAAGTAGTAACAATATGATTAATGTTTTACCTAAAGGTAGAGCCATAATGTTAGGTAATGGGCGACTCATATAGAACATGAAATGGTATTGAGCAACGGTGATCACAGTGAACCACCAGGTGAAGGTGCTCCCGAACTGCTTCTGCAGCGCCACCCGCAGCTTGCTCCATGCCGCCAGGACACTTAACGCTAATGTCAACCGAACTGGAAATAACATACAATACAAGTTGTAAACAAATAAGTGTTTTACCATGAAATATTAGAAAGAAATCTTGTCAATTATAGATTTGTTTTTGTAACTGACAAGGACTTACCCACATATTGTGCCCAAAATTTATTTATTCCAGTTAAATGCAGTATGCCAACAATAGGTGCAGATACGGCGGATATAAACAGCGGGCCGATGAAAGACCGCGGCACCACTCCCGGGAACTCATTATGATCGTACTGGAAAAAATAGATTTAATAAAACTACTCCGTCTGCGTCTTATGAATCCAAATTTAGAACTTATATACCTCTGTGAGGTTAAACCGATGGTACAGAATATCGTGTGTGGCTTGGATGTTAAAACTTTCCTCTACTTTTGTAAAAGGGCATAGCAGCACATGTAAGCTAGCTACAATATAAAGTAACTGAACCATTTCTTATAAAATAAAAGCGGCTAAAATAAACTCAACCCATATCGCAAGACTCGATCATTATTCAAAACTGTCATTGTTGTGTCGAAGTCGAAATGACAATTTGTCAAATATGTCAAATAGTGAAATAGATATAATATATCTACACAGATTGTAACGATATTGAATATAGACTAAAATAAAATTGCCGGCGTAGTTTTAAGTAATGATTTTATTAACCAGGTACTACTGTTCAGTTCCTTCATTAACTTTATTGGTAAGATAGTAAGTATCCAAATAACTGGAACCTCATCGAGAGTCGAGACCCTTCTAAATCCCGATATGCTATTTAACACATCAACGGCAAAAATATATGCAGTCTGAGGGAGTCCTAATTTGATTGTATTATTTATTAAATAACATGTAAAATTTCTTAATTTAATAAAACGGAATCTATTTATTAAAATGGTTGAAAACAGAATATTTTTGAGAAAGTCAGAAAAAAATCACAATAGTCGTACACACTGAATTTAACCGAATCAGAATCCCCTCGGCTAAATTTTCAAAATGATCAATGATTTACCGTTTAGTTTCTCCTTTCATTGCCCGTTTTATTTAACAATATGTTATTATATAATCAACACATTGATGGAGAATTTGGAAATCATAGCTTATGAAAGAATCATATACTTAAATTCATATAAATTGTGAACATTTAAAAGTCTTGGTATAATAATAACCTAATGGAAATATTATCGTCAATGTCCAAAAACGAAACGGTGTTTTGACAACAATCGTCAACAATGGTGGAATGGATTCTGTGACATTTTTAAGGCAGTGTTCGTTTTCTGATACGAAAATATCAATAATGATCTATATTCCCAGCATTTTAACAATTGCGATAATATTACAATAATATTTCGCTCAATCTTGACTCAAAACACTGAGGATGTGTGATGTTTGTTCCGAGTTTTCACAGCTTTTAGTGAATTGTAAGATACATTGTTTCGAAATTTAGTTGATCATTTGCTTTCGTACCATTGTTTTCGCTGTACATTCGTAGTTTTATGCACACTATGGGTCCAATTAAGAAATATGAGCTTAGTACTTAGTGGAAATTTTCGATTTTATTTTGATTTTAGGCGAAGCAAGACTAACAGATGATGTGTCTCAATATCCAAGTATAAGTCAGGCGGAGCTCGAAATTGTACTGAACTACATTCTCTCATGGCCACAAAGGTAACGCTATTAATGTTATTACAACGATGTCTCTATAATTAATTGTCAAAAAGTGAATGGCATGTTTTGTGTTATCTTTGAAATTCAGGCACTATAATGAGTACCTTTTTAGTAGTAATATCTAAGCCTTAAGTTAAGTTATTTAGTCTACATATTTGTTTTCTTTACAGGCAATGTATGTGCTGTTATAGAGATGTAAAGAACTTTGAGAGATTTTATTTAGTTGTACAGAGCATTCTATGCCTATCTGTATGCCAACTTAAGCAATTGAAAGATGAGTTAATAGAGGCTGCTAAGGCGCCTCCCAAAGACATCCAAGAAAAGCAAAAGCATGCTGAGCCTCCATCTAAAACAGACAGAGAAAGTAGTGAGAAAGAAGATGACCAAATTAAAGAAAGTAAACACCCTGTACCATCTAAAGAGGCTTCAGAGGAACCAATTGATCCAAAACCTTCAACATCAACCAAGGATGAATCACAGGTGTGGTCGGTGCAGCAAAAGGAAAAGCTTATGCACATTGTGTCTAAGATATTCCTACTCAACTTTCCTCTGTACATGGCCTGTAAACATTCATCACTCAGTAGATTAGATGACCTCTCCGCCCAAGAGATAACAAATTTGAGCTCTTATTGTGATCTCCAGGATACAGAAATACCAGCTTATTTATTGAGAAATGTTAACCTGTTCTGCAAACTGGGCGGAGTATGTACTATGTCTGCTGTTTTTGAGCATGCCACATCGGCTTCCTTGCCAGTGACAATGGCCCATGCCATTGTGGCAGCCGTGGGGAACCTGAAACTCTGGCTCAACTTCAGGGCTGTGGCTCAACTCTTCATTCCACTTAGAAGCAAGATATTAAAGTACATGTGCAGCTTAGAAGACAAGGATCTCAGAGTGCCAGCAGTTAAGTCTATAGCTGGTAAGTATGTCCGTATTTTGTAGTAATGTATTGAGATGTTGCGTTGTTTTATTCTAGTATTCATTGTGGTATGACAGAACACATGTCTTGAATACATGATCATGGCCCTTCATATGTTTATCAATCACAGGGATGATTTTGTAGTAAAATAGAGATGTTCAGTGAGAATTATGTCAAAATTAGTTTAGTTCCTTATTGCTTATATAAACTTGATTCAATACAGTTGTGAATACAAGGTATGCATTCATTAGTCATTATATCTTAACATTACATTAGGTAGAGAACGACTGTATTGTCGGAAAATGTTTGTTGTCACAAACAAATGTATTAATCATTTGTAGTAGTACTAATGAATTCTGATGTTCATTCTAGATTTCATGTGGGGAGCAGCGAAGGAGCCTTTGGATGCGCCGCTGGTGTTTGACTGTGATGGACTGGCATTAGCTTTCAAGTACTTCAACAGCAGCACCTTGACGATGCGATTGGCGGGTGTGGCGCAAATCAACGCGCACATCGCGGCGCACAACGAGCTTTGTGCCGGAGACCCCGCCGCCGACGCCGAGGTCGCTGGACAGCAGCTGGCTGCCTGGCTCACCTTCAACAACATCATAGAACACCTGTTTGGCCCTAACTTACATGTTGAGGTTTGTACTTTTTTGTTACTAACAATAATGATTTGCTGCTTGCAATGTGCTACTCAATTTATTTATACTTAGTTGTTAAGGATTTATATAACGTTGAAAATTGTTATATTGCAATAATTTACATTTCAAAAACATTTAAAAATGGTAATAGTAATTAATTCATAATACATTTTACTTTCAACAGGTGATAAAACAGTCGCACATGATACTGAAATTCCTAGCGGTGGAGGGTCGCGTGACGCCCGAGCACGTGGAGCTGGTGTGGGCGGCCGCGCAGCTGAAACACTGCGGCCGTCAGGTGTACGACCTTCTGCCTGGCTTCATCAGGGCACTCGCTCCCAAGCCTTGCGCGCATTTGTATAGCTTGCTGTGCGCTCTGCCACCGAAGGAGCATACAGAGCAGGTGAGTGATTGTCAATTTTTTTCTCCAATGGTTTATTACGATTCACTCCTAATATATGTAATTTTAAACAATTTTTTGCATTTCTTTGTTTCATATTTATTGTGTTTTAATATTGGTCATTTGTATTTACATCTCTTGATTTAATAGCAAAGCAAAATGTTATGAAAAGAATCTACATGTGTAAGAATGCTCTTAAAACATTCTGTGTGTCTCAGTGTACTAAGGCCTCTCCTTTTTCTAAGATTCTGTTCTAAAGAGTCTGCCAATATTGGAGTTTATGATTATTATGAAAAAAATTACATGGCAGCAATGCAGACACACAAAATTTTATACATTTAAAATAAGTTTTAGTTTAGCAGTCAATCAATCTCAGTATGTTAGGTACACACAAATGTTTGGACATTGTAAATGAATTTGAGCGTCACAATCAATTTATATAACTTATATCTAAGTCATAGATTAGTAAAGATTATTCACTCCTAACAAGAAAATGTAACCAGTTTTGATGATTGAAATTGTCACTGTCATTTATTTTCGTGTTTGCAAAATATTTAAAAAATGTAGTTTTTAGCTCATTTACGAATGAAACGATATTTCTCCGCACTTTTTCTTTGATTTCGTGTTTTTGCACCACTTAACTGCACACACAATTGTCAGCCGTTTAACCCATTGAATGGCTTCCTTCAATTACAAGGCAAGATATCTATACTTACAAGCTAACCCGACAAACGTTGTGTTGACAAACGTGTCATATAAATAAAAAAATGTTAAGGATGAACAACCCTTATTACTTAGGGGTATGAAAAATGTATAGTAGCCGATTCTCAAACCTACTGAATATGCATATAAAATTAGGTGAAAATCGGTAAAGCCATTTCGGAGGAGTACGATAACAAACATTGTGACACAAGTTTTATATATAAGATCTATGCTTTGGACTAAATTTGTATAAAATATATCTATAGTCTGATTCATAATTAGGTGTCCAAAATGTATACAAACAAATGTCGCTGTCAAAATTAATAAAACACAAAAACTTTAACAAACTCAACAAAAAACGAAAACTTTACAATTATTCACAATTTAACAAACGCGCTATGAAAACGATAATACACTCGAGTTCGAAAATGAATAACATCAGCTACGAAACTTAAAAATGTTTTGGGTTCCGATTGTGTTACCATTATCGTGCCATTATCACATTTTAATTTTCTACCATAAACCTTGTTTTTTATTATTATTACTGTATGGAACGAAATTAAAGTAATATAAATATTAGAAAATGTGAATTGATCATAATTTATTTAGATTATTATTTTATTATCATTGTATTACTTTAAAATTGTCAAAAATAAGAAACTACCCTTTGAAACGTATCTTTTTGATAGGTCAGCACCTTTGTTTACATTTTGGACACCTAATTATGAATCGGACTATAAGTATGAACATGAACATGTGTGACAGAGCCTGTACCTGGCGTCTGCGCTGACGCGCGCGATGTGGGCGCGCGGCGGCTGCGGCGGCGCGTCGCCCGCGCCGGACGCGCCGCGCGCCGCCGCGCCCGCCTGCAAGCCGCACCACAACTCCTCCTCCGAGGCCAGCGTCAGCATGGACCAGACCAACTCCGACGACGACCCGGTAAGCCATACATTGTATACTTGAGACATTCAGGACATAGGTGAATCCTTCCCACTCCCAACCAATCTCACGTTTGTCGACAAAATATCACTTATAGTCCGCGTCAAACTGCTAGTCCGCTCTGAATATAGAAATGAATCGCGACGCCATAGCAAATTTTATGACTACACCTGCTCGCAACAACTTCAGAGCCGACTAGCTGTTTGGCGATAACTACACTTTTTTCACTTTTAACCCTTACTTGAATATTTGAATGATTGACCCTTGATTGATTGATATTGACCCTCATTTGAATGATTGTGTAATAAAAAAATTAAAACCATGTGACAGGTAATATTTAAGTACATCAGATGCTGTAAAGTTGTCAAAGGGTTACAATGTGAAGTATTAAAAATATTATTTTCAGTGTGAGGAACTCAGCACATCTGGAGAGGAAGCTGGGCCCACGCCAAGGAAACAGAGCAAGCATCAGCGTGAACTAACAGGTAAATGTATCATTATATTCATGAACACTAAATACTTTTAAGATTATATTTGATAAAAAAAAATCTACCAGTTACAAATTTGAATACCCAGTAGTACTGTAATGTCTGTTTGAGGAAAGTTTTTGAAATATTTTTGTTACAATAACAGTTAAAATGGCAATATGGTTTTAGCTGAAGCAGAATGGCTTCGTGAGGGTGAAGAGCTTACGAAAAAAGAGTGTGCAGCTTTGAAGTCTTGTCAAAAGTAAGTTTTTGTTAATGTTGTTCACTTACATTTTTCAAACAAAAAATACACAATATTTTTTGCTCTAAAATATTTATTCACAGTTTATATGTTTGGAAAATGGATTGGACTCCAATGTATATAAATAGGTTTTATTAATTATATTTTTGTTTAACTTGCACAGAACTTAATATTTGTACATACCATTTTTCTTTATTTTAGGGTCGTCGTTTATGTTAGAGGTTTTTTTTAAAAGAAGTTCCGTGTAGAATCCTCATGGTATTTACTATTACCTGTACATCAAGTGATAGTTAATTTCTAACTTAAACAGGTAAAAAAATCATTACATCTGTCGAAATACTTCCTTCTCGTTCCAAGACGAGATTCGTGCCCAGCCAAGACATGGTATAATAATTACTATATAGTAAGAACGCGTCGTCGTTATATAATGACAATCATATCGTAGAGTGCGTAAGACTCATTCTTACAAGTTAGGTTAAGTACCATATAAAAACAGTAATAATACCCATCAATACGCCTCGTTACTCGAACTTGCATACCTCTAGCGGCTTAAGGGCGGGCGGAAGGCGCGGTCCGCCCCGGACCTCCGATCCTGGGAGGCCTGCGATCCTCGAAACACACTTGCTAAAAAAAAGGTCGTCAGTACCAAGCAATCTATGTAATGTGTATCACTCAGCGAAAAACAAACGTCAAAATGAAATAAACTTTATACACTTTTGGGGCCTCCATTCAAATTTCCGTCCCGGGCCTCCGACGACCCTAGTCCGCCACTGTTGCCTACACTTCTCTATAATATAACCCAACGTTTGCCCACCAGGCGCAGCAAGCGCGCGGGCAGCAGCGGCAGCGCGAGCAGCGGCGCGGAGGAGCTGCTGCGGCCGCGCAAGAAGAAACTCTACAAGAAGCGCCACAAGCCCGGCAAACCCAGGCATTTCCGTGAGTGCAGGGTCCATACGCCCTCGGGGACTTTCGTAATTTTTATTTTTAGAAATAGAACACTTTTATATAAACAAATGTAGTTTGAATAACGTATGTGTGCTATATATATTACCAATAGGTATAATAATGGTTGTTTTCGTGTTTTACATTAGTATGTCTATTTCAGCTGTCATATTTTCAATATAGTTATGCTGTATGTACAGGGACCCGTCGCTTATAATTGACGTTTGTATGTTTTTAACATGTTATATTTGTAATTTGTGCAGTGACAACACAACTGAAGGCAGCTGACCTGGCCGAGTCCGTGTCTGAAGTGGAAGAAGAGTCTTCCGGTAGTGAAACAGCGCACTGCCAACTGCTGTGCGATAATGTTGACGCCAGGTACGTGATAGTAGAGATTCACTATGGTAATGTATTTTTGAATGGTTTTAAGCTACACATCCTTTATTTTTTTAATTATTTAAATTCTCTTGGGGCGTTATATTTTTTCTCAGGTTTTCTTGAGTATTTAATCGGAAACATATTCTTCTTTTAAGTTGCGCCTGTGACTTACGGAAGATGGTTGTTTAAATTGTTTGGTTACTATAAGTGTGTTATGCACCACCACTGAACTATTTTTTATTTCAGATTTTACTCTTATATTCATGCTACTTATAAGATCGCAAGTACAACGACCTCGTGAAGATTACATAGTATTTTTTGTAAATCATTCACATACGGAACGTTCATCGTCGCTTATGTGAATGATTTACAAAAAATAACGAAACCAACGAGCTAACAAAAATAACGAGAGTAATTAACGGAGAATACATAAGAGTTTCCTATGAAAATACAGGCGGAGGTTAATGGAGCTCCGCTTGATGGAGAGCTACAAGCGGCGCGAGGAGGAGGAGGGCAGCGCGTCCTCCGCGATCTCGCCGCACTCGCACCGCCACCTGCCCGACCTGGACGAGGACGACTCCGCCTGCGAGGAGGAGCTGGCGCGCCTCGCTGCACAGGTGACACTCGGCATCATCCGTTGTTATATTATTATGGCACCGGTGAATTGATCACTTGTATACGTATAAATGTGCCATGTTTAGCGTATACAAGTGATCATATACATATACCAGTAAATTTTGTATCATGTATGGGTGTTTCCTTGGATGACTATATTTTATCGAGTACCAGGTCATTACTAGTTCCTATTAGAAATAAAATGAAAATTACATATTTTGGAGTATGGTGTTTGTGTATTGATCATTGTTTGAAAAATGCGTAAAAAAACAATAATATACATAAAACTTGTTACTTCAGGTAATTTGTAAGGTAATGTGTAAGGTGTACTACATGTATCCACATCAGTTTTACTATTTCGTATGTTTTTCATATTCATTTTACCAAATATAATAAAGTGTTTCCTGTTTTTATACATGATTAATAATTAGAACGGTCAGGCGCAGTGCCTGTCGGAGTACCAGTCCGCGAGCGCTCTGGCCGGCGTGGTGGTGAGCGTGGCGGCGGGCGTGGCGGCGGGCGTGGCCGCGAGCGTGGCGGGGGGCGTGGCCGGGGGCGGGGCGCCGCGGCCGCCCTCCCCCGTGGCGCCGCCGCTGCCCTTCAGCGTGGACGACGTGTGCCGCGCCGGCAACACGCTGCTGTGGGACCTGCTGCAGGACGGCGCCATTGTGAGTCGTATGACGACAGCTTCTCTTATTACAAAACTTTAACTTAACGAATTAACTTGCTCTAAGTAAATTCAAAATATTTGCAAGTGAGATGTACCGATTCATTTAAGATATCAATGAAGATCATTATGAGATTTTATTTCTAATATTTTTCCAATATTTTTTATATTAACATAATTTATTTCCTCATTTAATGACAATGCACACTACATGTTATGATTGCAGATTCCATCATACCACTTCACTAACAAAGTTATTAAACAAGTCTAAGACTAATATCAGCTTAATCCCCATTGTATTTTTCAGGAGCAACTTGGCGAGGGTTTGGCTCTAGAAGCAGAGAAAGCGCTGTGCGCTCTACTGTGTTTTAGCACAGATAAGTTCATTAGGATCAAGTTTATTGAAGGCTGTTTAGATAATCTCGCCAACCATCGGTACGTTTGTATCTATATCTAATTCTACACTTATATATACTTGTATATATTTATAATTTATGCCATATGTTTTATTAAATGTATGTTTTAAAATACTTTTATACTTTTTTATATTAGGTCGGTTGCTGTATCGCTTCGTCTTCTGCCGAAGTTATTTTCTTCATTCCAACAACTACGTGGGATGGATATGCATCAGGTACGTTATTTTTATTTCACGTAATTTTTTAGATATCTTGTATATGTGTCAAATTTGTCTTCTTTATTTATCTGTCGCTATAAATATGCAGATTTATGCCATATGATTAGGTTACAATTATCCGTACGCTCTTTCTATCTATTCATTTAATATAGTAAAAGTGAGCACAATGATTATGTGCGTATACGCGTCCGTATAAGCACACGTAAACGCACCCGATTCTTGTCATATACGTATATATATACGTATGTTTATCGTGCACAGGTGTCGTACGTTTAACGCGCCCGATTACTTAGCATACGTTTACATGTACGTACGTTTATCATGCACATGTGTCGTACGTTTAATGCACTCGATTACTTAGCATACGTTTACATGTACGTACGTTTAACGTGCACATGTCTCGTACGTTAAACGCACCAAACGTAGCATCCGTGTACATGTCCGTACGTTTAACGTGCACGTGTGCCGCATGTTTATCACGCTCGTGTGGTGTGTGCAGGTGGTGATGTGGGCGGAGCGCGAGCGCGGCATGATGCGGCTGTTCCTGGAGGACCTGCGGCACTACGTGACGACGCGGCCGCCGGACGCGCACTACGCGCACATCACGGAGCTCACCGTGCGCCTGCACTTCCTCACCGCGATCTTCTCGCCGGTCGGGTCGCCGCACCACTTCAGGTTCGTAAAGTGATGGATAACGTCCAAAGTCTGTGGCTATTTGGAAATTGAAATGTTTTGCTTACGTGTTTTAGATATCAGTGGTTGTAAGAAAGGTATGGGTAAGGCTCAAGTGTTGACTTTTATAAGTGTTTTGTAAAGAAATACAGTTAAATTAATGAACTTAACTATTGTATTCTTCATGTCTTAATTCAATCATGGGAAATATCCTGAGTGCACAAATAGTTATCAGAAATAGTTTGAAACGAACTATTTCTGATAATTTTTTCGTTTAAACCAAAATTAATTAAATTGTACAAATATTGTTGTGAATATGTAATTGTGATAAATTGTTTCAATTTTACTAAGACTTTCACTATTTTTGTTTGGTCTGAGACTATTACACACATGAAGGAGGTGAAATGATTTAATAACCTTAGCTTTTATGTGTCTAATTTGAATTGCAATCTAAAAAAACAATCAACTGTTGTAGAGGTAAACATATCCTAACACCACAAAGAAATGTCAAGTATTTACTAGTGCTAATTTGAGTCTAACGCGTCACGTCCACAGGTTAACAGTGGAGCAGGTGGAGGAGCTGTGGCAGTGCCTGGTGGTGCGCGGCACGGCGGAGTGCGCGGACTGCCTGTACTCTTGGCTGCTGTCGCACACCAAGTCGCCCGAGCAACACGCGCTCGGACTAGACGCGCTGCGCTTTCTCTACGTGGAGAAGATGCCCACGCTCGATCCTGAGGTGAGGATTTTTTATTTTGCATCATTTTTATAAAAGTCATGCTGAGTCCCGGGGCTAATTCCAAAGTTGTCTAGATACTTATATCTGTGTTTTTGGAGTTAAACCATTTTTGTCATCTTTGGTGTATACAAGTGTTCATTATGTTTTGAATTATCTTTTTGACACTTGCTTAGTAGTTTGAATTTGTTGCAAAAATATGTGTGCCTAAAAATTATACCGTAGTAATATTATCCATCTGTAAAACCCTAAAGAACCATTATTGGAGATACGCCTTTTTATTATATGCTATTTATCCGTCTGGTCGAAGACGACTCCTGTTTCCATTGTTTACGTGATCAACAGCAGTCATTGATGTTATCAGTCCGTTAAGCTTTATGTTTTTTTAGAAAATCAGCCTACT
The DNA here is from genome assembly GCF_041222505.1 of Epargyreus clarus. Taxonomy (NCBI): domain Eukaryota; kingdom Metazoa; phylum Arthropoda; class Insecta; order Lepidoptera; family Hesperiidae; genus Epargyreus; species Epargyreus clarus. Next base: position 7,878,845 of record NW_027332214.1, read on the forward strand.
AATTTAGATAGGAATGTCGATAACCATAGTATTAATACGTATGTGTTCGTTCCACAGACGATCAGCATAATGGGCCTGAGCCTGTACCAGCAGCTGTGCAACCTGGCGCGCATGGCGCTGGGCGCGGGCGACTCGCGCGACGCCGCGCACCCGCACACGCTCGCCATGGACCACCTCTGGAAGATCGCGCTGCGGGCCAACAGCACTGGTAACGATACGCTTCTCGCTTTATAATGTTTATGTATTTTAAAAATACCTATATAAGTTAATCTTGCAGTGAATTGTCAGATACAAAGGAGCCATCTTATCTTGAAAATGTTTTAGGTACAATATTAAATTTAATGATGCTACAAATTTCTTACAGATGTATCAATGGGCGCTATCCAATACCTAAACAGCTACTACATGGGCCAGCAGTTACAACAGGAAGACGATTTTGTCTCCAAGTGCATGTTCCATCTGTCGTCGGCAGCGGAACGACTTATATCAAAGAACCAAAACGGCGAATCGTCGTTGACGCCATCTATCACAACAGAGGAGACTAAGGACGAGGAAAAGTCGGCGGATAAACAGAACATTTACGAGCACATGACTGAAGAGGCCGCGTTGCAATGTATACAACGAGCGCTTTTATTGCTGAAGACACATTTAGATACTTTTAAACGAAGGTACGCAAAATACACATGTACAAACATCTTTCATAACTTAGATTTGTAGTTTACGCTAGACGTCGGTGGCGACGGCAATAATATGGCGCACGATTTTATATACGAGCTCGAACGTCATTCAATTGTTCCAGATACGGATACCACCTGCGGCGCTGGGCGCTAGCGGAGTCCGGGCAGTGGGAGGGCGGCGCGGCGGGCGCGGGCAGCGTGCGCGTGACGCTGCAGCCGGCGGGCGCCGGGCCGCGCGCCGTGCTCGCGCTGCACCACTCCGACCTGGTGGCGCACCTGCGCGCGCACGTGCACGTCTGGTGGGAGCGGCAGGTGGGTGGCCGGGGCGCTGCGGCGGGCACGGTGGGCGCGGGCAGCGTGACGGCGGCATTTCGTGAACTCTAGGGACTGGTATCCTCCGACCATCTGGAGGACTGAAAGTCTGTCCACGCAGCCTAGCACAGGTCACACAGAGGACCAAATGCTGCACCGCTGCCTCACGGCAGCTCAAAACCCCCGTGGGCAGTGTACCCACTTAGAGGAAATTGCCCGTGTAAGGAAGGGTTCCTCGAGGCCCGTATTACCTACGCCACGCGGCGAAGTCACACCGCTGCATAGGACGACCACTTTCGTTCTTCGGTAGCACTGTTGCGACGCTGGCGCTGGTATAAAATGTTCCCATGGCTACGTAAGAGTTAACAAGTGGTCATTAAATTTGGCAATATCTGTGTATTTACTAAATGTTGCTTCATTACTCTATTTATGTATAAACTTGATGACACATAGAAATCATCATGATATCGTCATATACGGAACACAAAATCTCTTTTTCAAAGTCTTAAAAATAAAGATTAAGTGTGAGTTCATAGTGTTTCCTTTCGATGTAAAAATGTATTTCTTATGCCTCATAATCACGAACCTCATGTACTTTCGTGATTGATAAAAAACCTGTATTATTTGTGCAGTGTTGCTAACAAGCTTGTTTCGTATTAGCATATTTTATTTTATAGCACTCTGTGACCTAAACCCGCATTTAAGCCACGCTTTTTCGTGTCCAAAGTAGCCGATTTTTACACTGTACGAATATCAATACACTACCCTCACAGTTGTAAAAAATAAACATCGCTATGAACGTTTCATGTCTTTTAAATGCCATTTAAAAATTAAAAGTGAGTAATGAGTATTTTGTTTAAAGCTATAATTATGTTAATATTTTATTTTGCATGTATTTATAAATATTTTTGCCATTGTGTATATACTAAGCAATAACATCACTATAAGACTAACTGTTGAGCTTTATCGAGTTTTATTGTTTGTTTTGACTGTGTATTTCGCTACACACCATAGTAGGAGATATTTAAATTAGGAATCATTATCAAAATTAGCTATAATACTACTCCAGTAGAATCTCGTCCAATTTGTTGTCGTATTTGTGGCATTCGGATTATCGAAAATTTGTATAATTGAGTTTATGAAGAAAAGCTATTAAAACCGATTTAAGAAGGTAATGTTTTTCGACTATATGTTTGTTACGTATGTTTTTTTTAATATAAGATAACATAGGCTATATTTTTAGCAATCGGGTTTTGTTTTTTATAGTAACTTTTTAGTTGCGATTTGGCGCCTTTCCGGAATTTAAATGCACATGTCACAAAAAATGTGACTGAAAAGAAATAAAAATGGACTTTATTAAATATTCTAAAGTTTAATTATTTATAAAATCAATTTTGAAGTGCATGTGGTTACTAAGAAAGTTTCTAAATTATAGATACAAGGAGAAGAAGGCGTCACTGCTCTTTCAACTGATGGCCCGTTGCGCATGATAACACAAGGTCAAGAGCTGACCATTGACTACGACGAGCGTTCTTTGTATGATATGGGGTTTAAAGATAATCAGGTGAGGGCTTTTAATAATAATTTAGGTAATATACTTAAATTTATTATAGTAATAGAAAACTCTATGTTATCTATGCAATATGTTTTACAGAAGGGTATGTTGTGTGTACTTTAAAATGACTGCTCTTTGCAAAGTTAATTAAGTTTAGTATAATAGAGAGAATAATATGCTTAGTATAAGTGTCTTTTTAATTATTAATACCAATTTTAGAATCCTCAGGACGAAATTTTCTCTTAACGGTTTCATAGTCAAACTTTTAGATCGATGAAACTCAGACTCAGACTTTCCTCAGACTCACGTTCCGTACCCAAAGGGTAAAAACGGAACCCTATTACTAAGACTTCGCTGTCTGTCCGTCTGTCGCAGGGCTATAACTCCGCAACCGTAACAGATAGACACATGAAATTTTTACAGAGGATGCATAACGGTGGCAGCTATAACAACAAATACTAAAACTAAAATAAAGTTGAATATTAAAGGGGGTCTCCATACAACAAACCGGTATTTATCGGCATTTTTTGATCTAACTCTTAAACCGTACTAAGAAGACGGTTTAAATTTTTACAATTCGTTTAATATTATAACTGGTATTATAATAAATACAAATAAAAACCATAAAACATATTTTATTATAGTTATTTTAATTTTATTGTACGTTGTTTACGTATTATTCATCATCACCCCAACGCCATCTATTGTTGCATCATATAACTTAGTATTGTTGAAAATAATAAAATGAATAAAATAAGTCAAAAATAATGAATGGTGGTACGGAAGCCTCCATGTACGAGTTCGACTCGTACTTGGCGAATTATTTAAATTCCATTTATGGATTTTCGTTATTGTAAAGTTTTTTACAAAACAAACACACGAGTGATTATATAAGTTTTTATTTGACGTACGGGTACCCACATAATGAACAAGTGTCTAACAGCTAGTAAAAGTATCTCATAATACAAAAAAACACACGTGTGTTTTTTTTGACGTACAGAACCCTAATAATAAATAGTCAGTAACCGGTGTTGTCATTCACAGCTGAGTGTAGAGTATTTTGCAAAATAAACACACGAGTGTTTTTATAAGCATTTTTGTTGAACTTTTGTTGAACCCTAACAATGTATAAGTGTCGTGGTCACCAGCTGGTGTTCGTGTCAGTGGGGGTGAGCGGTCGCGGCGCGTGGGCGGAGTGGCCGTCCGCGCAGCCGGCGCCGTCGCGCGCGCGCCTGCCCACGCTGCTGCTGCTCGACCCCGTCTGCTTCCACCAGCTGTTCACGCTCATGCAGGCGCTCGGCCAGATGAAGGAGGCCCGCGCGCAGGGGGTGAGGGTTGTCACTTGAGATATAGTCCGCGCCAAACTGCTAGTCTGAAGTTGTTGCGCACAACTACAAGCTTATATTCCGTAGCAACGTAAGGGTACACTAACGCAGGTATATACTCGTGTGCGCGAGTGGGCAGCTGACGGTTGTCGGGAAGGGTCCTGCGCTGTCTTCATCCCACTAATATCTACAATTTGCTATTCGACACGACTCGTTTCTATATTCAGAGCGGACTAGCAGTTTGCCGCGGACTATACTACTGTAGTGTGTGTTATGTCTAATGCCATCAAGATTCGTGATAGTGTGTGTATGTATGTTTTATGTCATTGTTGTATTTCTTTAATCAATTGTTAGCTTGAAGTGAATAATTAAAGCATTAAGTTATTATTTTCCCATGTGCATCATTGTAAGGTTCATAAAGAAAAAATAACTAAACAAATAAAATCTTGCAAATGTACTCAGTGATAACAATTAATACTGTAAAAATGAAAAAAAATAATGAGACTAATTTGTAGATTTGGTTTATACAAATATTTTACGTTTATTTGTCCCAACATGAATCACTTTGCACGATGTTATTTGCACAAATATAAGTCCTTGCATTTTATAACTTAAAAAGTATAACAACAACCCTCATTAAATTAACATAATATAAATAACAGTTGTTGTGGCTGTTACAAACTTCCTATGCCATAACATATACGAATGTGTTTATTGCATAGGCCTGTATCTAAGCAGGGTGCTTTATTGTATTTTCTTTTAATATTTTTGCATTCAAAATAATTCCCATTTAAAATTAAAAATATACATTCCAAAAGAAAACTATTAGTAACTAATATTACTTTCAGGAGCAAGTAGCGCATACGAAAGCGCAGTTATTGTCTCGTCGCGTGTGGGACATATTGCAAGCGGTTCCCCTGAACCCGACGCTATTGGAAGCATTTCAAAACCCGATAGAAAGCAAATTACCCGAACTCCTGGACCCGACCAGTCCGCAAAAGCTCATGTACTCCTTGCACATTATAGACAAACTGAGCTCAAACAATAATAGTCCTAATGTAAAGGATTCCACAGGAAGCAATGACAAGAGTAATGATGATAAAGGTTCAGCCGACAACTGGAACGAATTGTTTATAAAGAAAGGTGGATTGAGGCTCCTGTACGATATTATGATGTCTGGTGAGTAAATCTTTTTAGATTCACAATATACAAATAGGATTTTATGTGTTGTAACACATGTTGTGTTTTGTATAATGTGTATTTCATATGTTACATACATTTAGTGTATTTCTTGCTTGTGAAATATTTTTCTTTTATGTAGATTTTAATAAGTATGTATCCGTAATTATTTATCGCATATGCTTGTATTAAAAATATACATTTCAAAACAAAATTATATAAAATTTAATCGACAATAAAATATTTCTTGCCTATAGGTAGTGCTTCAAATAAAGTTTCTCGTGTTTACGTCAATCGTGCATTTTGTTATTTTCGTTACATAATTGTAAGAATGTTTACAGGTGTGTTACAAAGGAGCGACGACAGTGAGTGGAGACAGGACTGCCTCGCGCTACTCCTGCAGCTGCTCTGTCGGATCGGCACATTGCCCGCGACGGATCCCGCTCAAAATCCCAAGCTGCATCCTGTAAGTGTACTCAATAATTGATCATAATATTTAAATCAGTGTAGGGCAATGCTAGATGCGTTATTAATTATTTTTTACACGATTAACATAACCTAATAATTATTTAAATCGCATCAGGGTACCAACTTCCAAAATAAATCTTTGTTATTTTTCCTCATGTCGTTCAAAAATTGATTAAATAAATAGGTATTTTTTTCACAATCGTAAATCAGCCTTTTCGGTTAAATTAATTTACAAAATATTACATACCTATTGAGGCAGATTTTTTTCGTATATCGCGTTAAAATGGTCTTCCAGGTAACCATTGAAATCGTTTATTTTCAGGCCTTACTGTCATTAATGAGTGTGGAGGAGACCACGGAGAGGCTAATATCTATTCTTTGCGAAGCAGCGACGGTTAAAGAACCAACCACATATAAGACTGGATTTTGGGGGAGAGCTCAGGTTTGTATTTTTTAAGATTTTCGTATCCATATAATAATATTAATTTTGGTTAACATAGTATTGGAACTGTGATTTATTTTAATAGTATTAACTCAATTTTAAATGTACATTGATTTATATTTGCACAGTCGCCACAATCATATAATACTGTGTTAAACTGTCTTCACAAAAAAAAATCTGTATCAAGTCGGAAATCTCCATAAACAGTACAGTATGTATGTAATAGTATAGGCACACATGGCGCGCCTATATAATTTTATTTTGTTCCACTCTTTGTTTGGTGAACCTAAACTGATAAGGTGATAAGTGTTCCTAATTTAAATTAATGTGTGTGTGTATGTGTGTGCGTGCAGGTGGTGCAGCACGCGATGCGCATGTGCGTGTGGTGGGCGCGCGGCGGCGGCGACGCGGTGGCGCTGGCCTGGTCGCTGCGCCGCGCCGCGCCCCGTCTGCTGCTCGACGATGCCGACCCCGCCGTATGTCACTCAAACCCTTTATTACTTGCTCATACTCTCTGCTTCGTTTAGTCTCTTTCTTTCTGTTTTCACAATTTTCACTTTCGTTTCCAATTTATCGATTGTTATTTTTATCAGTCTCTTTTATGCTCACACGCTCTCGTATCTCTCTTTAGAATTTGATTTTTATAAGCAACACTATCCGATTATGGAATACTACAGGTGTCATTCCCGAATAAAGATTTTTTTTAATTTTTAAAAACTTAATGATGTAGCTTTAATTTTTCAATAATCGGAAACTACATGTTTCCGATTTCACCATCCAGGCCCACTTGACTCAATTTATCTTACTCTCAATGTATTTCGCAATCTATCTTATTCATTCAGTCAGTATCACGTTGTAATCGTAAGCGTAGCGTTTTGAAATATATTACTATGTAACATTTTAAGATAATATAAATTCAGATAGTAGTGTACAAACGATATTAAGAAAATTTTATATTTGATCTTTAACTTCAGTCTAAGATCGGATAAGCCAAACTATATACAAAATCCTTTTCTGCATTCTATTTCCCCTTAAAAAAGTAATACCAATAAAATGAAATGTACTGATTTAATCTATGTTTCACAACTCAGGTGCGTCGCGAGGCGGGCACGGCGCTGTACCGGCTGTGCGCGGGCGGCGAGGTGGCGGTGCTGGCGCCGCTGCTGCAGCTGCTGCTGGAGCACCTGCCGCGCGCCGCCGACATGCGCCCGCACCACCCGCACCATCACAACGAGGTCGGTCGACGTACAACATACTCAGACAAAATCATGTGATCATTGTGATATATATCTTTACTTTAGTTAAAGGCGAGGAAAGGAGGGAGGGATTGAGTGAAGCTTTTAAAGAGTTTTGACGTTAATTTTATGTTGATGTTACAATTTCAACTATTTCTATGTATAAGCAAAGGCAAAACAATTCAGTACCCTTTACTCGTAGCAGGAGGATGGTTTGCGTAGAAATGTGTGAATTGACAATAAAATAAAATTTTGAACAATCTGTAAAAAACTATATAACGCTGTGGTGCCACTTACTATCCGTATTTGTAACATTTTAGGAAATGAGTACCTAAAGCTACAAAAATTAAACAAAATATGAATAGGAAATTCTAAAGGTAATTGTTACGTTGTTACTACAGGTAGTACACCATCATGCGGAAGAGGGAAAAGAGCCATACGGACCAGCGTGCCGAGACTACTTTTGGCTTGTTTGTAGACTTATCGATGGTCTTCCTGAAGATTTCTTCAAAGGTAAGTAAATCTTTCAATTTTACACAAGTAATAGAGATAGGTAGATAGAGATAGATAGTAAGAGGTATAAAAAATATTATGAAGTTGCTATCATGCAATCCTGATAAATTACCTAGATCTTATTAACACGCTTTTATTAGCTTGGGTTGTATCTATGTATGTATGTATGTATGTAACGGCATGTTTGAGCGTAATTTTCACCAACTTCCACAACTCTGATTAATTTGAAACTTTGTACACATATCGTGCATTTTACTGCGGTTCATAACTATTCTCTCATAGATAATTGCCAATAGAATGATTGTAACATCAAGCACACCACGCTTTTTACTCTGAATTGAATCTCTTTACTCCTAAACTCTTTGTCATTAAAAAATATTTTCTAGTTTTTAGTTCGATTAGCAATAAAAGCGTGATTTTTTAAGTTTTTTTAAAGTATTATTTATTTAACGTATTGCTAAGATATCAATATGAAACAATTGTTGTAAAAATTTTACGGATTTTTTTATGTAGAGGGCGCCACATCAGAAGACAGCGGCGCGCCTGATCTCAACGAGCTATGCGAACAGATCCGCTCGTCTTTAGAAAAACGTGAGATTATAGAGAAGCGTACGGAGCCCTGCACGCCGGACGACGGGCTGTACGGACAGCTCAGTCTGCTCACGCATCTCGTCAAACATCCCCTAAGGTTCAAGACCTCTGAACAAGGGACCAGGACTTTGGAAATGGTACGTAACTATGTTTATAAGGTTTACTAGTCTTCTTATATGCGAAAATAGTCTCATACTTGCCGTTATCATAATGTGCAGTGTAAGGAAATGTAGTTTAAATGTAATTATTTTTTTATGTTTGCGGAAATCAAATTCCACTTTAATTTATAATCGGATTTTAATTTGCAAAGCGACATTGGTTGAACTTTAAATAACTGTTATATGTATAACACAGGTGTTCGGTTTCCTGTTCGACGTGCCGAACCCGGAGCGGCGCAACCTACCTAAGTGCAAGTCGCAGAAGTCACGCGCGGCCGCGTACGACCTGCTGGTGGAGCTGGTCCGTGGCGCGCCCGACAACTACATGGTGCTGCACCACAAGCTCATGGAACACCATAAACCTGGTCAGTGGTCAACTGTATAGTTAATTAAATCTTAGTTATCTATAATATGTAATAACACACTCTTTTGCAGGTGTTCGAAACAAGCTGACATGGTCATACAACTTAATATTTAATGTTCAACTTATAAATCTTGTGGAGACCTGTTCATTGTACATTGCGTGTGTACGTGCTTCGCAGGTCCGTCATCGTCGTACCCGTGGGACTATTGGCCGGCGGAGGAGTCGCGCTCGGAGTGCGGCTACGTGGGGCTGGCGAACCTGGGCGCCACGTGCTACATGGCGTCGTGCATGCAGCACCTGTACATGATGCCGCAGGCGCGCGCCGCCGTGCTGCGCGCCGACCCCGCGCCGTGCCGCCACGCCGCCACGCTGCACGAGATGCAGCGCATGTTCGCGTACCTCATGGTACGTAGCGCACCGCACGCCGCCACGCTGCACGAGATGCAGCGCATGTTCGCGTACCTCATGGTACGTAGCGCACCGCACGCCGCCACGCTGCACGAGATGCAGCGCATGTTCGCGTACCTCATGGTACGTAGCGCACCGCACGCCGCCACGCTGCACGAGATGCAGCGCATGTTCGCGTACCTCATGGTACGTAGCGCACCGCACGCCGCCACGCTGCACGAGATGCAGCGCATGTTCGCGTACCTCATGGTACGTAGCGCACCGCACGCCGCCACGCTGCACGAGATGCAGCGCATGTTCGCGTACCTCATGGTACGTAGCGCACCGCACGCCGCCACGCTGCACGAGATGCAGCGCATGTTCGCGTACCTCATGGTACGTAGCGCACCGCACGCCGCCACGCTGCACGAGATGCAGCGCATGTTCGCGTACCTCATGGTACGTAGCGCACCGCACGCCGCCACGCTGCACGAGATGCAGCGCATGTTCGCGTACCTCATGGTACGTAGCGCACCGCACGCCGCCACGCTGCACGAGATGCAGCGCATGTTCGCGTACCTCATGGTACGTAGCGCACCGCACGCCGCCACGCTGCACGAGATGCAGCGCATGTTCGCGTACCTCATGGTACGTAGCGCACCGCACGCCGCCACGCTGCACGAGATGCAGCGCATGTTCGCGTACCTCATGGTACGTAGCGCACCGCACGCCGCCACGCTGCACGAGATGCAGCGCATGTTCGCGTACCTCATGGTACGTAGCGCACCGCACGCCGCCACGCTGCACGAGATGCAGCGCATGTTCGCGTACCTCATGGTACGTAGCGCACCGCACGCCGCCACGCTGCACGAGATGCAGCGCATGTTCGCGTACCTCATGGTACGTAGCGCACCGCACGCCGCCACGCTGCACGAGATGCAGCGCATGTTCGCGTACCTCATGGTACGTAGCGCACGCCGCGTGCCGCACGGCGTCTTGCATGCAGCACCTGTACCTGATGCCGCAGGCGCACACTGAATCCTGCATGGAGTGCTGTTGTACCTAGTGCTGCAGGAATGCTTCCAGACAACGCGCGGTTAAAATCGCTGCAGTAAAATAATAATGTACCCTCACCCACCTAATTACACCAATGGAACAGGGCAGTATATATCGTAGTACTACCTTCAAATAACCAATCACTCATTTTATCGTTAAATTTAATTTGTAATTAAAAGAAATATGATATAATTCGTTTATGTCATAGATTTTCCAAAACGTAAAAAAAATAATATACCAATTTATATTTATTAATAGGAGAGTGAGCGCAAAGCCTACAACCCGCGGAGCTTCTGCAAGGTGTACCAGATGGACCACCAGCCGCTGAACACGGGCGAGCAGAAGGACATGGCGGAGTTCTTCATCGATCTGGTCTCCAAGCTAGAGGAGATGACTCCTGAGCTCAAGAAGCTCGTCAAGACGCTGTTCTGCGGCGTGCTCAGTAATAACGTCGTGTCGTTGGTGAGTGATTAATATGCATATACACAAACATTCACATTCACGAAAATATTTCTTACATTATTAGGTACATTTACATTACATATAGAAGGAGACCTGGTTTATTGCCCACTGTAGTACATAAATACGAGTCCAATCTAAGCCCATAAATTACGATTAATATTAGATTTGATTAGGTTACATTGTAATTGTTTTATGTAGTTGTTCTCATTGTTTTATCGATGTTCTTTATATATTTTGAAATGTAATTCGTTCTATATTTTAAAAGTTCACATGTAATAAAAAATATTGTTGTGACTTTGTGTCCATAAAGAATATAATCCAAATTGACAGCATTTATATTGTCCTCTCGCTTATTTTTTAATATTAGTACATGAGACACGTATAAAATTTTTAGATTACACTCTTCACGAGAAACACACAAAACCATTTGGGTTACATCCTTTATTGATCCAAGTCACACCAAGTATCGTTTTAATACGTCCTATATTGATCCAAGTTACACTAAGGATGCTTGACGCAGGACTGTCCGCACGTGTCGCGCACGCTGGAGGAGTTCTACACGGTGCGGTGCCAGGTGGCGGACATGCGCAACCTGCACCAGAGCCTCGACGAGGTCACTGTGAAGGACACGCTTGAGGGCGACAACTGCTACACGTGCTCGCATTGCTCCACCAAAGTGCGCGCTGAGAAACGGTATGTAAGCTCTACTACCTGTAGATATATGAGTTATTGTTTTAATGTGTAATTTACAGCACGTTTCTATATCGATTTAAATATAAAAAGTGTAAAAATCATTATGGCTCCTAAGTATTATTTTTTCCACGGATCCTGTTTTCAGTAAACTTTAATTTAACCCCATGTTAATCGGAACAAACCATTAATATTCGTGCAACTAACAGAAATTCATTTTGAAATTTGTTTGAATCGTTTCAAAGAATGTTCTGCCCATTCGGGCATTAATATTTTAGGTACAATAGTGTACGATTTATGATACAATTAGGCTTCAAATTACATAGTAGAGTAAGTATGTGTTATTTGTCGGTAAGAAAATTAAGTAATTTTAATAGTTTGAAGTTCTCCAACCCTTTTTTAACCAGTCTCGTGGACCTCTAACAAAGTAAACATTTAAATTAGAGGCCAAACTATACTTATGCCATATTACACTCATAATATACTCCATATAAAACTCATCAAACTAACCCTCGTAATATCTCTAGCGACAAAAAATCTGCAATTTTTAACTGCATTTATTCTCCCAGGGCGTGTTTCAAGAAGCTGCCGCGGATACTGTGCTTCAACACGATGCGGTACACGTTTAACATGCTGACGATGCTCAAGGAGAAGGTGAACACGCATTTCTCGTTCCCGATGCGGCTCGACATGTCCGGATATGTAGAGAAACACCTCATGCCGGCACAGTATCAAGGTAATTTGTTATATTACTTTTTACTCTTGTTATACTAGCACTTTAGTCACTGGTTCTCTTGCCTTCAGAAGTTTTCGTTTATCCCTCGGGAATGGACGTTTTTCGGGTTAAAAATACCCTATATCCTTTTTGTGGATACTAGAAATGTGTGTATAAAATTTCATGACAATCAGTTATTTAGTTCAGGCGTAAAAGTATAACAAACAAAAAATAAACTTACATTTGCATTTATAATATTAGTTAGGATTACATTTTACTTTGCTAATAGTTGAATAACGCAAAATTAAAATGTTTACATGTAACTGTTGACGTGTCTATGTTTCGTTTCAGACATAAGTACAAGTTTGTGTTGAACATGAATTATGTTACTTTTTTATTTTACAGAAGAAAAACGGAAATCCGAAGAACTTAAGAAGGAAAGCGAAGGTGGTAGTACTCCAGAAGGTGAAGACAACTCTGAGACTGAAGAATATTATGAGTAAGTTAACTATTTATTGGCAAATAAAAAAAATATAGTAGATATTCATGTAGGATTTAATTCTATAAATGTGACCAAAGAAATTTAAAGTCAATAAGTAATACTCCTTACGTCTATTTTTTTTTCGTCTCTAAATAAAACTCCTTTCGAATCGGTAGTTACACTTAATTGTCTAATAATAAAACTACAAAGACTAGACCTGCTAGACATAAGTTGTTGTCCTGGGATGCCATTCGAAGAAGCGTCGTGTACTCGATACTTCTGTCCGGAGGTCCGACAGCTTATGAAGTAGGACACGCGTCTTCGTCGGAGAAAGTCTTACGTCACTCTCCCACTAGGTACGAGTTGATCGGCGTGACGGTGCACACGGGCACTGCGGACGGCGGCCACTACTACTCGTTCATCCGCGACCGCGAGCACGAGCACGCGGACCGCTGGCTGCTGTTCAACGACGCGGAGGTCAAGCCCTTCGACCCCGCGCACATCGCCGCTGAGTGCTTCGGCGGGGAGATGACGGTAATGTAGACGGTTGTGGGTGGAGCTGCGGGATTGGGGTATCTGTTTTTTTGTGTTGTGTTATGCAAGGTTAGTGAGCCTGAGTTAACAGTTATAGCCTTTAAAAGGTATAGCGGAATTTAGTACCCTTCGTTGGGGGTTCGGGCATTCAAATTTCAGGATTTTTGTAATTATTTGCATATATTATAGATGAATAGTGAAACAATGAAAGTTTGTGTGAAAACCTATATGCCTGAAAGGAGTTTTTCAAAAAAATCATAAGCATGTGGAGTTTACGATATTTGACCAACAAAGTGAACTGTGCTCGGAAAATCTCTCCTCTTCAGACAGGAAAATAGTGTCCATCCATAAGACAATAATAGGTTCAATATAGTGAAATTTTAATGTTTTATAATCACGCTATGTATCTTAAGCGTGTTATTTCTACAACCTTCCAACTAAGGTGAAACCAATTCACATATACATTCGTGCGTTTTCAGAGTAAAACATACGACTCAGTAACGGATAAATTCATGGATTTCTCGTTCGAGAAGACGAACAGCGCGTACATGCTGTTCTACGAGCTGAGCCCGCCGCGGCCGCCGCGCGGCTCTGATAGCGGCCAGCTGGAAGAAGCGCAGGTGAGTTGGAATTCTAGGAATATTGTGATTGATTTTTATATTTTTGACCTTACAATATCTTTTATAGTATAACAGCAATGTCTATAGAGTATTAGCAGTGTGCATGTATATTTTGTGTATTTTTAGACTTTTAATATGTATTCTACCATGTCATAAATTGAATTCAAAAATGCTAAAAATCAACGTTTTGCCACATTCATAAATGATTATAATAAACTTTGTCCACGGTTTAAGTTATTAAATGAACAATAAGTGATTGAAATTTTTGACCAGTCTTTCATCAAATTTAACATATAATCGCTAGCATGATTCAAACAAATATTTAACACATGAAGTTGAAATCATATTTATCGTTCTGACTAATATATTTATATAGATATTTTTTGTTATCCAAACTAAAAGATTAGTTCAAATGTCAGTTTCGCATATGTCCACAGTCGTCAACGGCGGAGGAGAGTCCCAGTCCGTCGGTGGAGCGGCGCAGCAGCGACCCTCCGCCCGCCATCGCGCTGCCGCCCGACCTGCTCAAGTGGATCTGGGACGACAACATGCAGTTCCTGCACGACAAAAATATCTTCCAGCACGCTTATTTCACGTTAGTATAATAATAATAATAAAATAAACGCTTTCTACACTCACAGCCCCATACCCTACTACTATACTATATAGTACCCGACTTTTTTTTTCAGAAGTATACTTGTTGATCTTATTGTTAGTTGTAGTCTTTAAAGTTTGATGTCCTAACTACTAAATCTGATTAGCTATGTAACCTCGTTTTATGCACTTTTACGTATGACCGTAAATTTAATATTTGTAGGTTCATGGGCCAGATGTGCAGCTCGGTGCCTCAGTCGCTGCTGACGCTGCGGCCGGAAATCACAGAGGTGGCGGCGCGCCTCTCCACGTCATTCTTCATCGAGACATTCATACACGCGAAAGAAAAGGTTCTATATGATATCCCATTATTTATGAGTAAACTAATATCATCATTGAATGTATAAATTTTGTTATGTAACAGTTATGATTCTTAAATATTTTAATGTCGATGTTTTTAAGTTATGAAAATCTAATTATTCACATAAAATTGAACTAAAAGTATAGGGCACTAGTGTTTATGGTTGTATATTTTTTTTTAATTTCTTGAGATATATTTTGCCTATATAGCCAACAATGGTGTCATGGGTGGAGTTGGTGACGAAGCAGTTCAACTCATCTGCGGCGGCGTCCGAGTGGTTTCTAGGACACATGGCGGACGACACCTGGTGGCCCATGCAGGTACGAACACTTTAAAGCTATATACGTATAAAGGTAAAGAAAGACGTACCCTATCTTTTTAACTTTTAACAGAACAGCCCCATTTTTTACATTTTTAGATATACCTATATCTAAAAATGTAAAAAATGGTTATATATGGTATATATGGTTAGGTATGTAATGCGGAATGACATAAAACTTGATTTTATTTTGAGGACGCAAAGTTTCGTGCAAGTGATAGTGCACTTTCCAATTAATTTTCTGTGTATTTATACCACTCATTTACTTTTATTGATATAACATATTGAAATTAAAATGTGTCATGTTTGTTTATAGGTGCTAATAAAGTGTCCGAATCAGATGGTCCGGCAAATGTTTCAGAGGCTATGTATGCACGTCATACAAAGGCTGAGGTGAGTTTACAATAGATTTTGTATAATACAGTTAATAAAATTATAAAGTTATAAATAAAAAAATATAATGTTAAATTTCTTTTTGTTTTCTTAAGCGATGTTAGAGGAGAATAAAATTATAGTATTGAAAAAATAATCGTTCAATTAAATCAATTGATATTTTTTTCCAGATCTAGTCATTGTGCCTTATACCTGCAAGGTATGGAAGAAGGCGAGGATAATAGTAAATTGGGGGAAGCGAGTTGTGTTACTAGGTTTATAAGAATGTTGTTATCTTTGGTGAGTTAATCATTTGATTATTATATAAATTTCTAAGTAAACTGCAAGTCTCTTTGAAATAGCAATCTAACTTTAAAAAAAAAAAATAACGGTATGCATGACATTCGGTTAAGTTGCTTTTAAATTTTGTACTTAAAAAATTAAATTATGCTTTATAGTGATTTTTAGGTAAATATTTGAATGAAGTGGCAAATGCGTGTGAAATAAATTGCTTATTGATGATATCTTTTTAATAAGGTATATAGTACATGCGATTGATAATTTCGTTGTAGATGGAAAACGGAGCGAGGTCGCACTTGCGACACCTGACGGAGTACTTCAGCCTGCTGTACGAGTTCAGCAAGATGGGTGAGGAGGAGGGCAAGTTCATGTTGCGCATCAATGCCATCTCCAGCATGGTCAACTTTTATCTCGGGCAGAATTCCTCTACGGTTAGTATATGTAGTGAAAGAATGTGTATGGGGAACGGAAGGGTTATTAAATTGCATTAAGAAAGCGATGTTTTGTCGATCTTTCTTCGAAAATCCAATGAATTTTAATTGTCATGCTAATGTAATGCTATTTTTCCAGGTTTTATGATTTCTGGTTTATTTTATTTTAAAATTTTCATTATTCATTTATTAATAACAATTGTAATTTGTTTTGAAAAGTATAATTATAAAATGCTTAAACGTTTCTTTTAATACTTTTATTATACTTTCATAATAAATGAAACATAATGAATAATAATTGATGTTTAATAACTATGTTGAAGTACAAGCATATTTAGCATCGCGTAACATTCGCGTAAATTCGCGTAACATCACCGTCGTAAGACATATAAGCACAAGCAAATTAATAAAATGGCTAAGTGCAAGTCGAACTCGTATACTCGCGCAGGGTTCCATACCATAAAAAAATTCATATATTTTATTTTTGATATTTGTTTTTATAGTAGCTGTAGTGGTTATACTTTTTAGGGTTCTGTTTTTGCCCTTGGGTTACGTAACCCTATAACGTCGTTCAAGCTAAAGTTTACGAGCGTAACGCGATGGTTTCCAGGGCGAGTCCCCCGCGGAGGAGGCGGGCGGCAGCGGCGAGGGCGGCGACAAGCTGCGGCCCGGCGCGCTCGACAAGATGGTGGCGCTCGCCGCCGGCCTCGTGGAGCGCTCGCGCGACTCCGCCGGGCACCTCGCGCTGCCCGACTGCGACGCGCGCGCACTCATACACGCCAAGGTACGGGGGATAACATCGTGGTCATCATCGTCACCTTCACCATCGTCATGGTCGTCACGATCATCTTAGTACTTGTCAAAAAGTCATCATCATCGTTACCTTCACCGTCGTCATCGTCATCACGATCATCTTCGTACTTGTCAAAAAGTCATCATGATCGTTACCTTCACCGTCATCATCGTCATCACAATCATCTTCGTACTTGTTAAAAAGTCATCATGATCGTTACCTTCACCGTCATCATCGTCATCACAATCATCTTCGTACTTGTTAAAAAGTCATCATGATCGTTACGTCCACCGTCATCATCGGCATTACGATCATCTTCGTACTTGTTAAAAAGTCACCAACATCGTTATCTACATCATATCACGATCGTTATAATCGTTAGCATGTTCATCGTCGTTATAATCATAGTCAAAATCGAGATCATTTACGTTTTATGATTAAGATACAGTCTTTGCCATTGACGACACTATCATCGACATCGTTATCATCGACGTTAGTATGGTCATAATAATCATCATCCAACAATTAATATTCCACTGCTGGACAAAAACCTTTCGTATGAGAAAAGTTTAGAGAAATACTCTACCTGGTAAAATAAAGATTTGACATGCGTTTTATTCATACAAAATACCGTTTGCATTCCAGGGGTTTCCTTTCATCTACCAGCAAACACGGGACTGTTTAAACTTGCAGCAGACGCGCTCGCTGATATTCGCGCTATGTCGGTGGAACGAGCCGCTGGCTCAGAAAATCATCAATATGATCTTCCAGGCAATCGCTAAGCATTCGGAAGTGAGTTCTTGTGCTAAATGTTTTTTGTTTTCTTTTCTTTTCCTTTTTTTTTACAAATTCAATCTTAGTTGCTCGTTCTTTTTAGTTACGTTGACGTCTGTTTATAATTTTGCTTCAAGTTAGGATACTAGATTTAAATTTAAAAATTGCGATGAAATAAAAATAAATGTTACTACGACAAGTGAAACTTTGAAATTAATGAACTGAATTCGGAACGTAGTTTCTAGTAACGCTCCCGTGACTTCCCGTCACCGAGGGCCGCTAGAGCTAACCTAACTTACGATTGTCGATAGCAGACGCACCGACTCGCATCGAATGGTAGGTACCGGTACATATAATCATAATCGTGCGTGGAACGGCGGTCGCAGAACTGCGGCGCGTTTTTTAAGTTGCTGACGCTGCTGGTGGAGGGCAGCGGCGGCGGCGCGGGCGCGGGCGGCGGCCTGCCGTGCTTCACGGCGCTGGTGCTGGCGCGCCTGTGGGACGCCGCCGACGCCTGCCCGCACGCCGCGCTCGAGTGGCTCGCGCTGCAGGTGATGTATCTACTACATATTTTACTTTTTGACTTATCTCTACATTTTATGTTTACTTGGTGATTGATATTTTTTGTATGATTCTTTCGAAATAAAAAAGTGGTTTAGTTCAATAAGCGTTAAAAATTAGATGTTTCGTAACTTACAATACGCTTTGCTTCGAAATTTTTTTCGTGTTTGCTGTGTTATTGCAAAGTTTAAAATCTTTTTATGTTTTCTTTTAAACAAAAGTTAATATAAAAGAAAACGGTAATTATACAATTTCGACTTATATAAAATAAACAACTCAATAGTTACTAGTACATTAAAAAAAAGACAAAATAACATTCTGCTCAAAGTGTCACATAGTTTGCAATGACGTTATACGAATTGAAAGAAAAGGAAGAAAAAAGAAGTAACTTTATTCTAGCTTGTATAATATGAAGAGAAATTAATAATACGTGCCAGACGCATTCAAATTGCTAATGCTAAATGTCAACACTACTACCTGTTACGGATTGATATCATACGTGGTGTTCGACGCAATGAAATTGCTAATGTGTAAATGTCAACACTACTACGTGTTACGTGTTGATATGATACGATGGTGTCCCCCGGGCGGCGCAGGTGCCGCGCAACAAGGCGGCGCACGCGTGGGCGCTGCACACGGCGGACCGCTGGCTGGAGGCGCAGCTGCTGGCGGCGGGCGCGGCGCGCGTGCGGGCGGCGGCGGCGCTGCTGCTGGTGGCGCTGGTGCCGTCGCAGCACTTCCGCGCGGGGTACGCGCGCGCGCGCCCGCCGCCCGCGCACCCGCACAAGATGCCCGAGCCCGCGCATCTCACGCTGCACCAGGTCGGCATTATATTATTCAGTAGCAGTACCCACGGCTTCACCCGCTTTTTGTGAAATCATAATAAAATATGTATAGCCTATAGTAATCCTGAATAGTGTAGCTTTCTGATTGTGAAAGAATTTTCATGATCGGTTCAGTGTTTCCGAAGATTAGCTTTTACAAACAATCAAAGTTACAAACTTTATATTTTTATAATATTAGTATAGAGTATAGATTTTTTTGCCCGACGACGGAAGGTTATGTTTTTCGAGCGTATGTGTTTATGTCTCATTCTTTGGAACACCCTACAGCCCAAACTGTTTAAAGGTGTTTATAATTACTAATTTCGATTAACACACTATATGCGCAATGCAGAATCAAATGAAAATCGCCTAACTTATACTCTCCGTGGTATCATTTGTATTACCTGTTTTATATTAATTTGAATGCACTACTTGTTTCGCCTATTGCTAAACAATCTATTACGTTATATATCAATACATCTATTACGATTCTTTGTTATTTACTGAAAACAAGCATTAGGAATTTCTTTTATACAGCTTGACTTTTTCACAGGTGTACACGATGCTGCTGGCCAAACTGAAAGCGGCGCGAAAGTACACTGACATAGCGTCACATGGCACTATGAAACTGACTGCGTACTTTGGCGTCATGTCTTACTGTGTAGTCGGCAGAGGAGAGAAGTTGTTGGTAAGTAATCTTAATTGTGTATATTATGTCCTTAGAGCCAGAAGCGTACCAGCGACTTATAAGTAGAAACCGAGGAATAATACTTACACCGTTTTATTTGTGTGAAATGTCCTGTGAAAAGATAAAACATCTATATCTGTACTGTTTGTTTTAGGCTAATTGCTACTTTAAAGGACTATGTTTGTCACAAACAAATTCAAGCTCTTTTTATTTTAAATCAGTAAGCTTGCGTGGAATATAACATTTTGAAACATCAATCATATTACACTTATTTCATTATTATTGGAAAACAAAGTGTACATATTGCTTCCAATCATTATTAATTCCAACAATAATATCAAAAATACACAGTTCGGCGCGTACTTCAACGACCTATGGGACTTATACCACCCGGGTATATCGGAGCCGTCGGTAGCGGTGCACCCCAACAAGCAGGCGCTGCTCACCTTCTGGCACGCCGTCTCCGTAGACTGCCCGGAGAACGTGCAGATCGCGATCAACAACCCCAGAGTGAACAAGCACTTCGCCTTTAATTATATACTGTGAGTGTTTTTGGAACCTATGGTTAGCATGGACAAAGTACTAAATAGACTGCTAACTGCTAGACTGTCAATGTTGTCTAAAATTATCTTAGCGTTTCGCTGTTTAATATTTTTGTTGATCTCATTTAATAGGTGCAGTAAATGCTTATAGCTAAGGGTAGACTGCGACTGTTATCTGACTTTACATTAGTTATTTGTGTGAAGTTATATGTGTTTTTTACACATGCTTACAAATTTTGTTGGTCTCCTTTATTGCCAGTTTTACATACAACTTTGCGATTAAATATACCACAATTATTAATGATTATGAACAATTGAGTATGTATTAAAAGTTGGTATGGTGTTATTATATACAATCTTATAATATTAAATTGAAAGATTATTATGCATGAATAGTTATAATCTGTTATGATTGTTATGCGTTTTGTTTTTGCCTTGAAATTATTTGTATAGTAAGTTTAATATATGCTTTATATATCAGTACATTTTGCTGTCTGTTTTAAAATAATTTTAGTAAATAAGTAGCAATTAGTTTATTGGATATAAAAGTTATTTATCTATATTTTTTGCCTCTACGTCCCTTTGTATCTATCTATCTATGTTTGTGTGTGTGCGTAGTGCGGACCACGACGACGGCGAGGTGGTGTCGTACAACCGCGCGATGCTGCCGCCGTACTACGCGCTGCTGCGGCTGTGCTGCCAGCGCTCGGTCACGTTCGCGCGCTCGCTCGTCACGCACCAGAACGTGCACTGGGCGTACAGGAACATCGCGCCGCATGCGCATCTGTACCCCGGCGCTGCGGACGAACTGCTAAGGTATATTTATAGTTATGTTGTGTATGTAGGGTGAAGTTTTTATCATGCGTTTGTGAAAAAAGTGTTATCGTAAAAACGAGCATTTTTCTTTAGTTTGACATAAATAATTGCTTCCCAGAATTGGATCCTTATAAGCGACACTATCCGATGATTTAATAATACGGTGCGCCCTTTTTTTTCTAAAACGATCTTAATTTTCCGTTGAGAAACAGACTTTTTAAAATCTAATGATACCGTTTGATTTTTTTTATCAAAATCGGCCTCGTATCTCTATTAAGCATTTTTCGTTAATCCTTATAGTCTCGGATGTCACTATCCACGCGCAATTAAATAATTCACCCTATAAAAATCTGCTAATATAGTGTTCTAGTTTAAATTTTTAGTTTTCCTTTAAAATTGACGAATGCTACGTGTAGTATTTACCTAAAATGTATTAAGAATTATTGGTCTTACATTTAGGTGAAATGTCTTTATAATCATTGAGTGGACCTTGTGTCGTTATTATAAGCAAGTGTCGTGTGTTGTCAGACTGGCGCGCATCCTGTCGGGGCGCGGCGGCGAGGAGGACGGCGCGGCGGGCGAGCCGGACGCCATCGACCCGCGCGACGCCGCCGCCTTCCGCCGCAGCACGCTCGCCGCTTACCTGCAAGGTACCATACCCTCACCACATCGACATCTTGACTTTGAACCCTCTGTGGTTCGACGCCGGCAGCACCACCGCTACACCTATTTATGCTTAACGGCAGAGTTAAGTACTGCTATGTTCTGGTTTGAAGGGTGGGGTAAGGGGATATACTTTAGCAGAGACATTCCAGCTTAGTGCTCGGTATCGGTGGCAGGGTATCGCGCATCGGTGGCTCGATAGGAATCTAATGTTATTTGGGGTCGATTACACATTAGATGGACCACATGCTTGACTGCTACTCCGATATTACAAATAAAACTTTGACTCATCGAAACTCCCCTTTGTTATATAAAGTTAATAAGTTGTTCACAATTTGTTTAAATGTTGCTTCGCTGAACTATCATAAATATTTTTTCACACAATAATATTATTTGCAAGTACATACAATATTGGAACATTGAAACATTTTATAAGGATTACACTTTTAAGTTATTATTACATTAGGCCAACAGCGAGTCCCTGTAGTACCGGGACCAGAATAGGGCTACGGTAACCCTTGCCTGTCGTAAGAGGCGACTAAAAAGGGCTTCCGGGGTTGCGGGCGGCAAGAGTGGGAGCTCAAACCGTCCAGCAAGCGACCCCGGGAAGGACAGCGGTTTGTGTGGTCGCATATCGCTGTAATCACCAGGGGATGTGAGAGGAGCGTAAATTGCTCCCCCCAGGGCAGAGCCCGATAAAAGGGCATCGCGTTAGGAGGACTCCGGTTGTGTTCCGTTGGAGATCCCGGAGTTCTCCACCAAACGCTGAGGACGGCCACCGGGGGGGTTTTAGTGTGGTAAAAATCCCACATAACCCGGCGTCACTCCCATGGCGTCGGGTACCTTTTGAAGGTTTCCCCCTCGTCAACAAAAAAAAAAAAAAAAAAAAAGGGCCAACAGCGAATGAATGTTTTGTTTAGTTAGAATGATTTTATTTTTTATCCATTTCTTTTTATTATATACAAACATACATATACATAGAAACCGATATATAATTTTATGTCGTTGCATTTATTAGTGGTAAAAAAATTGTTGATAATTTTGTTTCTTTATAGCTTTAAACTCTAGAACAAACTGGACGACGCTGATATCGGTGTTGAACACGTTGGTCGTGGACGAAGACGACAGACTGTACGTAGTTTATAACGGCGGATTACAAATGGTCTTTGAAGTAAGTACAGTTCCGTTAGTAAATAGCCCTAAGTGTTTTACATTTTTCGTACATACTATAGTAATTTATGTGATTGTGTACTGAATTTAAATTTTCGTAGAAAGCATAGGATTTCACTTGGTAACATTTAGTTTTTATTTCATCGCAATCTATTCACTCAACAATTTTTTCTGTGGATTTATTTGTTTTATTATTAGTTGTTTTTTTTGAGTTGCTTATCACGGACGAAATGGATCAAGAACGTGTTATTGAGTGTGTTACTTGAACTCCAATAGGCGCTGCACAGCTTGCACGCGGTGTACGTGGAGGGCAACGCGGGCGTGGGCGGCGTGTCGGGCGGCGGGGCGGGCGGCGCGGGCGGCGGCGGGGCGGGCGGCGGCGCGGTGCGCGCGGAGCTGACGGCGGCGCTGCGCTGGGCGCGCGCGCTGTGCCGCACGCTGCGCACGCGCCGCGACGCCAAGGAGGCGCGCGCGCTGCTGCTCTCCTGCAAGGACTGGCCCGAGTGCGCGCGCCGCCTGCTCACCATGCTCAACCTGCACCAGCGGCTCACGCACCTGAGAGACGCTTCGCTCGGTACGTATCCGATACGTATGATTCTTGTTTTAATTACGTATCCACAAATTGAGCTTTGCGAGAGTACATAATATTTTTATACCGCATTTATTTTTGTTTCAGTACTGATTTTCATTTTGTCCTATTTAGCTTAAAAAAGTTCACTGTGAAAGAATTATAAAATGAAACGAATTATTGATCTTAAATGGTTTCTTTCCTTAGGTAGTACCACGGTGTTTTATATTTTACCGGTCAAACCGAACGTGTATTTTAGCGCCGCGCCAGGCGTCAGCGCTAGAACAAAATCCTGAGCAATCAAAATCAAAATCCTGATCAGGATTTTGCGTCTTACTAGTAACTCAGTACAATACAACTCAACAGCGTCAGGATTTACTACTAGCGCTAACGCCCTAGCGTGGCGCTAGAATACGCGCTCTGTGTGGTCAGGCCTTTAAGACTAGTTTTTTTCTATTTCTAAATTTGAGATGAAACCTCCAGGAATGATCGTCATATGTAGCAAAAAAAATGATTGACAAATTAAAAAAAAAATGTAATGTGTGATTCGACTGCAGGCACGGCGTGCGCGGGCGTGCTGCGCGAGCTGGTGCTGATCGGCGGCGGCGCGGCGCTGGGCGCGCTGGTGCCGCTGGCGGCGGGCGCGCACGCGGCGGCGCGGCCGGCCCGCGCGCACCACGCGCACCACGCGCACCGCTCGCGCCCGCACCACGCACACAACTCGCACAACGCGCACAACTCGCACACCGCGCCGCCGCTCGCAGCGCTCTATCGACCCTATCACAAGTTTATTGGTGAGAATAAACATCCTTATTGTACGGTACGATTTAAATAACAAAAACAGTGTCAAATTATATGTAGTGGTGGTTACTATACTGGTAATTACTGCTATAATTGTATACTTTTCAGTTTTACAACTGAATGATGAATTGTTGAACAAAGCACACGGATAAAATCAATATTTTCGAAATATCAGTTGCGAATACGCGCCGTTAAGTTATTCTACGGCGTGTTTTTAATATTTCAGAACAATGTTAAAAAATATTTGTTTGGTAAAAGTACTTAACTTCCCAACTCATGTACAATAATAGCTAATGATTATAGTCGGCGTAAAACTGCTAGTCCTATCTGGATATAGAAATAAATCTCGTCGCCATAGCCAAATGCCAACTTCAGAGCGGACTAGCAGTTTGGCGCGGACTATACCAATATACACTACAGATGGCTTTAATTGGCCATATAACCTCACCACAAACGTGACGGTCCGTTGTAAACAGAGACGTGTTGCCGCGTGGCGCGCAGCCAGCGCTGCATGTCGGAGCAGCTGGTGCTGCTGTCGGCGCTGTGCGCGCTCGAGGCGGCGCCGCTGCGCTTTAACCACTTCGCGGCCTTCTGGCGGGACGTCGCCAGTGACCCGGTCTGTATACGTTCTTATAATAGTGACGTAGTGTAATGGTCAACGATAGTATAATGGTAAGTGGATATGCCAATATCCACATTTCATCAGGCAGCCGCCCATAGATATCTGTGAAAATCCCAGATGAACCACATGACACCAATAAGATAACATATGCCTACCCCTCGTTACCCCTGAAGACTAGGTTGGGACGCCTCAGATAAGTGTGTCTCCCTTACCACACAATAACACGCAATCTCTAATATACAAGCGAAGAGTAACTAATTAATATGTCTCATGTATCATATATACAGGGTGAATTTTTAAAACGGGCCTTCAGGGCCAAATTCGAAACTATAAGGATTAGCGAAAAATGCTGAAAGGAGTTACGAGGCCGATTTTGATAAAAACTAAAACTGCATCATTAGTTTTTTAAAATATTTTTTTCCTTAGCCGGGAATCGAACGAGTTCATTTTGAAAAAAATTACACCTCTATATTATTCCACTATCTGATAGAGTCGCTTATATGGATCAAATTCTGGGAAGTAATGTTATGTGACAAATTAAAGGAAAAGGAAATTTTTGAAGAAAATACGTATTTTTTCATACATTGGCATACTAATCCTTAAGATTATACAATACAAATGATTTATGTATAATTCTTTAGAAACAGACATAAGTCATACCATTGAAGAATTTGTTGGTTAATCAACTAATTATTCGATGTTATGACTATGACATACGGCTTAGTATGAGAAAGTAATAGTTTGGCAAATAAGTTACCGCCGTTTTTAGGATTTATTTTTTAATGAAAATAGATAACTGATTAAATAGTAAATTCCTATTGTTTGTTGTTTACAACTTCGTTTCAATGTTAAATATGATTTTCTATATCTCTTTTTTAAGTAATCACTCGGATTTGACTCTAAAAAGTAATTCTCGGAAATTGTCAACTTTACATCTGTATTAAACGAAACTTAGCCCATAGCAAGTAAATCTATTTTAATGGTCCTAAAAATAACCTTAGCTAAGTCAGACATAAAAAATATAAATTATTGGGAAACAAAACGTCCATTTCGAATGATTAGAAACATTGAGCCAAAAAAATGTTTAAAGTAATGAATGGCGGGAACTTAACTGCCAGATTAATGTGAAAAAATATGTATTTTCTTAAAATTGAGGCTTTTAATTTAGTTTGTCATTTATCATTACTTTCCAGATTTTGATCCTTATAAGCAACACTATCAGATAGTGGAATAATATAGAGGGTGTATTTTTTTTCAAAATGAACTCGTTCGATTCCCGGCTAGGGAAAAAGTTATTTTAAAAAAGTAATGATGCAGTTTTAGTTTTTATCAAAATCGGCCTCGTAACTCCTTTCAGCATTTTTCGCTCATCCTTATAGTTTCGGATTTAGCCCTGAAGGCCCGTTTTAAAAATTCACCCTGTATATTTTCAACAAACTATAAATGAATACAGTTCCCATACGTAAGCCTTACACAGGCATTTTGATCCATTGTTGATACCATTGCTGGTATGCATGTCCGGCTCATTAAGCGCGCAAACTTCCGTCTTCATATAAGTTTCGTATAATTCATGAATAAAACTAAAGTTATTGTTAATAATTATAATTGTTTGTTCTTGTATGTACCATTAGATTAAATTAAATTTATGTTACAGGCCGATACAAAGTTGGAAGAGATGTTACTCGAGTGCAGCGTACTGTCCGAGTACATAGATGCGGTACTGTTCGACGAGCGGGACTCGTTGGAAGACCCCACTATTTTTGAATTCATGCAACATTATTACCCAAAGGTAAAATATAAAATAATCATAGTGAGTATATGTACGAGTATTTTTTTAGGTGAACAATGTTCAATTTCCCTAAAATTTTGTAAATTTATTTTGGAAGTTTATTTAGTGGAACATGTTACTTTATATTGGTAGAGTCCGTGTCAAACTTCTAGTCTGCTTGACATATAGAAGCGAGTCGCGTTGAAACAGCAAATTGTAGATATTAACGGAACGAAGACAGTGCGGGACACCCCGCTCTCGCCCTCGTGTACATAGTTGCGTTAGTGTACTTTAATGTTGCTACCGACTATACACGTGTGGTTGTGTTCGACCGCATTGGCTCTCTGACTACACTCGTGTGCAACAACTTCAGAGCGGAATAGAAGTTTGGCGCGGATTCTAATTACACCGTGTAATTATTAGATTTTTTGTATTATTTATGTGTAAAGCAAGTAATAGGGTCGGCAAATAAGTTGCAACTCGTATACTAGTTAAAAATATTTTTGGCCGGCTTTTCCAAGAAGTGTTTCGATTATACGTATTCGTGTATACTAGCTGACCAGGCAAACGTTGTTGATAAATATAAATAAAAAATATTAGGGGTGACCAACCCTAATCACTTAGGGGCATGTAAAATAGATAGTAGCCGATTCTCAGACCTACTGAATATGCATATAAAATTCGGTGAAACTCGGTAAAACCATTTCAGAGGAGTACGCTAACTAACATTGTGACACGAGAATTTTATATATATGATAATGAATAGCGGTGTTACATGATACGAGGTGTTCGCGTGTTGGCAGGTGATGGCGGTGCGCGGCGCGGGCGGCGGCGCGGCGGCGTGCGAGGCGCTGGCCGACGAGCTGGCCGCCGCCGGCCCGCGCGCGCCGCTACACTCGCTGCTCGGTAACTACACTACACCCGACTGGGGCGTACATGATGTACATTACACTAAACCGGACGACCCCTCTTATCCTCCTATAAGCTTTTGTTCGCAGATTCGCTCGCGTTACGAAATAATATTTTCATCCCCTATTTTATTCCTTGGGGGTAGAATTAATTAAAATCCTTTCTTAGCGGATGCCTACGTCATAATATCTACCTGCATGCCAAATTTCAGCCCGATCCGTCCAGTGATTTGGGCTGTGCGTTGATAGATCACTATGTCAGTCAGTCACCTTTGAGTTATATATCCTCCTATGCACTAAGAGCCGGCACCCTGCTCGGCGCAACGCAGACATTAGCGTTGTGCAACGCGCCGCATATTTTGGGATAGTAACTTGAATTTGAGTGAAAGCTACCTCAGCATGAATACGCAATAGAAAAAAAATAAAAGTTAGCGTAGTGGTGCGGCGCGGCGCTAAAGGACGTAGTCTTTAGCGCCGTATTTTATTTGTGTCGTAACTAATCTGAGTCCGATTCTAAACCTGACCGAAAAAATATTGTAAATTCGAAAATTTTATTAGTGTTATTTGGTTAACAAAAAAAAAAAGAAAGTAACTTAACTCTTCTGTTTTAGTCAATTTATATTGTGTAATTTTTGAGAGTTAATATAAATTGTTTTTGAAGGATCGACTCGCGCGTTACTACTACTCGCAAGTCGCGCGACGCTATCGCAACCGGCGACGAGGGCGTTGCAGCGCGCCGTGCACGCACTTCAGCAGAGACTCTTGCGTACTACCACAGGTAGGTGACATAGTTAAGCTCAATGTGTTGTAGGTACTTTTATGTAAATATTATGTTAATCTTTCATTTTTGTGTACATTTGATTTTATTCATTTCTCAGCATTGTGAAACCATTCAACCATATATAGTAAAATGATTATTGTGATCATCATATTCACTTAACAAGATACGTAAGAAATGTAGCGTAGATCGGCCGATTTTCATTTAATTTTGTGACAATAATGAATTGCGTAACTTCTTGATTATGCTCATATATATGTTCTGTGATCTACACATAACATTCTTATTACGTCATGTTGTTTACAATATATATTTGTTTCATTTTCAGAGCTCGTCGTGGTGTCGGACGAGGAGCATTCGGAGCCGGAGCCGGTGGGCGAGGTGAGCGCGGAGGGCGTGCGCTGCCACTCGGGCGAGGGCAGCGAGCCGGAGGAGGGCGCGGAGGACGCCACGCCCGAGCCGGACGAGGAGGACGACGAGCCCGCCGCCAGCGCGCCGCGCGGCACCGAGTACGTCGCGCAGCTGTCGCTCGCCGTGCACGCGCTCGCCGCGCTGCTGCCGTCGCACCACCACCAGCACTCGCCCGAGTAGCGCCGCACGGGACGCGACTGTTGCCCGAGTGCCCGCGGATGACGCGCAGCTGTTGCCCGAGTGCATGCCGGTGACGCGCAGCTGCCGCCCGATTGCCTGCGGACGATATGCAACTGCCACCCGACCGGTCACCGACCACTGACACTTCAGCACCGAGTAATCGTAGACCATCAACGTAGCAGCTGCTCAGGTAACAGAATAAGAATATGAAACAGCACCTCAAAAGTAGTGGGAAACAGGTCACATGAAGAGACCAATGCTAAATCCGCAGACAAATACTGGAACGAATACTAAAATGCTGACACACACAAACTCATCGTCTAAATAATACCCATATAAAAATGTGACATGAATACAAATAACTTGTAGCATCATAGGTACAATAATTTGTCTATTGGTTTCGCGTTGGTGTGATACGAATGGGTAAGTTCTGTAAACACTGATGATGATGCTACTTTAAACATTTTCCTTCAAATAATCATACAATGAAAATAAAATGTATGGCTGCTAATATTTTAATTATTATATTAGTGACCAACGAATAATATAATCCCCACATCTACTATAATACCGATAGTATTTTTAGTCCAATCCGATAAATGTCG
This sequence comes from Epargyreus clarus, assembly GCF_041222505.1. Classification (NCBI taxonomy): domain Eukaryota; kingdom Metazoa; phylum Arthropoda; class Insecta; order Lepidoptera; family Hesperiidae; genus Epargyreus; species Epargyreus clarus. The sequence continues at coordinate 7,908,458 of NW_027332214.1, forward strand.
ACGATACACTATTCGACTTACGTCACGATTTTCCGTCTGGTCTGACGTTATGTGAGCGTCCTTATAATTTTATAACGTGTGTACATACAGATAGCAATATGAATTATATGCAGGTTCATTTTATTGAGTTAAACCATTATGATAGGGACTTAACCTAAATTAGTGATCAATGCACTTGGTATTTTTGGTATCGGGGGAATTACTGTTTGTTTAATAACACTTATACTCAGGCACTTCAAGGTATTACTCGTGTTTTCAATTACTTCGTTGTTATAATGTACTTCAAGTATAAGTACCTGTCGATTTTCGTATAAGTATTAAATAAAATTATTTTACTTTATTAAAGATAATATATGTCTAGATTAACAGCAAATAAAAATGAAGTGATTTTTGTTCACAAATGTAGAGATGTATAATATCTTTGATTTTTCATATAAATACTATTTTTAGAACAATTAATGGCATGATGATGATGATTGATGACATGACGACAAGAAAATAATATGCCCGTAACATTGATCATGTTTTCACTGTTTTATGAATTGTTAAGAATATTCTGAAGATACCAGAAGCACACGTTCTAACATGTAAGGTAGGGTCATAGGTGTGGTTAAAATAACATGAATACATATGTGAATATTATTATACCAATTATACTTCTTTTTAATTTTTTAAAATTAAATTTGTTTTTTGATTTGCAAGTCTGCTTACATTTACTTTTTTATATTTGAAATGACTTTATGAAATATTAAATCAAAACATCAGATTAAAATTTTTGTGTACGCATTTATCTAGCAAACAAACAATTAGTTCCGTTGTGTCGCGAATCTGGTACCTCGACGTTGTCGCTATGTGTGTGTTACTGCGCCTACTTCATTTGGTACAAAACATATTAATTCATTTATTATTAATAAAGTAAGTTGTTATTCGTTAGAAAAAAAGTGGGCAGCTACGTACGATCTTCATAACATGGCGTGAGGGGTTGTGTATTCATTGTGAAGAAGAAAGATTATATTTGAAGCTAAAAATGTATTAAAAAATATGGATGAGAGCAAATATAACTAACAGTATTTTTAAGTTGTTTAATTTTCTTTTAGGAATCAAAAATAATATGGAAAATAAAAATATAAATTAAAACATCTCTCCACAAGGAGGTTACGTTAACCACGGAATGTTTTTTACCCGCATCGCGCGCGGTCGCGGGTCTGCAACACAACGATTACACGACACGATTGTCTGCTGTTGCCGCTGTGACCGCGCGCAATACGTATCTGCTATTGGCGTCAACGTAATGCAATCGTGCAAAACTACGGGCTAACAGAGGGAAAACGCTCCGTTAGAAAAGACGCAAAGTGTACAAAGAGCATAGAAAAGAGACAAAATACCGTTTTACTCGTTTCGACATTTACCACAAAAGTGCGCTATAATTTATACAACGATGTTTTGCATACATTCCATATTCCAAACATCACACAAATGAAAGACTCACTTGAGCTAAAAAGAATAATATGAGTGTCTTTGTTAGCCTCTGGTTTACAATTTGTGCAGTCGTTGCTCTTAAGTAAACCACAGACTAATATAGACAAGAAAGTATATCTGCCCTTATATAGAATGATTGTTGTATGTAAACTTTATAATTTTGTTCTTTACAAGGGCAGCGAGGAAAATGTAAACTAGGGAGTCACACGGCCGAGGCTAGACTCGATTCGCTCAAGCGATAGCGTATTTTGTAACTATTTTTAATTTTCTAGCTATTCAGTAAACCTATCATATTTTAGGAAATACGTAGTTGTCGGTATTTGGATTGTGGATAAAATAGTTGTTGTATTGGATACTTTGTAGCAATAATATTTACAGCAAATGCTTGGATAAAAACATTTTCTTAGGATCTTTTTTGTAGAAATGATCGGTATTTTCTAAACCACGACCTATTTTTTGGCTTCCAAGTTGAAAAGATTATGTATTTTACAATGTCATCTGATGTTTTCCAAGCTTTGGGCGTCTTAAAGTTATGTTGATACTTTTTATACTGATAATATGTAAGAGCCCTATAATAGTTTTTCGCTGTGAATAATAAAGCGTTTTAGTAATTAGAAAAGATGTAATTAAATTTCTAAATAAGTGGTTTATACAAAATTATTAAAGGTCTAGAAATTTAATAATATGCAAAGAAAATCCTTTTCACATATTGATATGTTTGATGTTGGAAGTAGACTGTTGTTGTTATCTTTACTTTTATTTAATAGGCCTGTTTAAAATTAGCACCTATTTCCTCAAATGTCCCAGTAATGAAATGTGATGCCAGAATGATTGTAATTAGTGTGATTATTATATACCGTAAATTTACAAAACAGACCTTTAAGTCACTAACCCATTTGGCTCTGAACAGTGACATTATTACAGTATGCAATAATTGCGGTATTCTGGTCTCGAATCTATCTCCGGCTCCATCTTTGTCAAGGCAGTCCAGGTGATACTGATATAGTGTGGTTTCATGGGTATTATTAGAATGTCGCCTTCCATTTTAATTTAATTTAAAACATAATTCAGAATTTTGCAACAGCTAACTAGTCTGATATAAAATTAATATCGGTATGTGAAAAAGATAATAGCACACAAATTCATAGAAATTTTATTAGTTATAAAGTGTAAAAATATTATTAGTGTTTGCCCTTCATCCGCTTCGGTTCTGGCTGTATAAGTGCGGTAGCAGTATTTTAATTATTCCGCAGTTGATAGTCGATAAGTTGTTAGGCATCTTTGCATTGAATCTCCCGAACACATTGCAAGGAGTGATGTGATTGAAAGGTGTTATCAAATTTTGTAACAATTTAGAAATCTTTACTAGATAATGTATATCTTTGAATGGTTCTTTAAAGTGAATTCTGCAATTAGATAATTAATAAGTCAGACTTGTGTGTTTATAATTATTGTGTGGAAAGTGTAATGTATGGGTTTCTCCTCAGCTGCTTAAACTATGTCTTTACAGTCGAGTTTATTTATAAAAAAGCTGCTTAACATCAAACACGTTCTTAAAATGGTTTGCGGAACAGACTCAATACAATTTTAACCATTGTTCGTATCAAAATTTGTAATTACGTTTCGGCTGTGAAAGTTTTGTTAGTTAAGATGTACGACTTTAACTTAATTAGTCGAGTGATAAAATACCCGCTTAGAATATCCCAGTTATTCTTAATTGTATCACAATTTTATACCTATTGTAAGAAATTTTAATGTAAACCACCCGTCCAGAGCACCCACTTACTTTATTTGCATGTTTTAAATCGAGGCCAGTACAATTTGATAGTCGAATGTAAATTAAAATGTTTTTAAAAGTAATGAACACTTTTTCATAATATACTATGTATTGGATATAAATGTTGTCGATGTTGGAATTAATTGAACGTAAATTCGGCTCTAAATACGATTGGGCACAGTATTACGTGGATAGCTAAGCAATTTTAATGTAAGTGTTGTGCTTGAATGTGAGGCAATCGTGCGACCCTAACTCATCCAGCAATAGTTGCATTAGTGCATAGTGGCTATATCCACTGAATATTTCTGTTTATTATGTTTTAGCTGGGGTTAATTAATTTATAAGTAAATTTTGAATATTCCTTCATTGCTTTATATTTTTTTACGCAAGTGAAGCTTCAAGGTATCTTTATTATTGTTACTTTTAGTGCCAAGTTTCACTTTTAATGTTATTTTTATATTAAAACGAACTCTTACCTGGGGATATATTGGTGCCCTAGCCAAGTACGTGCGTCTTTTAATTTTACATATTAATTAAGATGAGCTAGTAGCTACAATAGTAAATTTTCATAATACACTGCCCAAATCATAAATATGTACAGATAAAATACACAAATATTTTCAGAGCAACAAATATTCCACTCAACCTGTGTTGTGTAAAATGAATAATCAATTTTTGACTTTATAGTGCCACTTTTGCCGTATTACCCATCACAAAATATGTACTTGTCGTTTTAGCATACTTTTTAATTAATAACATTATTGAATAGATTCTAGTTATTATATATCTCGAATATTTCACGTCACGGTAGCCATCAATATTTAAACATTAAAATTGGAAGCAACTAAACTCTTTACAATTATTTATAATAAACCCAATTTGTAATTACTGTAAGCGATCAACTGCAAAGTATTTGACTAATTTGATTATTTTATAAAGGTAAACTTTGAACGCGAAGAGAATACAGTCACTGGGCGATTTCTAAAAGGGTTATTATGATGTAATGTGGTGCTATCAATCTGTATGGAGTGACTGGTAATTGATAAAATGTGTAATTAATTTGTCCTGATTTTAGAGCTTATTAATATATATACCTTAAATATAACTACGCTGTAATTATAATTTTTTATTATTTTTAAGATTGTATTTTACGTTTTCCACTGAGTGTGGCGTAAGTTGACTGTGAGCTTTTAGTAATGTTGCGGTCAAAATTTCGCATTTCTACATTTGGCCTGCATTGTATGATTTGAATTTATGTATTATACTTTATATTAAGTGATTGAAACTAGAGTTTTGGTCAATATAACTGTTATTAAAATTAATTTGTGAAAATTGGTATAAATACTGTAAATCGGACTGGAAAGCCAAAGTAAACAGTATTTTATAAAACTCTGCTGTGTTTTATTTTGTGGTTGTTTCTCGAAAAGTATGTTATTTCATGATTTTTTTTTATTTGTTAATTATTACGCTGGCCTGCGTTAATTAAATACTGCACGAAGCAGCTTGCGCTTCGCATGAATCGCAGGGTCGTAATTACAAAAAAATATGAGTTAAAGTTGTCTAGCCCATGAGGCGAACATTTCTATAACCTACTGTCATATAACTGATAAGTAATTGCTAAAAAAAAAAGTCATTGTTCAATATTATAATTAATCCACATAAATATTAAATAACATGTAGCAAGTTCAATTTTTCTAACAAATTTTAGTTTTAATTTCTGTTGGAAATTGTTCAATGGAGTTGCGTGCACACTCTTTACAGTACATTTTAGTATAAAATATGCTACAATCCTTGCTTATACAGACAGGTTTTTCGCACATTGCACAATCTGCTCCAAGAACCAAAATCTCTCCTTTCCCTGGTGGACTAAATGGGTCTTTCATCACATAACCAGGGTACTTTAGTGTGATGTTCCGGGAAAAAGGTGGGCTTGAGCCTTTATAGTGGGCTTTTTCAACCATTCCACAGCCTGAGCAATTAAATTCAAAAATTATCTGTTGTACAACTTCCTTCGATTTTGCTTCTTCCATATTTACTGAAATAGTAAAAAAAATATCAATAGACATGTTTACATTCTTAATTAAAAATAGCAGTTGACCATTATCGACTTTCCAACCACTAGGGTCAATCTCATCTGCATCAAAGGTTTGATCTCAAAATCAAGGTTCAAATCAGTGACATGCACCTCTAATTTTTCAAAGTGATGTGTAAAAGATTGTGTGGAGAAATCTACACACCTACACCGTGCCACTTTCAGACATTTTTCTTGCTCATGGTACTGATCAGGTCCCAAACCAAATTCAGATAGGAGATCCATACCCAACAGAACCGTCAAGGTTTGATAATATTGTTAATAGTGATGGAACAGAGCATCAGAACACCTGTTATGCCTGCTTTTAGCAGGCATAACAGGTGTTTATCTGGGACCACAATCTGTATGTACTTCATTCCTATTTGGGATCATCACAACATTAGATGGACTGAATTTGTCTTGCAGTATCCCTATCATAAAATTGGTTTAATGGATGTGTGGTATAATCTATTCATGTCTGTTATGAAATTACTAAAAGAGTAAAAGACTGACCCGTGGTAGATACTGTAATAAGTTAAATTTAAAGATATTCTTAAACAAAATATAGTAATTCAAATGAATACACAAGAAAGTACAAAACATAGCATTATTTAGGATATATTAATTATGTATTTTAATATATCAATATAAGATTACATTTTTTACATTCATGTGAATGTCCACTAATAGAAATACATCTGTGATCAGCTTCAAATAGAGACCTTGTTCTACATGGAGTTGGTTTAAGAATGTCCATGTGCAGCAGTGAATACTTGGGTCAGGTCAACTGCATACTTTTGCTATTTACTTATTAAAAAAATATTATGATGCGAGAGAGCAAAATACTCAAATTATTTCTATCATGTGAGACTACATTGAAATTAATAAGGGATATGTCCTTAATACTTGTATTATAGCATGCATATTATAGTATCTTCAACATTTATTAAAAGGAATAAATAGAATTAATTAACATTTTAACTAGTGCTTCAATATTATACATACATAAAATATATTTCAAATAAATAATTTATTTCATGTTGCTGTTAATTTTCCAATGTGTTCATTCGTTTTTGATAACTTTTTCTTTAGGTGCCTCAATAGGCCACCAGTTTGGTTTGCACACTTCTACTGAATAACTGCCAATGTTCAGAGTGCTGGCTTCCAAAGCCTCTTTTACTCTAAGCAAACCTATACCATAATCATTTATGACACCCTTTAATTTCCCCAAGTTGGATTTAGGATTATTACTGACTGAGATCACAGAGTCCATCTCTAAGTTATCTGTTACTGCTTTAGAAAATTTTAAAGGCATTATTCTTTTTCTAACAACACCTGTGTGATGGACGCGAGCTGTCACTTCCTGTCCAATGTAGCAGCCTTTATGAAAGCTTACACCGTGTAAGTAATCACAGTTTACTTCCAAGGGAAAACTCGTGCCTGGAGGCAGATCCTTAGCACCTTCACTCACACCTAATTTATATCTTAAATATTTGTAGCCGTCTTCATTACTCTCAACTTTGACTTCATTTTCTTCCAGTCTGTCTAATACCTCTGCTCCTTGCATTTGAGCAGGTGATATAATTCTGAAACCTAGGTCTGTCAGCCGAGGATCTTTATACACAGCAATATCTTTTAACTTGCTTTTAGACTCTGATGAATCTTTAGTCAGTACCCATAGTCTTAACTCTTCATTGATATCATTAATTTCAACTAGCCTCTTAAGCTTGTACAACTTCAGATGTTTTTGCATCTGCGCTGCGATATCTTTGTCACACTCTATTATGAACGAGTTGTCTGCTTCCCATTTATGAATCAAAGTGTCAAACAGCACTCTGCCCTTGTTGTTAAGTAACATCGCGTACATGGACCGGGCACCTTCTTCAAAATGCTTCATATCGTTCGTTATAAGCCCTTGTAAGAATATAGAGGCATCTTCTCCCTTCATCTTCAACAATTTTCTACCTTCCAGGGGGTACAGAGCCTTAGCGGTAACCTCGTTGTGAACATAGCGAAGAATTTGGTTTGCAGTAAACCGTCTGCGTAAAAAATTATTTACCTGGTAGAATATCATGATATAGCGACGACAAGCGATATTTTTTAAGATTTCATGTGTTTCTCATTTCAAAACATCGTTTAGATTACCATTTTGGCATTGACATATAATTCACAGAAATATTGACATTTGACATTGACTGCTGACTTTACTCAATATTTTGTCAAACGACAAACACTTGTCGACATCGGATTTAAAAAAAATAGGTAAAGGCATTCAATCCAAAATGACTCGTATTATCAAATGTGTTGATTTTAAAAACGTTTTATACATTTAATAACGTTAGTAGAAATTGTTTATATTTCCATTCATATTACTCGTACATACTTACTTTTCTGCTATTCCAACAGGCCCACCGTACCTGCAGAAATCATCTAAATCGACTATGCTTTATATTGCAAACCGGCTACAACACTGATTTTTCCAAGTTTACATATTTGGCACGTCTCACAGGTCTAGTAAAAATATATATGTTGTACATATAAATTTATAACACTTTTATGTATGACTTTGTAGGCGTATGGTCCAGTACAACAGTTGCTCATGTTAAAATCAATAGAATGTAACCAGAGAATTATTATAAAAACAGAAAATTTAACTGCTCAATAATATATCACACCCACATTCCACGATTTAGACGAATCCAACGACACCTCGTTAAAATGCGCCCCAATTTTTGCGCCGCAGGATGTACCAAAGAATGAGACCATACACACACTCCGGAGTAGGTTATCCTAAGTAGAAAAGAAACAAAATTATTTTAATTTTAAATATATAATTTCATAGAATTATAACACTCATTTATAAAGTAATTAAAATCAAAACACACTTATTAAAAATATAATTAATTAAACGATTATAAATGCTTACTTAATTTACGAAGTAATATGTACGAAGAAAATATTATAAACAGTAAGTACTAATATCTGGCAAAGAGATTGAGCCCAGCGTTATAATTATCATTTGACTGTATAAGCACAAAAACAATTTAGAGCAAATTTTCCTGTATACGTACATTACATTGTATTACATTATATTTATTCACCTTCTTGCTGTACAAAAACACGAAGAATATTATTATGTCATTCACATGCACTTATTAATATGATGTTCATGTTATTATTATATTTGCGATATCAGACGCAATTACCACGATAGTTTTATAATCAGAGGTGATTTCATTGTCTTGTGCAATTTATTGGCATGTTTTTATACTAAAAGATAGAATAAAAAGACATCTACAAGTTTGGTTGAGCTCCTCATTCTTCCTAGACGGTACTTAGCATATTCATTGAGCTTTTACGACGATATACTTAAAGAAATTAAAACTGTCTCGTCCTTTTTTTAAGGTAATTTAATAAGACAGCAGTTACCAATGGTTTAAGCCACCAGTTCTGATTTTGGAGGTCCACATTCACAGAAACTCACTTTCCTCCTCCTTCTCACTTTTCAAAGTCGCGTAAGTGTTACAAAAAATATATATCAATTGATTTAGCCGTCGAAATTCCTTATAATAACTATATGTGTACTAAATGGGTATACCTCTTGGCTGTAATGCTGGGTTACATACTTCGCATTCTTAAATAAGCAAAGTGTCGTTAAAATGTGATCGATGATGATTTTGATTACATATTTTTTTTAACTAACGCATGACTGTTTAAGCGAAGTTTAAAGGCGTCGTAATGAGAACAAATTTATTTTGCTCTTTCAATCTCTAGGCGGTGTAGTCTTCAGCTCAATGTCGTCTGGCTTGAAGCCTTTCCTGATGGGTGTGACCTGCAGCGAGGGCGGCGCGGTGTCCTGTTCGTGCTCTATGGAAGCTGTTACCAGCTCCGTGGTCAGCGTCGGCTCGGACTTGACAGAAATAGTGTCTTGCTTGCTCGGGGACACGGGGGACTGCTTCGAACGCCGATGTTTCTTCAGATACGGTGTTAGTTTCTGGAATCAAAATCAATTTATCTATATTTTACAAATCTCTTTTTTTATTCCACGCAGTGTTAGTGGTATGACGTGATAATCGTGAAAATGTTGATGGCGTTTTTTGCATTTAATATTGAAATAATTTTTCTTTTCCACAGAAATTTTTCATAATAATATATACATATTTAATATTTTCATATATTTTTAATACATTGAAGCTTGAAGTTCACCTGATAATAAATGATATTGCCGTCTCCATAAAAAAAATGTTCAACTTAAAGCCGATAGATGCTTTACTCCCGGACAAAATTGCTAATAGATGGTACCACTCCGGTCGATCGAATGGTTCGACCGGAGTGATACCATGGTTTCTTTCAATTACTCACCTGTTGCGGGTCCTTCAAGCAAGCTCTCGTGCGGCGCAGCTGGAAGTCAGGCGCGGCGAGGCAGCGCGCGAGGAAGAGCGCGGCGGCGGCGGCCCAGCTGCCCCACACCGCCGCGCTGGCCGCCCGCGCCGCCGCCGCGCGCCCGCCCAGACCCCACCACGAGCCCCACGACTGCTGGAGGTACGGGCTGGCGGCGGAGCACCTGGTACCAGATAAGAGGTTCTCTTATCAATACTTATTGGTAGAAGAACCTATGTATGAGTATTGGTACTTACTAATAGTAATAGTACTCGTATATCATAATATTAGAGTAGCAGACAAGTATGGAGTCCAACTGGTGGTGTGTTGCTACTGCCACCCATTTGTAATCTCAAACAATATCAATCCTACACGACGTCGACCACAGATGCGCCGCTATACCTAAGGACTAAGCTGGAAAACCTCTATTAAGTATGTTTCCCTTAACTTACCCTTAAAACCACAGCACAGCATCGTTTAACAGTGCTGTTACTAATAACAGCACTGTTAAGGGTTAAGTTAATTAAACAGTTAAGGGTAAGGTTCTGCCTAAGCAGAAATAGGTTAATCTCGTGAATATCAAGAATTGGAAACCTGATCAATCCATGATTGTATGTGGTCCGCGCTCATGAACAACCTATAACCTACTTTACATAAGTCCGGGGTTAAAAATAACTGCAGCTTGTGAATATAAATAAAACACCAGACAAGAAGTCCGCTTAGCGATCGGTATAGCTCGTGAATATTAACTATTGGAAACCCATACAATCCATGGTGGTAATTGACGAATAATCCGCGCTCATGAACATCTATTCATTTTATAAAACTTTTCCGAGGACCCCACATATCCTTTATTAATAAAAATCCGAGTTTCCTCCTATCTAACCCAATATAGCCTTATTACAATTCAACACACGTTGCAACAAAATTCACAAGTCAGGAAAAACAAAAGTAGCACTTACGTGGTAGAATTAGTAACATTGTAGAAAGCTGAGCAGAAGGCGTGCAAGCCTCCGTTAGTCCTGTTGAAGCTGTGGCCGGTCAGCCCCACCAATACCAGTGCGCACAGCAGCGCCGGCGCCAGAATACGCCATGGCTGTTGTAAGCTAGGGAAAAAGAGGTTATATATAAGTCCCGCTTAAATTAGATTTTTAATAATATTATACTTTCCTAGGTACCTATGTTTCAAATTCAGGTTCCTAAACAAACTATTTTAGATTATATTCTACAGATTCTAAAGCATGAACCTTCATAGGTTTAAAAAACTTTAAACAAAAAAGCTTTAGTTTAGAAATCAGACAAGTTATTAAAATAAGAATACTTTCCGAGTCATTTTAAATTTTTTAACTTTATGTGACTTAATAAAATATTACAGTACCCTGATCTTGGGTGTCCACCTCCTGGGCACATGGAGAACATCGTGGCCCACGCTGCCGCGAAGATTGTGGACATGATGGGCATATACTCAGCAAACTGGCAGTCGCTGTCCAACCCGAACAGCGTCCGAGAAGTGTCCAGAATCAGCCTGTTGTTGTCGTCGCCTAAATTATATTTGTTACTTTTATTATCAGTACAAGTTACTTAAAATAAATAAAATGGGGATATAATTAACTCTTTGAAGGTGGTAGAAGTAGAACCCTTTGTGGTTAGGCCGGAGATACCACCGCCTCACCTGTTCCTGACTTATTGCGGCAGTATTAAGCGCTGCTGTGTTCTGGATTAAAAGGTATGGTAAGCGGTAAATGGGGGTATCGGCTTTATATTCTTACATCTATTACCACCCGTCTGAAACTAGAACAAGTAGGCTTTATCACTGTTATATGACTTAAATGAGCTTGAGATACAAAGGGTTTTTAACCGACTTCAAAAAGGAGGTGGTTATCAATTCGGCCGGTATCTTTTTTTTTTTTATGTATGTACACCAATTACTCCGCCGTTAATGGACCGATTTTAATAATTCTTTTTTTATTGTGTAGAGACGAGCTGGAAGTTGGTCCCATTTAAATATGGTTAGGATCCATCGATGGGTTCTGGAGAAAATGAGGGGAACTCCTCCACCCATGTAAATATAACAGCCATAACTTCGCAGTTTATGAACCTATTTTAATACCTTTAATTTCGTGTGTGGACAATTGCTACAAGTTGGTCCCATTTAAATATGATGAGGATCAGAGTGGGTTCTGGAGATAAAATATGTAACTCCTAAACCGATGGGTATAATTGAGTTTTGTTTGAAGATATTTGATGTAGGTTGTAATGAAATTGCAAAACCAGTTTATCATTGACTATTTAAGGGTCTGATAATGTAGCTCGGAGTCAAAATATGTAACTCCTCAACCGATGGGAATAATTGAGTTGTGTTTGAAGATATTTGGTGTAGGTTCTAATGAAATTGCGAAGCCAGTTCATCATTGACTATTTAAGGGTCTGATAATGTGGCTCGGAGACAAAATATGTAACTCCTCAACCGATGGGAATAATTGAGTTGTGTTTGAAGATATTTGGTGTAGGTTCTAATGAAATTGCAAAGCCAGTCCATTATTGACTATTTAGTCAGTTATCAGTTATCAGTCAGTTTAGAACATATAAGACAATATAAAACTAAGCGAGCAGGGCGCGGCAGCGCCCTGCGAGCGAGCGGTTCCAATCAATGTAGGTACATTCAGACCTTACCTTAATTCATGATTACGTTTATACAATTTTATATTGTATTAATATAAATGTTATTATGTCATCACTAAAAAGGGTGAAAAAAAATTTTTAACAAAAAATACAACCGACTTCTATGTCACTACAAAGTAAAAAAGTCGGCGCTCATATGTCACGCTGTTTACATCGTTATCCAACGAAATATATTGAGCGCCGACTTCAGAAATATGTACTAAACCAACATTTATTTGAATTATTTTTTACTTTGTAGTGACATAGAAGGCGGTTGTATTTTTTGTTAAAAATTTTTTACCGCATCGACTCCATAAAAATATCAACTTATTTGTCTGTACAATACAAAGTACTCACCCGACATATCCTCTGGTACATCAATAACACCGGTTTCATTTTTCTGCGTCGCGTCGTTTGTAGTTTCTCTTTTTGTGGTGTCAGAATCAGATTCATTGAGACTGTGCGTTGCGTTTGGCAAATCGATGGTACGGAAGGCCAACTCTCTTGGGTACAGCACGCAGTTGTTGTCAACAAGCTGCATCGCGTTTTGGAGGAATATGTAGTTGAGGATGCCGAACACGCCCGCGAAAGCGTACATTACCAAATGCCAAGCTAGAATGAAAATAATAAATATAGTTCAAAAAACTAAAAAACACGCTTTTATGATAAAATTAACTAAAAAGTAGAAAATCTAAATGAATCTAGGAATCAATTAAGGAACAGTAAATAGTATAATTGTGAAATAAATCTACAAAGTTTGAACGAAATCTGGCCGTTTAAAGTGGGTCAAAATCGCGCCCAAAGAAGTCGGTTACAAACATACAAACAAACATACAAACAAACATACAAACATACAGGTGAAGCTAATAAAAAGCGTGTAATATCACAGGTTTTACCCATGCAAAATAGCGAGAAACTTTCAAAAAACAGCAAAATTGGAAATTGAAACCAAGTCAAGTATTTAAGTCTACAAATTCATACTTGGCCAGCGTGGTGGACTATTGTCTATATTTTATTTCTTCTGAGAGGGAACCCGCCCAGCATGATATCAATGGAACTATCGAGAACTAAAATAGCTACTACAGGTTCATAAACCCATTGAAGATGATCTAAAAGTATCTACCATTTATACAATAAAAGTAAAATTGAATTACGATATTATTATGATATTATTATGATAAAATACTGTTAGAGATAAAAGTAAAAGATTTGTAAATTTTTCCGAAGTGAAATAAATACGTATGTAAAACTCCGTTGTGGTTGTTTGTGGCCGGGGGTGGCCACAGCAACGCCGCTCGCCGAATATATCCCGTCCTAAATCTTGGCGATGAACCTATATTTAACTTTTATTGTCTGGTGGGTTGAGGTTACGGGTTTACGACCATCTTACAACATTATGGATTGGCTTCCAACAACATAAATCCTCTAGCTACGTTTATTATGGATATGTAAAAATAATGTTTCTCATATACAGAGATAAATAAAATTGCAGTGTTTTTATAATTTCAAAGTTATTGTCGTTTTCTGAACTACGAGGCGCCCCCCTCTTGTCTACCTTATGTATTTGTATCTTATGTACCTAAGAGACAATTGTTTTCTATGAGAAATAAAGATCTTTAAACCTAAATGTAGGATAGGTTACTTATAGTGATAAGTGTTAAAACAAACTATACCTACATAAGCTGTAAACAAACTGTCTAAAGCAACTAGTAACATCTAAATAGGTGAGGCATTACTCAAAGGTTTATTTTTGTTTGCAACAAAAAATACCTCACGAGTTATTTCTTGAATGATTACGTCATTTATATACAAGAAGGTACATACTGTTAGTTTGTTACCAACCTATACGTAGGCTCCTACCTACTGAATGTTTTGTTCTATCTTATGAAATAGTTTTTGAAGTAGAGAAATACCTAGGTATGAAAATAAATAAAAATAATCTCCACTACTTCAAAATATAGCCCATTTAAGTTGAAACTGTTTTAGTGCGTGCAACAGACAGTGCTACATATTACCACAAAATACAAACTAACTTCTATTGTGGTATAACATATTACAAATTTATGTATCGTTAAACTCTTGCAATGCGCACCCATATTCGGCGGTTGTGCATGATAAGAGTCATTGTGTTTTGCAACTTTGGGTTACCAATAAACGATATCAGTTTTACATGTCAATCTCCAAGGACATGCAAAGTAATGTGTGGGTAGTGCTTTACAACTGCTTTAAACGTAATCACATTTTACGTTACATCTCGTACGATGTTATAATTTTAATAGTGCTCTTCGTTTTTTTATTGGAACCATATTATATTGATAAATAATAATATCATAGGTGGTTGTCTTATCTGTATTCCTATTCCAATGGGTACAAGTCTTATTTTATGTTAAGAATGGTTTAAGTTGGTCCACAACACTGATTAACCTTTTAAAATCAGCATAACAAACCCCTTGTCGTTTCTTTAAAAAGATTTTTTAAAGCCTAACTATAATTCATTAACAGATATTGTTAAAAATCAGGAGTCATTAAATTTTATTTACTGTATATTTTATGTACTGTATATTTTTTGTATACCTACTTATACGCATTTACAGTTTCTTTCTTCGCGGCAAAGTTTTTACTATTTAAATAACATAAAAATATCCCCATAAACTAAAATGTTTACCGTACCTTTCCATGCCTTGAGATGCCTTGAAGCTCTCTCCTCCAATTCGTAGTAGTCATATAATATTATCGTCATTTTTCATGTCATTCTTGTTCTGGAACAAAAAATATTAAGTAAAATAAAATTTAAAGACTTTCAAAGACTTAAAAGTTGATACCAAGAATCTCATAAAAAGTATAAAATTTATACACATACATATTCAAATACTGAACATACTTATTTTTAAGATGATATAATCTATGAAATTACAAAATTAGATATTGCAGACCTGACTTTTTAGAGTAATCCTTTTGAATCCTTTTTGAAATACCCTCTTACGCAGGTACGTGGTAGGAGCTATTCAAATTTAACTTTCCTAGCGACCTCTATCAGATAAATACAATCGTCGGCAATACAAATCCCTAATTCTGCGCATAAGGACTATAAAATCGGCGAAAAAAAAATTATTGTTCAAGATAAATTTGCCGCTCTAAACTTCTCAGCTTATTAGTAAATCTGTTAATGTTAAAGCCAGTCCGGATACCTAGTACAAAAAATACTACAATGAATACAGAATGAAGGTTTTCCAAAATAACATGTGAATGTAATCTCCTTGTGAAAATTGCAAACCTCAGAAGACGTGAAAAGGCAAATGTTAAGTGTGGAATGTCATGTGGATCGTGTAAGTACATTATAATTTACATATAGTTAATAATACTGTCAGCTTATTTCAGTATCAACCCCCAATCAATAATAACATGAGTATTTGCTATCAGGATGTCCCAAGACACTCGGTGCGGCCTCGCGACAATGTTTGGAATAATTAACACCGTTGAGAGGTCATCGACTACCGCCCATTATTGATTTGGTCTGTTCGATGGGCTCAAGGACTTGGAAGGCAGGCAAGTCACCACTATTTTATATGTACCAACTTTTATAGCCGTCGCAATAAACTATTACTATTTTGATTATATAACACAATACAGAATTTTAAAGAAAGTTCAGGCCAGTTACGAGTCAAGACCTATTGCATGCAAATTGAAATTGGTAGAATTTTAATAAAGAAATATCTATTCTTATGTGTGATTCGGCTATCTACAACTGTGTAGATACGTGGTGTCTACATTAGGAACTGCCTGAATTAAACAGAACGTCACAGTTTAGTACACATGTCGAGGTCAACTGCTCTGAATACAATTAAATCTAAAATTACCTATCGTCATAATGCATACATAGATGATTTGATTTCTTTGTTATTGATAGGTATTAAGTTATAGTCTAAATTTCCGATTCCTGACTTCAAAAAACATGAGTATTCTTCGGGACACACACTTTTATTCATTTCACTGTTTTCCATCGAAAATTTCCAACCAGCCATTAAGTTTTATGTAGGATTGTTGTTGTAAAAGTCTCTGATTTACAATATTAATCTGAGGTAAAGATGTTATATTTTATATCTACTTATCATCGGTTCCTTGCGAAAATCTTTAAGCGCAGTGAAGTGAGGATACCAGAATATGTTAATTTTTCTCAGCATTGCGGTACTTTGAATAATAGGGAGAGATGTGTGTCGTTTTAAGAGAATGTTTATTTCTTTAAAGGTGACAGAATTTATCGTATTTTTTATGGAAGCTTTCAGTTGTTCTGCTGCTGTTGAATAGGCAGCGTGTGTGGTATAGGCAGCAAAGGAAGCGACAGTTATAGGTATTATGTAAAATTACGCTTGGTGCGCCGGCTAATAAGATGATACTTGTATAGTTGGGTTTAAATAATCTATTTTTCTCATAAGACATACATAGTCACTTAAAATGAGAAAACTTAAAATATTTACATAATATAAATATAAATAGTTTCATTTTAGTTCTCAGTCTTCTAGTGCTAGACTGCCTAATTTTAGACTGAGGTCAGTTATCCATAGATGGCAGTAACCACTTAATATCAGAAGGACTGCAAGTTTACTGCTTTTATCACATAATAGGGTGTTTCAACGACTCTTTGACAATTGCTAATCTTGCAGGCTGGTTACCGTACGGCGTCTCGAAGCAGCAGCGTAGAAGCTACGCAATGCAGGGTCCTTGGTAATTTATCTAGGCTAACAGTAAAATATTTTATAAGTATAGTAATACTGGAGTTACTATAATTCTACATCGTAACATAATTGACTTTGAAATGCAATAAATCTACACGAATTTTAACGTTCATGTTAATGATGCTCTGATGAACTAGGTCTAAGGTGAAATATTTTTTGTGTATTTATAAACACACAGATACCATTTTAAGAAGTATTTTATTAATTATTTAATATATTGATAAGTAATGCACTTTGATTGCACTGTTTTCCTTAATACTTAAGAAAGTTAAAAATCCTATCACAGATCGGGATATTAGGACTCCATGGGCTCCTGGCATTTCGCCAGTTACCCTCTAGTTACGCCACTGCCGTCTACTACTCGTAACATTAGAGATATATTTTTTCTAGTGCATTGCAGATAGCCTATTCTAAAATTTTGGTGGTACCAAATCCTCAATTGTATTTCGTCCGGGATTGTGGGTAGGAATTTGTTTGTGTTTCAATTCCGTAATTTAAAAGAATAAAGCGTTTATTTTTATAATTAGCGAATATTCAACGGTTAACGTGTGCATGCCCGTGATATAATCCAGAATAAACATAAATAATGTACTTTAACTCATGGCTTTTCCATAAATCTCATTATAATCCTATTGTGTGAGGGCCTCTCTGTAATAAAACGTGACCCTACGGATTGGTGGTTAACCTTGTATCTCTATAATATTGCTCATAAACTCGTTTATTCGTTACATATGGTTGTTGTCTATAAATAGAACATAATCCGCTTCTTAAAATTAATAAGTCCTTAGTAAGTGAAAGGATGCTACTTACCTTTTTTAAATAATTTCTCAAAGGATAGAGGTCATTGTTCGCCGCGGACATTTTTTTTAATTACAACAAATTAACCTATAAACATCAGTTAATGTTATCTATACCTTTTTTTCAACACATTTTGTCGGTAATCTATTTATAATTTTATCTCGCAACACCGTGACAGATCACCCACGAATATATTATGGGGGCAAGGCTGTTGTGGCCATAATATGTCTTCTACTCATAATTTTGTTGTACCGAATGTACCTATCTACTGAAAATTAATCACTAATGGACTAGAATAGCTAATTCACTAAGTGCAGTTTGTAAAGAATATTAGTTAAACATTGTGTTGATTTTTACAAACATGTTCGATTTAACCACCATTAGGTTGGCGTGTTGCCAAATCGTATGAGCATCTCCGTTCCTTCAATAGATCCTAATTTGATTCATTAGACTTGCTTTGCATTAGCACGTCTGTCGGTCTGTTGAGATCATCTTTTTGAAATATGATTAAGTATCCGCTATGACATGTTAAAATGCTCGTCAATTTATATACGCCTGAAGTTGCCTAATAACGTGACCAAAGTTAAATTACCAAATATTGTATGACTTAAAAGTTAAAGTAGAAAAAGTAACATAAGAAAGCAACTTCCACATTTACCTGCTTAATATTGAGATATTTAAAGTGGTGCCTAACAGCTATCGTTTTTAGTGGTTGCTGATGTCCATGAGGGACAGCCATTACTTGCTTAGTTGACAATTAAGTTACACAATGATGTGTGAACAACTCTTCCACACACATTTCCAGAAAAATATACCTAATAAGAAACAAAAATCAAGATTTCTTGAAATCACAGTTTTGTAATGTTTGCGCTATAAAATGTACGAGTAGCAATTTTGACGAACCTACCGTGTTAGTGTAATAGTAATCTACCAGTAACTTAACCTGCCTGTGTTAACGATAAGAACTCAACTAACAATGTAACAACAGATAAGGTAGTAAAATAGCTCCATAGATTAATAGTTTACCTTAACAGACATCCGAATCTATGGAGAAGTGCAAAATAAGTAGTTACATATTTGCCAAATCCAACTGACAAGTAGGGACAAGGCTCGGAAAGTCCTAAAGGAACGTAGGAACTCACAATCATCCTCGGACTTATTTTGTTCACACTCGACGTCTTCTCAGAACTTTATAACAACACCCTACAAAGGAGAAGTGTTTGACCCACGTTCGTTCCCGACTCTTGTTAAAAATTATCTTACTAACGTCATTCTTTCGCTAAAACCTCAGTATAATGGGAAATACAAGCTTATTTGATATTTAGACAATTTTAGGGATGACTAACTATGCAAATATGATGTCGTACAACCCGCTATTGCGGTCATCTACCTAAATATATAACTAGTTCCATGCTACAGCTATATTACACATTCAACACGTCTCGTAATCTCGTCAACGGATGACGTAATACTATTTTATATTCGGCTTTGTTGGTTCTGCCACTGAGGTGAATGATTTCGACAATTGTTATACAAGCACTTAACGTATGCACAAAGTTAGATGTTTGTAGGTTTAGCTTCATGAGCTGCTTTCCAAAACTACTTCAAGTAATATGCTACGAATAAGTAATATACATATTTCTCATACTATGACTATTAAAGTTCTTACGTGTTCACGTTGCTGTCGCATAAGGAAAATTGAATATGCGTTGAGTGTTAAAAATAAATGCTTGTTATGCCTATGGTCATAAATGTAACATAAATTATTAATATAAAACGGAATTAGCGTTATTTATTATATTACTAACCAGAACCAACTCATATTAAATTCTCTCATAATCGCGTCATTAATTTTCGTAATCGGCGTTCTTGTATGTTTTTCTTCACCTGTGTTTTATTTCAATCTAGTCTATTAAGTAGTATGTATTTATATTACTTCACATCAAACGTATTTTTCGGTTGTTTAAATATTACTAACTGTATAATGCAATGTGTAAATAATATTATTACATTATGCTGTTGTTTTCAAAGTTATTTATTGTTACAATTGCATGTTAATAGTCTACAATACCTACTATGCACAAGGTATAGGAAAATAGTAAAGTGTTCTCTGATCCAATTCAATAGGTTTATGTGCACCCAACCGTGGTCAAACTATATTTTACACGATCATAGATCGTCTTAAGCAATTGAGGTATATCATATCAAGCCAATTGTTTTCGTGTATCGATGTTTGAAAGAAGAAAGTATCTAATATATTTTATTTAATGGTTCTTGTATTACATATTTTTGGTATATAATCAATCAATAGAAGGTGGAGGCTGGCTGCAGATGCGGAGACGCCAGGAGATGACGTCACACGAGCCCCGACGTTTGGATGTCAATACTACAATAGATTGGGTAAGATCAAGGACTATCAAAATAAGTAGATTCTGTTCTTAAAGATCATAAGGAACAGCTACGTAAATTATCAGATACACTAAATTCTATGATGACTGCTGCAGTTCAGATTCAGTTATATGTATTACCTGCAACAACAATGCAACAACAGCAACAATTTACAAAATGATATTCATATCAGAATATGAAAAAAACAATTGTATTCTTCTAATACCTCATATTGTTTGAAAAATAATTATACATTTGGGGATTTGAGGATTAAAAAAATATATAAATTAGAACAATTTGGTCAGAATTATCAAATTATCTATATCTACCCGTCACACCCATAATATATTAATTATCAATTGTTATTCAGGAATTACGGTTTATAAAAGTGTGGTCATAACGTTACCTAGTTTTTGTCAACATTACATATAAATAAACCAATACAAAAAATGGTACTTAATGAGATAAAAAATTGCGATTATTGCATTTATCATTTTTTATCGAAAGCCACTGTTAGTTTATTTATCAATAATAAAGAGTCAGAAACGTGTCCAGCCTACCTGTTATCAGCAAAATCCAACAAATGTTGAGATACACTGACCAGTCGAAATAAAAGTCAAAGAAAATGAGTTCACATTTTCGTTCATAACATTTTATGAACTGAGGGAATATGCCGTATTTATTTTATATTCGCATATTCTGTTCGCATAATAACACTTAACGCCGCACTACAGAACCACAGTATAAGGATATACAGTATTTTATCTTCATACAAACGCACGAAACGCAAGCCACGCCTACTCGCCTCGGGCCGGTACTAACTCGGTACACGAACATTCGTGAATGTGCCACGGTGACGAGCGGGTGATGTGACGGTTTTGTAAGATATTTTGTTGTTTCAAGAATAATATGGCGAAGAAAAGTTATAGATTATATTGTGTTGTTTTTGGTTGCTTCAATTCGTCAATAACACATCCAGATATAACATTTTTTAAACTGCCTGGAAACTCCGAAAGGTAAGACAATTACAATGATTTTTATGTTAATACTAGATACTTAATCTACTAGGTACTACTACTACTAAATTAGATTAGTTTTTAATTAATACAATTTGATATTTTAAAAAAATACGTATGATTGTTGTAATTTTGGTTCAGTAGACAGGTGTCAGAGCTTGTTATTTGAGGTTATCCCTCTTCTGAATTAATAGAATAAAACTATTTCTTCGACCAATTTACAACTTTTATTATTCCCGCGCAAAATAAAACTCGAAACTGTTGATAAACGAAGGGCTTGCTTGCACAACGCACGCGTCGTATTTATTCGTCGTCGCGCGGCGCAACAAAGGCTGAGGGCGTGGCTTAGCGGCCTTTCGGCACCCGTTTGTTCGCGCGATATGCCGCCGAGGGACTATTCTGAATGAGGTAATATAAATATTAGAAAATGAGAATTGATCTTAATTTATTTAGATCAATATTTTATTATTGTTGTATTATTTTAAGATCGTCAAAAATAAGAAACTACCATTTGAAAGGTATTTTCTTGATAGGTCAACACCTTTGTTTACATTTTGGACACCCAATTATGAATCGGAGTATAGATTATAATTAGAGATGCGCCGAATATTCGTTTGGTATTCGGTTTTCGGCGTATTCGGCATCTTTTTTGGTATTTGTATTCGGCCGAATTATTCGGTTTTGGTGCCGAATATATTCGGTTCGAGTAGGTATGTCTACTTTCGTGTATACACGACACGGTACATAACTAAAACACAAAACTTCTTATGTAAGATTTATGTTATATTTTAAGTCAAAGAAATCCTATGATAATTTAATAACATAAAGCAATTAAACTTCAAATCAACATTTATTTTGAAACCTTAAAAGAACATATTTATTACTTACGAGCTGTGCCCCGCGGTTTCACCCGCGTTAAAAGTGTAAATACTCTGAAGTTTTCATGGGATTTAACTTTTTTGCGCTTATCCCTAATTCTTTTCCCAAAATTAATGTAGCCTATGTTACTGTCTATAACATCAGCTAATTGCCAGTGAAAGTCCCATCAAAATCAGTACAGCCATTTTAAAGATTAGCCGGAACAAACCAAATTTGAAATAATATTTTTTTCGTTATAAGTACCGTATGTACCGTATATTTTATATTTTCCTTTTATGTTATATGGTCTTAGTAAAATGTTGTTATTTTGACATTACAAACAGACACTTAAATTTTAATTATTTGTATAGATTCTAAAGTTAGTATAGTTAACATTTATTTTAAACCTCAAATCAGTATTTCTTTTTACAACTTAAATCAAAGTTTTAATGAACACAGGTAACTGACAAATTGACAATAATGGACACTATAAAAGAAATATTAGAACCTGTTTACGCGGCAAAACAATGAATTGGTAAACCGAATCATTCGGCCGAATATCCAGTTCGGTGAAAGTTAAACCGAATAATATTCGGTATTCGGTTATTCGGTGAAACCACTATTCGGCGCATCTCTAATTAAAATTATTATTAAATATTGTATTAAATATTTAAACTAAATTTTGCATAATTTATGTTAATTTATAAGCTATCATGTCGAACATATTTCATATTTTATTGTTGTAACTGTCAAGTACCCAATTATAAGAATAGTTTTTATTACGTAATATATACATATTAAAAAACATAACATGCATTTTCATTCAACACTTTCTATATAATTAACTATAGCATTCATTTGTATAAATAAAAAAAATACAACATTTACAATCAAAAAATTAAAAAGAAAGTCAAGTATGCAGATGTAATTAAAAAACTGTAGGCAGGCAGCCCTAACGCGTTACCGTGCCCAGCGCAACCGTAGGTATCTAATTCAAGGACAGGGCCGAGTTAAATTACTGTATATCCTTATACTGTGACAGAACCGCGCAGGCATACAGACTGACTCCGATAATGAATTCTGTTTTGGCGTTTCGGCATTACGCTTCGGCAATTGCACGGGACAGAAGAAGATAGCACGAAAACAAGTTCCACCTCTTCCCTCTCATTTCTGTAGATACTATGCAGCAGGTGTGATAAGGATAGCATATGTGTTTATATGACGTAATAGCATGATGTCATGGAAACGCCGCCATGTTGGTTCCCACGAGCTTCGGCTTCGGGCGGGAAATTTGAGCATGCTGTATTCACAGTATTATCCTGGTTGTATTGAAGCAAGGATTTTTAGCGTCGTAGCTAGGGGCTGGTCTAAAGTTGGCTGCCAGAGCCCAGAAGCATAATTTTATTTAAGGCGCATTTTGCCGATCCGCAGTAGAAAACTTAATTATGTAAAGACGAGATCAAGTTTTTCAAGCTTCGGTTGACTGTGACAAATTTCTCTTTCGGAAAAATTAATATAATATAAAATATTTATTTTTTGTAGTAGCAAACGAGCAAGCGGTCCAACTGATGGTAAGTGTTTATTGCCACCCATGGATATATGCAATTAAGCCAGATAAGATTCCTGTCTGAGGTTGAAAGCAGTGATAAGCGCTGCTTTGTTCTGGTTTGAAGGGTGTGGTAAGGGAGGCTT
This sequence comes from Epargyreus clarus, assembly GCF_041222505.1. Classification (NCBI taxonomy): domain Eukaryota; kingdom Metazoa; phylum Arthropoda; class Insecta; order Lepidoptera; family Hesperiidae; genus Epargyreus; species Epargyreus clarus. The sequence goes on from NW_027332214.1 coordinate 7,932,311, forward strand.
ACTTTTCCAAGGCGTTCCAGTTAGTCCTCAGGGGTAGCGGCGCATCTGTGGCCGACCTCAGGCAGGAATATCTAATCGTATCTGGGGTTGATTACAAATGTCCATGGGCGGCAGTAGCCACACCATCAGGTGGACTGCATGCGTGTCAACTACTCCTATATTATAAAAAAAAAAAAAATCTACTAACTTGCGGTTTATTAAGATCCTACTGATTGTGCTACTCTGGCCTTCCTACTCTTAAGAATAACTTGTCTCCAGCGGTAGGATACTTATGGGTAGATGATGATATATTAAAATTAAATGAAAACTCAAATACTTAATCCAAACACTTATTGTCTTTGTTAGACTATACCTTTGAATATTTTCTCTCGGCATTTCTTTGTGGTGGTAATAGTTTGATAGCGGGCTGGTAACAAATGAAATGACAACATGTTTATAAAGTATATTCAATATAAAATATAATTGATTACAATAATAACATATAGAAGCGCGAGGTATATAACTATTGCGAGGGTTTAGGTAATATGTATTTGGATTTTGACCTCAAAATAGATAATAGATGTACCTATAATCTTTGATAGGCCTTACTAAGAGGATAAAAATAATATAAGTATATCATGAAAGCATTGTGTAATACTGTTTAAAAATAATTTACATTCTGGCTTTTAAGATTAAATTTTCTTATAAATAATAATACTTAAATTACATGACGATCACATTATGATCTATAAACCTATAGTTTATAGGAATCGACCAATAAAATCTGCAATGAAACTGTTTTAATAATGTTATCAATACGACTACTTTTCCTTACTTTTTAAGTTTGACTTCGAATTAACATAAATAAATAACTGTTTACTGTTAAAATTTCAATCCACGTCTTCAGTCAACTGTTTATACTTAATATAAGCCGTCAAACTCCGTCATCATCTTTAAGTATGTCGTCTTGTCCCATCCCGACCCGTCCCATCATAAATACTTTTACAAAAATAGAGATCATCATTAAAAACGATGACACGATACCATAGTCCGCGAGTAGCAGGTACTGTATCTGCCCTCCTCAGTTCAAGCAGTCTTATCCAGAGCACGTCATTGCTAAATATCAATAAAATACATAGGGTCGAACACATATAGGACATCTATCTGAAGTAGAAAGACATCGCCTTAGACAATCAGCGTGGAAAAAGTGTGCGCATGGCGTGACGCGGGCCGCCTTCATGGTGCCAAGGCATACTGCGCACACGTCCTCGAGAGTCGATAGCTCTTCAGTTGTTGCACGTCGAAATCTGGCAAGGGATCCACACGCTTCGTTCAGTTTCACGAGCGCTTCTCCGAGTCTATACCTACCCTGTATGTACACACAAACGTAAAACACGAGCACGGCCAGTCTCCAACGCTCATACCACGCTAGTGCTGGCACGATAGGTATCGCTAACATTGTCGTTATACCTCTAGCCCAAACTCCGAAATATAACATCTCCATGCCTTCAAGTCTCTCTAGTTTTAAAGCTGTCAGACCGATAGGCCAGAGTTCGAGGAATGTTTTTTCTGATAGAAGGTAATATGTAGCAGTCACGAGAACGTACAGAGCGTTAGGACGGTAGTATTCCAAACCCTGTTCCAAGCCGAAGGTTAGAAGTATAAAAGTAATTGTGACTATAAAAGTAACTGCTTTGGTCCATTCTAAAACAATCTTCGTTGCCGACATCGCGAGGTGTTTCACTCTGGAATGGCGAGTTACGTTCACGTAGGGAGACCAGTCTTCCTTGGTGCATATTTCTCGAATGTAGCTGACGGAGTAGGTGATGACATTGTAGAACATCAGCGAGTAGAGGCAGGTCAGCCGGCCGTGAGACACGAGGAGGCGATTGCATGCAGTGAACATGAGTAACTGAAATAGTAAAGAATAAATCATCATTAAAAGACAATTATACATGAGACCAAAATCGGGACAAATAATATACTTAAACCTAATATATGGGACTATGACTAAAACGACAGCAAGACAATGACTTGACTGTCTTATATACTTATAGTGTTTTTGTGCACTGTGTGTTTATGAGCATTGTCATTGATTTTAATAGTCGTCTGGGATAATAACAATAAAATACACATAGTCATTAATGTGATCCAGATACCGAGATTAAATATTGATATCCGTGAGGCAGAAGAATCAACAAATCATCATATTACTTTGCTACTTCTTGTAAGTAAGTAAAAGATCTACATTTAGAACAGGCAACTTAGAAAGCGATTTATATCCACAAATCTCTAAGTATAACAGTAATTAAATATAGAACAAAGTCCGTATGTAAGTTTAAATTTAGTATTCTGAAATATTTACTCAGATTGAAATAATCAAAAACATTTACCTGACTTATCATAGTAGAAAGGTTATTCATCTGCAAGAAAAGCCGCTCAGCGCGTTCTAGGGGCGAATATGCAGTCTTCAGAACATTTAATACACAGGCGGTGGGAGCTTGCAGCCTGCGTGCCGCTTCTGGAAATAAGGAAAATATTCAATAATTTCATAAAATAAGTATACCTTAGTTTGTACCTACTTATTTTTAGACAATGCAATTTTACGATTATGAGAGTGAATTTTCCCACGTGAATTCCAAGCATACAAACAATAATATTCGACTCATACGCGAATACAAACAATAGTCATGCAAAAATACACTTTTATTTTATTGCAGATATCATCAGTGTATGTTTTTATCGAAGAAGTTGAATTAACTAATGAGCATTCATTCTACAACCTTCCATGGACATCTGTTATCAAAGTAGAATTTATTTGAATCCTAGTTAAGGTCGGCCACAGCCTAGTCCCTTGAGGACTAAGTTGAAACGCCTCATGTTTGGATTTTTTTAGAGGGTTGGATTCCAATCAGGCCAGGCCAGGCCAGTCAAAGATTTTAAGGGAGTAATGAAATAATGCAGTCTGCGAAATAAGGCGAGCGTTAGCGTAAAAACATTACCATTACTTTTCAATTTGGTAAAAAGATCGTGAAAAGAGTACATGATTTTAGATTTTTGAGGCTTGATAGCCCCTTGAACTAAGCCAGAATCCGTCATTGCCCTTGTGTAATGAATGTATCTTCCCAATGTAAGCTGTTACCATGAGACCAGAACAGTTGTTAACTACTTCTACAAATGATTTATATCAAAATAAAAATCTTTGTAAATCATAAATCTCTTGTAAATATCTGCTAAATAAGTCCCTTAGCGACGAGCGTCGAGGACTGTGGGTGTAGACCTGTCAATTTAAATTGTCCACTTCTGAGACCTCAAGTTTCCGTCTCGCAGCATTTTTCCTCATTTGCATAGAATATTCTTGAATTTTCTAAGAAAGAAATGTCCAGTAAATATAATATAAAGGCTTAATACAACATGTAACCAAGAAAAATAACTTTTTGTGTTATTATCGATGATAAGATTGAATCGTTATAGCGGGTCTTTACACTCTTTACACACTTGTACTACTTATATGACACTTATTCATTTGCCAGTAGTTTGCCAAATATAAATTTGTATGCTTCTTAAATTAATTACACTTAAAAAGATACCTAGGTTATAATATTAGAATGTTAGAAGATGTTGCAAGTTTAATACAAGAAAATGCTACTCTCTCCCGAAAAAAAATCCTCAATATGTTGTGTTAAACGAGTTTCCTTAAAATTAGAAAAAATATATTTATATACTTTTTTTATTTATACTTACTTATTCAAGTTACTTAATTCTTATTGTATAATCTCATCATAGCTAACCGTGTCATTGGTTTTTGTAAAAGAAAGTTTAGTATAAAAGGGCTATCTTATCTCCAGGATAATCAGTTCAGAGGAAACCTTCACAAGAAACTTACTTCACACTCCATCCCTTCAACGGTCTCTGGTAAGACAAGCCTTTTTATTTGTATGATGTCCAAAGAACCAATTATTATATTATTTATTTGAAATATTTAGTTTTTTATTACTTAAATTATTTATTCAACTACATAGGTATATGTAGCACAAAGTTACCGTCAAAATCACTTATTTTAAGTTATTTTGATTCAGCATTTTCCAATTTTCAAAACTTTTAGATTTCTTGTATTCTCACATAAACAAATCATAATTCGTTTAAGTTGACGGTTTTCGACCCTGTAGATTACTAGTACAATATTTATTATATTAGTTCTACTTTCAACTTTGAACTACGGAACAAGGAACTAGTATTTGTAGTTCCTTGCTTTGAACCATAATTTTCAATTTGATGAAAAGCGTAAAGTAAGCTTCGACATCAAACTATAAAGGCAACTCTATAATCGAAAGCTCCATCCATACGCATTTTGACTATTACTTTTAAAGATTGCCTATGTTTAAACTACTACTTTCCTTCTATAAACAAATTTAACGAGTTTCTATGAATATTTTTATGATGCGTAGTTAAGAATTTTGGGATATGCGACGTAAATAATTGTGCAAAACGAAAAATATTTTTGTGTATGCACTTTATGATTATGGATGAATGCTAGCCATGTGTTTTTGTTTAATCTCGAAAAAGAGAAGCCAATGACGCACATTATCTGGCCACCAGCCAGCTCGCTCCATTCAGTTTCTGATCGGCAATGACCCGACTCCACATTCGACGTGTAAACACTATCATGTGTTACAAACTAAACTCATCTACGTTTTTAATTTCCTGAGTAAATGGATAAATACTCGAGATTAATGAACTGTAGCGACATGTTGACAGTGGACACGAGGCTAGTGTTTTAAAGCTGAACCTGATACTAATGTGCCAGCACTATCTTGGTGACAGCTTTACAGATTTCTCGGCCGGAATTTGGGTTGGTGATCGCTAGTGGTGGAGTTACCCGCTCTTCCTTAGCGCGTAAAACACAGCCGTCGGTCTTAGTGGTCATATGAACGGTTTGAAAATCTCCGCTACCGGTTAGCTTTCATTTACTAATTCGTATGTACTAGGTTGGAATATAGTTGAGGGCTCTCCTAGATATGGGGAGAGATCCGTTTGAAATAGGCCCATCTTAGTGAGTTCGTATTTTATATTCAATTTGAATATAGAGCGTGTTTAATTTGAGTTTCGCTATTGTCACTTTTGGCCGTATACAATGACCCAGCCATACATTTGAACAGGGTAAAATAATAATCAACTTTCAATTTATGAATGTAAGTAGACTAAATTTAAATCTGGTTATCAGAGGCAAATATTATTGTGATTGGCACAACTTCTGTTTACAAGACGTATTCATGTTTGTTTACTGAACTGACTCAAAAAGTAGCTATCAACCCACGATTATTTGTAATGTGTGCGAATATTAAATATGGTGAAATAGTAATTTAATGTGATATACGTGATTATATCTTATATGAACTTTATAGAATGGGTCGCTGATGCTTGAAATATTTTTATTTTAATTTGTATGAGATGAGACTAATACACTTATAAATATTTTTATTATCTATGCAAGAAGTACAAGAACCATTTTGAAAGTTGAAAGTTAGGAGTAAAAGTTGTAATAAAAATTAGACGCCTCGATTACATTTATTCCTGGTAGTATATATTAAAAGACCAATTTCTTATTTTTGTTCTGGTGCATCATGTCGTCTTTATAGTTACTTCTCGAAGAACCACGTAGGCATATGCCAAATCACTGTTTGTTGACGTATAATTTCTTAGTATTATTTCACATGTTTATTATAGCAGCGATACCCTAATGTTTGAAATTCGAGCTCTCGATTAAATGGGTCCGAGGTTCAAATCCCAGTCACGCATCTCTGATTTTTCAACGCAATGTGCATATTAGAAATTAATTATCACTTGCTTTAACGGCGAAGTAAAACATCGTGAAGAAACCTGCATACCTGAGAGATTTATACAAAATATCTTAAAAGTCTACCAATTCATACTCGGCCAACGCGGTATGACCTTTATTTTTTTTTTCACGAGGGGGAAACCTGCAAAAGGTACCCGATGCCGTGGGAGCGACACAGAGTTATGTGGGACTCTTACCGCACTAAAACCCCCCGGTGGCCGTCCTCGGCGCTGCGTAGAGGACTCCGGGATCTGCAAAGGAACGCAACCGGAGTCCTCTTAGCGCGTTGCCCTGTCGGGCTCCGCCCAGGTGAGCTTCACGCTCGCCGCACCGTCTGGTGCATACGACGGTATGCGACCACACATACCGTCGTCCTTCCCGGGGCCGTTAACGCGGTATGGCCTAATCCTTCTCATTCACCCGTACTCAGTAGTGGGATAGTAATGGGTTGACGATGTAATGAGTAGCGATTTCTTAGCTTTGTGTGACTCACCGTGAGCGAGCTTGGCCACTGCTGGGTACCACCTCGCCGGATACCTATAGTTGGCTGATATAAGTACAGGCAGCACGAGACATGTGTAGGCAGCCATCAGCCACGCACCTCCCAAGGCAACGAACAATCCACGAGGCGCCCAATACGGTAGTAGGAAGACCAATGAGATTAGCCACACTGAAAAGAAACATCAATTTTAATGATACTTTACTGTTTTTTTAAATGTTCTTGGTTTAGGGAACAGACGGTAAGACAGACTTATTTCAAATTTGCGTCTCAACACAATTCTTAGGGATTGAATTGCATTTGCGTTCGAAATCTATTTGGATTGTAACTTTTTGTAGGTTTCAGTAAATTTAAAATTATTATTTATAGTAAATATAGTTAACCTTTACATCGCACAATTTACTGGTATTGTTTTGAATTTAGTCCAAGCAGCGTTCACATAAGTGTACTCGTAATAAACGTGGCATTATTGTTGAAAACATTTGGCGCCCAAACTATTGTCGAAACATGAGCGATCTAGGTTTATAGGTCACACTAAAGCTTATATTTAATATTGTTTTTATACTAATTATACTTACCAATGAAGAGAAATAAATCACACAGCTTTTAAATTGCAGATCTCTATTGTTTCTTTGCGATCAAATAAAGAAAAACAAAATGGAAAAACACTTACCAGTGTTAGCTATTTTGTCTTCAGATTTGATAGTGGGAATCTTCGAGAAAGAATCGCTTCTTATTCTACCGCGCACTCGAGAAATCATACCCATTGTAAACTTTTAAATTATATGCTAACAACACCAAAGTCTTAGGCAGAGTTCGGTTTCAACTTTAAGAACCTTTCGATATTATTTATTTATAATCAATAATCGTATTATTAATCACGTATGAACGTTTGTCACAGCTTGCACCGATACAACCACGTTGCACGAAATGTTTCACGCGAGTGCGCATTTGGTGGGCAGACGCTTGGGCGGGCGGCGCTTGCGCAAACAGTAGCGTTCCGTTTACATACACTGCGTTTCCCGTGCCAATTAATTTGACTCACTTCGGCTTCCAAGGCTCTTTAATAATGCTCAAGTATGGACTCAAATCAAACTTGTGCGGCAGTGTTCGCCCGTTTATTAATAAGCCCCAAGTTGCCACGTGTCTCGTGTATTTCGAATGACGTTTTGCGATAAATATAATTTCAAGTCAGTGACTCGCAAGCGGAGTCTTTTCACTTTTATTTCAGTATTAACGGCTTTTCTTTATTTACTTTCTGGACAAACTCACACGGTTACTTACGAAAACATGTTGATGCCAGTTTTATGGGTTCACAATGTTCAAAATAAATGACAAAAATAATTAAAATCTGTATCAGAAAAATTAATAAAAATCCTTCAAAGTCAAACATTAACTCCTTTATACAAAAAAATGTGGAGTAAATATTTATTTGTTTACTCTTAGTTGTTCTATCCACATTTTTATACGTAGTTAAACACTTATAGAAATGTTCTCTCTAAAAACAATAACATGTTTTGCGATGATATTTCCGGCGGAAACAAATTGGTCATCATGTCTGAAAATAAACTTGAGTAAAGTACGTGGTGCAGGCCACGGCGTACAAACAGTGTGATCTGGGCAGGTCCGGACTGGGAATCAACCTAAGAAACGCATATATTACAATTCATAAACGTTTTCGCTAAGCATTTGGCTTAAAGCTATCAATAATTGCAGGATTTTTTCTCAAAAATACTTCCAAAAGTCGCAAAAAGTCGTCGTGTCGGAAAAATGCTCTTAACAAGCGTACCACATATCTGATCCAAACGGAAAAAGAAGAAAAGAAACTTATAATGTAATAATCATAGTCATAGTTCCCAATATGATCAAATCTATTGAATTAATAAAACAAAAAGCATTGATTTTATTACCAGTACCTACTTAATATCTTTGCAAGTTCATAAATAAATACTATCTGGTGTTATCAAAATTGCCTTGTGTTGTGTCTAATCCAGACCTGGATCTGAGTGATCCCACAACCAGCGCCCCGTAGACGTCAGAAGCGTCGCGACGTCGTCTCTCAATATCATTTCTCAAAAATACCTTATGTTTCAAGTCCATTGCCTCTGTTCTTTGTCACTACGTTTCGTCGCTAGAGTCTTGGCAGTTAAATCTATAATGATCGTACCTTTCTATTGTTCCACATAGCTCTTCCAACACGTAAAACGTGGTACCATCCTCCCACTAAATTCCTAGTATAACGATTACGAATTCGCAACACGTACAAATATTTAGCTCATTCATAAAATCTGATTGCTTCCCAAGAAATTTGTCTGTGATATTATTATCAACAATAGACCGGCATTGTATAAACATAGTATCACATGATATACAAACGTATACTCAACGATTAAACACGCGGTAGATGCCTTGAGCAACGGAATATTCAAAATACCATGTCGAAAATGTTCTAATTGCATGAGCCCCTCGATTAGTTTTGACATGGTCATCATCGGCGGCTATTTAGGCACTGTTAGATAGGTTTTTATTTTGTTGTATATGGTTTACTTAAGGGCCACAATTGTATCAATAGGCCTTAGCCAATTCATTGATTGACATTGCAAGCACATATACAGCCCTTACCCGATGTATCTACTTTCATATAACTCGTTGTAGGTTTAAACGTAGTAAGTACGTAATCATCATTCAAAAATATTTCTTTGCCTTCGTTCTTACATTCGTTATTAAATTTTCATTACTTGAGGGGATATAAATATGTGGTAACATTTTCACGCGGTTCATATCCCAAAATATTTAGCATTTTTCAAAAGACTAGTGATGGTTCCTCTAATAATGAGGACGGGCCGAACCTATGCGTATCTAAATGGTGTTTGGCACCACATGTGCCAAACTGCTATACCTACTAATTAATCGATATTTTAAATCATCAATATTATCGTACCATGGCATATGCATATAGCAACTAAAATTGGCGACCGCCCTCTTAACAATAAATTTAAAGATATTAATTTTATTTCCAGAACTCGGTGAAAAATGTTTTCTCTGGTTTTATTTTTGGTGTTGGTCGGCGCTTGTTCGGCGCACTACCATGGGTATGATGCCCACAACCTCATTGAGAGGGAAGAGCCTACTGAAGTCGCGGGGTAATAAGTCGATGTATAGCTGTTCTGGAACGAGCTTTTGATGTTGCAAATACTCGCTGGATGTAAACATCTTTATTCCACAGGAAGAGGGATCTGCTGACGTTAGGCCCAAATATTTGACAATCAATTCCATTTCCCAAGTGGGGATAATTAGTTTTTTTTTTGTTCATTCAAATGCCTTCATTACAGTCGTTAATCTATAAATTCACAGAGTATGATTGTCACCTAAAGATAAATTATACTTTTGTATTTTGAAATGTGTGCTCTTATGCAATTTAAATTTCACTTGTTTTCGTATATTTTAAAATTTTGATGATAAGTAGTATGTATTAAACATGTTTCAAATATTGAAAAATGTATCGCAAATTACTCAAAGTGCATGTCCAAAAATATTGCACTCACGCGTACTAATACGATGATTCATTCGAACAAATTAAGAAATGGGCACAAAGTTTGTAGAACTTTACGGTTTCTCCGCTGTGATTCGCTTTTGGGATAAGACTGACAAGATCATTTATTCGCACCTGGCCATTCTTAGAATTCCTGTTACGAGTAAGCTTAAGGTTGGGCGGTAAGGACCACTTAAAGTCAATGTAGACAGACTCATTATGAGTAGTTTGTGCCAGATTATTTTGCACAGAAAAAAGAAATAAACCGATAATTTTTGGTATGTATGTATTGATGTTTAAAGAAACTATTTTAATTGTAACGATACGCTTCTACCCGTAGATATAAATGTAATTTTTATACTCGCAATGTTTATATAATATGTAATCAAATTTGTGAAAGCTTTTCAGTGTCTATTCTTTATTTTATTCGATGGCGAGAAACGTGCAGTTTCGCGGTCTACAGGTTCGTGAAAAAATTGTCTGAGGTAAGTGGTAGAATACATAGTGGAACTGCATTTTTATGACATTGCATTTAAGATTACCTATAGCTTCAGTAGCTTGTAACACGGTACTCTTTTACATAATCTGTCTATTTCTATTTTCTAACTCTTTTGAAATATATAATCTAGCTATCATTGTTTTTAATTGATTATTTTCGTCAAAATTATTTCGGCATTATAGGTAGGTAAATATGTAGATAGGTACGTCACATTAACATTGTCGTGTCGTTTTGTTAGTGTGTGTACTTGCTAGATATTATTAATGCTTCAAATATAAGATTTGAATTCGTTTCACAGAGTGTTAGTGGAGTGCCCCGTATGTGAGAACAATGATGGTTTATTGCCGAATCACGAGAACTGCGACATCAGCAAAGGTGGCAAGCAATACAAGATGTGCAAACGCGGCACTTATGTGAACGAGGTTTGCGGCAACCGGCTCGACTGCTACCGGGTAAGATACCTCTCAATTTTACAATGGAAACATACATTTAGATTACCTGACGCTGAGTGGTCACTGGCAGTCATAGTTAGAGAATAGAAGATTCAGATTCACATAACATAGAATCAATTAGACGGTTGTAGCCAACAAACAGCACGCTTATTTCGGCTATATATCATAGCATTTGCCAGAACTGTTGGGATTTATACGTTTGCAAACACCTTACGGATTGCAAAACATCTACGACGAGTTTCCGATAGCCTTTGTTTATTTCGATTTAATCACCATTGTACAACTACTACGATAACTTCTAGCGTTAGCAACAAATTTACATTCAATACACATTTTGACAGGGTCCCGGTGAAAAGTGCTCGGAGAAAATGCGCTATGACGTCTACGGCCAGAAATGCGCGCGTGGCTTCTATTGCAACGACGTGTTCCACGAGTGCACCGGGCTGGGCTACAACAACATCGACAGCAACGCTCTGTGGCACTTGAACAAATTGTACCGATACCCTCTCGACTCCCGTCATAACCAACCTAACAAAGCTGAATCTGCCTTACTCCTAGCGTAATATTATATTTTTTATATTAAATCATAACAGTGTATAACACAAGACGTTAGCATAATGTTTAGGGTTCCGTATTAATGCTTGCTATCTGCTAATAAAGAAAAGATAATTTATATACACATGTTTTATTTTTTAAAGATAGAAGTGCTACATATATTATGGTCTTTCGTTCAGTTTTAATCCTTCGATGGTTGTTTTCGCTTGTATTTCAAACAATAAGTCTAGTCCGTTTCTACGGTACCACGTCCTCCGCAGCGGCGGGAGAAAACGTTCCGTGATGAGTTCGCGCTCTTATAGTGGAACCAGACATGACGTTTCATGTTTATACATCAGTATTACTGTATTTAGTCAAATATAAAGTATGTATTCACAAAATCCCACTTAAATACCATTAAAAATCATTTTAAAATGTAATAAAGGTCTGGACAAACAGAACTCGTATTTTAGCGACGCGATAGGCGTTGGCGCTAAAAGTAAATCCTGTTAAATAAACGAGTGATAAAAACAAGAAGTCAGCGAAAACATGTATTTTATTAAGTAATATAATTGCCATTATGTCTGCTATTTATTTACTCATTGTATAAAAACTTACGCACGCAAATAAATACGCCATATAACTAATACACACACGAACACACACTCTGCACAATGCACATTGGTTGTATTGGTAAACACGGCCAAGTCTGGTTTCGCCATCATTAAAATCCGATGGTAGTAGATTTTTGCCACAGATATGTAGCAACACTTATTGCATGTAACATTGAAATTTGGATACAAATCGAATGACTTCTTTGTTTTATAACGTTTCTGTACGGGGATTTCCAATTTACCAAGTTCATTCTTGTAGTTCCACATTTCTTTTGCAATGACGTTATGATCCTTACGATAATACAAAATATTAGTTGCTGTCTCTTTGGAACATTATTAACAGTTTCGAAGTGATCGGAACAGTTTGTTAAGTTTAAAAATCGTGCATTTGTTTTTATCTTAGATAAGAATTTATATAAAAGTTTTAGGTGTTTGTGAATTAAATTAAAATACTTAATTGAATTATTCTAATATTAAATAACTTAACGGTTTCTTTAAAAATGGAGTTATTTTGCGAAGTGTGCGGTATGGTGGATGAATATTACGATGAAAACGCGTTAATCGACCATAAAGCATCTCCTAAACATATTTGCAACTTGATCCTGCTCAACTATAATAATAACAAGTAAGTTAGTTAACATTTTGGCACATTTCATTTTATTTTGGCGCCCAATCTTTTTATTGAACTTTTCTAAAAGTGCTATTCCTACCCTCTTCTTTTGTTTTGTTATTGCTATTGGTGCCACCAAGTTGTGAAAAAAGGCACATGTGCCATGTGGTCACCATCACATTGTGCCAATCCAGCTTGATGACGTGAAGGCCGGACTGTCCTATGGCCCAGTCTTCACTGCGTTTTGGGTAGCAACCTGTACCCTACAGTGAGACAAGAGCCATATAAATATATAAATTCAAGAAATTGGTAGTATCTCCTGTGAAGTCAGCCATCTATTCCCATCTTCAATGACAAAACTATGCAGCTAAACCTATAATGTAAAGACATGTACGGCAGTGGACTACTAAGTTCTTATCCATATTGCAGTTAAATAATATCGCTATACAGTCATCTCAAGATAAGTTGTCACTGTCTTCCTTATGCGATTATATTCCAACAGCAGAGTAGTTTAATTTGGTAACATAAATTAATCTCTTAGACTAACTTACCAATTCTCATTGCATCTATAGATTTACTATGAGCTATATGCATTTGAAAGAAAGGCTTCCAAATCAGGATTGTTCCCTTTATTTCCTTAATCTAAAAATTATGCAAGTGAATGACAATTATGTGAACAAAAGCACAATCACCATGAGATGTAATAGGTAGGGTGAGGTCCCCTAATTCTGTCCTCAAAAAATTTTTTAGCTCATAATTATACAGCTGTTAAGTGGTCGAGTTCATAAAGTAATTATCGTAATCTTTTCACAGTATTTTTACTGACACCTTATGGGCAATGATATTTTATTACACTGAAAAACTTTTTTATATATCTTATAAATGTACTTCTATCTTTATCATACCAATTTTACATCATTCATACAATACAATATCATCATCATCAACCCATTACTGTCCCACTGGTGAGCATGGGTCTCTTAGAATGAGATGTATTGAGTGATGCTCCATGATGCTGACCAAGTGCAAATTGGTAGATAATTTTATATAATATAGATAGAAGTGGCACATGCAGTCCCCCTGATATTAAGTATGAAGTAATTCATTTACTAGTAATAATTATATTCAGTTATACTATTTGTGTCTACCAATACGCACTTGGCCAGCGCGGTGGACTATGGCGTAATCCTTCTCATTCTGAGAGGAGACCCATGCCCAGCAGTGGGACACAGTAATGGGTTGATGATGATACTATTTGTATCTAGAATATTCTTGAATTAATCTATTTGTATTTATACTTATAGCTATAATTACGGGCAAGGTTAACAACTACGTGTAATTTGACAACCAGTTTGCATATACTCCTAAAATTATCCTAGTACATTTTTATTAATAACTTGAGAAACAAAATTAATCTTTTAAAGTAATAAATAAATTGATGTAAGTTAATGATGAAATATTAGTATGAACGCCGAATATTGAACATTATTTTAAGTTTACATAAGTTCTCATTGTTGAATGTAAATTCTTATGAAAATAAAGATGTTTAAACCAACTACAACAACTACTAAAACAAAACTTTAAGGTGACACTTCATAGGTTGATATTAAAGGTACATGTTGTAGTCTATACTCACCTTAATATACCATGCAAATATTGTCATCATACTATTGTATAAATTACAAGCTTATATTTTTCTTAATACAGCTAGTTATTAACAAAACAATGATTGATATAGTCAGTGCCAAACTGCTAGTCTGCTCTGAATATAGAAAGGAGACACGTCAAATAGCAAATTGTAGATATTAGCGGGACAAAGACAGCGCGGGACACCTCCCGGCACCCGTGCGCTGACCACTCTCGCCCACAGGTACATAGCTGTGTTAGTATGCCCTTACATTGCTACTGAATTTATGATTGCAAATGTACGCAACAACTTCAGAGCGGATTAGCAGTTTGGCGCAGACTATACTAGTAAAAAAGTTTATAAGTTATCAGTTGTAAATGTAATGTCATTATAAATTTCATCATGCATACTAGATATGGCTTCCTGGCACAGGCATTCCTAAAATGCTTACAATGGCCCCATCCACTGAATATATTAAACTGTTACACATAGTTATGTACTTCGAAAATAACAAATTTTAATTTGAAGTTATGATTTCTATGTTAGATTCTAGTGGACTCAAAGATGAAATATTTGATAGTACACAACCTATTTCTTTCTGCTCTGTGTCCATGGTATCAATAGCATTAATGTGAAATGTAAGAATACATAACAATCATAGCAGTGATAGTCTAGTGGTTAAGAAACTCGGCCTCTTGATCAAGGGGTCCGAGGTTCAAATCCTAGGCACGGACCTGTGATTTTTCAAAATTATGTATGTATTACAAATTAATTATCCCTTGCTTAGACGGTGAAGGAAAACATCCTGAGGAAACCTGCATACCTGAGAAATCTTAAAAAAAGAAAGTTTTTAAAGGTATATATGTAAATTCTAACAATACACACTTAGCCAGAGCAGTGGACTATGGCCAAATTCTTCCCATTCTGAGAGGAGGAGAGGAGACACATGCACAGCAGTGGGACAGTAATAGGTTCATGATGATGATGATCATGATGATAACATCCATACTGATATTAAAGAAATTCCTGTACAATCTACTTTATGTGTTTGTCATTTAATAGTCCATTTTAATAAGGTGAGGCTGGAACTTTACTGGAACAAGTACCTACCTAGTAGTACCTATTTAAAATCATAGTTATTTTTATTATTTGTGCTTCGTTGTCAACTGTATTATTAACTATAATCTATTCATCAATTTTTCTTGTTTTGTTTCATAGGAGGACCTTTAGCAAGAATCGTGATGGTGTACAAATCTTCTGCACTGCCCAGGGTGAGAAGATAAAGAATACACCAGGCATGAAAGTGGAAAAGAGTGACCAGCAAAAGATAAGGCTTATAGTAAGTTTTTACAAATGGAGTTACACAAGTGTTTTGATTTTTTTTATAATATAGAAGCAACAAACAAGCATGCAGTCCATGTTATGGTAAGAGGCTACTGCAACCTATAGATATTTGTAATCAATCCCAGATAGGATCAAAGTCCTACCTGAGATTATCTATAGATGCCTACTTTTGAAAATATTTTTTAGGAAGCCTAAATTGATAATAATTTCATTTTTACCTTCTTCATGAAGAAGGTTCTAAGCCGTATATGTTTTTCTTTACATAGGATACATATACCATTGTAATATGTATACAGAATATGTATAACTTATAAAAAATGTGTTCTCTTTCCTTGTTGTTATAGCCTAGCAACTGTGTTGTTATATTATTATCGTTTAATACTCATAATTACTAATAAACTCATAAATTGCAAAAAGATAGTATGTATTGAAGTATATAATAATGTAAAATTAAAATGTGTACTTGTAAACTTATGTTGTTTCTTAAGCAACAAACATATTAAAGAAAGCATGATAACTTATATTATTTTCTGGTGTTTTTCTTAGAAGTAATAGGGTAGAACTAAACTACTAGTGTTACTACACTTGTTTGGTGCTCAACCGCAGGAAATGCATTAATATATATTGAATGTTCCCAGAGAAATATGAGTCACTTACTCAGTATATGTACTTTATAGATAACATAATAATAATATCATATATGTAGTTCCATTTTATTTCCAAGGCCATCTCTATAAAACAAGTGATTGTGTATCTCTAACTATAATGTTATGTAGTAGGTATTTTACTGTTAAGCCTAATATAACAAAAAAAATCTCATATTGTTTTCGAATATTTAAGGACAACACAATAGTTATATCCGTCTTATTTGGACATTTATAAAAAGTACAGTAAGAAAACTTTATTAATAAAAAAAATTAGAAGCTTTCTTCAAATGTTAAGATTTACACCTAACGAGTAATAGAAATTAACAATAAAATACCTCATAATAAAATTGATTATGTATTATTTTTAGATGAAGCCCGGGCAAAAAGCGAAGTTTTCTTTTAGTATTACCAATGATATGAAAAATGAAGATTTGATGATTATTGGTATACAATTAGCTCATCCCCAACCTCTTTACCAAATGGATAAGCATCCTTTTGTGTTTGGGGAAGATCCTAATATCTTGAAGAAAAGTAAGTTAATTAAATACTACTATATACTAATACTACTATAATACTTCCTATGTGCTCACATAAATGAAAGGTTAACTTACTCTATACATATAATATGATATAAAATTTATTTGAAAATAAAAAATGAAAAAGTAAATAGATTTTATATGAATGTTCAAAGTAAAGTAAAAGAATAAAGTCTGCCAGAATGGAAATTAACTTTTACTACTAATTAATAACAGTTATTAAATGGATATAAAACAACTACTAAGTATGTTTTATCTCAATTCTTAGTAACCATAAAACTACAACAACCAACAAGCTATTATAGAAATAGATGCATTTTAGAAATGCATATTTTTATGATTATGAATATTTCAGAATCATCTGTTGAACAAAAAATATTAGTGAAGTTTGTTGGAGCGGACATTGGGCAATATGAGATGCCAATAATGTTTACGTTTCATCGACCAAGCGATAAGAAAGATATTATAGTTGTTCGAGAAATGGTAAGGATATATTCTTATTTTTTCTCATCATTTCTTTTTTGAAAGCAGAGCGTGCGTAGCTCTGACGTTATATCATAATGTTAACTAACGACGGGCGCGTACGGGCGCTAGATGGGTGACCGTTAGTGGCTTTTTATATGCGCTTCCATGCTTCAAAATCAGAATTTGTAATTGTTGTATAGACATTAAACCAAGTTATAAGCCTTATCGGCGGTTTAAAATTTTTTCGACACCAATTAATCCCTTCCTTTCTTCGTCAACATACATTGGAGCAGCTTGGTAAAGCATGGTCTAATCCTCCCCCAGTTGTAAAGAGCCACGCACAGCAGTGGGGTTAATTTAAATTTTTTACTTACTAGTACTTTTATATATTTTTTTATTTTTTAGGTGGTGTTAGTGCAGGAAAATCCAATAGATTACATAAAAACTAGTAATCCATACACTGGAGAAGATTGGGCCCACACTGACAAGATTATGTATTCAACAGGCCATATGTATGCATAGTTTTTTGTACATCTTTCATATAAACAATGTTAGGTCTGTCTGCCATTTTTAATTTTTCATAAATTTATAATTTTACAAAGTACATAAACTTTTATTTTCATTCTTTGATACTGATCAAGTAAGGAGAATGTTTATAATAAAAAGCAGTGATATGCCAGTAGTTAAAACTCATTCTCTTAATCCGAGGTTTAATCCTCAGATTTTTCAAAGTTATGTTTATATTGGAAATAAATGATCACTTAATGTAAAGGCGTAATGTAATGTAATGTAATATCGTGAGGATACCTACACACCTGATATCTTAAAAAAAAAACGTCCCTTGCCCAGCAGTGGGACTAGGATGGGTTGACGAAGATGGCGGCTATAAGACGCCTTTAGTATTGAAGAATTTTCAACACTGTGCCTATTTTGAGATTTTGAGTTATTAGAATTATTAGAATATAGAACATAAAAATCATTAAGTCAATTAAATTAGATGCTCGCTTTTGTATGATATAGAGAGTATGATTTTGGAGATTCAATTCATATAATTAGTTAATGCTCTTTTTTTTCTGTTTTCAAACATACAAATTTGTTTACAGACCGTTTGAGCACACGTTCAAAATACCTAAACTGTTGAAGACATTACTGCCCCGTGGCTTAGAAGATAAGGCGTTGGAGGGGTTGCAGTTGCCCCAAGAAACGATTGAACAGTTACGAAAAGTTTTGATTGCAACTAGGTACTTTTTATAAAGATTTTATATACTATTCTCTGTTATATATTGTTACTCTCTGTTGTTATATTCATTTATAATGCTTCAAACACGCGCTCCTCATTCATATATTCAGACAGATTAATTTGAATAAGCGTTACATATTGCAATGGAAGGATTGCACCTGGTTCACTTGGTTTGTTTATAATTAGTCACATTTCATTTTCAATAAATATATTTATGCTATATAAAGTTTCATAAAATGCCCATTGATACTTGGTACAGCTATGATTGTTTAACACCACTATATTATACTTATTATGCAATATTGTAGGAAATAGTAATTTTAGTGCTTTTTTCGTTGCAGAGCTATTTTTGACGAAGGACCCACTCCTAATAATTATAGATTCTACTTTCATCATTTACTATGGTGGGAGGAAATTGTTGCTAGAATTAATCTAAGGGTATGTATAATTATACGCAGTTCTTTTTCGGGATATCCTTTAAATTATTAGGTTTAACAGTTATGTTAGGAATTTGATATACATTTTGAGTAAGGGTGCTATTCCCGACACGCGTGTTCAAATCCGCACGTATTTTTACTCGCATATTAATTAATTCCTTGAAGTCGTCAAATGTGTTTCCGTGTATAACGATAAGATATACGTACACACATAGATCATACACACGCATGTAGTGGCACACGCGTGTGAAAGAAAAGTGCCTTCATTTCACTATTTGCACTTAATTTTGTATATAGTTGGTCAAATAAGAAATCAAAAGAAATTGAAAGCTTTTCAATTCGCATTCTCGTTCTTTATTCTTAAACGTTTTAGCTGCTACTACCAAATTGACTACTTTTACTTCATGTGTTTTTAAACGAAATAAAGAAAGTGAGTTTTATATGAACTTTATACTGTTGCATGTTTAACTTAACAAAATTGCACTATGTTTAAAATGGTTTGTTCAAAAATATTTTCCGAATAGTTATTAGAACTTTTTAAAATTACAGCATTATTATTTATTACGTGTTACTTTCAGAAATATAATATGTTCGGAGTATATTTACAAAAAAAGGGCGACGTGTATTTACTGGAGGTACCTGGCCTCGCTGAAAAACGACCTTCCTTGATCCGAGGTACACACAATTTTTACAATTATATTTTTATTTTTTATTGTTAATTGCAAATTGTTAAACAGTGATATCCTAATGGTTGACAGCCTGAAGTTCTTTGAAAAAAGTTGTCAAAGGTGTGAGAAGTGTACCAATTCGCAGTCGGCCAGCGCGATGGACTATGGCATAAACTCGTCTCATTATGAGGTGCCTTGTGCAGCAGTTTTGCCATCCAATATGCCAGTTTATTTTTATAAGACTTAATTTTGTACATTTAATCCTTAACATTTGTGAATGGTTTTCTGAGTAACATTGACTAGTGAATGAATAGCGTTGATTCCAATTAAACTTCAAATTTACTTATATCTTATATAAATCAATTTATTCATTAAAATACGGATGATAAATGTATGCGTGGGCGTGTCCTGAGATTGTGTGTAGAAAATTCAAACTAATCATTTTTTTTAGGTGACAGGGTCTATTTGAGGTCAGTCGAAAAACAGGATACATTATTCGAGAGCACCATTAAACACATAGAAGACAACTATGTCCAATGCGGAAATTTAGATGAATCGTAAGTATCTTAAAGCTTAAAGACAAAGTATTTAGTCTTAGTTTCATATACAAAAAAACGTAACGTAACGTAAATCATAACATATTATAATATAAAATTTACCTTTAATAATTTACTCCTACTTTACCCATTCTGGGTCGAAAAACGGTAAAATTCGTGTTTCATTCTTTTTTTTTTAACCAAATATTAAGTTTCGAGCTTTCTTCAAAATTTGCGGATTATCAAACAAATCGCCTAAGTAGAAATGAAGGTTAAAAAATATACCTTACGGTTGCTTACATCATAAAAGGAAACTATAGTTTAGGCTCCTTGATGATTATAAAAGCAGTGTAGCCTGTAGTGATTAAAACTCAGCCTCTCGATTAAATGGCTTAATCCTTCTCATTCTGAGAGGACACCCGTGCCCAGTAATGGGACAGTACTGGGTTAATGTCTATGATGATTCAGTCAGTCAGTATAAGTCTTTCCATAAGATATATATAGTGTAAGCTCATTATTCCTGAAATAATATTTTATATAATAAAAGATTCAATTACAACTCCATTATTTATTTTCTCTGACAATTCATTCCATGACATCTTATTTTTTCTAAAAACATAATATCCTTCTTTTTTTTTTATTAATTAAATAGACTCTTATTAACATCAATTAACTAAAAAGTATTGTAGTGAAAATATACCCTTACAATAGAGTGTATGTATAATATCGCAGGTTCGACGCGCTGTACCGTCCGGACGCGCTGTTCGACGTGCGGTTCCTGATGTCGCGCGTGCCGGTGGAGCGCATGCACGACGCCGTGTCGCGGCTGGAGGCGGCGCGCCACACGTGCCGCGTGTTCCCCGAGCCCGCCAGGAAGACGCCGCAGCTCATCGCGCTCAAGAGGTAACTGAATGAAAGAAAGAAAGAAAATAGTTTATTTGGCAAAAAAATATACAATGAACATAATTAGAAAATTGCATACAAAAAAATATTATAATTATTTTCTAACCGAAAAGGTCTCCACTCAGCTTTAATGTTTCAGATAAGCTTAGTCATCTGAAACGCTTGTATTCTGTGGAGCCTGTACAATGTTGCTACTACCCTCTGCGATTGGTTCATCACAACTATGTATGGTCCAATCATAAATATTAATAATACTCGAAATATCATAAGATATAGACAAAAGCAGTTGAAGGATTTAAGATTTATTTTGGTAACAACTGGAATTACACTACAATTAAAAATATATGTATTCAGATAAGTATGGAAACAATGAATTAAAAGAAACCACACACATCTACCTGTATCATTGTGGTGTCTAATAATTTTGCATTTAAGGAACAAATTATGAAGTAATAATGATAAATGATAAAATTTATTTTTATTTACGTAACATTTGTTCAATATTAACATAAACAAAATCTGTACAGTTCTATTTTTGTTTTGCTGTGCACTATCTATGCAAATGAAGTTAAAATTGTAGTTATTTAGTTTTTAACAGGATGTATTTTTTTTATAATATAGGAGTAGCAGACGAGCATACAGTCCACCTGATGGTAAGTGGCTACTGCCGCCCATGGACATCTGTAATCAACCCGAGATAGGATTAGATATTCCCACCTGAGGTCGGCCACAGATGCGCCGCTACCCCTGAGGACTAAGCTGGAACGCCTCTAAAAAGTCTGTCTCCCTTACCACACCCTTCAAACCGGAACACAGCAGCGCCTAACGCTGCTGTTATTTGGTAGAAATAGGTGTGGCGGTGGTGCCGCCGGAGTCGAACCACAAAGGGTTATACCACCCTCAAATTTCAAAATTTCAAATTTCTTATAGTTATAATAATGTTGTGTATCAGATTCTACAACCCGCTGATAGCGTACAACGAGGAGCAGCGCTCGGCCGTGGAGCACATCGTGGCGGGCACGTCGGGCCGCGCGCCGTACATCGTGTTCGGGCCGCCCGGCACCGGCAAGACCATGACCATCGTCGAGGCCATCATACAGGTACGACAAGATGAATACTTTTTTATTTAACTAAGAATGATATTTATTTCATTACTAGTTTTTGCCCGCGGCTTCGCCCGCGTTTAAAAGGAAATAATATAACATACAGTATATAAAACTGAATACATAAAACTGAAAATTCGTACCTTCAACTTTGCTAAAGATCATCACTTGATCAAATTCATAGTTTACGACTCTATCCTTACTAATATCGATTAAAATAATCGATATTTTGGGTCCAAAAGATCGATTCTCCGATTAATCGATCTTAGATCGCCATCCCTAGTTCCCGTGGGATTTCCGGGATAAAAGCTATCCTATGTCCTTTCTAGGGTCTCAGACTATCTTTGTACAAAATTTCATTAAAATCGGTTCAGTGGTTTAGGCGTGAAGAAGAGACAGACAGACAGACAGACAGAGTTACTTTCGGATTTATAATATTAGTAAGGATTATAAATACAATTTTACTGTAAAACATTAGATTCAATACCAATTAAAAGTAAGATAAAATAAACTATGTACTAATTAATACTTATTTACAGAATGTACATATATACGAAAAAAAAACAAAAATATAAAAATAAATAAATACTTGGCCAAGTGCGAGTCGAACACGCACACTGTTGGTTCAGTATTATCAAATTCTTATTTATTATTTTAGTATTATGATAACATTGAAATTAATGCATTGTGAAAATATGAACTGTCTACCTATAACGGTTTAAAAGATAAAGGGAAAAACACCGAAGAATAGAAGTTTCTTGGATGTCTACCCTCATTTATTCACTTCGTCGAAGTTGTTTTTATATTTAGTATTTGGGTTATATTACAATACATTATAAATACATTTCTAGAATTTTAATTTAATACATTATTTAAATGGACGAGCATGTGTTTTCTTTTTTTTCTATTAGTAGTAGGAACACTAATTTTCCATTTCCTTGAATTTTTGTTGACCGCTTTTAAACACCTCATTTTACATTTAAAGTTAATTATATCACTGCTGTTTCATTCATTTGTGTAGAACAAAACCTGCAATATAGTGCTTCTACAATAAAAAAGACAGTAGATAGCGTAACTTAGATATAAATCGCGTGTAGCTAATACGCTTGTAAGAAGTTATACTTCTTTGGCGTATTTAATAAAAATAAATAAAAGAGGCTGCGAGTATCAATGTGTAAACGCGCTAAAAGTGAAAGTATTACAAAACAAAAAATATATCACGAAATGATTGGTACATATCATATCGTGTCGTGACATATCATAGTTAAAAAATATTTAACATTGCTTTGTACCCTTGATTGCAAAACTTGCGACATTGACTTGCAAACTTTATGTCGATTTTATATGTCGGTATTGTAAAAAATCACTCATAATTTTAAAAGAAGTATAACTTCAAAAAATTAACAAACATGATAAAATAAAATTAACACATTTCATTCTTTGCAGTTAGTTGTGAGAAATCCGAAAAATAGAGTGATGGTGTGCACTGACTCTAACATGGCCGCCGACCATATCGCTTTGATACTGTTGCAGTATAACAAAATGCTCAACTATAGCAATTTTCTTTTGCGCGCTAACTCACAGTCACGGGAGTGGTATGTTTTGTTTTGTTTTATTTTTTGTTTAATCTCCCCACACTCATGTAAACCTTGTTGTTGCAAACTTAAATTATATTTGACAGGACAAAGTAGGTATTCAAAATTATCCTTATTTTGTTTCATTGATTTCAGCATCTTGTAATTTGAGTTGAGTCTTTAGATGGTTTATGAACAATAAAATAAAATAAAAATTAAATATTTTCAATTATTTTTTTTCCAATAAAAGTATTTTTAAAACGTAACAGATTTTAAGTTTGTAACGACGATGTGTCACATTAGAATTTTGTTTAGAATAGCCATACATCTTAATATATATAAATGCCGTATATATCTTTAAAACTTTACAGTCCGAATGCCTAAAGCAGCTCATCAACTAATAGTTGATTATTTCCACCACCTAGTCTACACCTCTGTTTTTAGAACCCCATTAAAGTTACTGGTGATGTTGATGATGATAACGTCTATGGTATTGATGAATATGATGATAATGATGATGTTTTAGGAGCGTGATGCCGCCCGCGCTAGCGTCGGTGTCCAACGGCACGAGCTACGAGAGCTACTACCCGGTGAACAACGAGCACGCCGCCATGTACAGAGTGTTCGTTACCACGCTGCTCCACGCCGCTAAATACGGAACGTAAGATATTTTTTCCTTACTAACTTTTACACGCGGCTTTGCTTGCGATCAGAAGTTGATGACAATACAATACAATAATTTGAAAATATTCTTGTTAAGTTCGTGAGGATAAAATCTTTCCAATATTATACTTTATTGAGATGGACTGAAAATTATATTTTTCGAGATAAATGAATGAACTCCTGACAACATCTTTGAAATGTGTCACAAATTTTATGGTAATCACTTACGTCGAGCAAACAAAAAAATCTCATATAAAGGATACAGGTACGCAGGTTTTCTCACGATGTTTTTCTTCACCGCTAAAGCAAGTGGTAATTAATTTCTAAAATGCACATAATATTGAAAAATCAGAGGTGCTTGCCCGGGATTGGAACCTCAGACACCTCGATCGAGACTCATTTCAATCACTACGGCCTAGGCACTATCACTGCTCAGAAACAAAAATGTTTACACAACGTTTCATTTCCTTTCGTCCAGCGCGCGGAGCCAGAGCGCGCACAAGCTGCAGATGTCGCACCTGTTCATCGACGAGGCGGCGCAGGCCAGCGAGCCCGCCGCGCTGGTGCCGCTGGTGGCGCTGCTGGCGCCCGCCGGCCGCCTCGTGCTGGCCGGCGACCCCATGCAGCTGGGGCCCGTCTGCATCAGCCGCGAGGCCAAGCTGCGCGGCCTGGGTGAGTGCGCGCCGCACCGCACCGAGCCGCCGCGCTGGTGCCGCTGGCGGCGCTGCTGGTTCCATCTGATAACAGCAGTGTTAAGCACTGATGTGTTTTGGTTTGAAAAGTAAGGCAAGGGAAACATACTTTCCGAAGCATTCCAGCAGCTAGGATAGCGGTGCATGTGGCTGACTTAAGATGGGAATCTAATCTTGTCTGGGGATGATTGAAGATGTCTATGTCTACTATGGCGGCAGTAGCTACTTACATGAGGTGTACTGCCAGCCCGTCTTCTACGACTTCCGCTATGTTTTTAACATACTTAGGATTGCTGTTGAACTGATTTATTTTATTCCCAGGTGTATCACTGATGACGCGTTTAATAAGGAATTACGAAAATCTATATACGGATAATCCAAATTATATCACAATGCTGGTGAAGAACTTCCGGTCGGATCCAGACATCTTAACCATTCCTAACGAGTTGTTCTATGATAATGCCTTACAGGTAATCCTTTTATGTAATCCATTAATAATTTAATTAATAATGAAATAAACTTATTATTTTAATTAAACTCTAAAAGGTTGTACAATCTACTTAACAATAAAAATCCTTGTAATATATTCTTGTAATTATTCTTGTGTTACACAAATAAGAAAAACACACACATTGGTTAAATTGATAATCATAATGATACTGAAGACAATGAACATAAGGACGATAATGATAAAAAAATATTATTTACATGTAGGCATTAGCGCCCCCGGACGCTCTGAGCAAGACGAGTATCCTGGGGCTGCCCGGCGGCGACCGGGCCATCGTGTTCCACGCTGTGGAGTCCCGCGAACAGAAGATAGGCAACGCCCCCAGGTATGTACGCAAACATCACCATCATCAACACATTCCAGTCCCACTGCTGGGACTCTAGTCTCTGAAACAGCTGAACTGATTTCAATGATGATGATGATGATGATGAGTGGCGACTGCCGCCCATGTTTATCTAATCAATCCGAGATACGAATAGTCTTACCAAAAGTTGGCCACATCTGTGGTCACATAAGGACTAAGTTGGGACACCTCGAAAAAAAATTCCTTACCATACCCTACAAAGAAGAATACAGCACATTAATATGGCTGTTATAATAAGGCAAAATAATAAAACAGAGATGCTTCCGAAATCGACCCACAAACCACCTGAAAACGTATATTATATTCATTTTAGTTTCTTCAATGAGAAGGAGCTCGACATGTTGAAGAGGTACACCAGAGCTTTGATTGAGAAGCATCAAGTGGCTGCCAAGGACATTGGTATCATTGCCCCATACATACGACAAGTAAGAGTTGTCTTACATTACAAACTTTACTTAAATAAATGATGCTCTAGTTTGAAAATATGTATGAGATTAAATAAAGTTAGTAAAGATATGTCTTTTTTACTCCTAAATTATGTATTAAATAGATACCTTACGTATTATCAAAAAACCAAAAAAATTGTATTGATTTCATATTTGGAAGAAAATAAAATAGGAGTTGAAATATGTAGTTTAGGGGGTCGTGTCATTTTCTTACATACTGAAAGGGAATAAAGATTGAGAAACACTGGTCTCCTTCCACAGGTATACAAAATGAAGAGTTGGCTGCAGAGCGTGAACTTCGAGGCAGTGGAAGTGGGTACCGTGGAAGCGTTCCAGGGTAAGGAGAAACGGGTCATCCTGGTGTCCACTGTCCGGGCCAATTGTAAGCTGTTGGACCACGACGCGAAGTACAACCTCGGATTTTTGGTTGATGATAAGGTATTCGTTTTATAAGATTGAAGGTGGTAGAACCCTCTGTGGCTCGTCTCCGGCGGCACAACCGCCTATTTCTGCCTAATAACAATAGTCTTAAGCGCTGTCGTGTTCTGGTTTGAAGGATGTGTTAAGGGACACGTACTTTTCCGAGGCGTTCCAACATAGTCCTCAGGGATAGCGGCGCATATATGGTCCACCTCAGATGGGAATCTGAGGCATTCCTGTTACTAGGCAGAAATAGATTTGGCATAGTGGTTCTACACCCTTAAAAACGAAGTTTATTAGTGGCTATTAGAGCGAGTGTGGCAGCATTACAACTATTAAACTAAAATCTGTGAATAAGCGTTCAATTCCGTTTCACAGAGGTATAACGTCACACTGACCCGGGCGAAGGCGAAAATCGTCATCATCGGCAACGCGTCCTGCCTAAGCAGAGACGCCAAATGGCGCAAGTACATGGAAATGTGTAAAGAGATGAACTGTTACCACGGAGAGGAGGGGCAGCAGGTACCGCGGACCTCGTTCCTCCTCACCGACATCGCGAGGACCAGGTTCGATAAGTGCCGGCTCTCGGACCAACTCAAAAAGGCTGATAAGAAGAAGAATAAAGAAAAAATTAAGTAATTCCTTTACGAATATAACACAACACAACAGACAAAACACGCACAACACAACGCGCGCGCGTTACACACACACACATACATACACATAAACACACACAAACTCACACACGTTAACACACACACATGCATACATACATTAAACATTTATGCCATTGTAAAGTACTCAAGCATTTATATTTTAAATGCACACACTCGTCGGACGTATATTTTAGTTCTCATACGCACACAAAATTACATCTAGTGCCATTGATTGCAGCTATTATCGTACTCATATATCTTAATATATGTGTATAATAAAGTTACTTATCTCAAATACATAAGTATATTAAACTAAAGGTACTAAAAAGGTCTAGGACTTATCAGTGATTTTGGGCTCAAATATCCCAGACATCAATTTGAGTATCATTGAAATGGACAACTTACGTTCACAATTAAGTTTAAAAATTTGCAAATTTAAAATACTTTTTCTATTCGTGCTTTTAAATTGAACATCGAATCTACGAAGTTGCAATTCAAAAATACTCAAATCGGCTGAATTGATTTAACTAAAATAAGATATATACAGAAATATTTTATCTGTGATATAAATGTCAAACTGACGTGTAATTTGACATGTGACCATTGCTCTGCTTTATGGACATCTATACACAATTCCAATGATATTCTATATTACTTGGTTGGTAGGTTGGGATGGCGTTTCTTTCCTAAAAATATCTGTTTTTAAATCGATTCAAATCCACAAAAGGAAATCCACTATATAAGTAGTACTTCATATAAGAATATGAATTACTGGAAAATAGTCTTCGATTTGTTTTATTCCTGCTCTGGGTAATCGATTATCTGGTATATTAAAAAAAATGGACGCATTACAACTAATTCCTTCGAATCGATTAAAAATCGATGTTTTTGGTCGAAAAAATTTATTTCTCGAATATCCACGAATATTATCAAATCGTTATCCCTGATTTTGAACCTGTCTACTTTCTATTGAGTTGAGTTCATTTCCGTTGGCACTGGGTATTGATGTCCATATTGATATGATACCAGAATGTGACAGATAAAATATATATTTGTAAATGTGGCATTTGATGCCAGAGATTAAAGAGATTCGTAGAATATAATGTAGGTAAAATATGTGGACCTCACAATTTATTGTATAGAAAAACAGTATCATATCTACGGCTAAGAACCTATACTTTACCAGCTCTTAACCCTTTTCAATTTGGGGTGACTCTTACCTGACAGTGAGACTGTATAAGATTTATATAGATGATTTTCTTACTCCTATGTACACAGTTTTTTCAATGCATATCCCAAAATATTTTTGAGTTAAAAAGTAGCATTATATCCATTGAGAGACAGATAAATATTTTAAAATTTATTTTGTATATATACATATTTTCTTTATACAAATAAGCTAAATAAAGCTTACAGATCACACATTTATTTTGTTAATATATGCAGATTTAGGTTTTTCATTTATAATTTAGTTTTGGGATATAATTGTTTGATATCAGGACTCAATTATCTTTATCGCTTTAAAAATCGGCATTACACACATCAAGTTTGCATCTTCGGTTTTTATTAAGTATCTAATTGGTAATTTCATATTAGTATTAGTTTTATTTCGTGAAATTTGGATCAAGTACTTCTGTTGGGATAAAATGTCTTTTAAACCTTTTACACATAATAATTCATTTCTTTACTGTTAATAACACTATTTCTATTTCTATCTTTTTTCTATATTTTCTGTTGTCTAGTACTTTATGTGTAAGTTTTATAATATTCATCTGAGTTTCTTTAAAAACATTTCACGGCACAAAACATACGAATATGAACAACTTTAAAATTAAATTGAAGCCTCCGTCGCTCGTTAATGTATCAATCCTTTTGGATCAATAATCAATCTGGGACAGATTGATTATTTGGATCCTTTTATAGACGAAACTTTTGACAATAACTGCACATTAGAAATTACATCAAATTTACATCTTTGATGTGCAGAATTAGCATATATTGTATATTATTAACGGGTGTATGTAATGTCTTCACACCATCATTAAATCAAAAACCGTAGTTTATTAACAACTTGATAATTTATCTTACTATATTTTTATAAAGTTAGGACCGTTAAATCTTAACGATTAACCGTCACAGAGTCAACTTACCCTGATGATGCTTCGTTTTGGAGCGAAACACGTGTTGGTGGTGGTATGTATGGTGGTGTATATTTTTAATTTTTTTTGTATCTGCACGCATCCTTTGAGGGAGGGAGGGTGGTACATACTGCATGGTTTAAAATATATACCATCATACATATTTGTAGCGGATTGTTGCGAAGTAGTTTTAATCCTAACTTAATAGCATGGATTTCCGCAAAGTAACTATATAATTATAAACATTATACACATTTAAGTTTAACTGTGATATTAAGATTAATCTGTCTGTATTCAAGCCGATGTGTTATTTCGAACGTTCCCAGAATTTTGAAATTTTGAAACCTGCTAATCTAATATAAATATATATTACCCGTTTTCTTGATTACATAAAACTGCTTTTTATTCTGAAATTGTCCAGATTTCCTATGAGTTTAAAAAACTGTGTACGGGGTGCAAGAAAAATCTCAAGACAAATACAAATAACTCCAATTCTATACAATTTGTAAAACTCAATTCAATTTCAACATTGTAAACCATGTTTAATGTGACAGCGGTAACACTTACTTCCATCTAGTCAGATGCCGTATATGGATTTTGTGTTCTCTAAAGTAAAATTATGCTGTTTTTCCCCATAACCTCCAATTACTCGCTTGCATAAAGCTGTAGCGTTTATACAGATACAACTCGGCAGCTGCAAGTTTTGCCCCCAGGAGCAACAAAGTGGACAAAGTGTAACGAAATATGACAAGACATTATACCACACTTACGCCGTTTATTAATATTCAATCTATCTATTCTTAACTACCCACTTTGCTGTGTAAAATAGGCCTATTTTACTTATCAAAGCCTACCAAAGATCGAAATTTCACAATGTATGAAGAAATTATCAAATGTTTATCTTCTGTAGACAAAAAGTTGGATAGATTGATTATTAATAATGGCCATAATAGGAACCCGTTAATGAGTCACATACTTAGTGGTATTGACAATAATTTCGGCAAATAATTAAAAAAAGCAAGAAACTACTGATCCCTTTAAATTGTCCATAAATATGCACTAATGATGCAATACACGAATTAATGTCAATAATATTAAAGTATGTGTGTACGTATTAACTTCATGAATAACCTGGTCGCGGGACCCTTATTACCACCCTTTTATAGTCTGAGATATAAAAAAAAACTGTATACAAATGTACAGGAGAAACCCTTGAATTGTTTGTCCATTTTAATAATGGCAGAATTCTTGTTGTCAATTACTTATTCAAAAGTGAGTTTGACCGAAATGTTAGAATACATGGAAAGTAATAGTGTTTAAGTACTATGATAGTTTATAATTATTATATATTTGTCGCTGCTTTTCTCTTTATTTAAGGAGCCATGTCAGAAAACAGTATATCACTACAGCTATCTAAATATAACCCAGTGTTTTTCTGACATTGAAGGTGGTAGATCGCTTTATGGTTCAACTCCCGTGACAGCACCACCACACGTATTTCTGCCTAATGACTGTGTGTCTTAAGCGCTGCTGTGTTCTGGTTTGAAAGGTGTTTTAAGGAAGTCTTACTTTTCTAAGGCGTTCCAGCTCAGTCCTCAGAAGTAGTGGCGCATTTGTGGCCGACCTCAGGTAGGAATATTTTATCTTATCTGGGGTTGATTACAGATGTCAATGGCAGCAGTAGCCATGTACTATCAGGTGCGCTGCATGCTCGTCTGCTACGCCTATATTATGAAAAGTACATTAATTTTGTTACATGGTCTTATTTCGGTCTGTACACTTTAGTTTTATCATTGCATTGAATGCAATAAGGTAAACATTTTTATAAAAATAAGTTTGATAAGATTAAGGTTTATATAAAAAATGTGCTGTGCTTAATTTTATTAGCATTTAAAGTATTTTTATATCTTTATTATTCGTATTTAAGGATTTATTTTATCCTATTTTCTTAATTGTTGACCAAGAACTTTTAGGTTTAAGTAAAATGTGCTAGTTTCATGCGTATTAAGTTCATTATTGTTCAATATAAAGTTTACAGTCTGTTTTTGGAAGAAAAAATACTCAGTAAACTATTTTTTCTGTTAGAAAACAGCATGTGGTATTGTGTGATTTTGATTTTGTTTTTTTATTTTTGTTTTGATTATGCGTAAATTAGATTTTTTAATTATTCTTGGGTTACCGTCATTTTAGTGTTGATATATTTGTGCAAGTTATAAAAAAGAAAAGATAACATATTCTATAAGTTCATTTTTTTCTAAGATTATTTTTGTTTTTATTTTATTTGTCCGCTGTGGTCATTTTACGGATACCTGATTTTCTGCATGTATGTGTTTGCAGATAATGTGCCAAATAGCGCATGATTGGTTGGCAAATGTGTATGGGTCAGACCAATTTGACTGTGGATGTGGTCTGTTCGCAGTCAAATCCGTAAACTTGTCAACCAACCGCTCGCTGCACGATCGTAACTATTTCACTGGTCCGTAATTTGATAAAGTGAACTGTATTTGTTATAGCAAACTTATAATTATGTCATTTAAATGATATTTTTTTGATATTGTTAATGCATTGTAATTGACAAAGATAAACAGCAAATTCATCAGTGTCTTATGTTAGATCTAACATTGGATATCGCCAAAATTATTGTTGGTAATCGTTGTTATTGATATTATTTCCTGTTTATACTTAAATGGTTCGATGTACAACTGTAAAAAAGCAATAAAACCGTTCATTAATCGAAATTGTAGTTTTATTTACAGGAATCCATTGTACATGTTTATACATAGTTTATACTCAATATCTCAACAATATGCTTAGTAGAATTCTTGAAAAGATTAGGTAGAACCGTTTTGAAGGTGATAGAACCCTTTACGGATTTACCCTTACGATTACGGAACCTATTTATATCTCATAACAGCAGTGTTAACTGCTGCTGTGTCTGATTTGAAGGGTGTGGTAAGGGAGAAGTACTTTCCCGACGCGTTCCAGCTTAGTCCTCAGGGGTATCGGCATATCTAGCCGACCTCATGTAGGAATATCTAATCCTCTCTGGGGTTGATTACAAATGTGCATGGGCGGCAGTAGCCATTTGCCATCAGGTGGACTGCATGCTCGGCTGCTACTCCTGATATTATAAAAAATAAAATTAGTAAAAATGATATTGATTTGTGATGCCGACCAGTTTCACAGGTTACATTGTAACGGGCAAATTCTCGAGAAGATTCATAAGATTGAACTGTCGCAAGTTTCTTAAACCATAAAAGAAACGTTTGTGCAGTAAATCGATATTGCGAATAATTTAAATTTTTAAATACATGACTTCCATGTACTTAGTTGATTCATAAATGTATAGGCTTAAACACCGAATAAAAACATGTTTGTTTTCATTTCCATATATCCCATATTAGATTGTGGCCTACAACCATAAAAATTGTAGATAAAGCCTCGCGGATCAATGTATTGAAAACGCAAAACAAAATAAAAACCACCTAGTTTTTATTGTTCCATGATTGAAAGAGACCTTTTATTTTTTGTGTAATAGACAACTATAGATAATAAATTTCATACATATTGTAAATGTGGGTTTTTTATGGGATACTCTACTGTCTGCAGTGTACTTTTGTCAAAAAGAGTTAAGGGCCAGCTTGACGCTCGCCACACGGTCTGATGTGCACGACGGTATACGACCACACATACTGCCGTCCTTCGCGGGTTCGCTATCCGTGTGGTTCCCTCTCTTGCCGCCCGCAACCCTGGAAGCCCCTTTTTAGTCGCCTCTTATGACAGACAAGGGCTGTAAATACCGTAGCCCTACTTATCCCGGAACTACAGGGACAGGCACGTATAGATATACGCTAGGTTACGCAGATGTCTAGGTTCAACGGTGCACATATCCATCCCTGCTACCCGGGAGTCTTACCACGCTCGCCAAAAAAATGTTTCGCTCAACCAACTTCGCTCCGTAGGTACTAACCGCTCTATGTTAGCTCACAAACGCATTCATGGAAACACGCTGCCCGCTCGTCTCCGTACACCTTCATCTCCGCTTCGCATAGATATAGGATAGGTATTTCACCGGATAGTCATTCCATCGACTTTTTAATTTACCATCATAGAATCAGCATGTCGAATTACATAACATCAAATGGAAGATCTATGGGTGTTTTGTAGTTATATTACATTACGAGGTAAGTAGGCAAGTAGGTATGTTTGATTTCCATCAATCAAATGTATGAAAATCGGCTTTAAATCTAATGACTAATCCTGATTTACTTGTGAGCGAAATATAATTAGTTCCACGCTACGTACGACATCGCATTGCTACACGGAATTTAATAATAGATCCTTATACTGTGACGCGACGTTCTTTCGTGTATGTGACGATCATAGATTAGTAGAGTAGTGATGATATGTTTTGATAACGCAATTTCATTTTAACTTGTCGATTAATGGGGGTTTCCTTTTTTATTTTCGTGTCAAAATCTTCCCTCCGGGGCAGCCCCCTTATGGCGACAATAATTTTGTCGCTGGGTACGGGTGCCAATTGTGTAGAACGATGACTTTAAAAAACAGCATTTACTTAATATTGTGCATCTAAGATTCTATCTTGTACCTACTGAAATCTTAGATAATTAAAGACTGAAATTGATATAATTTCAAATTAGTCAATATTTTATTCGAGATGCCTTTTCTATCTTTTTTTATCTGAATTTGCGGCCAACAATGTTAATCAGTAATTCCTAAACATAGGTCCATACATACGAAATCATAGGCAAACTTTCGCAGAAATTATGTAATCTGAGTACCTTTGTTACATTTTGCAACTCGAGCGCTATTTTATAGTTTATACCCAAACAAAATCAAGGTTGAAATGTGTTGCCAACATCTTAAAATAAGTATAAATCTATACATAAATTTACGTTATAGTTATACATACTCTTTCCCCGCTAAGCCCATCCACTAATGTCCGATCTCCATAGGAATGCGACCGGAGTCCACTGAGGGCGATGCCCAAGTTTTTTGAAATATAAAGTAACTTCGTAAACTCAGAGTGATATCAAAGAACCAGAGGTTTGAACCTCGA
Source organism: Epargyreus clarus (assembly GCF_041222505.1). Lineage (NCBI taxonomy): Eukaryota > Metazoa > Arthropoda > Insecta > Lepidoptera > Hesperiidae > Epargyreus > Epargyreus clarus. The sequence continues at coordinate 7,966,916 of NW_027332214.1, forward strand.
ACCCAGAGCGTATACCTATCCTAAATTTTTAACACCACTCTGTTCCATTAAATTCTACTAAATAGTAGTAAGATATTCGAATAAGAAGGTGACAACCCCAAGCCTCAACACAATTCCGGTATTCCCCGGAACGCTACTCGTGTTTTGATTACGTGCATTTGTACTATACAATAGGCACGTAAAACACATAAAACAGCAGGTTTTACAGCAGTGTGAGTTTAGTCAGCAGACCGATATCAGCTAGCAATTATTAACTTCATATCAAGCAGTAGTGTTATACAAGGAGTTTATCAGTTTAGCTTATAATAGTTAACGTTACGTGAAAGCAAGTGCAGTGCAGTTCCAATTAAATAATACTACGTGTATTTTGATTTAAAATGGAGAATAATTTAAATGAGTGGAGTATACCTTTAAAATATAAAAAAATATACTCTAAAGGCCTAGATGGAAAACACATCGTTACCGCAGAAGAACACAAATATGTTATGAAATTGAAGTAAGTATTTCGCAATATTCGCTATTTACTTTTAAGCTGTAAAACTTGTAAAAAACAGTGTTGTATAGCAATTATTTAATTGGACCTAATCGAAATAAAGAAATTAATTAAGTATTTGCTGCGCTTGCGAAGATCAATTTTAATGTATAATATTAAGCTTCGTTCACAGTGGCTCCATATTATGAAATTTGAAACAGGATTTCATAATATTTATTAAAATTTAAATAAATATTTGAATTATTGTATATTTAAGTTCTTGATCTGGTCTTTAGACCTTGTGTGTTATGAAGTAATATTTTCCATTTAACATGGAACTCATCTATAATACACACTTAAGCCGTCCATATATCCCATATAATTTTAATTGATACTTAGGTATATCTTGCACCTACTTGAACGTCAATTCAAGCGTGATAGCTCAGTGGTTTCGAATACGACGTTAGTAAGTTAGTAGCTCCGAGTTCTAATCCTAGGCACACATCTCGGATATATCGAAGTTCTGAGCGTATTATAAATTAACAATCACTTGTTTAATAGGGAACGTTAATATTGTGAGTTGTGAGAAAATCCACTAACAGACGTAGTCATTTATTAAAAAAAATTTTTAGGCATGTGAAGTCTACCAATCCGCACTTGACCATCAATAACTGATTATGAATTTTATTTTGACATGAGACCCTTGCCCAGCAGTGGTGCGGTATTAGGTAAAAATAGTTTGACGACGATTGTAATAATATATACTTCACATTGACGCAGCCATTTTACTTACGCCGACATCGACTCAAATGGAACTTTGTAAATAATTATGTTGTTTTTGTTACAGAGTAATATTCAATAATCTATCAGACATAGCGTACGAAGCATATTTTCATCATTTACTGTGGTTTGAGGAAACTAAAGAGAGGGAAATGTTGCATGTAGGTAAATCTTTATAATTAAAATTGAAATATGGAATCTGACTGGATTTAGTTTGGGTTAAGATTGGATAATAATTAACACTTGTACAATGGAGTGTAAGATATAGATATGTATAAGCTTATGTTAAATTTAAATGTATACGTAGGTATACTTGCCTTTATTTGCCTCTCCACTTCTACGCATTGTAAGTTCGCTTTGTTAACATGAGTAGGTAGTTACTAACGGTATTACAGACAATGCAGACATTATACTTAAACATAAACTATGGGATAACTATTTAGATAATATCAAAGGTCCATTTGTAAACATTGTAAACCGTTCAAACAGGTTGGCTTGAACAGTTTCAAGAGCGAAAACTTGTGTTATTTTAAAACAAGGCGAGACGAAATAGACGATTGAAAGGTTGTTTTTTTTTTAATTTATAGTGGGATTTTTTCGCTGGGCGAACATATCATCCTGTACAAGCAGTATTTACTTTTAAAAGATTTTAAAAAAGAAAGATTAGATTGAAAGGTGGTAGTGGTAGGATAAGGACGATTCGACCGGATAGGTACCGCCATACCTATTTCTAGCGTCAATAGATTTAGCGTTTCGGTAGAAGGGTGTGGATGCCAGCCGAATCATAAATATGAGGCAATATTTGTCCTTAGGAGTGTATATAGAATTGGTATAGGTATGAAGGTGGTAGAACTCGTTGTGGTTCGACTCTGGCGGCACCACCCCCACACCTATTTCTACCTAATAACAGCAGTGTGAGGCGCTGCTGTGTTCCGGTTTGAAGGGAGTAAGGAGTAAGGGAGACAGACTTTTCCGAGGCGTTCCAGCTTAGTTCTCAGAGGTAGCGACGCATCTGTGGCCGATCTTAGGTAGGAATATCTAATCCTATCTGGGGTTGATTACAGATGTCCATGGCCGGCAGTAGCTACTTACCATCAGGTGGACTGCATGCTCGTCTGCTACTCCTATATTATAAAAAAAAAAGTTCGCGTCAAACTGCTAGTCCGCTCTGAATATAGAAATGAATGGCGTCGCCATAGCAAATTGTATGGCTACACCTGCTCGGAAGGAGTACAGAGCGGACTAGCAGTTAAGCGCGAACTATAACAGATGTCACCTTTAGGTGATCAGGAGGACTGCACTGATGTATGCTTCTTTCGTACTATAAAAAAACGGTAAACACAACCGCAAACTGCAACGGCTGCCATAAATACGGCTGGAAAGACGCAAATTAGGGAAGACCTATTCAGAAGTAATCTTCTCAAAATTAGGTTTACTTAAACTGGGACATCAATTTATTCTTATCTCACTACTAGAAGTAAATGTGACCACATTTACTTCTAGTAGTAAAAATAATCACAATAGTTGTTTAAAAAATAACGTGTTAAATAATCCGTGAAAATCCGTGTAAAATCCGAGCGTTCGCAAATTAAATGTTATCACGGTATCCAACACAATCAATGACCTTGTAATGTTATCGTCTATACCATTCCTTCCGTACCTCCAAATGTTCATTATTTTTTACTTACATATTTTTATTATTTTTAACAATACTTAGTTATATAACCCAACAAAAGATGGCGTTGGGGTGATGATAAACGTAAATTTTCAATAATACCTAAGTATTATTTGCCCCAACGCATAATTATTTATGTCACACAAAAATAGATGGCGTTGGGGTGATGAGGAATGATACGTAAACAATGTATTATAAAATTAAAATAATTATATCAAAATATGTTTTATGGTTCTTATTTGTATTTATTATAATATCAGTTATAGTAGTAAACAGATTGTAAACATTTCAACCGTCTTCCTAGTACTGTTTAACAGTTAGATCGAAAAATGCCGAAATAATCCGATTTGTTGTATAGAGACCCCCTTTAATATTCAACTTTATTTTATTTTTAGTATGTTTTGTTATAGCGGCCATCGTTATGCATCCTCTGTAAAAAAATTCATGTGTCTATCTATTACGGTTCCGGAGATATAGCCCTGTGACAGACGGACAGACGGACGGACAGACAGCGAAGTTTTAGTAATAGGGTTCCGTTTTTACTCTTTGGGTACGGAACCCTAAAAATGGTTTTGTATTCGAATACTTATTTTATTTTTAGGAACAAGATGTGGATCGTGTTATATTGAAAGAGGAAGGCAAGAAATTGTCTATAGCAGTGCCTAAAATTAAACAGAAACGAGTCAGAATTGGTACGTATTTTTAGCCGACCAACTTTGATAGAGATGCGAATCCACCCAAAATTTTGCATACTTTACATAGCTGCATTAGTATGCCTATGCCCTTACGTTGCTACGGAATATATGCTTGTATTTGTGCGCAACAACTTCAGAGCGGACTAGCAGTTTGGCGCGGTACCATCATACATGTTGGAATTTTATAATATAGATTTCCGCAAAGTAACTCCTGGTAATATATACTTAAAAAGTAACAAATTACTTGCTTAAAATAAATTTTAAACATTACTTTCATTTTTCAGATGACCGTATAATGCTTGTATCTAATTTGGGATCATCGAAAAAATTAATAGGAATCATCACTGATATAAAGCAGAATAAATTAATAATTGAATTGGAAAAACCAAAGAGTTACCGGTAAGCTTATAAAAAATTCATCTCAAATCATTTATCTCATAATAATACAACACAATAATAATAAAAATGTAATATGTACCTACTAGGTACTAAGTAAACAAGTTAAAGTAAAAGTAAGTAAAATGAAATTATAAATAATAATATAATAAGAGAATTTCATCGTCTTGGGAACCTTGCCCAAAGACAGTGATGGTGACATTTTTTATGGTACTTAGTTTTTGTTTTTAATTTTTGTAGGTTTCAATGTAAATTTTGTAAATAAGTTATTTTTTATTTTATAGTTTAAATTATATTTTTTAGTAATTATAATTATAACTGTAAATATATAGTTTCATGTTGATTCAAAAAACTTGCAAATAATGTAATCTAAGTATGTACTTGATTTGCAAATTTCAACCAACGACCAACACTTTTCATTTACATATTTTGATTTTGTATTTCTATACATAAGTCATTAAATTTAAATACAAGAAAAAAATTCTATTCTTTTTAGGATTTTTATTATTATCTGGGGATATTTATTATTATTTTTATTATATACTTTTTATTATCTGGGGGCCTACCATTTTGGGGGCCTTTTAAAAACCATCATAGTTCAGGAAAGTTTTATTTCCTCCTTAAAACAATAAAATATTCCGTCATACACAGTTGAACAAACTTAAACCCTTATTAATTTTTCACTTATCCATTGTTTAAAACCAACTGAAATTGTCATATTGTGCTTAAAAAGTTAAATTTTGCTGCAAATGAAGTAAAAGTTTGATTAAATTAAAATTGTTTAAGAGATAGTAGTAACCCCCCTGAGTACAAATAATAATATACTATAATATTATACTGAGTTACTTATGAATTTAACCTCCACACCCCTGGTTTTGAATCTTAACAGCCTTTGTTTTTACGAAAATAGTGTTTCTTTTGTCATATTACTTACTTATGTATTTTGCAAAATTACCTACTTACCTATATGAACATGTGCAAACGATTCAATGATTTTATTTAATGTTAGATATTAAAAATACCTGTTTACTATATAAGTATTTACGTTTTCAGGACCAAAATTGATGAAGTTTTCAAGTTAGTGTTCTTATATTCAGAATATCAAAGCAAAAGCATGCATAACGTTATAAATGACATTATGAAGCATACTCACAGATCGAAAATATATCCAAAGAAAAATATCACACCACCTTTAAGGACGTCCATTATAAAGTAAGTCGTCTTTAAACAGGAAATAGTAAAAAAATGCCAGGGGCTACTGTTGTTTGTTTATTTGAAGTTAACAAACTATTATATTTATATAACAAACTATTATATGTAAATTTTTATTGTTTTTCGCGAAAAATGGTGTAGATTTCAATATCGGGTTGAGTAGACGGGTTAGTAGTCGGTTACAACTTACAAAAAAATAGTGAGTTAAAGTACCTATACTACAGATTTATGTGATCGAAATATAATTATGAGATACATGTACCTACTCATAGAAAGTTATTGAATATTTCTTTTACGCTTTTAAACAGGTATATTTACAGGTAGGTGTATTCTAATAATACCCAAATGATAATTTTCGAATAAAATCTATAATCCAATTTTACTATATCAGGTGGTATAACCCTAGTATCGCGAGGAATTCTGAGCAGAGGGCGGCGGTCGAGCACATAGTAGCTAAAAGTTCTGGTACTGCGCCCTATGTCCTGCATGGCCCTCCGGGTACCGGCAAGACTGCAACTATCGTGGAGGCAATTTTGCAGGTATGAACGGCAGTCGCAACTACAGCAACTTGAAGGTCGTAGAACCCCCTTTGGTTCGACTCCGACGCACCACCACCACACCCATTTCTACCTCATAACAGCAGTGTTAAGCGCTGCTGGTATAAGAGCGTAGTAAGGGAGATATTATTTCCGAGGCATTTCAGCTTAGTCCTTAGGAATAGCGTCATGTCTGTGGCTGACCTCAGGTAGGAAACTAATTTCATCTGGGGATGATTACAGATGTTCATGGGCGGCAGTAGCCATCAGACGGATTGCATGATCGTCTGCTACTCCTATATTATAAAAATAAAAAAAATAACAAATAATTGTAAAGACTTGCGCTCACAGTGGGCACGTCAAAGTAGTTACAAGAATAGAATTACGAGTTAATAATAATATTGACATTAGGAAGCACAGCATGTCTAGGCATACTGTTATTTTCCGTCTCGTACTGGCGGCAAATATTTTCATTCTTTTCTTCACGCTGTTAAGACAATTTCATTTTCCACACACAAATCTCTTGCCGTACTTCGATTTTTTACTTACAGTCCATATAAAAAAGTCATTTTTTTCTCCGAAAAGCGCGGCAGTTAATTTTTACAATCGATTTATAGGTACTGAAGTCGAATGAATCCAACCGAGTTATGGTGTGTGCGCCATCTAACATGGCTGCAGATGACGTAGCGGTAAAACTGCTTAAATACGAATCAGAGTTTCCCTCAGGGATATTTCTTCTTCGCAGGAATTCCGCAAGTAGAGATTGGTATGATTTGATTTTATTACGTATGTGTATTAATATTATTTTGTTACAAGTTTGTAATGTTTCATTATTAAACCATTTCTATGCCACTATTGGACACAGGCTCCTCTCTGACTGAGAGCAGTGAACTATGCCAAATATGCAGATTTGTAGACATCGCACACCCTTGAGAACTTTTTAAAAACATCGCAAGAAACGTTACACGTTACGTTACAAAGAAAAGTTACACGTGTTACACGTGTAACTTTTCTTGCGATGTTTTCCTACACCGCTTAAGCAAATGATAAATAGTTTCTAATACGCACTTAGCTCTGAGCGTGCCTGGGATTCCAACCTCGGACCCTCGGATTGCGAGGCCGAGTTCCTAAAACCATCGCCACTTCAGGTGGTAATGAGTATAAAACATTAATTAATTATTCTAGGTCGACTTTACCTGGATGTTTAAAGTCTTATTCGACGGATCCTTTTGTAAGGAACCCATCAATTCCGTATGTAAAACAATTGGAAGCGGCTTTAAAGGGGACCAGAGTCATTGTTAGCACTATCTGCTATGGGCCACAAGCAGCAAGAAATATGTAAGCGTGTTCAGAGCTCCTTATAGACTCTTTTGTTAAAATAACTTTATTTTAGTAAAATTTAATAGGTGTTCCAAATACAACAAAGTATAATTGTAATATTTTAATTAATAAACCTAAATACAGTTAATTATATTTGAAGTTTGGTAGAACCCTCTGTGGTTCGACTCCGGCGGTACCACAGTCACACCAATTTGTGCCCTATAATAATAGCAGTGTTAGCGTTGGTGTGATCTGGTTTGAAGGGTGCGGTAAGGGTGACATACTTTGCCGAGGCATACCAGAGGTAGCGCCGCATCTATGACCGACATGGAACACACTGGACATACTGTAGGAAATGGTATGTGGTAGAACCCTCTGTGGTTCGACTCCGGCAGCACCACCGCCACACCTATTTCTGTCTAATAACAGCAGTGTTATGCGTTGCTGCGTTCCGTTTTGAAGGGTGTGGCAAGGGAGAAATACTTTTCCGAGGCGTTCCAGCTTAGTCCTCAAGGGTAGCGGCGAATCTGAGGCCGACCTCAGGTAGGTATATCTAATCTTAACTGGGGTTGATTATAGATGTCCATGGGCGGTGGTAGTCACTTACCATCAGGTGGTCTGCATGCTCGTCTGCTACTCCTATATTATAAAAAAAAAGAAAATGATCGTATCTGGAGGTGATTACAAATATCCATGGGCGGCAATAGCCACTTACAATCAGACTGCATCGTCTGCCACTCTTCTATTTCTCTCCTTATAAAAGAAAAATAATATGCCCATTATCATTCCGCCGATACCTTACTTTCCGTTAAGGTTGCACCTTTTCTGATCAAAACCATTACAGTTGCAACATCACACATTTGTTCATCGACGAAGCCGGGCAGGCCACGGAGCCGCTCTGCCTGTTGCCCATACGGAAGGTGCTCGTCCCGACAGGCCTCCTTGTCCTATCCGGCGATCCCCTGCAACTTGGACCTGTCATCTGTTCACCGCATGCTAAGAAACATGGGTTAGGTCAGTGTAACTCGTATAAATAGTTCTTATAACTATTTAATATAAGTTCGCCTTCACTATATTTATATAAACTAAAAATAATAGAAGATTGGGATAAAAATTAAAAATCAATAATCAGTTGCTTTTAAAAAACCTCTCCGAGACTGAATGTCTCTGAGAGTTCCGTAAAAAGATTCTCAAAAGTGTAGTTTAGTACTTGCTAGCGTGATTAAACACACTTTTCGCTAGGAATTGTTTTCTGAATTGACTTTTTACCGCCTAAGTATTGCCACTTGGCACCTAGAACGACTGCTCCTCTTACTCTCGCTCTTCCCGACACTGCGAAAAACGAATTACATCATGTAATTCGTTTTGTACTTAAAGCTAAAGAAATATCAAAAAAATCAAAATAAGTACCTATTATTTATACTGACTATATTTTGCGTAAACCTACGTAATTGTAAGCTAAAGGTGCGATGCAAAGCTATACAATACAATTTAATTAAAAATTACAGGTTTATCTATGATGGAACGTTTGATGAAGGAGTACACTCTGTACAATGCACGCAATACTGATCCTAGCTACACTGTCATGTTGAAGAAAAACTTTCGATCACATGCAGATATACTTAGCATCTCAAACGAACAGTTTTACGAAGGAAAGCTACAGGTAAGCTTTGGGAGCTAACTTATTTACGTTATAGAAAGTAATCATATTTATTTTAAACGAGGGTAGTTAGTCTCAAGCGCACATGTCAGTCTGTGAGGCAGCTTGCAGTCAGTGCTCAACCGTTGGCCCGTACGGACGTGTCGGTGCTCTGGCGAGCTAAGTTTTGTTTATTAGTGTTTGAGGTTCTAAAACCTATCTATTAGTACCTATCATACAAGATAGGAATACTAAAGGGGGACCGTAGATTTCTGAACATTTCAACGTGAAAATTATTATTATTTATGACACATTCGAAAATCACGAAAATGTAATGTACCTATATAGTCTGAACCTAGTGCATTAGAGTATTTTCTAGATTAAGTTATCAAATCACTATAGTCTGATTCATAATTAGGTGTCCAAAATGTAAACAAAAGTGTTGACCTATCAAAAAAATATGTTTCAAATGGTAGTTTCTTATTTTTGTCGATATTAAAATAATACAACAATAATAAAATTGTAATCTAAATAAATTAAGATTAGTTCACATTTTCTAATATTTATATCACCTCAATTTCGTTACATACAGTAATAATAATAAAAAACAAAGTTTATGGTAGAAAATTAAAATGTGATAATGGTAACACAATCGGAATCCAAAACATTTCTTGTGCCGTCATTTTTAAGTTTCGTAGTTGATATTATTCATTTTCGTGATTGTGATCGAACTCGAATGTTTTCTCGTTTACATAACGCGTTTGTATAATTGTGTATATTTGTTAAAGTTTTAGTTTTTTGTTGAGTTTGTTAAAGTTTTTGTTTCTTGTTAATTTTGACAGTGACATTTCTTTGTTTACATTTTGGACACCTAATTATGAATCGGACTATAGGTACCTACGTGCCTTGTCCCTGTAGTTCCGGGGACCAGAATAGGGCTACAGTATCTCCTGCTTGTAGTAAGAGGCGACTAAAAGGGGCTTTCGGGGTTGCGGGCGGTAAGAGTGGGAGCTCGAACCGCCCGGCCAACGATGCCGGGAAGGACGACGGTATGTGTGGTCGCATAGCGTCGTGTACATCGGACGGTGTGGTGATTCAATTTCACTTGGGCGGAGCTCGACAGGGCAGTGCGCTTAGAGGACTCCGGTTGCGTTTCTTTGGAGATCCCGGAGCCCTCTACGCACCGCTGAGACGGCCACCGGAGGGGTTTTATTGCGGTAAAAATCCCACATAACCCCGTGTCGCTCCCACGGCACCGGGTACCTTTTGAAGGTTTCCCCCTCGAGAAGAAAAAGGTACCTACGTGCCTACATACTATTGTTTCAAACTCTGTTAGGTAAAAGAGGAAATTGAAAATGGGGGTCTGGGGTCCTGATGCAGGGAAGACGGAAGAATATTACAATCTTTATATTAATGTGCGCACTGCACACATACCTCTTTTTATGTAAATTAAGACTGAGTATGATTAACATAATTATGCATACCTTTATTTTTGTAGGCTTGTATAGCAGAAGAATCTATTAGCAGAGTGAATATACTAAATAGCACAAAAAAGTGCCGCGCTATAGTTTTCCATGCAGTTTTTGGCCAGGAGCAAAAAGAAAACCAATCATCAAGGTATGTAAACTGCGTAAAGTTCCATGTTTTTCATAAGTACCTACATTTTGACGTGACAACGTCTTATAATTCGATGGAGCCGGCTGCACGCACCAAAAAACATGACTCATGCGGCGTTACCTCGCTCTTGGGGCGTTCCATTTAAAGCTTGAAGTGCAAGCGAGAGAGCGGAACGAGCGACAAAGGGGCACAATCGGCCTCCGCGTATTTACCTCCTTCTCTATATCCATACAAAATATCTATCAAACAAATAAAATTAAAATTTTCTTTTGAAAAATGCAACCATTCCATCAGTATTTTCTTATGACGTTGTCACGTTCAACTATCGTCAGTAATCCGACTTTACAGACAACCGATTTTTTTCGTTAATATCCACTCACACAATATGTATATTATGACTGGCCGGCCAAGACAAATTTCTAGCCCTAAATATATTAATAGACGTCGATAATGGCAACACCTAGTTTAAAGGTGGTAGAACCCTTTGTGGTTCGACTCCGGCGGCACCACCGCCACACCTATTTCTACCTAATAACAGCAGTGTTAAGCGCTGCTGTGTTCCGGTTTGAAGGGTGTGGTAAGGGAGACAGACTTTTCCGAGGCGTTCCAGCTTAGTCCTCAGGGGTAGCGGCGCATCTGTGGCCGACCTCAGGTAGGAATATCTAATCCTATCTGGGGTTGATTCCAGATGTCCATGGGCGGCAGTAGCCACATCAGGTGGACTGCATGCTCGTCTGCTATTCTTATATTATAAAAAAAAAAGTACCTACTTTTTCGTTAATATCCACCCACACAATATGTATATTATGACTGGCCGGCCAAGATAAATTTCTAGCCCTAAATATATTAATAGACGTCGATAATGGCAACACCTATCTGATTAAAAGTATCCTGTTTTTCAAGTTGAAACATTCATGATTTGAACTGGAGTGATGGATGCAATGAGGCTGCCCCAATGGGACAATAATTAATATAAAATATATTTTTTATATAAATAGCGGGCACAGACTGGATAGAGAAGAGGGAAAGATAGAGGAAAATGGGGACGTCTGAAGGAGGCCTATACCCGCAAAGGGGCTTTAACTTAATTATTTTATTTCTCGTTTTTATTACTAAACTTTTATTATATGTATCTAGGTTAGGTTAAAGATAAATAAAAGCCTTATTATTATTATTATTATTATATTATTATATTTTTTATAGCTACTTCAATAAAATGGAGCTGGACATGTTGAAAGTCTATATAAGGAGACTGATGGTCAGATACAAGCAAAGCTTGAAAGATATTGGCATTATCACACCTTATACATCACAGGTAAAGCTGGAAGCTAGTATTTTGTAAACATGGTAATATATAAATACGCGCTATGATGGTACATCCGAACCCCGAAGTTTAGCTAAAAAATAAGACAATTTAATTTAATTTAAAATTTATTAAACAGTATTTTAAGGAGGTATTTACAAATAAATGAAACTATTTTTAGGTTATAAAAATTAAAGAATGGTTAAGTACCCAGGGGGCAGAACGAATTGAAGTAGGATCAGTGGAATCTTTTCAAGGCAAAGAGAAGAAGATAATCTTAATATCCACAGTACGTGGAAATGGAAAAGACTCTACCAGGAAAGTTAAACTTGGATTTCTCACGGACTCTAAGGTAACAAAATGAACTATTCTATAATTCTAGATCAGGGGTAGCCAACATTATGGCATCCACTTTACTATTTAGTAGTTCCAAACTTATTTTGTAATACTATTCTTACATTAAGTTTAATTTTTTCGCTCCTTGAAAAAAATCAAAAACAATATGTTAAAATTAGTCTGCGAAAATGTCCTATTTCTATTCTCGCACAGTAAATAATCGTGAGAAACCGAATATTTATTATTTTTACATAGTACCTACTCGTTTGCTTTGCGCAGGAGAGAGTTTATCGAACCTGGTGTATTAAATTAGTATACATTTAATTATAATACGAATTATGTATGTACCTACCAGCTACGATGCGATATTTATAGGAATTTGTTTGTTAAATTAATAAACTTTTATTATATTCCAGCGATTTAACGTTGCACTGACGAGAGCAAAGGCAAAGTTAATTGTTATAGGAAATCCAATTTGTTTGAATGCGGACAAAATGTGGCGTCTCTACATAAGAAAATGTATTGAAATGGGTAGTTATAATGATTCCGATTGCATGGAGCACCTGAGAAAACAGACGCATAAACTAACATCAAAGTCCGACATTATTACGAGCTTGCGAAAATTAAAAATAAATAAATGAAAGAACAGCGTAAAATAAATAAATAAAAGTAATATATAAAAGAAATTATATTAGTTAGTCTATAAGAAATAAATATATTAATTTATGTTATTATATTGTACCTACCTTCAATAAGTTGATAAATAAACCGTCCTGTCACAAAAAATAAATACGTATATTTTCTTACGTTTGAATATACTTACATCATACCTACGAAATTTTATATAGAAATCTGTTAAGCGGGTTTCAAGACAAGTTCGCACGATCCTTGCGTGATAACTTGAGATCTGCTAGCGTGGCATGCGACACCTCAATTTGCGCATTTGAAGGTGGTAGAACCCTTTGTGATTCGACTCAGGCGGGTGGAAAACCTCAGGTAGGAATATCTTATTCTATCTGGGGTTGATTACAGATGTCCATGGGCGGCAGTAGCCACGTACCATAAGGTGGACTGCATGCTCGTCTGCTACTCCTATATTAAAAAAAACCTTCATCAGTAGCAAGTTAACTCTACAGTTTAATCAAATATGTGTACTTACTTAAATATAAAATTTAATTATTTTACTTATTTACTAACATACATTGAATGTTAAATACAAACTAAAAATGGACTTATTTACAAAATATATACAGGAAAATTATAAATAAAATAAGCCATCTAAAATTGCCGTGTGAGGCATGGTTCCCAAAACGCTGGCGGCGTTTCCTTGCTGCACGGCAAGACTTAATCTTTGTGCAAAATAGCCGCCAGATTTTTGGTCACCGGAAGCAGTGACAAGTTTGGTCGACATATCTGACATGATTTTTTTCATGTCAGATGACCATGGACCCATTGTCTCTAAAGCAAGCGCCGCAAACAAGTAATTGTCTAATAAATTACTATATTTACGACGCTTGAGAGTCTGGGCATGGTCGGCTGCAGCCCCCGCTTTCACTGAAGTGACCTAGCTAATCTAGGTGAGAGGGGGCTAAAGTATCAACGTACGTTGCGTCCCATATCAGGGGTCGTCCGAGACTCCATGGAACTAGAATGATTCCATCATCTCTTGCCATCGTCTCTAAAAGATCTGGGGGTTCTAAAGTCGCTGGTATAGAGACGGTAGCAAGAGCCCGACGAATCAAACTGTTCAGAGTCCCGTGACGATATAGCCTGCCGGCACTCCTAATACAGGACAAGCCATGTTGACCCACCGTGTCCACCTCCTGCCCACACGGACAAAAGTGAGACTCGCAAATCTTGGCACCGAGCCGGAGACCTATAGAAATGCGTAACGTTATAGGATCCAGCACGGTGCCAATATTGTTGGAAGGGAGCGCGTGTAGCCAATGTCCTGATTCACTTTGGGCAACAGCTAATAAACGGGCCCTATCAGAGTTGTCAGAACATCGTTCCAGAAGACAGGCAAAAACAGACTTAAGAGCCGGTGTATCCCAAACGGATTGCTTGGTTGTATCTGACATAGATATATCCTCAGCCGGAAAGCAACCACTCCAGGCCTCCTCAGCCTCTGGCATGTACGTCACCCGAACATCATCCAAATTAGAGTTTAATATATCGGAGATGAGGGCGATCGTACTATGACAAGAGGCCAAGAAAGCCGGAAGCCCCAAACTTTCCGTGGTGCGGACACCTATGCCACCAAACCTAACCGGAAGAGTTGCCTGCATCCAGGAACGATCATCAAATTTTAAATTTAGAATTTTGGATAAGCAATTTTGTAAAAGCGTATCTAATATGTGAGATGAGTTTACTTAATTGAAATATTGATGATAGTATTTTTTACTAACATTCCGTTGTGTGTCATCACGCAGGTCTCAAGTTATCGCGTACAGGTTGTACCTGCGACTTATGGTAAAATTATAGAAGAAATTTTATGTTAAAGACCCCTATATTATACCTATATTTACCCTATTGAGATCTTTGACATTGATTTGTCTTTCAATAAATTTGCAAATAAAATCGGTGTAATAGGAAGGGAAAAGAAGATTCGAAGGACCAACATTAAATTTCAATTCGGGCGTGGAAGCAACAGATTCCTTATAATGTGCCTACCTACTCTAATGATGGTAGAGCCAATTGTGGTTCGACTAAGGAGGCATTACCAATACACCTATTTGTGCCTAATAACAGCAGTGTTAAGCGCTGGTATGGTCTAGTGGAGAGACATATTTATCAAAGGCGTTTGTTAGAACGAGTTTGTAACTCATAAAGTCCTAAGCGACAGTTCTGGTCGCATTATAAGCAACTCAACTAACATACACGCCCACAGTGCGCGCCCTGACAACGGAACTCAAAAACTGCTTTATGATACAAATATTTAGGTGTAGCGGTGTTATTTCTCCGGCCCAACCATAGTTCTTTAACCTTTAAATAGTTGTAAAGTTGCTAAATTTAATTTTAACGATACTTATGTAATTGGTTATTGTTCAATAATTTTGGTAATTTCTGTTTAATATACAGTATTCAGATTAAATTGTGTTCTTTTTTTCATTCATTTAGCCGATTCCGTGCGGATGGCACCACAGTTGTGCCATGAATTTCTTTTGTGTATGGCGGGTGGCACCCGAGAGGTGCCAAAATTTGAAGCCATAAAACTCGGATAAATTGACGTTTATCAAAGTTGTTCTGAAAACAAAAGTGTCTTTATTTATCACCTAGATCCTTCCTAGAATGTCAGTTTCAGCAGATCACGTGATTTCACATACTTCAGGGATTGTAAACCTTTCAAAAAAATATATTATATTATTTTGCAAATTACTGTGATTGCATTACTATAATAGTACCTACTTTTCGTTAATAGTAACCCAATAGAAACTGGATTAAAATATTCATACTTTGGTGTTTATCACATTGCTTTTTTAGATTGGAGTAATAAAACTTTAGAACTTCTTCGTTTCAGAAATCTTAGGCATGTTGGTTTCCTCACGATATTTTCCTTCGAGAAATGGAAAATAATTAATTTCTGTCTACCCACCCACACGTAACGAAAAATTATAGATTTGATATGCGAACCCCGGACACCGGCGTATGATACCGAATGTCAAACCAAATTATTTTTTTATTCTAACCAGTTTTTTTTCATAATATAGGAGTAACAGACGAGCATGCAGTCCACCTGATGGTAGTAGCCATACTGCCGCCCATGGACATCTGTAATCAATCCCAGATAGGATAAGGTATTCCTACCTAAGCTGGAACGCCTCGGAAAAGTCTGTCTCCCTTACCACACCCTTCAAACCGGAACACAGCAGCGCCTAACACTGCTGATATTAGGCAGAAATAGGTGTAGCGGTGGCGTAGCCGCAGTCGAACCACAAACTGTTCTACCACCTTCTATTCACAAAGCACTTTTTGAATGTCAATACATCTACCGCCACTTCTTAAGTTTCGTTATGGAGAAGCGGCAAAAGAAACTCATAACACAATTGTGTGTTATGAGTTATGAGTTATTTTTTTAAATTATTGATTTTATAAAAATAATAAATAAATTCAAAGCACTTACTTCCGTTTGCTACTTCAATATCTAAAAACAATCCTTTTTACGACATCTACTAGTTTCTGGTACAAACAAAACTCCTTTGGAGAGAGTGCTTGCGTCATAGACACGTTCCACCAGTACCGCTAGATGTCGCTGTTCCATTTCTGAATCATGCTAACGAGTGTTCGTCGGAAGACGTATTTAAAGGACCCGTCAGTTTTGATCAGAAAACGAATGCTTTATACATTTTCAATTTTTGACATGGATCAGTTCGAGATCCCTTTATTTGTAATCCATTTTAGGGATGACGATTCTTTCCGAAAAAGATCGATTCTTGAATTGATTCGATTCGAAATAATCGATTTTTTTTGGTCCAAAACATCAATTCTCGCCATCACAAACTACTTTAAAATACGCTTTCTACAATCACAGCCCATACATTCACACTTTTTTGGGACCATTTTTAGAGTTCCTTACCCAAAGACATTCGACTCGCACTTGGCCAGTTTTTTTTTGTAACCTCAAGTGTATAGTAGGCTATCCTCGAGATGTTTCCCTTCACCGTTTAAAGCTACTTAGTAATCATTCGTTTATAAGTACCACGCTATCACTGCTTACGATCACTTGAAGTACTAAAAACCACCTTACGACATCTAGTAGTTCTCGGTACGAACGAAACAGAGTGGTGACGTCATAGACAACACAATAAGTTGCACCAGAAACACTAGATGTCGCTGATCCATTTCTGAATCACGCTAACGAATGTTCGTCGGGAGATGTATATAAAGACCGAGTCAGAGTTGTTACGACTGTGGAAGCAAGAAAGAAGATCGCCAAAGTACTATGAATAAATTTTTGACAAGGATCACTTGGTGATCCTTTTATAGATACTTATAACATATCGTCAACCCATTACTGTATCACTGCTGGGATCGGGTCTCCTTTCACTGAGAGAGGTTTAGGACATCGTCCAAATCGTCGCGCTGGCCAAATACGTATTGCTAGGCTTCACACACCCTTGATATTTTTTTTAAACTTTCAGATGTGCAGGTTTCCTTAGGATACCTTCCTTCCAGCTTAAGCAAGTTATAATTAATTTCTAATATACACATTACTTAAGAAAAACGAGTTGCGTTTCAGGTATTTGAATCTCGGACCTCCGAAAAGGACTCTAAAGTCATTAACCACTAGGCACATATAACATAATTAAAATACAGGTGAGTCTAATTCTAGTAAATCAAAACTAGGTTTAGGCTTATACGGGGTCGCGAAAAGGGCGCTCGACAGCAATAAAATAAAAAAAGGTACTACTACTACTAGGTAGGTAAATTTCAGGTTCCTGTAGTTCCGGGACCAGAATAGGGCTACAATATCCCCTGCCTGTCGTAAGAGGGGCTTCCGGGGTTGCGGGAGGCAAGAGTGGGAGCTCGAACCGCTCGGCTAGTGACCCCGGGAAGCACGGCGGTATGTGTGTAATACAGGTTAGTCCAATGCATGTACATCGTCTATGTTGTACAAGGCGCCCTTAAATACAGTCTACGGCGTACACTCGTTAGCGTGTTTCAGAAAATGCACAGCGCCATCTTGTATTACTATACAGTACTACAAGGGTAGGTAATTTCGCAGACAGACTGAGAAAACTGATAGATGGCATTGAAAACAATAAAACTCATCCATCTATGAGTTTCCATCCATGGGTCCATCTATGGGTTAGATCAACTTATCCTTTAAAATAAATTTATACCTTAGATGATAGAATTCAGTGGTTGAAACCTTAAAGTCCGAGAGGTCCGAGAAATTTTGAAGGTGGTAGAACCCTTTGTGGTTCGACTCCGGCGGCACCACCGCCACACCTATTCCTACCTAATAACAGCAGTGTAAGGCGCTGCTGTGTTACGGTTTGAAGAGTGTGGTAAGGGAGACAGACTTTTCCGAGGCGTTCCAGCTTAGTCCTCAGGGGTAGCGGCGCATCTGTGGCCGACCTCAGGTAGGAATATCTAATCCTATCTGGGGTTGATTACAGATGTCCATGGGCGGCAGTAGCCACTTACCACCAGGTGGACTGCATGCTCGTCTGCTACTCTTATATTATAAAAAAAAGGTTCAAATCCCATAATGATTTCGACTATAAGCGTATTAGAAATTAATTATCACTCACTTTAACGATGAAGTGAAACACTGTGAGCATGCCTGAGTGAAATTTAAAAAAACCTCAAAGGTATGTAAAGTGTACCAGTGCTCACTTGGCCAGCGCGGTGGACTATGGCCCAATCCTTCTCATTCTTAAAGGAGACCCGTGTCCAGCAGTGGAAGAGTAACGGCTTGACGACAATATAGAATTCATAAAAAATCCTTTCTTAAATGTGTATACTCATGTACATTACTAAGAGGATCCGGTGCAAAATGTCAACAATAATGAAATATATAGGCTATAACTAGTAGGAAAATTATTTTTTATATGATCGAAGTGTATGCTCGTTTATACAGTTTATCTGATGAGTGCGTCTATGTGCGGCAGTGACTATTTCTCATATAATCGAGTCCATGTAGAAAGGTGTTTTATTGAAGGCAATAAAAATGACCAGATCCGAATACTAAGATCATCGCAATCTATGATGCAGTAACTTTGGCATGAACTTTCTTTACGGCGCCCGAACACCGCCTCGAAAATCCTTTATCTGATGATCTTGGTAAGTACAATGGGTCAAAATTATTAAAATCGAGTTGATCATTGGTTCTTGAAAATGGTTCAAAATTTGGGTAAAAAATCTAGTTTAACACGTTCCCTGCGGCACAGATTTTTCTGTACTTTCCATTACTGCGTTACGAGTTGTTTTAAACCTCGTCCTATATCCGACATTGTGGCGGCACGAGGCGTGTTAAATCCCACCGCCCGAAGGAGACTAAAATCCTTTTTTTGGCGCCAAATAAGACAAAATCGACGGCTTTTGTCTTGATTATTATTAACAATGAGTTGATTAACCTAAAACTGCCGCCGCCCTTGGTTAAATTCGTTACTTTAGATTCTATGGGTAAAATAAAATGTGGGTCTAATGCACCTCGGACCGCACTGAAAAATGGCAGGTTTCCATATAATTTAGTGATGGGAAAATAAATATCGATTTTATTTTATTGTTTTTATTTATCAACGTGATGGACAGAATGAATACAAAAAGGGGAAAAGTTATGGATGTTTTTCATTGAAACATTTCAGACAATAAGGTTTTTTGCAAACAGTGCATTCCGTGAGATTTTTTTTTTGGTTTTTTTGTCTGCCTCACGACATGTCAAGAATGTGCGGAGTTTTTCGTAGCATCCGACACATCTCTTCTTCTTTGGACCCTTATCGAGATGATGTGCTTTCTTTGCAGTGGATTCTGAAAAGTAGGAGCGAGTAGATTAGGGTAAAGAGTAATCGGAATACTCGGTAACGATTTTGCCTACGTTTCCTATATCAATAATGTAGCTACTTAACTTTTGTTTGAACCATAACAGGAAACGTAATTATCTATAATGTAATTTCTTACTATACGGATATACGCCTAGCCTGCCAAGTCTCACTACTGGACTTTCACCTAGACAGAGTATATTTGTGACTTACCTGTTTTTGAAATATCTTCCTGTATTCTGATTCTGGCTCAGATTTTTCAACCGTTTTTCTTCATCTTCCTCCATGATCAACTTTTTTCGGCAACGTTTCGACATGATAATTTTCAACATAAAGACAGCGGTCCTACTTCGTCGCTACGCAGCCTCGACTGCGTTGCACAACACTAACCACGTGAAGCTAGCGTGGGGTGCGGTACGAGGTGCGTGAGGAAACGAGGCGTTCCCAACCTCGTTCCGCACTGTGTTAGCATTATTATTTGTTCAGTGCGGTACGAGGTCTAACAAACCCGACATTAGGTTGGTGTACCATAGAACTAGGAATCAGTAGCACATCACAAACATATAGTTATCACTCTCCTACACTGAACCAGACGGAAGTTATGCCTCTCGCACCACAGAGAAGTTAAAGTTTTTTCTTACCGCTATAACGACCAGACATGGACGAGGTGTTTTAAGCCGCGTTCCGCAGCTAACGTGTTAAGATATCGGTACATAAACATACCTACATATATACAGGTCAAATTAATAAAAGCGTGGTAAGAACATCCTTCTTACGACATCTAGTAGTTTCTGGTACAAACAAAACTGCTTTGGAGAGAATGCTTACGTCATAGACACGTTCCACCAGTACCGCTAGATGTCGCTGATCCATTTCTGAATCACGCTAACGAATGTTCGTCGGGAGATGTATTTAAAGACCGTGCCAGAGTTGTTACGACTGTGAAAGCAAGAAAGAAGATCATCAAGACAACATTTATCGGGGTCAATTTTTAACTAGGATCACTTGGTGATCCTTTTTTATAGATACTTTTATATATTATAACATATCGTCAACCTATTACTGTCTCACAGCAGGGCTCGGGTCTCCTTTTTATGAGAGAGGTGTAGGCCATAGTCCACTGTAATCTAATCTAATCTTATCTACATGTCCATGGGCGGTAGTAGCCACTTCCCATCAGGTGGACTGCATGCTCGTCTGCTCTCTTATATTATTAAAAAAATGGTAGAGTGTGGAGAGTGCTGTGGACAAAGTTTTTAAATGTGAGTGAATCAAAGATACGTTACCACTCAGATGTGAGTCAGCCAGCATCCACACCCGCACACGGAAACAACAACTGCTGCTCGAGTTGACTATAGAAATTATATGTGAACTATTTCTGTGTTATCGTCGAATTTTAAAATAGTTACGATCTATTTTAATTAATTGATTTTTCCACTCATTGAAGTTTTTGAGAATGAGTAAAACTAATAACCACTTTTAGGTTTATACGGTTCGCTAATAGGGCGGCCCTTACAAAAATATATGTGATCTAAATGTGATTCAATGCCGCATGAACCTAATAACTTAAATATCCCGCTTTAATAATACAAAACGCGCCCTTAAATACAGTCTACGACGTACACTCGTTAGTGTGTTTCAGAAAATGCACAGCGCCATCTTGTGTTACTATACAGTACTACAAGGGGAGGTAATTTAGCGGACCCGCATACGAAGCAGGGATAGAATGTATTCATAAAAAACTGATAGATAGCGTTGATAACTATAAATCTCATAGGTGGCAATGAAATCAACTTATTCTTAAAAGTAAATTGTACTGTCAAGGGGGTAACCTCCACTCTATTCAGTACCACTAGATGTCGCTGTTCCATTTCTGAATCACGCTAACGAGTGTTCGTCGGGAGATGTATATAAAGACCGAGTCAGAGTTGTTACGACTGTGGAAGCAAGAAAGAAGATCGCCATAAATACTATGAATAAATTTTTGACAAGGATCACTTGGTGATCCTTTTATAGATACTTATAACACATCTTCAACCCATTACTGTCCCACTGCTGGCCTTGGGTTTCCTTTCAGTGAGAGAGGTTTAGTCCATCGTCCACCGCGCTGGTCAAACACGAATTGGTAAGACTCACACACCCTTGAGTATTTTTTTGACACTTCCAATTGTGCAGGTTTCCTTACGATATCTTCCTTTCAGTTTAAGCACGCTATAATTAATTTCTAATACGCTCATACCATAATTAAAATACATTTCCTTTCAACACCAGTGAGTTAACATACGAGCGACGGCTACCGACTGTCGGCGACGGTCACTGGTGGGCGGCCGTAGCCACGTAGCCGTAGCCGTAGTATCAGGTGGACTACGTGCTCGTCTGCTACTCCTATATTTAAAAAAAAGTGGTAGAGTGGGGATAGTGCCGTGGAATCAAAAATGTCAAAAGTCACCATTCACACCCTTCCACTGAAACGCAACAACTGCTGCTCGAGTTGACTATGGAAATTGAAATGTGAATTATTTCTGTATTATCATCGAAGTTTAAAATATGTAATTACAATCTATTTTTCGACTAATTGAAGTTTGTGAGAATGAGTGAAATAAAAAAAAACACTTTTTGGTTAGGGTTATAAGGGGTCGCCAAAATGGCGGCCCTTACAAAAATATTTGTAGGGACTAAATAAAATTACATAGATTTCGTTAAAAAACGCACCCTTTAATATAGTCTACGACGCACACTCGTTAGCGTGTTTCAGAAAATGCACATCGCCATATTGTAGTTCCAAACTTATTTTGTTATAATATTCTTACAGTGTAATTTTTTTGATCCTTGAAAAAAATCAAAAACAATATGTTAAAATTTGTCTGCGAAAAAGTCCTATTTCTATTCTCGCACAGTAAATGATCGTGAGAAACCGAATATTTCTTATTTTTCCATAGTACCTACTCGTTTGCTTTGCGCAGGACAGAGTTTATAGAACCTGGTGTATTAAATTAGTATACATTTAATTATAATACGAATTATGTATGTACCTAATGCGATATTTATAGGTATTTGTTCGTTAAATTAATAAACTTTTATTATATTCCAGCGATTTAACGTTGCACTGACGAGAGCAAAGGCAAAGTTAATTGTTATTGGAAATCCAAATTGTTTGAATACAGACAAAATGTGGCGTCTCTACATAAGAAAATGTATTGAAATGGGCAGTTATAATGATTCCGATTGCATGGAGCACCTGAGAAAACAGACGCATAAACTCACATCAAAGTCCAACATTATTAGAGCTTGCGAAAATTAAAAATAAATAAATGAAAGAGCAACAAAATTTAAAATTAACTATAAAAGAAATAAATTCTATTCTTTTTGTCGGGACCACGCGTCCGGACAAAAGGCGTCTAATAGCACTCGTCCGCGATCCCGACGTCTCGGTTCGGGATGGAGCTGCTACTCCATCCGCTTATCTATGAGGTGCGCGCGGGAACACCGCGCGCACCACATCGAGGCTTAATGGTGTTTTTGACGTAGGACATCCCCGTGTCCTACGTCAAAAACATGTCTCCATAAGTCGCAGGTACAACCAGTACGTGCGACTTATGGTAAAATAATAGGTGTACACGAATAAATTTTATAATTTTATAAACTGTTAAAAACCCGTATATTATATATTTATTTACTCTATTGAGATCTTTGACATTGATTTGTCTTTGAATAAATTTGCAAATAAAATCGGTGCAATAGGAAAGGAAAAGAACATTCGAAGGATCAAAATTAAATTTTGATTCAATATAAAATATCCAAGGCGATTGTTAGAACGAGTTTGTAACTCGTAAAGTCCTAAGCAACAGTTCTGGTCGCATTATAAGCAACTCAAGTAACATACACGCCCTTAGAACGAAACTCAAGAACTGCTTTATGATATAAATATTTAGGTGTAGCGGTGTTATTTCTCCGGCCCAACCATAGTTCTTTAACCTTTTAAAAGTTGTAAAGTTACTAAATTGATTCAACGTTATTAATATAAATTTTAACGATACTTATGTACCTAATTGGTTATTGTTTAATTATTTTGGTAACATTGATGTATAAAATGTCATTGTTTGGTAATTTCTGTTTAATATACAAATCCAATTCAGATTAAATTGTGTTCTTTTTTTCATTCATTTAATTGTAAAAGTTCATAAACTGCATACTTATAAACTTTTAGGACAATGGCCTAAAACTTGCGTACTGGTAAAAGTAAGGTAGGTCTTATATTGCAATAATACAAGATAATAACTATGCTTTTAAAATTGATGCGTTATGAAAATAGAATTTTAATAACGGAATCCAGATAGATACTCGAAGAATAAAATATTAATATAAATTTGAAAAAAATAATTATGTTTTATTTTACCTATACGTAGGTACTTTAATTTTATGGTATTATTTTATTTTTCAGCCTTTGTCTTTATATTTTGATCATTTCTACGGAAAGAAATAATGTGCTGAATAGGCCATTGCTACTTTTGCTTTGATATACTCTTTACTAGAAACTATATATATATAGAGAAAATTAATTTGTCAACATTATACAGGGTTGCCAAAAGTTTAAAAAATACTTTTTTGTACGGGTATTATACGCATTTATAGTTTTTCTTCTAATACAATAAATTACTAGGATGCTGGCAAAGGAGATTGTGTACAGGGTCAGAGAGGATCACATATCTTTCGAGCTGCTTCGTCGCAGGCGCACGGGACCCGGGGAGTTGCTTTTTCTGTAGGCCACTCTGTTTCTGTCCCATAAGCTCACAAAGGGGGATTCGGGGAAATCTATTCCGGTCTTTAGGGCTCAAGATATCGTGAGTGCGTTTTACACGCCTTATGTGTTGATCATCTCAACGGAGATTTAGTCAGTAAGGATAAACATACGGATCCATAAGGATTTCTCTGCGTAAAAAATATGTAAATGTGTACATAGTTCATACCAATTATATTGTAGAAAATTAGGTTTTAGTGGAAGTACATTTTTTTAATTAGAATGCAACTGTAATATTATCTCCTATACGGCAATTGAAAAATGCGCCAGTGGCAACACTACACCCCTGATTTTATGTCAAATTTGACAATTTTGCAATATTTCAATCAAAGGAACATAACGAGTTGCATTGAGCGTTTGTAATCCTCTAGTATTGAGATCGCTTATAAATTTTACCTTAACTTTAATAAAGTTGCCTAAATTAAATATTTATTTTTTATACGTCTTCTGTATTAAAAAATATTGCGAAGTGTGTGTTATCATATTTCAATTGACATGCTTGTGATCTACTTACTTTAATTATATATTATTTGTGCGAGAAAATGAGTGAAAAAGTGCATTTTGTGGATATTTTGAAGCCAAGGAATACTCAATTTGGTATTTTTAAGTTTATGACACGGTCATGGGTCCCGAAGAAATCGTTAGTGTTAGAAAAATGTTTTACGCCACAGGAACTAAAGGATCGAAGTGTATGCTCGTTTATACAGTTTATCTGATGAGTGCGTCTATGTGCGGCAGTGACTATTTCTCATATAATCGAGTCCATGTAGAAAGGTGTTTTATTGAAGGCAATAAAAATGACCAGATCCGAATACTAAGATCATCGCAATCTATGATGCAGTAACTTTGGCATGAACTTTCTTTACGGCGCCCGAACACCGCCTCGAAAATCCTTTATCTGATGATCTTGGTAAGTACAATGGGTCAAAATTATTAAAATCGAGTTGATCATTGGTTCTTGAAAATGGTTCAAAATTTGGGTAAAAAATCTAGTTTAAGATATCGGTACATAAACATACCTACATATATACAGGTCAAGTTAATAAAAGCGTGGTAAGAACATCCTTCTTACGACATCTAGTAGTTTCTGGTACAAACAAAACTGCTTTGGAGAGAATGCTTACGTCATAGACACGTTCCACCAGTACCGCTAGATGTCGCTGATCCATTTCTGAATCACGCTAACGAATGTTCGTCGGGAGATGTATTTAAAGACCGTGCCAGAGTTGTTACGACTGTGAAAGCAAGAAAGAAGATCATCAAGACAACATTTATCGGGGTCAATTTTTAACTAGGATCGCTTGGTGATCCTTTTTTATAGATACTTTTATATATTATAACATATCGTCAACCTATTACTGTCCCACAGCAGGGCTCGGGTCTCCTTTTTATGAGAGAGGTGTAGGCCATAGTCCACTGTAATCTAATCTAATCTTATCTACATGTCCATGGGCGGTAGTAGCCACTTCCCATCAGGTGGACTGCATGCTCGTCTGCTCTCTTATATTATTAAAAAAATGGTAGAGTGTGGAGAGTGCTGTGGACAAAGTTTTTAAATGTGAGTGAATCAAAGATACGTTACCACTCAGATGTGAGTCAGCCAGCATCCACACCCGCACACGGAAACAACAACTGCTGCTCGAGTTGACTATAGAAATTATATGTGAACTATTTCTGTGTTATCGTCGAATTTTAAAATAGTTACGATCTATTTTAATTAATTGATTTTTCCACTCATTGAAGTTTTTGAGAATGAGTAAAACTAATAACCACTTTTAGGTTTATACGGTTCGCTAATAGGGCGGCCCTTACAAAAATATATGTGATCTAAATGTGATTCAATGCCGCATGAACCTAATAACTTAAATATCCCGCTTTAATAATACAAAACGCGCCCTTAAATACAGTCTACGACGTACACTCGTTAGTGTGTTTCAGAAAATGCACAGCGCCATCTTGTGTTACTATACAGTACTACAAGGGGAGGTAATTTAGCGGACCCGCATACGAAGCAGGGATAGAATGTATTCATAAAAAACTGATAGATAGCGTTGATAACTATAAATCTCATAGGTGGCAATGAAATCAACTTATTCTTAAAAGTAAATTGTACTGTCAAGGGGGTAACCTCCACTCTATTCAGTACCACTAGATGTCGCTGTTCTATTTCTGAATCACGCTAACGAGTGTTCGTCGGGAGATGTATATAAAGACCGAGTCAGATTTATTACGACTGTGGAAGCAAGAAAGAAGATCGCCATAAATACTATGAATAAATTTTTGACAAGGATCACTTGGTGATCCTTTTATAGATACTTATAACACATCTTCAACCCATTACTGTCCCACTGCTGGCCTTGGGTCTCCTTTCAGTGAGAGAGGTTTAGTTCATCGTCCACCGCGCTGGTCAAACACGAATTGGTAGGACTCACACACCCTTGAGTATTTTTTTGACACTTCCAATTGTGCAGGTTTCCTTACGATATCTTCCTTTCAGTTTAAGCACGCTATAATTAATTTATAATACGCTCATACCATAAATAAAATACATTTCCTTTCAACACCAGTGAGTTAACATACGAGCGACGGAAACCGACTGTCGGTGACGGTCACTGGTGGGCGGCCGTAGCCACTTACTATCAGGTGGACTACATGCTCGTCTGCTACTCCTATATTTAAAAAAAGTGGTAGAGTGGGGGGGATAGTGCTGTGGAATCAAAAATGTCAAAAGTCACCATTCACACCCTTCCACTGAAACGCAACAACTGCTGCTCGAGTTGACTATGGAAATTGAAATGTGAATTATTTCTGTATTATCATTGAAGTTTAAAATAATTACAATCTATTTTTCCACTAATTGAAGTTTGTGAGAATGAGTGAAATAGAAAAAACACTTTTTGGTTAGGGTTATAAGGGGTCGCCTAAATGGCGGCCCTTACAAAAATATTTGTAGGGACTAGATAAATTTACATAGATTTCGTTAAAAAACGCACCCTTTAATATAGTCTACGACGTACACTCGTTAGCGTATTTCAGAAAATGCATAGCGCCATATTGTAGTTCCAAACTTATTTTGTTATAATATTCTTACATTAAGTGTAATTTTTTCGATTCTTGAAAAAAATCAAAAACAATATGTTAAAATTAGTCTGCGAAAATGTCCTATTTCTATTCTCGCACAGTAAATAATCGTGAGAAACCGAATATTTATTATTTTTACATAGTACCTACTCGTTTGCTTTGCGCAGGAGAGAGTTTATAGAACCTGGTGTATTAAATTAGTATACATTTAATCATAATACGAATTATTTATGTACCTACCAGCTACGATGCGATATTTATAGGTATTTGTTTGTTAAATTAATAAACTTTTATTATATTCCAGCGATTCAACGTTGCACTGACGAGAGCAAAGGCAAAGTTAATTGTTATTGGAAATCCAAATTGTTTGAATACGGACAAAATGTGGCGTCTCTACATAAGAAAATGTATTGAAATGGGTAGTTATAATGATTCCGACTGCATGGAGCACCTGAGAGAACAGACGCATAAACTCACATCAAAGTCCGACATTATTACGAGCTTGCGAAAATTAAAAATAAATAAATGAAAGAACAACGTAAAATATAAAAAATATCTATAAAAGAAATAAATTCTATTCACTTTAGTCGATAAGAAATAAATGTATTATATAATTTATGTTATTATAATGTGCCTTCAATAAGTTGGTTAATAAACCGTCCTGTCACAAAAAAAATACGTATCCATTTTCTTACGTTTGAATATACCTAAATCATACCGTATCTTTCTTTTTTTTTGTTTTCGAGGGGGACACCTTCAAAAGGTACCCGACGACGTGGGAGCGACGCCGGGTTATGTGGGATTTTTACCGCACTAAAACCCCCCCGGTGGCCGTCCACAGCGCTTGGTGGAGAACTCCATATGGAACACAACCGGAGTCCTCCGAGCGCAATGCCGCGGTCGGGCTCTGCCCTGGGGGGAGCACTTTACGCTCCTCATGTAGTCAAATATTTCAGGCATTTCTTTTTGAATTTCCGCTAGAAGAGGTCCCCTGTCTACCGAATTAAATGCATTTTTTACATAAATTTTAAGAAACACATCGTAATCATTTTTGTTTAAAAATGTACGAGCATCGTGTACAGCTGCCTCGCAGGCACCCTTGACACTGAAGCCAAGCTGCCTGGACAAAAGCTCATTATAATTTCGGCAGCATAACTTGGAAACCAATCGTCGAAGAGTACATACCACTGCGATAGGTCGAATGCCTCCATCTTTCTTTTTGAGAGCAACGAGGTTGGCTCCATAGATTATAGGTGTTATACTGGAAGGAACCCGTCCTTCTAACATTAAATTAATGAGAGCGGTGAGTTCCTTCAGTAATCCCTTTCCTACTTCACCTAACAAAGGATCGGTAAAGTCTTTCAAGTGTGGAGGTGTAAGGCCATCTAAGCCACCAGCAGATCCGTTGGGAAAATAACGAATGGCGGTCTTAGTGGCTAGTAGTTGTAACTCGTAAAGTCCTAAGCGACAGTTCTGGTCGCATTATAAGCAACTCAACTAACATACACGCCCACAGTGCGCGCCCTGACAACGGAACTCAAAAACTGCTTTATGATACAAATATTTAGGTGTAGCGGTGTTATTTCTCCGGCCCAACCATAGTTCTTTAACCTTTAAATAGTTGTAAAGTTGCTAAATTTAATTTTAACGATACTTATGAAATTGGTTATTGTTAAATAATTTTGGTAATTCCTGTTTAATATACAGTATTCAGATTAAATTGTGTTTTTTTTTTCATTCATTTAGCCGATTCCGTGCGGATGGCATCACAGTTGTGCCATGCATTTCTTTTGTGTATGGCGGGTGGCACCCGAGAGGTGCCAAAATTGAAGCCATAAAACTCTGATAAATTGACGTTTATCAAAGTTGTTCTGAAAACAAAAGTGTCTTTATTTATCACCTAGATCCTTCCTAGAATGTCAGTTTCAGCAGATCACGTGATTTCACATACTTCAGGGATTGTAAACCTTTCAAAAAATATATTATATTATTTTGCAAATTACTGTGATTGTATAACTATAATAGTACCTACTTTTCGTTAATAGTAAGCCAATAGAAACTGGATTAAAATATTCATACTTTGGTGTTTATCACACTGCTTTTTTAGATTGGAGTAATAAAACTTTGAGAACTTCTTCGTTTCAGAAATCTTAGGCATGTAGGTTTCCTCACGATATTTTCCTTCGAGAAATAGAGGAAAATAATTAATTTGTTTCTACCCACACATCGTAACGAAAAATTATAGATCTGATATGCGAACCCCAGACACCGGCGTATGATACCGAATGTCAAACCAAATCATTTTTTTATTCTAAATTTTTTTTCATAATATAGGAGTAACAGACGAGCATGCAGTCCACCTGATGGTAAGTGGCTACTGCCGCCCATGGACATCTGTAATCAATCCCAGATAGGATTAGGTATTCCTACCTGAGGTCGGCCACAGATGCGCCGCTACCCCTGAGGACTAAGCTGGAACGCCTCGGAAAAGTCTGTCTCCCTTACCACACCTTTCAAACCGGAACACAGCAGCGCCTAACACTGTTATTAGGCAGAAATAGGTGTGGAGGTGGCGTCGCCGCAGTCGAACCACAAAGGGTTCTACCACCTTCTATTTTTTTTAATGTCAATACATCTACCGCCACTTCTTAAGTTTCGTTATGGAGAAGCGGCAAAAGAAACTCATAACACAATTGTGTGTTATGAGTTATGAGTTATTTTTTGTAAATTATTGATTTTATAAAAATAATAAATAAATTCAAATCACTTAATTTCGTTTGCTACTTCAATTTCTAAAAACAATCCTTCTTACGACATCTAGTAGTTTCTGGTACAAACAAAACTGCTTTGGTGAGAGTGCTTGCGTCATAGACACGTTCCACCAGTACCGCTAGATGTCGCTGTTCCATTTCTGAATCATGCTAACGAGTGTTCGTCGGAAGACGTATTTAAAGGACCCGTCAGTTTTGATTAGAAAACGAATGCTTTATACATTTTCAATTTTTGACATGGATCAGTTCGAGATCCCTTTATTTGTATTTTGTAATCCAATTTAGGGATGGCGATTCTTTCCGAAAAAGATCGATTCTTGAATTGATTCGATTCGAAATAATCGATTTTTTTTTGGTCCAAAACATAAATTCTTGCCATCACAAACTACTTTAAAATACGCTTTCTACAATCACAGCCCATACATTCACACTTTTTTGGGACCATTTTTAGAGTTCCTTACCCAAAGACATTCGACTCGCACTTGGCCAGTTTTTTTTTGTAACCTCAAGTGTGTAGGCTATCCTCGAGATGTTTCCCTTCACCGTTTAAAGCTACTTAGTAATCATTCATTTATAAGTACCACGCTATCACTGCTTACGATCACTTGAAGTACTAAAAACCACCCTCCTTACGACATCTAGTAGTTCTCGGTACGAACGAAACAGAGTGGTGACGTCATAGACAACACAATAAGTTGCACCAGAAACACTAGATGTCGCTGATCCATTTCTGAATCACGCTAACGAATGTTCGTCGGGAGATGTATATAAAGACCGAGTCAGAGTTGTTACGACTGTGGAAGCAAGAAAGAAGATCGCCAAAAATACTATGAATAAATTTTTGACAAGGATCACTTGGTGATCCTTTTATAGATACTTATAACACATCGTCAACCCATTACTGTATCACTGCTGGGATCGGGTCTCCTTTCACTGAGAGAGGTTTAGGACATCGTCCAAATCGTCGCGCTGGCCAAATACGTATTGCTAGGCTTCACACACCCTTGATATTTTTTTTAAACTTTCAGATGTGCAGGTTTCCTTAGGATACCTTCCTTCCAGCTTAAGCAAGTTATAATTAATTTCTAATTTTTTTTTTTTTTTTTTTTATAATATGAGAGTAGCAGACGAGCATGCAGTCCACCTGATGGTAAGTGACTACTGCCGCCCATGGACATCTGAAATCAACCCCAGATAGGATTAGATATTCCTACCTGAGGTCGGCCACAGATGCGCCGCTACCCCTGAGGACTAAGCTGGAACGCCTCGGAAAAGTCTATCTCCCTTACCACACCCTTCAAACCGGAACACAGCTGCGCCTAACACTGCTGTTAGGTAGAAATAGGTGTGGCGGTGGTGGTAAATACACATTACTTAAGAAAAACGAGTTGCGTTTCAGGTATTTGAATCTCGGACCTCCGAAAAGGACTCTAAAGTCATTAACCACTAGGCACATATAACATAATTAAAATACAGGTGAGTCTAATTCTAGTAAATCAAAACTAGGTTTAGGCTTATACGGGGTCGCGAAAAGGGCGCTCGACAGCAATAAAATAAAAAAAGGTACTACTACTACTAGGTAGGTAAATTTCAGGTTCCTGTAGTTCCGGGACCAGAATAGGGCTACAATATCCCCTGCCTGTCGTAAGAGGGGCTTCCGGGGTTGCGGGCGGCAAGAGTGGGAGCTCGAACCGCTCGGCTAGTGACCCCGGGAAGCACGGCGGTATGTGTGTAATACAGGTTAGTCCAATTCAGGTAAATCGTCTATGTTGTACAAGGCGCCCTGAAATACAGTCTACGGCGTACACTCGTTAGCGTGTTTCAGAAAATGCACAGCGCCATCTTGTATTACTATACAGTACTACAAGGGTAGGTAATTTCGCAGACAGACTGAGAAAACTGATAGATGGCATTGAAATCAATAAAACTCATCCATCTATGAGTTTCCATCCATGGGTCCATCTATGGGTTAGGTCAACTTATCCTTTAAAATAAATTTATACCTTAGATGATAGAATTCAGTGGTTGAAACCTTAAAGTCCGAGAGGACCGAGAAATTTTGAAGGTGGTAGAACCCTTTGTGGTTCGACTCCGGCGGCACCACCGCCACACCTGTTCCTACCTAATAACAGCAGTGTTAGGCGCTGCTGTGTTACGGTTTGAAGGGTGTGGTAAGGGACTGTCTCCCTTACCACACCCTTTCTTTTCCGAGGCGTTCCAGCTTAGTCCTCAGGGGTAGCGGCGCATCTGTGGCCGACCTCAGGTAGAAATATCTAATCCTATCTGGGGTTGATTACAGATGTCCATGGGCGGCAGTAGCCATTTACCACCAGGTGGACTGCATGCTCGTCTGCTACTCTTATATTATAAAAAAAAGGTTCAAATCCCATAATGATTTCGACTATAAGCGTATTAGAAATTAATTATCACTCACTTTAACGATGAAGTGAAACACTGTGAGCATGCCTGAGTGAAATTAAAAAAAATCTCAAAGGTATGTAAAGTGTACCAGTGCTCAACTTGGCCAGCGCGGTGGACTATGGCCCAATCCTTCTCATTCTTAAAGGAGACCCGTGTCCAGCAGTGGAAGAGTAACGGCTTGACGACAATATAGAATTCATAAAAAATCCTTTCTTAAATGTGTATACTCATCTACATTACTGAGAGGCTCCGGTGCAAAATGTCAACAATAATGAAATATATAGGCTATAACTAGTAGGAAAGTTATTTTTTATATGATCGAAGTGTATGCTCGTTTATGCAGTTTATCTGATGAGTGCGTCTATGTGCGCCAGTGACTATTTCTCATATAATCGAGTCCATGTAGAAAGGTGTTTTATTGAAGGCAATAAAAATGACCAGATCCGAATACTAAGATGGTCACCTTACATGTCGCAATCTATGATGCAGTAACTTTGGCATGAACTTTCTTTACGGCGCCCGAACACCGCCTCGAAAATCCTTTATCTGATGATCTTGGTAAGTACAATGGGTCAAAATTATTAAAATCGAGTTGATCATTGGTTCTTGAAAATGGTTCAAAATTTGGGTAAAAAATCTAGTTTAAGATATCGGTACATAAACATACCTACATATATACAGGTCAAGTTAATAAAAGCGTGGTAAGAACATCCTTCTTACGACATCTAGTAGTTTCTGGTACAAACAAAACTGCTTTGGAGAGAATGCTTACGTCATAGACACGTTCCACCAGTACCGCTAGATGTCGCTGATCCATTTCTGAATCACGCTAACGAATGTTCGTCGGGAGATGTATTTAAAGACCGTGCCAGAGTTGTTACGACTGTGAAAGCAAGAAAGAAGATCATCAAGACAACATTTATCGGGGTCAATTTTTAACTAGGATCACTTGGTGATCCTTTTTTATAGATACTTTTATCTGGTGTTGAAAGGAAATGTATTTTAATTATACATGTTTTTGACGTAGGACATCCCCGTGTCCTACGTCAAAACCATGTCTCCATAAGTCGCAGGTACAACCTGTACGTGCGACTTATGGTAAAATAATAGGTGTACACAAATAAATTTTATAATTTTATAAACTGTTAAAAACCCGTATATTATATATTTACTCTATTGAGATCTTTGACATTGATTTGTCTTTGAATAAATTTGCAAATAAAATCGGTGCAATAGGAAAGGAAAAGAAGATTCGAAGGATCAAAATTAAATTTTGATTCGGGTATTGAAGCAACAGATTCCTTATAAGGCACATTATACCTACGCTAACGATGGTAGAACCCCTTGTGGTTCGACTAAGGAGGCATTACCGCTACACCTATTCATGCCTAATAACAGCAGTGTTAAGCGCTGCTGTTCTGGTAGAGAGACATACTTATCCAAGGCGATTGTTAGAACGAGTTTGTAACTCGTAAAGTCCTAAGCAACAGTTCTGGTCGCATTATAAGCAACTCAACTAACATACACGCCCTTAGAACGAAACTCAAGAACTGCTTTATGATATAAATATTTAGGTGTTATTTCTCCGGCCCAACCATAGTTCTTTAACCTTTTAAAAGTTGTAAAGTTACTAAATTGATTCAACGTTATTGATATAAATTTTAACGATACTTATGTAATTGGTTATTGTTAAATTATTTTGGTAATTTCTGTTTAATATATAAATCCCATGTAACTATGATTAATTGAATATAAATAATGTATTCAGATTAAATTGTGTTCTTTTTTTCATTCATTGAATGTGGTAAACATAAGCTGCATACTTATGAACTTGTTGAAGGACAATGTCATAAAACTTGCATACTGGTAAATGGTAAGGTAGGTCTTATATTGCAATAATACAAGATAATAACTATGCTTTTAAAAATGATGCGTAATGAAAATAGAATTTTAATAATTCAGATAGATACTCGAAGAATAAAATAAATTTATAATATAAATTTGAAAACAAAAAAAAAAATATTTTACCTATTCCTAGGTACTTTAATTTTATGGTATTATTTTACTTTTCAGCCTTTGTCTTTATATTTTGATCATTTCTATGTAAAGAAATAATGTGCTGAATAGGCCATTGCTGTCTTTGCTTTGATATACTCTTTGCTAGAAAGTAGAAACTATATACATAGAAAAATGTAATTTGTCAACATTATACAGTGTTGCCAAAAATTTTAAAAACTCCTTTTTTGTACGGGTAATTATACGCATTTATAGTTTTTCTTCTAATACAATAAATTACTAGGATGCTGGCAAAGGAGATGGCGTACAGGGTCAGAGAGGACCACATATCTTTCGAGCTGCTTCGTCGCAGGCGCACGGGATCCGGTGAGTGGCTTTTTCTGTAGGCCACTCTGTCCCTGTCCCATAAGCTCACAAAGGGGGATTCGGGGAAATCTATTCCGGTCTTTAGGGCTCAAGATATCGTGAGTGCGTTTTACACGCCTTATCTGTTGATCATCTCAACGGAGATTTAGTAAGTAAGGATAAACATACGGATCCATAAGGATTTCTCTGCGTAAAAAATATTTACATAGTTCATACCAATTATATTGAAGAAAATGAGGTTTTAGTGGATGTACATTATTTTAATTAGAATGCAGCTGTAATATTATCTCCTATACGGCAATTGAAAAATGCGCCAGTGGCAACACTACACCCCTGATTTTATGTCAAATTTGACAATTTTGCAATATTTCAATCAAAGGAACTTAACGAGTTGCATTGAGCGTTTGCAATCCTCTAGTATTGAGATCGTTTATAAATTTGTGATTTAAAAGATACCCTAATAGTTATGAAGTTGCCTAAATTTTAGATTTATTTTTTATAATTCTGTATTAAAAAAATATTGCGAAGTGTGTGTTATCATATTTCAATTGACATGCTTGTGATCTACTTACTTTAATTATACATTATTTGTGCGAGAAAATGAGTGAAAAAGTGCATTTTGTGGATATTTTGAAGCCAAGGAATACTCAATTTGGTATTTTTAAGTTTATGACACGGTCATGGGTCCCGAAGAAATCGTTAGTGTTAGAAAAATGTTTTACGCCACAGGAACTAAAGGATTTCGTCGCAAATTCAGTATTTATGGATTCCTTCCTGGAAGCGGTAAACAATTTATAAGCATTGTTACATACTCTTAATTTATTTAATATATGGAAATTATATTTTTCCCACAATTTTGTAATTCGTAATGTAGAAAAAGAACACAATATTTTTATATTCACACATAGGTGGTAGAATGCTTTAAGGTTCGACTTCAAGGTAACACCTTCACACTTATTTCTGCCTATTAACTTATAGATTCACAAATTATCCTGACTAGCAGCACTTGCCATGTAGTGAAATACTTACTTATTTGCTACTTAAACCTCTAAAAAAATAATTGTACTGTACAATCTATTACAAGTACTATACCAAAATATTATTTATCGACATTTTTTTCCATTGAACCTGTAACTTTTTTTACTTACAAAAACAAACATTATAATGATATTTTTGACATTATATATACTTCATATGTTTATTTCTTTAACAGGAAAGTGTTCGACAAGGTGTCGACAAAGAGCAACTGAGGAAAGAGATGTTGGGTTACTTGGATGAAATGGCTTTCGAAAAGAAAATACATGTTGTCCGTTGGATGGGCATTGCGTTCCTTAAAATATGCTTCATGATGAAAATTGGTGTGTTTGTTAATGAACCTGTTGTTTTGAAGGTAAGCTAAATTTTTGAAGGTGGTAGAACCATTCGTGGTTCGACTATAACTGTAACACTTTTTGTATAATATGGGAGTAGCAGACAAGCAGAAACAAGAAAGTAGAAACCGCTGCCCAGTGACATCTGTAATATACCCCAGATGGATTAGATTCCTACCTGAGGTCAGCTTCAGTTGCGCTGCTACTCCTGAAATAAACCTATTTCTGCCTAATAATACCAGTCTAGGAAAGTCCACAGTTACACTAGACCATCACTGCTCTTAAATTTCAAAACATATAAACCTATGTGTAATAATATAAAAGAAATATTAATTAATTTGTCATTATTATTTTAGCTGAAAGCATCTATGGGGAAAAATCCAGTGCTATTTCTACCAACCCATCGTAGCTACGCAGACTTTTGCCTGATGACCTATCTGTGCTTCCACTATGACATTGACTTGCCAGCCGTTGCTGCCGGCATGGGTATGTACTAACTATGTACTGAATGACCAAAGAGTCTCCTGGTGAAAAAAATTTTGGTATAGCATATGTTGCGACTGAGAAGACTAAACATTTAATATGCAAAGGGGCCACTTAGCGTGTTAGACTTTTAGCCTTTCCAGTGACAATATGGAAACATGAAAATGCATAAAACGTAATCTTAATTGTGTTATTGAATATTTTAGTATGTTCTTAATATTAAAGTATAATCTAATTTAAGTCCTTGGGCCATGTAATCAACTTCACTTAAGACTTGCATCCTATTAAAAGTAGTTGGAACAAATATCAGGTATACTGTATTTCCAAATAATTCTTGTATTGCCAAAAATAAAAACAAAATGATTAAACCTGTAATGTTTCGAAAGATTTAGCTCGATAATTATAATGTATTATCGATGATGCGTTCAAAAATTCATATTTTTTTTAAATTATGCCAAGATTTGTGATTGACTGTTTGAACTGAGTGCAAATATTGTCGTTATGCATTTTTATACATAGATCTGCCAAGGTTTACGTTCGCAAGTTATACTTTGTATAGCAACTTCGCAAAAATATCAAGTAATATTTGTTTTAGAAACTAATCTGTAAACTTGGAATTGACGAACATAGATACGTTGAACGTTTATTCCTTTTTTAAAGATATCAGTTTTTATTGAATAATAAAATACAGTCAAGGGATCTAATATACGAGGGTACGTTTTTAAGTTCGCGGAATGAGGGACAAGGAGCGAAAATAAAATGTCAAAATTATTTTTCTTTTTCTACATATTCTCCTGCAAGACGAATGCATTTTTCAGATCTTTGTATTAACTTATTTAAACCCTCATAAAAAAATGTTTTGTCCTTGTCGGAAAAATACGAGGAAATTGCGTCCTTTACTTCTTCGTCTGTAGAAAATTTCTTTCCACGAAGCTCTTTTTTCATTTTTGGAAAGAGATAATAATCGCTGGGAGCCAGGTCTGGACTATAGGGTGGGTGATTTAAAATATCAAAGCCCACCTTATGCAGGGCAGCCAGTGCAATACGGCTCTTGTGTACGGGCGCATTGTCGTGCAACAGCAGGACACCTCTGGATAATTTTCCTCGTCTTTTTTCTTTGATGGCTTCTTTTAACCGCTCCAAGATTGTTGCGTAATATTCTCCGGTTATAGAGACACCTTTATCTTTGTAATCTATTAACAAAATTCCTTCTGCATCCCAAAAGACTGTCGCCATGAGTTTGCCGGCCGATTGTGACACCTTAAACTTTTAGGAGGTGCTGTACCCTTTTTATGCCACTGCATGGAGTCTTGTTTAGACTCAGGTTCATAATGGTGAACCCAAGTTTCATCTCCAGTAACAATTCGATTCAGTACAACATCCTTATCTTCTCCACAGAGGTTCAAAAACGCACGGGAACATTCAACGCGCTGTTGTTTCTGAGGCGGCGTGAGCATTCTCGGCACCCACCGCGCGCTGACCTTAGTCATGCCAAGATGGTCATGCAGAATTTTAAAAATGGTTGTATCCGATACTCCAACCATTTCTGCAAGCTGTTTCTTCTTTAGCCGAGCATCTTCCAGTACTAATTTTTCGACTTCCGCTATCGTTTCCGGAATGGTCACCTCAACAGACCGTCCTGGTCGTGGGTCGTCTTCAAGTGAATCCCTGCCTTGCTTAAAAAGGTTGTTCCACTTGTAAATCATCGTTTTTCAGGGCAAGAGTCCCCGTAAACCGATGACATCTCTTCCATTATGATTTGCACAGACTTTCCTTGCTTGGTAAGGAACTTTATAACGGCGCGATGCTCGATTTTCTCCATACTTCCAATTTTCTTCCGGATTGAGTTGTTTAATTGTCGATAGTTTTAAAACTAATGATGCAATTGTGATAAAACTTTATATTTATACTATTTATGAGTCACTTAACACGTACCGCCCTTAACGAGCCCGCTATCCCCCTCCAACCCTGCCATTCCGCGGACTTAAAAACGCACCCTCGTAGCATAAAATCGCTGGTTGGCCACCAGCATGCCCATGTCGGCAAGTTCCGTCGATGGATGCTGACGACGGGCGGCGATCGTCGATTGTCGGCGTCCTTGTCGCTAGTGTGTTACTACCCTAATATTAAAAGAATCCAGTTGCTGTTCTTATTGTATATAATTAAATATATTACCTTATATAAGTACGTATGTCAAAAGATTACGTTAATTTCTTGAATGAATAATGCGCTAAGTAGTCGCACAGAATATTTCTTTTCGGTCGTTTTTTTTTGTATTCTTCTTTATCGTTTCATTCATGTTTATGTAGAATCTTACTGTTAATATTACGCTTTAGGTTGATTTGACGTTCTCTTAAACAAACATTTCCAGCAATCACCTTTATAAAAATATTCTTCGTAGGAAATGCTCAACATATAAAGATATCGTCATCATCTTGCAAACTACACTTAATATTACAATGTTCTCGTCAAGCAACCGTTAATAATACAAGGTTACCTATTATGTTAACTAAGTAAACATTTAATCAACATGCGTCATAAGTTATTAAGTACTTAACATAGGTATACTTCATCTTATCGTCACTAAGTAAGTATATTACTTACTTTATTATTTGCTAATGGAATATACAGAATTTACATCATATAAAATTTCTAATGTAGATGAATAATGGCCATGTACGGTGAATGCATGAATTACCTAACGCTCTACATATTAATATTTTTATTGCCACTAACGCCGCTAAAAGTTCGAAATTTAATAAAGGTTCCTGACCGATAATGTAAAATTTCAAATTGCTTGGCAAGGATATCATAAAATATCACCATCATCACATGAATTGTATTTTAATAATAATTGATGAGTATCTTTCTTGATTGAAATGAAATGAAATATATTTATTTTGTATAGGCCAACGACGGCACTTACAAATTGTCAGGTACAATATTTTTCTTAAACTACTACCGGATCGGAACGCGATTGTCAACCGATGTTCTTTTTAGTGTTCCATACGAAAAATCAGTCGTGCATCTGTCCGTCCGTCTGCCACAATTTGCTCCGAAACTACT
This sequence comes from Epargyreus clarus, assembly GCF_041222505.1. Classification (NCBI taxonomy): domain Eukaryota; kingdom Metazoa; phylum Arthropoda; class Insecta; order Lepidoptera; family Hesperiidae; genus Epargyreus; species Epargyreus clarus. Next base: position 8,006,756 of record NW_027332214.1, read on the forward strand.
GGGCCAAATTAGTTGAAATTTGGTACTCATGATGGTCATGGTTTGCTTTTTGGTACTTGCTTGATTATGGACGAATTGCTGCTGGCCGAAATATTCATACATATTAATATACTTTTTAAGTATCTATAGACAATCTCCAGCACAATCAATAATTAAATGTGGGAGAAAATCGATCATTAGATAAAAAATAGTTATTATTTTACGCAGATTTCCACTCGATGGCGGTGGTGGGGCAGCGCATGCGCGAGATGTGCGCGTTCTACATCCGTCGCACGCTGGTGGGCGCCCCGCTGTACGCCGCCACGCTGCGCCACTACGTGCGCACTGTGGTCGCGCGGCACTCCGCCCCCGTAGAGTTCTTCCTCGAGGGCACTAGAAGCAGGAGCAACAAGAGCCTGATGCCCAGATACGGTGAGATGCTACAGAGAATGGGGTAGGGTGTGCAAGCCGGGAGCCCCGCTATACGCCGCCACGCTGCGCCACTACGTGCGCACTGTGGTCGCGCGGCACTCCGCCCCCGTAGAGTTCTTCCTCGAGGGCACTAGAAGCAGGAGCAACAAGAGCCTGATGCCCAGATACGGTGAGATGCTACAGAGAATGGGGTAGGGTGTGCAAGCCGGGAGCCCCGCTATACGCCGCCACGCTGCGCCACTACGTGCGCACTGTGGTCGCGCGGCACTCCGCCCCCGTAGAGTTCTTCCTCGAGGGCACTAGAAGCAGGAGCAACAAGAGCCTGATGCCCAGATACGGTGAGATATTACAGAGAATGTGGTAGGGTGTGCAAGCCGGGAGCCCCGCTATACGCCGCCACGCTGCGCCACTACGTGCGCACTGTAGTCGCGCAGTACTCCGCCCCCGTAGAGTTCTTCCTCGAGGGTACCAGGAGCAGGAGCAACAAGAGCCTGATGCCCAGATACGGTGAGATGCTACAGAGAATGGGGTAGGGTGTGCAAGCCGGGAGCCCCGCTATACGCCGCCACGCTGCGCCACTACGTGCGCACTGTAGTCGCGCAGTACTCCGCCCCCGTAGATTTCTTCCTCGAGGGTACCAGGAGCAGGAGCAACAAGAGCCTGATGCCCAGATACGGTGAGATGCTACAGAGAATGGGGTAGGGTGTGCAAGCCGGGAGCCCCGCTATACGCCGCCACGCTGCGCCACTACGTGCGCACTGTGGTCGCGCGGCACTCCGCCCCCGTCGAGTTCTTCCTCGAAGGCACCAGGAGCTGGAGCAACTAGAGCCTTATGCCCAGGTACGGTGAGATAACAACAAAATATGGTATGATAAAATGTATATAATAAACAATCTTGAACAAAAAAGCAATATACAAACATACGTAAGCTTCATATATATAATGCGCTTAAGTCGATTAATTACAGCATAACTTGTTTGCATAACAGCCTTTGTTGGCATATATTATATTAAAATAATTACCTTTATGTGCATATTTTATTCGAAGTGCGAAGCGGTCAATCAAACTCATTTAAGCAGTAATATGACTATAAAAGTGCTTATGAGTATATTAATATTATAATACGCACGAAAAAAGAATGTGATGACTTCGATTGTATTCAATGAAAAAAATAATAGCATTCGGCTTATACGCTCAGGGTCCTGTGTTTGAATACGGGAATTTAAATACCGAAATTAATTGTCGCCTGTTTGTAAAAAAAAAAACAATTCACATTTAGCCAAAATACAGTATAACCCGCTTAAGGCGATCACGCTTAATACGATTTCTCGCATAATACACCATTTTACGCTAGTCCCTGCATTTTGAGACATGTTTTCATACATTTCTTAACGCTTAATACGCTTTGTCATCCCGTTTAATACGCCTAATTCGTAACTGGCTGAAGGAACACTCGAATGCCGAACGCAAGCATCCCAGCCAACCCTCTCGCGCATTCCAAATGCGACAAGCAAATTACAACCGATGGATCAGGGAATCATAAAGATCAAGAAAGCAGGTTTCAGGAATAACGGGGTTGACGTCGTAGTGGAAGAAGAAGAAGGACCCGTGATATAGCAGGGTTTTCCTGGATATTCTTCTATTGATGACAACGTAGCACTCTACTAAATTTAATCCATTGAAGATCTTATAGTTTTGCCTTATCCCGCTTAATACGTTTTCTCGCTTAAGACGCGTTTTTGGTTGGGTCACTATGAAATCGTTTTAAACGGGTTTGTATGTTTTATTACTGTATTACTACGAGAGAATATCCATTCCACACTTGGACAGAAATCGGTTGACGATAATGATAACTATCATTAAAATGTTGACGACGGACATGATGATGGCCTAGTTAGGTAGGATGATAATGATGCGTTAGTTCTATAAATGTGCTAATGAGGCATTGGTAGAGTCCGCGCCAAACTGCTAGTCCACTCCGAATATAGAAACGAGTCGCGTCTCAATAGCAAATCGTAGGTATAAGCGGGATGAAGACAGCGCGAGCCAGAAGACACCCGTCCGCTGTCTGCTCTTGCCCACGGGTACATACGTAGCTGCGTTAGTGTGCCCTTACGTTACGAAGTATATGCTAACTAAACCTGCCCGCGACAACTTCAGAACGGAGTAGAAGTTTGGCGTGGACTATATCTAGGTATGATTATAATGATTCATTGTTATTTAGGTATGCTCTCGATGACACTGATGCCGTACTTCGCGCGGGAGGTGGCGGACGTGACGATAGTCCCGGTGAACATCAGCTACGACCGCCTGATGGAACTCACGCTGTTCGCGTACGAGCACCTCGGCGTGCCCAAACCCAAGGAGTCTACCGAGGTGAGGATACAGCCAATCATGGATTAGTACGTTACGTCATCAACCTATTATTGTCCCATGCCGGACACAGGTTTCCTCTCAGAATGAGAAGGATTAGGCCATAGTCCACGGCGCTGGCCAAGTGCGTATTGGTAGACTTCACATACCTTTGAGACTACTTTTATATAAATCTCTCAGGTATTCCTCACGATATTTTCCTTCACCTTGTTACGCAAGTGATAATCAATTCGTGGTATGGTGTCACCATCTTTATATAACTTGTTGATAATAACAGCAGTGCTAAGCGTCGAGTCCTAATATTCTTCTCCATGAATATTCTGGTTTGAGGAATCGGGTACAAGACACTTACACCAACCATTCGAGCTTAGACAAAAACATATAAATTGATAATATTGATATTACGTATATTCACACTTGTCCCTGTAGTTCCGGGACTAGAATAGGGCTACGGTATCCCCTGCCTGTCGTAAGAGGCGACTAAAAGGGGACTTCGCGTGTGGTCGCATGCCGTCGTAAACACTAGATGTGAGGGAGCTCTTTACGCTCCGTAAAGAGCTCCCCCCAGGGCAGAGCCCGGCCGGGACATCGCGCTCGGAGGACTCGGTTGTGTTCCATTGGAGATCCCGGAGTTCTCCACCAAGCGCTGAGGACGGCCACCGGGGGGGTTTTAGTGAGGTAAAAATCCCACATAACCCGGCGTCGCTCCCACGTCGTCGGGTACCTTTTGAAGGTTTCCGTATGAGGTGTATGAAACATACGTGAATTTAACGATTTCTCAATGCAGAGTCATTTTTCACAATGACTTGTCTCCTAAGAAGTGTGATGTCAATCAAGGAATGATATCACATTATGATACGATTAATATGAGTGGTCGATAAATCTAGAATTTCATATGAAAAATTATGAATGGCGTTCAAAATGATCCATACATTCAAACATCACAAATATACACTCGCTATACTAATCTCTGTTATTTTTTTTCTATATTGATAATTTGAGTCAATTACATTTGAGGAGGTTTGAGCAGAGTACCCACGCTCGGTTGTACCCTTTACAGCGGACCTGGCAACACTTCGTAACTATAATTATGAAGCAATAAATCATTTTTTCATTTTCACATTGTTTTAGGGCCTGCTAAAGTCGTTGCAAAGCCTAAACGACCACTTCGGGAACATTTACGTGAACATCGGCACGCCGATATCGTTGAACGAGTACTTCAGACGCGAAGTACCTAATACGGTGGAGACGCTGAAGCCGGTGGACCTGCAGCAGATGACGGCGGAGCAGCTGGCCGCGGTGCAGAGCCTCGCGGGCCACGTGGTCGCGCTGCAGCAGGACTGCACCACCGTCACCATCTCCAGTCTCATCTCGATGGTGCTGATGCAGAGTCTGATGAAGAACAAGTCGTTGCACTATGATGAGGTTTGTGCTTCGATTTTGAACTTGCCGTGCGTATGAAGGGATTATTATATTTTAAGTACTCTAAATATGTATATGTTCCTTTTATTTAGTTAATAATAGCCTGCGCCAAACTTCTATTTCGCTCTGGAGTTGTTATAAGCATGTGTAGTCATACATGGTTTGCATCAGAATGTATGGTTTGGGTCTACTGTAACGTAATTTTAAATACAATATGACCGACCAATATTTTTATACATTCTCATGATATGGGTATAAAATGAAAGAGAGACGTGAACATTACAATGACGTACCTAAAAGGTGTGTTTAAAAAAAAAGGCATTCTACACTCACAACCCCACACTAGGATTCCCTGTGTCGTGGGTGCCATGGACACACACATAGACAAATGCAAAAACACCCAGACCCAGAAACAGAAATCTAAATTCATAATTTAAATATCTGTCTAGCCGGGGATCGAACCCGGGACCCTATGCGCGTCAGACCGGTATGGTGACCGCTGTGCCACGCGGGTTTTAAAACTTTTTTCTTTTACAATCTTCAAATTAAGTACCACTTATACATTTCTCACAGGTGTTGAAGGAAGTGGAGTGGTTCGCGACCATGTTCAAGGGTCTGGGCGCGAACGTTTACGAGGGTGACTTGAAGATCAACTTGGAGAGGATCCTGGTGGTGCACCGCCGCATGTTCACCCTGGACGCCGGGAGGCACCTGCGGCTGGTCTCCAGCGCGGTTATGGACGTCACCGCTGACGTGAAGAACAAAATGAAAGGTATTGTATTTTTAATTTTGACGACGTGTAATCGCTATACCGGTCTGACGCGCATAGGGTTCCATGTTAGATTCCCGGCCAGATAAATATATAAATGATGAATTTAGGTATATGTTCTGGATCTGGATGTTTGAGTATTCGTCTTAGTGTATGTCCATGGAACCCATGACTTATGGATTGTGAATGTAAAGAGCGTTTAAAAAACAAAAAAATAAGGTATTTATTTATCACTACTGACATTAGTAGAAATGGTTTTTATACATATTTTATTTTTATATAGAAAAACGATAGAACCTTAAATCCTTAATTATACATTACTAGATTTATCCGCGGTTTCGCTTGCAGTTATAGGTCGAAGACAATAGTTGTTTTTATGTATCTCTCGGGAACAGCACTTTTTTATAATTATATTATTTAAATATTAATTATAATGTGGCCAGGTGGAGATCTTCAATCAATTTAATATTAAGGAAAAACAAACCTGTAACGTTCTATAAACATATTTTGGTGAACATTTATGCTAACAATTCTAATCAGTTGTTAATTCAAAGCATAATGTCATACTAAATTATACGAAAAATCCTTAGTTTATTTTATTGTTTTGCATGGTCTACTAGTTTTAATACCTTCACTATCACGAATCTTAGAGTAAATAGTGATAATGATCACGCAATATCACGCATAGATTATAATTAGTTTATTACAATTTTATGTTTCTAACCAATGTATCTAATCTTATCTAACATTCTTTTTTGTATCATAATATAGTCATAGTGAATATTAATATAAATGACGAGACATTTAAATGTTTATTACATCGATAAGGGCGTGAACAGTTTTTCTAATACATACAATATTACATATTAATAAAATTTGATATATTCGAAATAAAATTTTGAAGGTGGTAGAACCCTTTGAGATTCGACTCCGGCGGCACCACCGCCACACCTATTTCTCCCATACTTTTCCGATGCATTCCAGCTAAGTCCTCAGGGGTAGCGGCGCATCTATGGCCAACGTCAAGTAGGAATCCTATCTGGGGTTCAACCCCAAAGATGTCAACAAAGATGTCCATGGGCGTGTAGTGATGTCGCAGGCAGGTTCGAGTTAGAAGCATCTTTATAGTTTGAAGTCTTATATAATTAGGACTCTTACACACACTACAGGCGGCAGTAGCAACTTACCACCATGGACTGCATGCTCGTCTGCTACTCCTATATTACAAAAAAAATGTGGCAATCTAACATTAGGTTATTATTATTATGGACATTAGATTTAGGTTAGGTTAAGTTTGTTTTCATATTAATTTTATTCCAGGTCACACGTTAAAAGCCGAAACGATGGTGAACGCGGTACCCATTATAGAGCTGCAGACGTATGTGAACCCAGTATTACACTACCTGGTGCCGCCGGCCATCATCTACCTACTGGTCAAGAGCGGAGTCCAAAGTAAAGGTATATATAGTCGTCACAATTTAATAGGCCCATTTTGACACATGCCATCGCTACGACACTAATGTGCCACACAAATCGATAACCAAAGAGACGATTTTTACTACAAATCGATTACAACTCCATATCGTACTGTATAGATTACTTAACATTTTGTAAACAGAATATTTGTTTAGTATTTATCTAAATTATCTTAACATTTAATGTACAAAATTGTGAGAAAAAATATATTCAGAAAGAATACCTTCATTAAATTATAAGACAAGATGAATTATTCGAATTACTTTAATAAATTATAAATTAGCAACAATTGAATTCAGTAAATTGTAATTTTATAATTATGTGTAATTATTATATTACAATGAATTTTGTACCGGATTATTTAATTATTTACTTAATTATACTATACGTATTAATTATAATTATATAATATATTAAATAACATTTGGATAAAATTTCAGAAGACTTCAAAAAGAAATATCAGTTAATGAGGACAATGTTATCTCACGAGTTTTTCTACGTAGAGAAAAATGAAGAAGCTGTAAGTATATGTAATATAGTATAGTGAATATTTATAAAAAACTGTGCTTTCTAGTAAATGTAAAATAGTTCTAAATAACTTTTACATATGTTTTTTGTGTTTTAGTTATTATAATATAGAAGTCCACCTGATATTAAGTAGGAACTGCTAAACATGGATATCTGTAATTGGTTTCACATAGGAATTTTATTTGAGATCAGCAATATATTATGCGTTTTTGCCCCTGAGGACTTACGACCGTTAATAATTAATCCATCCATTTTTTTACCAAACATCGTCAATTTTTAGTAGATAGACATTGGTACATTTCTGTCTATTATACGATTAAGCTATATAATTGTTTTTATTGTTATGATCTACTGAAGTGTGCAATAAAAAATATTCTATCTTCTATCTATCTGTCTGTCTATCTGTGGTAGGCAAAATATGGGATATATTGATAACTAATATCGGGCGTTACTTATACGCAGGTGGAATGCCTTGTGTAGTAACTTCGTTGTCTCTTATCTATCAAACCAAAACAAACCAAAACACAGCAGCGCTAACACTGCATTGTGTAGTAATTTCGTCCTCTCTTATCTCTCTTCAAACCAAAACACAGCAGCGCTAACACTGCATTGTGTAGTAATTTCGTCCTCTCTTATCTCTCTCTTCAAACCAAAACACAGCAGCGCTAACACTGCATTGTGTAGTAATTTCGTCCTCTCTTATCTCTCTTCAAACCAAAACACAGCAGCGCTAACACTGCATTGTGTAGTAATTTCGTCCTCTCTTATCTCTCTCTTCAAACCAAAACACAGCAGCGCTAACACTGCATTGTGTAGTAATTTCGTCCTCTCTTATCTCTCTTCAAACCAAAACACAGCAGCGCTAACACTGCATTGTGTAGTAATTTCGTCCTCTCTTATCTCTCTCTTCAAACCAAAACACAGCAGCGCTAACACTGCATTGTGTAGTAATTTCGTCCTCTCTTATCTCTCTCTTCAAACCAAAACACAGCAGCGCTAACACTGCAGTTATGTCCTGTCCTGAAAACTGCCAACTAACCCAATAAAGGCCACAATTTTTCGCAAATATCGAGAACTACAAATATATAATATTTTTTATAGATAAACAATTGGAGCGTTCCTTAGAATGCACGTTAGTGACCTCAATTTTGTTGATAAATATTATTGAGACTAATCAATTTTACTGTTATCATGATTGATTTTCAACTTATATCGATTTAATTCTTGTGCATGATGTCTATGTGGGAAGTGACCGTTATGATTATATAATGGCCTTACATTCAAGGGGTTTTCGGTTCGATCTTTGGTCAGGCACACATCTAAATAAATATTTAATTTCTATATGAGTTTGGGTGGCTCATATAGCCAATAATAAATAGTTATGATAGAAATTGTATATTATAAAGGTTTATTCTTATATTTCTATTATATTTCATACATCTGCACACATTAATCAATCATTTTTATATGACTAATATTAATTTCAGACATTCAATAAAGCCCTGCAGTATTGTATAGATAATGAAGTGCTAGCGCGCGATGGTGACGCGTTTATTGTTGGTGCAAATGAGAAGCTACAGTTTGTGCTAGAGTGGTCCATTCTACCGGCTCTCACAACACTGATGAACTGCGCGGACGTTATGGCAGAGGTAAGTAAATAGGTATACCTTTGATCAATCCATCAGTGTCTCACTGCTGGGTACGTATCTCCTTTTAGAATGAGAGAGATTTAGGCTATAGTCCATCATCTGGCTAAGTGGGAAGTGGTATACATCATGGTAAACATCATACCTTTGAGAACCTTTTTTTGAAGATCTCTTAGGTATGCAGAATTCCTCACGAGGTTTTGCTTCACCGTTAAAGCAAGTGACAATAAATTTATAATACGCACATAATTTTGAAACTTATGAGAGTTTTTAAAAATTTTAGGCGTGAAGATGATTTGGTTAAGATGTTTTTCTTTACCGCTTAGCAATTGGTACAATTTTGTAAAGTAGTAACGTCCGTGTCTGCACGCATGGTGAGTGAACACAGTGTATACTATGCTTAACCACAAAATAAAAACTAACAGAAGTCAATCTTCATACAAAGCGGGCTCGAGCAAAGCACTTATAGACACCGTTCACCGACACGTTATTTCGGAGGGACTCGAGCGCATACGTGCGCGACTGTCAGTCCGCTTCTGACACGCGTTGGAACTGTTTTGTGCAAGAAATGGAACAACAAAAAATACCGTAATTGTGCAGTGGACGGTTGTTTAAATTCAACATTAAACTGCGAATTTTCGTTTGTTTATAGCTACTATTTTTTTAGAGAGGTAAGTCGGTATTTTCTGTTGACCCGAGCCACTAGGACTTGATATTTTTGGTGATCATGGCAAGAATATGTTTTAAAGTGGCTAAGCTCAATTTACATTACAGTTTCCTATTTTGAATCAGTATAAACGAACTTAACTAATTTTTTTTTTAGTAAAGGAAATTCACGCCACCAAATATTACGTAAGTTGAAAATATGAATTTTTGTTAGTATATTGTGTTGTTTTTAATGTAATTTGGTAGGTTTAGGTCTTAAACGGATAGGTCAAAAGGAATTGTGTAATTTTTAGCTTTTGTTGTGTAAAATATTTGTATTGTAAAACTATGTTTATTGCTTTTAATATTGTAGAATAAGTTTTATGCTATGCGGGCTAGTGTGGGTTTGGAGTATACAACCCTAGCGCGATGGCCGAGCGTAGGCATAAGGAATGAAGTATAGTCCGCGAGGTCTAAGCTGAGCTATGCATCTGTGTGAGTGCACATGGATAGTGTAGGTGTGAAGTCAGATTTAACACGTTCAATGCCGATACGATTTTGTTAATTCCTTCTTAAGGTGCCGTCTATATTTCACGATGAACCCGCCAGGCAAGTCGCTGGCACTACATACTAATTTAAAAATTATCTCCAATCGGAATTTAACACCATCGTTATATTTTTCTTCCAAAACAAAAGTTGACTATGTGCTTTAATAATAAATAATTTGTTTTTATTGTCATATAATAAATCATTAATTAAAAGGTCGACCTGCGGCAGTGAACAATGCAATTGTAATTCAAAACATTGTATATATGTATATAAATTATAAAAATAGTCATAAATCAAGTCCCAAGCACATGAATGAAATTTATGTCAACTCGGGAGAGTCGTTGGCACTGAATGTGTTAAGCGTGATGCGTTTTTTAATTGATTTAATCCGGTTTATACTGTTTTTTAGCAATCGTGCATCTTCCTCACTTCTTGTACTGGTAGCAGAATTGTTTAATATTTAATATTTTGTTTTTGTATTCAATGTTTTAGTAAAATACTCGTACCAATATAAATAAACGTAAATGTGGTGAATAATTTAAAATATCAAAAGTAAAAGTAAAAGTATTGTTTTTTTTTTTGTTGAAAGGTAAATTAAAATAACACAAATACTTTATTAATTAGCTATAAATGAAGCGTTAATACTTGGAACAATTCATGAAATTGAATTTTACAAAAAATGTAAAGACAGATTAAAAATTAAAAGTAAAGAAAATAAACTTTGTAGTAGTTTAATCTACCATTTTTCTGCAGTATACAATTTTCAAATCGCTGAGTTAGCTCTGATTCTATCTAGACTTTCGCGAAAAAATTTATTTAGTTATTTAGTTAACTTCATTGCATATTGCAAAAATATTATTTTACTAACACTTTTTAAAAAGTATATACGAGAATACCTCTTCAACTTATGTAACTTACTAAAAATTATAAATTTTATTTTTGAAAGTTTTGTATCTGACTCTACACTCACACTAATGCAAAGCTCAGCTTAGACCTTTCGGACTGTACATACATGAGATTGACTTCTGTTAGTTTTTATTTAGTGGCTTAACGTTGGTCGTGGTCCGCAGATGGTGCGCGGCATGCAGCGCGCGGTGTGCGCGCGCGTGCAGGCGCGGGGCGAGGCGCGCGGCGCGCAGCCCTACGCGCTCAGCCTGCCCGCCGCCGCGCACGCGCTGCGCGGCCTGCACGCCGCCGAGGCGCTGCTGCGCGCGCGCTTGTACGTACACCGAACACATCGCTGCTTTGCAAGAATAATGACACGACTCAAAATTCATTTTTAACACGCTTTTATTAGCTTGGGTTGTATGTATTATGTATGTCTGTCTGTATGTGCTTTTCGAAAACTGATAAATGGAGCACCCCACGCTTTTTTCACAATTATACTATTTACTGTTCCTTAATTGATTCCTAGATTGAAAATTATTTTCTACTTTTTAGTTGATTTTGTCATAAAAGCGTGTTTTTTAGTTTTTTGAACTATATTTATTCTGTTAAAGATACAATTCAATCCCAAATATTTCCTATTTTAATGTGTCCTAACAATACTGTGATTATATACATAACTACTTATAATGGTATTTATCATTATTTTAATTCTCATTTAAATAAAAGATTTCGAAACAAAAACATTGATAAATTTTAAACTGGTTTTCCTGGAATATTACCTTTTTTTACTTGTCTCATTATTCTTGCAAAGCAGCAACATATTAACTTTCTCCCCCATTTATATAAAATGCATTAATCGAGACAAGCACAGTTGAACCGTATCAAATCGTGATCAATAATCCGATGATACAAGATATCATCATGTATATCTTGCATTGTAGGTAGTTCTTAAAACATACATACATACATGTAACCTAGAAGGTGAAAGAAACAGTATAGTTCGACAGAAGTGGTAGCCCTATCACACCAATTTGTACTTGTACGCAGTTGTGCGTTCCAACTGAAGGATGTTGGTACCAACTAAATTATGTATGAAGCCACCACCTAAGGAGTGACAACGAAACTTCGCAACCCCGAATAAACACTAGACATAATATATCACTGATATTATTCCATAACATTACCATTATTTAAAACTAATAATAAATTATGTATGTTCATCTTTACCAAAAACCAACAAGTACATACAAGTGAGTAATAAATATTTATTTTTACGTTTTCAGTGGCAAGGACGTCAAATACGAGACAGTTCCGTACGTAATGGAAAAACACCGTAAATTAATCCACGGAATATTCCCGAAGATTGAGACAGACTTCGGCGCCGGGAACTCTGTAATCATTGGCCGGTCAACTTCCAGCCGGCCGGTAGCTTCCAGACTTTAGAATAACTTAACGAAATCTTCTGTAATTGTTCACAATTGATATGCATTTAACTTATCGACTAAATAACCATATAGACTCCGAATTATAGTAGCAGTTCAACGTAAAGTTACGCTTACAACAGGACAGTTTCATTGCAAGACTTGTGTATGCAGGATATGCAAATTTTACCTTCCAATAAAAATTCTATTATATTTCCATAGACGTCCGAAGTCCATTATGAGAGAGTACATCCATCTCGTTCTGCTTGTCGCCGTCAGATGTCACTGTTTTTCATGCTACTCGCGCCTCTGGCGCCCTCACCTTCCTGCTTGGAATTACAAACCGGAAGCCGGCATTTTAATTAATCATTGTTGCGTCGTTCTTTAATCTGTGAAGTAGTCGAAAGTTCTTAAGTATTACAAACTTTTGAGAGAAGTAAAAAAGTTTGATTTAGATTTTTGCTTTAGAATAGTCATTTGTTTTCCATAAAGCAGTTTCGGTTGTGATAAATGGATAAAGAAAAGCTAGTCGCGCCATCGGCGGCAGCAATGAAGAGACCACGTGCTCCCGAATCAAGTGCTCGTGAATCTTCCGGTTTGTAAGTTAGTTCCGAGCAGGAAGGTGAGGGCGCCAGAGGCGCGAGTAGCATGGAAAACAGTGACATCTGACGGCGACAAGCAGAACGAGATGGATGTACTCTCTCATAATGGACTTCGGACGTCAACAACACATAATAAAAATGGAATGGTGGTAGTGTAAGTCTGGATGTCTGCCTGGCCTAACCAGAATTCTGTGTCAAGATAGATTCGCGACCATAGCGCCACGTGGGTCGCGAAAATATCGTAAACCGTAGGAGTCTATTCGTTACTTTATCAATATCTTAACTAGATTAAACGTGAAAAGACGCCAGAAGATTAGCTAAAAATAAGCGCAGTCGCTCATTCAGGGTTGCTAGATTCGTGGGTCTCTAGTTTCTAATCTTAGTAGAGCATGTTAAATAGTTAATAAAAATGTAAGGCCTTTGTGCGGTGTAGAAATTCCAAAATTCGGCAGTAGGGTATATCTAGTACTCCTCCATTTGAATAGGATAATCTAAAAATTAATTAAACTGAATAGAATATGAATGACAATGGTTTGTAGTGTTCAAATGTTTATGTAATTATATATAATTAAATATAGAATATGGCTATCGCAAACTAGGGTACAACTCAAATGCCAAATATAATTAATTAGATAATTAGACAGCTATTTAATTTATCATCGAACAGTCAATATTTTATATTATTTCTTATTACCTCATGATTTCAGCGCCATCTATGTATATTGTAGAATTAAAAAATAGTTTATACAGGGTGGATAAAAAATAGTTTATACATTCATACGACAATAAATTTAACCACATGAACCTATCTATATCCCAAGCCTCCAAACAAATTTTTAATCAAATATCTTTAGTACTTTAGGCACAGGGTTTTTTTGCATTTTTCAAATTTTCTACACGTTTTGTATAATCGCAAAAACATTATAAATCGAGACGTAGTAAAACTACAATGTTGCAAATTCGTCAAATTAAGTAAATGCATATTGTACCATTTTCCTAAGACATAAGGGATCACTCTCGCAGCAAAAGATTTTACGTCATGACACTGCACTCTTGCCGCTCTTATGAAAGGTGAGTGAACTGATGTTTATAAATGGCGTTCTATTTTTTACCCCATCATTTATTATTACGGTTATTTGATTTTTTTTTGAAATTCGAAGTTAAGTGTTTTTTTTTAATTATTGTAACACGTTCCAAGGAAGGAGTAGGACTTGTGTTTTCATTTATTGTAATATGAATTATCCACCCTGTATATGACGAAAGTGATGGAACGAACGAAGTGGGATGTAAACGGTCTACAGTGAGCCACAATTTCAACATAACCTACTTGACTTTTGAACAACCCTTGTGAACCCTCTATGTGTCAGACGTATGTGGTAATCGATCAACCACAAAGGTATGTCGAAGTCAGTAACAGGTGTTTTTTTTTTAACATTTTCCTATAATTAGCGTTCAACGATGTGTTAGACATTCTTTGTACCCGCCGAGATGGTGTGTTCGTGACATTATTCTATATGTAGCTGTACCACATTAAAAATGATCGTTGAAATGTAATAAATTATAAATACTGTAGTTCAAATATTATTGTTAATGTTACCTACGTTAATTTCTTAGAATTAATAATCAGAATTATTAATTATGATCATGCACATGTATTATAATACAATAATGAGCCACTAATCCGTACTGTACTATCTGCCAGAGTATGCCAGTATGCGCAAGGCAAATTTCTAATTTGTAGTATATTTGCCAGTTCCTCTATAGAATATCCATTTTCGAATTCTTACTTTATTTGATGAATTTAGAAACGCGTTTAGGAATACAGTAGGTAGGTATGTTATTACACATTATATAGTTAAGTAGCTTTACGTAAAAAGGGGCAATTAGATTATTTTTAAGTTGATTCTTTTTTAATGTTATTGTTTTTATGAAAATGAATGAACATGCAATCTGTCTGGTCAAGATTTTTACCTGAATACTTTAACCTTTTTTTGTCAAATATTGACATAATGTAGTGAGTAATGGCCTAAATTCGATTCGATTGTCGGAAATTCTAGTTTTGCCTATTAGGTATTTAGTTTGGTAATCGTGCATCAAATATTTAGATCGTGTTTCGTTTCATTTGTATTACTTTTTTTTTTTAATAATAAAGAATATCTATAATTATGTCAACATTTGGCAAAATCGTTATATTTTGGCTAGCCTATTTGTTGAGTATTATTAAAGGTTTTATGTTAATGATTGGTATTATGCGCTTGTGTGCCATCAATATACGAATACCGACTACTACTGATAGAACGTATTTTCCAAATGTATTATTTACTTAATGTTATAATTACTAAGGGTTATATTATGGAAATGGTTTTAAAGAAAATGAAAATATTCGAATATATAAATCGAATCACTTTCTTGCATTTACTTAGGACTTATCTCTGTTGATATATTTGTATTTACGAAACATTTTTGTAGCCAATATATTTTGCCTCGAAAATACATATTTCCCCTGTTGTTCATCTTGAATCTGTCCAGAATAATCCATGTAATGTCCTTTCGACCGTCATACTTATACAGTCATAATTACAATTTTCCATAATCTGTTTACGCACGTGAAATGTTACCAATGGTTATTTTTTAATAATTGTCAAATCACGTAACCATATTCAAATCACGCAATAAATAAAAATTGTTTTGTAATAATGGAAGACGCAAATGCGGTATTGGCCTAAACGCTGATTTGTCATTTTATATTTCTACTGTGATAAATTAAAGTCGTATTCACGTTTTGTTTATTTTATATCCACAAGCTTGTGGGTTAGTCTTTATTGTTATCACGTTCAAGCCACTGTTAATATTGTAAACCTTTGAGAGAAATAAAGATGCTTAATTACACTTCATATTTTAGTTTTCTACAAAATAACCCGTCACACCTATTTCTGTCTCATAACAGCAGCGTTGAGCGCTGCTGTGATCTGGTTTGAAGGGTGTGGTAAGGGAGACATACTTTTCCGAGGCGTTCCAGCTTAGTCCTCAAAGGTAGTGGCACACATGTGGCTGACTCCAGGTAGAAATATCTAATCCTACCTGGGGTTGATTACAGATGTCCATGGGCGGCAGTAGCCACTTACCATCAGGTGGACTGCATGCTCGTCTGCTACTCCCATATTCTAAAAAACATATGTACATGCCGTTCTATTCCGTGTTAATAATTAATCAATTATGAGGAATACAAATGACAACACAATTATATTTTCCCCATACATACATTATATTTACAAAATAATACATAAAATTGAATAAACTTATTCAAATACAAGTAAACATCACTACCGTTGATTTGACGATAATAACATATTGATGGTGTAGGAACTGTAAATAAAATTTTACATCTTAGTATATTCGACATCGGAAAAATTAAATTAAATACGAGACAGCTATTATACAAATGAAATAAAAAAATAATAAATTTATTTAAAAAACTATACACCAAGGTGGAGATCAATGTTTCTCACAAATATATGATTTAAAAGCACACGGCTACAATAATAACGCACTGCATGGAATTTTCCATGAAATTTAAAACCTATTGGAAAAAAAATTACAAAGGTAAATGGGTATCATATAGTTGAAAAAATAAAGTACAATCAAACTTTAATATCCATTTAAACGTTAATATTCTTTGATATTACCGATACACTTATAACAATTATTTTATCAATATAATTTGGCATATAAATATTATAGCAGTGTGCGTGCGTAAGACACTTAATCAACACATTGAAGATAATTGTTTTTCCCTAAGCCGTTTACGAAGATGCAATGATTAGTTATCTAAATAGCTATCGGGCGGATGGTAAACTAGAAATCGATACCTAAACATTCATAACGAACGAATTTAGCTCCTAACAAACTAATTCTACTACCCTATCATGTGGTGGTCCACAAAAGGTGTACCCTAGTACACCTTTTGTGGACGCCTGCTCACATGCGTGTCTTGAGTGTTCAGCTTCAAATACAATTCCTCTTCTATATGGAGTTCGTATAGAGTGTACTGCTTATATACAATATATTATGAAGGATTGTTAAGTTATATAATTATACATTATTATGCATTGACAACATCTTATTTTTTATTACATAATTATGATCCAAAATGAAATGAATCATGATAGCTCTGCCAGTTATGAGGGATCTTAAACAAGTCACTATAATAAAGATGATTATCTTATCAATAATGAATATGGAATACAATAAATATTATAAGATACCATTTATTATGAAATAGGTAGTGTATTTTACTTATCGAATGAAATCAGATGAAATCTCAAACTTAACTTATCAAACTATGGTGTTTTAATTTGAAAAGTGTGGTAAGTTAAGTTTTTTTTTATATTATATAGGAGTAGCAGACGAGCATGCAGTCCACCTGATGGTAAGTGGCTACTGCCGCCCATGGACATCTGTAATCAACCCCAGATAGGATTAGATATTCCTACCTGAAGTCGCCCGCAGATGCGCCGCTACCCCTGAGCCACAAAGGGCTCTGAGCGTAGCTCAATATCAGAAAATTAAGACCTATTTATAAACTCAACACAACAACTGCAAAAATCTTTCTCCTCACGATTTTATATCACACGCCGTTATTTATCCAGCAGCTACTAGCCCTAAAATGTTTCGAGTATTTCGTTAAATCTCATCTCCGTCACTGTTACCAATCAATCTCATAGTAAAGCAAGCTTTACAAAAAAAAGGATATTTTCTATTAAGTGACAATTAGTTGACCTTAGAGTACAATGCGTTAATTTGTGCAAAAATCGAGTTATTTTTAAATATCTTACACTATGTTAAATATCAGACTTTTACATATACTAGACGTGTCCCATCAAACTACTATATGGATTATTCGTTATAACTAAGTATTATGTTATGTTATGTTATCTTATATCATTATTTTAAAAAAAATGACAACTGTTATAAATACCAAGCACAAATATTATGTAGATTAAGTCTGAGCGCTAATTGGCTTCTGTCGCCTGAGCGATAGTTGTGTATCCATCTTATCGCTTAAGCTGCTGAAAAGTTGTTTATGCCGCTTTACCGTTCGTGCGTCTAAAGTGTTGTTCGAGCAACTGACGAGCGATTGTTTGATTAGAAAAATAGTCGATTGTCTTTGCATATGTATAAAGTTGTAGATGAATAAGCTACGAAATTGTCGCGGAGCAATCTTTGACAGTCACGTAAATCACTACTCAATCGCTAAAACTACCAGTTAGTCAAGCGATAGTAGCCAATGGGCGTTCAGCCTTATAATGAATTTTAATGGACAGTAAAGTTATATTGTATGCAAGTTCTATCATAACATATCGTATCTTTAGAATTACTATGACGTAAGTGCAAATACCATGCACTACAAAAAATGCATTTGAGACATGAGTGTTGCCTTCAATTCCCGCTCAATCCGACATTGGCACTTCTTCGATTTAGCGGAATTTACGGTTATTATCGAGAGTCATATACATATTTTTATTATATGACGTCCAAATTATAATTATGTTGTACATCAAAATTTTACTAGGAACGTAGATCGCATTTATGATTATTTATTTTCCAATTCTGAGAAAAAAATAGTTAGGAACAATTTAAAAGGCTTATTTTAATTAAGTTTAGCCGAAATTGTAAATCACAAATATTGTTCCTATAGTATAAAAAACTCTTCAACTTGATACGAAAGGGGGGCCGAATATAATATAAGCAACACATAACATTTTATAAGACCAATTGTACTAATAACTTCAATTGGTCAGCAAACCATACGAAAACGACATCAAATACACGAGCGAAAAGGAATCGCATTAAGATGAAGGCAAGTTTGTAAGGAAGGAAGATTTTTAACATTGGGTTAAATAGTAGATCGTAGTACAGCAAATGGATACCGTTACTGCGATTAAAATCACGATAACGTTCGTTATTATTATTCAATTTATCCGATTTTTGCCTACCAAAGATATAAATTTGCGCATTTCTAATATGTAGAAACTGTCAAATGTCGATTTTTGGTAACCAAAGTATTGGATAGATTTAATTTTATTAATAACGTTCTTAACTCCATGGACTTTTTTGTTATCTTGCATATCATGTTACATACAAGTCTAAAAGAATAATTCTGATATCCCTGCTTAACCTATGAACAACGAACAGCGAAACATCTCACAGGTGACGCAGAGAATTCCTATGTGCATGATTCTTTGTTTCTGACCATCTCTCAGGGGTTGACGCAGGAACAACGAAGAACACAAGCTTCTGAAACATCGCCCAGCCGTCGTAGAGGGTTCGTCCGTGATGGTTGCTTACTCTGAACATTTCCCAAATGTTGTGTTCACAAATAGTTCACAGGTTTCGTCCTCCCAGAGGAACATCTCTAGGGGTTGCACAGGGTTCGTTCGTGTGTATAGTTTTGCGTCTCCGAATATCTCCCGGTTACTTGAGATGTCCGTTTTGTCCGTTGCCCGTATTTCTGAATATCTCCCAATTGTTACGTGGTTGTTCCATCCGTGTTGGGTTGTGTTGACTAGTGCTGCAGCGTGACGTTGAGGAAGAGCGAGCGCACCTCCATGGGGCAGAGCGCGAGCGCGGCGGGCGCGGGCGGGCCGGCGCGCGAGTGAGATAGCGAGCCGCGCAGCACGCGCTCCGCCGGCACGTCCACCAGGTCCGACAGCTGGAACTGGAATAACACTTTTATATACAGGGGCGAACTTTTCAAATGGACCATACCCGAAACCATACGATGACCCGCGTGGCGGATCGGTCACCATACCGGTCTGACGCGCAAAGGGTCCCGGGTTCGATCCCCGGCCAGACAGATATCTAAATGATGAATTTAGATTTCTGTTTCTGGGTGTTTGTGTATTTGTCTTTGTGTGTGTCCATGGCACCCACGACACAGGGAATCCTAGTGTGGGGCTGTGAGTGTAGAAAGCGTTTATTTATTTATTATTTATTATTAACTATAGTAGATAAAAATGCTTAAAAGAACTACGAGGCAGATTTGTTAAATACTAAAACTGCATCATTAGATATATTTTTTTTATTATTTCTCTAGCCACGAATCAAATGAAACGTGAATGAATGAATGAATTCTATCATATACATTTTCTTAAAAATGATTTCTTTTAGTTCTTCATTTAACACTTTCCAGTGTTTTATCCTTATAAGCAACACAAATTATGGTAAAATAATGCAATATGTTTTTTTTTTAATTAACTCGTTCGACTCGACGTTCGAGGATATTTTTTATGATGATGCAATTTTTATCATAACCAGCCTCGTAATTATATCTTTTGTGTATATTATGTAAATCTCTGTCCAACACAGGATATACAAAGATGTCCTGCATTTGAATGTAAAAAAATATCATGAAATCTATTTTTAATTTGATCATTACCTGTCCTTCCCCAACAGGGTACCACTTGTTGATAGCACGATTCCCGTAGCAGGTGTCGAGGTGCACCCGTTGGAACGTTATGCCCATACCGTGCAGAATTTTGCCGTCCTTACTCTGTAATACAACATAAACTTATTGTATATTAACTCGCATTACTTGGATGATTTAGATGATACGAATGTTTAATATAGAAATAACATACGAATATGTAGCTTACCTAATACTAAGTGGTAACGGCCGCTTGCGGATAATTAACGTCAAATAGAATTAAAATCCTACAAGATACTTGGTTATACATGCGTTGCTACCGTTAAGGACTTGGTTGGAATATTTTATACATGTATCTCTCTTTTTCTATACCGTTCTAACCAGAAGACAACAACGTTTAACATGTTTCTTTTAAATCAGAACTAGATTAGGTGGAGCTGCCTCCGAAGTGGAACCACAGAAGCTTTAAGAAACTTTATTTTCAACGTTGAAAGTGTTTTATCATAATCACCCCTCCCCCCATCAAACATCATACACACCTCGGCGGACACGTGCGAGGGGAAGGCCGCGAGCACGAGGTCCGCGGCGCCGTACAGCGCGCGCGAGTACGCCGGGCGCGGCTCGTTCTCGTTGGCCGTGTAGTGCAGCGCCAGCAGCGGCTGCAGCTGCTGCTGCTGCGACACGTGCGCGCCCAGCGACAGCTGCCCGCTGCCGGCTGAAAGCGGCGGCTGGGGGAGACAAACGATCGAAAGTAAGTTTTAGGGAGTATAACGGAACCCAATTACTAAACTTCCGCTGTTTGTCCCTCTGTCACAAAGCTCTATCACTTGAACTGTAATCGATGTACGCCTAATTTTTTAAGAGTAATTAAGTAATTAATTCGAAAAATATAAGTACACCGAATTTCAAAATACTTAGCTATCGTTGTATTATGCTACAAAATGTTGAATGGTTGTAATATTGTAATATTTCCTTACGTAACAGACTATGTTCCGTAAATATGTTACAGAAAAATTGCAGTAAATATTAAAAAATACACAACGCATGTAAATCGTACACGTACATTTACAATGCATTTGATTCTGGAAACAGAATCCTGAGGTATAGTATTCATCCTTGAAACAAAAACTTAACCCGTCAAAATCAAATTTCAACAACAAAATACCAACCGGGCAAGGATTGTTAGCGTTCTCCACGATGATCTTGAAGGTGTGTCGCGTGCGCACGTTGTCGAGTACGCCCTGGTTCATGCCGCGGTTGTCGTCGCGGCTCAACCGTCTGTCTTGCATCACCTGTAAATTATATGAATTGGTAAATACTGGTTGACCCGCGTTAATCATGAGTTACCGAATGAATGATAATTAGAAAATAATTAAATGTGATACTCTTAAATAAATAGACTAAGTCCATCATCTCGTGATGCTTAATACAGTTGGTGGGTATAATATTGAACAATTGGTAAGTTACGGTTTAATATGTAAGAAAGTTAATTGCATTACGTAAAAATAAATCTTAGTTTATTTTCTATCATTATTTTTAGAATGTCATCTTTATAAGCGATACTACTAAATATCGCAATAATAAAGGTGTATTCCCCGCTCAGCCTAGTCCGGCTGGACTCTTTGTCAACTAGTTTAAGTTTTTATCAAAATTGGCTATGCGATTTCTTTCAGCATTTTACTTTATTCCTATACTTTTGTATTTGATCATCTACACCCAGTTAAAAACTACACCCTGTATAGGCAGGCATACCTCGATCTGTCCGGGTTGCAGCGCGGCCATGCCGAGCGGCGTGGACGTGAGCACCGTGAAGCGCGTGGAGCCGTCCTCGATGTACGCGGCGGCCGGCAGCGGGTAGAAGTTGGCCTGCAGTGGCAGCTTCTCCATGTAGCGCCGCTTTATCATCTGGGTAGTATAGGGAAATATTTGTTAGTGAACTTGGTCTACGATCGTGGACATGAAGAAACATAATGAGAGATTCATAAGAAAAAAGAAAATTGTTATTACGAGTATTTACGTTTTGTCAGCTGCGTATTGAAGCCAGTACGAGTTACATCTAGTTTTCAACTTTTTATATGACCCCCTCAGTATGTGCAAATATTTAGGAATCCTCTACTACCCGCCGTTTATAACTTGTAAGTATTTTGTCTTACTACTAACGTTATATCTATACAAAATGCTTATTTACTTTAAAAAAAGGATAACATAATTAAATATATTTAATTGTCTTTTGATTAACATTTTTTTACACTGAATATTGATTTTTATTTATTCAGACTTAGCGATGCCCCCTTATAGAGGATTTACGACTTTTTCAAATTGTGGGTCGCAGCCCCCTAGGACGTGTTGCAGATCTCCACCTCGCTCTGCGGCAGCGACGGTTGTTGTACACTGTACAGTGGCAACACACACCTGCATCCCGTTGACGTCGGTGTAGAACACGTCGCCGTTGTTGATGTTGGTGGAGAAGCGCATCGCCAGCTCCAGGTCGTCCACCTGCGGGTCGATCAGCAGCGTGTTGCAGATCTCCACCTCGCTCTGCGGCAGCGATGGGTTGTTGTACACTGATACCTGGGGATCACAGGTACGGTTTTTAATCGACGTCTCAAATGTATTGATCAAATATATGATTGTAAATCATTAGTCAAATAGATCATATGCCAAAGTTACGAATACGGTGATGCAATACCGGTCACTCGTCCGAACTTTATATAATTTTGGCGACTATCAAGCAATTTTATATAATAATAGCTGGTAACAAGCGTATAGCCGACTTGATTGTAATTGGTCACAATCCCCTTTAGATAGGTCACAAAAGCGTAGATACCGCTTAGAACTGAGCTAGAACGCTTCTTTTATCACTCTCTTACCAAACTCTTCAAAGCAAAAAACTGCTGCTTTGATAAACCCCTAAAATCTGTGTGGCATAAGAAAATTGCAAAATAATTCAATATGCAAAGGATTTTAACCTTTAAAACTTACAACCCTGAGAATTCTTACAAATATTATCAAACACATACAAATTATCCTGCATTTCACCAATTGCAACACAACTCTTCACTAATACAGTACAATAGCACATATACAGTAGCTAAACATTAACAATAACAAAGTACACTCACAGCAAGAATAATTTCAGCATTCTTCGGGCTGATGAGGGCGGAGTAGAGGGTGGCCTTGTAGGGCCCCTCGGTGATGACGATCTCGGGGAAGGCGTCGGTCTTGAGCGGCTGCGCGGGCCCGTCCGGGATGAACAGGTACGCGCCGCTGTTGTTGTCCTGGCCCTTTTGCGTGTCATACCTAGAAGAGGGATTAAATAAGTATATAAAAATCTTAGCGGTAAACCAGAAAACCATAGCGCTAATACATGATAAATAAATATCGTTTCTAAAGGCGGGACGACTCTTTATCTTAACAACAATAGTCTCAATACCTTAAACTGTTGTGTTTACGATTTTAGAGATGTTATAGGATATTTATGAGTATTGAAGTGTTTCAATTAGTCCTTGAAGGTTGACAAGGACATCTCATTGATCATTGATGACACATCTTCATCAATTAGACTTGTATGTATGATGTTGATCTGATAGAAAGCTTATCTTATTTTGATGGATTTAAATGTCCAAAGACGGCGTGGGTCCTATAGATCCCTGAGTAGATTGACTTCATGTTCAGATGCTAAGTTTGTATTATCAAATATATTATACAGACATTGAACTAACAACTTAGCAAAATTGACGCAATAACTCAGACATTCTTGAGTGCTGATTTAATTAATTATCCTTAAATCCTTGTAATTAATACTTAGATCAACAAAATACACTCACTGCACAAAGTCCATATGCACGGGCGTGGTGCGACCGTCGGGCGACACGATCGCCTTCACCAAACCATTCATAGTAGCGAGCACGCGGGAACTGTTGCCCGCCTGGATCGTGACGTCATTGGACAGTCTCGCGGTCGGCTGGTCGATGGCGAACATCTTCGGCAGGTCCACCGTCCAGTAGTCCGCGTTGTAGATCCTCACGCGGGAGTACGATGTGTATCTGGTGATTACAAATTTAATTGTATAAGATTCAATTTTCAAACCAATTAAATTCAAACATTTTTGATAAAAAAATTATTTTCCTATCATTTCTTTTTAATCTATTATATATTATATGGAAGCTACACCAGCATTCATAGGTCCTGCATTTTGAATTGAGTTCATTTAAAAAGTTAAAATAAAATGGCACTTTTTTATCACGTTTTTATCGAGAAAATCAATTTGTGAAATGAAAGGAATATAAATTATATAAATTTTATCTATATCTGAGACTAATAATAAAATAAGGTTTCTTTATAGTACTTAAATATGAATAATTATAGATCTGTAACCTTATCAGCGACTTTACGGGTCATTATGACCAATTGACCATAGTATACAATATAATTACTCACGAAAACCTTTACAATAAGAATCTACAAATTAAAGCCCATATTCATAAACTATACCCACTTATTGATACTCATGCTGTCCCTCAGCGACACGGTATAGGTGGTGAGGGCGAGGGGGTCGATGGTGACGGGGAAAGACAGCTGGAACTTGTTGGAGACGAAGCCGAGCCGCCGCTCGCCAGCCACGACGGGGGAGATTTGCGCCATCATCGGGTTGCCGTCTGGGTCGAATACCTGTAGGGTTGCCAATGGAAATTTTAAGACTACCCAATTATTTCATATTTAAGGACCTTTCTAGGCAAAAATTATATGGACAATCTGAAAAATAATAGGATGTTAAAAAATATAAATTAGTAGTTCATGTATACTTAAACGCAAAATGATACAAAAAATGGCAAGTAAAGTTAATCCTAGATATTCATTTCAATGCTGTACGGATACTTCCTATATTTTATTTTATTTTGTTTCATTTTATTTTGTTTCATTTCATTTTGTTTCATTTCATTTTGTTTCATTTCATTTCGTTTCATTTCATTTCGTTTCATTTCATTTCGTTTCGTTTCTTTTCGTTTCGTTTCGTTTCATTTCATTTTAATAGGAAAACATACAGTGTACATATCCATATAGTTATCACTTAATAAAAACAACACACCATTTAGCTGTTTTAGCATATAAAGCTATATAACCTATCCTAACATGGGCCGAGGAAACCAGCACGATGTCGACAACATCACACATACATTGCTATATACCTCGTACCTCAGACATCACGTCCAGCCCTATCTTAATCATCGTGGGCAACTCATTGTTCTCCACGTCGAAGTATATGTTCTCCTGAGTCTGGTCCTAGATCGATGATTGCTTTAGGAAGCAGTAGACGGTGACGAGTCGGTGACGTCACATCTATACTTATTTTGTACTGTAATTAAGAAACCTACCTCAACGTGAGGCGTGGAGACCAGCACGGTGACGACCTCGTGTCGTCTAAACACTAGCGCGTTGTAGAACACCAGGCGACGCGACGGCGACATCACATCCAGCGCTATCGTGATCCTCGTGGGCAACTCGTTGTTCTTCCGCCAGATGTCGTCCACGTCGAAGTAAATGTCCTCTTGCGTTTGGTCCTGGATTGGTGGTTGCTTCAGCAGGTAGTAAGCTGCTTGTTGTATCGCCGATTGGCAGTACTTGATAGCGGTTAACATTCTGGAAAATAAATGTGTGTAAAGAGGGATTCTTAGCTTTGCTTCCATAACCTATAAAATTTGATTTCTACACGACTATAAAGCCTTTGTTTTTTTTTAACTTTAATATGCTAATTAATTTACAATTAAAACATAAAATCATCTTGTAAATAAAAGTTAACAAAAAGTAATCTAGCACAGTGCTGGAACAGCTGCAGCGACACTATGTGCGTCACGGGGCGGGGGCCACGTGCCGCCCGGCCTACACACTGGCACCCACTTGTTCGCGTAGTCCAGCATGACGTCGTCCCGCGCGGTGCCGGCGACCGCGTCGTGGTGCTGGAACAGTGCGAGTGCGCGGCGCGCCTGCTCCACGCGATCGCGCAACTGCAGTGACACTATGTACGTCACGGAACGCGACGATACAGCCTGCGATGTGATTATCTCCGCTGCCCTATAAAATAATTGTTTATATTAAATGAAATGAAATCATTTATTGCACAATTTATTTTAATAACAACTTATTAACTTATAAAATTAGAGCAGGTGTCCGGTGCTGACGTACTTTCCGGACACCTGACACGGGCCCAGAACCCGCGACGTGCATCCGTTGCGTGCGGCCTGCGTTACGTATAGGCGCGCTCCAGTGGTTCGGAGAAAAGAGCCTGTGAAGGAACACTCGGCGCGTGCGTACGCCTGCTGTACGTGTAAGAACCCGTCACTCGTGCGCGCGCCGTTGGCGCTGCTCATTGTACATTTTTTCAATACAAACACGCGAGCGTGCATTTAGGTGGTGAAACCATTTGTGGTTCGACTCCGGCGGCACCACCGCCATATCTATTTCTGCTTTATAACAGCAGTATTAAGCGCTGCTGTGTTCTGGTTTGAAGGGTGTGTGTATAAGGGAGACATACTTTTCCGAGGCGCTCCAGCTTAGTCCTTAGGAGTAGCGGCGCATCTGTGGCCGACCTCAGGTAGTAATATCTCATCCTATCTGGGGTTGATTACAGATGTCCATGTGCGGCAGTGGCCACCTACTATCAGGTGGACTGCATGCTCGTCTGCTACTCCTATATTACATAAAAAAAAAATCACTTTTAGCGTACTTCCTATGGGTCATATTTTCTCATGTAACGACCGACATATAGGCATTAATTATAAATAAATTGTTATGTTGACTTCTACCCATGAAAAATATGTTTAGACAATTCAGAAAAACCTATTTACATCTCAAGAAGTTTCAAACTTAATATGATTCAAACCACATTGTGATGTTGATGTCACTGCAGTTAAATCATCTTACGAGAACCTTAAAATACACTTAATATACGCCCCACTCACCTAAATACACTAAATATACGCTCCACTCACCTGACATACGAAAGCAGCACCCTATCCATGCTCTTGTAGAAGGGCCTAGACGTGTAGTACCCGCTCCAGTAGTGTTGGTTCCTGTCAGCGTACGTGAAGAAGTCACCGGACAACACCGGGAAATCGGACATCTTCACCTCCTCGTGTAAGGCCTTGAAGTAGTCATTCAAAGTGCCGAATTGTACCTAAAACAGATATTGTACCTTTCCATTAATAATTAATATGTCTCACTGAGGGACGCGACGTCCACTTCAGCCGGAGGCCTAGGTATTAGCCCTAAATCTTGTGAAGCAAATTCGTGTAATAAAATATTAAGACAGAACTCTTGGTGGTTTGACTGTGTTGGAACTAGGGTTGTTGCGAATATCAGCACCAGCATCAGCATCAGCTGATTATCAGCTTTCTTTTAAATATCAGCATCAGCATCCGCATCCGCAACAAAAGATGCTGATATTTAATGCTGATATTGAAATTGTAACGTGTTCGTTGAAGATGGGACCGAGCTTAAATCACGTGGAGTTTTAGCCAATCACAGAAGTTTATAAACACAAGTTGTCATCAAACAATCATTCGATTATATTGACAATTGGTCAGACATCAATAACTTTCGATCATAGTTCAATCAATCAATAACAGAATTATGTATTCATAGTAAAAAAGATAAAATCATAAATAAAATAAACCATCTAAAATTGCCGTGCGAGGCATGGTTCCCAAAACGCTGGCGGCGTTTCCTTGTTGAACGGCCAGGCTTAGCCTTTGAGCAAAATAGCCAGCTTTTTGGTCACCGGAAGCAGTTACAAGCTTGGCCGACATATCTGACATGATTTTTTTCATGTCAGATGACCATGGACCCATTGTCTCTATTGCAAGCGCCGCAAACAAATAATTGTCTAATAAATTATTATATTTACGGCGCTTGAGAGTCTGGGCATGGTCGGCTGCGGCCCCCGCACACACAGATGTATTGCTTACGTGCGATGGGGCCAAGGTGTCTACGCACGTCGCGTCCCATACCAGGGGTCGTCCGAGACTCCATGGAACTAGAGTGATTCCATCGGGTCTCTTGCCATCGTCTCTAAAAAGGCGTGGAGGTTCTAACGTCGCAGGTATAGAGACGGTAGCAAGTGCCCGACGAATCAAACTGTTCAGAGTCCCGTGACGATACAACCTGCCGGCACTCCTGGTACAGGACAAGCCATGCCGACCCAACGTGTCCACCTCCTGCCCACACGGACAAAAATGAGACTCGCAAATCCTAGCACCGAGCCGGAGACCTATGGAAATACGCAAAGTTATAGGATCCAGCACGGTGCCAATATTGTTGGACGGGAGTGCGTGTAACCAATGCCCTGAATCGCTTTGGGCAACAGCTAATAACCGGGCCCTATCAGTGTTGTCCGGACATCTTTCCAGAAGGCAATTCAATTCATAATGCCACATCCAGTGAAAAGTGCAATATGACCAAATATTTCGTTATTGAACAAATATACGACACAGTGTAGTATTTGTAAAAAAAATAACAAATAAATGCCGACTTCTGTGTCACTGGCCTGCAGAGTGGAGGGTAGCTGAAGTGGATGTTGGTTTGGTACATGGTTCTGAAGTCGGTGCTAAATATATTTCGTTGGATAACGGCGTAAACAGCGTGTTCAATATGAGCGCCGGCTTCGGAGATATGTGCTGAGCCAAAATTTGTTTCAGTTGATTTTTGCTTTGTAGTGACATGGAAGTCGATTGTATTTTTTAATTTTTTTTTTTCACCTTTTTTAGTGATGATATACTAAAAATCTTACAAATGCACTAGTCGCCCTTACGATTTTTGAAAGTTCCCCTAGATTTCTCTGGTGATCAGACCCTTATTTTCTTATAATGGAACTACTTTGGAAATATCTTTTTTTTCCAACAAAATAAAAATCATCCAGTTCGGTTCATAATAGACGAAGTTATCCGCGAACAAACATAAAAAAGACATATGGTAGAATTGAGAAACCTCCTCATTTTGTGAAGTTGGTTAAAAAAGACTATTCTCGTAAGGGATGTACAAATACCTCAGTATAAAATATATTTATTATTAAGTATTTTTAAATATCAGCATCAGCATCAGCTGATATTAATCTGAAAAAATCAGCATCAGCATCAGCTGATCTAGTAAAAACCTGCATCAGCAACAACCTTGGTTGGAACTATCTTTGTAGCCATTTCTGCTTCATGAAATTGGTACAAGCTTTTGTGGTTTGAAGGGTGTATTGCAGCAGAAACACTAAGGTATTCAGACGCACTTTTCAAGGTTATTTCAGCGTAGTTCTAACAGACCTCATAAAGTTCTGATAGGTTTATGTAACCGGTTATGCATGGCAAAAGCCCGTTAAATAGCAAAAATTTGCGTTGGCCCTTCAAGTCTGATTTTATTGGTCTGATCCCCAAGGCCAAGGACAAAAGACGTTTAAGAATTTTCATTCCAAGAGGCATATACTAACCTCAGCGTTCCAATCATCATTAGCATTGATGAAGTCGATCAACATGTCATAGTTCTGGTACTGGTTGTCCCACTCGTTGGAGCGGTCGTACCTGAAGTCGTCACCCAGGGGGAACAGCAACACATTGCTGCGGTACAACTGTGCCTTCTTGCGCCACTGGTCGAGGATTAGGCCTGCCCTGGGGATTCATTAAAAGGGTTAGTTAAGAACCCTTCGCGGCTCGACCCCTATTTCTGTCTAATAAGAGCAGCTTAAGTGGGTAAGCTGCTGTATTTTTGATGGGTGTGGCAAGAGACTAGAGACTCTTCACGAGTTTCAGCGTATCTGTAGCCAACCTTACCTTGTTTCGTGGTTTGAGGTTTACACATGAACCGCACATGTTTTCAAAGTCACGTGTTTATGAAATAATAATTATCACTTACTTTGGCAAACAAAAACTTTATGAAACCTACAAAAATATAGAGTTCTGCACTGAACGCGATACGTTCGGGTGGTATTCATTCGTTCTTTAGATCATATGAACATGCTTTCTTCTTAGGGACTATCTACATAACGACGGGTTTAGTGCTTTTAAGGCAAAAATTAAAATATATATATATTATGCTTATACGAACCTCTCCTCGACATTTTTTGGGATAATTTTCCTTGGTGCTACTCCCCAGGGACATGTTATGCCATTTCCTGGCAACCTTTTGAAATCAAACTGACAGCAAATCTGAAGTCATAAAATGATCGTATATATCTATTTATTTGCTGTTTATTTTTTACAATAATATAGACAATAATTAATTAATTTCAAATAAATGGCACTAATTAAATACAAATACTAATTATATGAAGTGGTTCATTAATTTTAAAAATACTGGTTTCTCTTGTATAATAGGTAGGTAACATAGTTCTAGACCATAGAATAAAATGTATGTGAAACTCACTTTGGGGTCAGGCCCGCAAGAGTGTGGCACGTCATACGAATAGAATGGCATCATATGTGTGAACATATCCGTTGCTCCCGAGCCATCTGAAATATTCGTTTTTTATTCATAAAGTTATTTACACATTGGAAAAAAATACAGGGTGAGAATACAGGCCTTCAGGGTCAAATCCGAAACCATAAAGATTACCGTAAAATGCTGAAAAGAGTTTCGTGGCCGATTTTGATAAAAACTAAAACTACATTATTCGTTTTTTTAAAATGTGTTTTTCCCTAGCCGGGAATCGAACGAGTTCATTTTGAAAAAAAAAATACACCCTCTATATTATTCCACTATCTGATAGTGTCGTTTATAAGGATCAAATTCTAGGAAGTAATGTTATGTGATAAATTAAAGGAAAAGTAACATTTAAAGAAAGTTTCGCTAATTTTTATAGTTTGGCCCTGAAGGCCCATTTGACAAATTCACCCTATATAACAATGGATCACATTGGACATCACAGAATCAACAAGAAAGAAAACCTGGCTCGGCATTACTTTGGGCCGGCCCGTGTGACCGCGTTTTAGATCTGGTAGGGCGATCTCGCTAAGTCAGCAAGCACGCCGTGTAATGCTTACCGCGCAGTTTTCGTGTAGAAGATCGTATAAGAGATCTCATAGTACACATTGATCAGCGACACACATTCTCATTAGCATTGTCATTAGTATTTATCGGTATTATTTCTATAGCATCTTAGTCGTTACATTTTAAAAGTAATTAATAGTATTTAAATACTGTTTAGTTTTCCATTAAAGCATTCAAACCATAAATCATTTATCATTTACAAAACCGCACATTAAAATATAGATACCAAACAGAGTTAGTTAACTTTAACACATCCTTGAAACAAAGAATTCATAACTATTATGAGCTAGAAATTTATTGGAGTAGTGGTACTGTCAAACAATGGACAGATCAAAAATACTTTTTCAGTTTTGTGACATTCAAAAGTAGTTTTATGCGCTCTCCGTGGAACTTACCCCACAACTGTCTCCACTTGAACTCCAGTTGCCTATTTAACGCCAACTCCTTTTTAACTCTATAGTGAACCCTTTGAATGATAGAGTTCTCGAACCCAGTCAACTTTAACAGGTAGGGCTGGGCGCTTGAATGTCCGAAGGGGTCAATGGCCCAGGCGTTTTTAGGTATGTAGCCGAGGTTGTCGATCAACCACTGGTGGCCTGTGGTCAGCTGTTGGACGATACCCAGCCAGTGAGAGTTGGCCTCGTCGTTCATAACCCACCCACCCGTTACTATCTCGATTTGTCCGGATTTTAGTAAACTGTAACACAAGTGTATATATTAAAATTTTAGTCAATTGAGATATCTTTATTTGCAACACACAGAAAAATTTTAGGCAAATAAATTTTAGACCATAATGGTCTGACCATATTTTTGTCATACAGCCAAAATTAACAAAGTTATTAACGAAATTAGATCAAAACTTGGGAACAAAATTTATTTTATATCTCTTTATCGACTAATCTAAATTGTATGAAACAAAGTAAGATAATTACTTTTGAAAAGTGGCCTTCTCCTTTTCGGTAGCATCAGAATTCCACCACAGCGACAGGTAGCTGGTTTCCGCCCAAATGAACTTCCTTCCTTTCCCCTCGGGCAGTTTCTCCACCATGTTTGTAAATATCGCCTTTGTTTGTGCCTTGTAATAGTTCTCGAATGTCTTGATCCATCCTGGAAGCACCGCTCGCGTTATTGTCAATATTGACTAAATATGCCAATATTATTTCCTTTACCATATATGGCAACATAACTGATTCAAGTTTTGTAATACATTAATAAAATGTATTTTTTTAAATACATAACATTTTATAAGGTATAACATTTTAAATAGATAATATTATAATACAAGAACAAGACACTATTCACACCAACACTATATTATCAAAAATTTTACAGCCTGGGGAGACTGAATCTCCTTCTCTCTGATGATGTCAAGGCGGCAGTTTCAGAAATTACCGACGTAAAAAGTCGAGCATGGGAAACCATACCATAAGTGGTTTTGTCAAGACAACCTTTAAAAATTAAATTTAGTGACTTTTATAACAAGATGTGACAAGATAAACTTGGTCAGTATATCATTACCTAAACACAAAATTTCATCCAAATAGGTAGAGTAATAAATTAGATAAATAGTATTGTTTATTTTAAATGTATTCTATTATGAAGTGAATTAGCTTTGACTTATAAAAAACAAACCTGGATCATTATGAGAATGTGGCACAATGAACACTTTGAGCTTATTCTTCTGACTCCACTGGTTATCTTTATACTCTATGTTCCACCCTTGCTTCCAAACTCCCCCATCTCTATCTTCAAATGTTATGCTCTCATACATAGACAGCATCTGTAGATGAATATATAAGCATTAGCTATAAGTATTAGCTCCTAAATAAACTAAAACTAGTTGTTATTAGCTTCTATCTGCGGCTACGCTCGCGGTTAAAGGTTTTTATTCACCTCTCAAGAACAGTACTTTTTTTTCAGAACAATAGATACCTTATGTCTTTTTCTAAGCCCCTAACAATGTGTGTACAAAATTTCATGACAATTGGTTATGTAGTTAAGATGAGAAAGTGTACCAAACAAGCTAACAAACATAAACAGCTAACTCACATTCACATTTATACTGTAAGTTAAGATTCATTATCTTTCATAACAATTTATTAAATTTACAATGTAAAAACAGTTTGTAGATAAATTATGTTTTATCTTTATTATTGTTTTGAAGATAGGTATTATTTAAAAAATGTAGGTATGTGTAGGCTATACCAAATTGGTTACCCAATTGATAAACATTTATCAATGAAACTTGCATTTTGTATAAAATTGAACATTTATATGATTAGTTTTTAGACTAGAATGTCAACTTTAGCTTTAGCTTTAACTTTAGCTTTACTTTACTTAATTATACACTAGTGTTAAATTTTAATTACCTGCACATCAGTCTTGGACTTAGTCTGTTGTATAGGGCATGTGGACATGTTAAACTTAATGTGCATCCTCGGTGGTTCATCCCCCACCACTTTATAATCTTTCTGTTTTCCCTCCTTAAAGAGTTTCTTGGGTCTTTTCTGTGGGGGGTGGTACTCTTGACTCTGTTCTGCTATCTGGTCCATGGTGTCCTTTATCTCACCAACCATGACATGATGCTGGTTCAGCTCATTCTCTATATGACGTAGCTTGGATTCAAATGATGACCATTTATTCTGTGGGAAATGCAATAGATTATAGATAAAAGTAAAAATAGGTAGAAAAAGATTGTACATTAAAAACTCTTTTTTGCTACTGAAAATCAACAATTTATTTTTATATACATGGTAAGTTTTTCAAGCCTGGATGGCGAAATCCGAGACTATAAGGATAAGTGGAAAATACTGCAAGGAGGTACAAAGCTGATTTGATTGAAAATTAAAACAGCATCATTATTGAAAAGATCTATTTTCCTAGGTGGGAGAAGAAAACAAGTTCATATTGAATAGTGTGACTTATAAGGATCAACTTGTGAGAAGAAATAATATTATGACAAACTAAAGGAAAATGTTATAAAAATGTTTTCCCCGTTTCATCAGATTTTATTTTACTTTCGTATGTGTCATGATTTGCAAGATCAAAAGCAAGTTTACATGATCTTATAGACAATGTTTAGGTCATGGTCCATATTTATTTGTGTTCCTACTACATACTAATCCGATGAATCTCATAATCAACCATCTCCATAGAAAACAATAAAAAAAATACGAAAAAAAAAACATATGACTCAGTGTAGACATAAAAGAACACATGTAAACATGTTACATTAGTAATATTAGTATGTTAGTAGGCTATCTATATGTTTGAGAAAAGATAGATTATAAATTATCATTGTTATCATGGTTATTAAAGATTGTAATGATGTATGTATGTATGAGTAATACTGTTTGGGTATTATCTAACTTTTATATCTAACTAGTGCTGTGAAAATGCATGAGTTGGGTATTTAACACTTGAGTATATGCTCAAGAAGTATACAAGTTCTCAACCAGGAGTTGACTTGGTTTTAGTACTAGAGCAGTGGGTAGGAGCAAGTGTGCAAATTTATTAGACTGGAATTTAATCCTTAAGTATGTTTTATAGTAAATGCAATCTAAAAAAACACTTTTATTCAAACACCTAATAAATAACTATACTCTTCCATTTTGAATATGCTGTCAAGACATAGGTAACTGTAACAGATCGAGCGAACTGCAGATCAGCTCGCAAGTCATAAGGTTGGCCTGGCATTATGAACCTACTCGCAGATCAGCTGAAACTCGATGGATTTGTGTGATCTGAACCAGTCATGTGCATCGCCACTCGTGTTGCTAAGTGTGTGAGTTGGAGATCTAGTGGCTCAAATTGTGGTGTCACATTAAAAAAATTCTTACTCATAGATGTTTATTAAACTTGTTTTTAATTTTAAAATATGACGCTTTGATGCTTGAACGCTCCATTGGAGAACCAGACTCTGTAAAGCTCAGGAGTCTTAAATTCTCAAACATGTAAGACACTATAGTCTCCAAGGAGTTTATTCAATGATCAGAACTCACTTTCAAACAGAATGTTTACTTGATAGTTACTACCAGGAAACCATAAAGATATTTAATTAGTTAATTAAATGCACAAACAGGCATTTAATGAAAAATTAAAAGCATATTGATATTGATAGGGATGTTGTATCTTTCATTTCAAAGCAATTACAACTCGATCAAACCTTCAAGTAGTTAATCCCCTTAATATAATTAGGATTGTTGAGTAAATAAAGTAGATTACTTACATCATCAAGTTCAACCATAGCGGGTTTGATGCTCGGCAACTTGAAACTCAAGTCTGTCATCACATACAGGATTAATATGAACACAACTATGCATGTTGCCCAAAAAAATGTTGATAATCTTCTTATCCTCATATTGTTGGATTATAAGTCCTGAATTGAAACAAAACATACACACATTTAATTAACATTTAATCGCCATTTAAAATTTAACAGCATATTTTGATGAGGTAACAAAAAATAAATTGTTATTAGAAATAAAAAGAATTATACCATACAGAAATCAGTATAATTATTTTTGAGTAAGTTACTGCACTAGTGAAACATTATAACGAGGTCAAGCACGCAATGAATGAAATATTTCATTAAATATTGTAGCAAATTAAATGCTAACTTCAGCGGAACACCGGCAAACCTCTATCTCAATAATTAAAATACTGCACTTACACAATTATACAAATGTTT
Source organism: Epargyreus clarus (assembly GCF_041222505.1). NCBI lineage: Eukaryota > Metazoa > Arthropoda > Insecta > Lepidoptera > Hesperiidae > Epargyreus > Epargyreus clarus. Next base: position 8,042,627 of record NW_027332214.1, read on the forward strand.
AATTGCCACCTCTCAGTGGTTAAGGTAGAATATGGACACAAAAAGGTAGTCGTCCATATGCATAGTGATGTTATAATTAGCCAAAATACTTTCAGGTAATCACGATAAAGATTTTCACACCAAGCCCAATCAACTGATAGTAATCCACGAATTCAACAAACAATAAAACAGACTTACGACGTTTTGACATGAAACGATTTGACATTTGACATCTTTACAGACTACTTAGCCCAACGACATAATAATAATAAACAATCACATAATAAAAAAAAACATTTATTGATTGATAAATAAGATAAAAAGTTAAAATGGTCACAGCTACCTTTATGATATAAAGATAATATCAATTTAAAAAAACATATTACATCTTTTATAGAATGTGTCCGATAGGCAGAATATTATCGATTTTCAAAACTATCTGATAGAAACGTCAAACTCAATTTCTAAACGTCAAATTGTGTGTGAAAGATGGCGTCTAAGGAATCTCTGGATGTGAGTATAAATTTTTATATCTGAAACGTCTATTATTTTATCTTATCTTGACTGTTGACCGGGTATATTTCAAAATCAATTCGTAGTAGACATGAAGCGAAGTAAGGAGTGTATAGACTTCTTTAAATAATTACAAAAAGGCTTAAAAGACCACGCCCTGAGACACGGTTGGAAATGTATATTTATTTTTTAATGAATTCACAGTTATTTTGAATGAAAAAGGTTCAACTGTGACGTTTATTCGTCTATCAAACTACTAATATTTTTTTATTAATACGTAGAACGCTTGAGTCGTTTTAAAATCGATAAATTCACGCAAACATTTAAGTTCGACGCGGCATATTCGACTGCGGCATATTGATTTAAATTTAAATACATATACAACAACAATAAATTTATGGAAACAAGCGCTGCCTTCTTTTAGCAGGAATATGAAATGTATTCTTATTGATTAATATATTGATTGATTCTTATTGGTTTCTTGAATACAATAAAATTGTAACATAATATCGGTTTGTACATGAACTAGAACAATGTTTTACATTATGACGCCTTCGATCACTGGCCACTGGCCATATATTTTCCAGTATAGTCTCTTATTAGATAACACTTTTATTACATATTGCAATTTATAATTATTTTAAGGATGTAACATTTGTATTATTAGATCATTTATCTTTATTATTTGTACAATTAAAGGGTACCCTATTTTTGTGAATTATAAATGAACCCTGGTTATGTAACCTTATGTAACTTGTGTGATAACAAAAAAGCCTCTTATATGGTCCTAACAGTTTCAAGTAACTTCATAAAGTAATTTGAATACACATAATCTAATGTATATGAGTATAAAATTCTAGTATTACGGCATTTATTTATGACTGTAGGTAACAAAGGATCTCAGAGAAGAATGTTGCTGTTTTTTTTAATACCAGCCTTTCATTTAATGTGCAGTTTCAAATGCCATGTTTAAAATAATCTATTCCATTCAGATACTTTATATTTTTTGACTATGCAATAATTATCTTATTAGACATAGATATTTAAAGGTCGTAGTACCTTTTGTGGTTCGACTCAGTTCTACCATATTCTAGTTTGAAGGGTGCGAACCCTATCCACATACTTTTCTTGAATGTCCCAGCTCGGTCGGCATTGGTAGCCGCATATCTATGCTCTACCTCAGATAGGAATCTTACTTTATCTAGAGTTAATAACAGATGTCCAAGCAAAAAAACAATGTTTATTGATGACCAGCCTGTTTTTATTATGCATATAATACTTTATTTAGTTACTTAAATACTACATTTAGCTGCATATTTAAAATATTATTTTCCTGTAATTAAAATATGTTATCATTGTTATTTAGTTATATACAAATACGCCTTTGTCGATCATATTTCCTATGTGCAGTATTAATCTATAATAATATTATCATCCTAGCTGACCTCGCAAACTTCCTACTGCCAAACTGGTCCAGCGTTATTCGTGTTTTAGCGAGACTAACGAACAGGAAATGATTTTTATATACAGATTTTTTATTGTTGATTTTACCATATTTACCCATTAAGAATATTGAACTCTTATCTGTCTTATATACAGACAAAATATGCATAAAAATATGAGTCTAGAAGTAAAAAAAATTAGCCATATTTAAATAAACTTTAACCATAGACATAGATGAATTTTAAATTGTGAAATGTATTCCAACATTACCTTTTTTTATAACAATAGGAAAGCATTTGGTTTCTATTGAAATAATATATTTTAATGCCGGCAATGCATCGGTGGCAAATTTTAATGGTGTTGCAAATTTTCATGGGCAAAGGTGAATACTTTAAATCAGGTAGCCCATCTGCCTTATAGTTAGATTTAAGGAGGAAAAAAGGGAATTTGTTTCTGATAACTCAATATTATGAAAGAAACCATGAGTATCAGTATGAGTATAGAACAAAAATGATTTTGTGGTCATGATAAGTTGTAAACAAAATGTCCACTTGTGGTTTTAAATGTCTATTACAAACAATAGTTATTGCTAGCAGATATAGTTATGTAAGAAATATTAGATTACTATTTTCCACTCCGTTGATCTTCCAATATATCCTATACCCTTTGCGTGCCCTTGCCACATTTGAGGTTCACTTTCTATGGGACATGTATGTAGGAACTCTTTCAAATGCAACTTTCCTTTTTGATATGAAAAGTGTTTCCCTTCGTGTCAGTAGTCCTTAATCATTTTTCCTCTATAATCGAAAATCTCACCAGAACAGCAAGCATGCCTCGGATTATCTTGACATATTCTTTCATTGTATTTAGTTGGCGCATGGGTAAAGGCATGGAATTACATATTTATTTTTCTATAAAAATAAATTTAGCAACATATATTATAAAAAAATAACTGAAAAATAATTCTAATGCAGCCTTGCGTTGGTGTTTAGCGCGGTTCGATAACGGCCAGTGCGCCAATTGAACGCATCCGCATTTGAGTCAGAGGACACAGCATGCTCCAAGACAAACTCATCTCTGCCCAAGGTTACCGTAGGAAAAATACTCCACGGGCCGCCCATACCGCCTGTGGTTTATTGCGCTCGGATCTAGGGTTGCCAGCCCTATCGTTTTCCTAACACTTCCTAGACTTCGAGAAGTGTTGTAGCGAGGATTTGCGTCGCCCGGGGCGCTAGTTAAATTCGCGATCCCTCAGAGAATTAGTCTACAGAAAAAAAACCTGGTCAAGATTAAAAGTATCTGTATCTCTGCAACTTCTCAGTAAAAGTCCAAAAGTCCTCCTGTATAGAATACATGTCCTCCACTAGACCCTAGGCGACACATACACAAGTTTATACGTCACAAATTAAGTTTAAATGCTCTTCCTCTATAAAATCCACGTTATACGAGCATAATACGAGAAAGATGATTTTGCTGCCCAGGGGAATCGCCGGAAAGCCGGAAAACCCGGTAACGCTGTAAAGCAAATCAATTTCTTATTATGGAAGAAGCGAAGGGACATTTTCACCTGATGTTAACTTGTTCAATATTAGCTTTGTATAATAATCTTACCTAATGCCATATGAACAAATTGATACCAAAACGCAAGCGCAAGCGCAACTACTCCAGAGGATTAATATTTGTTTCTTTAATACACATCCTCCAAACCAGGTTTACGATGCTGCTGAAGCAGAATAACCTTACACACAAAACAAACAGTTGTACCAAAATATTATATTATATTTGTGCATATTCGGCAAAACTTGAAGACCAACCTACTCATTTTAGCTGCTTTGTACAAAAAATTGCTTACTTACTAATACCTTACCCTGTCTTTATCTGCCAATGGCGCTCTGATCGTAACTTGCACTAATAGGCAATATATTTATATTACCTAAACGATATTAATGTATATGACGATCCATGAAAGGAGAAAAGACTCATAAAATCCCTAGACATTTGACTACTTGCCTGGTAGGAGCGCCTTATGTAACAGCTGTCTTCGATCTAAAACAATCTGCCCATAAAACCGGCGTAGCTGTAGCAAGGTTCAATCTTCCATGTACCGACGATACTGCTTCATCATGATTTCAATCGATACGCCACAATTGCTATGTGAATGGTTGCGACCTTACCGGCCCATCCCAACTTTTGTATAATTCACATAATCTGTACGAATGTGGATGTAATTGAATAACCAATGAGTCTTAATTTTATCAACATCAGCGTACTTATATTTATATTATTTATTTATACTAGAATATTATGTATAACATTTGTGTGTGATTCTATTTTGATTTCTACTCCACTATCTATATTTCTAGTCAGTTATTCTTGAAAGTCTTATTTATCTCTTCATGTGCTTTTACTTGGTCCTTTCTATCCTCGTGGGACTTGCTGTCACGTAAGCTTGCAATTCCCCGGAACCTATGGTTAAGAAAACTATCTCTATCCAATATTGCTGCGTTTTTAACATCTTCAATGTCAGTTCGATAGACTTGCGTAGCGTTTATAATTCGATTGAAAAGTGTAATTTATTATTTTGTCACGTAACTCAGAATGTTACTTATTATTTTGTCGAAACGCATGCAATTTTATCATTTTACCAATGTTTTGTGATTAAATGTCATATTTGTCCTAAACACATTTTTGCTCCTTATTTAAGCTTATTCGAACGGAATAAATAAATATAGTTATTAAGAATAACTATATTTATTTAGTCTGGGATGGAATAATGGAGGCAGATCTCTTAGGAGAATTTCCTCAATACTTAAAAGTATCAATTGTGTTAAAGCTTGAATAAACCTTCTTTATTTTTGTGTCGAGGGATTTAAGTTTTATATTTAACTTTTCAAGCAATAAAACTTTAATAGATTGTTACTATTACTGGCATTTCAAGAAATAAACGAAAAATATTTTTAAAGTTTGTTGCAACCTGTAGATAACACTAAACACTGGCGTTACGTAACAGTTATGTAACTAAAGGAGTTTCAAATTCTGGCAGCTTTACGATACTATCAAAGTTTTAGCTTTTAACTTTTCAACCACAGATTTAGAACAAAGATAGCGTGACCTGAAGCAAGAATTGAAAAAAAAGTTTGTTGCTAACCTACTAACTTAACTCTGATCGATACTTTAAACATGGAATTCCGCATTATATATGGACTTAAGTCTTAGATGAGTAAAATACATAGATTGTTCACTCTTCAGAAAAAAGTGTAACCAGTTTTGATAATTGAAATTGTTGCGTAAATAAAGTTTTGCCACGTGTCCTTTCTAATATGTCCCTAAAATGTTTGAAATATTTATTTATTACGCAAATTACGTAGCACTCGTATTAGATATTTATACATAAATTTTCTCTAAAAATCTTATTTATTTGTCAACAATTCAAAAAATAAATGATAAGATCATCCTTTCGTGGCTTTATTCAATTTCAAGGCGGTGACGTATCTTTATTATTTACTTATCAAAGACTTAATATACTGAAATAGAGTCAGGAATTCTCGAAGGTATCGTTAATCGTGTGTGAACGAAGGTTAGACCCATTTGCAGTTGTAGTAATATATCTTGGTTGCAATCGTCTGACAGGTCGTCTACGGCGAGCTAAGGTACGCTGACGCAAGTGGTCGCGCTTCCCGTAGGATGTCGGGAATGAGAGCGTGTCCTCGTATCACTGGACGTGCTACCGTGGGTGGCAACTAGGCCAGCGTTTCTTAACCTTCTAATGTAGTGGACCCCACTTGATTACCTCTTTTAATTTCGGCTGCATTTTTTTTTTTTGGTGATAAAACTATATCGTTTTTAAGGTGTTTAAGGTATCATTTTAGAATTTTCAATATCGTCTTAATAATAAAAGAAACTGTGGAATTGTATTTTATTTAGAGTATGAGTTCTAAGGGAGAGCAATAATGGCTCTTCGGGTATGGAATCCGGAAAGCTCTGCGTGTCACAAAGGTACATTTTCTGCTGTACTATGCAGATGCTCAACTTTATTACATTAGACATACGTAACGTATAAATTATAAGTAAACAATATTATTTAAAATAGATATAAATAAAGAATACAAATAATAAGTTAAAATATTATTTAAAATGAACTGTGAATATCAGCGGCAAAATCCTTTTTATTAATTTTTAGAACTCGAAACTATTCTAAAGGAATGATTTTAGCAATTACATATCTTGATGATTCTTCTTTTCGAACAATAGGTTCAGGAATACGGAAAAAACCAGATTTCACATAGGTTACCCAATAGTATATACCAGTGTATGAAGCTTTTCATACCGCGCCCTATCCAGGTCGTACACCCCTCTAGCAATCGATGAACAGACGTTGTCTGCGATGGTAGTTCGCAACTCGTAACGAGGGCATTATTCAAAAGTGTCGGAGTACCAGCTAAATTTAGGTTAATTAATAATGAAAAACCACGATGGTTAACACTCCAATTCCTGTTCGAATTGTCAATACTCGTGTGACATTTTTACAATGCTTTTACGTCGTCGAAAGAATAAAAGGTGTTTTTTGAATTAAAATCGAATTCTTTGTCTAGTCATTGATAGGTAAATATTGTGATTCTTTACAAAATAAGCTTTTGAGTTATGTTTGGTTTCAAAGATAAATCACAATTTACATAGGACTTATCGTAGCTTTTTATCAAAAAATTAATTGCATTTTTTTTAAACGTCTTAAGGGCTCTACGGATTATTTTTGTAGTTATTGATACACAAGTTACTAAAACAATTCTTTTCTGGTATTAAAAATAGATTTTGAAATATATGAGAATTTTATTCCAAAAACTAGTTCAGAATCGCTGAGCTAAACTATCGACCGTGGTGACAAAGGTTGTGTAACTCGGTAGTAATGAGGATATTCAGGAGTGGCTGAACCAGCCGTTGTGCCAGGCTCGTCTTAGCCGCTTTAATTGCATCCAAGTCGGCCACCTCGTTAGTTCAACTACAAAGTAGACCATTGTTAATTTAATATTCTCGGCTCGGTAACTTACCCACAGCGATTTTTCTTTCGGATAATCCCTCCTATCTGATATCACGCTGATACCATTTTTCATCTTTTACCTTTTTGATCCAATTACTTATGAATAATACCGTAAACTTGGATCGTTTCTGTATTATTTATATTGATGTTATTTTTCATTTTGATGCTGGTATTATTTCTATATTGGTTACGAATAATGTGTTTGTCATTTATTATCAAATAATCCTAATTAAGTAGGTATTTATGGCTTTGAAAATCCAAAATTAATTAGGATTATCCTTGTCCTGTTTATAATCTAGAAATAATTATTGAACGTTTTCCCTTTTTAAAAATATTTAACTATAATTATAAAGCAAAAACGTATATTGCATATGTGGACCATGGCCGACAAACTCATAAATATATTTATTTCTATACAATATTTCGATAGGTCCGTATCTGCGCGGTTATTTAACAGTAGATTATAATACATTAATATGCATTATATAAGAGAATACTACGAGTATTTTGTCTAACACGGCACGCGTCTGACACGCTCTATGCCTGTGGATGAATAAATGAATCCTTAAGATTCAAAAGCATGTACAATGGTCATTAATTTGGTAAACCTCGTGAAAATGTTTGTAAGTTTAGAGGTTTGAATATTTATATCACTGGTCTCCCCCGGTGAAGATTGTCTGTGGGAACGTAACGACTGCCACTTTAGAACAGAATCTCTTAGGGGGAGAATTTTCTGCGGCGAGGGGACCATTAAGGCGTCAAGTTTGAAGGTCGTCCTTTACATAAATGTATTGCCGGAAATTTTGTTACATGAATTAAAATAACGTGAAAATGAACGTCATTGTTTCAAACTTTTTTAATGCCTTAACGATACAAGCCCTGAAGTTATGTTATTAGGATATGATATTCACAGCTTTAAAAAGAACAAAGGAACGTTCAGTGATCAAATTAGTTAACGATATTTTGCAGATGTTACAGGGAAAATAAAAATACTGCTAATAAGATCGAGTAGTTTCAATAGAACAGATGAAATTAACAACGGCGAGTCTTTGTGATTCATACAGTTTTGAAAATGACAAAGAAAAGTTTAGCGAACAGTTTAGTTAAACACGAATATTCTGCAGATGTTTGATGGCAAATAAATGTACCACCAGATTTAACAATGTCTGCCAGCTTCAATAGAATAGATAAAATTTACGTTAGCCAGACCGTTGTACTATTACATAATGCGACTCGAAATGGCACAGTAACCTGTGAGTTTGTGGTTACGTAATACGTTGCGTGTGGTATTCTTCCTTAGATAAGCCTCCCGACGACACGGAATATATTTCGAGGGTACAAAGCCTCCGTCGGAGCTTCAGATATAAACCTAGTTGTATATACCCTCGGTATTGAGCGGAGACCGCCGGAGAGACGCAGACTACGTATTACATTACGGGATATACTTTATCGAATCAAATGGTTTTCATTTGAATAAACAGGCGAATGTAATTGGTTTCCTGATACAGCGTAGCATTTCTTTCGCACTTAACCATTTTAGATAAATACGTATTGATTTTCAATTACTAACTTTCAATAAGTTGAAACTCGTATAAATACATGCGGCTGAAATGACCCAGTTACTAGAATATAATAACGCGCTTAACGCTATATCTTATTTGCCTTGTGTATTGATTCTACACATCCCGAGAAGCGCTTTAATGAAATGGTAGTGGTTCGCGGTTCGACTCCAGAGGCACCACTGCCACACCTAGCTTTGCCTACAATGAAGGTGGTAGAACCTTTTGTGGTTCGACTCCAGCGGCACCACCGCCACACCTATTTCTACCTAATAACAGCAGTGTTAGGCGCTGCTGTGTTCCGGTTTGAAGGGTGTGGTAAGGGAGACAGACTTTTCCGAGGCGTTCCAGCTTAGTCCTCAGGGGTAGCGGCGCATCTGTGGTTGACCTCAGGTAGGAATATCTAATCCTATTTGGGGTTGATTACAGATGTCCATGGGTGGCAGTAGCGACTTACCATCAGGTGGACTGCATGCTAGTCTGCTATTCCTATATTATAAAAAAAAAGTGTTAAGCGCTGCTGTGTGCTGCTTTAAAGGGCGTGCTACGGTAGATACACATATACTTACGAGGCGTATTAATCCTCAGTGATAACATTAGCAACAAATTGCAGCTTGCTTCAGACAGGACTCCAATCTTATCTGGATTTGATTACAGATGTCCAGTCACTGCTATAAATTCATTCCACAACGAATGCACTCCGACGTTACGTGTATTTCATGGAAAAATTCAAATCAACATTGCGGGCGCATTTCCTTAATTTCCGCTGCAACTTATCTTCCATATTTTTATTTCCATATTTATCTAAAAGTAATGTATTTTTACTGGCTGCACTTTGCACAAATGGAGCACTCGAGACCATTTCTAATTAACTTTTACTCTTGAACTTTATGCTTTGCGGAACTAGGAAATGAGAATGAGAATTTATTGCAGTGAGTTTTTGTAATAATCCAGCGCTATCTGGAGGTAAATTGTTATTCTGCTGGATCTTTATTTAATCATCCAATAAAATGATTAGAACTAATTGTTCTAATAAATAATTAAATTGTTCTACTGTCGAATGATTATAGTATATAAGATATATTTTATAGTGACAAAAAGATATTTATCAGAGGGCAATGTTTTTCGAGAGTATGTATATATCAATCTTTGCCACGCCCTGCATTCCAAACGGTTTAATGGATTTTATCATATAAGGTGTCGTTGGATTCATCTAAATTGTGGAAGTGACAGTCATTTATCTATAGGACTTAAAGCTTTGTTTTAAAATAATTCTATAGTTTACGTTTAAGAGGTATGTGAGAAATACAACACTTCATCTTGTCTGAACGTGAAAGTCTATGAATGAGGCAATAGTTCCTTTGTTCCTCGAATACCTCCCATATTTCAATTCTCAGTCGCGGCTGAAGTTCTGAAGTCAGCCACCTAGTACATTACATACGTCATAATTGAACACAATCGATGTGGAGTGGTTATTCACAATAGCAATTTGAAGAGTACGCACACAACATCCCGTTATTATTTTGTGTGAAACAAATTAAACTGATCCTTTATCCAAATATTACATTATAGTGCGGTGATAGTCCATTAACATTGTGATTTTATGATTTACGCTGCGGAAAGCCTCGTCCGGTCTTCCGTGAGCTTCATTACTGGTTGAATGATTGATGTGGGAGGTAATTAACTGCAGCTACATGAAAGTGCTATATAGAGGTGCGTTGCTACAAATTATATCGCTATCGCGTTGTATGCTCTGTAATTACTGCGACGAAACTAAACGTTCATGTAATTGTGTTATACAAGTTTTTTTTACTAGGGCCTAAAGTATTAATTGACGATTTTGTGACGTTTTCGTGGTTGGGGAAATACGTTAAGTAGGCTCATTTGAAACCGCGTGGCCGTCGGACACAACTTTTGTACCAAGATGTTTTAAATAGTATTTATCAACCAAAGGGGAAGCTTACTAACCAATCAGTGTGGTGGATTATGGTGTAAACTCACAGTCGGTTAGATTGCATAGCAACATGGTAATGGGTCTATGACGTTCATGGTAGTGACTGGTTTGATCCACTTAGTTACTGCTTCGTTAATTCTTACGTTTTGCACTAGATGTCACTACGAGTGTGTACGTACTCGCGTTTCAGCGCTGCTTATAAAATAGACGGAACTATGAATAAAAAAATGACAGTTGAATATATGATTAAATGAAATGATTTCTGATAGTAGATATTTGGCAGGTGGTAGAATCCTTTGTGGTTCGACTCCGCCGGCACCACTGCCACATCTATTTCTACCTAATAACAGCAGTGTTAGGCGCTGCTGTGTTCCGTTTTGAAGGGTGTGGTAAGGGAGACTTTTCCGAGGCGTTCCAGCTTAGTCCTCAGGGGTAGCGGCGATCTGTGGCCGACCTCAGATAGGAATATCTAATCCTACCTGGGGTTGATTACAGATGTCCATGGGCGGCAGTAGCCACTTATCATCAGGTAGACTGCATGCTCGTCTGCTACTCCTATTATAAAAAAAATAGTAGGTAAATGTCTTAATACCAGCTAATTAAGAATTTTGGTAAAATGTCTTAAATGAAGGTGCTACAGGTTTCGACAATACCTTAGCTAATTTTAGTTCTACGACAGAAAGTTATAAAACTAAAGTTGCAGATTATTCAATCTGAGACTATACTTGTTCTTACAAATTGTCTATGCGACTGAATAGTTTGCCCGATGGAAAGCGTGAAAACGATTTGCACCCCATTTTAGTGATGGCAGTAGACTAATGCTAGAAAAGCAAATATCCGGTCCTGTTACTTTTCTCCTGATGTGTTGTAAATTTTGGGTGTTCTAAGAAACAAATCTCTTAAATGAAGCGTTTTATCTTCCTTAGCCTTAGCGACCTTAGCGACGCCTTTGTCACCACCGGATCAGATCTTCTACCTATTTCGGGGTGAATTCCAAGTAGTCAGGGGCGGCAAATACCATTTTATATCTGTACGGACTGCATGCCCTTTTTGTATAACGAAAAACCAAAGAGAACTAGAAATAAACAGTTTTCAACAGTCTAAATATAGGTATATAGCTTTTTATGTTTTATTCTGTTACATTTGTATTTTATTATTACAAAAATATTTAGAAAGACATCACAGAAAATATATTTTCATTCAAACCTGTATTTCCTTTGTTGTCTTCACTGTAAAGTTCTGTGCACTCTATCTACCATTTTCATGCGATCTATGAATGCGACAATGTTCTTAATATTGCAGTTCTTGTGATCAATCTTTAGTGTAAGAGTATTTTTACTATTCATTCATATTATATGCCAGAAATGGTGTTTTTTGTAAGATTGATTGAAGCTTGTCACTCCGCCTATGGGCACTATGGACAATAATGGTTATCTTCGACCAACTTCATATAGACTCTACCTAAAATAAATCACTGATGCATTGCCTGTCGCTTTATACGCAAAATTAGCCGACATCCTCACCTTTTCAACGAAGGTGGTAGTACGTAGAGGTGGGTCTGTATCCAGAGATCATTACTGATCTCTTCGGTTAAACCATATGGGTTCTACCATCTAGAAGCTACCAGAAACAAAACAGTAAAAAATTAGTGGTACAATATTAGTAAGCTCATTTCATGATAGAAAATTGGTAGGTAGGTACATACGAGTATACTGAAACATTTCGTACATTGATCAAAACACGAAACTGAATTCGCAAAATGAGTTACCGCTATCGCCCCACGCTCACTGCGTTTACGTATTCTTCATTGGTGTTCTCCACGAGTTCAACAATAAATAAATGGAAATTGTACGAATAATTCCATTTCGCTCACCAGTAAGACAAGTTGCAGAAAGTAGACGTCCATTAAACTCGTATAAGGGGACTATACGAGCCATTATTACCCTATAAAAGAGTAATTCGTTCAGACAACACACAGTTAAATTAAACACGCATCCTATGTCCCTTAAACAAATGTGTTAACGTATTAATCCATTAAATGTAAAATGCAAGGCAAGGTACAATTATGCTAAAACATCATTGCCGGCTTAAAACTGAGAAGGAAAACATTGTAACAATATATTGAATTTATTCATTACTTTTTCCAGTAAAACCTACTAATGGTCTTGAATTACGTAAGCACACAGAGCTAGTTAAAATAATCAATACCGTTGTAACTCTACTACTGAAGCACAAAGGCTAGTGAAAATTATGTCAAGTCTGGTCTCTAGTGCCCCAGGGAGCCGCAGATAACTTTTAAATTTGTAACAGAAAAGCGAAATAAGCTTTTTAAGTTGAAAAAGATTTTTATGTTGGAAAAGTAAGAATAAAGACTGCGAACCGATTTTCCCGGGCAGTCATAGCTCGGTGCATCGGTCGGTAAAGGGGTCACCATCGATCCAGTCGCATGTTTCAAGAGTTACGTGCAGCGGCGCCAAACTACTACCAATTTCTGCTCGCCGCCAACAGACAGACTGGAAAATATCTTATATTTGATTTCGAATAAAGCTAATTCGGCCCTATTATTTTCACTAGGTTTATTGCTCGCTGGATGGGCTAGCAATTTAAATTGCTTGTACGCTCGAAGGTTGAAGCTTATCGGCGGTTTCGGGCGGTTAGATATTCGAAAATTTTATCATTTTGGATTTGTTTGAAGCGGGCTTTAACTCTGTAATACAACAGTTACATAGTAAATTTTATAAAAGGCTTTTTAACAATTTTTTCGTAACAGAAGTAACAAAGGGACCGTAATGTGATATCCACTTAATGTGCTGCCTGGCATGCATTGATTGATTTGTAACTAATCTAAAATGAATATAATGCTTACCTTAGTCGGTAACTAACACTTTTATAACGCAAACTTACTAAACTATGTTAATGCTAAAATACAGTCTTGCGAACATTGTAGCTGAAAAGCAGCGACAGGTTAATCACAAAGGATTCTACCACCTTTAAAAAACATTGTCTGTAAATAAAACTGAGATTTCGTTTCATTATAGACAATAGAGTGCAACTAGAATCAGCATTTCCAACATGAGGCACCATGTTGAATATTCAATGAAGATCAGAAAGCCACCCAGAGTGTTTTTGCAGTCTTTCTCACCCTATCTGAAAGGGGACAGATGTCGGATTTACTGAATGTTTTAAAATGAGATTCAGTTGTGAATGGAATTCGTTTAAAGCTCTATAAGCTTTCATAAGCATAAAAGGTGATATTCCTGTAACTGTGGACATACAGATTGACGCCATACTCATTTTTAGCGATCCATATCTCTCTAGGTACTGGACTAAAAATGTTCGGGCTCGTACGAGAAAGGGCAAAGGTGGTTCATCGTGACATTTGTCGGAAATAGAATAGGGTGTAATAATGGATCCAAACGAGGGATATTTAAACACATATCAACGATGTAGTTTCACTTATGATATTTACTTTCACTGATGATAGATAACCTTTCAGATTCAGCTGAATCATGACACACCTTAGTATTTCGTTTCATTCAATCGATAATCGAGATAGAATGGGGATTTAGCCCTAGATTTATTACATGTCCGTTTTTCATTGAATTTCTTATAAGATTGAAGTAGCAAACAAACATAGATACAGTCCACCTGATGGTAAGTGGTAATTGCCGCCCAGGGACATCTGTAACTCATTATATATGTTTTATATCGAATGTTTTACAGAACTCTATATGTATGTAACCTATTCTATATGTTTTATATAGAATGGGTTACAGAAGTTCTAACTGAAGCCAGTCACTCCTGAAGAATAATACGGTAGCCTCATATGTAAAGGGTCTGGATGTCAATCTACTTTTTTTAACAAAAACTCTTATACCTCCCATTTCGAACTATACTTGTTCTTCCAGCATTCAAAATATTTAGATGTAATTAAGGGTATTTTTACGATACTGAATATCTAGTCGAGTGGGAGGACAAGTGAAACCAATTAGGCGTTAAAGGTCAGTTTACTTTGGAGATTAATTTTAGCGGAAGTGGGAGTGCCGATACTGTAAATAAAATGAGGTTTATTATGTCTTTCATTAGTAATCTAATATGCTTACTTCCATGTATTTGTTTGCCTTGTATTTAGCTTGTTCCGTGTAATTAAGTTAAGTGATGCTATGAGATGTTTCTTATTTAATACACAAATTTTCACGGTTAATATGAGGGCTCGTTTATATCGGGTAGGCTGCCAACTTCGACAAATGAATTCGTCAAGCCGAAGGTGACAGACTACTCAGTTGATTACATCAAGTCTATCGGCACTTATGGCGAGCGACTTCGACTTGCTGAAAGCGCTGGTGTCTGGTGCCTTCAGAGAGGTCCGGTCGACTCTCATAATAAAAGTGCTCCAAAAGTCTACTTTCAACTGCAAATTCAGCCATCAAATACTAACTGTTTTTGACGAGCAAGCAAATTTGCCTGATAATCTGATGTAAATTAGCCCTGAATTTCCGATGTTTCAATGGTTTTGTTACAAAATACAACACAACAATTTATCTCACTGTAAGAAAAGTATAATCTTAATTCCTGAAATGTTACAGAAATAATCTGTTTTATTTATGCCCTGTTTTTCAAATGAATCTATTTTCCTCGGTCCATCATAAAATTAAGCCACTAATAAACTTTTATATATAAAGCGAGGTTGTCAATCTATATGCAAATCAGGTTTAGCCCGTATTCCGAATAAGTCGATTTTGTTTTTCACTTCTGTGAAAACCTCTACTACTATTTGTTCGCCTTTGTTCGTTGGTATTGTTGATACGCCCTACTGTTTGCATGTACACATAATTGGTCATGAAAGATTGACGTATGTGTTATTGAGTGCTTCTCTTACAAAAGCAGGGGTATATTAAGCCTATGGTCCTTGAAACGAAAATGGATGGGCCCTGCGGATTGCGCTGTCGTGCGTGGCTCTCATTGACACAGTTATCTACGCCCCGAAAATCAGTCCTGGTCCTGTATTATTTATATATTGTACCGGTCGTAAAGAGACGGGCTTATTAGATCAACGTCGCGTCAATACTGCCTTCATACTTTTCTGGAAGCGAGATTGCGTCCCCTACTGCATTATTGGCTACGTTGTTTAACGAACTTATAAGGCTCTTAGTACGTTCTTGTTGATTTTGCTTTCTCACAGCGTAATAGGATTTGTTTTGTTCAGACAGCTTTTATGGGATTTATAGGAGTTGAAACAATGTTTTTAAAATATCATCTGCTCCGATAATACCTTTTGCCCTTAACAATACCATAGTTAAATGAGGATGTTCTTTAATTAATGGTGTGTTTAATTCGTTGTAATGGTTTATTACGTGTGTTATAAAGTAGGTAACGCTTAAAATGATAGTGTCATCACCATAGTAAATGTGTAAATACTCTGTAAACTGTGATATCCTCTTTTTTAATTTAAAGATAAACGACATTTCATATTTTATATCTTTATATAAACGTTCTTTATGATTTTGTTAACATTCGACACAACTGTATTCAGTTTAAAGCTTGCCAGTGCCAAGTTGATTGCCAAAACCCATAAAACTGTCGTATTCTTTATGCTCGTATGGTCTTCAAATTTCATAAATGACACTGTCAGCTTACATAACTCAAGTAAAATTGCCATACCCGTAGTATCATACAAGCGTCTACTTTTGAAAATTGATTGCTAAAACACTTCAGTAAAATTGTACTTTAATGGTAAAATCGAATCTCTATTATCATAATTTTCTTTTTACAAACATCTTGTCTTGCTTCTGAAATATTGATAATCATTTATCCTTTATTTATCTTATTTTTGGTTTATTGCTTTAAATTTCCTTTGTTCTTAAGATTTCCTTTTTCGTATAAAAGGAGAGAATTAAAGTTATCTCTTCCTCCTAATATATTTTTAGACCATATAAATCATGTTTTTCTACATTCCGAGTACAGTTGCCAAAATAAGTTCGTGTGTTACGTCGTCCAAATAGTTTTCTAGTATTCGTAACTCCATTCGAGTATAGATTATTTGGTGTAACGGCCAACAAAGAACACAATTTGGCTTATAAAGAATTTAAGTCGGGTCATAGCGCCTGAATATTTGAATTTAAGTATAGATTAAGCTCGCACTATCCGGCGTTCGATGAATACATCCGCCATTTTATGAATAATGCGAATGCTAGCGAAGACCGGTGCCAAGACGGGTCTAAAGCTGATCTCTCCAGTGGAGTACACTTGGGTTTTTCTCGTACATTGGCCCTGTTACAACATGAAGTGCTTTCGTATTGATTAGACAGAACTGCTGTGTTACATAACTATTATATGGAACGACGCGCTCCACGTAGACTGTTTTTAGTATTACCTCGGTAACCTAGTTCGGGCGAAATCGTTTCCAAGGAAAGCTTCTGTATTTCTTGGTTTTGTCTACCGCATGCTATTGGAATTGATTTTTTATTCAGGCCTTATTTGAACCTCAGTTTTTAGTTGTTGTCAAGGGGCTCACTGCCTTCGACGAATGTAATTTAAACTCGTGTTCTAATCAATATGGCCTATTGTTAAAATTAAAAACATTTGGATGAAACAATAAAATTTATTAATTAGCGGTAGGCCATTAACAGATCGGTGACAGCGTACTCTTGACGTCTCTACATAAATTTCAATTGAAGACTAAACTCACCATCTATAAATATTCTCTGTATTCTTAGCATGTTCTGGTTTTGTTGTATTGTACACATAGTTGATAGAACATTAGGAGCCAGCCAGTCTGTTCGGTATGAGCGAGCGATACGGTGACGTAACGCGAAACCCCTGCCTCAAGAATAGTTGCTACGTGAGTCGGGACGTCCTGTTTCGGACCCTTTTTACGTAACTATGATTTATTGCAAGCAGGAATATCAGATTTTATTCTATCGCCAGATGACTTCACTTGATATTGGAGTTCTTACGATGGATTGTGATTACACAAACGGATTAGCTTTACCTACGTGAAGAAAAAGAACCTTTTTTTTGTTGTAACTAAAATTTTACTGGAATATACCTGATATTCAGTAGTGGCAGCACACGGCGGCAGCATGAGGGATGATTAGATCAGGCTTAGAATATCTATCTAGAAAATTAATAAAACTACTCTATATTCTTGATTGTCCTCACTTTATTTAAATGGTGTGATAATAATTACATAATTGACGGCGAATATGAAAGAAAGCTTATAATGATGTTATTTACGAACACGAAGAAAGTCCTGGAAAATGTCGAATACACGAGAAAAATAAAGTATACGACAATTTTACAATCAAAGAAAACGGAATTATATGGACGATTTTGCGAGAATAATCTTGAATTCTATTAAAAATAAGGGAGAAAACATGCATGAGCTTCTACATATCGATACCTTAATTCGCAAATCAGCCAACTCCACCTTTTCTAAATGTTTTTTTTATTTATTATGATTTCGTTCAACGCCATTTATTACGAAAATAAATAAAAAAAACATTTTGACAAAAAGTATAAATAAATCCCAGCATCTTAATACAAACCAGTTCATTTTACAATTGTAAGAACCAGCTAAATGTGGATTCACTTAATCAATTGATGTTTGTAATGATTGCTGCAATAATTTAGAATTAAATTTCTTTCATTATTGCCACATTAAAGACATCGTCTTTCTTTAATTTCAATTAAACTGTACTTAAGGAAAACAATTTTCGTTGAATATTTTAAAATATTAATAATTATAATGAATGCAATGACAAATTTCAATAAATCCTAATTAACAAAGCAAGTTTATCAATTGAGTCTACTAATATCAAATGCTTTTACTTCAGTATCTCACATTGCCATCTAGTATATGAGAATTATTCAAAATTGGTGGTTATTATAAAAACAAATTTTCTGTACCGTACAATCCCATCGCGAGATTAGTTTAGTCTAGTTCCTACCGCTCTGCGTAGGTGTATTGTGTTCAACCAAGTCACCTTCGGACTGTTGCATTCAATAAAACCGTTATTGCTTCCTCCGCTTTTTGTGTGCTCGTGTGTACAAACTGCCACACACAACACACGTCATAAAAGTCACAATATTGTTGTCACTCGTAGATTTGAAATTGCTTGTTCGGCATCAATACCCTTAGTATGAGTTTTTACGTTTTTACAAAAATGACTGTTTTGGTATTACAAAAATGACAGCGCCCCCAGCGGACTGTATCAGAACTGATTGGAAATGTATGGGAAATACGTAAACAAATACATAAACAGATAGTTTTGTAAAACGTAGAAAACTCATACTAAGGGTACTGCTGTACCAATCATGATTAACACTCTTTAGTAATCTTAACCTTTTTTTTCCACAATTGAAAATTGAATTGTACTTAAGTAAGCGAAAGTTTAAATGACTGTATTTTACTTTTTCGCTTAAGTCTACGTTACTATTAAAATTATAGTTATTGTAGATTCATGTGTACTTTACACGTGTATGTATCAATACTCATTTATTCATACCGTAGGAGGTATTAAATACCGTTTAGATTCAATCAAACATTCATTATAATATGAAAACTGAAAGAAACCTTATCGTAAATTGATATGAAGCATTAAATTAGAATTTCGGGAATCAATAAAATTAAATTGAAGGGAAAATGTGTGGTATAAAACTCCTCGAAGTTTAATCTTACTCAATGTAATGTAGATTCAATTTGCCGCCATATCTGAACCCATCATCGAAGGTTTAATCAAAGTTACTTGCTATAATTTGCATTTGATTTGCTTACGCATTTGCGTCATTTTTATTATCGAATCCAACTGCTTATATACAGAAACATTTAGTTATAAAATGCAGTATATGTATGTCACATCAGACGACCGGGATTCTTGGTTCGATATCCGGCCAGATATCTCAATCATGAATTTAGGTTTCTCTTTAGGCCTTGGTGTTTATGTATTCTTCTTTATGAGTGTCCATGGCATCCCCGACACAGGGAAGCCTAGTGTGAGGCTGTGAGTGTAGAAAACCGCCTTAATTAATGGCACTTGTTATTATAACCAGACAAATTCTTCCCGTATTGTCTTACTCATTTCGTAATTCGTTTAAACCCTTACGCACTAGTTCAGCCAAGGCTGTTCCTAGCAGACACATTTGTCTCTAATTCGGCGGTCGCATAAGATTGCGATTAAGCTTAACTGCTCCCTTCCTCTTGACTCACGGCTTGTACCAGATAAACTTGTTAGAGGTCCAAAGGCCAAAATCAAATCCAGCTCTAACTGCAGTACACTTGCACTAATAGATCAGAGTCAGGGACCGTTGAGCGTGTGTTTGTTGTTGTTTTTGAACTGAGATATATAACTTCACTTTTTTAAGGTGGTAGAATCTTTTTTGGTTAGACTCCGGAAGTACCACCGCCATACCTATTTCGGTCCTATTATTGTTTCCGACATTTTCCAACTTACTCTTCATGGATAGCAACTCAACTATGACCTATCTTAAGTAGGAATCTAATCTAATTTTGGCTTGATTACATATGACCAATGACCATGGGCGGCAGTAGCTACTAGTTTCAAATGGACTTTAGAGAATCTTCACACAATAGTTGTTATATCCATTTTGGAATAATTTGACTTTGTAAAAATTTAAAAACTATTATAATCTACTCTTATTTTGGAATCCTTCGTGCCTTATCTTTTTCATACGTACAACCTTTTAACACACTTCCGTATATCTTTATAAAGGTATGATTAAGTATTGTTGTAATAACTAGTACCTACCTACTGCGGTATACATTTCGATGTGTAATACGAAGGCTATTTGTGTTACATTTATATTTAAACGTTTGATCATTAAGGAAAGAAATAAATACGTGAATTTCTTACATCAGTACGTAACCACAATTTGTAATATGTCTAATACAACACTGACGAAGACGAAAGCCAGTTATTAATACACTATCTATCCAGATATGTCTACCAAAGATAAAAAAATCCCAATTTCTAGTATGCAGAAATTTTTAAATGTCGATCTTCGTTAAAGAAAATATTGGTTGGATTATTATTAACCGAAAAATTTTAAGGATGAAGATTACGAGTAGCCGTTATACTATCTTTTTAACCGACTTTCCAAAGGACAGGTGATGTTATAATCTGTATGAGATATCCCTTTTCATTATATCTCGAGCGCTAATCATTATATACCACACTAGTTATATCTTCAACATGAGGATAATAATTGAATACGGTACATACAAGTAATATGGTTATGCAATATTGAGGTAATTGTAATTAACATAACTCGACTTGTCACGTGCGAATACATTAAGCTCCGTATAACTATGTACTAAATCTATTTACAAGCGTGTGTAGATTGTGTACATGTTCCTAGAACTAGATCTCGCGTCGAAACTCGTCTGAACGCCTGTTAGATCTTATATGATCTTATTATATGTATTAACGTTATTAATTGAGTTAGCCGGTAATAGAAGTATTTATTTGTATTCTAGAAACATATTAATAAACATTCTGATTCCGACAACATTGTAGTAAAAAAATACATTTTTTTTACAAGTCTGTTCTTGAGTCTTCGTCGGGTCTTGATTAAACCGTATTTGTAATAGAACTGAGTCAGTATTTACACTTAATACACAGGTATTCTAAGAAATCTCTTAGTGCGTTCCATACTGTTAATATACCTACTATTTATCAATGACTTCAATTAAAAATTCCCACTGCACGAACATACATAGGTAAAACACAGATTTATTATATGCATGTTAAACGTTGATATTTAATATTAGCGTATAAGACATTATCATAACTTGCACACGGTAACGTCGTGTAGCTAATAGAATGTGTTGTCTGAAGTAATGACAATAAACAACAATACAGTTTTGCAATAAATAGTAAGTAGGCAGGTACTATATTCATGTAAGTATGAACGGTGTGAGGCTTACAGCAATTTCTTTCGTTGGTTATTACGACAGGACATAAACAACTTCCTTATCTTTAATGGAAACTAACACGAACGCTATGAGGTAGGAGTAATTAAAATATACGAGTATGTACACTCGTTCACTAACAGTACCAGCTGCTAGAGTCGGCTTACCTAGAGAACAAAATAAAAGCGGTTTTCCGAGATTTTACTGCTGTTTTGGTTTTGATTTGCGTTTATATAAATTTTAAATTAATTTGCTAATTTGACCCAAGTTCGTCGGAGCATACTCTATAATTTTGTTGCTTTTCGGGCTAATCTTGGAAACGATGAATCGATTTTGACGAATCATTCTCGCAAAGATAGATAGTTTATTTCTATCTTAATTAAGAAAAGATACCACTTTTACAAGTAAAGGTAACACACCTATTTAACCGAAAAGAAAATTTATCCACCCATTGATTGATTGATTTAATTGATCCACCTGTGTTGTGCCATTACCGAACCTATTCTGTTAAAGATTAGTACCGCGAGAAATGTTTTTCCCAAGGTAACGCAGGCGAACCATAAAATTACTTATGTCAAGCCGTTCTTCCTTATACGATAACTATCTATATTATAATAATATACTATAATAATAACATAAATGATGTAATATGTTATATACACTATTTTATGTACAAATGAATTTGCACATGGATACCACTTTGCTGACATATGCAGTTGTAACATGTAATACCATGTCTTTGCAAGACGCATAAAATGACAGAATAATCTTAATCGGATTGAGGTATACTAGGTAAGGCTGCAAATAAGCTTAGGAAACAAAGAATCTATGTACTACTTGTTCGCTTGAAGTGTGCCAAGGAAGGCGCCAGTCAGTCTCTTCAGTGCAGCTACATAATGTCTAAGAAAATACGTAAAAATGTATATGATTAGTTGGTGGTTCTAGGAACACTGCTACCTCTGTTCAGAACAGGTCACTTAGAGTGTGAGCGATGTAAAGTAATCGCCTATTTGTAATACATACTCGTATTGCTTAAGTCAGTAGCTTACGTCTAAATCACATACAAAAAGATACAAACAATGCTGCTAAGAAATCCACATTTTTTAAAATAAATTTACACTAAATTTTTAACGCGTTTTTACTGTAGCGAAAAATAATAGTTTAAAATTTAAGCACACTCATTATATTGTCGACACTTTATTATCGACAGCCATTGATGTGTTGCTCTTTGAGGCAGGGGATGGAACACAATACACATCTTATCTCGTACCTGAAATTTCGCCAACTATTATACTCGGCGCGGCAGAAATAGGTCGCATAACTTACCCAGCATAAATAGACCTCGGACGAGCATAATACATGTATATGATCCCTTTAATACATGTGGTTCATTTAAAATCAACAAGGGAGCAAGATAAGCTGGAGGAAAAATTAAATCTGCAATTCAGCGAGGAAGTAGCGGTGTAGCGCCACAAATCTCATTTGATTTGCCGCTCGCTTGCAGCTTGCTTTTATCTACTACGTGTTGAGAAATGGGAGCCTTTATTTAGGTTTTACTTTACTTCAAATACATTATCAGCTATGTATTTTATCGTGGAAGATACGTTGAACGATGTTGAATTTAATTAGTAAACGTTTTGTGAAACTTATTTTCTTCCGATTAAATTACAGTTACCAAACTCATGCTGTTTTTTAAAACATAGATTTAGATCTTCCATTAAGTTTACCATTTTGTACTTATTTAGATCTGTGATAGCCAGTGATAGCAATATGTTACTTTATTACTCACACGTTGTGTAGTAACTTGTATCGAAACAACTTAATCAAAGTACAATTGATATCAAGGACCCTCATCTCTGAGCTGGACAATGACAGTCATGATATATGGGAACAGGGTTAAACCAAATCAGAATGACTGACCTTAGTGGAACCGGCGTACACAGGTATACAGCGGCAAAGTGATGTCAGTGAGTCGCGAAATTCATTCATGCGGCACGCCCACGCGCAATTTGCACAACATGGCCACATTAAACCCTAATGAGGAAAGAGTGTAGCCGAAACACATCAACCAGTCCCTGCTGGTACTGTCTAGCGGGGGTAGTTAGCTGCTTTGAAAATACAGGAAATTCTGAAAAAAAGGTTTGAAGAATATAATGTA
Source organism: Epargyreus clarus (assembly GCF_041222505.1). Lineage (NCBI taxonomy): Eukaryota > Metazoa > Arthropoda > Insecta > Lepidoptera > Hesperiidae > Epargyreus > Epargyreus clarus. Next base: position 8,066,198 of record NW_027332214.1, read on the forward strand.
TCTAAAATAGTTTCTCGTAGACTATAAGGAGAAAAAAGAACCTGTAACACAATCACCGTGTTACAGCCCATTGGTAACTATTGGATGAATTAACCCATGATTAAAAGTCCTAGGAAAATTTGGTGTTAGGGCCCTGGTGAAGTAAAAAAAGTAAATACTTTAGAAATATTTCAAGTTACCATTGTAGTTGGGTATGTTTTATTTGTACTAAAACATTTTTACCCAACTGCGGAGGATAAATGTTTTTCGAGCGTATGTATGTCTCATTCTTTGACATGCCTTTCAGCCCAAATAGCTTACCCATTTTAACATTTGATGTGTCGTTTGATTTGCCTAAATTGTGGGAGTAAAATAGGCTATATTTTAAGCGACTATTTTTTTAAATAATATGTAACTGGCAAGTTGAGGAGTTGTATTTTTTATCTGTGAGCGGTGAGGCATAGCGGTGAGGAGAGGCGCGGTGCGCTTTTGAATTTGATGTTTTGTTGTTTTCTTATATTCTCTTTCAGTGTAAAACAAAAGGAAGTAATAAAAATCTTTGTCTGGATTAATAATTGTTTATATTATATTCAGAAGTGGTATAAAGTGCTTACAATGAAGAGAGTAAAGATATAAAAAGGATATTAGCCAGATGAGAGAAAATAAATTATTCCAACTAATGACGGAACATTAAAGTCGTAATTTGTAAGCACCATTATCGATGATGGTGATGATGAGGATGATCGTAGATGATGATGGCGATGATGATGGCAATTTATGAGAAGTACCGGCTGATGAGAAATAGAAGGCCCAGTAGGTGAAGTCGTACCTGAGTAAATGCTTTCGGCGCAATTTATAACATGCTTCAAGTGGGACTCTAAGTAATTTTTCTGATAAAATGAGCAGCAAGAGGAGCAGCATTCATTAACCAGATAAGTATGACGTGTGTTAACAGCTGTTAATACACTTGGGGTAAGGCTTTGATATGCTGGTGAGTTTTATTTTACATTGAATAAGGGAGCTGACTGCTTGCATATGATAATTATTATTAATTAGTAGCTTACGAATTTTGAAGTAAAATGCAGCAGGCGTTACATTGGAGGTTCTTCTGAGGTTACAGATGTCCGGCCTATGGTGACTAACTTCTATAAGCTAACTCGTCAGTCTTATCTAGATTTTTTTATGACAAAAATAGTTGTGTTACTACATGTGTGTACTATGCGTGTTGTGTACTGGATGTATGCCTTGATTTCTTTACTTACACAAGTTTAATAGTCTTTTCTATATGATGTTAGTTGCAGTACTTAAAATAAAACTTGTTGTTAACAATTAATGATGCTGTAATGTATGTTGTAATGTTATAAAGCCCAGGGCGCTCAAGTAACATTATGAGGATGGGCAACGGTGAAAGTCTTTTATACTGTAGTTGTGTTTATTTCTCTACAGGAGCTTCATACAGGGACGTGTGACTTGTAACAGTTGTAACCTTTCAAGATAACCATGATGTGGAGTAGAGTCAGAAGCTTAAAACTCATTTTAAACCCTTGGCAACGAAGACTGGGTTATAGAAGAGGAATTGGAGGTAGCGATGGTGCTGTTGGTGGCACTCTTGGTACTCGCGGTTCCTGAACAACACCACATTATGCATGATTAACGCAAGTTAAGTTTGCTAGAATTTTGTATGGATCTGGTAAATAATCTTCTTTATGATGTATGATTTTACGTGGAGCAGCAGCATATTCTCTATTAATTTAGAAATTTGAGAGAGACATGATACGTTACTGAGACATCTCCAACAAGATATTATAATTCAATCTGAGGTTTGGTTAAAGAGACAATCATAGGTACTTAATATGACTACTTACATTTTGAGTTTTAAGAAATTATTATTTTACACAAATATCTTCATTAATATTATAAAGTGCCTTTGCACTCAGAGACATAAGTAGTGGTAGCCTATTGGTTTGAGATTCGGGTTCTCAATCTGTTCTGAGGTGTGAGGTTCAATCCCGGGTTCAGACCTTTGATTTTTTAAACTTATGGGGTTTTAGAGTTTATTTGCCTTCTATTAACAGTTAAGGAGTTAAATTAAATTGATACTACACATAAAGGACCCTTGAGATTATTAGTTTTAGACGTATACAAGTGTACTTTATGGTCGCTCACTGAGAATAAATCATAGTGTTAGAGTTATAGTGGTTAAATATTATTGTGTGCCTAATGCAGGGTAAGCTTTTTAATAATTGAGGAGTACCGGTTAAGCATTTATGTTATGAGTAGCGCTTATTCAACATTATTGATATAAACTTTTCTGATTGAGCATGGTGGGTTACAGTTGCAGGAGAGCTAGATTACTAAAGAGGAGAGCTAGATTATTAGAGAGGAGAGCTAGATTACTACAGTCATAATGGTTTAATAGGAAAATATTGTTTGTGGACTATTGTACTGTTTCGTTATGGATATAAGTCAACCAATTTGTTTCTGTGTTATTCGATGTGACTTTTCACCTATTTTGCCACCCACAAAAAGGAAATGTCCTTGTGTGTTCTTAATATTCCTAAGTATGAATGTAGGCTATGAGCATAGAAAGTTCTACAGTGGATACCTCCTATAAGTACGCTCACAATGAATTTATAGAAATGTCTAAAGGAAATATTTATGAACAATTTGATGATTATATCGAGTACACGAATGCAGCGAGTAGTGGTACTTCAAATAATAAACTCTGTTATTTAGCTTATAGCTCTTTCGTTCCATGATTGCTGGTTAAGTGTTAGTGGTTGAGTTAGGCTGGTTAAATATAGCGAGAGAATATTGACGAGATATAGAAATAACTGTGTCACGAGTACCTAAACGATATTATTATTTTATTAATTTTGGAATTAAACAGATTTGTACAGGTATTAGATATCAGAGCTAAATAACTTAAGTTATCTCTGTTGGTATTCTGCATGAACAAGAGGAACTGTTGGTCTATTGAGAACCACACCATTCTCGATCCTCGTTTCCGTAAATGCGGTGGTGAGATGAGTATTGTTAGTGCGAAAATGTGATGAGACGCTGAAGTAGTGTTAGTTGTCATATAAAGAAAATATCCTTGTTGCTGCAAACCCTATGTTACTTATCAGAGTTGTAAACATAAGATGAGCCATTATAGCCGACATCGTATGAAATATTTTAATTTATTTGGGGTGTTCAATGAACCATATTAAATCTTTTAGATTTTGATGGATTCGGTTTAAGTTTTAAAAAGTATTTTGTTAATTCATTGAAGAAAGCAAATTTAATTTAGTTTTCTTGTGGTGGGAATTCTAATACACATAGTCTAAAATAGCATTTTTGTAGTCAGGATACCCTTATAGTAGCCAGATAAGGAACACACTTGCTCTCTGAGATTTCTTATTACAGATATCTTTGGCAAATAAAGATTGGGGTGTCGCCTGCTAGATGAAGTGTTGCGCTGGGAGTCGAGTAGAGAATGGATGTGAACAACCTTAAATCAAGCAGGTAGCGCCCTGAGGAGAGTCCTGAGTGGTTGAAAAGTGAATTAATACGGACTAAAGAAAGACGGAGAATAAGATGCTTCACTCGAGTACGAATGAGAGGTCAGAACGCGTCGGAGAAGAGGATACTGACATGCTTGAAAAGTTTTTGTGGCCAAGGACAGTGGAGCCTAGATTGAGTGGTACCTATGCACACTGGGTAGAGAAATAATTTGCGTGGTCAAAGGCTATTTGAAAATATGTAAATCATCAGAAGTAGATCTATCATATGGAAATGGATGGAACTATTACCAGAGCAAAGAGATGAGAAGTAGTAACAGAGGTGAGGTGAGGTGAGGTGAGGCGTCAATTGCGGCGCAATTGTTCCAGGATGGCCGACTGTAACTGGCAAGTTGAGGAGTTGTATTTTTTATCTGTGAGCGGTGAGGCATAGCGGTGAGGAGAGGCGCGGTGCGCTTTTGAATTTGATGTTTTGTTGTTTTCTTATATTCTCTTTCAGTGTAAAACAAAAGGAAGTAATAAAAATCTTTGTCTGGATTAATAATTGTTTATATTATAAATATTTTTCAATCTTTTCAATTACATCATACCTACTTATTTATATGGCAACACAACGTTTGCGGGTCAGTTAGTATTGATGTAAATAAATCCATTGCTCTATTGCAAACAACACAGAAGAGCGTCATAAGAAAATCATCACTATCATAATACTCCTGTTACCTATTACTCAAGCCAATCAGGCAATTTGTCAGAAAGAAATACGTTTGCAATTACTTCAAGAATCATAAGCAAAATGATTTACGTTTAGCTTATGTTGCATATTATGATGTTTATGTTTTGGTATGGTTGGTGGTTGGATACTACAATTATTTAAGCAGCGTAATTATGTTCTATAAAATTAGGTGTATTAAGGGAGACATACTCTTCAGAGGGATTCCAGCTTAGTCCTTAGGCCACACATACGAGGCTAGGTAGGGATGTAATCTTATATTATGAGGTTAATTGCAAATGTGCATGGGCGGCAGTAGCCACTTACCATCAGGCGGACTTCATGCTCGTCTGCTTTTCGTGTGTTATAAAAAAATATGTCATTTATTGTTAACTACATTCCTTCAAACTGGTACGTATTTGGTGTAAATTACTTCAATCCTTTCTTTTCATTTGTCTTTTATTGTTCAGAAAAAAGAAGACAATATTTTTCTAAGATAAGATTTATTGTCTCATCTATCATTGGCGCATCCATTAGTGAATTTAAATCTGGTCGTTGAACTGGCAGAAGAGGAGACGGGAACGGATGTCGGGTGCGTCCAGCTACTGGTCTACACCGCCTCGAGCCGCCCGCTCCGCTGCCGGCCGGTGGATTATAGTCATTTTGGACACTGCTATGAGATGATCTCAATTTAGATATGCTTCAAAGATTGCGCTTAAAATTTATGATCCTCTGAAATTTTCTTGTCTTAACTTATAGTCTTAATTTGGACACACTCTACATTAAGTTTAACATAAACTCATATTTCTGAATTTTTCAAAAGTCGCACTTTGATTCTTTTTTCTATGATTTTTGAATGGAATCATCTATTCTGTAAGTAAGGGAATTACACACATTTTTATTCTTTTTCTCTTTCATCACGCGTCTTCACATACAAATCAGCAATTAGAATTTGCAAACAATCCAACAAAAGCTTCTGTTTTCATGATATGAAAATATTTTCAGCTCCCGGTTCTATTTGTTTTTGTTGCCTACTTATTTTTTATAACAGAGGCACTCGACCTCCTTTCTCTGGGAACCGCATGTGGCTTTGTTACACTGTGAGAGCCGTAATTTGCCTGCAATTAATGTATTAATAGACCAGGTACCCAACTCCCATTCTGCATTCTATTGTACATTTTTCATTATCGTTATTAGAGAACTTTGTCAAAGGCACACTTTAAATCCTTTTTATGAATATAAATTGTAAAGGAAAATTAATTTCACATGTTACTAACATAAGCTTATTCTATAATTACCACATTATGTCATTGTAGTGTACAACATTGAATATTCTAATAAAGCTTTTTTGGCATTAGAATTATGTCCCCGAATCTAGTCATCAGCCCACTCAACTGTATCTCCCTTGTAATTACGTAATGGGAAACCAATGTAAGTTATGCTAACATAAACTTTAAACAGTTGTTACCGTATCTGGCAGCTTTCAAAATTAAAATTAATGAATCTGCCCTAATTACTGGCGTCAGGCATGATAAGCGTTTCATTATGTAGCTCCTCGGAGAAATCGATTTAGATGCCTGCACAATCCTAGACTACTCGTGGCGTGCCTCATTATACCGGAGCGTCCGTTCCCACGACTCCTGTATTTTATTTCATGTACCTAAAGTTTTTCTCACACAATACCTTTGCGACAAACCGTCAAACTCATAATTGAATTATGTGGAGCACGGCAATTCTCGCGTGCACTTAACGTCGGTTGATTCACGGCTAGATTTACGTATCGCGAAATACCCTGGATTCCATTTAGCGTGACACCTGACCCTGTTCCACATACTGGATAATCTCTACTAGCAGTGGAAATAGAAGAACTGCCAATATAAATGGTTCTGCACGCTGTATTGAACTATGCCGACGTAATATTGCTGATCACGGTAGACGTGTTTCATATAATTGCGGTTTTAGCTCTTACCATCAATATTTATGTATCTCATATTATACGAGTATATCATACCTACTCGCGGAGTATAAACGTGTTGTATTTTATTGTGACTAATGTTTTAATGTTGATACGAGTAGCGTTAACGTTTAATTTTAGACAAACTATATTTGTACCTTATAATTCTTAAAAGTTTGCATGTTAAATGTACATTACAAGTAGGCGCCAAAGGCTTTTCTAAAAGTCTATATTTATATTTTTTTTATTAAAAAGTAGATTTATTAAATGTACGCCAACGAAAAAATAAAATAAACAATCCACAATCTCCTTTAACCTCAACCACACCTAGCCTCTTATTTTCTCTCTCATCTCTTTTCTCTTCCTATCCAGTCTAGTCCACCTGGACTGTATGCTCTTTTGCTTCTCTTATAGAAAATGTAGTTCAAGAGCTGTACATACTTTCTTTTCAATATCAAATAAACTTTGTGTGGTTGCGCAGGTTAGAAAAAAGAAAACTACGATATGAGTCGTAAACCACAAATAATTGAAACGCGAAGCAGTGGACTGGTTCAATGGTTACAGTATTAAGCACGTCATGCGTAATGCGGTTTAGGTTATTCTATTTGTAAGTATGAAAGGGACCTTTCAGGAACTCGCTAAACTAATCTGCTTTGAAGGCTATATTTCAAACCCACTGGGTTCTCAAATTTCACCCAGTTGTGGGTATTCCATTTCGTACGTGTCGGGAATTTAACACGCTTTAAAAAGCTTTACATGTCGTCGTTATATAACATCATGTACAATTCGTTCCCATTCACTTTTCGAAAGATGTACAGTGTACACTTTATCCCAATTTGTTATACTAGGCAGATATTTTCTTATATATCATCCAAGGCTTTTAAACGTATGTAAAATAAATAGTATGGTTATGGGTATTAAATTTGAATGTGATTCTTAATTCGTTATATGTACGAGTACATTATACAATAGATATGGCACTCAAAATACGTCTGGATAAATTTTAATATTTATTTTAACACTAGTTTCTCATGTGAGTCTTTGTGATTGGGTAGTGTAAAATAAATAATTTTTGTATTATATCATATTATTCACGACACTTTCAACTTAGAAAACCTTATCACGGAAAGTTTTGTTCGGAAAGAACTTTCAGATTATTACGCACTTCAAATTATAAAATCATCATGTTAATGATGGGGTTGACCTAGTTTATCGGACTTTAAATTTTCGTAACCCTATTAAATTCATCAAATTTGAGAAAGTCAAAATTAGCTAAAAACGTAAATTTAAATAGGACTGTTAGTTTACACATGATGAGTGTTCAAACCAAACGTGTTTAGTTCTATTGATTTGATATACTAAATCTTGGAGACGTGTGCAATTTTTAGAATGTTTCAACGAACTATAAATCTTATCTGCCGGTACATATTCTAATAAACTTCCTTCATCTTCACCTTCGGTCTGTACATGAAAAGCGAGTGAATCAACAGTATCGGCGTAGCAACGGCCGTGACGCTCAATGTTTATATTCGCTCATATTCTGTTTACTCTATAATAATTTCATTGACTGAAATGTTTTACGGAACGCCAGCTCCGTGTAAATTGTACATGTGTATACAACTAACTTATGCTAGCGACGTCGTATGCGCGGTTGTCAACATTTGGCACTGCAGTGGGTAATTGGTGACTGCTCAGCCATGCGTTATTTCTTACAAAATAAAACCATATTTCGTATTGTCTGAACATAATATAATTTTAACTAGTCGGTCACCAGCGTTATCAGTTATATTTTATGTTTATAACATCTCTACCTCTAGTGCGTAAGTTGTTCAAAATTGATTACTTTCTTAATATGGATATACGTGACAAGGTAGTTTTTTAGTTATATCTCCGACTCTGGTTATGGTTTTGCTATAAACATTCACCATAAGCTTTTAAACAAAAAACTCATTAAAATCTGATAATCATTTCTGCGTGATAACAGACAAACAACAGCTTTACAATAATATAGATAAGATTTGAAGCAGCGTAGAGGATTGCTCTGTCGACGTTATGCGCACGCCCGAAACGGCAAACGATCGGCAAATTTTTCCATGCAAGGCAACAGATTTTTCCTTTTGCCTCTACCGCTGGGGCCTAATTCAATTCAATGTGAGGCTTTCAGACTTACTTTCCTTCATTTGGGTTGTTTTGTATCTGATTTATTTTAAAGCTTCTGATTACTCCATGCCGTTTCATGAGGAACAAAGAAAGTGCGATATTTCCAAATGGAATATACATTTAAGTCATCTGTTATTTTTTCGGCAAAGTTTTCTTAAATTGTAGTAACGTTTCACTGTTTATTTCAATAGTTTATTACGTTCTATTGAGATTGGGAAAATTAATATAAAATTCATTCGTCTATAAAATAAGGCGGCGATATCTAACTTTATTAAAGGCCATTAGGCACTTTATTAAAATCAGAAATAAATTTAAAATTGATTCTACATATTTCTTAAAGCACAATAAAATGAAATTTATTTCTACGGTAAATTCTAAACAGCGTGCAATTGTAAATGTATCACATTTCAGAAACTACACAACATATTTTATTCAAACCAATTTTCGTTGAAAGTATTGTTTAAGTTCCACGTCAAGACGGGGAGAAACACTCAGCAAAATGGCTGGGACATACGGGCAGATAGTCTGAATGAAATTTTAGATTCATTTATCGTTTAGATAGGGAAGTCCAAAAATTATTCCAAATTCTTGCAATTGCTTTAACATCATATCAAATGTTCGATAGTCTAAATCGTTATACTCACCGCTATTCAATTTCATTCTGTTGTTGAAACAACCTTCCCTTAGTAGAATACCGTTCCTCTACTCTGCAAGGCAAATCTAATATAGGAAATTGACTCGCCTCGGTGGTTTATTCACTCTGACCTCGCCGCGACTTGGATCGAGGTGAGGTAAAACTATTATCCCCCGTTTGATTGCGTTAACCTATGAACAGGTTCAGTGGAGAAACTTCGTGTTGTCATAGGCATTAGCTCTGAAACTTGGATAGCATTCCGAGAAGCTCATTAATGGGAAACGCTTTTGACTTAGGTATTTGCTGATCGGATCGTTAATAGGAAATGTACGGAACGATATATTTGTTACTTTATTCGCAATTTCAAATTGGTCCGTATTTTATTCTTCGCACTCTAGACTCCCTCTTAAATTACTTGATATATGGGGCGGAACGTGATATATAGTAAATTGGTACGGAGACTGCAAAGCTTACACTCTGTATCTTCTATGAAGCGGTTTGAGGAGGCCCTCCTTAACCCAGAAATCAACACTAGTGTTATTGGAAAAATCTGATTCATTAATATTACGACGAACGAAATATAATTATGTATGTATCTAAGTACTGAAAATCCAGCAAATTTAGTTTCCATTTTAACTTCTATTCACTAAAACTCGAATTCAACAAATACCTATTTTAAAAGCAATCACTTTCCCAAAAACAATTAGCTTTGCTGAATAAATTGAAAGACACTTGATTACTACAATTCGAAAGAACCTTATTTAAAAAAGGGTCGTTCGGAGCAACTTCAATTCAATTTAAAGTCCGGAAAGAGTGCTGGCTATCTTTAAACTATCTCACGTAATAACATCATTAATCTCTTTAATGACAACACGGTCGAGCGGCTCCAAAACTAAATGGACTCTATAATATTGGAAAGTGGTTCAGGGTACGTGTAGCGCACCTGAAACGCAAAGGCTATCTCTAAGCCCACTCTAGACTCTATTGGCCATTTGAAGAAATAAACTTCCAGCTTAACGACACACTCAAGTAAATAAATTTGATTTATGCGGCTATTTTGGCTCTAAACATGTACGACGAGGGGTAGTCTAATCTCTCAATATAGAACTACTTTTACAACTTTAACTCCCCCTAGCGCCTCTTCAAACATAAGGTGTTTTGGCAATCATGATTCAACTACTTACATTACTTATAGCAAATACAAATCTCTTTGCCTTTCCCTCGTCCTTTTTTCCGCATTTTGATAGAGAGTTTGTTGTTCTTGTTATAACTTTTTCTGATTACATATGGATTTGGAGTTCACAGTTTTTCCTCTATCAGTATCCATTGACCTAGTAACACACGGTGCCCATTATTTTGGCACAAGTTTGTCGTCAAATAAATACAGGTGCTCAACTTGTGCGAATAATTCAAGTGAATTGATCGTGGGCTATTTCAGGAAAACCATGTTTTGAACTGAACATATCGTTTCAAGTTATTACATTATTAAACTGTGTAATCCGATGTGTGCCTGTAATCGTTTGTTTCTGCTAAAGATTTAAGGTGGCTACTGCAGCTAATACAATCGACATCTTATATTAAATAAAAGATCGTCCTAGTCCATACTCCATATTTATAGACCTTAATCTGGTGGACATATAATATTTTCTTTGTCATACCCAATATATATAATATATATTTTCTTTGTTCAAGTTAACGCCTTATGAATCATAATCTTTTCTATACAGTGGAAGTGAAACCTAATCTTTGTAGTCCTAGCTGCGAGGGTTAGAACGACCTCTTCAGCAGAGAACACAGCAGTGGAATCATTATCTATTATATATTCTGCGCCGTTACATTCTACTTAAATTAATGTGATGGCGGTACTTCTGCACTTTAACTCTACTGAAAGTGATTTTTTTATATAATTGGAGCAGTAATCGAGCTTACAGTCCATCTGATGATAAGATGTCCATGGGCATCTGAAACCAACTCTGCATAGAATAGATTCTATCTGAAGACTACACTACAGTCGCTACACGTTGCCTGTCCTGAGTTTTGCTGAGGGCGTTGCAAAATGGATGTGGTAGCGGTACCGGCCCTAGTCACGCTGGCTCTACTTCTCATAGAAGTTAAAAGAAATAAGAGCTTTGCTAAGGGATAAAGAAGTTCAACCGATTATCATGCAACGATATAATGCTTTGACGTGTACATGCACCATACTTCCAAACAACGGTTTTCTTTTAAGGTGTTCCTGTAAATTGGAATTGTAAACGGTACACTTTGCAATAAGTATTGTAGTTTTATGGGCACGTTTTGGCACCGCGTTTGTTCGCCGGCACGTCACGATGCTACGTTTACCTTCTATTTCTACGCGGTACTCGGGTTATTTCTGATATGGGTACCTACGCGAAATGCGGTCTAGCCATATTTACCTATATCTAGGTATGTATATGTGTGGCTCTTGGAGTATATTGAATATTTACTACTTAGGTTTCGATTGATCTGTTCTCGGAAATCGAATCAAATAAATTTAACAGGTACATATTATATACATACTTACGTTATACGCATACATATCAATGTCTACGTACCTACGTTATATTACGTACGTACATCCTTATAGGTATTTTAAAAGATATAGAACTTGAAACCTAACTGGATTAAATTAGGCATGTTTATATAAACAACCAAATGGTTTACTAGATTACCGTGAATGAATAAACATTAATTGGATAGCAATCAAATAATTAAGTTGAAAATACTACATAATACCGCTACCGGGGTGTAAAGAAATGAAGTCATTAACAACGTAAGTTTGTTCCCATTTATGAAAAGTTTAAGTAGAGTTGAAACTACTTGCACGGGAAACTTGGGCGCTGCCCCTTGGCTCATTGCGCAACCTCGGGCCACTTTTACATCTCGAAGAGACTTATTATAAAGTTCGATCCACGGATTAGTCTTTATGAAGTTATTGTAAGGTAAGTCTATTAACGGGAAATACGGATCGATTTTATGAATAATAGTTATCACCGGTGGAGTGAACCTGATGTTGAGTATAGTTTTAGCATCGCTTATATAACTTTTTCTATTCGAAATCATTTACATCACAGACATAGAGCGTGCCAGACCAGACGCGAACCGTGGTAGGCAAAACAGTTTTTTTCGTAAAGTATATCGTTTATTTAATATCTATCGAAGTACAGCCGCGCAGACTCTGGTTGTGCCTGTCAAAATGTTATATAGAAAAATATGGTTTTGCAAGAATATTCTATCACGATAAAAAGGACTTAATCTCTATATGCTTCGTCCTACTTCGTAATGGTTTTTGTCTCCCTGCGCATCTCTGCAGAAGATGATAAAACTTAGATGGTAAACTTTTCTGTTCCCTTTCAAACAGATCCATAACATCTATTTCTATCTTATATCTGAAATACTACTGCTGTCTTCCACTTCGATGATTCTCCTAAATTGGTAATATTCTCCAAGCACAAGATACATGCGATCGTCTTCAAATTTAAATCAGTTGACTATTTGTAATATATAAAGAAAAGATTCACTATTCGCGAAATAATTTCATTAAAGGAGAAAAAGGTGCGCGAATAAAATATTCAATTACCCAATAAAGTTTGTCATCGGTCTGTAGCTCGGATGTAAAAAGTTGGTGAACTCCATTCAGTTTAAATGCAAATGTACAGAATTCGGATGGGCGCTCCGAGAAAGCTTTTGTTTCACTATTTGAATATATTACAATAAAGGTGCATTGTATTTACGAAGCTACGAAATGTGAAAGGAAAGATGAATTTAAAAATAAATTTACGTACTTCCGTGACGTAATGATTCATTCGGGATGCAGAGTACGGAGCTGCGAGCAAAGCTCTGAAGCCTTGTCTCTCCGCCATAATATTTGTGCCTCCGCTCTAGTGCTCCTCTTGACTCGAAACGCCTCATTACGGGTTTTCAGCGCACTTTTAAAATATGAGTCATTCGGGATTTACAGCTGACCGCTGATTTATCACGTCCCCTCCCCACATCGACAACGAACACTGAATATTTTATGTATGATCACGATCCCTCGTCAATTTTAATAGACGCCCAGCTTTCATTCTGCCCTTTTTAAAACGAGTGCCCTAGATTGCCCAGCTAAGTATTTAACTTTAATTAAAATATTTTTATACTGCACAATTAATAACCCTGATAAAGTATCGTATGGAGCATATTTATATGTTCTTATGTGAAGATAATGTTAATTTCAGACTAGGATTTTCACCCTAATAACCCAAAAACAATAAAAACTTGAATCGCTGCGGCGGCTGCCTTATCTAAGCCTCGCCTCACTCAATCCTCCATCTTATTTTCAAGAAATTCTTTAAATAGATATGGATATACTTAATGCTCTTACGTAACATCACTGGCAGACTCGAGCTAGATAAGAGCTAGACAGCGGACGTTGCGCCTGCTCGAGAACAGATGGGGTGGGTCGCCTACTTTTCGTGTAAGCGGAGTAATGACAGCCGGGAATGGGTCTATTGATGGGCTTAAAACAACAACTGATGTAGTTTTCATTCCGAATAGTTCACAGTTTGGAAGGTTATTCATAAAATAAATTAATGTCGATGGGCCAGTGTGCGAGACGCGTTAGGTAACCGGCGGCGCGGCGGCGCAAGCAAGAGGGCGAACGGCGCGCGCCGGCTCCGCTATTGATCGCGGGGAATGACGCCCGGGGTGACCCAAATAGAGCCTCCACACACCCCCGGCCTCTACCCAAGTGTCCCCGCCGCCCCGCCTCGCCGCCGACCGCTTCACGACGAATTTTCATATCAGCCGGTGTTCCAAGGCAAAGGAATGGCCCGTTGCCCCGTCGCTGATACTAATGCCCTTACATAATACATCATGAACGCCTTGTTAAATTATTGTCGCTTAAAATCTCTTTGTCCTCCCCGTTTTGACATCTGCCACATATAATTTGAACGCTCTCTCAACTTTCCCCAAGACCGTTCTAACGGCCGTTAAAGTTTCCACTGGAAAGTTTCGTCTAAATATATCTAAAATATTGAAAATCGAATTTATCGACTTACCAATGATGCTTTAAGTTATTTGCTTAAATATGAGCATATATTTGTGAGAAAGTAAAATTTCAATATGGTTCAAAATTTTAAAATGAAATGGGTACGGCAGGTCGCGCAGTAACTGACCTATGCCTGGGAAATTCCCGGGTCAAACCGGTGCATGCGTAGTCGTTAGAATTCAGGGTAATGCATTGTACTGATATTGATTGGCAAGTTTCCTTGGGCCTTGTTGGTAAGCGCACGAAGCGCTAAATTATTAAGGGGCGCTCTTCTACTATGGGGTATATTCTATGTAATTACTATTGTTGTAGATAGCTAGACAAATCGTTGCCTAGGTGAAATATTACACAACACATTTAGGTTAGGTAACAATAAATATCCTGACGATGTCCACTTGAAGATTACGTTATTGGATATGAAGAATGTAGGTATTATGAGTTTCGATTTTTATCAGGGGTTAAACGTGGTAAGATAGTGCTGCAAATAGGTAAATTGTAACGTGATAAATTTTCCTAGTATTCTCGGCAATGATTCTAGTGAAACAATGAAGAGAAAAATCCTTTTGTTTCGCGTTCCACTCCAGACCCGGTAAAATGAAAATACGTGCACGGGCGGGGCACGGCGGACGCTGGAATTGAAAAGCGTGCAACTTCACGCTTTATTTGCACCGGGGAAGCGTATTAGGTGCAAGATTGCGTGAGCAGCTTTACTAACCTACTTACAATAATATAAAATGATAACGTTTTATGCCGGCGAGTGCTGCTCGGTACCGTCGGGGATGATTATGCTTGAAAGAGGGCTGCACTTAGCGGTGAAAGCGGTGACGCATCGGAAAATCCTGATATTTGTACGTGACTTCACCGGGTTTTCCTTTTTCATCCTTTCCTACGTATGTGGAATAGTATACGCAGTTTTAGGGTTAACGAGTTTGCTAAAAGCTAGCCAGCGGATAGCAACTATATATCTAGTACCTACGTCTGTGTGCTGACGTGTAATTACGTGGCCTGAACAACGTCAAGTACCGGAAATTAATATCTGACAGGTGGCGCCCCCGAGGGCAGAGGAAATGTATACAACCGCAGCGACGTCTTGCGATTATAATCGTATGGCACATTTCGATATTATTCTGATAAGTATTTTTGGATAATTATTAATACATTTTTCCTATGTATAGGATGTCTCAAAAAAATAGGACACCTATATAAAGGAAGTTGTCATTTTCAGAAAATTATCAAAACCGTTTGAAATATAATCCCCGAAGGTGCCCAATATTAAATCAAATGTCAAAGATAGAACGAAAAAGGAAATATTATATTTATTCCAGTATCAGATTGTACTCGTACTAATACTAAATTACCTTAAATGAATGACTGATGAGTAAAAATCATTCATTTCCATTTATGAAACCAGTTATGAATTCTACAAGTTGTTTCAATTAGGACTGTGTTGAATTAGACGAAACTCCCCTTCCATTTATTTTCCGAATCACAATTAAGTCCTGAAAGTGTTATTCTCGAGATATTATTCATCGTGCCTGCCCTCAATACGAAATTAAATCGAATCGATCATTCCTTACTTATTTAGATGTACAAATGTGGCGCATAGTGCTCGATGGGTAATTTACTTTATCGATTCGTTAAAAATAGGTTGAATGCAACGTTGTTCTTCGGTGCAAAGTTTTCACACGCTCTACAATCGAACGACTTTATTTCATGAATTTCAAATTACTTGGTTGGTTCGATCAATACTTTGAAATTGACGAAACTAGGTATATGATATATTGGAACTGTTTTGTTTTCTTTGTTATCTATAAGTTTTAGGGCATTTTCAAATTGATAGTTAGTATTTTTGTTATACAACTATAGGATCGAAACACATCTCCACTGAGAAAAATCCGCTAGAATCCAGCAGATTTATTTGATTCAGAAGAAGTTTTCCGAAGAGCCGATTTGACGATCATCATATATTTTGTTTTCATAGATCATATGAGCAGTATTTTCGATGTGCAGCAGTAAATCTAGGTGGAGGTTAAATTCTATGGTGATGTTTGCGGATTATTTGGTCAGGAATCGCGGTCACGTCGGGAGGACGTTGCGTTGGCAATAAAACATGTACGTCTACAATTTATTTATGTACGTTGGTTATGACATTATCATAATGCGAATGTAATAAAATGATCGCAAATATATTCACTAACCATAAAATTATTTTACGGTCTACCCTGAACTTATACGGTGATGCTAAACGTTTTTTTTTTTTAATATTTCAGCCTGGTTTTAATGTGTAACTCGCCTTCGTAAGCCGGAAATAGTATCTAGAGCATCTTTATTTCGTTAATTACTTTATATTTAATGTCCACATAAAGTGTGATTTGGTGATTTCTCAGAAGTGTCTGTAAATACTTTATATTAGGGTTGGGCGCGCCGCCGCCGGCCTTCCGTCCACCTTAGCGCGCCGCCCTAAGGACAAATGTCTCGTAAAAATTTATTAACCCCATCGGCGTGAAAATGATTATGGGACAAGGGTACATAAAAAGTGTTCTATATGCGTTAAGTTCGCTGCGTATGTTCCAAAATCGTAAGTCGTTGTTATCTAAGGGCCGCCGTGACGATATTTGAATCAGATAAAGATTGGAAAAGATAGGAGGGTGCGTGGACGGAAACGTTGGCGATCGGAGGTTGTCATCGGTGCCGGTTGTGGAAGGTTACGCGAGGGGCGGGCGCGGCGGCGGCGACGGCGGCGCGCGGAGGGCGCCGTGCGCAGCGAGATGCGCGCGACGGTGGCAGCGGCGGCGCTGGCGTCGTGACGCAGTGTGACGTCAGTGCGCCGTCGACTCGATACGCGCCGGCCCCATCGTCAGTCGCCGCCCGAGCCAGGCCGCCGAACGTCGCGCAGTCGCGCCTCCTCCACCCGTGCACTCTCATACCGGGTTTTAGTTTCGTACCACGATGACATAGCCCCAGTGCCGTGCGACGGGACGACGTGAAAGCGCACATATTTTTAAGTTTTTTCATTGGAACGAGGAAACCGTAACGGTCACCGTTGTTGCAGAACTAGCTACGACCTACCCCGCTCAGTCGAGGATCAGAGACGAGACCGAGAGGCGGTTCACACTTTTAATCCGCCTTTCCGATAAAGACTAGCGAAAATGGGCGAGGTGAGTGCAGTGTCGCTTGCTGTAGTGCTTGTATTAGGCCTTTGTAATAGCGAGCCCTATAGGGCGGTTCGGTGCCTTCGTGAAGATGTGAGTGCATGCCTTGATAGTGCGGAAGGAGTCATCGGAAGTCGAATTCGTCGAAAATCCTCCTAGCCAGCCTCCTTTGTGAAGTGCCTGCAGCCCTTCCAGCATGTCTCCAGTATCGTCTCAAAGGAATCCATTAGCACGTTTTACAGCCTTTGTTCTACTATCACTCTTAGTGCTCAAGTAGCCTGCGCACTCATTATTCTCAACTGAAACAGCTTGTTTTACATCTTTTACTTCTTTAGTATTCTCGTTTGAGTTTTTTTTTATTTTTTTGTCGTTTTTCATTATTTCCGATTCGAGATGCTCTTAATATACATAGCAGTTGTAGTGTTTAAGTGTACTAGTTGTAGTTGTTTTATGTGTGTAATTGACAAGGAGCAGAAAGGGAGCAATGTGTCGGAGACGGCGCCGGCTGGTTGCGTAACGGCTCGTATCGATCCGTGCGGAGTGAGACACTCCGCTCTGTGGTCTCATGTGCCGCTGAAACACTTCCTAAACACTCCAATTAGAAAGACACCTTAATTAAAACTAATCAAGCAGCTTTTAAACCGAACTATCGGATTCAATTTAAATTTTCGAAATCTAACGTGCTCCAGTTTCTCATACAAAGAAGTGATTTCGATAAAGAAAGATAGGGCGCTCCTCTTATTGATCAAGTGTTGTCAAGTATATGACTTTACTCTTTCAGAACTGAAGTACATTTTATATTCATTGGAATAATTTAACTTTATCAAAAAGCTGGCGCTTATACTATGAAACTTAAATCCTCGTTAATACTACATTTGTGTTTTTTAAATAATAAAACTCAAAACCAAATTCCCGGAAATCAAATCCCATTAAAATAGAAAATCTAACTACCCTAGTATTCAGTCATTGAACATAATGATACGGAAGATTCCATAGTCGTTTAGTAGGATGATTGGTTTCGGCCGGGCATTAGAATAAGTGTTCTCCTTCCAAGGTGTCCTGAAGGAAGTGGCTAAACAGGTTGCCGGGAGGCGGCCGTGCTTCGGACACGAGAACTATAGCACCGAAGGTTTATTAGAAAATTGCCTCGTCATTATGTCATTTAAATCGCATAGAGTGCCGTCGCTCTATTGGAGTATTTCCTTTATCCTTTATGACGATAGCGCGCACGCATCAATTAGGCTGCTAGACGTGGTCCTTGAGATTAAAAATTCGAAAATCCTCGAAATATGTTACGTAAGGGTTAACGGGCATATAAAAAATTAAGTCAATCTCAATTTTTTTTCATCAAACGTCACTTAATAGGATTCATAAAACCATAACTAAAAAATAAATGTAATATAAATACGAAAATAGAGTAAAGTATAAAAAGGTTGTATAATAGTTTTGTGAACAATGCATACTTATGTAAGTAGTCCTTTGTCGAGGTTGATAGTATCCATTGCTATAAACCATGCGAATGCATATGCGATTTTCCTAAAGTGATGTCATTGGTTCTAAGTAATTGCCGAAGTCCATTGTAGTATTACAACCCTCATGAATATATGCAATTTGTTCACACGATCGCATGGGCACCACTTACATTGATTGAAACACACGTGCTCATATTTTTTCGAAAATATATATATATATATATATAGTTATACATTGAAACGTATTACATATATTTTTTACTGATGCACTATCAGTTAATCAAGACATTTTATTAACTTTAGGTTTTTTTCCCATAGCGGACAGTGTCTTTTATATGTTAGGAAATTGTATAACAAATTTAATAATTTAAACAAAGTTTTGAATTAAAAGCAGCTTTATATTTAATGGTAAATTAAGAATACATTTATGCGATGGTAAGAAAGGCAAAACTACATTCATTGCGTAAGTTACACAATCTTTTCAAACAAAAATGGCTGCTTAGGTACAATGGGAGGACCACGCCCAGTTTTAGTGTCCTAAATCTAAACATCATTGAAACCAGCCAAGGGTCTGCTAATTGTATGCTGATCTCTGCGATGCTAACATTGACCGAAGAGGAATCGAGGTTAGAGCAATCGACGTAACCGCCGGTTATCCCTGCCTGTTCAATTGTTCCGCATCATGTGATGGGATAGATCGGGAATTAAGTGAACATTTGCTAACTTGTTACGTAGTAATTAAAAGTTCATGTGTGTTTAACGATTTTGTCTATAATCAAATTTAATCATCATCATCTTTGAAAATCACGATTTCAAAATGCCAAAATAATGCGCGTTAGGCACAATTTTGTTTATCAGTTTCAAGATTCTTTAAAGTTAATATTTTTCTTTTATATTAAATGCGCCGTCATTCGAGATTTCTTCCTTAGATTTGCGTTCAACGCGGCTAAGTAAAAATATTCAGTCCAAATTTTTTTTTTTTAAAACATCGGCATGTATTTACAATATAGGTATAACTGTTTCTGTGTATAAGACAATAGGCGGAAAAATTCAAATGTTTAATAAACGATAGTGTATTAAGATAAAGACAGAGCCGTTAAAACTACTTTTAAAGTGGCAAATGCAAAGTAAAATAAAGTAGTAAAATACGCCTATAAAAATAAATTTTAAAAGGCCAACTTTGACGTTCAAGTAGATAACTTTACAGTTTCATTACATTTCTATACATTTATATTTTTATTACTTATGCATTAGGTGAAAAAATCCTTTACTTTGTTTTTTTTTTGGGTTCTCTACCGTATCCATAGATATATCTCTGTACGAATCAAAACTAGTGCTTGCATGAGATGTAAACTTAAAAAGAAAAGTCCTCTCAAATTTATTAGGATATTAGTTTATTACAAGAGCATTGGAATATTAATGGAATAGGAAAAATGTACAATAATCAATTAGTGTTCAAAATAACATTATGATAACGTGTTTGAAACACACTTTGGTAGTTAGGTAATATTATAATTTAAGAGTTAATGATGACAAGGTAAATATATAAAATAAAACTATAGTTTCCCTAATTCATCAAATTACCAAAATTAGTAAAAAATAATTGAGTATATAAAATTATAAAATAAATATGGTCTACTAGCATTACAAAAGCTGCAATTTAAAAATTACGTCCGCTCTTACTATTCGTATTTTCTCTAGTCCATTCAGATATTGAATTGAAATGAAGGGCGAGCATCTAATAATAAGTCACACCGTCAAAGAATCATGACCAATGCTATAGTCGTCCACAGAATTAGACTACATGACTTGGAGGACAGTAAGGAATTCTAAAACGAGTTCCATGTTTCTTAGTAATTATATTTAAAGTAATTTGCATTATGTAATGTCCAGAAAGGCCTCATCTCCCTTTTTGTTAATAAAATGTATTTATGGTTTCGGTATTAATTAAAAATGTAGGTTGTAATTTACATAAAATGTTTTGTTCTATTTTTTTTGTTATGGATAATTTTGATATCGTCAATGTTTGAAGTATTTGTAACTATTCGTAAATACACCTTTCGTTACAATTTTGTTAATTAAATAATCGGGATAAATCAATTGACATGTGCGAAATATTAATTGTACATTTGATTTGCTACTACTGGCAGTAAGGGAATCAAAGTTTTGTGAGATATTGATATAAAAAAGTATCTGTATAAATTCTAAATCATTATCTATAAAATACTTCATTTATTACGATATAGTAAAATTTGTTTATTGTGTATAACTGCAGCGTTCGGTAAAAAGAAATGCTGATACGTTCTGCACCGATTTAATTATTTAATGCTGTAAACAATTGCCATTACGTTTTTAATTTCACGCTACTTGTAGTCACCTTTACTTTATCACCATATTTAAATAACAATAAAATACTAATTTATAAAAACAAATTCGTGTTCAGATAACATTTAAACAACATTGATGGGATACATGACCGCGTATCGCAAAAGAGTTCAACAACACATGATAAAAATGCGCTTTAAAATTCCCCGCATTCTGGATGTCATAAAATATTACGAACAAGCGTGGGTACAATAATTCGTTTGAAGATTTTTATTATAAAATATTGAACAAGATCTCTGTTATTAAGTAAATGTAGAGTATATGGAGCATGACGTCTACCATTGATTCTAACTTTATGAGAAAAAAATAGGATTTTCGCATTCTAGTACACTATAAAGAATCCGTTGAAAATTACCTACTATTTTAAAACCAAGACTGGCTACTTCTTGATAAAGATTGAAGCATTTTGTGAACGAATGAGAATTCGTTTAGAAGCTAAACACCAAATCGGGTTATGAATGCAATAATTTTGTCGCCTATAAATTTCTCTGTGCTAAGTGCCAATAAAGGTATAGGAACAAGTATAACGTGGGCATATCAACAAAGGCACGTGCAGCGAACTTCTAATAATATTTTGGCAGCGCTTGCACCTAATTGCCCGACGAGATACACGCAACAGTTTCGCGACGCGGCGTTCGTTAAAAATAATTGTCTCATTCACATGTCACGAAACTACTACGATAGTAACCACAAATTTTCGGTATAAAGCAGTTCTGCGGCCGTGGCAATGAATCGGCAATTGCTAATATGTGGAACAAGTCCAGTTTATCTTGATTCAATTATCTAATTTTTTATTGTCTCCGTTTGATTGCAACTATGTCTCCGAGTTGGCAGAATCGTCTCAAACTCGATTTCAATTGAAGCAAATTCTATAGTTACTTTGTAACAAACAATGTTTTTCAAAGAAGATACAATAAAAGACCGCTCCGTGCTTATAACGAATTGTATCCCTTTCTTCTCGCACCCTTCCATCTAAGTTTAAATTGAATACTGTTCGAGTAGCACAAATGGTAAGTTTCGGTCTCGTTAGAACCAGTTTCAATTTTCTACCAGATTCCTGTTTAACCTTTATAGAGATTATAGAATGCGGTCGACGGGGTCTGGGGGTGGCAACCTTGTCTTTTAGCTATTTATGTCGAGGGTAGCGAGAGGCAAGTGGGGGTTGGGCCGCAGTGCGCATGCGTCCGGAGGGCCGCTTATGTAACGAGGACAGCACGCCTTCGTTCGCAAACGTGCACCAATCCTACTTTGGGAATATGAATATTTCATATTTGTACAATTGTAACCTCATGTAGGCCGTACGGTGTTAATTAATTCGTGCGCCCTACAAAGTATTAA
Organism: Epargyreus clarus; assembly: GCF_041222505.1. Classification (NCBI taxonomy): domain Eukaryota; kingdom Metazoa; phylum Arthropoda; class Insecta; order Lepidoptera; family Hesperiidae; genus Epargyreus; species Epargyreus clarus. The sequence goes on from NW_027332214.1 coordinate 8,088,531, forward strand.
ATGTCGACAACGTTAATTAGTATAGGTCTCTATTGCCACGATTTCATCTATTTCTGAAAAAGTCTAAATTAAATAAGTGGGTCGACTACAATCTATTATAAACACTGCATCCCACAATCTATTGTTCCATTTCTGGCAATAACCTTCATGGGAATTTAGGGCGTGGTGTAATGAGGTCCACCATGAAAACGTTCATCAATTATCGACGGCGGCGGCCGAGTTGTTTACAGCATCACGGACGCATTTAGACTCGGTGACATTATGCCTGCCTTGCACACAATAATCGTTATTGACTTTAAATAGTTTTATGCGAGCCGACGACGTGAAACTATGAACGTGAATTATGTGGCATAACATCAGGTCCGGTAGTAATTTCCTCGGTCACGTTTGCGCAGTCGATTTAAATGTAGAGGGCAGCAATGAATGGGGGCACCGTAGTCGTGCATGGAGGTACGGTGTCCTTACACCGCGCTCAGGTTCGCACACGCAACTAGTTCAGATCAATTGAGTGCCATTGAGCCGGCGATCCCAGCAGGACTATAGAGCACACTCGTCAAGGTTACGCCGCACGGACACGCTCCCGTTGCTGTGTGCTCTTCGCCGCACAATTGCCTTTTTATAGTTTGTCACATTCGGTTCTGCTTACCGTACTATTAATTTGCTTGTTGTATTGTATGCATCAATTGTATGTACCTTTGCTAAGAATTACTTTACTGTTGATGCCCCCTTTTGAACATTTTAAATTATTCCTATCGTTTTTATTACTGACTGATGTTTCTATCATTAAAAATCTGTTTTGCCCCAAGCTACAGTTAGATAGCAAGATTTTGTGTTCACTGAAACAAAAATGTCTGAATTTAACGGTATATCAATATTTATCAGTGTCAAATGCCGCTTCTAATTCAGACATTTGTGCACTTCTTTGTACGTGTACTTAACGCACGATTCTGGTGACTGCGGTTTTAGCAAGTTCAGCAGAAACGTGCGTTATCACCCTCGTCATCCTCACTCTCATCTAGTTACCACAGAGTGCATGGCCCGTAGGGCCGCCTTGTAGAATGTGTCTAGCCCCTAGTTATGTTTGCAGCATGGCCGTTCCGACTCGTACCGCGTCGCCACCATCGCCCCCATTAAGGACGATAATAGAACTGCCGATGGACAGTACAAGGTTTTTAATTTACATTACCATCTCATTTATACATTTTTCAGTGACGAACGACGCGGCCCGTCGCTGTGACAGGTTGCGATCCATAGTCATTATTGTAATGCATGCTTGGATTTTTATTACGTAATTTTGCATTGTTATTCCCGCCCTTTTCTATTTTGCTATTTACTTAAGATAGTGTTCATGGTATTTCATTGCACAAATTTGTTATTAATGTGATCTCTGAAATAATACTTGATTTTTGTGCCGTAAGAGGGCCAAAATGTAACTTTCCATTTATATTTCGATTTTAATTGACATCATTTAAAAATTTACACAGACACGCCGGAAACCCCCCGCGAAAAAGCGAAAACCAGGAGATTTAGATGATCTGAAACAGGAATTGGACATCGACTACCACAAAATCACTCCGGAAGAATTATACCAAAGATTTCAAACACATCCCGAAAATGTAAGTAATTTCGAGTTAAAAAACATTAAGTACATTGTTAACATTATAATTAAAATCTAATCATAAAATGTTTTTGTTTGTTACAGGGCCTTAGTCATGCAAAAGCAAAAGAGAATCTCGAAAGGGATGGTCCAAACGCACTTACGCCACCAAAACAGACGCCCGAATGGGTAAAGTTTTGTAAAAATCTGTTCGGTGGTTTCGCGTTATTACTGTGGATTGGTGCTATTCTATGCTTTATTGCCTATGGAATTCAGGTATGTAATGAGACATAGGATGTGTATACAGAATACATGTATGCTAAAAAAATTATTAAACAAAATATGATAATAAAATAATACTATTTCTTTTTTCCAGGCGAGTACTGTTGAAGAACCGGCGGATGACAACTTGTACCTTGGCATTGTATTGGCGGCTGTGGTGATCGTAACGGGTATTTTCTCTTACTACCAGGAAAGCAAGTCCTCAAAGATCATGGAATCCTTCAAGAACATGGTTCCTCAGTTTGCTACTGTTATTCGTGAAGGTGAAAAGTTGACTCTGCGAGCTGAAGATCTTGTGCTTGGTGATATTGTTGAAGTCAGTATCTGATATGATGACGCTAAATTAAGTGTTTTTAAAAATGAAGGATTATCTAACTTTCGATATATTTTTCAGGTGAAGTTTGGTGACCGTATTCCAGCTGATATTCGTATTATCGAGGCGCGTGGTTTCAAAGTGGACAACTCCAGTTTAACTGGTGAATCCGAACCCCAGTCCCGTGGACCCGAGTTTACTAATGAAAATCCCCTTGAGACCAAGAACTTGGCTTTCTTCTCTACCAACGCCGTTGAAGGAACCGCCAAAGGAATCGTTATCTGCTGCGGAGACAACACCGTAAGTGTTATTCGGTTGATTATGAAACATTAATGTGTTTCTATTGATATTAATAATAAAAATATCTTCTCAGGTAATGGGACGTATCGCTGGATTAGCTTCTGGTTTGGACACCGGTGAAACCCCCATCGCTAAGGAAATTCACCATTTCATCCACTTAATTACCGGTGTCGCCGTGTTCCTCGGAGTTACTTTCTTCGTCATCGCGTTCATCCTCGGCTACCATTGGTTGGATGCCGTCATCTTCTTAATTGGTAAGGAATTTATTGGACCATATATCTCTGCGTATATCAGATGTTTCCCAGCGAATGAAGATTCTAATGTCTATGTTTTTTAGGTATCATCGTAGCGAACGTACCTGAAGGTTTACTGGCTACTGTAACTGTATGTCTGACTCTCACTGCCAAACGTATGGCCTCTAAAAACTGCCTGGTAAAGAATTTGGAGGCTGTAGAGACCCTCGGATCTACCTCGACTATATGCTCGGATAAGACTGGAACTCTTACCCAGAACCGGATGACTGTTGCGCACATGTGGTTTGACAACCAGATCATTGAAGCCGATACTACTGAGGACCAATCTGGTGTTCAATATGGTAATTATTTTTCTTCTACTGAAATATCTTCCACTTAGTGTCTCTTGTATTCGTTGTTACATACATTTTTCGTTTTGTGTTTCAAAGCTTTTATACTTTGATTCGTTTTTATAGACCGTACCAGCCCTGGATTCAAGGCTCTCGCTAAGATCGCTACTCTCTGCAATCGCGCTGAGTTCAAGGGTGGTCAGGATGGCGTGCCAATTCTGAAGAAGGAAGTTGCTGGCGATGCCTCTGAGGCTGCGTTACTCAAGTGCATGGAACTGGCTCTCGGCGATGTGATGTCTATCAGGAAGCGTAATAAGAAAGTGTGCGAGATTCCGTTCAACTCTACCAACAAGTACCAGGTGTCCATCCATGAAAGCGATGACCCCAGCGACCCTCGCCATCTGCTCGTGATGAAGGGAGCCCCCGAAAGGATTCTGGAACGTTCTAGCACCATCTTCATCGGTGGAAAGGAAAAGGTAACCTACCTTAAACAAAACTACTAACATGAATTTGGAATCAATTACAGTATGATGTAACCTATGATGTTGTCCCCAGGTTTTGGATGAGGAAATGAAGGAAGCATTCAACAATGCGTACTTGGAACTCGGCGGTCTCGGTGAACGTGTGCTCGGCTTCTGCGACTTACAACTCCCCTCGGACAAGTACCCGATCGGATACAAGTTCAACACCGACGACCCCAACTTCCCCCTGGACAACCTCCGCTTCGTCGGCCTGATGAGTATGATTGATCCCCCTCGTGCCGCTGTGCCTGACGCCGTCGCTAAGTGCCGATCTGCTGGTATTAAGGTAGGCAATTTTGAGAGGAACCAGTAAAGTTAAATAGAGGGGGCAGGGTAACTACGGCTACACCTATTACTAGCGTGAAGTAGTTCTTGCGTTTGCGCAAAGGAGGTATATGCCATCTAACTTACATATGAGGCGATTTTAGAGCTCAAGGGTGGCAACGCAACGGTGATCAGCTTCAATTAGAACTGTTCTTCTATAATATTGAATTGGTTATAGATGTCCACGGGCGAAAACGGCCACTCACCGTCAGGTGGACTATATCATGACTCGTTTGCTACTCAAATACATACAATATTTTAAAAGAAGTATTATATTTGTAAATAATTTAGAAAAATATTCTAATGTAACATATTTTCTTCAGGTTATTATGGTAACGGGCGATCACCCAATCACGGCGAAGGCTATCGCGAAGTCTGTCGGCATCATTTCGGAAGGTAACGAAACTGTGGAGGACATCGCCGCCCGGCTGAACATCCCCGTGTCTGAAGTGAACCCCCGCGAAGCGAAGGCCGCTGTGGTCCACGGCACCGAGCTCAGGGAACTCAACTCTGACCAACTTGACGAAATTCTCAAGTTAGTACCGTTATATATACATGTTTGGCTGATTTCGAAAATAAGTACTTATTGCTTGTGAAATTGCTTTAAAAAATATTTACAAAAATCTACATAAGTTTGTTTCTTGTTCTGATATTTTTATTTTTCTTAACTAACAAAAATGCAAGTTTACGCAATGTTAAAAGAAAACTTATGAGTGTGACACTATTTGAACTCTGAACATTGCTAATATTCGTATTATTTTGCTATAACGTATGAATTTACATCAGTAAAATGTCAATATATTTTTTTATAATTCCTGGTATTTTATTATTATTTTCTTGAAATTTATGATTTGTATTTGTCGTTTCTGCATCTTTAAAAACCTCTATCTCCCCCAAAGGTTCCACACGGAGATCGTGTTCGCCCGCACGTCACCGCAACAGAAGCTGATCATCGTGGAGGGTTGCCAGCGTCTCGGCGCCATAGTGGCCGTCACCGGCGACGGTGTGAACGACTCACCAGCTCTCAAGAAGGCCGACATCGGCGTCGCCATGGGCATCGCTGGCTCTGATGTGTCTAAACAAGTGAGTTTTAGCACCTTTTCGATTATGACAGGTTTCAGTCATCGGTGCCATGGATACGCAGAGGAACACGAACATTTAGAGAATAGAAATCAAAATTCCACATTTAAATGTCTGGCCGGGAATCAAACCCGGAGGCTTCTGCGTGTCAGGCTGGTGTTGTAGTCGCACCGCGCGCCAGGTCGTCAGCGTTATAATGTTGGATTTAAATACTTGCAGAGTAAAAGCATAGAGGCGCGTACGCGTGTCTAAATAACCTACTCGGGTGTATTCGGTACGACGCTCGTCCATTCTCCGTGGGATTAGGATTTTCTGCGCGAATTCAAACTTTATGCGGCCGTAATCGTGCGCAGCGTCAACATATTCACTATTGTTCGGCAGATTTTTCGCTAGTACGTAAAATAGACATTAAACTCTCATTTCGAGATTTTTCCGGAATGCAGACTGTAAAAAAGATCGTAGGGAAAATGATCGTAGGGATGTCGAAAAGAAGGAGATAGAGATATAAAGAGAGAAAGAGCAAAGATCTCATAAATAAATCAGTAAAAGCGCATTTTGTATACATAATAAATGATTTAAATTTTTAATAATGTTGCAACTGAATTTAATAAGTCATTTTACAAATCTTTACAAATTGCAATTTACAAGAAAGTTTCATACGGTTCCCAATTTAGAGTTTAGTGGAAGTTATATGCAGAGCTATCTCTTATTTTTCCTTCAACAATAAATATATTTACTTTGAAGGTCTCTCCGTACTATTTATCCATCTTTGGTATATTTTAAAATTCATTTTACATTCATAGGCCGCCGACATGATCCTACTGGACGACAACTTCGCGTCTATCGTCACGGGCGTCGAGGAGGGCCGCCTGATCTTCGACAACCTGAAGAAGTCCATCGCGTACACCCTCACCTCCAACATCCCCGAGATCTCCCCCTTCCTTGCGTTCATCCTCTGCGACATTCCCCTGCCACTCGGCACTGTCACCATCCTCTGTATCGATCTGGGAACCGACATGGTAAGTTTGTGTTTTAAAAGGCTATATGTGGTTTATAATGTGTGTCAAAGTCTTATACAAGTGCATTTGTTTTCATTTTTTGTGGCCTGAAAGATTATTTAGAAAAGAGGTTAATTTATCTGTGGTCTGAATAATAAAATAATGTTTGAAAATATTATTTTGAGTAATGAGGTGATCAGACTAAAAGAGTGGGTGTTGTAGTGACAAAACGTAATGCACTTGCGTTTGACCAAAAAATTATTAACGCAACTGATTTTACGATTTAAATTTAAACAATGTAAGTATGAGTAACAGAGCGAAGGATCCTCTTTATTTAAACTTGGTAACGAATGTATTTGTTTGGCTGTAAAAAATAAAAATTAAATAAAAAAGTTTTTTTTGCTTGAGAAAGTCAGTTGTGTAAAAATAATTATGATATACAAAATAAAAATAAATGTTCAAAAATAAGTTAAAAATTGTACTTAAAAGCAGCTGTCGTTTAAAAATATTTAAGAAAATTACTCACGGAAAAAAAAAACATTAATTTTGTAGTCTATATCAGTTTAATTTTTGAACGATAGCTGTGAAATGACCGTAAAGTGTGTATTTTCCTTAGACATTTCAGCTTGGGGCACCGAAGAATTGGTCCTAAAAGTTTATAAAAAATGTATTTAATCCAAGATTTACACTAGGTACCCGCGATCGCACTAGCGTACGAGTCAGCCGAGGCGGATATTATGAAACGCCCGCCTAGAAATCCATTTTGCGACAAACTTGTCAACGAGAGGTCTCTACCACGTAAAATATTACGATGTGTTGCCAAAAATGTAACCCCTAACTGGTTTTCAGCTAATAACGTCGCTGTTGCATCGATATGCCGATGGTGTACCTTAATATAGAAATTGTATGTAATCATATGGTTCTGCGCTTAATTTAAAAAAAAACTCTTTAATTGGCTTTATGTAGGACCGTATGATTACATCGAATACTAATATAAGTGTATGTTATAAAAATGTTTGATTGACTCTTTTTACCAACATAGCTTTAGGCGATTTAAAGTGTCCTACTAACACAATATGTTGAACAATTTAAGGGGATTGCTTTATTTGTGTGCTTATATTGGATGATCCTTGGGAAGAACTGAAAGCGTGTTGTATGAATCCCCTCTAGAGACGGTCCGAAGGACGTTGGAAGGGACTACTGTTAACTAGTATCTCCACAATTGGCGTAGTTTACCACAATTGAGACAGACACAACACACCTAAATTACAAAATCACTGTCATCGTCATTATCACTATCACCCCGTCACGAAGTTCAAAATTTTAAATAGTAGCCGATCAGCATATGAGACGTCCATTATCATTCACAGTACGTTTGGTTAAATTTTAAGTTTGACATTCTGGAGACGTATATACGACGGCAAGAACTGAGTCACTTCATGTATACATTTTTTATGTGTTATTAACATTTTGTTTTATGTGATAGTTATAAGCGATACAAGCCGTTGCAAGCATACGCCCGTAATTCCGGTGAATTTGATATCTTAAAACGTTATATCATATTAAAAGCTAGTAGAAGAATCGATTAGTTAACTAGATTGGTTAGCAACAATGTTGCACGAGGACTCGCGGTGTCGGGCGTATGGTGGCAAGGGCTTGCTAAGTGTTGGATGTTGTACACATGTGATGTGATGCACCACGCTTGTCGTCGGCGGAGGCCGGTCGCCGTTCGCTCTCATAGCTAGTGTTTGTGTAGGTGCCCGCCATTTCCCTGGCTTACGAGGAGGCCGAATCTGACATTATGAAGCGACAGCCGCGTAATCCTTTCACTGATAAACTCGTTAACGAGAGGTAAAACACCGCGAGTGAACACCGCACTCGTTCAAAGATATTATTCTATCGCTATTTGCTTGCTACCACGTGTAAGTTAGTCTTCAATATTGAAGTTTGGTTGTTGCCTGCAGTCTGTGGACGGTGCCCTGTAGGTACACCACTCCTATTAGATCTCTCTGTGTGGATATTGAAGGCGACGATCGCACTGCTCCTGATTTCTGCCTTGCGTTGTCTTTTATATATTTTTTCTATTCTAACAAATCTCATGTTTCCTTTAACGTATTATGTAGCTTGATGTGGCCATGGAATAACGTGTTTTCGTATGGACCCGTCCGTTGCCGGATCAAACACATTATTCCATCTGAGTTGTGGTTTTGTTGATACTATTTTACTAACTGTGGTGTGTGGTCGTATCTAAGGTAAGTGCTCGATGCCTTCCTGTCTCTGTCGTCTGTCTGTCTCGTGCATGATTTTTCACACTTTCCTTTCACTTTTTTTCCGTAATTATATTATAATTATCTGTATTTTTTTATCTTAATTATTTTTACCTCTCATGACCCCCATGCACACCACGACACGATATATTTTCACATAAGATCGCTACCATCTATCTACTCGTAGGTCTACTATAGGATTTCATATCACCACATATCGTATGTATCGCGGATAGACCTCTCGGTCTCTCCCATGTTCATAAATATGTATATTGAATTAGTACATGAACACTTTATGAAATATTTTTACTTAAGTATATGTAGGGCTTATTTGTAACTGTAATAGTGTAGCATTTCAGATATTGTGTACTATGCTCCATCGAAGACGCCATCGAGCTACAGTATCTTTTGAACTTTGAACACGCTAATCTTTTTCTACTTTATTATACTCACTAGCCAGATATTCCGTTGTATTTTAAGTAAATATAAATAGTTGTACTATTATTTATTTGGTATAATATATATGGTTATGTACACGTGAGGTTAGCGGTAGACGGTTACTGGGGACGTCGTAGCGGGTGTGTGTACGTATATTTATTATGTATAAGCGGAGCGTGGACACGTAGAGGTCGCGCGTGTTGTTCGTTTGTCCTGATTGCTTGGTGTTACCGAAGGTGCCTGCTATATCATTGGCGTACGAGGCGCCCGAGTCCGATATCATGAAGCGGCAGCCCAGAGATCCTTACCGAGACAACCTCGTCAACAGAAGGTTGGCCCCGCACCGCCGCCGCCGCGCACCGAGCGGCCGCGGCTACGCTTCATAGTTCTCATATGGGTGTTAACACGACGACTAGCCGACTAGCAAACGTTCAATGATTACAATTTTACGAACTGGCATAGATAGAGCAACCTTTTTCAAAATATGCGCTCTATCAAAAATACTAACTCAATCTGAATCTCAATAAAGGCATATTTTGAGAAATCACCACACGCGGTGCCGTATAACATAGGTCGGTTCGTAAAATTCTAATCGCACTCTATTAATTGGTTTTAACGATGTTGTTTTTAAAATTTTGTACGATGCGGCTATTTGTGGTTCGACAGTACCATTTGAAAATGGATGTGGAAGAGTGATTACGGAGTTCCGACCCCACCCTTGTTTAGCACTGAGCAATTACTTAGCGCCGAGGCCCGAGTTTGACACGTACCTACCCACTCTGTGATGTAATACACAATAAATATACCCGAACAAATTACCTACTACCTACCGATCACTGTTAATATTTCTCTCTATTATTTAAAAAGTAATTCTCTTGAGAATGTTTTTGAACTCTTCACGTTAATAGTTTCCTAATTTAAGTCTATTCACACCATAGACTTAGAGGAGCTAGTCCTATCTGTTTACCTATAAACTTCACTCTTCCATATTTCAAAATTAGACAAATAATGGGCGACATTGAGCAATGTCGGACGAATGCACGTTAGAAATGAAATTAGCGGTTTGTTTAGAGTGCCCCCTAGCGGCGCACTAGTGGATTAATTTTGTGTGATTGTGTTGGTCAAGTAGTGACATAGTATTATGAATAGTTGACAAATTTTGTTTTGTTTTTAAGGAATGACCTAGGTGACATCGAGCGTAATAGATTATATATTATATATATTTTCGATAGTATATATATTGCTATTTATGTAGTATATTTATATAGATATTATTTTCTATGGAGGCACTCGCCGACCGCTCGCCGGTCACTTCGCTTACCGCACCACACACAACATAACTTGACGCTTTACTGAGCTCTCTTATTTTCTTTTCTCTTCCGTGAGGTTAGCTTTTATGTATATACCTGGTTAGTTTATGCCTTCTCCGTTATTTTATACCTTACTGGATGCATGTGTGGCGTACCGTGTAAGTATATATGTAATAGCTTGTTACTTCGCAATGTGAGTCGGTGCTACGAAAATGTTATTTCTGTAAAGTTATAATCTACATTATATTTTTGATAAAGAGACATGAACGAAGGAATTTCTTCATGACTTACCTACATGTGAAAATACAAAATCAATAATATCGCTTCACCTCTCCGTCGTAGAAGCTTCATATACCACGGAGGTCAATTTCAAAGTTTCATGCTGTAATGGCATTGGCAGAGCAGTTATTTCTTGTAATTATATATGTATAGAAGACTGATTAATTGCATCATATTATAAGCACTATTGATAAAAAAATGACAGAGGCTAGCAAACGCATTTCAAATATTTAAGAATTTTTATTTATTTAAATTCCACATAAAATAGAAAATATAAATAAAAAATGCCAATGTTAAACCGTAATCTAATGTTAAACCGTAATATATCGTTTTCGCTGCACCGATGATAGTTTAATATGACATTTTGAAGTTAATCTAAAAATGTAAAATTTGTATCACAGTATCCATATTTAATTTATTCAAAATATTCTGAAAGTAATTCTGTCATATTAAAACGTGCTATTTTTCCTTAATTCTAACCAAGCTTTTAACACTTACTGCTTCTTAGCCAATAGATTATATATAAGCAACACAATAGTGTTACAATAATAACTCAAATAGCAAGCAAACCCTTGTACCCTCGAGAGAACTTTCTACACTTTGACCTAGGATTTTGACTCAATGTAAACGTGCATTTTTGTGACCTAATGATAATTATGATATGCCATTGATCTATTAAAAGGGGTGTTTTGTATACGATAGACTATTAATAGTTCTTTTTCACGATGGGCTAAAAACCTTACTAGGTTTTTATTTCTAAAATGAAAAATATTAAACATAAGGTATTCCAATATGATTTTCATAAGTTTTACTTTACATTCAGTCAAAATCCTTACAATATTAGATGAATCCCCAATCAGCAAATGCAAATTTAAACTTCAAATTTAAATTAGAAGTAACATTAATACAATTCTCAATTAAATTTATAACAAGTATACAAATTTTAGTATAAAAAGCACGTCTACCCAAAATCCTCTAATCAGGGTCGGCTTCAGAATGATTACGTCACGGGGAAAATTAATTAATCTCCAAAACAAAATTTTGGATTGAATTGGATTGGATTATGAAGCACCTGCTGTCTAATTAACCTCAAAACTGTTCCCAAAGCAAAAATATTATAATTAACTCATTTTAAATTACACTTGAGTGAAGCGTTCTGACGTTTTAATCGTCTGAAGCTGGCCTAAAGTTTCTCGAGGGGATAAGGGCACATTCGCACTCGTCTGGTCGTGGTCCGCTCACGTTTGGGTCAAATATTTTTACATCATAAGGAACTAGAAGACTGATAGATGATAGATATGATAGACGGTTGCTTTTATAGTTTGACAATTTTTTGTCATCTGCCTAACGGTAGTCTGAAGTTCCATGATACAAATTGTTGTCTTATTTAAAATATTGATAACAAAGAGTGTTACTAAAGAATTCAAAACCAAACAGTAGCAAAAACTAATGAAATAAAAAGTCGGGGCTATATTTAAAAAATAGTTTTATGAGCGATTTAAATATTAAGTAGGTATAAGATGAAGGAATAAGAGGAAGGATGAAGGAATAAGATGAGGAAGCAATTTATATTTCTAAATTTCAGACTGCAGTTAAGTGTAAGACAAAAAAATGTCTGATAATAAAGCATTGCAGCACCAATCTATTAGTGGTGAAGTATGCTTCAGGCTTAACCGTATTTTTAACAAACCCAAACCGAGCCTAGGTGAGTAATTGAGTAGCCAACCAGCCAAGTAACATGAAAGAATTCGCAGCGTGAGCGACCCACGACCAGTCATAGGTGTGGACTGACTTATACCGTCTTATACACGACATGTCATAAATCTAAGCGTTGGGTGTTGTCAGGCTTATCTCTATGGCTTACGGCCAAATCGGCATGATCCAAGCCGCCGCCGGTTTCTTCGTGTACTTCGTGATCATGGCTGAGAACGGATTCCTCCCGCTGCATCTGTTCGGTATCAGGAAGCAATGGGACTCGAAGGCGATCAACGACTTGACCGACTCCTACGGACAAGAATGGGTATGTATCCGTGTAAACTCCTATTTTTACAGAAACGATTGATTTTTTGATTGAGCATTTTCTAATACTATTTTAGCACCTTGACTGATTGTTAAATTTGTTTTTTATTACTTAGGGAAATTCGGGAAATGTATCATTACGATCAAATATTTCACTGATATAATATAACATTTTAACGTTTCTTCTCTTATTATTTTTTACTGCTTAACGTCCGTTGCTATTGATTACTTAATTCTATGTGATATTTAATTCTAGCGTTAAACACGTCATAACATTATATTTGTGATCAACTTGCAGACTTACCGTGACCGCAAGGCGCTCGAGTACACCTGCCACACCGCGTTCTTCGTCTCCATCGTGGTGGTGCAATGGGCCGACTTGATCATTTGCAAGACCCGCCGTAACTCCATCATCCACCAGGGCATGCGCAACTGGGCCCTCAACTTCGGATTGGTGTTCGAAACCGCGCTCGCTGCGTTCCTCTCCTACACCCCCGGCATGGACAAGGGTCTCAGGATGTACCCCCTCAAGTGAGATATGACTCCGAGCAAAAAAATGATTTTTAGTTATTTTTTACATAATATTTTTTTGGTTTCCCACGGTCTGTCATATTACGGACGAGCTCTCCTGTGTTAAGAGAATCGGATAAATCTTTATAGATTAGTTAAATACGAAGCGGGTTGGTAACATAAGGAGATGTTACAACCTCTCTTTGTATTGAATCTCTAATGTATGGCTTTGAATCTTTAAATCAACTGATCTATACGAAGCATTGGAAGAGTTGGTGCGTTCGATAGCTGTCCGTGATCGTTAGCCGTCCATGCATAAATCTGTAGAATCGTGGACCGAAGCAAGCAGCCATGACGTGTACTAATGACGTGCCCTTTACAGGTTCGTTTGGTGGCTGCCCGCCATTCCCTTCATGCTGTCGATCTTCATCTACGACGAGATCCGCCGCTTCTACCTGCGCCGCAACCCCGGCGGCTGGCTCGAGCAGGAGACGTACTACTAAGCTGCACCGACCACAGTCCACACCGTCGCGTCGTGCATCATTAGTTACTGCGTACAGTTCATTTGTGTTCTTATATCAGACTGACAGAGGTCGCGGTGCCGTTCCGGTATATGTGTAATCGCTGTCGTGTACGCTTCTCACCGCTTGTTACCGCATCGTATGTACCTGCCGAGTGTACTGCATGTCCGTGTTCGCCGCGAGCGTGGCCGGCGCGCACACTTCACTATCGTCGTTTTAAATGAACTATGTATGTATATATGCACAGGGGCGTATGGAGTTTGACACGTGTGATGATTCAAAATATTATACACATGTTATTATTTAAATGAAATTGTGAATCATGTTATTTTTGTATTGAGATCGTTTAACTGGTAATTTGAGAGCGTCGTATGCGCGCCCGGCCGCCCGCCCGGTCACGACACTACGCGCAAGCGGCCGCCGACTCGGAATTCATGTTACGGTAGTTCGCCATCAGTTACACTAATGACATTATAAGATAGAATTAAATAATAATACTAATAAAATTGTTTTTCACATACTTATATGATAAGTAATAAAATATCGTTTAGCGGTAGATGATCGTTCGTGGAACCGCGTGGGCGAAGCGAGACGCCCGCCGCGCTCCGTGCTCGGCGGCCAACGAAAAGCATTTGTTATAATATTACAGTTAAGAAGCCATTATTATTATAATTTAAGTGAATTAGATTAAGTTGAATTTTTCGAGTGAATAAAGTTTAGTTGACGATTCGATCGGGTGCATGGTGTATGAGAGGTCGATGTGGAGTGCCTGAGTCTTAGCGTACTACCGCTTACTGTTAGGTAGGTAGTTGAAATTTCGATGCCGATTTTCAATCGTAACGTAGATAAATAAAGCATACACAGTCGCGATCGCTGGACAGCGCGACCCGGACACGTGTAGCCGGCCCGGCCCCGGCCCGCCCGGACCCGGCCCGGCCCCGGCCCGCCCGGACCCGGCCCCCGGCCCCGGCCCGGCCGCCCGGGACGCGACGCTTTTCCTTTTCTAATTATCGGATCATTAGAGGATTTCGTCAACTTTATAAAATAGGCTGCTCACGATAAATATGTAAGATTTTATTTCTTAATTAAAGGATAATAACAAAAGTAGGGATGCGTAATTAGAGATTTTTAAAAATTATACAGTTACGATATGGAGACGGCGGCGCGGACGATGCGTCGCGCGCGCCGCCGCCTCGCGCGAGTAAACTATAACATTATAGCGGATAAATCTAAATTATATGAAATGTTTATAGATATAAATGATGTTCGTTTCTTTAGAGTGACTCTGTGCTTGTTTAATGACGTATTACGTCTCGCTGACTGGTCGTCGATCGTGAAAATGATGAGATGATCCCGTCTCCGTGAGCTATTCGTTTGATGTACACCGTAGGACTAACATTGTTTTGCGTTCGACAGTTCTTTACACCGATTCATTTTATAGTATTACTCTGTTGGCTAGGAGCGCTGTAAAAATGTAAGTGTTAATAAAAAAAACATTTTCAAAATATTAACCGGATGTTTTATTCATTAGATAGTTCCCGAAATTCCCATATTATTTTAGTAACACATTCAAAATATGTAAGTACATATGCCGTACATAAAGCAACTAAAAATAGATAAACCATAATATTAAAAACACCTTTTGTAACACATACAATTCCTGATATTGCAGTCATTTTTTAATGAACACAGAACATGTTAAGGCGCTTTTCCACAAGAAATGTGCGAGATAGTTAGGCGGTGAGTGTAGTCAAAGCTAAGCTACGAAATTATTTAAAATGACGTAGCAAGTCTTCTATGAAAGTAGCACTCTAAGAGTGAGACTCTTTCGCATAAAAATTGTCGCAGATCCTACCTCCTATAGTTTTGTAGAACCCATCCACTAAAGTTAATAAATTTGACACACTTCCATCTTGCTCAGGCTATCTTGCACAGCTCTGATGGAAAGGCAACTTTATTTTCCGAAAAGATGCATATAAAGACAAGTGCAAATCCACAGTGAATTCAATGTAATGTACGAAAAAATACAATTTATTAAATTTGAATGTTCATAAGATTGCTACACTCATAGTAAATACTAGTCACTGCTATTTCTGGATTAATTTCAACACTAAAAGAAAATACGAAACAGTATAAATTAAATGTACATACTTTGTATAAAATTATTTAAATTAGATTACAGCTGTGAGCTATAAAAAGTAGGTAATAAAGTAAATTTATTATGTGCGCTGTAGCGAAAGTTATTAGCCCTGCATCTAAAGTTCATTTTTCACAAGCATCTTGTGGAAGCTCTTTCACTAATGACCATCTTCAAGTTTACCGCATCGTTATAACGTTTATTCTTACAGCGACACCTAGCGGTTAGTCGATGAAACGCAAGGATTACAATGAGACAGGCAAGTGTTTGTACAAGAAACTAAATTGTAGAACTAAAACGTAGTGATTACATTATCTTTGTGTAGAACTGCGTAGTTCGTGTGTGGTGGCACCACAAGAAATGTTTTGCCATATTGTTACTTGAATATACTATGGTCCATACTCCATATGGTTGGATGAGGTAGAGCAGAACGCAATAATGGTGTACTAAAATTTTATTTTTAGAACCAATCTCTCTCTCTCTTTAGTCGTTCACTCTTGACAGAGCGGTCGTGGTTTCACGATGTTGCATCAGTTCTGGACGATGCCACCCTTGCGATGCGCCTCCACTTGTTGCGGTCTTCGGCGTTGCGGCAACATTGGATAATGGAGGCTTGTGTGGTACTTTTTATTAAGTCGGTCCAACGCGTAGGAGATCGTCCGCGTGACCGCTTGCCTTCCATGTGCCCTTGGACAACGAGCCGTTCCATGGAGTTTTGATTTCGGACAACGTGTCCGAAGTATTTGAGGATTCGTTTTTGTACCGTCGACGATAGCCTCTCTTTAATGGTAAGTTCCTCCAAGATCGAAACATTGGTTCGAAACGCTGTCCAAGGGATTCGCAGCAATCTCCGCCAGCACCACATCTCAAGTGCATCAATTTTACGTCGGTCTTTGAGGCGAACCGTCCAAGTTTCTGCACCATACAGAAATATTGGGAAGACCAAACTTCTCATAAGGCGTACTTTTGTGGCTTTGGTGATATTGCGGTTGCACCATATTCTTTTGAGTTTGTCTACGGCAGTTCTTGTGATAGCACATCTCCTTCGTATCTCGTCCTCACATCCCCCAGTGTTTGTGATCGTGGAGCCAAGGTACACGTAGCTTTGAACAACTTCACAGTTGCCAATCATATCGATTTCAGGTTGATTTAGTTCAGCTCGGTCCACGATCATCATTTTGGTTTTGTCTCTGTTGATTTCGAGTCCGAAAGAGCGGCTTGTTGTCTCTAAACGTGTCAAGAGCTGTTCCATATCTTCTTTTGTTTGTGCGAGGAGAGTCGTGTCGTCAGCATACCTCAAGTTAGACGTCTTTCTACCTCCTACTGACACGCCTTTGTTCCATTGCTCCAAGACAATTCTCATGATACACTCTGTATAGATGTTGAATAGGAGTGGGGAGAGTACGCATCCCTGCCGAACACCAGCATGTGTCTGAAAGTTTTCCGAGTCGATGTCATCTATTCGCACAGTCGCAGTTCCCTCCTCGTAAAGTCGGCGTATGAGGCGAACTAAGTGATTAGGTACTCCCATGTGGCTGAGTACATCCCATAGCTTATGCCATTTCACTGTGTCGAATGCCTTATGAAAGTCGACAAAACAGATGTAGAGTGGGGTGTTAAACTCTCTAGACTTTTCAATTAGTTGTCTGAGTATTAAAATCTGTTCCCTTGTACCTCGACCCTTGATGAATCCTGCCTGCTCCTGAGCTATCTCGGGATTCAAAAAAGGTTGTAGTCTGGTGTTAATGACATGTAGGAGTACTTTGCTAGCGTGCGAAATCAAGGCTATGAGTCTGTAGTTGCTACATTTTTTTGTAGATCCCTTCTTGTGCAGTGGTATAAATACAGAGTGTGCCCAGTCCTGTGGCCATTTTTCTGTCTCCCAGACGCGATTGCAGATAACATGCAGTATTTCAACTCCGTATTCGCCCATTGCTTTGAATATCTCAATAGGGATGTCGTCAGCTCCTACAACTTTATTCCTTTTTAAGTGCTCGATTGCAGCTCGAACTTCACTCCTTAATATGGATGGTTCTAGAGAGTTATGTTCGGTTTCTGACAGGGGACTGGTGTTACAAAGTGGTGCTATGGTGTTATCAGTAAATAATTCCTCACAATATTCCTTCCACACTCCTACAATGCCCTTAATATCCGTTACAGTCTCTCCCCTTGAATTTTCTATAGCCCAGGTTTTGTGTTTGAATTGACGAGTTATGCATCGTATCTTCTTAAATAAATCTTTTGTTTCGTGGCGTTCTGCATTTCTTTCCAACTCTATGCAGATGTTATTGAGATGGTTGCTAAGATCTCTGCGAGAAGAAGATTGTATCTGTGCATTTATCGAATTCAAATCCTGAATAGGCGCACCCTTGGCTTTCAGCTCACGACGACGCTCCACAAGACGCCAGGTGTTGTCTGTCATCCAATGCGTTCGTTTACCTTTTGTTCGGGTAGGTTGTGTCGAGCGTACAGTCTCTTTTATTATTTCTCTTGCTGATTGCCAGAGTGAATCAGGGCCATCACTCTGTGCTCTTGACCTCCATTTGTAGGTTTCAGCTGACAGTTGACTCATAAAAGCTGTTTGGTCTGCTATTTCCAGTTTCTTGTTAACCTTACGAGGTATGGAGTTTCGTAACTTGAGTTTGAGGTTGCATACAAGGAGTTGATGGTCAGACTGACAGTCAGCCCCGGGCAGTGTGTGTGTGTTCAAGATTGAACTTCGCCATCTTGATCTTATGAGTATATAGTCGATCTGATTTCGGTGTTTGCCATCAGGAGACGTCCAGGTGTATAACCGTCTGCGGTGTTGTTGGAATACTGTATTCATAATGGTGAGATTGTTGTCAGCTGCAAATTGGAGTAGTCTTTCTCCCCGAGGGTTCCTTTGGCCGAGTCCATAGTTGCCTACAATATTCCGCAAGCCCGCATCCATTCGTGTGTCACCCACTTTAGCATTAAAATCGCCAAGTATAATCAGCAGTTCTCTATTGGGTATTGTTGCTATAGACGATTCAATGTCTTTGTAGAAGTTTTCTACATCTTCATCTTTCGCTGCGCTAGTAGGTGCATACACTTGCATGATATTCAGTGGGGTAGGTGATGCACTGAGTTTCATTGTTATAATTCTGTTGCTGACAGGATTGTATCCCAAAACCGCTTTAGTCCATTGTTTAGGGATCGCAATGGCTACTCCGGCGTAGCTGTTAGTATCGTCACCTGAATAATAGATGGTATGTTTATTCAATTGACGGTGCCCATTGCTTTTCCAATGAGTCTCGCTTAAACCGGTAATAATAGAGTCACATCGCTGGAGTTCATGATCCAAGATATGTAGTTTTCCCTCATCGAGGAGTCCACGTACATTCCATGTGCCTATACGGGTGTTCTTACGCAATTGGATTAGCTCTCTTCCAATCGCATATTTTCCGGGGAATGCCTGGTTGCCTACACTCCCTCGGCCGGTAGCCAATTTCACACTTTGATTCCCGGAAAACTCAGAGCGCCGGTCGCTACTCGGATCGTCAGGCAAATGTACTTTTAAATTGTCTTGCATATTCATCGTTTAACTCTCATGGGAATGGATAATGTAGTAGTATCCCGTTGCTTTCTACATCGCGGTACTACAGACTCAGTGTCTGTAGAATTCTGTTAGTGAACCGGTCCAGATAAAACTTCCTTACGCTTCACTACAGTACTGATGGCTACCGCTGCCCTCCGTCAGGATTCAGACACAAAGCCTCTGTGGCTCGCCCCTTCCGCTGTATTGGCCGTACCGACATCCGTTGTCTCCGCCCAATCCACCGTTGAGGTCTTCACCCGTAACCCTGGGCATGGGCTCTGTGTTATACCCCGCAGTACTGGGTCCCTGCTGAACTTCGCAATCTACACACTTCGGCTTACTGAAGTGTAAGATCCCCACCCCCGCGACGTGGACGCGCCAGGCAGGAGTTGCCTAAGTGAAAAGTAGAGAAGGTAGCTCTACTTTTCCAGAGGCCGGGTTAATGGACGAGTATGATTCCACGCCCAAGAACCAATCACCAGTAGATAAATTTTAAAATATCCATGAGTGGTAGATACCTGGGATATATACTTATTTTGTACATGTTGGAAAATAGGTATATTCTGTACCTTATTACTGTTCATAAATCATACGAAACCGATGTTACTAAACCACCATAAATAACAAAAGCTGTGGTTGGTCACGGGTATTCATAGGCCGCAGTGTCTACGTAACAATAGGTGGCCTACATATTAATTAAAGGTAAACAAAGAAACCATTGTTACATACATTCATATAATGTTTGCACCATACATTTTTAAGGTCATTAGTGACACGGTAACGCCCTCAGTAATATTTAATGAAGTAGGTACTGTTTATTTTAATGTACAATATTTTGATACTAAAAATAAAAATAATTAGCCAAGTGCAAATCGAAATCTGACACGGAGGATTCTGTACCACCAACTTTTTTTACACCACCATAGCTACTACCTATATGGTCTATCAAGATCCAACAGACAGGTCGAAAAATACAATTTTATTGTATGGGAATCTGTTTTATTTTGTTACGCCTAGGTACTGTGTAAAAACCAAGTGTCTATCTACTACGTACGTTTCAAAGGTGACCCATGTGACAGACAGCGCAGGCACAGTATAAGGATCTATAGTAGGTATAGATATATTATAGTATAGATATTTGTACCGTGGCGCAGGCTTGTAATAGGGTCCTGTTTTTATCCTTCGGATATGAAACCCTTGCAGAAACTGTACTAGTATTTACTATTATCTTCAACCTAATATACTTTTTCCTCAAGATTGAAGATCGTTTCTGAGACCACGATAAGAAGGTATCTTTAAAATAACTATAGCCATTGTACTGATTAAGTATCTTATTTAATTAAATATTTTTAAACGAGGTCACTTCTTATCCTGTCCTACTTATCTGCACTATAGTGCTACGTTCCAAATGGAACAACAAAAACATTTCGTTGCAATTAAGGAAAAACCGCTGCGACGCCATCCTGCGGTTTTTCTGCGGTCTGTTCATAATGTAGTGGGCCCATTTATAATTTTTATATCAAAAATTCACAAAAACGCTATTCAAAGAAAACTTTTCATTTGAACTGGCATTTGAAAACTGCACAAAGCAAAAAATTCTGGGTTATAAGGTCAAGTCATAAGAAGTAATGAGTTTGGGTCAAGCAAACATTGCCCGCTCACGACACGGTGACCCTGTTATGTAACACGTTTTATTTCACACCATATCTCACGCGAAGAACCCTGGGGTGGAACAACGAGAAATTCTTACTGTTACTGATAATTGTGTAGTGTAGTGTGTAAGCAATAATGGCTAACCGCGGTCGTTTTAAAAATAGAATAGCTACAAGCGTAGGTACTTAATTGGACCGTAGATACAGCCTACAAACATAGAACAACAATATTAATTAGATAACAGTTTTTAATGTTTCATCATGAAACAAAATCCAAATACTCTGTTAAAGATTTCGATTGATTATGCAAACCAGAATGCCCTCTCTGGGCCTGCTGGAATGGTGTACACACACGAGCCAACAAGTGTGTGTGTACTTAGAATTTAAGTTTTTTGTTTTAATTGTCTTTACTAACATAGGCTAAGTTGTTTTTAACACTAACCCCCTTGTTTTGTTTGTTGTACGCTAACATAGATTTAAGAAAATATGTACCCACCAAATCATAGATTTGGTGGGTACATATTTATGACTGTAAAAAAAGGGTTTCAGACTGAAGTATCAAGAAAATTATTATTATTATTATTATTAACCGTAATTTGTACGTTGAAACGTGTACTTAAACGAGAATATGTACCAAAAGAAAAACCACAACACGAAGAACTGCAAAAAAGTGCAGCAAAACTATTCACACAAGAACAGCTTGTCGCTATTTTTTTCTACGTTGTAAAGTGGTTGTGGTACATGTGAATACACCTTAATTGGTATATTGTAGTCTGTTCGATACGTACGGTGCATAGGTATATGTTGTTAAAACTACCCCTTCTGTGCTTTTTATAATAAAAAATATCTATTTAAGCTTCGAGTCTAAGCAGCTAGGTGGCTAAGACCTTCGAATTAAGGGTTCGTACACAAAACTGCGATGCGACGTCGCATCGCAAAAATCTGCGAGCTCCCTCGACGCATCGCAAGAACTTGCGAATTGATTCGCATCGCACAGTGGCTGTTGTTGTTGGTCACCCTGAGAGACGCTACGCCGCACGATATCGCATCGCAGCAATTCGCATCGCGTCGCATCGCAGTTTTGTGTTCGAGCCCTAAAAGTCAATCAAAGTTAAAGAAACAAATAAATGGCATTTGATTTTTAATAAAAAAGCGTTTTAAAAATGGATGAGGTGTTCACCTAATTACCACGTCCTATAAAAATAGTTTTGTCAATACCCTAATTACACTCTCAGCGCTGATGGACAAGAATTAGAACGGTTCACTGGTCCGCCATATTATTTACCTTACCTACTATACATCTAGTTTAAGTAAATAACGGTAAATACACGGAATTATCTACGGAATAGTTCTAACACTAGCTCACGCCCGTGACGTTACTTTCATTAATAAGTTTTAAGCATATATTTTTGTAGTTTAGCTTTCCAGTTTTGTAATTTCATGTTTGTAATCAACCGTGGGTACTATTTAACTATGAGATGAAAATCTGTTGAAAGGTAGTTTTTATTAACTGCTGTTAACTGCATCGTATTTTCAACGTTTTACTATTTTTAATGATTGCTTGCTTCTGTACTGTAGTATATTATACTTGTTTACGTGGTTAGCTAAAAATATTTTCATAAATTCACACGGATCGCTACCGATCAATATGGAAATTGATTTTCGTTTCTAACCTAAGCACGTCTGGAGAATAGAAGTAGTAATTATCAAAGCACATATTAAAGGTTGCGTACAGACAGCAGAATTTTTATTAGATATGCGTATCTAGGTATGCGAGGACCGGATAAGTTCAAAGACATTATTTATGTGAGCCACATCAAACGGCGACTCTGGACCACTTGGCATTGTTCCAGTGTCCTGATTGTGTCGCTGCAAGTAGCACAGCGCCTCTTTATAGGTAAGTGTGAAACACCCACAGATGATAGAAAACTATAAATCTAACGTAGATGTTGTTGTATAATTTAGTAGTCTACAAGATCAGAATCCTACGTGAGTTAAAGATGAATGAAAAAAATAACGTTAAGAGTTGATTTTGTGCAAATTGTATTAATTTCAGGAAGTATCAAAAAATCTTAATAGCTTTCTGTTTTAAGTAACTACAATAAATTGCCCTTCCTACACGGCCGTATAAAAGGTACCCTAATGAACACACGTGGAGACCATTAAACGCGTGTAATTTAGCGTCGTATTGCGTGGACTTATTCCCAAGGGCTTCAGGGAGGTCACGTGCCGCCCTCGGCCTTGACGACAGTATCCTATCGCTTCATTACTCTGATACACCTCTTTGTATAGGTATACCTGAGGGGTCCTTCGTCCTATAGCCGCTCGGAGAGTTCCACACGCCCCGCCGTGCCCCCGCTCCACCGCGCATGTGCGCCACTGACAGCCAGCGATCGTGCCAACACGTCCTAATTCTCCATTACGCTTTTATAAATTCGCTATAGCCTGGAAAAAACAACGCTAATCTCAGATTTAGGTTGAATACGGTGAAATGAAATAGATTAGTCGGAGTGCGACTACTCCGCGCAGAGATGATCGACTGAGTCAGAATGGTGGCCAACATCGGCGTGTTAAACCCATCGAATGGTAAACACTCTATCTGTTGTTCAGTGTTATTTGTATTCGAGTGAAACTACACGGCTATGTTTTACGCAGTGGAGGCTACAGCATACATAAGTGCGGTAGCAGCGTTCGCTGTCGTCGTGTTGGTGGTGCTGCTGTTTCTGGGCCGACGATGGTGCTACTCCGCCGTGTTCGGGCGAAAGATCTGTGACGATGACATCCTCACCGTAAACGCTGGCATCTCCGGGATCCCTCTCGACAATGCTCAGTTTGGTAAGTACCAATTTATTATATTACTAGAGACGTATCTGTAAAATATAAGCATTTTATTACACTAAGTAGACGTGTTAACGTAAAATATAAAAGTATCAAATACTCGACGGTATATTGTTCGTAAAATTTTCATAATTAGAATTGTCTTAGTATTTATTATAGCTATCCAAACTTAGTATAGTACTTAAGCATATTTTTACAAATTTATAGACTCGACTTAGTTTTTCCATGTGTAAAAATATAGCTGTAGTGATATTTAAATTATTTACGTATGAATTACCACTCTCCTATTTCTGTGTTATTTAATGTTGCAAAAAGAGCTCATTAGTGCAAACAGTTATCATTCAAAAAGTTGTCTAACCTAAAACTTAAACATATTTATCCCTTGGCAAAATAAAATAATGTTCTTTTAACATAGTCACAAATCTATAATTCATCATCCAATATAGTATCAACCATCTTCTTGCTAATAAAATCTGTGCGTGTTTTATACATGTTTTAACACATGATTCATATACCATAACGTAAACATTTTAGTTTAGACAACCCTTAGCGTAGGTACTTGAGCCTATTATATCGATTGACGTTGTTCGTACATCTGTGTTGTTATAGATGCTTTGTCGAAACCGATCCATTACCCCGAACGAATATTCACGTTCGAGACCTCCGACTCGGATGAGGAGCTGCGCTTGCGCATACAGCAGGTGAGACTTTAGTACGTCATAGATTTCGGAAGGAAGTTATATATGATATATATAAATAGAAACTGCTAAGTACTCCCAACCTAATGCAATTCGTCATCGACTAAATGTTTTTATCATTAGCATTTTCTACTAATTTTTGATCCTTCGAGCCAGATATGAATGAATAATAATGTATCAATGGATTAAAGCAAACAATAATTATTATCCACGACAAGACTAGTCATATATGATTTAAAATTCGTATTAGTCGTAGAACGCTTATTTTTTATTATCGTAAATATTTTTGTGTTAACGTAATAATTTTTTACTAACTAGAAAAATAATGTAATTAATTTAAATTTATATTTATTTCTTAAACAATCGTTCACAATTTATTCGGTGTAATAGACTGGCTTAATTAGTTCAAAGGTTTAATGTAATTAGTTTCATCATAGATTTGGGTTAATATAGACATTTCTTTCATACTATATTTTAATTTATTGTTCCTCTATATATATTTAATATGTATAATATAAACCATTATTAATCCAGTGCTGGGCACAGACCTCCAATTAAAATGAGATCGATGTAGGCCATGTCCACCGTAGCTCTTGCGAAGTGCGAATTGGATGACTCCACGTATCATGGATAACATTCATACATGCAGATTTCTTAGAAACACGTGATAATTTATTAATTAAAATTAAGATATATCACCTCACCTCACGCTTGGACAAAAATACCATAAGTTCAGCACACTTAAATACACTTAATATATAGCGAATTAATAAATTCAATCTACTGTTTCATCTGATTACAATCAATTGTCCATATCCATATTGCTTTAATTGCTTAACCTTGCTTCCACCTGACTGTCCTTTATCACCGACCCCGCTTATAAACATAATTTGCCTAGACATCACGACCGTGTTCGAGTGCGACAGCGATAGGTACAATAATGACCCTATTCCAGGATAAGGAGGAAGTGGAATGTCATTACGAGGAGAAGAACGAGAACCAAACGGTCACGAAGGTGGACGTGGAGGTGGTGCAGAGCGCGCTGAGGGAGACCAGCCTGCGCGAGACCAGGATCGACGATGTGGTGCCCCAGCGCGCTGAGTACATCCACACCCTGGAGGCGCAGAGCAGCGTCGACAGTGATGTACTGGCACACAACGTAAGTTTCTATTTTTGTCGAAAAGAAAAAGTAAGTAAGTTAAAGTCTTGAGATGTGAAAAATATTATATCTACTTCATATAGATATTAGATACTTAAGTGCTATAATAGAAATAAAAGCAATTTATTTATTTATGTAATACATTTATATGAATAAAAGCATTTTGGAAAAGCAAATTGTAAGTCTATAATTTCTTTTTGCGAAGATCCTTTTAACTTTAGCCGTAAATATTGCCACTCATTCGGTGTGTTTCAGATGTTGATATACCTTTCTTCTCAGGACACTTCTCTCCTCTGCGGTGAAAGCGGGAACTCCCAGGAGCGTGGTTCGGTGGAACTGACGTTGTTATACGATGCCCCCGTCCGGAGTATGACGGTGCACGTGCTGCAAGCACGGTCGCTGCCCCAACGCACCCAGGGGCAAATACTTCAGAGTCAGGTAACGTCGCCTATTTAAAAAGAGGGGACAACTGCTATTCTTCCCCTCTGGGGGCGGATCTTTCTGCAATTCCCTGAAGGTGTAATACATTTTAAATCAATCTAAGGACTTTTAAAAAGGATTTGGTTGCAACACAGTGATCTACTGAGAAAATTACAGTCAGTTAAAGCCAAGTATTTCTTGATAAAGAAATCTACTTATTTGCCTTCTGATAAATGTTGTAGCTGATTTTATTTATAACATGTAAGGAAAATCCCGAATTACAGATAGCGTTTGAGTTGGTGCTTTAGTATACGAGTAGATATGTTAATAATCAAAGATTAAAATATTTTTCTGTAAAGTGGATTTTTTTTCTTGTAGGTCCGAATTGTTTTACTTCCGCTAAAGAAACAAAAGTATAAATCTAAGATACGAAATGGCGAAAACCCTCAGTATATGGAAAGCTTTGTCCTTCACAAAATTAATCCAGGTAAGTTTAACCTTGTTACTCAAGGATACCAACTACTTTACACTCAACAGTCAAGAATAGTAGATCTATTCCAAGTTCTCAGGGACAACGAACAATTTCTTATTTAAGTGAATGCTTATTAGGTATATACGAATACCTACTTAATATTGTGTTAATTTTTAAAAAAATATTATTGGAATCACACAACTTTCTATGCTGAAGAATCTTTTACTCGTACACTTTTTGTCATACTCTATCACATTAAATAACCATAATTATGTTACCAGAGGACGTGCACGGTCTGGGCCTTCGTATACGCATATACGGCTGCGAACGGATGCGTCGGCAGCGGCTGCTGGGCGAGGCCTCCGTCAGCTTCGCCGCACTCAACTTCGAGCTGGAGAACAACCTGTGGCTGCAGCTCATGCCGCGGCAGCACCATCAACCGACTCTGCAGGTCGGTGGATTTTGTTCTTTTAGTCCTTTGGCGGTTTAAAAATGTGTTAAAATTTATTAACTCTATATCGTATTAAATGCAAATGCTTGTCAAGCAATGACATTTTATTGTCAAGTATATTTCTAACTTTGCGTATCATTTTAATTTTCATTAATATAAACGTTACAGTTCTTGACTTCAATTTGGTGAAATTCTTTGTAATTCGACTTTCTTCTCCTTACGACTTCACTTATATAATTTTCGTAATACACTTCCAGTTGCCAAAACTGGAGTTAAACAATTCCATAACGGGTGTGCTGGCGAGTCCATCGTCCATCACGACGGTGATGACACCAGGCACGGGCGGTGGGGAGGCGTGCAGCCTCGCGCGGTCCGACTCCGCCTCGTCCTGCTGCAGCGCGCGATCTGCACCGGAGTTGCTGCTCGGACTACAGTATAATTCCACCACAGGACATCTTAGCGTGGAGGTGAGGTGCTGGCTTCTCAAGTGGGCGTCGATTTCTGAAGTTTTATTTCTTAATGTGCTGGTTTGTCAATTTTGTTTGTCAATGCAGACAACAAAATAAGCATTAGCAATGCGAAGAAAAAAATCATTCGTATCCATTACAGCGGAATTAAATATCGTTATGATAAGCGTTATAAATCTTAAGCTTAAGCGTTAAGAATAAATCTTTTAAATCTTAAAAGTAAATTTAAGGACGCAAATTTTAAAAAAAGTGCCTTTTAGGAAGAAAATTGTATCTACACTATTAAAACGGTACTTCAAACATGCTTGTTATTTTCTACCAGATAATAAAAGGCACGCATTTCCGCAAACTATCGCCGAACAAGGCACCGGACACGTATGTGAAGCTGTGCCTCATCAGCTCGCTCGGCATGGAGATGGGGCGCTGCAAGTCCACCACTCGCCGTGCGCAGTCCAACCCGCTCTACAAGGAGCTATTTATCTTCCAGGTATATTTTTATATAATCAATCCGGTCAATCAACATTGCAGTTATCCATTATATTTATGCATGCATGCATTGCATTATACAGTTATTGCATATGTTGAAGTGCGCTCCGTAACTTTTCTGGTTGTGAGAAGAAACTGATCAGGAAGTGAATTTTAATAAGATTTGTAGCAGATGTAGCTAACGGTTGCCAAATGATCGTTACTGTTTTTAGTATACCTGTAATATAATCGTCTGTTGTCGATCATAGATGCTGACTCTGACGCTGCTAGACGCTAAACTAAGTTGAAGCGTCTTGTGTAATTGATACTTTTTATGTCCTAGTACATCTTCAATTAGAATGATACTTATTATGAATTTAGGTTTTAGGTCTGACTGGGTACTTGGTATATGTTTATAGTCTATGACTTTCATGACATGATCAGTGAATCTATTAGTGAAGAATGAGTTAATAATTATTTACGGCATTTAAATCACAACACTCTAGCACTAGATTGCTGCTGTAAGCAGAAATAGGCTTGACACTGCCGCGGCAATAAATTCTACCACACAAATAGCACTCTTGGCATCGTGTCTACCTAGCAAGACATTAATATCTATAGCTCTATACTTAGGACATTTGTGACATTATCCAAATTATCAGGTAGCGCTGTTCCAACTGACGGAGGTGACGCTGATGGTGTCTGTATGGTGGCGGCGCAGCGTGAAGCGCAACGAGATGGTGGGCTGGTTCTCGCTGGGGCACAGCTCCTCGGGCCGCGAGGAGGAGCGCCACTGGCAGGAGCTGTGCGAGCGACAAACCGAGCAGGTTAGTGTCTTAACCGAGTAGTCTTAGTGTTTGTATCGCTCTGGTAATTGACTTTTGTAAATCTAACTTGTCACGAGATTACCAAGGGAAGTATAAATGCGTGTTCTTGAGTTTCAGGAGCATATTAAGTTGTAATATAAACACCGGAGATAAAAATGTGTAGGTAACCCAATGGTCAGTTATCAAACGCTACAATAAAAACAAGTTTAAAATTGGACTTTTCATATAAACAAACTTACTTATTTATGTTCTCTCAATAGGTGCAGCGCTGGCACGTTCTTTTGGACTCCTGACGGTCACCGACATAGCGCGAGAGGGACGCGCTCGTTTGAACTTGGATACCTTTTGGCCTCTCGGGCCCCATTTGGCACTTGTCAAGACTGGCCGCACATTGGTGCGTTCGCATTGATGTTACGTTCCGTTCCGTCAATCGCCGGTCCGTCGCCTCTCCGTCGCCGATCCTAATGACCCGATGCGTCAGGTCGTGCGACTGTCCCCCACCCCCGACCTTGTAAAGGTCTTTCTTCGTGCTAGTTCATGTTCGCTTTGGACGTCAGCACTATTGTATGCTTTGTCTCGTTGTCTGTATATTGGGATACGGTAACGTCATTTGACGGCCCGATGTGCCTGCTGTTTTCGTGTATTTCGTGTAAGGTGTTGTATTTACGGTTTTTGGGAAAGCACGCACATTTTCGACTGAATGATTCCTTGGTGGTATGATGGTATTAAGAGTTTGTGACGAAAACGTCTTATATGTCTATATGGAGTTCGATGTGTATTTAATTACGTATATTCATACAATGAATCTCATTTTCGTATTATATGTTAGTAGGATTAGGGATTGAAACTTAAAGGTGTGATTCTTAAAAAGAAATTATTATATATTAGAGATGTTTTAAAGATTTTCATGTACGCAATTTATTTAGGATTTTGGGTGTATGTAACGACTCGTAGTATTTATATTGATGATGTTGACTTGGAGCGCACAAACATTGTGAGATAGGAGTAACATAGAACCATATTTATTGAATATTGATATATTAAGTATACAATTGCTGATTATTGTAACTCTACTAGGCTACCTTTTTCATGGATGAAATAATATAAATAATGATATATGTATAACAAAAAAATATTACACATTTTTAATAAACCCTTAGTAAGCTACTTATAGTAAAGTTATCATGAAACATTTTACAATTGATTTTAATATATATATATATATATATATATATATATATATATATATATATATATATATATATATATATACACAGTACTTACTATATTTACTCCATAACCCTCCTAATAGCTATTGTATAGTCACCTTTAAAATCTTTCAGACACTCACACAAATACAATTTTAGTGTTATAGGTAGGTACTATGTAATATGTATTGTAGCTTTTGTAAGGAAACTTTTGAAAGATCATTTGAAATGATTATATCTCACCAATGGGTTTATAAAATAAAATAATTGTAAGCACAAATTAAGGGATTATATTAATACCAATTTATTTACATTTTATTCAACTTTATCTAACTGTTATTATTATTAAAAGACGATATTTTCTTTCATCTTTAAGAATAAGTTTAATGTTCTAATTTTAGATGTAGTGTGCTATTGCAGTAAAATGTTTACATGCTAAATTATTTTGTATTAAAATTTGTCAATTCAATTAAATTTTATGGGTAGAAGATATAACTATTTTACTGTATTTGATTCATATGCTGTTATTCTTATTGAAAGGGAGAAATTTATCAATCATAATTGCTAAATAGATATATTTCCTTTAATATTTTAATTTAAATCAGATGATATATTTACGTAATTATGCATAATATTGTTTAAACGAGTTTTATATTAAAAGACGTAGTCAATGTTTTATCAATGCTTCTACATATTAACTTGCTTATTTGAATTATATTAATTGTGCCATTTCGTAAATCCGTAGATTTTGTACTTATACAATATTAGTTGTAAGTGACGTGTGAGATTGCTTCAAGTACCCTAGAGTTAAGAGTATATAACAATTAAAGATTTTATAACACGCTCACAAGTGAAATAACAATATGAAAGATAAAAATTATTTTAAATTCAGTAAGAATCTGTACTGAATTTATGTAATTTATGTATGTGAATTGTAATCTGCGTCATCTTAAATCGAAAATTTTATAAGAATTATAATATTATAATACAGTGCTTTTCAACTCTTCTTGGGCACGGTCCCTTACTATGTAAAATATTTCTCAACCCCCCTATGCACCTCTGTTTCTAACTTTCGTTTTATTAAAAAAAAAACGTACAATATTGTCACTTATTTTCCTACATTTATAGTTATGTGTAAGAATGATAAGTATATAACTAACAACCCGTTCATATTGACAGATTGGTGTTCATTGAAGAAAATTATTTTGATTTAAAGTACATATATATCCTTCCATTAAATAAAGAACACTTTAACAGTTCGGAAATGTATTATATTATATTGAGGAAAATCGTGTTAGTAGAATAAGGACCGTTATTTCATTGCTCTATTCTCAAGTACATCAGAACATACGGACATATTTA
Source organism: Epargyreus clarus (assembly GCF_041222505.1). NCBI lineage: Eukaryota > Metazoa > Arthropoda > Insecta > Lepidoptera > Hesperiidae > Epargyreus > Epargyreus clarus. The sequence goes on from NW_027332214.1 coordinate 8,119,588, forward strand.
GAAAACTACCTAAAAATGACCAATGATAAATTTAAGATTGTTTTAAATTGTAGATTGTTCTTTTCAACTGTGCAATTTAGTTTTACGTGAATAAATAGGTGTTTTTAAAGCGTCGTTTGCATACTTTTCTTATGAATAGAAAATGTAGAGGTATTTTTTAGACCGCGACTCCCTGGGGCAATCTATGTGGTACTTTTAACCCTGTAGGTTTCAGGCAAACTGCAACTGTTAGATGAGTCTCTTTCTACAACTGGGGGATGTCTTCGATGTCTGATTTTACAATTGTGTAGGTACATAGAGCTGTTGTACTCTACGTTAACCGATTTATTTGCCAATGATACTCGTAGTGTATCTTCATATAAGATCCATATGTTTCATGTAATAAACGAAAGTATACGTCCAGTATCTATATGCATTCGGCTTATGCACTGCGCCGGCGTTTGCCCTTTATGAGGGTAGGACAAGAATGTTTTTCAGTGCTCATTGGTCGACACTTTCATGTTACTTAAATTCTATATTTCAATTTAATTTCAATTTATGATAATTTGATTATTAACTAATTGTTTTCATTTGGCTTTTTGGTGACCTATGCTACCTGGTGGGCCTGTCGCTTAGCAGAGCGGTTTCTCGCCTCGCCATACTTCAGGCACGGCGCTGGTCATATACCCACACTGCCATGCAAATACCTAGACAGTATTGAAGTTTGTAATTGCATAGGTATTCTCCTTCGAAGTACAGCAGTATTTACCTATATTTCCAAAATATCTTGAGCATCCTTTGCAAAGACGTCATCCTATGGACATAATATATACTTACTTAATTTAATTTTTATCTTTCGCGTCGTACTTTCCTATTTTATAAATTACCAGAGTTTCAATTTTTCAATAGCTTTTTGTTTATGAAAACTAAATAATAGAAGGTATCGTTATTCAATAATCAGTTTTCGTCCATTTACTGCGCCCGAAAACGTATAAGATAAAACAAATATAAAGCACAAATTATTTTTATATCTTAACAATTTTAGTTACTGCACGTATAATAAAGTATTTCTGCTTTTTCTTGATAAGTGCAAATGGTTTAATTTTTAAACAAAATGTTCAGTGAAATTACTTATGTCTTTATTGTAGTTAAACTATGTCAATACGCGTTTCTCAGAGTAATTTGAAATTAAAGAGTGAATCACTGGTGAGAAAATCTCTATGCACGGCATTGGCAAACAATCATAAATCAGTGGATTTCAAGTTGTAAAAGTTTTACTGTACCTAAGAGGTGCTGTAAAAAGTAGCAGAATAATAAATTTCACCATTAAGCTACTTTTAAACAGCATATTTTTTGTAGACGAGGGGGAAACCTTCAAAAGGTAACCGGTGTATTGCGAACAATACCAGATGACGAGGATTTTTATCCTAAACTAAAACCCTAGAATCCCCTAGTCAATTCTTAAGACAAACAATCGATGCCGTAACTTTATTTTAGTGGTGAGACTACAAGGATGCAACACATCTGCCTATAACTGCCTGCTAGTGGCATGGACACACTCTCGCCAATTATTTTTAACCGAGTTTCCAAAGAAGAGAGGTTATCTATTCGACGCGTATTATTGTTTTTTATTTATTACTCTGAGACGTAATTATATAGAGTTGCATTAATGTGAATGATCAGCTTATTTTGTGGTTGTTTATGCGATATTACTATTATGATATTAATTATTGTACTTATAATATTGATGATATTATATTCCAATACCAATCTTAAAGTTTTTGAATGTTAACATAAAAAGTGAAAAATGTTCTCAATAAATCACTTTATACAGTTTCCTAATTATGTTGTTTTATTTACCCTCGTTGTAAGATTCGGAAATATAATTATATTAAGCAAAGTAAAATACCTAATATAAACAACATGGACGTATAAGCACTGTAATAACTTTAAAATTATTTTTCGTGGGAATTAACAAATGTACGTTTTCTACACTAATATTATAAAGAGGAACACTTTTTTTGTTTGTTTGTTTGTAATGAATAGGCTCAAAAACTACTGGGCCGATTTTAAAAATTATTTCACCATTCGAAAGCTACATTATCCACGAGTAACATAGGCTATATTTTATATGAAATATATTTGATAAATAGATTTTGAGGCGATGCAAAGTTTGCCGGGTCAGCTAGTTACAATATAATTTAGATGAATGTTTCTCATTCTCAACCTTTTTAAGGGCATGATAATAAGATGACATACTAAGGGGTAGTATGTGCAAATATACCTCGACCCCTAATACTCGCTGTTTACGGAACTGTCTCTATACACATTGACCTACTGGTAACCGTAGGTTGGAAGGTAATTGGTATTAATTAATCTAGCGTGACTGTACCCATTTAAATTCCAAAAATTACAGTTAAATATTTATTGCTTAGGTACCCATTTACTGTGAGCACAATATACAATTACCCTATAACCCTACGTCGATATACCGCTAATAAAATATAATATGTGTTGTGTTCATAAGGATACATAATATGTAGGTATATGCGGGGATATTGATAATTGAGTATATTAAATTGAATTGTGGCGCAAATTTTATGATCTGAATTTGCGAAATTGTTTTTTTATATGTTGTTTATTTTTTTCATAGTAAAGATTACTCCTAACAAGAAAATGTAACCAGTTTTGACAATTGAAATTGTCACTGTCGTCTATTTTCGGGTTTAAAAAAATATTAAAAAAATATAGTTTTTAGATCACTTACGAATGAAACAATATTTCTTCACACTTTTTCTTCGAGTTCGTGTTTTGCACCACTTAACTGCGCATGTCGGCATTGTTCCGCGTAAATTACACCACGACAACCATTAAATGTCTGACAGAAGTTTAAGCCATTTAATGGCTTCCTTCAATTACAAGGCGGTGAGATATCTATACTTATGAAGATCCCCCTCCTTTTTTAAAGGAGTTTTTAAAGGAGATCTTCGTAGAGTTAAAACCTACTTATTTAATTTTATTAAAACTTAAATGTCCACCTTTTCACGCTTACCTACATATTATACATACATAATATAGTTCAACAGATTAATTATTTTAATCACAGTTTGTGATTATCTTTCATTAGCATGTAAATATTATTTTAATTACACTAGCCACGTTTCCATGTAGGTATGTGTTTTTTATTACAGTCTACAATTAGCAGTAGGTACCTATTGTGAGGACAGCTTGGATAGTTCATTGCTTTGTGTGGAAAGAAGAAATAATGGGGAAACACTTTAAGAGCCTGCTACGAAAGTTTTGTTTGGAGAGCAGCATTTTGGGCCTTAAGTATTTTTATTTATATCCAGATCGTCTGTCAAGGTAACTTTCTTATGTAATTTCTTTTTTTTTTGTTTACTTCTTTCCTACCTTTATAAATACGAGATATTTACAATATAATATAGTAATTTAAATCAAAACCAAACTATAGGTATTAGAGTTTCTTATCGTGAAGGCTAAGTAATTGAAAAACATGGATTTGTCCACATGCTTTGCTACTACTGAGAACTGAGATAGTCACCTCATAAATAGGTAACTCAGCCAGCACACACTCCCATCCACCGCGACGCAGCTGCTTAACGCTATAAATGAGTGAAGCTGTGGTTCCTCCTCGGTTGAATCTTCATGATACTTCGTCTTTCAAAAATACTAACTTTATTGATCGGTCCTCAGATGTTTTTGGGGTCTAGTAATGACATTGATAGTGTCTTTGGCGTGTGCGCTCACCTGGCTGTTATACTACCGCTTCGAGGAGATGCCCACGCGCATCACTATCGAGAATCAGTACGAACCCATCCAGGACCTGCCGCACCCAGCCATCACTATCTGCTCACCTAATCAGATCACTATTAGCGCCGCGAGACACTTTAACAGGACGCTCATGTAAGTATTTAGTCCAGAAAACTTCAGAAAATATATAACAGACTTTTGACTGAAATATTTTAACAGACCAAAATTTAGGAAGATAGTAAAGGAGACCTCTACCGGTTTCGACGATTTTTTTCCACAAAACGTACGTTTCTTTATTTTACAAATACGTTGTAAACGATAATGTATTTCACTTAATGGTAAGCGACTATTGTCGTCCATTGATGTTCATAGTTAACCCCAGATACGACTGGGCTAAGTTGGAATTGTATGTGTAATTGTGTATCTAATCCCTTTAAACCAAAAGACAGCAGCATTTAACACTACTGTTATTAGACCGAAGTACGTATGGAGATAGACGCAGAGTCGAACGATAAAGGAATTTACCACGTTTGTTGTATTCATAATAAATATGTTTACTTAAATTGTTATTTTACAATACTTAGAGATGGTTACCAGTCGGTAGATCTGGAGCGGGTTCTACCTCAGCTACTGGGCTTCTACCAACTAATCGATGACCTGAATATTGACGCCTTGGCGAGCTTGCAGGCACTTATAGATCTCAATCGGTATACGGTTTGTATCAATTCTCATTACGTCTCTACCATGTTATAAATATACTAACTTCGTAATTAGTACATAGATCTAAAATACCTCATTAATAGAGTAACAGAGTACTTAGGTATCTATATAGGCAGTGGCTTAAGGATTAAGCTATGCGAATCCTTAGTACTCACTAGATTAAACTTCTTAAGCCAATACAGCGATAAGCCCGTGACTTACTGACTTCTAGCAAGTTACATAGCGTATGCATAGATTAGTAAAGATACTTCGCCGCCTTGAAATTGAATGAAGCCACAAACGGCTTATTATAAGTTCTTTTATATCACGGCGTGCGTAAATGGACGTTTTACGCACGCTTCGCGTGCGCAAAACCCCCATTTCCGACCCCGTAATATAAAATTTTATACAACACGCGGACGAAAAATGATTTTCTGACTCGTGTGATTGCAGTCCTCGCCTGCGGCTCGGCCTGCAAACTCACACTTGTCAGAAAAAAATTTTTCGTCCTCGTATTGTAATGTACTATTTTTGAATTCTTGACAAATAAAAACTTTTTTAGAGAAAATTTACGAAAAAATAATTAATACTGCGTAATTTACATAGTAAATAAATAATTATTTCAAATATTTTAGGGACATTTTAGCACGGAGACGTGGCAAAACTTATTTACGCAACTATTTCAATTCTCAAAACTGGGTACATTTTCTTGTTAGGAGTGAGTAATCTTTACTTATCTATGAGCGTATGATAAATATTCATAAAATATTTTCCAGTCAACGGAAGTCATGGGATCCATGTCACAAGGATGCGATAGGTTTTTGAAAAGATGTTTCTTCCATGGTCGGCTATACCCGTGCGCAGAACTATTTAACCCTATACTAACCAGGCATGGACTATGCTGTATTTTCAACGGCGTTTATAGGTTTACACAAAATAAAAGGTAACATAATTTAGATATCCCACATATATTGATTTTAACAATAACTGCTAAAATATTATGGCCGTCTTCATCTAAATATATGTATATAACTCAAAGGTGACTAACTGACATAGTAGATCACTATCAACGCACAGCCCAAACCACTGGACGGATCGGGCTTAATTTGGCATGCAGATAGATGTTATGACGTAGGCATCCGCTAGGAAAGAATTTTGATCAATTCTACCCCCAAGGGGATAAAATAGGTGATGAAAGTTTGCATAAATCTTCTTAGTTAGTAATATTACTTCGTAACGCGAGCGAAGCGGGCAAAAGCTCATTAATAGATATTATTATTCTCTATTCAGAATTATTGGCCTTGCTCAGTTTTCTAATGTTCAGCAGTTTTAACTTTAAGTCTGCCTTTTGTTACCAGACGGTTTGTAACACGCGGTTGGTTTCTAGTTCAATCCCTGATGAAGTTGATCTAAACGACGAATTCAGATTTAATTTTAGGTTTCAGTGCTTGTTATTTGTTCTTTGTATTTTTCCAACTGTACAGTATACACACATGATATACGAAATCGTTCTGTGATTATAGCTTTGAGTGTTGGAAAAAGTAAGTGTATTGTATTGGTATTGTGTTGTAATGTATTGTCAAATATTTTTTAGAAATGAGAAGATCCAAGATTTTGTTCCTAGGCCGGTTTCGAAGGCAGGGTTTCTAGAATCATTAACAATAGTAGTGGATTATGAACCAGAGGATGCCCTAGATGGTACCGTCGTATACGCTGGATCTACTAGGGTTAGAATAATAATATTGATAGATATTAATTTTTATTAAGATTTGATTTTTAAATAGGGATGTTAAAAAGGTTTCTTTTTAAATAACTGTCCACTACTGTTCCACATGTGTTAGAAATAATATTTTGAGGAAAATATAACCTATAACATTGTAAAAACATACAGACGACTGGTTTTTTTAAATGTTAGAATATTGTCTAATTCTTTTGGTATTTTTATGTGAGCATATAAGTCTAGTTTGAAATATATTCATAATATACTAATAATATATATATAGTTTGAAATATATAATAATATGATTAGGTTGTTAATAATAAGTAAATGTCAATTATTAATACAGATCATGGTAACGGATTGGACTGAATTCCCCGCGGACGACGAGTCTCGCGTAGTTGCACCTCACACGGAATCCTTCCACATGATACGTGCCACCTACACATATTGCTCGGATGACGTTAAGTCTTTACCAGTTCGAAGGTATATCCTTAGAACTTTATATGCACCATAGGTATTCGTAAACTGTAGCGCCCCATGTTTATTTCAGATTTGTAGCAGTATTGTAGCACTTTAAATGACGTAATATTTGTGCATTAATTATTCTGATGAAACATTCAATTCAAACGGCATCCACGGTATTGCTAGATTTATTTAGAACGTTTCATACAAATAAGTGTATCTCCCTTATCACACTCTTCAAACTAAAACACAGTGGCACTGCACAATGTTGTTGTAAGGCTAAATCAGGTGTGCCGCTGACGTCTCCTGAATCGAAGCACAAAAAGTTCTATCACCTTTGTTACACATCTACTTTACCGAGATATACGTAATTGAGATTATTCTCAAACATTAAACCAAGCAGCGCAAATTCCGACTACAATGTTAAAGTTCAAGACCATAAAGTAAAAGAGAACGATAACTATCGCTGCGTTGATATCATTATCGCTAGATATAAGAAGATATCGCCCGAAGGTAATTGATCTCTTGACCTCACGTTCAATTTAATTAACAGCCTCTTGCCATTAGAGTGTACTTAACAAAACAATTTTATTGCTAGTCACAGAAACGTAACTGATATTCATCTTATCTATCTAAAAGCTCTTAATAGATGCCTTCTTGCCTGCGCAATTAATTAGGTTTAACTAGCTACCTATTTAAAGTTTGTGTAGCAAGATGCTTAGAGGAGATAGAAGCTTCATTTAATAAAAGGTTTAGTCTTCGTGTCGTGTCACTCGTGTCGTTTTGCTTGTAAAAGGTTAATTTTTCAGGCTAGTCTATTTAATGTCTAGTTCTAAATACCTTCCATTTAAAACAATATAAGTTATTTTTAAAAATACATAACGTTATGTTAGTTATAATTTAAACCTAATTATAACTACCCCTTTTTCACAGTCGCAAATGCTATTTCGAGGAGGAACAAACGCTTCCCTACTTTATGTTGTATCACAATTCCGACTGCGACCTCCTGTGCTTCGTGCGAGAAGTGGAACTTCGGTGCCGCTGCACCATGATCTACATGCCCTCCTTGAAAGTTGAGGAGGCGTGTAATGTCAGCAGCATCGCTTGTATTGTGGCGGCTAAGAGTAAATATTTAATAAAATAATAAAAATGTCTAGATCTGTATTTCTGGTCACTGTCTTATAAAAAATCTTTATCAGTAAAGTTGAGGAAGCAACTACGATAAATATCATTTGCTTACCAAACCATTTGAAGTCATATCCAAAAAAATTGACATGATCCACCTGATTTCTGTCACTTTTCAGTGCAAATGAGCAAATGGTACAGGACGGATCAGTGCGACTGTCCCAGAGATTGTGAATCACGGCGATACAAGCTGGAATTGAGTGTTGGAAACTTAGATGCACTCCCGTACATTGTAACGAATACTTAGTAAGTTTTAAACATATCTTTGAGACTAAGTTTACTTTTATTTTCCGTTCGTTCCGTTCAAATATTCGACTTGCTTTAAAAATTGGAGCACACTGATCGTTTGTAAAAATGATTTCAATATTATTCAAATAGGACATTTATTGTTCTACAGTGCCAACTTGACGTTTAACGAGAGCACATCCATCATACATTTGTTCTTCCCGACTTCGGTGCACATGAAGCAGAAACAAGAGACCGTCATGTCATTCATCAGCTTAGCCTGTAAGTAGTTTTATGTAGTCAGGTCAGTCATACACATGTACCTACTTGTGGTCATATTTCTATCTTACTTTCTGCTATTCATATTTTTCATCGACATCGACAGGACGTGATTTCGTAAAAAAACTGGATCTGGATTTGTGTCCTTTAGTACAAATGGATTGACGAGTTCTATTTTCAATACCTATTTTCTCAATCATGTTCTATACAATCCCTAAATGCCCTATCATCGCTACGAAGTTCGTTTCATTGTAGCTAACCTTGGAGGCGTGTTTGGATTGTGCCTCGGCTGCAGTGTCATCAGCGTCATCGAGGTGCTGTTCTACATCTACATGGCGGTCAGGAACCACGTGCGTGACCGCTTGCGCAGCGCGCTGCTTCACACGGTTAATTATACGAATTAAGCAGGCAAATTCACTTATAATGGTAGCTTTCGATTAAAAATAGGCGATGTAAGCTTAGCTAAGTGAGCAAGTGCTTTGAAAATATTTAGTAACATGATGATAACCCTCAATTTGCATCAGTAGTTGCAATTTTTAACTCGCATCTCTCCATAAAAACAAAGCTTAGTAATGCTAAATAAATGAAAATGAAGCAATTCTATTGTTAATTTGACATATCGCGTGCTTAAAGGTAAAAGGGCCTATAGCTAAGGGTTAATAGGGATTTATGCTGAAAGGGCACATAAAAATTTTTTTTTTGCCATTCGGTTTGAAATTATCTGAAACGTAAAAAATTTTTAGTTCGGTTTGAAATTATCTGAAACGTAAAAAAAAATTATTATATTATATATTTGATTTTATTATATTATGAAATATTATGAAAATTGAGATTTTATTATATGAAATTATCTGAAACGTAAAAAAAATTTACGTTTCAGATAATTTCAAACCGAATGGCAAAAAAAAAAAAATTATGTGCCCTTTCAGCATAAATCCCTATTAACCCTTAGCTATAGGCCCTTTTACCTTTAAGCACGCGATATATTAATAGCTACCTCGCATATATCTCAATTTTTTTCTATTACTAAAAGCTTCTAGACCTTTAACTAGCTACGATCCAATTTTAAAATTTATAATTCTTTCAATAAATTAAAAAAATACTAAATGTGTGTCATTTATTATTAGCATCAATTATTCTTAACCTACAAAATGCGTTTGTGTTAATAACGTAGCGGTTTATATCATAATAAATTATAGTAATTCCACAATAATTTGTAAAATTAATAACACTTGATGGTATTTCATTTGTTTAAATGTAATAAATTCTATTGAATACACAATTAGTATTTTTTAAGAACGTGAGAGAATGAAGAAACGGGATATTAGTGAAATAAAACAAATTCAAATCCAGGTGTACGTAAACAAATTTATATTTTCTGATTTACATATATATTTAACTACATCTGATGGTAATCATTATTATAATAATTTCATTATTAAATATATTGCTTTGCTAAATTTTCTTGAAAAAATACAAAAGTATTCTACAATCGCGTTAAGAAAAATCCTCTAGAAAAAATTACATCTCTCTTATAACTATAGATGTTCATATTATGCTTAAATATCTTCGAGCGAATGCTGTTATACAAAAATTGTTTATATAAAAGGTCAGGCAACGAACATATTGCACATTCGTTCAGACGGTTAAATAATATAATAAATACTCCGCATTCCTCGTCTAACCAATAATACTTTGTCGGAAATGGCGGCTAACCCTAAACCTAGAATAACGACATAAATCAATATTTGGCTTAGATTTTAATTACATCTATGACAAAGCGCATAAAATAATAATTTGGTCTAAGTTATGTAATTATAATAATTGTTAAGTGCTCTTAACCTAATTATTGCCTTACACTAATATAATTGTTTTATTCCAGTAGACATTATTTTATTGGTACAAATATAAAATAAAAACTCATGCCGCGTTACGATACAAATATGAGTATAAAATTGACATCACAAGCGATAACAGCATATTTCCTAACAGAATAGAAAGGTTTATAGAGTTTAAGAAACAGCTTAGAACAAGAAATGGCATAGAGAGGAAGATCGAGATGAAATAAATAAGGCATGAGTCGGTTCACAATAACAGCGAGCGTCCGCGGCGCTCATCACTGGACGTATCACAAATCCTTAACAATAATTACACTACCAGTACCTAATCCAATGGAACGGTAAGACTTTACATCAACATTGAGCTAACTTACAATCGATACATTAATTATTTTTAAGTAATATTGCTGTTAGTTTATGGTTAACTAAATATTTCGTATTGTATTTCTGAGAGTAGACGTAGTAAATGGCACGAGGTTTATTATGACAAGATTTTGAGAATCGCTGAATAAAAATACTCTTTTCCGCATACGAATACTATAAATTGTGCCGCTACATATAAAATCGCGTTGCAGTCGAAGGTAAAAGAGATCTTTTACTCTAACTTACACTATAAACGCACCGTATTCTAGCCTCGCTAGAGATTAAGCACAACTCGAAATAAAATCCCTGAAATGCTCAAATAAAACTCTGTTTTATTTTAGATCACAATTATTATTTCTGCAGAAATACAAGTCTATTTATAAAAATAGTAATTGACTTTCGTAGGCCGGCTCGCCGGGCGTGAGCAAGTACGTACGAGAGCCCCGGGAGCGCCCGGGGCTCCGGCGCAGTTGGCTGGTTTACACTTATTAAGTAGTAAACGTCAATTCATTATCAACCTTATTTCTAATAGATGATAACAATGCGTTATTTATGCATTCATATTACGTCCGATCACAATTTATTCTAACGCTAGGACGGAGCTAACCTTAAATAAGAAATCTAATTTAATTTACAACTTTTTTTTTAACTTAATGCGTGTAAACCAGTAAGGTTACAGAAGAGAGTGAGTCGAATAAATAGCGTAACACGAAGTGGCCGCGGCCCGTCTGACGAGCGCGCGGCGGCGAGCCGGCGACTGCGGCCGCGGCTGCAGCGCTGCAGTCTGCGAGTGCGGCGGCTGCAGCGCTGCAGATAACGAATGCAGCGGCCGCGACCGCAGCGCTGTAGCTTACGAGTGCAGCGGCTGCAGCGCTGCAGCCTACGAGTGCAGCGGCGAGCCGGGCAGCGTCTGCAGCGCCTCGAACAGCTCGCAGGCCGCGTCGAGCCGGTCTCAGAGGCTGACGAGGCTGCCGTGCGCGTCGGGCGAGGCGAGGTCGGGCGCGCCGCGCTGCTGCTGAGCGCAGGGGTGCGGGTGCGGGTGCACGGGGGTAAGGCCGGTGCCGCCCTCCATCAGGCTGTCGAAGTTGAACGGGATGCCGTTGCTCGGCGTGCTGATCTCGATGCCGGCGATCTTGTTGTTGTTGCCCAGCGCCTTGTTGTTGTGGATCTGGAAGTGGAATGTCGGATTTGAGTTTCTATTCAAAATGACTTAAATCATTTGTAAGCGTTAAATAAAATATAGAATAAAGTTAAATTTTATTAAATGTCACACTGATATGAGGGCCATACTGGACTGTCATCATTTAATCAATTATGTAATTAATTTACTAGTGATTTCATATAGTCCGCGTAAAACTGCTAGTCCGCTTTTAATATAAATGAATCGCGTCGCCATAGCAAATTGTATGACTACAGCTGCTCGCAATTTACTGAGTGGACTAGCAGTTTGGCGCGGACTATACTATGCTAATTAAATTTAACAAAAACCAACATTAACCTCCTAAATAAAATTATTATCTTTGTCTCAAAAGTATTAAAAAGTAATCGTTTCAGTAGGTACACAAATAAAGTATGGGTGTATACCTGTGCGGGCGTGACGCTGAGCGGCACCTGTAGGAAGTTGGGTCGGTTGGGGCGAGAGGAGACCGGCGGCGTGTCCAGGGTGATCACCCCGGAACCCGTCACCACTGCCGGGTTTGCCGCCGACAACATTATTCTGAAACAAACGACAGTCACATTGTTATTTACTGCATACATGAAAATTACGCTCAATTGTATAAGTCATTTTATTTTATGCTCATCAAAAATAATGTAAGTCGTAAGTATTTTAATCAGTGACTTCTTTAAAGACACGTAATTATTTTTTTAATAATCATCATTTTCTACAAACTTTAAAAGAACTTTCACTGAATCATAGAAAGCTTGTGACAGAATATAAAAATATACAATTTTAACCCTAAATTGTTTACAAACGACTTGAACTGTATTAGGCAACATGACCAATGTCCTTAACAAGATCTCACAGGCTCTACTTTACAGGATCATTGCTCACCTTTTGTCTTGTGCCGGCGAGGTATAGATATCGGCATCTAGTCCTAGCACTGGGTCGACGGGTTCCATCACTTCCACCTTGACACGGACGCCGTCCTCGGGCATTTCCGGGTATCCGAAGGTTTCTTGGAAGGGTTTCACGTCGGGCGGGCTCACTGACCGCTTGCCGAGCCTGCAGATGGGCATATGACTGCGGAGGATGCCTTCCAATTGGTTCCTGTTCTCGTTCAACTTGCGGATCTCCTCTTGCAATGACGCCTTCCTCTCCTCCAGCCGATCAGTTTCCTCCTGGAGCTCGTTGGTGTGGTCGAGTCGTCGCTTGCGGCAGCGCGCGGCGGCCATCTTGTTCCTCTCGCGGCGGATCTTCCTGCGCTCCTCCTCCTCGGGGGAGAGGTCCTGGGGCGCCTTGGTGGGCCTCCTGCCGCCCATGTTGCGTCGCTTGGGCGCGGGCAGGCCGGGGCTGCTGCTGCTGTCGCCGCTGGCGGAGAGCGGGCCCGGCGACACGTGCAGCGCCGTCGTCGGGCCCGACTCACAGTAACTACCGACAGGATTCAGGATGCCTGCAATATCAAAATTGCTCGTTTATATATTTGTCGTATGAATTATACACATTTATAGAATCTGGTAACATGAGATGGCATTTTTCTTTCTGCCTTAAAGGAGTTTTTGTACTTACTAACTATGCTATCAACGAAACTATACGAGATATTTAAAACAAAGTAAAATTATCTGTTGTATAACTCTGTTGTCGGCTCACTGCTTGTCACCACCCTCTATATCTATCTTATAACAACGGTGTGAAATTCTCTTTGGTCTGATTAATTGATAAGGCAAAGAAGAGATACTAATACTAGTGATTTCAAATTCCACCTTAGGACTACCTCCTTACCTGGGACTGATCACAGATGACCAAAAATTACAGTGGACACTTGTGACACTCGTTTCGTAATTCCATAATGTAAGTTCTTCATTGAGTCTCACCGTAGTTGTTGGCGTGCGTGACGGAGGGCGGCACGAAGCCCGCGTGGTTGGTCTGCTCCCCGCGGCAGTTGCTGAGCTCGATGTACGTCTGCTCGAAGTTGCGCAGCTGCGTGGGCGTGATGGTCGCCGTCGTGCGGGTCGGGACCCCCGACTGGAGGCCCTCTAGGTTTGCCAACTGGAAAGAGAAGACGACACGTTTAGAAAAATAAAAAAATATTGATTTATAATAATAAATAATGATTATTAATCCGTTTCTTCATTCTGAAATGACACATAAATAGTGTTCACACATATTTTAATGTATATAGGTCCGAGTTTTAAATATTATTATATTTTATTATTTACCCAGAAATTTAGTAAGTTTGTGGTAATAAAGTTGAGTTAAATACAAACTATAACAATTTATAAATAATGGGGGCCGTAACGTAACGGTGTTATAACCAAATCAGTAATACCAAAGTAAAGTACGAAGTAGCCAGAAATATTTTTACGTAAATGTAAAAACGAAATCGAAGTAGACAATATATATATATATATATAATTAAATACTGGTTTCTTTTTAAATAGGTAATCTTAGCTATATATCGTTTTGGGATTATAAACATATGAAATGAACTTAACAACACTTAATTAGTACAAGCTAAGAATATTTTGAGAAGGTTTAGATCAGCACTTTTATACTTGCAATTAGGTCTAATAGCACGCCCTACAATCACTTATGTAATTCACAGGTGTTATATATCACAATACTACAAATACGAGCGTAAACACGCTAAAATAATTGCGAAATCATTATGCAATATTTGTTCAATGTTTTAATGTTGCATCGCTTCCACATTCCGATCGGTTTTTATCAGCAAAACATTAACGCTCGAACAATAACAATAACAACAAATGATAATACATAACACATCATTATGCATGTAATAATAAACGAAATGAAATGAAATATATTTATTTTGTATAGGCCTACGGAGTCACTTATAGTCAGAGGCAATATTTTTTCTTAAACTACTATCGGATCGGAAATTCAGGCGGCAAGTAACTATAATATTATAAATGGGAATGTTAGGTTATTCATTTGTATACTTTCGCGATGATTTTTTGAAACCTATACTACCTTAGATGCCCCTGATTTTTCAATGTTATGTGCGTATTAGAAATTAATTATCACTTGCTAAAACGGTGAAGCAAAACATCGTGATTTATAAAAAAATATCAAAGATATGTGTAGTCTACCGATACGCACTTGGCCAGCGCGGCGGACTATGGCCTAATCCTTCTCATTCTGAGAAGAGACCCGTGCCCAGCAGTGGGACAATAATGGGTTGATGATGATAATACTTTCGCGCCTTTACCATATGACGGACTGTCATGAAAGTTATTGTATTACTAGTCAGGGTTTGAGAAAAGGACATAGAGTACATTTTATCTCAAAAAGTACCGTTCCCGAGGGATAGATAAAAACCTCTGTCTCCGAACGAAGCTGCGGGTAAAAGCTAATGTTATAATGAATGTACATTTGTTCCTTATCTTATTCCGATTAGCAAATTTTCAATAATAAATTAGATCATTTAATTATCATACATAAAAAAATCCATTATAGTATTTGTGTCCACATACTGGAAAAGATACCACATAGGTCCTCGATTTATAAGTTAGACTGTTTTTCATCCCGAAACGTATGGAAACGACTGTATGAGTCACAGCAAAGCATAGCAGAGATTGCTATTATGTTAAATAATCGCGTATGAAATAATTTACTGTATCCTATTCCAACTTAACAATTTGTTCCGTCGATCACGCCTCTATTGTTATTCAATCGTCTTATTATTGAGTGATACCACTGACGAAGTAACTAAATAGACTACAAATAGGTCCATGAACTCACCGGGGCTCTTTATGGCACTTTTGTTTTTTCTAAAAGTAAGTGAAATGACGAAAACTAAAGCGAACATGAAATTCGCTTTGTATTACTTACTGCCCATAGACAGTACTATCAATTAGGGCAACAGTCTCCAAGGGTTCATTTGGAAAAAAGTACACTTTTGTATTTACACTTGTCACTAAAGGACATGTCGCTTACAAGAAGAATGACACAACTCAAAATTCATTTTTCTGTTATAGATTCAATTTAATCCCAAATATTTCCTATTTTAATGATTCCTGACAGTACTGTGGTTATATACATAACTATAAATACTTATAATTGTATTTATCATTATTTTAATTCTCATTTAAATAAAAGATTTCGAAACAAAATATTGTTTAATTTTAAACTGGCTCTCCTGGAAAATTGCCTTTTTTACTTGTGCCATTATTCCTGCAAAGAAGCGATGTGTAATTTAGTCTAAAAGGTGATCTGAAGAGTATACGCCCAGTAATATATACCAGTGGTCATATAACGCAGAAATAGTTGTAGTACCACTGTACTTGACTGACAATGGGCTAAATATAAATTGATACTAATAAATTAATAGTGAGCTAATTTAAATTGTATGTGGTTTATGTTAATCAACAGTGGACTTTATTATGGATATGAAAACATATTATATTAAATATAACTTATTAACATAATTACATCCTCCTACACGCTCCATTAATAGTAAAATAAAATTTAAATTCATTTAATATAATTATATAACTATTTGGTTATGACATTACTTATTTTAATTTTAGTTTTTCCCTTACAACTGTAATATTTATTGAAAACTTTAATAGACACGGTTACTTATCCAGTACAAAATAGGAGACGTACTAAAAAGTACATAGGTACATATAGGGCGGATCCAATATAATTAATTTTAAATAAAATTAAACTTCAACTTGTAATTGATCACAAACGTATTCCCATTTGATACAATTAAGAACCAAATTTCTCGGGCTCAGGAGTTTTACCAATCACGAAGAAGAATACTGAAGAATTAAATATCGCTTACTTATACTACCCTTCTGCAGTTTTGTCGTGTTCAAAGAGCTACCTCCCCTCCTCATTAGGATCTTTCATAATAAAGTCTGCACCACTAGAATAACTAATGCCAACGGTTATCTTTAAAGTACCTGTTCGCCGTGTAACGCAGGATACATTATCGCGGTAAAAGCTAGCCATAAATCTTTCGCGTAAAGTCAATTAAATAAGTAAAATAAACAATGCCCGCACGATCTAAACTCCAGCTTCTATGATCTTTAGCTAGCTACTGATTTTCTAACAATATCGATGAATATTATAAGTAATTTTAATCTATACATAAAGATAAATACAAAATTGTTCAGTATATTTTTTTAAACCTATTTTGTTCGGAAGTTATAGACAAGCTTTAGTGATAATTTTTTTTTGGAAAATTTATGATTATACTTAATGAAATTGTGTTGAAGGTTTACGAAATATGAATTTCATAAAGTATGCTCGTGTAATTGTGGTAGAGTTCATGTAGAGTTTGAGATCTGATATCGATCGTTCGATCGGTAATTAATTTAGAGCCGAGGAATTTAATCAAGAATTAACTTTGCAACACTATTAACTATAAGAAGGATTTTCGTAGGATATTTTGAATGTTTCCTCATGTTAAAACTTTGCTAATTACAGCGACGGAAAAATAAATGAAAATCATGATATGCCAGGAAAATGATGGCATTACTAGGATTTAGATATCTATGAGACTTATGAGTAATGTGTCACTGAGTGCCAGTCGGCGAGTGCACCAATTACTGATATATCGGCGTGAGCGGCGCTGGCCGGCGATGTACCTGTTGGCACCATAGCTCCGTGGCGAGGATGTTGGCGAACTCCAGTGGATCGATGTTCTGCATCTCGGCGATGCTCACTCAACCACGTTTATAATTAGACGCTTACTCTATTGTATTGCGCTTTTTGCGACGCGACACCTTCGTGCGGTTCGAGTTTGTTAGTCGATTTGTTCGTTATAATCCGCCCTCGCAAGGAGTAGGTATTGAATGTGGAGAAATCGATCCGGCGGTACACTCGACGGGTAGGAGCCGTCGGGCGTCGGGGTGCGGGTTAGTTAGGGGCGGATCGGTCGGTTCTCGCGATATATCGCTTAGAATGTCGTGTGCGCGGGAGTGCGGGTCGTTCGTTCGTTGCGCGCGCGTACGGCGTGCGGCGGCCGGCCGCGGCGGATCGCGCGCTACTGCCGCGCCGCGCCCGCCCTCGCTCGTCCGAAATGCTCGCCCACGAGCGACGTCGAATCATATATTTATAGAACACTCCTCTAACTCCGGAAATATTTCGCATCATTTCGCATCACACGCCGCCGCCGCGTTAACTGAGGTAATGGGCACCCGACTCCGAAAACAATGCGTACCGCCACGCGTCCTTATCACTTTACAATCGCTCGTAAACGAATGTTTGGACACGGCGTCGTCCAAAAAATTTCGTTGCCGATAAGATTGGGCTAATAGGTACGTGACCCACTTTCCGCTTTTTGAATACTCAATGAGCAAACAAGACTGAGAATGTTATTCCAATTTATGTACTGTTGCGTTAATCTTATTAGACTAGTCTGATCGGAGACTAGCCTAATTCAGCCAGTAGTTTAAGTAGCATATAAATATGACTTTATTGTGTGTCTTTCTATGAATGTCGGATGTCTGTGGCAGCCTGACAGTGGGCGGGAGGCTCGGCCAGGCCTTGCCGCAAGGACGCGCGGCGCCCGTGGGCGAGACGTTCCACCGAATACGGCCTTATTTGGTCACATTAGTTGAAATTTTAAAAAGTATTAACGTATTTTTTCTACCATAATTGCCTAGACTTCCTTATTTTCCCACGATTTAAACTTACGGTAAAACACGCGGATAATATTTTAAACGAAATGTCCCATACAAAAATAAATTAAAATGTTTTCCCCAATAATCTGTATAGGTATACTTTATACAGTACACACCTTATTCCATTATCAGAAATAAAAGTGATATTTACGATAGGTAATACCTCAACGGGGCTACTCGGTATTTACCAGAATAAAATGAGTCAAGCAGATCATTAGCAACCGCGGCAAAATCACGGGCATTGGGGCCTCGTGGCCGCTTGTGGCCGGAGGACAAAGCAGACGGCTGCTCCGGAAGGCGCGCAACCCGCTCAATTACCACAATTGCTTAAATGAAATTCGGTTTAATCCCGTTACGAAAATCATCCTTTCGACGAAAACAATTTTGTTTTTGAACGTTCATTGCATGACTAACCAAATGGTATCCTCTTATTTTAGTACATATCATCGTATCATTTTTTATATTTACAATGTTCTTCTCTTTCTGGTGTAAGAGACGTCATGTATGTAAAAACGCAAAACAATTAGTGAAAAAAGTGCCTGAAATTCATAGACGCACGTATTGGTACTAATTTACAAATAAAAATATACACTTACTCCTAAAGATTTAACATATGAAAACCAATAACAGTTATTTAAACAATGCAAAATTACTTGCACTGTCGCACTACCTTATCAGTATACAACGCGTTTAAAAAAACCTTTATCATTGCAATATTATCAACATAGAGACATTGATCACTATCAACATAGAGAACTCGTAACGTAATGAGCCTGGGCCTAAAATTCGTCTCAACAGCGGTCGCGCACGCCCGCTCGCACGTTAATTGGTCACGGTGCTTACCTAGCAATTAAATAAACCTTATTTATTCTCTCGCATTCTTATACATTATCGTTAAAATTGTGATAAACTTCTTTCGTTACTACCGTCTGAAATGTACAGCTACTGAAACTTAGTATCTAACGGGGAATGTAAAAATGGATTTCGTTTTTATTTATATAAGTAGTAAAACAATATATCCGTTAATTATATTAATACGAATTATTTATTTTAAATTAAAAAATATTCTACTAATATTTTTATGTACCTAATACCTAAGTATAATTACCTAAATATTATTAACTAGGTACTTATAATAATTAAACAAGAAAATTTTAAAATAACCGATTCTATCAATTTCATAGACCTTTTTTATTATTTTTTATAAAATATTTTTACAGTTACCAAAAATAAATAACACAGTTAATCAAATACCGCTACTGTCGAATATAAAATGCGAATCTACAAACATGTAAAGTTATTTAAAAAGTTGTACCTATTTCATACACAAGGTAAGATGTGGCACTGTGGCGGTACGAAGCATTGCTATCTTGGCGTGTGGCTGAGATCACCACTATATCTAGTTGTGACGTGCACTTGAGGTGGTGCAGAGGTACTCAACTTATGGCCTAAGGGATGTAAAGAATTAACCGTAAAATTCTGTCTCTGGGATTACTAAAATAAACTAATTGATTGAGTGAGTCTGAAGTTATGTGACTATTTTAAATTTACAAACATTGACATTGCATACATTCCTGTCATTGTAAAGTAGATTTTAAATGGCAGTCTGTAATTCTTAAGTAACTCTACATTTCTATTTAGTTGAAACATTTGAAAATGACAAATTTCCTTGAAAACTTCTGAATCAACGGTAGAAGTCAATAACTTAATTCTCTAAAAAAAATTTAATTTACAACATTTATTATTTATTATGTCAAAACTTTGGCAATCGTTAAGGGTTCGTTTACATATTTACATATATTACATCAGACGCATGCTGTAGCAGGCAGAAGTATTCCCGTATATAATGTGTATTGGCGTTTATACCGTAAATAACAGCCGCACAAAACACAAACATTGTATAAAAATGTCTGTCATATCCTGTACCTGACGCATTAAATATCTGCAGATATAAACGGTCTTATTCGTCCATAACTTTATATTATATCGTTAACAAAACATGAATATCAAAATGACGTCACAACGCATGCCAGATATCTCCATTTCTTAACGTGACGTGAACAACGTCAGCGTAATGAGCTTGTGGTGTAATGACAACAGTTATTATCTCAAATGTCGCGATAAAACGTTTATTTTTATACAACAATGCGGAACTATTGTTGAAAAAATACTATGCTCATATTAATACAACATGTCAAAATGATTAATACAGATAAATGTGTACAAGAGTTTAGTGTTAGAGAGATACTAGTTATATTGTATTTTAGTAGCTACATTGTCGTGTAATATGGAAGTTATCATATGAATCGATCCTGTTTTATTCCACTTCTAGTGTAATCTACTACTACTTTCTTGTAATTTACAAATCAGTCTATTTATCTTTAACCTAGGCTATTTAATAATTTCTATTAGGCAGAAAATTACACATTCAGAGCTTTAGTAGGCAGAAATAGTATGGATTGGATAATGGCTGATAAATATCGAATTTAGATCTTTACTTTCGGTCTAGGTGTTAAGCTACTTTTCATAATATCATTAATTGTTTCTATTACACCGGAACATCTAAATATATATAACTCAAAGGTGACTGACTGACGTAGTGATCTAGTAGTGAACGAACAGCCCAAACCACTGGACGGATCGGGCTGAAATTTGGCATGCAGGTAGATGTTATGACGTAGGCATCCGCTAAGAAAGGATTTTGATCAATTCTACCCCCAAGGGGATAAAATAGGGGATGAAAATATTACTTCGTAACGCGAACGAAGCCGCGGGCAAAAGCTCGTTCTTTCTATAAATTATTTTGCGTAAAACCATAGATAAGTAATGATTACTCACTCCTAACAAGAAAATGTACCCAGTTTTGAGAATTGAAATAGTTGCGTAAAAAAGTTTTGCCACGTCTCCGTGCTAAAATGTCCCTAAAATATTTGAAATAATTATTTATTTATTATGTAAATTACGCTGTATTAGTTATTTATTCGTAAATTTTCTCTAAAAATGTTTTTATTTGTCAAGAATACAAAAAAAAGAACTTACTAATAAGCCGTTTGTGGCTTCATTCAATTTCAAGGCGGCGAAGTATCTTTACTAATCTATGCGTAAAACATATATTTTCTCCTAAACAAATCTTCTAAAGCCAACAACATTATACCTAATCGCATTGCAGTATTACACCGTAGTTAAGTGCCACAGTACAGTAACACGCATAGAGGAAGTACCAGTGAGGGTCATAGATAACGTGGCTGAGATAAACAAATCAGGTTGCGTGGTACCGTACCGCTGCGTTGTACCTTAGGCAATAAACCAACCACACTACTATATCTAGACCCTACACTGTAGGTATTAGACCTAGACTGAGTAACGAGATTATAGCGCCACGCACTGCGTTATTCTAATGTGAATTCATATATGAGCGATAATAAAAATAAAAAAATGTTACTATGATTTTTTCAACATTTTCTTAAAAATATATTTTACTTATTAAAAGAAGGTTAAAAAGAGAACAAAAAAGGTAAATTTAAAAATTGAAATCATAAAATATTTTTATGTAAAATATGGTAGGTCACCGCCGCCTATGGACATCTGTACAAATTCCAATTTCCATATACTATCAGTTCTACGTGAAGCCGATCACAGATACTCTTAAGGTCTAAAATTATCGCCGCATATATAAGTCCACCGGCTTCGACACTCTTCCACCAAAAAGTAAGAGCTGCTTCCCCGTCAGAACATATGTTGGCAGTACCTCCCCAGTCGGACCATGCTGTTTAAACTTATGAAACACCGGCAGAGCCGGATTAACCCTGTATGGGCCTGTAGGCAATACAATTTTCGGGCCCCTTTTCTTTACCTACTCTGACTGACTAAATAATGTTTTTTTTTTTGCCTTCTACCCACATTCCTGAATACAATTCCCGATATAGGCATGGATGACGTCCTAAGGGCGGGTTCAGACATACGCAGGCTCTATGCGTGCTCAGCGCGGGTTGGCTGCGTGTTAGTACGGAGTCTGCAGTGGGCCCCTGTCGATCCTGGGCCCCTAGGCAGTTGCCTACTCTGCCTTAAGGTTAATCCGGCTCTGAACACCGGTAATTGCAGACTAATACTCCTAATACTGATACTTCTAATACTAATACTTCGAATACTAATACTTCTTATTACTAGAGTTGCCGTACCCTGTTTGCGATAGCTGCATCAAACGAGCTATTTTAAGACAACTAATACAAAATTACTAAGTTAACAAGCCGAATAAAATAATTTTAGACAACGGCAATCAATTTGTTTATAGGTCAACAATAGTTTACTTTTTAATTTAAAGTATATTCTTGCTTAATTAAACTAATATATAATTTAATTGATAAGAACTGAATGCTTTAAGCGTTTGAGTAAACTAATATTCGTTAGTTGAATTAAGTGATTTGTAAAGAAGGTCATACGTCGGTACCAACTCAACAAAATTATATTTTGTTTCTGTTTCGAGTTCGTATAACTGTTTTAAACAAAATATTTTACATATATTAAGCCCGTGCCAGACATAAACAAATATTTGAACAAAGGTTTTGCTCACACATTTAAATGTGTTTAAATTTTTTAACCTGTCACTCATGTCATGGTCTCCTAGCAGCTGGACATTGCGCATGTGTAGCAGGCTCCGCACATACTTGAAGTTTAATCGCTTTGTTGTACGCTCGAAAAACCGACACCAAATGCCAAAGTGCAAATATTTGAAGCAAACTTGGAACAAATACTTAAAAACCCGTGCTTCACTGCGTTCAAACATGTACACACAAGTAACCTAAAAACAGATAAAAGTGAAATGGGTCAACCCATGCAGATAACTCACTTTTAAGTTAAATGAAGGCTTGATTTCACATATTTACAAAGCTTATCATTAAAAGGGAGGAACTAAATTGCTTTAAATGCGGTACAATTAAAGGTGCGGTAACAGACGAAGGGGGATTGGGGAATATTTACCAAGAATAGGGTTGCCACCCGTTCGGGATTTCCGGTATTGATTTCCTATTTGCTCAGCAAGTTTTCAATGGGGGCGGTCTCACCCCTAGCCGAGACGGTTTAGTATTAGATTTAAGGCACACTAGCAAAATAAAACCCTCCTCTGTTTTTTTTTCAATCTATGCATTTTTTAATGAATTAGTAAATGTCCATGCAATCCCCCAGATTGTAAGGGGCTACGGTCTCCGATTATACGGACGATATATAATGATACGGACTGTAATCAACCCCAGGTGAGATTAAGACTCCTAGCCGGGGCCAGTCTCGGACGTGTAACTACCTTGAAAACTAATTTGGAACGCTTCGGATAAGTATGTCTCCTCAAACTTTTAATACTATTATTCGGGATTAAACAACTGTGTTCTAACTTTCACAAAGCATAAATAACCAAACCAAACATCCACGGCACTCTCGCCAATTGTGAGGTTTATATAGATAATATAATAAGCCCAGAATACCTTAGGCTTTAGCGAGACTGGCTTATATCTATGATTCAACAGTTGGTCCATGTGTGCACTCACACACGCGCGGCGCTGAAGGCATATCACCGATAAGGCAGCCCGTTATCCGCACGTGTGCTGCCCACATATGTATCCCCGCTATCTTGTACTGAGGCTAGCGGACCAATTATTTATAACTATTATGTAATGGTAGCCAAGGAAAGTCCCATACTGGTTTGGGTTCAAATCCCACGCACTTCGCACCTATTTAGTATTTCCGGGTTATGGGAAATAGAGATCCGATGATCTTATGGTCTCGAAGAAATGAGACGTCTACCAACTTATGTGGCCAAAATGGCGCACCGTGGTCTCAATACTTATGACAGGTCCTATTTTCTAGTAGTGACATAATATAGTATTAAATTGGTAATGTGGTCCTACATTCTTATACATTAGACTGCCCAATAGTGGGACAAAACTTAGTGATATTATACTGATATCTATCTATAGAACTACATTAACATGGGTAAGTCGTTGCGTGTGAGGATAAAAATGTTCATGAACACATTTTATGATTTTGAGGGAATTACATACAATGTATAAATTGTCATACCTAATAATATGTTTATCCTGTCGTAGGCCTTTGACTTGTTCTTATTTACCAGTAGTTACCACGACATACGTTTATTTCCGAAAATCAATCTATACGGTCGCCTAAATGGTAAGGTGGTATTAAAATATAACAGAAGCCGTTTTCCTGAAATCACTGGCAAATGTTGTCCGATTTCCCTGTAACATCGTAATACGTAACGCGTCACAGTTTTATTTAGCCCCGTATCATCTCTACAGACATAACAGGTTTTCGAAAAAATATACCTACTTAAAATTATATATCGATGCTTGCGTGTTTTACTATAACTTATTTTTTTAGTATATTATATATCTGGTACTTTATCAATCGATACTTGTGTGTTTTATTTAACTTTAGGTACTTTATAGTTTAGACCATACTTATAAAAGGCTGAATACCTAAACCTGTAAAAACATCCCATCTTTAAATTAGTTAACTGAATTTTGTATGACATCCAAATTTACAAAAATATCTGGTCAAAATAAGAACATACATAGACAAATAGATAAAACTTTTACTCGCCACAAAACCACGTTGATTGTGCTCATGGATAACGCCCCCTCATTGTGATTGTGTAAGAGAAGTTGAAATATATTGAATATTGATACCGTATGTCATTCATAGTAGAAAGTAAAGCCTGTAGGTAGCACGATACTCTGTGAGACCTGCACTATTACTTTTTGATTTCAGTAATTTGGAATAATGCACACATGAGTATACGAAAATTGTATTATATCGGTTGCAAATGAGAAAACTTGATAAATTTTCATTTCAAATAATTATAACTTTATTTTTTATTTATTTTATATTACGCTAAAGGGTTATTGCCGATACACGTATTTTAGCATAGGAACTATCGTAAAATCATCAATCTAATCGCCTCTACCAAATCGTAGTTGGCCGGTGGACTATGGCTTAAATCCCTTTCATTTGAAAAAATACCCTTGCCCAACACTGGGACAGTGATGTTGACGACATACATATGTTACAATAGTTACTGATCATAATAATGAAGAAATCGTGTAGGTACCCATAGTCAGTCAATTTTGAACTACTCAGAGTAGTAACAGGTAGTAATTACCTGTTTATTCCATGTCGTGTTCGATTACAAATTTACAATGTATGAAATCGACCAGTTGCGTACACCACGTGGCGGGCACGTGATCGGCAGGTGAGGCCACGCCCACCCATCTCACGCACTCAATACACGCCCCTTTTTGTCTCCTCCATCGCTTTCTAAGTCACTAACCTCTTACGTTTCATGAGTACGGTAAATGCACTTGATAATAAAACGAATCAAAGGGTACAAAGAAAGCAGATTTATGAATCCATCTGATAGGTACGTATTGTTATCATACTTATATGAATCCACTTTAGTAAAGATATCTCTATCGGAAAGTAGAAATTATTTATATTCATGCATCTCTAAAATTATCAATTTATTCGCCGGGTCCAATGTCAGTTTTATTTAAACTTCATTCTAAATGGAACAAATATTTTTGCTAAAAATACGTTTTTATTACTTAATGTATTTTATATGCAGAAAAAAAAATAATAGTACTGTTTACTATAACTTATAGGTACGTAATAGAAATAACACAAATAACTAAAATGTCAGCATACAAAGAAATATGCATATTTAATCATCTTGCCAATAACCTCCAAACGATATTACACGAAACCAATGCTTAGAAAGAAAAGGACGATGCTCTATGTTAATGTTAGAAAAACACATTTTTTGTTAGACATGGAGGTGTGAATAACCCCCATGAAGGAGTAAACAAATAGACGTGTACCGGCGACTTTGAACTCTGCCGGGTAACACTTCCATCCGTAGTAGCGTAAAACTTCCCAGGGCTCTCCTGATCCCAATTAAACCTTAGCAGTAAACCCATAAAGACCTTCTACAGTTGCGGGGAAAATTCCAATAAAACACTCCCGGAGTACTACGCTGTAAAATTAAAGTGGTCGTCTCGGTGTACAGACGAGGTCGCAGACAGCCCCCATCGGATCTGGCCGGTTGTCCGGGAGCTCATTAACGCAGCGCTAATTGCTCATACTAATAGCATTGCTCGGGTTGTCGGCTGAGAGAATTCCTTGAACTCGTTTAATAAATATCTTTAAGTTTTACGTTTTTTAAAATGTTTAGAAAAAATACGTAATCACAAGCGTTATACGTATTTCGAAAGGTGTTGTCGATGATTTTTGTCGTAACGACCTAATTCAGTAGATTTATTTGTAGAAAAGAAGCCTGCCCCAAGGCTTCCTTTCAATTCGTCGGACTATGAAGGGCATCGTTAATGGCTTACAAGTGTTTTCCATTACAATTCTTAATGGCTCATTCTTATACCTACAAACAAAACGATAAATCCTGTAAAGTTGCAACAATTATGCTTTATGCTATTTCATACGCTCCAAGCACAAGAAAAGGCCTTTATCTGTAGAGATAAATGGCTTGCCGTTAACCCTATACTTGGCAGAGAATTGTACTCTAAAAAAAATATAATTTTGCTACTTCCCTGCGTTAATTAGGTTATAAGGATATTAGGAAAAATAAAATAAAAAATCTCTGAAATTCAGTTTTCAGGATATAGCATGTGCATTTTAGTGCACACTGCCAGGTTCACAAGAAAAAAAAATGTGTCTTTAAATGCACACCGCCAAGTACTCAGTAAACTAAGAAATAATTAAAAAACATAAACAATATCATTCATTTTGAAAATACTAAAGATAAAAGTCTCGGCAGTTATGACATATCGACAAGTTTTGAGATATTTTAATTGAGTTGAGACATTAGAAGATTTCCTCCCAAAAACGCAGTTTCCCAAATAAACCGACTCGAAACTGTGTGAGTGGCAATAATTTTTGTTTACCACTGTTCCCATGGCGAAACAGCAACCAGGAATTACAAACGAAGATGTCCAAAATCTGTGAAAACAATACTAACGATGGCCTATCACATCTGTACGGTATAAAGCAACTTGTCTGTTTAAACCTTAATCTATATTTCCGTTATAATGCTTTATTAAATTTGAGCATATGACTGACCTTATTCCACTTGTTTGAAGGTTGTGGTAAGAAGATATACTTTTCTGAGGCATTCCAGCTTTGTCTTCAGGGCTAGTGGCGCATCTATGGCCGACCTAAAGTAGGAATTTGGTCTTGTCTGGGATTGATATTGCAGATGTTCTCGAGTCATCATGATTGGAGATGTTTACATTTTTGACAGAAGACGCTATTGATTGGACAGGATTTGAGTTCAGAGACGTCTTGATGAGAACTACACATCTAGAATTCACCTTCTAAAATTTGCTGGATTCTACGTCAGATTTAATTACGCAATTTAGACACCAAAGCTAGAAATTTTCGACCTCCAGTCATATGAAAGAAAAAAAATTGCAAGCTAAGGACTGGGAATTTAGAGGAAGGGGGGAAATGTGAATTGCAGTTATGAATTATAAAAAAAAAAACTTAGTCTGAACCTTATTCACCCTACCCCTACCTTGGGTGCAGAACGTTAGCATATAGTAGCAAAGTTGGCAATGTGCATTTAAAGACACAATATTCACAAACAGTAATAGTGTACGTCGTTGGCAGTGTGCATTTTAATGCACACATAACAAAAGTCATGAATTACTATATATTTAAAACATTATATGTCAAAAATAATATCACGAAAAAATTGCATAAAGCTTGCAGAAAGTAAAATTATATAAATTTCATACATATAACTTAATTTCATTTAGATAAAATTAGATACTTAGAGAGCGTTGCGCAGGCGCTGACCGACTGCTCGCTATTTTGTTTACCACTGACAATGTGTGAACGAGACAGATATAGATTTCATTTTCTGACGTAAAGAAACGTTTGCTAAGTCGCTTTGAGTTATTATTAAAAAGATTCGATGTTGCGTTTTTCAGAAAAAAAAATCTGATGAGAATGTGCATTTAAGTGCACACTGTCAAGTATAGGGTTAAGAGAGATCAGTATGCGTAATTGGTCGCACTGATCTAACATTAAAATGTGCAGAGTATGGAAGTATAAAAGGAACACACGACACATGCAAGCAGTGTACGGCGCCGTCGCGACATTGACCGCCACCGAGCGAATAATAAAATAAATCGAAGCCTGGCACCGCGCCAACAGCCCTTCCCTTCACCTTTATAACGACATAAAACGCACAGACTGAAACCATTGCCGTCTACGAACTGACCGTCGAAAGTGAATTCTGAAAACGACGCTCAATGTATACGTCGCGACGTCTGCGTACACAACGTTCGCTGCAAGATCGATGCAATTCCCTTTCATATTGCACCCTACGCGTTCCCCTCGCACGCTAAGGCTCGTACAATGGAAAACATTGATGCAGCAAGGCAAATACATTTTAATGACATCAGAAGTCAGAACATTAATGGCTAAACGCCGATGAGTCGGTACATAATTTCAATTTACATAGAAACACGAGTTTCGGTACAAACAGTCGTTAGACCGCCGTATTGCCTGAAACGGCCTTCGTTTTCGTGAAAACAGCTCCATTCCGCGTTTCTCGGAAAACCCGCGTGACTCACCGTCACTCGCTCTCTATCGCGGGTCACAACGAGTTGCGTATTTCATTCGTCGGCTCAATTCAAAAAGTCGACTACGTCGTATGATTCATACGAACTATGAATCAGCAGGTACCATAGTGAAATTTTCACGCAAGAAAATATTGTTACCTACAATCATCGACACTTATTACGCGTATATCCTTAAGAATAAGTTGTTGAACAGTATTGAGCACGCAGCGTGGAACACGCGAGAACTGAAGGTTAAGAACAAGGAAGTGGCGAGAAAACTGGAAAAACTGGAAAGCCCGGGGGAAACCCAGAAACGCTGGGCCATTGACATTATTAGCAAACAATGCGACAATGTCACGTACAATTAGGTACCGAGATAAGGTTATCTAAAACCGCTCTCAGCGGCGCCGAGCGGAGGGCCGGATATCGTCCGGAAATGGCGAGCATTCCGCGCGGCGCCGCTGCCAAGCCGCAGTTCGCCGAAAAAACAACAAATAATATCGCTCGTTTTTGTAACGAATAACAAAGTGGTTGGCGTTTGAACTGTGCACTACGCGTGAATACATACAGCGTCAGCTATCACGCTCGTCGCGTCCGTATTCCTTGCGATTTCTCGAAACCTCCAACGCCGTTCAATGATGGCACTTGTTTTTATGTTTGCATCTGAATACTGAGAAATAAAGCAATTAAAGTGGCGACTCGAAAATTATTCGATTCGGTTAATTTTATCGAGATTTAATGCAAATTGTAAAAGGGTATAGCAGGTTATCTGTTTCTGAGAAGTGTTTTAAATCGGTATTTATTGTTAGGTTGCGATAAGAGGCCAGCTGCGCGCGCGGCGGAACAAAGAAGTATAATCCTAACGCGTTAAATGACTATGCAAATGATATTGTCGCGGTAATGGCTGTACTGCTTCCTCGCGTGGCCTCATTAAACGGTGTACATATGTGCATTATCTAGAGTTAATTAATTGGAAGTTATGTCGCCATTTTTTAATCGCTTTCTGCAAACAGTGCTAATAGTTACACGTTCGAGATTATTAGTACTTATGTATGTTTAGAAATGAAATAAACGATAGTCTTTTTGTTTACGATGATTTTAGATATTATCGATCGCGACATTGTTAAGCAGTTTGCTTATATTTAACCAATATACATTACGTTCATTCGTAGAGGATTATCTTCGGTTGGCCTTAGGTTCAAAGACAGTGGAGGAGCGATGCCCACGCACGTTTTGTTTGTTACTTGTTTTATTTAATTTTTTAATTGCGTCGCCCACATAAGTCGCGAGTGGGAGCCAACTTCGTGTAAATTCGGACAGTTTCGGTGATCGTCGGCATCATCTCGACGTCTTTGAACTCGTTCGTTGTAAACCATACCATGATATAAGATCACTTATTTATGTTTGGAAGCATATCAAAATAACACGCAATACATTACTATTGTAGATAAAGATATAGTATAACACAATGAACAAAAGCATCAAACGACGACAACTAGCAACGTAACATAAAAGCCCTCATAACAATGATGCGTAAAACTAAACATTATAGACAATATTCGATAACAGAGCTTAATATAAACATTCCGAGACAAATATTAAAGAAACGGCCACAACAATCTTGAGTCATCGTAAGTGTCCGAATAAGGCATTACTATAAAAATCACATAAAAAGAGTACAGGCGGCAATTTCCATCGGTACGTACACCAACATTATACCTACCGCAATAAACGGCCAAGCAGCAAAACGTCAAGAATAAAGTTAACTTTAACGACATAGCTCGTGCGTTTACAGAATCGCAATGTTCATAATCGTCCTCCTTGGCGGTGGCTATTTGGAATAACATCGTCGTCTTGTTAAATATAATACGTACATAACCAGAAACAGTTACGGGCGACGTGCAGACGGATAGACAGACAAAGCCATTGTCTCAAAGACGCTGTGTTTGGCGGCACTTATGCTAATTTCTTTTGAAGAACGCCACGGCCTTCCTTTGCGGGATAACTTATACTTTATTGCCTGCGATATTTAACGAGAAACAATCGCGGGGACTTTATATAACTTGTAAGTATTGTAAAGTACCTACTTTTTTGTGGGGAAAAGTAACGTAGTAATTATCTCTCAAAGGTCACGATTAGTAATGAAGTGTGGAATTGTTTTCCTGGGTCTGTTTCAAGTACAAGTATAGCCTGGAAGTGTTCAAGGCAACAGTTAATACGCAAGCGTACATCCTACAAGTTATCTCACTTAACACTGGCAGCTCCAGCACGCTAATCTTTAAACATATATAAAAAGTTATTTTTGTATGTTTGTCTGCGAAAGCCATAAAGTAGTTGATGGATTAACGTCAAACTTTAACACAACTTTGCATTTGTCTGTCTGTCGTCTTTTTACACACGTTTTGAAATAAAGTTCCCACGGGACCGTGAACAGAAATCTTACTTACTTTCGTAACATTTATATCAGACTTCATCACAGCGAAGCTGGGTTTAACTTATGTTTTATGCTTCGCGAGGACTTGTCCATTACAGGTAAATTTCTACTACAACAGCTATACTACAGAAACGACAAATCTTCGTATCACATCGAACCATCATACTCGTATTTTACCGGAAATACCAGTCAAAATACACGGTAAAAAAGGGCATTGGGTATGGGTGCGCGCGCGCCGTCGAAAGCGTTTCGCCTCGCTATCGGACGGGTGCGGAAAGGCCACGTCGGCCCTGGCACCGCCTAGCACCACTACAGATAATCAACGCCCATCGCGTTTACGTCACCTCTCGGAATTAGGTTAAACTCAAGGATAAATCTAGTTTTTCCTTCGCCTTCCATCTAAATCGTCGCCGTATCGCCTCATTTCGGTAAATCCTCAGCATTTCCCCAAAGATGTTTACGTCGAAACGTGACTTGCATTTTTGAGTTTTTATGTTTCCTTGCAAAGCGCATTTGTTAATTTGAAATTCAATTTAAATGAATGATTGTCAAGGTCTATGTTTTAAGTAGATAATTTATATGTTTTATGAAACTATTGAATGTCATTGTCACTGATAAACATCCACGACCTACGTCACGCTGAAGCTTGTATTATTACCCGACTGCCAAGGAAGGGTTATGTTTTTCGCGCGTATCTTGTATGTTTGTCTTTCTTTATTTGATCCGATCTAAAAAACGGCTGGATGAATTTCAACAGTTAAGGTGTCATTATATTTGTCTCAATGACCCGAGTGTCCTTAGATAGGTGTTAGTAAAAAAAAATCAAAATGGCGGATTTTTGGCGCTAAATAGTAACACATTTAAAAAAAAAAGTTAACCGAACCTATCGAGTAGGGTATCAAATGAAAGGAAGTTAAACGGAGATTATAAAAAAATATTTGTATATATATAAAACAGCAAGGTGACTGACTGACTGACTAACTAAATGACTTTTTCATTTTTCAAAAATCAACGTACACCCTAAACCAAGGACCTTACAATTCTGAAATTTTGCACATAGGTTCTATATATAGCGTGAATAAGTACTAAGAAAGGCTTTTTGGAAATTCTACCTTCAAGAGGGTAAAATAGGGGAAAACAGTTTTTTTGAAATCCTTTAATTTTGAAGCAACTACTATAAAATTTTGTATTTGGCTTTCTGAGTAGAAATAAGGACGCACTTAGTTATCCCCCTCCGAAAAATCAACCCCATAGAGGGTAAAATAAGGGTTAAAAGTTCATTTGAACAATCGTCAATTTTGAAGCAAACACTATGAAATTTTGTATCAGGCTTGTTGGATAAAAATAATGAAATTCTACCTCTAATGAGGTAAAATAATGTCCGAAACTTTGATATACTGAATTTATATATTTCATAGCCCGAAATAGGTGGATTTTTTCGCGAAATAGCAACACGTTTTAAAAAAAGTTAACCAAACCTATCGAGTAGGGTGTCAAAATAAAGGAAATTAAGAGGAAATTACTCGTATATATAAATATATATGTATATATAAATTATATGTATATTATATGTTATATATAAAATTCTCGTGTTAGTTACGGGACTCCTCCGAAACGGCTTCACCGATTTTCACCAAATATTATATACATATTCAGTAGGTCTGAGAATAGGCCACTATCTATTTTTTTTACCCCTAAGCGATAAGGGTTGCTCACCCTTAACTTTTTTATTTATATGGCAACACAACGTTTGCCGGGTCAGCTAGTACATATATACTCGTATATACACATCGATGACTGACTAAATGAGTGAGTTGCTGTGCCAGAGATCAACGCAAAGGGAAACCGCTGAACTTAAGCGTGCTGGAATTTTACACATAGGTTCTTTATATAGCGTAAATGAACACTACAAGGATAAAATAGGATAATATTACATATTTGAACATCTTTTGTTTTTGAAGTAGACACCTACTATGAAACTTTGTATTTGGCTTTCTGGATAAAAATAATGAAATGCCTATTTTACTGCTTTTGGAAATTCTACTTCAGCCTTTTTGTTGCAGTCGGGTTTTTGATTTTTTAAATTAATTACTTGTTTATTTTTACACTCGATACGTACATAATGTAGGTACGTATATTTTTTGTATCTCTAGTTTTATTAGTAATTTTATTTTTATTTACATTTTATTGTAAAACGTTCACTAACACCCAGTATACCAATCCACACCAATCTATTGAATATTTGTTTTTAAAAGAACAAAATTTGATTATTTCTAGTAGGTAGATAAAAATATCAAATTTCAATCTTCAGTCGACAAAACTATCCATGATTGATTATTGTTAGAAACGGGCGTAAATCGATCGCAATTCCTACTGGCATCCGCAGCTAATAAGTATTGGTGATAACGGCAACTTTGAGCAGGTGTCCATAAAACAATAATAATAAGTAATGAAAGTCCAAATCGGAATATTTAATCCTCTTTAAAAACCAATTTGTATGGAAAAATATGAAAGCATACCGAGCTTATCAATAACAGATAATGGCATCCGAATCTACGCATCGCTGTCAGCTTATCGCTTTTCCACGAATTGGCCGAACACTTACAGTTATCGACACATTTCACAATCCATTCAAAGAAAAACCTCATATATACAAACCATATATAGGACTACTTAACCGGTTATTAAAAATGGGTAAAATACCCCGCGACATGTATGCAGGAGGAAATGTTATCTGTGGTCAATATAATCAATAGTAACAATATTTATGAGGCAGGTTTTATATCTGGGTGTTTTTTTTAAACGTAGCATAAAAATTAGACACTTGCAAACACAAAATTAAATTAAAATTACTTACTATTAACTTACTTAAGTTAACGAATTTTAGTGTTTGTCGGTGTATGACGAGATAACATAGAACTATTACCTATATTATTATTAAAGTGATTTAATAATTAACTATACATATATAGTACAAATAGGTGTACCTATTGCTTAATTACGAAAGTACTTTGGAAATGAAATAGAATGGAGAGTTCAATTAGACACAGTAACTTTAAAACAATTACCTATCAACATACTTCCCATCGGGTCAATAATAAACAAAATGGAAATACCAAACCAAATTAAAATGTCAATTTCATTAGGTTTTTCTTAAAACGCTATTAAGTTAATTAAATATTTTTATTGTGGCTCATTAAGCGCTATTAAATGCCTATAAAATGTGGTCTAACATTATGACTGCGTACGTTGGAACAAAGAAAATGACACGAAAGATTACGAATAGGTAAAGTACGCAGTATTCTTGTGACGTTAGGCTGCGCACACGTGTGCGATCACGTCGCTAAGATAAAAATAATCATAGTAAAATATGCGCACAAAGACTCATATTTACAAGCCTGTTTACATAACTAAGGTAATATTTCTTACTAGACCGAAAGAAAAATGGGAAATATTTTCGATGTATGTGTTATATATAATTATGTTGTGTATAAATATTAGTGCAGTACATATTTACTTATCTGGTCTTTAATACTTTTGATTACATAAAAATACTAATTCTTGTGAGATTAATGAAACAACAAAAACAAATCTGTCACTGACTTTTGGGTGTCAGGTATGAAAAGTGCAACTGATTAAAATAATATTGTTTTAAGAGATGGTAGTAACCCACCTGTTCATTACTGTTTCATAAGAATATTTTTTATATTATGCAATAGAAAGAATTAAAAAATACTTTATTAATACTAAATAATTGTTTACCGTATGTAATGAGCTTTATGCCGCATAGCAGTAGATTGCACTGCGTCGCCTGTTGATACGTAGAAATAATAACATAATGAGAGTTTAGTTTGGCACAAAGCCCAAGGATAGTACGAGCACGTTCATAAAAGACAAAACAATAAAAAATATTAAATACTTTATGGGAATACAATTTACAGACACGAATTAATTAATTGCATTGTTATGAGACTGTTTTTTGCGGTTTATATTTCAGGCCTTAAATTTAAGACTCCCAGTCCTTAATACAACATTAAGGTCTTAAATATATAGGTTATTTTGTTGTTTGACTAGGTACTTACTTTACATTGTTTATTATTATTTATTTTTAGCTTAAGTAGGTACTTATAAATGTATCTATTGTTTCAATGGTGAATGAACTTATGGTAAGGAAATCTATGAGTTCTTAAAGGTCAATGACCTTACAGTTGGTTGACATAATGGATTGTGGTATATACTTTTCTATGGGCATCCAGGATACTGCTGATCATATAGTACCATTAGGATTTTTTTCCAAAACACGTTATACATTGTTAATTAATGTTTATTAATTATGTAGATAATTAAATATGTTGTAGACCATGCATCTCTTAATTGGAGCTTAAATATGTTGAGATTATTTACACCTTTACAATGCAACATTTAAGATCTTCCTACAATATAAAAGCAATTAATCACTTGTGAAAAGATAACATAAAAATGGGTCCCTTTATGCTCCTAATTAACGCTGAGGGTACGACAGCTTAGTAGAAGCCACCCGCATAAGATGATACATTTTTTTTTTATTGACGTCACTTTTATTTTATTTTAACAACTTCTAACAATGTCATTGTGGAGTATTTAACTGTTGTAAATGAATGGCTCTTATTAATAAATAATACAAAAAAATGCTATATTTCTACTATTGCTAGTAGTCTAACATAGATTAGTAAAGATTACTCACTCCTCACAAGAAAATGTAACTAGTTTTGAGAATTGAAATAGTTGCGTAAAAATGTTTTGCCACGTCTCCGAGCTAAAATGTCCCTCAAATATTTGAAATACATATTTATTTATTATGTAAATTACGCAGTATAACTTATTTAATCGTAAATTTCATCTAATAATATAAGTAATCTATGTAGTCAAATGTCACCCTTTGGTATGAAAAAGAGGAAATCGTTAGTCGAAGGACAGATAGTTCTTAAGTACGTACCTATAAACCATGTGTCACTGTGTACATACAAGCTAAATAAGTTTCAAATGTTTATGATTGAAAGATAACTGTCTGATCTTTACTAGGTACGAAAATAAATAAGTATTTTAAGAAAGAAATATTAAAAAAGAAAAAACAATAACAATTTTACTACTACAACAGATTGAATGCTGGCTATTAATAAACGTTACACAATTACACATACATAACACTGTGTTTCATTTCGTAAGTAAAAATACAAAAAAAAAAACGTACTATTTATTATTATTTGGAAGTACCTATTAGATTCCCCTTATTATTTCTTTCGCCCTCCTGCGTTTTAACCCTAAACCCTTTTACACGTAAAACACGCAATGTTACATAAATTATGGGATGTCTGGGTGAAATTCCAATGGTAAGCGGTTCAGCCATTTCTAAGACTAGACAAACAAACAAACGTTTAAAACACCAGACATTTATCTTTGATATAAGGTTGAGGTTGTAAAATTATTCACAATACGTTTGGAAGCAATCCCGTCACAACTACTCTTCAGCATCATCGTCATCACATATATCACATAACTTCTGAAGGGCGAGGTAAGTTTACGGACCCTTTACAAGCTCACAGTAAGGCATAACATGAGGCGGTTCAACTTAGCCCTCAGGACCAACAAAGCAACTGTATTGAAATAAGAATATATTTATTTTGTATATTAGTATTACCTGCCCGTTAGCTTAAACCTGCTTTGTTTCAGGTTTAAGCTAACGGTTTACAAAGCAGGTTTCAGGTTCGATCCCGGTTAGGTAAGCATTTATTATAACAAAATTCTATAGTCACTGGAAAGGCTAAAAGTCTAATACGGGGCTTCTTTGCGTGTTATACTTTTATAAGTTAGTGTTATACGTTATATAAGAATAATAAATAGTAAGGACCAAACTATAAAAAGCTTTATATTTATTCTCCTAGTTCAATCACATAAGTTCCATACATACATAGTATCTACCTATTCGTTACAAGTGCTACGATATAACGTATATTGTACGTAGGTACATAGTACCATTACCTTGACTAAAGACTAGATGATAGGGATGGCAATTCTATCCGAAAATGATAGTTTCTGAAATCCATTCGAATTGAAGTGTGATAAATCGATTCACCAAAAAGTCGAGGCCTAAATATCGATTTTCTTAAAATCGGTCTGTTTCGATTTGGTTTTTGAGTTCGTATTTTCAATACAACCAAAAGATAGAAAAAAGGCTACTATAATGGGGTGTACCTCTCAAGATATTGTTGTATATTTATCAGCGAACAATAGTTCGTCAGGATCAAAAAGTCGAATTTCGATGTTTTAGGATCCGTTACTAGAGATTGATTTTTTGGACCCAAGAATCTATTTCAAATCGCCATCCCTACTAGATAACGCTAGGACAGTACAGGCAGTACAGTGTTTGAAGTGCCGCAACCCGGAATACTAAAATCCTTGCCTTTCCATCCTTATCTGTGTACACTGGACAAGTATACTTGAAAGCCATCGTTCTGATAGCGACGTCCGACCAATATTGTTTATTAGCAATCTTATCGGGAAGATAATCGATATTACCCAGAAGGAACGTTAATAGTAAAATAAACCTTTGTATTTACACATACAACTCTTAATCTTTATGGTTATAGGAAATGTTCTAAAGTGGGTATCGGTAGCAGTACCTCAGCAAAGGGATGCGGTTTAAAGGTGGTCTTAATAGGGTCATCATTGGCCCTCAATTCTTAATACACTGCGTATTTTTGTAGCCTTAGCTATATTCAAGAATATCGTTGTTATAATGTTTACCACTACTTGTAATAGAAATAAGTGGGACCTAGTGTGGTTCCTTGTGGAAGTTTCATCCATCCACATTTTGAAACAATAACCTTTAAAGTTAATTTCAACATAGACTGTTATTAATCTTAAAGTTAAAAATACTTTCAAAGTTTATACTATTTGCAATTCTATGCCATAATCTACCTTTCCTATACTATCAACATAGTAAAAACCTTGTTATCGGGGCAACAATGTGAAGAATTCACTGCAAAACATTACAGACCTTCAAAGTCACTTTCAAAGGTCAATAATGTCTATCGTGAAATATTTGTTACGGGGTCCCCTTATCTGTTATTTTAAGTACATAGTTGTATCGTGCCAAGAACTACCAATAACCCTAGACTCCTAAAACTAATACTTGAAAAATGAACAATTATGTTAATATACTTTCTCAGATTGGTTTTTAGAGAATCTTTACAATTCTGTGAACATTTATTTAAAGAAATTATAACAAAGAAGTCATACAAAATGCCTGCGAATAAATCAATTACATATCTTTGTTATTAAGTGGTTTATTACGCAGTTAGAAACGATATAACGACCACCTATAGTGATTCTTAACTGTTACTTTTGTATTTGTAATTAATTGCATTATCGCATTAACTATTGAAGCCGTGAATATCCCTTTAATTATGAAATATAGGAATTTGGAAAAATAATATTCGAAAACATACAAAATTTGATTGTATGCAAATTCTAAAGAGGACGGTTTAAGTAACGAATATCAAAAATATTCGTAAATATTACTTATTCCCAATAACTTTATCAGTTACTGATTGGTCAAGTTCACAACTTAACCTATTGAACTCTACTGGATGATCGAATGTCACCTGCGTGAGCGATATGTAGAGAGTTAGAGCTAGTGGACATTGTCGGCATCGTTAGCAGGACAATTAGAAGCGAGCTTACAACCCAGTGTGGGCACAATGGCGATGCAAATAATCGCGATTATGGCAAGGTTGACGTCGGTCGTCGGAGGGTTCGTTCAACTGACCGCGAACGATGACACGGTGCGCGCGCGCAGCGTCGCGGCGTCACATGCGCCCGCCACTACCACGCGACGCGCCGATGGCAACTGATTACCGAACCTATTAGCTCTCCGATGATTGATTGCTTTACTAAAATAAACCTTTATCGGCCTTCCCGCCGGGAATGCACTTACCATCCTTGAAAAAACAGCAATAAAAGTTTCATTGGCGAAGCATGATGCAATGAGAGGTAATGAGGAAAAACATTGTTTTTAACCGAACACTGCCATCATTATCCTGAACGAGAACTATAAAAGGGACGATTGTCAGTATTTTACAATTTACCAGTAAACTCACCGAATTCCTTTATCTGCAATTGCAATCCAATATTCGCACTTCACTATGCAACAAAGAACATTAACCGATGAAAAAACTTCAAAACTTGTCGTAACTTGATACAACAGGCGCGACACGCGTGCGCGCAACGAAAACAATCGGTTGACAGATGTCGGTCGGCGTCGGAAAACCCCCTCAGAAACTACGCGGTGCAGAGGACGCAGCGTGTAAATATTATGCTTCGACTGGACAAAGGTTTTTGTTATCTAAAACCGGTGTCAGCGAGCGTGCACAACACGAGGCGCGCGGCCAGCGGTAAACCGTGGAGTGAGGCTCGCGCGCCGGCCCCGCCGCCGTCTGATAAGCCTGGCGCGACGCCCCCCGGCGACGCCTACGCCCCACTCGGCGCCGCCGGTGCATCGTAAACACCACCGGCCGCCCCTCGGCACCCGGCGACGACTCCGCTACCGCCGCCGTCGCCGCCGACCAGACAGGCCCCCGCGCATTATGCACCGCACCTACGCACAATTTCACAACTGCACCGTGTAGAGCCGCCTTGCAGCAAAATCGACAACTTTCAACTCCTTAAAAAGACGAGGAAACAGAACACCGATTGCGAAACTACGGCGGCAGCCCAGATACCGGTGAGAACAATGAGGCGCAAACAAACGCAGAACCTTTTTAGTGTCCTCCTAATTGGGCTGAGGTACGTCGGGCCAGCAGAAATTCAATATGCAACGCGATCCGCTCGCTACATAAACGGAATAATTGAATTAGTGCGGGTATGTCGAGCACGAGCAACCGATATTTGACCACCTATGATGCAACCAAATGTCGAAATTCTGAAAGCACTATTTGACCGGAAATGCATAGCACAGAGCACTTTATTGATCCATGCAAACCAACAGACATACGATCGATTTACTAAAGAAGTTCATAATATTGACCACAACGAGTGTATCAACTGCAACATCATACATTGGTTGCAGCAATGTAATTACTAAAACAACATCAGAGTTTAAAATATAAACTTTACGATGTTACCCATAAAAATTAAACAAGTTTAATAGTTCTAAATATGCTCTAAAGTGGTTTAAGATTGGATTCAAACGCCCACATGTGTGTTTGAACAGTTAATTTAATAACTAAAGTTCAATTTTTTAAAATTTAGAGGTGAAACATTTCTGATATGTTAAGAAAATTAAGGTATATAACATATGATTCCTATACCGATGTTTTATAAGAAGTCAAACAATACTACAAGATACATGGAAGGGCTTGATACAACTAGCCACAAATGGAAACAAACCTGAAAGAGAAAGACTGAGGAAAATCAGTTTCCAGCGAAGTAAGATTAGTGATGCGTGAAAAAAATATGCAAAATATGTAATTTATTTAACATCGTTCTCGGTATATCGCATTGACTTAAATTTCTCATTACTTGATTGAAATTTGGAAAAAAACATAGAAATACTAAACTCTATACTTTTAAATTTGCAGAAAGATAGTAAGCTTACAACATAATTGTAGTTGGTTTGGAAAGATTTAGATAAAACCAACAAGAGAACATAAAACACGTTACCGATAGAACGTAAGACCTTTTGACATGTACCGGAATAATGAACTGCGTGGGAGTAGCTAAATACAAAATTGGATTCGAAGAATTGCAGCAAACAAGCAGACAATCGGACCACAAATCGTTGTTTACCGTTTAACTCAAGTAGTCAACATTAAAGGAGACATTTTTAATACCTAAACACTGTAGTTTTAAAAACATATATTTTCGGTTAAATTGTTAAATAAATACAAATAGTTTATTAGTAAAATTGATAATGATAATATAATCAATGGACAAATCATTGTTTACTGTAAAACTCAACTAAGAATACCAAAGAAGTTT
This sequence comes from Epargyreus clarus, assembly GCF_041222505.1. Taxonomy (NCBI): domain Eukaryota; kingdom Metazoa; phylum Arthropoda; class Insecta; order Lepidoptera; family Hesperiidae; genus Epargyreus; species Epargyreus clarus. Next base: position 8,161,021 of record NW_027332214.1, read on the forward strand.
CGTATTCAAACACTGTTATTTTTACACAGGCTCCACAGAATACCAGCGTTACAGACTCCACAGAATACCAGCGTTTCAGGTGACTAAGCTTACCTGAAACATTGAAGCTGAGTGAAGACCTTTTCGGTCAGAAAAAAAATTATATATTTTTTTTGTATGCAATTTTCTATTTGTGTTTATTGTATATTTTTTGCCGAATAAATTATTTTCTTTCTTCTTCTTCTTTCTTTCTGTATTTAAGAAAACATTTTTTTCATACAAACGCATCTAATTTATTATTTATTGACCTTGATGAGACCAACGCGCGCCAAATTCCTTTTAAAAGCGAACAAAAACCCATTGAAATTACCGAGTAACAATATTCAGCGGAATGTCATAAACTTGAATTATCGGACGTCAATAAAAATCAGCGATGTAAAATCTCATTCCAGAATAAAGAGGATCTCAAAAAATGATTTAAATAACATTGACGTTGAAAATGCAGGCGAAGTCGTAAACCTTTACGAGTGCATTACACTCGATAAACTTGCATGTTCGCGCAAATGATCGCTCACCCGAATAATATATTGTTCAATGGAGATTTGTGACATGAATGAATTCTTCATAAACTTTGCCACAATGAAAAACTTCGTGTTACTTATGTAAAACCTTGTATAAACTGTGCGTACTTATATAAGCACGTAAACAGTTTACTTAGTTGGCAAAGTTTTATTTCTTTTATTTAAAATATATATATATATAATTAAAAAAGAGTATATTAATACAAGAAGTTAAATTAGATAGTAAAAAATATTAGAAAATTATTGGTAAGCTTGTATTGTCTCGTTGACTCTTCGACTTGATGATGTCATTTTTAGTTGTCGGTTTTGTCAAAATTCACTTACATCATTTTCCTGAATGCCCTAAAGGAGTAAACCTTAAAAAAATACCAAAAGTTACGGAGAAAATACGAAGTTGTAAACAGGTAGTTAGAAAAAAGTTTGAGCGACAAAATCAATGTCATATACATAAGCCAGGCTGCCGAGAAATCTGGCGAGGCGCATTAGGCCCACATGAATTATGAGATTAATCTTTTCAAATAATTTGACCTTTTCATCTGACGAGGGTTCATTAAATAATGGCGTCGGTATTGGAGAGCTGTTATTGTGCCGTCTATCACAATTTTTGTTGTGGGATGGAATAAAGTTTATTCTATTCAGCACTCACAATAGTGTCACGGATGAGGTAGATACCACGAATAGATATAATAGATAACACTGGTAAAACTAAAATTTTATTCCCTCTATTAAATTAATTAAAAGATAGCATTTCACAACAAAGTCTATGTTTTTATGTTTATTTCTAATTCATTTACTAATTATAATTCGCTTCACCATAGAAAATAAACTATAATTGAAATACTTTAATTTACTTTAATTTACTTAATTTATTTAAAGGTGGTAGAACCCTTTGTGGTTCGACTCCGGCGGCACCACCGCCACACCTATTTCAACCTAATAACAGCAGTGTTAAGCGCTGCTGTGTTCCGGTTTGAAGGGTGTGGTAAGGGAGACAGACTTTTCCGAGGCGTTCCAGCTTAGTCCTCAGGGGTAGCGGCGCATCTGTGACCGACCTCAGGTAGGAATATCTAATCCTATCTGGGGTTGATTACAGATGTCCATGGGCGGCAGTAGCCACTTACCATCAGGTGGACTGCATGCTCGTCTGCTACTCTTATATTATAAAAAAAAAACTTCCATTGTGTCGAGGGCATAATAAAGATCATATATCGTATACATAACACTAACACGTTTCATATCCTGTTTCTTATTAAACTCATATCGACGTCCACATATTATAAGTCGTACGTATCGACATACGATATAGATTCAAGTTTAATTCCCACACATTTTGAATGACATTCCTGTTTCTCGCAAGTGGGTCAATTTATACGTTACCATAAGAAGCGGTCTTGCAATTCCATGTAAATGGTGCATAAATGTAGGACATAGGATTTTATAACAATAATCTAGTGCACGTGCATTGCACCCGTAAGTATGACATCTTTTAATAAGGCAGTCAAGGCGGAAACGTGGAAAATGTCAGTAATCTACGGAGCTGCAAGCACGACTCATGCCCATAATCGGAACAAGGACTTAGCAGCTGTTGTAAATATCAGCTCCATGCTTATTATCGTGACGTAATTGTTATTGCTTCGTGAAACAAAGAAAATTAAGTTGGCGAATTTGTGCGAGAATTCTTTGTCGAGATTACCGAGACGAATGTACCTTTTTGTCGGAACATTTCATAAATAATTAACTGGTTCTATGTAGAGATATGTATTGAATGTCCGCCGGAATACCAGGCGAGCCGACTTGATGACTCACTCGGCACCCGGACGACCCGAAGTGTGCCCACCAACATTTAACTGCCACCTTAACTTAACGGAGCTTCCAAACTGCCTAATTGGTTTACTTTCCCCAGCCCTGTCAACTGCATTATCACCCGTATTACTTCAAAATACGATCGATTGTGTATTACCATTGACGGACTTGAAAAGTGAAGCAAAATCTGGTATTGCATAGAAAAAATCCTTAACAATATCATTATATTTGGTGTAACCGAATTTTGCGTTACCAACTTCATTATAAGTAAAATATGGGCTTACCGAAAGCAAATAACTCTCACAATGGCCTCCTAGATAACAATCGGCAAACATTTGACGGTGTTTGGAATTCAATACACCCTTATAACAATACAAGGGATCTTCAGGAGAAACTCCTTTGTTGTTTGTAATTCGTGTTTGGCCTTTATAAGCACCGTGACTAAATTGTACGCTCCGGGAGCATCAATCAACGACAAATTGACCTTCTAAAAGAAAAAATACAATACAAACTTTGAACATATATCATTTTGATGCCTTCGGAATACACATTCCACGTACGACTTGTAATTTAAATGTGTTGTTATGGCATGAACCCAATAATATCCAATTTTCCACTAAATTGTCTATTAAAATTTTATTATACGCTACCATAATTTTATTTAACCAAATGTCTTACGATGTACTTGTATTTTTTTTTTTTTAATTTAACGTAACGTATTTTTTTCTTATCTTCTTCTAGTTCTAAAAAGAAGGAAAATTTGAACGCAATATATTAATCAATTCTGTTATTACATTAAATAAAATAAACGCGAGCATGAAATATGCAATTCTTAAACATCTTAATATCCTACCATCGATACCAACGCAACATTAAGTCCTTTAGCCCTGGACCTAATTCGTCGAAATGTATGCAATAAGCGTCATAAAAGTGCAGAACGTTCCTCATTACGCATGTACAACATCTGGGCTGCATGCACCATAACTCATCGAAATGATTATATTAATATACCGCATATCACGCTTTGCATTTCAATCTAAGGCCGGTACGATAACGATCGTCCTCGGTCCTCGTCACTGCAATACTATCGGCCATAATATGTGTGTATGGATCAAATGTGCAACGCGTGTTTTATGTTTTGAAGTTGGTTTTTAAAGATATGCACGCGGACGGAGTTGCTAATGGAAAATCCAAAGGATTAAAATGGAAATTTTGCTTTAAATGATATAAGGAAGATATTTTGAGGAAGGCATAAAGAGATATAGAAACTCAAATGTTCACTAGATGCACGCACAAAACCCAGATTCAAATTCAAACAGTCAAGTAGTCAAGTATTATTTGAAGAACCAAAATCCAGAGCTACAGGGTTATATGTTAGCGTATAAATTCTGAGAATTATATTGTAACCCAGCCAGGACCTAAGTTAATAACAAGCAGTAAGTTACAGCAATTCTCAAACTTGAACGTGGGTGGCATGTTGGAATACGTCGGGCGCGGGCGCAGTGACATAGTGCCTCCGTCGACAGGTAACAAAACGCGACATAGTGACACAGGAATTACGACCAAATATTAAGTAGTTTACACACCACCCATTCCCGCCTTCCTTCCACGGTTGTTTTGCATCATGTCGCCATAGTTCATAGAACAGAAAGGGTCATGCGTAGGCAACATTAACACGCTCAGTCACTTGCAATCTAATTTATTGACGTCGGCGGAACGATAACTCTCGTGTCGTATGTGCGGTTGGATTCTGCGGTTACACTTGAATAAGTCAGTGACAAAAGTGAAATTGTAAAAAAATACACACTTTGTCTATTTACATACTTGCAGATGAATCAATTGGAATCAATTAAGTGCAAGAAATTGCTAGAGACAAATTTATAAATATTAAACTTGGTAACGGTAGAATAGAAATAAACGTGCAGTTTTTCAGTAGGACCATAAACACAAAAACCATACTAGAACAATAAAAGACAACAGAATCTTTGTTCCCCTTTCAAGAGCTGCCAGACATTATCGTTTGAGATTTGAAAGGAGCGTTTGAAGGACTTTTAGGAAAGTAGCGATGTTAGTATCGGAGACAATGGGCAACACTTTATGTAATGGACCAAAATGGATAACATTGGTCAAGTTATCTTTAACGGAGGTAATAAAGAAGTCACCGCCGACCTTTATTGTTACGACTGGTTCAACCACTTAACAGTAACAACAGTATTTATTTGCTTCCGAGGCTACCACTTTTAGGTCACTATGGAAATATTTATTGTCCATAAGCGTCTACTCGAAGTACTATATCTTTAAGTTAGTAATTTCTTCTATAATGATATACAATAAAGTACATTAAGTAACATTACGTACGTGTCTCGTTGATATATTCTCTTATGAATTGAATCATACATTACTCATTAACAAAACACACCTAGACATTACGGTCTTATTCATAAAAAGTTATAGCACACTTATAACGTTGCTATAGTACGATTGTCAAAAAGTGTTATTCATAAACGTATTTTAGGCACTAAACCGTTCTATAAGCCTTCTATAACTTATAGAGGCCAGAACCCTACTATAACAGTGCTATAAGACAAAGATGGCGGACTCTCATCAGCTGATTAGTGATTACTAACCTAATTTGACAATATGTTTTGAATAAATTTTAAATGGCAATGTCCGTTTTGTATATAAACTTGAAATAATTTATTTAAATATCCGATAAATAACATTATTATATCACTATTTCAAATTACAATGCAAATTTTACAAAGCTTAGATATTATTAATAATCTAGAAAACCGTCCAATTCGAAGAACATTGCACCAAAGAGTGATCCGTTTTCTTTAAACGACGAAGACTTTCGGAAGCGTTATCGCTTTAATAAATCGACAGTAAATTTTATAATTGATCTCGTACGTAATGATCGTAAATTAGATCGCGGAGATCCTGGTACACCTTCTGAAATACAATGTTTACTGCCATAAGATATTGCGAATGTTTACAAAACGAAACTTAACAAAACATTTATATCCAACCAATTTTCACTCCTTTATCTTTTAACAACTTTTGCTTAATATCCTATTTTAACAAATAAAATATTTTTAAATTCGCGGTATTTACAAATACATTGACACTGACATGTTATTTGGTTTTATTGACAAGGCATTGACAAGAATGTCAAGACAGAATATTTTTTTAGTACGAAATAATGTCATTTAATGATGTTTATCTATGGATATTTGTCAATTTGTTCGCCGAACTTCACTATAATGGCAACATTTTCATTTATAGTTGACTTTAGCGACACATTAGTTATAGAAGGTTTATGGAACGTTTATGAATAAGCAATTTTATAGAACGTTTTATAAGCTTATCGAACACTTTAACTAATGAGTGCTTAAAACCTTCTATAAGCATTTTTTATGAATAAGACCGTTAATGTATAACGCCTGTTAATAATGTATTTTCCTGCCAAAAATAGAATTTTGACAATTTACGTCTAAGGAAAATTCTCCAGTTTAGACCTTTAGTATGCAAAATTTAGGTAGATTGATTTATTGTGATGATGATGTGCTTAAGTGAACAAGAATTTGATTATTTATCTTGGTTTGCTAGTCACAACCGTACATATTTTGCAGAATAAAGAAATAATTAGAACTATGTACGAGTACGATTATTCGTGACCACAAAAAGTATGATATAACGCGTAAATTAAATAAATATCCATTTATTTATTCTTTATTAAAAACCTAAGGATTACAAAGGATTACAGATAATGACTTTAACGGAAATACCGATAAATATTTTTTAGAATGTCTTATACAAACAAAATCAAAATAAGAAATCTACTACTATCTTACTATTATCGCCCTTATTACGACTCTACAAAATTAGTTAACTGCGTAATTTAGTATAATCTTATTAAATGCAACAAAACACATTTTGCGTCGTATAAAGTAACAAGGAAGGAAGTGCCAATTCAGCATAGACATCATAAATAAAGATACGAGTATCAACGAAAACGGCTTACTACGGATCTTTGGACCTAATCGCCGATGAATCATGCGATTCGCAGAATCACGTACGATTTGTAGATTACTTAACGTGTTATATCTACATAATATGCGATAGTAGAAATAGTTGTATCAGAATATTAGAAGAAAAACTGGTAACAAATGAAGGAATAAATATATGTTAAACGATCAGCGCTTCTTCCAGTGACTCAACGACTACTGAATGTAATTTAAGACGTCACATAATATCTAAAATGATTCCTTAGTCTACCATGTGGTCGACTTTAAGTCCACCACAATTAGAACAAATTGTCTACATCCGGGCTTTATTGACCACGACCGTTTAATAGGTGTCGCCCGACCAAACGCATCTGCTCGATTCAACTAGTTAGTCCAATTTATTGTTTCAAATCAAGTCGGTACTCAGATAGACGTGCAAAAACGTCTAAGGACGCGAGGAATATACAAATACATAATATCGAGTTTGCAGCAGACGCTGACGCAATACAAGGACCTAATAAAAAATAATCGACACGATTTAATAGCGCGAACTAGTATTTTTGTTGCAATGCAAAAAATTGTGAAAAGCAGGTAAAATTGGCAGCGTTCGACGCTCGCGGCGGAATAGCGAGTGGGGAATCCCAAACGTACGTGTGTTCTTGGAAGTAGCAAGGCGCAGGAGAAATTTCACAAGCGCGATGTAGGTCAAGTCAGCCGGACTTGAAGTTTTCGCCTCGCAAAGGTTACCATCGCTACCGGCGCGCTGCCCGCCGACCGACAAGTCCGGTTGTGATCTTGCGCAATTGATAGACTCGTTTATCAGATCCGAAAAGATCAGTTGTTTCTAGACCGACCGATGCAATACCTCCAAATGGCAGGGCACGCGGAACAAAGAACGTACATACGTATACATTTGACGCGGCATACGATATAGGTTTCAATTTAACATTTTGAGTCACTCGGTTACCTATATTATGTATTGTAAATAGTACGCTGCACCGCACTGGGAATACCCAAGGATTTCATTCATGCATAGAATTAGTACCTACGAAACATGTTTTGAAAGTAAACTAGTCTGGGGCTGTGACGGTCGTGGCTGTGTGACCCGTAAAACATTTACCAATTCGCAATTGTTAAAACAGGCCTGTAGTTATTGATACGATTTGGTTTACTACTTAATTTGCAAGTACAATGATTGGAAGGAACATTTTCGAATATTGCCTAAAAGTTTATCATTTAGTAATTGTTACACAACAAAGACTCAAATTGAGCAACTAATAGTTAGTTAAGGAAGTGCTGAATGAAATAGTTTACATAAAAACGCCTTAGCCAATTCTAATGGAATATACAATGTAGGTACGTGACATTAGTCGCGTGATATTGTAACAAGGTAAAATTTGTCCGCCTTTAATAAAACGGTACGAGGAAAATTATTTACCAGAACTGGCTATGGTTTCGAACAAAAACAATTCTCAAAAACAAGTTGAATATAGAATTATTATTTGCACATATTATGGTACGAACAAATGGTACGGATCCATTAATATTGGCACAGATGCCAACAAGTTCGTGGAACTTCTCAATCGGTTGCGCGGAGGCATTGGAGCCTAGTGGGGACATCTCTGACATCATAGCATGACGTCATCGCTCGTACGAGTAGTGACGTAAATAGGTTCATGGTTGACCACAGGAGCTGAACCTCAGTTGTTAGAGGACAATATCGAATTAAATAGGTTAATACTACAATAAATCTTAATGTTATTGGTTTTAGATAATTCATTGACTATTAAGTAAGCGAAATACTCCAACAAAGCGTATGCAATAAAAACTGTAACATTGTATGTACAAAGTACGAAAACAATTTTCATATCAACCTAATAACTGATTATTTATTTGAAAACAAAAATAGACCATTATTCATAATAACGTTGATAAGAATTACAACACTGCAACGCTTATCAATTTCATGATACGACTTGTAACGCCATCTATCAGCAATGAGGTGAATTATTCGATATAACAGAACCTACTTATATGTAGTGATTTTATTAAACCATAGCTATTAGCTTCCTAAGTCTAGAAAAATCTACAGACTTCAATGCACCGAATATGTTGTTCATATTAAATCTAAATTAGAATTATATTTTAATTAGTAATAAATTAGGCAACATTTTAGTTTTCCAAAAAAAAATGGAAAATATAAATCCAAATGTTTGTATAATGTTCTTAACTAAATACGAAAAAATAATTAGGTTAGGAACATTAAAAGTAAAAATGATATGAACTTTTTTTTTTTCAAAAGAAGTTAAGGATCGTTACAAAAGCTTTTCTTTTCATGTTTGTTTTTACATGACGAAATTGCGCGCGAAGTGAACAAACTTTGGAAAGTTGTTTACTAGTCTCGTCACGGAATGTGTGGCGGTGTACACTGTGGAGCACCGGTTGAATAGAATTGCTTGCACTGTCAAAACTATGATAAATGATAATACTCACTATTGGCTTGTTGTAGTCGTCTGGTTGGTAGTCGAACATCGTGGCGTTAGCGAACATGAGACTGTCGTCTTGCTCGCAGCTGAGGAGATGGTACGGCACCAGCTGAGACATGAAGACTGCTTTCACAACAAACAGTCCTACCCAATAATTATTCACTAAAAGTTAACGCGTAAAAAAATCGAATGCAAGGCCGAAAACCTCAATCGCGGCGTGTCAATTCACTAGTTGATAAAGGTATGAGTCATGAGGAGGCTTCTGAATGTAAACGTACTCGTAGCTAGAATGTTTTATATCAGACTGAGTCAGTTCGCGCGGTCGCGGCAGTTTTGTATGATGGTGGCGAGCGCACCGCGCACGCGCAAATCCTATCACAGAACCGGAACGCAATATGTTACGCGGTATTCCAACAATTCGTCCACCAAGCCAAAATTTTTCAGCATCTTCAAAACATATTCAAATTGTTTCAATGATTCAATCGAATGCTTTCCACATGACACGTGGAGTAAATATTTTCGAAATAACTAATAAAGAGAGTTTGTTTCTCGAGAGAACGAAGTACGAAGCCAAAATACATGGCAAAATTGATAAACAAGTTTGATTCCGAGAAGTACGATCTATAATTCGGACAGCGCTCTATGAGACTAATGTGAAGTGAGTGTGAAGGTAGGTAACTTATTGAATACAAAATGAGCATTTGACACATATATTTAAATAAGGTGAAGTGGGTCATTTGCGATCCTTATGAATTGAATAACAAAATAAATTTTATGTATTAGGTATAGCGTTGTTATCATTAAACCACTCATCTGCAAACCACAAAACAAAGAACGTATAGAAAACAATGAATTTAAATATGCAATACCTACATTGACAGTATTGTGGTTAAGACGCAAGTTGATTTCAAATTAATTATATGAAGAAAATAGCAAAAACATTAGCAGTAATGTTGACTGCAGAGACATTCAGCTATATATAATATAGTTGCAATAGACCGGTGATAGAAGGAAAATTGTCATTCATATATTTTTAAAAATTGTTAACATTTTTTTCTGAAATATACTTACTTCAAATGTCAACGAATCCTAGATGGTATTACTCTCGTTGTTAATACTCAATCTACGCCATGTTTTGCCTACCAAAATTGATATTTGACAATTTCTTTATACTAGACAATGTTAAATTTCGATAAGAACGAGTTAGATAGATAAAAGATATTGTAGAAAAAAATTGACAATGTCCACTCTACAGAGGTTAAATTAAATTGGATTTCTTCGTTGCTAGGCATGTGCCTACAAAACATGAAATCCATCCATCCATAATATAGGTTCGAGTGTGTAAAGTATACCAACTCCCTACAGATCACAGAGGCTAACTGGCCTGACGTCTAATTTGGTTCCAACAGTGGCATAATGAATTGGGTATGAATTACCATGACCAGCACAGAGACCTTACATTTAATTTGGTCTCAGCAGTAGCACAATGACTAGGACTGCAGTATACCAATTAGAAATAAGCGTGATGTTATACTGAAGGGTGTAAAGCGTAAACACAGTTACCATGGCGACGGATCCCGGGAAATTGTTTCACAACAAGCATGATCGCATCATTTCCCCGAACCGAGGGTTGGATCGCGATAACTTAGTATCGCATTTGTTTATTGTAAAACCTTGAACCTATTGATTTTTATTACTATTCACTAAGGTAAAGGCCATTTGGTACGGGAGACATACTTTTTCGAGGCATTCCATCTAAGTCCTCATGGGCAGCGGCGCATAGTCGAACTCGGATAGGAATTTAATTTTATCTAAGGTTGATTATAGTTATCCATGGACGGCAGTAGCCCCTTTCCATCAGGTAGGCTGCATGCTCGTCTACTCCAGTATTATAAAAAATACTAAAAGTGCTTCATCATCAACACAGGGTTTTTTTCCACTTAAATATTACCGGGTCAAGGTGAAATATTGTGAAATCGTATGATTTTTTCCTAAACAAACCAAGCATACTTTCAATGATACTGATCCATATCACCTACGGAAAATTGGGGAATATAAAGAAAATATCTAATTCCTATTATTGGAGATAAACAAAGAAAAAACGTAATGTACCTACAATTGTAAGCGATAATTTTCAGATTTCCTGCTAAAGCTTTGATCAATGATAAAGGGTGACGTAATGTTTCAGTCATGATTAGGGTTGCCAAACATTTTGCTTTAGGCGGACATGTTTGTTTTGTTATCAACGTATCAGTGCGGCCGTATATTTATATGAGCAGGTAATCGGGCTTGCGGCCAAGGCAAATAAGTCTCCAAACACCTCTCGCAACCTCGTGATTCATTAGAATACAATTTGTAAAGGTGGTAAAGAAGACATACCTTTCTGAGGCATTCCAACTTAGTCCTGGGGGGTAACGGCACATCAGTGGCCGACTTCAGGTAGGAAACTAATCTTATTTGGGGTTGAATACAGATGTCCATGGGCGGCACTGGCCACATACTATCAAGTGGATTGTATGCCCCTATATTATATAAAAAAATAGTAAAGCCAAACCGGCTTAAACATGCCGAAGCCTGGTCACCCTAGTCTCGATAGTAAATCAATACAAATGCCTGCAGTGTCTCACGTATGACCAGACAGCATGGTTTCTCTCTATGACCCACGTTATGTAAACGAACGCTTATAAGATACTTTTAACTATTGCACGCCTCATAATCGTAATCTTTGCTCAGTTAATTATTATGAAGGTCAGAGTATTAACTATAACCAACGAATTTACTTTATACTTAATATTCTTTTATTTTAGAGACTATGACATAATATGCCTATTAGCATGATGGTAGAAAGCCTTCTAGCTGGTAATCTGGGGTCGTTTTCCATTTGATTTTTGGGGATTTATGGAAAACCACAATATTGTCGAATGGTGTGTACAGTTGTTCGCCCTTAAGGGCTCCTTTGATTCTGCGAAAATACATTTTCTATCGGGTCGTTAATGGGTTTATGATTAAAGACAGCGAAACAGTTGAAGGTGGTAGAACCCTTTGTGGTTCGACTCCGGCGGCACCACCGCCACACCTATTTCTACCTAATAATAGCAGTGTTAGGCGCTGCTGTGTTCCGGTTTGAAGGGTGTGGTAAGGGAGACATACTTTTCCGAGGCGTTCCAGCTTAGTCCTCAGGGGTAGCGGCGCATCTGTGGCCGACCTCAGGTAGGAATATCTAATCCTATCTGAGGTTGATTACAGATGTCCATGGGCGGCAGTAGCCACTTACCATCAGGTGGACTGCATGCTCGTCTGCTACTCATATACTATAAAAAAAAGAACTATAAAAAAAAGTGTAAAATTTCATTAGCAACACAAGATCATTATTACACCACTACAAAAATGACAGTCATGGTTGCAAGGCTACTTTAAATTCATATCAAATGTATAAATATATACCTATCTATATATACCTAGGCATTAATGATTTAAATATCGTAAGGGTATTTCGCACCGCCTAAAATGATAGAATTTTGCCTCTTATATTTCCTTCCGATATTTTCGTTAATTTTTTCGCCTGGATTGTAGTATTACTACAGTACTTACACGTTACTACAAAATAAATTCAGTAACTTACAATTTTTTGGTATGATAATATAATATAAGTGGTCCAATTGATCGGTTTAGTAAAACACATTTGGAATTAAAATTCAGAAGTAAAAATATAATTTTAAAACATTTCTTAAAGTTATCCTGTGTAGTGTAACTTGGAAACACATTTTTATCATGGTCATTTTTTATAAGCCACGTTAATAAAAATAAGTGTAGTTTTTATACCATTTTCCAAGTTAGCAATAATGCTAGGATACCAGACGATATAAACTAGTTATTTTTTCGTTTTTCTTTCTTTCCTTCTTACGTACATTTCGAGACTAAACGTTACTTTATCGAGTCCATTAAAAATTTATATGGTTTGTTCAGTAGTGTATTTTATGATTATTTCAATTTTGAGAAATTTATGGCGACAAATCTGTTAAAAATCATTGTATATCTAAATTGCAAATATTTAAATCTATGTATGAAGTTCTCATTATAATTATTGTTCAGTTTAAAATAACCATGAGGCCAGTGTATATAAAATACCCAAAAAACCATTTCAGCTCTAATACTTCAATGGGGCAGTGGGTCGTTTACAGGTTTCTGTAATTTCTAACTATACCTACTTTAAATCTAAAGTGAAAGTTCTGAGTATTAAACTGTAGTTGTGATTGAGGAAAACGCGAGCTACGATTAACGGTACGGCTAGCGTGGTGACGTCAGCTTCTTGGAAAACTCGACCTGCGCCCGCGCACTGAAAACATCACGCCACTGATCAGCCTACAGTGGTATTGTACAATGTACACGAATCGTCTTACAGGGTGATAACCCGGCCTGTCATGAAAGTCCCGAGTTCATTTTTTTTATTACATATGAGTAGCAGACCAGCATTCAGTCCACCTGATGGTAAGTGTAATCTGTAATCAACTGCAGATATGATTAGATATTCCTACCTGAGTTTGGCCACGGATGCGCCACTACTCCTTAGGACTAAGCCGGAACGCCTCGGAAAAGTACGTCTACCTTACCACACCCTTCAAACCAGAACAAAACAGCATTTAACGCTGCTGTTACGAGGTAGGTGTCAATTCCTGAGCAGATATAAAGTAATAGTGAATTAAGAAGCCTTTTCGTTTATGTACTAGTCTGTGTATGAGATCTGGAGCCTCACACATATAGACAATTTTATAACCGTTATAAGGTACTGTTGTTGCATATTTTGATATCACACAAATAAACATAATTTGCTTCAATAATTTACCTTTAATTTTCATTTATTTGTGCTGATTTACGTGTACAATTTACTAAAAGGAAAACCCGAAAAGTAGGTAGGTATATCACCCGTCATTGCGGTATTCGAAAATCCATACTTACGCACAATTACAGTCAAAACACATTAAGGTATTTTTGGGCATCATTTTGAAGGTAAAAGATATAACAGAACAAAAAAATTAACCTTATTCTCTAGCTCTAGAAAAGTGTGAAACCGTGCAAAATTAAACCAACGACCGGTCTAGCATTATTTACACGGGCTGTGTAAATTACCACGTAGTGTCATGTACACAGTACACATACACGCTTATAAAATTGTTGACTGTCGTTCAACGAGACCGTACTCGTTTTTTTATATTTTAAACGATTGATGAAATTTGTTATGAGTAGTTCGATTCCTGAGGCCTTAAATGCTTCGATGTAAAAATACCTATGCTTGACTTGGACATTTCTTGTAAAGTTATCTTCTGTTGCATAAAGGTTGGGTAAAATCGGCGCAGTCACCACTACCACCACACATTCCTGACTTTACAGCGCTGCTGTGTTCTGGTCTGAATCTGGTGGTAAAGGTACTTCCATGTGATCCATATGATAGGATTCACACAGTTATTTATGTATTTCTGTACAAACCAAAGATGTATCAAAATTTCTGCTTAATCCGTTAGGGTGAACTGGTTTAAAATTTAGTTACAAAATTTGATCTGCACATACTAACACGGCAAGTTCAAAAGAAGCTCGTTAAAAAACTTCAAATTACTTTTATAACATAAACTAGCTGACCCGGTAAACGTTGTGTTGCCATATAAATAAAAAAATGTTAAGGGTGAACAACCCTTATCACTTAGGGGTATGAAAAACAGATAGTAGCCGATTCTCAGACCTACTGAATATGCATACAAAATTTGGTGAAAATCGGTAAAGCTGTTTCGGAGGAGTACGGTAACTAACATTGTGACACGAGAATTTTACGTATAAAATAAAATATACGTTACCTAACTAGCAAATAGATGACTATACCGAATTTTTGGTTCCGTGCCATAATATGATTCGATAAAAAATTTAAAGAGGTTTTTCTCAGTAAGCAGTTATTTCGACTATTTATAGTTAGCGAAAAACCGACCAAGGTCTTGGTAGACTTGGCCTTCTTATTTTCTCACAATATTTTATTTGTAAGCTGTGACAGGGAAACGTCTTTATTCATAAAATCATCATAAACAATATTTTATTGATGTTTCTTTGTTCTTTTCAAAGGTTAATTTGCCTATTGTTTTTATGCTTAAACCTAGCTCTTCTTTTAAAAGTCATACGTTTAAAAATCACTCAACGATTTTTTTTCTTATTTCTAGCATGATACAAGTCTTGCGTTTAGATATAGCGTTTTGATGAAGTGCATAGTCAATTGCTAAATCTTATAAAAAAATTAAACAATATAATATACGAATTGTACGAACGTTTAATAATTAAGGTTCTATTTTGATAGCAATCACATTATAAAAATATAAATATTAGGTTGTATGTTTTTTAAAGGGTTTTTTTTTATAAAATAATGAACCTAATGTCTACATAAATACATTGGACCGACGATCCGAATACAACTAACAAAACATTAAAGTATAATTTGTTGCTACAAAAACCACAAGCAAAAAACTGTATACACTCCATGAACTGCCACGCTAAGTAATCTTTTATTGGGTCAAAATTTTCAAATATATTGGTACTAAGTACTTCATAATCAATTTTTTTTTTCACACTTTATTTATATGTTCAGTGTTGCCATATAAATAAAAAAATATTAAGGGTGAACTACCCTTATCAGTTAGGGGTATGAAAAATAGATAGTAGCCGATTCTCAGACCTACTGAATATGCATATAAAATTTGGTGAAAATCGGTAAAGCCGTTTCGGCGGAGTACGGTAACTAACATTGTGACACGAGAATTTTATATATAAGATGACGATAATCTATGAAATTAGCCACATATCGTTCTATTATTCTATACTTAACAATAAATTAATTAAACATTTATATGTTAACATTGCCTTGTCGTACGTCCCTAAGGAAAACCATAAGCCAAAACAACAGAGGTTGTGTAAATTAATTTTGATATCAATGGTATATTTGCGTATATGTATAGCACACGTGTTTCTTTGAACAAAAACATCTGTACAGGCTTGTAGCTGATATTATAATAACATACAATGTTTTGTTCAATAACTGAATGTACTTGTGATCAAAAGTTAACAAAAGGCAAGGAAGGTTATAGTTGTTTTTTAGGGTTCTGAAGTCAAAGGTACAGACGGGAACCTATTACTAGAGTTCTGATGTCTATCTGTCAGTCTGTCATGGAGTTCTCAAAGTACTCTTTGTTTATTTTCAAAACCAACATTTACCAAATATCATTACAAAAACAAAACAGTTATCAAAACTGTTCTGGCACAAGCCCCTCTTTTTTTAATAAATCCCTAATTTATCAACTGACGTTGGTTAGTAACTTTACCAAATGACATTGGTAGATTTCAGGTAAAACTGGTAATTCCAGGACTTGCCATATTTTGGACTTTGACAGTAACATAGTCAATGTTTTTATAATACAAGTATTTTTATAACTTCTGTAATAACAAATACGGCAATTAAAAATGGAATATTTGGTGGGACAGAACCTTCATGTTCAAATTCAAGTCACACGTGGGCAATTCATATAACTTCTTATCCATTATATATCTACCATATTCTAATTGTAACTATTTTCCTTTTTTACGAAACAGAAGTAGCTCAAGTAGCTAACGAGGGTGCAATCCACCTGACGAAAAATGGCCAACACCACTCTTGAACATCTGTATTCAACCCTAGACACCATTGGCAGTTCGGTCACAAATGTATTATCCCTACTTTTATAGTTTTATTTATAATCCAATCCAACTAAACATAATATATTTATTATCTTTATCTTTATCTTTATCTTTATCTTTATCTTTATAATGCATTTACGATCATATTCGTACATCACATTTGCTGCATTATAATTAATAATAGTCACATGAACATAAAATCACAATAATAATTAAAATATCATTCATTCATTGAACGGAAAGGAAATATTTCTGAAAACTTGCAAGTCATATAACCTAACGTGTAAAACTTCCCAACCCCAAACAAGTACCATTTTCCTGTAAAACATTTACAAATGTCAATTAATTCATGTAATATATCATGCTAAGTCATTCCACCCAGATTCCCCCTTTCCAACCTTATATAAGCATTGCAGTCACAATATGACTACTTTGCAGAAAAAACTATATTATTATGTCTTTTACCCTTTTATGTCTGTTAATAATAATATACATTTATT
Source organism: Epargyreus clarus (assembly GCF_041222505.1). Classification (NCBI taxonomy): domain Eukaryota; kingdom Metazoa; phylum Arthropoda; class Insecta; order Lepidoptera; family Hesperiidae; genus Epargyreus; species Epargyreus clarus. Next base: position 8,178,081 of record NW_027332214.1, read on the forward strand.
TCTTAGAATAAATTACAAATAAACATGATGTATTTACTAATTTATTGGAAACAATAATGTTAACAAGCAATAAAACTATAATACTTAATAACAAGATATTCAAATATTATAAGACATAGACTTTTTTTTTTTTTATAATATAAGAGTAGCAGACGAGCATGCAGTCCACCTGATGGTAAGTGGCTACTGCCGCCCATGGACATCTGTAATAAACCCCAGATAGGATTAGATATTCCTACCTGAGGTCGGCCACAGATGCGCCGCTACCCCTGAGGACTAAGCTGGAATGCCTCGGAAAAGTCTTTCTCCCTTACCACACCCTTCAAACCGGAACACAGCAGCACCTAACACTGCAGTTATTAGGTAGAAATAGGTGGGGCGGTGGTGCCGCCGGAGTCGAACCACAAAGGGTTCTACCACCTTCAAAAACTGACTGCTTGCTATTTTTGAATTAAGTTAAATAAATAAATTCATTCAAGGTTTGACTACAAGCTAATATTATAAACAGGAGTTTTAAAATGAATAGCTAGACTATGGTGGCACTACCCCCACACCTAATTCTTATTTAAATTATTACAGTAGTTCTACTTTATTCTACTTTTAAGGGTGTGATAATAAAGATCCTATTATGGATGTTGTAATATGAATAAAGGCATTAATGTGCCTTTGATCAACTCCTGGAAAGACATCAAGTTTAGCAACATATTGAATAAATTATATAAATTATTTTCATTTTCTTCTACAGCATATAAATGACACATAATATTTTATTGTTCATGTTTATTGACCTTTATGAGCTGCAATGGCCACTAGTAGTTCAATACAATTAATAAAGCACTGTTTTACCTCATACGTAACACAATCTTTATCATTATTTAACAATAAAAAAATATTTTTTCTGTTTAAAACATGTTTCAAGAATACAATCAAGCTTATATCTGATGACATAAGCGACAATTTCTAGGAAATATTACTAATGGAGAACACCATATCTATGTTATCAGGTGATATGTGTTCAGTTTAACGTTATCACATTACTAGAATTATATCAGTTTTGCACAAGGTAACGATAAAGGAACTAGACATATTGGCACTCGTTATCATATAGCTATATATGAGTGTTTTATCCTTTTTATGAACTCCACCTGACGTTAAGTGGTCACCACCAATATGTACATAATGGTAACCTCAGATAAGATAGGAAATATATACAAAAATGTTTAATAAATATTTTTTTATAAACTTTTGTATAAAGTTAAACTTTGGTAAAAATATAAATAAGTAAGTGATTCAGTTTTTTAACAAATACCCTATATAACTCATAAAGTAGTAAAGTATGCGATATGGACATGGATGAAAGTAGGGAAATAATTATTATAAGCCGTCACCATAGTGAATTACCAATACCAGACTTTTCGAAGATCTGGTTTTGCACATTTTGAAAAAAAATCAGTCTTAAACAGAAAGATCTAGTAGAAAATATTGGTCAAGTTTTGAAAACTAAACATCTTCATTACTATACTTTCTGTTAAATTAATTTGACAGTGGCAATGAAGTAATAATGGAGACGATTATTATATTGTGAGATTATTTGTAAATGTAAATTTTTGGTAATTACAAGGATTTCATTTATTTCTTTCAAATTTTATTAATAAACTGAATTGTATAAAATATATTTTTCATTTAAATATCAAGTAAACATAAAAATTGATTAGGTGATGTGAAAAATCATAGTTGAAAATAGATCCTTTTACTTATCAAACTTACTCAATGTAAACATCTATTTGAAGAGATATTGATTTCTATGATCTAATATTATTTTTATTTTCATTAATTTTAAAGCAATATTTAATAAATTAACAAATTTATAAAGTAACAAATTAATAAACATGTTATGTGTTTAGTAAACTTTCTGTAAATAGGCATAGTGTGTAGTTATTTAAGGAACCAGGTAAATAGTCTTGGTTACACTGAAATTCGTTTTATATGAGAATTAGTTTCCGTAAATACTTCACTGTAATCTGGTTCCAAGTTGTACATACTTCAATCCATTTCCTGTTATTGTCCGTCGATTGCGCATACGACGAAAATTGGTTCGAATCGACAAGTTACTAGGAGTCAAGGAAGTGTCAAGAACCTGTAGGAAACTTACCGTTAGTAATGATCTCGAGGTAGGCATCGATGATACGAACTCGTTTGTGGAGGACCCCTGCGATGATTGGCTATCGCAGGAGAAGTCCGAGTGGTTGGACTGGCTATCACTTATTTCAAGCTTCATCGTCATCAGTTCAAGTTCTCAACACGCTAACACAACAGGTCCAGATTTACGTAATTGTTTCAAGGAGCGTAAACTATTACCACTACGTATTATCTATCGAACACTGAGATAAGTACAACTATCTGACAGTTCATTGATGACAGTACCACATCAAAATAAAAAGCGCGTCAAAGAAATTAGGAGCGAACGAGATCACAACAATGATGACTCATCACTCATCAGTGCAGTTTGCACGATGACGTCGGCCTCGCTTTGGGGATGCCCTTCTCCTGAGAATTTCTTACTTTGTTATTACGAAATGTCTTAACCGCCCACTTTTATTTCGTATCATCATACTTTTCTATTATGCTATCCTACTTCAGCTTAAGCAATTTGAAGGGTGATCTCACCGTCTAATAATAGCGGTATGACGCGATATTCCACCAATGAGAATTAAATATGCGATTGACGTCACTCGAATTGAAAATTCTTGAGTGATTGAAAGAGATAGATATATCTCAGAACTCTTCGCGCTTATTCGCCTGTTTATTGTACTCCACTTACAACAAACTTTTTTTTATAGATGTTGTTTATATATTTTAAATATACTTAAATCTCAGATTAATAACATTTTACTTATCAAATATATAAATATGATCTTTCATTTTGCCTTTTGCTTTGTTTGTACGCATTAGTTATACAGACTATAATGACCAATACAATCGCATGTGATTATATCATCGATTATAATCAATCGATCGATCATAGGCCACAGCAATTTCTGCCTATTAACAGTGATGCTACAGTGTCTTCAGGCTTCAAGAGTGTAAAATCTGTGTGATAAGGGAGATATGTTTCCGAGGCTTCCAATTTAGTCCTCAGGGGTAGCAAGGGATCTGTGGTCCACCTCAATTTAAATAATCGTTTGTATATTGGGTTGATTTATTATGTCGACGGGCGGCAATAGTCATTTACCATTGGGTGGACTGCAGGCTCGTCTGCTACTCTTGCTATACTTATTATGTTAAGTTACTAAGTTACTTATTTGTATTTATATCTCATGACTTGATTTGGTTTAGTATTACAATCACAAATCACATTTGATCAGCCGGGAAATACATTTTACTGCATATCATTACATTATTATTTATATTAATTCATGGTTAACAATAGGTTGATCGACTGGCGATATTAATTTGATCTATTAATGGTTTATAACTATTGTCGACCAAATTTGTTTTTAGTTCATCTCTTGTTCGCTTCTTCTTACATATTTAATATAATATCTCGAGGTAATTAACCCAATATTTGAAAATTTACTGACTTTAACATCTATTTAAAGTAAAATTTATATTAAAATCTGAACAAAACACAAAATACTTCATTTAAAAATTATTTTATATTATTAATAATCGAGAGAAATGCAACATTACATTAACAACATATATTTTAACATTTCTTCTTGAACGACTATACAAATGTCAACTTCATGTGACGATTAATGTCAATGTCAAGTCGCGACGAACCACAGCTGTCTATCCAATGTATTGAATTAGCTGCCGTGCTTGTAATTTACGTTTGTATTTCAATGATAAATATTACAAAAGTAGTAAAATTTGGTGCTTCTAGTGATAAAACTTAGACATTTTTTCCATATTTATTAAAAAAACTACTTAATTTAGGTTAATAAAGAGGTTTTGTTTGTAAAAGTTTTGAAACATGTCAGGAAAAAATTGTAAGCATTGTGGCTCATCTGAGATCGAAGTGGACCCATCGAGAGGTGATGCGGTGTGTACAAACTGTGGTTCTGTGTTGGAGGACAATTTAATAGTCGCTGAGATCGAGTTTCAAGAGAATGCGCACGGAGGTGCATCGGCCATCGGACAGTTCGTGTCTTCGGAGTCTAAAGGCGGCGCATCTGGTTTCGGCAGAGGTAAGAGGCATTGTAACGAGTAAAAAAAGTGTTGTTTATTCGCCCTTATTTTGTCATTACACAAAGACTGAGAAGTTAGGTAGTAAAGGATATTTTTGTTATAACCTTTTTTGTATTGTGAGGTTCTAAATTAATCGTCGCCAATTATTTATTTTTATTAGTTCACCTGAATAAGTTACGATAAATTAAAATCAAGTTGAATTTTTAGGCTGTACACTGTAATAAAAAGCAGAAGGTGAACCTTTGTGGTTTGACACAGTCAGTACCAGTAGTATTAAGCATTGCTGTGTTCTGGTTTGAAGAGTGTGGTAAGGGATTTTCTGAGGCATTCATACTAAGTCCTGAGGCATAGGAATTGACTGTGGTCGTACACGGGTAGGAATCCATGTCCATTGGCAGTAGTAGCCACTCAAGGTGGACTGCAAAATTAAAATTACACAAAAATTGGTTGGAAATCTTCTGAAGTCTGTTAACATATAAGAAATAGCTTGCCACTGCTGTCGACTAATCAACTTAAAGTAAATTAGAAAAAATAAAGAAATCACCCATCATTTTGAGATTAATTAAGACATTATTATGTAATAATGGGAACTTACAATATTACGTTTTAATTACTTTTTTGCCGATGTAAATAGATAAAAATTTAAGTCAAAAAGACAATATGTATCCTGAATACCTGTTGCATATTATTCTAATGAAAGGAATCAATTTGTGAATGTCGTTTCAGCTTTCAATGTCGGAATTGGTCTGGAATCCAGAGAGATGACATTGAGGAAGGCAAGAGATGGCATCACAACACTCTGCCAGCAGTTGCGGCTGAATCAGCAGTGTATTGACATCGCTTGCAACTTCTTCAAGATGGCACTGTCGAGACATCTTACTATTGGACGACCTGCAAGCCTTACTCAAGCAGCCTGTGTGTATATGACATGCAGAACTGAAGGCACAGCACGTATCCTTTTTACCCAAATTTCTATATATTTTCATTTTAATATTCTTTACGATCTGCTCAGAAGTGTAAAAGGCTTTTGTTTATTAAGAAAAATATTTGTAAACACCTGTTTATGTAGGTGCATTATTTAGCAAGTTTAAAGTTATATGTAACAAATATATCTCAAATAAGGGTCCTTTTATGCACTGACCTCCCAGCAGGAGCTCCTGGAACTTGCGTGCAAATGAATGAATGACACTGTACTCTGTAAATTTTTTGAAACTGTACCATTTTTCTAAACATTCTCTCGGGACCATTAATTTTATTATTACTTCAGGTGGATAAGCTCATCTTACATGCCATAGTATTTTGCAGTATTAACGGTTAATATAGTTATTGAAAGTTTAATTTAGCGGTTTCTACACTCATAGCCTCAAACAATGATTTATTTTGTATCCATGGACTCACAAAGACAAATACACAAACTACCAGACATTTAAATTCTAAATTCATTGTTTGGATATGTCTTGCTTAAGATTAAAGCCATAACCCATTGTCAGATCATTATAATGACTGCTCTGCCATGCAGGTGTAATTTATATATCTACTAGCTGACCCAGAAAACGTTGTGTTGCCATATAAATAAAAAAATGTTAGGGTGAACAACCCTTATCAGTAAGGGTATGAAAAATAGATAATAGCCGATTCTCAGACCTACTGAATATGCATATAAAATTTGGTGAAAATCGGTAAAGCCGTTTCGGAGGAGTATGGTAACTAACATGACACGAGAATTTTATATTTAAGATGATGATCATTACAATGATTATAGACAATATTATGTATATTGTATTGTGATTGAAGTTAATTTTCTTATCTGGCTCTTCAGACCTTCTGATTGACATCAGTGATGCTCAGCAAATTTGTTGCTACCAACTTGGTAGAGCATATTACAGATTGTCCCGAGCACTCTGCATCAACATTCCTCCCACAGGTAAGTGCATATTTTTATAAGACTATATAAATGAATATTGTTTTATTAAACTCATAATTACAAGTCAGTAACATATCATGTTATGTTTTGCAGTCTGGTAAATAGACTTTTATGTAACTCCATATATAGCAGTGGTTCTGAAAGTAGTTACAGATGCATTCACTCATGAGGACTAAGATGCTCATATGTAATATAGCTGGCACCCACACCCACCAAAGGCACATTAGAAATAGGCAGGTGCAAGTCCTTGGTGGAAGCATACTGATTCTATATTTTTTTAAATAATAAAGAAGTAAACTAGCTTGCAGTTTAAAGACCAAAATATGACAGATTTCCTATATTGAGTGTATCACCAATGCTGTGAAAATTGGTACATACAATAATTGTTACTTTAGTCATACTTCAAGTCTAAATACAGTACCTACGATGGTGCTATGGTAGCTTCATACTTTAACTACATTTTTAATATCTAGCTAAAATATACTAGTACTAATCTGAAAATGCGTAGAATTTGCAAAGTCGACAAAACAAAGGTCAACACAGAAGTCTTAATACAATAGACATATTGTAATAGGTAATTTGTCAGACTGCAAGGAGTATTGGAACAATTGTTTCATATATTATCATTAATAACAAGATTTTTCTACTTATAACTTTTAAATTAGAAAATAGCTATTTATGATGTAACTGAAAAATATTTTTTTGTCTGAGTTGCTTGGCTGCCTACATATTACCTATCTATTGAAGTTTCATTTTTAACGTTTTATCATCATAGTGGTAATAAATAAAAAAATGAAATTCACGCTTTTATATTTATTTTAAAGGATTTTTATTTATAATGTATCTCATCCTACAATCTATGAATTTATAGAGAGCTTTATACAACACCCATATCACATTCTTCAAGGTACTTAACTTTTATCAAGTTTAACAATATTCACAGGATTTCTCATATTCAACATAATAATTTATCATGGGAATGGTAAAGTTTCAAATATTAGAGATATCTCTAAGTTTTGTTAGGTTCTAAATATCAGTATCATAAGCATATATGTGTAGCGACACAGTAGCAATATATGGGACGTCATCTCCTCAATTGTCAGTCCTCATTAGTATTTGGGTTGCCCATTGAAGTATTTACAGTAGGGCCATAATAAATCAGTTCAGGTATTTGCCCACCTTGAACGCCTGTACCGTTCGTACTTTCAGACGAACAATGAAACTGGAAGGTCACTGTTCCCATATACACTTCACTTAAGCCTTCTTGTCCGAAGTAGCTTAATTCACTTCCATCCAAGATTGCAGAGGCAGTGTAAAAGCATTCTGGTTCAATTTGTATTGGGTTTTCAAAGTAAACATGGAAGGTGTTACTTGATCCATCTGAAAAGAATTTTGTGTTATTCTCTGCCAACACCCTTCCTAAGCGTTTCAGTTCAATCTTGACATTGTAATCAGCTGCTCCATTTGATGATCCGTACAATCCAAATCCGACAACAAATATTCTTTTATCGACACAAAATTGTATGGAATCACAGCGTCCACGGTATCTCCACTGGTTGCTTCTATATGCACAGGATTGGAATCTGTGGCAAATCTGTAATTCAAAATATTAAAAATTAATACCAGACATATTCATATATTCAAAACATAGTGATATAATGTCACAATGAAATAAGTTTATATCACGGCGTGCGTAAATGGACGTTTTACGCACGCTTCGCGTGCGCAAAACCCCCATTTCCGACCCCGTAATATAAAATTTTATACAACACGCGGACGAAAAATGATTTTCTGACTCGTGTGATTGCAGTCCTCGCCTGCGGCTCGGCCTGCAAACTCACACTTGTCAGAAAAAAATTTTTCGTCCTCGTATTGTAATGTACTATTCTTACCTGAGCTTTCAATCCAGCTCTGGCCTTGACAGGGTATGACAGTAGAGGTTTGCTAGAGGCAGTGAAATGTAAAAATATGTCTATTGTCTCTTGAGGGGTTAAGATACCAAGTTGTGCAGCACTGTTGGCAAACTCTTCTAATGTCATGGTTGGAAATCTAATGAGATATATTGTGCTGCCTAGCATAGCCCTTTTGTTTGACGGTGTGGGCTCTATATCTCTACGTAAACACTCTGCTTGTGCCCAGGCTAATGCAGCTTCAAAGAGATTGATTTCCTTGCAATTTAGAGTTTCTCTTGCCAATACTGATTCAAGTGTTGATACATCAATATCAACAAATCCTTCAGATGTGAGTGCCATTTCAGCCTATAATAAAATAACTCTTGTTACTAAAGGTGTGAGGTGAATTAAAACTGCAATACAATTTGATCATTGTTTATTCAGATCTCTCAATTAATAATGTTACAAAAACGTATAGACAACCAGTACATGCTTCACACTATACATGCAAATAACTCTACTACACAAAGTGTATTGCAGTTAACTTCTATAAACTATTATCAGGGTTCAAGTTATTGTTTTCTTTATTGCATTGACTAGATTCACATTTTGTGGCAATGGAATGAAGAGATTGGAATGAGTAAAGTGAATATTTAGTTCTTAGCCTAAATCACAACCAAAACTTGAGAATTTGTAATACAATTAATACATAATATTTGTAATACATACACATAAATATAATATGAGTTAATGTTATGTATCTAAGGAACATTAGTTAGTTACAATAATTTGAGAGATTCTCACTAGATATATCTTTACAATCTGGACTTGAGAAATTTCTGCTCGATGTGTCTGACAGTTCCATTACGAGACTACTGTAGGATGAGGATGGTTCAAGGCATATAGTTGCTAGGTTTTCTGTTGACACACATACCTGCGCATCAATCACTTCCCAGCAACGTTGCATTAACTCTGGCTCTTCAAATAAACGGGATTGGCTTAGCAGCAAGCAAGCGTTTTTTGCAGTAAGACTAGTTTCAAGATAGTTGACACAGGATCGTGCTAGATGTGGCACAATATATTTCTTCGCCACATAAAGAGTTGACAGCACTGTGTCGGCTTCCAATTGAATTTCATCACAGTATAAATACCTGAAAAATAATTTATTTTGTGTTATTTCATGTGAATTTTGCATGAATAATCTAAAGGTCATCTATCAGTAAATTTTTCTGATTGATTTAATTGTATGCGGCATTTCAACTTGGTTCTCAAGGTAAACAACTAAAATGTAACCAACCTCAGAATAACTGGGTCAAACAAAAAAGTTGAGAAAATATGCACACATCATTGTTGTATACAATTTTCTTGCACCTGCTTGAAATCTGTTCTGAAAGTCCTTTTGAAATGGGTAATTGATAGTAATGATAGTGTAATAATTTGTACTAAATGTTAAAATATATAGATTCAGTATTTTCTTACTTTAACAATGTAAGGAAGGCTGAAGGTTCCACATCAGGCACTTCAATCTCCTGCTTGCATTCAGCTAAACCTCCATAGAACATTGCATAAAATACTGAGCTGCCAGTCGCCAACACATACTTGTGAGCGGGGATAACTTGTGTGTGTCCTGAAAAATTAAATATAAATACTTAAGAATTATCAATGCAGTTAAAGTTTTTAATTTTGCACAAGGACATGTTGGTAATAAATGTATTGAACAAGGTACATTTATTTTTAGAAACACTAAACTAAAAGTGACAGTTGTTACATGTAGTGTTTGGAACATAGTGTTGTTATTGTTTAATTGTTATTGTTTTTATTATTCAATATGTTTAGTACCTGGACTTCCAACTATGAATGTGATGTCGGCCATCAGCTGATTGTTGAACATAGCAGCATTCCTCTCTCGGACTGTGGGTTTAGTGGCTTGCCAGTTGGGATCCAGGGTGGCAGTGCCCGGCGGCGGCACGGGGGACACTGTGGGCGAAGGCGCCGAGCTGCTCGAGCCGCAAGGGGATGGGGGCCCACTGTAACACTGCGACACCTGTGTCCCTGTTTCTCTTTGTGAAATCGTGTGAGGCGGCGACAACGACAGCCCACCATTATTAATATTTTCAGCTGGAAAACAATATGATCGTGTCAAATTATTTACATTTCACTTAACAATTCGACATCTTATCACCACCAACATGGAACAGACACTGGTTACATTTACGAAAATTCCTAAAAACCAGTTTTTTGAGATCTACGTACAAAAATTCCAGTTTAATTATAGTGGACCTCGGAATTAATCAATATTTACAAAGACGAAGCTCACCGTTCATCCAAGCATTTGTTTGTGCCACGGACATACTGTCCCTACTATCCTGTAACCTTTTAGGAGGTTTAGAAACTATTCTAGAACATAAATTGGACATATTGAATTGACCACCACTTATTTTTAATACTTTATTGACCAAACATCTGAAACGAGAACAACTTTAAATGACGTCAGTCAGCCATCTTGTTTTGGCGGCCGTGCTCTTTCTGTCTCGCGTTCGTCCGGTCGGAGGAGGGCGAACACAAATGTCATTGCGTTCAGAAAACGGTATTAAATGTTTTACGTTATGAACATTTTAATTAAATTATGTTTCGGGATTAACGGTAAATGTAAATTATATAGTGATTATTCATGATGTCTTTTGATAAAATTTCAAAGCTTACCCATAAGGTTCATACCATAAAGCTTTGATTAGGTTTATCCTAAGTTTAATCTCAACAAAAATATTTGAGGGCACGCTATGAAGTATTATTCCCACGTCTTCCTAATTATTTTTAAGTACAGAGTTAGCAAATTACTAGTTGGCATAAAACTAAACAAGTAAAATAAAAATATTTGGGAAAATATTCAAAATTCATTTTATAAATTTTATACCCTTTGATCAACGCTTGATCACGCTCCTAGTCCAGCCATCTGGCAAAATACTGATAAAAACTTTAAATTATTTATCTGTTTTACAACTAACTAATAATTGCACAGCATGGACATTTTCATCCATAATAATTTGCCTATTGAAATCTGTTGGCTTCTAAAATTAGCCGTTACGGCCGCATCCACCAAAGGTGGTATTTTTAGATACACTACATTGTATATAGGTAGGATTCTCACCTCGTGGCAAGGGTCGCGGCCGGTGATTCCCGCGAGGGCGCACGCGGCTGGCGGGCTCTTGACAATTCAGCTCTGAGAAGCGGCCATCCTCATCAATAAGGCTTTCAAAGAAGTCCACGCTGCTATGCATCGATGACCGGGCGTGAACTGCATAACAAAGTATACTGAAAACAATTGAAATATTATTGTTAGGTATTTATCTTTAGGACATCTATTTATCTTTAGGACATACTATGTAATAGGTACAGATGTACATTTCCGAGGCGTTCAGCTTAGTCCTCAGGAATAGCGGCACATGTGTGGCCTCAGGTAGGAATATATCATCCTATCTGGGGTTGATTACAGACGTCCATGAGCGGCAGTAGCGACTTACCATCAGGTGGATGATATGCTCGTTTTGCTACTTCATTATTATAAAAAAAATCCTCATGATATGGGTTTCTTAATTTGTTTATTGCCTTTATTCCCTTTAGGACTTGCCTTGACATGGCACATTATTAAGCGACATGTGTTCCACTTACGTGCAGTAATGAGACTGAATTAATTGTCGCAATTATATTATGATAGATTTAGATATGTACTGTAAAGCACTTATCAAAATAAAAGTATTTTTTTATATTATTTTATGTTAGATGACCCGGTGAACTTCGTATCACCTAATATGATGAAATTATAATTCTTTGTAAGCGATTATTTATCTGTACCCCGTGGTTAAGCCCAAGTTATAGTTGAGTATATTCATGTGTAAACATTTCACCAAAATAGTTCCCGATAAAAGTCGCCATTTTTTTCAGTCCTTAATTTTATTTCATTTTTCAAATGTTTAATAATTATTCTACAAAGTCCTACGAATTCTACGAATCCAGAAAGAAATGAATCCAACAACACGAACATCTTGAGAATTGGTTCAGCCGTTCTTGAATTATTAATGGTGTAACTAACACGATTTTGGACTTTCTTTTATATGTATATAGGTATAGATTATAAAAATATATCGTAAGGAAAATTTGTAACTTGGATTCTTTAAAAAAAAATCTCATGTTGTGTAAAGTCCACTAATCCGCACTTGACCAGCGTGGTGGTCTATGACCTAAGTCCTGTTCACTTTGTGAGTAGGCCCGTGTCTAGCAGTAGGAAAGCGATGGGTTAACGACGATCTTCTGCCGACAAAAAATAATAGATAGATAATAGAATTCTTTATATAGTTTTAGGCAATACCAATGCCATGTGTTCAGCGTTATCTCCATAGCACTCGTGTTGCCTTATTTTTAACTGCAATCAATGTACACTTATGATAAGATCTGCTAGAGAGATTGCATTATCGTACATTTTCAAGTGCATCCTCAGTGTCGGTACAGTGTGGCTCTGACGGTTAAGTTATTTAGATTTTTTTTCATTGTTACTATTCTAGTGACTATTTGCATCAAATCCATGGGACCTCGTAATATCTATGTCCATGGCCCATGTTTCTAAATCCCAAGACAGATAAATACTATCAATATTGTTGAAAATATTGTTACTGTACGTTTAATATTACCTCGGCAGGAGATCTATCCAAAACCGAAAAACGTAGCAAGGCTTCTAAGACTCAAATTAGTTTGGGGACCCAATATTTCCTATATACAGATTGCAATTGCCGGCCAGCGGGCCAAATGTTTCTTTCATTGGCTTCGAATGCGGCTCTTTACGTGTTTACTTGGTGGCTAAATTCTGGATTCAAAACAGTTTCGGGTTTTGCCCGGTCCGAGGGCAGCTCGAATTCAAGGACTTCGACTTCATTAATATCCTTTAATTTGTCCGGCAACTTTCAAAAGGTTGCCCATAATACCTATATATTATTTTATATAAACATTATGTCACACTTGGCAGCGCAAACAAGAGAACAGAATAGAGCTGGTGACTCGTGTATCCGAATTTTACAGCTTATAACATAAAATTTGCGACACCGCTAGTGTGAAATAACAAAAAATTGTTCAAGTGCGAGTCGAACGAGCACACGGAGAGATCCGTACCACCATTTTACTTTATTTTTACCCGACAGCGCAGGGAAATATTTTAAGTTTTATGTATAAATGTTTCCTATTTACGATGCAATAGATATAACGAAAAATGCCAAAAGTATCGGTTCTTTGTATTTATGGGGACCGCTTTTTAATTTTAACTTTTTTATTTTTATATATTTTTTATTTTTTTGGGTTGTATGTATGTATGTAACTATGTAACGGAATCTATGAACCCGAATTCTATCCACTTTGAACGTTAAGTTTAATTCAAAATTTTGAAGAATTATCAAAAACCGATGACAATACACGATTTTAATAATTTTGTACCATTGTCCTTATCAACATCCTCAGGATTAACGATTTTTGAGGAGAGATTGTTCGAGCGCCTTATAGAAAGTTCATGGCAAAATTACTGCAACAATTATTGTTTTTTAGTTTCAATAACTGTTATAACGTGATTTTTAGTTTTGAATAATAATGTTTTTTCCCTGTAACTCAAATGTTCTGAAACATATCTATAGTGCCCTCTTGTAGAATGATTTTTAGGATTCCGTACTAAAAGGGTAAAACGAAACTCCGCTGTATATTCGTGTGTCACAGGACTTTATCTCTTAAAGCGTAATAGTTTTTTTTACAGAGGATGCATAATGGTGGTCGCTATAACAACAAATACTAAAAATTAATAAAATAAATATAGTTAAAAAACTAAAAAACACGCTTTTTTGATAAAATCAACTAAAAAGTATAAAACAATCTATCTACTTTTTAGTTGATTTCCTATGTTCAAAGAGATAGAGCCTGACAGACAGCGATAGCTTAGCATTAGGGTCGCGGTTTTATCCTTTGGGCACGGAACCCTAAGAATAAGGTTTATGTGGAGCCGTTTATTCAACAATGCAGACATTTTAAAATCTCGTACTTATATACAATTGTGTCGTTTATAACCGGTCGTCGTTATGTAACTTGTTGTGCAATAAAACGAAAGAAACTGGATTATGTGTATAAAAAACTTACAGGTTTCTTTAAATATAGATTTTGGATGATTGAGACTTTTTTGAGATGCATTTGACATTATAAACATACTGATGTTTAATTGGTATGATATTCTTGCTATACCTATTGCTAGTGACTTTCGACCTTTTTTAATATCAGTCTTAAATTCTTAACCAAATTTTACATGCTTTTATTTCATTTACTTTGTTAGTTCGTATGTATGTGAAGGTCAAATATTACAAGTTTTGGTCCACTTCCTAGTATCCTATTCACACGTTTGGTTTGATATCAACGCAGAATTGGATTAAAATGACGTCATTATTAATCCAATATGGCGGACCGATTATTTTGTTTGCACCTCAATGATATTGGTATCAAATGCACGGATTTTCTAAGATGAATACGTAAAACGACGTTATTGAAAAGCTTGTTTTTGACATACTGCGGAGGCTTAGTAATAGGGTTCTGTCTCTACCCTTTGGGTAGGTACGGAACCCTAAAAAGTATTTGGAAGTAGGTTTATTTACTTTTTTTAATTTCCTTTCTTGACTAATCAAATAAAATTAACATGTCAATGTTTTCCCGTTTCAAACTGTTATATAAATATAACGGTGATGTGTTTATAAAGCATTTACATTATTTTTGCGTTATTCTAATGAGATGTAATAAAAAATTTACGATACAAACATTATGAAATAAGAATTAATAAATATATGAATAGCATTATTCTCTATACCTACCTAATAATTATTTATATAAATAATTCAATATATATATTACTCTCTTAATTATTTGATTTTAATGCGGCTACTTACAGCAGCGATGGCTTATTGTTTGAAACCCGGTCTCAAAATAGGGAAGTTTGAGGTGCGAATCCCAGCCACGAACTGATTTTAATGTTATGTGCATACTATGTGCATATTGGACATTAATTTGCTATAACGGCGAAAAAAGAAACATCGTAATAAAACCTAGGAGTTGATAGCTATTTAAAAAAAAGTTTCTCAAGTTATTAAATAAATCTCAAAGATGTGTGAGATCTATGGCTGAGGCCCCTCTCACTCTGAAAGGAGGCCTGTCCGGCAAACTAATGGATTAACTTTGTTAATGGTGTTTAAAAAACGTTTATACAATATTTTCTCTATTATTTAACAATACACAATGTCATGTTCATTGATAACATAAGAAGACATGTTTAGCAATGAATGACACTGTTAGCATGGTTGTAGTACAATGGTAGAGATGCAATTAATTACCATGTATCCAAATATTTATTATTGGAAAAAATACATAAAAGGAAAAATCGAGCCTCTAGTATTCAATTGACCACGAACAGATTCGGAGGCGATAGTAATTTGCCACAGTTAGCGTCACGCTATGGCCTTTGAGGCAAAAGGCCACCCAGACGTAAAATGACCCTTCCTTTATTGTTTATTACATTGATGAACATCGATCGAAGTAGATGAATTCTATTCATTTAATTATTTTTTTTACTTTTGAAATATATAATATTTATATTATTTGCAATTTACATTTAATTATTTACAACATTAAAATAATAAAAAAGTACTAAAATAATATATGAAACAGGCTTTAAAAAAATACTTATAATAAAATAATTAAATATAATAAGCTTCATCCAAATTGCTGTACCTTGGAAGAGTCTCCAAAACGCTGGCGACATTACCTCGCTGAATAGCAAAGCTAATTCTTTGCCCGAGGTAAGCGCCAGCCCTCTGGTCGTGGGTGCACTCGATCAGACGCCTTGAAAGGTGTTTAAGAAAAAATCGAGCGTCATTTCAATATCTCCCTAATACATGAAGGGTTGAGGTAAGGAGAACCATCTCATGTTGGGGATCTGTTGAAAAAGTGTCCAGCAGTAAACAGTAAACAACAGTTAGAAAACATTCAAAAATGATGCTAGTGTTACAAAAGAGTAAATAATGAACTTAGCAGGAATTGTTGACAGAGTAAAGTGCGCCGAATTGATAATTTTAATAATTTATTTATATTTTTAATAAAATTGACGTAGGTACAAGGAATTACGTGCTGCACTAACGCCACCCTAATTTAACGACTTTCAATGGACACTTTTGGATACAGAGATGGTTTTCCTAATTTCTACACTCTATAACTTAGTAAAAGCAGTCTTCGCGATTTCTAGGCGTACTACTATCAACCCAGGAGAAATGTCTCACTCGAGGTCAGCAACAAATTATATCAGCTCTTAACATAACATAACATAAGATGACGATATGAGGCAGAAATATGTGCGGCGGTGGAGCCTTCAGAGTCAAAGACCCTGAAATGTCATATACAAACATTGACCTGGGGGGTTACTATCATCTCTTAAAACAATTTCGTGCCACGACCTCGTTAAAGTAAGATTGTTTTTATAATATAACAGTAAGCAGTTTTGTATTTTGTCGGTCGAAATTCATTCTTTTTTTTGCAGGAAATTTAACTTTCTAAGCAAAATATAACTATACAATGGTTAAGCGAAAAATGAATAAGGGTTTAAGTTTATTCAACTGCGTATGACGGAACACAATCAAGACCGTGGTACGAAAGAGTTGACACTAGTTTCGATGTCTCCTTTCCTCTTGGATAAGGAATAGACAAATTACTCATTCTTTTATTTCACTCGGCAGGAATAAAACAAAACTGTGTTAAGGAGGTCGTGGTACGAAACAAAAGAATGTTGATGCAATATTAAATTAAAACTTTCCTTAACTATGATGATTTTTAAAAGATGGTAGGTAGTTGGCCCCCTGGTACCAACGTTAAGATGCAATGGATTTTCTAGAGCGCTTACTTGGCCCTGGATTAAACTGGTTTCAAAAATTCTTTTTAATCCTTTTAGTATCATAATTAAATGTCATGGTGGCTAATACGCCACATTGATCTGCTCTTTGTAAAAACATATTTTGACGGCCTTGTTCACTATTACGAGTTAGTGTAAATAATTATGTGTTACAATATTAATGAAATATTTGTAGGTTTATGTCACAAACTTGTTGTAATATTCGGAATGCGACCTAAAGGCTAAGCATATATTCAAAAAGCTTATGTCAAAATTTATTAGATATTTTCATTAATTAAAAATCCAGTCATATAACCAAAGACCTGGAGGGCGTACCACCATCTTTTAAAAACCATCATAGTTCAGGAAAGTTTTCTTTCCTCCTTAAAACAGTAAAATAATCCGTCATACACAGATGAACAAACTTAAACTCTTTTTAATTTTTCGCTTATCCATTGTATAAAACCAAATGAAATTGTCATATTTTGCCTTAAAAGTTAAATTTCCTGCAAAAAAAGTAAAACTATGATAAAAATAATATTGTTAGAAGAGATGGTAGTAACCCCCCTGGACTTGCAAGTACGGACCTATCTCTATTATGTGGAAGTGAAGGTAAGAGGAACGATGAGCACATGGAATTCAACCACGTACTCGTATGGTAAATTCAATGTATTTTAATTTTCCTACTTATCATTTTTGATGACTTTCGAGTTTTCGGTCAAATGCCCGATTTTGTCATAAGCCTGTGACATATATTTGTAGGTGTAAATAGTTACGTGTATTCTATAAAATGTTTATCATAAAATCATAATTATCTTTTTTGAACACCCATACCTAAGTTGTTGCTACGACAATGATAGGTGTAATACTTCTTATTTTCAATGATCTCTAAATATATGAAAGCTTTGAACGATTCTAGTAAAGTCGTAAGCCAGAGTGTAGGTAAGGTCGGGGGTCTGCATAAGCTTGGACCAGACTGGCATACGCCACATCAATTTTATGCCCAAATATACATTAGGTAGGTTTTAGGCAGTCGTGCCGGTATTGGAACTAACAAAATATAATACTATATCTATCTGTCTGCTTAGAGTTTAGCTATATATGTTATTGTTGAATTTAGAGTCCTGACATCCATAAAAAGAGATTGGTCTTTTAATGAATCTGATCCATTTAGCTTTGTTTCGTTATAGGTTTCTTTTTTTTTATAATATAGGAGTAGCAGACGAGCATGCAGTCCACCTGATGGTAAGTGGCTACTGCCGCCCGTGGACATCTGTAATCAACCCCAGATAGGATTAGATATTCCTACCTGAGGTCGGCCACAGATGCGCTGCTACCCCTGAGGACTAAGCTGGAACGCCTCGGAAAAGTATGTCTCCTTTACCACACCCTTTAAAACGGAACACAGCAGCGCGTAACACTGCTGTTATTAGGCAGAAATAGGTGTGGCGGTGGTGCCGCCGGAGTCGAACCACAAAGGGTTCTACCACCTTCACATATGATGGTTTCTACGATTATTTATATCAAAATTATTATTTTGCCGGACTGTGGAGTGTAATGTCTTCCGAGGGTATGTATTTGTTGTGTCATTGTTTGGCACGCCCTGCAGCCCAAACAGCTTAAATGATTTTAATACTTTGAGCTGATATAGTTAGATTAGTCTAAATTGTGGGTGTGACAGGCTATATTTTTAAACTTCGGGTTTTTTTTATTTTATTATAATTATCTATGTTCAATATTTGTTATATGTTTAAAATATTTTTATTATGTGTTATTAATTTCTTATAAATTATTTTCAAAGCAGTAATTTAATTCTCACTTCTCAGCTTTATTTCACGATAATATTCGTACCGTTATGAATGATTTTACCATTTTGCGAGTTTATCTTTGTGGGTTAAATACATGTTTTGATCTTTATGATACGAAAAATAATCTGTCTGACAAAATTAGTTTCTCAGGTGTTTTTTCTTTTATATCAAGTTGTTATTAGTATTCATTCGTAGTTATTTTATTGTTTAAAATACATAAATAAATTTTATTCAACAGTTATTGTTTCTGCTATCATTTTTTTTCACATTTGACATTTTGATTATCATACTTAAGCAATAAGTTAAGTTACTTAAGTAATTAAATTTAGTAGAATAATTCCGAACAAAAATAATCAATAAAAATATGGCTCGTGTAAATTAAGCGTACGCCTAAAGAAACCAACCGGTAGACGAAGGAGACCAGGTCGGCTTTGGTGAAGATCCAGCACAGCAATATCTTTCCCACCAGCACAGTAAGTTTGATTGGAGCTCGCGTGGCCCTCCCCTTCATTTCATTCCCTCACACGCGGGGAATCTAGGAACATCTCCGGGATAAACAGAGCACTTCACATATCACGATAAAGTTGTGGATAGAAATTACAAAGTTAATGTTTTGGGATCCATGCGCGCGCGCCAATGCGCTTAAGTGACTGCCAGGCGCAGGTCCGATCTCTCTGGCGCCGCGATCGACTCTTGCGCAAGGCCGGCGCGAGGGACACCTGTCTCCACACCACGCTCTATCGAGAAAGTTCGTGATGTCACTCCTTATCACAAACAATCGCACAGATTACACTGTCATCTTGTCGGTCACGTCCTTTCCCTGTTTTTTCTCAAATTTTTCATTTGTCACCATTTTTGTGGATTTGGTCGTCGTTTTCTTTAGAAAAAATATTTATTAAGAGACTACAATATCAATGAATAAACAAACAGAGCCTGTTAAATAAAAACATAAATGCGATCGATCAACGGCATGTATTTAAGGATTCAGATGAAACTTGATCTTATGCTATTATTACCGGAATATTTTAAAGATAGATGCTTAATTTATCTACTACCACATCTAATTCCTTTTGTCCGATTATTAAAAATACCAAATACCTATTTAAAAGCTCAAACGACTGCATCTAATCAGTAAACATTGAAATTTGTTTATGGAGTCACGCAAGGAGCTCCGTTTGCGTCAAAATACGTCAAGTACAATAGACATGACGCGGATGGGACGTCCAAGGCACAAATTCAGGCCGCATTTGGATGTGTCGAAAAATATTGAGTGGCCTCGATGGTATCACGTTTTAATTTTTTGTTCTGCCCGCACACTGCCGATGCATCTGTGGAGTCGAGCTCGTCAATATAGTAGTGATGGTATTGTTAGGCAATGATAGAACTTAATCGATCTGTTCTTCGTTAGCAAATATTTCGTGGATCGTCATAAAAATAAAGGACCTAGGTCCATTGATTTAATTTTTTGTTGGTTTGCATATAAATAAAGGTTTACTTCTATTAATAAATGTATTTTTAACAGATATTATTTTAATGACTAGAGAAACTGTATAATGGGTGAAGAGGAATTTCAGTTTTGTGAGGTGTTGTCCATGCTTGAGTGTTTTAAAGGAAAAATATCTGCATGTAATTTGACAAAATCTTCGGTGACAACGATTTTGTATGTCTACCCCTATGAAGAATCTAAATATTCAGTTCAATTTTATGGTTTAGGTTTTGTTCGAAAATCATCAATACTTTTAGGACTATGGATTCTCGCATTTCTCTATTGGAATTGACAATAATTGTCCTGTGATTATACTTTATCGACATGTTACCTTCATTTACTTGGAACATCGATACTCATAAATCGATTCGTATTTAAAGCACGTCACTATTATCAAGACATTATCATGCGTGACGCGCTATGCCCGGTAAATAGACTATAAGCATGCAGGCGGGGTGGGTAGGTTGGAGCCAGGAGCGGCGGATCGGTTCAACTGCAGTGTGTTTTCCTCTTTGTGTCGAGATATGATGCCTTTGTATCGCGCTTTTGTTAGGTTCTCAGGTGAAACGTGTTCTGTCGAAAACATAAACGTTAATTTGATATTTTAATTGATCAGTATTATTTTATAGCCGTTGTTGAGTATTTAGTTGTCTTTAGGATTAACTTACAAGAAAAAAATGTAAATTATTTGATAGTAAGACTGAACTAAAACTAATCATAAAATAAAAAAAAATACAATTCATATAGGTAAAACAAAAACCGGCAGCGATAAAACATAGCCTACGTCACTCATACAATTGAGAAAATTCAACGGGACCTTATATATTGAAATCGGTTAAGGCGTTAGGGCTGTAGGACGCTTCATAAATAAGACATACATACATACATGCAAACATATGCTCGAAAAACATTACTCTCCGCGGTCTGGTAAAAACAAAGTTTAGTTTTATTATCTCAACAAAATGCCACGAACACGGTGAATTCTAGTCGTTTTGTAAATCGTCTAATTTTCTAATTTTTATGCGACTATGTTTCTGCAAAAAAATACGGCAAAATAAGATACACACATAGTGTTATGTAAAGTTCATTGGTTATTAGTTAACTATTGCCTTGTACAACTTTCTCTGTTTACTGTATTGAGCACATATAAAAATATGCGTGTAATGTTGTGCTACATTTTAATACACACTTAAGTAACACATGTACTCGTAGAATATTATACGTGTACCTCTTATTTAACTAATTATGTAAAAAGCAATACTTTAATTAATTTACGAAATTGGAAATATGATTCATTACAAAAATATTCTACAAAATGCATTTGGGTACTAAAATTAATTGATTTATATTAATAGCTGGCATTCAGATATAAAAACCTAACAGGAAAAACTTAAATGCAAATTTAATATGCAAAAATCAATGCCATCGAATTATCTAAAACTCTGAATCTTCAATATATTTTTTCTGGGTAAAGATAACATTATAAAGTTGTTAAGAGTAGGATAAGTTGCTTGCTCTACTAGAACGGGCCGTAATTCCTTATATGTTTTTGACTTGTTGTATAGGATACTATTTAGTGATTGGTCTGTTTTGTAAAGTCGGCCTGAAGATTTATATTTAATATGTATTGATTTTTCTTTAGGATTCGATGGTCATATGTATATCGAAAATCACGAAACAGTTGATTTTTCACATGTGGATGGTTAGCGAAAAGGATCTTCCTTTTTGGCAAAATGCGTCCTCCTGTTTGCAACTCTGACCTAAACTTGAGAAGGAAGCATTTTGCCAAGGCTATGCTTCATGTCGGCTATTTCAGATATTAATAAAATCTGCACATGATTTATGCAAACGGCATATCCGTTTATGAAATATATCTAATTATTTATTATATCAAAACATTTTCAACATTCAATCTTAAAAACCCTGAAACCAGGTTTCATAGTTATTTGATCTTTAATAGGATAATGATAGTTCCAGTCGCTCATTTATCTGTGATGTAATAAGTTCTAGAATTTGCACATTTGCGTGTACGAACATTGTACCTACATATATTGAAGGTTAAGCTATTGTTTAAGGAATTTTTCTATTTTCACATGGAAACTTATCACAATAGAGGAATTAATTGTGTTTTGCATGATTATTTCGATTTTAACCCAGATATGAAATACTATCTATACCTACTTCGTTATATTGACTTAGAAATGCTCAAATTATAATACTCGTAATATGTCGATTACAACTAAATTATCCGTATAATTTTAGTGTAATTTACATTCGTTTCTAAAAATCGACCTTTTAACCTTCGAGGGGTTTCTTCCAAAAGCCACTGAACAATTCCACTTTCCACCTTGTGGCGCCATTTTTATAGGCTTTATATTACATAAAGCCTAGAAAAATATTTTAGCACTGTTATTGCTTTGTTCTTTAGTAATTAGGCTTATTACAGGTATTGAATGTTACATTACAAATAAACGTGTCAGTATACTACATATCGTAAAAAAACGTGTAGAAGTTGACCTCTTCCAAATCTTACAAACTATTTATCAGTTGAAACGTGACTCTATAAATATTAATTATCTTGATGAGTCATGTGTTTTGGAATAGTAATACCTTATTTTGCAAAAGGTCATTATGCAATTGGTTGCATCTAAGGTGCAGGTCATTCAGATGAGACGTTGGGTGAGGAACGTAATATACTAGTACTTGCAAGTTTCAATAAATTGCCTAATGCCAACAGCGTAAAACAAAAGCACGGAACTACGTCACACCGCCTCTGTATGTTCTATTAAAGTGCATCAACCACGCCTAATGTCTCTTCCATGGGCCGATTTGTATTTGTTTAATAAACTGCATTACTCTTAAGCAAGGGACATTTAATATAATCAATTTATATAACCCTATATAGGACTTGAGTCCTACGGGAGGTCAGCTATAGATACATTGCTTTGTTACCCCTGAAAACTATAATAAGTTGGAATGGAGATCAAGTGTAATACTAAATTCACAAGGAGAAATCCGAAGAATACATAATATTAAAATATATATTTTATTTATAACGCTTTATAACGCAATAGTTGTTATGCATCTTGATTTGATAGGTCACAACACTTATAACAGTCATAACCATTAAAACATTTTAATTTAAATAAATTTTATTTTTAGTAACTCAATGTGAATCCATAACATGTTTAAGATTGCATTCCATTTTTCCTGTTTGTAGCGGATTTTTGTATACAATTATCACGCGTAAAAGTTGTATTGATGTTCATATATAAGTAAAGATTACTCACTCCCAACAAGAAAATGTACCCAGTTTTGAGAATTGAAATGGTTGCGTAAAAAAGTTTTGCCACGTCTCCGTGCTAAAATGTCCCTAAAATATTTGAAAGAATTATTTATTTATTATGTAAATTACGCAGTATTAGTTATTTATTCGTAAATTTTCTCTAAAAATGTTTTTATTTGTCAAGAATTAAAAAAAAGGACTTACTAATAAGCCGTTTGTGGCTTCATTCAATTTCAAGGCGGCGAAGTATCTTTACTAATCTATGTTGATGTTATACTCCTTTTGGCGCCATTAAAAAAAGAACAGTGTAGTTTTAGCGTGGGACAAATACACGCCGAAGTAACACATAATGTAGATATTTATAGTATTTACATTCCTCTGTTGCTCGTTTGCGCAGTTAAAGTTTGTTTGAATGCATAAAAATATTTTATTACAACGAAGGAGTTTAACTACTTACAACATAACATATTATGCAAACATTTAGTACATACATTTTTCTTAAGCGTTATTTTTGACAACTTTTTTTTTCTTTTTTTTCTGATGAAAATGATTAAAAAATAATAATATAAATACCGAGGTCAAAAAATTAAAAAAACACGCTTTTATGATAAAATCAACTAAAAAGTAGAAAATAATTTTCAATCTAAGAATCGATTAAGGAACAGTAAATAGTATAATTGTGAAAAAAGCGTGGGGTGCTCCATTTATCAGGTCTGAAAAGCGCGAAGAACTTTCTCTAAGGCGCTCGAACAATCTGGCCTTGAAAATCATTAATCCTGAGGATGTTGATAAGGACAATGGTACAAAATTATTAAAATCGTGTATTGTCATCGGTTTTTGATAATTCTTCAAATTAATTAAACTGAACGTTCAGAGTGGATAGAAATCGAGTTCAAAGATTCCGTTGTTACTTACATACATACATACATACAACCTAAGCTAATAAAAGCGTGGTAAAAAGGACCAATTATTTTTAACCGACTTCAAAAAGGAGGTGGTTATCAATTCGGCCGGTATCTTTTTTTTTTATGTATGTACACGATGTAAACAGCGTGTCTAATATGAGCGCCGACTTCAGAAATATGTACTAAACCAACATTTATTCCAATTATTTTTTACTTTGTAGTGACATAGAAGTCGGTTGTATTTTTGGTTAAAAATTTTATTCTATTAGTATCTACGAGTAGCAACCCTTAGTGTGTCCGTTGTACCACTTTCTCGCTTTGTACCTAGTGCCTTTAATTTGGACATTTTTGAGCTCATTTTTGATCCAAATAAGTAACGGATGCTTGCTTGGTCATTGCATCCAAGTATCCGTTTTGTGATTTGTATGTCAGTTTTTGTTGTCTCATTTTAAAGTTTACAGTTATATAAACAGCGTTTCATAAATGCAATCGTTTTGTGTAACACTTACGGCAACTCTGTTTGCTTTGAAACGTGCATCGCTACGATATAAAAATATAAATTTTCAAAAGAAGTCCAAGTTCAAGTTACTTTTTTTTTAATTTTTTTTTAAGAGACTATGTCACATGTTTTTCATATAGGTTTCATATAGGTAAACTAGCTGACCCGGCAAACGTTGTGTTGCCATATAAATAAAAAAAATGTTAAGGGTGAACAACCCTTATCACTTAGGGGTATGAAAAATAGATAGTAGCCGATTCTCAGATCTACTGAATATGCATATCAAATTTGGTGAAAATTGGTAAAGCCGTTTCGGAGAAGTGTGGTAACTAACACTGTGACACGAGAATGATATACATATATATGATATTTAAATACGATGATTGTATATTGCTAAGTTCGTGAAATTATCTCTATGAAATATTATTGATATAGGTCCAAAAATGATTGGTAACATAACCATTAACCTTGTATTTAGAAATGTAATCTAATTAGTAACAATTATTGTGTGTAGGTTTTCAATGTCAATAAAATAAGAAAATAATGATTTAGTAATAGTTTACTAGGTGAATAATATATTTTCCGGGACTAGAATAGGGCTACGGTATCCCCTTCCTGTCGTAGGAGGCGACTAAAAGGGGGCTTCCGGGGTTGCGGTAAAAATCCCACATAACCCGGCGTCGCTCCAACGTCGTCGGGTGAATAATATATTATGATTTATTATCCACTTATAGTGGGCGTACAAGCATGTAGTTGTAGCAACAACTACTTAAAACTTTGAAAGAATATTATCCAGTTATACATACTTGGTTTAATCCAATGTAATTTATATTCTTGGGAATGTAGATGATAACAGAAATCCGACATGACCATGGAAAGCAGTGAGTACTTACTATTAAATAGATTATTTCGAAGATTTTTAATAATTTGGTATTTTTTGCAATTGGAAAAGAATAATGTATGTACGTGTACATATTTATTTCTCTGCGACCGCGACATCTCAATTTGTAATGAGAATATAATAAAAAAATAAAACCATCTTCAACTAAAATATACTACGATCATAGACTTTTTAGCCTTTGTATTACATTACGGATGACAACCCTACCTATTTACCCACCTTTAGGTACATTTTACAGGAAGTTAAAACTTTATATTTATCTGAGTTTATTTAGTTTCGTTTTCGCGAATGATGTCACTACGACTTTATTGCTAAAAACTAAACTAAAATGCCGACAAACCATATGCAAATTTGATCACTGTTCTTCAAATATTCTTGCAGTTTTTATTATGTTGTCTTGGATATGCAATTAAAGAGGACCTTGGGGTATGCTAGAAACAAAATTATTTTAACAGATATGAGTAAAATGCATTATTTATCACTTATCAACAATTGGATACCTCATGCGGTCCCGGTATCACTCTGAAATACAAAGGGTTCGCTCCTCGGTCAGGATTACATATAAATAATAAATGTCGATATCACTTCGAATCTGGGTGTAGGTACGTGTAAAAGGCGCAGAGGTCCTTTAGCAAAGGGGATCTTAAGCTGGGCTAGATGATAATGCCCCATGAACAGCCGTACTCGGACAATCTTGTTCGGAGCTTATATACATGCACGATGTTGAAAAAACTTCGATAGCGTAATCACGCTATCGAAGTTTTTTCAACATCGCATCAGAAGGGCCATTTCTTGATAGCCGTGGGAAGTTAGTATCCGCGATTTTTCATATATATGCTGTGCATATTGTGGAGGTATATAAAAAAAAGCATAAACAGCAAAAACATATTGCACAATAAAGAAGCTTTGATTTGATTTGATTTGCAAAATATTAGCTCAATCACTTGGGGGTCAACTTATTTAAAATTCAGTAGCATGATTTGACCCTCACATACCTACATACTAATGAGGCAAGTTACATAAAAGCTTATAATAAAAGCTTGTGATACTTATTAATAAAATGTAGTTTAGATAGTTTTAATTAAAATCAGTGTGTGATATGCAAACTTGACTTCCGTTACGGGCTCTTAGCGTAAGGTTAATTGGGTAATTTTTATTTTCTACCGTCATAATTATAAATATTTACATATAATTAAGCAATTATTCTCTTAATGCTGAGCTGCTGCCATATAAGGAAAAAAGCGCATGGGTGTATCTGTGAAAATATTCTTGTATGACATTATAATAATTGCAAAATATATCTTCTTTTATTTATTTCCGACTTTTCTTTACATTTATCTTTTGCGGCATAATTATTATTATTTACAAATAGTTAGTTAACCCCAACTGGTTAAAACTGATAAGATTCGAATTACCCATTAAGAGGTAGTTTCAGCCACTAGGCTATCACTTAGGTATATTCGGTACAACGGTCGGTAATGGAAACATTAGGAAATACACATAGGTACCTAATAATAATGTTGAGAGTACATAATAGATATGAAGCTAAATGAGATTTTAAGTGCCTTTGTGGTCAAGCGTTGGTAAATAGGTTTGGCCACATCGTCATTTTCATCAGTGTTGAAAAGCCTATTATAAGATAACTTGTACTTTGTTAAGTATCACTTGCTAATGGCGAATGAAAACATCATGAGTAAACCGCCACGCCTGAAATTCTTAGAAAAATTCTTAAAAGTACCTTTCTATTATAGCAATTTGTATTTGCCCACGATGGATCCAAATTCTGTTACTCTGAGAGGAGATACGTGCACGGCAATGGGACAGCATCTAATCGGTCGACGACGATAAATTCTTACTTGCATAACCACAAATCAATTAATCATAATTATAGTACTGTTTTGTAACACAAGTGTGGTAATGGTTAAACCTTAAGTTATTGTTAAAACATGGATAAAGTTTTTAAGCTCTTCGGTTCAATAGCTTCACCATTAAGTGCGTACATTAATTATCTGTAAGAGGCTTTGTCGCTTACTGTGGTGTAAAGATTGATAAATGGTCATTCAAATGGTTTGAGGTCTATAGGAATTTGAACGGTACATAATTAGAATTGAAACTAGAGAATTATTTTAAAAACAAATTCCTGATTGCTTAAAAACATAGTCTATATGTTAGCTCCATAAATAAGACGAATACAACGCCATAAGTAAAAATCCGTTAAACCGTTAAGCTGCACCACAGTACAAATTATAGATCCTTATACTGTGGCTGCACTGCCAAAGAATGAAACATATGAAAATGCTCATACACAATAATTGCTCAAAAAACTTTACCCTCCACACTCGGGTGAAATGTTCGGTATATTTATGTCCTTAATAAAAATAACCCAACTAATATTATAAATGCGGTTGTGAATTTGTTTCTTTATTTGTTTGCACTATCAAACCTTAACTACATAACCGATTGACACGAAATTTTGTACACGCGTTGGGGTACAGGGGTTCAAAAAGGACATACGCCGAAAGTACTGTTCCTGAGCGAGTGAGGTCGCGGATAAAAGCTAGTATGACATAGATCTGTTACTCGTATATTATATTATCTATCTGTAGCGTATAATTGTCTTGATCTTGATTATTCTACATTCCGTAAGCGCTCGGTGATTAATTGGAATTACGTTTGCAACGCAAATGCAATAATTTGTAAGCACATGGGATCTTCTCTCGTATAATTGTGCATCTTATTGGTAGCGATCAGCATCTTATAAATAATTCTGTCTCGAATATTACTTAAGGTTTGTTGTGTTGTGAATCTCATTTGCGCTGTTGTTAAGTGGTTACTGGCCTGTGGTCATGTCATATTATGTAGTTAGTAATTTACCTCAAACGGGGTAGAGATGAAGTGCAAAGCGCATAGTCCCGCGGATTATGTAGTTATATTATATAATAAAAAAGTAGCAGACGTGCAGTCTACCTGATGGTAAGTGACTACTGCCGCCCGTGGACGACTGTAATTATCCCCAGATTATATAAATTCCTACCTGAAGTCGGCCACAGTTGCGCCGCTACCCCTGAAGACTAAGCTGTAACGCCTCGGAAAAGTACCTACCTATATCTTTGGATACTCTTTGCTGGAACCACGAGTACGCTTATGACATTCGTACGCGATCCCGACGGTGTTTGCCCACAGCAGAGCCCGTCTCTACTTGGAATGGTACTGGAGCTACTCCACCCTGTAATCTTTGAGCGTCCTGTATCAACATTATGGAGACTGTATGGTTGTTTTGACGCAGGACACCCCCGTGACCTACGCCAATACCTCTGTTATGGGGTAGGAGATATTATAATAGGAGATAATGAGTATAATAGGGTAACGTACTGAGAACCTACGAAGTTCGTAGTAGTCCCTTAATTAAAATTCACAAAAATGTATGCAAGTTTATAAATAGTGAGTATTATTGCCCCAGCCATTGTAAGTGCGTAATTATTGTAAATAACTTAGAACCTATTTACATACAATGTCTCACACTAATCAAGTAATCACATTATGCACATAATTGTTAATTCTCATCGCTTGTTTACGCTGTTTTATGTTAATACGAGTACTAGAAAAGTTGGGGTTATGTAGGGCTGGGTGCTCTACATAACCCCAACTTTTCATAAATTCACCAATTTCATAAATTTCACCTTTTACGAAATTTAAATGGTTAGCATGTTTCTCGTCTTTTTCCTTTAGTTCAGCGTGTCAACATTTGATTATCATTTGCTTGAAAATTAATAGAAAATGCCCCAAGGTGAGGTTATAGATTTCCACTGGAGAAAATGGATAATAGTTAAAATTTCTAACATCACTTAGTTGTCCTTAGGATATTTTCGAACACTTTTAAGCAAAGTGATAATCCAACTATTAACGATGACGCTGAGTTTTCATTATAAAAGGATTTATTAGACAGTCAAATTTATTTGCCATTTTTTTTTGCTCCAGACCCATGTTTATACATACTGCGCTTCGCGTCCCAACTCCAGTTTGAAGAAAAGCAGCACGAGGTCAGCATGACTGCTCTGCGCTTGGTTCAGCGGATGAAGAGGGACTCCATACATTCTGGACGTAGGCCTTCGGGCGTGTGTGGCGCTGGTAAGGTTCTTTGTATGTTACTACATACTATATATTACTCGTATTATATATACGCAATATAAGTAGTAAATGGGTTTGCAGCGTATGTAAATTGAAGTAAGGTTGCCAATACCAAATTTCAAAAGTAGCATTGTAAATACAGGACGCAGGAATACAATAGCAATAGATGACGTTTCGCTATTCCTTATAGTTTCGGATTTGGCGCTGAAGGCCCGTTTGAAAAAATCACCTTTTATATTGAAATTGTGTGAAAGTGGACAAAAAACACGTCAGGGATAATAGGGCGGCTAGCAACTCTTATGTAAAGTGGTTTCTGACATATTTTTTGCTGCTGTTTTAATATTAGATAGTACGATTTTAAAAGAATTTATCTACCATTAATCTCTCTTTTACCACCACCACTTAACTATTTTAAGGAAATATATAGAAGAAAGAAAGTGTCTTGTCGCTACTTGGATACATTTCTTTCAGCGCTGCTGATAGCAGCTCGTCTTCACGACTTCTCGCGCACACCGGCTGACATGGTGCGCATCGTGAAGGTCCACGAGACCACCATACGGAAGCGTTTGCTCGAGTTCGGCGAGACGCCGTCCAGCGCGCTCACACTCGAGGAGTTCATGACTGTGGACCTCGAGGAGGAACAGGACCCGCCCGCCTTCAGAGCGGCCAGGAAGAGGGATAAGGAGAGGTTGCAGAAGGTAGGGCCTATCGACAATCTTATTAACTTGAAAGTGGTTCAACTTCGGAGGTACCACCGCGACACCTATGTCTATCCATGATCCATGATCCGATCCATGCTATCTGGGAGTGTTCAAGTAAAGGGTGAATAGGCTACTTCTAAGCAAGCATCTTTTATCCAAGTTTGAATCGCACTTAACATCAGGTAACGTTGCAGCCAAACGCAAGCCTATAGTTAGATAAAAAGAGTCCTCAGGTTTATCAAAGCATCGGTGGTCAACCTCAGATAGGAATCATATCTGGGATTCGAATGCAGAAAATTAGGACATGATAGATATCCTTTTTATATCAAGCACTTAACAGAATTATTTCACATTCCAGTTAATGGACGAAGAAGACGGAGAAATGGAGTTGACAGAGCTGCAGCGGGAGATCGACGCTCAGATCGAGAAGGACAACTCTAGGCGGAGGAAGACCGCCTCCGTTGCACCTGTGGCTCCACCTGGTATGATAACTTGTAGTATAGTCTGCTAAGTCTGCCAACATTTCCTATGCGAGTGGTAGTTTTCACTTTTCATTACTATAATTTTGAAGGTGGTAGAACCCTTTGTGGTTCGACTCCGGCGGCACCACCGCCACACCTATTTCTGCTTAATAACAGCAGTGTTAGGCGTTGCTGTGTTCCGTTTTGAACCACACCCTTCAGGAAGAAGGACCTTCTTAAAGGAAACATACTTTTCCGAGGCGTTCCAGCTTAGTCCTCAGGGGTAACGGCGCATCTGTGGCCGACCTCAGGTAGAAATATCTAATCCTATCTGGGATTGAATACAGATGTCCATGGGCGGCAGTAGCCACTTACCATCAGTTGGTTTGCATGCTCGTCTGCTACTCCCATATTATAAAAAAAAAGTTTTGACTTTATTTTATTTTTTTCCTTATTTTGACTATTTTGATACGTAAATATAAATTTTAAAAATGTCTATCCGTGATATTGAAATAAACATCAGTTTTTCTGCAATGAGGATCTTTTCAAAATATCTAATATTCAAATTTAGAGATATTTTATGACATTCAACATTTATCTTTCATTGGTATTGAATTTTTTCAAATAATTTCAGCTATGAAGCTTATTTACAGGTATTTCTATCTACTTATCTAAGTTACAGAAAGTGCCGTGGAAGAGGCTGATGCCACAAGATTCGCCGCAGAAGATACTCTCAATATAATCGGGGAGATCACTAAAGACGAGGCAGCTTTGGCTGATAAAGAAAAACTGCAAAAGGGCCTTGGTAATTATTATTCGTTAAAAATAAACTTGTTTACATACAGAAAATCGCGCATTCTTACTGTACTTTTCCTATATTTATATGTAAAAGTAATGTTTACACATCGTACACATTACAATCGATATGTAGAAAAAATAAGGGTTAAGGTTTTTATAATCTTTCAAATTTAACACTAACTGTACATGTACACTTATTCCTCAACTCATTACTGTTCCACTGCTGGGAATGTGTCTCTTCTCAGACATAAAAGGGATTTAGGCCATAGTCCAATGTCACTTGTCGGTGTGAATTGGTAGACCTTTTACACATTTGAGAAGTCGTTTTAAAAAAAATCAAACCTGTTTTCTCACGATGTTTACCTTTGCCGTTTTAGCAAATGATAATTAATTTTTAATACTTTCATAACTTTTAAAAATGAGAGGTGCCTCCCAGGAATTTTTACCTAAGATCCAGATTCAGGTAGGGTTTCAACTATCACCCCTCCTATACATGTATTCTACGATTAAACATACAATAATTCAATAAAATATTCATTAACAGGTCCCGATTTGGCAGTCATAGGCCTTGGTCCCACCGAAGAGAAGCCGGACCACTTCATAAAACCGGAGCCCAAGTGCCTGTACAGCAAGGATCTGTGTGCTGATGAACTGTACCTGAGTAAGAAAGACGAGGAATACATCAGCTCGTTGATTATGTCCGAAGAGGAGTCGAGGAACAAGACCATGGCGTGGAACATGGTGAATGCGGACTATCTTAAAGGGCAGAAGAGTAAGTTGTATATGAAAGTCTGTTTGTTTTGTAGCATCTGAGTTCGCTCCGTGTTCTGGGCAGATTGTATGGAATGCATAATTTCGTTCACAATTTGGGTGATTTCTGTATGGATTGCACTCCCTGGCAGATTAAAAAAGATAATTTTAATATCCTAAATCGTACTATGTATGATTTTTCTATGGTCAAATGGAATGATAATAAATATTAATCATAATTTTACAATAATCAATAAATACTTCCTTTAGGTCATATTATCAAATGGCACAATAAATATGGGTGTGACTTTTATCTAAAATGATCTTGTTCGGTTCTCGGTTTGTGAATGAAAATAGTATTATTTTTATTTTATAATGTAATTTTGGTTTCTATCAATCGACACCGTATCTTTCCAGCATTTTTAGTTATTCCTAATTTTTTTTAATTTCGCCATTCCTGCACATAAAAAAATATGAATGTAAAATTATGATGTCTTCGTAAAGTGTTAAAATAATGTGCAATAAAGATATAATAATAAAATTGCAGTTAAACAAGAAATGCGTGCTAGGGAGCTAGAAGAAGGTAAAGACAGAAAGAAGAAAGTCCGCGGCTCGTACAGAAAGAAGTTGGCTTACAACGCAGCCACTGCCGGCGAAGCCATCGAGAAGATGCTGGCGGAAAAGAAGATCAGCACCAAGATCAACTACGACATCCTGAAGACGCTGGTGGAGCCGGGGACTCCTGTGCCGGTGGCCACTAATGCAGCTCCAGCGACACCTAGCGTTGAAGTGTGAGTATCTGATCATTATGATGGAGATCAGCTCCAAGATCAACTACGACATCCTGAAGACGTTGATTAGGCCCTGGTTTCCTGGCCCTTTCATACCTGTACTTTGTACTAAAGTATTATATTGTACCGTACACACTACTATTACACTATTGCATTGTACGATGGTTACATGTCACATTATATCATCAGAGTCTATATTATTTCTTGTATTAAAAGATATTGCAAAAATAATATATTATGAGAAATTTTAAAACTTATTTTTCAGTAACTGTAACCACTTTTAGTTTCTTTTTAAATTATTTTAAATATTGAAGAAGATGGTTTATGGGTGGTTGTATGCAAATTAACACTTACATTTTATAAGGCAAAATTTTCGCTGTTTTTGGAGCTATTACAATTTCTGTGTTGTATGCAAATAAATACTAACATTTTCTAAGACAATTTTAGTCATAGTGGAGCCACTATAATAATTTTCATCTATTTATTCCAGGCCGAAAACCCCAGCGCCAGTGCAAGCGACGGTGCCGGCGTCCCCGGTGCCGCGGAAGCGCAAGAAGAAGGCCGCCCCGGTCACCGCCAGCCCCGCGCCGCCGCGCCCCGCCCCGCCCGCCAATATCCAACCCGCTGAGCCTGAGAACGCACCCACACCAATCCCTGCCGGTACGTATCTTTATATACAGGGTGAATTTTTCAAATGGACCTTCAGGGTCAAATTCGAAATGCTGAAAGGAGTTACGAGGTCGATTTTAATAATACTAAAACTGCATCATTCGTTTTTTAAAATATCTTTTTCCCTAGCAGGGAATCTAACGAGTTTATTTTGAACAAAAATACACCCTCTATATTATTCCACTAGCTGATAGTGTTGCTTATAAGGATCAAATTATGAGCAGGAATGTTATATGACAAATTAAAGGAAAAGGAAAATTTTTTCATACATTGGCATACTAATCATTAAGGATTATACATAAGTCATAACATCGAAGAATTTGTTGGTTAATCAACTAATTATTCGATGTTATGACCGTGACATACGGCTTGGCGCTTACCATCAGGTGTACTGAAAGATCGTTGGTTACTCCAATGTTATAAAAAAATATATAATTAAACTTGAGAAAATTATTAGGGAAAACCAAAAGTCGTCAAATTGATTACAGAAATCGAAACGATATAGAACGTTTACAAACGTTTATTAAAGATATCTTAAATGCTTTAATTTCCAACATTTTTACGATTTCATACCCAAAGGATAAAAACGAAACCCTATTACTAACCCTTCGCTGTCTGTCCGTCTGTCTGTCTATTACAGGGCTCTATTTCTTGAGCTGTAGTAGATAGACACTTGAAATTTTAACAGAGTATATATAACAGTGGTCACTATAACAATAAATATTAATAATAAAAAGAAAAAAGCTAAAAAATAAATGAGTCGCCATGCCAAAAAGTGGTATTTGTCAGCGTTATATGCTTTATCTATTGTACCGTAATAGGTGGACAGTTTAAATTTTAACAATGCATTTACTTCTATGGTTGCTATGAGAACAAATACTAAAAATAAAAATATGACCACTGCCGTCCACATCTGTAATCAACCTCAGATAAGATAACCTGCGGTGGCCCCCAAATGCGTTGCTGCCCCTAAGGACTAAGTTGGCACGTGTAGTGTCTCCTTTATCTCATTCTTTGAACTAGAACTTACAAACAGAACAAAATTAGCAGATAACATTGTTGTTATAAGTAATAGTTTGGCGGTAGTGCCAAGTCGCACGAATGCCCCTACCACCTTCAAAGTAGCCAGTATGATAGTAATCTTAAATATAACTTTTTATGTCATAGATGTTGATGAAGATGACGATGACGAATTAGACCCAGACTTGGTGGAAACTGGAGAAGAACTGTCGCTGGCCGACATGTTGGATAACGGCCAAGATGAGGACTATTTCGATTATGAAGATTATTGAAATATTTAGTATAATAAAATATAGAATATTAGGCTGTTTGTACACCTTGGCTCTTGTGTTATAATTGACATCAATACATTACCAAAGTTTATGTCCATTCCGAAGATATTTTACACGTTCAAAATATCCATATATTAGTATTAAGGAACGTAAATTATAAACATGAATATGTACTTGTCGAACGTTTGCAGCGATCATAAGATTAGGTCAAGTAGCAAGTAGATACGTATATTATGAAGAATATTCATATAAACGTCTCGTAATCAAACTTTTAAGGTATCGACATGTAGTGGAAGTGATCAGAACATGAAATATTTTTTTAATGTTTGTCAACGTATCTCCTAGATTTATATTTTAAGGATTCACTTCCGAAAATTAATGCATGCACTTATTATTATCACGCTTCTTCAAGAACTACATTTATAAATGTCTTCACCTAACTACAACCGATTTACAAAAACGACGCTACTTTATATTGGACATCTAAAAACATACGATACCTTTACTCTTCGTTTTACAACGTACTGTGAGTCTGTCGAATGTCCCTGAAATGTAGGACATACATTTAAGCGACGTTCGCATCGTAACTGAGGTGTGTTTAAATTAAATGAGTAGAAATTAAACTCGAATTTAAGTAGTAGTATGCCTTAACGTGATTTAAGCACACTCTGTAGCTGACTGATATTATTTTAAGTTTTATTTATTATTTAATTAAGTTTAATGTTATTTTAGACTAAGTTGAAATAATGAATATGTGTATATTTGTATTTTTGTGTTTTGTAAGACATGTTTTTCTGTTATTTAAGTTGAGTTAGTACATTACATATTTTGAATATTGAGGGGATAATAAATACCTTTAACCTAAAATACATGTAATATATTACGATTGCGCATTATTGTGTAATTCTTATATGTATAGTAGGTAAATTATCACATAGCCCAGATAATATTAAGAAATATCTGCTATTGTTACACTTCTATAATTGGTTTCATATAAGATGGGACTCCACAAGTCAATCATTGATACATTCAAGGTAGGTTAAAACGCCTCTCTTCAATATTTTTGCCGTACTATCTTCAAAGGCGCTGGAAGATATTATACTTATATAAATGAGAACCAGGTGGTGCTCCAACATAATCCTATGGTAGTTTTATCCTATTTGGATTAATTCGTTAATTTCATTTACACATTTACAGGACTTAGATTGATTACACGATTTTTTCAACCTACCGCAATATAAACAGCTCATAAAATTTAAATAACAATTGAGAAAGAAGCTCGAATATAGAGGATGTATGTTAAATGCAGAACTTATGGTTTAATCCCTGGCTAGGTATAAATATAAATAGTGAATTTAGATTGTGTTGTCGATCTCTTTGTTTATTTACTAGTCTTTTTGTGTGTTGGGTACACGCACATACATACACATAAAAAAGGAATCCTCCTTTATAGCCGTATTTATTGTGTAGGTTTTGTTTATGTATGGTATAGTTGTTATAATAAGTACATAAAGAGTTAAAAATAATTGTTTATTTTATAAGTAGCTAGTATTTTAGGTATCTGATTCTATAATCAATTATAATCTTTGTTGATAATAATGAGGTCATAGGTAAATATAAAAGGTATTAATGAATAGTTAAAGCAAAGTGAAGGATGCTTATAAATTTAAAATGTATACCCACCGCTTAATATTCTTGGTTTTTAAACTGAAACCCAAAAATGTTAAAGGTTAGTTTGAAATAAGAATCAAGTTCCCAAATATTTTGAATTTGTAGAGTTTATACCACGTCTCTGATACATTTGTAATGTAATTTTTAAAGCTTTATTGTTGTAGTTCTTTCCTGTATTGTATATTATTGTTATATTACATATTAATAGCTACTTACGAAAATATTTAGTGATTGATGATAAAGAATTCATAATTTTAATGAGTGTTTTTCTATATATCAAGTTATTAGGAAATATATAAAAACACATTTATTCGTGTCTTGTTCAGTTAAGTCTGTTGAACTCTGTTAATATTTCTTTTCATGCTCCAATATGTATAAAGAAATACATAGTCAAGCTTTATGTAACTTGTGATTGGTTGAACTTTTTTATTATTAAAAATCACTTCTATTTTACATGAAGTTTTATTTCGGCATCTAGCTGAAAAAAAAATAGGCATTGTATGCAAAGTTGAAATTAAATAATGAAACTGGGGTAACTAACTTTCTCAAATAGAAATTGCATTATGTTTATATTATTAATATTGTTTTACAGCTTTTACATAAAAGTCAAAGATTACATGCAAATGTTAATATTAATTTATTAAAGGTAATATTTGTATACGCGAAGTAAAAAATATATACATGGTGCCTGCCTGTGAAATTATAATGAATCTAATTTTGTTCACATGTGAGTCACAGTGATAAATCTTAGATGCTGATTCATTATATAAAGAAACTTGTTAAAACCTAAAGTAAATAAACATTTTTAGAATTATACCTTATCTAAAGTCTTAGAAATCAATGTCATGACGTAATTACAAATTGCATGGCGCAATAATGGCGTCATCGGTCTAACACGCAAAAAGTTCCAGATTCGATCCCGGCCAGAATAGACATATAAATAATGATGATGGGTTTGTTTTGGTTGGGTATAGGTTTTCGAAAGTTCCATGGGACTCATAGCACAAAATTCTAGACGAGTGTTAAAAGCGGAAAATGATTATTGTTTGCAATTTCAAAAGAGTTTTTTTTTTAAATACGTATTTTTTGCCTATACATAAGAAGTCATTTAGTTGCGGCTGAATCGATTTTGATGCGATTTTCAGAAGATAAACTTTGCAGGGAATACCGTAGGATGTTAATTATGCCATCTGTAGTTAAATAATAAAAAACTATGCAAAGACGTTGAAAATCATTATTTTGGATTAAGTACCTACTTACTTAATTCAGACGTCTTTATGTAGATACCAGTTAGCTTTTTATTTGTGAACAAACGTAAAGGATATCGCATATGAACGTTAGATTTTGCATAAAGCCGTAAAAAGGAAAAGCTCTTCAGAGTTCAATAGAATGAATCAGTCCGCAAAAGTGTTATGGTATGTACCGCGGGGGCAAAGTCGCAGACTTGTCGGAACATGTACAGACCGTACAGTGGAGTCGCGCATCGACACGGCGACCCCGCTGTCGACCAAATATGCATTTATATGCGTCGCGATACTCGCGATAGTAACATAAACACAAGTTTGGTAGAAACGTATTGACTTTAATAGTGATATATTCAAATGTTTACAAGAATACTTGGTGATTTCATGGTAAAATTATTAAATCTAACGTGAAATACCAAAAACGTAGATTTATGAAATGGGTTTTATGTGCAAATTCCAAGAACGAAGAAAACGTAAAATAGCACGTAGCAAGATCATAGCAGTGTTAAATGCAGAAATATTATTACGATTATATCGTGGGAATTTTCCATTTATGGCAAACGTTTGCGTGATCACAAATACATGGATGCCGCAACTTAAATTGTAAGTAAATACTCTGTTTATTTTTTAATTATTTAAACAAAGGATATCATATATTTCAAGTACGTACCAACATAAAAATGTACTGCCTTATTGATTTTTGAGACCTTTTCGGAAAAATACATAACTATATATCAATACAGTGATTTGATTTTGTAAATAATTTCATAGGAAAATTAAAATTACCGCCTCATTGGTTCCACGTCATTGTTGTTTTTATTCGATGTTTCCCTCCAACACTTCAAGTAATGTTGCCATGATAAATATAAACTTATTTCTCAAAGACAATAGAAGTAAAATAATAATAAAAGTACATATATTATTAAGTTTTAAATTACCTTTTATTTTAATTTGTCAGAATATGGTTATTAATGTTTAAAACAGTTTTTTAATGAACAAAAAACAATGTTTATGTATTCAACCAACTTATCTGAATCCAACCAAACATAAGTATTTTTTTTGTTGCATCCAGATACTGTTTCCCTCGATGCTGTCTGAATGTCAATCCTTTGGGGTAATCTTCCACAATCTGTTACAAGAAAATATATATATAGTAATTTGTAATTTACCGATTTTGCTACGACTATTTGATTTATATTAAAATAAGGTAAACCTAAACATTATAGATATTATTTAGATATTCATTTGTAAAGTTGGGGGACGGTTATGGAAAATCAAAATTAATTTACTCAAAACCTGAAAATGCCCATCGCCATATATGTATAAAATATTTTACAATGAGAAAAAAACTAACGTAAAAAATAATAATTTTGACGATTAGAGTAGTCTAATAGCTAGCAACATATAAGTTTCTATATAGGTTACTATACTCTTTGGCTAGCAACAGCAGTATAAGGAACCTCAACAAATAATTACTAAAATATAATGACTGTAAATATTCTTGACACTTCCTTTAAATTTAACCTCTCTATTCTTAGATACCTTTACACTTCAACAAAAGCGAAATCTAAAACTTGTAACTTATCACGCACAATTTGATCAACATACACTTAATGGTAAGATACCATTGATGTTTTAATTCAATTATACTTTTATTGAACAGTAAAGCTGTATCATAATTATTCTGTTTAATTTATTGCATTTTATAATATCTTCTACATTAATAAATAGCTTTAATGACTGTTGGATAAAATACAAGGATTCGGGTCAACGTCAATGTCAGTTTTCTAAAATTTCTTCAAGTTGGCTAACTTGTGACGCGAACATTGTCAGTTGGACGGGACGCCTTTGAAGTTGGCTCTGTGTAAAAAAAACAATTTATTTAGTTTGTGTTTATGATTACGAAGAGTAGTTTTGGAATCGGGATAAAATACGTTTTTCTGTGGTACTAGCTCGAGTTGCATGAATTGTAATAAAAGTGTATGATACGGCCGACGCGATCTTTGTATTAATATTCATTTGTCGTAATATTCATGTTACTTAAAGTGAAGTGCGTATTCATAAGGTTTGGTGTAATAATGATGAGTGCATTTATCGCTTTTTAGCGATGTGTGAATTCTGTAAATCGAATTGATGGTGTTTTGTTGAAATTCATGGTGTTACCGAAATTATTAGTGTCGTTTGTAAATTATAGTTCGAATCATAGGGTCCACAAACGAGCAGACGGATTCTATCATGGTCGTAAAACGGTAAGTGTTTGGTACAACGTGGTGTTTTTTTGCTGAAAACTTCACACGATGCACGTATTACGTATTCAGTAATCTCATTTTGGTTGTTACCGATCGTTTAATCGGCCTAAGTTGTTTAACTCTCGTCCAAATATTTGCGTTGTTAGCTAGTATGTATATATGTGTGAATGTGTTTACGTTGTAATATCAAACGTGTATTTCCCTTTTTATTTTGTTTCGATACGTTCTTGTAGAATCCTGTTAGACTCCTTTGTTTACGTTCTTTTGTTACGATTATCGATCGGCTAATTTGATAGTTTGTGTTTGATTTGGTTAGTACAATTTACGTATAGGTAGGGTAGTCCGCTTCGCTAAAGCGGCCAGTACTGTGGACTTGAAATGCAACAATACATTAGAGCATTTGTTATGCATGGGTATGCCTTTAGGTACTCATTTAGACCCTAAAGACCAAGTATACAATTACAATAAAGTTTGATGTATTTAATGAAGGTTGTATGTGAGATATAAAAGACAGCTGTGACGAATATTAAAGACATACTGAGCCAAAATATAAAATAAAAATGCGAACTTATTATTTAAATAAATTTACAATTCATTATGAGAGAATTTACATGAGTATCAGGAATATTTGCACTCATTTAACAAAATAAATAATTTAGACAAACAAGAAAGAATGAATGAAGCATTTTAAAAGTAAAACATATGATGCAGATTTGTTGGCTTTTTTAACTGTACTCATTTTTGATTGTAATGTCTTCAAGGTTTAAGCTTTATTGCTAAGGAAAGCTAAATATTTTTCATTAGTTTTTAGGTTTGTCATTGGTATATTTCTCTTGAAGAACAATTCTTCAATAACTTGTTTGACATGATTTTTTAAAAGTAATGATAACCTAATGCTTTGAAACAGGGCCTTTATCTGAGGTTCAAATCCCAGGTATGCATCTCGGTTTTTTGAGTTATGTGCCTATTAAAAAAAATTAAAAAAGAAGTATATTTCTTATAACCTTTGTTATAATTTTTTTTAAGAATTTTGTATTTCTGAAGTGTAATCAAAAAAATTCTAATGCATGTAGTGTTCACTTCTAGGAGGAAATACCACTAAAAGTCAGTTTTTGGACAGTAGCATATACTTATGTTTGTTAAATAAGAAAAAAAAATGTCTTACTTTAATGCTAATGGAAAATATTGAATGGAAACTTACATACCAGAATTTTTTTATTAAAATTGCTCTCAAAGATGTGTGAATTGTACCAATCTGCACAGGGACAGCACAGTGGACTATAGTTTAAACCCCTCTCACACTAAGAGCAGATCCATGCCCTGCTGAAGAGCAGTGATGCTTGAAGAATTGAAGTCTTTTTATTTCCCTGTTAAATGTTTTTGAATGGAGACACGTTGATTCTTCAATATGTAGTATTTGTTAAATGGATAATAGTATTGTTTAATGTTACAAGTGTTTTATAGCAATACAGATGTATTGCAGTTGTTTCAAATTATAAAGTGGGAAATATGCAAAAAGTGGTATTCATTAAATGTTGGCCTTGTGATTAATTGTTTTTTTTGGGATAAATAAGTGTATGTCATAATCTGCCTGGCTACCCTCAAGGTAGTGTGGTCACTATACTTGTCTGAAACATAGTAGATTTCTGTTCTGTGTGTCTGGATATTTGTCTTTGTATGTATTGTATGTATTTGTATTGCACCCAACATGTAGGAAAGATGTTAGTACGGGACTATGAGTGTAGAATATGTCCTATGTGGTATCACAGAACACAGGTCAAGATTTGGAATTGAGGATGGGCTGACTAACAGATTGACCATGGACTGTAGTTACTTACCATCAAGTAGACTGCAATCTTATTTGATACTCCAAGATAGTAAAAAAAATTAAGCAGTAGTATATATATATATAAGTAAAAAATATAAGTGTCATGAATTCATACAAAAGAAAAACAAAGTAGGTGTAGGGCCGATAGATTAACCAGGTGGATGAGATTGTAGGCAGATAGTTCGATAGACCTGATCTGATTAGATCAGTAAAAAAATAACCCCCAGATAGATCTGCATGTCCCAAAAAAAAATAACAAAATAATACAACTAACTTCTATGTCACTACAAAATAAAAAATAATTGAAATCAATGTTACATATAAAGTCTAGTTACTAAGATTAAAAAATCATTACTATATAATTATATAGTATATTTTAAAACATAAAAATAGACTCTATTTAAAAAATAAAGTAACTTTTTTTTGTAAGAACCACTATTAAAAACCAATAAATCGTGGAAAACGGTGCTGGTGGCAAAGTGAAATAAAATGTTACATGAAATCATATT
Organism: Epargyreus clarus; assembly: GCF_041222505.1. Taxonomy (NCBI): domain Eukaryota; kingdom Metazoa; phylum Arthropoda; class Insecta; order Lepidoptera; family Hesperiidae; genus Epargyreus; species Epargyreus clarus. The sequence continues at coordinate 8,221,011 of NW_027332214.1, forward strand.
TCTGTAATTTTGCATTTTGTTACTGTTTGTTTTCTCTAATTAATAAAAAAAATCCTTACTAAGCGACATTAAGTAAACTTTACAGAAGAGTGATTTAAAGTTGACATATAAAAAAATAGCCTACCTAAATGCTTTTATGTGTTGTGTATATTTTACTTGTTTTTTTTGTAAATATTCAATGTTCACACAATATTCAATAATAAATCAATATAGCCTTTCAAGTGTCAATATACAAGGGTAGTAGTATATTGAAGATTTGTGGACGAAATGTGTTCCAAAAATTAATTTTATTGTTATTTTTACTGGTAATAATCGTATTTACGATATCATATGGAGTTATACCTGCCTGACGTAAAAGTTGCCCATACTAGATTTTTAGCGTAAAGGCCGTCCCACACGCACAAAATGCGCAGACGTATTACTTTAACATGTCGGAATATTCGACTTAATGTATCTGGGGGCAGGGCAGTGCCCAAGCCAAGTCGAAAAAAAAGCGGCACGGCTGTACCATTATTTTCTCGAAGTGAATTACATTCTTGTATCAGCTAAAAATAATTGTTAACAAATTTAAGATAGTTCTATTCAAATATGAATAACGAAGTACGTAAAATGAATGTCACGTTGAAAGATGATGTTCAAATTTGTTTAAGTTAGCAATTAGCACCAACGTAGCACGTTTTACAATGGTTCGGCGACCCGCGTGACGATGTGATTACCGGTTTATATTACGGAGGGTTCCGAGTTCATTCCCCGATAAATATTTAAATGATCAATTTAGATATCTGATTTCGGTCTGGACGTTGACACAGACTACCCAGTGTGGCGTCATAAGTGTTTTTAAAAACGCCTGACATGAGGCAACCATTTCATTCCTAAGACGTGGTGTCTATGAAAGGTAGTGACTACTTATTATCTGCTTATTGCCTGCAAACTTGTTTGTTACTTCAATCGTTTTTTTATATACCTACAATAAAGAAAACTCATAAAACATCCCGAGTAATGCGTCGTGTGTATCCAGCCTAAAGCTTTTCATATTCTTTGCTTGCACCACATGTTACTTTTCGTCAACTGTGTGACCTATAAATTGAACATAAAAGCTACGGTAATAGTAAAAAAGCAGTCTAACCGGATTTAGTAGCTGTACGACGATTGTGTGCTCAACTTATTTTTAGTATTTCAAACTGTAACACACGTGTTAATAAGATTCATAAATGTGTAACAATTTTGCTTCGAATATTTATAATAGATACTAAATATGCTAATATGTAATTTGAACTTATACAATCAATAGCAGTTTTTTGGGTTTGTTTACCGTAATTAAACAGTTGAAACGTTACATTCAAATAAAAAAAGAAATATGTTATGTATAACAATTGCATGACGTGTGTGTGCATCGGGGAGGACCAACCCACTAAAAACTCTCCTTGAAAGCTTCGTCCTAGGGGACCGTACAGCCGACATCGGATGGCGTTCTCGTTGTGGAACGAGAGGCGGTAGCGGCGCTCCATAGAGAGCGACCGCTGGGTAGTTGTCACTGAAGGTGTCAACGTATCATGAATACGACTAATGAATACGACATCGTCGGGAAGACGATTATCAATGGAAAGTGGTTCGCCCCTGTGGGCGGCCAGAAGATTCTCCAGATCCGAGGAGAGTGTGTGTGCATCGTTGCCAATATAAATTATATTCATTATACTTCTGCTGTGAATAGCTCATAGGACTAATTCAAAGTTTCGAATTTCGAATAGAACTGAGTATTATCGACCAACTCGATCGTGAACTAGCGTGCAGTAAGTAGGTTGAAAGTATTAAAAGTAAGTTCGCTCTGTATAAATGTATATTAGTCTAATCAACTCTGTCCTAAATTGTCCTAATCAACTCTAAAATGGTGGGAGGTCTGCTTAACGATAGGTGTAACACCTCAGGCGAAGTGCGTAACTTCCTTGTTGTATATATATTTTAGATCAGTATTACCAGTTGTATATATGTACCATAATTAATCTGTAACATACATTCACTGTATTTGATTCTTCGTGATGATGATCGTACCTCAATCAGAAAAGCCAGCTTACGTTCTGTATTTTATTTATTGATCCCTTTCTACGATCAAAAATGAGATACCAGAACTACCATTCTATTCTATAACCACAAAAGATTATAGATCAGTATATCACCAACTAATAAATCAAATTGTACTTAACTGCACAATTACAGACATCTGTTATCACATTAATAGTTGTACCACGTGGTTTAACTTTCTAACTTTCTAATCGTGAAAGAATTATTAGAATCGGTCTAGACTAGAGCGATATGATCGAGACTCCCTGACATTTATGAACAAAGTCCAGCTATAATAATATTGGTATCTTAATAATTTATCATCTGCGGTCGTGTCGAGAATGCCGATTTTGTAGGTATGTGATGACGTCTGTGTTTACAATAACAACTCTTATGATTAGACTTACAACATTAAAATATTAATTCTCTATATATCTCTATCTATTATCTATTCTCAATATGCATAGGAAGGATAACTTATCGGCCGGTATTTACTATTTATAGTCAATCTATACTTATTTTACTTACCAAGATCAAATTTGAGCTTTTCTAGTATGCAGAATCTGTTAGATGTCGATCCCTGGTAGATAAAATATTGGATAGATTGATTAGTAAGAACGGGTGTAAGTAGACACTAAGAATACGAAGGACCTTTGAATTTCTATTATAAGATTGAATTAGCAAACGAGCATGAAATCGACATGAACAAGAACAAGAGTTCTAAAATAATCATATATACGGTGGAATTGAGAAACCTCCTCCTTTTTTGAAGTCGGTTAAAGAAGCCGATCTCAGGTGCGTTGTCACTCCTGAGGTTTAAGGTGGTCTCATATGTAAATCAACTGGCACCCACGTTCCATATCTTTCTACCGAAACACAAGATCTTCTACGATAGAAATAGGTTCGGGTATGGGTCTTTAGAACTGGCGAGCTAAACCCTATTCCAGCACTGTTGCACTGTTGATTGGTAGGTGAAGATGCTAATTCGTTTGGACGTTTCATACCATCAATAATTGTCATCACTAGTTGTTACCCGTCCAACCCCGGGCCACATCCGACGTTGCTTAACTTTATATATCGATTACGATTAACAGAAGCTCTGATACTATGAATGTACAAACAATACCAAAATATTAATACCAGGTAAATTTTGTCAGTCTTTTTGTATCCAGCTAATTAAAGAAATGATTCAAGCTATTTTCACATAATTTTACCGAGAGACTACAGAAAATGAAACAGCTTAAACCGCGAAAATATAAAGGGTTCGGTTGAAACATTTAAAAAATCGTGCGGTGTGGTTGTCAATATACTTCGATTTCTAAGTAAACATACTATAAGTAGTTCGTGGTTAAATGAGCAATTGAAAAAACCCCTCCGCGTTAACCTGAGTTAGGTACTTTAATAGGAAAAGATTTAACCTTAAAGCACTTTACAACACGCGATCTAAGTAAGCTAGGACTATACGCGTGGTGTAAATGCACCTATCTTGTCTCGAGTTCTTGAAGCGCTAGGCACTAGTTTAGTCAAGATCTAGTCTTCATCTTACATATATATAAAATTCTCGTGTCACAATGTTAGTTACCCGTACTCCTCCGATACGGCTTTACTGATTTTCACCAAATTTTATATGCATATTCAGTAGGTCTGTGAATCTGCTACTATCTATTTTTCATATCCTTAAGTGATAAATGTTGTTTACCCTTAACATTAGTGATATATATTTTCTGTCAACGTGTTCAAGAAACGTATTACGTTGGTACATCATACATTTCAAGGTTTTACTGGACCCCTTGTGGTTCAACTCCGGAAGCGCCACCGCCACACTTAAGTACCTCTGCGTAATAATAGCAGTGCTGTGTTTTAGTTTGAGGGATCTGGTAAGGAAGACATATTTATTCGACGCGTTCCAACTTAGTGCACATGGGGTAGCAACACTTCTGTGGCCGACCACAGGCAGGACTATTCCTATCTGGGGTTGATTACAGATTTCATGGGTGGCAGTTACCATCAGATGGACTGCGTGCCCCTTTACTATTTCTATATTATAAAAAAACATACGTACGCCAAAAACATTTTCTTGTAGACGAGAACCTATTTTATTACAAGAATGAGTTCACACTTGAGTATGCTGTATAAATAAAATGATAATAAAAATAAAATCGACTGAGGCAAGCTTCTCTCAGCCTCCATACGATTAAAGAAAGTGAGTGAATGCGTTACGTATGTTTGTCAATGTCAATCGGACAGAAATGCTGCTCTACATGCCTTTAGTGCGACTTTTAAGTGTGTCGCGTTACTTTGTAGAGTTATAATATAGTTATAAATTAAGTTGGTAGAACTGTTGTGGTTTGAGTCCGAAGGCACAACCGCCACACGTATTGCAGTCTTAACCCCTACTATATGAGACATTCCAACTAAGCCCTCAGGAGTAGCGACCCATCGGGACTGATTATAAAGGTCTATGAACGACAGTAGCCATTTACAATCAGGTGAAGGAGTTGCTCATTTGCACACATTGATACCAAGCCGGTTCGTAACCTGTCACTATATGCACAAAATTATGAATGTTAGCGGTAATCAGTAGTTAAATAAAACAGAAATCCTATTTATACTCACACACTCACTTCGGTCGATCGTATTAAGTCGGTCACGGTTATGATTTGCGGAATTTTATTTTCATTTCTCGTACGATCTGAAGGTTTCTCCGCGATAACAATAGAATTTAGTGTAGTCCTAATAAAATTCAGAGATTTGTTCTTAATACCTCAATAATTACTTATTTATCAATTACGGATATATGTTGTATTGAAGAAACAGTGTTAAGCATCAATACGATAGCAATAAATTCCTTCCAAGCTCTCTCTGAATACACAAATGGCCAGCTATGGGATAGTAATGTATTTTTATGATAATGATGATAAAATAACTTCTTAAGAATAACCATACGTCGTATAAAATTAAAAAAGTTTGAGGAAGTGTAAAGTTAGTAAAATACTCTATAGTTCGACTTCAGTGATAATATATTCACAACAATTTACATACACACATACTTAATCTACATTAGTCCTCGCCAAACTGCTAGTCCGCTCTGAAGTTGTTGCGAGCAGGTGTAGTCATACAAGTTACTAGGGCGACGCGATTCTTTTCAATACGTATATTTCATACGTACACATAAAATATCTCCAATTGAAAACTTCCTACCACTTTCAATCAGAATAATTCTCAAAGTGAAATGTTACTAGCTGGCTACAGTTTGGTGAATGATTATATTTAACACTGCTTTCATTAGATGTAACATCCGCCCGACACGGCATCACCTGCCCCGTGCCGCACCTGCACGGCAGATGCTATTCGCCGTAAGGGGATAGTTCTATCGCTAATGTAGCTTTTTATGTTATCCTGGTACCACCTGTTGTCACTTATAAGGAAATTTGAAAAAATGTAACCTTTTATAACGAATAGATGTTTCGTCCTTCGTGTAGAGAAGAATTTATGATTCGTTATTATTTAAATTTTGTTTTTTATTTTCTTTTGAATCATGTATTGATTAGTTAATGCGGAGAACTCGAAATAAGACACACTAACACTATTATTATGCACGGTTTATGTAATAAATAATCTAATTAGTTATGAGATTTAAGATTATGTCTTACTATTTTGTTAAGTGACATTACATATTAATTAATTTTAACATGTTAGTCTATGGTTTATTCAAAAATTAAAATTGCGTACTCTAACTTTTGCAATCCAAATGTAACTGTTCAAAGGACTAGTAAGTCAGCCGGCCGTTGAGTCCAAGTACTTATTTATCAAATCAAATATCATACAATCATTATAAGACTCGTGAGTACTAACGCGAGATCCATTATCGGAATAAGAAACTCGTGGTTGATTTATTCAATAACGCGATTAAAGAACCCCACCTCGGTCGGGCACGTGCCGTCTAACGCATTACGCGATTCAATTGTGGGGTTAATTCGATTCGGGGCTCACGAAACCAATACAAAGTGCGCTGCGAAGGTAATTTCGCTAAAATGCCATTACGGCGTGAGTTTAAACTTGTGAGCAATAAACGGTGTATATGTGTGTGTGATGCGTCTTATTAATAAGACTAGTCTTTGTCCAAGACTACGTTTACGTGAGGTTGTTTTATGGTTTTGGAAACTTGTGTTTAGTTTATGTACCTGCTACCTGTAAGAATTGTCATTTTGTTACACCTATCAGCGGTAACTGCTCATTGTAATATTTTTTAATCATCGACTGCAAAGCCACTAAAAACTCCCTTTAATATGAATATACGAGAAGTACAAACTCATATCGGTTGGTTGGTCAACGTTGGATGTAGTCTAAATTGTGCATGCGAATAAGACAACCAACTCAGAACCACGAACAATCCAATAACATTTATTTGGCAAAAAACAGAGCTCCTTGAATATTTGTTAATTGTAGGTATAGGTATGGATTGGAAAGTGACCGATTGAACGCATAAAGATTTAAGATTGCAGTTACAATCGACGTGTTTTAAATCACGCACAAATAATCCTCGAATACCACTTTTAAGGCAACGTTTCTTGTAGAATTAGGGCTCTGGTTAGCAGGTCAGCCCCCGCGATTGCAGCGTGTGCGCATGCGAGCGCCGACATGTTCAAGTTCACTGAACTCGGGGCTTGTTCGGCCTCGTTCGGACATCGCCAAATTCAACGGACATCGTCCATCGGCGATCTTAAATCATATGATAACTACGTCAGTTGATGACCACTGTGAAGGCTTGTTGAAGGTCGTAAAGTATGGAAAAAGGTGTTGAATTAATTATTGCTCTACGGTCACTGATTTTAATGATGATTAGTCATTAACAAGTGATTTATATATGGATGAAGGTAGATTAAAGAGCAGTGATTGCTTAGTGACGTAAACGATGTGAATTTTGACTCAGCGCTGAAATTTGTTTGAGTTTTAAGTATATAGCTCGTGATTTTTTTATAAAGACTTGGCAAATGCATCTTAAGGAAAACTACATCCTTGAGGGTTATCATAATGTCAGCAGATCTTTAGAGTGAAAACGATGGTCTTGCGTCATCTTATTCTGGGACGAGCCTAGTACACAATAGTTAAATATTCGAATTGCTACATACTTGTGTAGATCATAATAGTCTAAAATAGAATTCGCTGATCTAAAATATTTTGAATAGTGAGGCGAAATTTTAAAATAACGTCCTCATTCCCCACACAGATGAAACGACCATAAACGAGATTCTATTTTGATGATGAAATCGTGAAAATGATTAATACTTCGTACCGTTTTCTGCGTGGTACGCGACCCGCTTAATTTCGCAGGTACCTATTGAAGTGCAAATGTAGCACGGATTAAGGGCAAGGCTGTTTCCAGCGTTTGAATCACACCTTGTACTAGCACAGGATGTGCATTCAGTCATTCGCAATAGCCGCGCGTACGTGCAAAATTCCTACTGGCGGCTAGTTGTTATGCAAATACACCGAGGTTTTGCTAACGATTCTATATTTGATCATTCAGTGTATTGCTTATACCCTTATTTGGTTTGGTAGCTTTTCCTCTGTTCATACAATGCTCGGTGCAACGTTCGTAACTGTTTAAATAAGTGCGCTTGCAATTGAAAATCAATTGTTTCAATGGACTTTATGAACTACAGGAAACTTAATCACAGATATTTTTGAATTTCTGAAAGATATTGTAACAATAAAAACCAAGAGTGCAATGTTTTTGAAAAGAAAAGATAAGAAATAGAATATTAAGACCGTTCATGGCACCAATCCATTATACGATGAGATGGATTAATGATAAATGATTGCCAATTTTCATTGGGAGTCGTCAAGACGTTTACTGGAATCCGTTAATCACGCCGTATCCGGGATTCGGTGCTGATTCAGACTTAATTTCCGGAGGTCGCAAAAAATCCGACCGTTGGACGCACGACCGTTGCCTTCCTCGTCGATGAGGCCGTAACGTAACATCAGGGAAAAAAGTGTTCCACGAAATTTTTGCGCCGAATTCCAGCACTTCCGACACTTGAAGGAAAATCTGCGTTGGCCCTGATTCTATAAAAGGAGAAGATGAATATGTTTCTTCAGTTACATGTATCTCTAGGGATATGAATCTTTATGTCGATCATTTATTGTTTATTTCATAGGGTTGTAGATTAATAGGTTCACATTTCAATTCATATAATTATTTACTTTTAATGCTAAATCGAAGGTTGGTATTAGGTATTCTAGATACTCTTAGTCCTCTTTTATTTATTGTTGGTATATTTGGATATGCTATAAGTATTGCAGATAAATTTGCCAATGACCTTTTTAAGCTAGAATAGAATCCAGTTCAGGTTTCTTATAAATTCCTGTCAATTTTAAGCCCAAAATCTTACTTCGCGCTTTACAAAAGTAACGGTGGCATTCACGATTACTATAGACTGTTCGAGTTTGTACCGAATATTAAGTGCCATGGTATTTACGAATGAAAGCGTGAAAAAACCTACAGTTGGGCTGTAGAGCGTCCGTTTCTCGCAAATGAAAATAACCGTTGTACTCCGGTCCCACAATGAGCACTGTGCCAGTGACCTATTCATTTCACGGCTTCGAGTACTGTTCAAAATTTCAGTCATTTGATACAATATTAAATAGAGTACAAGACGTACCTACTGTTTTTTATAATAAGACTTTGTGATCAAACTGGCATGTATAGTCTGATTCATAATTAGGTGTCCAAAATGTAAACAAAGGTGTTGACCTATCAAGAAAATATGTTTCAAATGGTAGTTTGAATTTGACAATATTAAAATAATATAACAATAATAAAATAATAATTTAAAGAAATTAAGATCAAATTCACCTTTTCTAATATTTATATTACCTCAATTTTGTTCCATACAGTAATAATAATAAAAAACAAGGTTTATGGTAGAAAATTAAAATGTGATAATGGTACACAATCAGAATCCAAACATTTTTCGTGCGCCATTTTTACCTAAGTTTCGTAGCTGATGTTATTAATTTTCGTGATTGTGACTGTTAATGTTTTCATTTTTTCTTGAATTTCTTATTCTTTTTTTGTTTCTTGTTAATTTTGACAGTGGCCTTTCTTTGTTTACATTTTGGACACCTAATTATGAATCAGACTATAGTCCACCTAAGGGCGTAACAGAGGATCTACCTAAAGTCGCAGAGGCGTTGCATCGACTGAGGTCAACGATTGTCGCGTGTAATACAGTTGATATCCAGATCCATGGAGATGACAGGGAGGGGGTCCAGGAAAACGCAAAATTTGCTTGTCGTCAGAATTGGCGGTACCTCCCTAGTAAAACAATACTGACTTGTTCTACCACCTTTAGCGCACATTATCATGGAAATAACTGATTTCTACACGGAATTGTAAAAGCATTACAATTTTATTGTTGTTTGTTCTCCATTATATTCAAAGTAAGATGTTACATAAACTAGAAATTAAAGTACAATTAGACACACTTCGGTTCTTTGCCACAAAACAATATTTCACACAATGCCTTGACATTGCCATTAAATGCATCATGAATTACTTCGTTATTTTAATACCATTCATGTCAATACCATATCCATTTGTTTAAATGAATCGAAAACCGATTGCAATGGCTCTTAACATAACTTGGAATTTCTTCCGGTAGAACTATACGTTGCACATTTTAAACGACGTAAGTGCAAACGACCACGAAGGAAAATATTGTGCGGACGCGCCTGAGAGTTCTTAAAAATATTCTCTAAAGTGTGTATGACTACAGATATGCACTTGGGCGGCGGGATGGACTAAGGTCTAAAAACCACACAAGTGAATCGTGTTTGCAGTCTGACACACTTTAAAAATGCCAACGCAATGTTGACTCTTGTAATTATCGTAAATTCCGCTAGATCGAAATATTTTCAATTTTGGATTGGAAGGGAATTGTTAGCAGCATGCCTGATTTAAATGCATCTTCCTGTCATTTATACTTTCTGAATGCATGTCATTTATACTTTCACAGATATGATAATATTTTAAGGGTATTTAGGAGTTGGTGAAAGTGTTTGAAGTGATTCTTAAAGTGTCAATAAATTACTTGAATTTTTGTTTCAATTTTGTAAACCGAAAAGTGACTTAAATTCGAATTGTATTTTTTATTTTGAATTCTCAAATCAAAATGACGACTTACGTTTTTACTTACGATATTTAAGGATAAGACTAAAAATAGTAAATTTAAAAATATAATTAATAGGTATTTTTAGATTTTTTACATGGTGCTTTACCCTATTCTATGGGTGCGACGTGTAAATAAGTCTATGACTGAAAACAGACCTGCAATAGTGCATCCGTAGGTTTGCATATAAAGTTACCAAGTTACGGTAACTCTTCAATAGTTAGGGTACTAATGGTACTCACGGTTGACTGAGCACCGAGCTGTAGCCGTTATAACTATTTAGGTACGTATGAAGCGCTATTAAAGTAGTCGGACAAGTGCCAGTCTGGCTCGCCAGCCAAGGGTTTCGCTTTCTATACAAACATGGTTGTGACTTGTGACTAGCTTGTCTAAGGTAGCTGTTTATGTAGGTATGTAACATTTAGAAAACGCTAATTCTGTGTTTGTCTAGGAAATTTGTTAGTTCTATTAGGTAAATGCCACGCTGATTTCATGAAAAATCTAGATAAAAAATACTTTAAACGTATTATTAGACTTTTGAAGATTTTATGGGATATTTTTGAAGGCGATGTTTTTAAAGTTCTATTCCAAACCCTATAAAGAGTTAGTAGTGAGAATATTGAATTCACACATACTAGAAGTACCTAGTCACAATAATTACATCACACATGCAATAAAATATTAATTCAGGAACTGTACTTGAATATTTTCGTCACGTATTTTCCATCATTTGAATTTTTGGGATCTAGATAAATATATTCCTATATAGATATAGCCTACATGACCGAAAGTACTTTCTAATAATGTATTTAATGTGCATTATCCAAGGCAGTCTCCGCTCGTTTGCTACTAACTCAATAAAAATGGTCCAGGCCGTGCGAGCCTGAACCCAGTTTACGGTCAAACGGGTACAAAGCAGGCAAGTATGAATATGTAACAAAAACGACAAGATTCATCGACCCCCGTAGCGTCGGGAGGCAGATGCCTTTTTCCGTATTTTTTCCTTATTGGTGCCTGTGAACGTGTCTACCGAATGGGCGCTGTCTGTTTCTCTGAATATAGTTCTCGAGTTTGACTGTCTGTAACCCACGAGTAATAAACAATCAAGTCCAGAACAAACATCGGGATTGCTCGTTTCACCTTATTTATACTGTTGAATGAATTTGAAGTGCCTGCTTGTTGTTAAATACGTACCTTTTTGTTGTTGTCTAATAAATATGAACCTGTTTACGTCGAATAACATTTAAGGTTTCTTTGTAAAAGTAACGCCGAAAGCGTTGCAGAATCTCTTAAATATTCTGCAGATTTCTTTCAGTTCCCTGAGCTTATTAAAAAATCTTGATACATAATACCAAATACATAATACCAAATTAAAAGATCTGGATATTTTTTAGTGAATTTCCTTTGAAACTTCAAGAAAATAACGGTTTTCCATGTCATAGTGAAACATATTTGTAGTCATCTTCGAATAATATTACAAATCGTAAACTTCTTGTTATTTGTATCCTAAAATATTGTTTTGGACTTCAAATAATAAATCTACTGTTACTGACGGTTTTCATGCTGCCGAGGTATTTAAAGAATACTTATCTTATACAACGATACTTTCCTCATTCGTTCATTTGTTTTTTTGTATTGTCCAGTCATAGTCCAAACCATTAGTAACGTGAGAATTGTTCATTTAGTTCTAATAATCTTGTCCTGTCATGATTATGCTGGAAACGGTTCTGGGATAATTAGGACTGCTAAGAATTTGGTTCGAGATAATTGACATTCCATCAAGCGGAATTCTGTTCAGGAAGTCACTGTGACCTCATAAATTAAGATAAAACTATACAGTACCCTTAGTAGTTATGAGTTTTTACTTTTTTACTAAAATGACTGTTTTTGTATTTGTTTACGTATTTCCCGTAGTTCTGATACAGTATGCTAGGGATGCTGATTGGAAATGTATGGACAAATACGTAAACAAATATCAAAACAGTCATTTTGTACGTATGTAAAAATTCATACCAAGGGTACAGAACAGTACAGATACACAGTACAGAGTACAGATTTATGCACTGTTTTGACGTAATCTACATACGAATTTGTCGTGTAATCAAAGTCCATTGTACTGACAAAATTATGTACATTATTATTTAATTACGTCGTTACTGTATCAACCTAACAACAAAATAGTGGCAATTTTCCGCTGTGATTACCTCAATTTGGGTAAACGTCATCACATATGCTCGTTTTTAATAAACAATCTATCCAATGTTTTGTCTACCGAAGATCGGCATTTGACAATTACTTCATAGTATAATTTGTCAAATTTCGATATATGGTAGTTAAAATTTGGATAGATTGAGTATGAATAACGGCGTTAGTCAATATCGCCCTGTTAAATAATAGTTGTAATGACAAAGGTTAGGTGAGGAACAAAGGTTAGGTTAGGTGAGGGATCTCTAAATGAACGCAACCGGAGTCCTCTGAGCGTGTTGCCTTATCGGGCTCCGCCCAGATGAGCGTCAAGCTTACCACACCATCCGGTGTGTATGACGGTATGCGGCCACACAAACCGCCGCCCTTCCCGGGGTCGCTGGCCGGGAGGTTCGAGTTCCCACTCTTGCCGCCCGCAACCCCTGACGCCCGCTTTAAGTCGCCTCTTGCGCAGGGCAGGGGATACCGTAACTCATTTCTGGTCCCAAACTACAGGGACAGTGAAGTGTGCACCTATACACCCACGCATCCATAATCCATACATATGAACCATGTATGCGGTAGAACTGTAAGAACTGCTATTATGAAGCAGATATAGGTGTATCGATCGTAACATGGGAACATAATTGTGGGAATTGACTATAATAGGCCATTACTCCGTGGCACCTATTAATGTTATAAAGATGTGCTGTTGGCATTAAGAAGAAATACAGTGAATAATCCACGATGACAGACTTGTTATTAATATCTATTGGTCAAGTAAAGGTTGTAAGTAAAGTCAAGTAAACTTGTAGCTTATAATGTATCTATGTTTTAGGGTTCCGCAGGTTATTAGCAATACATGAATCTTAAAATATACTCCGCCTGTCTCTCCGTATCCCTACCATTTAATTTGAAGTTGTTTATAAGTATTCAATACAATTTTTAAGCAGTTGGGCTGCTTAAAAATATAGTCCTATTATAATTCAGACGTATCCAACGACACCGCCTACATTATGTTAAAATCCATGCATGTATTACATACGCTTCAGACATATTATCCCCTTGAGTCGGGTAAAAAAGCTTTGAACTGAAAAAATAACCATTTTTCATTGTTTTTGACCATGAAAAGCTTGATGCCTCGTAATAAAATTCAGACCTATTGGTCCCAACTACGGAACCCTTCTGTGTAGTCTGTTGCACCCTTGGCCGCATCTTGTTATGCTAATATTGGAGCTTAATGTTATTACAGATACCATTTCTGTGCAGTCAAGTGCAATAAAAACAAGGAAATTGCTTTTCTAGAAGAAGCTTATTTTAGCTTATTGTTAGCAAAATTTTGTTAAAACACAATTTTTCATGTATTGTAAACTTGGAAGCTTTTGCAATTTTACGGGGTAATTATTTTTCTACTCACACCTCTTAGCATATATTATTTGTTAATGCGGATTTTTTATTTGTGTAATGAATCATAGGCACTTATGCATAAGTGCGTCCACAGTCTTTGACGCATCTGAGATCTATCTCTGGTAGCGTTATTGGTTGTCGGATGATTTGATTACTTATCAAGACGACTCCACCCGCGTCGCCACGCGTTGTATTATTACGATTATTTTATCGGTGTTTATTTGACAAAAATCATTGAGGAGAGATAATCTAAGCGGCAATGCGCACGGAACCGCGCGCGGCGACCCGTTTTGTGTAATGAATGGAAACCGCTATCCGATCGATCGATGCAGTAACTCTCACAATTTTATTGTTTGCTCTCTACTTCAATCTACTTTATTGTTATTGGCAATACGCGAAATGAGAACAAGTCCAGTTGCGGGCAATCAAGGTAGAAAGTGTCCGACCATGGGAGCCGCGTCGTGACCGTGCGACCAGAGAAAGTGAAGAATAGGGGGATTTGGGTTATGCAATGCAAACGTTTAGTTGTTGCTCGATTGTTGGTTCTGTTTTGCATTGTTTGTATTGCTATTGGATCGAGCCATTTACGAACAAACAAAGAGATGTCTGATTTTTGAAGTTATATTTTTTGGATACATTATGAAAAAGTTATGATTATGAAATTTTCCCTTTGTTCAATAATTTTGCAATTGACGATATCAAGTAACTTGTTAAATCTGTGTAATTTTGTTATAAAACAATAATGAATTGTTATATAAAATCTGAAATCGTGTTAAGAATGGCAGTAAACACGGAACTGTTTGGATTTAATTATGTATTATTAAATGTCTATTGTAGTCTGTTTAAGAGAAAATAAATGTCGTAAATTTGAAATATAATTGTTAGATTTCTATTAATGTAATATTGGTATTACTATTAAATTAATTTGCGTTCAATTAAAATAATGTGAGAAATACTCGTAGATACAATACTTAGATAATTCAGATTAACTTCTAAGTACCTAGATGCATTTTACTTATTCAATTAATAACCCAAGCGAGGCTTATTCAAATACTATCAGTTAGCTGCTACAAGTTTATGTACAAAGCTACTCATATCTGTATTTCCAAGCGAAATTACTGGAACGAATGACCAAGCATTAGTCACGGGAAGTTCATGTGGGGTAATGTTATGTATGATTAATGGTAAGTGAAGGATGGCATGCGTTCTGGCCGACTTTGATCACTTATGTGGTGCGACCATCGTTGAATGTTAACCGCTTTTCATGTTATTCAATCACTTATAATTATTTTATATTTTATTTCCATTTATGACTATTCTTGATCTTAATAGAGCCAATTACTAGCCATGTAGTAGAATGAAGTAAAAATGTTTTTTATTATATTAATGTAGAAGGATATGCCGCCTATGGACATCTGCAATCGATCCCACATAAGATTAGATTTCCACCTGAGGTCGGCCACAGACCCCTGAGGACCCCTGAAACTAAAATGTCTCGGATAAGTATGTCTTACCACTCTCTCCAAAGCAGAACACAGCCGCGCTTAACACTGCTGTTATTAGACAGAAATACGTGTGGCGGTGGTGCCCCCGAAGTCGAATCACTGTATAAATGTGTGAACCACAGAACCAATGTATAAAATAGAAATAAATCACCTACATTTTTGGCGTTTTTGGCAATTCTATTCTTGTAGTGGTAGATCTTCCTTTAACGTAGGTTCAGTTCCCAGACTCGCCTTAGTCATTGTGATAAGAGGTTATTAAAAGCGCTTTCCTTAAGATTCTTCTTATTACTCGGATTTATCAGGTTTTATAGATATTTATATAGGCGACAATCACTACTATTACTACTAGGTTGTTCGTCTTCCATCCTTGAATATTTACGCGAATATATAAAACAACTACACACAGGGTTTATATATGACATCGTAATGAGTGACCCGCATCTGTGGTTAATAAATATTCCTTTGTTTAATACTGGGTATTGGATCTTTGTAGCATAGCTACATTTATTATTCATTGCTTCTATTATCACTTCAATATTATAAAATGTTTTAATAAAAAAAAATCAATTTTTTAATCGGTATATCGAGCATATACGTGCGTCATTCTTTATGTATAATTTAGGAGCATCTGCTAACTTAGATCTGTGTCATTTTAACAGATGTATCTTTGTACATTTATTGTAGTACCGCGTCAGCCTCACAACATAGACCACAACGAAGCCGCCGCTCAAAGCTATATACCATAAAGATATAAAGGAGTAGTTTCACAACGAAGGGTCGGTGATATTGACGAATCGACAGGTGAGTCAAAGGCGCGTGTAGGAGTAATTGTACGTAAACTTCCGTTGTTCCCACACACCACACACCTTACCGGCGCTGCGGCGACCGGACGTGGAGTACTGCTTATCACCACGTGCTTGGCTTGTCAAATATTTACGTTGCGTTCGATGTGGCGCGAGCGGGGAGACGCGGAAGCGGATTGCGTGTGTAGGTGTCAACGGACGAATTTAATGTTTTTCACCCGTTAATAATATTCGATAGATCGATGTTCGCCTACTAAAGGTATTTGACAATTTTGGCGTACTAGAATTTGACGAATTTCGATATTTGGTAGTAAAAATTTGGATAGATTGATTATTTGGTATTAACAACAGGCATAGGCAAGAATTGTCAAATGTCAATCTTTTGTAGGTAAAACATTGGATAGATTGATGAAAATTAAATGATAACGGGCGTTAATCGATATCCCATAATTAAAGACGGTATCTATGCGATAATATATATATTTACTCGAAGGAATTATTAGTTACTGATTATAACTGTTATTACAACACATTAAATTTTATTTGTCTTGTAAAAAAGACGAGTTACAGAGTGGTATTAGCAGAGTAGGCGACATGGCGCCATCGTTAAGACATTAGCAGCCATCCCACTAACTGGTTAGAAAATTGTAGTTTCTCGTATGTTGTAATAACAGTTATCGGGTTTGCATTGAGCCTAACTTGTCGTTGCAAGCTAGTAACTAAGTGTTAGTTTGAACGTAACTTTATCGACGAATCATCGACCTTTTGCGATGTGCTGATTCACAGCTGATAGAAATTCTAAGAAGCGATGATTGGTTTAAGTTCCGTCGAAATCTAAACCGACGATCTTGAGGACTTGAGTAATCTAAGAGCGAAACGAAATCGTAACGCCAGACAAAGGCGAGACTGCACGAACGTACCCGGAACAATTGCATGTAGGGTTGTCACTTGTAAGCTATACTTCTATACTAATATTATATAGAGGAAAACTTTGTCTGTTTGTTTGATTGTAATGAATAGGCTCAAAAACTACCGGACCGATTTTAAAAATTCTTTCACCATTCGAAAGCTACATTATCCACGAGTAACATAGGCTATTTTATATGAAATATATTTGATAAATAGATTTTGAGGTGGCACAAAGTTTGCCGGGTCAACTAGTATAATATATAGATCGTGTTATATTCTAGTAGCTTATACTTATTTATTTATATATATATGCAAGATGTTGAGAATACTTTACGAGTATTCGATTATTATAGAAATATAAATTGTACACTATTCGAAATATAATATGCTTCAATACTTTAGATATTTTCATCACTAATTCAGTCACTGGTTTTATATGAAATACTATTAGTCTTTCTCATAGTGACTTTATGTAAAATAAACATTTACAAAATGTTTCTTGGAATTCCCAAAAATGTCTACTATGAATTCCTTTTTTTATGAAAAACGTTTTTTTTAAATCGGTGACAACCCTAATTGCACCTAGACATGTAAATGTGGCTAATTGTCGGTGTCATGGAATGCCGTAATAAGTGCTTCGTTTGCGTAACATCACCTTCGAACGAACGAAAGAATGGAAATCTCGTACTTGTACTGAAAACGTTAATTTTATTCTATTTAGTCCGAAAACCTTGCGCGATCAAGGTCATGTTTTTTTTGCTACGAAATTGCCCCCGGAAATGAATTAGTTTTTCTTTTAGCTATTCAAATAAGAAATTGGAAAATAATTCGGTAAATTCCCATTTATACAATAGTTTCAACTCAAGCTGGGAATTAATTGAAGTCTAAGAATGTTCGTAATTTCGTTTTTGCATTTAATGGAAACTTATTGAATTGACTTGATTGATTTTTTTTTATGATATAAGAGTAGTAGACGAGCATGCAGTCCACCTGATGGTTAGTGGCTACTGCCGCCCATAGACATCTGTAATCCACTTCAGATTAGATTAGATTAGAGAGGATTAGATATTCCTACCTGAGGTCGGCCACAGATGCGCCGCTACCACTGAGGACTAAGCTGGAACGCCTCGCAAAAGTCTGTCACCCTTACCACACCCTTCAAACCGGAACACAGCAGAGCCCAATATTGCTGTTATTAAGTAGAAATAGTTGTGGCGGTGGTGCCGCCGGAGTCGAACCACAAAGGGTTCTACCACCTTCAGCCGATCACACGTGCATTGCCACTCTTGAGGACCAAGATGATCGCTTCATAATGTGTGCCGAATTATGTGAATTGTCGACTAATTGCGATTGCGGTTACGAAGCTTCATTTTTATAAAAGTAATCAAGCACTCCTGATTGCTTCTGTAGACACGTAATTTATATATAATAAGCTTATTAAAAAACTTGTTGTCTGACATATCTAAACGTTTTTACATATCGCCTTAATATTATAGGCTAAAATCAAGACAAAGAGATAGGTTTCCTTGTTATAAATGTTAGGTTAATTTTGTTTTATAAAATCTAAGCTATATATTTTAATGTCATACGAAATAAGGTCATATGTATTATCGTAATTACGATAGTTACAAGCGACGCAACATAATAACCTTAGGCCAGTAATCAAGAGAATTGTGGTAATTTCTAATACACGTACTTAGGCCGTTTGTCCACCGCCACCGTCACCGAACCGATACCGAGAACGAGATTATTTATAAGCCGATTTTAATAGGACGTGACGGCGATAGTTTGTACACCGCGACCGATAGCGCTGGTTTAGTTTGTTCCAGCTGTCACGTGTTTGACGGCAGTGTATGGACAAGTTCAAATGTGTTTTATATTGCCGGCACATCGGCCCGTCAAAATCTCGGTGCCGATCTACTCGTAATATCGGCGTCCGGGGTGACGGTGCGTGGGTGACGGACGTGCAGTGGACAAGCGGCTATAGTAAATATATGTACGCTATTTCGGCGCCGGCATTAATTATCAGTATCGGTTCGGTGACGGTGGCGATGGACAAACGGCGTTAGTGTACGCCCCTACAGCTATACTGACCCTTTATTAAATTAATCGTAAATAGATTGGTACTTGCACCGAACAATACGTGGCTCTAGTGTCATAATTTATTATCATTGAGTAATTAGGGCGGACAATAAAATAATGCGAGGGAGTGTCATGGAACTTTTTAAGAATGTTCGATTTCGGAGTCTTTCTAAACGTATTCTTGTTTTAGGCAAAGACAGCAATCGACATCCTAAAATAACGTAAGAGTCATAGGATATACCTTATTTGATTTTTTAACTGGAATTATATATTTATGTAGCCCATTTAATTACTTGCCCAGAAATATAAAAATAATTGGGTAAACTTCCGTTTAGCCCATACCTCCGATTGATCTGAATTTTGGTACACATATGGATTTTGACTAGCTGATCAAGAATATCATACTCAAAACCCGCAAATTATATTTTCAAGGTCAAATGGCTGAAAAATTACAGTTACAGTACACCCAAATAATTAGGCCGGAGCCAAATGCAAGCTAAACCGCACACATTTACTAGAAGTATAATAATTGTCCACTATCTTGTGCCTACGTTATGCTCTAAGATCAGGTACAGTGAGACTTTGCGGCGATCCAGCATTCGTGAGAAAATCGCAAAGCGACCATGAAAGTCGCGATGCTGTCATGTCCATTCTCGCGTGTTAATAGCGTTGCAGACGTGTGTTTGCAAAACGCTGAAACCCTGCAAAAAGTGTATAGTTGCTATAGTTGTATATAGAGAATAAAGCGCTAAATGACAAAGTATAGATTGAGTTGTACTCTACTTCTCATATCCAATACGAATAGGTTAATTAACAGTCTATTTTCGCACTATTTCCTCACTTACATTGTATTAATTACAGGAAATCTTTTAAAGTAAACACAGCAATCGGTGTCAACAAAGCGCTTTATTTATAACACGGCACCGGCGATGAGTGGATAAACAGTGTTTGTATGTATTTAGGGCTCAAGTGACCCAGTTCTAGTTTAGCTGAGTGCAGTTATGGTGGTACCGATAGCTTATCGTGCATGTCCGATCGATAAAGCACTCGAAAGTAGGTATGTACATAGTGAGCACCTCTCCTGTAAGCTACGCCATGGGAACGAATATTAGTTTTCTTGGTCGATGTGTCATGAATTTCCCACGGTTGTCTGTTTGTTTGTTGGATAGTAAGTGGGTAATTCTTTACTGGAAGGATAAATAAGTACTAATTACTTCACGAATGATTTGTTAACAAACAGATGCTACGCTGACAAAGCCTGAACACTACTACTCGCGATATAAAGCAATACATAAGACCCGCCCACCTAGGAGGTAGAATTGTAAAAGAATTGTTCAAATTCTATTGAGTAGAGTTGGTGTCATGACCATTTATTTGTATACAGCGTCTATTCAACGGTAATGCCAGTATATTCAACGATTATGTAATTCGTGACATTGAAAATATTCCATTTGTTAACTTGGCACGTGCCACGCCGGCTTGGACGCAACGGCGGTCATGTGTTACGCTGCAGCCACACACTCGACGAGTTGCGAGTGAAATACCGAGAAAAGTGGGCAAAGGCGTAGTGTGGTTACGTTATTCGTCATGCTTGTCTTGTCGGATGCGCTGCCCAGCCTATCTATATTTTGTCTTTTTTAGTGCCAGTCAAAGGAATCAATATTTGAAAAAAATTGATATTTTTAATAAAAAGTAGCAAACGAGCATGCAATCAGCCCCAGATAAGATTAAAGTCCTACCTAAGGTCCGCCACAGACGCTCCTGAGATCTAAATTAAAACGCCTCTTAATGTAGATACATTTACCACACTACTCTTACCGTACCCTTCAAACTAGACTATAGCAACACCTAACACTATTGTTAACCAAAATAAGTGTGGATGTGGCGTTTGCCCAAACGACGCGAACACGGGATTAGGTATGTGGCTGCAAGGGCAATGTTCGCGGCTGTACGTGAAGCAAGTGTGGCTACAGTGTTAGTTCGGGTGGGGAAGCGGCTCGCATCGGTAACAGTGCATCGGCCTCGACCGGTTCTGGTCCGGTCATAATTTACGTCACTAATCTTGACCCATAGATGCGTTGGGCCTGTTCTCGTTTCTGATGTACGTGTCTACGTGTTGAGTGGAGTAGCCACGATGGAAGAGAGATTTAATTTAGCCCATGAAATGTTAGGGATTTCGGTTTATTGAGGAAATTGGATTAAAATTAAGAATATTGTAATGGCTCGACTTGGCGGAGGCACTGCCGTGCCTCCAGATTTTATCGGACGTCTTCAGTGGTACGTATAGCGATTAACATTATGTTTAGTATTGACGTATGAAACATTAAAGGTCGCATAATATAGTTATTGCAATGAATATTTCTCTATGTAGAGAATGATATAGATGTTGTTGTTTTAAAATTTTATTGGACACCATATAAAATCGTACAAACTTTTTTATTCAAATAATTATTTTAATGAATACAGGCAACGTTGTTAAATTTGTAATCGGAAATAATGTTAGATTCCGTTGTTTCATCATCATCATCATCGACCCACATTATTGTCCCACTGCTGGGCACGGGTCTCCTCACAGAATGAGAAGGTTCAGGCCATAGTCCACCGCGCTGGCCAAATGCGTTTTGGTAGACTTCACATACCTTTGAGATTTTTTTTATAAAGCTCTGAGGTATGCAGGTTTCCTCACTATGTTTTCCTTCACCGTTTAAGAAAGTGATAATTCATTTCTAATACGCACATATTTTTTGAAAAATCAAAGGTGCCTGGGATTTTAACTTCGGACCCGTCGATCGGGAGACCGACTTTCTTAACCACTAGGTTATCACTGCTTTTCCGTTGTTTAATTTATGATAATACTTAGCTTTTATAAGTCAGGAATATCTCATGTAGTTTGTGCACATGTGGTCACCTGTAACTTGACCCACGGCATCAAAAGATTTAGACTTGATTTAGCGGAAGTTGTGGGATGCGCCCGATGCACCACCCACGCGTGAATCAACGTATTTTTGTACTACTTTTGTTTTCCATCAACAAGCGCTGGTGAGCGTGGCTTGATAAATGTCTTAAAGAAACTACGAGCTTACTTACTTTACAGAAAAATATATTTCCTTAGACAACTAATTTGCATGTATCGTTGTATTTTAAGAAGGTAGATCCTTCGTGATAAAATAATTTGTTGCATAAGTTTATTAATACTGTTTTCTTGGTTTCTTTGACTTGTACCAATTATTTATCGTTAACTAATTCTATTTTTTCTTTCAAATTATTTAATGGATCCAGTTCGACTAATTGTCTATTTTTTTGTAAAGTATGATTGGTTATCAAAAGATTTATTTATTTTATTCGTTATTTTTGAACACCTTAGCTTAACTTAATGTCTAATGGCATTCTCTGCCAGTCGACCCTGAGTGATTTCGATAGCATATGGTAGGGAAATAGGCATTTAGTAGGCAAACAGTGGCGTAATTACCTTTTATTCCTTCTACTTTTCCTTACTTGACTTTGACTTTATAGTACGTCCTGTTTGTACTGTGAGGTGTAAATTAATTAATAATTAAATATATTTGTCCAACAGTGCTGCGGACAGTGCGGACTCACCGATACTGGAAGAGGCGGGTGAGAGTGGCTCCGAACAGAAACCAAAGCCGCTTGTCAAATATGGCGAACTCGTTATACTCGGGTGAGTACTAGAACTGTTACTGTTTAGCCGTAAGTGTCGTAACATTCGAAAGTTAAACGAAATAGTTTTGAGTTGACGTCGTTCTTTTGTTTAAGAATTGAAGTTTAAAATTTGAAGGTGGAACCCTTTCTGGTTCGACTCCGGCGGCATCACCGCCACACCTATTTCTGCCTTATAACAGCAGTGTCAGGCGCTGCTGTGTTCCGTTTTGAAGGGTGTGGTAAGGGAGATAGACTTTTCCGAGGCGTTCCAGCTTAGTCCTCAGGGGTAGCGGCGCATCTGTGGCCGACCTCAGGTAGGAATATCTAATCCTATCTGGGGTTGATTACAGATGTACATGGGCGGCAGTAACCACTTACCATCAGGTGGACTGCATGCTCGTCTGCTACTTCAATATTATAAAAAAAAAAAATGTGAGCCGTCACGGGACGCCTGGCAGATGTGAAACATCGACATTATTTTGTAAAAGTAATATGCAGATAAGAACATATTGTGATAGGAACTAAATATGTCATATTGATAAAATAAAATATTACGATTTTTTTCCAGATAACGATGACTATTTATTGAATTCGATTGCGCATGGCGACGCGTCGCCACACCGTACACACTACTGTACACGGCATGCGTCGCCACGCCAGAAATCGGTTTTACGTGCGGTTATAGATGTTTCACATCAAAAATATGTTATTAAAATATACAGAAAAAAATAAATTGGCTCCAATATATTAGTAAACTCAAGAATCTTAGCTAGTTATTTCAATATATTACTAAAATCGTAAATTATAAGTATCAATAATGAATGTTTCACAATAAATGCCACTATGATTAGAAAAATTAATTAATTTTTTAATGTTCATATTTATAACAAATAAGAAAAAACTTTCGTGCGCTGCACGCCATCAGCTGATTTTGAAATACAATTCTGTCAGTCTTAATAAATTTATTCTCTGAGAAGAATGACATTAAAATTAATTAATAATTTAAAAACATTGTATGCAATGATTTTTATGTGAATTTTAATCTACCAAGATAGTAGATTTTACATTTGCTGGCGCTCAAAACACACCAAATATACGCGTGCTTAATGCACAGATAAATGCATACTTTAATTATAAAAAAATAATTAACTTACTGATGACTTGATGGTGTGTCATAGTGTGATTTTGCTTTCTTTGCAGAAGGCTGATCACTTTCACTCTCTAAATTATCACGGTCAGACATTTTATTATCAGAAAAATAAGCGGGCAATACTTAAAACATACAAAATACGTCAAGTGGTGTAAAACGAGTTAAAACGACTCCAGTCGCTCTCGCGCGGCGTAGTAATACACACGAATGTCACTGAACACGTTAAACGTCATTATTTTGAATTTTAAGCCTCAAAATGCCTTCTTGTGCAATGCATAAATGCAAAAATTATGCTCGAAAAAGAAACAAGATTCATGGAATCACCTATCACACGTAAATGAAGAGAAATTATTAAATTTTGTTTATTTTTCGTGTTCGATCCGCCATGATTACATGAGTAACCAGAAAGAGACAAAGTATGTTTTTGTCATTGACATGTCATGTCATTGACAAAAACTTTCATTGATTGAATTGAACTGTCATAGATCAATGAAAAAATTTTCATTGATCTATGACCATAGATCAACAGAACAGAAGTGACATTTTATTGAAGCTCACGATGTTCATACGTGTATGTTATAGTTTAAGATCCCACTGCTTAATTTTTATATTAGTGCGTTTTAGTCAAAATATAACTTTTTATAGTTTATTTTAATAAAATAAAATCGATATATGGGAAATTCTGTATCCTAATCTCTAAATTTTCTTCGATATCTGTGGTAAATAATAAAAAATATTACCATAAAATTTATATAGGATAGTATACGGTATTTTAAAATTTCTTTAATTGAATAAATTAACCTAAACATAATTTAATAAACAATCTTTGTATAGCCAGAAATTAATCCTCAAAAAGACCACGGTAAGATTATATAAAATTCGCATGTCACGATGTTAGTTACTGTACTCCTGCGAAACGCTCTTACTGATTTTCATCAAAATTTATATGCATATTCAGTAAGTCTGAGAATTGGCTACTATCTATCAATTTTCATATCTCTTAAGTGATAAGGGTTGTTCACCCTAACATTTTTTTTATTTATATGGCAACACAATGTTTGCTGGGTCAGCTAGTACATTTATAAAATGTACACAACTTTGCAATTAATGGTCGTGTGTAAAATAAAACAATAAACATAAATTAGTAAAGATACTTCGCCGCCTTGAAATTGAATGAAGCCACAAACGGCTTATTAGTAAGTTTTTTTTGAATTCTTGACAAATAAAAACATTTTTAGAGAAAATTTACAAATAAATATCTAATACTGCGTAATTTACATAATAGATAAATAATTATTTCAAATATTTTAGGGACATTTTAGCACGGAGACGTGGCAAAACTTTTTTACGCAACTATTTCAATTCTCAAAACTGGGTACATTTTCTTGTTAGGAGTGAGTAATCTTTACTAATATACGATAATAAATATAAACAATTTTTAAATCGTATATTTTAAACCAGTCGATACATCTGTATAGATACATTCTTTCATCAAATTATATATTTATATAATAATAATTTATTTAGTTAAACTGTACTATAACATTTCTACGTAAACGATGTACTAAAACTATTATCGACAGTTCTGGACATTTTTTACCTTCTGTTCCATTATTTCATTGTCTTTGACAAGCATGAGTATCAATGAGAAATATACGTCCATACGTCCCGTTTTTAACGGGACAGTCCCTTTTTTCGATGCTTCGTGCCGTTGTCTCCGAAATGAACCGTTGCCATTGTCAATTAAGTAACAGTAAATATTATAATTGTGAAAAAAACATGGGGTGCTCCATTTATCAGTTTTCATAAAGCGCCCCGCATTTTTTGCACAATTATACTATTTACTTTTCCTTAAATGATTCCTAGATTGAAAATTATTTTCTACTTTTTAGTTAATTTTATCATAAAAGCGTGTTTTTTATTATTTCTAACTATATTTTTTCAAGTAAAAAGTATTTGACATAAAAAAATCGATGTCCCGTTTTGACTGAAGTAATCATTGGTCACTATATTCCATGGTCAATATTTACGTTTGCGTACACTTGAAACGCAAGGTCAAACACTAGTTGTCTTTTTTTATCACATTGTTCTAATAGCTCTGTCCCTTATAGAACATTTGTCTATGTAGTTAAAGGTAATCGTCGCCACGCCAGAAATCTTTTTTACGTGCGGCTATAGATGTTTCACATCAAAAAATTGCTTTACACCACCGTCTTGAATCAATGGTTCGCGGTGGCATTAGAAGTTTCTACCACATTTTCTTCCAGAAATGCAATGCAAAATGATTTCCGCGTTGGTGGTCTACGGTAAAAGAAGAAAAGTGATAAATGGTCATGTTCAAATAAGATGAAAAGGTTAAGAACCTCTGTTTTAAACAATAAGACCGTCCTTTTGTCAACGTTCCGACTGGCATAGCGGTCACTTTACCGGTCTGTAAAAAAGGTTCCGCGTTCAATCCCCGACCAGCCAGTTGTTTAATTGATGATGTATTTAGATATTCGTTCTAGGTCTGGGTATTTTTGCGTGTCTATGGGATCCACAATATTGGGAATTTTATGAGTGTAGAAAGTTGTGGTAGACAGCGTATGTTGATTCCGTCATATTCTTTCAATTAGGTTAAGTAAATAAAGAATAAAATATCGTTAAACCACGCGAACGGCTGCAGTATTGTTTGGTCCATTGTTTGTCAACATATGCATGACCCCCTAAAGAGACAAAGCACAATAGTTACCATCCCAGTTTATTCACACTTTATTTCACCGCAGTATAAAAGTGTTCGCTACCTGATTCGGAATTTTGCATTGTTCGTCGCATTCCCATTAGAATATTTTTTCGTGTTCCCGAATACTGTAGTCTATTGATTGTACTGTTGCGGATTTCAATTTGAGAAACAATTCTCTAGGCATTACCGGAATGCCGGGATAGTTACTGCAGCAAAAGCGTAATATTATTCGTACAGAAACCGACCACCGAAATATCACATCGTAAATTGATAACCACAAACATTTAGTAATTCATAGAGAGAAGTAATCATAGTTATGCAGCAATTAAGAAAGAAACGGGGAAAAAAGGTATTATCTACAGTCAAAGCTCCACATGCACACTGAATTTTCAATGTCATGCGTGCCAGGGACACACACGGCAACGAGTAGACAAACACCCAGACCTAGAATCCTTACTAATATTATAAATCCGAAAGTTACTCTTTCTGTCTGTCTGTCTGGTTGTCTCTTCTTCACGCCTAAACCACTGAACCGATTTTAATGAAATTTTGTACAAAGATAGTCTGAGAACCGAGATACCGGATATCCCACGGGAACTAGGGATAGCGATCTAAGATCGATTAATCGGAGAATCGATCTTTTGGACCTAAAACATCGATTATTTTAATCGATATTAGTAAGGATTGAATCATAAACTATGCATTTCATCAAGTGATGATCTTTAGCAAAGTTGAAGGTACGAATTTTCAGTTTTATGTATGTTAGTAGGTATGTTATATTATTTTCTTATAAACGCGGGCGAAGCCGCGGGCAAAAACTAGTAGATATATAAATTGATCAATCAACACACACACTGCATCATACTCTTTAATGCTTTAAGAACTGTTTGTAGCGCATACCCTATGTATGTTTTTATTATTCATAGTGTCATAGTAGTATAATAAAAGTGCTCTTCAAATAAGAAGTCTGTAAAAATGTTGAGTTTGTTCACTTTATATATACGAGTATACAAAACTCCTTTGTCTGTTAGTTTGTTTGCGTTTCATAAATAGTACATTTCTTTACCTAACTACTCGTGCACAGACACAGATAAACGCACAATTTTGTAAATATAGCGTAGATATGTAGGATACGACAAGTCTGTCGTAAACCGCGCATATCTCAACTTGTGTAGATCATAACCGATATACAATTTTTACAAAGCTGGGTAAGGAGTTTTTTTTTATATAATATAGAAGTAGTAAACGAGCACACAGTCCACCTGAAGGTAAATCGCTATAACCGTCCAATTGCCATCAATCAACCTCTGATACGATCAAATTCCTATCTGAGAACGGCCACAGATGCGATCTTATTCCTTAGGATCTATGTTAGAACGCCTCGCAAAATTATGCCTCCCGTATTGTGTGATGGTGTGCCATTCAAACTAGATTACAGCACCGCATAACACTGTTGTTATTGTTAGATATGGCTGGGGCGGTGGTTCCACCAGAGTCGAAACACAAAGGGTTCTACCACCTTTAAAAAGCTAGAGCGTCTGTGCGTCCGAAGGCAGCAAGGATGTATAAATTGTTTGTAGCCGATTATAACTCTTTAGTAGGGGTTAGCCTGGCAAAAAAAAAAAACTTTTTAAAAGCAGTCTCTTCTGAAACACGTTGTTTTTGAATCACATATGTATGTACATTTAACAGCATAATATGTTTTGTTTCAATCACATTCCCTCAACGCGATAAATGGTTTCGACCCAATTTAGGGACGCAGATGCTTCAATCATATCGTTTCCTTTTTCCCTCTTTATTGCCCTATCAAATTGTCAGCAGTGGATGTTTGGTAATACGTTTTATGTTTGTACGAAATTGGTACAAGGTACACCTGACCACTCGTCACATCTAATTCGGTGTTATTTTATTGTTAAAGTTGATAAACCCTTTGTACACTCACAGCCCCACACTAGGATTCCCTGTATCGTCGGCGCCATGTACACACATATAGTCGAATAGACAAACACCCAGACCCAGAACAGATATCTAAATTCAACATTCAAATATCTGTCAGACCGGTATGGTGACCGCTCTGCCACGCGAGTCGTCAAAGTGTGAGAGTGTCAAAGGAGCATGCAGTTCACCTGATGTTAAGTTTCACTGCCGCCCATAAACATCTGTAACCATATAGAACAGGGGTTCTTCATAAAGCCGATCACACAGCGGTGCCACTTCTGAAGATGAAGACGGTTGGCTCATATGTACTTAAGTTAGCCGGCATCTACACCTTTTCACAAACGTAAGAATCGTTTAACACTAGAAATAAATGTGACAGTGATATCTCTCCAATGATATACTACCATCTTTTAAATACTTTGAATGTTGTAATAAAAACTAGCTGACCCGGCAAACGTTGTGTTGCCATAAAAATAAAAAAATGTTAAGGGTGAACAACCCTTATCACTTAGGGGTATGAAACTTAGATAGTAGCCGATTCTCAGACCTACTGAATATGCATATAAAATTTGGTGTAAATCGGTATAACCGTTTCGGAGGAGTACGGTAACTAACATTGTGACACGAGAATTTTATACATAACATAAGTCTGCTCATATACGTATAGAGATGGAGATACTTCATCAATAAGCATTACTCTTTCATTTCCTCTACGATACGAAGATAAGGCCTCGATTGATGTATAATAGAGCCTCTATGCAGCTAATAAGCTTGGAATAGCAAGATTTGCAACTCCATCGGACGTGAAGTAGGCACTTGTTTGCATTCAAACGACTCGACTATTCATTCAAGATGTTCGTTTGTTTCAATCATCGATTCGTAAAGCCCTTGGGTTGCCAAGGCTCGTTATGTACTCCAGTTATAATTGACAACGTCTTGACGTTGTGCGATCTAGTGGTAATTAAGGTAATTATAGTACAGTATATATATATATCAGTGAGTGAGTGAGTGACAAAATTACGAACTTTGACTACTTGTAATTCTTAAACTACTGGTTCAAATTGAATGAAATTTGAAATGTACCGTGTCTATACAATGCTTGCTTGGCTCCTGAAAATTCAGGCTTCTAGCTTCATATGCAACGAAGTTACAGGGGCCAAAAATGGGCCGAATTGCTTCGAGAAAAGAATGCTACGGCCGTGCCGCTTTTTTTTGGCTCGACTTGGCGGAGGCACTGCCGTGCCTCCAGATATATCTTCCTTGTCAGGATATTTATGAAACTTTCCTCATAGTGCTGAGGACTTGCAATGCATCTGTAATTTATTTACTCTTTATTGACCATGTTAAAAATAATGTGTGGTGCAAAAGGCGGATTTAATGCTAAATAGCATGTAATCGAACTAAAGTAGAACTAACTCTATCAGGAGTTAATTGCAAATGTCTTTGGGCAGTTGTAGCCACTTACCATCAGGTGGATTGCAATCTCGTTCACTACTTCTAAGTTATAAAAACATTTTAGGCTATAGAAGTGTAACGGACTCCTGTTTCATATGTGGCGGTGGTATCGCTAGTACTCCTTGTTGTATATAACATGAAGCGGTCCAACGCAAGATTAGCAATGCATTAAACATGTTGGTTGCCTTTCGAACAAGATTATCTTTGCATGATTTGCTAGTTTGTTTGTTTCTTCGTTTGTGTGTTTTCATTGTCCATCCGCCTTAACAGCACAATATAAAATACAATACATACCTGCTCTGCGAGAATTGGAAAAGAAAAAGATAGACGCCCTAGAAATGTGGTGTTGGCAAAGAATGCTTGGAGTTTCATGGACCGAGTTTCGCACAAATGTCTCCATCCTCCAAGAACTCGGGATCAAACAGCGTCTATCTACACTAGTACAAACTCGTATACTCAAATTCTTTGGGCATATTACAAGACGAAATAATGACTCCATTGAACGGCTTGTCGTGCAGGGCGGAGTGGAAGGAACCAGATCTCGCGGACGATCACCCACGCGATGGACAGATCAAGTGAAATCAGCTGTAGGTGGCCCTGTACACGAGTGCTCTAGAATGGCCACCAGTAGAGTGAAATGGCGAAATGTCGTGAGGCGAGTGACATCAGCCCCCACACACAACACATGATGACCACGACCGCTCTGACAAGAGCGAAACGACTGAGAAGAAGACCTGCTCTGCACACCCAAAAATAAAGGAAAAACCAAACATAAAACTCTATACGACGGATGTTATCGCTAAAATAACGATTACAACCAGACACCCTCTAAGCGGAGTCGAGACACCCCAATGCGAGCTATAGTGCGTAGCGGACACATATTAATATGTAGCGACACGTGCCGATCCTTTTCTGTTTTCATACAAACATCGCACGTCATTAACCACTCTGTAAACAAACGTAGAATACATAAATAAGTTGTTAATGTTAGTGTAAACATTTAAGAAATCGCGACAATGTACCGTTGGAAACACTGTTTCTGTTTATTTTGCACTTTTTCATGTAAATTGTGCATCATACATCGCCAGGGTCAAATACGGGATGAGTACGGCCTCTATTTATATAAGAATGTTCTCTGCTTAATAACAGCAGTGGTAAGCGCTGCTCTATTCCTGTTTGAAGGGTGTGGCATTGGTGCCACACTGATCCGAGGTGTTCCAACTTAGTCCTCAGAAGTAGCATCAGAAAATGCATCAGTAACCCAATACTTTAATATTATTGGGATTCGTTAAATATCTGGTGGTAGTAATAGGAGTCATCTTATCTGGGGTTGATTGTAAATGTCCATGGGTGGCAATTACTCAAAGACTTATACGTGGCGTTTTAACTTCTTCCGAAGCAACAGTGAGCAACCTATCTGTGTGGCTAGTCTCAGATAGGTCTATGATCCTATCTGAAGTCAGCTCATCATTTTATCCCATCAAAATCAACCCAGTACTGACTCACTGCTGCTGGGCACGGGTCTCCTATCATAAAAAGAAGGATAAGGCCATAATCCACCGCGCTGGCCAAGTGCGTATTGGTAGACTTCACATACATTTGAGATTTTTTTTTAATCTCTCAGGTATGCAGGTTTCCTTACGATGTTATCCTTCACCGTTTAGCAAGTGGTAATTAATTTCTAATACGCACATAACTTTGAAAAATCAGAAATGTCTGCGTAGGATTTGAACTTCGGACCCCTCGACCGAGAGGCCAAGTTTCTTAACCACTAGGGTATCACTGCTTTTTATATTATATTTTATCCCATAGGTAATAAAAATTATTGTGATGGCTTGCAATAGTAATAGACATGACTATTGACTATACACATTAATTTCATTTATTCAACAGACTAAGTATTCTTGCATTAAAGTATGTAACTAAGCATAAAGCCGGATTATCTTTATCAGCATTAGTACTGAGAGTGGGATGACGATAGTAACTTTCTCGTAATTACTATTTAAAAAGTATCGTACGACCATCCAAGAATGCAATACATGCGATTTTAAGTACCTAAACGACTATTACTAAACGACTTTATCTGACTCTTAATTATTTTTATATTCCACTGTACGGTTCGTTATTTTCATGTAATATCCACTTTTTCTATTATTGTACCATTACCAGAACGCTATCAGTGTCATCCTGTAAGCTTATATTAATAAAAGAATATTACTTTCTATAAAAAGCACTTTGGAGCATTATAAAGAAATTATTATTAAGAAACATAGCAAGTTAAACTTGGTAAATAAAGAAATATTTCATTAAAAACACCGGGACAGGGAAACTAAATAAAAGCTTGTACCTAATATAATCGAAACCCAAAAATTACATCCGAATTGGATTGCTATTTCAGTGAATCCAATGAAATGTTCAAGAATTGTTTGTTTTTAGCATAGATTAGTAAAGATACTTCGCCGCCTTGAAATTGAATGAAGCCACAAATGGCTTATTTTAGTAAGTTCTTTTTTTGAATCCTTGACAAATAAAATCATTTTTAGAGAAAATTTACGAATAAATAACTAATTTACGTAATAATTACGTAATTTACGTAATAATTACGTAATTTACGTAATAAATAAATAATTATTTCAAATATTTTAGGGACATTTTAGCACGGAGACGTGGCAAAACTTTTTTACGCGACTATTTCAATTCTCAAAACTGGGTACATTTTCTTGTTAGGCGTGAGTAATCTTTACTAATCTATGGTTTTTAGGTAAATAAGTATTGTAAATGGTAGTAAGTATTTGAGTATGCCAAACAATAAAAACTTAACACATTGTTGTAACATATTTCATAGTTTATTTGCATAAAAAATGTTGTGTAAACTACTAAATAACTCACTAATTGTAGCAAAGAATCTATTGAATAGTTAGTTCAGGGTTCTTTAGGGTTCCGTACCCAAAGGGTAAAAACGGAACCCTATTACTAAGTTTCCGCCGTATGTCCGTCTGACACTATCTCTTGAACCGTAATATATAGACATTTGATTTTTTTTACAATGTACATATTACGTTAGGCGGTATAACAATAAATACTAAAAATAAAAAAACTGAATCTAAAGGGGGTCCAAATACAAGAAATCTACGCCTTACCACTATCGCCATCTGTGTTCATATATAATAAGTTGTGTGCTCTACACAATTGTGTGTGTTCTACACAGTATGCATCACACATCGGTACTATAAATCGGTAGTTTAAAGGTGGTAGAACCCTTTGTGGTTCGACTCCGGCGGCACCACCGCCACACCTATGTCTGCCTTATAACAGCAGTTTTAAGCGCTGCTGTGTTCTGGTTTGAAGGGTGTGGCGGTAAGGGAGACATACTTTTCCGAGGCGTTTCAGCTTAGTCCTCAGGAGTAGCGGCGCATCTGTGGTCGACCTCAGGTAGGAATATCTAAATCTATCTGGGGTTAATTACAGATGTCCATGGGCGGCAGTAGCCACTTACCATCAGGTGGACTGCATGCTCGTCTGCTACTCCTATATTATAAAAAAAATACAGGAAATTGTCATCTATTTCGTTACTTGCATGAACGTTTGGTGGTACGGAACCCTCCATATGCGAGTTCGACTCGCACTCGGCCAATTATTTAACACATTAACCGAAAGTTCATGATCCGTTACCGATTAACGGTGGATTAGAACGGTTAATTATTTTTTGTTATATTTCAAGAAATAATTGAATAAATAATGCACGGTTCCTTGGGTGGTTTTTGCATAACTCGTATAATTTTGATGATTAATGGGTACATTGCTACTGGAAATGGAAATAATAACGTTACATACTGGTTTCATTAAAAATTAAAAATGGTATATATATCACAGACCGGTTTTTGGTGCAAAAGTTCTTTTAATGATATTTTTGAAGGTTAAAAGTTCGATCCTCGGCCAGAGTAATCTGAATGATGAATTTATAAATCTCTTCTGGACCTGGGTGTGTGTATTATTCTTTGTGTGTTTGTGGCACCCACGATACAGGGCATCTTATGTCGGTCTGTGAGTGTAAAAACGTAGAAAGCGTTATCTTTATAATAGATGTAAATAACATACATACGAGGGTGCGTTTTTAAGTTCGCGGAATGAGGGACAAGGAGGGAAAATAAAATGTCAAAATTATTTTTCTTTTTCTACATATTCTCCTGCAAGACGAATACATTTTTAAGATCTTTGTATTAACTTATTTAAACCCTCATAAAAAATGTTTCGTCCTTGTCGGAAAAATTGCGTCCTTAACTTCTTCGTCTGTAGAAAATTTATTTCCACGAAGCTCTTTTTTCATTTTTGGAAAGAGATAATAATCGCTGGGAGCCAGGTCTGGCCTATAGGGTGGGTGATTTAAAATATCAAAGCTCACCTTATGCAGGGCAGCCAGTGCAATACGGCTTTTGTGTACGGGCGCATTGTCGTGCAACAGCAGGACACCTCTGGTTGATTTTCCCCGCCTTTTTTCTTTGATGGCTTCTTTTAACCGCTCCAGGATAGTTGCGTAATATTCTCCGGTTATAGAGACACCTTTATCTTTATAATCTATTAACAAAATTCCTTCTGAATCCCAAAAGACTGTCGCCATGAATTTTCCGGCCGATTGTGACACCTTAAACCTTTTAGGAGGTGCTGTACCCTTTTTATGCCACTGCATGAAGTCTTGTTTAGACTCAGGTTCATAATGGTGAACCCAAGTTTCATCTCAAGTAACAATTCGATTCAATACAATATCTTTATCTTCTCCACAGAGGTCCAAAAACGCACGGGAACATTCAACGCGCTGTTGTTTTTGAGGCGGCGTGAGCATTCTCGGCACCCACCGCGCGCTGACCTTAGTCATGCCAAGATGGTCATGCAGAAATTTAAAAATGCTTGTATCCGATACTCCAACCATTTCTGCAAGCTGTTCCTTCTTTAGCCGAGCATCTTCCAGTACTAATTTTTCGACTTTCGCCATCGTTTCCGGAGTGGTCACCTCAACAGACCGTCTGGGTCGTGGGTCGTCTTCAAGTGAATCCCTGCCTAGCTTAAAAAGGTTGTTCCACTTGTAAACCATCGTTTTTCCAGGGCAAGAGTCCCCGTAAACCGATGACATCTTTTCCATTATGATTTGCACAGACTTTCCTTGCTTGGTAAGGAACTTTATAACGGCGCGATGCTCGATTTTCTCCATACTTTATTTTTTTTTCCGGATTGAGTTGTTTAATTGTCGATAGTTTTAAAACTAATGATGCAATTGTGATAAAACTTTATATTTATACTATTTATGAGTCACTTAACACGTACCGCCCTTAACAAGCCCGCTATCATCCCTCCAACCCCGCCATTCCGCGGACTTAAAAACGCGCCCTCGTATATGCTAATTGTTTGTTAAATAGACGCTCAAATATGACGTTGTATTGCCACTTCATGGTTGTAAAACAGATGAAATTTAAAGTTGCTGAAAGTCTATTTATTCATATGTTATCTATCATTTAAAGATAATCGTAACGATGTCGCATATAAATTTCATCTATTATTCAATTCTTATCTGGACATCGTGTCACACTTCCTTATACGGTGACAGGTTCCTACGAGTCGCTGTATGCCCATATAGGAGTATTTCCATTTTGGTCTACAGGTTGTCACATTCACATGTGCCATGTTATCTATAGACATGGCATCGATTTGAATGACAGATACGCCCTGAGACTACGCTTCGGTGCAATCACTGAATTTAAATTAGTTGTCATCTTAATGAATACGACAAACATTTTTAATGGAAAGCTTCAAAGCGGAACAGCAGCGCTTAAGACTGCTGTTATTAGGCAGAAGTAGGTGTGGCAGTAATGCCTCCGGATTCGAACCACAGAGGGCTCTACCACCTGCAGGCTTATACTTACTTAATTATTACATACACCACATTACAATTTGTGAATCGGTCATATTAGTACAGATATGTGTGGTGGTCAAAACTTAATCTCATTTTTCTTTAAAAATGGACACACATCTCCACGATACAACGCTGCCATTAGCCATACATAAGTCCCACAGTCTATTCGTAAGTGCTCCTCAGTTAGAAAATATCGCGTATCTAACGCCTACCACCAATAATAATGCCACATATTTACGATTTCATGGCGCATCTATGATTTTAAATATCTGTGGCAAGATCCAACGCACGTGATTTTTAGAGAAACAAATCAAATATGTTAGATACACTTGACGTGATATATTTGATTGGATGTGGTATCGATTGAACATGTTCGAACGTGTGTTCATCTCGTAGCGAAGTTCATTAATCTTAGAAGTTTTTTTGCCGCCTTATAAATTGAGTGTTTTTGTATGTTACTTCGGCGCATAGGTATCTAATTATTCATATAAAACTTAACATTCACGGTCGTTGATAAGATGACATGCTATAAAACAGCAAAAAGTTTAATTCCAAATGAAAATATAAAATAAAAATAGGGTACCAATCCATGATCATAATCATAAGTATCTTAGAATAGACCAGGGGTTCCCAATCTTTTGTAACCCGCGGCGCAGTTACAAGTTTAATATTCTTTCACGGCGCCCTGTGCCCTGCCCTAGCTAACTATTTGAAGAAGACAGTCGAAAGAAATAGGTAACTACAATAATAGTAGTTACCTTAGGTTGATCGAAACGAAATTTAAAACACCACAATATGAAATTGTACAATACGTTATTATAAAATAATTTAAACGGAAAACAACAAGAAAGACTTGAGGATAACAGAAATAGAATACGATATGTATTCAGTCAAATCAATGTGAAGGGTGAGCTTAGTTATCGCCGTGCAGTTTTTCAAAGCGGGGAATATCACTTGAAACTGCTATTCTTATTTCTTGCTCCACATTGATCCGATATTTGTTCTTTATCACAGCTACATCTGAAAACCCAGCTTCACATAGATATGATATTGCAAACGGAATGAAATTTTTTAATGCTTTGGATGTTAAATTTGGATATTCATTTTGAATCGATGACCAAAACGCCAATATTTGTGGTGTCCAATGATTAGAGGATCGACTCACGGCGCCCCTCTTTACTTTCTACCCCTGGAATAGACCATATTCATATACCTATCGAAAACTTATACCGGATAATACCACCCAAGATTATGAATTTATGTTTATTGTCCTCTTTAAGATACCGAGTATCATACCGATTGATAGATCCACCGTCGATCGATGTCATCGATTTTCAATAACCACACTAATCGGTCGATCCCATCGATCGACGATAGAATAGATCCGTCATCATCCAATACATTTTAAAAGACTACTGTTGCAAACAGCGATCTATTCTAAACGCAATTATCGATTGACGATGGTTCATTCATCGTTCGATCATCAGTTGTCGTTTTATCGACCAGTGTACCGTAGAACTTGCCATAAGTTGCAATGATAATTTACAGGCAGGTGGGCTACAAGATTATTTACTACTGTATTCTTATAAACAAAATTAAATACTTTAGTTTATGTAGATACGTGACGAGAGTGTCCAAAATTCAATTCAGAAATCTAAATATATATAATTCAAAGGTGACTGACTGACATAGTGATCTATCAACGCACAGCCCAAACCACTGGACGGATCGGGCTGAAATTTGGCATGCAGGTAGATTTTATGACGTAGGCATCCGCTAAGAACGGATTTTGATCAATTCTACCCCCAAGGGCATAAAATTATTACCTCGTTACGCGAGCGAAGCCGCGGGCAAAAGCTCGTTTAAAATAAAATTATTTTCATATAAACTTGTCCATTTATTTTGTATTCGACTAATTCGAAGTAGTCTACCGTATGTTGAGTAGGGACACGGGTCTTCGGACATTCGATCGTTTGTGACCCCTAAAATTATCTGCAATTCAATACTAACCAGCGTATCCGGTAACGTAATGCTTTAAACTAGTGTCAACAAATCAATATACGATGTTTATGTTTTATTTATACCGGATACGGAATCCGTTTACATTGTAGACCTATTTGATTGTCATATGAGACAATATTTGATATTCCATTTGACAAATGTTGGTATAAGTTGGACAAATATTAGATAAATGTTCATAATATTACGTGTATAAGAAAGATGTAGGTATCCATTACATAACTTTTGGCGTGTCAATATTATGCTAATGTATGCCTTATTTTAGAGTAGGTACATGTTTATCGATTCGATAATTTAATATTCCAATTTTTATAATGTACAAGTGTCTTAAAATTCCTTTCACATGTGGATTCTAAAGAAAAGTTATTACTATTTAATTAATAATAATTTAATTGCTGCTGTTGTCTTTGGATGAACTCGCGATTAATCTTATAGAGCAGTATACTAGCCTAGATTAGAATAATTGCAGAGATTCCAGGTTTCACACCATTCTAGCAGAGAGGGCATAAAATCCTTTGAACCATCAGACGTCATAAATTTGCCGACATGCATTAAATATAACATATTCCAAGAATGAGAGAATACATATGTAAGTAACGTTGACTTTAGACTAAATGGTTACAATAAAGCAATTAAGTTAATTTCGCGTTTCTAGATTCTAGAGATAATACGATTTCATGTTTTCCTATTCATGTATAAGTTTGGTCGTAAAAATATTTTTTCTCGTATTATTTTCTACTCAACCGCAATGCAGGCTGCGTGCAAACGCATAACGTTGAATGATCCATGATTGATTTTAAGACTCAGCCGTGAAATTACTTCCGTACCGACAACGTCGTAACCACGTAATGGGCATTATACACTTTATATCATATTTACATCAGTCACGAAATCTAGTTATTCCTAAAGTAGTAATTATTATTAAAATAAAAAACCGCCTGGTTAATGATAATTAACTGAACAGGAAATAATGTAGTCTATATCACTCCCACAGTTTAAACGTATCCAAGTGGGAGATGTCAAAGAAACAAACATAACTATAGATACATACATACGCTCAAAAACATTATTCACCACGTTCAACGTTAGATATTATGTCGTCATTATAATCTTCAGTTACGTGATATACGAGTATCTTCACCGAACTAATAGAACTATATGTGGTTCGACTCGGATGGCACTGCCGCCATTCCTATTTCTGCCTTATGACTGCAGTGTTAACCGCTGCTGTATTCCGGTTTGAACACACCGTTAAATATAAGAGAGCGACATTACGTGAGGTATTGTAACATTTGTAACTTAGTCCGCAGTGACAACAACGCTTGTGTGGCCGATTTTATATGGGACTCCAATCCTAGCCAGGATTGTTTACAGATGTACAAAGATGCTAGTGACCAGTTTTCATCAGGGTGACTGCACGCTCGTTTTGCTTCTTTAATTATACAAAATCAAATCAAACACAATGAGCTTCCGAATGTGTCTTGTTTCACATCTATTTCTGTCAATTCGCCATGCGCTAAATTTAGGAGACTTATTAAATTCTTCAATTCATTAGGTCGTCAAACGATGACGGTAGACTTCCGTAATTGGAGTGGTTGCTACGTGTTCGTGAAATAGGATCACCAACCTACTATTATATTGAACATTAGGGATGGCGACTCATTCCGAAAAAGATCGATCCTTGAATAGATTCGAATCGAAGTATAATAAATGGATTCACAAAAAAATCGAGGCAAAGATTCCATACTCCAAACATCGATCTTCGATCTTTTCAGCTAAAAACGGCGAATATAGCGAAAAAAGATCGCCAGGACCAAAGAAGCGCTGAAATACGTATTTGTCAGCAAAATATGCCTATTCAACCAAGTTCGAAATGATCGACTTTCGATTCTCTAGGATGGAAGATCGATTCGCTGAATCGATCTTCTTACTGATTACTGGGGATCTATTATATAATCGACTTTTTCGGCCCAATAGATTCTTCGATTAATCGATCTCAGATCGCCATCCCTATTTAACATTAGCATTGCCTAGATTACGCGGCGGCCTTTGGCGGTGAAATTCGAAACCTTCGTCAATGAGACGTGGATGCATTCGCGCTTACTGCATCACGGATTGAGCTGTTCTCGCATTAGACGTAACGTGAAACTTGTGAACTAATATCTTAAATAAGAGATTAATTACTTTAGTGTTTATTATAAAGGTATTTTAAATTGGTAATGTTTTCCTTGCCTGTCTATTATTGCGAATCATGAGAGTTTTCCCAAAACGAGAATTACCTTCGTTGATTTGAAGCAAACAGATTGACTTCATAATTTCGTAGTGTTTATCAACATCACCAAGATCATTAATGACAATAATGACTTTGCTCTTAATGTGTTCCTTTAACATCGCATTGACGGGAGAGGACTGGGAGTATACTTCACCATGCTGCGTTAATACATTCATTACATTTTGTATTATGATTTAAAGCCGCGTTTCCCAACCTGTGGTCCGCGGACCCCTGGGGGTCCGCGAGTATATGTATGGGGGTCCGCGGTGTCATCTCTAGACCATACATAAATCGCTCATTTAATGCAAAAGGTCCGCTTTACTGCTTTTTTCAACCACATACCTATGTGAAAAGGCATTCTCTACTCTTTTTTATAAAAAACAAATATAGAAACAGATTACAAGTAGAATCTGATTTGAGATTACAGCTTAGTAGCAACATCAACCCGAATATCTCTGATTTAGTTGCAAAAAAGCAACACCAACCTTCATATTTTTCATAATAAACGGTTATAATTACCTTCGGTTTTTTTTTTTTTCTATCTGTATAAACTAAAATAAATACCTAATTCGTTTTTTTGCTGTTTATTTTATTAAGGGTGTCCGTGAAAACTGTGCTTGATTTCATAAGGGTCCGTGGACTGAAAAAGGTTGGGAAACACATCATTTAAAGTACGAATTGAATTTCATTGGCAATACAAATTGCAATATTATGACAATATACTCGTACGTACTTGTGTACGCCTAATATAATTCCCCCGGGAAGTGAAGTGATGATTTTGATTATTTATATTTGTTAAATCGGTTAAAGATAAATCTGGCAACTATAAAAGTAAACATGTACACGTGTATGCGATTTATAAAGAAAAACTAACCGAGTAAGTGATTGTTACACGTTGTGAACCCATGTGGCCTACCCGGCGTGGATCTACAAAAACATGGCACAAGCAGATATTACGTTAACGGTGTTACGTCGGTTATACAATAATATACAAAGCTGCATTCGTGCGGTTTCCCATGCGACGGAGCTATCAACACGACATTGTCTAATTTCTTGCCGCATTCTTAGGGCTGCTACACACTAGCGTACAGTAGGCGTTCGATTGACGCAGGCGCAGCGCAGGCGACGCGACGTGTGCGTGGCGTTGTCGCGGCGACCGCAGTCATTGGTTTCGTTTAATATTAGACCAGTAAATACTAGTAAATAATTTTAGAACAGAAAATGTTACTGTTGAAAACAAAATAAAACAATAAGGAAAAATAAAAATATTTTTGCTATAACGTGGAACATATAAAAATAACTCCATATTTCAGTTTTTAATTTTTATTGCTGCAAACTATAACTGATAAATTATTGCAAATCATACTAAGTAATTTCTGCTATTAAACAATTTATCGGGTGTCGCACTATGCTTGAACACGATTGTAAATGACGCTAGCGTCGCATATACACAGCGTCGTCGCAGCGAACACGTGTATCGAACGCTGAAAAAAACGCTAATGTGTATAAACCCTTATTGCAATGGTTGGATGTACGCCGTGTTTATACCACTGGGAATTACGTTTGTTACACGTATTGTCTGCTTCGTGTTATCTTTGAGCTCTGCTTCATCGCAAACTGTTATAACTGTAAGCGGTTCTTCATTAAATCGTTACGGATATTCATTGTGCGAGATGCGAACGCGTTTTACATCGATTTACACTTTTTTGCATTTGATACTCTAGATAATTTGTGGAGGAGTAGGGGAATATTGTCGTGACTATATTTCGTATAAATAAATATGCTTTGTATTGATATTTCATGATATACTAAGCTGATATTTCATGATAGTTAAAATGGCTATAGGTTCGGTTTACACGGTCATTTTTGCAACGTACGCGCAAAATGTGGAATGAACTTACTTCTGAAGTACTTCCTCAGGACATGGGGCTCTTCAAGAGGGGTGTAAAAAGAACTCTCTCAAAGCCAGCGATGCATTGACGACTCCTCTGGTGTTGTAAATGTCCATAGGCGACGGTGACTGCTTTCCATCAGGTAGCCCGTCTGCCTTATCGTTAGGTTAAATATTGAAAAAAAAGGTTATTAAATGAGTGCATACTAACTATGTTTCTTTGATCAGAAGCGGGATTGGACCTATGTACCCACATGGACATGGTGGAGACCAATGGTGACTTATTGGTTCGGGACTATGGCGCGCACGTGCATTTGGTGCTTTTCCTAGGGTTGCCATGGACCAAGCCTTGAGAAGCCACGGCATCAGTAAAGCGTTTGACAGGTAGAGAATCATGAACAACTTTAAAAGAAGTTTTC
Organism: Epargyreus clarus; assembly: GCF_041222505.1. NCBI lineage: Eukaryota > Metazoa > Arthropoda > Insecta > Lepidoptera > Hesperiidae > Epargyreus > Epargyreus clarus. Next base: position 8,263,567 of record NW_027332214.1, read on the forward strand.
AGGTCATAGAAGTTTGAAGTTGTGATTGATAAGGAATCAAATGTTTGTAAAACAAAAATGGAACCTTTTATCAATTGCAGATATAAACATTATAATGCTTGCCGTCAATGGCACATCACGATAGTTTTGTAAATGTGAAAGCTAAAAATTGGATCTTCTGAATAAAACTAACCGGTGAAGGAATAGTTGTTATTCAGTTGATTGGACGTTGTAATTTTAAAAGTAAATACTCCTTACCGCTGATGGAATAGCAGTTATTTGCTTGTGGGCATTGAATATTTAATTTAACAACATGATAATAATGCTTGCCGGCGATGGCATAGCACGATAGTGTTGTATGTGAAAGCTAGAAATTAGATCTTCTGAATAAAATTTACCGGTAAAGGAATAGTTTGTTATTCAGTTGATTGGCCGTTGTAATGTTAAAAGTAAATACTCCTTACCGCTGATGGAATAGCAGTTATTTGCTTGTGGGCATTGAATATTTCATTTTACAATATGATAATAATGCTTGCCGTCAATGGCATAGCACGATAGTGTTGTATGTGAAAGTTAAAAATTGGATCTTCTGAATAAAACTTACCCATGAAGGAATAGTTGTTATTCAGTTGATTGAACGTTGTAATGTTAAAAGTAAATACTCCTTACCGCTGATGGAATAGCAGTTATTTGCTTGAATTTTGGGCATTGAATATTTCATTTTACAACATGGTAATAATGCTTGCCGTCGATGACATAGCAGAGTGTTGTAAATACGAAAGCAATAAAAACGAGATCTTCTGAATAAAACTTACCGGTAAAGGAATAGTTGTTATTCAGCTGATTGGACGTTGTAATGTTAAAAGTAAATACTCCTTACCGCTGATGGAATAGCAGTTATTTGCTTGTGAGCATTGAATATTTCATTTTACAATACGATAATAATGCTTGCCGTCAATGGCATAGCACGATAGTGTTGTATGTGAAAGCTAGAAATTGGATCTTCTGAATAAAACTTACCGGTGAAGGAATAGTTGTTATTCAGTTGATTGGACGTTGTAATGTTAAAAGTGAATACTACTTACTGCTGATGGAATAGTAGTTATTTGCTTGTTGGTATTGAATATTTCATTTTACAATATGATAATAATGCTTGCCGTAAATGGCATAGCACGATAGTGTTGTATGTGAAAGCTAGAAATTGGATCTTCTGAATAAAACTAACTGGTGAAGGAATAGTTGTTATTCAGTTGATTGGACGTTGTAATGTTAAAAGTAAATACTGCTTACCGCTGATGGAATAGCAGTTATTTGCTTGTGAGCATTGAATATTTCATTTTACAATATGATAATAATGCTTGCCGTCGATGGCATAGCACGATAGTGTTGTAAATGTGAAACCTAAAAATTAGATCTTCTGAATAAAACTTACCGGTGATGGTATAGTTGTTATTCAGTTTTTGGATATTGTATGCAAAATTGAATACTATTTTATATCATTGTTAATAACGTGTTTTTGTTTTCAGCTACAGCACCAGACTTGGACGCATTCGAGGACGAATGCGAATACAGGACGGCCGGATGTTGTCGTCTTAACAGCAGTGTTGGAAAATTAATATTAATATAGGTAGTTTTTTATCAAAATCGGCCTCCTCGATCGATCTCCTTTCAGAATTTTTCGCTAATCCTTATAGTTTAGGATTTGGCCATGAAGGCCCGTTTGAAAAATTCACCCTGTATACTAAACTGGGATAGTTAAAATGGCAATAGGTTATTAAATGATTGTGCACTAACTGTGTTTCTTTTAGAAATTATGTTTTTTGTTACTTTTGAGTTTACATCAATATTTAGCCTTTGCGGTTAAAAATTGGTCTATTCTCGCTAGTGCCTAAGCGACCCTATAGCTCTCTATATTAAGTATCCAGTTATTTCTAATAATATTTTAATATTAATCTAGACAAATCTGCCTGCACAAGACGTAAATTTGTTTATTTCTAGTGGGCAGAAATAGCTATAATATATTTAGATTTTTCGCAAGCAAAACTTTGGTTACAGTGATGATTAACAAACGTAGGTACATCAAATAGTTTTTAATTTCCAGTATTTAAAATCTCCAATCATTTCAGATACAACGGGTACTTGCCGGCTGGTGAGCGCGGGCGGCGCCGTAGCAAGTTCGTCCTGTATAGACGACCGCAGGCGAACGGTGTCCGCCGCTCCAAGCACTACGTGGTGAAGACGCCGCACAGCAGCAAGGCGATCCTCGACGCGAGCCAGCACTCCATCTCGTACACGCTCAGCAGGAGCCAGGCGGTCATAGTCGAATACACTGAGGACCCGGACACGGATATGTTTCAGGTTAGTGATGATGTTCTTGCCGATAAGGTTGTTGATTTGATGTTAACGGAAGATAAAACGGAGAATCAGAAAAATATACGTGTTACACATGGTCAAGAATTGAAACTATTGCAAAAACAAAAATATTATAGAATGATTGGTACATATCATAGTAATATCATATTGTATTGTATCATATTTATAAATCGATAATAGTTGATTTTGATTTTCGTAATGTAACATTCCATCGTAACCGTTTTATCGCGTGCCTAAAGAAGTAACACTTCAAAATCCGTTTTACGATATTATACAGGATATTTGTTATTGTACAAAATTGTTCTCATTGTTTCATTAGTGTTTCGTGCTACTTATGGTACTGGTACTGGTAAATTCACGTTTTATCTTGTTTAACATATTCAATTACCGATGTGTCTCTAGAAATAGAATATTGTAGACCACGTAGAACAGTCGACAAGCCAACGTAGTTGCAACGCGTAGCGCGAAGCCGGGCTTGGCTCATCGATCTAATAAACAGGGCGTAGGTTTGTCTTGTCAGTCTGTCTGATGGATTGGCGTGTTCTATAATCCAAGATGTGTGTTACGAAGTAGTATTCTTTCTATAGATGGGAAAAGGTACTTGAATCGAACAAATTTTGCTGAAACGCATGGCGGATCGGTCTGCCGCGCAGAGGATTCCAGGTTCGATCCCCGGTCTGGATGATAAATAAGATTCCTGTTCGGAGTTTCGATTTTTGTGTATTCATCTATGTATGTGTCTTTGTATACATCCATGTATGTCTCACCCACGTCACAGGGAATCCCTAATGGAGCTGTGAATGTAGAAAGAGTCTTTTTGACAATAGTTATAGAGATATGAAAAACATTGCCTTAAGTTACGCACTTAACAAACGTGTCGAAAGTAAAGTTTGATACACGTGTTTAGGTTTTTTCTTTAGTTGGCGACACGCCAATACTCAATGCGGTGAAGATGCCTGATGTAGCGAATTAGTGTCGTAACTCGTAACCATGACCGCTACCGCAAAGCTTTACTTAGGTATGGTGAAGAAAATTGAATTATTCGCTTTATTTTTATCCATACATACTTACTCCGCAAATAAACTTCAAGGCGACGTTTCGCAATAGAGAGTTTATTAATAGATAAATAATAAACCTGCGTATCCTTTGTTTCGATCTCGAAACTTGAGATTGAGAAAGCGGGCCGTCTCGTTAGATAAAAGCCGAGGCGCCACACTTTGTAAATAACACCTCATTTCGAAATGACAATACCAAAGGAAGCGGGTGTTCCTCTTGTGTTTGGTCCGCTTATCTGCCAACAAACCGCCAGTGTTTGCTTTTCAAAGCGTCGGAACAATGTGTTACATGATCACAAACAATGGTACCTGATATAGTGCTTCCTAAATGGAATGGGAATTGTGCCCACATTACTGCGAATTAATCTTCACTGGCCAAAATAGATTCAACTATTATTGCCAGTATGGACGAGCTATATAAATGATTTTACTTTTAAACAGTTTTAGTATATTTTTACATAAAACATTGGTTTCGTGCCAGGAATCTGATGTTAAACGGTCACGTGTCAACGAATGGAATAGTTTCGTATGAATGCTCCGGTTATTAACCTCCAAAATAGTTTTACACTTACGACCAACTGATAATAAATGTGGTAGAACCCATCGTGGTTTGGCCGCAGCGGCACTATCGCCAAACCTAATTTTCTCATAAAAACAGCAGTAAAGTCTTATAATTTGTACTAATTTAAAGGGTGTGTTAAGGACAAAACAAGAGGCTGACCAACTGGCCCTTAGAGAGTATCAATGCATTTGTGACAGACAATACCAATTCTATTTGAACAATTTATTTGAGTAAGTAGTCAACATTTACGGTTAGATAAACCCGCATTCTTTTGGTACTTCACTTTCATAAAAACAATTCTCTACAATTTGGTTGATCAGATAACGTTTGCTTATTGCAGTTGCTGTATCTTTCATACGTCTAATAGTTTTAAATTGATATTTGTATACAATATCTAATGTTTCCGTTCAAAAATCGAGATAAGTGACATTAATAAATAGAAATTGTTACTACGATCGTAACTGATAAATAAAATGCGTACGTGAGATCGCCTCCGAAATCGTATCTCTTGCGTAAACCTCTTCCCGTTGCGTTGTGGCTGCAGCGTTGTTAGGGATGCGACGATATATCGATATTTACTCTATATTACAAGACTATTGCTGGTGCGATAGTACCATGTTAAAATAATAAATCAATATAGAAAATTTAAAATACTGAAGGTGTATAGAAATAGGACTAGGTTGGCGAAAAAAAAATCTTTTAAAAATTAATAGTGTCCAAAATTTTTACGGGCGGAAACGGTTTTCCTACTTTAATAAATATTGTTATGTATATGGACGGCTCGAAAATATGTATGATGGATAATATCGGAAATGTCACGAGCTATCATCAATAATCGGTAATTCATATAATTATAGTGTAGGAACTAAAAACCACGCTAAAATCGCACCAGGAAACTTGTTAATCCTGATTCCTGACGATCCTAATAAGGTGAATGGGATAAAATTATTAAAATTGTGTATTGTAATCGGTTCTTCATATGTGTTCATTTTAAATTACACGGACCGTTCAAAGTGCGTTAAAATCGAGTTCAAAGATTCCGTTCCATACATACAGGTCAAGCTAATAGAAGAGTGGTAAAAATATTTTAGTACCTACAAGGATATTTTTCGCTTTCGACCTCCGATATCGATATGGTTATTTCTATCGATATTTTCAAAATTTAGCATCCCTAACCGTTGTTTACGCGTCGTATCCTGGCGTCGTCGGTATCTAATCGCACATGGGTTACTGCCCCCCGGCGAGAACAATGCGTTGGTCCCTACTGCCCGCGACATTGACGCACTCGGCAAGAACAAGTGACAACGACCCTAACTCAACATCTCGAGGGGTAATGCGTTTCAACTGATAGCGATTGATCTTATTGTTTATTGGTTGTATTAATAATCAATCTATTTAATTTTTACGTGTCAAAGATCGAGATTGAGAATGTTTAGTATGAAGAAATTGTCGAATGTTGATCTTTGGTAAGTAAAATAATGGTGATAGATCTATTAATAAGGGGCGTACATATGTTATATTTTTGAAGCGGATTAATTCGTGACTAACTATTGAAATATTGCGAGTTGATAGATAGGCTGAATTAAAAATATCAAAATAAGTTGTTCGGAAAAAAATAAAATAAAAATAACTGTATCTCACACTATATACCGGTACAACACTAACTACAAACCTTTGTCATAATTTTTACATATAAAAACGTATAATTACAAAAAAAAGTATATCAAAATCGCTTAAGCTCTTTGAAAGAAGAATAATGACGAAACACGCTCATCGAAATTTTACACGTCAGTTGCGTTCAGTAATATTTAAAAAAGTACTGCATAACATTTTAAAAATTGGAATGATTTGATTCGTCGGAATTTCTTTTTGTTTCGTCGTTAACGCCGCTCTCGTCGTTCAATTGCTGGCAATTCCTATGGGACGGTGAAGTTCGTTGTCGCTGCGGTCGACGCACCGCTCCACATCCTGTTCGTTCGACGCCATTTCATTGTTGTCACAAACATGCCCGCGAAACGTAATGACGCCGTCTAAATAAATATTTAACTGTTTCGTCATCGACTCGTCGCTTAAATAGCGTATGTTCGTAAGCTTCGACGAATTTGCAATAATGACGTTGACTGTGACTTAACAAAGACCTGTTGGCACTGAAATGTTAATCTAAATTACTAGATTGTTAATTTTATTAAAAGTACTAGCTGCAGAACAGGGAAACAATGTTCAGCCAAAAATGACAGAATATTAATATTAGGTACCTATTAGAAAACGAGATTGATAAACCCGGAGCAAGGCGCATAAAAGAAAGTCTTAGAATCAATTGTTTCACAAAAAGTATTGTTTGTATATATCTGTTTTTTTTTTCAATGGAATCCGCGTTGTCAAAGGTATGTAAAGTCTACCAATACGCCCTTGGCCAGCGCGGAAGACTATCCATCAGTGGCTTTATCCATCTCATTCTGCCCAGTGCCCAGTAGTGGGACAGTAATGGGTCAACGACGTGCGTGTTATCGATCGTCTATCCCACAACAAACAAGTCTAAGCTTCATTTATCTATATTGTTGTTATTTTACACGACTTTTTCGTAATCGGATTAACGTTGACCGATATAAATAAAGATTTACGTTTTGTTGTATCCTGATATTTCACAACAATAAACGTAAACAATAGCGAGGCGTTTATCATTGTCTAAAACATTTATGATTGTATTGATAAGGTAAAAGATATGTTAATGTATTGAGATATACTTCATTTGATATCTACAGAGTAATAAATTTCTTTCAATTATCGAGTCGCGTAATATGAATTGTTTAAAGCGAAACTATTTTCCTGTTATAAAAAATAAATACATCAACTAATCTAATTATTGTATGAATGTTGGGAAAACCCTAGTACAAGTAAATGGGTATTGTGTCCTTGGCTAGGTTCCATTACACGTGTGTGCGTTTATATCTGAGAGTTTCAAACTGGGAATTTAATTTTGTAAGAAGAAAATCGAAATGACGTCTTTTGTAATTTTTATATTTGGTCTGACCTCAGCCTCCAAGGATTACAATGGAATACCTATTTCATGTTACTCTCAATATAATTGGACTAAGTATTTTTCAAAACCATATCAGCAAGATGGTTAACAAATACCGTCAATATTTACTGACTCAGTCCGTTGTTGCTGACTGATTTCTAGGTAAAAACCTTAACAAATTTTCCATATCAGACCTAAGGTAACCATTACCTGCGTCTTTTTTCTATCGTATCTCAGACACTGTTATATCGTTGACAAGTGACGTCACAGGCGGGCCGATCCGCATGTCAACTAGGGTGGCGTGACGTCAGTGGGGGAGGCGCGAGACGGCGTGGTCGGGCCAAGGACGTCGCCGGGCCGACGGTCGCGCAACACGCCGCGACAATCGATACTCTGCCACGAGCCACGACCACATGGTGATAAGGGAACGTACACATAACCTTTTAAAGATCCCCTTAAAAATACCACCCTTGGCCACACGTGAGGGGGAGTGGTCTTAGGATTTCGACAAGTAGTTAGTGAGAAACAAATTTGAATAAAAGAAAATAATATTTCTACTTTATTAAACTTAAGTTCCTGAGCGAGACACTTTTTATTAATTCTGTTGGAAAATGTTGAAAATATACTTCTAAATTACTACATGAAGGAGGTTGGAGTTAAAATATTATAAAAACGGGTCACGTAGTATGGGTGCGTACTCTGCAGCCGCTAAGAGGAAAGTAGATACGTTTCCTCAAAGTTGTTCTTTGCGACCTATGACAAACTCTCACTCCTATGACAAAGTTAGGAGTGAACTTACGAGCAGTATCATTCTAGGTCGGTTAATTGAATTATAGTTGATGCTTCTGTTACTATTGTTATTTTAGTTAATTGAGTTAATATTTCTCTAACAGGGTATTTGATCAATCCAAGTACCCATTCCCTATTTTGGGCAAACCCTTAACACTGTCATTATTAGCGAGTTAAATATACCCTTAAATGATTTTAGCAACATTCTAAGAAATATAATAATTCAAGTAAAATGCTTACTCAGCTACTTCACTACTCTTACTTAACTACTATTACCAACTTCCCTTGTTTCTGTGGAAGTGAAAAAAATTACCGCAACATAATTTACGTAATGGCCGTCGCAATCGTGAACTTGCTCCAATCATTGATTTTTTAAATTGAAAAACTGACTGTAAGTCGTTCGCCCAATCGGCGTCAAAGAAAAACGTTTGTAACAATTTGAAAATTTGCCTCCTAATATTTTTAAATTAAAAGTACTTTCAAAACTATAATTCTTCTTGAATATTTGTGGAAGAATCGTATAGATGAAGTGAAAGGTAGAACTACAATATGGTTCGCTCAGGGAGCTACTCTTCAGGTACCTCAACACGTCTGCGATTGGCTTCAGATAGAACCCATTTTGTATATCCAGTGGATTATGGATGTGACAGTGTCCACTTACCATCAGGTGAATTGCATCTTTGTTTTACTTTATAACTTTACTAGCTGACCCTGCAAACTTTGTACCGCCTCAATCAAATATGTATTTATCAAATATATTTCATATAAAATAAAGCCTATGTTATTCGTGGATAATGTAGCTTTTGAATGGTGCTACTCATTACAGTCAAACAAACAAAAAAGTTTTCCTCTTTATAATATTAGTATAGATTAAAAACCTTGGTGTTACAATGTTTTCCTGCCAACTTTGTCACGTTAATTGACTGATAAAAGAATCTGTTAATTCGTTGACTAAGTATTTAATTTATGCGTAGTTTCATATTCAAGTGCTAAATATTTGATATGTCTTAATGTCAGGGTTACTATTTTTTATCAGTCAAGTGTTTTAGTTTATGAAGTCCGCTGTTGTAAGTTTATCATTCACTTATTCATTTAATATCTTAGGGTCTTTGTAAAAATCGGAATAATTAGAGGTAATTTGTCTAATTTCACTGTCTTCTAGATTTTGATTTCGATGATATTGTAATTTCTTGTATTCCGTTTCAAAACATCAAAAGATGTTCATGGACTTGACAACTTATGTAATAAACTATTTGTGATCCGGTGAAGGTTTTTAATGGAGGTGTGAGGACACTTATAGGCACGGTTTGCATTTAACTTAACTCCCACAAGCAATTAATTAATTTAAGAGGATATTATTGTTACTGTTTGGTATAAGCCATGGTATCGGTTTCATTGAGCTGTACGTGATAAAAAGTCGATTATATTCGTGAATGGTACGAAGCTATAAACAGAATAGACATAGTGAAGACGCAAAACTGCTCCATTCTTTTATTATTTTGGACACTCGCTGAAACCTGTTATTATGTATTTCATGTTCATAATTATTATAATTGATTTCAAGAATGCTTATACTATTGAGTTTAACACGTATTCTATTATAACAGACGAAATACAACACACGTAAAGAATGTTTCATTACAACGAAACACACCCACACATTGGTGTAAGTCATTATGTTATGAATGGAACATCAGTTCGGGTTTTCTCAAATAACTCAACCAGAGGTCGTTAGAGGCCTTTCCTTCCGTGAGAGGGTGATAGAAGCGAACAGGTTTTCAAGGTCAAACAAAGTTACGCTACGCGGTGCTCTCCATGCTTATGTAGAGAATTATGAGATACACAAAAAGTAGTTCTGTGAAACGCGGGAATGTTAATAACACGAGGAAATTGGATAGCTCTAACGTCGACGCGATGATCACCAGGCGCATTATTTGCTGCAGAGTTTTCCAAGCATTCAAACACACTTCATCTTTCCTGGAAGCTAATATAGATTTTTTGTCGGTATTTTAACTGTACGTTTTTTTATTATGAATGAAGTCCACGATGTAGAATCTGGCAATTCATGTGCGTGTATTTTGTAAGATTAAATATCTCACCTATCTATGTAACAAAATTTCAATTAACTTGAAGGACGAAGCACGAAGGAAGAACATTTTTAATTATGAACTCTGAAAGTAAAGGCAATGAATTTCAAACTTTTACGCCGCACACACGAATAGAGGCTTGTTTCGGGGTTAATGTTTGCCGTTCCTAGAAATTAAACCGTATGCCATTTTCGCCGTTAATGACGCCGGCTCTTATTCCTTTCATACCGGAACACGGCAATCCAGGTGCGCCATGCACAGACATTTAAGCCCCGCTTTTATTCCCAACCACAAAACCTGTATGACGCGTATCTACATGTGGATTTACTTCAAAACTGTCTCGGTTTTAAAGTATGTTATTGGTATTTATAAATGCATCTGTGAGATGGCATCTTTCTTCGCTGTTCTTATATCTTTTGTCTTCTTACGTCATTTTAGTTGTTTGAAATAGAACCTTTCAAGCACTCACTCTGTATCTGATTGTTTGTAATCACTGCAGCCAAAGGGTAAAATCAAATAGAATTGGAGTTTTATCTGATTTCGGATGCTTCTTGTCACTTTCTTGGTAGGTAATTCAAATAATTATTGGAATTTATTCAGAGAATTAGTGGTTCCTGTTTAATTTTCAACTCAATTATATTAAAAATAATTAAATACACCTTGAGTTAGTAAATGTGTTATATGCATTTCATTATTTAAGTTACAATACGTTTAATACTGTCACGCACGATCGTTAAATTGTCCGAAATAAATCTTTCAAGCATTTATCATGATTATGTTCAATAGCAATATGGCCGGTTGTCTCTTGGAATCCCTAACCGTCTGTGTCATAAAAGAGATCCCATTTCGGTTTTATAACCGATCCTTGCCCGCGTGTGGAGATTTGCTCGGGATAGACGGCGGGTGGGGTGCCGGCGAGACAGTTCATCGGACGGCCGAATGTAGGGAAGATGCTTTCGTTAGTTTACGTCAAGTCAAGGAAAGATGAATATAAATTGATATTTAAAAAAGTTTTTTTTTAAAACAAGCTTTTTAGTAACGTCGTTTTGTTTTTATTTTCTTCTCCAAAACTCATGTTTGATACATATATTATGAGGGTACTAAGAAACTATTTTCTTCGCTAACAACTATTTGTTTTGCCATAACGGAGCGTAGATACGACATACTGGATTTAACTGATGTCGTTAATCTGATCTTGCATTATTATCTAAACCAAACGTGTATGCAAGTTTCAGCTGAATCGGTTTGGATAAAGTCGTTTAGAATTCAGTTGCAAGATTTAACCCTCACGTACGAATACGAAGCAAGTTATCTCGACTTGAACTCTGAAATGAATATAAAACAGAGCGGAATGAAAACTGTCTGCCTATGAACTGAAACTACGATGAGAATGATAACAAAATCGATTTTCTCATATGATCCCAAATATATTCTATCATAAAAATGCCATTTGATTTCGTTTTTATTGTCAGTTGGTCGTGCGTGTGAAGAGGGTGCCGGCGAGACGGTTCATCGGACCCTCGGTTCTGAGGGAGTTTCAGCTTGTTTCACGTCTAGACGAATGAGAGCGACATTAATGTAATGGGCAATTACACCCGACCTCTAGAACTATGTCAATGTATGACTTTATTGGTGTGTACTGGTCAAGTGGGTTGTGTTTTGTTGGATATATTTATTAAGATGTCACCGAACTACAAGTATCATTGCTTAGATTGTTTTCTTAGCATCCTTATATGTTTCAATTTATGCCCGTGAGTTCGTCTGCTTGGTGACCTACATCTGATACAAGTGACTGCCAATTATTTTGCAGTTGATAATGTGGTTGTCCAAATTAGGCGCAAAAAAACTCTTCTTCAAAGCTGGCGATGCACTGTTGACTCTTCCGATGCTCCAAATGTCCGAAAGTGACAGTGGCTGCTTTAGAATTAGCTTTTCTTCGTTATGGATAAGAATAATTACAAAAAATATATAACCATGATTTCTTTTAGATATGTATAATCCGCGCCAGACTGCTAGTCCGGTCTGAAGCTGTTGCGAGTAGGCAGTATACAATTTGCTATGGCGACGCGATTCATTTCTATATTCGGAGTGGACTAGCAGCTTTGCGCGAACTATACCTATGTACAAATTCCCCGTTATCATAGAGATCAATATAAATACCAGTAGCAATGTTTACTTTATAAATTCACAGTAGAGTATCTGTATCAAATTTATTTGCCATAATTTAACAATCACTTTTCAACCAATTTGGAAGAAAATTACTATAGAATTGTTTTTTTTTTTGCTGAATTTAAAGCATGTGTCGCGCCAGCTTTTTCATTAATGAATAATTGGATAGAGGGAGTGACTTGATAACCGCTGATTTATATTCCGAGCACGATTTAAGGTTGACGGGGGAAATAATGTGTCCGTTACGTGAAATATTGCTCGCCTCATATAATCATGTGTGGACGGAAACGGAAGGTCTTTTTTGGCATTTTATTGGGTATGCTAAATATGGTCACTTATGACTTTGTTGTTATTTTCTTCCATCCGCGGTCTTTACGATGCTTGCACACATGAAGGTGTCAACTTAGGTTGTGTCTTAAATTTTGTATTTTACTTTTTTTGTGCAGTTTTTGTTACGTTAGTACAGAGCAGCTGCGGTTAAAATTTTAGATTTCTTCATATGCGAATAAAAATATTCTCTTATATTTATTAAAAGATATCGGTTAAAGGTCAAGTATGTCATGAGACTCGGCTTTTACCAATTTGAGGGGGTGTTTCCAGGTGCTTTATTTCAGCAATACTGAATACTGACACGGGAAATCCAGTTATGTTTCCCAATCAACAAAAATACCCCGAATAACAAACAAAAATTTGTAAATTACTATCAGCAGTTGTTCTACTTTTCCTCACACAAATTTTGATTGTGGTAACTACGTGCGAGTCAAAGTTATGAGTTCATGTCTCTGGCGCAACATGAGAACGATTAGTGATACGAGTATCTATAATTAATATATAATGATTAAGCATGATTTGATCGAGTTCTTAAATATTATGAGGTGACAATTTCAGTCCTCAAGAGTGGCAGCGCAATCGACGGGTTGAGCCTGTGAAATATTGTATAGAAAAAATAGATTTTGTCTGAAACTAGACATTGAATGTTAGTAGATAGAAATATGGTCTTATCCGATATGATTGTGTATAAGCTTGCAGTGAATACTGGTACCATCTGGTAAGTATCGGTTCGAAGCGTGACCGGCGTTGTGCGCTAGAGTTGCGTGTGTCGGTCGACCTACGTCGAAATGTCATGCGCGGATTTTTCTAATCTCCTATTTTATAACTATGATAGTATCATCTATGATTTTAATAAGTTTTGCGTCTAAATTTGAAACGGTATCCCAGATTTGCAGTTATCCCTGCAGGTTTCTAAATTGATTTTCTCTCTTTATTTAGCACGTCTTACAGCCCAAATGGCTTGACGGGCTTTGATGTATATAAATTAAGGTACTGTTGAATGTAGCTTATATTTTAACAAGTTTGTTCTTTTTTGTTATAATTATTTTACCTGTTAACACTACCGTTATTGTTTACATGTTCAACTTAACTATATTCTCATCAAAGCTGCAAGGATACATTCTTAAAGTATTGTTCGCTTATTTTCATTGCTATACCTAAGCAATGAGAATAGGCGGACAATACTTTAAACGAACCACTAGTAGACGTTGTCTTTGACCACTTAGTAGAAAACTGCTTATTTTTTGATTTTGTACGACAAAGGAAATCATCCTTCCACGGAGCGCTTTTGTTAGTAATGATAATGTCGTCATCCTTTATACCAGCTGTAACTTCTGTCAATGAAGACTGCTATCTAAAAAACAGCATTTCCAATAAACTCCGCTCGTTATAACATGTGGGCGAAACCATACAAAAGCCGCTATTTTGAATAAGAACCGTTGTCGAAAAAAAAGTTGTACATCCATCAACAATACATAAGAAAGGGACGCATAACAATGATCAGAAATGTTCCAAGAAGTAGCGTGCCAATGAAAGGGCATATTCCAGAGCATCCCGGCGGCGGCATTTATTAAAATCGAAACCGGGCGTAATGTATTCACGATTAGGGATGGCGATCTGAGATCGATTAATCGAACAATCGATCATTTGGGGCAAAAATCGATTATTTTAATCGATCTCACGAAATGGGTCAATTCAGTGAATCGGTCTCTCATCCTAGAAAAGTCGATCTTTGCGAAGTTGGTTGAATGTGTTATAGACATTTTTTGCTGACGGATACGTACCTTGATGACCTTTCTTTTCGCTATCTACGCCCTTTTTAGCTGAAAAGATCGAAGATCGAATTTTGGAGAATCGATTCTTTGGGCTTCGATTTCATTGTGAATCGACTTATTAAACTTCGATTTGAATCGATTCAAGAATCGCCATCCCTATTCACGACGCACAAGCCATTATATGTGGACCGTTATGCCCCTATCGTGTTAATCATACTTGCGTGGGTATAATCTTTTATCTTCATTCCATGTGTCTTGATGATTTTGTATGTTGTTTGTTTTTAGGGTTCCGTACCTAAAGTAAAAACGGAATCACGACGCACAAGCCATTATATGTGGACCGTTAAGCCCTTATCGTGTTAATGGTACATACGTGGGTATAATCTTCTATCTTCCTTCTATGTGTCTTAATAATTTTGTTTGTTGTTTGTTTTTAGGGTTCCATACCTAAAGGGTAAAAACGGAAGCTAATTACTAAGCCTGCGTTGTCTCTCCGTCTGTCACAGGGCTCTATCTCGTCAACTGCACTAGATAGACACTTGAAATTTTACACAAAATGTTTTACGGTGGCCGCTATAACAACAAATAATAAAAATAAATTGTTTGAAAATTAGTGGGGGTCACCATCCCAGAAACCGCTAATTTTCGTCATTTTTTGCTTTACCTATTAAATGGTTCATAGATAAAGCGAAAATGTCTATGATTGTTACGATAACAAATACTAAAAATAAAAAATAAATATGGTGTTACGGAACTCTCCGTGTGCGATTTCCACTTGCACTTGGCCAATATTTGTTTGACATTGTTTCCAATGGGCTAAACATTGCTATAAGCTTCTATGTACCAGTAGAATCCTCTGGGAGTAGGTACTAGCAGTAAAATCGAAACCAACAATAATGTATTCGTGACGCGGAGGCCATTATAACTGGCCCGTTAGGCCGATGCATTTGACCTCCTTGCGACTAACTCAATTTATCAACAGGCTCGCACACTCCGCGGTATCCATTGTCCAGAATATCACTGGGAGCTTCTGCGCAGAAAATAAATGATTTAATACGTACAGTCAGCTTCAATAGTAGACGAGCAAATTAAAAATCCAAAAATACTCATACACCCAAACGTTCATAAGTAGCTAAAAACCCCTAGCATCATAATTACTTGAACACTGTAAAGCGCCAAAATTAGATGAACACTAATGCGTCGAAAGTAGCTATACACCGTATGTGCAAAATGGCTAAAGTCACTAATATTATGTCAGTGTTCAGTTACTTTTGACACTGTAGTTTTAAAATAATGTTGAAGCTTTACGACGTTCATCTTATTATAGTGTTTGTTGTGTTTAGCTATTTATGAACTATTGGGTGTATAGGTATTTTTGAAACCTTAATAAGTACATCTACTTTTGTAGCTGACTGTACATAGTTATATACGCGTATCTTATTTGATAAGTAGCGTTTGGACCGCGTCATTCGCTGTTTATAGTCATCACACTATTTGTGTCATATTGTTGGGCGCTGATTCCTCGGAATAGTAAGGGTTAAGTTCATTGGCGATTACGCTGACTTTTTGAGAATATTCGTTCACTTCTTATACATGTGGATAAGGTTATTGGCGGTTACATTGAGTATTTGATAATATTCGTAGGTACACTTCTTGTACCTCATGATGTATTTCTCTGACATTACATTTGTTAATGGACGAACTTTGAATGAACATCTTCAGATGATGATGAGCATGATGATGTATAATGGAGCTAAAAATTAATAAACAAAAGAAGTAGTAAACTAGTATTATTCACGAACCACTATAAAGTATTCATTTAATTGCAAGGAGGTCAATATCTTGATGATATAGTTCATTTATTGTAATTGTTATATTTATATTGTACACATTAGTGGGCAGTGGGCACCGCCCACAATTCTAAGATATTGTACTCAATAAAAATACCGTTAACATGTTACTAATCTTCATTCTTTCATGCTTGTAAAATGTCACATATTACTTTTAAGAATCTTAGGTTGTATTCTATGCCGACCCTTATACACCACTTTAAAAGATCTCCTTTATGTACGAGACTTACCAGTTTAGAGAGGTCAATCTGGGAATAGAAGAGACTTATTACATTCGTTTATTTATTAAAAAAAACTTATTTTAATAATTAATAGCCTATATTACTCCTGGATAAATTACCTAATATATTTAAAAGTACTTATTCAAATCGAACAAGTAGTTTCGGAGCCTATTAATTGCAAACAAACAATTAAATCTGTCTTCTTTATATAAGTATAGATATAGATATATAGATACAAGTCAAAGACAACAATTCCACGCCGTTGACGAAAACACTCTGATTTATTTATGGGAACATTTACTTCGAAATTCGTCGCCGTTTTGTAAATAAGTAGACCTAATAAACGTTTTCGGCGTGAGCTGTCCCGGCGACTGTTGTTACCGAAACGTTAGATTCGTGAAAGGCAATTTGGCGCTTCGGGATCTCTCAAATTGGGTCGCCTCCAGAACATTACCGTTCCCGAACGACCGCCCGTTTGGGATTTCTTTTTTATACAACCGTACCCGCAAGATACGAGTCTCTGTAGGCACGATTCCGATGCCTTATTGTAACACAAGACCATTGTCCTTCGTATATCATACCATATCGATATAAAAGACAGATAACGAACTATGAATATACGAATATGAATATACAATCTATGAATATATACAAAACAAAGAAATCGATGAACGAAACCAAATTACCAAAGGTAAAATTAAAATCTTTCTCCATCTTACGTATATTCGTAACTTCTCTGTTGAACTTTCAACATTCACTAGGTAAGGAAGATGAAGTTGAAATTGAAGATGTGTCAAAATATAGTAGTGTGTTTGTCAATTGAGTTCAACTGACACTTAATTCGACATCTGTAATAAGATGCACTTCTAGTATTGATATAAGATTTCCATCTTCTGTCATTTTTCATTAAACCATTTTCTGTCGATATAAATATAAATGTGATATCGATGTGAAAACGGCTGCATAACCTTTTTGAAACAAAACTGAATACGACCATAACAACACTACATAGTATCCTCCCGATCCTTCGCCGTGTTCGAAGCCATCCTTTGTCCGACAGACAATGGCCGCGAGAACTGGGATACGCCGTCAAGGCAATGTGCAAACTTCACAAACATATGTCCGTAGTTACAAACAAACAATTGACCATTCATTACCGAACTGCGGATTTTGTGTATACTCTTTCATTTATGAATAGCCTCGTCAACTAATCGCAGTCCTTTGAAATGTGTGGGACTTGCGAATGGTTTTCGGAAGTATTGTTTTTGTACGTACAGAGTACAGGCCATTGATAGTAAGGTTGTTTGAATGGCCTTCACATACAGTTTATTACATTGCAGTTACCAAGATTGTACGGTTTTGTAAACTGTTATTTAGCTTTATTAATATGTACTATGGTAACAGCCATAAATCTCTTTAGTGCTCAATACTTCACTGTTGAAAGGTGCGTGTCCGAAGTTCGGCTCTTGGCATCCATCTAGTAGAAATGTATCCTACACAACATTTTTCTAATCACGATAACCACTACATGAGAAGTCTGTTATAACATTTTAGCACGCTTTTATTATTAGCTTGGGTTGTATCTATCTATGTATGTATGTAACGGAATCTTTGAGCACAATTTTCACCAACTTCCACAACTCTGATTAATTTGAAACTTTGCACACGTATCAAGGACCGATGATAATGCAATAATTTGATAACAGTTTCCCATTATCCTTATTAGATTAATTAATTCCCTAATTTATGAGTTTGTCACAGACTAAAAAATTAAAAATAAATAATAGTTTAAAAACCTAAAAAAAACGCTAATCGAACTAAAAACTAGAAAATAATTTTAATGACAAATAAAAGCGTGGGGTGCATTTTACCTCGGAACAAAGCATTTTACTGCGGTTCATAACTATTATCTCATACATAACTGCCAATAGATTGATTGTAACATTTAAAATGACAAGCACCCCACGCTTTTTACTCTGAATTAAAACTCTTTACTCTTTTAATAATTCTCTAACCCTTAATTTTAATCAAATATCCTTAATAACTGTTTTAAAAAAATTATCGATTACGACGAATAACACATATTTTTATAAATCTTTCCTCATATTAAAATAACTATTTATAGCTGAAGTTATCAATGTGCCCTGTTGAATTTCATTGGAATCTTCGTTATCGAAATTGGAATTTCCATTGCGTAGATTGTAAGTTGTTACCAGTTGCTTCTTTATATCTTAATAATAATTGAAGCTGAATTTAAAAACATTTCTTAAAATCCATATTAAGTTATCTTACTTACAGATAAAAAACTAAATGTGGTTTTTTATAATTTCATGGAAATTACAGAATAGATTTTAACGGTCGCATTTTAAATATTAAAATTTAATTGCCGTTATATTTAGATTATAATCAATGTTCAAAAGAGATTAGAATTACAATGTGGGTATCAAGTGTATTTCCAATATTAAAATTGATAAAGTAATTTTTTTTTGTGATTTCATTCATTGAAAATTTGGGTAACAAATACCTTGTGTGAGTTGATAAGGAATGGACGTAACCATATTTCGCTGTTGATAATTAATTAAGGGTATATAAATGTATATTGATTTACAAGCTAATTCACAGACAGATTAGACTATGCTATCTGTCAATCTTCTACCCCAACTCGCTTCACCATTCGGCATTACTTCCAGGAATAACACCTTCGAATCAGACCTACAAAGCGAATTCAATTATGGCCTCCTAGTAATAAATAAAGGAATAAATCACCCTCGTTTATTATGTATGGCGCTATTTTTCCAGTAATTGTTTCCTTTGAAGATTATAGGACATGCATTGTATTGTGTTTTGGTTTTTACGTATTGTGCCTCACGTAGGCACCATTCGTATTCCATTATGGTCACGTGTTCGAAATTGAATATCGTATTATGAGTTAAGGCATTCTGTAATATGAGCATGTTATGCATTTAATGTATGACGAATATGTAGTTGCATTTCTTTGTATGCAGCTCTATGGGACTTTTTCTATTTTATGTAATAGGAGTAGCATACGTGCTCCCAACCCGTTAAGCGTGTTCCCATTGGACTCTTATGCCGTAGTGCCGAAATTATGAGTATTTCGGGAAACCGGTTTAGATTGCGGGTGTCAGCTTGTGGAATTATCGATATAAATACAGAATTATTTACATATCGTAGACACAAAATATCGTGATACCAATAATATCGTAAATTTAAAAACAATAAAAACTATATTTTATCGTACCGACAATGGCTCAATATCGATATTTTAGGGTCCATTTTATCAGTTTTGGTATATGGGACATACATTTATGTTTTTCATGCAGGGAATCTTATCATAGGCTAAAACATTAACAACAGTCATTTGTTACTGTCAGAAAGAAAAAAAAAATGCGAATTGAATTTTAGGGGCGGTGGTGTGTGGCTGTTTTCGCATCCGTTATGGGTAATTGTGAACACACTTTAATCAATTTTGTTGACTCACTAAGGGCTCGGCCCGTTGTACATAATAAATGTACCCTCTGTTTCGTGCATTATAGATTATTCTACGCCTTTCTGTAATACCGTGTGGATCCCTTGTCCCTTTTCAGCAAATTAGTGGTTGAGTGCTAGCAATTATTTTGTAGCGCTCAAGCGTTGGGTACCTGGCTTAAGCCAAAGTAGACTGCAAATCGCCATTAATATATATTACTAGCTGACCCAGCAAACGTTGTATTGCCATATAAATAAAAAAAAATTAGGGTTGCACTACCCCTAACATTTAGGGGGATGAAAAATAGATGTTGGCCGATTCTCATAGATACCGGATAAGCACAAAAAATTTCATGAAAATCGGTCAAGCCGTTTCGGAGGAGTATGGCAACGAAAACTGTGACACGAGAATTTTATATATTAGATTTATACTATTTTTTGAACTTACTTTCTTCCCTATATCAAAGTCGTATTGTTTGTTGATATATGCGTATGACGCAGTTATAACCACGTGGGTCTGTAAGGGTTCCGGATTCGATTCAGTTAATAGGGAACTACATGGTTAATTAATTTAGGTATAAGTATATCTATTCTGGGTATCGGAATATGTGTATACGGGAAAATACGCAATAAATAACATATGATAACTACGCACATGTTATAAATCAAAGGTCATCCACGTCAAAGTTTTTCTGCGTGTTTTTAACATGCTGCTGGGTCATCAAAGGTCTTTAGTGATTCGGCTTCTTAAATTAGCCCTTCAGACAAACAGGCAGAAAATAAACTTTTGATTTGGGGTCTCCGCAGACTAGTCTCATTCAGCAGCCGCGATCGACAATAAAATTGAGGACTATGTTGGAACGACTCGGATAATATAGTATGTCTCCCTTATAACACCCTTCAAATCGTCAGCGGTGCCTCCGGAGTTGAACCATATCATAATCATAATCATAATCTTTATTTGCTAAATAAGGTACAATAGATGTTAACACAAAGTATTATTTCCTCTTATTTTACCTTTAAGGCGTGCAAATATACAGTCAAAAGGTTATACCACCTTTAAGATACATGTAACAATATTTATATATATATTTCTTATGTGCGTGTGTATGTCACTGAACTCCTAAACGACTGGACTGATTTTGATGAAATTTGTTGTGATTCGACAGACTTCGCTAACATCGCAGTTTCAAATATTCTATCTATTTTTCAAACCCGTAAGTGATAAGGGTTGTTCACCCTTAACATTTTTTTATTTATATGGCAACACAACGTTTGCCGGGTCCGCTAGGATTATATAAGTTCATAGAATATTACATTATTCTTTGGTTTAATGAATTTTATTTATTGGTTCACTGTTTTGTATCTGTCATATTATTATCATGGTATAGTGGCGAGTTGATTGTTAAATGAACTACACTCGTTATACTATGTGTGTTACGCGTATATACATAGTTTTGATCGTCCGCCTCGTTGGTTTATTGCTAATTATCACGCACAACGCATACGTTGCAGCTAATAGAGCAATGGGTCACGTTCTAAATACATCTTTCTACGCTGAGAGCTCATTGTTGTTGTTGAAAATTATTTTGTATTTGTGTGATGAAATTAAATGAAATTGTATGAAATATATTTATTATGTATAGGCCTACGGTGGCACTTACAAATTGTCAGTTACAATATTTTTTCTAAAACTACTACCGGATCGTAACTGTAGTAGTGTAGGTGAGGTATCTTGTCTGTGTGTGTACTGTGTATGAGCAACATTTAGGCTAAGTTAACTTAATAGATTTGAGACATTAATAAACTATTCATCAATCGGAACACTTGTCCATTTCAGTCGTAACCCCGACACTTCTGTATTAGTAGAGAATACCTACGTCTGCCTTTTACGTTTTTAAATACATTATTTAGTAACATTGAATGACAACGTTTCCTTATACAAGAGTAAGTTATAGTATCAAGAATATTATGACATTCAAATATTCCTTAACTTAAAAAAAACATTGTGAAGTATTTCACAAAAAAATAAAAAGTGTTATCGCGTTTGTTATTTCAGTGTGCTAGCAATTAAAAATATGATTGTGAACTTTGAAGTAGAATATTTTGTGAAAACTCTTTGATTATTTTCAGTGATATTTTATAAATATACTGTTCGTTCTTAAAATTGTGGTATTTTTTTGTGAACTCCCGGCATTATTAAATTGATTATTGTAAAACTACAAGCAAAGCCTTCATCAAATATTCCAGGCACAGTCTGATAGACTCGACCAATATTTTTCGAGATTTTCTTTTATAAAAGTTTTGCGGATGTAATTTTTATATACTGTAGTATGATTACACATTTATATCAGAACCATTTTTTGCCCGCGGCTTCGCCCGCGTTTAAAAGAAAATGATATGAAATACTAACATACATAAAACTGAAAATTCGTACCTTCATTGGAATGACAGTGGCGCCATCTGGCGAAAATTGGTCGTACCAACTCTGAAACCTTCGTGGGCTCATGGACAACTACTTTGCTAAAGATCATCATTTAATCAAATACATAGTTTCCGATTCAATCCTTCCTAATATCGATTAAAATAATCGACTTTTTGGTCCAAAAGATCAATTCTCCGATTGATCGATCTTACATCGCCATCCCTAGTTCCCGTGACATTTCCGGGATAAAACTAACCTATGTCCTTTCTCGGGTCTCAGACTATTTTTGTGCAAAGTTTCATTAAAATCGGTTCAGTGGTTTAGGCGTGAAGAAGAGACAAACATACAGACAGACAGACAGAGTTACTTTCGGATTTATAATATTAGTAAGGATTAAGAACCCTTACGGCCCCAAGTCAAAGTGGTCGCGTTTTCTTTTTCGTAAATATAGCTAAGACTAAAACTAATTAGACCAAACTAATTATAGAAGTAGGTAGAGCAGTTTCCAGTCAGTTACGTCCTCATTGTAGTATTATGCACGTTCGGCCTCGTATCGCCCGTCGTGCCCACTTGTCTGGTGTCGGAGTTTACGAAACGATTGTGTGGATGCACAAAGGATGTCCTATTTCGTGGTCGAGCCGCGTGGGACGTTCTGCCTGACGGTGATGGTGCAGTGCCGGTGATGCGATTTACACATCATGCGTATTATCGTGTTCTCATGTTTGATGTGTTTGCAGTTTAACCCTTTGTTAAAGGAGCTGTGGTGTAAACGCGTCGCTGTGGCACAGTTCATCGTCAACCTACCGCTGGAATGAGTCTCCTATCAGAAAGGATAGGATGTAGGCCATAGTCAATCGCGCTAGTCAAGTGCGAATTGGTAGACTTCGCACACACCTTTGAGATGTTTTTAAAATCTCCGGTGTGTGTTTCCTCACGATGTTTTCTACTTCACCGTTCACCGCAAATAATTTTGAAAATCGGAGGTGCTAGGGATTCGAAATTCGGACCTCCTGATTGAGGGGTCAATTTTCATTCGGAGAGAAGATCCGCTCCCAGCAGTAGGACAATAACGGGGTTTACGACGAGAAAGTTACATAGAATGATAGTTAGAAATTAAATGTTGAATATTAATCTTAATGAACAACGTTACTTTATCGAGATACTGTTATCAGTTACCTAATGTCGTCGTGGACATTAAAGCGCACATTATATAGTTCCGTGGAGAAATGTGATTAAATCGACACATACACACACGAGATATTACGTTTGAAAATACCGAACGAATATATTAAAAATATTATTTCTGAATATCGGATAGTCTCAGTTACGGATATTAGATATTTAAGGAATAGCTTTACAATTCAATGATTTCCAATTAGAAAATTAAAGAAATTGCAAATAATGATTATGAACTAACGTGCTGGTTAGTCCGAGCGAAAACCTGTCATAATGTATCGCATCTGGACCTCCGCCTCTAGCCGAAATTATTCGAGTATGTATATATATTTTTTCATTACAAATACCCAATAGGTTCGGTTACGGTTATAAAGCTCCATAACATCCCCAGTTGGAAGGCAACCTTTTCAATATTCCCGGTTTCGCGCGTATTCGATACGTCCTCTCCTCGAGTAGGAAATGCGGTGACACTCCGGACGCGGCCGCAATTTCCCGCCTTCGCGCCACCGTCATATACCCCGGACAGTTGGCTTTGAGTGACAGAAACGAGGATACTTTCCGTTCGACTTGAAGGTAACATTCTTAATATGTCTTGTTATCGACGTTTTTGTCGTTGATTTGGTCAATAATACACACAGATGTGTATAAATACGATGTGATACGTGCCTTTGTGCCTGTGCATATTAGAAATTAATTATCACTTGCTAAACCGTGAAGGAAAACATCGTGAGGAAACCTACATACATAAAGGTTTGTGAAGTCTACCAATACGCACTTGGTCAGCGCGGTGGACTATGGCCTAATGCTTCTCATTATGAGAAGAGACCCGTGCCCAGCAGTGGGACGGTAATGGGTTGATGATGATGATGATGACGTGCCTTTGGAGAGGCCTACGTCCAGCAGTAAACTAACGTGGGCTGAAGACATATAAATACGATGTCTTATAGATACACTAGTTAATTTAGTCCTCAAGGGCAGCAGTAGTGTTACTGTTTCCACACCCTTCAAACTAAAACATAGCAGCGCTGAGCATTGCTTTTATCAGGCAGAAATAGGTGGTACCCGAGTCGAACCATAGAGGGTTCTAACCACCTTCTGTCTTTATTGTTATCAAAATGATTCATTCATCTTTAATTAAATCAACGAGTACATATTTCACTGTCAGCTAGACAGCAATGCCCTTAACTATAAACCTTACATGAAATCTAGGTTTTCCTACGCGACTATGCTTTCGTACGCGTGGAATTTTCAATTAATCCCACAACATAAGTTAATCGCCTGATGCAACGGTGATGTCAGCAAAAAGTTTACACGTACATCATAAACATACAGTATATTCATTACTAGCTGACCCGGCAAACTTTGTACCGCCTCAAAATCTATATATCAAATATATTTCATATAAAATATAGCCTTTGTTACTCGTGGATAATGTAGCTTTCGAATGGTGAAAGAATTTTTAAAATCGGTCCAGTAGATTTTGAGCCTATTCATTACAATCAAACAAACAAACAAAGTTTCCCTCTTTATAATATTAGTATAGATATACATTTATTTATTTGCAACTAGTTTCTACGCGCGGGAACGGTACTATTTTAGGTCTATTTACCCTTTATCTTTGCTCATGTTTTTTCTGTATTCTTAACAACGTGTCTACAACTTCAAGACAATCGATTATGTAGTGAAGGCGTGAAAGTGTAACAAACAAACTCACATTCCCATTTTTAATATTAGTCAGGGTTAGGATCACGGAACAAAAAAACTGCTAGGATAGTAGTTAGGATAATGTGCTAACGATTTAGCTAGAATGTGGGATAAATAAAATAATTAATCGGAGGCTCGAATACAATCCCATCCATCCAGATCAGAAATTTTATATCCATAATATCCTTACTTTCAACCTTTGATATTCGAATTCGATATGATGGAAGATTCGTGGAAATGTAAATTTGTATTAACGGAACGAAGATCAATTCAATTATTACGCA
This sequence comes from Epargyreus clarus, assembly GCF_041222505.1. Taxonomy (NCBI): domain Eukaryota; kingdom Metazoa; phylum Arthropoda; class Insecta; order Lepidoptera; family Hesperiidae; genus Epargyreus; species Epargyreus clarus. The sequence goes on from NW_027332214.1 coordinate 8,288,851, forward strand.
TTCGGTCGGATTTCATTGATTTATGGTATCGGTGCGGAGATTAAAGTATAATTGAATTGAAATGTAATTATGTACATGCACCGTGGTTTCATTAATCGATGATAGGTGTTTAAAGTTTTAACTAGGGCGCGAATGTGTTTTTTTTTTAATTCATATTTATATATATCTTTTTTTTTACATGGGCATTGTTTACACAGACCTGATGTGGGCATATATTTGGGTAACAGCTGAAGCAAATTCGTCGGAATTCTTGTATGTAAGATACGTATGTACAAGAGAACATTATAAAATATTATCTAAATTTTTGTAGTAAAGAGAAGGACTTAAGGGTAGCAACGCATTTGTGGCTAACCTCAGGTACGGCTCCATTTTTTTGGGTTGAATATAAAGGTACGGTTAGTCCCCGTGGAACACTCAAGGGTAGCAGAATTAGCAACGCGTCTGTCTCTGACTTCAGGCTGAAATTTATGTTCTCTTTAGGGTTGATTGTAAATGTCCACAACAGGCATCGACCACTAACCATCAGACGCTGTGCCATTTACTACAAAATTTTTCAAAAATCGAGAACAAGAACCGAGGTGACGTGAAAGTTTCGCTATGTGTCGCTGCGAATGATTAATCGACTTAAGTAAGCTTAATTGTTCCAAAGCTGGCTTGTAATTGACGACTGCTACACGAGACTTGTTTCGTACTTGTCACGTACTGCTCACTACTCTCTCTGGGTTGTATGCTAAGTACGAGCGATAATTGAGTAACGAATTAATTGTAAAGCTTTTGAGTTTTATATCGCACTAGCTGACCCGGCAAACTTTGTACCGCCTCAAAATCTATTTATCAAATATATTACATATAAAATATAGCCTATGTTACTCGTGGATAATGTAGCTTTCGAATGGTGAAAGAATTAAAATCGGTCCAGTAGTTTTTGAGCCTATTCATTAAAACCAAACAAACAAACAAAGTTTTCCTCTTTATAATATTATTATATATTGCACAATAACTATAGTATGTTTAAGGTCAACCTAATTTCGTCCCGCAGATGGACACAGTTCTTTTAGAATGAAAGGGATTTAATCCTTGTCCACCGCGCTTCCCAAGAGCGAATCGATAGACTTTACATACCTTTGATAACTTTTTTAGGGTTTCGTACCGAAAGGGTAAAAACGGAACCCTATTACTAAGCTACCGCTATCTGTCCGTCTGTCACAGGGCTCTATCTCTTAAACCGCAATATATAGACACTTGTTTTTTTTAAACAACTCGTATACGATTGGTTGCCATATTTTTAACAGGCAAATAATTCGTTCTCATTATTTTTGACATAATTAATTGTATGTAGTTAAACTTGATACACTTCGTGTGGGTAGTAATTAATATATACGTAATTTGGTTAATAGCTAAGTGATTATTTAATTGACATGAAATATTACTATTAATGGTGATAGAAATATTTGTAGTTCAACAGCACCCATATCAACGCCACTCTCGCTATATAATAGCAGTGTAAGGTTGCTCTTCTATCAGAGATGTGTAAGGAGGCTGTGATTTGTTGTTAAAGTGGCTATTGTAATACACTAAAAATATAGTGTCTATGGATGACATAGATTAGTAAAGATTTCTCACTCCTAACAAGAAAATGTACCCAGTTTTGAGAATTGAAATAGTTGCGTAAAAAAGGTTTTGCCACGTCTCCGTGCTAAAATGTCCCTAAAATATTTGAAATAATAATTCATTTTCTATGTAAATTACGCATTATTAGTTATTTATTCGTAAATTTTCTCTAAAAATGTTTTTATTTGTCACAAATTAAAAAAAAGAACTTACTAATAAGCCGTTTGTGGCTTCATTCAATTTCAAGGCGGCGAAGTATCTTTACTAATCTATGATGGATGATTTAATAGGTAAAGTCCTGTGACAGTCAGCAGAGCAGAGGGTAAAAAGAGGGACAAACAGCAAATTCTTAGTATAGCAGTATAAGGATCCCGTGTCCCTTTGAGCTATACTCAAACCCCTAAAAATTAGACAAAGTCTTTTGGTTTAACATTTCGCACGGGAACGTTAATATGAGTTTTTACGAGTAATTAAAATACGAGATTACAAATTCGTTATGCGGTAAAACTGTGCTGAAGCCGAGACTCCACGGACTTTGTTAATTGTAAATTGGGCACCATGTCGTCACATCCGAGTGTGGGGATTTGGCAAACATTAGTCTCGTCTCACAGCCTCCAACTGATCGCCCACGACACGCCCACGGGCTACGAGGAGATGATACCTTCGGGCCTTCGACCGTTGCCAAGGATCAATTGTTTGCGCCTTGTGCCGCTCGTGGCGGTAAATATTGGATACGTTGAGTTGGGAAGATATTGGGTTTTGTTGGTAGGAAAATTTTGTTTAATAAAAATATTCCTTAGTGTCGTTAAATTAATTGTGTTTATTTCAAATTTTAATGTATCATTAAATTGCTTATTTAAATAAATAAAATGTCAAGAAACACCCCTGCCTCACACAGTCCACAATAATGCGTCTTTGATGAAGTCAATTTATGGACAGTCACCACTTCATCGTTATACTAAATCGGCTGACTTACATACTCATGAGGCGACAACCATAATCCACGGGAGTGGCAAAGTGACTTGTTCTAATTGACTAAAGTTAAATACAGAAGTCCACGGGTAGTAGTAATCACTTATTATTAGGTGGACTGCAAGCGCATGCTACTTCAATATTATAATAATAAATTCGTTTTTAAAGTTACAACTCATACGAGTTTCCCTGGTCCGTTGTTACAAAGACAAACACAAACATACAAACAATGTTCTCGCGTTGAGTGATGCTTTAACAAAACAAGCTGAACTCCTTTAAACATTCATAAAGTTGACAGAACGAGCTACTTGTAGGAATAAAGTGACCTAGCGGTTCCTGTCATCTCCAATAAATGTTTAACCGTTTCTTATGTGACTACACATACACGTAATTAGCGCAAAAACATTAACGCGTCGTGTTCTATATACCGATAGAATGAAGTTACTAGGCATTTACTTAATTCTAGCTATAGGCTGAAAGAAAAATGTCCCTGTAGTTCCGGGACCAGAATAGGGCTACGGTATCCCCTGCCTGTCGTAAGAGGCGACTAAAAGGGGCTTCCGGGGTTGCGGGCGGCAAGAGTGGGAGCTCGAACTGCCCGGCTAGTGACCCCGGGAAGGACGGCGGTATGTGTGGTCGCATACCGTCGTGCCCACCAGACGGTGTGGCGAGCGTCAAGCTCACCTGAGCAGAGCCCGATGGGGCAACGCGCTAAGAGGACTCCGGTTGCGTTCCTTTGGAGATCCCGGAGTTCTCTACGCAGCGCCGAGGACGGCCACCGGGGGGGTTTTAGTGCGGTAAGAATCCCACATAACCCCGTGCCGCTCCCACGGCATAGGGTACCTTTTGAAGGTTTCCCCCTCGTAACCAAAAAAAAAAAAAAAAAGGCTGAAAGAAAAAAATAAATGAATAAAAGAAATGATTTTTTCTTTTTGGAACTTTTTTGTTATAATATTGAATTAGCAAATTAGTTCAAGCTATTAAACCATCGCTGCCTTTTATCTGACCGCGGAGGGTAATGTTTCTCGAGCGCATGTCTTATTCTTTAGCACGAACTACATCCAAAACGGTTTGACGGCTTTTAAAATATGAGGTGTCGTTGGATTCGTCTAAATCGTGGAAGTTACATAGTTATTATATATTTTGAACACTCGGGTTTTTATCTTATTTCACCATTTTAACTCAGTGAAGTACTTGACTTTCATACAATTTATAGTTTGTTTATCAAGAACAAAATGCGAGGCCGGTGTAAACAGCGCCAGGTCCCCACTAACGAGGTCAACAAATTAAATCAATACCGAGCAGTCGGCGTCTTTATGAACAGTTTCAGTTGGATCGATATGTACCTGAAAACCTCGTCCCTACGTATCACATATTCGTCCTATTGGAATATTTGGTTTGGTGCCATCGGAAATTCAATATTGGATATATAAATCCCCATGCAGATGAAAGAGTTTTACTATAGATCATAGATAATTTGAAGGTGGTAGAACCCTTTGTGGTTCGGCTCCGGCGGCATCACCGCCACACCTGTTGCTGGCTTACAACAATAGTGCTGATATGCTCTGGTTTGACGGGTGTGGTAAGGGATACATAATTTTCCGAGGCGTTCCAGCTTAGTCCTCAGGAGTTGTGGCGCATCTGTGGCCGACCTCAAGCAGGAATATCTAATTCTATCTGAGGTTGATTACAAAAGTTCATGGGCGGTAGTAGCCACTTACCATCAGGTGGACTGCATGCTCATCTACTAGTCATATATTGTAAAAAATCCAGTAAGCTATACAAACACTTGATGGTAAAGTAGGTAAGTAGTACCGGTGAGGTTATCGCCGCATCTACTTCTAGCATGAAGCAGTTCCTGTGCTTTGGTGGCATTATGTGAATGCCGAATACCTAGTCCTTAGGACCACCTCAGGTCTCAGGAGCGACAACAGTGATCAACTTCAGGTATTCATTTCTAATCTTGTCAAAGTATACAACTGTTTATTCAGTTTTCTTAAGAATAAAATGGTTTTCTTGCTCCGTAACAATTACCACAATTCTTTTGTTGATATATCTCATTATGGTTATGGTGCGAGAATAGAAAGGCAAGATAAGCGGAAAACTGACCGCACTTAAACCGAGCAAAAACTGGTACCGTTACCGTTGGTACTTTACCGAATTCAGCGGTTCTGGGTTGGAAACAATGTTGTTTACTTAGTACCTGATATTTTGTGGTTCAAAGAATTGAAATAATGAAATTGGTCGTTGTCGGTAACCACTTGATGGATTATCGTTACCCTATTTTTTTGATGTTAAAGGATTTTTTTTAATAAAGTCTTCAGATATAGGACTTTCGGCTTCTCGGCCTTTTTTCACATTTCTCAGTCAGATTTTGACTTCTTGGTAACTAAATGTTTTTTTTTTAACTTTTGTAACGTTTTCTAAATCTGATGGGTTAATGAGCTTCAATGAACGCAAAGTTTTGTTGAATCAAAACTGATACTTTTAATCAGAGAAAAAACGGATATTAGAACTTAAGTTTAACAGTCCCTCACACACACAGTATGTGTAGAATTTACACATATTATGGTCATAATTCTATATTATTAGCTTATCGCTTCTCTTTAGGGTACTTTGATGGTACCCTTAAGAGAACTGTGTACCCTTAAGGGTACTGTGATGTATTTTTATCAAGTTGGAAAAATCTGCGTGATACCGAATCCATTAAGTGCTAAATATATTATAAACGAAAATGAAATAGATTGACGATGATGAAGGCTCTCGTAGCAGTCGTAGGCATAATGACGCAGCGGAATGATCTATAAAGTAATTTATTTTTAATGTTGCTAGAAAGTTTACTTACGATAATGTTTTGAGAAATTTTAAGGAAAATTGAGAGTCATTGATTAATCTCACATTTGATTTAAAATTGTGATGAGAGGAAATTTCTAGCTTTTGCATCGATATCGTTCCTAGTTGCTTCGTATGAAGAATAAAGATTTAACAATAAACTATATGAAATGAATAATTAATGCCAAATTAAATAGTTGAACAAATACTGCAAATAAGAAAGTTGTAAAAAACTGGTTAGAATTCTACAGCAATTGAGCTAAGATGTAAAGTTACATTAAAAATTGTAATTAAGCCGGTAAGTTAGTCCAAAAGTCATTGAAAACTAAAACTGTGATACACGTAAATCCTAGGATAGTCGGCAAGGAAGTTCGCCGAGTGGTGAGCGGTCGGATTTCAATGTCGGTCGCGGTCTGGCGGCTCCCGGCCGGATAGCCTTACCGCGTTGCACTGTACCGCTTTGTGCACTCGACCAAAATTCCACTCGCCACTCCACCTGGTGTGTTGGCTAATTGATTTCTTTTTTTGTGCCATTCGCATCTTTACAATTTTGAAATTTGAAGCTTTTTGTTCGTATTTCAATTGAAATGCTAGTATTCCTATTTGCGACTAATTTATCGTCGATTCACAATATTGCTTCTGGCCGGATAGCCTTACCGCGTTGCACTGTACCGCTTTGTGCACTCGACCAAAATTCCACTCGCCACTCCACCTGGTGTATTGGCTAATTGGTTTCCTTTTTTGTGCCATTCGCATCTTTACGATTTGGAAATTTGAAGCTTTTTGTTCGTATTTCAATTGAAATGCTAGTATTCCTATTTGCGACTAATTTATCGTCGATTTACAATATTGCTCTCGGCCGGATAGCCTTACCGCGTTGCACTGTACCGCTTTGTGCACTCGACCAAAATTCCACTCGCCACTCCACCTGGTGTGTTGGCTAATTGGTTTCCTTTTTTTGTGCCATTCGCATCTTTACGATTTGGAAATTTGAAGCCTTTTGTTCGTCTTTCGATTGACATTCCAATATTCCTATTTGCGACTGTTTTGTCGTCGATTCACAATATTGCATTGAAGTGGGTAAGGGCTGGGTAATTGGTATATCTACTGATGAAAAGTTGTTCTTACTTTTCTTTGAGTTGACTGGAATAAATACCTTGAACAGACCCTTGAATGTCGGTAGGCTGCCTACTTTAAAATATGCCTAGAATGTGTCTGAAGTAACTTCGTTATGCTCAATGTTCAACTCAATATTCTAACGTAGTCCATAGAAGAAAGAATTCGTAATTCTAAAAGTCTTAGGCGTGTAGGTTTATTAGTATGTTTCCGTTCAACAATATAACAAGTGATAATTAATTTCTAATACGCACATGTGTCGAATATTTCGGTGTTTATTTATTTGTTTATAGATAACCCAAACATAACATAAAATCCAAATGAATTCAATTATAATTGATATTACGAATATTTTGTGTGTGTACGCTTTTAAAGTATATTTTTACCCAACGAAATTATAACTGAAGACTAATAAAGTTTTCACTGCCAACATTGTTCATGTTTAATCGCAAGTATAATTAGAAATGTTCAGATAACAGTCGCGGTTCTGTAATAGAGTTCTCCGCGTCGTCTTACTGCGGTCATAGTTTTGTGTTACAGCGTTACTGTGTGTCACACCTCTAACGTTACACTCGTGTGTTCAACTGTTATATCATCTGCACGTGAAGGTCATTGACTGAGGTCGCTGATGACAATGTTAGGTGTCTCGTATGTATGATGTTAAAGGTTATTTCTTTATTTTGGTAAAAGTAGCAGACGGCGACTAAAGGCGTTAAACCTTAGTGACTTCTAATTTTGATTCTGAATTTATAATCAATCTATCCAATTTTAAGCTACCATATTTTTAGATTTTATACCATTGGTATATCGACATTTCAATATTTCTAGGAGGCAGAATTTAAAATTATGATCTTTTGCAGGGAAAGGTAAGTTTGTGTGGAGACCTTTCAATGATTTTGGAGATTACTTAATTACATAAAAGTTATCAATATAGCATAAAAGGCCATCAGTTTATTGTTACGTGGTGTTCAAAATTCCATATATTACGGAGTTACGGTAGTGTAAAGGGCGAGGCGTTAATGAATACGACTCCGGCTGTGCGTTCCGCATGGAGATCCTTTGTTGTCGGGAAACTTTTCTCAGACTACACAAACAATACTACGAATTTTATTACAATGGGATATGACGAAGTTGAAGGATAAGTTCTATTAAATAGCTATTAGTTTGTTGTGAACTAAAACAAGAATAATAATAATGGTAATGCCCTTCAATACGGCCTGTGTTAAGATGTGGTGTGAGTAAGAATATTTTGGTTAAGTGTTTTGTGTAATTGTGATAATAGATTTAATCTTAATTGGGCATAGTTAAACGAAAAGGATGACTATGAAGACTTGATATAGATTGGATCCTTTTCGTTTAACTATGTCCAATTCAAGTTGCTGTAGATTCTTCAATGTCCGTTTCGTACCTGAATGTGACGATGTGACTGAATGTGAAGTGGGAGAATTATTCTAGGATCCGTATTTGATCAATTAGTGTCATCCTAGCACATGTTTGGCGACTACAGGCCTTTTAAATTTTCCCCTTATCTAGATCACAAAATAAAAACGAATTTTATTTTGTGTCTAGATGTTTACAAAAAGCACAACGACTCCGGCGACACCTGTGCCACAACTATTTCTGCCTAATAACAGCACTGCTGTATTCTGCTTGAAGGCATAACCTATCTGTAAATTTTAGGACACTTACAGTTAAATGTACAGAACTTGGAGAATACAAGTAATAGGTACACTAATTAGGTAGTTTCCAATACTTAAAGGCGTATAACAATATGTACAGAATAAAATTGATTATGATGGCTTATAAAGATTAGTTGATTGGACAAGATTGTCTTACGTTTAACCGTTGGTGTGGTCAAACATGTATTTATTTATCTACAGGTATGCCGGATCGGTAATCCCGATGAAGTCACGTCATGTTAACGTGCGTTATACGGATTTGCGATTCAAAATTCATATGACACTAGTTGTGATTGAGATTTATTCATCTTTTGATACGTGTCCTTGCCGTTTCTTCGTGTGTTTTCGAGATATTTGGTATTTTAATAACGCGAAGTAGGATTTGGTTTTCTCTCGGAGGTTTAGTTTCGGCTTGTGTGGGCAAATTTTACGAAAAAAGTTCCTTACATTACAGTATTTCTGCCATCTAGACACTGTCAAATATCTTGCTTTGGAAAGAAAATTAACCTTTATCAAAGTTTTTTTTTATCAAAGAAAGATATTTGACAGTTTAATTTAATAAGTTAATTCTAATATTTGATCCATACCTCAGTAGGTATGATACCTTAGTAGGTATGGATCAAATCTTAGAACTAGCTTTCAGGTTCAGGTTGAACCAGTTTTATATGGTTTTGGGCACAGATGTCCATGGTCCATGCGCGGCCATGGACATCGGGTGGACTGTTTGCTCCTTTGTTATTTCAATATTACTTAAAAAGTATAGAAAAATATGACTTTTTTATATTTTTACTTTAATTAAACAAAATGTATACTAACGATAGTTCGTTTAATAAAGAGGAGAAACTGCACAGCAATATTCCTAACAGTACATAGTTACGTTGCGTTAAGAAAAGTTTTACGAGTCATCATTAAAAGTAATAACGAGTCTATTTCAGGTTCATTAGAGCGATCTGCTTGTTAGTTTACGCCAGAAAATATATAATGTTTCTTGTGTTACAAGATACGAATATTAGTACGTTGGAAGCGTGTTTAACCAGTAATTATTATGAAAACAAAAAAAAATGACTGTTTTAAAAATATTTAATTGAACAGTAAACTGATGTAGCCTGTTTTTTGTGATGTAACCTTCAAAAGGTACCCGACGCCATGGGAGTGACGCCGGGTTATGTGGGATTTTTACCGCACTCAACCCCCCCGGTGGCCGTCCTCCGTTAGTTGGAGAACTCCGGGATCTCCAACGGAACACAACTGTAGTCCTCCTAACGCGATGTCCTTCTATCGGGCTCTGCCCTGGGGGGGAGCAATTTACGCTCCTCTTACATCCCGTGGTGATTACATGATGATATGCGACCACACAAACCGCTGTCCTTCCCGGGTTCGCTTGCTGGACGGTTTGAGCTCCCACTCTTGCCGCCGGCAACCCCGGAAGCCCCTTTTAGCCGCCTCTTCGACAGGCAGGGGATACCGTAGCCCTATTCTGGTCCCGGTACTACAGGGATAAAAGTGATGTAGCCTATATCACTTACAATTTAAAATAATGTACGAGTAACTAAACCATACGTTAAAACCCGTTAAGCCGTTTTAAGCTGTAGGGCGTGCCTGAGAATGAGACACGTTATGTACTCATACATACATGCACTGGGAAAATATTACCCTCTTAGTCGGGTAAAAATATAACAAGTGTTCAATTACATGTTTCAATCAGCCTTTTAAATCTATTGGATTAGGTTTATCTTTTAATTCAGGAAATCCTTATCTTTTTATCATTATATTCTTAAGACAAACATTAAGTGCCAGGCACAGGCCGCGACTATCAATAATGTTGTTTAGAAAAATATTATTATGTCTGGTACGATAATATTTTTCTGTACGTACAATATTTTGACAGGCACGATCCGTGTCGGCGGCTGTGTTACGGTAGATATAAATACATCAATACATCTTGTTTATGAGAAAACTTTTTGTCTGCCACGGCATACTGAATTAGGTAGAAGCTTCTGTGGTTCGACTTCGGCGGCACCACCACCACACCTATTTCTACCTGATAACAACAGTAATAAGCGCTGCTGTGTTCTGGTTCGAAGGGTGTGGTAAGTGAGACATACTTTTCCGAAGCGGCGCATCTGTGGCCGGCCACAGGCAGGAATGTCTAATCCTATCTGGGGGTGATTACAGATGTCCATGAGCGGCAGTAGCCACTTACCATCAGGTGGACTGTATGCTCGTCTGCTACTCCTATATTATAAACAAAAACGACTGACACTCTCTATGGCTGTTCATGTAAATGAAACCTAGTTGTTAAATCTTGAGTAGTCAGGTCATTTTGAGTGTTCGGATTAGCGTGCACCAGTCCGCATTGCTGTTGTTTAGTAGGTGGTGGTCATGTGGTGGTGGTCATGTGGTGGTGACGTGCGGTGCGGCGCTTGCGTCACGGTACGTGTTACCAGCCTTTCGTTCTGACCTAGCAATTATTATGTGTCGCAAATTACACAGTTTTACGCTACTAAAAATCGAAATTCGACAATGTTTAGTATGCAGAAATGGTCAAACGTTATCTTTGGTAGGCAAATCTATAATAGAAACGGACGTGGATAGATTAGTCGTATATTCTACTATAACTTGAACGTTATGTTCGATGGGAGTCCTGATATAATATAATCTAATTGATCATGAAATAATATTTCTAATCCGCTACGAGGACTTGCATCCATACTTCGCACAATTAAAATATACTTACTCTATTTTTTGTTGGCATAAACGTTTACGGATGAAATAAACCTCCTTAAAATTTGTCTGGAATGAATTGTTTGTTAGAAGTTATTTTTATAGTCCACCGTTGGGCAATAGGTTTTAGTCTCAGCAAAGTATTCCGACGTGTATTTATGGAATAGTCTTTGTTGCTCCAGAAGTGTCGATTTTTGTTTGCTGAAATTATTGGAAATATGTTTTAATTTTAGTTGGCAACACTACCGAGCCGCGTTACCGCAATACCGCCGGCATACATTACTACGAGTCCTGCATTGTGCACTTGTGAAATTATACCGATCGATTCCCCTGACCTTTGCACAACTGATAACATCTAACCATGACTCGGTGTTGCACGTAAGACCAGCGATTTTAACGCGGTAAAAGATTGTTGATAGATAAATGTGTTGCTAGATACAAATGCGTTTTGCCCTTGATTTTCTAGTTCTTACCCACGGAGCGAAATTTTGGTATTATTCTTCTGAAACACAATATGTCTGTCTGCAAGTAATGTTCAATACGCATTCTTTGTTTTCTATTGTTTGAAATCTGGTTTAACCGGGATGTTTCTTGAGTTTTTTATCGCGCCCTGATAATGTTCTCAAACGAGTCGGTACGGTCAAGTTCTTAAACAGTATTGTTCATTGACCGTTTTTTTAACTGCAGAAGGTATATTGATTTTCAAATACTGTTCTTTTGTTGTAAATACGTTCATTTATAATAAAAGTAATGTCATATCTAATTATAAGGCATGTTATCAATACCAAAATTAATATTTGAAATCATTGTATTTGAATGAATATTATTACCCAAAATGTTCCATAAGTAAAGCGGAATTTAATTAAACGTTCACTACATGAGAATGACACATGCACACACATTTATGTGCTCTGATGCGAAGCACAATGGACCGCAATAATTAAGTGCTTTGCTTCGACACTGTACCGTTTTCAATATTGAAACACTTTATCAAAATAGTGTTTCATTTCACGTGCATTTTGCAATGCATTTATGAAAATTTAAAGTTAAATTATGAGTACAAATAAATGTTTCGAATAAGAAAGGTTAAGTTTTGCTATAAATTTTATGTATATTTATCAAGAAATTAATTAGTTTTTAATATAATTGTTATTAAGCTGTATTCTGTCCAAAAAGATCTATAAACAACTGCAATTAACATTATTCGGTCGATGTCATAGAGATACTCCTTAGGACTAAGTTGGAACGACTTAAATATGTTCTCGATCTTACTCAAGCCTGTAGGACACGGGTGGGTCGTCTTTCTGTAATTACTACGATGCTGTGGCCGCAGACGAAGTAGAAAGGGTTATTCGTTAATTTTGTCTCAGAATTTGGAAGACTAGTTTTTCTTGTGTTTAGCGATAAGGGAATTTTCCTTTATACGGTGACCACCACAGACCTGTATTTGTGTGACCACAGAGTCCACAGACAGAGCGTATTTAATCAAGGTTTCTCTAAATATTGTGTGGATATTAAATCGGCCTTGTACCAACAAGCTAGTGAAATAAAAATACCAAGATTGCTCTACTCGGGTAATCATTTGTATCACGACATCAGCATGCGTTGCAACATGACGTTGAAATATGAAGATTTCGCTAACTATTCATACAGGGTTGTACGACCGTACACTTTTCGTATAAGTAAATATAAAGTGTAGGTAGCTATACAAAGAAAAAAAGCAAAGGTAATTTGCCGTTTAACAACCTTAACTTTTTTTTCGCTTACTTCACGCGTAAAAAGGTACAAATCAAATTTCCCTCCGTTGCTGCTATTTTATTAATAATTTTTCGGACAACAAAGCAAAGCTTTTATTAGTTTAGGCCGTTTTTCTTAGGTCATCCTGAAATTAGCCATTTATTTACATTTTCCCACAAAACACGCGTAAAGCATAAAATAATATAAATAAAATTATTTTGCGTTTACTTTAAAATTTGCAAATACCTGGGATTGTCTTTAAACGCTTCTTTGTCTACGTCATTCGCAGACTACGCATCTTTTTCTCTGTTTACATTTTTACTACAGTAGTAAAATGTCAGAATACTTATTGTAGCAGTTAAGTGAAGTATGCTTCATCCAATTAATTTCCAATTTACTTAAAAAAAACGTGCGTAACTAAGTTTCGAATGCTGGACCTCTCAATTGAGAATCAGACTCCGAACCACTAGGCTATCACTGCTTAATTAGAGCTTAAGCGTACTAAGAAATGTCTGCAGTCATGTCAGAGGGAAAAGCTGGTCAGTAAAAATAAAATAAGATTTAATGTCAGCCGTCGCTTCAACGGTATAATGTATCAAGAAGCGCGTATGACCTAAATTAGATCATGCCTTTTAAAATGCAACGTTATTTATAGTTTTTCTCGGAACTCAAGGCAATGGCTTAGCAACTTGTATGTATTTTGAAAGATTTTTTGCCTATTCCCTAATTGTGATGTAAAGATTCTGTGCTTTGTTTGAAGACTATAGTAAGGTAGAATTACTAATGTAACGCGTTCCAACGTGTTTCCAGTAACGTAATCTATAATGGGTCTCCGGTAGAAACTGTGCTATTTGAGATTTTGTATAGCAGGACTACTTTGAATAGCTGTCTATAAAAAGTTACTCGTACTCGTACTCATACTCGTACTCGTACTCATTTCCAATCCCTATTGATGTGTTGCACCCATTAATCTACTAGTAAATGTGTTCATATCAGTAGTTTTAATTTTGCGCCTTTGTGGTTATGATTGAGTAATTGATGTTAACATTGGTTTCACACATGAGGTATCCCGGTTTTCCCTGCGGGGAATCCCGTTCGTGGTTTTTCAGATTTTTCCCAGTCTCTTAAAATTATAGGGAATATTGTTGTAAGTTCCTCGTTTTTATCATATTAATACTGTGTAATATTAATGGAGTGGTATCCAAGATTGGGCCGTAGTAGATAAAAATTATAATATTTTTTTATATACGTATATGACGAAATAAATTTAGATTTTTTTATCTGAAATGTATAAGTATGCGGTTATGAGTAAAATCAAGTTATGAAAGCAGGGGTACCCACGCTTCTCAAGGAATTCAGCTGATTTGGAGGTGGTTTCCGGCTCATTACACCCATTTGCAGCAGTCATCACCTTCATGAGCATGGACTCTTCTACTTCAATTTCAGAAAAATCTTTAAGCCGTATCCGCACGCTTGCCACACTTCCAAAATGTTTGTATAGAAGGATTGATTTGTTTGTATACGTTTGTAAGCGCCTTATACCATATATTTTGATCATCACGTTTGTTGAGGTTTGCAGCTTTCGGCAAACTCCAAGCGTGCGTAGTGCGGACGTGGCATTATATTTGTTAATATTTTGGCATCGTAAATATTTGAATATAAGTTTACGACAATTATCTACTATAAAATCACAGAGATTCTTGAAATTCAAATTCGTTTAATTCTGGGTGGCAATCAGAGGAATGCGTCGTGGATTTGTTCTCAGGCTTATTTTAAGAGCATGGCTATTAGTGTACGGTGATGGGCTAATTCTGTGCGGATCAAATGCTAATTTCGGTCTCGCGGGCATCCGTATACAAGCAAGATCGTTAAATTGTCTTCGTTAGTAAAGAAGGAAGTAGTTTTGGGGTGTCTTGATGCGTTGAGCCTCATTATCTTACACAAATGAATCTTGTGTTATGGAAAATTAAGTCATAGTACCTTATTATGCGGCTATCTTAGTAGTCATGATTGGCAACGCCTCCTTAAAGAATCCTTGTTCAATGTGATCTTAATTACAGTGAGAACATCCCATCAGCACGCCCATTTACCACTTTAATCTTAAAAAAAAAACTTAAATCGAAAATACGCATAGGACATTATAAAGATCCGAGACCAGAATAGGGCTACGTTATCTTCTGCTTTTCATAGGCGACTAAAAAGGAGCTTTGTGGGCCGCGGGTGGCAAGAGTGGGAGCTCGAACCGCCCGGCTAGCGACCCGGGAACAACGACAGTTGGTATATGGTGCCGCATACCGTCGTACACTCCACATAGAGTGGCGAGCGTCACTTGAGCAGAGCTCGACGGAGCAACGCGCTCGCAGGACTCCGGTTGCGTTCCTTTGGAAACCCCGGACTCCGGATCCCGGATCCTCTACGCGGGGCCGAGGACGGCCACCGCACAGGGGCGGTTTTAGTGCGCTAAAAGTACCACATAACGTCGGGTACCGGTAAAAAAGCCATTATAAAGTTATAGTTTAAACGTTTTTACGCAAGCAAACTGCAGAGATAAGGCGGCCTCTGTGGTGCGGCCGTGTGGCGAAGGCGCCGCCGAGGTGAGGCGTGTTCCGCTGATTGACTTCTTGTCGTTTATACAAAGTATTGCTTATGTTACTAACAGTGTATTCAATGACCTCTACTATAAAATAGTATGAATATGATTCTTCTAATGAACACTGGTAGCTTTGGTAATTAACGTCCGTTATTTTTAATCTATCTATCCAAGCTGTGTCTTCCAAGGATCGAAATTTGACTATTTCTAGTAGGTATGAGTTGTAAAATTTATATCTTTGGAAAGTAAGACATTATTAATAACTGGTACTAGTATAGGTTATGTTTTTATATTGGCGCGTTAGATGATCGAATTTTGAAAGATTTTTTTGAAAAAATCAAAAATTTACCGTACATCCGTCGCTTAATATATTATTATTAGGTTAGCGATGTATGTACTTCATTGTATAGTACATCCCTGCAGGGCTATACCATACAGGTAGGGTTTATTGGAACTGAGTGATAGGACTTAGGCACCGTTAATGTATTGGACCCGCAATCAACTTACTGCAATTCTTCTATATCATTACTCGTACAATCCCGTTGAAGTTGACAATAACCTGACGGCTCTCAAATAGCACAGTAGTAAAGGTACTTCAATTGAAGAGAGGTTAATTAGAAAATTGGACGGGATATGGTTGGATTAGAAATTATTTAATCAGGATTAGGTTTGAAGACTGTGATAACTTCTAATGGTTAAAACTCTGCTTTCCAATCGAAGTCCGCGTTTCGAATCCCAGGCTGATCCGTTATCTGCGAATAAGAAATTAATTATGGTTGTAAGGAAAATATCGTAATGAAACATACACGCTTGAGAGATCTTAAAAAGTTCTCAAAGGCGTGTGAAGTCTACCAATTCACATTTGACCATTGCGGTGGAGGATAGCCTAAACCCTTCACACTCTCAGAGAAGAATCGTGCCCAGCAGGGGGACAGTAACAGGTTTATTTACGACCACTGGCGCACGAATGGGTGGTGCGTCCCGGACTTCTTGTTCTGAGGGGCTTCCAAATGTCTAAAAGTTTCCTTGTAGACATTAATTGTAAAATTCGATCAATTTCTTAGATTGGGGGCCTCATTCAACCTTCCGCCTCTCGCTTCCGACGTGCTTAGTCCGCCACTGACGACGACTATCTTAGCCCGATACTAGATACATTTCTTTAATGAATTCGTCTTACCTTCGTAATATCACAAGCCAGCAGTAACAATTGGAGCGTCGCACGCGCACACCGGAACTGATGACGTAACGCAGCCTTCACACCTATTGATCTCATTGTCGATTTGTGCATTTTATTAATTAATTATTAAATTAACTTACACTTATGTGAGGTCTAATGTTATTAAATTATGTGGACAATTTGAAGTGATTCGTACTTATTAAATATTAAATAGTTATGTTGTCCACTTATGTCTAAATTTGTATTCTATTTTATTGATTTCTACTAAACGAAGAGCATATTAGAAGACAAAAATAAATTTTACCTACATATTATTTTCTGAAATTTATTATTTAAGTGAAAAGATCATCACTTACTAGTAAAATTGATCGCGAGACAATTTTGGCTCTCGTACTCACTCGACTTAGTAGCTGTAAACAATGATAATTTATCGAATAATCTGTTATGTATTCGACCATCATATATATCGCTTATATATATTTATAATAATTAAAAATATCACACAGAGACAAGACACATCCTGTCTTTGTATGTCCGTGGCAAATATATGGGATATTTATTTTTTTCAGAAATAATAATTAAACTGTAAATAGGTATATGATCCCACACTCTAATGAGTGTCAGGAAAAAGGTTACAATATAATAAATAATTGTACATGGAATTACCAATAAAACAGTCTGTTTTTATAAATATAGCACTATTGTAATCACATAATGTAATTTACCCGGTGATTTCTACTCTCAAAAATTTCGACATATTGAAAATATTTATGTTTTGTTTATTTCCTAGTCATTTTATTAATAAATTTATCCGCATTGTTAAATATAATACAATCCAAATAGGAACAATAATCAAAGAGCTAAGCCACTTCATTAGTACACAGCCTTAAAAGAAACATTTGTTTAATGTTGTTTAAAACTAAGTAATATTTTGTGTTTATACACGAGTTATATAATGCGTCGGGATGCAGCAGCCAGGATACAGAAAGACCGAATTACTTATGTATATGTATTTAATCAAAACAGAATATTACATGTTTTGGATTAAATCTAACCTAAATTAAAACTAACTATCCTAAGTGACTTGCTGGGGCAATGTTAGCGCCCAGAGTGAATTCCCACGTTCGGGACTATTCGATGGAAACGGAGCGGTGGTGCGGGAGTCAGCGTTCCCACGGCACGGCGGCGGTGCAGGATCGGATGTCTTCTTCATAATTTTGATTAAGGCGATTGCCTTACTATGGTAGTTAAGTCCAATATATAACACACGTGGACAAAGTTTGTTGCGAACGTATATTTCAGTTTATGTACTTTATTGTACAACAATGTCGACCTCAGACGCGTTACTATCCCTGAGGACTAAGTTGGCACGCCAGAACACAACAGAGTTAAACACGTTTGTGATTAGAAGGAAGTGGGTGGGTTGATTGCGTCGTCGGAGTCGAACTACAAATGGTCCTACCACCTTCAAATGTTACTTCATCATCAAACCATTAACCTCCCACTGCTGGGCACGGGTCTCCTCTTATAATGAGAAGGATTAGGCCGTAGTCCACCGCGCTGGCCAAGTGCGTATTGGTATTTTTTTTTTATAAATCTCTCAGGTATGCAGGTTTCCTCGCGATGTTTTCCTTCACCGTTTAGCAAGTGATAATTAATTTCTAATACGCACATAACATTGAAAAATCAGAGGTCTGGGATTTGAACCTCGGACCCCTCGATCGAGAGGACGAGTTTCTTAACTACTAGGCTATCACTGCGTAAATGTTACTTAAAGTTTCTTAATTCACTTTACGATCTTTATTGAATATACATTAATCATTTGTCAACAGATCGGCAGATCGTCCGAGTCACCAATAGACTTCGTGGTGATGGACACGGTAGCCGGCGACAAGAGCGGCGACACGAAGGTGTTGCAGAGCACGATATCCCGGTTCGCGTGCCGCATCATCGCGGACAGGACCGACGTGAACAACTGCCGCATATACGCGGCCGGGTTTGACTCCTCCAGGAATATATTTCTCGGCGTGAGTTTTTGGTTGTGTTTTTTTGTATATAAGACTGGAGTGGTTGAGGAGCTTGCGGTGCGTCTTGTCATCATCAACTCTACTGTCTTATTGCTGGGCAGGCCCTTCCTCTTCTTCTTTTATAATGAAAATGTCATATATTACACTGCGCTTGCTAAGTGGGAAATGATAGACTTCAAACACCTTTAGAAACTGTTTTTTTTAAGATCTGTCAAGTATCCAGTATTCCGCATGAAGTTTTTTCCACCGTTAAAGCAAGTTAAAATTCGAATCATCCACTACCACCAACCAGGCCAGGTCAGTGCTTATGGACATCTATAATCAACTTCAGATTGGATTGTTAAGTTTTAATTGCTCACAGATATTCGCGTTGCCCCCTGAGGACTAAGTTGGAATGACAATGAAACTTATATAAATTTTTCACTTACTAAACCCTTCAAATGGGAACACAGCAGCATTGAACACTATTTATGGTGGTTAGCTGCCGGCGTTAAACATTCATATGAAGAGAAACTTAAACATTGTCATCGGAATTCTACAACTCATAACTGTTCACGTAACCTTCCAGGAGAAAGCAACGAAATGGACGGAGAACCACGAGATCGACGGCTTGACGACGAACGGCGTGCTGATAATGCACCCGCGCGGGGACTTCTGCGGCGGCAGCGCCACCTGCGGCCCGTGGCGCGAGACCTCCGTGGGTGGAGCCGTGTTCTCGCTGAGGGAGAGCCGCTCCGCACAGCAGAAGGTGAGATAACGATCGATCAATTTAAATGTGATTCGTCATAAATCGAAAAATATCGATTTTTATAAGCGGTTCAAATAGAATTCTAAGGGATTTATATGTAAAATATGTGTAAATAAATTTCTTAAAAATCGATGTTCCAATGTTTGTTTTTAAAGCTATGAGAATATGCTTTTAAATACAAAAAATCAATGTGATAAACACGTACAGTTATTGTGCAATTACAGCAGAAAATAATATCAATGTCAAATTTTACATCAGGTACTTAAAATCGATTTACTAGATCGATTCATTATTTAATACCAATTTAAAATATCGATACTTTTGGACCAAAAAATTGATTCTTCAATTAATCATCATATCGTCATTCCTAATACGAACGTAACTTTTTATAAATGTAGTATGATATTCTATGATCAAAATGAGCATGCTGTCAACTTGACCTAAACTCTCTCAGTATTTTAACAAGAATATTATCTTATAAGTCAACTAGCTGACTCAGCAAACGTTGTGTTGCCATATAAATAAAAAATGTTAAGGGTGAACAACCCTTATCACTTAGGGGTATGAAAAATAGATAGTAGCCGATTCTCAGACCTACTGAATCTGCATATAAAATTTGGTGAAAATAGGTGAAGCCGTTTCGGAGGAGTACGGTAACTAACATTGTGACACGAGAATTTTATATATAAGATATAAGTCAATTACGGGTGGACACTTACACAAGTTTGAACATCAACTGACACCAAATTAGTTTAATCTAATAACAACAATTTAGTTCGAAGTACTTGAAAATTATGAAAATAACAAAGTAACGTTCTATCGTAATATAAACTCAGCGGAACCCTCCATGCAAGTATTACTCAATTTATTATGTAATAGGTTTAATGGATCTCGAATTTTTCAAGGCTCTTTGAGAAATCGTGCCTAATTTAATCTGAAACATTTAGAATTACTCACTTTTGCTTTCAAATCCCCGACTCGAATCCAACAAATAGGTCAAAAACTTACTTTGGCTAAGTTGGTATTAATTTTAGTTATTAGTATTTTACACCCGTTAGTAAATTACTAATCTAAATATTTTAATCGGAAAAAAATCTCAAAGACAAAAATTGGTATTTTAGCCAAAGCCGAAACCGTGCCTTTGATTTTTCGGCTGAAACCGAAACATTTTTAAGACTAATGAAAATATAAAGTGCACACGAAATATCTGTAATGCAGGGGTTCCCAAAGTGTGCGCCGCGGCGCCCTGGTGCGCCGTAGAAAGTAAAGAGGGGCGCCGTGAGTCGATCCTCTAATCATTGGACACCACAAATATTGGCGTTTTGGTCTTCGATTCAAAATGAAATCCAAATTTAACATCCAAAGCATTAAAAATTTTCATTCCGTTTGCAACATCATATCTATGTGAAGCTGGGTTTTCAGATGTAGCTGTGATAAAGAACAAATATCAATGTGGAGCAAGAAATGAGAATAGCAGTGTCAAGTGATATTCCCCGCTTTGAAAAACTGCGAGGAGATCACTTAGCTCACCCTTCACATTGATTTGACTGAATAAATATCGTATTTTATTTTTGTTATCCTCAAGTCTTTCTTGTTGTTTTCCGTTTAAATTATTTTATAATAACGTATTGTACAATTTCATATTGTGGTGTTTTAAATTCGTTTCGAAAAACCTAAGGTAACTACTATTATTGTAGTTACCTATTTCTTTCGACTGTCTTCTTCAAATAGTTAGCTAGGACAGGGCACAGGGCGCCGTGAAAGAATATTAAACTTGTAACTGCGCCGCGGGTTACAAAAGATTGGGAACCCCTGCTGTAATGTAAATGGCCGTGGCCAAGTACGGCCGAACGCAATTCGAAAATTTATGAGACGAAAGGTTTCAGCCGACTTCTGTACCCTTACCAGGAGTTTTTACGTTTCTACAAATATGACTGTTTTGGTATTTGTTTACGTATGGGCCAATACGATTTCCTAGTTCTGACACAATCCGCTAGGGGCGCTGATTGGAATTTGTATGGGCAAATTTGTAAACAAATACCAAAACAGTCATATTTGTCGAAACGTAAAAACTCCTGGTAAGGGTACTGGCCGAAACTGTAATGTCGTTTGGCCACAAATTATGCTAAGGTAAGGGACGTTGTTTAAACGAGACAAATTCTAACGATTGTATGTTTGTATATTCCAGGGTCTACCCTGCCAAGCAGAGACAAATGTGCTAAGAGACGGCACGATGATAGATCTGTGCGGCGCCACGCTACTGTGGCGGAGCGCTGAAGGACTGAAAAACTCACCGGTAAACTTTTATTCAAATCAATTTTATTGTTTCTTTATTACATTCTTCTCATATAGTTCAATATTTGCAATGCATTTTCATGATCTATTGTGTTATAGTTGTTAGAATGAAGAGTAATGTATCTTTTTTTAATGTTTAAGTTATAAAAAAATACAGTTGGATTTATCACATTTTGTAAACATAAACTTGTTAAAAAGTATGTTTTTGGTACAACTAAACTTAGCTCATAGAGGTATCAATACATTTGTAGCTGATCTTGGCTAAAACTGTAATTTATTTAGGGTTAGGCTGTCCATTGGTGGCATTTGTCATATACCATCAGGTGGGTGAAATTCTTAATATTTTATTCAAAAAATACCTTTATAAGAAATTTATTAATGTTCGTAGTTACTTTGGGTGGACACGGCACACACAGTTTTACCATGACATTTAGTACATTATTTTTATGTTTCCACAGACAAAATACGATTAGGAAGCAAGTACACTATATTCTGTTTATGACATATGAACTTTTATTTTGCCTTTCCTCAGACAAAACGCGACCTAGAAGCGCTGGTGGACGAGCTGAACGCGGGCCGGCCGCAGTGCCCCGTGGGGCTCAACACGCTGGTGATCCCGCGCAAGCTGTCCGCCGCGCACCAGGACCTCAACCAGCCCTACGTGTACCTCAACTGCGGGCACGTGCAAGGTGAGTGCCACACGTGACGTCACTCGGACCGACGCTAGCTAGCAGCGCTGGTGGACGAGCTGAACGCGGGCCGGCCGCAGTATTTTTATTTTACAGTACAATACTTTTATTTTTAAAACATTTATGAAACATTTTGACTCTCAGCACAACTGTGTAAGTAACCTCCGATGCATTTTATCCCTCACTAAAACGTCAGGGAGCTTTTCATAGCCGTCCTCAATGGTACCGGTAGACTGCGGGATCTCTAAAGGAACGCGATTGGAGTTCTCCGAGCGTGGAATCACGGTAAGGCTCTGCCCTGATGAGCGTTTACGCTAACCACTCCAGATGTTCATGATGATATGCGTAAACATCTGAAGGTGTCTTTTAAACTATTAATAATAAGCAAGATTTGTTTCCACAGTCATTTTAATGACTACTCCATCTTTGATAGAAAAACAACAAATCGTCACCAGAAAATAGTCGGGATCAATCATAGACTCAAAAAAATAACACTACTCTTTAGGGTCATCTATTGCCGGTCGCTGGCTAGTTTTAGTTCCCACTATTTCCCACCCGCAACCTCAATACAGTATTCCTAAGTCGATATTTAACATTTTTGTTTTTTCAGGTGAACACTCGTGGGGCGCGGAGGGCAGTGAGGCGGGTGTGCGCCGCTGTCCGATGTGCCTGACCGCGGGGCCGGTGGTGCGCGTGTGCATGGGCATCGAGCCCGCGTTCTACGTGGACTCGGGCCCGCCCACGTACGCGTTCAACCCGTGCGGGCACATGGCGTCCGAGCGGACCGTCAAGTGAGTAGCCCTGGTTGACTCGAGGACTTATTCAAGAGAATTTCCGTACCAAGCGTGAATAAGTTGACAAGTGGAAAATGCACAATTTTATTGCATCTATGTGCAGTATTTGGTGAGAAGTATTTAAATGTTTACAAGTGGCATGTGTATGGTAAAAATACTCACTCACCTTATAGGTAATTCAAACAATCTTAATGTTTATTATGATTAAAAAATATAAAAATGTGTATATATACATATTTGTATAAGTGGGTCGTATCAATGTATTCACGCCTGGTACCCATTTATTTATTTTAATTTATAGTGGGATTTTTTTCGTTGGGCGAACATATCATCCCGTAAAAATAGAATATAAAATAATATAGTGATCCCATAAAATTGTATAATATTTACTTTTTAAGATTTGAACCGAATTGTATTGTTGAATTTGAAGGTGGTAGAACCTTCACCACCGCCACACCTATTTCGGCCTAGTAACAGCAGAGAGTTAGTGTGTTCTGGTTTAGGGTGTGGTAAGCGAGACATACTTTTTCGAGCCGTTCCAGCTTATTCCTTAAGTGGTAGCGGTGCATCTGCAGACGACCTTAGGCAGGAAAGTAATCTTATACGGGGTCAATTGCAAATGCCCATGGGCGACAGTAGCCATTTACCATGATACGTTGTCAACCCTGAGCACTAAGGTGGTTCCCTCATATGTAAGTCTATCTGGTGTCCACACCCTTCCAACGCTAAGAACTGTTTCACGCTAAAAGTACGGTTTTCACCTACTTTTAGTATGTAGCACCTTCCCGGCTGAACTTCTCTGGTTCTACCACCTATGGATAAATACTCGTAAATCAGTACCAAACTATAAAAATCCTGTCAAGTCAAGTCACGTCAAGTCGTTTGAGGTGCAGTTTGTGCCAAATAATGGGACATGCATATATACTTTATAAACCATAAAATTAAATAGTGTATGGACACATAGTGTATGGTAATGGTATGTGGCGTCGTAGAGTAATATTTTTAGAGCGTATGAACATACCTACGTACGCTCTTAAACCATAACCCTCGACGCTCTGAACAAAAATCATGAATAACATGCTAAAGGTTTTCACATGTGCATCGTCAACAGGTACTGGGCGAGCGTGGACATCCCGCACGGCACGAACGGCTTCCACGCGATCTGTCCGTTCTGCGCCGCGCCGCTGCAGGGCGCGCCCGGCTACGTGCGGCTCATCTTCCAGGACAACCTCGACTGAGCGACGCGTTGGTAAGTAGACTAAATATTATGGATAAGTGTCAGTCGAACTCGCGCATGGAGGGTTCCGTACCACAAAATTAGATTGTATTTAATTTTTTTTTATTATTATTTTATAATATAGGAGTAGCAGACGATCATGCAGTCCACCTGGTGGTAAGTGGCTACTACAGCTCATGAACATCTGTAATCAACTCCAGATAGGATTAGATATTCCTACTCGAAGTCGGAAACAGACGCCGTTACCCCTGATGACATAGCTGGAACGCCACGGAAAAGTCCGTCTCCCTTACCACACCCTTCAAACCGGAACACAGCAGCACCTAACACTGCTGTTATTAGGTAGAAATAGGTGTGGCGGTGGTGCTGCCGGAGTCGGACCACAAAGAGTTTTACCACCTTCAAAACCATGTGACACACAAATCGATTACAACCCAAAATCATATTGTATAGGTAACTTAATGTTTTGTAAACAGAATATTTATTTAATATTTTTCTAAATCATCCAAAGATTTAATGAAAATGAGAAAAGAAAATAAATTTTACTTAGTTTAATAATCATGTTCACAAGATTAAACAAAGCATCGCTCGTGCTATCGTAAACTGTATTGTTTTTCGTTTTATCATTCACCAAGAAACACAATATTTATTTTTTGTAATTCGATATAAATAGTGATTGTTTTTTATTAATTTCAGGTACGACGACGCTCCTGTCGTGTATGTAGAGTGATACGATAAGGGACTACTGACATATTCTACATAGCCGGATAAGCTGTAACCACACTGACTTAGCTTTAACGAGAAACATTCTAAACTGATGTATAATCGATATCTTCACTATTTCATTACTTAATAAGATGGCAATTTTTATATAGAAATGTCGTTGAGATAAATTAATGGAAATGATTAGTATGTTGAGCTTGTAACGTTTGGTTATTTATTATGTTTTCGTTTAAGTGAAAATTCGTGATTTTGAAATTGTCCATTTATTGTCCAACAAGTAATAATAAAATGGTAGAATGGCCTCAAATATGTTTTTATGGTAAATATTCGATTTTGATTTCTATGTTACATGTAAAATGAGAGTTGATAGACAGTTTTCTGAGGTGGGTCGATATTTTTCATGTATTTTATACCATTTTTAACTAATTCATGCAGCCTC
The DNA here is from genome assembly GCF_041222505.1 of Epargyreus clarus. Taxonomy (NCBI): domain Eukaryota; kingdom Metazoa; phylum Arthropoda; class Insecta; order Lepidoptera; family Hesperiidae; genus Epargyreus; species Epargyreus clarus. Next base: position 8,314,241 of record NW_027332214.1, read on the forward strand.
CACAATGTGAACTATTCGTTATAATCAGCAGACTTCAGATTTTATGAACTTTAGCAGTGACATACATAATGTAACTATTTACTTTGGTGTTTTGTATTCATATTTTATAGTTGCCAGTTCCCAAATATTGTACTTGCGTCAAAAAAAAAATATTTCCTAACAGATTCTATGAAGAATTATCCATAAATTATGTCACATGTTTTGGGGGAGTGAATGTCCCTTTGTACACAATATTTTGGCAGGCATGGGTCGTGTTGTGCACTCAGTACTTTTTATTTGTTATGGCACGCGTAAGACATGGTCTATGTCTGAAAATTTAAATATTTTAAATGAACCCGAACTCCATCCTCTTTGTGACTTAATTTATGGATTTCTCCTTATAATTCTCAGAACCACCGCCTGACGACGACACATAGTGAGTTGTATTATGTTCGTTTATGTTGGCAGGTTCGTTTATGTTAGTAGGTGTACAAAGTTTGATTTGAATATATTTTCATGGTTTTAAATCTAAATGCATCCTCATAACATAGCTTCCCTGAACAAACGCCTGTGTCACTGTTACTTGAAAACTGATCGGCCGCACCACCGCCCACCATATCTGCAGTATGCAGTATACTTGATTATCGCATTATTTTTTGTTGGCGAGGGGGAAACCTTTAAAACGTACCTCCGACGCCGTAGCAGCGTTAAGGGGGACATTTACCGAATTCAAATCCCCCGGTGGTCGTCCTCGGCGCTGCGTAGAGGACTCCGGATTCTTTAAAGAAACGTAACCGGAATCCTCTGAGCGCGTTGGCCCGTCGGGCTCCGCCCAGGTGAGCTTGACGCTCGCCACACCGTCTGGTGTGCACGACGGTATGCGACCACACATAGCGCTGTCCATCCCGGGGCCGCTGGCCGGGCGGTTCGAGCTCCCACTCTTGTTGCCCGCGACCCCGAAGCCCGTTTTAGTCGCCTCTTACGACAGGCAGAGGATACTGGAGCCCTATTCTGGTCTTATAACTACAGCGACACCTGATTCAATGGCGTTTTTCGACATGCCTGCTGGAGTCCTTTCTGCTTGCTGGCGGTTTCTGCTTGATTTTCATATATTTAATTGTCCGCATACCTTAACATTTAGTTCGGTTAATCGAGTCTCTACTGTACTTAGTTTGAAGTGTGTCACAAACGGGACTCGCACGTGGCGTTACAGCTTACGCCCGTTAAAAATAATAATCAATCTATCAAATTTTTGCCTGCCAAAATTCTAAATTTGACAATTTTTTCACCAATATCAAAGGTAAAAATTGTTAAATATTATTATTAACGGGCTTAAGGAAGGCGACGGTGAACATGTTCATATGGATTGTATTGTATACTCGTGTGTTACTTTCGCAAAACATATTTAAAGCGAGCATCAAGTGTTTGGGTGTGTGTGTCTACATTTTCATATGTGTCTGAACTGTAAATATGCTTCACACTCGTTCGTTTTAATTACATTTTTTTTCCAACTTGCGATGTGGTTTTTTTCACGATGAAATGGATTCATGTACTTGATATCATTATTTGGCATCTATTCACTACTCTGTGCGTGTTACTTTAGTCCGATGGACTACAATCGACCATAAAAAATATTATGAAAACTCATCTATGTATTGGGTTTCACAGGATATGTCGTTTATGAAAAATTGTTGATCGTTCATTGGCTACCAACGCTTGAGCGATAGTTATATAGGTTACTTATCGCATGAGTTTGTCTAAGCAGTTGCTTAGGCGTTTTCGCTCGGGCGTCCAATTTTTGTTTGAGCAACTTACAAGCGGCATATTGCGGCATTATCTTTATTTGAAAAAATCTGTTAACTATCGATTGTTTACGCGTCTGTATTAAACTGTTAAGTGTATAAGCTACTAAATAGTCGCAGAACTACTTTTGGCAGTCGCTTTAACAACTAAAGCTACCAATTAAAACAACCAAGCTATTGAATCGCTAAAGCTACCAAGTGTTAGTAGCCAATGAATGGTCAGCTTTAACCTCAGACAATACGCAGATCTCGTTGCGCGGACAGGTGAGATCTCGCGGCCACCGGCACCTATTTGTATGTTTGTGCGTTTCGCAAACAAATATAATGGTGGTGCGACGCCGCAGTAGTTGCTAAGACTAATTGTAAATATTCGTCTGTTCATTTCAATTAAGTATTTTTAAGTAATTTATGTTGGTATATACATGAGTGTGGCATGCGTTTTAGTGTATAATTGAGCCTCTAGCGGTAGAAGTGATAGGCCAACTAGCGTACGGGTTGTAGCGAGCGATCCTATTGGTTTCTTTAAGAATTTATATTGTGTGATTCGGTTGACGAATGTGTTGTTGATATGAATTGGTCTCGTGTCGTTTTATATGGTTTCATGTGCTAGTTAATGTCTCATACACCGGTTCATTATAGTTTTGAATCAATACGTATGTGCCCGAGTCAGCAATGAGGTGATAAAATAAGAAAATAGAAAAAAATGTTATTTAATGAATTGCAAATATTGGATTACATGTTGGACCAAATATATATACATTCAAAAGTATTGCACCAGGCTTTTTTTATCGAGGAAATATATGTATTGATTTAATTCCACGGTTAAATCATTTTTATGGATGATTAAGGATAATTTTATTCAGTTGTGTGTGTGGTTGTGTGTGCATAATTTCGTTAATATAAAGTTTGAATTAGTGACGTAAAACATCATCGTTGTTAGAATAACAATTTCTACTTGTGTATTATTTTTGTACATGACTATATTTACAAATACGCAATCCCTGTATTAACGAAAATTTGCTCCGCACAATAGAACTGCTAACACAATTGATAGAGTTTACCTACATACACGTGTGATTTGACATGCCATGTAATATAGACGTAAGTGTGTTAGTAGATACATTCAAATCGGTTTATTTTTTCTATCACAAAAATTATATATTAAAACAATACAAATGTGGCGATCTCCTGTTGTAATTTGTGAGTATATTGTTCAGTGGCGCGATATTGATGTAACAAATGCAATATGAAATGGTAATAATGATTTTGATTAAAATATAGTTATAAGTATTATTATTTCCAAAACGATTTATTAATTGCTTATCGCGTCACCCAATAAAATAATATGTATAATGGAAAATTGTAAAAATAACATAAGTTTTCTAGTTAGTAGTGACTTTAGCTTACGGAATTCGAATATTTAGTTTTTGTACAATCTGAATTCATTAGTTAGTGACTGTTGCGACATAGTGACTAGAGTCGAGGTACGCGACACACGGCGGATCATCGTATAGATATCGATTCATATTCATATTGTTAATAAAACTCATATTGATTGCTGTATGCAGAAAATAACTTACGGTACTTGTTTTTAGGATTATAGATTTTGAAAGAAATAATTATTTAATATATATATATATATATATTTTAATGTTGTAAGCGGTTGGATCAGCTTTTAAATAAACCTAATTTTCTACTTACATCCCGAAGTTGATCTACGATTGATTAACGTTTGATTGTCCGTTTGCCCGTGTAGCTCATAATAAAGTGCATTTTGTCTATATTTATGCTTTGATGTGTTGTAAAGATTTCGTTGCTTTGGGTACGTGTTCGGGAGGTAATTAGCGTTATTTTCACTAGGACGTGGCGCCGGCGGCTCCTGTGCACTCGCCAGCGGTCCGCTATGCAATGTATGTTATTTCGTTCATATGTACGCGCGGCTATTGTAACTTTGTATGTATATTGTACGTAACTCTGAGGTAATGTATCGGCTATCGTTAAGGACACATTTTTCTATACAATATATAGGTATGTGTCGCAGTCGTGTTCGTACACATTTTATTGATTCATTTTATCTGATACACCTAAAACATCTTGTAGGCGTGTTGAGACGGTGACAGAAATGCATTTGACTAAGAATCCCACTAAAACAGATTGTCTTAGTTATTGTTTAGTCTTAGTTATTACTTTACCTATTGAGTCACCTTCATACAAAGATAACGCCGCGAGAACGAATGATAGACATGATCTGTACTGAAGGATAGTTTGAGATTCTTTCATAATGTTGTAATTCAAATAAGCTCCAACAAGGCAATATATTTATATAAATTATACAAACACTCCGTAATAAAAAACAACAATGTCTGTGAGTATGTGAGCATTGTATGTGTATAAAATATGTACTGAGCTTAAAATAAAACCTGGTTTTGTTACAACTTTATATAAGATTAAACAATTCTTTGTATGTCCATCTAATAAAGCCACGACGACAGCGACGAGTGTACACGAATCAACACTGGCTTTAGACTAAATAAGAACTGCTAGCCTTACTTTTATTTATAATAAGTGCTAGGATAATAAAACGCTCTTTTGAGTTAGAAAATTTATTTGTTGTTTTATTTAACACAACTCATAGAACATCATATCAAGAAGAAATATTGACGAGATACTTTTTTATATTGTAAGATTAAAATGAGTATGTAATTTCTCATATTAGGTAAGTGGACATTGTCGCTCTTAGGTGCCAATCGTGTTGAACGTTGAACATATACAATGTTTGAGGACTAAATATCACTTGCATATCAAGTACAATTTATATCACATCTTATGCTAGCTAGCTACAGATAGTAAGTAAGTAATTTAGAAAGACCCATGCAACTGGGTCGGGACGTCCACCTAATCACCATAAAACAAAATGTAGGTACATACAGAAAACCACCCTGTATACGAGCAAAAGATTGTTAAATTAACGTGTAAAAAGGAACACTTAGTGCATACTCTTTTGCTACTTATATAAAAAAGGCAATTTTCTCGAGGAAACTGCACTTACGTCACTATAATTGAGGCTGCTAGAACCAGATTGCCCTACTGCATTTTAATGATTTTTGACCTATCTGTATTTTCGTAATTTAAAAATGTTGTATAGTCCGCGTAAAACTGCTAATCCGCTCTGAATATAGAAATGAATCGCATCGCCATATTAAATTGTATGACTAAACCTTGCAACACCTTCAAAGCGAGCTATATAAAAGAATATATAAAAGTTATTGTTCTCCATATTGTAAGTGTTTTTTTTTTGTAGTTAGGCTACTCTGGTTCTAATAGCCTCAATTCTAAAGCCCGCTCCACACTCGGGTTATTCTCGCGAGGACGTGAGAATAACCCGATTCGTATCGGCTCCACATTCTCGTTTCTCTCGCTTTTCTCGCGTTCTCGCGAGATTCTCGTGAGAATGTGGAGCGGGCTTAAAGACGTGTTCACTATAAACAGATGGTACACCTATACATTCAGTGCAAATTGAGCTTAGTAGTGATGAGCACGCGGACGTACTGGTCGTACGCGGTGGCGACGGCGAGGCCGAGCTGGTCGCGGTTCCAGTCCAGCGCGTTCAGCGGCTGCGAGCTGGCCGGCATGCGCTGCAAGCGCTGCAGCGAGCCCGCCACGCCGAACGACACACCGTCCGAGTTCACGCGGCTTCGGTGCTCCGGGTACTCGCTGGAACCATTTCGATTATGATGGTGGTACCCTTTGTGGTTCGACTCCGGCGGCACCACCGCCACTCCTATTTCTACCTAATAAGAGCAGTGTTAGGCGCTGCTGTTCCGGTTTGAAGGGTGTGGTAAGGGAGACAGACTTTTCCGAGGCGTTCCAGCTTAGTCCTTAGGGCTAGCGGCGCATCTGTGGCCGACCTCAGGTAGGAATATCTAATCCTATCTAGGGTTGATTATAGATGTCCATGGGCGGCAGTAGCCACTTACCATCAGGTAGACTGCATGCTCGTCTGCTACTCTTATATTATAAAAACATGTAATGGTTGTATATTAAATAAAGGCATACATCGTCAACGAATCATATAGGGAAGGACGGCTAGTGTACGGAATGGTAAATTTAGCATTTTTAAGGAGGGGGGAGGGTCGTTGGGGCAGTCCGCCGCGGGCCCCCGATCCTGAGCGGCTCCCAAACGCAGTTACTAAAAAAATCTGTAAAATGTGTAAAAAACAGCGAAAAATACAAACTGAGAACCTCCATTCAACTTTCCGCCCCGGGCCTCCGACGACCTTAGTCCGCCACTGGTTCTAATTCAAATTAATTTTGGAATTAAAGGGTCAGTGTAGGGGTCAACTAGTTATCGATGTTTTACATTTATGAAAAATAATACGACAATCAATAATGAGCTTTGATAATACTCACTATTTCCATAAGGACACTTGACCGTTGCCAGCACACGTTATGAAAATATCACGATTTTGTGGAAGGTGGCGAGCAACCCAAATTGTTCCGCTTTTAGCACAATTATTAAGCACCTGAAAACAAGAAAGTTAGATCAAAATAACATAGTACTTATGATGAATGTTTAAATAAATATTTGTTTGGCCGAGGATCGAACCCGAAACCTGTATCTTGACGTATCATGACGTATCGTTGAAAGCGTGATAAAAAGAAAAGAGATCTCTTATCCTCAGGATGATATATTTTACCGGCAAGCAAGATACTTGGAGTGCAAGCAACGGAAACTCATTTGATTATACCGTCACTGGAAAGGCTAAAAGTCACACGCAAAGAAGCCCCTTTGCGTATTACTCCGTATTTATATAAAATTACATAAAGACCTGGGCAAAGCCTTTTGTTGGGTTTTGCGTTCTGAGATCGAACACATGAAACTTCCCCTCTAAAGTAGTCGCGACCAGTTTATTCATTGGTATGTCTTTACGATCAAACTCGACTGAACACACCTGAAAGTAAAAATTAAATATTTTGTTATTGTGTACAACATTGGACGAATAGATACCAAGGTCAACTAGGAACCTATAAAAATTCAACTCGCATTCAACCTTTTTTTAGTAGGTAGGTAATAGAAGAACATGAATCAATTTTGTTTTAATGGAAAATATTTAGGAATGAAATAACTGCATGCTTACTGGTAACATTATTTTATATAAATACTAGCTGACCCGGCAAACGTTGTGTTGCCATATAAATAAAAAAATGTTAAGGGTGAACAACCCTTATCACTTGGGGTACGAAAAATAGATAGTAGCTACTGAATATGCACATAAAATTTGGTGAAAATCGGTAAAGCCGTTTCGGAGGAGTACGGTAACTAACATTGTGACACGAGATATTTATATATAGGACATTAGTTTAACACATAAATATACTATATATATATATATATATATATATATAGTGATAGCGAAATTACAGAGTGATTTAAGACGTCGCAGGCCCTCTATCGACGGCCGAAAATTTTATTGAAGGTTCAAAAATAAAAAATACTCAGAATAGAGATACCTTAACATTTCAGATATCTACTAATTAAAGATAGAACTTGGGACCACCACATCTAAATATATTAAAATGAATGTTTGTCTGTATGTCCTTGTCTGTATAGTATCGTAAACTATGCATTTGATCATGTAATGATCTTTAGCAAAGTTGTTGTGCATGAGCCCACGAAGGTTTCTGAGTGGGTACGACTAATTTTCGACAGATGGCGTCATTATCATTCCAATGAAGGTACAAATTTTCAGTTGTATGCATGTCATATTATTTTTTTTAAACGCGGGCGAAGCCAACCTCTACTAGTCTGTAATGACACCACAACCACTATAGTCTAAACCACTTTGATCTTATTTAGTGCCACCTACCCCATTTTTCAAGTTACACTCCCATCTGAGCGTCATGGTGCGCAGATCGAACATTTTCAGGTCTCCGTTGTCGTAACCGGCGACGACAATCCTCTCGGTGTCGCTGTACGAGTTGCCGAAGCCCACCGCCCAGCAGTCTCGTCTCGTTTCGCCCTTCATCGGCTGCATGTTCGCCACCGGTTTGCCCCTCTGGCGCGGGTCCCACACTTTAACTGTACCTGTAATGTGTACATTTAGATACCTAGAGTAGATAGGAAGACGACAGATTTTTTTTAAGTTTAATGAGTTTAAAGGTGCCAGAAGCTTCTGTGTTTAGACTCCAAGAATGTTAAATGCTACTGTGATTTGGTTTGAGCGGTGAGGTAAGGGCACACTCTTGGTATACTTGTCAGAGGCATTCCAGTTTAGTCCTCAGAGGTAGCAGGGTATCTGTGGCCAATTTCAGGTAGAAATCTTATCTTATCTGTGGTCTACTACTCCTTTATTGTAAAAAAAGTTAATTATAGATGTCTATTGACAAATAGCTTATCTGCTACTATATAATAATAACTGCTGAGATATACGGGGGTACATTTGAATATATCAAAATTATAAAACAGTCGATAAATACATTACCATCTCTACTTCCAGTAACAATTTCTGGTGCGCCACAGTTTAAGGTATTACCACCCATGCCATCGATGGAATTGATGATGTCTGTGTGTTCTTTTGTAATATACACTTGAGAACCCTTCTCTATGTCCCTGAAATAACAAAGATGGATTCTTAATACTATTGCTACAAATTCATTCAACCCTAAATATTTTCACGGTAACAATACACCTCATTCTGAGAGGAGATCCATGCCCAGCAGCGGGACACTAATGGGTTGTTGTTGTTGATGATTTGATGATGATGATGAACAATATTTGCCATGATTGCAAGCTTCATCAGTTCAGCCCACCTGAGAAATACTTATCTGAGGTTTCCCAATTTAGGCCTTCGGTGTAACAAAACATCTGTGGTCAATCTCAGGAAGGATGGTAATCTTATATGGGTTTGATATGTTTCATTATAGTTTTATGGACCAGGAATTATAATAATAACAAACACTTCACTTATATATAAGTCAATCGGAGTATGCATGAATTAAACACAAAAAACACGGATAGAAAAATGATCCAGTTGTTACCTAATTTATCTTCTAATATTTACCATATTTCTAAAGTGCCTTTGAAATCCCCTGTAGCAAGTTTCCTCTCTACTTCACTGCTCGCCCCAAACGTGCCGCACTTGAACGAATTGGGCCTCTCAATCTGCTTCACCTTTTTTAATTCTCCCGAATTAATTTCGAAGAATTCAATCGTCCCGGTGCCCCTTGGTAGCGATCCTATAACAACAAACTTCGCTGAACAGGGAACCCACTTACAATCGAATAAGGAATGGTCTAAATTTAACTCTATATGCGTAATAATCTGCGGTGTGTCTAGACTTTCCATAATTGAAATATAATTAGCAACTCCTCAGTATGTAAGCGAAAAGGAAACATAACCTCACTGATAAACAAAATCGTTGCTATGACAACAATTGACATTGACAATAATGACATTTAACATTATCGCACCCCGAAGAATGAATTTGTCAAGCAAGACGGGACTTCATACCCACCGGTCTCTCATATGCCGCGTCTGCGTTTGCAATATGGGGGTGGGTAGGGATTATTCGGGTCTCGAGGGAATGAATTTGTGGCTCGGAACCAAAGAGTTATAGCACAGTGTGGTTATAGTAACCTATATTGCTCGGAACAATATTTGTGGCGTATGAAGTTTTAAAAAGACTATTCCGAGAGGATTTAAAAAAAGTATTAACCACTTGATGGTACTCCTTTTAAGGGCCAAAACCCCTTTGAACAAAATGAAATCTCGTACATGGAAAATAATAACGATTTTATTGTGTATGAATATGAATTACCTAACATGGTACCTTTTATTTTTTTTTGTTTACGAGGGGGAAACCTTCAAAAGGTACCCGACGACATGGAAGCGACGCCGGGTTATGTGGGATTTTTACCGCACTTAAACCGCCCCAGTGGTCGTCCTCAACGCTTGTTGGAGAACTCCGGGATCTCCGAGGGAACACAACCGGAGTCATCCAAGCGCAATGCCCCGATCGGGCTCTGCCCTGGGGGAGCACTTTTGGCTCCTCCCACACCATCTAGTATTTACGACGGTATGCGACCACACATACCGTTGTCCTTCCCGGGGTTGCTTGCTGGACGGTTCGAGCTCCCACTCTTGCCACCCGCAACCCCAGAAGCCCCTTTTTAGTCGCCTCTTACGACAGGCAGGGGATACCGTAGCCCTCTTCTATTCCCGAGACTACAGGGACAACCTAACATGGTACCTAAATGATACGTCACGTAAATAAATCAGACAGTATTTTATAAGATCAATGTAGCGATGAAATTATAACTATTTAACGCCAATTACAAGTGTAGGTAATTATTTAGAGATCATAGAAGTTAAAGATATTATAAGAGAGGTAAAATGGGGTGCCCTCCCTCCCTCATGTAAGTGAAAGTAAGCTAAGGTGAAAGAGCTTAGCTTACTAATCCTCTTTGCTTACATAACCATTCGAATTAAAATTATGAACAAAAATCAGAAATAGTATAAAAATCATGGGTTTTCTTTACATTATTGCAATTTTTGAGAGTCCCACAACCACAACCACTAATTCTCGTTTTGTTATATTAAAAATAGAATTGCCTACCTATAGATAGAATTTGCATATCAAGATAGTAGCACCGTAATGCTAAATTACACAAATATATATTTATTACCATAATAATTATGCTCCACAATCGATGTACTGACACTAAGTTATACACGTTTCATGAATCCTCATGTAAATATTTCTGAAGGAAACATCGATAGTGTTTAGTTCTATTATTTACGTTTAGTTTAAAAAATATATTTGTATTTACTTGAATTGTCTTTGCGTCCTTCGTTTGGTACTAAGATTCAGGCGCTGGCCTATGTTTCAAAGAGGCAGTAATGTTCCATGACCCTAAATAATAATCTATGTATTTACCTGAGCAGACTCATTTTAGAAATGAGGACTATCCCACAAAAACCAAATTCATGCGATGCCTATTGAGTGAAAAAAATGCTCATCGTTTACAATATATATCCATAAGTTGGATAAACCGCATCGTCACAGACCAGTTTTATACTGTTGTGATATAAGGAAAGACTTGAGCCAAAACATCTTAACCTCTCGGACGCTTATAACGTGATCTTGATTTTAGATTATTTGTGATTTGAAATAAATATGTTGCTTTTAACTATACTACCATACACTTTATTGTTGTGCTTTTACAAAGGAGTTAATGGAGGTGAGTAAAGCTATGTAACTATAAAAACGAAAATATAATTATAATAAAAATAATCAAGCACTCGTCTTTACTATAGCGGTATTTTATATACCAACCATGATTGTGTTTGTAGGTATATTCATATAATATAATATTATTTGAATAATGTGATTTTGATAGATAATTAATATACAACGAAATATGATATCTTTTTTAAGAGTAAAGCGCGAGCTCACGTGATATTGTGGTATTTCCAACCGCCACTATCACTGAGTGAATTCAAGTTGTTTAATCTGAGGTCTCTTAAGTGACCTATCAATATGGTCAGGGCCGGATTTAAGGGAGGGCAACCGGGGCGGCAGCCCCGGGGCCTCCACAAAAGAGGGGCCCCCAGAATAGAGAAGTCGGAATAAAACACTAGTAAAAAAATATATTTTCCTTTGAGGTTTTTTTTTCGCTGTTTTACCTTTATCTACAATACTTTGTACAAACATGAATACTAGAAGAATCTACTTGCGTTACCCAATAAAATATTTATTGAAAATCTCAACTGAAAAAATTGTTCATTTTATTCGGAAAATAATTTGGGGCCAGGGGGCCTCCACTCCTTTTTTGCCCCAAGGCCTCTAAACCTCTAAATCCGGCCCTGAATATGGTGCATTATAATGTGCTGAGGATAAACCCAACAACATACAGATAAAGAAAATATAAACACTACGTCTTGCAACTGCAGCAGAACAAAAAACTATGTATCCTGATTAAAAGTTTCATTTCATAATGTTTCTACTGTAGTAGCATATAATGGGCTAATATTTTATTAAAAAAGAAGCTTAAGCTACGTTACATTTACATTTTTGATTTACTCTATAAAGATGAGCAGCCGAACCTGAGTCTTCTTCCCCAGGAGTGTGGGTTCATAGACGGGGAAGGAGTGACAGATTCGAAGTACGCCAAGCTGTACGAGTTTCCATGGATGGTCCTCATCAACCGTATTGCAAGGGGTATGTATAACTTTTTTGTTTTATAATATAGGAGTAACAGACGAGCATGTAGTCCACCTGATGGTATGTGGCTACTGCCGTCCATGGACATCTGTGATCAACCCCAGATAGGATTAGGTAATCTTACCCGAGGTCGGCCACAGATGCGCCGCTACCCCTGAGGACTAAACTGGCACGCCTCCGAAAAGTCGATCTCCCTTACCACACCCTTCAAAACTGAACACAGCAGCGCTAAACACTGCTGTTATTAGGCAGAAATAGGTGTGGCGGTGGTGCCGCCGGAGTCGAACCACAAAGGGTTCTACCACCTTCAAGACTTACCTTACATCCAATTCAAATAGGACACCTGCTATACGAATTGGACGTGAAATTTTAGAGCGCGTTCAAACCAAATATGTTGTGATCTGATGATGTGAACGTGAGATCGTTTGCTAGTAACACTACGCATGCCAATAAAAGTTGAATATGAAAGAAGTAGAGAGCTTCCCGACGCTCGTTCACAGACAACTGTTGACAGTATGCTTAGTTTAAACGCACATTTAATAATTCCGTGCTTTCTGCCCTTTCTTACCTTAGATAACTTACATACATGGGTTACTATCCACCTAAAGGATAATATTGAAACTAGGTGATAAATGTTCTGTAGGTTCTGTTCTAGGTGATAAATGTGATAAATGTTCTGTTTCATAATGATAGCTAGTGTATTTTTTGATATCATGGAAATTATACAAGTAAATTAAGATGATTTCAAACAGGAAAATAGATAGATTAAAATTAAACTATCTTGTTTCGTTATTGTCGTTTGGCCTTGTCAGTATTGATTGCAAATATATAGAATATCGCTTTAGTATTATTATAATAGCTTTAGCATTCTCGTTTTGTATGAACCCAGCAAGATTTTAAGCAGATATCACCGTCTGTATATTTTTTTCTAAATCACAGTCAATAAATAAAAAAAAGATGGCGGCTACAGTCGTGAAATTACAATTATTTATTCAAATTCGTTATTTACTATTAAGTGGTGCGAAGTCGTTTGATACTTACCAATGAAAGGAGAAATAATTGGCCGAGTCGAGTCGAGGCGAGTCGAATTCGCATACGGAGGGTTCCGTACCGCCAAAATTTAACGTATTTTTTTATTTTTAGTTTTTGTTATTATAGCAGCCATTGAAGCAAATACATTGTTATAGTTTGAACTGACTATACGGTTCGATAGATACCTAAATCCAAAAACGTCGAAGAATAGAAATTTCTTGTATAGCGAACCCCACTTATTTATAACTTTTTTATGTTTAGTATAGCGGACACTATTACTCGTATTGTGTGAAAATTTCAAGTGTCTATCTATTACGGTCCCAGACTATTACGATTCCAGGCTTAGTAATAGAGTTCCGTTTTTACCCTTTGTTTACGGAACCCTAAAAAGTATCTTTAAAAAAAATAAAAGCTTTGGTTTTCAGATGGCGGTCGGCACTTCGCATGTTCTGGCACGGTGATCAACGAGCGGTATGTGTTAACAGCGGCACATTGTGTTGAAGTTGCCCGGCTCAATCTTGTAAGAGTGGGCGACTACGACATTCAACAAGAGGTTGACTGCGAGGGCCAAGGACCAACTCTACTTTGTGAGGACCAGTTTCAGGTGAACGCTGATAAAATCTCGTTCGTTAACGTAAATTTACTGTTATACGACATACAGGATGCACTATTAGTGGCGTGCATGGCAAGCTTGAGATTTATTTATTTAATTCACAAAATGGACGTTTATTACATATTATTATATGTGTATTTGCTTATTTAGATACTACTTTGTCCTAAAAATAGGCGTAGGTAATTGGAAAAGAAGGGGTTTGGTTAATAGTGAGAAAAACAAATTGTCATTTGAGAATTAATGTTTATTTTTAACATGAATCTGTTTGAATCGGTTCGTGTGTGGTAAGGGAGACATTCTTTTCCAAGGCATTTCAGCTCAATCCTCAGGGGTAGCGGCGCGTCTGTGGCCGACTTAGGTAGGAATATAATCGTTGGTTGATTACAGTTGTCCATGGACGGTAGTAGCCACTTACGAAGTGGTTTTAAAAAATAGTGCTCTTGGGCGTAATAGTCAATGAGCAATGATATGTTTTTGAAACGATTTTTTTTCTTTATAGGATATAAGTATAGACGAGACTATAATTCATGAGAATTACAGTTCGAATGGTAGAGTCACTAATGATATCGCACTTCTCCGTCTGAGCACTCCGATTGACTTCAGTCATAGTAAGTAACATCTAGTTTTTATTAATGGGCGTATGTATTAAACGTTGTGTATACTCATACTCCGCCAAAAACGAATGGCACATATGACCAATAGAAACAATAGCATTGCGTTGGTCGTGGGTACATTTTAAGATTTTTTAATAGTTTGTAAACAAGCTTGAAGCTCTGTACTTGGTAATAGTGTCTGCGACCAACCCTTGACCAATGGTAAGAACATCACAACACGCTGACTCGGAACAAATCAACATTTAAATATTTAACCGATAGTGTATTGGGCGGAAAGCGTCAGTTCATATGAGGCCGGTTCGATCATTTTTCTGGGACGATAAATTGATATATTATCTGTTGCATATTGACAAAATATAAAATACGCGTTCTACGTTCACAATCTCATACTAGGATTCATTGTGTCGTGGATGCCATAAACACACCCAGACCCAGAACATATAATAATCCCAAATCATTTAGATAGTTACCTATCTGGTTGGGTGTCTAACCCGGAACCATCTGCCTTTCAGACCGGTATGGTGATCGAATCGGGTCGAATATATTATGCATTTCAAAAGCAGTGTTCACATTAGAAAGAATCGATCAGACCATTATAATGTGAACAGTTTCATTGAAAGACATACCAATGTTCATCCGAAACATTGAAAAAGTATGTGATGTAATGTGAACTACACATGTCGTGAACATCAACATGTTCATTCATTTCAAATTACCAATCATCGGAAAAAAGCCTTTCCCCAAGCTGGCGGGAAGTCTCCCTGTTCCGAATCGTTAAGATTTATATAGAACTAAAGCAATTGTAGTGAAAATGGAACAACAGTAGTTTTTTCTTATTATCAATACGCATGGCGCCAGAATGTACGCCAAACAGCTATACTAAAAAACTCTATAGTTCAATTGCGTACGGCACTTTCACATCATCATTCTGTTCATTGTTTTTCATAGATCTTTAATTGTTTATATTTATTGCAGAAAACGCAGCTCCAGTTTGCTTACCAACAACCACTGAAATGAGAGAGAAGTCGCTGACGGGTGAAGAAGCTATCGTCTCTGGTTGGGAGATTAAGACTAACGGCACCCCTAGCAAAATGCTTAAAATGAAAACCCCTATTAGAAAAAATGACCAGTGCTCAGAAGGAATGCATGGGTAATTGAATAATTGTTGTAAAATAATTATATCTGAGATATTATTAATATTAATTCTAAAGCGAATAGTTTGCTAGTTTATTTTCTATGCTTTCTTATAGGAATACTTTTATTATTTTTATATGTTTATTATTATAGTATTTTTATACATATTTCTGTATTAGTTACTCATAATTTCAAAATATTTAATATATTTCAGGGCCTTCGATCCTCAATCTAAAGCTATTTGTACGGGAGGCGTAGAAGGCGTGTGTCCCATGCTGTCGGGCAGTTCTCTGATGCTACCCTATGCTGTGAAGGAGAATCAGTATAGATATATACAGTATGGTATCATGTCCCATGGGACACTAGGGTGCAATTCTGACCAGAACAATGTTTACACCGACGTCAGCAAATACATGGATTGGATTCTTACAAAGCTGAAGGCTTAAAAGCGCTCCGTACAATATTAAAGAAATTATTCCTTCACTTATAAAAAACACACATTGATAATAAAGCTTGAGCATTATTGTCTTATTGAAATTTGTATTTTGGAATAACTACAAAGGTTTTTTTTAATAAATCGAATATTGAAAGCTATACTTGTATTTTTATTAGTGACCCATATATTAGCATAGATACTTTGCCGCCTTGAAATTGAATGAAACCACAAATGGCTTATTCGTAAGTTCTTTTTTTGAATTCTTGACAAATAAAAACCTTTTTAGAGAATAAATAACTAATACTGCGTAATTTACATAATAAATAAATAATTATTTCAAATATTTTAGGGACATTTTAGCACGGAGACGTGGCAATACTTTTTTACGTAACTGTTTCAATTCTCAAAACTGGGTACATTTTCTTGTTAAGAGTGAGTAATCTTTACCGAAACGAAAATAAACATTATATTAAAATGTGAACATAGCACTATGGATCTCTCAGAGACATTGAATTGTTTATACGATTATCGAGTACTCCCTTACATAAATGGCCTATAATAATATAATATTTCTATTGGACAAGAAATAAGTTTAATCGTTCAGTGAAATGAGATCGTTCTTGAGAGTTTTATGTGGTCGTTTTGTAAAACTGTCGGTTGAATATCCGAACAGACACTGATATAAGTAATCTGTGACCGATGAATATTACTAATCTATAATTATCATATATTAGGGATGGCAACTCTTTCCAAAAAAGGTCGATTTTTAAAAAGATTTCGAATCAGGTCTGATAAATTCGAGGCCTAAAGAATTAATTATCCAACAAGCGATATTTTGTATTTTGATTTGGTTTTTAAGTTCCTATTTCGTTCATATTCGTATTTCGATACAATTACGAATCAACCGATAGTAAACAAAAGGGCAACTATAATAAACGATCTTTTATAGTTTTTAAATAAATAATAGTTTTTTTTTGCAATAATATTAAAGTTGTTTTTTATTTCTTTATAAGTAGAAGTTTTCTTATAAGTAAAAATCCATCAGGCGAGTATAGAGTACCTAAGTGAAAGACTTTCATTTAATTATAATGTAAATAAATTATAACGTTAACAAAACAGCAAAAAAAATTGGTTTTCTAGGATAAAATATCGATAATCTTCTCCAAAATCGATTCTCACTGAATATCGATTCAACTCTCACTGAATATCGAGAAGATATCGATTAAAGATTAAGACAGTTCAATGAAACGATCTCAGATCGCCATCCCTATCACAAATGTCAATTGTCATTTGTCATTGCAATTTGAGATTTGGCTTGGCTGCAAACAAATTCAGGAATATTATACTGAAATATTAAGATTGTTATATTAGCTACGTTTCGATCCATATAATAAAGTTTTTGACCCTTAAATTTGGAAATTATCAATAATGAGTGACAAGAAATACAAGCAGAGTGTAAGTTGTGGTTATTTAGTCGATTTTGTACACACATCAGCTCACACATTGTTCATACAACATATAATACGTTCTTCATATAATTTGTAGCCACTATCTGTGTATGGGGTGTATGGATGTGGGCAGTCTTTGGAGACTGCCGATAGAAGTGAAAACTAACTAACTTGTGACTTATATCGTCGAGCTTTTAGATTATTATTTTTGAATTAATTTTGGTTTGTGAAGTGTTAATGACTAATTTAAACTTTAATCCTTAATCTTGAACTTAAATGGACGGAGTACTTGAACTTACACGTGTATCTGTGTACATATATACACAGTTTTAACATATATAACATATCTCATCATATCATATCATATACAACTCATCAAAAGCGTTCGGTCACAATGTCGCGAGTTCTATGATTTTTGTTCATCCAAGAACTGCTCAATGCGTCAAAAGAAGTGTTCACTTCAAAAAAGTTTAAAGTTTAAATATATTTCACAGAAAGCGGATATTGCTAAGCAATTTGATTTGCCGGAAAGGCAGTCGAAGATCACTTCTTTGCTGAACCAAGCTGGACAGGCGTACTGCATATGTCGTTCATCAGACAGTTCGCGGTTTATGATGTAAGTGCAACTGCATATCTACTTTCATGTAATAGAAGTATTTTTTTCATAGTTGAGGAGTCGCAGACGATCCTGCCGACCAACTGATGATAAGTAGCTACTGCCACAAATGTATATCTGTAATTAACCCCAGATAAGATAAGATTCCTACCTGAGCCACAGACGCACCGCTGCCCTTGAGGACTAAGCTAGTATGCCTCAGAACAGTATGTCTCCCTTCCTACAACCTGCAAACCAGACCGCAGTAGCGCTTAACACTGGTGTTATTAGGCCGAAATAGGTGTAGCGGTGGTGCCGCTGGAGTTGAACCACAATGGGTTCTACCATCTTCATCATATCATTAACCCATCACTGACCTTAAGAAATCGGCTTTAAAACTGGGATATGAACCTTGCACTCCGTGACTGAGAGTCTGCATTTCAATTACTGACTGCCTGTTATACTTCTTATTGTGCAAATAATCTTTGAAAATGTATTATTTTAGCGCTTGTGATGCATGTGAGGAATGGTATCACGGAGATTGCATTAATATATCAGAACGAGAGGCTAAGTACATCAAGAACTACTTCTGCGATCGGTGTCGTGAGGAGGATCCTAGTTTGAAGACTCGTTTCAGACCCCAAAAACGGGAAAATGAAGGGGACTCAGGTAATCTTTGTTTAGATTATATAGTTTTCAGATTAGATTAGTCAACATCATTATTATTTTTCATAAGACTACAGAGAGGACAGACTTTGATACACTTTAACTCAACTGAGTTCAATAATCCGAAATCCGTAGACAAATTAAGCTGCCACTCATACCGCTGCCGTTTCCGGAATTGGTTAGCAGGCGTTTCAAGCTCCCATTCTTGTCACCCGAGACTCCCGAAGCACCCTTTTAGGCGCATCTTATGACACGCAAGAGATAAGATAGAGATATTTGATCTATTTATGTTTTAAACTTTAATCAGTATGCATTTTATAATGACTATTTTGATCTGTTTTCGTCAAAGGTCGAGATGATAGAAAGAAGAAGCGTAAAGAGAAAGATCATTCGGAGAATAAATCCTCGAAGAGAACCAGCCTCAAGGACGGTTGTGGAGATTGCTCGGGCTGCCTGCAGACACATGATTGTGGACAGTAAGTTGTATAAGACTGCTATCTAAGTTTGGTCGCTGCGATAAGATAGGTAGCTATAGGTTTGTTAAACACTTCAAAAGCAGTGGCTTAGTTGATGTCCATAAAATAAAACGGTTGAAAAATTGTCTGAAATTTGCCAAAAAAGTTATTTTTTTGTTCTAACTTGATTTTGTTCACTCAGTTTGGGGATTTTGTCTTTTCTCACTTATCTTAAGAAGGGGGGTAGGGGGAGGTCTGCAAAAACAGTACATCGAGGGTTCTTTAAAAATAATTGGCCAAGTATGATTCAAACTCCACCTTCGGAACTCTAAAAAATGGCCTGAAGCTGTCTGTATACTACCATTTCACACTTGGCCAGCGCAGTAGACATCATCATGCCATGACGACGACTGTATAATACATTACCTCTATAATTGTAATTGTAAAATATATTATCATTTCCAGTTGTGATGCCTGTGAAGATATGTACAAGTACGGGGGCAGTAACAAGCTCAAATTGAAATGTAAGCAGCGTGTTTGTGTAAAAAGTAAGAAGACTTCGAGACAGTCTAGGTAAGTGCAGAATTAATTGAGTAAAACATAATAAGTAGTAGTATAATAACAGAGATGATAGCCTAGCGGTGAATAAACACGATTGTCTCTTATTCGGCAGGTCCGGAATTAATTATTACTTTCTTATACAGTGATAGTAAGGGGCTGGGATTCTAACCTCGGACCTCCCTATTAAAAGTTTTTAACTACTTGATTAACATAACTGGAGTGTAAGCGATTTTTTTTTTAATTTGGGAATACCCGACAAGCATGCAATCCACCTGATGGTATGTGGCTACTGCCGCCCATGAATATTTGTAATCAACCCAGATGAGATTAGATTCCTTCCTAAGGTCGGTCACAGATGCGCCGCTACCCCTGAGGACTAAGCTGGAATGCCTCGGAAAATTATATCTCCCTTACCACACCCTTCAAACCACAACACGGCAGCGCTTAACACAGCTGTTATGAGGCAAAAATTGGAACGGCGATAGGTACTACCGGAGTTTAACGACAATGAGTTCTACCATCTTCAAAAATGATGTCTCCCTTTCAAATCAGAACACAGCACATAACACTGTTATTAGGCAAAACCTTAAGAAATCGGCTTTGAAACTGGGATATGAACCTTACACTCAGTGACTGAGGGTCTACATTTCAAATACTGACTGCAACACCAGGTTCAGAAACTTCACGTACACTATTTGTTGTCAGCAGCAGTAACAGGATAAAGAAGAAACACCACGAGCGGGAGACGTACGAGCCGGAGGAGTCTATATCGCATCTGCAAACTGCGGAGCCGCGGCAGTGCTACGGGCCGCAGTGCACTCGCGCGGCTCAGTACGGCTCCAAGTATTGTTCATCACAGTGTGGGCTACGGCTGGCCACAGCGAGGATATATCAGGTATGTTAGTACAGTACTACAGGTACAAGTAGATTGTAACAGTGAATTTGAATGAAACCCCTTAGGGGACAATTTTTGAGTTCGTTAGGGGTTTGGATTTCTTTTTTTAATTTCTAGAAAAATGCATAATAAAATGTAGACAAATAGTAATTTTCAGTGTTTGCTTGAAAATCGGCGGATTACAAACTTTGGAACCCTCTTTTAAACCACGTAGGAGGTAGGTTTTTAAAAAACTTCGGGTATCTTGGGGAATTGGGTATTTCATTATTTCAAACCAGAAAGTCAATAATTATATTTCAAAGTGCTGGCTGCATATTTTCACATTACGACAAACAAAGTACTACAACTTTGAAGGTTTAAAAGTGATCAGCTTCAAACTTCACATGTACCATTAGGTGGACTGCAACCTCGTCTACTCTACCATATTATTAAAAAAAACGCGCGTCGTTGTGCAGGTGTTGCCGCAGCGCATCCAGGAGTGGTCGCTGTCGGGGTGCGCGGCGGAGCAGCGGAACCGCAAGGCGCTGGAGGTGGTGCGCGGCGGGCTGGCGCGCGCGCAGGCGGCGCTGTGGGCGCTGGACAAGCAGCACGCGCAGCTGGACGCGCTCGTGGCGCGCGCGCGCGACGCTCGCGACGCGGGCGACGCGGCGCACGCGGACGAGAAGGTGAGCGGTGTGCTTGACGACTGTTAGGGATGGCGATTCTTTCTGAAAAAGAAAAAAACAATCAATTCGAATCGAAGTGTAATAAATTATTTATTGATTTTATTATTAGTAATAAATTATTTATTAATTATTTATTAAAGTATTAATTTAGGAAAAATCGAGGCCTAAAGAATCGATTGTCCAAAAATCGATCTTCAATCTATTCACGAGCGAAGCTAGCGAGAAAAAAGGTGGTTGGAATGAAATTCGTATCCGTCAGCAAAAAATGTCGATAACATATTTGATAATATTCAATGAATGTCGAAAAATTCGAAGTTCGAAATTCTCGGATAATATATCGATTCATTGCATCGATCCATTACTGGAGACCGATCAAACTAATCTATAATTTTGCTCAAAAAAATCGATTCTAAGATCTAATACCTACACGTGTTTGTTAATCGTTAACTTACACTGATGATGCTCCACTTTGGAGCGAAGCAGGTGTTGGTGCCACCAACTTGGTGGTGGTATGTATTTTGCATCTGCACGCATCCTTTGTGGGAGGGAGAGTGGTACATACTGCATGGATTAAAATATATACCATCAATCAATAATATAATTGTTCAAATTACTCTTTAGCTATTTGATTTAAATTTCGAATTTATCTTTTTGCCGTATGATCGTCTACAAAACGTGCTTCGAAATCCTGGAGTGCTAACAAATAAATTCTCTTACAGGAAGCCGACGACGAGACATCGATGTACTGTATCACGTGCGGCCACGAGATTCATTCGCGCACAGCGGTGAAGCACATGGAGAAGTGTTTCATCAAGTACGAGGCGCAAGCGTCGTTCGGCAGTCGCCATCGCACGCGCATCGACGGCCAGAGCATGTTCTGCGACTACTACAACCCGGTCAACAGCACATACTGCAAGCGGTTGAGGGTTAGTTGCGTTTGAACTGGTTTGGTTATGGTTAGGGTTAGGTGTGAGCAGAATTTCAATTTTGGGCCCCTGGTGGGATTTTAATTTTGCGCCCCTGGCAAGATTTGTATTTTGCCCCCCTGGCAAGATTTGAATTTTTGGCCCCTGGCAAGATTTCAATTTGATTGCGCCCCTGGTGGAATTTGAATTTTGCGTCCCTGGCAAGGTTTGAATTTTGCACCCCTTGCAAAATTTGAATTCTGCGCTGTTCACTTCTGGCAAGATTTGAATTTTACTTTTCTGGGAATATTAGACGTCGCTAAATTTGCAATTTGTGCCCCTAAACACGTCTAGGAAGATAATTATCCTCATCAATCAAGTTTGGTAATATTTGCCTTTTTTTCGCCGACTCTACACTCTAAATTATTTTACTTTTTTGCTGACCCATTGCGATTCATGCAGTCATAATCAATTTAGTGTTCTGTTTATAGTATATTATAATACATAAAGTACAAATATTAGTGTAGAGTGTAGTAATAAATAAATTGATCATAGGTGTGTAACTGTGTAGGGACACATAGTACCTGTACCTGTGTATTGTATTGTACTGTGCAAAGGTTAATTGTACGTACACATCGCAGGTGATGTGCCCGGAGCACTTCAAGGACCCTAAAGTGAGCGACACGGACGTGTGCGGGTGCCCGCTGGTGCGGAACGTGTTCGAGCCGACGGGCGAGTTCTGTCGCGCGCCGAGGAAGGCCTGCCTGAAGCACTACCAGTGGGAGAAGCTTCGCCGAGCCGAGATCGATATGGAGCGTGTGCGCCAGTGGCTGAGGCTGGACGAGCTCGTCGAGCAGGAGAGGAGCATCCGGCTCGCTATGGCCTCAAGGTTTTTTTTTTTATAATATAGGCATAGATAAGTATAGATATCTCACCGCCTTGTAATTGAAGGAAGCCATTAACTGGCTTAAACGGTTGACAATTCTATCAGCTGTTTAATGGATGTCACTTACAAATTGTCAGTTAGAATGTTTTTTTCTTAAACTACAACCTAATTGGAACGCGACCTCAACTGAGAAGAACCGGTAAGAAACTCAGAGGGTTTGTCTTTTTGTAGACGATCATGCAGTCCACCTGATTGTTAGTGGCTACTGCCGCCCTGTAATCAACCCCAGATAGACTTTGATATACCTGAAATGGGCCACAGATGCACCGCTACCCCTGAGGATTAGCTGGAATGCCTCGAAGAAGTATGTCTCCCTTACCACACCCTTCAAACCAGAACACAGTAGCGCTTAATACTGCTGTTATTAGGCAGATATAGGTAGTATGTGCAGATGTCATTGGGGTGTATATGTGATAATTTGGTGCGATCGGTTCACCTGGGGAGGTACTAGTACAACAGATGACGCCTCTAGAGGCGTGTCAATTCGATGTTTTTTTAATGAGAGCTTTCCTTTACTTTGTCATTTATAATTTCTTTCTAGAATTTGATCCTCATAACCGACTCGGGCGATCAGATTTTTTCAAGACAGATTCAGATTTTTCAAGTCAGGGGAAACCCTAATTTAATCAAATTTCCCCTATGACCCGCGCAAATCTTATGCTGCAATTGCGCCTGAATAACGTTCTAAAAGATGTTTTCTATTTACAGGGCTGGAGTGTTAGGTCTCATGCTGCACTCCACGTATAACCACGAAGTAATGGAGCGTATTACCAAGGCGAATGAAAATGGAAAACTCAAGGAAGCTTCCTGACAGCGGCGGAAAAAGCTCGCCAGGAAAGACGAGAAGTCTTCCAGAAAGACTAAATAGATTTGTGGAAGACTGGAAGAACTTCTGCTTTTTAAAGACTCTTATTACTGTATAGTGTGATTTGTGTATTTGGTAATATGAATAAGTGTCTGTATATTATAGTGTTTAGGGTTACGGATTTGAAAAATAAATATATAAATACATATGTGTTTCTCATTTTCGTAAGTCTCATTTTTTACGAAGCCTTGTATCCTATTACTATGTGTGTATAGAATATTTTTTTACAAAGATAAAAATAATAAAAACATATAAAAAGTTTGAACGCTTTTGGACTTAAATTCTATGCCGTAAAACCATGTTATACGTGCAAATGGACTTATTAAGTTCAGAATAGATTTTCAAATAGATTTACTACAAGAGCCCTGTACTGGGTAGAAAAACCTGTGTTAATTGGTGCCCCGCTTTTCCAACAGGCGCTTATAAAACGATATTTAACAATTTTAATCTAGGAGTATTATAATAAGAAACAGTCGTTGATTAAGTATTAGTATAAAGTGCCTTGCGTCGACACATCGCAACATTCTTAAAATTTTGAACCAAAGAAAAATTCTGTCGGATAATTCCTTTATGGTATTGATAGAATCTGTGGGTTTTGTGGGCATTGTCATAGGCTAGATGCAGGCACAAACAGAGTATTTATTGTTTTTAACATTTTATAACTTCGGATTCATAAAATAACTATACTTTTTTTTATAATATAAGAGTAGCAGACGAGCATGCAGTCCACCGGATGGTAAGTGGCTATTGCCGCCCATGGGAATCTGCAATCAACCCAAGATAGGATTACATATTCCTATCTGAGGTCGGCCACATATGCACCGCTACCCCTGAGGACTAAGCTGGAACGCCTCGGAAAAGTCTGTCTCCCTTACCACACTCTTCAAACCGGAACACAGCAGCGCCTAACACTGCTGTTATTAGGTAGAAATAGGTGTGGCGGTGGTGCCGCCGGAGTCGAACCACAAAGGGTTCCACTACCATCAATATATACTATACTACTACTACTACTACTACTACGTTTACAAAAACTACTACTACTATTACTACTACTACTATTACGTTTACAAAAATACGGAATAATATAAAAGGAAAAGTATGTGAGTTGTATGTGTGAGAATACCTGTGTGCGTACAACAACACACAACTGTAAGCAACTTTCAAATAATAAGTTTTATATTTCCATAATTAAGGGTGAGGAGAGTTTGTTAGTACATATAATGTAATTGCCAAATGTCGATCTTTGATATCAAAACTTTGGATAGATTGATTATTAGTAATGGCCGCTAGATATATTTACGGTCGACGCATCTGTATGAATGCGTTTTCTACTAAATAGTCGTCAGGAAACTTTCTTTCTTTAACCAGATGCTAATAGTTCCGTTAACCAGTCGCTGATTAAATTGCTTAAGCGATAGTAGCAAGTGAGTAGTCAGCCGTACACATCTCAGTTAAAATATTAGAATATCTTTTCGTAACGGGATTACCCTAAGGCGACTTGATTAAATATTCTGTTCTATGACGTTTCCGCATTGAACTAATACCAATTAGACAACAATAGATATTCTTTTGAGCGTATTATTTATCATATCAAAACATATTTTGCGCTCCCCTCACAACAGCACGTGCGACCACGGCCCTCTGATTTTAATAAGTCTCCCCTTCCGTCCGTAATTGAAGCGTATAATTCAGATGACATGTTTTGCTCAATCTCATAATATGACACGGATAACCCTTGATACAAAAGGAATAATGTTTGATGTGATAAAGAACAGTGGTCAGAGAAATAGAAAATAAATCCTTATCCCTTACTAATATTTAATATTATAAATCCGAAAGTAACTTTGTATGTCTGTCTGTCTCTTCTTCACGCCTAAACCACTGAACCGATTTTAATAAAATTTTGTACAAAGATAGTCTGAGACCCGAGAAAGGATATAGGATAGTTTTTATCCCGGAAATTCCACGGGAACTAGGGATGTCGATCTAAGGTCGATTAATCGGAGAATAGATCTTGGACCAATCGTTTATTTTAATCTATTTTAGTAAGGATTGAATCGTAAACTATGCATTTGATCAAGTGATGATCTTTAGCAAAGTTGTTGCCCATGAGCCCACGAAGGTTTCAGAGTTGGTACGACCAATTTTCGCCAGATGGCGCCACTGTCATTCCAATAAAGGTACGAATTTTCAGTTTTATGTATGTTAGTGTCTCATAATTATTATTTTATTTTAAACGCGGGCGAAGCCTCGGGCAAAAACTTGTACTATATAAAGGTAGCACACGAGCATACAGTCCACCTGATGATAAGTGGCTACTGCTGCTCATGGTCGTCTGCAATTCAATCAACCCCAGATAAAACTAGATTCTCATTTGAGGTCGGTCACAGATAAGCCCCTAAGAACTAAGCTGGAATACAACGGAAAAGTTTGTGTCCTTTACCACACCCTTCAAATCAGAACACAACAGCGCTTAACATTGCTGTTATAAGGTAGATATGGGTATGGCGGCGGTGCCGTCAGCATCCAATCACAGAGGCTCCTACCACCTTTAGTTGAACTTGGTCACGGACGTCCATGGATTGCGTTGGCTACTGTGACCATCACCTTGACCAGAAGGTCATTTACTACTCCAATTTTATAAAAATATTGAATTAAATTTAATATTGAAGGTATCTATACTATAGAAGACATTCTCACTAATTGCGGTCAAAGCATCGTTGCCGTCGAAGTAGTAAACTGTAACTGTATTGAATTTTCTATATCTTGAAAAGTTCCACTAGAATGTTAGTATGGAAATGATTGTATAATTATTGCATACGTTATTAATAATTTCTGCTCTGGGTCTTAAGTAAAAAACACGTTTTTACCAGATTTATGCATCTCATCGTTATCAAAAAGATGCACAAATGTTAATCCATCCATCCATCAATTATATATAAATTATAAATAAATTTTATTACGTCGGTGCTTTTTTATTACATTTTAAAGGTATTCTATATGCAGCGACGGATCAAGAGTTCTGACCGCACTAGGCTAATTATGAAGACGCGCCCCCACCGTTACGATAGACCTCAAAAGTAATATATTAGTTTTGACTTTGTTTACTAGCATGAAATTAAAAGTGCCGAAGACAATTTTGGCATGCCCTTCCCCCGATCCTCGCGCCCTAGGCTACAGCCTAATTAGCCTAAGGGTTAATCAGGCCCTGTCTATATGTGTACTTATCGATATTATTTAATACTATTGCAATACATTTGGAAAAACCATAACCATGACGAGATGTCGTCATGCACCTGCAAACCATTCTAATTGTAAACGCATAAGTTAATCTGATATTGATTACCGGATCGCATTACAGTGATAGGCGTGACCCGGGGGCAGATGGCGCATTTGTCACGGATCGCACTGCGCAAATTGGGGATATTTGTCACTTTTGACGTAAAATTGGCGCGTATGAGGTAAATCTCGCGCCTCGTAACGCTTGGGGTGGTAACAGTGACAAGTGTGGGCTAAATTAAATTGTATGAGTTATGTATTATTATCGATCCCAAAATTCGTAGCAGTTGGTGTAAGTCGGCATTTGTTGACAAAATGTCATGCGCTGAAACATTTTTATAAAGTTGAAATGGTGAATGCAGTTACCAGTTTGGTCTCTGCAGCTAATGGATATTGGACATTTGTAAAGTCCTGAGGGGAAATATTCGCTTCATATGCTAATAAGACGGCATCTACACCCTTCCACCGAAACGCGGAAATGCGTTTTGCTGGAAATTGGTGTTGGTTACCAGTGGTACCTTCTCCGTGGTCGGTACTATACTAGTAGGTTTGAAGGTGGTAAACTCGTTGAGGTCACTCTGTAGACTTAAGTGTGGTTCTTTTTTTATATTACTTGTCCAAAATTGAATTCACGATTTGTTATGTCAAATTAAAGCACTGTATTTAAGTAAGTTTTAAAGATAGGCTGTCCAAATTATTGTATTAAAAAGTGCATATAAAATATGAACTTATTAATAGGAAACGTGGAGAAGAAATTGACATCAGGAAAAACGATAAGTCGCAAAAAAGATGTATATGTTACAAGATGATGCAAAAATAAAGGAAAACGGTTATCTTTTGAGTATATTTAGTATTTTCTGTCAAAACATAGTAGGGATAATAATGCATCTGTATAGTCGGGTCATTGCCGTGACCCTTGATAACAAATAATATGTCATCATCTGTTAATTAAAATATAGATACAAAAATGTATTGTCAGTAATCTAATTACGAAGGTGGTTCTTCCAGAGTCGAACCACAGCGTTTTACCGCATTCAAAACGCCATCGCAATGCTTATACAGTATATGGTATTGATGGTCAATTCTAATAATTAACGTTTTTGAAATATCTAAATCCAACTATTTATCAATATATTGGTAGTTTAGATCTAGTAGAACGAAAGCTGCAAATAAGCTTTCTTCAAAGCCGGCGATCACTGTTATAGGCCGCGTAAAACTGCTAGTCCGCTCTTAATATAGAAATGAATCGCGTCGCCATAGCAAATTCTATGACTACACCTGTACCCTAAGTATGAGTTATTACATTTTCTCGAAAAGGTTCAACGTTTATTAATTTGCTCACATAGCGCTCCTGTGGACCGGAACTAAAATTTCGCATTATGAGTTTTAAAAAACTGAATAGTCAATTATCACGACATTTAATTTTACAAATATAAATAGAATGCATTTGTTTATACATTTTTAATTTAATTTTGATAGTCTTATAGTTTCGTTTTTTAAACTTTTACTGCGGAATTTTAGTTCCGATACGGTCCACGGGAGCGCTGTAGGAGCAAATTCGTAAACGTTGAACGTTTTCGAGCAAACGTAAGAACTCGTACTGCACGCAACAACTTCAGAGCGGACTAGCAGTTTCGCGAGGACTATACTAGCTCTGCTATTTTAAGATTAGATTTACTGTTTTGTATACTATCACTGTTTCCTTTGACTATAATGCGCCGATGGCATGTTTTTTCGCCAACACCGTCCTTTTTTATCATATTCTTTATTTTCGCCGATTAATACGCCGTTTAATTTCAGTGATTGTTTGGTCACGGCGACCTACTTTTCTCGCCGGACAAATGATTCTGATTACTGTTTGACTCTTTCATTGTCTACATGAACACTTTCTGCAATTTACTGTTTTCTTCTGTTTTTTTAACAAAGATCTACTGCTTTTTAGTTCAGAAGGGTTGGCAACTTATATAAGCGTACTAAGCAGAAAATAAGGTAGGCAAACTTTAAGTTTCCCTGCAAGTTATTATAATGACTGTACTTTATCGAAGTAGGTATTGATTATAAAATATTAATGTTAATAATATTTTAAATAGCCTATATGTCGGGTAAAATGAGATGAGGAAAAGTATCCGTTTTTATTATAACTATGTTATTAAATATAAATGTAAATAATAATTAGTTACGGATAAATCGAATTAACCAATTTTTCCTCGTTTTTATCATCAAATGTTTTATTACATATGAACTCTATAATGCATTATTTTTTTTTATAATAGCGCGTGTAAGTCAAAACCCATGGTCAAAACAGTAAACAATAAACATTTTCCTGTACCCTTAGTATGAGATTTTACGTTTTTACAAAAATGACTGTTTTTGTATGTGTTTACGTATTTCCCATACATTTCAAATCAGCTGATAGAGCCCACTATGGGCGCTGATTGGAAATGTATGGGCAAATAAATATTTTTTTGTATAAACGTAATACGTAAAACATTGTATTTGAACCGATTTTCCTATTTTATATTGTTAATAAAAAATTTACTTTTAGTTTTATTAATAAAAAGTTTTCAAATTTTCTGTTATGATTATCTTATATATAAAATTCTCGTGTCACACAATGTTCCTTTCCGTACTCCTCCCAAACGGCTTTACTGATTTTCACCAAATTTTATATGCATATTCAGTAGGTCTGAGAATCGGCTACTATATATTTTTCATACGCCTAAGTGATAAGGGTTGTTCACCCTTAAGGGTTTTTTATTTATATGGCAACACAACGTTTGCCGGGTCAGCTAGTTTTTTTATAACATTCAAGAAGCAAACGAGCAATTCACTAGCTCAGAAGTGGAAATCTGTATACAATTTCATCTAGAACGTTCGTTCTGTCTAAGGTCGAAAACAGAAGTCATTCGCCACTTTTTTTATAATATTCGTATGCGAGTAGCAAACGAGTATGCAGTCCACCTGATGGAAAGTGGCTGCTGCCGCCCATGGACATCTGTAATCAACCCCAAATAGGATTAGGTTCCTACTGAGGTCGGAAACAGATGCCCCGCTACTTCTGAGGGTTAAGCTCGAACGCCTCGGAAAAGTATGACTTCTGAGAACTAAGATCCGTTGAAGAAACATGATGATGTGGAGAAATGAAGAAGTTACATGATGTGGAGTTGGTACTTCCCCGGTCGAACCATACTTGTTACCTTTCAGACTGTAGTATTTAAATTATATTATTATTTTACGAATATCAAGTGGTACCCTAGAAGCCATTTAATAAATGAATTGTAAAAAGATTAATCGTGTACCTATTGCGGTTCAATAGGAAAATTGTATGGCGAATCCTATGTATTTGTAGCTTTTCTATTTTTAATATTTGGTGATTTTATTTTTAATATTCGTAAAATTTTACCTATAACGGTGGTTGCTATGACCACCGTGATAGGTAAAATTTTAATCCAACAATCTATTACGGTTCAAGAGATAGAGCCCTGTGACAGACGGACAGATAGCAGAGCCTTAAGTAATAAGGTTCTGGTTTTTACTCTTTGGATACGGAACTTGAAGGAATTTGAAGGTGGTAGAACCCTTTGTGGTTCGACTCCGGCGGCACCACCGCCACACCTATTTCTACCTAATAACAGCAGTGTTAAGCGTTGCTGTGTTCTGGTTTGAAGGGTGTGGTAAGGGAGACAGACTTTTCCGAGGCGTTCCAGCTTAGTCCTCAGGGGTAGCGGCGCATCTGTGGCCGACCTCAGGTAGGAATATCTAATCCTATCTGGGGTTGATTACAGATGTCCATGGGCGGCAGTAGCCACTTACCATCAGGTGGACTGCATGCTCGTCTGCTACTCTTATATTATAAAAAAAAAAAACTAAAAATATGATGTACCTAAGTTTTTGAAAGGATTATTCTTTTAAAAACATTATTTACGAACACTGCTCAAAACCTATGAGCTCGCAAAAAAATGTAACCGTACACTTGTATGTAATTATAATTTTAGATTTTAAGAAGGCTATCGGTGGTTTATCTTCTTTAGGCTGCAGACATCAATACTTCCCGCCCATTGCACCAGCTGTAACCAATACGGACTTACCACCCTCAGACCTCCCTCAAACCAGCCAATGGGAAGCTAGAAATCTGTCGTTGCGATGGTTAGGGGTCGTTAGCACCCCTACGTGGGAAACTGAGTCTCATCCCTTTTATTTAAAGTTGTTTTTGGTCTGGCTTGGAAAATTAATAAAACCCTACTCATATTTTGGTAAAGCATGAAAATGTTATATTTTGATTTAGTTCATTTTGACACCCCGTGGCATCTAGGTGGCAGAACGGACTAGTTATTGATCAACCTCAGTACCTAGGCTTGAGCGAACGCTCGTTCAGTGTTTTTTTTGTGAAGTGTCAGCACCAGATATCAAGATTCATTTCCCGCTGATGTCCTTCGGCAGCGAGACGCCGCACGTCTGGAGTAGCTCCTCAGTAAATATCTATACTATATTATTTTTATATAGGAGTAGCAGTCGAGCAGTCCACCTGATGGCTACTGCTGCCCATGGACATCTGCAATCAACCTCAGATAAGATTAGGTTTGTACCTTACCTGGGCCACAAATGCGTCGTTACCCCTTAGGACCTCTGGGAAAAGTATGTCTCCTTAACCACACCCTTTATACCAGAACATAGCAGCGCTTAACACTGTTGTTGTTAGGCAGAAACAGGTGTGGCGGTGATGCCGTTGGAGTGTAACTGCAGATGGCTCCAGCACCTTCAATATAATTATTTTATAAGCTAGTGGTTAGAAACTCGGTCTCTCAATTGTAGGGTCTAAGGTTAAATCCCAGGCACGCACCTCTGATATCTTAAAGTTATTTGCATAATAAGTACAAATTGATTAGCAGATGCTTAAATGGCGAAGGAAAATATCGTGAGGAAACCTGCACGCCTGAATGTTTTTAAAAAAAATTCGTCAATTCGCCAGCGCCTTAAGCCTTCTCGCTTTGAGAGGAGCCTTGTGTCCTGTGCCCAGCTTTGAGTGGACGAAGAAATACCAATGAAATGTCCTATATCATTGAATGGTTCAGGCATGGGCCTTTTTCAAGAGACGTCTTGTTAAGGAATTTCTATTGAGGGTGATTTTAAACGGTGATTTTTAAGTTATAACCGGTGGTAAATTTTAACGACAGTTAATATTTTTAGTATTAAGGAACAATCAAACCCATATAAGATTAGATTCCTAAAAGAGGTCAGCTACAGTTGCGCTGCTAGACCTTACGCTGTTTGTCCACCGCTAGATCGGCACCGAGAGTTTGACGGGCCGGCAATATAAAACACATTGGAACTTATCCATACACTTCCGACACACGCGTGGCAGCTGGAACAAATTAAACCGCTGATATCGGTCGCGGGCAAACTATCGCCGTCATGATATATTAAAATCGGCCCGAAATAATTTCGTTTTCGGTATCAGTTCAGTGACGGTGCGGTGGACAAACGACCTTAAGACTAAGTGTGGTCGCCTCGGAAAAGTATCTCTCTTACCGCGTTACCCTTACCGTAAAAGCCGTGGTACCGTTGAACCACAAAGGGTTGTACCACCTTCAAAATAATATTGACATACAGATATTGTGTAGGGCAGTGAGGTGTCTCCCTACGGGCCGCTTTGGGACGCTCCACCGGCGCCGGTGCCCTACCCCGACATCCTGGCTTTTCCACCTGCTGATCTGGGTTGGTATATTTTTTTTTAATGATATAGAAGTAGCAGAGGAGTAAGCAGTCCACCTGATGGTAAGTGACTACTGCCGTTCATGGACATCTGTAATGAACCCCAGATAGGATTAGATATTCCTTCCTGAGGTCGGGCACAGATACGCTGCTCCCCCGAGGACTAAGCTCGTTCCAGCTCGGAAAAGTATGTCTCCCTTACCAGACCCTTCAAACCATAACACAGCAGCAGTGTTAATTGCAGTTATGAGGCAGAAATAGGTGTGGCGGTGGTGCCCCAGAAGTCGAACCAGAATAAAATTGTCATACCCATGTCGGTATTTCGTAGGCTAAATATTGGATAGATTGATTATTAATAACGGGCGTAGGTAGGTAGTCTGGTGACCACTTAGTATTTTGGAGAAATGCCATGAAAATATGCACATGCACGTGTTGTGCAAGTATGCATCTAGACATGCGATTTTTTCGAAGTTGATTGAACATTGTTATAGACATTTTTTGCTGACAGATACGTATTTCAGTGATTGTTTGGTCCTGATGACCTTTGTTTTTCGCTAGCTTCATCCTTTTAACTAAATTGATCGAAGATCGTTTTTTAGAGAATAGATTCTTTAGGCCTCAATTTTTTGTGAATTAATTTATCACACCTCGATTCAAATGGATCTGCTTTGGAGAATTGCCATTCTTATTCCATAATAATACTGTATCGCGATTACAGTATGGTCGGCAGCGGGTTGCGGGCGCGGCTCGTCGCGCGCGACGCCGGGCGGCAAGAAGCCGCGGCGTCGTGTCGCGTCCGTCGCGCAGCGCCGTGCCGCGAACATACGGGAGCGGCGACGCATGTTCAACCTGAACGAAGCCTTCGATAAGCTACGACGGAAGGTATTACATACATATATACATCGTCCCCATATTTGAAAGAATGCAGAAGTTAGGCAACGCCTATTTCCGCCAACAGCTATTAATTAAGCGCTGCTGTAATCTTGCTTGAAGACTGTGGTATGGGAGTCATACCTACTTATTGATTTCCAACTTAGTTCTCAGAGGTAGTAACGCATCTCATGTCAACCGCAGGTAGAATATACTTTTATCGGGGGTTGGTTACAGATGTCAATGGGCGGCAGTAGCCACTTACCATTAGGTGGACTGTATGCTTACCACACCCTTCAAACCAGAACACAACAGTGCTTAACACTGCTGTTATTAGGCACAAATAGGCGTGGCGGTGGAGCCGCCGGGGTCGAGCCACAGAGAGTTCTACCACTTTCTATAATATTGCTCTAAAAATAAATGATTTGTTTCCAGGTCCCCACCTTCGCGTACGAGAAGCGTCTATCCCGAATCGAGACGTTGCGGCTAGCCATTACATACATAAGTTTCATGTGTGAGTTGCTACATGGTTCTCCGCAGCCCCACCACACCTCACACTCTACGCTGCATCCCCCACGACACGTCTTCGACGCAGAAGTGCCGTGGTGCGCATAGAATATTAGTTTAACGGTTCATTCATATTACACACAGCGTCAGATCCGTGTCGTAGCAGGGATAAAGTTTTTTGTCTATAATGTGTATTGACATATTTACATGTACAGTTAGCTTCAATAATAGATGAACATAAAAAGGTTACAAAAATACCTATAGACAAGCGTTCATAAATAGTTGAATACCCCTAGCATCATAATTAGATTGTAAAGCGTCGTTGACACTGTAGTATTTATCTACTTTTGAAAATTTACGACGTTCAGCTAATTAAGGTGCCAGTTGTGTTCAGCTACTTATGAACGCTTGGGTGTATAAGTATTTTTGAAACCTTAATATGTTCATCTACTTTTGGTGCTGACTGTATTTTACAGAGACAGCCGCGTAGACACAAGCCGTGCTTATAAAAACATTGTGCTAAAAATATAACTTTGTCTGTCACGGCCCGTGTCTGACTGTATGTAGACACATACTGGCCCTTTTTTATTTACTCGTAGCGCTGGATTTCTTACGTTTGTGAGTTGTTCATGAATCCATTCCTTTTTTGCCAAAAGATCCTAAGACAACTGTAATGGGCAGAAATTGACAAATGTTGATCTTTAGCAGGTAAAAAGTTGAAAAGATTGATTATTACTAACCGGCGTTAGTGAGCGAGATTATGGATTGGGTTGTTTTTAAAAGTCATAATAATATCCCGGAGTATTTTAATAGAAAAATGTCAAGTACCTACTTTTGTAGTGTCACACATTAATCGCAGTAGACACCAATACTATTAAATTAGGATTAAAACTACTTCGCAACTATCCGGTTCCAATATGTATGATGATATACCTATATTTAAACCGCGCAGCATGTACCACCCTCCCTCCCACAAAGGATGAAATAAATAATGTACACCACCAGTCACCATCCATACTACCCGCTAAAACATTAGGTCAATGATCAATTCTATAATTTTGTCCTTTTCATAATATAGGAGTAGCAGACGAGCATGCGGTTAACCTCATGTTAAGTGTCTACTGCCGCCCATGGACATCTGCAATTAACCCTAGGTAGGATTAGATATACATATCTGAGGTCGGCCACATATGCACCGCCATCACTGCCTCAGAAAAGTATGTCTCCTTTACTCTTCAAACCAGAACATAGCAGCGCTCAACACTGCTGTTATGAGGCAGAAATAGGTGTGGCGGTGGTGCCGCCGGAGTCGAACCGCAATGGGTTTTATCACCTTCAAATATTGCCTTGCCCCGGCCAGAACTTCGACTGAAACCGAACATTTTCAAAGAACACTATTTGTTTGCTTATAATACTTTTCCCACATTAACCTCAGTGATAAATAATAGTACATAGACATATAAAATATTTGTAAAGGAAAAGTATTTTATCATCGTCGTTTACGTGAGTAAACGTGTGCTTAATATTAATACTACTTAATAATAATATGTACTGTCTTCCATTAGTAATAGTATTGCTATAGAAAACTAAGTATAATAGAGTGTAATTAGCTTATAGACTTATAATGATTCTTATTTACCTAATAAAATGTATTGTAGTGACTAGTTATTTTATTTAATTTACCGTATCTATCTAGACACATGGTAGTGTGACAGCCAAGTTCTAAAAAGAAACTGGGGATACTGCATCGTGCCTTACATCATCATCATCAACCTATTATCGTCCCACTGCTGGGCATGGGTCTCTTCTCATAATGAGAAGTTTAGGCTATAGTCCACCGCTTTAGCCAAGTGCGTATTGGTAGACTTCACATATCTTTGAGGTTTATTTTTATAAATCTAGGTATGCAGGTTTCCTCACTATGTTTTCCCTTACCGTTTAAGCAAGTGATAATTAAGTTCTAATACGCACATAATTTTGAAAAAAAAGCACAGAGGTGCGCCGAGGATTTGAATCTCGGATCCCTCGATCGAAAGGTAGTATCTTAACCACCAGGCTATCAGAATGAATATGTTATTAATATTGGTTTAATGTTTGGTATGGTGTATTTTATGTTCCATGTTCGTTGTTGATTAAATACTTAGGTATTTCATACGTTTCTGTCTTTCTGTATCCTGGCTGCTGTACTGTAGGTACAACTATCCATTGGATAGTTAATTGTATCAGGCGTTACTTTGCGGAAATCCATGCTATTAAGTTAAGATTAAAACTACTTCGCAACAATTTGCTACAAATATGTATGATGGTATATATTTTAAACCATGCAGTATGTACCACCCTCCCTCCCTCAAAGGATGCATGCAGATGCAAAAATTAAAAATATACACCACCATACATACCACCACCAACACGTGTTTCGCTCCAAAACGGAGCATCGTCAGGGTAAGTTGACTCTACGACGGTTAATCGCTAAGTGACGCTGTCGTGAGTTTTCATCTTCCATGAGCCATCTGGTGGCCCTGGAGGTGTCCTGTAAGGCTACGCCTTCTTCAGGAGAATTGCTCCCGCTGCCCGTAGATACAGGCAGGTCGTTGGGTTGGTAGCCAAGAGGGTTTTTTTTTTTTTTTTTTTTTTTTTTTTTTTAAATAAATATGTAAATAAATCATTTTATATATATATATTGTAATTTTTTTTTTTTTTCTCCCCTCTGGCATACCTGTGATTGTGGTTCTTTTTGTAGAGCCGTGGTTGTATGGGCCCGTAAGCCCGTTTCTGGAGTCTTGGTTCAGTTTTGTGGTCAAATCCGGTGAGGGGCGGCACTCTTGAGTGCCGCGGTCTTCATTAAAGCTTCTCATGAAGCCCCGACGTCCGCCGGCGGGTCCCGCGCGAGGAGATCGCGCGGGAACGCCCTGCGGTCCGGTGGACGAGCGTGGAGCGGCGCCAGATCCCGCAGGTGCGGGAATCGCGCCGCGTCGACACGCTCGAACATCTTCGTGGCGAGGCGGCCGATGAAGTCGTCCAGGCTCTCGACTCGTAAGTCCCTCTGGATGACTGCGTTCCTGACGTACCACGGCGCGCCGGCTACCTGGCGCAGCGCCCGCGATTGAATAACACGCAGGCGTTTGCGCTGCGGTTCGCTCACGAGCGCGTACCAGGCCGGCGCCGCGTACGTCAGGCGGGGTCTTATATATTGTTTGTAAATGGTGGTCTTCACACCCAGAGGGAGGCTCGAGGAGAGCACTGGACGGAGGAGGAAGCTGGCCGCCCTCGCACTGGCGATGACGGAGTCCACGTGGGGCTTCATGGATAGCTTCCAATCCAGGGTCACGCCCAGGTACTTCGCCCGGGCGGACCACTGGACGTCCAGTCCGTTGAACTTCAGAGTGGGGTCGTTTGGCGAAAAGCCGCCAATCCTGACCGCTTGGGTCTTCCCCACATTCACCGACAGTCTCCACTTAGAGAGCCAATCAGGGAGGGCATCTAGGGCACGTTGCATCTTCGACGCGGCGTGTTTAGAGTTCAATGATGTCGTCACATACGCCGCGTCGTCCGCGTAGAGGGCGAGTAGAGCCCCCCCTTCCGCCGGAATGTCGTCGGTGTATGTGGAGTAGCAGGCAGGTGAGAGGCAGCTTCCCTGCGGGACTCCAGCTGCCACGGGGTGCTCGTTGGATGGCGTCCCGTTGACCACCACTCTGAAGCTCCTATTGTCCAAGAAGCTGGAGATCACCTTGACGATACGCCTGGGCGCCGACGACTGCGAGATCTTGTAGAGCAGGCCGTTGTGCCAAACACGGTCGAACGCCTTTTCCATGTCAAGGAATACTGCACACGCTCTCTCCTTCTTGTTCAGGGCAGCGGTGATGTGGTGCAGTACCCTTGACAACTGAAGAGTCGTTGAATGTTCCGGCCGAAATCCGAATTGCTCTGGTCGGGGTGTTAAATGGGGTGTCATGTGCTGCAGCAGGAGCTTCTCGAACACCTTCGACACACATGATAGTAGCGTTATGGGCCTATAGCTCTCAGGCTTCAGGGTGTTCTTCCCCGGCTTGGGCAACATAATAATGTGCCCAATTTTCCATATGTGCGGGAATGTCCCCGTGCGCAGGATGCCGTTAAAAAGGCGCGTGACGGCCACCACCGTCTTCCTTGGAAGTTGGCGGAGCACCGTGTTGGTGATGCCATCTGCGCCGGGAGCCTTTCTGGCTTGAGTCCTTTCAATCGCACGCTGGACCATGCTCGGGGAGAAGACGACGGGATCTTCATCTGGAGCTATAGGCTGTGCGAGGTAATCTTTGAGGTGTTGCTCGACTGCTGCAATATGCTCCGTCGCTTGTGACGGGTTCGGCCGGAACTGGCGCTCTAAGTGTTCGGCGAAGATCTCCGCGCGATCTTCCGCCCGGTAGCGGGGCGTACCGTCCGCATGCAACAGAGGGCGGACCGGGGCCGGGGAGCGCGACAGCTGGCGGCAAAGTTTGTGCAGGGAGGGCCAGTCGTCGTGGGCCTCCCCTAACCGAGTCTCCCATCTCTCAGTGGCATGCGTTTCCAACTCGACCTTGAGCTTTTCTATAGCTCTGTTGAGGAGAGTCTTCTGCGTCGGGCATCTCGTCTTCTGCCAGCTCCTTTGGAGGCGCCTTTTGTGGGCGATGAGTTGGCGGATGTGGGGCGGCAATGGGGGTAGTCTCCCATGCGCTGGTACCTCAATTGTGGTAGCATCCAAGGCGCCCCTTATGCTGGCGGTGAGGTCGACTGCGAGTTGGTCGACATCTCCTCCCGTGCAGATGGGTCGAGTTGGTGTGGTGATCTCCAGTTGCTCCTTGAAGAGAGTCCAGTCCGTTTTACGACGTGGCTTCGGTGGCGAGACTCTGAGTGGTGTCTTCGCCAGGACCAGCAGGACGGGAACATGGTCGGACCCCATGCCGTCTAGCAGCGACTCAGGTGCGGGCTGTACCCCTAGTCCACGGAGTACAGCTATGTCGATGACGTCCGGCGCGTGTATGTGGTAATCCGGGTAGTGAGTGGGGCACTCTGGGCCCCTCACCTCATACCCGCAGCGCTCGGCGTCATCGAAGAGGCGTCGTCCGTTGGGACACGCAGTATGGCTGTTCCACCCCGGGTGCTTCACGTTCCAGTCGCCGGCGGCAATGGTCGGGTGCGGCGCGTCCAGCAGTTTGTGGACGTCGGCCAGCACTAACCTGCCGCTCGGCGGGCGGTATACGCTAAAGATCCGGAGCGGGGTGTCACCGAAGCAGACCTCGATCCCGAGGGCCTGCATGCTCTCCAATTGCTGGGTTGGAAGGGGCTGGTGTATAACCTTCCTTCGGACGAGCACCGTGAGCCCTCTGTAAGGGCTACCTGAGTCGTTAATCTCGTCCTGGCGGTATACGTTGTATCCTGGAGTCTTGAAGAGGTCCGACGAGGACAGGAGAGTCTCGGAGACCAAAGCCACGTCGATGTCCTGTTCCCGCAGGAGGAGTCGGAAGAGCGCGGCCTTCTTCTTTAGGCCGCGGGCGTTCCAAAATAGGATACGCAGGGGCTTACTATCCATAGTGAGCGGACATGCTCGCTATTCCGCTACGGATAGCTGGCCCCGTGTCGTGGCCCTCACCCATGGCTGTTATCACCTGCTGAAGCATCTTTGTGAGGTCCTGCAGTACCCTCAGTTGTTTGCTGCAGGCCTCTTCGCTTGCCCCCTGGCTCCGCTGCAATCTGTGGGCGGGAGCGGGGGTAGGAGCGGGTGTCTTGGATCTCGGCTGCCTCCTGGCAGCAGGTGCAGGTGCGGGTGGGGCGGCCGAGGGGGCGGCCTTTGCCTTCTTCCCCCTCTTCCTCCGACTCTTCAATTGAGCCCCGCGATTCGTTGGCCCGTTTGCGGCGGCCATGAGGGAGCCCTCGTGCTGCTCCTCCACGGTCCGCGGCTGTACGGGAGCCACCGAAGGTTGCGTCCGTCTCGTCTCTGCCGGTTTGGCAGAGAGGGCAACCGTGCCAGCGCGCTTGTTGCGCGCTTCCCGCCGAAACACTGGGCACGACGTGTGGTTGGCGGGGTGCGGTCCGCCACAGTTCGCGCAGGTCGCGGGCTCCTCCCGAGGCCTGGGGCACTCGTGGGGTGACGCTGTCAACCTAATGCATGCCTTTTATAATGATATCCAACCCTCCCCTCCACAATGAAATGTAAACAACTGATGACAGTTGTGTGATAATAAGGTTATAGATTAATTATTCGCATTAAATCTGCGAATAATCATCTGTTTACTGATTGTTGGTAAAAATATGAAGTAAAGGAGAGCTGGACACATTAATTTGTTCATTCAGCAGTGTAATCCTACTGTTGTTATTGTGCTTAATAATATCCCGTTGTTCTAATATATTAAGTCTACAGCCCTTGTCACCCGTGTGTAAAATTTCATACGTATGGTTACTTGGCACATTATGGCCCGCGTCTAATAGATGTTTAGCGAAATTTGACTTGTCTGCGTGACCACTTGTATACGCGGCTAGATGTTCGCGATAACGAATATTAAAATTTCTCCCAGTTTGACCGACGTAAACGCCATTGCAATCAGAACAAACAATTTTGTAGACGCCTGATTGTTCATGTCTACCTCTTTTTTCTTTACAGTTACAGATGGATTTAATATTATTGTTTGTTCTGAAGGCAACGCTGATGTTATGACGGCGAAGTGTTTTAGCAATACGCTCTGAAATAGGACCGAGATAAGTCAAACTGGATCTATACTTAAGAGGAACCACATCCCTTGGTACCGCATACAATTGATCACGCACCATCAAACTTCGCTTCTTACGGATAAGAGCATAAGAGAGGATAAGGCATGCATTAGGTTGACAGCGTCACTTAGCGATTAACCGTCGTAGAGTCAACTTACCCTGATGATGCTCCGTTTTGGAGCGAAACACGTGTTGGTGGTGGTATGTATGGTGGTGTATATTTTTAATTTTTGCATCTGCATGCATCCTTTGAGGGAGGGAGGGTGGTACATACTGCATGGTTTAAAATATATACCATCATACATATTTGTAGCGGATTGTTGCGAAGTAGTTTTAATCTTAACTTAACAACTATCCATTGTCCCTGTATTTCCAGGACTAGTATAGGACTACGGTATCCCCTGCCTGTCGTAAGAGTCGATTAAAAGGGGGCTTTCAGGGTTGCGGGCGGCAAAGTGGGAGCTCGAACCGTCCAGCCAGCGACCCCGGGAAGGCCGGCGGTATGTATGGTCGCATACCGTCGTAAACACTATATGGTGTGGTAGGAGCGAAAACTGCTCCCCCAGGGCAGAGCCCGATCGGGGCATCGCGCTTGGAGGACTCCGGTTGCGTTCCGTCGGAGATCCCGGAGTTCTCCAACAAGCGTTGAAGACGGCCACCTGAGGTTTAGTGTGG
This sequence comes from Epargyreus clarus, assembly GCF_041222505.1. Lineage (NCBI taxonomy): Eukaryota > Metazoa > Arthropoda > Insecta > Lepidoptera > Hesperiidae > Epargyreus > Epargyreus clarus. The sequence goes on from NW_027332214.1 coordinate 8,355,838, forward strand.
AAAAATCCCACATAACCCGGCGTCGCTCCCACGTCGTCGGGTACCTTTTGATATATTTTTATATTTAGAGAAGTAGGTAACGAGTGTGAAGTCCACCTGATTGGAAGTGGCTACCGCCGCCCAGTGGCATCTGGAATCAACCTCATATAACTCCTCTCCCTAAGAACGAAGATGGATCACCATGGATAGTTTTTTTTTTATAATATAGGAGTAGCAGACGAGCATGCAATCCACCTGATGGTAAATGCATGGTACCTGCCGCCCATGGACATCTGTAATCAACCTCAGATAGAATTAGCATTCCTATCTGGGGTCGGCCACAGATGCGCCGCTTCCCTGAGGACTAAGCTGGAACACCTGGGAACAGAAGGTGCTACCACCTTCAATATATATGTTTCCTTTACCACACCTTTAATATATTCATTTATATATTTATATGAACAAGGTCAGGTACATATTCGTGTCTAATTTATTGCAAATTATTATCTGAAAATTGAAATTAAATATTATTAGTCATTAGGCATTAGGCATTAGTGTAATTGACTAACCAATTGATCCAAAAACCATTATTATTGAAGATAATGATTACTGTTATGTTATTAAGTTGTAAACATTACTAATAGTATACTAATTAATTGGATTTTGTTACTTTTACTAGGTAAATGATTACTGATAGTGATTTCATAGTAATTATATAATGTGAATACACCATACTTAAAGAAGTGTTACAACGTTCAATGTAACTATTATTCCGGTCGTCGTGTGTATAACACATCAGCATATAAGCACAGTATAAGGATCTACACAAAGGTGCAAGTGCATACGCACAAGTGCCGTAAGTGTGGATAAAAATGCGGCGGACGGCAGTATATGTAAGTGTTTAAGTATTGTTATAATTACATGTTCATGTGTTACATGTTTATCTGAAAAAAGACCGTCAAGGTAGAAACACAAATAGTCCTTGAATGACGGCAAAAATATCACGGAATTTGCTCTACAGTTTATATATTCGTGAACGTGGTAGAACCCTTTGTGGTTCGACTCCGGCGGCACCACCGCCACACCTATTTCTACCTAATAACAACAGTGTTAGGCGCTGCTGTGATCCGGTTTGAAGGGTGTAAGCGAGACCGAATTTTCCGAGGCGTTCCAGCTTAGTCCTTAGGGGTAGCGGCGCATCTGTGGCCGACCTCAGGTGGGAATATCTAATCCAATCTGGGGTTGATTACAGATGTCCATGGGCGGCAGTAGGCACTTACCATCAGGTGGACTGTATGCTCGTCTGCTACTTCTATATTATAAAAAACATAAATATACCTGGCGTGAATAAGTTAACACTCGAAAATATACACTTTTCATTGTACCTATTTGTACTCTTTGCTGAGAGACCTATTTGAAAATTTACATGTGCGTGCGTGTGTGCGGTAATAAAGATCCGTTAACTAACCTATTTATTCACCTATAAATTGAACAATTTGAATGTTTATTATGATTAAAAATATATACTTAAATGTGTATAAACATATTGTATATATATATATAGGAGTAGCAGACGAGCATGCAGTCCACCTGATGGTAAGTGGCTACTGCCGCCCATGGACATCTGTAATCAACCCCAGATAGGATTAGATATTCCTACCTGAGGTCGGCCACAGATGCGCCGCTACCCCTGAGGACTAAGCTGGAACGCCTCGTAAAAGTATGTCTCCCTTACCACACCCTTCAAACCGGAACACAGCAGCGCCTAACACTGCTGTTATTGGGTAGAAATAGGTGTGGCGGTGGTGCCGCCGGAGTCGAACCACAAAGGGTTCTACCACCTTCAAATTTTGTATATCTAGGTCGTCTTAACATATTCACGCTTGGTGATATTATCTTTCTCATATCTGTCAATTTATTTAGTGTGTAAGTATTTTGTTTATATTTCATGAGGGAATCGAAAATTTGAAAATGCAATTTCAAGAGTGTTATAAGTAAAGTTTAGAGTAATATAATGTGTTACCCGTATTAAGTTAAGCTGTAGATTATAATGTTTCAATTTTTTTCAGTGGTTAATAATGTCGTTTGCATTATTTGGATCAACTTCTAGCGGTATAATGCGACAGAAACGAAACATACCTTTTATTAAAAGAATGTTTTCTAATCTTATGGGAAGCACACAGGAAAAATGTACTAAGACATATGGAAAACCCTCTAAAGCTTACGAAATATTTATAGTGCCTGATAGAGAAAGCGTCGTCGTCAAGCCTGTGTCAGGGAAAACGAGACAAAACAACCATGATATATATTTTTTTCTGAATACAGTAAGATTTTTTTTTACCAGTGACACACTTCAAGGAATTTCTCAAGATTTAAGAGAAATAACTACTGCAATAATGCAATCGGTGGATTCAAAGTCTCAGGAAGTTCATAGAAATTTACAGCACTTATCGGACCAACGAATACAGCATTTGTCTCAAAACTTAGTGAATGTAAATCGAAAATCAATATTTAGTGCAAAAGTCTCGAGGCCCCTACTAAATAACGATTTTTTTATAGAAAGGCTTCAAATGCCAAAATATATACCGCCTATAGAGCGTTTTGATAATTCTATGATAGGCATGCCAAGAAAATATTCATATGAGCAAATAAAAGGGCCGATTGTTGAAAAATTCACTCTTGATAATAATTCAGATGTTAAAGTATCAGAAACCAGAAAAACAATTCCACATCCTCCACACATTGGCGATAGAATAAAAGAAATTATCTTAGGAGTGCCGTTATCAGCAAATCGCATTAAATTTGTCAACTTAAGCATCTCTGATACTCGAGAATTTAAATCGGTAACAAATTTATGGACACAAGATTATAAAATGAATATAACGAACAAGAACAAAATAATGAATAATCAAAGTGGTAGTAGTCCCTTAAGTATAGATATTACTGATCAGAGAGAAAAAATGGGAAGTTTTGAGTTGAAAAGAGTCAAGCAAAATCAAAATTTTGTCTCTGAGCCGAATGAAGTATTACTACATAATACCGCTCAATTTGGAAACTTAATAAAGTCTAAAGATTTTAGTATGGTTAATACTCATAAACAGTTGAATGTTAAATCCACCAAATTTCCAAATAACTATGTTTATGTGCCTACAGATAAACAGGAAGAGTCTTATTTCAAATTTCATAAAGATAATGGTGCTATAGATACTACAAACATACAAACACGATATACATACAAACAGAATACTAATAATGAAACTTTAAATTATGGTGGTACAACATCTTTTGTTACGTTTGACCAGCAGGATAATGTTTTTAATTCTGAGAAATCACCAACTAATAGAATATCTGCGTATACTGGCAAACCGATTATTGTAACTTTATTAAACAGTGAGACGAAGAATGTTACTTTGCTGTCGTTGAAAGAAAATAATAATGATGTATTCATTCATAAAAATGAAGGAAACAATGTAAGAGACAAACCAAGAGGAGACATTCCTGATTAATCGTAGTTCGTTTATATGTATTTAATATTCATGTATATAAGAATACAGCTGATGCAACAGACGTTGTTTTACTCTTTCCTATTGATAACGCAATGAGTTTGATTTCATTAACTATATTTGGAAGTTTTGGCTCAGATAAACAAAATGTGAATTAAAATTTATCAACAACTCGATTATAGTGCTATTGACTAGGTTTAAATTTTGCGTTTTTTATATAAAATCAAAGAAGGTACATAGTGTGAATGACCATCTTTGTATTTACCTATAAATTCAGATTCTGCGTATTATATAGTTGTGGGAGAATGCTTCATTTTATATATAAACTAGACCGACCCGGCAAACGTTGTGTTGCCATATAAAAAAAAATGTTAAGGGTGAACAACCACTTATACTATATCACTTAGGGGTATGAAAAATATATAGTAGCCGATTCTCAGACCTACTAAATATGCATATAAAATTTGGTGAAAATCGGTAAAGCCGTTTCGGTGGAGTACGGTAACTAACATTGTGACACGAGAACTTCATCTATAAGAGATATTCCGTTTTAAAATCATAGATAATAATTTGGAACTACCACTCCGTATTTAATAATTGGCTTACCTGAATCATGCTATAAAAAGGGACGCGCAACTGCCATCGGATCAGTACCCTTACCATGAGTTTTCAAAACATCCCAAAATTTTACGTTACGTTTATCTACTCAATCCATTATTCTGTTCCGTTTGCTTCAGTAGACTGAGTAAACGTAACAATAAGTAAGTGCTCAAGTCTTTTTGTCTGCCTCACATGTTCGCAAAAAGAGAGATAAAACATAACGCGCCATTTTGTCAATTTAGACATTTAACGTTACGTTACTAACACTATAGTTTTGATAAAATCCGCTAGGGGCGCTAATTGGAATTTGTATGGGCAAATAGGTAAACAAATACTAAAACAGTAATATTTATCAAAACGTAAAAACTCATGGTAAGGGTACAGAAGTTGTCCAATAGTGGGCACGGCACGGTGGTGCTCTGAACTGTTTGGTATTTTGCTTAGGTGTTTTTGTTACTACGACCACTATAGTAACAATTGCCGCTTATTCATTTAATTCTTTTAACTATATTTTATAAATATTGGTTAAATTAGTTAAATCGAAGTACCATTGTAGACCTATCTACCAGCGCGTCCACATATTAGTAAGAAGTATAATTCAGTAAGTAAGTCAGCATGTGATTGTCTTAATAAAGATTTAATTAAATAAATTACTTATTTAGAATAATATATGATTGACTATTTTTTGATTTTTCTTTTATTTTATTTTGAAGGTGGTTCGACTCCGGCGGCACCTCCGCCACGCCTATTTCTACCTAATAACAGCAATGTTAGGCGCTGCTGTGTTCCGTTTTGAAGGGTGTGGTAAGGGAGACAGACTTTTCCCAGGCGTTCCAGCTTAGTCCTCAGGGGTAGCGGCGCATCTGTGGCCTCAGGTAGTAATATGTAATCCTATCTGGGGTTGATTACATATGTCCATGGGCGGCAATAGCCACCTTCCATCAGGTGGACTGCATGCTCGTCTGCTACTCCTCCTACGTCTTGTTGAAGAATTTGGGATTGGAACCATAGGAATTTGTTGAATCAACACCCTCTCCCCCAAATCTTAGCAGTGACCGAGATCACAGCAGTAGCCAGGTTGGGTGTTTATGGGGGTTGATCTCCACCTGCCGAGAATCGGCTATAAAACTCAATTTTGTTTCGGGTTGATTACAGATGCCCATGGAGGACATTTCCCCTTACCATCAGGTGGATTTAATTTTCATTTACTACTTCTATCTTAATAAATAGTAATATGCTAAACGCCGTGCACATAATAGGCTACTTATGTCACAAGTATCGTATACTATTTTATAGCTCGTGTGACATAAACCCGCTTGTGTTTGTGAAGTAATATGAAAAAATATGATAATTATTTTGAAACTTATAAATGATTGAAACTAAAAATTATGAATTAAAAAACCAATAAAAATGTGACACAACCAAAACCATTGAAATTTGATGTGAAGAAGTTGGTGGTGTGCAGTCCCTATCTCCCTGAGCTAGGGGTAACTGCCCCGAAATAAAAGATGTATACTGTGTTTAAGCTGGTATAACGTTAACTGAAAATTGACAGAGTAGTAGCGTGCGGTCGCTTTGAACGTTTTTAAGGGACTGGCTGGTCGCTCGCGGAATCTGCGAGAGTCCGCAGGACGGCTCTAGCCTAGAGGACTATTGAGGCAATTCGTGCGTTATTGAGAAGTGGTTATGTATGTTTCTGGAATTATTTGTGCTGGATCGGGCGGGTGTCGACGGCCACATGCCATCACTGTAACGATTACCTCGAAGAGATGGCCCAGCACACGCTAGAGCACACGCAGCAAAAGCTGGTGGTTCGCTTTATGGTTGGAAGTGTCTGGTGGCCGGGTCGTGACAGTAATGCTAATGCTTTCTCGTGAACCGTCTCTGAACGTCCAGAGGAACGCCGCGGAGTTTTAGTTGGTAAGAGTCTGACATACCACTGTTCCCCCGATCTTCTGATCTGATATGCAAGAATCCTCATGGATGCTCTTCTGGATTTCTCCGCATTCAAAAAATGGGTAGAAGCAATAATTTTAAATATACCTAGCCCTTTTTGCCATTAATAGCTTAATTTTTTACATTTTTTTACTTAATAAAGACTGTAATTATAATATTCAATTTATACCTAAAATGCTACTTATTTTTAATAATTAAACGTACTTTAATGAACACCTTACACGTCCTGCCACTTCGCCTACCGCTCGGCAAATGGAACATTTTCGTCGCCTCCGTCAAAAGGGCGCGAGCACACGTAGTAACATTTAAAAAATGTAAATATTGTGAAACTTAAATATTGGATGCCTTTAAAATGTTGTAAGATATGTTTTTGTGTCCATTACAAGTGATAAGGTTTAGTTTTCATGTCCATATTTATATGTTTGTGTCCATTACAAGATTAAAAGTTTAGTTATTTGTTTTACGTAATTAAGGATTTAAATATGACATATTTGTATTTCTTATACCATATAAACGCTGTAACTATAATTCGCCTTTAAATCTCATACCGCGTAAATACTGTAACTGAGCTGGGACTAAAATTCTCAGACCGCGAAAACGCTGTAACCCGTGCTGTGTTTAAATGTTCTGATAGTGAAATTAGTGTAATAGGCGCAGTACAATAAAACGAAGGACTTTTACAGGGTTACTGCAATTTAAGGTCGAAAAAAAAATACATTAATTTTTCATCAAAATTTTCGCTGTAAATTAATTTAAAATGCTCTTAGAGCTACGAGAGTTGGATCATTCAACGTAGAAAAAAATTCTGATTCCAAATATGTACGACTATATAACGTATTTTCGGATTTTTTAGAGTTAAATTATGCATTCCTGCGTCGATATGCACTATTTTATGTAATATTTCATGTTGTTGTCTATTTTTGAACACCTTATAATGTATGACGCGTTTATATGCACTAAAAGACTACACATTTTGGTAAATAATATTTTAGTGTTGCCATACAAAAAATAACATTTTTTATAAATAGGTATTTTTGTATGTAATATTTCAAGCTGTTGTCTCCTTATTATGTTTTTAAAATGTATGGCTTATAGACAAAAAAATCACGACCCAAATTTTTTGGTATTCTGCAAAAACGAGTATTCACTCATATCTTTTCCAAACGGCCCCAAAAATTAACAAACTTTCAATAAATATATAGAAACAAAAAAATGTAAATATCTTGCACGCAAAACTAAACAAGACATTTCCTCGCGAACTGCTTTAGCAGCTCGCGCACCCACGCGATACCTAGTTTTTATAATATAGAAGTAGCAGACGAGCATGCAGTCCACCTGATGATAAGTGGTTACTGCCGCCCATGGACATCTGTAATCAACCCCAGATAGGATTAGATATTACTACCTGAGGTCGGCCACAGATGCGCCGCTACCCCTGAGGACTAAGCTGGAGCGGAAAAGTATGTATCCCTTACCACACCTTTCAAAACGTAACACAGCAGCGCCTAACACTGCTGTTATTGGGCAGAAATAGGTGTGGCGGTGGTGCCGCCGGATTCGAACCACAAAGGGTTCTACCACCTTCAAAATTCTACTATTCACTCATTCTAGTCCGAAACCCATTTAATGAAAAATAATTAAATACTCCGCCATCTTTGAGCGTCCGCCATATTGGATTAAAAATGACATCATCACATCACTAAACATTTATCTCAAGTGGTTGGAGTTTGAAATTTAATGTAAGATTTGACCGTCACATAATTACATATCGCGGCATGTTAAACAATAACTTGTAAAGCTTATAAAACCAAAACTGTTTAAATTACAACATACAAGCTCTTATTTGTTTGAACTAGTCCTGTAGTGTAGGCTAGTAGGAGCCAGTCACAAGAAGGCGTCCTTCAAGACAGTACGACTTGTGATGACTACAGTAATATAATTATACGCTACAAAGAATAATAATGGAGTATATTAAATATGTGTTGTTTGTGTTCGTGTTAGTGAATTTTGAGGCGTTCGCTCACAGTAAGTAACAAGTAAACTGCGTGTTATAATAATAGTTGACATTTTAAGCAAACATACGTATAACGCAAATTCATTTTTAACCTTTGACTTTAATTTTCGATATCAGTATGACATATGACAGATACAATTTAACATAACCTTGAGAAAAACTCCAATGAAATAATTACCTACATAGTTTTTATAATACCTACTAGCAGTAGGAAAGGAAAATAAGGTCCACCGAATGGCTTGTGGCTACTGCCGTCCATATATCTGTAATCAATCCCAAAAAAGTACCAAAGGTTGGTAACACACGCTCCTAAGAATCCCTACTCCTAAGAACTAAGTTTTAACGCCTCTGATAAAAATATGTCCATTATGATAAAAATATGTACAAAATGGAAAACAGCAACTTAAAAGGTGTTAGAAGGCAGACATGGGTGTGATGGTGGTGCTTTCAAGGTCGAACCAAAAGGGACCATTAAAGTTTTGTCAAAGTACACAAAACAAACAACCAAAAGTAAAAACACGGTCACATAACAATTTGCAATTTGAATAAATTAGTGTTTTTAAGCAGAAACACATGTGACAAGCTTCTGGAGCCAAGCAAAACGAATTCAAAATAGAGTTCAAAAAGAAATCCGTAGGTAAAGAATCTACTTTGATTTTTATTTATGTTGGTTTCTTTTAAATTACATAAAGCTCTACCAAGTACTTTAAAAAAAATACAATAAGTTTTTTGCAAAAAAAATAAACTCAAAGAATTTCCGGCTCTTCCGTCTCGTCATTTTAAAATCTAACATTTACGATTTGCACGTATTATCCTCGTGATGGAACTCGTATCAGATTCAGTAAAATACATAGACAAATAATCCGGAGTTTAGGTTGACTGCCCATTGGCTATTATTGCATGAACGTCTTATCGCTTAACCTACTGAACAGTCGCTTATGCATCACGAAGGTCCAATTTGTTAGATAGTTAATTGTATTAGCCGGTACTTTGCGGAAATCCATGCTATTAAGTTAAGATTAAAACTACTTCGCAACAATCCGCTACTAATATGTATGATGGTATATATTTTAAACCATGCAGTTTCTACCACCCTCCCTCCCACAAAGGATGCGTGCAGAAGCAAGAAGTAAAAATATACACCACACACTCACCACCAGGTGGTATGTATGGTGATAGTCCAATTTGTCGTTTAACCGACGAGCTGCACACGTATGATTTTATTCGAATAAACTATCCCCGCCTGCGTGGCGGGGCGGTCACCATACCGGTCTGACGCGCAAGGGGTTCGATCCCCGGCCAGACAGATATCTAAATGATGAATTTAGATTTCTGTTTCTGGGTCTGGGTGTTTGTGTATTTGTCAATGTGTGTCCATGGCACCCACGACACAGGGAATCCTAGTGTGGGGCTGTGAGTGTAGAAAGAGTTTATCAACGTCAGCTGTGTATAGATGCGTAAGCTACTAAATAGTCGCCGAACAATTGGCAGTCCCGTTACCTACTACTTATATAAGTAATAATCAAACCATCCAAATGTTTACCTACCGATCTATATGAACAATTTCTGCCTATAAGAAATTTTCAGTATCGAACTTTGGGGGGCAACATATTGGTAAGATAGATTATAAATAACGGGTGGTAATCGCTTAAGTTACCAGTTGCTCAAACGATAGTTGCTAATAGGTGGTCAGCCTTAAACAACTTCAGGTTACAACCTCCAGTGCGTCATCAAACACATCCGTGATAATAAATCAATCTCATGTTGAAATGTATTTTTTTTTTGTTTTATACTTATTATTAACATTTCAAAAGTTTTGATATCTTCGGGGACGCCCCGTCCAAGTCAGTTTATAAGACTATCTAACTACTCTAATCAGAACCGTTTTAGAATTCCATACCCAAAGAGTAAAGACGGAACCCTATTACCTATTGCTAAGACTCCACTGTCTAACCGTCAGACACGCCCCGTGACTCACGGGGCTCTATCTCCTGAACCGTAATAAAATTGAAATTAAAAGTGACACTTGAAATTTACAGAGTGTATAATGGTAATACTAAATATCAAAAAAGTTGAAAAAATGTGTGTCGCCATACAAGAAACCACAATTTTCGACGCTTTTCGCTTTATCTAATGAACCGTAAGATGTAGACAGTTCAATCTTAATGCATGTAGGTACTTCAATGGTACCTATAATAACAAATACTAAAAATAAAAATGTTGGTGAAGGAACCCGCCAGGTTCACCTTGCACTTGGCCAATTATTAATGTTCTTAAAAGGTAATAAATGTACCTAATATTCTCGCACGATTTCGAGGGTAAACCAGTTATTGTGTCGGCGGAAAAATGATGACCATATTAATCATCAGGAATGGCTAAGCATCTGTAACCGGCACATGTTAGAATCTCTTGTTTTTATGAAGTTGGTTACGGATTTGGATGTCAATCATTTTTTGATCTCTTACAATCAGGGGGACTGCATCCTCATTTGCTACTTCAATCTTATAAAAAGATGTTTTATTTCATTTTTATATAGGTTAGGTTTAAGAATCTTTATTTCTCATAAGACTATTACATCACTTAGAATGAGACACTTAAAAAAATATCATTATTTTATGTGTCCGGTATGTCTATATGTGTGTGTATGTGTGTATGTGTGTGTGTGTGCGTGCGCGCGTGTGTGGGTGTTTGTGTGAGTACGTGTGTTTATGTGTGAAGTAGCAAATAAGTATGCAGTCCTACTGGTGGTACGGTAAGTGTCTACTACCGCCCATAGACATCTATAAACCCAGATAAGATTAGATGACAGATGCGTCGCTACCCCTGAGAGCTTAGTTAATATAACTCCCTTACTTTACATACCGAAAAACAGCTTAATGCTGCTATTATAAGGCACTATAGTGTGGTATTATCACCGGACTAGAACCAGAAGATAGTTCTAACACCTTGCGAATATTTTATTGGTTCAAATGAAATAAAAAGCCCTGAATCTTTCAGAAGGATGTGCAGACTGCATTAGTATAACGAAGTGTCCGTCAGCAGCCAACTACCTGCATCCTCACAACCCTGATAATGTGCGGAAGTTAAGAGAAGCTTTCTGTGGATTCAACGGACAAGGGACGATGGTGAGTTGTCACACACAATAATCACAAGTCACACACAATGAATTGTCCATCAATAATTAGAAATTAATTATCACTTGCTTAAGCGGTGAAGGAAAACATCGTGAGGAAACCTGCATGCCTGAGAGATTTATAAAAAAAAATCTTAAAGGTACCTATGTGAAGTCTACCAATACGCAATAATCCTTCTCATTCTGAGAGGAGACCCGTGCCCAGCAGTGGGACAGGAATGGGTTGATGATGATGATGATGATGATGAATTCCTCTTCAACAAATTTAGCTACTTCGACGCTAGTAATTTTTCTCATTTTTCTGTTATTTACTTTTCTTTTTTAGTTATTTGCTGTAGATAATACATTTAGTATAGTGTAATTGGTGTGGCATCGTTGGTCAGAGTTGCACGACGTACAGGGCCGCACTGAAAACCAGTCGCCGGAGTCTGTTATTTCTCACAGGCATCGGCAGAGACTGAGTGCGACCATTTTTGCTGCTATACTGTATCGTTTACGTCACGTGTTTTTTTATTTGTTATTATTTTTTATTGTGTCCCTTCCATTGTTATTATTTTCTTTTGTATGTTGTATAGCATGTAAAATAAATGGTTTCTTTCTTTCTTTCAAAATAATGATTTTTTATATGCGACAACAAAGCTTTGGCGCTTAAAATCGTTTTGTGATTTTCCATATATATTAATATTAGATTCATTTTATGTACTTAGTTGGTATGCCTAATTAAATAAATAATACTTTTAACACTTATTTTACCTCCTTAGTGGAATTTCTCAAACTGCCCATAAAATAACTGCCCTGCAAAATGTACATATGCATCAATAAATATTTCATCAGAAAAATTCTGAAAGCTAATGTTCAACACCAGTGGTCGGCAACCCGTGATCCATGGGTGGCGTGTGACCCGCGGGTCTGCGCGTTACTAAAAATCCCCTGTTCTGCACATCAGCACGCGCATTACATTCCCACGTTAAAAATATGTAACGACGGCCCGTGGAATACTTCTTTCCAAACACGCCAATAGAAGTATAACTTCAATAACGGATTTTAAGGAAACTTCCTTTACTTAGAGTACCCTAATGGGGTTGATTGTTGAGTAGCTAAAAATGCTAAAACAGGCGTCTAGACAGAAAGGCATACTGCATATACCCTTTTATAGCCGTCTTAAGGGTAAATCTATAAAAAGGGACTCTGATGCTTCATTGTGTCTGAGTCACAATGAATGATAATTTTCATAGTGCTTCCTTCCAAATTAATGGATTATAAACAAAGTTCCAATCTCTATTTAATGACCTTAAGGGTTAATATTCCAAAAACGGAGGAATAAAAATTATATTGTCACAACCAGAAAGCCAAATATTATTTTTTACAGTCCTTGTTTCCAAATTAAAGAATTTTAAAATAAAGTTCCATCCCCTATAAACGACCTTAAGGGTTGATTTTCCAAAAACGGTGAAATGGGTGTTCTATTATTTTCAATCAGAAAGCTAAATACCAATTTTCATAGACTTTGCTTCAAAATCTGCGGACTTCTAAACGGATTTTCTACCCATATTTTACCCACTTAAGGGTAGATTTTCTACAACTGGTGGAAAAAAGGTCTATTATTTCCAACCAGGGAGTCAAGAGCAAATATTTTCCAGTCCCTGCTTCCAAATTAACGGAGTTTGAAATAAAATTCCAACCCCTATTTAACGACCCCAAGGGATGATTATCAAAAAAAACCATGAAATAGGTATTTAATTATTTTGTACGAAAACCCAAATACCGATTTTCATACAGTTTACATTAAAACTGGGGTACTTTCATACAAACTTCCCACGCTTATTTACCCCCATAAGGGTCGATTTTCCATAAACGGTAAAAATAAAATTCCACTATATCTAACCAGTAAGGCAAGGGCTAACTTTCGTAGTGCTGGCTTTCACATTGGCAAATTTTAAAATAAACTGTCAACACGGTGTCGAGAAGGAAATCTTCAAAGGATACCCATTGCCGTGAGAGCGTAATTGGGTTATGTTGGTTTACCAACTAAAAAAATCATCAATAAAATAAAAAAAAAATAGTTTATTGCTTTCAAATGGAGTCTACAAAACAAGTGGCAAGGGCCCCTGTACTGGGTTGAAAAACCTGTGTTACTGGATACCCCGCTCTTCCAAACAAGGCGATATTAACAATTTGAAATGTAATTTTAGTCGAGAAGAAATATATGAATGGTTACAATGGAGTTAAGGTATGTTATAAAAGTGTGTGAGAGGGTGTGTGTGTGTTGTGTGTGTGTGTGTACATGTGAGAATGTGTGAACGTGTAAGTACGCGTGAGTGTGTGTACGTGTGCGTGTGTGTACGAGCATGCGCAAGAGTAAGAAACTAAGAGATAAGAATTTCTGTTTCCCCATTATTAAGGGACAGAAGAGTTTTGGTTAGTGTATTTTTAACTTCGACACAAGTAAGGGGATAAATATTTAGTCTTGAGATTTAGTTTATTATATATGTGCCGCGATTTACTTGCAAATTGATTATTTCTAAATTTAGTTTTATTATGTATAATGTTAAGGCTAGGTGGATGTCTGCGTCTTAGTGTCAGAGGAGCAGTATACGGTAAGGTTTTGTAGGTTTTGATAATGCTTTTTAATGTATAAAGTTGGCGAGTTGTTAGAATTTTGTAAAAAGTGTGTAGTTCATGCGTTGAAAATCTAATAGGTTTAAAGAACATTACCTTCAGTAGCGCTCTCTGAGCCCTTTCGAGGGGTATGGCCGCGCCACCCCACACAGTAATACAGTAACTTAGCACGGATTGTGCAAGCGCTTTATACGTCGAAATAAGGATGTTGTTATCAGCGACGCATCTAAGTCTTCTAAAAATCCATATGATTTTTCTAATCTTGTCAACAGTGTACTCAATTTATTTTTTCCATCAATCAGTTAGCATAATAACCTACATAACAATTAGTTGATATAGACGCCTATGTAATAATTTAAATTGTTTAATTACAGGTATGCTGCTCCACCTTCCCAGATGTCACTCAAGATGCGGTAGAAAATCACCCGAACATCAACTTGCTGCCTAAAGATTGCGGCGATATCAACGGAGATCGGATTGTTGGTGGAAAATTGGCATCTCTCTATGAATTCCCTTGGATGGCCTTGATTTCGCACCGATTTGGTAAGAAATATCTTTATAAATTATATAAATATTTATAAGGTAGGTACCTAAAATGTTTTCTAGCGACCTTTAGAAGCAGATATTTTTGACGAATAAAATATCTTGCGCGAGCTCTGAAAAAAAAGCTTTAAAAGCTTTAAACATGATAAATCACCATATTTAACAGAAGACGCAAAAAACCTTTTTCTGGGCCACCCTAATCTACATACATAGCTCCAAAATACGGCACAGCCAGATACAGCCAGAATCCGAAATACGCTGAAATTGTACTTTACGTGTAACAAAAAATAAAACAAATGTTTCCAGACGACGAAATTGCATTTAGATGTGCAGGAAGCGTGATCAACTCCCGCTATATATTGACGGCAGCACATTGTATCGCAGACAAGGATATCGTCGGCATCCGCATCGGAGAATTTGACCTACGTTATGAGTACGACTGCCTACCAACATACACCGGCGGTCATGTTTGTGAATCACACATTCAAGTACGTGTTTTATTTTACATATATATAATATAGAAGTGGCAGTTTGAAGGTGGTAGAACCCTTTATCGTTCGACTCCGGCGGCACCACCGCCACACCTATTTTTACCTAATAACAGCAGTGTTAGGCGCTGCTGTGTTCCGTTTTGACGGACGTTTCCGAGGCGTTTACACAACTTTATCTGGTAACCTTTTCTTGGCCCGTATTTCTTGATATGCTTAATTATTTAAATGAGTAAATTGTGTTGTTTACTGACATACCCTTGTACTGAAAAACCCAATCATAAGAAACTCGCATAAAAATTCAATAACAGATGAAGAGAAGAGATAATATATTTTAAAAATATTGCATTTTTAAATGTTGAAGTAGTAAGCGAACGTGAAGCATGCATGCATGCTGCATGGACATCTGTAATCAACAACAACAACCCATTACTGTCCCACTGCTGGGCACGGGTCTCCTCTCATAAAGAGAAGGATTAGGCCATAATCCACCGTGCTGGCCAAGTGCGTATTGGTAGGCTTCATATACCTTTGAGATTTTTTTATAAATCTCTCAGGTTTCCTCACGATGTTTTCCTTCACCGTTTAGCAAGCGATAATTAATTTGTAATACGCAAATAACTTTGAAAAATCAGAGGTGCGTGCCTGGGATTTGAACCTCGGACCCTCGATCGAGAGGCCGAGTTTCTTAACCACTAAGCTATCACTACTTCTCATCTGTAATCAACCTCAGATAAAATTAAATTCCCACCTGAGTGTAACCAAAGCTACATTGCTCAACCCCGACTTAGGAATACCTCAAATAAATATACCCAACACATCCTTCAAGCCAGAACATTGCTGTTATGCGGCAGAAATAGGTGTGGCAATGGCCCCTTAGGAATCGAACCAGGAGTTCTACCACCTTACAGCATAGATAAGTACAGATATCTCACTCAAGGTATTTGAAGGAAACCATTAAATGGCTTAAACGGCTGACAATTCTGTCAGCTGTTTAATGGCTTAATGGCTGTCATGGTGTAATATACGCGGAACAATGCCGACATGCGCATTTAAGTGGTGCAAAAACAAAAAATCGAAGAAAAAGTTCCGAGAAATATCGTTTCATTCTTAAATGATCTAATGACAGTGACAATTTCAATTCTCAAAACTGGTTACATCTATTACATTTACTTAAATTTACATGAATTTTATATTGCAGGATATACCAGTGGAGTCGGCAGTTTATCACGAGAAGTATGTGGGATATCCGAGATACGCCTACGACATCGGATTAATACGTCTTGCGACGCCTATTGACTTCGCATATAGTAAGACAATATTTTGAATTTGTATTTTTTACTAAAACACTCCTTAAAGCTATCGATGGATCATTCGTTTCTATACAGTGAAAATCAAAATTTGACCCAATATTTGATATTCTGTATATATCATAAGCCATTCAGTTGCAGAATAAGCGATTGTACAAAACAGTTTTGACATCTAACAGCTACATATACCTTATTCACAAATAAATTGATTTTATTTGTATCTGGGGGCACGGCCGTGCCTCCGCCAAGTCGAAAAAAAAAAGAAAAAAATTGGCATGGCCGTACCATTCTTTTCTCGACGCAATTCAGGCCATTTTCGACACCCTTTAACTTCGTTGTAGGTAAAGCTAGAAGCCTGAATTTTAGAAGCTAAGCAACCATTGCATAACCGTATATTTCAAATTTCATTCAATATGAACCAGTAGTTTCAATGTCAGTAGTGTCGATGTACTAGTCAAAGTTCTAAATTTTGTCACTCACTCACTAACTGACTGACCGATCATCAAAAGTATTAGGTACTTCTAGCAGACATAGAAACTTCAAATTTAGAATACAATAAGAGTGTTTAACACATTAACCACGAAAAAACTAAAATAATTTGCTTTTTCCTTTTGTTCAGAAAACGCTCAACCAATTTGCTTGCCGACAACAAAGGAGCTCCGGAAAGAATCCATTGCAAATAAAATAGCAACGGTCGCTGGGTGGGGCCTCACCGAAAACCTTAAAGAATCTTCGGTACTCTTGAAAGTCTCTCTCCCTATTCAGCCTGAAGACGAGTGCATTAATTTTTACAGCAGGTATATATATAATTTTGTTTTTAAATATAAGAGTAGCAGCCGAGCATGCAGTCCACCTGATGGTAAGTGGCTACTGCCGCCCATGGACATCTGTAATCAACCCCAGATAGGATTAGTTATTCCTACCTGAGGTCGGCCACAGATGCGCCGCTACCCCTGAGGACTAAGCTGGAACGCCTCGGAAACGTCTGTCTCCCTTACCACACCCTTCAAACCGGAACACAGCAGCGCCTAACACTGCTGTTATTAGGTAGAAATAGGTGTGGCGGTGGTGCCGCCGGAGTCGAACCACAAAGGGTTCTACCACCTTCAAGTATGAAATCGATAATTGGAACCCAATGATCGATTTCATACAAGTTTTCACCTGACATTCGAAATCCACCATAAGCATTATAGAAATATTAAAGATTTTTTATGATTAAATTAAATATCATCAATAGCTATCATACAAGATTAAAACAAATAATGTTAAGAAATAAAAGTGAAAATAATTAACTGTTTCGTCCCAGCCTGTTAATCTGTCTGACCGTTACTGGACACTATCTCTGGAACCGTAATAGATAGACACTTGAAATTTTCACAGTACATGTAAAATTGTGGCCGCTATAACAACAAACTAATAAAAAATAAAAATAGAAAAAATCTTTGAAAAAAACGAGGTTGTCATACAAGAAACCTATGTTTCGGCACTTTCGCTTTATCTATTGGTAATAGAAAGACAGTTTCAACTTTCACAATGTATTCATGTTGTATTCATTCATTCATCATCCCACTCACATTCATTCATGTATGACAATAAATATAAAAAAATAAATGAAAAAGCATTAAAAACTTGGTGGTACGGAACCCCCGTGTGCGAGTCTGATTCACACTTAGCCAATGTCTATGTTATTAATATCTGTATGCCTATTTGCAGAATTCTGGAACCAAGCGATGAAAAAACGGGATCCACCCAGTTTTGCGCTGGGACCGACAAGAAAGATACATGCAGCGGTGATTCAGGAGGCGCTCTCCTATTGGAAGAGACATTAAATAATATTTCCAAGTATATCCAGTATGGAATTGTGTCCCAGGGCCGTCGAAATTGTGGAGTCGAAGTCCCCTCGGTGTATACCGCTGTAGCTGCGTTCATGCCGTGGATTCTAGACCATATCAAACAATAGTTTCTACGTACAGTCAGTTTTATAAGGTTATAATTATAAAGTTACAATATAATTATTACAATATAAGTACAATATAACTATAATTATCGTAACAGCCCGCTAATAACTGACCACTTGCCGTCGTACCGTGAAATTACCCTGTTGATACTTGACACCGTAGATAAGTATAGATATCTCACCGCCTTGTAATTGAAGAAAGGCATTAAATGGCTTAAACGGCTAACAATTCTGTCAGCCATTAAATGACTGTCATGGTGTAATTTACGCGGAACAATGCCAACATGCGCAGTGTAGTGGTGCAATAACACGAAATCGAAGAAAAAGTGCGGAGAAATATCGTTTCATTCGTAAATGATCTAAAAACTACATTATTTTATACTTTTCAAATACGAAAATAGATGACAGTGACAATTTCAATTGTCAAACTGGTTAAATTTTCTTATTAGGAGTGAGTGATCTTTACTGATCTATGCTTGACACAAACAAACACGCAGTCCACCTCATGGTAAGTGCCTATTACCCATGGATATCTGTAATCGACCTTAATAACCCTGAGATTATCTCTGTCAGATCAATCTTACTTGAAGTTAGCCACAAATACCAGCACACATTTTCAAATTATTTTTAGATGTCTGTCTGTACCCTTACCATGAGTTTTTACCTTTTGACAAAAATATGAATGTTTTGGTATTTGTTTACGTATTTGCCCATACAAATTCCAATCAGAACCCCTAGCGGATTGTATCAGAACTATAGTGTCAGTAACGAAACTTTAAATGTCTAATAATGTCTCTCTTTTTTGCGAACATGTGAGGCAGATAAAAAGACTTGAGTACTTACTTATTGTTACATTTACTCAGTCTACTGAAACGGAACAGAATAATGGAGTTAATGTAACGTAAAATTGTGGGATGTTTTGAAAACTCATGGTAAGGCCAGGGATTAAACCCGGAACCTTTTGTGCTTCAAACCGGTATGGTGACCGTGCCGCCACGCGGTCCGTCCTGTTATTCGAGTGTCTTATTTTTTTGCATGTACTCGTCCTATGCGGAAGGAAAGATGGTGTATAATACGATTAAAATATTGGTAGTGGGCTGTTACGAGGAAGTTTTATTCTGACTAAATATCACTTTATAGTCCCATTTATACATAGAATTCAACTATCTAAAAAGACGTTAACTTCAACGTACACTGTACTACAATATTTGTCTTTTCGTAAAATACTTCATTAACTTAACCATTCCGTTTGAATCAAACTCAAATTCTAGTCTGATAAAAGTATAAAGGATGTATATAAACTGAACATTAAACTTCATAAGTGTCTTAATTTCCATCTAATGTGTTAATTACATAGCATTTTAATAAGTATATGTTAGTATAAGATGACAATTAAATAATAATTCAATAATAAAATGTCGTGAAATAGAATAATGACAGAAACCAATTAAATATATGTATTTTAGAAGTCGGAATTGTCAATCATTACTGCCCACTGCTGGGCACGTGTCTCCTATCGGGGGGTCCACCTTTCTGGCTAAGTGCGAATTGAATTCACAGTTCACACACCCTTGAGATTTTTTTCGTACAGGTTTCACCACAATGTTTACCTTAACCGTTTAAGCAAGTGATGTATAAATTAGTAATAGGCACATAGCATTGAGAAATCAGAAGTGCCTGGGATTTGAACCTCGAACCTTGCGAATAAGAGGCCGAGTTTCTTCACTAGACTATCACTGCATATATTTTAGAAACAGACACAGGAATCCTTTTTATTTTTTGTTGACGAGGAGGAAACCTTCTAAAGGTACCCGACGCCACGGGAGTGACGCCGGGTTATTTGCTTTTACCGCACTAAAACCCCCCCGGTAGCCGTCTTCGGCGTTTGGTGGAGAACTCCGGGTTCTCCAGCGGAACACAACCGGAGTCCTCCTAACGCGATGCCCTTAGACACAGGAATCCTACTAGAACAAATTCATATAAAGCGCACATAATTATGTATAATGCCTAATGTAATTTGTCACCAATCGATATTTGAATAGCGAAAATATATTTTACGTGCGAAAACAAGCCAACAATGTTAAATGATAAAAGGTTATCTTAGTTGCAAATTGTATTAATAACAAACATTATCTAAAAACCCAAGTGCTCATAACGCACATGTCAAAATATAATGAGGAAAATCATTCATTTTATAACAAATTATGACGTGTTTTGTTTTGCAAGTGATGATATCATATAAATTGTAGCTAATTAGTTGCATACCTTTGTTTTCCTGTTTCCTTGCCCTAAAGAGAAGCATATTCCAAGCCATGCTATAAAGTAAATTGTTTGATTAACGTTCTCACGACGAAGGTGTGGTAAGGGAGACAGACTTTTCCGAGGCGTTCCAGCTTAGTCCTCAGGGGTAGCGGCGCATCTGTGGCCGACCTCAGGTAGGTATATCTAATCCTATCTGGGGTTGCATGCTCGTCTGCTACTCTTATATTATAAAAAAAGTGTGGGGATCGATGTCTCTGTAATCTCGGTACCATAATAGAACGGATTAACCTGCTTGTTGTAAGAGATGATTAAAAGACGGTCGTCGGGGTTGCAGGAAGCAAGAGTGACAGCCTCTGCCGCCTAGCCAGCAACCTCAGGAAAGACGACAGTTATTGTGCCTGCATGGCATCAAATCAATAACGGTATTTAAAGGTATCATATTTAAAGGGTTCTACCCTCTATGGTTCAACTCCGGCGGCATCAACGCAACACCTTTTCTGCCTAATAACAGCTGTGTTAAACGTTGCTGTGTTCCGGTTTGAAGGGTGCGGTACTTATTCCTCAGTGGTAGCGGCGCATCTGTGGCCGTAGGAATCTAATCTTATCTGGGAAAGATCACAGATGTCCATGGATGGTAGTAGCCACTTACAATCAGGTGGACTGCATGCTCCTCTGCTACTCTTATATTATAAACTTAATAAGTATAATAACACATTAATGAAGGTACGAGTATGAGTGTAAAGCTCAGGTCAGCGCCCGACATTGCCACCGCGCGCAGAGGACCGGTTGCGTTAAGATCTCGAGGTCCTCTACATAGCAATAAGGATGGGAACCGAGGCTTAACTTAAGCTTTTTTTTTGCTATCGAGGAGACACAAAGTTATGTGGGATTCTTACCGCACTAAAACCCCCTCGGCGGCCGTCCTCGGCGCTGCGTAAAGGACTCCGGGATCTCCAAAGGCACGCAACCGGAGGCCTCTTAGCGCGTATACCGTAGCCCTATTCTGATCCCGGAACTACAGGGACAAGCTTAACATAACCGAGTGCAGCATTTGTAATATATTTGTTACTTAAATGTTTAATGTTATTTGGCCGTCATTCGCCTCTATTTTAGCACGCACCTACTATTATTTCTGTACTGATTGTCTCAAACTCACTCGGGATTAATAAGTCCAAATGAGTCAAAAAGTAAAAGAAAAAAGTATTTTCCAAAAACGAAAGGTCGAGCACTATCACAGTCCTGGACTGTGATCACTATCGGACGAGTTAGCAGAAAGGTACATAAAAATTGCATGTAAAGTCAATTTTATTTTTATTATAACATAACAGTGTAAAAACCATCCTTTTTTTATTCTATCCCTATATGTCTCCCTATACTCCGCTCTAACCCTGATACATTTTGGTTTTGCACTTTTGATAGCTTCAATAAGCAAAATAAGGCACCGACTTTACTGACAATCCTTTTTACTTTAACCTGAAGTGTTTAATTCTCGTCTTGTTTTTAACTCTCACTCGTCAACAGATGGCGCTGCTGAATCACGCTATGGAAGTTTTCTAAACATCTTGCATATATACACGCTCGGAACTGAGACTGTTGGAGCGCGGCCGCTCCCTGGGCAAGATCACCTAGCCCGACGGGAGATCTCCCTTTGCCAAACCGGTATCAAGCCACTTCAAGAGACGGCGCCACATGTTTCTGAATCACGCTATCGATGTTTTCTCAATGTCTTGTATATATGCAAAGTCCGTACTGACACTGTCTGATCACGACCACTTTCTAATTATCACCTAGCCTAGGTGGAGAAATTCATGTTTTAGTCCCTTTGCAAAGAGGGTCTGAGATATATGATAAACGTGGCTGATATACTAAGTTTTTCGAAAACTGTGCTTAGGCAGCACCACTACATCAATTTGTACTGTACAACAAAAGAGATTAGCGCTGCATAGTTCATCGCAAAGTTACTAGATTGCAACAATTATTACTTTTTAGTTTCAATAACTGTTACAGCGTTATTTTTAGTTTTGAATACTAATTATTATTTTCCTATAACTCAAATTTTCTGAAACATATCTATATTGCCCTCATGTAGAATGATTTTAGGATTCCGTACTCAAAGGGTAAAACGGAACCCTCCGCTGTCTGTTCGTGTGCCACAGGGCTGTTATCTTTTAAACCGTAATAGATAGACACTTGAATTTTTTACAGGTATTACAGGATGCATAACGGTGGCTGCTATAAACCAAAATACTTAAAAATTAATAAAATAAATATAGTTTAAAAAAGTAATAAACACGCTTTTATGATAAAATGAACTAAAAAGTAGAAAATAATTTTCAATCTAGGAATCAATTAAGGAACAGTAAATAGTATAATTGTGGAAAAAGTGTGGGGCGCTTTTCGAAAACTGATAAATGGAGCACCCCACGTGTTTTCTATTTTTTTTAACTATATTTTTATTTTAATAATTAAATAACGTTATGTTTGGTGCTGGTTATTATATGTAAGTTATCAGAAGGGTTCATCAACATCGACTGATCCGGTGAATAAGAGGCATTAACTGACGATCGACATTGATCTAATTTCGAATCGATCGATCGATTGATGTGGGCCCACCCTTGCACGCCTTTGAGAACTATAGAACTGACCAAGATTTGCAGATATGTTTAATTATTTATTCATACTTTATTGTAAATATAGGGGATATAAAGGTGAAGTTCTCGAATGTTCTCATCAAGTTAGTTTCACGGTGTTCTGATTCGGTGATGATATAAGAAAAATATTGAATCTGACTAATTGACTTACTGTGTCTCCACAGGCCTTTACAAAAATTTATACATTTTTATTTTATGAATTATTTTATTGTAATAAACTGTTTCTCACTCTGTGTTTAGGGTACCGTGCTCAAAGGCTAAAAACGGAACCTTATTACTAAGCCTCCGCTGTCTGTCCGTCTGTCACAGGGCTCTATCTCCTGAACCACAATAGATAGATACTTGAAAATTTCACAGAGTATGTATAACCGTGGCCACTATAACGACTAATACTAAAAATAAAAAAAGCGTGAAAATAAATAGAAGTCACCGCCAGGGCCGGATTTAAGGGAGGGCAACCGGGGCGGCAGCCCCGGGGCCTCCACAAAAGAGGGGCCCCCGCAATAGAGACGTCGAATGTTTTTTTTTAATTCCGACTAGTAAACACTAGTAAAAGAAAATATTTTCCTTTGATATTTTTTTCGTTGTTTTACCTTTATCTACAGTACTTTGTACAATTGAATACTAGAAGAATCTACCTACGTTTCATAATAAAATATTTATTGAAAAACTCAACAGAAAAAATTGTTCATTTTATTCGGAAAATAATTTGGGGCCAGGGGGCCTCCACTCCTTTGTTGCCCCAAGGCCTCTAGACCTCTAAATCCGGCCCTGGTCACCGCAAAGAAACCGCAATTTTTTGGAGATTTTTGTTTATCTATTCGAACTGTCTACGCTACGGGTAGACAATTAAAATTTTCACGATCCATTTTCTTCTACGATAACAAAATTAAATATTAAAAATTTAATTAGCTTAATTTGAGAGTACGATAACCTCCGTTGCGAGTTCGAGTCGTTTGGTCAATTATTTGCGATAAAAGAATATAATTAAAACAAAGACAACGTATCAACGAAGCAACATATAAGGTCAGGGTCTATCAATATTAAATAAGGCTATCACTGGAATAAGTTAGACCGGTATGATGTCATATGGGAATTTTATAAATCTTGAGTTTCTTTTAAATATATATTTCGTAGTCACCTTAGTCAGTCATTGTCGGTCGACACTTGAAGACGATCGTGCATTTTCTCAACATCCTTTAATATTCATATAAAATGTATACCTTTATAGCATTAAGTGCGTTTTTGGTTACTATAGGCGTTACTACAGTTCAGAGCCGTAAGTATTTTGATTTTGATTGTAATAAAAAATTATCTAAATAATTAACCCTTAAAAGGCAAGGTAATAGGTACCTATAGTGTTTATTTATAAACAGCTTTAAGTGTTTTGTTTATAAATGTTTGTTTTTTATATAAAATGGTGTTATATACCTAAATAATGTAAATATCTCGTTTATACAGTTTTTTGGTTTAATTTGAACATTTTTGTTTTGTTCGTAATAACAGTTTTGTGAATAACATCAGATGTAATGTTCTTTGTTTATCGATACTAAATATAAATCTAATTAAAATTTACATCGTTGTATGTTCATCTTATAGTGTGTGAAATTGTATTAGTAATCGTGAGGTCAAAAACAATGAATATACTACGATTATTAGACAACCTTATAAAATTCAAGGCCACATACGTAAATATATAGCAAATATATACCTACTCATACATACGATTTCTATACAAAATAATCTAAAAGATGCCGTATAATCACATTAAAATTTGCATTTATTACAATATAATAACAAACTAAATATAAGTATGCATGATCTTCATTATCATCTCAGTTAATCAAAATGAACTGTGTGACCTGATCTTGTAGAGTTCGAGACGTGTAAAAATATTTATGTGTGGAACAAAAACTGGATTTCCCAGTACAACAGCTAAGAGGAAAATAATTGAATAAATTAAGTACCAACTCAACACGTATTGTATGCAGGCAACTTGTGGAGTTTTTAGATGAGAATTTTAACCTCTCGAAGTATACTTTAGGTGGTTATGTTCACATTTCCATTCCGGTGGCACCACCGCCACACATATTTCTGTATAATAACAGCAGTGTTAAGCACTGCCATGTTCTAGTTTCAAGGGTGTGGTAAGGGAGAGATACTTTTCAGAGGTATTCCAGCTTAGTCCTCAGGGTTAGCGGCGCAACTGTGACCGACTTCAGGTAGGAATATCTAATCCTATCTGGGGTTGATCACAAATGTCCATGCAACACCGGCCACTTACCATCAGGTGGACTGCACGCTCGTCTGCTACTATGTTATACCTATAAAAAAACTTAATAACCTTTGTTTCTGTGGTTCTCAGAAGTATGCAGTGACTGCATGAATTACGACAAGTGCCCTCCAGCCCTCTACCTTGCAATAAATAAAAGAGACCAAGCCACGACACAGTTATTCAAACTTGCGTCATGTGGATTTGACCGAAGCACAAGACGACCAATACCAAAGGTGAGTATTATTGATCAATTCGCTTCCATACACGCTCAGTACAGTAATATCTCGAACTTACATGATTGGTGGGACCGAGTGATAACCGCGTAAGTCGAATTCGCGTAAGTCGGGGTATGCATGTATATACCATCGTATTGTATGATTTCGAATGTTTTGTCTTCTTGTGATTGTGTTGACTTCGCGCAACAGATACACATGATTACATGAATAATTGTAGGGTTAGTAAGCTTATTTATTATAATATGGAATATCGGGACACACAAACCATAGGCGTATCGACGGGATTTGAAAATCGCGTAACTCCGAATTCACGTAAGTCGGGGTAGCGTAAGTCGGGGTATTACTGTACTAATAAATCATTTAGCGCCTATCCCCAATCGTCCTATTAAACTGTTGCCTACCAAAAAAGGAAATTTAACAATTTCTGCCGACTAAAAATTTTCTTCGAAGACAAATAAGTTAAAATAGTGAGATAGACAAAGCAGTTTAATAGGCAAAACATTAGATGGACTGAATATTATTAATAAAGGGTGCGTTATGTATGTATGTAATTTCGCTTGTGATCTTGCATACAAGGATCATCAGGTCATCAGATCAATCAGAATTATAAAAGGATAATTCTGATTTTTCTCGATCCTTATTGCTTATGAGCAATGTAGAACCTTTTTTTTTTTTGTTAACGAGGGGGAAACCTTCAAAAGGTACCCGGTGCCGTGGGAGCGATACGGGGTTATGTGGGACTGTTACCGCACTAAAACCCTCCCGGTGGCCGTCCTCGGCGCTGCGTAGAGGACTCCGGGATCTCCAACGGAACGCAACCGGAGTCCTCTTAGCGCTGTGCCCCGTCGGGCTCCGCCCAGGTGAGCTTAATGCTCACCACACCGTCTGGGGTGCACGACGGTATGCGACCACACATACCGCCGTCCTTCCCGGGGTCGCTGGCCGGGCGGTTTGATCAGCCACTCTTGCCGTCCGCAACCCCGGAAGCCCCCTTTTAGTCACCTCTTACGACAGGCAGAGCAATGTAGAACCTGCCTGTCTAACATCTGTCAGGACGTTAAACACTATTCACCCACTCACACTCGCACAAGTCTATCAATTCGCACTTGGCCAGCGCGGTGGAGAAGACCGTACCCAACTGTGGTACAATAATGAGTTAACGATGACAATGTATTTAATACGATTCTACTAAACAGGTATGCTGCTCGAGATTCCCGTCAACAGAACAGAAAGTACCAGCAACCGGAACAACTGAAGATACTCGAATAGATAACCACCCAAACTTGAACCTTTTGGCTACTGCATGCGGGGATATCAAAGGCCCACGGATAGTTGGGGGCAAGAAAGCAGACCTATTCGAATATCCGTGGATGGCTCTCATCTCACACAATACCCGTAAGATATTTCTATAAAACCACGAAACTTATAGTATGTTTGATTTTCAATATTTTTATTCTTTTATATTATATGAGTAGGAAAGGTGCATGCTGTCCCTGTAGTCTCGGGACTAGAATAAGGCTACGGTATCCCCTGCCTGTCGTAAGAGGCGACTAAAAGGGGGCTTCTGGGGTTGCGGGTGGTGGGTCGAACCGTCCAGCAAGTAGCCCCGGGAAGGAGGACGGTGTGTGTGGCCGCATACCGTTGTAAACACCAGGTGTGTGGGAGGAGCGTAAACTGCTCCCCCAGGAAAGAACCCGATTGGGGTATCGGAGATCCCGGAGTTCCCCACCAAGCGATGAGGACGGCCGACCGGGGGGGTTTTAGTGCGGTAAAAATCCCACATAACCCGGCGTCGCTCCCACGTCGTCGGGTACCTTTTGATGGTTTCCCCCTCGTAAACAAAAAAAAGGAAAGGTGCATGCAGTCCACCTGATGGTGAGTATCCACTACCGCTCATAAACATCTGTAGCCAACCCCAGATAAGATCATAGTCTCACCTAAGCTCGACCAGGTGCGTTGCTACCACTGAGGACTTTGGATCACCACGGATAGGAATGTCTCCCGTACCACAGCCAGTACCGCTGTTTATTGAGCAAAACGACGGTGATGCCTCCAGAGTCCAACCATATTGTTGACTTCTTAAGGTAAAATAACTCAACAAATTATTGAATATTCATTTAACTTTAACGTTATTTAGCTAATTACTTACCTTATACTATCTATATAATTACTCACATATATGTATAATATAAACACTGTTTGTCCTTATTGTTGAATTTATGTAGTGACGCACAGGTTTTCCTGCAATGGATGAAAAATATAGCCCCTAAAGTCACATAAGGATACTTGCGCAAAATAGGTGTTCATGTTCACATATTATATTGTATAAGACTGGATTCAACTGACAAAACTTATTTATTACAAACTTTAATTTAACTTGCTTTGTTAGTCCTTTGTTTGTAAGGATGAATTTTTTCAACTCAATTTAAAAATTCTTAATCCAAACCGAAAAGTTGATTTTTTTATATACGTTTGGTTTGGATGACAATGCACAGCTATAAATTTTAAACATAATATGGCGGATAGCCCAAGGTGGTGTAACATTATTTTTTTATCTACACCAAATAAGATAACATTCTCACCTGAGGCGGGGCACATATGCGCCGCAATCCCTGAGAGCTAAGCTGGAATGTCTCGGAAAAGTTATCTCTATTACCACATTTGAAACTAGAACACAGCAGTTGAACACTGCCGTTTTTATAATAATATAACTTTTTTGTACCCACGAAATGAAATAATAAACAAAGATACAAATTTACGACAATACCAAAGACGGCCTTATCGCTAAGCAGTGACTTCTTCCAGACAACCTTACGATGGGGAGATAAAGTTGGGATGAATTAAAATAGTAGCGTGCAAATTAGAGTCCAGTTTCAAAACAACATCTTCAATTTACTCTCAATCTTTGGTAAGTTTGGGAGTAAATTGAAGATAAGATAGAACATACAACAATGACAGGAGAAGGAACAAAAAATATAAAGGAATTATAACCATTTTAAAATTAAAGAAAAGTAATGGAATATTCAAGCAATGAAACAGGGATGAAGACAAAGTAAGAGCTGTGGATAATGCGATTTAACGAGATTTTTGAAGGAATGGAATGATTGTGCATTACGTAAGGTATCTAGGTATCTTATATAAGTATACAATTCTTCCAGGTGATGGCTTTGCGTTCAAATGTGGAGGCAGTATAATCAACAAACGTTACGTCCTCACAGCGGCGCATTGTGTATATAATAAGAGCATCGCGGGAGTACGTGTTGGTGAATACAATATCGAGGAAGAGTACGACTGTCAGGACGGCACCTGCACAAATTATATTCAGGTACATATTTACCCGCGGAGGGTAATGTTTTTCGGTACATTTCATTCCCATGTAGGTATGTCTAATTCTTTAGTACGCGAACTAGAATAGAAGCGCGAACTAGAACAGTTAACACCACTATTATTAACCTGAAATAGATCTTCGCAGTTGAAACACAAAATGTTTCAACTGACTTCCTTCTTGAATTTGCTAACAGTACACATTACTTGTCTATATAAATAATAAATAAGTAGCAGATGAGCATCCAGTCAACCTGATGTTAAGTAGCAACTGCCGCCCATGGACATCTGCGATGGACCCTAGACAAGGGTAGATTTCCATCTAAGGTTAGCCTCAGGTGCATTGCTATTCCGGCGGGCTAAACTGAAATGCATCGGCAAATTATGTCTCCCTTGCCACACCCTTCAAATAGTTTCAAATAAAAGCGCTAAACATTGCTGTTATTAGACAGAGATAAGAGTGGGGGTGGTGCCGTCGGAGTCATATCACAAAGGGGTTTATAGGCTTCTCTCAACATCAGTCCTGTATAATTAAGGTTCATAATTTCCTGATCTCGTCAAATTATTTATTTACTTTCAGGATGTTCCAGTAGAAAAAAGCATAGTACACAAAGATTATCACGGCTTGCCTACAGTAGTCAATGATATTGCGCTGCTTCGAGTTGGTGTTCCTATTGAGTTTGGACACCGTAAGTATCACTCAAAGCGTATTCAGACCACAACTACGTAGTTATAGGTTTCATAAATCATTTAGCCTGAATGACTTGTTTATTGCCATTTTAAGTTCCGTACTCAAAGGGGTAGTGATAGCCTAATGGTTAAGAAACCTGGTCTCTCGATCGCGGGGTTCGAGGTTCAAATCTCAGGCACGCATCTCTGATTTGTCGAAGTTATTGGCATATTAGAAATTAAATATCACTTACTAAACGGCGAAGGAAAACATCGTGAGGAAACCTGCTTACCTGAGAGATTTATAAAAAAAACTTAAAGGTATGTGAAATCTGTCAATACGCACTTGGCCTGCGCGGTAGACTATGGCCTAATCCTTCTCATTCTGAGAGGAGACCCATGCCCAACAGTGGGGCAATAATAGGTTGATGATGTTGATGTTAATCAATCCAAAATGTTGTCAGTAGAAAGCGGGATGAAAATCTTTTGAATGAAAATCTGGAATGTCCAATAGCCTTAAGCTACTCACACACTTGCCGTAGAGGCAAACTAGGGTGTAAGGGTGTGGATGACCCTTAATTGCCTTCTTAATTGTGTTGTGTGTAGGCAATCTCCTAGATTTGCCCTACGGCAGGGTGGCAGTGACCACCCTTGGACCCTAGATTGCCCCTGCCGCCATAACTTAAGCTCCCACTGCTAAGCACGGGTCTAAGAGAAGACACGATGGAGAAGGATTATGCGAATTGGCACCCAGAATTCACATTTCCAGAACTTTTTTTAGTTCCAATAATTTTGCTTTTGTACGTCGTTTTACAGCAAACGTCGACCCTATCTGTTTGCCGAAAACAGCACAGTTACGCAGCAAGCCGCTGGCTAATGAGCAAGCTACTGTCACTGGCTGGGGGATCACTGAAAATGGAACAGATTCTCCAATTCTCCTCGAGGTCTCCATCCCCATTAAAACTGCTGAAGAATGCAGCAGTTTATATAATAGGTACGTAGGTTTTGTTGGATTACCGAATTGGTAGATATGCATTTCAGATTGACTGGAGCGAATTAGAATACACTTAACCTGGTGTACTAAAGCCTAGCTTTAAATTACTACAGCAGCACCAGAATTTAAGCCTTGACTTGACGATTGTCAGATGAATAGAAAAAGAATCTCACACAGACTTCCTAAAAATACGCTGTAAAAAATTTTTAAATATTTCACCCAATAACATGTTTACTTGTCAAATTTTGGTACGGGCGTCCTCCCGGCTGACAGGAATTTGAGGACACAGTCCATCGCACTAACCAAGTGCAAATTATTTTCTACTTACCTCTAAGTACTCTTGTACAGCATTATAATAAGTGATAATTATTTTATGATATGCTAATAACGTTGAAAAGTCAGACGTGCGCCTGGAAAGCTCAGATTCCGATTAATATGCAATTAAATGTTTTAACTACTAGCCTAACATCGTCAATTCATTTAAATTTTTAGATACGCAAAACCTGGGGCACCGGACGCGACTGAAAACCAGTTATGCGCTGGAACGTACAACAAGGACTCTTGTAACGGCGATTCAGGCGGTCCGTTGATTCTTCCAGCGACGTATAACAATGTGAACAGATTCGTCCAATACGGCCTTGTTTCACATGGACCCAACAGATGCGGATCAGACTTCCCAGGAGTGTACACTGACGTAACGAAGTTTATGGGCTGGATTCTAGACAATATGGAACCTTTATAAATGAAATATTTGCTTTTACACATGTGACGGTAATAAAAGAAACGTTTCAATTATGTGAGGTAAGTTAATTACTGCGTTCAAAAACTAAACTTTTTCGGTTAACGTAATAAAAACGAAATAAAGACTCTTTATATATTAATCTTTATTATTTCCTTTTTCCTTTATCATTATCCTTTCTATTATAATATATTTTATAGTAAGAATATGTATATTTAAAGTATCGTTAAATTCAAAGTTAAATCAATCAGTCAAAATCAAATGAAAATTTGGTGGTACAGAACCCTTCGTGTGGGATACGCATTTGTCCAATTATTATAAGATTGGAGTAGCAAATGAGCACTTTACTTAATGGTAAGTGGCCACTTTCGTTCATGGATATCTTTTTTTCGAGGGGGAAATCTTCGAAAGGTACTCGGTGCCGTGGGAGCGACATAGAGTTATGTGGGACTTTTACCGCACTAAACCCCCCTTGGTGGCCGTCTTCGGCGCTGCGTAAAGGACTCCGGGATCTCCAAAGGAACGCAACCGGAGTCCAGGTGAGCATGCTGCTCGCTACATCGTCTATTGTATACGACGGTATGCGGCCACACACATCGTCGCCCCGCAGCCCCTTTTAGTTGCCTTTTACGGCAGGCAGGGGATACTGTAGCCCTATTCTGGTCCCGGAACCACAGCGACGACGTTCATGGACATCTGTAAACCATGGAACGAGGGTTCTACTTGACCCAATCACAAATGCGCTGCTACTCCTGAGGACTAAGATAGTCGTTGATGAGTGTAAAAAGCAGTGATAACCAGTGGTTAAGAAACTTGGCCTCTCGATCGAGGGGTCCGAGGTTCAAATCCCAGGCACGCATCTCTGATTTCCGGTGTCGATTGACGTCATCGCGATGGTGCTGCCATCTATCGAAACTCATGCCGCGCTTCGTTTACGTCCAAACTAATGACCGTTTCCGACACATAAATAAGAACATAATATTATAAAAATAAGGCATCATGATAATAACACGAAATAATTAATTAAAATAATCCTATATAATACTAAAATAATTTAAACTGGTTTATAACACAAGGTATATTTAAGATTGTAGTAATAACCTAAATTGTGAGGAAATAAATTGGGGAAAAATATATATGGTCGTCAGATACTCATAAAATAATAATAAACAGTAGATAATTAGTGGCATTTAACTGAAAGTAGGCATATATATGATATTATTAGAATCGGAGATAAATTAGGGGAAACATGACCATAAACCAGAACAATATTTAATGGTGCGGTAATATTACAACATTGACATATCCAACACGCTTTTCTATAAACAATAATAACCACGCCACAGTTTTTAGACATCTGTCCCATCTGTCATTCCTGTTATCGTCATCGAGGTCATCAACCATTTCTTCTTTCTATTCGGCCAGCTTAGCATCGTAGTGGTTATATTCTCTTTGCTTAGCATTTTAGACACAGTAGTGACATCTATGTAGTTTCCCATTTATAACACGGCCATCCTGACATTGTGGCGTTCTCGCATCTGTCTGCGCACAGCTGATTGTAGAGTTTTATAGACATAAATCTCTACTTTTTAAGTCTGAAAATAGAAAACGAAAAATAGAATACTCAGTTTTCCCACTGTAATGACTGTGTAGCATAGTTACTCACAATCGCGCAACTAGACATAAACCATAGGCACGACGTTAGCATAGTTTAGGTACATAGTACTGCAAATAAAAAACAAATTACCACATGACATAGGCACGTCGTTAGCATATCATGGGTTACCCACATGTGTATAAGAGACAAAATAAAAGTAAATTACCACATGACATAGGCACGTCGTTAGCATATCATGGGTTACCCACATGTGTATAAGAGACAAAATAAAAGTAAATGACCACATGACATAGGCACGTCGTTAGCTTATCATGTGTTAGCTAAATATGTATAACAGACAAAAAAAAATAAATACAAATGACCACATGACATAGGCACGTCGTTCGCATATCATGGGTTACCCATATGTGTATAACATAGGCACTTCGTTAGCTTATTATACACATGGAGGAAAAATAAAAAATCTGCAGCGCCCGTCAGTTTTCACACCGGCTATTGGCCCTCGACAGCGCCCCCAATGCTGCAGCTTCTAGTGCAGCTCACAAGCATTGGGCAAGCTGCACCCGCAGCACATGGCAACGCTCAACAGCGTGTGACAGGGACCACTGCACTCGGCAGCGCAGCGCCCGCGCAGACCTGCAGCGGATAGTGCACATCCATCAGCGCACGTACAATTCGGCGTAGGCACCACATGCCAATGTGTCATATACCTGTACATTGAGAATAAATTATTACAACATGGTTTATGTACATTACACGAAAGTAGTGTGTAATAGGGAAATAGTGCAAGTCAGCTTACACAAGCTTCTTGGTTCGTCAGGCTCTTAACAGGTAGAAACTCATATGCCAAAATTTGATGGTTGGGCTACACATAGCACTGTATGTCATCGGTGTAATATAGTTGAATGCAGAGTAAAAAAATACAAGTGAATGGTCATTTCCGTCGTGATGTTGAAAATGAAGTACAGTATAGGTACTCACTACTTTTGACCATGACAAGTACTGACAACACCCCTGTCAAAACTATAGTTTAGGTTTGACGCGTTGCATATCACAGACTTGCTGAAAGAGCCAATTCACAAATTTCGGACGTCACTACATATTGCATTTAACAATTAACGCTTTATAACTCACCAATCTCTCGTCGTTAAGTCAGAAACAAGGTAAGTTTTGAAAAACACCTATCTTTATCTAGAACCAACACGAGCTCGGCCGTACCTGACCAAAACTTATGTTTGCCAATGTACACAATTTAGATGTATAAAAACGAACAATTTAAATTTTACCAAAACCTGCAGTTGTCAAAATTGTACGAAACTTCCTTTCAAACAGACCATCGAATAATAATATGACCGGTAGTTCATTGAAGTTTTGGTAGTAAGCCATGCCATCCATGTAAATGTTACATGGAGTAGTACGGCTCACTAAATAATGAGAATTAATGTTTACAGTTTCATCAAATTTAACAAAGAACAAGAATAGTAGAACGAACGATCATACTTTATTCATATAAATGACACACAGTACATGTTAAACTTTTTTTTTAACGATGCTGTGAAGTATTTTTAAATTCACAAGTTCAATAAATGAACCAAGAAACGAACGAGTTCAATTCAATTTAATTAATAATGAGAAAGAGTGGTTGCGAGGAAGCTGTGCTGTCACTTTGACCTTACAAAAGTATCTCAAAATTCCAACCCGTTAATAATTAATTTAGCGGCAGGCATTAATAGCACTAGCAATAGTATAGCGCTATTATAGCAATTAAAATTAAATAGATGGTGAAGAATTTCGTTTTAACTTCTATGAAGATTCGACGATTGCATCATACATCATACATGGACGTTTTGACGTTTGGCGACATGGTAAATGTCCATAAAAACATGAGTACAAAAGCCCAACTCCAGCAACATACATTACAGCTTGTTCATAATGAAAACTATAGCGGAAACATAAAGACACCACTCTCCGCACCATGAATGGTGTATTTCCTCAACACTTGTCTTGAATTGCCATAATACCGGGGATCTCAACTCGAACCGCCCATGCAGCATAAATACTACCATCTGATGATGATCCACATGCTAGCTTGAAACGTTTAATATGTCGACTGAGCTTGTTACCTGCAAACATAACTAACCAAGCATACGAACTATAGAAGTTATTAAACATTATTTGGTGCAGCGGATTCAACAAAGGCTTTAACATCATCATAGCTCGGCCAATCCTGACCTTTACTTATGTCGGCAAGGTACAGAATTTCGGTGCATAACAATTATCGGATATTCATAAATCATTTTTAAGGTATTTGTAATTGACCATCTAAAAGTTAACTGGATAATTGTATTTTTGTAATTATTACATCTTTCGGGCGCGTTCACACGTGAAATGCATTATTTCGACGAATCCTTACAATTTTCACACACCACACACACAATAAACATGTTTGGACCAATAGCGGAAATATGAAAATGTTGATTTGATTTTACCGTGTTACCAATCCAATGAATGGCGTTATGTTACTATGGATGATGCCGCGGTAGAAAGCATATCCACTTTACCAGCAAATACATCTTACTTAAGTCTCAAGCGTCAGTGATCGCGTGACCGATTCAGACAAAGGCAGTATCATCCACGCCGGCGCAAGTCCTCCCGTCGTCTCTCCGTTGAGCGGACCAATCTATCCTTGAGCATACGGCCACGATACCAGCTTCTCTGTTGGTCTCGACTTTGCCTATAAACGCGGTCTGAAATCTTTAAGGGGCGTGTGGGATAGAATCACGTGGATCCTATCCCACTTCTGATATTAGAATCGGAGATAAATTAGGGGAAACATAACCATAAACCAGAACAATATTTAATGGTGCGGTAATATTACAACATTGACATATCCAACACGCTTTTCTATAAACAATAAGCCAATTCTAAAGAAACAATTCTCAATAACCACGCCACAGTTTTTAGACATCTGTCCCATCTGTCATTCCTGTTATCGTCATCGAGGTCATCAACCATTTCTTCTTTCTATTCGGCCAGCTTAGCATCGTAGTGGTTATATTCTCTTTGCTTAGCATTTTAGACACAGTAGTGACATCTATGTAGTTTCCCATTTATAACACGGCCATCCTGACATTGTGGCGTTCTCGACACATCCTTCTCATGGACCATCGACGTCTCGTAAATGCAGGAACTGCCTCATACCAATGCAGCAGAGGCACAGGTGCATCGACAGTCCTGGCTGAAGTAGTAGACGGAGGTGTTGCCACGCCCGGACACGGTGGTGTTGTCATCATCTTCATTCACCAGGCAGAACCTCACCATCTGTCTGCGCACAGCTGATTGTAGAGTTTTATAGACATAAATCTCTACTTTTTAAGTCTGAAAATAGAAAACGAAAAATAGAATACTCAGTTTTCACACTGTAATGACTGTGTAGCATAGTTACTCACAATCGCGCAACTAGACATAAACCATAGGCACGACGTTAGCATAGTTTAGGTACATAGTACTGCAAATAAAAAACAAATTACCACATGACATAGGCACGTCGTTAGCATATCATGGGTTACCCACATGTGTATAAGAGACAAAATAAAAGTAAATTACCACATGACATAGGCACGTCGTTAGCATATCATGGGTTACCCACATGTGTATAAGAGACAAAATAAAAGTAAATGACCACATGACATAGGCACGTCGTTAGCTTATCATGTGTTAGCTAAATATGTATAACAGACAAAAAAAAATAAAAACAAATGACCACATGACATAGGCACGTCGTTCGCATATCATGGGTTACCCATATGTGTATAACATAGGCACTTCGTTAGCTTATTATACACATGGAGGAAAAATAAAAAATCTGCAGCGCCCGTCAGTTTTCACACCGGCTATTGGCCCTCGACAGCGCCCCCGAATGCTGCAGCTTCTAGTGCAGCTCACAAGCATTGGGCAAGCTGCACCCGCAGCACATGGCAACGCTCAACAGCGTGTGACAGGGACCACTGCACTCGGCAGCGCAGCGCCCGCGCAGACCTGCAGCGGATAGTGCACATCCATCAGCGCACGTACAATTCGGCGTAGGCACCACATGCCAATGTGTCATATACCTGTACATTGAGAATAAATTATTACAACATGGTTTATGTACATTACACGAAAGTAGTGTGTAATAGGGAAATATGGCAAGTCAGCTTACACAAGCTTCTTGGTTCGTCAGGCTCTTAACAGGTAGAAACTCATATGCCAAAATTTGATGGTTGGGCTACACATAGCACTGTATGTCATCGGTGTAATATAGTTGAATGCAGAGTAAAAAAATACAAGTGAATGGTCATTTCCGTCGTGATGTTGAAAATGAAGTACAGTATACTCACTACTTTTGACCATGACAAGTACTGACAACACCCCTGTCAAAACTATAGTTTAGGTTTGACGCGTTGCATATCACAGACTTGCTGAAAGAGCCAATTCACAAATTTCGGACGTCACTACATATTGCATTTAACAATTAACGCTTTATAACTCACCAATCTCTCGTCGTTAAGTCAGAAACAAGGTAAGTTTTGAAAAACACCTATCTTTATCTAGAACCAACACGAGCTCGGCCGTACCTGACCAAAACTTATGTTTGCCAATGTACACAATTTAGATGTATAAAAACGAACAATTTAAATTTTACCAAAACCTGCAGTTGTCAAAATTGTACGAAACTTCCTTTCAAACAGACCATCGAATAATAATATGACCGGTAGTTCATTGAAGTTTTGGTAGTAAGCCATGCCATCCATGTAAATGTTACATGGAGTAGTACGGCTCACTAAATAATGAGAATTAATGTTTACAGTTTCATCAAATTTAACAAAGAACAAGAATAGTAGAACGAACGATCATACTTTATTCATATAAATGACACACAGTACATGTTAAACTTTTTTTTTAACGATGCTGTGAAGTATTTTTAAATTCACAAGTTCAATAAATGAACCAAGAAACGAACGAGTTCAATTCAATTTAATTAATAATGAGAAAGAGTGGTTGCGAGGAAGCTGTGCTGTCACTTTGACCTTACAAAAGTATCTCAAAATTCCAACCCGTTAATAATTAATTTAGCGGCAGGCATTAATAGCACTAGCAATAGTATAGCGCTATTATAGCAATTAAAATTAAATAGATGGTGAAGAATTTCGTTTTAACTTCTATGAAGATTCGACGATTGCATCATACATCATACATGGACGTTTTGACGTTTGGCGACATGGTAAATGTCCATAAAAACATGAGTACAAAAGCCCAACTCCAGCAACATACATTACAGCTTGTTCATAATGAAAACTATAGCGGAAACATAAAGACACCACTCTCCGCACCATGAATGGTGTATTTCCTCAACACTTGTCTTGAATTGCCATAATACCGGGGATCTCAACTCGAACCGCCCATGCAGCATAAATACTACCATCTGATGATGATCCACATGCTAGCTTGAAACGTTTAATATGTCGACTGAGCTTGTTACCTGCAAACATAACTAACCAAGCATACGAACTATAGAAGTTATTAAACATTATTTGGTGCAGCGGATTCAACAAAGGCTTTAACATCATCATAGCTCGGCCAATCCTGACCTTTACTTATGTCGGCAAGGTACAGAATTTCGGTGCATAACAATTATCGGATATTCATAAATCATTTTTAAGGTATTTGTAATTGACCATCTAAAAGTTAACTGGATAATTGTATTTTTGTAATTATTACATCTTTCGGGCGCGTTCACACGTGAAATGCATTATTTCGACGAATCCTTACAATTTTCACACACCACACACACAATAAACATGTTTGGACCAATAGCGGAAATATGAAAATGTTGATTTGATTTTACCGTGTTACCAATCCAATGAATGGCGTTATGTTACCATGGATGATGCCGCGGTAGAAAGCATATCCACTTTACCAGCAAATACATCTTACTTAAGTCTCAAGCGTCAGTGATCGCGTGACCGATTCAGACAAAGGCAGTATCATCCACGCCGGCGCAAGTCCACCCGTCGTCTCTCCGTTGAGCGGACCAATCTATCCTTGAGCATACGGCCACGATACCAGCTTCTCTGTTGGTCTCGACTTTGCCGATAAACGCGGTCTGAAATCTTTAAGGGGCGTGTGGGATAGAATCACGTGGATCCTATCCCACTTCTGATATTAGAATCGGAGATAAATTAGGGGAAACATAACCATAAACCAGAACAATATTTAATGGTGCGGTAATATTACAACATTGACATACACGCTTTTCTATAAACAATAAGCCAATTCTAAAGAAACAATTCTCAATAACCACGCCACAGTTTTTAGACATCTGTCCCATCTGTCATTCCTGTTATCGTCATCGAGGTCATCAACCATTTCTTCTTTCTATTCGACCAGCTTAGCATCGTAGTGGTTATATTCTCTTTGTTTAGCATTTTAGACACAGTAGTGACATCTATGTAGTTTCCCATTTATAACAATATATATAATCCAAAAGTTTCATTCAGTTATTACAAGTGTTGCTTTGAGGACGAGTGTGTGATATTTCATAGAAACGATGTATTCTCTTATAGCATTAAGTATACTAGTTTTAGGAGTCGAGGGCCGTAAGTTGTTCCTTATTTAACACGTTCCCAGCGGCACAGAATTTTCTGTACATTCCATTAATGCGTTACGAGTTGTTTTAAACCTCGTCTTATACCCGACATTGTGGCGGCACGAGGCATATTAAGTCCCACCGCCCGAAGGAGACTAAAATCCTTTTTTTGGCGCCAAATAAGATAAAATGGACGGCTTTTGTCTTGATTATTATTAACAATGAGTTGATTAACCTAGATCTGCCGCCGCCCTTGGTCAAAATAGTTAGTTTAGATTCTATGGATCAAATAAAAAGTGGGGTCTAATGCACCTCGGACCGCACTGAAAAATGGCAGGTTTCGATATAATTTAGTGATGGAAAAATAAATATCGATTCATTGAAACATGTCAGACAATAAGGTTTTTTGCAAACAGTGCATTCCGTGAGATTTTTTTTTTGGTTTTTTTGTCTGCCTCACGGCATGTCAAGAATGTGCGGAGTTTTTCGTAGCATCCGACACATCTCTTCTTCTTTGGACCCTTATCGAGATGATGTGCTTTCTTTGCAGTGGATTCTGAAAAGTAGGAGCGAGTAGATTAGGGTAAAGAGTATCGGAGTACTCGGTAACTATTTGCCTACGTTTCCTATATCAATAATGTACGACGCCACGGGAGTGACGCCGGGTTATTTGCTTATACCGCACTAAAACCCCCCCGGTAGCCGTCTTCGGCGTTTGGTGGAGAACTACGGGATCTCCAGCGGAACACAACCGGTATTTTACGTGCGAAAAACAAGCCAACAAAGTTAAATGATAAAAGGTTATCTTAGTTGCAAATTATATTAAAAACAAACATTATCTAAAAAACCCAAGTGCTCATAACGCACATGTCAAAATATAATGAGGAAAATCATTTATTTTATAACAAATTATGACGTGTTTTGTTATGCAAGTGATGATATCATATAAATTATAGCTAATTAGTTGCATACCTTTGTTTTCCTGTTTCCTTGCCCTAAAGAGAAGCATATTCCAAGCCATGCTATAAAGTAAATTGTTTGATTAACGTTCGCATGACGAAGGTGTGGTAAGGGAGACAGACTTTTCCGAGGCGTTCCAGCTTAGTCCTCGGGGGTAGCGGCGCATCTGTGGCCGACCTCAGGTAGGTATGTCTAATCCTATCTGGGGTTGCATGCTCGTCTGCTACTCTTATATTATAAAAAAAAAAGTGTGGGGATCGATGTCTCTGTAATCTCGGTACCATAATAGAACGGATTAACCTGCTTGTTGTAAGAGATGATTAAAAGACGGTCGTCGGGGTTGCAGGAAGCAAGAGTGACAGCCTCTGCCGCCTAGCCAGCAACCTCAGGAAAGACGACAGTTATTGTGCCTGCATGGCATCAAATCAATAACGGTATTTAAAGGTATCATATTTAAAGGTGGTAGAACTCTCTATGGTTCAACTCCGGCGGCATCAACGCAACACCTTTTCTGCCTAATAACAGCTGTGTTAAACGTTGCTGTGTTCCGGTTTGAAGGGTGCGGTACTTATTCCTCAGTGGTAGCGGCGCATCTGTGGCCGTAGGAATCTAATCTTATCTGGGAAAGATCACAGATGTCCATGGGTGGTAGTAGCCACTTACAATCAGGTGGACTGCATGCTCCTCTGCTACTCTGATATTATAAAAATAATAAGAATAATAACATGAATGAAGGTATGAGTGTAAAGCTCTCCAGGTCAGCGTCCGACATTGGCACCGCGTTCAGAGGACCGGTTGCTTTAAGATAAAAATGTCGAGGTCCTCTACTTAGCAATGAGGATTGCAACCGAGGCTTAACATAACCTTTTTTTTGTTATCGAGAAGACAGATTTATGTAGGATTCTAACCGCCGATCCGAACCGATTCTAACGAAAGGTCGATCACTATCACAGACCTGTACTGTGATCACTTACTTTAACCTGAAGTTTTTAATTCTGGTATCAAGTCACGTCAAGACATGTCGCCACATGTTTCTGAATCACGCTATCAATGTTTTCTCTATGTCTTGTATGCAATGCAATGTCCGTAATCCATAAATGCAATATGCAAGGTCCGTACTGAGAATGTCAGATCACGACAACTTTCCAAGTATCACCTAGCCTAGGTGGAGAAAATCATGTTTTAGTCCCTTTGCGAAGAGGGTCTGAGATATATGATAAACGTGGCTGATATACTAAGTTTTTCGAAAACTGTGCTGAGGCAGCACCACTACACTAATTTGTACTGTAGAACAACAGAGACCAACGCTGCAGTGTTCTGATTTGAAGGGTTTTGGTAAGAGTATCCTTGTAAGTACCAACGGCGGCGGTGGCCACTTACCAACAGAAGGACTGCTCGTTTGGTACCTCTATGTAATATAGTGGTATGTTTGTTACCAAATTGAATAATGTTCAAAAATATTTTTTTAATAATTAAATAATGTTTGGTGCTGGTTATTATATCTAAGTTATCAGAAAGGACCTTCAATATTGATTGATCCGGTCAATAAGAGGCATTAACTAGTATCAACTGACGATCGACATTGATCTAATTTCGAATCGATCGATCGATTGATGTGGGCCCACCCTTGCACGCCTTTGAGAACAATAGAACTGACCAAGATTTGCAGATATGTTTAATTATTTATTCCCTAAAAGTAAATAAATAAATAAATAAACTTTCCATAAATAAGTATATATATCTCGCCGCGTAAGCCGTTAAATAGCTGACATGTATCAGCCATTTTATCGCTGTCATGGTGTAATTTACGCGGAACAATGCCGATATGTGCAGTAAGGTGGTGCAAAAACACGAAATCGAAGAAAAACTGCGGAGAAATATCGTTTCATTCGTACATGCTCTAAAAACTACATTTTAATATTTTTTAATATTTTTCAAATACGAAAATAGACAATTTCAATTGTCAAAACTGGTTATATTTTCCTGTTAGGAGTGATTAATCTTTACTAATCTATGATTTATTCATACTTTATTGTAAATATAGGGGATATAAAAGGTGAACTTCTCGAATGTTCTCATCAAGTTACTTTCACAGTGTTCCGATTCGCTAATCTTATGTATAAAATGATCGTGTCACAATGTTAGTTACCGTACTCCTCCGAAACGGCCTTACCGATATTCACCAAATTTTATATGCATATTCAGCAGGTCTGAGAATCGGCTACTATCTATTTTTCATACCCCTAAGTGATAAAGGGTGAACCTTAACATTTTTTTATTTATAACACGTTTGCTGGGTCAACTAGTGACATAAGAAAAATATTGTAACTGACAAATTGACTTACTGTGTCTCTACAGGCTTCTACAAAAAAATATATTTTTTTATTTTATTAATTATTTTATTGTAATAAACTGTTTCTCACTGTGTGTTTAGGGTACCGTGCACAAAGGGTAAAAACGGAACCCTATTACTAAGCCTCCGCTGTCTGTCCGTCTGTCACAGGGCTCTATCTCAAGAGATAGAGCCCTGTGACAGACGGACAGAACGAAGTATCTATCTATTATGGTTCAAGAACCATAA
The DNA here is from genome assembly GCF_041222505.1 of Epargyreus clarus. Classification (NCBI taxonomy): domain Eukaryota; kingdom Metazoa; phylum Arthropoda; class Insecta; order Lepidoptera; family Hesperiidae; genus Epargyreus; species Epargyreus clarus. Next base: position 8,398,877 of record NW_027332214.1, read on the forward strand.
TAGATAGATACGTGAAAATTTCACAGAGTATGTATAACCGTGGCCACTATAACGACTAATACTAAAAATAAAAAAGCGTGAAAATAAATAGGAGTCACCGCCAGGGCCGGATTTAAGGGAGGACAACCGAGGGGGCAACCGGGGCGGCAGCCCCGAGGCCTCCACAAAAGAGGGGCCCCCGCAATAGAGACGTCGGATGTTTTTTTTTAAATTGCGACTAGTAAACACTAGTAAAAAAAATATTTTCCTTTGATATTTTTTTTCGCTGTTTTACCTTTATCTACAGTACTTTGTACAATTGAACACTAGAAGAATCTACCTGCGTTTCATAATAAAATATTTATTGAAAAAGTCAACAGAAAAAATTTTTCATTTTATTCGGAAAATAATTTGGGGCCAGGGGGCCTGCACTCCTTTGTTGCCCCAAGGCCTCTAGACCTCTAAATCCGGCCCTGGTCACCGCAAAGAAACCGCAATTTCTTGGAGATTTTTGTTTACCTATTCGAACTGTACGTACGCTACGGGTAGACAATTAAAATTTTTACGATCCATTTTCTTCTACGATAACAAAATTAAATATTAAAAATTTAATTAGCTTAATTTGAGAGTACGATAACCTCCGTTGCGAGTTCGAGTCGTTTGGTCAATTATTTGCGATAAAAGAATATAATTAAAACAAAGACAACGTATCAACGAAGCAACATATAAGGTCAGTGTCTATCAATATTAAATAAGGCTATCACTGGAATAAGTTAGACCGGTATGATGTCATATGGGAATTTTATAAATCTTGAGTTTCTTTTAAATATATGTTTCGTAGTCACCTTAGTCAGTGATTGTCGGTCGGCACTTGAAGACGATCGTGCATTTTCTCAACATCCTTTAATATTCATATAAAATGTATACCTTTATAGCATTAAGTGCGTTTTTGGTTACTATAGGCGTTACTTTAGTTCAGAGCCGTAAGTATTTTGATTTTGATTGTAATAAAAAATTAAGTATCTATATAAAATTATCTAAATAATTAACCCTTAAAAGGCAAGGTAATAGGTACCTATAATGTTTATTTATAAACAGCTTTAAGCGTTTTGTTTATAAATGTTTGTTTTTTTTATATAAAATGGTGTTATATACCTAAATAATGTAAATATCTCATATGTTTATACAGTTTTTTGGTTTAATTTGAACATTTTTGTTTTGTTCGTAATAACAGTTTTGTGAATAACATCAGATGTAATGTTCTTTGTTTATCGATACTAAATATAAATCTAATTAAAATTTACATCGTTGTATGTTCATCTTATAGTGTGTGAAATTGTATTAGTAATCGTGAGGTCAAAAACAATGAATATACTACGGTTATTAGACAACCTTATAAAATTCAAGGCCACATACGTAAATATATAGCAAATATATACCTACTCATACATACGATTTCTATACAAAATAATCTAAAAAATGCCGTATAATCACATTAAAATTTGCATTTATTACAATTTAATAACAAACTAAATATAAGTATGCATGATCTTCATTATCATCTCAGTTAATCAAAATGAACTGTGTGACCTGATCTTGTAGAGTTCGAGACGTGTAAAAATATTTATGTGTGGAACAAAAACTGGATTTCCCAGTACAACAGCTAAGAGGAAAATAATTGAATAAATTAAGTACCAACTCAACACGTATTGTATGCAGGCAACTTGTGGAGTTTTTAGATGAGAATTTTAACCTCTCGAAGTATACTTTAGGTGGTTATGTTAATTAAATTATTGTAAGAGGATAAAATTAAAGTAATTGATCAGTTGGTCTTTGCAGTGAAAAGACACAAAATTAAAAAATAGAGGTAGCGTTTTTATGCCGTTCATGTAATAAATGCTATCCACCTTATGGTGAATAGCACCCATGGACACCTTTATTCCAGCCCGAATAGATTTGGAGCTCTACCTACCCGTCCTACCTGAGGTCGGCCACAATTGCATTCCTGTGAGGACTAAGTAGGAATGTCTCGTGAATCCATTCCTTACCACACCATCCAAACCAAAACATAACACCGTTTGACACTATTATTATAACTATATATTATGTTATACTAGTTAGGTATAACAAGTTGTGGAACCACAAAGCATCGCATACTATCCCCCTGGACATAGTTCTCAGAGTAAAAAGCATCTGTCAATAGTCCACCACGTTGGCCAAGTGGGTTGGTAGACTTCACACACTTTTTGTTTAAAAATTCTCGGTCCTCTCTATCCTTACGATATTTTCATTCACTGTGTTAAGCAAGTGATATTTTTTTTTATTATATAAGAGTAGCAGACAAGCATGCACTCCATCTGATGTTATGTGGCTACTACCGCTCATGGACATCTGTAATCAACCCCAGATAGGATTAGATATTCCTACCTGAGGTCGGCACAGATGCGCCGCTACCCCTGAGGACTAAGCTGAAACGCCTCGGAAAAGTCTGTCTCCCTTACCACACCCTTCAAACCGGAACACAGCAGCGCCTAACACTGCTGTTATTAGGTAGAAGTAGGTGTGGCGGTGGTGCCGCCGGAGTCGAACCACCAAGGGTTCTACCACCTTAAACTTCGAAACTTCGAATTAAGTTCGAAAACTCAATTGCTTAGGTTTCGAACATGTCATACCCAAGTGGAAAGTAATTTCTGTCATCACTGCTTATAACTGAATCATCACATATTTAAAGATGATAGAACCCTTTGTGGTTCCACTCCGGTGGCACCACCGCCACACATATTTCTGTATAATAACAGCAGTGTTAAGCACTGCCATGTTCTAGTTTCAAGGGTGTGGTAAGGGAGAGATACTTTTCAGAGGTATTCCAGCTTAGTCCTCAGGGTTAGCGGCGCAACTGTGACCGACTTCAGGTAGGAATATCTAATCCTATCTGGGGTTGATCACAAATGTCCATGCAGCACTGGCCACTTACCATCAGGTGGACTACACGCTCGTCTGCTACTATGTTATACCTATAAAAAAACTTAATAACCTTTGTTTCTGTGGTTCTCAGAAGTATGCAGTGACTGCATGCATTACGACAAGTGCCCTCCAGCCCTCTACCTTGCAATAAATAAAAGAGACCAAGCCACGACACAGTTATTCAAACTTGCGTCATGTGGATTTGACCGAAGCACAAGACGAATAATACCAAAGGTGAGTATTATTGATCAATTCGCTTCCATACACGCTCAGTACAGTAATATCTCGAACTTACATGATTGGTGGGACCGAGTGATAACCGCGTAAGTCGAATTCGCGTAAGTCGGGGTATGCATGTATATACCATCGTATTGTATGGTTTCGAATGTTTTGTCTTTTTGTGATTGTGTTGACTTCGCGCAACAGATACACATGATTACATGAATAATTGTAGGGTTAGTAAATTTATTTTTTATAATATGGAATATCGGGACACACAAACCATAGGCGTATCGACGGGATTTGAAAATCGCGTAACTCCGAATTCGCGTAAGTCGGGGTAGCGTAAGTCGGGGTATTACTGTACTAATAAATCATTTAGCGCCTATCCCCAATCGTCCTATTAAACTGTTGCCTACCAAAAAAGGAAATTTAACAATTTCTGCCTACTAAAAATTTTCTTCGTAGGCAAATAAGTTAAAATAGTGAGATAGACAAAGCAGTTTAATAGGCAAAACATTAGATGGACTGAATATTATTAATAAAGGGTGCGTTATGTATGTATGTAATTTCGCTTGTGATCTTGCATACAAGGATCATCAGGTCATCAGATCAATCAGAATTATAAAAGGATAATTCTGATTTTTCTCGATCCTTATTGCTTATGAGCAATGTAGAACCTTTTTTTTTTTTTGTTAACGAGAGGGAAACCTTCAAAAGGTACCCGGTGCCGTGGGAGCGATACGGGGTTATGTGGGACTGTTACCGCACTAAAACCCTCCCGGTGGCCGTCCTCGGCGCTGCGTAGAGGACTCCGGGATCTCCAACGGAACGCAACCGGAGTCCTCTTAGCGCTGTGCCCCGTCGGGCTCCGCCCAGGTCAGCTTGATGCTCACCACACCGTCTGGTGTGCACGACGGTATGCGACCACACATACCGCCGTCCTTCCCGGGGTCGCTGGCCGGGCGGTTTGATCTCCCACTCTTGCCGTCCGCAACCCCGGAAGCCCCCTTTTAGTCACCTCTTACGACAGGCAGAGCAATGTAGAACCTGCCTGTCTAACATCTGTCAGGACGTTAAACACTATTCACCCACTCACACTCGCACAAGTCTATCAATTCGCACTTGGCCAGCGCGGTGGAGAAGACCGTACCCAACTGTGGTACAATAATGAGTTAACGATGACAATGTATTTAATACGATTCTACTAAACAGGTATGCTGCTCGAGATTCCCGTCAACAGAACAGAAAGTACCAGCAACCGGAACAACTGAAGATACTCGAATAGATAACCACCCAAACTTGAACCTTTTGGCTACTGCATGCGGGGATATCAAAGGCCCACGGATAGTTGGGGGCAAGAAAGCAGACCTATTCGAATATCCGTGGATGGCTCTCATCTCACACAATACCCGTAAGATATTTCTATAAAACCACGAAACTTATAGTATGTTTGATTTTCAATATTTTTATTCTTTTATATTATATGAGTAGGAAAGGTGCATGCTGTCCCTGTAGTCTCGGGACTAGAATAAGGCTACGGTATCCCCTGCCTGTCGTAAGAGGCGACTAAAAGGGGGCTTCTGGGGTTGCGGGTGGGAGGTCGAACCGTCCAGCAAGTAGCCCCGGGAAGGAGGACGGTGTGTGTGGCCGCATACCGTTGTAAACACCAGGTGTGTGGGAGGAGCGTAAACTGCTCGCCCAGGAAAGAACCCGATTGGGGTATCGGAGATCCCGGAGTTCCCCACCAAGCGATGAGGACGGCCGACCGGGGGGGTTTTAGTGCGGTAAGAATCCTACATAACCCGGCGTCGCTCCCACGTCGTCGGGTACCTTTTGATGGTTTTCCCCTCGTAAACAAAAAAAAAGGATAGGTGCAGTCCACCTGATGGTGAGTATCCACTACCGCTCATTAACATCTGTAGTCAACCCCAGATAAGATCATAGTCTTACCTAAGCTCGACCAGGTGCGTTGCTACCACTGAGGACTTTGGATCACCACGGATAGGAATGTCTCCCGTACCACAGCCAGTACCGCTGTTTATTGAGCAAAACGGCGGTGATGCCTCCAGAGTCCAACCATATTGTTGACTTCTTAAGGTAAAATAACTCCACAAATTATTGAATATTCATTTAACTTTAACGTTATTTAGCTAATTACTTACCTTATACTATCATTATTGGAAAACACGCCGGTTAACTTTATATGTAATTACTCACATATATGTATAATATAAACACTGTTTGTCCTTATTGTTGAATTTATGTAGTGACGCACAGGTTTTCCTTCAATGGATGAAAAATATAGCCCCTAAAGTCACATAAGGATACTTGCGCAAAATAGGTGTTCATGTTCACATATTATTCTATATTGTATAAGACTGGATTCAACTGACAAAACTTATTTATTACAAACTTTAATTTAACTTGCTTTGTTAGTCCTTTGTTTGTAAGGATGAATTTTTTCAACTCAATTTAAAAATTCTTAACCCAAACCGAAAAGTTGATTTTTTTATATACGTTTGGTTTGGATGGCAATGCACAGCTATACATTTTAAACATAATATGGCGGATAGCCCAAGATGGTGTAACATTATTTTTTTATCTACACCAAATAAGATAACATTCTCACCTGAGGCGGGGCACATATGCGCCGCAATCCCTGAGAGCTAAGCTGGAATGTCTCGGAAAAGTTATCTCTATTACCACATTTGAAACTAGAACACAGCAGTTGAACACTGCCGTTTTTATAATAATATAACTTTTTTGTACCCACGAAATGAAATAATAAACAAAGATACAAATTTACGACAATACCAAAGACGGCCTTATCGCTAAGCAGTGACTTCTTCCAGACAACCTTACGGTGGGGAGATAAAGTTGGGATGAATTAAAATAGTAGCGTGCAAATTAGAGTCCAGTTTCAAAACAACATCTTCAATTTACTCTCAATCTTTGGTAAGTTTGGGAGTAAATTGAAGATAAGATAGAACATACAACAATTACAGGAGAAGGAACAAAAAATATAAAGGAATTATAACCATTTTAAAATTAAAGAAAAGTAATGGAATATTCAAGCAATGAAACAGGGATGAAGACAAAGTAAGAGCTGTGGATAATGCGATTTAACGAGATTTTTGAAGGAATGGAATGATTGTGCATTACGTAAGGTATCTAGGTATCTTATATAAGTATACAATTCTTCCAGGTGATGGCTTTGCGTTCAAATGTGGAGGCAGTATAATCAACAAACGTTACGTCCTCACAGCGGCGCATTGTGTATATAATAAGAGCATCGCGGGAGTACGTGTTGGTGAATACAATATCGATGAAGAGTACGACTGTCAGGACGGCACCTGCACAAATTATATTCAGGTACTTATTTACCCGCGGAGGGTAATGTTTTTCGGTACATTTCATTCCCATGTAGGTATGTCTAATTCTTTAGTACGCGAACTAGAATAGAAGCGCGAACTAGAACAGTTAACACCACTATTATTAACCTGAAATAGATCTTCGCAGTTGAAACACAAAATGTTTCAACTGACTTCCTTCTTGAATTTGCTAACAGTACACATTACTTGTCTATATAAATAATAAATAAGTAGCAGATGAGCATCCAGTCAACCTGATGTTAAGTAGCAACTGCCGCCCATGGACATCTGCGATGGACCCTAGACAAGGGCAGATTTCCATCTAAGGTTAGCCTCAGGTGCATTGCTATTCCGGCGGGCTAAACTGAAATGCATCGGCAAATTATGTCTCCCTTGCCACACCCTTCAAATAGTTTCAAATAAAAGCGCTAAACATTGCTGTTATTAGACAGAGATAAGAGTGGGGGTGATGCCGTCGGAGTCATATCACAAAGGGGTTTATAGGCTTCTCTCAACATCAGTCCTGTATAATTAAGGTTCATAATTTCCTGATCTCGTCAAATTATTTATTTACTTTCAGGATGTTCCAGTAGAAAAAAGCATAGTACACAAAGATTATCACGGCTTGCCTAGAGTAGTCAATGATATTGCGCTGCTTCGAGTTGGTGTTCCTATTGAGTTTGGACACCGTAAGTATCACTCAAAGCGTATTCAGACCACAACTACGTAGTTATAGGTTTCATAAATCATTTAGCCTGAATGACTTGTTTATTGCCATTTTAAGTTCCGTACTCAAAGGGGTAGTGATAGCCTAATGGTTAAGAAACCTGGCCTCTCGATCGCGGGGTCCGAGGTTCAAATCTCAGGCACGCATCTCTGATTTGTCGAAGTTATTGGCATATTAGAAATTAAATAGCACTTACTAAACGGCGAAGGAAAATATCGTGAGGAAACCTGCTTACCTGAGAGATTTATAAAAAAAACTTAAAGGTATGTGAAATCTGTCAATACGCACTTGGCCTGCGCGGTAGACTATGGCCTAATCCTTCTCATTCTGAGAGGAGACCCATGCCCAGCAGTGGGGCAATAATAGGTTGATGATGTTGATGTTAATCGATCCAAAATGTTGTCAGTAGAAAGCGGGATGAAAATCTTTTGAATGAAAATCTGGAATGTCCAATAGCCTTAAGCTACTCACACACTTGCCGTAGAGGCAAACTAGGGTGTAAGGGTGTGGATGACCCTTAATTGCCTTCTTAATTGTGTTGTGTGTAGGCAATCTCCTAGATTTGCCCTACGGCAGGGTGGCAGTGACCACCCTTGGACCCTAGATTGCCCCTGCCGCCATAACTTAAGCTCCCACTGCTAAGCACGGGTCTAAGAGAAGACACGATGGAGAAGGATTATGCGAATTGGCACCCAGAATTCACATTTCCAGAACTTTTTTTAGTTCCAATAATTTTTCTTTTGTACGTCGTTTTACAGCAAACGTCGACCCTATCTGTTTGCCGAAAACAGCACAGTTACGCAGCAAGCCGCTGGCTAATGAGCAAGCTACTGTCACTGGCTGGGGGATCACTGAAAATGGAAGAGATTCTCCAATTCTCCTCGAGGTCTCCATCCCCATTAAAACTGCTGAAGAATGCAGCAGTTTATATAATAGGTACGTAGGTTTTGTTGGATTACCGAATTGGTAGATATGCATTTCAGATTGACTGGAGCGAATTAGAATACACTTAACCTGGTGTACTAAAGCCTAGCTTTAAATTACTACAGCAGCACCAGAATTTAAGCCTTGACTTGACGATTGTCAGATGAATAGAAAAAAGAATCTCACACAGACTTCCTAAAATTACGCTGTAAAAAATTTTAAATATTTCACCCAATAACATGTTTACTTGTCAAATTTTGGTACGGGCGTCCTCCCGGCTGACAGGAATTTAAGGACACAGTCCATCGCACTAACCAAGTGCAAATTATTCTCTACTTACCTCTAAGTACTCTTGTACAGCATTATAATAAGGGATAATTATTTTATGATATGCTAATAACGTTGATAAGTCAGACGTGCGCCTGGAAAGCTCAGATTCCGATTAATATGCAATTATATATGTATGTTTTAACTACTAGCCTAACATCGTCAATTCATTTAAATTTTTAGATACGCAAAACCTGGGGCACCGGACGCGACTGAAAACCAGTTATGCGCTGGAACGTACAACAAGGACTCTTGTAACGGCGATTCAGGCGGTCCGTTGATTCTTCCAGCGATGTATAACAATGTGAACAGATTCGTCCAATACGGCCTTGTTTCACATGGACCCGGCAGATGCGGATCAGACTTCCCAGGAGTGTACACTGACGTAACGAAGTTTATGGGCTGGATTCTAGACAATATGGAACCTTTATAAATGAAATATTTGCTTTTACACATGTGACGGTAATAAAAGAAACGTTTCAATTATGTGAGGTAAGTTAATTACTGCGTTCAAAAACTAAACTTTTTCGGTTAACGTAATAAAAACGAAATAAAGACTCTTTATATATTAATCTTTATTATTTCCTTTTTCCTTTATAATTATCCTTTCTATTATAATATATTTTATAGTAAGAATATGTATATTTGCTAAAGTATCGTTAAATTCAAAGTTAAATCAATCAGTCAAAATCAAATGAAAATTTGGTGGTACAGAACCCTTCGTGTGGGATACGCATTTGTCCAATTATTATAAGATTGGAGTAGCAAATGAGCACTTTACTTAATGGTAAGTGGCCACTTTCGTTTATGGACATATTTTTTTCGAGGGGGAAATCTTCGAAAGGTACTCGGTGCCGTGGGAGCGACATAGAGTTATGTGGGACTTTTACCGCACTAAACCCCCCTTGGTGGCCGTCCTCGGCGCTGCGTAAAGGACTCCGGGATCTCCAAGGGAACGCAACCGGAGTCCAGGTGAGCATGCTGCTCGCTACATCGTCTATTGTATACGACGGTATGCGGCCACACACATCGTCGCCCCGCAGCCCCTTTTAGTTGCCTTTTACGGCAGGCAGGGGATACTGTAGCCCTATTCTGGTCCCGGAACCACAGCGACGACGTTCATGGACATCTGTAAACCATGGAACGAGGGTTCTACTTGACCCAATCACAAATGCGTTGCTACTCCTGAGGACTAAGATAGTCGTTGATGAGTGTAAAAAGCAGTGATAACCAGTGGTTAAGAAACTTGGCCTCTCGATCGAGGGGTCCGAGGTTCAAATCCCAGGCACGCATCTCTGATTTCCGGTGTCGATTGACGTCATCGCGATGGTGCTGCCATCTATCGAAACTCATGCCGCGCTTCGTTTACGTCCAAACTAATGACCGTTTCCGACACATAAATAAGAACATAATATTATAAAAATAAGGCATCATGATAATAACACGAAATAATTAATTAAAATAATCCTATATAATACTAAAATAATTTAAACTGGTTTATAACACAAGGTATATTTAAGATTGTAGTAATAACCTAAATTGTGAGGAAATAAATTGGGGAAAAATATATATGGTCGTCAGATACCCATAAAATAATAATAAACAGTAGATAATTAGTGGCATTTAACTGAAAATAGGCATATATATGATATTATTAGAATCGGAGATAAATTAGGGGAAACATGACCATAAACCAGAACAATATTTAATGGTGCGGTATTATTACAACATTGACATATCCAACACGCTTTTCTATGAACAATAAGCCAATTCTAAAGAAACAATTCTCAATAACCACGCCACAGTTTTTAGACATCTGTCCCATCTGTCATTCCTGTTATCGTCATCGAGGTCGTCAACCATTTCTTCTTTCTATTCGGCCAGCTTAGCATCGTAGTGGTTATATTCTCTTTGCTTAGCATTTTAGACACAGTAGTGACATCTATGTAGTTTCCCATTTATAACACGGCCATCCTGACATTGTGGCGTTCTCGCATCTGTCTGCGCACAGCTGATTGTAGAGTTTTATAGACATAAATCTCTACTTTTTAAGTCTGAAAATAGAAAACGAAAAATAGAATACTCAGTTTTCCCACTGTAATGACTGTGTAGCATAGTTACTCACAATCGCGCAACTAGACATAAACCATAGGCACGACGTTAGCATAGTTTAGGTACATAGTACTGCAAATAAAAAACAAATTACCACATGACATAGGCACGTCGTTAGCATATCATGGGTTACCCACATGTGTATAAGAGACAAAATAAAAGTAAATTACCACATGACATAGGCACGTCGTTAGCATATCATGGGTTACCCACATGTGTATAAGAGACAAAATAAAAGTAAATTACCACATGACATAGGCACGTCGTTAGCATATCATGGGTTACCCACATGTGTATAAGAGACAAAATAAAAGTAAATGACCACATGACATAGGCACGTCGTTAGCTTATCATGTGTTAGCTAAATATGTATAACAGACGAAAAAAAATAAAAACAAATGACCACATGACACAGGCACGTCGTTCGCATATCATGGGTTACCCATATGTGTATAACATAGGCACTTCGTTAGCTTATTATACACATGGAGGAAAAATAAAAAATCTGCAGCGCCCGTCAGTTTTCACACCGGCTATTGGCCCTCGACAGCGCCCCCAATGCTGCAGCTTCTAGTGCAGCTCACAAGCATTGGGCAAGCTGCACCCGCAGCACATGGCAACGCTCAACAGCGTGTGACAGGGACCACTGCACTCGGCAGCGCAGCGCCCGCGCAGACCTGCAGCGGATAGTGCACATCCATCAGCGCACGTACAATTCGGCGTAGGCACCACATGCCAATGTGTCATATACCTGTACATTGAGAATAAATTATTACAACATGGTTTATGTACATTACACGAAAGTAGTGTGTAATAGGGAAATAGTGCAAGTCAGCTTACACAAGCTTCTTGGTTCGTCAGGCTCTTAACAAGTAGAAACTCATATGCCAAAATTTGATGGTTGGGCTACACATAGCACTGTATGTCATCGGTGTAATATAGTTGAATGCAGAGTAAAAAATAATAGTTTAAAAAAACTAAAAAAATACACTTTTTATAGAAAATCCATCTAAAAAATAGAAAACATTTTTTTTTAAATTTGAATTAAGAATAGTGTAAATAAGATAAAAATATTTTTTATTGTAAAAAAAGCGTGTCAAATCTTTCGAATCAGCATCAGCACCTTTGCTTAGCAGTGCAAAAATGAATATTGGGTCATTGTTTAACACAGCTGTATGAAGTGGTGTTTTACATTGGTGTTTATTTTTATTGTTAACGTGAAAATCCCAGAGGAGTTGTTGAATGACATCCGAATTGCCAATGCTAACTGCTTTCTTTCATAGTTTATACCATATCCCAGGTCCTCTATCTTGGATAAAAGTAATCACGGAAAAAGGATGATAGAGCATCTTTAAAAAACAGGCGCTGATGGCAATACTCAAGAGAAAAACGGTCAACTGCTTTATATCTAGCCATTTCAAAAGGACGTCGTCCAATCATCGATTTAATATTACAGCATGATGATGTTAATATCAAAAATAATTCTAGAATTTCTTCTCTTTGTGTTGCTGTTGCCTGCAGAGATTTTAAAACTGTTAGTAGTTTAATTAATTTTACAGCTCGAGTTAATAATATAAGTTGTGACTATGACGATGAGCTGAAATCATATATGTCTTTACATTTGGCAGCAAGAAATGGGAACAATGAAATAGTGGAAATCTTGTTAAAGGAAGGTGCAGATGTTGAAGTGCTGAATGAATAAGGGTGATGAGACACCGCTTCATGATGCTATTAACAACGGACGCGTCGAAGTTGAGGTCAGGTCAGGTCAGGTCAGGTCAGGTCAGGTCAGGTCAGGCCAGGCCAGGCCAGGCCAGGCCAGGCCAGGTCAGGCCAGGCCAGGTCAGGTCAGGTCAGGTCAGGTCAGGTCAGGTCAGGTCAGGTCAGGTCAGGTCAGGTCAGGTCAGGTCAGGTCAGGTAAGGTCCGGTCAGGACAGGTTAGGTTAGGTTAGGTGATCGGCGCGCCTGGTAGATTCCTTTATTGGTCTTACCGCAGACCTTCCGGGTCTCAGGAAAACAAAAATCGCTGATCCTGATTATCCTAGTAAGGATAACGGGTCAGAATGTTTAAAATATTGAATTGTCATCGGTCCTTAATAAGTATGCCAAATTTCGAGTTAATCCGACGTTTTGAAGGGGGTTAAAATCATGTTCAAAGATTCCGTTACATACTAACATACCAACATACATACGTCTGAAGCTAATAAAAGCGTATTAAAAAATACAAGTGAATGGTCATTTCCGTCGTGATGTTGAAAATGAAGTACAGTATACTCACTACTTTTGACCATGACAAGTACTGACAACACCCCTGTCAAAACTATAGTTTAGGTTTGACGCGTTGCATATCACAGACTTGCTGAAAGAGCCAATTCACAAATTTCGGACGTCACTACATATTGCATTTAACAATTAACGCTTTATAACTCACCAATCTCTCGTCGTTAAGTCAGAAACAAGGTAAGTTTTGAAAAACACCTATCTTTATCTAGAACCAACACGAGCTCGGCCGTACCTGACCAAAACTTATGTTTGCCAATGTACACAATTTAGATGTATAAAAACGAACAATTTAAATTTTACCAAAACTTGCAGTTGTCAAAATTGTACGAAACTTCCTTTCAAAGAGACCATCGAATAATAATATGACCGGTAGTTCATTGAAGTTTTGGTAGTAAGCCATGCCATCCATGTAAATGTTACATGGAGTAGTACGGCTCACTAAATAATGAGAATTAATGTTTACAGTTTCATCAAATTTAACAAAGAACAAGAATAGTAGAACGAACGATCATACTTTATTCATATAAATGACACACAGTACATGTTAAACTTTTTTTTTAACGATGCTGTGAAGTATTTTTAAATTCACAAGTTCAATAAATGAACCAAGAAACGAACGAGTTCAATTCAATTTAATTAATAATGAGAAAGAGTGGTTGCGAGGAAGCTGTGCTGTCACTTTGACCTTACAAAAGTATCTCAAAATTCCAACCCGTTAATAATTAATTTAGCGGCAGGCATTAAAAACATTTTACACAGAAAATCCCCATATGCAGGTTCAGAACTTAATAAAATAGCACTAGCAATAGTATAGCGCTATTATAGCAATTAAAATTAAATAGATGGTGAAGAATTTCGTTTTAACTTCTATGAAGATTCGACGATTGCATCATACATCATACATGGACGTTTTGACGTTTGGCGACATGGTAAATGTCCATAAAAACATGAGTACAAAAGCCCAACTCCAGCAACATACATTACAGGTTGTTCATAATGAAAACTATAGCGGAAACATAAAGACACCACTCTCCGCACCATGAATGGTGTATTTCCTCAACACTTGTCTTGAATTGCCATAATACCGGGGATCTCAACTCGAACCGCCCATGCAGCATAAATACTACCATCTGATGATGATCCACATGCTAGCTTGAAACGTTTAATATGTCGACTGAGCTTGTTACCTGCAAACATAACTAACCAAGCATACGAACTATAGAAGTTATTAAACATTATTTGGTGCAGCGGATTCAACAAAGGCTTTAACATCATCATAGCTCGGCCAATCCTGACCTTTACTTATGTCGGCAAGGTACAGAATTTCGGTGCATAACAATTATCGGATATTCATAAATCATTTTTAAGGTATTTGTAATTGACCATCTAAAAGTTAACTGGATAATTGTATTTTTGTAATTATTACATCTTTCGGGCGCGTTCACACGTGAAATGCATTATTTCGACGAATCCTTACAATTTTCACACACCACACACACAATAAACATGTTTGGACCAATAGCGGAAATATGAAAATGTTGATTTGATTTTACCGTGTTACCAATCCAATGAATGGCGTTATGTTACCATGGATGATGCCGCAGTAGAAAGCATATCCACTTTACCAGCAAATACATCTTACTTAAGTCTCAAGCGTCAGTGATCGCGTGACCGATTCAGACAAAGGCAGTATCATCCACGCCGGCGCAAGTCCACCCGTCGTCTCTCCGTTGAGCGGACCAATCTATCCTTGAGCATACGGCCACGATACCAGCTTCTCTGTTGGTCTCGACTTTGCCGATAAACGCGGTCTGAAATCTTTAAGGGGCGTGTGGGATAGAATCACGTGGATCCTATCCCACTTCTGATATTAGAATAGGAGATAAATTAGGGGAAACATGACCATAAACCAGAACAATATTTAATGGTGCGGTAATATTACAACATTGACATATCCAACACGCTTTTCTATAAACAATAAGCCAATTCTAAAGAAACAATTCTCAATAACCACGCCACAGCTTTTAGACATCTGTCCCATCTGTCATTCCTGTTATCGTCATCGAGGTCATCAACCATTTCTTCTTTCTATTCGGCCAGCTTAGCATCGTAGTGGTTATATTCTCTTTGCTTAGCATTTTAGACACAGTAGTGAAATCTATGTAGTTTCCCATTTATAACAATATATATAATCCAAAAGTTTCATTCAGTTATTACAAGTGTTGCTTTGAGGACGAGTGTGTGATATTTCATAGAAACGATGTATTCTCTTATAGCATTAAGTATACTAGTTTTAGTTATATCAGGAGGAGTCGAGGGCCGTAAGTTGTTCCTTATTTAACACGTTCCCAGCGGCACAGAATTTTCTGTACTTTCCATTAATGCGTTACGAGTTGTTTTAAACCTCGTCCTATACCCGACATTGTGGCGGCACGAGGCATATTAAGTCCCACCGCCCGAAGGAGACTAAAATCCTTTTTTTGGCGCCAAATAAGATAAAATGGACGGCTTTTGTCTTGATTATTATTAACAATGAGTTGATTAACCTAGATCTGCCGCCGCCCTTGGTCAAATTAGTTAGTTTAGATTCTATGGATCAAATAAAAAGTGGGGTCTAATGCACCTCGGACCGCACTGAAAAATGGCAGGTTTCGATATAATTTAGTGATGGAAAAATAAATATCGATTCATTGAAACATGTCAGACAATAAGGTTTTTTGCAAACAGTGCATTCCGTGAGATTTTTTTTTGTTTTTTTTGTCTGCCTCACGGCATGTCAAGAATGTGCGGAGTTTTTCGTAGCATCCGACACATCTCTTCTTCTTTGGACCCTTATCGAGATGATGTGCTTTCTTTGCAGTGGATTCTGAAAAGTAGGAGCGAGTAGATTAGGGTAAAGAGTATCGGAGTACTCGGTAACTATTTGCCTACGTTTCCTATATCAATAATGTACGACGCCACGGGAGTGACGCCGGGTTATTTGCTTATACCGCACTAAAACCCCCCCGGTAGCCGTCTTCGGCGTTTGGTGGAGAACTACGGGATCTCCAGCGGAACACAACCGGTATTTTACGTGCGAAATACATATACACATACACATAATTATGTATAATGCCTAATGTAATTTGTCACCAATCGATATTTGAATAGCGAAAATATATTTTACGTGCGAAAAACAAGCCATCAAAGTTAAATGATAAAAGGTTATCTTAGTTGCAAATTGTATTAAAAACAAACATTATCTAAAAAACCCAAGTGCTCATAACGCACATGTCAAAATATAATGAGGAAAATCATTTATTTTATAACAAATTATGACGTGTTTTGTTATGCAAGTGATGATATCATATAAATTATAGTTAATTAGTTGCATACCTTTGTTTTCCTGTTTCCTTGCCCTAAAGAGAAGCATATTCCAAGCCATGCTATAAAGTAAATTGTTTGATTAACGTTCGCACGACGAAGGTGTGGTAAGGGAGACAGACTTTTCCGAGGCGTTCCAGCTTAGTCCTCGGGGGTAGCGGCGCATCTGTGGCCGACCTCAGGTAGGTATATCTAATCCTATCTGGGGTTGCATGCTCGTCTGCTACTCTTATATTATAAAAAAAAGTGTGGGGATCGATGTCTCTGTAATCTCGGTACCATAATAGAACGGATTAACCTGCTTGTTGTAAGAGATGATTAAAAGACGGTCGTCGGGGTTGCAGGAAGCAAGAGTGACAGCCTCTGCCGCCTAGCCAGCAACCTCAGGAAAGACGACAATTATTGTGCCTGCATGGCATCAAATCAATAACGGTATTTAAAGGTATCATATTTAAAGGTGGTAGAACTCTCTATGGTTCAACTCCGGCGGCATCAACGAAAGACCTTTTCTGCCTAATAACAGCTGTGTTAAACGTTGCTGTGTTCCGGTTTGAAGGGTGCGGTACTTATTCCTCAGTGGTAGCGGCGCATCTGTGGCCGTAGGAATCTAATCTTATCTGGGAAAGATCACAGATGTCCATGGGTGGTAGTAGCCACTTACAATCAGGTGGACTGCATGCTCCTCTGCTACACTGACATTATAAAAATAATAAGAATAATAACACATGAATGAAGGTATGAGTGTAAAGCTCTCCAGGTCAGCGTCCGACATTGGCACCGCGTTCAGAGGACCGGTTGCTTTAAGATAAAAATGTCGAGGTCCTCTACTTAGCAAT
The DNA here is from genome assembly GCF_041222505.1 of Epargyreus clarus. Taxonomy (NCBI): domain Eukaryota; kingdom Metazoa; phylum Arthropoda; class Insecta; order Lepidoptera; family Hesperiidae; genus Epargyreus; species Epargyreus clarus. The sequence continues at coordinate 8,415,985 of NW_027332214.1, forward strand.
GAGGATTGCAACCGAGGCTTAACATAACCTTTTTTTTGTTATCGAGAAGACAGATTTATGTAGGATTCTAACCGCCGATCCGAACCGATTCTAACGAAAGGTCGATCACTATCACAGACCTGTACTGTGATCACTTACTTTACCTGAAGCTTACTTTACCTGAAGTTTTTAATTCTGGTATCAAGTCACGTCAAGACATGTCGCCACATGTTTCTGAATCACGCTATCAATGTTTTCTCTATGTCTTGTATGCAATGCAATGTCCGTAATCCATAAATGCAATATGCAAGGTCCGTACTGAGAATGTCAGATCACGACAACTTTCCAAGTATCACCTAGCCTAGGGGGAGAAAATCATGTTTTAGTCCCTTTGCGAAGAGGGTCTGAGATATATGATAAACGTGGCTGATATACTAAGTTTTTCGAAAACTGTGCTAAGGCAGCACCACTACACTAATTTGTACTGTAGAACAACAGAGACCAACGCTGCAGTGTTCTGATTTGAAGGGTTTTGGTAAGAGTATCCTTGTAAGTACCAACGGCGGCGGTGGCCACTTACCAACAGAAGGACTGCTCGTTTGGTACCTCTATGTAATATAGTGGTATGTTTGTTACCAAATTGAATAATGTTCAAAAATATTTTTTTAATAATTAAATAATGTTTGGTGCTGGTTATTATATCTAAGTTATCAGAACGGACCTTCAATATTGATTGATCCGGTCAATAAGAGGCATTAACTAGTATCAACTGACGATCGACATTGATCTAATTTCGAATCGATCGATCGATTGATGTGGGCCCACCCTTGCACGCCTTTGAGAACAATAGAACTGACCAAGATTTGCAGATATGTTTAATTATTTATTCCATAAATAAGTATATATATCTCGCCGCGTAAGCCGTTAAATAGCTGACATGTATCAGCCATTTTATCGCTGTCATGGTGTAATTTACGCGGAACAATGCCGATATGTGCAGTAAGGTGGTGCAAAAACACGAAATCGAAAAAAAACTGCGGAGAAATATCGTTTCATTCGTACATGCTCTAAAAACTACATTTTAATATTTTGTAATATTTTTCAAATACGAAAATAGACAATTTCAATTGTCAAAACTGGTTATATTTTCCTGTTAGGAGTGATTAATCTTTACTAATCTATGATTTATTCATACTTTATTGTAAATATAGGGGATATAAAAGGTGAACTTCTCGAATGTTCTCATCAAGTTACTTTCACAGTGTTCCGATTCGCTAATCTTATGTATAAAATGATCGTGTCACAATGTTAGTTACCGTACTCCTCCGAAACGGCCTTACCGATATTCACCAAATTTTATATGCATATTCAGCAGGTCTGAGAATCGGCTACTATCTATTTTTCATACCCCTAAGTGATAAAGGGTGAACCTTAACATTTTTTTATTTATAACACGTTTGCTGGGTCAACTAGTGACATAAGAAAAATATTGTAACTGACAAATTGACTTACTGTGTCTCCACAGGCCTTTACAAAAATTTATACATTTTTATTTTATGAATTCTTTTATTGTAAGAAAACTGTTTCTCACTCTGTGTTTAGGGTACCGTGCTCTTAAGGCTAAAAACGGAACCTTATTACTAAGCCTCCGCTGTCTGTCCGTCTGTCACAGGGCTCTATCTCAAGAGATAGAGCCCTGTGACAGACGGACAGAACGAAGTATCTATCTATTATGGTTCAAGAACCATAATAGATAGATACTTGAAAATTTCACAGAGTATGTATAACCGTGGCCACTATAACGACTAATACTAAAAATAAAAAAGCGTGAAAATAAATAGGAGTCACCGCCAGGGCCGGATTTAAGGGAGGACAACCGGAGGGGCAACCGGGGCGGCAGCCCCGGGGCCTCCACAAAAGAGGGGCCCCCGCAATAGAGACGTCGGATGTTTTTTCTAAATTCCGACTAGTAAACACTAGTAAAAAAAAATCTTTTCCTGTGATATTTTTTTCGCTGTTTTACCTTTATCTACAGTACTTTGTACAATTGAACACTAGAAGAATCTACCTGCGTTTCATAATAAAATATTTATTGAAAAACTCAACAGAAAATTTTTTTCATTTTATTCGGAAAATAATTTGGGGCCAGGGGGCCTGCACTCCTTTGTTGCCCCAAGGCCTCTAGACCTCTAAATCCGGCCCTGGTCACCGCAAAGAAACCGCAATTTCTTGGAGATTTTTGTTTATCTATTCGAACTGTCTACGCTACGGGTAGACAATTAAAATTTTCACGATCCATTTTCTTCTACGATAACAAAATTAAATATTAAAAATTTAATTAGCTTAATTTGAGAGTACGATAACCTCCGTTGCGAGTTCGAGTCGTTTGGTCAATTATTTGCGATAAAAGAATATAATTAAAACAAAGACAACGTATCAACGAAGCAACATATAAGGTCAGTGTCTATCAATATTAAATAAGGCTATCACTGGAATAAGTTAGACCGGTATGATGTCATATGGGAATTTTATAAATCTTGAGTTTCTTTTAAATATATATTTCGTAGTCACCTTAGTCAGTCATTGTCGGTCGGCACTTGAAGACGATCGTGCATTTTCTCAACATCCTTTAATATTCATATAAAATGTATACCTTTATAGCATTAAGTGCGTTTTTGGTTACTATAGGCGTTACTACAGTTCAGAGCCGTAAGTATTTTGATTTTGATTGTAATAAAAAATTATCTAAATAATTAACCCTTAAAAGGCAAGGTAATAGGTACCTATAGTGTTTATTTATAAACAGCTTTAAGCGTTTTGTTTATAAATGTTTGTTTTTTTATATAAAATGGTGTTATATACCTAAATAATGTAAATATCTCATATGTTTATACAGTTTTTTGGTTTAATTTGAACATTTTTGTTCTGTTCGTAATAACAGTTTTGTGAATAACATCAGATGTAATGTTCTTTGTTTATCGATACTAAATATAAATCTAATTAAAATTTACATCGTTGTATGTTCATCTTATAGTGTGTGAAATTGTATTAGTAATCGTGAGGTCAAAAACAATGAATATACTACGGTTATTAGACAACCTTATAAAATTCAAGGCCACATACGTAAATATATAGCAAATATATACCTACTCATACATACGATTTCTATACAAAATAATATAAAAAATGCCGTATAATCACATTAAAATTTGCATTTATTACAATTTAATAACAAACTAAATATAAGTATGCATGATCTTCATTATCATCTCAGTGAATCAAAATGAACTGTGTGACCTGATCTTGTAGAGTTCGAGACGTGTAAAAATATTTATGTGTGGGCCAAAAACTGGATTTCCCAGTACAACAGCTAAGAGGAAAATAATTGAATAAATTAAGTACCAACTCAACACGTATTGTATGCAGGCAACTTGTGGAGTTTTTAGATGAGAATTTTAACCTCTCGAAGTATACTTTAGGTGGTTATGTTAATTAAATTATTGTAAGAGGATAAAATTAAAGTAATTGATCAGTTGGTCTTTGCAGTGAAAAGACACAAAATTAAAAAATAGAGGTAGCGTTTTTATGCCGTTCATGTAATAAATGACATCTTCCTATCCACCTTATGGTGAATAGCATCCATGGACACCTTTATTCCAGCCCGAATAGATTTGAAGCTCTACCTACCCGTCCTACCTGAGGTCGGCCACAATTGCATTCCTGTGAGGACTAAGTAGGAATGTCTCGTGAATCCATTCCTTACCACACCATCCAAACCAAAACATAACACCGTTTGACACTATTATTATAACTATATATTATGTTATACTAGTTAGGTATAACAAGTTGTGGAACCACAAAGCATCGCATACTATCCCCCTGGACATAGTTCTCAGAGTAAAAAGCATCTGTCAATAGTCCACCACGTTGGCCAAGTGGGTTGGTAGACTTCACACACTTTTTGTTTAAAAATTCTCGGTCCTCTCTATCCTTACGATATTTTCATTCACTGTGTTAAGCAAGTGATATTTTTTTTTATTATATAAGAGAAGCAGACGAGCATGCACTCCATCTGATGTTATGTGGCTACTACCGCTCATGGACATCTGTAATCAACCCCAGATAGGATTAGATAATCCTACCTGAGGTCGGCACAGATGCGCCGCTACCCCTGAGGACTAAGCTGAAACGCCTCGGAAAAGTCTGTCTCCCTTACCACACCCTTCAAACCGGAACACAGCAGCGCCTAACACTGCTGTTATTAGGTAGAAGTAGGTGTGGCGGTGGTGCCGCCGGAGTCGAACCACCAAGGGTTCTACCACTTTAAACTTCGAATTAACTTGGAAAACTCAATTGCTTAGGTTTCGAACATGTGATACCCAAGTGGAGAGTAATTTCTGTCATCACTGCTTATAACTGAATCATCACATATTTTAAGATGATAGAACCCTTTGTGGTTCCACTCCGGTGGCACCACCGCCACACATATTTCTGTATAATAACAGCAGTGTTAAGCACTGCCATGTTCTAGTTTCAAGGGTGTGGTAAGGGAGAGATACTTTTCAGAGGTATTCCAGCTTAGTCCTCAGGGTTAGCGGCGCAACTGTGACCGACTTCAGGTAGGAATATCTAATCCTATCTGGGGTTGATCACAAATGTCCATGCAGCACTGGCCACTTACCATCAGGTGGACTGCACGCTCGTCTGCTACTATGTTATACCTATAAAAAAACTTAATAACCTTTGTTTCTGTGGTTCTCAGAAGTATGCAGTGACTGCATGAATTACGACAAGTGCCCTCCAGCCCTCTACCTTGCAATAAATAAAAGAGACCAAGCCACGACACAGTTATTCAAACTTGCGTCATGTGGATTTGACCGAAGCACAAGACGACCAATACCAAAGGTGAGTATTATTGATCAATTCGCTTCCATACACGCTCAGTACAGTAATATCTCGAACTTACATGATTGGTGGGACCGAGTGATAACCGCGTAAGTCGAATTCGCGTAAGTCGGGGTATGCATGTATATACCATCGTATTGTATGATTTCGAATGTTTTGTCTTCTTGTGATTGTGTTGACTTCGCGCAACAGATACACATGATTACATTAATAATTGTAGGGTTAGTAAGCTTATTTATTATAATATGGAATATCGGGACACACAAACCATAGGCGTATCGACGGGATTTGAAAATCGCGTAACTCCGAATTCGCGTAAGTCGGGGTAGCGTAAGTCGGGGTATTACTGTACTAATAAATCATTTAGCGCCTATCCCCAATCGTCCTATTAAACTGTTGCCTACCAAAAAAGGAAATTTAACAATTTCTGCCTACTAAAAATTTTCTTCGTAGGCAAATAAGTTAAAATAGTGAGATAGACAAAGCAGTTTAATAGGCAAAACATTAGATGGACTGATTATTATTAATAAAGGGTGTGTTATGTATATATGTAATTTCGCTTGTGATCTTGCATACAAGGATCATCAGGTCATCAGATCAATCAGAATTATAAAAGGATAATTCTGATTTTTCTCGATCCTTATTGCTTATGAGCAAAGTAGAACCTTTTTTTTTTTTAACGAGGGGGAAACCTTCAAAAGGTACCCGGTGCCGTGGGAGCGATACGGGGTTATGTGGGACTGTTACCGCACTAAAACCCTCCCGGTGGCCGCCCTCGGCGCTGCGTAGAGGACTCCGGGATCTCCAACGGAACGCAACCGGAGTCCTCTTAGCGCTGTGCCCCGTCGGGCTCCGCCCAGGTCAGCTTGATGCTCACCACACCGTCTGGTGTGCACGACGGTATGCGACCACACATACCGCCGTCCTTCCCGGGGTCGCTGGCCGGGCGGTTTGATCTGCCACTCTTGCCGTCCGCAACCCCGGAAGCCTCCTTTTAGTCACCTCTTACGACAGGCAGAGCAATGTAGAACCTGCCTGTCTAACATCTGTCAGGACGTTAAACACTATTCACCCACTCACACTCGCACAAGTCTATCAATTCGCACTTGGCCAGCGCGGTGGAGAAGACCGTACCCAACTGTGGTACAATAATGAGTTAACGATGACAATGTATTTAATACGATTCTACTAAACAGGTATGCTGCTCGAGATTCCCGTCAACAGAACAGAAAGTACCAGCAACCGGAACAACTGAAGATACTCGAATAGATAACCACCCAAACTTGAACCTTTTGGCTACTGCATGCGGGGATATCAAAGGCCCACGGATAGTTGGGGGCAAGAAAGCAGACCTATTCGAATATCCGTGGATGGCTCTCATCTCACACAATACCCGTAAGATATTTCTATAAAACCACGAAACTTATAGTATGTTTGATTTTCAATATTTTTATTCTTTTATATTATATGAGTAGGAAAGGTGCATGCTGTCCCTGTAGTCTCGGGACTAGAATAAGGCTACGGTATCCCCTGCCTGTCGTAAGAGGCGACTAAAAGGGGGCTTCTGGGGTTGCGGGTGGGAGGTCGAACCGTCCAGCAAGTAGCCCCGGGAAGGAGGACGGTGTGTGTGGCCGCATACCGTTGTAAACACCAGGTGTGTGGGAGGAGCGTAAACTGCTCGCCCAGGAAAGAACCCGATTGGGGTATCGGAGATCCCGGAGTTCCCCACCAAGCGATGAGGACGGCCGACCGGGGGGGTTTTAGTGCGGTAAGAATCCTACATAACCCGGCGTCGCTCCCACGTCGTCGGGTACCTTTTGATGGTTTTCCCCTCGTAAACAAAAAAAAAGGAAAGGTGCATGCAGTCCACCTGATGGTGAGTATCCACTACCGCTCATTAACATCTGTAGCCAACCCCAGATAAGATCATAGTCTCACCTAAGCTCGACCAGGTGCGTTGCTACCACTGAGGACTTTGGATCACCACGGATAGGAATGTCTCCCGTACCACAGCCAGTACCGCTGTTTATTGAGCAAAACGACGGTGATGCCTCCAGAGTCCAACCATATTGTTGACTTCTTAAGGTAAAATAACTCAACAAATTATTGAATATTCATTTAACTTTAACGTTATTTAGCTAATTACTTACCTTATACTATCATTATTGGAAAACACGCCGGTTAACTTTATATGTAATTACTCACATATATGTATAATATAAACACTGTTTGTCCTGATTGTTGAATTTATGTAGTGACGCACAGGTTTTCCTGCAATGGATGAAAAATATAGCCCCTAAAGTCACATAAGGATACTTGCGCAAAATAGGTGTTCATGTTCACATATTATTCTATATTGTATAAGACTGGATTCAACTGACAAAACTTATTTATTACAAACTTTAATTTAACTTGCTTTGTTAGTCCTTTGTTTGTAAGGATGAATTTTTTCAACTCAATTTAAAAATTCTTAACCCAAACCGAAAAGTTGATTTTTTTATATACGTTTGGTTTGGATGGCAATGCACAGCTATACATTTTAAACATAATATGGCGGATAGCCCAAGATGGTGTAACATTATTTTTTTATCTACACCAAATAAGATAACATTCTCACCTGAGGCGGGGCACATATGCGCCGCAATCCCTGAGAGCTAAGCTGGAATGTCTCGGAAAAGTTATCTCTATTACCACATTTGAAACTAGAACACAGCAGTTGAACACTGCCGTTTTTATAATAATATAACTTTTTTGTACCCACGAAATGAAATAATAAACAAAGATACAAATTTACGACAATACCAAAGACGGCCTTATCGCTAAGCAGTGACTTCTTCCAGACAACCTTACGGTGGGGAGATAAAGTTGGGATGAATTAAAATAGTAGCGTGCAAATTAGAGTCCAGTTTCAAAACAACATCTTCAATTTACTCTCAATCTTTGGTAAGTTTGGGAGTAAATTGAAGATAAGATAGAACATACAACAATTACAGGAGAAGGAACAAAACATATAAAGGAATTATAACCATTTTAAAATTAAAGAAAAGTAATGGAATATTCAAGCAATGAAACAGGGATGAAGACAAAGTAAGAGCTGTGGATAATGCGATTTAACGAGATTTTTGAAGGAATGGAATGATTGTGCATTACGTAAGGTATCTAGGTATCTTATATAAGTATACAATTCTTCCAGGTGATGGCTTTGCGTTCAAATGTGGAGGCAGTATAATCAACAAACGTTACGTCCTCACAGCGGCGCATTGTGTATATAATAAGAGCATCGCGGGAGTACGTGTTGGTGAATACAATATCGATGAAGAGTACGACTGTCAGGACGGCACCTGCACAAATTATATTCAGGTACTTATTTACCCGCGGAGGGTAATGTTTTTCGGTACATTTCATTCCCATGTAGGTATGTCTAATTCTTTAGTACGCGAACTAGAATAGAAGCGCGAACTAGAACAGTTAACACCACTATTATTAACCTGAAATAGATCTTCGCAGTTGAAACACAAAATGTTTCAACTGACTTCCTTCTTGAATTTGCTAACAGTACACATTACTTGTCTATATAAATAGTAAATAAGTAGCAGATGAGCATCCAGTCAACCTGATGTTAAGTAGCAACTGCCGCCCATGGACATCTGCGATGGACCCTAGACAAGGGCAGATTTCCATCTAAGGTTAGCCTCAGGTGCATTGCTATTCCGGCGGGCTAAACTGAAATGCATCGGCAAATTATGTCTCCCTTACCACACCCTTCAAATAGTTTCAAATAAAAGCGCTAAACATTGCTGTTATTAGACAGAGATAAGAGTGGGGGTGGTGCCGTCGGAGTCATATCACAAAGGGGTTTATAGGCTTCTCTCAACATCAGTCCTGTATAATTAAGGTTCATAATTTCCTGATCTCGTCAAATTATTTATTTACTTTTCGGATGTTCCAGTAGAAAAAAGCATAGTACACAAAGATTATCACGGCTTGCCTACAGTAGTCAATGATATTGCGCTGCTTCGAGTTGGTGTTCCTATTGAGTTTGGACACCGTAAGTATCACTCAAAGCGTATTCAGACCACAACTACGTAGTTATAGGTTTCATAAATCATTTAGCCTGAATGACTTGTTTATTGCCATTTTAAGTTCCGTACTCAAAGGGGTAGTGATAGCCTAATGGTTAAGAAACCTGGCCTCTCGATCGCGGGGTCCGAGGTTCAAATCTCAGGCACGCATCTCTGATTTGTCGAAGTTATTGGCATATTAGAAATTAAATATCACTTACTAAACGGCGAAGGAAAACATCGTGAGGAAACCTGCTTACCTGAGAGATTTATAAAAAAAACTTAAAGGTATGTGAAATCTGTCAATACGCACTTGGCCTGCGCGGTAGACTATGGCCTAATCCTTCTCATTCTGAGAGGAGACCCATGCCCAGCAGTGGGGCAATAATAGGTTGATGATGTTGATGTTAATCAATCCAAAATGTTGTCAGTAGAAAGCGGGATGAAAATCTTTTGAATGAAAATCTGGAATGTCCAATAGCCTTAAGCTACTCAAACACTTGCCGTAGAGGCAAACTAGGGTGTAAGGGTGTGGATGACCCTTAATTGCCTTCTTAATTGTGTTGTGTGTAGGCAATCTCCTAGATTTGCCCTACGGCAGGGTGGCAGTGACCACCCTTGGACCCTAGATTGCCCCTGCCGCCATAACTTAAGCTCCCACTGCTAAGCACTGGTCTAAGAGAAGACACGATGGAGAAGGATTATGCGAATTGGCACCCAGAATTCACTTTTCCAGAACTTTTTTTAGTTCCAATAATTTTGCTTTTGTACGTCGTTTTACAGCAAACGTCGACCCTATCTGTTTGCCGAAAACAGCACAGTTACGCAGCAAGCCGCTGGCTAATGAGCAAGCTACTGTCACTGGCTGGGGGATCACTGAAAATGGAACAGATTCTCCAATTCTCCTCGAGGTCTCCATCCCCATTAAAACTGCTGAAGAATGCAGCAGTTTATATAATATGTACGTAGGTTTTGTTGGATTACCGAATTGGTAGATATGTATTTCAGATCGACTGGAGCGAATTAGAATACACTTAACCTGGTGTACTAAAGCCTAGCTTAACAGCAGCACCAGAATTTAAGCCTTGACTTGACGATTGTCAAATGAATAGAAAAAAGAATCTCACACAGACTTCCTAAAAATACGCTGTAAAAAAATTTAAATATTTCACCCAATAACATGTTTACTTGTCAAATTTTGGTACGGGCGTCCTCCCGGCTGACAGGAATTTAAGGACACAGTCCATCGCACTAACCAAGTGCAAATTATTTTCTACTTACCTCTAAGTACTCTTGTACAGCATTATAATAAGTGATAATTATTTTATGATATGCTAATAACGTTGAAAAGTCAGACGTGCGCCTGGAAAGCTCAGATTCCGATTAATATGCAATTAAATGTTTTAACTACTAGCCTAACATCGTCAATTCATTTAAATTTTTAGATACGCAAAACCTGGGGAACCGGACGCGACTGAAAACCAGTTATGCGCTGGAACGTACAACAAGGACTCTTGTAACGGCGATTCAGGCGGTCCGTTGATTCTTCCAGCGACGTATAACAATGTGAACAGATTCGTCCAATACGGCCTTGTTTCACATGGACCCAACAGATGCGGATCAGACTTCCCAGGAGTGTACACTGACGTAACGAAGTTTATGGGCTGGATTCTAGACAATATGGAACCTTTATAAATGAAATATTTGCTTTTACACATGTGACGGTAATAAAAGAAACGTTTCAATTATGTGAGGTAAGTTAATTACTGCGTTCAAAAACTAAACTTTTTCGGTTAACGTAATAAAAACGAAATAAAGACTCTTTATATATTAATCTTTATTATTTCCTTTTTCCTTTATCATTATCCTTTCTATTATAATATATTTTATAGTAAGAATATGTATATTTGCCAAAGTATCGTTAAATTCAAAGTTAAATCAATCAGTCAAAATCAAATGAAAATTTGGTGGTACAGAACCCTTCGTGTGGGATACCCATTTGTCCAATTATAATAAGATTGGAGTAGCAAATGAGCACTTTACTTAATGGTAAGTGGCCACTTTCGTTCATGGACATCTTTTTTTCGAGGGGGAAATCTTCGAAAGGTACTCGGTGCCGTGGGAGCGACATAGAGTTATGTGGGACTTTTACCGCACTAAACCCCCCTTGGTGGCCGTCCTCGGCGCTGCGTAAAGGACTCCGGGATCTCCAAAGGAACGCAACCGGAGTCCAGGTGAGCATGCTGCTCGCTACATCGTCTATTGTATACGACGGTATGCGGCCACACACATCGTCGCCCCGCAGCCCCTTTTAGTTGCCTTTTACGGCAGGCAGGGGATACTGTAGCCCTATTCTGGTCCCGGAACCACAGCGACGACGTTCATGGACATCTGTAAACCATGGAACGAGGGTTCTACTTGACCCAATCACAAATGCGCTGCTACTCCTGAGGACTAAGATAGTCGTTGATGAGTGTAAAAAGCAGTGATAACCAGTGGTTAAGAAACTTGGCCTCTCGATCGAGGGGTCCGAGGTTCAAATCCCAGGCACGCATCTCTGATTTCCGGTGTCGATTGACGTCATCGCGATGGTGCTGCCATCTATCGAAACTCATGCCGCGCTTCGTTTACGTCCAAACTAATGACCGTTTCCGACACATAAATAAGAACATAATATTATAAAAATAACGCATCATGATAATAACACGAAATAATTAATTAAAATAATCCTATATAATACTACAATAATTTAAACTGGTTTATAACACAAGGTATATTTAATATTGTAGTAATAACCTAAATTGTGAGGAAATAAATTGGGGAAAAATATATATGGTCGTCAGATACTCATAAAATAATAATAAACAGTAGATAATTAGTGGCATTTAACTGAAAGTAGGCATATATATGATATTATTAGAATCGGAGATAAATTAGGGGAAACATGACCATAAACCAGAACAATATTTAATGGTGCGGTAATATTACAACATCGACATATCCAACACGCTTTTCTATAAACAATAATAACCACGCCACAGTTTTTAGACATCTGTCCCATCTGTCATTCCTGTTATCGTCATCGAGGTCATCAACCATTTCTTCTTTCTATTCGGCCAGCTTAGCATCGTAGTGGTTATATTCTCTTTGCTTAGCATTTTAGACACAGTAGTGACATCTATGTAGTTTCCCATTTATAACACGGCCATCCTGACATTGTGGCGTTCTCGCATCTGTCTGCGCACAGCTGATTGTAGAGTTTTATAGACATAAATCTCTACTTTTTAAGTCTGAAAATAGAAAACGAAAAATAGAATACTCAGTTTTCCCACTGTAATGACTGTGTAGCATAGTTACTCACAATCGCGCAACTAGACATAAACCATAGGCACGACGTTAGCATAGTTTAGGTACATAGTACTGCAAATAAAAAACAAATTACCACATAACATAGGCACGTCGTTAGCATATCATGGGTTACCCACATGTGTATAAGAGACAAAATAAAAGTAAATTACCACATGACATAGGCACGTCGTTAGCATATCATGGGTTACCCACATGTGTATAAGAGACAAAATAAAAGTAAATTACCACATGACATAGGCACGTCGTTAGCATATCATGGGTTACCCACATGTGTATAAGAGACAAAATAAAAGTAAATGACCACATGACATAGACACGTCGTTAGCTTATCATGTGTTAGCTAAATATGTATAACAGACGAAAAAAAATAAAAACAAATGACCACATGACATAGGCACGTCGTTCGCATATCATGGGTTACCCATATGTGTATAACATAGGCACTTCGTTAGCTTATTATACACATGGAGGAAAAATAAAAAATCTGCAGCGCCCGTCAGTTTTCACACCGGCTATTGGCCCTCGACAGCGCCCCCAATGCTGCAGCTTCTAGTGCAGCTCACAAGCATTGGGCAAGCTGCACCCGCAGCACATGGCAACGCTCAACAGCGTGTGACAGGGACCACTGCACTCGGCAGCGCAGCGCCCGCGCAGACCTGCAGCGGATAGTGCACATCCATCAGCGCACGTACAATTCGGCGTAGGCACCACATGCCAATGTGTCATATACCTGTACATTGAGAATAAATTATTACAACATGGTTTATGTACATTACACGAAAGTAGTGTGTAATAGGGAAATAGTGCAAGTCAGCTTACACAAGCTTCTTGGTTCGTCAGGCTCTTAACAGGTAGAAACTCATATGCCAAAATTTGATGGTTGGGCTACACATAGCACTGTATGTCATCGGTGTAATATAGTTGAATGCAGAGTAAAAAAATACAAGTGAATGGTCATTTCCGTCGTGATGTTGAAAATGAAGTACAGTATACTCACTACTTTTGACCATGACAAGTACTGACAACACCCCTGTCAAAACTATAGTTTAGGTTTGACGCGTTGCATATCACAGACTTGCTGAAAGAGCCAATTCACAAATTTCGGACGTCACTACATATTGCATTTAACAATTAACGCTTTATAACTCACCAATCTCTCGTCGTTAAGTCAGAAACAAGGTAAGTTTTGAAAAACACCTATCTTTATCTAGAACCAACACGAGCTCGGCCGTACCTGACCAAAACTTATGTTTGCCAATGTACACAATTTAGATGTATAAAAACGAACAATTTAAATTTTACCAAAACCTGCAGTTGTCAAAATTGTACGAAACTTCCTTTCAAACAGACCATCGAATAATAATATGACCGGTAGTTCATTGAAGTTTTGGTAGTAAGCCATGCCATCCATGTAAATGTTACATGGAGTAGTACGGCTCACTAAATAATGAGAATTAATGTTTACAGTTTCATCAAATTTAACAAAGAACAAGAATAGTAGAACGAACGATCATACTTTATTCATATAAATGACACACAGTACATGTTAAACTTTTTTTTTAACGATGCTGTGAAGTATTTTTAAATTCACAAGTTCAATAAATGAACCAAGAAACGAACGAGTTCAATTCAATTTAATTAATAATGAGAAAGAGTGGTTGCGAGGAAGCTGTGCTGTCACTTTGACCTTACAAAAGTATCTCAAAATTCCAACCCGTTAATAATTAATTTAGCGGCAGGCATTAAAAACATTTTACACAGAAAATCCCCATATGCAGGTTCAGAACTTAATAAAATAGCACTAGCAATAGTATAGCGCTATTATAGCAATTAAAATTAAATAGATGGTGAAGAATTTCGTTTTAACTTCTATGAAGATTCGACGATTGCATCATACATCATACATGGACGTTTTGACGTTTGGCGACATGGTAAATGTCCATAAAAACATGAGTACAAAAGCCCAACTCCAGCAACATACATTACAGGTTGTTCATAATGAAAACTATAGCGGAAACATAAAGACACCACTCTCCGCACCATGAATGGTGTATTTCCTCAACACTTGTCTTGAATTGCCATAATACCGGGGATCTCAACTCGAACCGCCCATGCAGCATAAATACTACCATCTGATGATGATCCACATGCTAGCTTGAAACGTTTAATATGTCGACTGAGCTTGTTACCTGCAAACATAACTAACCAAGCATACGAACTATAGAAGTTATTAAACATTATTTGGTGCAGCGGATTCAACAAAGGCTTTAACATCATCATAGCTCGGCCAATCCTGACCTTTACTTATGTCGGCAAGGTACAGAATTTCGGTGCATAACAATTATCGGATATTCATAAATCATTTTTAAGGTATTTGTAATTGACCATCTAAAAGTTAACTGGATAATTGTATTTTTGTAATTATTACATCTTTCGGGCGCGTTCACACGTGAAATGCATTATTTCGACGAATCCTTACAATTTTCACACACCACACACACAATAAACATGTTTGGACCAATAGCGGAAATATGAAAATGTTGATTTGATTTTACCGTGTTACCAATCCAATGAATGGCGTTATGTTACCATGGATGATGCCGCAGTAGAAAGCATATCCACTTTACCAGCAAATACATCTTACTTAAGTCTCAAGCGTCAGTGATCGCGTGACCGATTCAGACAAAGGCAGTATCATCCACGCCGGCGCAAGTCCACCCGTCGTCTCTCCGTTGAGCGGACCAATCTATCCTTGAGCATACGGCCACGATACCAGCTTCTCTGTTGGTCTCGACTTTGCCGATAAACGCGGTCTGAAATCTTTAAGGGGCGTGTGGGATAGAATCACGTGGATCCTATCCCACTTCTGATATTAGAATCGGAGATAAATTAGGGGAAACATGACCATAAACCAGAACAATATTTAATGGTGCGGTAATATTACAACATTGACATATCCAACACGCTTTTCTATAAACAATAAGCCAATTCTAAAGAAACAATTCTCAATAACCACGCCACAGTTTTTAGACATCTGTCCCATCTGTCATTCCTGTTATCGTCATCGAGGTCATCAACCATTTCTTCTTTCTATTCGGCCAGCTTAGCATCGTAGTGGTTATATTCTCTTTGCTTAGCATTTTAGACACAGTAGTGACATCTATGTAGTTTCCCATTTATAACAATATATATAATCCAAAAGTTTCATTCAGTTATTACAAGTGTTGCTTTGAGGACGAGTGTGTGATATTTCATAGAAACGATGTATTCTCTTATAGCATTAAGTATACTAGTTTTAGTTATATCAGGAGGAGTCGAGGGCCGTAAGTTGTTCCTTATTTAACACGTTCCCAGCGGCACGAGGCATATTAAGTCCCACCGCCCGAAGGAGACTAAAATCCTTTTTTTGGCGCCAAATAAGATAAAATGGACGGCTTGTGTCTTGATTATTATTAACAATGAGTTGATTAACCTAGATCTGCCGCCGCCCTTGGTCAAATTAGTTAGTTTAGATTCTATGGATCAAATAAAAAGTGGGGTCTAATGCACCTCGGACCGCACTGAAAAATGGCAGGTTTCGATATAATTTAGTGATGGAAAAATAAATATCGATTCATTGAAACATGTCAGACAATAAGGTTTTTTGCAAACAGTGCATTCCGTGAGATTTTTTTTTTGGTTTTTTTGTCTGCCTCACGGCATGTCAAGAATGTGCGGAGTTTTTCGTAGCATCCGACACATCTCTTCTTCTTTGGACCCTTATCGAGATGATGTGCTTTCTTTGCAGTGGATTCTGAAAAGTAGGAGCGAGTAGATTAGGGTAAAGAGTATCGGAGTACTCGGTAACTATTTGCCTACGTTTCCTATATCAATAATGTACGACGCCACGGGAGTGACGCCGGGTTATTTGCTTATACCGCACTAAAACCCTCCCGGTAGCCGTCTTCGGTGTTTGGTGGAGAACTACGGGATCTCCAGCGGAACACAACCGGTATTTTACGTGCGAAATACATATACACATACACATAATTATGTATAATGCCTAATGTAATTTGTCACCAATCGATATTTGAATAGCGAAAATATATTTTACGTGCGAAAAACAAGCCAACAAAGTTAAATGATAAAAGGTTATCTTAGTTGCAAATTGTATTAAAAACAAACATTATCTAAAAAACCCAAGTGCTCATAACGCACATGTCAAAATATAATGAGGAAAATCATTTATTTTATAACAAATTATGACGTGTTTTGTTATGCAAGTGATGATATCATATAAATTATAGCTAATTAGTTGCATACCTTTGTTTTCCTGTTTCCTTGCCCTAAAGAGAAGCATATTCCAAGCCATGCTATAAAGTAAATTGTTTGATTAACGTTCGCACGACGAAGGTGTGGTAAGGGAGACAGACTTTTCCGAGGCGTTCCAGCTTAGTCCTCGGGGGTAGCGGCGCATCTGTGGCCGACCTCAGGTAGGTATATCTAATCCTATCTGGGGTTGCATGCTCGTCTGCTACTCTTATATTATAAAAAAAAGTGTGGGGATCGATGTCTCTGTAATCTCGGTACCATAATAGAACGGATTAACCTGCTTGTTGTAAGAGGTGATTAAAAGACGGTCGTCGGGGTTGCAGGAAGCAAGAGTGACAGCCTCTGCCGCCTAGCCAGCAACCTCAGGAAAGACGACAGTTATTGTGCCTGCATGGCATCAAATCAATAACGGTATTTAAAGGTATCATATTTAAAGGTGGTAGAACTCTCTATGGTTCAACTCCGGCGGCATCAACGCAACACCTTTTCTGCCTAATAACAGCTGTGTTAACACGTTAGCTGCGGAACGCGGCTTAAAACACCTCGTCCATGTCTGGTCGTTATAGCGGTAAGAAAAAACTTTAACTTCTCTGTGGTGCGAGAGGCATAACTTCCGTCTGGTTCAGTGTAGGAGAGTGATAACTATATGTTTGTGATGTGCTACTGATTCCTAGTTCTATGGTACACCAACCTAATGTCGGGTTTGTTAGACCTCGTACCGCACTGAACAAATAATAATGCTAACACAGTGCGGAACGAGGTTGGGAACGCCTCGTTTCCCCACGCACCTCGTACCGCACCCCACGCTAGCTTCACGTGGTTAGTGTTGTGCAACGCAGTCGAGGCTGCGTAGCGACGAAGTAGGACCGCTGTCTTTATGTTGAAAATTATCATGTCGAAACGTTGCCGAAAAAAGTTGATCATGGAGGAAGATGAAGAAAAACCGGTTGAAAAATCTGAGCCAGAATCAGAATACAGGAAGATATTTCAAAAACAGGTAAGTGACAAATATACTCTGTCTAGGTGAAAGTCCAGTAGTGAGACTTGGCAGGCTAGGCGTATATCCGTATAGTAAGAAATTATATTATAGATAATTACGTTTCCTGTTATGGTTCAAACAAAAGTTAAGTAGCTACATTATTGATATAGGAAACGTAGGCAAAATCGTTACCGAGTATTCCGATTACTCTTTACCCTACTCTACTCGCTCCTACTTTTCAGAATCCACTGCAAAGAAAGCACATCATCTCGATAAGGGTCCAAAGAAGAAGAGATGTGTCGGATGCTACGAAAAACTCCGCACATTCTTGACATGTCGTGAGGCAGACAAAAAAACCAAAAAAAAAAATCTCACGGAATGCACTGTTTGCAAAAAACCTTATTGTCTGAAATGTTTCAATGAAAAACATCCATAACTTTTCCCCTTTTTGTATTCATTCTGTCCATAACGTTGATAAATAAAAACAATAAAATAAAATCGATATTTATTTTCCCATCACTAAATTATATGGAAACCTGCCATTTTTCAGTGCGGTCCGAGGTGCATTAGACCCACATTTTATTTTACCCATAGAATCTAAAGTAACGAATTTAACCAAGGGCGGCGGCAGTTTTAGGTTAATCAACTCATTGTTAATAATAATCAAGACAAAAGCCGTCGATTTTGTCTTATTTGGCGCCAAAAAAAGGATTTTAGTCTCCTTCGGGCGGTGGGATTTAACACGCCTCGTGCCGCCACAATGTCGGATATAGGACGAGGTTTAAAACAACTCGTAACGCAGTAATGGAAAGTACAGAAAAATCTGTGCCGCAGGGAACGTGTTAAACGTTGCTGTGTTCCGGTTTGAAGGGTGCGGTACTTATTCCTCAGTGGTAGCGGCGCATCTGTGGCCGTAGGAATCTAATCTTATCTGGGAAAGATCACAGATGTCCATGGGTGGTAGTAGCCACTTACAATCAGGTGGACTGCATGCTCCTCTGCTACTCTGATATTATAAAAATAATAAGAATAATAACACATGAATGAAGGTATGAGTGTAAAGCTCTCCAGGTCAGCGTCCGACATTGGCACCGCGTTCAGAGGACCGGTTGCCTTAAGATAAAAATGTCGAGGTCCTCTACTTAGCAATGAGGATTGCAACCGAGGCTTAACATAACCTTTTTTTTGTTATCGAGAAGACAGATTTATGTAGGATTCTAACCGCCGATCCGAACCGATTCTAACGAAAGGTCGATCACTATCACAGACCTGTACTGTGATCACTTACTTTAACCTGAAGTTTTTAATTCTGGTATCAAGTCACGTCAAGACATGTCGCCACATGTTTCTGAATCACGCTATCAATGTTTTCTCTATGTCTTGTATGCAATGCAATGTCCGTAATCCATAAATGCAATATGCAAGGTCCGTACTGAGAATATCAGATCACGACAACTTTCCAAGTACACCTAGCCTAGGGGGAGAAAATCATGTTTTAGTCCCTTTGGGAAGAGGGTCTGAGATATATGATAAACGTGGCTGATATACTAAGTTTTTCGAAAACTGTGCTAAGGCAGCACCACTACACTAATTTGTACTGTAGAACAACAGAGACCAACGCTGCAGTGTTCTGATTTGAAGGGTTTTGGTAAGAGTATCCTTGTAAGTACCAACGGCGGCGGTGGCCACTTACCAACAGAAGGACTGCTCGTTTGGTACCTCTATGTAATATAGTGGTATGTTTGTTACCAAATTGAATAATGTTCAAAAATATTTTTTTAATAATTAAATAATGTTTGGTGCTGGTTATTATATCTAAGTTATCAGAAGGGACCTTCAATATTGATTGATCCGGTCAATAAGAGGCATTAACTAGTATCAACTGACGATCGACATTGATCTAATTTCGAATCGATCGATCGATTGATGTGGGCCCACCCTTGCACGCCTTTGAGAACAATAGAACAGACCAAGATTTGCAGATATGTTTAATTATTTATTCCATAAAAGTTACATTTAATTATTTACAATATTAACGTAATAAAAAAAGTACAAAATAATATATGAAACAGGCTATAAAAATACTTATAATAAAATAGTTAAATATAATAAGCTTCATCCAAATTGTTGTCTCTTGGAAGAGTCCCCAAAACGCTGGCGACATTACCTCGCTGAATAGCAAAGCTAATTCTTTGCCCGAGGTAAACGCCAGCCCTTTGGTCGTGGGTGCACTCGATCAAACACCTTGAAAGGTGTTTTAAAAAGATCGAGCGTCAGAACCCCACGGCCCCATCGTCTCTACACCAAACGGCAGAAATATATAGTCTCGACTGAGACTAGCATATTTCTGCAGTTTGCGTATTTCCGCATCGGTAGCCACAACACCAGCTGCCCTAGAAGATAGTTGAAGATGGGATGGTGCCATTGTGTCGACACACGTAGCATCCCACACAAGACACCTCCCATTCTTCCAAGGAATTAAAGTCAAGCCGTCAGGCCTCTTACCATCGTCTCGTACAACACCGTTCGGCTCTAATTGTGCCGGTACGTTGACAGTAGCAAGAGCCCTGCGGATGACATCATTGAGGGCAGCATGGCGCGATTGGCGACCGGCGCTACGACGACAAGATAGGCCGTGGTGTCCCAAATGGTCTACCTGAACTCCACAAGGGCAACAATGTGGATGAATTAAAGGTAAACCTAGTCGCAAGCCGATAGCAATGGTAAATGATGTATTGTCTAACACTGACCCTAAGTTGTTGGACGGTGTTGCATGAAGCCAAAATCCTGATTCCTTAACAGAAACGGCCAGGAGACGAGCACGCTCAGCAGAACTGACACTTGAGTTTACCAATGAGGTGTGTGTTATTCTGCAAAGCGGCTCGTCCCAAAGCCTTTGCACATTCAGATCTACAGGTAGAGATACACCTGGGCAAGCTGAGTGCCAAGCATTCCTGGCTTCTTCACAGTACGAGATTTCTGTAAGACCTAATGAAGAATTCGTTATTTTTTGGAACAGATAACTCGTACCGTGCACAGAAGACAGGAATGCCGGTAAAGCAACGGATGTAGCTTTCCTGATACCAAGACCTCCAAAACGTATAGGTAAAGAGGCCTGGGACCAAGATCTATCATCCAAATTGCAATTCAATATGTTTGATAATATCCTCAAAATATGAGAATCCAATACTGACAGAGAATTTAAAAACTTCCATGCTGGGCAACATCTTAAAAAGTATGTAAATTTGGGAACAAAAATACAAGATCGAATAATGTGATAAGCCATGTGTATTTTAATATTGCCTAAACGTTCAGAAATTATATCAAATTTTGACAAGAGTTCGTCGAAAAAAGGTTGAATAGAATCTTCTAAAACGGGAGAACCGAGGAGGCGCAATGATTATTTTCCTACAATTTTTATATCAGATGACAAAGAAAAAAATTTTTGTAAAATCATTTCTCTGGCAGGAACAGATAATAATTCATTAATAAAAAGTTCACATTTCGAAAAATTCAACTCAAGACCAATTTTTTTTAAACCATATAATAGGAAGGTAAAATCATCAAAAACGGTAGTTGCATCGCCTCCTAAGGTCCCGTCATCCAGATACCACATGTTCAATTTTGAATTTAGTTTCGAAATAATGGGATGAATGGCTAGACTAAAAATGGCTGGCCCAAGTGGGTCTCCTTGTTGACATCCGACCGCAGACTCAATTAAGTTGTTCTTATATAAAAGATGGGTTGGAGTACCATAACACTGAAATAAAAATGGAAAAACTTCTGGGACAATTGTTTTAATTTCGTGGAGTAGAGTGCTGCGGTCCACAGAGTTAAATGCATTTTTAACGTCAACCGAGTTAAATGCATTGTTAATATAACATCACCAATAAATTTTAATATAATATAATATTAATAATATTAATATAATATTATATAATATAATTTTAATATAACATCACATTTCCATAAATAAGTATATATATATCTCGCCGCGTAAGCCGTTAAATAGCTGACATGTATCAGCCATTTTATCGCTGTCATGGTGTAATTTACGCGGAACAATGCCGATATGTGCAGTAAGGTGGTGCAAAAACACGAAATCGAAGAAAAACTGCGGAGAAATATCGTTTCATTCGTACATGCTCTAAAAACTACATTTTAATATTTTTTAATATTTTTCAAATACGAAAATAGACAATTTCAATTGTCAAAACTGGTTATATTTTCCTGTTAGGAGTGATTAATCTTTACTAATCTATGATTTATTCATACTTTATTGTAAATATAGGGGATATAAAAGGTGAACTTCTCGAATGTTCTCATCAAGTTACTTTCACAGTGTTCCGATTCGCTAATCTTATGTATAAAATGATCGTGTCACAATGTTAGTTACCGTACTCCTCCGAAACGGCCTTACCGATATTCACCAAATTTTATATGCATATTCAGCAGGTCTGAGAATCGGCTACTATGTATTTTTCATACCTCTAAGTGATAAAGGGTGAACCTTAACATTTTTTTATTTATAACACGTTTGCTGGGTCAACTAGTGACATAAGATAAATATTGTAACTGACAAATTGAGTTACTGTGTCTCTACAGGCTTCTACAAAAAAATATATTTTTTTATTTTATTAATTATTTTATTGTAATAAACTGTTTCTCACTGTGTGTTTAGGGTACCGTGCACAAAGGGTAAAAACGGAACCCTATTACTAAGCCTCCGCTGTCTGTCCGTCTGTCACAGGGCTCTATCTCAAGAGATAGAGCCCTGTGACAGACGGACAGAACGAAGTATCTATCTATTATGGTTCAAGAACCACAATAGATAGATACTTGAAAATTTCACAGAGTATGTATAACCGTGGCCACTATAACGACTAATACTAAAAATAAAAAAGCGTGAAAATAAATAGGAGTCACCGCCAGGGCCGGATTTAAGGGAGGACAACCGGAGGGGCAACCGGGGCGGCAGCCCCGGGGCCTCCACAAAAGAGGGGCCCCCGCAATAGAGACGTCGGATGTTTTTTTTTAAATTCCGACTAGTAAACACTAGTAAAAAAAAATCTTTTCCTGTGATATTTTTTTCGCTGTTTTACCTTTATCTACAGTACTTTGTACAATTGAACACTAGAAGAATCTACCTGCGTTTCATAATAAAATATTTATTGAAAAACTCAACAGAAAATTTTTTTCATTTTATTCGGAAAATAATTTGGGGCCAGGGGGCCTGCACTCCTTTGTAGCCCCAAGGCCTCTAGACCTCTAAATCCGGCCCTGGTCACCGCAAAGAAACCGCAATTTCTTGGAGATTTTTGTTTATCTATTCGAACTGTCTACGCTACGGGTAGACAATAAAAATTTTCACGATCCATTTTCTTCTACGATAACAAAATTAAATATTAAAAATTTAATTAGCTTAATTTGAGAGTACGATAACCTCCGTTGCGAGTTCGAGTCGTTTGGTCAATTATTTGCGATAAAAGAATATAATTAAAACAAAGACAACGTATCAACGAAGCAACATATAAGGTCAGTGTCTATCAATATTAAATAAGGCTATCACTGGAATAAGTTAGACCGGTATGATGTCATATGGGAATTTTATAAATCTTGAGTTTCTTTTAAATATATATTTCGTAGTCACCTTAGTCAGTCATTGTCGGTCGGCACTTGAAGACGATCGTGCATTTTCTCAACATCCTTTAATATTCATATAAAATGTATACCTTTATAGCATTAAGTGCGTTTTTGGTTACTATAGGCGTTACTACAGTTCAGAGCCGTAAGTATTTTGATTTTGATTGTAATAAAAAATTATCTAAATAATTAACCCTTAAAAGGCAAGGTAATAGGTACCTATAGTGTTTATTTATAAACAGCTTTAAGCGTTTTGTTTATAAATGTTTGTTTTTTTATATAAAATGGTGTTATATACCTAAATAATGTAAATATCTCATATGTTTATACAGTTTTTTGGTTTAATTTGAACATTTTTGTTCTGTTCGTAATAACAGTTTTGTGAATAACATCAGATGAAATGTTCTTTGTTTATCGATACTAAATATAAATCTAATTAAAATTTACATCGTTGTATGTTCATCTTATAGTGTGTGAAATTGTATTAGTAATCGTGAGGTCAAAAACAATGAATATACTACGGTTATTAGACAACCTTATAAAATTCAAGGCCACATACGTAAATATATAGCAAATATATACCTACTCATACATACGATTTCTATACAAAATAATATAAAAAATGCCGTATAATCACATTAAAATTTGCATTTATTACAATTTAATAACAAACTAAATATAAGTATGCATGATCTTCATTATCATCTCAGTGAATCAAAATGAACTGTGTGACCTGATCTTGTAGAGTTCGAGACGTGTAAAAATATTTATGTGTGGGCCAAAAACTGGATTTCCCAGTACAACAGCTAAGAGGAAAATAATTGAATAAATTAAGTACCAACTCAACACGTATTGTATGCAGGCAACTTGTGGAGTTTTTAGATGAGAATTTTAACCTCTCGAAGTATACTTTAGGTGGTTATGTTAATTAAATTATTGTAAGAGGATAAAATTAAAGTAATTGATCAGTTGGTCTTTGCAGTGAAAAGACACAAAATTAAAAAATAGAGGTAGCGTTTTTATGCCGTTCATGTAATAAATGACATCTTCCTATCCACCTTATGGTGAATAGCATCCATGGACACCTTTATTCCAGCCCGAATAGATTTGGAGCTCTACCTACCCGTCCTACCTGAGGTCGGCCACAATTGCATTCCTGTGAGGACTAAGTAGGAATGTCTCGTGAATTCATTCCTTACCACACCATCCAAACCAAAACATAACACCGTTTGACACTATTATTATAACTATATATTATGTTATACTAGTTAGGTATAACAAGTTGTGGAACCACAAAGCATCGCATACTATCCCCCTGGACATAGTTCTCAGAGTAAAAAGCATCTGTCAATAGTCCACCACGTTGGCCAAGTGGGTTGGTAGACTTCACACACTTTTTGTTTAAAAATTCTCGGTCCTCTCTATCCTTACGATATTTTCATTCACTGTGTTAAGCAAGTGATATTTTTTTTTATTATATAAGAGAAGCAGACGAGCATGCACTCCATCTGATGTTATGTGGCTACTACCGCTCATGGACATCTGTAATCAACCCCAGATAGGATTAGATATTCCTACCTGAGGTCGGCACAGATGCGCCGCTACCCCTGAGGACTAAGCTGAAACGCCTCGGAAAAGTATGTCTCCCTTACCACACCCTTCAAACCGGAACACAGCAGCGCCTAACACTGCTGTTATTAGGTAGAAGTAGGTGTGGCGGTGGTGCCGCCGGAGTCGAACCACCAAGGGTTCTACCACTTTAAACTTCGAATTAACTTGGAAAACTCAATTGCTTAGGTTTCGAACATGTGATACCCAAGTGGAGAGTAATTTCTGTCATCACTGCTTATAACTGAATCATCACATATTTTAAGATGATAGAACCCTTTGTGGTTCCACTCCGGTGGCACCACCGCCACACATATTTCTGTATAATAACAGCAGTGTTAAGCACTGCCATGTTCTAGTTTCAAGGGTGTGGTAAGGGAGAGATACTTTTCAGAGGTATTCCAGCTTAGTCCTCAGGGTTAGCGGCGCAACTGTGACCGACTTCAGGTAGGAATATCTAATCCTATCTGGGGTTGATCACAAATGTCCATGCAGCACTGGCCACTTACCATCAGGTGGACTGCACGCTCGTCTGCTACTATGTTATACCTATAAAAAAACTTAATAACCTTTGTTTCTGTGGTTCTCAGAAGTATGCAGTGACTGCATGAATTACGACAAGTGCCCTCCAGCCCTCTACCTTGCAATAAATAAAAGAGACCAAGCCACGACACAGTTATTCAAACTTGCGTCATGTGGATTTGACCGAAGCACAAGACGAATAATACCAAAGGTGAGTATTATTGATCAATTCGCTTCCATATACGCTCAGTACAGTAATATCTCGAACTTACATGATTGGTGGGACCGAGTGATAACCGCGTAAGTCGAATTCGCGTAAGTCGGGGTATGCATGTATATTATTGTATATACCATCGTATTGTATGATTTCGAATGTTTTGTCTTCTTGTGATTGTGTTGACTTCGCGCAACAGATACACATGATTACATGTATAATTGTAGGGTTAGTAAGCTTATTTTTTATAATATGGCATATCGGGACACACAAACCATAGGCGTATCGACGGGACTTGAAAATCGCGTAATCCGAATTCGCGCAAGTCGGGGTAGCGTAAGTCGGGGTATTACTGTACTAATAAATCATTTAGCGCCTATCCCCAATCGTCCTATTAAACTGTTGCCTACCAAAAAAGGAAATTTAACAATTTCTGCCTACTAAAAATTTTCTTCGAAGGCAAATAAGTTAAAATAGTGAGATAGACAAAGCAGTTTAATAGGCAAAACATTAGATGGACTGAATATTATTAATAAAGGGTGCGTTATGTATGTATGTAATTTCGCTTGTGATCTTGCATACAAGGATCATCAGGTCATCAGATCAATCAGAATTATAAAAGGATAATTCTGATTTTTCTCGATCCTTATTGCTTATGAGCAATGTAGAACCTTTTTTTTTTTTGTTAACGAGGGGGAAACCTTCAAAAGGTACCCGGTGCCGTGGGAGCGATACGGGGTTATGTGGGACTGTTACCGCACTAAAACCCTCCCGGTGGCCGTCCTCGGCGCTGCGTAGAGGACTCCGGGATCTCCAACGGAACGCAACCGGAGTCCTCTTAGCGCTGTGCCCCGTCGGGCTCCGCCCAGGTGAGCTTAATGCTCACCACACCGTCTGGGGTGCACGACGGTATGCGACCACACATACCACTGTCCTTCCCGGGGTCGCTGGCCGGGCGGTTTGATCTGCCACTCTTGCCGTCCGCAACCCCGGAAGCCCCCTTTTAGTCACCTCTTACGACAGGCAGAGCAATGTAGAACCTGCCTGTCTAACATCTGTCAGGACGTTAAACACTATTCACCCACTCACACTCGCACAAGTCTATCAATTCGCACTTGGCCAGCGCGGTGGAGAAGACCGTACCCAACTGTGGTACAATAATGAGTTAACGATGACAATGTATTTAATACGATTCTACTAAACAGGTATGCTGCTCGAGATTCCCGTCAACAGAACAGAAAGTACCAGCAACCGGAACAACTGAAGATACTCGAATAGATAACCACCCAAACTTGAACCTTTTGGCTACTGCATGCGGGGATATCAAAGGCCCACGGATAGTTGGGGGCAAGAAAGCAGACCTATTCGAATATCCGTGGATGGCTCTCATCTCACACAATACCCGTAAGATATTTCTATAAAACCACGAAACTTATAGTATGTTTGATTTTCAATATTTTTATTCTTTTATATTATATGAGTAGGAAAGGTGCATGCTGTCCCTGTAGTCTCGGGACTAGAATAAGGCTACGGTATCCCCTGCCTGTCGTAAGAGGCGACTAAAAGGGGGCTTCTGGGGTTGCGGGTGGTAGATCGAACCGTCCAGCAAGTAGCCCCGGGAAGGAGGACGGTGTGTGTGGCCGCATACCGTTGTAAACACCAGGTGTGTGGGAGGAGCGTAAACTGCTCCCCCAGGAAAGAACCCGATTGGGGTATCGGAGATCCCGGAGTTCCCCACCAAGCGATGAGGACGGCCGACCGGGGGGGTTTTAGTGCGGTAAAAATCCCACATAACCCGGCGTCGCTCCCACGTCGTCGGGTACCTTTTGATGGTTTCCCCCTCGTAAACAAAAAAAAGGAAAGGTGCATGCAGTCCACCTGATGGTGAGTATCCACTACCGCTCATAAACATCTGTAGCCAACCCCAGATAAGATCATAGTCTCACCTAAGCTCGACCAGGTGCGTTGCTACCACTGAGGACTTTGGATCACCACGGATAGGAATGTCTCCCGTACCACAGCCAGTACCGCTGTTTATTGAGCAAAACGACGGTGATGCCTCCAGAGTCCAACCATATTGTTGACTTCTTAAGGTAAAATAACTCAACAAATTATTGAATATTCATTTAACTTTAACGTTATTTAGCTAATTACTTACCTTATACTATCATTATTGGAAAACACGCCGGTTAACTTTATATGTAATTACTCACATATATGTATAATATAAACACTGTTTGTCCTGATTGTTGAATTTATGTAGTGACGCACAGGTTTTCCTGCAATGGATGAAAAATATAGCCCCTAAAGTCACATAAGGATACTTGCGCAAAATAGGTGTTCATGTTCACATATTATTCTATATTGTATAAGACTGGATTCAACTGACAAAACTTATTTATTACAAACTTTAATTTAACTTGCTTTGTTAGTCCTTTGTTTGTAAGGATGAATTTTTTCAACTCAATTTAAAAATTCTTAACCCAAACCGAAAAGTTGATTTTTTTATATACGTTTGGTTTGGATGACAATGCACAGCTATACATTTTAAACATAATATGGCGGATAGCCCAAGATGGTGTAACATTATTTTTTTATCTACACCAAATAAGATAACATTCTCACCTGAGGCGGGGCACATATGCGCCGCAATCCCTGAGAGCTAAGCTGGAATGTCTCGGAAAAGTTATCTCTATTACCACATTTGAAACTAGAACACAGCAGTTGAACACTGCCGTTTTTATAATAATATAACTTTTTTGTACCCACGAAATGAAATAATAAACAAAGATACAAATTTACGACAATACCAAAGACGGCCTTATCGCTAAGCAGTGACTTCTTCCAGACAACCTTACGGTGGGGAGATAAAGTTGGGATGAATTAAAATAGTAGCGTGCAAATTAGAGTCCAGTTTCAAAACAACATCTTCAATTTACTCTCAATCTTTGGTAAGTTTGGGAGTAAATTGAAGATAAGATAGAACATACAACAATTACAGGAGAAGGAACAAAACATATAAAGGAATTATAACCATTTTAAAATTAAAGAAAAGTAATGGAATATTCAAGCAATGAAACAGGGATGAAGACAAAGTAAGAGCTGTGGATAATGCGATTTAACGAGATTTTTGAAGGAATGGAATGATTGTGCATTACGTAAGGTATCTAGGTATCTTATATAAGTATACAATTCTTCCAGGTGATGGCTTTGCGTTCAAATGTGGAGGCAGTATAATCAACAAACGTTACGTCCTCACAGCGGCGCATTGTGTATATAATAAGAGCATCGCGGGAGTACGTGTTGGTGAATACAATATCGATGAAGAGTACGACTGTCAGGACGGCACCTGCACAAATTATATTCAGGTACTTATTTACCCGCGGAGGGTAATGTTTTGCGGTATATTTCATTCCCATGTAGGTATGTCTAATTCTTTAGTACGCGAACTAGAATAGAAGCGCGAACTAGAACAGTTAACACCACTATTATTAACCTGAAATAGATCTTCGCAGTTGAAACACAAAATGTTTCAACTGACTTCCTTCTTGAATTTGCTAACAGTACACATTACTTGTCTATATAAATAATAAATAAGTAGCAGATGAGCATCCAGTCAACCTGATGTTAAGTAGCAACTGCCGCCCATGGACATCTGCGATGGACCCTAGACAAGGGCAGATTTCCATCTAAGGTTAGCCTCAGGTGCATTGCTATTCCGGCGGGCTAAACTGAAATGCATCGGCAAATTATGTCTCCCTTGCCACACCCTTCAAATAGTTTCAAATAAAAGCGCTAAACATTGCTGTTATTAGACAGAGATAAGAGTGGGGGTGGTGCCGTCGGAGTCATATCACAAAGGGGTTTATAGGCTTCTCTCAACATCAGTCCTGTATAATTAAGGTTCATAATTTCCTGATCTCGTCAAATTATTTATTTACTTTCAGGATGTTCCAGTAGAAAAAAGCATAGTACACAAAGATTATCACGGCTTGCCTACAGTAGTCAATGATATTGCGCTGCTTCGAGTTGGTGTTCCTATTGAGTTTGGACACCGTAAGTATCACTCAAAGCGTATTCAGACCACAACTACGTAGTTATAGGTTTCATAAATCATTTAGCCTGAATGACTTGTTTATTGCCATTTTAAGTTCCGTACTCAAAGGGGTAGTGATAGCCTAATGGTTAAGAAACCTGGTCTCTCGATCGCGGGGTTCGAGGTTCAAATCTCAGGCACGCATCTCTGATTTGTCGAAGTTATTGGCATATTAGAAATTAAATATCACTTACTAAACGGCGAAGGAAAACATCGTGAGGAAACCTGCTTACCTGAGAGATTTATAAAAAAAACTTAAAGGTATGTGAAATCTGTCAATACGCACTTGGCCTGCGCGGTAGACTATGGCCTAATCCTTCTCATTCTGAGAGGAGACCCATGCCCAACAGTGGGGCAATAATAGGTTGATGATGTTGATGTTAATCAATCCAAAATGTTGTCAGTAGAAAGCGGGATGAAAATCTTTTGAATGAAAATCTGGAATGTCCAATAGCCTTAAGCTACTCACACACTTGCCGTAGAGGCAAACTAGGGTGTAAGGGTGTGGATGACCCTTAATTGCCTTCTTAATGGTGTTGTGTGTAGGCAATCTCCTAGATTTGCCCTACGGCAGGGTGGCAGTGACCACCCTTGGACCCTAGATTGCCCCTGCCGCCATAACTTAAGCTCCCACTGCTAAGCACGGGTCTAAGAGAAGACACGATGGAGAAGGATTATGCGAATTGGCACCCAGAATTCACATTTCCAGAACTTTTTTTAGTTCCAATAATTTTGCTTTTGTACGTCGTTTTACAGCAAACGTCGACCCTATCTGTTTGCCGAAAACAGCACAGTTACGCAGCAAGCCGCTGGCTAATGAGCAAGCTACTGTCACTGGCTGGGGGATCACTGAAAATGGAACAGATTCTCCAATTCTCCTCGAGGTCTCCATCCCCATTAAAACTGCTGAAGAATGCAGCAGTTTATATAATATGTACGTAGGTTTTGTTGGATTACCGAATTGGTAGATATGCATTTCAGATTGACTGGAGCGAATTAGAATACACTTAACCTGGTGTACTAAAGCCTAGCTTTAAATTACTATAGCAGCACCAGAATTTAAGCCTTGACTTGACGATTGTCAGATGAATAGAAAAAAGAATCTCACACAGACTTCCTAAAAATACGCTGTAAAATTTTTTTAAATATTTCACCCAATAACATGTTTACTTGTCAAATTTTGGTACGGGCGTCCTCCCGGCTGACAGGAATTTAAGGACACAGTCCATCGCACTAACCAAGTGCAAATTATTCTCTACTTACCTCTAAGTACTCTTGTACAGCATTATAATAAGTGATAATTATTTTATGATATGCTAATAACGTTGAAAAGTCAGACGTGCGCCTGGAAAGCTCAGATTCCGATTAATATGCAATTAAATGTTTTAACTACTAGCCTAACATCGTCAATTCATTTAAATTTTTAGATACGCACAACCTGGGGAACCGGACGCGACTGAAAACCAGTTATGCGCTGGAACGTACAACAAGGACTCTTGTAACGGCGATTCAGGCGGTCCGTTGATTCTTCCAGCGACGTATAACAATGTGAACAGATTCGTCCAATACGGCCTTGTTTCACATGGACCCGACAGATGCGGATCAGACTTCCCAGGAGTGTACACTGACGTAACGAAGTTTATGGGCTGGATTCTAGACAATATGGAACCTTTATAAATGAAATATTTGCTTTTACACATGTGACGGTAATAAAAGAAACGTTTCAATTATGTGAGGTAAGTTAATTACTGCGTTCAAAAACTAAACTTTTTCGGTTAACGTAATAAAAACGAAATAAAGACTCTTTATATATTAATCTTTATTATTTCCTTTTTCCTTTATCATTATCCTTTCTATTATAATATATTTTATAGTAAGAATATGTATATTTGCCAAAGTATCGTTAAATTCAAAGTTAAATCAATCAGTCAAAATCAAATGAAAATTTGGTGGTACAGAACCCTTCGTGTGGGATACGCATTTGTCCAATTATAATAAGATTGGAGTAGCAAATGAGCACTTTACTTAATGGTAAGTGGCCACTTTCGTTCATGGACATCTTTTTTCGAGGGGGAAATCTTCGAAAGGTACTCGGTGCCGTGGGAGCGACATAGAGTTATGTGGGACTTTTACCGCACTAAACCCCCCTTGGTGGCCGTCCTCGGCGCTGCGTAAAGGACTCCGGGATCTCCAAAGGAACGCAACCGGAGTCCAGGTGAGCATGCTGCTCGCTACATCGTCTATTGTATACGACGGTATGCGGCCACACACATCGTCGCCCCGCAGCCCCTTTTAGTTGCCTTTTACGGCAGGCAGGGGATACTGTAGCCCTATTCTGGTCCCGGAACCACAGCGACGACGTTCATGGACATCTGTAAACCATGGAACGAGGGTTCTACTTGACCCAATCACAAATGCGCTGCTACTCCTGAGGACTAAGATAGTCGTTGATGAGTGTAAAAAGCAGTGATAACCAGTGGTTAAGAAACTTGGCCTCTCGATCGAGGGGTCCGAGGTTCAAATCCCAGGCACGCATCTCTGATTTCCGGTGTCGATTGACGTCATCGCGATGGTGCTGCCATCTATCGAAACTCATGCCGCGCTTCGTATACGTCCAAACTAATGACCGTTTCCGACACATAAATAAGAACATAATATTATAAAAATAATACGCATAATAATACGCATCATGATAATAACACGAAATAATTAATTAAAATAATCCTATATAATACTAAAATAATTTAAACTGGTTTATAACACAAGGTATATTTAAGATTGTAGTAATAACCTAAATTATGAGGAAATAAATTGGGGAAAAATATATATGGTCGTCAGATACTCATAAAATAATAATAAACAGTAGATAATTAGTGGCATTTAACTAAAAGTAGGCATATATATGATATATATAATCCAAAAGTTTTATTCAGTTATTACAAGTGTTGCTTCGAGGACGAGTGTGTGATATTTCATAGAAACGATGTATTCTCTTATAGCATTAAGTATACTAGTTTTAGTTATATCAGGAGGAGTCGAGGGCCGTAAGTTGTTCCTTATTTAAGGATTGACAAAATTTTATATGAATATTATCTAAAGCAATAAGAAAAACGCTTACATTTATTTGTAAACTAAACAGCCTAATAAAAGGTTTTTTTATTTATTTTGTTTATAAACAGCCTAATCAGTATAATTAGTTTTAATAATTATTGGTTTTACCCGACAGCGTCAAAAGGAGGATAAAGTTACAATATTTTTATTTAGTTTCACATGTCCCGTTGTTTGTAATGATATCTTGCAGGCTAAATTTCACCCACTTCCCAGTATCCGATTGAGATGAAATTTGGCATTTTTTAATATTTGAACATGACGATAAAGCAGACGGGGTACATGACGGAAAGTAGTAACGTCGCCTATGGACATTTGCAACACCAGAGGAGTCGCCAATGCATCGCCGGCTTTGAAGGAGAGCTCTTTTTGCACCTTTTTTGAAGAGCCCCACATGTATCTTTATTACGCGTGACAACGCAATCATATAAATTTACTTTTGTTGTCAATCCAAAATGGCCGCCGTAACAAAATGTCGGCGTACATATTTCAAGACAACCCACAAGATTGACAAACAAAAAACATTTCAGGTGTTCTAAAGCTTTTTAATTTGTTATAATCAGTGTAACACGCTTTTATTAATAAAAAAAATGATATAAAACGCAAATATTTAATATATCGGGTTTAAATTATTTTTAACTTTTTATTTATTTTTTATTAACAAGTAATAAAATACATAAATATAAAAATATATACATGTACAGTGTACACACGTACATGTACATATACATACATATCTGTATATGTAGGTCAACTTAACAACATATTTACGTTTAGTAATCATGTAATCTCCCAATAAAATGTTACCTCTGTTTTTTATGATCCTTAGAAGAATGCAGTGACTGTATGAATTACGTTAAGTGTCCTGAAGCTGTTAGCCGTGCAGTGAATGAACGAAATAATATAACACTACAGTTATTCAGGGATACAGGGTGTGGATACGAAAGAGGAACCCGAATGCCAAAGGTGAGTATTATATTGTCCCACTGTCGAGCACGTGTCTCATTTCATTTCAGAATGAGGTTTGGCAATAATCCATCGTGTCTGATAGACTGCATACACCTTCGAGAACGTTGTTTTCTTCACCGTTATAGAATTAATTTCACATAGGCACATAACTTTGAATCCGAGCTGTGTATCACGGATTCGATCCTCGTACCCCCGTACTCAGAGGCAGAGCTTTTCCCTTCCAGTTGATAATATGTTTTTTTACATAAAAAAAATATAACGCAGCGGCATAAACATTATAAAGATATAGTAGTAGTAGGACTAGAAGTTTTGTCCCTGTAGTTCCGGGTCTACGGTAACCCCTGCCTGTCGTAAGAGGCGACTAAAAGGGGCTTTCAGGGTTACGGGCGGCAAGAGTGGGAGCTCGAACCGCCCGGCTAGCGACCCCGGGAAGGACGACGGCATGTGTGGTCGCATTCCGTCGTATACACCAGACGGTGTGGTGACATAAAGTCACCTGGGCGGAGCCCGACTGGGCAGTGCGCTGAGAGAACTCCGGTCGCGTTCCTTTGGAGATCCCGGAGTCCTCTACGCAGCGCCGAGGACGGCCACCGGGGGGGTTTTAGTGCGGTAAAAGTCCCACATAACCCCGTGTCGCTCCCACGGCACCGGGTACCTTTGAAGGTTTCCCCCTCGAGAAGAAAAAAAAAAAGGACTAGAAGTTTGGCGCGGACTCTACCATTATACATTTTCATATTAATTTATATTTTTTGCTATTTACGCTGACCGAAGTTTAGGTTTCGGACATGTATTAGCAAGAAATTGGCCGAACTTTAGCCGAGACATACGTTCGTGAACCCTCGGCTTGTGTTCGACTGTACCACAAAATAAAAACAAACAGAATTCATTCTCATGTATATATGTCGCTTCATATACCTACGTATGTAATCGCCCGAGTCCCACCGAGATAACGTGTCAGTGATCAGTATCTATGTGTGCGTTGGTCGAGCCCGCTTTGTATGAAGGTTAACTTGTGTTAGTTTTTATTTTGTGGCTGTACCTACTGAGGAATTTGCATCGCATTTCGTTTCCACTTGACATTCAGTAGACATTTTTTTCCAAACAACTTTTTATTTTATTCTAATGTACCTATTGGATCTGAATGTACCTATTGGATCTGATCTAATATTGGATCTGAGAAATATAATAGCTAGGCAACTTGCCCAAGCACTTTACTGTAAGTCTGTAAATATCTAAATTCCCTAGAATTATGTGCATTTTTATTCATAAAAATCTTTCGATTTCGGCCTGAACTTCTTAAAAACCTATTTCGGTCGGTCACTACTAAATATCAACGTATGAACAACGCAACTAAAACGATTTCATTAAACAGGTGTGCTGCTCGAAATTCCAACAAGAGGCGGAAGACATTCGAATATCTAATCACCCAAACTTGGGCCTTTTACCTAAACGCTGCGGTGAAATCAACGATCAACGTATCATTGGTGGGAAGCAAGCAGATCCATACGAATTCCCCTGGATGGCACTCATCGCACGTAGCCGTAAGATACAATTATGCACTACAATACAATTATGGTGATTGATCAAGATTTCGTTCTTGGTTTCGGCAAAATTTCGGCCAAAAATGATGTTTGGGTCAAAAATCGGCCGAACCTTTCAGTTGAACGAAAAAATCCAAATTAAGTAACTTGCCCGAACACTTCTACGAGAACGAAAATCTTTAAATTCTAGAGAATTGTGTAAAGTTTTATAAGTTTTCATAAAATCCGGCCCAAACTATGTCGGGAACCGAAGGTTTGTCTTCGGTTTCGGTCGGTCCCTAGTAATTATTTGGAAGAAAGAAAAAAAGAACGAAAGAAAATATTTATTTCGGCAAACGTCACAGTATGTACAAAGTAATGTAAATAAAAAAAAAAACGCGCGATTTGCATGCATAAGTTACTCAGTAAGTCCTCATCCGTGGACTGCCAGCTCATCGCTATCTTCAAATACATTAAAAGTCATTGCACTTCCAGTTCAAGGTCCACAGTTTACTTGTGGAGGCAGTATAATCAACGAACGTTACATACTCACAGCGGCCCATTGCGTGTTTCAAAGGAGGATTGAGGCAGTACGTATCGGTGAATACGAAATCAACCCAAAAAATGAACCGGATTGTTATATGGGTGCATGCGTGACACATAAGGTAATGCCTTCCTTTCCGTATATGTGCGTTTTTACAGTATTGAAGTAGCTAACAAACATGCAGTCCACCTGTTGGTACAGTTACAGTTACAGCCACCCATGGTCATCCGTAATGAATCACAGATAAAATTAAATTCCTACCCGAGGTACACACACATGGCCTCAGATACTTTGGTACCTCTTAGCACTAAGTTAGAACGCCTCGGATAAGTATGTGTCCGTTACCCTTCAAAGCGGAATACACCAGTGCTCAACAGTGCTGTTGTAAGCACATATTGGGTTGGCGGTGTCTCAAGAGAACTATACCTACAGAGTCCTACTAACTTCAAAAATGTGTACCTACTTGCCTACTTTGCTACCATGAAGATAATCACCATATATATAAGGATGAATATATATAAGGAACGCCGAAAAAATTTCAGTCTAAAAGGCTTATATTATTGCTTATTTATTTGTCATATAGTAAATTCCCAATGACAATTTAATTACTTCTACACAACTTAGCGCGATAACTGGATGCCATCTTTTACTTATTAAACTAAATTGTAGCCCAAAAACACAACAATTACGTTTTTTTTCATCACAGTGCCGGCGTCGCTCTGTTTAACGTATAAAAACAAAATTAAAAACGAACAGAAGGGAACAGAATCTCATGTATGTACTTCATTTCTTATACCTACGCTCGGCCAATGCGATAGGGTTGTATACTTTAACTGATGCACTCATACTCCAAATCCACACTTACCCGCATAGCAAAAAACGTATTCTACAATATTAAAACTTAGCAATTAACATAGTTTTACAATACAAATAGTTTTCACAACAAAAACAAAACACACAGGTTGAAGGTGGTACCACCTTTTATGGTTCGACCCCGGCGGCACCCCCGCCACACCTATTTCTGCCTATCTGGAGTTGATTACAGATGTCCATGTACTTGCAGTAGCACGTGTAGTAGCCACTTACCATCAGGTGGACTGCATGCTCGTTTGCTACTCCTATATTATAAAAAAAACTTTAAAACATATTCTTGTCATGATCACCAAAAATATCAACTCCTAGTGGCTCGGTTCAACAGCAAATACCAACTTACCTCTCTAAAGATTGGTAGATCAAAAAAGGAAAATTCACAGTTTAATGTTAAATTTAAACATCCGTGCACTGCACATTTACGGTATTTTTTTGTTGCTCCATTTCTTGCACAAAACAGTTCCAGACGCGTGTCAAAAGCGGACGTGTCAGCGGCGGATTGCCTTCTGTTAGTTTTTATTTTGTGGTATAAGTGTCAAAGTAGCTGATTTGTTTAAACTACAAAGAAACGCGCGGGAACTCCCCGCGTATAAGTCTCTAACCACTCTCAGGACCTTCTATGTTTAAATTCTTGTTACACATGCCTTTGTACTGTAATAAAAAATCGTGTCTCTATGCAGAAATCTTTTTTTAATACCTCACCTGATTCATTACATCGATAAAATGCGTTTACAATAAGAAAGTCAAAATGGCCAAATTGTTAATTTTGCCCATATACATGGGAGCCATCGTTATAATAATGACTTTTTTGTTTCATTTCAGGACTTTGAAGTAGAGTTATCAGTGGTTCACGAAGAGTATAACCAAATGCTTGTAACCAACGATATTGCACTGCTACGACTTACTGAACTCATGGACTTTCAGCAAGGTAAGTAACTCCGAAATCATCATATGAATTTCGAACTTAAGAGTGATCACTCGCAGAATCCAAGTCGACTAACCCAGGAGAGTCTTTGAAAGAATCAATAAAATAATATATTATAAAAAAAACGAAAAACCACGCTAACATCGCACAAGGAAGGAATCCTGACGATCCTGCTGAATAAGACAAAATTATTAAAATCGCGTAAATCGCTTCTTGAGAAGTGTTTAAAATTTTAAATTATTTGGACCATTCAAGGTATCTAGGTAAAAATTGAGTTCAAAGATTCAGGTCAAGCTAATAAAAGCGTGGCAATGAGCGCTATTCATTAAAAAATTCAGATGTCGCCTTGTGGTCTACAGGTTTAAGGCGAAAGCAAATTGAAAATGGAGCATTTAGTCTCCCTTCTCTATCTCATGGAGTCTTTGTAGCTGGTTGAGCTTTCAACGATTAATAACATCTCAGCGTAGATAGTGGCATGTATCACCCTTTATGCTTCTACACCTCGCGAAGAGGTGATATATATATTGGAATAAAATGTTTATGAATTGATTTGTGGAACCTCTATTACGCCCTTTTCTGCCGAAGCATTGAATGTTATAGTATCCTTACTGTAATGCTTAGGTAGACCTTACATATCTACACCGTGCCAAGCGGGTTTTCGTGCGTAGCGACGCACCCGCCCCTGACCTCAGGTAGGACTCTCATCTTATCTCCAGTTGGTTACAGAAACCCATGGGCGGCAGTTGTCACAGACCATCAGATCTGCCTTTATGATTTACGCGTAAGAAGACACCTGCAAAAGTCACAACCTTATAATTTTGTTTTTGTCTGCACAGATAACATATATCCTATTTGTCTACCGAAGACAGCACAACTACGTAATAAACCTTTAGCTTATCAAACGGCCACCGTTGCTGGGTGGGGGTTCACTGAAGCCTACATAAAATCTTCCATTCTGCTCAAGGTAGACATCCCCATTGTCACGGTTGAAGACTGCAGGAACTTTTATAACAGGTACGTGTATATTGTAGCAAATTTAAAGAAGTTAGCACTCTATTTCTGTCTTATAATTGCACTTAAGCGCTGCTGTATTCTGGTTTGAAGGGTGTTGTGAGGAAGACATGGTTTTACAAGGAGATTTTTTTTATAATATAGGAGTAGTAGAGAAGCATGCAGTCCACCTGACCACGCCTATTTCTGCCTAATAACAGCAGTGTTAGGCGCTGTTGTGTTCCGTTTTGAAGGATGTGGTAAAGGAGACATACTTTTCCGAGGCGTTCCAGCTTAGTCCTCAGGGGTAGTGGCGCATCTGTGGCCGAACTCAGGTAGAAATATCGAATCCTATCTGGGGTTGATTACAGATGTCCATGGGCGGCAGTAGTCACTTACCATCAGGCGGACTGTATACTTGTCTTCTACTCCTATATTATATAAAAAAAACATACATAAACAACCAGACCCAAAACAGATCATTCAGATATCTGTCTGACCGGGGATCGAACCTGGAACTCTCGGAGCGTCAGACCGGTGACCGCTCCGTATTGTGGGTCGTTAACGTTACCAACAACGAAGTTTTAACAGAAAAACAGATTTTTTTCCTGTTTACTCATGTTGAAAACGAAATATCCCTTCCGATAAATTAAATATTTTGATTATAATAAATAACTATATTCACAGGCACGAAGGCACTGATAAAAAATTGTGTGCTGGAACGATCGGCAAAGACTCTTGTGGCGGAGATTCAGGAGGTCCACTGATGGTTAAAGTAAGTGACAACAAAACCGTGAGAGTTATTCAATATGGTTTGGTTTCATCTGGACCTGTACGATGTGGATCAGGTGTTCCTGGACTATACACTGAGATCTCAAAATATATGGGGTGGATTTTAGATAATATTACCCCTTAATAATGTTCGAGATAGGGATATTATGGAGCACATTACTGAAAGTATCGGGTATTTGAAAATAAAATATATACGAAACCGTAACCAAATTCGATATCAAAAACTAATTCAAACCGAGTCGTAGTTTGTTTTTCGAATATTTTTGGAACTGGTTGGTCTGTGCATAGTTAAAATAAGACAGTATGCCAGAAGTAAATATCGGGGCGCGTTTTTAAATTACAAGTACATTCGAATCATTTTTTTTTCACTTACACGATTCCTTAAAAAAACAATATTTAGTAGGTATATTCGACAGTTTTCGTAACTGAAACTATCGAATAATCTGGAATAATTTCATAACCGTAGCTATCCAGAACCGAAATAATATTTCATATATCCATATGTGTTATAATATGCGAAATTTCATATCCATAACATCCCTAATTTGCATGTTACGACAACCTATTGTTTTTTTCCTTCTATAAACGAAGGCACTTCGTTTATAGAAGGAAAAAACAATCTCTGAATGTTATACTAAAAATAAGCTGTTTACGTAAATGTAAATACACACTCAATAAAGACTCTTTGTATATCAATGCTTCTTATTATTAACCCAAATGATTTTCTCTCAATTGAAACTTGTGAGCTTCATTCTCGATTAAAAAGCTAAATATTCGGGAGAATTGATTTTTTTCTAAAATAAAAATAGCCTACGTTACTCCTTAGGTATATCATCAGCTAACTACCAGAGAATGAGGTCAGAATCGTAAATCAAATAGTCAGACAGAAGACAAGCAGAAGAAAAACGGAATTTTCATTTTCTTTAACGATTAAAGTTAATTTGAATTTAAATTTAAAATTTGATACCTCAGATATCAGTTCAATAAATAAATAAGCCTCCATGTACCTATTTAAGGTTTAAGCGTGCAGTGCCCGTACACCATCAGGGTTATGTAGTTGAAGGTCAAATTACACATATCATAAGAGAATACCGCACTGAAACTTGAGCTTTAAATGTTTATAAGAATAAATCTAGATTTTTCTGTTTTTTTCCTCAACTGCAATATATTTTCCTTTTTCACGAAACAGACCCCCCGTGAAACTAGTCACACACAATGTCATAATTCGTCAAGTCCTTTGAATCACGTTGATGTGTCGCGTCATCGCGAAATAATCTCTGTACATACATGAATCCTACTAAGTATCCCTATTCCTTCTTGTAACCAAAACTGATTTGCATTACAATAATATGGTTTGTACATCAGATTACAATGTAAGTAGACTAAAATTTGTAAAGATACTGCGTGGTTTGGCTATAATATAGCGATAACTTAATGTAAGTTAAATAATAATAATAATATATACTTTATTGTACCCACAACATAAAATAATAAAGAAAACATACAAATATAACACAATACAATAGGCGGCCTTATCGCTAATCAGCGATGTCTTCCAGGCAACCTTAAGGTGAGGAGTAAAAGTAAGGATGAGTTAAAAATAGGTAGGGTGCAAATAAGAGTGCAGTTTTAAATAACAATAAAGTTAAGGAGTAAATTGATAATAGCATAGAACATACAATACAAAGGAGAAGGAAGATAAAAGTGAAAAAAGTAATAACAGTTTTAGGAAAAAGGAAAAGTAGCAGTAGTAGTTAAATGTATAGTGGAATTGCTTATCTTAAATAGTTCGCAGGAAAAGTCCGTGATAGCCGTGATATATATAATACGTTTATATGATGAAGTAAGTTAGTGTAGAATGTTAACTATAAAGTCAAAATAGTCAAGTCATAATTTACTAATTATTTAGATGCCTTTTTACTATTCTTATCATCATTGAAATTCAAAGTAGTAAGTTGTCTTTTAGACTAAATAATTTAGACATATAGTTTAAAAGTTATCACGATAAGAATGATTTGACTGCGGCTATATTAAAACACATGAACATGTGAACGTTAGTTACTATCAGTTGAAGGTATATTATTTCGGGTACATATTGGAATGTCATGTCATCAACGCGGCTGAAACCGCGGACACAACTAGTCATACATATGTATGTCTTTCCTTAGGGAAGTCTGATAAAATCCGAGTCATATTTAGTAAATAACATTGTACAACCGATATTAGGTATATTAACACGTTCACTGCAGATAGTTGATATTTTTTATAAGGATGGGACCATCATTTAATGAATGCAAAAAAAAAAATAACAAAAAATACAAGTGACTTTTATGTCACTACAAAGTAAAAACTAATTTAAATAAATGATAGTTTAGTACTCGTATATAGTTCTGAACTCGGCGCTCAATATAGATATTTCGTTGAATAACGAAGTAAACACCGTGTCCAATAAGTTCCATCAGAGTGAAAGAGTCTAAAGTTTTTCATTACATGTATGTGGTTAGGAACTTTAAATACTGTGAAAGCACTTAATGGCTCATTTATATGGTTTAGGTGGCAGGCACCTCTGCATCATCAGATCTAAGGAGTTGAAGGTTAAAATCTTCATCATATGACTCCGTCTAGTAACTTCATTACATACACATAAGCAACAAATGTATAACTTCTATACTTTAGAAGAGAGGCACCACTGCATCATCAGGGTTGAAGGTTGAAGGTCAAATTTTCCATCATATATCTTTGCTACTCAGGGACCTTATCGCATATTCGTAAGCTCCAAATGCCTAACTTCTATGGTTGAGGCAAGAGGCACCTCCGCATTATCAGGGTTGAAGGGTTGAAGATCGAATTTTCCATCATATATTTCTGCTTATCAACTTTATTAAATATTCGTATACTCCAAATGCATAACTTGTATGGTTTAGGCAAGAGGTACTTCTGCATCACCAGGGTTGAAGAGTTGAAGGTCGAATTTTCCATCATATCATGTCAATCCAGATACTCAATGTTCATTTAAGTTTCACGAGAATTGGGTGGGCAGAAGATAAGTTATCATAAAATATGTAAAAAGCAGGTAGTGATAATGAGTTCCACCCCATAACTCAAAGTTCTAATCATCAGATCATCATTATGTCAAGGTACGAAAGTACCGCAATAAAACACCCTTTCAAATGAAAAATAAAATTGAAATTGCTTAAGAAATATTCAAGTTATTCAAGTTTATAATAAATCCAGTTTTTCCAATTTTCCAGGAAAACGGGGACATTTCAAATTTCCACGAAATGGGACCCCTTGAAACGCAGCATCGCAAAAAAATCGTTGGATACACTTAAAATATATATATAAATGTCTAGAGTCTAAGATAACCTCTCTTCTTTGGGAAGTCGGTTAAAAAATATGTGAAAATAAATTATATTTCAATTGTAAAAGTTGGTTGAACTAGTAAGGTTCATGGCAGAAATTCAGACTAGCTAGGCAGCCGTGATCGGCTTCAGATAGGATCTGTTTTATATGGAGTAGCAGACGGGTATGCAGTCCACCTGATGGTAAGTGGCTACTGCCGCCCATGGACATCAACCCCAGATAAGATTCCTACCTGAAGCCAGCCACAGATGCGCCGCTACCCCTAAAGACTCAGTTGGAACGCCTCGGCAAAGTATGTCTCCCTTATCACACCCTTCAAACCAGAACACAGCAGCGCTTAACACTGCTGTTATTAGGTAGAAATAGGTGTGCTTAATAGGTAATCTACATAATGGTACGAATATGGACGAAAACTCTGAAACCCCGTCTTTTGATAAGCACAACAATAGCTGGCGGCTCAAACACCGACACCGACGCACCCGGCGGGGTCGTTTGTGGATGATACGCAGTGACGTGTTAAACTGAGAATTTAATTAACAGATAATTTGTTTACATAAAAATAGTCTATAAATTAAAATACTCGTACGTTAAACGCTTAGTTTGATTTACATTTTCACTGACTAACTACAGTAATTTGTCGTATTGGTAATATATATATTTGTTCAAAAAAATGGAAACTATTATAATAATAAGTTCATTATGTTTCGTCGGCGGTAAGTTTATGTTTTTATACATTTTTGGCCTATTATATTTTAGTAATTAATGTACAGACAGCTTCGTTAGTAAATGAGCAGATCAAAATTCCAAAAATACCTATACACTACTACTATTCAGCTACTTTTGACACTGTAGCGTTCATCTACTTTTGAAACTTTACGACGTTCATCTGATCATGGCGCTAGTTGCGTTTAGCTACTTTTGAACGCGTGTGTATATAGGTATTTTTGAAACCTTCATCTGTTCATCTACTTTTGGGACTGGCTGTATGTATGGCTCCTATACTCGTTTGTGTCGGAACAAGTTATTTATCTGTTAGCGCAGAATTTCTCATTAGTGTTATATTAGACTAGACTGTAATTAATGCGTGGGAGTGTGACCGGACCTCTACCCGCTAAAACCTCCGAAGACAATTCCAGCATCGCCACTGAAACGCAACCGGCGTCTCGAATCCGATGCCCCTTGCCCATTATCATCATCACCATCCACCCATTATTGTCTCTGCTGGGCACGGGTCTCTTCTCAGAATGAAAAGGATTAGGCCCTAGTCCACCGCGCTGGCCAAGTGCGAATTGGTAGACGTCACATACCTTTGAAAACTATTTTTTAAGATTTCTCAGATATGCAGGTTTCCTCACCATGTTTCCCTTCACCTTTTTAAACTCTAGGCTTTCACTCACTTGGCCAATGTTGGACAATGCCTGGGCAGTTGGAGCTTCCACTCATAGAGCTCATATGTTTATTATCGTGTTCCAAAGTATTTTTAGTCTGTAGATTGTGAATGTGAATTATTTTATTTAAAAGTTGAACGTTGTTTATAAACTGATAAAATTCATAAAGAAACGGGAACAGAAATAATCCATAACATTATTTTTAAATTACAAACAGATACCCACTTCCATTTTAATTGATATATAAAAAGCTAAAAGCTTTGTGCAATGTGATATTTTTTTAGATTCTTATAATCTACATAATTTCAGGCTTGTTAGTACAGTCTCTCTCTCTAGACTTAGAACATTTTCCGGAGTTGCGGGCGGTAAGAGTGGGAGCTCGAACCGTCCAGCAAGCGACCCTGAGAAACACGGCTGTATGTGTGGTCGCATATCGTTGTAAACACCAGGTGTGCGGCAAGAGCGTAAAGTGCTCCCCCAGGGCAGAGCCGATAGGGGCATCACGCTAGAAGGACTCCGGTGTTTCACCGGAGATCCCGGAGTTCTCCACCAAGCGTTAAAGACGGCCACCGGGGGGAATTTCCGTGCGGTACAAATCCCAAATAACCCGGCGTCGCATGCGACGCATGGTTTCCCCTCGTGAAAAGTAAAGCTAAGAGGATTGTTGAGTTTTTATTTAATTTCCTTGAATAATTATGTATGTTTTCAGGAACGTTGGCGTTAAAAAAATGCAGTGATTGTAAAAACTACGACGAGTGT
The DNA here is from genome assembly GCF_041222505.1 of Epargyreus clarus. Taxonomy (NCBI): domain Eukaryota; kingdom Metazoa; phylum Arthropoda; class Insecta; order Lepidoptera; family Hesperiidae; genus Epargyreus; species Epargyreus clarus. Next base: position 8,460,900 of record NW_027332214.1, read on the forward strand.
CCAGCAATCAAAATCTTTAAAAGACGTGACGGAACGATACCATTAGATGATAACACAATCTTGTTAATAAGAAAGGAGATATGTGGCACAGACGAGATATCTGACACAAAACAGGTAATTAAGGGTATTATGGATATGATATTTCAGATCTGGATACGGTTAAGTACGGATCTATTAAATATATCGGTTTCAGAAACGGTTACGGATATGGAATTATATCGCATTAGCCGATAGTTTCGGATCATAAGTAATAAAATACAAATAGTTGATAATTTGATTTTACTTGTAAACTAACTGAACAACGCCGATGTACTCGGACGAATACTTTTCATAATAGTGTATTTTTATTTATAACATAGGAGTAGCAGACTAGCATGCAGTTCACCCGATGATAAGTGGCTACTGCCGCCCATGGACATCTGTAATAAAACCCAGATAGGATTAGATATTCCTTCCTAAGGTCGGCCATAGATGCGCTGCTACCGCTGAGGACTGAGCTGGAACGCCTCGGAAAAGTATGACTCCCTCACCACACCTTTTAAACCAGAACACTGCAGCGCTTAACACCTATGTTATTAGGCACAAAGGGTTCTACCACCTTCAGTATCCGTATGTGTCTAGACTCCGCCCTTATCCGAAATTATTCGAAACTTTTATATGGAATTCTGTTACGATTTCGGATATCCGGTAGTTTCGGTTACTGTACGGAGCTCCATAACATCCGTATCCACTATATTCCGTTCATTGCCTCGAGGGTTGCGTACATCTTTATTCTATATTCTTCACCAAAACACAGTTATAGCCTAGGGATTAAGAACCTTAGCGTGTCATGAAGAAGGTCCGAGGTTCAAATCCCAGGTACGCACCTCTGATTGTTAAAGTTATATATTACAAAGTAATTATCACTTGCTAAAACAGTGAAGGTAAACATCGTGTGGAAACCAGCGCGACTGAGAGATCGAAAAAAAATCAAAAACTCAGGGTGTGCGAAATCTACTAATTGCCCTTGGCCAGTGCAATTTACTGTGGTCTAAGCCCCTCAATCTGAAAGACCCGTGCCCTTCAGCCTTCAGACCAGAAAATAGCAACATTTATCCATTCCTACACTGGTACTATACTTAAGTGTTTCTTATTTATGAAACAGATTTGCTGCTCGAGTTTTGAAGACAACTTCATAAAAGTACACCCCAATTTGGAGCTTTTGCCCAAGAGATGTGGAAATTATGATGGCAACCGTATTATTGGTGGCAAAATAGCAGACATATTAGAATTCCCATGGATGGCACTCATTGCACCTGTTGACTGTAAGAATAAACATGCAACCCACATACATCAAACATACAATCTAACACGAAAATGACATATTTCACCACACCATAATACTTATTATCACGCTAATGTACCGTTTTAATCAAAATCTAAATATTACTATTATTACACAAATCAATATTCTTTTAGATAAAAGTAGGGGGTTTATGTGCGGGGGCAGCATAATCCAGAAACACTATATACTGACAGCAGGGCACTGTGTACATAATAAGATGATTGGGTTCGTACGTGTCGGTGAATACGACATGAATACGACAAAGGATTGCCAATTTGGTTACTGCGCAAACTATACTAAGGTACCATTTTTATTTATTGTTTTCTTTATTCTTGGGATGGCGATTACGAAAAAGATCGATTTTCAGCTAAAAAAGGGAGATAGCGAAAACAACGGTCATCAGAACCAAACAGGCACTGAAATACGTATCCGTCAACAAATAATGTCTACATCGCATTTGTTAATGTTCAATTAAATTCAAAAGATTGACTTTCGATTTTCCAGGATGTAAGATCGATTTACAGAATCGATCTATTACTGGAGTTCGATTAAAATACTCGATTTTTTGGGTCCAAAAGATCGATTCTTCGATTAATCTATCTCAGATCGCCGTCCCTTTATTAATTGTATTTCCCGTCTTTTGGAGTTTTTATTGGGACTACAACGGCACGGCAAGGCAACGACATCACAAACATAATATAAAAATAGATGAAGTTGTAAAACCTCTCAATCGAGGGGTCTGACATTCGAATTCCGGAAACGAACCTTTGATTTTTCAGAGTTATGTGCATATGATTATATAATTACAATTATAATTAAAATAAAATTATAATTAAAAACCATCATAGTTCAGGAAAGTTTTATTTCCTCCTTAAAATAGTAAAATATTCCGTCATACACAGTTAAACAGAATGGAATGGAATGGAATGGAATGGAATGGAATGGAATGGAATGGAATGGAATGGAATGGAATGGAATGGAATGGAATGGAATGGAATGGAATGGAATGGAATGGAATGGAATGGAATGGAATGGAATGGAATGGAATGGAATGGAATGGAATGGAATGGAATGGAATGGAATGGAATGGAATGGAATGGAATGGAATGGAATGGAATGGAATGGAATGGAATGGAATGGAATGGAATGGAATGGAATGGAATGGAATGGAATGGAATGGAATGGAATGGAATGGAATGGAATGGAATGGAATGGAATGGAATGGAATGGAATGGAATGGAATGGAATGGAATGGAATGGAATGGAATGGAATGGAATGGAATGGAATGGAATGGAATGGAATGGAATGGAATGGAATGGAATGGAATGGAATGGAATGGAATGGAATGGAATGGAATGGAATGGAATGGAATGGAATGGAATGGAATGGAATGGAATGGAATGGAATGGAATGGAATGGAATGGAATGGAATGGAATGGAATGGAATGGAATGGAATGGAATGGAATGGAATGGAATGCAATGGAATGGAATGGAATGGAATGGAATGGAATGGAATGCAATGGAATGGAATGGAATGGAATGGAATGGAATGGAATGGAATGGAATGGAATGGAATGGAATGGAATGGAATGGAATGGAATGGAATGGAATGGAATGCAATGGAATGGAATGGAATGGAATGGAATGGAATGGAATGGAATGGAATGCAATGCAATGGAATGCAATGGAATGGAATGGAATGGAATGCAATGCAATGGAATGCAATGGAATGGAATGGAATGGAATGGAATGGAATGCAATGCAATGGAATGCAATGGAATGGAATGGAATGGAATGGAATGGAATGCAATGCAATGGAATGGAATGGAATGCAATGCAATGGAATGCAATGGAATGGAATGGAATGGAATGGAATGCAATGCAATGCAATGCAATGCAATGCAATGCAATGCAATGCAACGCAACGCAATGCAATGCAAAGCAACGCAATGCAATGCAATGCAATGCAATGCAATGCAATGCAATGCAATGCAATGCAATGCAATGCAATGCAATGCAATGCAATGCAATGCAATGCAATGCAATGCAATGCAATGCAATGCAATGCAATGCAATGCAATGCAATGCAATGCAATGCAATGCAATGCAATGCAATGCAATGCAATGCAATGCAATGCAATGCAATGCAATGCAATGCAATGCAATGCAATGCAATGCAATGCAATGCAATGCAATGCAATGCAATGCAATGCAATGCAATGCAATGCAATGCAATGCAATGGAATAAAATTGCTCACTCCGACTTTGAGTTTTCGGCTTTCAGGCTTCTAAAGCCTACAGTAAAGGATCATATCTTAGCGCCATAAGTCGTCACTGGCTCGAATACTTTCAAATTCAGACAATGAGGAATTCGGGGTAAGAAAGCACTCCATATTTTTCCGCACTTAAACTAGCTGAGGTGGATTCTGCGAGTAACCCCATTCGCATAACAACAACCTATACGGGTGTGACATGGAGTCATAGGCATGATTCTTGCCTTGTCCCTATTGATTTTAAGACCCGTCCGTTGTGAATCATTTTAGATGTCACGTAGGTTTTAAGATGGTAAATCCATTGTGGTACGACTCCAGCGGTACCACAACCACACCTGCTCGTATTTCTACCTAATAACGGAAGTATTAAACGCTGCATTGTTCCGGTTTGAAGGGTGCGGTAAGGAAAACAAACATTTTAAAGGGTTCCAGCTTAGTTCTCAGGCGGGTAACGGTGCATCTGTTGCCTCAGGTAGGAATTTTATCCTATCTGAGATGGATTACAGCTACTCTATTACTATGTACGCGGACTAACATAAAGGTGGCTCTTTATACACAGTTTAAAATCTCGATGTACCTACAGTTGATCTGGCATCGCTGAAAACCTAGCACCGTGGAGGTTTAGATAATAGCACAATTATACTTCTCGGCCTACTACTCTATAGATGACTGCTAGTGGCGAGCTGCTGCGCTTTGTATCACACGTTAATTCGACGATCTCAGGTTTTGTAGCACTTGGTTAGCAGTCGTTAAACCTTGTTAGAGGCCTTATGGATAATGGATAAAACATTTGACATGGTTCGGCCACTAATCCGTACGTCTTTCCACGACACCGTATAGCAGAGTAGCATAGTATAATACGGTCCAGACCTTCTCCAGTTGCAAGAAGTGGGCAATGCCTAGAAATAAGAGTTAGAAAGGTTGAAGACATAGGATTCATAGTGTTTTCTCGAGTTCCCGGGAATTCCCGGGAAAATGTGGTCGGGAAATCCCGTGGGTCGGGAAAAAAATATGCCGGGAAAACAGAAACCCTACCCCAGATATTAAAAAAATCTGATGTTAATAATCCATTTAAAACTGAAAAAATAAATAAAGCGCATATTATAAATTAACTATTAAGCAAAACATCATGAAGAAAAGTGCATACATGAGAGATCAAAAAAGGTCCCAAACTTATTCGAAGTCTACCAATCCGTATTTGGCTTCTCATTCTATGAGGATGAGAATGGCGACTCAGTAATGGCGACTACATACATATAAGGTGGTAGAACCCTTTGTGGTTCGACTCAGGCGGCACCACCACCACACCTGTTTCAGCCTCATAACAGCAGTGGTAAGCGTTGCTGTTATGAGGCATATACTTTTCCGAGGCGTTCCAGCTTAGTCCTTAGGGGTAGCGGCGCATCTGTGGCCGACCTCAGGTATTAATATCTAATCCTATTTGGGGTTGATTACAGATGTCCATGGGCGGCAATAGCCACTTAAAATCAGGTGAACTGGAAGCTCGTCTGCTATTCCCATATTGTAAAAAAGACATACCTTGTGATTTGATTTCAGGACATTTCAGTAGAAAAAGTCCACGTTCACCCTGACTATGCCGGAATGCCTAACCTAGCCAACGACATTGCATTACTGCGTCTAGCCGAACCTATCGACCTAAATCAAGGTAAGTTTTTATACAAATGCAAAATCATACAAATACGATAGAAATATATGTAAAGCAAAATTGTTTTTTCTATATTTTTTTTTGGTTCGGTAGTTTTGGTTTGATGACAGTCAAAAAATTGACAAAAATTATAAAAAATCGTAGAAATTGAATAAGTAAATACTTATTTTCCATTCTTCTAACTATAGTCCGATTCAGAATTAGGTGTCCAAAATGTAAACAAAGGTGTTAACCTATCAAGAAAATATGTTTCAAATGGTAGTTTCTTATTTTTGACAATATTAAATTAATACAACGGTAATAAAATAATAATCTAAATAAATTTAAATCAATTCACATTTTCCAATATTTATATACCTCAATTTCATTTCATACAGTAATAATAATAAAAAACAAGACTTATGGTAGAAAATTAAATTGTGACAATGGTAACACAATCGGGATCCAAAACATTTTTTGTGCCGCCATTTTTAAGTTTCGTAGTTGATATTATTCATTTTCGTGATCGTGGTCGAACTCTAATGTTTTCTAGTTTTCATAGCGCGTTTTTTTTAATTGTGTGCAGTTATTCAGTTTTTGTTTTTTGTTGAGTTTGTGGGCACATACATTTTGGACACCTAATTATGAATCAGATTATAGTTATTTTTTGCAATTCTATTTAATGCACTGACATGCGAAATTATATGCACCACGGAAACCACTGAACTTTTGAGTGCTGAAATTTCACACATAAAATATCTTATAGCGTACATAAGCACTACAGGTAAAAAATAGAAGTTGGCAGATTGTTTTTAAACATCTTTTGAGTTTGAAGAAGGTACCTATTATGAAACTTTGTATTTGGCTTTCTCATCGATATATTACTAATAAAGACGTATTAGTAGTATATCTATGGGTTTTCTGGATAAAAATAATGAAACGCATATTTCACCGTTTTTGGAAATTCTACTTCGGCCTGATTTTTAATTAAATTACTTGTTTATTATTGTCTATACAGATAACATAGATGCTGTTTGTTTGCCAACTACACCAACATTGCGCCAACAATCATTGCTTAATGGAACGGCCTTCGTCGCTGGCTGGGGGTTGACTGAAAACAAAACTTCTTCGTCAATTTTGCTTAAGGCCAACCTTACTGTCAATTCGAATGACAATTGCCTAAAATTATATAACAGGTATGTATATTTAATTTATCAAGGGATCGTGTAAATGTGCCCTTAAAAGTACCGCTTACGCCCTAGCGCGGCGCTAGAACATGCGTTTGTTGTGGCCAGGCCTATCCTATATAGTTTCGGATTTGGCCCTGAAAACCCACATAAAAATCACCTTGTATATATGTGGGTTTTTGATTAATTCAATGATTATCTTCTTTTAGATTCCCAGCAGAAGGGCAACCGAAGTATACGGAAAATAAACTTTGTGCTGGAAGGACCGCAACGGGTACGTGCACAGGTGACTCAGGAGGCCCATTGATGCTTCCAAAATGGTTTAACAGGGGCTTTAAGTACGTCCAATATGGTATAATATCAGAAGGAAAGAGTGGATGTGGCTCGGACTTTCCAGAATTGTTTACAGACGTCACGAAATATATGTCCTGGATACTGAATACTATTGCCAAATAATAAATATACGGAATCCTATTACTAAGATTTTTATTTCATTATACGTTGTTTATGTACCATTCATCATCCACATATCGCCATCTATGAATGAATGATAGAATTACTTCAAAAATTATTTGATAAGATGACGTATGTATCGGTTGTTCTAAAGGATAAACTAGACAGCGTTGTTTCATACGAGGAAATATTGTGAGAAAGAATATAAGTGTTTTCTCTATTGGCGCGAACAGAGAATTGCTTGTCTGTTTATCGCAAGTCTGCGCTGGCTACCTGCGCGCAAATATAACTTACTCATAAACAATTCGATCTGCTTGTCCTGTGTATAGTCCGCGCCAAACTACTATTCCACTTCAAATATAGAAAAGGGTCGCGTCGCAATGGCAGATATCAGCGGGATGAAGACAGCGCGGGACCCTCCCGTCACCCGCTCGCTGCCCGCTCTCGCCTATTGGTACTTAGTTACGTTAGTGTGCTTTTACGTTACGCAACATATGCTAAATGAACCTGCACGCGACAACTTCAGAGCGGACTAGCAGTTTGGCGCGGACTATAGATTAAATAACGCCATTTAGACACTATATTTTCAAAATACATGTACTTATAGCTGTTATGGTATTAAATACTAAAAATACAGTTGATGATACAGAATCCTGCATGTGCCATTTCGTCTGGTACTTGGCCAATTATTATAGTTCAATAATCTTCATGTGCAATAAACATTTATTTTAAGGTATAAAAACCCGACGCGCAAAGGGTCCCGGGTTCGATCCCCGGCCAGACAGATGTCTAAATGATGAATTTAGATTTCTGTTTCTGGGTCTGGGTGTTTGTGTATTTGTCTATGTGTGTGTACATGGCACAGGGATGGCATGACACAGGGAATCCTAGTGTGGGGCTGTGAGTGTAGAAAGCGTTTATTTATTGTTTAAGGCGAAAGGATAGGCCAAACTACGACATAGACCTCTCTTTAAAGGCCTACTACTACTAGACGGATTGATCAAATTAAAAAATAAAATATACCTAATATGCATAATATAATAAACTTTAAATTTTAAGTTTAGTTTTATCATTATTATTTTTGATGGTTTTTAAGAAAAAAAATCTATTATATCGTCTATATATTTGCAGGAATTTGCTTACTGCTTCCAAAGGACTGAAGCGATTTAAATGTTTTTTTCACATTATTATAGACAATTTATTGCTTTATTAAATTTAAGTTCAAAGTTTTGCAAAATGACTACTTAAGTGCTATTAAATCAATAACACCATATTATTCTTTCGCCGCGACTGTCTCAGACGCGCGGGCCAGTCTTACCCAAGCGTTCGCACGGGGAGGTTGTGTCACATGTCAGCGCGCTCCGCTCTCTATACTTTGCGTCAAAGAGTAAACAGTTCAGACAGTGCATTTGGTACAAAGTTTGGACGTTTTTAATATAAATATTTTTATTAGCGTGCAAATAACTTTGTAAATATTTAGATTTTATTGTTTTAGTAAGTAGACACCTGATTATACATATTTTTATTAGTGTACAAACTCTTCGTAAATAGTTAATTATAATTAAATATTGTTGTAATTGCGAGTGGACTCTGAATATTTTTGAATATAAGATGCCACTCTAGATCAGCTAGCGAGACAACTGAATGTCCAAATTGCACCCTGTGGGCTTTTTGTAGACGAAGTAATTCAATTTCTTGGAACCACACCCGATGGCTTGATTGGGGTGGATACTTTTGTCGAAATTAAATGCCCTATAACAGCATACAATAAAAATGTCAGAGAAGCTGTAGAGAAAAAGAAAATACCGTTCTATAAAATTAATAAAGGAGAGATCGTTATAAACAAAACGCACGCTTGGTATTTTCAAATACAGGGACAATTGCATATAACCAAAAGATCAAAAGGTTTGCTTGCCATTTGGACGGGAGAGGATCGGCCTTTACAGACAGAATTGATTCCCAAAGACGATAATTTCTGGGCGAACGAAATGGAGGAAAAATTGTGCACATTTTATACAAAATGTCTACTTCCAGAACTGGTCGATCCCAGGTTCCCACGAAATATGAAAATAAGAGATCCCCAATACATTCAAAGCGCGATCGAAGAAAAAAAATATAAAGAAAAGCGAAAATATACGAGTACAGAAAATAACGATAAATCTGGCAAGCCAAAGAAAAAAACAAAAACTTGTAGGAAAAGAAAATGAAGTATATCTTATACGGAAGTCAAGCTCCAGTAAAAAAAACACAGAAGGAAAAAAAAGTACCTGTAAATTAAACTATTGTCATAATGTTGAAGAAAAAAAGATATATGGAAGTCAAACTCTAACCAAAGCAATACAGATGAATCTATGTATTTAGAATCTACGTTGGTTAGAGATTTAAAATTTACCGAGTTTTGATTGATTTAACGAAACTGCAGTGTTTCCGCAAAAAGAGAACTATCGTATTCATAGTGATTTGATGTGATTTTTATGCACAGCCGTGAAATCGGGTCATTTTCACGTTGTTTTCGATACTCATAATGAAGACAAGAACTTTCTGTTCGTTTAGTGAATTTAAGATTTTTATTTTAGCTTCGTGATGTTTCGTCGAATAGCTAGAACCCTTGTCATCATCCCTATAAAATGGAGAAAATGCCATTTTAACGTTAAAAATGTTAAAATAAACGATAGCTATAAAATGGTACTTTCAAGACTGTTTTTAAACGGTCAAACGAAACGTCCAATAAAGATGTTATTTCCACATTTCAGTTTTTTATTAGAATAAGCACAATAAAAAAGTGTACCTTTTAAAAAACGCATATGGCACATCTGTGGAACCGGTTCCTTTCACTCACTGTACAACCGGCTCCCGGTCACGTCACAGACATTTTTTGTATAATTTTTTGTATAATTTTTTTCACAAAATAAATTAAAATTTTCCTAATTTTAGTACTTATTTAAAGAAGTAGTTGGTTAGTAATGAAAATTAATGAAAGTATTGAAAATTTAAAAAAATCTCCATTTTCACTTTTACAACAATAACTATACTTACTAAACAATATTCTATTCAGGAAATAAGCACTGCAAATATTTGAAGTCTGCTTATATTCAATCGTTTTATGATGATAGAAGTCCATAGGTGACAAAAATGCTTCGAACGCATCTGTTTCAAATACTCTTTGACTTTCGGGGGAGTGCGCGTGCGCGTGAGGCAGTAATCGCTGGCCGCTTACTGTCTACAGTGGCGTGTTCGATTCTCAAGGACGTTGGGCTATCATTTCGCCTTAATATGAATTATTCACTTGCAACCTCTTGATATACACTTTAAAAATTAAAACTGTTAATGTTTTTAAAATTAAACTATATTGCTAATTGTACACAAATGTATATTTTATCATGTTGAATATCATGTTCTTATTATTTTATTATTCTCCTTGACATATCTTTTTTATGTGTATTAATTTATGTGTTATTATTTATTATGTTAAGTATTGTAATTTTGACAATTAATTATTGACATTCATTTGATTGATTTATATTTGAAAATTAGACGAGCTTACCTGTAAGCGAAGTCTGATTATAATTTTATGAATGGTGATCTGAAATATAATTGAGAATTACAATGTAGTATCCTTCTTCCCACTCGTCGGCATCGCGATTGTTTAGCCTTTTAAAAACAAAAAAGTTTTAAGACCACTGACACTGCGTATGACAGTGACACTATATTGACAGCTACCTCACTTAATTTAGAGTCTATCATTTCCAACTTAGTCTCCTTGATAAATATGCATGCTGTCTATATCTAGGAGACTCTTTTGTTCTTATTGTTGCAGTATGGGTTTTGATTTTGGGAGGGTGGGTAATTATATTTCAGATCACCATTCATAAAATTATAATCAGACTTCGCTTACAGGTAAGCTCGTCTAATTTTCAATTTTATTTCATGGTGATCTGAAATATAATTGAGAATTACAATGTAGATGTTTAGAGACAACTGCAACAGTGGAACATGTAATTAAATTAAAGATTTATTACCATACATATATATTATTATATGGATTTAATTACATTGCTGAATATTTATTCGTTCTGCATCATATGGATGAGATGTTGTGAAATCCATAGTGCTTAGTGAGATTTATTCTCAATAATAAAATATATATATAAAATATATATAAAAATACAACATGAAAATATCATATTAATAAGAATTTTTTCTCTTAATGAGGTATAATTATAAAATATACATAATTATTAGGATTGCTAACTGAATATTTACTCTTACTGTATAATATGGATGAAATGTTCTGAAACACATAGTACTAAGTGAGATTCCCTCTGAATCAGATGAAATAATATTCAGTGCAATAATAATGCAATATTTTGCTCTAAATATATTATTACTAAAATTGGCCAACAATAATAATAATAGTAATATTTCAATTTAGTCAGTATTAATGATTATTCAATTCAAGCTTTTGCACCTTGCAAAAAATAAATACATACAAGGTCGAAAATATGTTTTCTACCCTCCATAGTATGTCATAATTATGTGTAGAATTAATTACTTGGTCAATTTTATTGACACAAATAATACTATTTCCTTTGCTATGTAGCAATATATGTATAAATATGTTTCATATGTGATGTGCATTATATAATAATGTACTTTTATATAATACTATACTTATATGAACCAGTAGGTACATTGTATGTATTCCAATATTATTAAAATAGGAAGCCATCCCATGTTGAATATTTAGGAATTAATACCATTATTTATTGACAAATTATGATTGGGTATTTGATTTGATCTTGGGACGATATATGTCCCATGTGAGATAAATTTATATTTTATGTTGTAGGTATACCCGGTATAATATTGGGTGTTATACCTACTTTGTTTCTTTATATTAGTGTGCATGTTCAAGAGGGACATGATCATTCTTAGATCAATGAAACATTTTAGTTTTATATGACTTCCTGTTTTTGTAGGTATGTATCGGATTTGCAAAAGTTACTTATACTTTTTGCTGTACCATGCTTATGCATGCCCTCTGTAAAGTTACATATCTATATGGTTGGTTGGAAAGCTTATGATGCGTTTCCTTTTGAAATCCAATCTGACTTTCGATCTAACATCTTTTCCTAAAAATGTGTGTAACTATCAGTTATGTGTATGTATAAGTTGATATCAGTTTTCATAACAGTATTTATGTATATGATTATTTCAAACCCCATTCATGACTAGACCAGAAAAGCTTATCTTTACTCAAAAGTATTTGTGCTGAGCATTTCCAGGATTAATTCAGTTTTAATAAGTCAAATATTTTATAATTTCCGTGGGGTTCTGGCTTACTTAGCCTGTAATGATTACTAACACAACAGGTTCTAGTTACAGCTCTGCCAGTGATAAATTATAAAGTTATTACCCACATTTTTCTCCATCTTAATTCTTTAAGAAAAGGAAATTAGATAAATCTTCTATATATAATAATTATTTATATATATAATATAGTTTTCTTTGTTCCAGGTAAGATGTCTGCCATGTGTGTCCTATATAGTAATGTTAGAGTCCTATATAGTAACATTCATCACACATACCCCTAAGGAATTCCTATTAATTCTAGGGATGCTAGATTTACATTTGAGAATTGATTGGACATGCAGCTTACTTTCTTTGTTTTATGTTTTATAAGAGCATCTAGGTATACACGCTAGGCACAAAAAAACCCAAAGAAGATATCATATTAATGGCTGGCCATTCACATGATATAATAATATTGTTATTAATTTTATATCATTAATGTGTCACATATTACCATGGTGGACATTATTTACCCTTAGCCTAAGCTTCATTATGAAATGATAACAATTTCAGTTTTAGTGTAACTAACATAGACATTATAAAGACTTAAGTGCAATAGCAATTCTCATATTATGCTTGTCTTTATTCCAGGGTTAATGGGCTGCTGTGTTATTTGTTGACCTGATGACTGGTGTATAAATGTATGATGCATGTTTCTATATAAACCCGGTGTTGCTAAAGGAAATGTTTAAGCAACAATATAAATAATATATTATTATTTGATTGCATTTTGTAATGTTGGGAGTACCAGGCTTCTGTTGTAAAACATTACATAGGTACTACCAATCTTTAGTCAATTTTTTCATGATGATCAACCTCATATTTTAAGCAGTTATGTACAGTAAAAGTGAAAAATATGTGCAGATATTTAATAATTAACCATATGTTTGTGGACTGAACTTCCAAACCTTTAATTATTACTGTATTTATTCCTATTGAGTCACTGAAAGATAAGTGTAACCAAATCCAAAATGTTAATTTTGTATAAATTCTCACATTTGTACATAAAGTTCACTCTTGACATTCACATATTTGCATTTATGTCACATATGCCACATAAATAAGTAATACTAAACAAGGTTTTTGAATTATTTACAAGTATGGACATTTATTATTTAGCACATTTGTATTGTTATAGTATTGCAGGTATTGTTATAGTACCTGGCCTTAGAATAAATCATAAAGGTATTTGTGTCCAAAGACAACTCCAGACTTCTGGATTGATTTTATCACTGTAAACCAGTGTATTAAATAGATAATTTAAAAACTTCAATTCAAGTTACATCTATATATAATAGAGTTATATATATTATGTAAGCTCAATGACTTTAAGTAGGTACTCTGTACCAGTAGTTAAGTGGTGCATTATAGTTCTGATTGTACTCCTTGATACAAATCTCCTTAGAGTTATACCTTAATAATACGAGTATTTCCTGAAATCCGCAATATCTTGAAATACACCTAATCTGGATGTTAGGATATTCATATATACCTAGCCCAAAAGATATCAAATCAAACAGCTTTATATAGCTGGTAACTGATTAACTTTTATTATACATAATTTGTATATATGTGAGTAAGAGGTACTACAATATAACCCATGTAATATTGTTTACTTTGAGCCATGTATTTGCTTATAAAACAGCTGAAATTGAGTAGGAACTATAGAGTATCCATAACAAATCAATGAACTCTGCTCGATTGTGTTGAGGTATTAACACAGAATGCTACTATCAAAGCTAGGACTTCAGACGCTGGATCCAATATATGGGATACTTATATTATTCTTTCTTCATGTGACTACAAATATATTGGACAGATAAGTGTCAGTATCAATAAGCCGGAGTCTTGTTTGCTTAATCATTGTCCTCCTGAGGTGGTTCTTTTGAGAGAACATGCCTTCTGTTCTATATCAGGTTAACATGAAACAGTTGTCATGTATATACACCAGTGTGTATGTGATAATGTGAAGAGCACATCTATTACCATTTGAGATCGAGCATTGGATTAACTAGTATACAAAAATAATTTTGTCATCAATGTTGTAAGATTTTTATCTTGACGTCATATATTAAATTTTAATATCATATAACACAATTGATTTGTGTGGAACAACCAATCTCAACCAATTTAAAATTGGCAACGGGGTGCTGCATAAAACATTTATGTCACAAATGTCTATTTTAGACATTGTTTTCTGATAAGATAGCTAGTCTTCTATCATTTGTAATGCAGCTAAGTGACTTTCAATGTCTTCAGTATGATTCCGTTACATGAGCTCATGAGCATCATGCTGTGCAGTGAATCCTGATAAGATTCTTATATGCACGGGGTTATATTTGTTTTGGGTTAGCGCACCAGCAATGTGATGATTCCTATTTTCTGTTCTCCACCATGTATTACATATATTTTTATCGTGTGTATTGTGGTGGAGCATAAATGACCTATTATGACCTTTATAGGTAGCACTAGTTAAAGTTTTATTCTGAGAAGAGCATCAAAATGTACCAGGTTGATTTCCTCAGTTCTCATTGGAATATGTCATTCATCCAGTTGCTTCACACATACCTCCCAATTTTAGAGAACTCTGATGATATTATTGTATTCACTCGTTGTCCCAGTATGTTGACATAATATTTTCCATTTCTGTTAGGACACTGTTTTGTCATATAGTTACAAATATGTTTTGCTATTTGCATTAACTCCATGAATGATTCCTGAAATTATAGCTGGTTCTGAAAATTATTTTGTCAGAGTTGGTATAACAGGGTTGGCATAACCTTGTGTTGTAGCAGCTCTAGCTTGGTGCTTATAAATCATTCATGCTTTATACTGTGTATTGTTAGTGCAATAGCTAGTGATGGAAGCATTCGAGCCATTTGCCACATATAAATGTTAGCGCAGGTATCTCGTACTCAATGGCGAATGAGTGAAACGTTTAGTGTCAACAAAGTAACACTTGGAGTATCTCGTACTCGACGGTTCTGATGCTTTGTATATTCGACCACTTGCCACATAGAAATGTTAGCGCGAGTATCTCGTACTCAATGGCGAATGAGTGAACCGTTTAGTGTCAACAAAGTAAAACTAGGAGTATCTCGTACTCGACGGTTGTGACTCTTTGAATATTCGAACATCTGTCACATATAAATGTTAGGGCCAGCATCTCGTGCTTAATGGTGAACATGGGAACCATTTAGTGTCGACAAAGCGACGCCACGAGTATCTCGTACTCGGGTGGGTGGTACTCGTGGCTCGGGTGCATTTTATATTTGGACCATTAATTGCTAAATTATATGCATAAAAATGCAAGCATCTTACGGTTAATGGCGAATATGAGCACCGTTTGGTGTCTGTAACGTGCAAGAGCGAGATTGGCGTGCGTTAATAGTTTTGAAGTTGTAGATACGAGAAAGTTTTTCAAACAATATAGTTTCTTTCTAAGCATATGTTAGTTATTTAGGCATTTTTATAGTTGTGCACACATAACTGTAAAAAATGAATACATTATTTTCTTACATACCTGGAAAGTGATTTGTACATAACCTATGAACCGGTGATCCAATCCGAGGAATTGCTTCATAAATTCTTGCTACTGCGACCACAACTACGCGGACGTGATTCTTCATTCCTAGTTTCCATTTTTTCACTAGTTTTGCTTCACTATACACGTTTAACAAAACTTTGAAAAAATAATATCACGATGCCTTGGAAGCGCGAAAAAGAAGTGAGGTAGCTGTCAATATAGTGTCACTGTCATACGCAGTGTCAGTGGTCTTAAAACTTTTTTGTTTTTAAAAGGCTAAACAATCGCGATGCCGACGAGTGGGAAGAAGGATACTACATTGTAATTCTCAATTATATTTCAGATCACCATGAAATAAAATTCACGTATTGATATTATAGTTTGACATTTTATTGGACTTTTACATTATTATTATTCTTGCACTATTGTTTAATTTAATATATTTGATATTTAAGGATTTTTTTGACTAATTTGATTTTGAAGTTTTAAATACTTTTATTTTTTATGTATATTTATTTACTCACAATTAATTAAATTTACAAAATATAATCTATCTAACAATTTACAAACTATAAATCTATATACAATATATACAAAAAATATAATTTAAACAAAAAAGAAATATTAAAACTTAAAGAAATATAAAAAAAAAAATATAAAACAATGAGTCCAAATCACTGCCTCCCGGTAGAGTCCCAAGAATGCTGGCCGCGTTGCCACGTTGTATGGCCAAACTTATTCTTTGATTTGATTTTTGGATATAATTTGTATTTATTAACAATTAATGTTTAATATAATTATTCACATTTTAATTAATTTCACTACACTAACGCATTAGGTGGGCCTGTTATTTTAGATGTAAGTTTTGAGTGAATAAATAAATAAATAAATTATAATAAAGAAGCTTAAAATTTTGAAACGTGTTTTGTAAAACCCAATTGATTGACCCTTAAAGAAAGCCTGTAATTTTAAAAAGTATAACTAAAGTGAGTAGAAAATAATCATTTATTATATAAATTTTCCATATTATGTATTTAAGGTATATAAATTGGTTTTATAGCACTCTGTGACCTAAACCCGCATTTTAGCCACGCTTTTCCGTGTCCAAAGTAGCCGATTTTTACACTGTATTAATGTCAGTACAATACCCTCACAGTTGTAAAAATAGTACATTACAATACGAGAAGTTGTAAAAATAGTACATTACAATACATTACAATACGAGAATTTGAAAATTAACAGTGAGTAAGGACTATATTGTTTAAAGCAATAATTATGTTAATATTTTATTTTGCATGTATTTATAAATATTTTTGCCATTTTGTATATTCTAAGCAGTAGCATCAATGTAAGACTAACTGTTGAGCTGTATCGAATTTTATTGTTTGTTTTGACTGTGTACTTTCGCTACACACCAAAGTAGGACATATTTAAATTAGGAATCATTATCAAAATTAGCCATAATACTACTCCCGTAAAAACTTGATAAAGCGAAGTATTTGTTGTCGTACGGCATTCGAATTATCGAAAATTTGGATAATTGCGTTTATGAAGAAAAGCTATTTGATGCAATTGAGGAAGGCAATGGTTTTCGACCGTATGTTTGTACGTATGTATTTTTCATTTTTGTCAAACCTAAAAGACTTCACTAATATTGACATATGATATGTCGTTGTATTCATCTAAATTGCAGGGATAAAATAGGCTATATTTTTAAGCAATCGGGTTTTTGGTTTGTATTATAACTTTCTAGTTACGATTTGGCTGCTTTCTGGAATTTAAATGTATATATCACACACAACGTAGCTAATCTGCGGTTATTACAAAATGACTTGTTCACGTTTGGCGATACAAATAATTCGTACAACTGAGGTCCGGATAATCGATTTTGTATTGTATCACTATTATATATTATGTGATTGCTTATCATGTTTCTTTAACACGTTTAGGTGGAGATGCCACTAATTATTTTAAGATTTGTATTGTGGTGTAGGATTTGCCTTTATCTAAATATAGATAACTCAAAGGTGACTCACTGACACAGTGATCAACGCACAGCCCAAACCACTGGACGGGTCGGGCTGAAATTTGGCATGCAGATAGATGTTATGACGTAGGCATCCGCTATGAAACGATTTTAATAAATTCTACCCCCAAGGGGATAAAATAGGGGATAAAAATCGTAACGCGAGCGAAGCCGCGGGCAAAAGCTCGTCACGAATAAAAGAATAGGCCAACTGAAAACTTGTTAACACAAAAATCTACTAGATACAAATTACTAAATTTTCTAAATCAAGACTTCTGAACGCGCCACAGCCCTGCGCACGCGATCGGGTGCGGGGAAGCGGTGCGGGGCGCACCTTCCTCCGCCCCCCTCACCAAGACGACGGAGGCGGGAGCTCTTTTATACTCGAGCGACCAGCCAGTCCCTTAAAAACGTTCAAAGCGACCGCACGCTATTACTCTGTAAATTTTCAGTTAACGTTATACCAGCTTAAACACAGTATACATCTTTTATTTCGGGGCAGTTACCCCTAGCTCAGGGAGATAGGGACTGCACACCACCAACTTCTTCACATCAAATTTCAATGGTTTTGGTTGTGTCACATTTTTATTGGTTTTTTAATTCATAATTTTTAGTTTCAATCATTTATAAGTTTCAAAATAATTATCATATTTTTTCATATTACTTCACAAACATAAGCGGGTTTATGTCACACGAGCTATAAAATAGTATACGATACTTGTGACATAAGTAGCCTATTATGTGCACGGCGTTTAGCACCCTCGCTGCGCTCGGGCGCTAACTTCACCCCGTGCAAAAATAAGCTACTTTGGCCACGCGTATCTTAATGTACTAATTTTGGACGTATTTATAAATGTTTTTGCCATTGTGTATATGTTATAGTCAAAGTCCGATACACAATCTCGTCGCGGAAGGACTGGTTTATCCTAGGTTTGGCCAAAGCCATCAGGCAATCCCCGAAATACATTTCAATTTCGCCCTTTGCCTGAAGAATTTTTCGTCAAACCCAGGAGCTCCTAACTTTTCAGTCAAACGTCGAAAGTAAATTATTCTGTTTCGGTTTTGGCCTAGTCAATCCTAGAAGCGACTGCAAAACTCGGTCAAACGTTGATCTGAACATGTTTAAACAGGTTCATAATGTCTCTCGCGGTGTTCCGACCGATTGTTTTGTCATTTCATGTTCGTTCATTGAGCGTGCGGGCGTGTAATTGTGTAAAATTGAAGATGAGTGAGGTTAGGTTAGGTTAGGTTAGGTTAGGTTAGGTTAGGTTTTTTTAAATTATTAAAACAATAAACATCAAAATTTTAAAAATGTTATTTTTTTATACCTAATCTTACAAACTAACCTCCGTATATTCCAAAGCATTTATTTATTTATTTTATACTTTATTGCACATCGTACAAAAGGTGGGCCTAATGCCACACGGCATTCTCTCAAAGCATCTCAAATATAAAAGTGAAAATCACGTAAGCTGACCAATCAGGTGTCAGAACTGGCAGAGTTAAGCGGTTCTTAAGACTTGAAAGCTGCTTAAATGATAAAATGCTTCCAAATATACGAAGATAAGACACTTCATACCTATATCGGAGTTTGACTCGTCAAACCCCGATTTAATAAAATTGTGTTTTGACGTTTGCCTGACCAAATTAGTCTCTCCCAGGTTTGACGAAAACTGTTTAGTCAAAGGCCGAAAATTTACATTTGTTTGGGCTTTGACTAAGTCATTCAGTCTGACCTGAGGATTGACCAGTCCAACCTAGGAGCGCCGGAGCTTCGGAGTTTGCCTATAACATATATACTAAGCAATAGCATCAATATAAGACTAACTGTTGGGCTTTATCGAGTTTTATTGTTTGTTTTGACTGTGTATTTTCGCTACACACCATAGTAGTCGTGTCACATTTTTATCGTTTTTTTTAGTTCATAATTTTTAGTTTCAATCATTTATAAGTTTCAAAATAATTATCATATTTTTTCATATTATTTCACAAGTACCTATAAGCGGGTTTATGTCACACGAGCTATAAAATAGTATACGATACTTGTGACATAAGTAGCCTATTATATGCACGGCGTTTAGCATATTACTATTTATTAAGATAGAAGTAGTAAATGAAAATTAAATCCACCTGATGGTAAGGGGAAATGTCCTCCATGGGCATCTATAATCAACTCGAAACAAAATTGAGTTTTATAGCCGATTCTCGGGAGGTGGAGATCAACCCCCATAAACACCCAACCTGGCTACTGCTGTGATCTCGGTCACTGCTAAGATTTGGGGGAGAGGGTGTTGATTCACCAAATTCCTATGGTTCTAATCCCAAATTCTTCAACAAGACGTAGGAGGAGTAGCAGACGAGCATGCAGTCCACCTGATGGAAGGTGGCTATTGCCGCCCATGGACATATGTAATCAACCCCAGATAGGATTACATATTACTACCTGAGGCCACAGATGCGCCGCTACCCCTGAGGACTAAGCTGGAACGCCTCGGAAAAGTCTGTCTCCCTTACCACACCCTTCAAAACGGAACACAGCAGCGCCTAACATTGCTGTTATCAGGTAGAAATAGGCGTGGCGGAGGTGCCGCCGGAGTCGAACCACAAAGGGTTCTACCACCTTCAAAATAAAATAAAAGAAAAATCAAAAAATAGTCAATCATATATTATTCTAAATAAGTAATTTATTTAATTAAATCTTTATTAAGACAATCACATGCTGACTTACTTACTGAATTATACTTCTTATCTTCTTCACGCCTCAACAGTGCGACCTCGCTTTCGAGTACCAGGAATTTCAAATGAGATGTATACCAGGTAATTTTCTCTTTTTAATTAAAAAAGGAGGTTTTTCAATTCGACCGTATATATGTTGTTTTTTGTTTGTTCGCGGGTATCTTCGTCGTTTTTGAACCGATTTTGATGAACTTTTTTGTTGGAAAAAAGATATTTACAAGATGGTCCCATTATAAGGAAATCAGGAAATCAATCATATTGGACGCTGTTATCCAACGAAATATACTGAACGCCAACTTCAGAACTATGTACTAAACCAACATTTGTTTCAATCATTTCTTACTTTGTAGTGGACATGGAAGTCGGCTGTATTTTTTTTGATAACTTCTTCATACTATATGACTCCGCCAACGACATAAAAAGACGTAATCGTTAAAATAAGTTAAACAAGGAAAAATTTTTCATTATTCACCTCAATTCTGTGAAAAAACAATATCATATTTTGATTAGTAAAGTAATAAAACGTATAAAAGATCAAATGTTATCACTATGACTAGTTAGATATAATTATTCATTTATATATATAATGATTATTCAATTTCAAACTTGACCAACAAAAATGAAACTGGTATTTACATAAACATTTTAATGCACGTCATTATTATGTATAGCTGATAACAAAACAATTTTATTTAGATAGCCTCCATTCGTTTCCAGCTAATCGAATTGGGAGCAATAGTTCAAGTGACGATAAACTAAAATAAAAATTACCGCAAAAGTAAATGTTATCATCTTTCCTTATGAATTTACGTAAATTATATTTACGTACGTAATTAAGGATTTAAATTCATAAGAAAAGGATTGATACCATATACACGTGCAGCGATTTTTTACTCTAAATATAATTTGCGTTACATAAATAGTATTATATACAGGGTGAATTTTTCAAATAGGCCTTCAGGGCCAAATCCGAAACTATAAGTATTAGCGAAAAATGCTGAAAGGTGTTCAGGCTTTTCCTTTAGTTTGTTATTTATCATTACTTCCCAGAATTTGATTATAAATTCATCCTGTATATACGTTCAATTACAAGGCAGTGAGATATCTTTACTAATCTATGTTTAATTGGCCAAATAGAAGTCGAACTCGCACACTTAGGTTTCCGTGCTGCTAAATTTTAATTTATTTTTTTATCTTTATTCGTTATTCTAACGACCATAGAAGTTAATGCTTTGTGAAAATTCCAATTGTCTACTTATTTCCCGCAGAGCTCAGTACCCTTGGTGTGAGTTTTTACGTTTTGACTAAAATGGCTGTATTTGTTTTTGTTTACGCATTTCCCATATATTTCCAATACGTTCTGATACAGTCCGCTAGGGGCGCTGATTGGAAATGTATGGGCAACTACGTATACAAATGCTAAAACAGTCATTTTTGTAAAAACGTAAAAACTTATACTAAGGGTGCAGATACAGGTCTGTGGCCGTTTCCGTTCAATAGATAAAGCGAAAAACTTTGAAAAATAGCAGTTCCTTGTATGGCAACCCCAATTATTTTCAAACCGTTATTCATACTCTAGAAATTCAAATGTCTATGTATTACATACATATATTTTACCGCTTTAACTTACCTACAGAAAAATAAAAAGTAGCACAAACCCTATAATATATTATATATCTTATTAAGGTTCCGTAAAAGGGTAAAAACGTAACCCTATTACTAAGACTTCGCCGTCTGTCCGTCAGTCACAGGGCTCTATCTCTGACACCGTAATAGATAGACACGTGAATTTTTTCAGAGGATGCATAAAGGTGACCGCTATAACAACAAATAGGTACCAAAAATAAAATAAAGTTGA
Source organism: Epargyreus clarus (assembly GCF_041222505.1). Taxonomy (NCBI): domain Eukaryota; kingdom Metazoa; phylum Arthropoda; class Insecta; order Lepidoptera; family Hesperiidae; genus Epargyreus; species Epargyreus clarus. The sequence continues at coordinate 8,483,282 of NW_027332214.1, forward strand.
ATATTACAGGGGGTCTCCATACAACAAACCGGTATTTTTCGTCATTTCGCGATCTAACTGTTAAAAAGTACTAGAACGATAGTTGAAATGTTTACAATTCGTTTACTACTATAACTGATATTATAATAAATACAAATAAGAACGATAAAACATATTTTGATATGGTTATTTTATAAAAATAAGTAAGATATAATGAATGTGGTAGTACGGAAGCTACCATGTGCGAGTTCGACTCGTACTTGGCGAATTATTTACTATATTTCTTTGTAATAATTACATTGAATAATTACTTTTATAAGTAATGATATTTCGCCACCTTGAAATTGAATGAAGCCACTAAAAGGCTGATTTGTCAGCTATTTGTCATGTGTTTTTTTTAATTCTTGACAAATAAAAAACATTTTAGAGGAAATTTACGAATAAATAAGTAATACTGCGTAATTTACATAGTAAATAAATAAGTATTTCATATATTTTAGGGACATTTCAGCACGGAGACTTGACGAAACTCTTTTACGCAACTATTTCAATTCTCAAAACTGGTTACATTTTCTTGTTAGGAGTGAGTATTACTAATCTATGATTGAATACTACTCTTTCTAGTGGAAAACGCGACGTACTACGAAGTATCCGTATGGCGCATGTCGACATCAAATGCTTCGTTGCTCTTAGAACGTCGTGGGTCCATGGGTTACGGGACCAGCCAGCCGTTGGCGCAAGGCGGCGGGAGTCCCTGGCTCGTGAGAGGTCCCCTGGGAAGACTAAAAGCTGGTGATGAGGCAGGAGCCTCCGCTTGCAACAGATACGGATGCTCCAGAGCTCTTCTCTTGAGGCCAACGGAAAATTTACTGGAAATTGCATCACCACCTTGGTGGCATTGTAAGTATAGTTTTCCATTTTTTCAATACTATAGAAACTCAGTACCGTTTTGGTCAAAATGTAGTAGTAGTGATAGCCTAGTGGTTAAAAAACTCGGCCTCTCGGTCGAGGGGTCCGAGGTTCAAATCCCAGGCACGAACCTCTGATTTTTCAAAGTTTTGTGCGTATTAGAAATTAATGATCACTTGCTAAACGGTGAAGGAAAACATCGTGAGGAAACCTGCATACATGAAAGATTTATAAAAAAAATGTCAAATGTAAGTGAAGTCTACCAATACGCACTTGGCCAGCGTCGTGGACTATGGCCTAATCCTTCTCATTATGAGAGGAGACCCGTGCCCAGCAGTGAGACAGTAATGGGTTGATGATGATTTGTCAAAATAGAACAAAGTGTTTTTATAGTACAGACTACTATAAACGTAGCAAATGGGCCTGCAGTCCTGGTAGTAAAAAACAACTGCCGGCCAGAAACATCTGTAATCACTCGTATATAAGGCTAGTCTTACCTGGGGTCGGCATAAATTTGTTTCTATCCTCAAGGGCTAATTTGAAAGAAAATAAGTATGTCTTTCACTACACCTTTAAACCAGAAGACAGTAGCGCTTAACATCAGGCAGAAATAGGTGGCAGCGATGCCTACGGAGTCGAACCACAAAGTGTTTAACCACCTTTAGAGATTTGAAATGTTTAAAACAGGGCTGCCCTTAAGCCACATAAAAGTTTTTAATCTTTCAACTGAGAAGCAGAAAACAGAAGTTTTCTGATAGAAAATCTAGTCACTCTGCATCCGTGTAATTAATCGTCGCTTGCGCTTCGTATACCTTGCATTTAACAAAACTAACCACATTGTAAATCTTTAGTAATGTGAAAATAACATTTAAGATTATGATAAAATATTTGTATGCACGCCGAATATTGTACTTAATTGTAAGATTAGATAAGTTCTTGATAATTCTTTTGAGAATAAAGATTCGAATTTAAACCCAAACCGAAACCGAAAATCCCATCATAAGAGGACCAGCAGTCAATCTGCAATTATATTATTAATATTTTAAAATCTTGTCGTTTCAGTCCTCCTGGAAAAAGACGTGGGTATCTCCGTCGGCGCAGTGGTCCTGGTGGCGGTGTTCCTGATCTCCACAACGCTGGTAAGTGGTCACTGCCGCCCACGGACATCTGTAATCAACCCCAGATAGGATTAGATATTCCTACCTGAGGTCGGCTACAGACGTGCCGCTACCACTGAGGACTAAGCTGGAACGCCTCGGAAAAGTATGTCTCCCTTACCACGCCCTTCAAACCAAAACACAGCAGCGCTTAACGCAATTTGTCACATAACATTATTTCCCAGAATTTGATCCTTATGAGCGACACTATCAGATAGTGGAACAATATAAAGAGTGTATTTTTTTCAAAATGAACTCGTTCATTTCCCGGCTAAGGAAAAACTTAATTTAAAAAACTAATACTGCAGTTTTAGTTTTTATCAAAATCGGCCCGTAACTCCTTTCAGCATTTTTCGCTAATCCTTATAGTTTCTGATTTAGTCATGAAGGCCTATTTGAAAAATTCACCCTGTATATCGTAATCTTGCAGAGCACAAAGTCCACGCGTCTTGCAGCATCAGATCGTGTAGCAGCGGGTACTCGGACGGCTCCGGGGAGTCCGCGCCCGCAGTGGACCGCCGCCGCAAGCCGCGCCCCACCTGGGACACCTGGGACCCGCCGCCGCCAGACGTCACCCTAACCTTACACAGAGAGAGCGAAGTTTGAAGGCTATTGGGCTCATTTGTAGCGTGATCTTGTGCAGTGATAGCCTAGTGGTTAAAAAACTCGGCTTCTCGAGGGTCCGAGGTTCATCTGGGACACCTGGGACCCGCCGCCGCCAGACGTTACCCTAACCTTACACAGAGAGAGCGAAGTTTGAAGGCTATTGGGCTCATTTGTAGCGTGATCTTGTGCAGTGATAGCCTAGTGGTTAAGAAACTCGGCTTCTCGAGGATCCGAGGTTCATCTGGGACACCTGGGACCCGCCGCCGCCAGACGTCACCCTAACCTTACACAGAGAAAGCGAAGTTTGAAGGCTGTTGGGCTCACTTGTATCGTGATCTTGTGCAGTGATAGCCTAGTGAGAAAGTCGGCCTCTCGAGGGGTCCGAGGTTCCAATCCAGGCACCCCTGATTTTTCAAAAATTATGTGCGTATTAGAAATTAATTATCACTTGCTTAAACGGTGAAGGAAAATCGTGAGGAAACCTGCATACCTGAGAGATTTATAATAAAAAAAAAATGTCAAAGGTATGTAAAGTCTACCAATACGCACTTGGCCTGCGCGGTGGACTATGGCTTAATCCTTCTCATTAAAGGAACTAACTCGTAGAGGAGATTACACATACATTATATAATATATACATATAACTCATCGAGATGACTGTCTAACTAAATGAGTAGTGTTGCTGTGATAAAGATCAACGCAAAGGGAAACCGCTGAACTTTAGAGTGCTGGAATTTTACTCATAGGTTCTTTATATAGCGTAAATGAGCAATACGAGGATAAAATAGCGATTTTGAATAGAGATTTTGACCCAGATACCTACTATGAAACTTTGTATTTGGCTTTCTGGATAAAAATGACAAAAAAACCTATTTCTCTGTTTTTGGAAATTCTACTTCAGCTTTACTAGTGCAGTCGGGTTTTTTGATTTTTAATTAATTACTTGTTAAAGCTTGAATTCTGTCAAAAATAAGGAAGAATAGGTACTATCTATTTTGAGCAGAATAATCTTGACTTAACTTAGTTAACTTGGTTTAGTTTAAATTTAAATTTCCATTACTTCGTATGTTTTCAAGTATGAAACTTAGGGAAAAAGCCTTTATTATTGCGCTCTTTAAATTCTTGTGAGGTAGCCATACTAACAAAGTGTGAGTCATTATAACAAAGTCTATTAATTTATATTTTGTGGATGGGTAACAATATAATTCCTTCACCATAATAAGGAAAACATATTCGTATTTGTGTCTGACTAAGTAAACCACTGATAATTCAGGCATTTAATGTAACAATAATAATATAATTTAAAGTAAACCACAGATAATTCAGGCATTTAATGTAACAATAATGATATAATTTTGCATATGAAAGAACCCTTGTCGTTCAACCGCGGCGGCACCAGTGCGACACCTATTTCTACAATAACAGCACTGTTAAGTGCAGCAGAATACATTCTGGTTTGAAGGGTGTGGTAAGGCAGACTACTTTTCCAAGGCGTCCCAGCTTAGTCCTCAGGAATAGCGGCGCATCTGTGGCGCGTAGGAATCTAATCCTATCTGGGACTGATTACTGATGTCCATGGTCGGCAGTCGCCACTTACTGTTAGGTCACTGCATGATCGTCTGCTACTCCAATATTATTAAAAAAAAACATCTCAATAAAGAACAATATATTTTTTACAATAGCAATGGATTACATATTCAATACAGCTATATCTCATTTGTTGCAATTATATTCGCGCTGAGTGTGTTATCATCCATTTAGGTTCAATAATGAGGTCCATATAAATAAAGCATAAACGCTATTATAACATATAAAGCAGTACCTACGTAAATGTTAAATTGAAAACGATAAGTTTAGTCTTAACTGGGAGGTCTTGGGAAGCGTCCGTTATTCCTGTTGCAAATAATTATCACAGATAATGTTTACGGCAACATTATTATTAAGTTTCCTAGCAGTTATCACGCAAGTAACGTGTGCAAGTGAGTATATAAATTTATTACCCACGCTTTTTATCTGCAATCTTTTAATCTGCTATGAATTATAATAATTATTTATATTTCTTTAATTAAATTAATTATATTTACAAGTTCTAACTATAGATATATAGGGTCTTTCATTAAACGTTTCCTGTCTCTATAATGAAATAGAACAAACAAAAATATTAATAAAAGTCATCACTAAAAATGGTGAAAAGAAATTTTAACAAAAAAAAATACAACCGACTTCACAATGTAAAAAATAAGTCACAAAGTAAAAAATAATTGAAATAAATGTTGGTTTAGTACCAGCTTTTTCCTCAGGGATAGCGGCGCATCTGTGGCCCATCTCAGTTAGGAATATCCAAACCTATCTGGGATTGATTACAGATGTCCATGGGCGGCAGTAGCTACTTACCATCAGGTGGCCTGCGTGCTCGTCTGCTACTCCTATATTATAAAAAAAGCCTCTTAGAAAAATAAAACATAGAAGTCGGTTGTATTTTTTTGTTAATTTTTTTTTTCCTTTTGTGTACGAAACCCTCAAAAGCAAAAGCTACATTAATCTGTTTCACCTATAGCTGATTGCAGTAATGACGACTGTATGCTGTTCTATAAGTGCCCGGAAGCAGTGAAGATGGCAAGTAAAAAGGATCAGGAAACGCCAAAGTTAATTCGACGGGCATACTGCGGAATGCAAAACCGAGTCATCAAGGTTTGTTCATACCAATATTACGCATTTTTATATATAATATAGGACGTAGCCGACGAGAATGCTGTTCACCTGATGGTAAGTGGCTGCTGCCGCCTATGGACATCTGTAATCAACCCCAGATAGGATTAGATATTCCTACCTGAGGGCGGCCATAGATACGTCGCTACTTCCTGAGGACTAAGCTAGAACGCTTCGGAAAAGTATGTCTTCCTTCCCTTTAAACCAGAAGACAGCAGTGTTTAAAACTATTGTTATAAGGTAGAAATAGGTGTGGCGGTGGGGCCGCCGGAGTCGAAACACAAAGGGTTCTACAACCTTCAGGTACTAACGTAACACTTATTTCTAACGAATGACAACAGTCTTAAACGCTGATGTGTTGTTTGACAATGTTTAGTCAAGAAGAAGCACATACGAGTCATTTTAACCACGCTGTTTGTCCACCGACCACCGCTACCGAGCCGATACCGATAGTTAATGACAAACAATTAATGACAAACTGCCTTAAACCTCAGGGGTAGCAATGCATATATGGCCGATCTTTGTTGGGACTCTTTTTCTATCTGCGGTATTACTGATGCTCCTGGACAGTAGTGACCCTTTATCATTAGGTGGACTACATGCTCGTAGGTGCATGCCTGCAATTCTAACCACGGACCACTCGATCGAGATGTCAAGTTTTACTATAATTCGCCAAGTACGAGTCGAATTCGCACATGGAGGCTTCCGTACCACCAAATATTCATTATTTTATTAATTTTATTATTTTCAACAATACTTAGTTATATAACACAATAATAGATGGCGTTGGGGTGACGATGGGACGACGATTATACGTAATCAACGTATAATAAAATTAAAATAACTGTATTAAAAAATATTTTATGTCTCTTATTTGTATTTACTATAATGCCAGTTTTAGTATTAAACGGATTGTAAAAATTTCAACCGTCTTCCTAGTACGGTTTAACAGTTAGATCGAAAAATGCCGAAAAGAACCGGTTTGTTGTATGGAGACATCCTTTAATATTCAACTTTATTTTATTTTTAGTATTTGTTGTTATAGCGGCCACCGTTATGCATCTTCTGTAAAAAATCTGTTACGGTTCCGGAGATATAGCCATGTGACAGACGGACAGACAGCGAAGTCTTAGTAATAGGGTTCCGTTTTTACCCTTTGGGTATGGAACCCTAATAAGCCCATCATTGCTTGCCATACACTTTTATATTAATACTTCTGTAATATAAACAAATAGTTTGCAATCTCAACTTAACTTTCATTTTTTTCCAGGTATGTTGTTCATTATTCAAAACAGAAAAGCCCGTGGACTTTTCTAGCCGGATAGAAGTAGGTGAAGAGCCAGTTGCGCCAGTTACGCCAGCCACGACAATCACGCCAGTTACGACATTTACGCCAGTTACGACAGTTAAGCCAATTACGCCAATTCCAGCGAACAAAGATCACCCAAATTTGCGTCTCTTGCCAGATTCCTGTGGGGACATTTACGAATGGCGTATAACTGTGGGAAGAATACCCAACATGCACGAATATCCTTGGATGGCACTCATTGGCTACTACACTGGTAAGTAGTCTATCTTCTTCTGATATATAAAATTCTCGTGTCACAGTGTTAGTTACCGTGCTCCTCCGAAACAGCTTTACCGATTTTCACCAAATTTTATATGCCTATTCAGTAGGTCTGAGAATCGACTTTTATCTATTTTTCATACCCCTAAAGGATAAGGGTTGTTCACCCGTAACATTTTTTTTTTTAATATTTAAACTTTTTTTTTGTTTTTATTTTTTTTATAATGTGGCATTAAAAATACATACAATCCTAAATTTTTACCCTTTTATCACCAATCCCTATTTTTAACCGACTTCCAAAGAAAGAGAGGTTATCTATTCGTCGCGTATATTTTTTTGGTGTTTTTATATATGCGCTGCTGTGTTCCGGTTTGAAGGGTGTGGTAAGGGACAGACAGACTTTTCCGAGGCGTTCCAGCTTAGTCCGCAGGGGTAGCGGCGCATCTGTGACCGACCTCAGGTAGGAATATCGAATCCTATCTGGGGTTGATTACATAATATGTCCATGGGCAGCAGTAGCCACTTACCATCAGGTGGACTGCATGCTCGGAGTAGTAGTAGGAGTTTCTGCTACTCCGAGCATGCAGTCCACCTCATGGTAAGTGGATACTCCTATATTATAAAAAAATGTTAATATAAGATGTCGCTTCCTTTACTGTTTTGGATGGTTTTTCTCACTTCTCAAATATATTTTCAGATTACGGCACTCAATTTCAATGTTCGGGTTCAGTGATCAACTCCCGCTACATACTCACAGCTGCTCACTGCGTGGTCAATTTGAGGGTGGCCGGGGTTCGTATCGGCGAATATGACATGCGTTATGAGGAAGACTGTGACGGCAATGTTTGTGAAAGCTATATTCAGGTAAATGTGATGAATAATATGTACCAAATAAATCATCCAGCGTCAGTGGTACAGTGGCCTTGTGGTTAAGGAACTCGGCTTGATCGAAGGGTTTGATGTTCTAATCCCAGGCACCTCTGATTTATGATTATTTGAGTTATGTACTTATTATAAATTAATTATCACTTAATAAACGGACGGAATAAGGTGTGATGACTACTTTAGTCATAAAAATTTAGGTGACTAGAATAGTTAATTCGTATATATTCTTGGCCCTTTTTAAATTTAGCCCCTTGCTAAACTAACGCCAGCCTAATTTAACGAATTGGACTTTTCTGTGGTGTACTTTTCGATTTTATGCCAAGATGTATTGTACTACCTGGGTAGTACCTGGGTGTATTGTAGTACCTGCGGTTCAAACTTCGATCACTAATAAGAACTAGATACACAATCAGCGACAAAAAAATGGCGCGACGAAAAGAGCACCCAAATAGACATTTGGGTGCGCTTTTAGGTTAGTAGTGTTTGAACGTTCGGAGAATAAACATGCCTCAGTGCTCGTTCAAAACTGCAAAAATCACACGTCTAGTACGCTAACAAATGATGGAATATCGTATTTTCGGTAAGTATTATTATTATAAGTAGGTAATTGCTATCACTCAATTATAAATACTGCTATTTCGTTCTAAAAATATTTATTTTTAAGTTTTAAAAATTATCAACAAAAATCAACAGAATGTATAAACCATTTAAATTGTAAAGTCTGTTACTAAACGTACAATTCTTACTATTGCAAGCCCACTTGATTTGTTCGGGTTACATGGTGACTCTGTTCTAACTTGAATGGAGACGCTATTGTTTTATATTTTTTTCTTTAATTTAATTTTTTTTTTCTTTTTTTATGTTATATAAAAATATTTGTTTTGTATAATAATTAAACATAGGCAATGAGTAAATAGTAAATGAGTGAAATTAAATTATTAAGTAAATTATTATTTAATATATTTTATGATGTCTTTTCATCCAACTGCCGCGACAATAGTCATAGAATTATTATAATAAAGTCTATTGTCGAAAGATACACTAAAATAAGATTGCTTAACATAGCCAAAAAAGATACGGAAAAAAAATAAAAATACATCGAAAAGACTGTTTTCCAATAAACTCACTTTATTCAAGGGAATTAATGGCATCCTGTTGATTCCATATTTTTATTTTTACTCGATTGCCAAGGAAGGGTTATGTTTTTTGCACGTATCTTGTATGTATCTTTATAAGCGGACTTTAGCTGCACTGCATTTTATTCCCTCGGCTGGGCGAATTTCGACAGTTAAGGTGTCATTATATTCGTCTCAAATATCCAAATGTCCTTAGATAGGTGTTGGAAAAAACTCTAAATTTAAGAAGAAATATACAACGGATTTCTGTCACTACAAAGTAAGCAAGTAATTTAATTAAAATAATCAAAAACCCGACTGCACTATAAAGGCTGAAGTAGAATTTTCAAAAACAGTGAAATAGGCGTTTCATCATTTTTTAGCAAGAAAGCCAAAAAAAAGTTTTATAATAGGTATCTGCTTCAAAAACAAAAGATGTTCAAACAATATTATCCTATTTTATCTTCGTAGGGCTCATTTACGCTATATAAAGAACCTATGTGTAAAATTCCAGCACGCTAAAGATCCGCGGTTTCCCTTTACGTTGGTGTCTGGCGCAGCAACTTACGCATTTAGTCAGACAGTCACCTCGATGTGTTATACATATGTATATATCATATAATATGTGTGTAATCACCTTTTAATTTCCTTTATTTTGATACCCCACTCCATAGTTTTGGTTAACTTTTTTTAAAACGTGTTACTATTTCGGAAAAACATCCACCATTTACGATTTATAGAATATATAACTTCAGTAATTCAAAGTTCTAGTAATTATTTTATATCGATAGGGGTAGAATTTCATTATTTTTATCCAACAAGCCAGATACAAAATTTCATAGTGTTTGCGTCAAAATTGACGGTTGTTCAAATTAACTTTTAACCCTTATTTTGCCCTCTATGGGTTTGATTTTTCGGAAAGGGATAAATAGGTGTGTCTTTATTCCTATCCAGAAAGCCAAATACTAAATTTTACAGTAGTTGCTTCAAAATTAAAGGATTTGAAAAAAACTGTCATCCCCTGTTTTACCCTCTTAAGGGTAGAATTTCCAAAAGGCCTTTCTTAGTACTTATTTACGCTATATAGCGAACCCATGTGCAAAATTTCAGAACTCTAAATTAAGCGGTTTTGGCTGTACGTTGATTTCTGAAAAATGAAAAAATCATTTAGTCAGTCAATCAGTAAGTCACCTTGCTATTTTATATATATACAAATTATATGTTTTTATAATCTCCGTTTAATTTCCTTTCATTTGATATCATACTCGATAGGTTCGGTTAACTTTTTTTGAAATATTACTATTTCGCGCCAAAAATCCGCCATCTTGATTTTTTTTCTAACACCTATCTAAGGACACTCGGGTCATTGAGACGAATATAATGACACCTTAATTGTCGACATTCATCCAGCCGTTTGTTAGATCCGATCAAATAAATAAAGACAAACATACAAGATACACGCGAAAAATATAACCCTTCTTTGGCAGTCAGGTAAAAATAATTGAAATAAATGTTGATTTACTACTTATTTATTTAGTCGTGGGCAATATATTTCGTTGGATAACGGCGTAAACAGCTTGTTGATTTTTTAATTAAATTACTTGTATTTGGTTATATTTTAATTTTAAACTTATTATATTTTTATTATAATAAATTGTGACTGCATATTACTTACTTTCATTGATAAATTATTATTATGTTCATTAAAATTAATTACTTCGACCTACTAAAAATAAAAGTAATGACAGTTCGTCTCCACTAATTCCTTGTCCAAGTGACAAACCACGGTCGTCAATTTTTTTTTCTTTGTTTTTAGCGTCAATTTGACGCCACTTTTTAAGTTCATTTTTGTATGGGATTGTGTATCTAGTTCTTATTAGTGATCGAAGGGTTCAAATAATAAATATGAGATTGTAAACCTTCCATCGACTCCAGTCAGTCTTACTTCAGCAGCGGCGAAAGACGGACGTGTCAAAGCGCACGAATAAGTGGATTCCTTGAGTTCCAACCTCCGTGGCCTAAGCCCAAGACATAAAAACAGGGCCGGATTTAAGGAAGGGCAACCGGGGCGGCAGCCCCTAGGCCTCCACAAAAGAGGGGCCCCCACAATAGAGACGTCGGATTTTTTTTTAAATTCCGACTAGTAAACACTAGTAAGAAAAATATATCTTTTCCTTTGATATTTTTTCCCCTGTTTTACCTTTATCTACAGTACTTTGTACAAACACGAATACCGCTTTTGAATCTGAATCTTACCTGCGTTTCACAATAAAATATTTGTCGGGGACACCTTTTGATAATTGTGAAATGATAGAAGTTTTATACTAAATTAAGTTTATTGCGTGATAATATGATTTGATATGATGTTTGAATGATAGTGTGAGTACACTCGCGAAATTGTCTTGTTTTGTACGCGTCACGTAGTGCACTGAATGTTTCCACGATTGGCGTAAATGCGTGGTCAGCGATGTGCGGTCAAAGACCGTACATACTCCCGGGCGAGAGAAATGAGATGAGATGAGATGGATGATGTGATCTAACCAAATACAAGATGATTGGCAAACAAAATTGTATGATTAATAAACTTAGCAGTCCCTAGACGGTTCACTTAAAACGGTTTTCCTAATTACGGGTGAAGTCGATCGTTCGATATGAATGTCTTGGACTTCTCTAATGTCGGTGCACGCACTCCCGCACTGATCACTAACACTAACACAAGCACCCGAGGAGACACCAGCAGCAGCAGCTGCAGCAGGCGACGGCGCAAAGACGCGGCTTCGCCGCAGCCTTCGCAACGCGGCGGCGATACACGCTACGCACGCCAACCCGATGATCACGTAAATGGCCGTGTAGTATGTACGTCGTGGCTAGAGACTCTATCGGACAGCACCACCACAGATTTAAGATGGTCAATCTGCTTTCCAATCTCGACCAGTTGTGTGTGATTGATAGTTGTCGTGTCATTTACTTTATCTAACGGTACAGAAATATTGTTGATATGATTTATCCCCCCGGCTTCTGGCCATTGGATATCAGATGAAATGTTGATGCTACTGCTTCTCGGGTTATGGGTGTATATGGTGAGGTCATCGGCTTTCATTATGCAATCTTTACCTAAGGTTAAAATACCGGCACGATTAAGTTTCACATTAGAAATATGATGCTCACACAACAATCGTAATGAACAATCATTACAGCAGAAATATAAGTACTTAGGTATTAATTGTATGCAAGTTTGTCCACTTGTTTTTGCATTCGGTTTCGGCTGTTTCACACCTATTATTTTTATCTTTTATGCACAGCTTATCTTCGAATCTCATATTATAAAATGGTTTATGTACGTGGCACAGGTACAAATGTTGATGATGGAGGCAGGCTTCTATTTCTATTCCAGATAACGGCACGTAAATATCCTTTTTCAGACTGACTGCAAAATAGTCAGATATGGGAATTACGCTTCTCATTTGGTCACCCACTTGCACTGGTACTGAGTGAACCTGGTATAGCTCAAAAATATTCCTGAGGGTGAGAGGTATACGAATTTCAAATAATAAAAATTGTTGTGTCATTTTTGTCCGACTTCGAAGTAAGGGATAGATGTGCTGACTGTCTTGAATGTTTTCTATGGGAAGAGATAAATCCTTACCTAGATGAGAAGTAATAATGCTAAGTTGTTCTTGAAGCTGCTTCGGATTCATCAGGTGAGTATTTATTTGACCATTGTGTACATCTGTGACTGTATCTAATAAGATGTTTTGTATGTTTTGCAGGTTATTTAACATATTACTGGCTGTTATCGCTGATAGGATGAAATCACTAATTTGTTGCATATACATAATTTCTTGTTTAACTGAATTGGTCTGTGTTTGCATGTTGACAATATGTTGGATAATTATTTTGTACTGGCTATTTATTGCAGCTTCTGTCCTCTTCAATACATTGTTTTCGGCTTCAATGATTGAAGTCTGATTCCTGAATAATGACAACAGGTGTTTTTCATTGTCCTTTATGAGTGTTATGTCATTCTGATACTGTTCTGCGAAATGTTGATCCAATACTCCGAACAGGCTGTTGGCGAGGTAGCCGACTCCGTTGATAAAGCCACGCTTACGTCTCAGATGCTGACCCATCAACACGTCATTATAGTATTCGAGTTCAGCGCCCCCGTGACGTAGCTGGGTGAGGATCACGTTGCAATGTGTGTTCTGTATTGTATTGTTGCAACTCTTTTCTAAATAATCGACATATTTATTAAACGTTTTTATGCCTTGCCAATAAGGTCGAGTGTTGTAATAAGCTACTAGTTTCCAGTCATCTCTTATGATTTGCATGTTTGATAGTTTCTCAAAATACAGAGCCTGGTTATTATTAAATTGAGTGTTGTTTAATTGATTGGTACATTGTCCTGATGCAACCAAACAGAAAAATAATAATGTAGATATGAATGTATGAAATATATTTAACGGTTTGCGACGTCTCCTTGATCGCGTCTTCTTCTGCTCTGTGTATTTTTGTCCTTGTGTGTTTCCCTGGTCTTGTTTGCTGCCTTCGGTTAAGAGTGATATTTTGGTAATGGGTCGCTTAATCACTCCCGTTTATGTTTTAAGAGTAACGACACGCACGTAACCATCTTTTCCTGGGTGCAGTTCGATCACTCTGCCGAGAGCCCACTTTCCCGCGGGTAGATTTGCATCATGTATGACCACGATGTCATCAATTTGCAAATTCTCTCTTTTGTTCTGCCACTTACTTCTGGAGTTCAATTGAGTGGGATATTCCATTTTCCACCTTTTTTATACATCTGTAAATATTTTTTGTGTTAGCTGCCATCTTTTCTTTTCGTCGTTCTCAGTTTCTATGATGTGTAGTGTAGGTCCACTGGAGAGAAAGTGCGATGGGGTGAGAATTGACAGATCTTCTGGATTCTCGGTTAGGGTGCACAGCGGTCTTGAATTGAGGCAACCTTCAAGCTGGGCGAGTAAGGTTGAGAATTCTTAGTACGTAAGTTTTTGCTCTCCAATAACTCGACGTAAATGATATTTTAAACTCTTGACCGCTGCCTCCCACAGCCCTCCTGCACTAGGCCATGATGGTGCGTTAAAATGCCATTCAACATTCATGTCACTTAGTTCTTGGAGTAACGCCGGGTCCAGAAGCTGTTGTATGTCAATGAAGCTCTTCTGTAGTGTTCTTGAAGCTCCGACGAAGTTGGTTCCATTATCGGAGTAAATGTGACGTGGTGCCCCGCGTCTCGATGCCATCCTTCGCAACGCGGCCAAAAATGCGGAGGAACTCAAGTTCAAAACCAGCTCCAGATGTACTGCTTTAGTAGCCATGCAGACGAATACGGCTATGTACCCTTTGGATGTTTTCACCCCTCTACCCTTGTTGCTCTTAACATCAACAAAACCGGTAAAATCTACACCGGTGTGATAAAAGGGTCGCGAAGGGTTGCACCTCGCGAATGGCAAATCTCCCATAAGTTGATCATGCTTTGATGGACTATGACGTCTGCATGTTGTACATGTGCGTAATCTCTTCTTTATGGCACGGATACCTCCTAGTATCCAATAGTTTTGTCGGATGTGTGATAAAGTCAACCGTGACCCACCGTGAAATGTTGATTTGTGTGAGTGATCAATTATAATATCTGTAAGGTGGGTATTGGCTGGAATAATTTGTGGATGTTTCATGTCTTCACTGATATAAGCATTCCCCAGACGACCTCCAACTCTCATAACTCCATTTTTGTCTAAAAATGGATTAAGGCATATGAGAGAGCTCTTTGAATGTACCTTTTCATTTTTCTGTAACTGAAGTATTTCCTCCGAGAAATACATCTTTTGCAAATGAATGATAAGTTTCACTTTGGCGCCTTTTAATTCGTCTGTAGTAAGATACGGCAACGTGACACGCGCACGTGACACAAAACGCCGAACCCATGCAATGATTCTTACTAAACGCATAAAAGAGCTATGTTTATTTATTAAGTTTTCAATGAAATTGTCTTTTATGTCATAGGTAATAGCGTTTACATTTTTGTTGGACTTTAATTCATGGTCGGTTGAATAAATCGGAATTTGTTTTACTTTTGTATGGTCGTAATTACGCAACCAATCTGGGCCATTCCACCATAACGAGTGATCTTGTAACTGTGATGCTAAAATTCCTCGACTGGCACAGTCTGCTGGATTGTCAGATGATTTTACATACCTCCAGCATCCTAGCTGCATCACATCTGTAATCTGGCGGACCCGATTGGACACGAAAGGCTTCCACCGACTTGGCTCACCTTGAATCCATCCTAGAACTGCTGTAGAATCCACCCATCCATAAGTACTAATGTTGTGTCCTTTAAGGCTGTTCTGAACTTTTATCATTAATTTTGAAAGAAGATGGGCTCCACATAACTCCAGGCGTGGTAAGGATATATTTTTGTTCTGAGGGGCTATTCTTGATTTAGCGGCAACGAGAATAATGGATGTATTATTGCTGTGAATATTATGTGTCTTACAATAAATGACGCATGCTTATGCTTTAGTCGATGAGTCACAGAACCCATGCAACTCTACGTCACATTGTTGGGTGCAGTTGAGCCATCGAGGTAAGTGAAGGTTATTTAAGAGTTCTAACTCTTATCTGATGTTCCGCCATTCCTCCTTGATGTCTTCGGTTAACCTATCATCCCAGTTAAGATTCAAGGTCCAAACCTTTTGAAATAGGAGTTTTAATTTTGTGGTTACAGGACATAACCACCCCAAAAGGTCAAATATCTTTGATATGTCTGAAAGCAGAGTCCGTTTCGTTAGCGTAGATGATGTATTGATGTTAAATTGGAACTTTAATTCATCGTTTACAGGATCCCAACGAAGTCCTAGAGTTTTGCTTGATTCTGTGTGCTTGAAGTCAAATGTGTGATCCTGAGACTCGTTGACACCCTGAAGCAGTTCTAATTTGTTAGAAGTCCACTTACGTAAGTTGAAGCCACCTGATTTCAAAATTTTGATAAGATCTTCTTGTAGTTTTTTAGCTGAATTGAGATCAAACGCCCCACTTACTAAGTCGTCCATATAAAAATCTTCTTGGAGCACCGTCTGGACTGGGCTGTGTGTGTAGTTACACCCTTCATCTATTGCCAGTTGTTTGAGTGTCATCATGGCTAAGAAAGGTGCTGATTTTGTACCATAAGTGACAGTTGTTAATCGGTACTCCTGCAGAGCTTGGTCAGGGTTGTCTCTCCAGATGATTTTTTGATATGATTGATCTTCTTCATGTACGAGAATTTGCCTAAACATTTTTTCAATGTCCGCCGTATAAGCAAATTTGTATTGACGCCACTTCATGATTAAAATCATTAAGTCCTTTTGTAAATTGGGACCTCTTTTCATGACGTCATTGAGGCTGAGCCCTATGGATGTTTTTGATGAAGCATTGAAAACTACTCTTAAAGCTGTGCTCTTTGAATCATCCCTCAACACGCAGTGGTGTGGTAAATAGCAACCGTGTACCGAATTGTATTCACATTTTTGCATATGCCCTAAATCATGATATTCATTAATAAATAATTTATATTTTTCTGCTATGTTTCGCTTCCTATCAAATTTGCGTTCTAATTGCTTGAATTGTGCAATGGCTGTTGATTTAGAGTTCCCTAGGTTTGATTGAAAATCCGATTTAAATGGAATGCGAACTACATATCTACCATTATTTTGACGAGTTGTTGTTGACTGATAATATTGCATGCATTCTAGGTCTTCAGAGGACATGTCATTGTTGTCTGAAATATCCTCGGTTGACCAAAACCTTTTCAACTCGTCAATGTTATTAATAACCACATTACATTGGAGAGTTGTGACATTGCCACACAAAATCCAACCTAATTGTGTTTGCTGTGCTACAGGTGTATTATTTTATGCCATTTAAAATAATTTTGGAATAAACATCGGCTCCTAATAAAAGATCAACCGAACGACTCAAATTAAAGTCGGGGTCTGCAAGTTGTATGCTATTTAAATGCGGCCATGAAGGTTTTTCGAATGTTTTATTTGGTAAATTATTAATTAAGTTACGCATGATATAAGCTTCGACTAATAAATCGTAATCGCTATGAATGGAAGTGCAGTTAATTGTAATTAAACCCCTACAGCTGTTTTGCGACGATCCTACTCCGAATACGACACCATTACAATGCCTTCTCGGATGACCTAACTGTTGCGCGGCTCTTTCAGAAATAAGTGAGGTTTGCGAACCCTGGTCAATGAGGGCCCTCATAGTCTTAAAGGAGCCATCTGCGGCTCGTATCTTAACGAGAGCAGTAGCTAGAAGGATTTCTGAAAGATCGGTTTTTGACACGTGATTATTAGAACTAGACGGAACGTTATTATCATTTTCACTGGAACGTGATGGTTTTGGTGTTTTTTGTTCAAACTTACTCGTATTAATATTAGAAAATGAGTCATGTAACAACGTATTATGGCCCAAGTTACATACACGGCATCTTTTGTCAGACGTGCAATTTTTACCACTGTGGTTTACTGAACAATTTCGACATAAATTTATTTTAGATATCGTGTTTCTTTTCTGATCAGCGTTTTGTACTAAAAATGATTTGCAATAAAATATTCCATGTTCATTTTTACAAAGCGGGCATTTCGTTGATGTTGAATATTGGGTCTTATTACTGTAATAATTAATGAATGGTTTATTTTGAGTGTTAGAATTTGAATGATTATTAACGAATTGATAATTAGGCATTTTATGTTTATTTAGCGAATCTCGGTCACGTTGATATTCCACGTGCGGTTGGAATTTCATTTTGTCAGCTTTTCGGCGCGAAGTTTCTAGCGAAGTAAATTTCGCCTCCAAATAATCTAGGAAATCCTTTAACATAGGAATTTCACGTGGGTTTTTGAGTGATTCTATATAGTCACTATGAGTTTCAGCGTCCAGCTTCTGGGCCAGCAGGTGAATGATGAGCGGATCCCAGTTTGCTATTTCGACGCCGAGGTTTTTGATTGCGTGAAGGCACTCGTTAGTGGTGTCATGTATCTTTTTAATACTTGCCGCAGATTGATATTGCATAACGGGTACATTCAATAATGTATTAATGTGTGCCGTGATCGTTCAGAATCTCCCAACAAGCGTCATAATTTTCTGAACTGATAGTCAAATGTTGAATGAGTTTTTCGGCGTCACCTTTCACTTTACTCTTCAAGAACTGCATCTTTTGAGCGTTAGAAAGAGAAGGATTATCATGTATTGCTTCAATAAATAAATCCTTGAATGATGACTATTGTTGGTAGCTGCCGCCGAAAGAAGGAATTTCTATATGAGGTGTTGATTTTTCGCGATGTGAAACTGACCACATCTTAGCGTTGAGTGATTTCTTCAGGTCGTTGAATGTTTTTTCGTGAGTCGAGAACGCTTCCTCATAGTCCGCATTTACTCCACTCAGTTCACTATCAATCTCCCAGTGCAAGGAGTCGATAACTGACCATCTTGACTGAAGTGATCTTAGCGCATCTTCGTATTCCCATTGATGTTTTAGAGAATCGATGTCTATGTTTGAAACCGTGCGTGAAAAGGCCCTAAATTGTGAAACTTGTTTACGCAGCAGGTCTTCGGATTTGCTGTTGGTTCCTTGCGACCTACTGCTGGATGTGGACGGAACCGTAAATTTTGCCGGTTGTACCGGTGTCGCAGGCCTACTATATTTTTGAATAAAATCTTTGGTTGATTGATAAAATTCCCCAGTCTTTTCATAAAGACCATTAATAAAGTAAGAGTGACCTCTGTCACCAAACCCACACATTTTAATATGGTTGGATTGGAACTCCTGCCAATAAGCGTCCAGAGTCTCTAGCCGGCGCTTAATGTAATCGGAGTCTTGCGCTCCTCTCCATCCTTCTTGAAGTTCACAAGGAGCTGTTCTATAGCTCCCTTCAATTGGACTTGGGTAGCATAGATGTCTTCCATTGTGTGTGACATGATTGAATTATAAAAGATAAAAAGACCTTACTTGAATTCTTCAGGAAAGGAATATGTGTGATTCACCCAACTCCGGAGACCCGATGAGTGATGATGATGATGATGTAGTGCTAGTCCGGTAAGCGGGGTACGGAGTACACAGTTCAATACAAGAGATTGTCACTTGATAAAGTCACTGCAGACACACGCGAAAGATCCCGCTTTCCGAAGCTCGAAGGACCATAAAGATGTCGGCGACACCTTTTGATAATTGTGAAATGATAGAAGTTTTATACTAAATTAAGTTTATTGCGTGATAATATGATTTGATATGATGTTTGAATGATAGTGTGAGTACACTCGCGAAATTGTCTTGTTTTGTACGCGTCACGTAGTGCACTGAATGTTTCCACGATTGGCGTAAATGCGTGGTCAGCGATGTGCGGTCAAAGACCGTACAATATTCATTGAAAAACTCAACTGAAAAAGTTGTTCATTTTATTCGGAAAATTATTTGGCCAGGGGGCCTCCACTCCTTTGTTGCCCCAAGGCCTCTAGAACTCTAAATCCGGCTCTACATAAAACGTTCCTTTTCTTCCTTTAAAATACAAATAGCAGTATCTATCTATCTCCGATACAAATTTATAACAGTAACAACCTGAGACTTCTAAATCCCTAGCAACTAATTAAAATCTTAATTACAGGATATACAACAGGAAGAAATCATCTACCACCAGGCTTATAAAGGCTCTCCGGATTATGCTGACGATATTGCGTTGATTCGGCTTAAACATGATATCAACTTTGACCGCAGTAAGACAATTTTGAATTTGAATAAGTACTTATATCTATTATAATTTTGGAATCTGGTAGAACCAATGTAGTTCAACCGTTACCAATACCACATCTTTGTCTAACGTGAGTGACGTCTGAGTCTCGCTAGAAAGGTATTCAGCCTAATAACAGCAGTATTACACGCTGCTGCGTTCTGCTTTAAAGGTTGTGTAAGGGAGACAGACTTTTCCGAGGCATTCCAGATTAGTACTCAGGGGTAGCGGCGCAACTGTGGCAGACATCCGATAGGGGCATACACAGGATGTCCCGTAAGTACCACGACAAACTTTGGGAGAACATAGGTTAGGGTCTGACCTCTCAGAGAAAAAAAAATACCTTAATAAAAGTGTCACCGTTTTTGCACTATCAATTGTTTTAGATTTTTTGAGAAATTAAGCCCTCTTCATCTTCTTTCGTCAACTGCGTGTACAAATTTGGTGATGCAGTGTTTATTTTTTCTGTTAAATACTATCAGATAGTTGGTCTATCATATTGAAATGTAAATTGGTTAAAAGATAGAAAGGAACCACAAAAAAAATGGGGATATTTTTAGATTTTATTTTTTTTACTATTTTTCCCTCAAATCTGACACGTCGCGGTGCAAAAAAAAGTACTGGACTATAAGTGTACATTGCTCAAAAAATATGTCCAGTTAATAGAAATTTCAAAAATAAAAAATCGATCATTACGTTTTAGTTGGTTTCAGTCCCTTTCATGCAAAAACGGCCTTAACTTTTTTTTTTCAACTTTAAATAGTAAGTGTGGTACCTTTTTGAAATCTCTATTAACTGGACATATTTTTTGTGCAATGTAGATTTATAGTCCAGTACATTTTGTTTTCACCGCGACGAGTCAAAGTTGAGGGAAAAATAGTAAAAAAAATAATCTAAAAATATCCCTATTTTTTTCATAGTTCCTTTACATCTTTTAACCAATTTACATTTCAATATGATAGACCAACTATCTAATAGTATTTAACAGAAAAAAATAAACGCTGCATCACCAAATTTGTACACGCAGTTAATGAACCAAAATGAAGAGGGCTGAATTTATCAAAAAATCTAAAACAATTGATAGTGCAAAAACGGTGACACTTTTACCAAGGTAATTTTTTTTCTCTGAGAGGTCAGACCCTCACCTATGTTCTCCCCAAGTTTGTCGTGGTACTTACGGGCCACACTGTATATCTTATGTGGGGTTGTTTCCATAGGCGGCAGTAGCCACTTACCACCAGGTGGACTATATGCTCATCGCTTACTTATAAAGTATTTCTCGAGTTGTATATATAACACGATAATTTTGAGAGGAGACATTAATGCATCGTCTATGATCATGGGAATAAATATAGTTTTAAGGACGTTCCAAGGTTAAAATTACCGCATGTTGGTCAAAAAAAACAAACCGAGTTCTTTTTTACTTTGCTAATAAGTTCCAGCCTAAAGTTTTCCTGTTAATGATGATCATACATAACATATAAATTTTCAGGAAACGCACAAGCAGTTTGCTTACCAGTGTCTAAGGAACTGCGCGAAGCGTCTATAGTAAACAAAATGGCTACGGTTACCGGTTGGGGACTAACCGAACACAATACTGTATCTTCCATTCTCCGCAAAGTTATTATTCCAGTCAATTCACCAGACGTTTGCGCAGGTTTCTACAGGTGCGTTTGTATCTTTGTTATCTTTACATTCCGAATATCCGACTCCTCAGGGGCATCTAAGCATCTGTGATCGATTTCAGTGACAACATTCATGACTTCAATCCTATATCGCAGGGGTCAGCAACCTGTACACCTGCAAACCTGATCTTTTATAGGCCTCCCGGCCCCTCCTACATATTATATAGAAACTATTATTTATCGACAACTTATCTACCCATAAATGCGGTCCAACATTACCTGATTACTATCAGACCCTTGCTACCAGAAAGGTTGCCGACTGTTGCTATAACCGATTGATTACAAATCTCTATGAGCGGCAATATTCATCAAGTAACTTGTTCATCGCCAGTAACATCTTACCATATGTAGTCGTTTACTTCATGAATTTTATAAAAACAACCTTGCAAATTAACGTATTGAAATAACAATAATATCTTAATATTCTAGAGGAGACTTCAATGAAAATTCCACACGATTCTGCGCTGGGAACGAACATAAGGACTCTTGCCGCGGTGACTCCGGTGGACCACTAATTCTGGAGAATTTTTATAGAGGCTTGATCAGGTACGTCCAGTTTGGAATCGTATCAAATGGTGGCTCGGCGCCACCATGTGGACGAACTCCTGGAATTTACACCGATGTCAGAAAATATATGGACTGGATTCTGGATACCATTAAGGAATAATTAATAACAATAACGTTTATTTACGAAAACAAGGACTACAGCAAACATAAGAACAAATCAGTTACATAACATAATAATAAATATTAAACGCTTTCTACACTCACAACCCCACACTAGGATTAGGTCTGGCCGGGAATCGAACCCGGAACCCTTTGTATGTGAGGCCGGTATGTTGTTCGCCGCTTATATAAAATACATTTATAACAAAAACGTAGAGAAAATTGTGACTTATAAATATACAATTTTACGGATAATGTATTGCATACCGTTCTGCAGGCCAAGGCTGAAGTTGTTGCAAGGAGGTGTAGTCATACAATTTGCTATGACGACGCGATACATTTCTATATTCAGAGCGGACTCGCAGTTTTACGCGGACTATACACTAGTAGAC
Organism: Epargyreus clarus; assembly: GCF_041222505.1. NCBI lineage: Eukaryota > Metazoa > Arthropoda > Insecta > Lepidoptera > Hesperiidae > Epargyreus > Epargyreus clarus. The sequence goes on from NW_027332214.1 coordinate 8,505,745, forward strand.
TACACTGATTTTCAGTCCGCTCTCAGTATTGAGACAAATTTATGATTATTAATAAATTTAAATGATTGCAATATGTAAATTTTATGATAGAAATTACTTATAAGATAATCTTTTCTTGTAATAGCTCAAACTATTATGCTACTTTTGGTGTGTTAAGGGAGATATGGAACCCTCCGTATGCAAGGTCAACTCGCACATAGCAATTTTTTTTTATACCCAAAATGGTTATTAATCTAATATTTCATAAATTACTACATTAATCTGTGTATTTTTTTACATACCAAAGATTAAATGAATCGATTTCTAGTTTAGAAATTGTTACATATAGATATTTGGTACGCGAAACATTGGATAGATTGGTTATAGATAACCGGTGTTAGCTATTGGCCATTATAATAAAGTTTTCTCGTAGTCGGTTTGAGTGATCACGTATTATCATTATGGTCTGTAAATAAATAAGTAAAAATTATTACCTATTGTTTTATTTAGACGCCCTAATATGTAAACCATATCGGATTTATAGAATACAATACAATACAGTATTTTTATATTTAAAATAGTAAGGGTACTGATTGTACCAGAGATCAAAATAATAATAATGTTTTAATCTTGTTTGAAATTTCCACCCCTGAGGGGTTAAAATTGGCGTTGCTGAAAGTTTTTGCACCTATTTCTGCCTGCTAAGTAAAGTAAGTATAATGTTTAGTGCTGTTATGTTCCAGTTTGAAGTGTTTTTGGTAAGAATGACATACTTATCCCAGGAATTCCAACTTAGTTCTCGTCAATAGCGACACGTTTGTGTTCGACCTCAGAAATCTAATCTCATATGGTGATGTTTTCAGATGTAAATGGGCCGCCTGGTCCACTTATCATGTAGGTGGACTGCAAGCTCGTTTGTAATAAAAAATAGATTGCACTATTAACCGGGCTTTGCTTTATTGAAGCTCACAGTGCAGAATATAATCTTTTAATTCTTCAATATTATAAAAAAGCTGGCTGACCCAGCAAACGTTATTTTACCATATAAATAAAAAAATGTTAAAGGTCAACAACCCTTATCACTTAGGGGTATGAAAAATAGTAGCCGATTGTTAGACCTACTGAATATGCATGTAAAATTTGGTGAAAATCGGTAAAGCCGTTTCGGAGGAGTACGGTAAGTAACATTGTGACCCGAGAATTTTATATATAAGATAAAAAACAAAATAATAAAAGAAAGATTGAAAGTTGTCATATACAGATAGACTTTATTACCTCTTGGAAATAATTTTATGGATAACGCGTTTCGTTTATGCCTCCTGTTCATGTAACCTGCTGCTAAAGAATGAAATGTCTTGATAAAAAAATAAGTTGTTCGCTATAATCAGAACATTACATATCAATAATAAATACCTTTTTTTTTTTTTTTTTCTTCTCGAGGGGGAACCCCACACCACGTAGTGTTTACGACGGTATGCGACCACACATACCGCCGTCCTTCCCGGGGTCGCTTGCTGGACGGTTCGAGCTCCCACTCTTGCCGTCCGCAACCCCGGAAGCCCCCTTTTAGTCGCCTCCTACGACAGGCAGGGGATACCGTAGCCCTATTCTAGTCCCGGAACTACAGGGACACAATAATAAATACCTACCAATCAGTTTTAGGTTGAGTTACCTACCAATCAAAAAAGAGATAGTAAGTGGCAAAGGTGGCCTATTTAAATATAAGAGTATGTACGTATTTATCCACGCAATCGCACAATATGAACAACATATGGCACGTCCAGGAAAAACCCATGTAAGTTACAATTGGTCTGATAACTTCTTACACAAGACTAACTAAGAGATTTGATTATTACTACGCTTTTATTAGATTGACTTTTACCTATATGTGTGTGTCTACATAGTTATGTATGTATGTAACGGAATTTTTGAACTATTTTACCCACTTTAAACGGTCAATTATTATTAAATATTCAAAATTTTTTAACAATTGTCAAGAACCGATGACAATGCACGATTAATAATTTTGTCCCATTGTCCGTATCAGGATCCTCAGGATTAACGATTGGTGTGGACTAAATCATATTTGAATAGCCAAGTGACGCGGTTATCAATCCACAAAGTTCATCACTGAATCGCTAGATGGCGTTATGGGGATAAAGTTCATGGCAAAGTTACTAGACAATTATTAATGTTGAGTTTGTTTGATTAACTTTAATTTATTTTATATTGAAATGCTCATTTTAACATCTGATAAAGCTCTTTTCTTTATCTGAAGATATTGTTAAGATTTCTTGTTACAAATATTAACCTGAAAATAAAAATCGAAGGGATCCGCAGAGGAGAAACCCATTTAACGGCATGTGTTCGGCTTATTTTTCGAATAATTGTTGTTGACACTTGAATTTTGTACAAAATGTGTAACTTTAAATGTAATAACAAGAAATAATAAACTTAAATAAAGTTATAAATATTGGAGGTCACGTACACTACAAGAAGTAGGTATTTTCCGCGTTTTCCTTGTAATGGCTCCATCTTAATATTGACCATACATAATCTATAACAATGGCACGAATCCCTTTATGTGCGTTTGTTACCCTTCATGTGTCTTAGACTGGATTTTACCACACATAACCACACATGACAATAATTTTATACGTTTCCTTATGTACCAATAGTGTGAGTCACATATTTTTCAAGTTCTAATTTGCAAAGACTTTAGCGGGAATACCAATTTGTGTTGATCTATTCGAATTATGAAGGCTTACTTATACGAATGGAATTAATATTCTACTGATAGCCTACTGGTTATCTGTTTATATTATAATACATACGAAGTCAAACGGAGATCCCTTTCAGTCGTACTCAGACTTCGGAGGAAGTCACTGTCACTGTAATTATATGTTCGGACAATGTTGAATTATATATTGTTAATAAGTGTCATAACGGGAACTGTGCTGGGAGAACTAGTTCCGAGTAAGTATACGTTCCATATATGTATATATTCTTGGAAATCCACCTCTTTCAACAACAGGTCTTCACAATGTTATAATTATTATTATACTTTACCTATTTGTTTCTTCGTAACTGAATGGTTTATTGATGGTGTTTAATAACATTATTTGTGAGGATACCGTGAGAATAATAAATCATTTACATTATTTTGTTTTCGACGAAATAAATCAGTGTTTTATATTATAATATTACAATATTTCCTTATAAGTACTTCCTTATATACACATTACGTATATTTTCCTCAAAACCATTAGGTATAAGTATTATGTTATACAAGGGATAGAAGAGCACTAATTTACTTGATCGAAGTTAAAGAGCCCTTTAGGTGTTACTAAAACATTTTATTACTACCGATGTGTCACAGATAAATATACCGATCGTGCTATAGTCCGAAAAACTTTCCTGTCCGTGTGGTAGGGGCGCCACTGGTCATTAATGTTGCCAGTTTGCTAATTTAACCAACACATTTATCAAAGTAATGCATATAAGAATTTCTAATAATAATGTTAAAATTATTTATTCCATTGACAAATAACGTAATCTTTTAAGATCGCAATTATATTGAATAAACCGAATATTTTATTAAATTAACGTGATGAGTGCCACATATATGCATATATATACACAAAATAAAAGCACAACACTCATACTTAGAACAGAAATCTAATTTCATCATTCTGGTATCTGTCTGGCCTGGGATCGAACCCGAAACCCACTATGTATCAGACCGGTATGGTCACCATACCATGCATTGATGGATGAATCCTAAGCTTTCAATAACGAACGCACTACTACTAAATACTATAATACCTATACTATAGTCTGATTCATAATTAGGTGTCCAAAATGTAAACAAAGGTGTTGTCCTATCAAGAAAATATGTTTCAAATGGTAGTTTCTTATTTTTGACAATATTAAATTAATACAACAATAATAAAATAATAATCTAAATAAATTAAGATCAATTCAAATTTTCTAATATTTATATTACCTCAATTTCGTTCCATACAGTAATAATAATAAAAAACAAGGTTTATGGTAGAAAATTAAAATGTGATAATGGTAACACAATCGGAACCTTAGACATTTCTTGTGCAGTCATTTTTAAGTTTCGTAGCTGATGTTATTCATTTTCGTGATTGTAATCAAACTCGAATGTATTATCGTTTTCATAGCGCGTTTGTTAAATTGTGAATAATTGTAAAGTTTTATATTTTTTGTTGAGTTTGTTAAAGTTTTTGTTTCTTGTTAATTTTTGACAGTGACATTTGTTTGTTTACATTTTGGACACCTAATTATGAATCAGACTATAGTTCTATTTCTTTATTTTCTCGATGACAGATCGACGCTCATGTAATTTTGTGTTGTTTACGTTAAAATGTCACACAGATAATACTGTACTTCATGGACATATGCTACACATAATGATTACTATAGGGACTATATATATAAACGAAACACGATAATAGACCCTTTTTTACAAAATGTTATTTATCTCACGGCTTAAGCTTTGTTGTATTTGTCTTTGTTCAAAATACATATAATGAATATATGCGATCGATATCATCGCTTATTTGGTCACAACACTACAAAGAACTGTCATCGAGAAAATAAAGAAATGGAAATAGTATAATTAATACTTTATTTCAGGGATATGCGATGAATGTGTGCCAGTACTCGAATGTGAGGATGCCTTAAAATTTATGAACACGTCAAATGACGAAACAACACAAAAGTTGAGGCAGGCATACTGCGGACTAAAAGATATGAAGATAATGGTAATGTTACTTATTAAGAACCGGTCGGAGACCGGGCTTTCCCACACGATAAATAACGTGCACAGGGAATAATTATACTATTAATCTTAAAGATTGCCCAAGTTCAAGTTGAACTGTACACCTATTTCTACCTAATAACAGCAGTGATAGGCGCTGCTGTGTTCTGTTTTGAAGGGTGTGGTAAGGGAGACAGACTTTTCCGAGGCGTTCCAGTTTTGTCCTCAGGGCTAGCGGCGCATCTGTGGCCGACCTCGGGTAGGAACATCTAATCCTATCTGTGGTTGATTACAGATGTCCATGGGCGGCAGTAACCACTTACCATCAGATGGACTGCACGCTCGTCTGCTACTCCTATATTATAAAAAAAAAACTGGCCCGGGGGTGCCGTAAAACTAATTCTCATGTTTTAAATTTTTTATTATCTATTCGTTATTATTCCATCCATTGATGTACATGCACTGAAAAAAATTGAACTGTCTACTTATTACGGAAACTTAAAAGTATTTTTTGTTATAGCGGTAATCAAGTATCGATTTATTACGGTTTAGGTGATAGAGCCCTGTGACAGGCGGACAGACAGCGGAGGCTTAATAATAGGTCTCCGTTTTTACCTTTTAAGTACGGAACCCTAAAAAGTTGCTGTTCATTGGGTTATATGAGCAAGCAGGACGCCTTGCTCTCTGTCACACTTACCGGTCTTATTGAGTCATAGTGACGCACCACTGTTTTACTTTTATCGAAAACATGTAAATCCCTTATTGGATAAGGTCAAATGCAATTTGTTCCTTCAAGTGCACTTCCATATGCTGCTTTCAATGTAGTATATTCAATATAGCATTATTGTCCTACTGCTGGGCTCGGGTCTCCTCTCAGAATGAGAAGAATTATTAGTAATAGGTGTGAATTGGTAGACTTTGATTATTGACATATTTATTGATATTTTATATTGTAATTAAATATTGCAATGCGTTTTATTACATACGAATTTAATGAATAATTGTACTTTAACTGTGACTAATCTTTTAAATTAATATAATAATGATTTGTATGTACCTATAAATTGAATGCCTTGACATGTGGAATTTGGCGGACCTATTCTATTACCGTCGATCATTTGTACCTACTCATTTTCAGGCAATATATTATTTTATTTGAATTTGAAACATTGTTATGAAAACTTTTTTTTAAGATTTCTCAAATATGAAGGTTTCCTCACGATATTTTCCTTACGTTTAAAAGCAAGTGATAATTAATTTCTAATAGTATATAAAGTACACATAAAAGAATATTCAAATAGCTTATAACCACTAAGCATTATTAATAAATTATCCCAGTGTAGATATTATTAAATTCTAATAGTTGTAATACTTGTATCTAGGAAAGATCAGATGTCAAAATACTTTACGAAGCATATTTAAACAGATTATATCCACTAAGCATAATTAATAAGTTATTCGAGCGATTAATTTCATGAACAACATCATTCTTATAGGAATCGGTAAGAGTTATTGATCAGTAAGGCACGCACGCGAGCCCTAGTGCCCTTTCAACCGATCTTTTATGCTTGGGCAAAAACTTCTTAAGATGTTTATTTTTTATAATATAGGAGTAGCAAACGAGCATGCAGTCCACCTGATGGTAAGTCGCTACTGCCGCACATGGACATCTGTAATCAACCCCAGATATTATTAGATATTCGTACCTAAATCGGCCACAAATGTTCCGCTATTCCTGAGACCTAAGATGGAACGCCTCGACAAAAGTATGTCTCTTACACCCTTCACACCAGAACACAACAGCGTTTAACACTGCTATTAAGAGGCAGAAATAGGTGTGGCGGTGGTGCCACCGGAGTCGAACTTAAGATTACTTAGTCACACGGTTTTTTTACACAGATATGCTGTTCTGACTTTAAGCCTCAAGAACGGGAGCACCCGAACTTACGTCTACTACCAACATTTTGCGGGGTCAGCTACTATTCACGACTTTTAGGAGGACTTGGCATATCCTTATACGAATTGCCTTGGATGGCGCTTATCAGTCTCGAAATAAGTATGTACCAATTTAGACCTATAATGTCGTCGTCAACTACTTCTGAGCACGGGTTTCCTCTCAGAATGGGGTTAGGCTATAGTCCGAGGTAGGTTAGTTCGATTTTTTTAAAGATATCTTAGGTATGTAGGTTTCCTCACGATGTTTTCCTTTACAATACTCTTGAAACCTTTTTATATAATATAGAATCGCAGACGTGCATGCAGTCCACGTAATGGTAAGTGGCTACTGTCGTGGACTTCTACAATTAACCCCAGATAGGGTTGGATATTCCTACCGAAGGTCAGCCACTGATGCGCCGCTACTCCTAAGGACTAAGCTGGAATAGCTCGTTAAAGTGTGTCTCCCTTACACCCTTCAACTCAGAAGAGCAGCGCTTAACACTGCTGTTATTATACAGAAATTGGTGTGGCGGAGGTGCCGCCGGGGTGGTACCACAGAGAGTTCTACCATAAAACTTAACCTAACTAAATAACATAACCTAATCTTTTTTTTTTCGTGGGGAAACCCATCATGGGTTCCTCTCAGCGGGGGTAGCAGAGAGGATATGCCGGACTCCTACCGGCTAAAACCCCACGGTGTTCCTCTGCACGCCCTTTGACGGGACTGCGGGTACGCTAAAAGCATTCGTCCGCGGTCCCGACGGCGCCTGCCCACAACATAACCTAATCTAACTTAACCTAACCTTTTTTTTTTTCTTAATGAGGGGGAAACCTTCAAAAGGTACCCGACGACGTGGGAGCGACGCCGGGTTATGTGGGATTCTTACCGCACTAAACCCCCCCCGGTGGCCGTCCTCAACGCTTGTTGGAGAACTCCGGGATCTCCGACGGAACGCAACCGGAGTCCTCCAAGCGCGATGCCCCGATCGGGCTCTGCCCTGGGGGAGCAGTTTTCGCTCCTCCCGCACCATTTGGTGTACACGACGCTATGCGACCACACATACCGCCGTCCTTCCCGGGATCGCTTACTGGACGGCTAGAGCTCCCACTCTTGCCGCCCGCAACCCCGGAAGCCCCCTTTTAGTCGCCTCTTACGACAGACAGGAGTTACCGTAGCCCTATTCTAGTCCCGGAACTACAGGGACAAACTTAACCTAACCTAACTAAAGTTTCTATTTTCAGATGGCAGCTTACAATTTCGGTGTGCCGGGACCGTCATAAATTCACGCTACGTACTCACAGCTGCTTCTTGTGTTATGAATAATGAAATAGCCGGTGTCCGTATTGGTGAATACAATTTAGAACAGGAATATGATTGCGTAGGCGATGTTTGTGAAAATCATATTCAGGTAAGCGATCGGTGTTGTCATTTGACAGCAGTAACTAAAGCATCTTACATACTTTGATAATGAAACATAACTTACGTCCTTTAAATGTTTACCCGATGTATTACCTACCCAAAATCGACATTCAACATTTCCTGTGTACAAGACATTGTCCCATGCGATGGACTGACCAGATCAAGAATTGAAGGTGGTGGTGGTGAACCCTTTGTGGTTCGACTCCGGCGGCACCACCGCCACACCTATTTCTACCTTATAACAGCAATGTTAGGCGCTGCTGTGTTCCGGTTTGAAGGGTGTGGTAAGGGAGACAGACTTTTCCGAGGCCTTCCAGCTTAGTCCCCAGGGGTAGCAGCGCATCTGTGGCCGGCCTCATGTAGAAATATCTAATCCTATCTGGGGTTGATTACAGATGTCCATGGGCGGCAGTAGCCACTTACCATCAGGCGGACTGCATGCTCGTCTGCTACTCCATATAATAAAAAATCACTAGTCTGTACTACACGAAAGGTTTCAAAGTATTTCTTCCCCTATCATAACCCTAATCTTTACACTTATATGATTGGTTTATACATTATAAATATTACAGGATAAACGAGTGGAAGAGGCAATTGTCCACAAAGACTACAAAGGGCCACCTAACTTCGAACACAATATTGCCTTGTTACGTGTCCAGGAACCAATCGATTTTTCATTTAGTAAGCACTGTTAGCCATATTTAATCAATATTTAGCCATTGTTTAAATTTAACATAACACTGTGTGAACAGATCTTAAACGGTATATGCTACCCTAATATACTTGGGGTGGAAAATGTTGGAAATTTGAAGGTGGTGAAGAAGTCGTTGTGGTTCGACTCCGGCGGCACCACGGCCACATCTATTTCTGCCTCACAACAGCAGTGTTAAGCGCTGCTATGTTATGGTTTGTAAGGGTGTGGTAAGGGAGACATACTTTTCAAGGCGTTCCAGTTTAGTCCTCAGGATCTGGGGCGCATCTGTGGTCGACCTCAGGTAGGAATATCTAGTACTATCTGGGGTATAAGTGCGTATGAAGTTAGAAAAGGGAATATGAAACGATGAGGTAGTTTATTCCACAAGGAAACAGAAAAATTAGAAAGTAGTAGAAAAGAAATTTAAATAGATAGACCTTTATTTGGTTCTGGTTCAATGTTCTTACCCAACTCTTCGTGCAAAGGGATTTTTTACCGAGCATATATAACTAAGTATATGTGTCTCATTATGAGAGGAGACCCGTGCCCAGCAGTGGGACAGTAATGGGTTGATGATGATGATGATGATGATGTGTGTCTCATTCTTTGTCACGCCCTATAGCCCAAACAATTGTCTTATTTTAATATTTAAGGTTTCGTTAGATACGTCTAAATTGTGGAATTAAAATAGGCTGTATTTTTATACAATGGGGCTTATTCTTTTTCTTTTCTTTTTAAAGTTAGAATTGTAACTTTTATTAACTGATAAATATTTACAATTATAATTAAACTTACAGAAAATTAAAAATAATAATTTAACTATAAATATAAAATCACTTACTTACAAAATTTACTTATACTATACAAAAATATAAAAAATACAAAAACACTACCATAATAAATTGTCGCCATCACTGTCTTTGGCCAAGGTTCCCAAGACGCTTACTTTACGTGGGGCTTATTGTTTTATAATTATGTCTATTTCATTCACAGAAAATGCAGGGCCAATTTGCTTACCGTGGACCAAAGAACAAATTTCTGGATCGATAGGAAATAAGCTAGCAACAATAGCTGGATGGGGTCTATTTGGAAGTAATGAAGGAGTTTCAATCATTCGGAAAGCGATGGTCCCTGTTCTCGAAGATTGCTTTGGGTAAAATACAGTTTACAGTGGAAATTATAGTTCAACCAGGAAACTATCTTCAACATATAATTAGAGTGACGCACTTTTTGCATTTCGGTAGAGGGGTATGGATGCCTTGCCAACGATTCTTGTATCGACTTTCATATTTTATCCCTGTTCTCATAGATAAGTATAGATATCTCACCGCCTTTTAATTGAAGGAAGCCATTAAATGGCTCAAACAGCTGATAAATGTGTCAGCCATTTAAGGGCTGTCATGGTGTAATTTACGCGGAACAATGCCGACATGCGCAGTTTTAAGTACTGCAAAAACACGAAATCGAAGAAGAAAAAGCGGAGAAATATCGTTTCATTCGTAAATGATCTACAAACTACATTTTTTAAATATTTTTCAAACACGAAAAAAATTTCAATTGTCAAAACTGTTTACATTATCTTGTAAAGAGTGTAATCATTACTAATCTATGTCTGTTGTATATAGAATTGGGTGACAGTATCTCTTCCTTATAACATTTATTCCTACCATTCCTTATAACTGTTGTATTCTGAGTTAGTGTGTAGTAAGGTACCTTACTCAAAGGAATTCTACTGGCCGGTTTCTGAAGTCATTTTGCCGATAGTTTATGTATTTATTAACACTATCGGTTTGATATTTTTTTTAAAACTGTTTCCGAACATTAATTAGTCTTTAAGGTTATATGCTTTTGTGGCCAACCTTATATAAGACCAATCTTATTAGTTTGATATCAGATGTCCATGGGCGACATTAGGCACATACCATTATTACTGCCCGTTATATAATAAGAACATATATTTTAAGGAACGTTCCTGAGAATTCCACACAACTCTGCACTGAAAACAAAAATAATGAGACTTGTGTCGGCGATGGCGGCGGCCCGCTTATGATTGATACCACGGATGGACGCATCCAGAGGTTCGTCCAATACGGGATCTTGTCCCATGGTCCTGTACCATGTGGCTCAAATTCCCCAGAAGTATATACCGATGTCAGGAAATACATGAACTGGATTCTAAATAATATTAAGGAATAATCAATTGAGATTTGGAGTATAAGAATATTTACATTAAGATACATTTAAAATATATAATTTTACATTATAAAATTTATGTTGTAACTTGCTTTCTACAGAGGTAAATTCAAATAAATGATATTATGTACGAGTTTAGAAGTTTTAATATACTTATACTACTTCCATACCCGCTTTGTTCGATCACAGTGTGATGTAAATCACAAGAAAGTTGGGAGAGCCTGTATGGTTCGACAGGGGACGCATATTATACCAGCCATTCTCATTTCTAGCACTAAGCAAATAAGTTTTCGATAGAAAGTATTGACGGGAACCACCGCCACACACCTACATCACTACATATTATAAAACAAAGTCTCTTCCTGCTGCGGTCCCCATGTGCGCTCAGATCTTTTTAAAGTGCCTGACGGATGTTGATGCAGCTTTTTTTAATAGACAGAATGATTCACGAGGAAGGTTTATATGTATATAATACATGCATAACAAAGTTGAAAAACAAATTTTTACAGATTTCGTAAATAAACATATTTTTGGGCTTTGCAAACGTTGGCTGAACCCTACGAGTAGAAATACTGTTCTACAGTATTGTAGACCTTAAAATATGTCTACAAATGAGCTCGCGATAGCATACGTCTATCTTTGTTGCGTACTCCACAATAACTGTTTTTATGATTTAAAAAGAAGACAAAATTAATGTCATATTAAAATGGTTTGAATAGATACCAAATAGTAATCCTTATTAGGCAGAAATACGGTGGTGCCGGCGGAGTCTAACCACAAAGGTGCCACCTTCAAGAAGCTACTAAAAAAATAGAAATTTATTTTATTCTCTCCGTGAGAAGAGCGGGCGGGTTGCTAGTAAAAAATAAAAAATAAAAATAAAGTTGAACAATTCGTCACACCTATTCCTGCTTAAGGCAGGGTTAAGCGTTGTTGCCGTTTAGTTTGATGGTAGTACATACATAGAAACTTGTAATTCGACTCCGGAGGCACCACCGGCACACCTATTTTTGTCCAATAACAGCAGTGTTAAGCCTTGCTGTGTTCCGCATTGAAAGGTATGGTAAGGGAATGACACGTATACGAAGCTTTCCAGTTTAATGCTCAGAATAGCTCAGAATATATGATCTCAGGTAGGACTAAACCCATCTGGGGTTAGTTAGAGATGTCGATGTCGGCAGATACCACCATCGACTGTCTTATAACAGCAGAGTTAAGCCCTGCTTTGTTCTTGCTTGAAGGTTGTGGTAAGAGAGAAATACTTTTCCGTGACAATACAACTTAGTCCTCAAAAATAGCGATGCTTCTTTGACTGACGAATTCTTCACTAGCCACTTACCACGTGAACTCACGTGGACTTTATGCTCATCTACTACTCCTATATTAAAAAAAAAACACCTATAAAGAACCAATTTATAGTTCCATCGTTTCACTGGCTCAACAAACTGAATATGACCTTGAAATAAGGACAAAATAACTTGTTCTTATTTGCACGATTTTGGTGCACTAGCCGTCAGTTTGTTTTTTATTATGATCCAACTGACTGATAAAGATATCAGTTTATCAGTCAGAATATTCTACGGATCGCCGTACGTACTGTACTCGAACAAGCAAGATCTGTTCTCGTCAACTCCACTATTTTTAAAGCATTAACCAGTAAAAGGTGCTTAGTACTCAATTAAATTGTGTAACTTTTGTGCTCCGTGGAAAAACCTATCTAATAGTGAAAACCGTTTCTCGAAATTCGCACTGAGGACTAAGCTGGAACGCCTCGGAAAAGTCTGTCTCCCTTGCCACACCCTTCAAACCGGAACACAGCAGCGCCTAACACTGCTGTTATTAGGTAGAAATAGGTGTGGCGGTGGTGCCGCCGGAGTCGAACCACAAAGGTTCTACCACCTTCAAACATATACATAGGGTTTTTTTTGTTCAGATAATGTTGCTCCAATTTGCTTGCCGACAACGAATGAGCTACGCGCCGTGTCCATAGCCAACAAAATGGGTACGATTGCTGGATGGGGATTAATGAGTAACAAGAACGAAGTTTCGTTCCCCATGAAAGCCGTGGTTCCTGTTCTTAATGATACATCCGAATGCTTTCATTATGGCGTCAGGTATGTGTTGATTACAATGATAATAGTTCTAAGAGCTCCAGTCTGTTTAGAAGTAACAAACGAGTCAAATTATGTCGATTATAAGAATCTAAAAAAATATCACATTGCACAAAGCTTTTAGCTTTTTATATATCAATTAAAATGGAAGTGGGTATCTGTTTGTAATTTAAAAATAATGTTATGGATTATTTCTGTTCCCGTTTCTTTATGTATTTTATCAGTTTATAAACAACGTTCAACTTTTAAATAAAATAATTCACATTCACAATCTACAGACTAAAAATACTTTGGAACACGATAATAAACATATGAGCTCTATGAGTGGAAGCTCCAACTGCCCAGGCATTGTCAAACATTGGCCAAGTGAGTGAAAGCCTAGAGTTTAAGAAGGTGAAGGGAAACATGGTGAGGAAACCTGCATATCTGAGAAATCTTAAAAAATAGTTTTCAAAGGTATGTGACGTCTACCAATTCGCACTTGGCCAGCGCGGTGGACTAGGGCCTAATCCTTTTCATTCTGAGAAGAAACCCGTGCCCAGCAGAGACAATAATGGGTGGATGGTGATGATGGGCAAGGGACATCGGATTCGGGACGCCAGTTGCGTTTCAGTGGCGATGCTGGAATTGTCTTCGGAGGTTTTAGCGGGTAGAGGTCCGGTCACACTCCCACGCATTAATTACAGTCTAGTCTAATATAACACTAATGAGAAATTCTACGCTAACAGATAAATAACTTGTTCCGACACAAACGAGTATAGGAGCCATACATACAGCCAGCCCCAAAAGTAGATGAACAGATGAAGGTTTCAAAAATACCTATAAACACACGCGTTCAAAAGTAGCTAAACGCAACTAGCGCCATGATCAGATGAACGTCGTAAAGTTTCAAAAGTAGATGAACGCTACAGTGTCAAAAGTAGCTGAATAGTAGTAGTGTATAGGTATTTTTGGAATTTTGATCTGCTCATTTACTAACGAAGCTGTCTGTACATTAATTACTAAAATATAATAGGCCAAAAATGTATAAAAACATAAACTTACCGCCGACGAAACATAATGAACTTATTATTATAATAGTTTTCATTTTTTTTGAACAAATATATATATTACCAATACGACAAATTACTGTAGTTAGTCAGTGAAAATGTAAATCAAACTAAGCGTTTAACGTACGAGTATTTTAATTTATAGACTATTTTTATGTAAACAAATTATCTGTTAATTAAATTCTCAGTTTAACACGTCACTGCGTATCATCCACAAACGACCCCGCCGGGTGCGTCGGTGTCGGTGTTTGAGCCGCCAGCTATTGTTGTGCTTATCAAAAGACGGGGTTTCAGAGTTTTCGTCCATATTCGTACCATTATGTAGATTACCTATTAAGCACACCTATTTCTACCTAATAACAGCAGTGTTAAGCGCTGCTGTGTTCTGGTTTGAAGGGTATGATAAGGGAGACATACTTTGCCGAGGCGTTCCAACTGAGTCCTCAGGGGTAGCGGCGCATCTGTGGCCGGCGTCAGGTAGGAATCTTATCTGGGGTTGATTACAGATGTCCATGGGCGGCAGTAGCCACTTACCATCAGGTGGACTGCATGGCCGTCTGCTACTCCATATAAAACAGATCCTATCTGAAGCCGATCACGGCTGCCTAGCTAGTCTGAATTTCTGCATAAACCTTACTAGTTCAACCAACTTTTAAAATTGAAATATAATTTATTTTCACATATTTTTAACCGACTTCCCAAACAAGAGAGGTTATCTTAGACTCTAGACATTTATATATATATTTTATGTGTATCCAACGATTTTTTCGCGATGCTGCGTTTCAAGGGGTCCCATTTCGTGGAAATTTGAAATGTCCCCCAGTTTTCCTGGAAAATTGGAAAAACTGGATTTATTATAAACTTGAATAACTTGAATATTTCTTAAGCAATTTCAATTTTATTTTTCATTTGAAAGGGTGTTTTATTGCGGTACTTTCGTACCTTGACATAATGATGATCTGATGATTAGAACTTTGAGTTATGGGGTGGAACTCATTATCACTACCTGCTTTTTACATATTTTATGATAACTTATCTTCTGCCCACCCAATTCTCGTGAAACTTAAATGAACATTGAGTATCTGGATTGACATGATATGATGGAAAATTCGACCTTCAACTCTTCAACCCTGGTGATGCAGAAGTGCCTCTTGCCTAAACCATACAAGATATGCATTTGGAGTATACGAATATTTAATAAGGTTGATAAGCAGAGATATATGATGGAAAATTCGATCTTCAACCCTTCAACCCTGATAACGCAGAGGTGCCTCTTGCCTCAACCATAGAAGTTAGGCATTTGGAGCTTACGAATATGCGATAAGGTCCCTGAGTAGCAAAGTTATATGATGGAAAATTTGACCTTCAACCTTCAACCCTGATGATGCAGTGGTGCCTCCCTTCTAAAGTATAGAAGTTATACATTTGTTGCTTATGTGTATGTAATGAAGTTACTAGACGGAGTCATATGATGAAGATTTTAACCTTCAACTCCTTAGATCTGATGATGCAGAGGTGCCTGCCACCTAAAACATATAAATGAGCCATTAAGTGCTTTCACAGTATTTAAAGTTCCTAACCACATACAGTTAATGAAAAACTTTAGACTCTTTCACTCTGATGGAACTTATTGGACACGGTGTTTATTTCGTTATTCAACGAAATATCTATATTGAGCGCCGAGTTCAGAACTATATACTAAACTATCATTTATTTAAATTAGTTTTTACTTTGTAGTGACATAAAAGTCACTTGTATTTTTTGTTTTTTTTTTGCATTCATTAAATGATGGTCCCATCCTTATAAAAAATATCAACTATCTGCAGTGAACGTGTTAATATACCTAATATCGGTTGTCCAATGTTATTTACTAAATATGACTCGGATTTTATCAGACTTCCCTAAGGAAAGACATACATATGTATGACTAGTTGTGTCCGCGGTTTCAGCCGCGTTAAAAAATAACATGACATTCCAATATGTACCCGAAATACTATACCTTCAACTGATAGTAACTAACGTTCACATGTTCATGTGTTTTAATATAGCCGCAGTCAAATCATTCTTATCGTGATAACTTTTAAACTATATGTCTAAATTATTTAGTCTAAAAGACAAATTACTACTTTGAATTTCAATGATGATAAGAATAGTAAAAAGGCATGTAAATAATTAGTAAATTATGACTTGACTATTTTGACTTTATAGTCAACATTCTACACTAACTTACTTCATCATATAAACATATTATATATATCACGGCTATCACGGACTTTTCCTGCGAACTATTTAAGATAAGCAATTTCACTATACATTTAACTACTACTGCTACTTTTCCTTTTTCCTATAACTGTTATTACTTTTTTCACTTTTATCTTACTTCTCCTTTGTATTGTATGTTCTATGCTATTATCAATTTACTCCTTAACTTTATTGTCATTTAAAACTGCACTCTTATTTGCACCCTACCTATTTTTAACTCATCCTTACTTTTACTCCTCACCTTAAGGTTGCCTGGAAGACATCGCTGATTAGCGATAAGGCCGCCTATTGTATTGTTTTATATTTGTATGTTTTCTTTATTATTTTATGTTGTGGGTACAATAAAGTATATATTATTATTATTATTTAACTTACATTAAGTTATCGCTATATTATAGCCAAACCACGCAGAATCTTTACAAATTTTAGTCTACTTACATTGTAATCTGATGTACAAACCATATTATTGTAATGCAAATCAGTTTTTGTTACAAGAAGGAATAGGGATAGTAGAATAGGATTACTTAGTAGGATTCATGTAGGTACAGAGATTATTTCGCGATGACGCGACACATCAACGTGATTCAAAGGACTTGACAAATGATGACATTGTGTGTGACTAGTTTCACGGGGGGTCTGTTTCGTGAAAAAGGAAAATATATTGCAGTTGAGGAAAAAACAGAAAAATCTAGATTTATTCTTATAAACATTTAAAGCTCAAGTTTCAGTGCGGTATTCTCTTATGATATGTGTAATTGGACCTTCAACTACACAACCCTGATGGCGTACGGGTACTGCACGCTTAAACCTTAAATAGGTACATGGAGGCTTATTTATTTATTGAACTGATATCTGAGGTATCAAATTTTAAATTTAAATTCAAATAAACTTTAATCGTTAAAGAAAATGAAAATTCCGTTTTTCTTCTGCTTGTCTTCTGTCTGACTATTTGATTTACGATTCTGACCTCATTCTCTGGTAGTTGAGCTGATGATATACCTAAGGAGTAACGTAGGCTATTTTTATTTTAGAAAAAAATCAATTCTCCCGAATATTTAGCTTTTTAATCGAGAATGAAGCTCACAAGTTTCAATTGAGAGAAAATCATTTGGGTTAATAATAAGAAGCATTGATATACAAAGAGTCTTTATTGAGTGTGTATTTACATTTATGTAAACAGCTTATTTTTAGTATAACATTCAGAGATTGTTTTTTTACTTCTATAAACGAAGTGCCTTCTGGTTGTCGTAACATGCAAATTAGTTACATGTCGTAACATGCAAGATGTTATGGATATGAAATTTCGTATATTATATATAACACATATGGATATATGAAATATTATTTCGGTTCTGGATAGCTACGGTTATGAAATTATTCCAGATTATTCGATAGTTTCAGTTACGAAAACTGTCGAATATACCTACTAAATATTGTTTTTTTAAGGAATCGTGTAAGTGAAAAAAAAAATATGATTCGAATGTACTTGTAATTTAAAAACGCGCCCCGATATTTACTTCTGGCATACTGTCTTATTTTAACTATGCACAGACCAACCAGTTCCAAAAATATTCGAAAAACAAACTACGACTCGGTTTGAATTAGTTTTTGATATCGAATTTGGTTACGGTTTCGTATATATTTTATTTTCAAATACCCGATACTTTCAGTAATGTGCTCCATAATATCCCTTTCTCGAACATTATTAAGGGGTAATATTATCTAAAATCCACCCCATATATTTTGAGATCTCAGTGTATAGTCCAGGAACACCTGATCCACATCGTACAGGTCCAGATGAAACCAAACCATATTGAATAACTCTCACGGTTTTGTTGTCACTTACTTTAACCATCAGTGGACCTCCTGAATCTCCGCCACAAGAGTCTTTGCCGGTCGTTCCAGCACACAATTTTTTATCAGTGACGTTGTAATCGCCTTCGTGCCTGTGAATATAGTTATTTATTATAATCAAAATATTTAATTTATCGGAAGGGATATTTCGTTTTCAACATGAGTAAACAGGAAAAAAATCTGTTTTTCTGTTAAAACTTCGTTGTTGGTAACGTTAACGACCCACAATACGGAGCGGTCACCGGTCTGACGCTCCGAGAGTTCCAGGTTCGATCCCCGGTCAGACAGATATCTGAATGATCTGTTTTGGGTCTCGTTGTTTGTGTATGTTTTTTATATAATATAGGAGTAGAAGACTAGTATACAGTCCGCCTGATGGTAAGTGACTACTGCCGCCCATAGACATCTGTAATCAACCCCAGATAGGATTCGATATTTCTACCTGAGTTCGGCCACAGATGCGCCACTACCCCTGAGGACTAAGCTGAAACGCCTCGGAAAAGTATGTCTCCTTTACCACATCCTTCAAAACGGAACACAACAGCGCCTAACACTGCTGTTATTAGGCAGAAATAGGCGTGGTCAGGTGGACTGCATGCTTCTCTACTACTCCTATATTATAAAAAAAAAATCTCCTTGTAAAACCATGGCTTCCTCACAAAACCCTTCAAACCAGAATACAGCAGCGCTTAAGTGCAATTATAAGACAGAAATAGAGTGCTAACTTCTTTAAATTTGCTACAATATACACGTACCTGTTATAAAAGTTCCTGCAGTCTTCAACCGTGACAATGGGGATGTCTACCTTGAGCAGAATGGAAAATGGTATGTAGTCTTCAGTGAACCCCCACCCAGCAACGGTGGCCCTTTGATGAGCTAAAGGTTTATTACGTAGTTGTGCTGTCTTCGGTAGACAAATAGGATATATGTTATCTGTGCAGACAAAAACAAAATTATAAAGTTGTGACTTTTGCAGGTGACTTCTTACGCGTAAATCATAAAGGCAGATCTGATGGTCTGTGACAAATGCCGCCCATGGGTTTCTGTAACCAACTGTAGATAAGATGAGAGTCCTACCTGAGGTCAGGGGCAGGTGCGTCGCTACGCACGATAACCCGCTTGGCACGGTTTAGATATGTAAGGTCTACCTAAGCATTACAGTAAGGATACTATAACAGAAAAGGGCGTAATAGAGGTTCCACAAATCAATTCATAAACATTTTATTCCAATATATATATATTACCTCTTCGCGAGGTGTAGAAGCATAAAGGGTGATACATGCCACTATCTACGCTGAGATGTTATTAATCGTTGAAAGCTCAACCAGCTAAAAAGACTCCATGAGATGGAGAAGGGAGACTAAATGCTCCATTTTCAATTTGCTTTCGCCTCAAACCTGTAGACCTCAAGGCGACATCTGAATTTTTTAATGAATAGCGCTCATTGCCACGCTTTTATTAGCTTGACCTGAATCTTTGAACTCAATTTTTACCTAGATACCTTGAATGGTCCAAATAATTTAAAATTTTAAACACTTCTCAAGAAGCGATTTACGCGATTTTAATAATTTTGTCTTATTCAGCAGGATCGTCAGGATTCCTTCCTTGTGCGATGTTAGCGTGGTTTTTCGTTTTTTAATTATAATTATTTTATTGATTCTTTCAAAGACTCTCCTGGGTTAGTCGACTTGGATTCTGCGAGTCATCACTCTTAAGTTCGAAATTCATATGATGATTTCGGAGTTACTTACCTTGCTGAAAGTCCATGAGTTCAGTAAGTCGTAGCAGTGCAATATCGTTGGTTCCAAGCATTTGGTTATACTCTTCGTGAACCACTGATAACTCTACTTCAAAGTCCTGAAATGAAACAAAAAAGTCATTATTATAACGATGGCTCCCATGTATATGGGCAAAATTAACAATTTGACCATTTTGACTTTCTTATTGTAAACGCATTTTATCGATGTGATAAAATGAATCAGGTGAGGTATTAAAAAAAGATTTCTGCATAGAAACACGATTTTTTATTACAGTACAAAGGCATGTGTAACAAGAATTTAAACATAGAAGGTCCTGAGAGTGGTTAGAGACTTATACGCGGGGAGTTCCCGCGCGTTTCTTTGTAGTTTAAACAAATCAGCTACTTTGACACTTATACCACAAAATAAAAACTAACAGAAGGCAATCCGCCGCTGACACGTCCGCTTCTGACACGCGTCTGGAACTGTTTTGTGCAAGAAATGGAGCAACAAAAAAATACCGTAAATGTGCAGTGCACGGATGTTTAAATTTAACATTAAACTGTGAATTTTCCTTTTTTGATCTACCAATTTTTAGAGAGGTAAGTTGGTATTTCCTGTTGAACCGAGCCACTAGGAGTTGATATTTTTGGTGATCATGACAAGAATATGTTTTAAAGTTTTTTTTATAATATAGGAGTAGCAAACGAGCATGCAGTCCACCTGATGGTAAGTGGCTACTACACGTGCTACTGCAAGTACATGGACATCTGTAATCAACTCCAGATAGGCAGAAATAGGTGTGGCGGGGGTGCCGCCGGGGTCGAACCATAAAAGGTGGTACCACCTTCAACCTGTGTGTTTTGTTTTAGTTGTGAAAACTATTTGTATTGTAAAAGTATGTTAATTGCTAAGTTTAAATATTGTAGAATACGTTTTTTGCTATGCGGGTAAGTGTGGATTTGGAGTATGAGTGCATCAGTTAAAGTATACAACCCTAGCGCATTGGCCGAGCGTAGGTATAAGAAATGAAGTACATACATGAGATTCTGTTCCCTTCTGTTCGTTTTTAATTTTGTGCTTATACGTTAAACAGAGCGACGCCGGCACTGTGATGAAAAAAAAAACGTAATTGTTGTGTTTTTGGGCTACAATTTAATTTAATAAGTAAAAGATGGCATCCAGTTATCGCGCTAAGTTGTGTAGAAGTAATTAATTTGTCATTGGGAATTTACTATATGACAAATGAATAAGCAATAATATAAGCCTTTTAGACTGAAATTTTTTCGGCGTTCCTTATATATATTCATCCTTATATATATGGTGATTATCTTCATGGTAGCAAAGTAGGCAAGTGGGTACACATTTTTGAAGTTAGTAGGACTCTGTAGGTATAGTTCTCTTGAGACACCGCCAACCCAATATGTGCTTACAACAGCACTGTTGAGCACTGGTGTATTCCGCTTTGAAGGGTAACGGACACATACTTATCCGAGGCGTTCTAACTTAGTCCTAAGAGGTACCAAAGTATCTGAGGCCATGTGTGTGTACCTCGGGTAGGAATTTAATTTTATCTGTGGTTCATTACGGATGACCATGGGTGGCTGTAACTGTAACTGTACCAACAGGTGGACTGCATGTTTGTTAGCTACTTCAATACTGTAAAAACGCACATATACGGAAAGGAAGGCATTACCTTATGTGTCACGCATTCATCCATAATACAATCCGCTTCATTTGTTGGTTTGATTTCGTATTCACCGATACGTACTGCCTCAATCCTCCTTTGAAACACGCAATGGGCCGCTGTGAGTATGTAACGTTCGTTGATTATACTGCCTCCACAAGTAAACTCTGGACCTTGAACTGGAAGTGCAATGACTTTTAATGTATTTGAAGATAGCGATGAGCTGGCAGTCCACGGATGAGGACTTACTGAGTAACTTATGCATGCAAATCGCGCGTTTTTTTTTATTTACATTACTTTGTACATACTGTGACGTTTACCGAAATAAATATTTTCTTTCGTTCTTTTTTTCTTTCTTCCAAATAATTACTAGGGACCGACCGAAACCGAAGACAAACCTTCGGTTCCCGACATAGTTTGGGCCGGATTTTATGAAAACTTATAAAACTTTACACAATTCTCTAGAATTTAAAGTGTTTGGGCAAGTTACTTAATTTGGATTTTTTCGTTCAACTGAAAGGTTCGGCCGATTTTTGACCCAAACATCATTTTTGGCCGAAATTTTGCCGAAACCAAGAACGAAATCTTGATCAATCACCATAATTGTATCTTACGGCTACGTGCGATGAGTGCCATCCAGGGGAATTCGAATGGATCTGCTTGCTTCCCACCAATGATACGGTGCTCTTCGATTTCACCGCAGCGTTTAGGTAAAAGGTCCAAGTTTGGGTGATTAGATATTCGAATGTCTTCCGCCTCTTGTTGGAATTTCGAGCAGCACACCTGTTTAATGAAATCGTTTTAGTTGCGTTGTTCATACGTTGATATTTAGTAGTGACCGACCGAAATAGGTTTTTAAGAAGTTCAGGCCGAAATCGAAAGATTTTTATGAATACAAATGCACATAATTCTAGGGAATTTAGATATTTACAGACTTACAGTAAAGTGCTTGGGCAAGTTGCCTAGCTATTATATTTCTCAGATCCAGTATTAGATCAGATCCAATAGGTACATTCAGATCCAATAGGTACATTAGAATAAAATAAAAAGTTGTTTGGAAAAAAATGTCTACTGAATGTCAAGTGGAAACGAAATGCGATGCAAATTCCTCAGTAGGTACAGCCACAAAATAAAAACTAACACAAGTTAACCTTCATACAAAGCGGGCTCGACCAACGCACACATAGATACTGATCACTGACACGTTATCTC
Source organism: Epargyreus clarus (assembly GCF_041222505.1). Taxonomy (NCBI): domain Eukaryota; kingdom Metazoa; phylum Arthropoda; class Insecta; order Lepidoptera; family Hesperiidae; genus Epargyreus; species Epargyreus clarus. The sequence goes on from NW_027332214.1 coordinate 8,528,672, forward strand.
GGTGGGACTCGGGCGATTACATACGTAGGTATATGAAGCGACATATATACATGAGATTGAATTCTGTTTGTTTTTATTTTGTGGTACAGTCGAACACAAGCCGAGGGTTCATGAACGTCACGTAAACAAAATTTTTAGTAGGCAGAAATTGTTAAATTTCCTTTTTTGGAAGGCAACAGTTTAATAGGACGATTGGGGATAGACGCTAAATGATTTATTAGTGCAGTAATACCCCGACTTACGCTACCCCGACTTACGCGAATTCGGAGTTACGCGATTTTCAAATCCCGCCGATACGCCTATGGTTTGTGTGTCCCGATATTCCATATTATAAAAAATAAGCTTACTAACCCTACAATTATTCATGTAATCATGTGTATCTGTTGCGCGAAGTCAACACAATCACAAGAAGACAAAACATTCGAAATCATACAATACGATGGTATATACATGCATACCCCGACTTACGCGAATTCGACTTACGCGGTTATCACTCGGTCCCACCAATCATGTAAGTTAGAGATATTACTGTACCGAGCGTGTATGGAAGCGAATTGATCAATAATACTCACCTTTGGTATTGGTCGTCTTGTGCTTCGGTCAAATCCACATGACGCAAGTTTGAATAACTGTGTCGTGGCTTGGTCTTTTTTATTTATTGCAAGGTAGAGGGCTGGAGGGCACTTGTCGTAATTCATGCAGTCACTGCATACTTCTGAGAACCACAGAAAAAAAGGTTATTAAGTTTTTTTATAGGTATAACATAGTAGCAGACGAGCGTGCAGTCCACCTGATGGTAAGTGGCCAGTGCTGCATGGACATTTGTGATCAACCCCAGATAGGATTAGATATTCCTACCTGAAGTCGGTCACAGTTGCGCCGCTAACCCTGAGGACTAAGCTGGAATACCTCTGAAAAGTATCTCTCCCTTACCACACCCTTGAAACTAGAACATGGCAGTGCTTAACACTGCTGTTATTATACGGAAATATGTGTGGCGGTGGTGCCACCGGAGTGGAACCACAAAGGGTTCTATCATCTTTAAATATGTGATGATTCAGTTATAAGCAGTGATGACAGAAATTACTCTCCACTTGGGTATCACATGTTCGAAACCTAAGCAATTGAGTTTTCGAAGTTAATTCGAAGTTTCGAAGTTTAAGGTGGTAGAACCCTTGGTGGTTCGACTCCGGCGGCACCACCGCCACACATATTACATAAATATTTTTACACGTCTCGAACTCTACAAGATCTGGTCACACAGTTCATTTTGATTCACTGAGATGATAATGAAGATCATGCATACTTATATTTAGTTTGTTATTAAATTGTAATAAATGCAAATTTTAATGTGATTATACGGCATTTTTTAGATTATTTTGTATAGAAATCGTATGTATGAGTAGGTATATATTTGCTATATATTTACGTATGTGGCCTTGAATTTTATAAGGTTGTCTAATAATCGTAGTATATTCATTGTTTTTGACCTCACGATTACTAATACAATTTCACACACTATAAGATGAACATACAACGATGTAAATTTTAATTAGATTTATATTTAGTATCGATAAACAAAGAACATTACATCTGATGTTATTCACAAAACTGTTATTACGAACAAAACAAAAATGTTCAAATTAAACCAAGAAACTGTATAAACATATGAGATATTTACATTATTTAGGTATATAACACCATTTTATATAAAAAAACAAACATTTATAAACAAAACACTTAAAGCTGTTTATAAATAAACACTATAGGTACCTATTACCTTGCCTTTTAAGGGTTAATTATTTAGATAATTTTATATAGATACTTAATTTTTTATTATAATCAAAATCAAAATACTTACGGCTCTGAACTAAAGTAACGCCTATAGTAACCAAAAACGCACTTAATGCTATAAAGGTATACATTTTATATGAATATTAAAGGATGTTGAGAAAATGCACGGTCGTTTTCAAGTGTCGACCGACAATGACTGACTAAGGTGACTACGAAATATATATTTAAAAGAAACTCAAGATTTATAAAATTCCCATATGACATCATACCGGTCTAACTTATTCCAGTGATATGACGACCCGCGTGGCGGAGCGGTCACCATACCGGTCTGACGCGCAAAGTGTCCCGGGTTCGATCCCCGGCCAGACTGATATCTAAATGATGAATTTAGATTTCTATTTCTGGGTCTGGGTGTTTGTGTATTTGTCTATGTGTGTCCATGGCACCCACGACACAGGGAATCCTAGTGTGGGGCTGTGAGTGTAGAAAGCGTTTTTAGCGTTTAGTGATACCCTTATTTAATATTGATAGACCCTGACCTTATATGTTGCTTCGTTGATACGTTGTCTTTGTTTTAATTATATTCTTTTATCGCAAATAATTGACCAAACGACTCGAACTCGCAACGGAGGTTATCGTACTCTCAAATTAAGCTAATTAATTTTTTATATTTAATTTTGTTTCTTTGCGGTGACCAGGGCCGGATTTAGAGGTCTAGGCCTTGGGGCAACAAAGGAGTGGAGGCCCCCTGGCCCCAAATTATTTTCCGAATAAAATGAACAATTTTTTCTGTTGAGTTTTTCAATAAATATTTTATTATGAAACGCAGGTAGATTCTTCTAGTGTTCAATTGTACAAAGTACCTACTGTAGATAAAGGTAAAACAGCGAAAAAAATATCACAGGAAAATATTTTTTTTTACTAGTGTTTATTAGTGTTTACTAGTCGGAATTAAAAAAAACATCCGACGTCTCTATTGCGGGGGCCCCTCTTTTGTGGAGGCCTCGGGGCTGCCGCCCCGGTTGCCCCCCCGGTTGTCCTCCCTTAAATCCGGCCCTGGCGGTGACTCCTATTTATTTTCACGCTTTTTTATTTTTAGTATTAGTCGTTATAGTGGCCACGGTTATACATACTCTGTGAAATTTTCAAGTATCTATCTATTATGGTTCTTGAACCATAATAGATAGATACTTCGTTCTGTCCGTCTGTCACAGGGCTCTATCGCTTGAGATAGAGCCCTGTGACAGACGGACAGACAGCGGAGGCTTAGTAATAGGGTTCCGTTATTACCCTTTGTGCACGGTACCCTAAACACCCAGTGAGAAACAGTTTATTACAATAAAATAATTAATAAAATAAAAAAATATATTTTTTTGTAGAAGCCTGTAGAGACACAGTAAGTCAATTTGTCAGTTACAATATTTTTCTTATGTCACTAGCTGACCCAGCAAACGTGTTATAAATAAAAAAATGTTAAGGTTCACCCTTTATCACTTAGGGGTATGAAAAATAGATAGTAGCCGATTCTCAGACCTGCTGAATATGCATATAAAATTTGGTGAATATCGGTAAGGCCGTTTCGGAGGAGTACGGTAACTAACATTGTGACACGATCATTTTATACATAAGATTAGCGAATCGGAACACTGTGAAAGTAACTTGATGAGAACATTCGAGAAGTTCACCTTTTATATCCCCTATATTTACAATAAAGTATGAATAAATCATAGATTAGTAAAGATTAATCACTCCTAACAGGAAAATATAACCAGTTTTGACAATTGAAATTGTCTATTTTCGTATTTGAAAAATATTAAAATGTAGTTTTTAGAGCATGTACGAATGAAACGATATTTCTCCGCAGTTTTTCTTCGATTTCGTGTTTTTGCACCACCTTACTGCACATATCGGCATTGTTCCGCGTAAATTACACCATGACAGCGATAAAATGGCTGATACATGTCAGCTATTTAACGGCTTACGCGGCGAGATATATATACTTATTTATGGAATAAATAATTAAACATATCTACAAATCTTGGTCAGTTCTATTGTTCTCAAAGGCGTGCAAGGGTGGGCCCACATCAATCGATCGATCGATTCGAAATTAGATCAATGTCGATCGTCAGTTGATACTAGTTAATGCCTCTTATTGACCGGATCAATCAATATTGAAGGTCCGTTCTGATAACTTAGATATAATAACCAGCACCAAACATTATTTAATTATTAAAAAAATATTTTTGAACATTATTCAATTTGGTAACAAACATACCACTATATTACATAGAGGTACCAAACGAGCAGTCCTTCTGTTGGTAAGTGGCCACCGCCGCCGTTGGTACTTACAAGGATACTCTTACCAAAACCCTTCAAATCAGAACACTGCAGCGTTGGTCTCTGTTGTTCTACAGTACAAATTAGTGTAGTGGTGCTGCCTCAGCACAGTTTTCGAAAAACTTAGTATATCAGCCACGTTTATCATATATCTCAGACCCTCTTCGCAAAGGGACTAAAACATGATTTTCTCCCCCTAGGCTAGGTGATACTTGGAAAGTTGTCGTGATCTGACATTCTCAGTACGGACCTTGCATATTGCATTTATGGATTACGGACATTGCATTGCATACAAGACATAGAGAAAACATTTATAGCGTGATTCAGAAACATGTGGCGACATGTCTTAACGTGACTTGATACCAGAATTAAAAACTTCAGGTTAAAGTAAGTGATCACAGTACAGGTCTGTGATAGTGATCGACCTTTCGTTAGAATCGGTTCGGATCGGCGGTTAGAATCCTTCTTCTTAATAACAAAAAAAAGGTTATGTTAGAGGAAAGTGACCAAATATGGAATACCATTTTGTTTATTACACATAATTTGCCCAAACGTTACAAATAAAAAACATTTTGTAGTCGTTAATAATAACCATATACGAGTAAAAACGCTTTATTTTGTAACAAGTTTTGGTTACATTGACTAATTTAAAATAAAATAAAAATAAAAACTAAATAATGATAATGGTATCTAAATATTATTGTTTTATTGTTTTAATTCCTAATTTTATTATTATTGTTCCTATCGTATTCTATATTGTTTTTTTAATTGTCAATCATTTTATTTAATGTTTAGTACGTAGTTATCAGAATGTAGTTTACACCTGTAATTGAGGTGACACTTAGATTTAAGTTCAACGTGATATGTCTAGACAATGTATAAGTGTTCACTTTGTTGGTGTAACCCAATGATAAATAAATAAATAAATAAATAAATAAATAAATAAATATGGAATAGGTACCCCATATATGGAATACTATAAACACTATGAAAATTTAATTCAAATGTTTGAACCACTCAGTAAATATGTTCATTTGGATCCATCCTGACGGTTGTCCAATGCCAACAGTCCAATGCCTCTCATTAGCTGATCACTCATATTCTTGCGAAGGAATATAATAAAGGGAGGTAGGTACAAAATGACCAGTAGCGTGCATAGCAACAACAATTGTCATTAATCTAATATTCCATCGTCAAAATGTAATCTGCCAAAATATTTTCGAGAGTTGTCCCTAAAACAGTTTTCCTCCTAAGTGTAGTAGCTGCGGCTTCTTCTGGCGATAGTTCGTTTTTCTGGCCAAACCAAAGTGTTTTGCAGCTCTCAAATAACCCATTTTTTTCTCTGCATTTCAATCTTTCGTTTCCTGTTTGAGTTGACGCCAGCTATTCTCATGAAAAATAGAAAAATACTTTTAATTTATAATTAACACAATCGTCTCTAATCAGCTGATACTTAAAGGAACCAATTATGGGGTATTCCATAATTGGATGCCATGATTTGTCCATATTAGGATTTTCCAACAACTTAAAACTGACATTTATATTTTTATATTTGATAAGTTAATACAATGAAATACCGCTAAAACCCACAAAAGAACATCTAATCAATGTCTAGAAGTTATAACAACAATACTGTGTGCACTTTTTATGAGAAAAATACTTGTTTTTTACATACCTTAGAAAGTTATGCGGCACCGACAAAACAAAACACTGCTACTGTGACGAAAGGGCTCGCTCGACTGACATGTTACGACCCTGTATCCACGATGTGGACACGTAGAGAGAGACGAACACTGTTTACTACGTATGTCACTTTCCGTTTGATAGAAATGCCTGTATTCCATATTAGGGATACTATTCCATATTTGGTAACGTTCCTCTAAGCCTCGGTTGCAATCCTCATTGCTAAGTAGAGGACCTCGACATTTTTATCTTAAAGCAACCGGTCCTCTGAACGCGGTGCCAATGTCGGACGCTGACCTGGAGAGCTTTACACTCATACCTTCATTCATGTGTTATTATTCTTATTATTTTTATAATATAAGAGTAGCAGAGGAGCATGCAGTCCACCTGATTGTAAGTGGCTACTACCACCCATGGACATCTGTGATCTTTCCCAGATAAGATTAGATTCCTACGGCCACAGATGCGCCGCTACCACTGAGGAATAAGTACCGCACCCTTCAAACCGGAACACAGTGTTCGAGTGTTCGAGGTTCAAATCCCAGGCACTTCTGATTTCTCAATGCTATGTGCCTATTACTAATTTATACATCACTTGCTTAAACGGTTAAGGTAAACATTGTGGTGAAACCTGTACGAAAAAAATCTCAAGGGTGTGTGAACTGTGAAGTCAATTCGCACTTAGCCAGAAAGGTGGACCCCCCGATAGGAGACACGTGCCCAGCAGTGGGCAGTAATGATTGACAATTCCGACTTCTAAAATACATATATTTAATTGGTTTCTGTCATTATTCTGTTTCACGATATTTTATTATTGAATTGCCACAAATTTTTACAATCAATTGTCATCTTATACTAACATATACTTATTAAAATGCTATGTAATTAACACATTAGATAGAAATTAGGACACTTATGAAGTTTAATGTTCAGTTTATATACATCCTTTATACTTTTATCAGACTAGAATTTGAGTTTGATTCAAACGGAATGGTTAAGTTAATGAAGTATTTTACAAAAAGACAAATATTGTAGTACAGTGTACGTTGAAGTTAACGTCTTTTTAGATAGTTGATTCTATGTATAAATGGGACTATAAAGTGATATTCAGTCAGAATAAAACTTCCTCGTAACAGCCCACTACCAATATTTTAATCGTATTATACACCATCTTTCCTTCCGCATAGGACGAGTACATGCAAAAAAATAAGACACTCGAATAACAGGACGGACCGCGTGGCGGCACGGTCACCATACCGGTTTGAAGCACAAAAGGTTCCGGGTTTAATCCCTGGCCTTACCATGACTTTTCAAAACATCCCACAATTTTACGTTACATTAACTCCATTATTCTGTTCCGTTTCAGTAGACTGAGTAAATGTAACAATAAGTAAGTACTCAAGTCTTTTTATCTGCCTCACATGTTCGCAAAAAAGAGAGACATTATTAGACATTTAAAGTTTCGTTACTGACACTATAGTTCTGATACAATCCGCTAGGGGTTCTGATTGGAATTTGTATGGGCAAATACGTAAACAAATACCAAAACATTCATATTTTTGTCAAAAGGTAAAAACTCATGGTAAGGGTACAGACAGACATCTAAAAATAATTTGAAAATGACGTGTTCTGGCATTTGTGGCTAACTTCAATTAAGATTGATCTGACAGAGATAATCTCAGGGTTATTAAGGTCGATTACAGATATCCATGGGTAATAGGCACTTACCATGAGGTGGACTGCGTGTTTGTTTGTGTCAAGCATAGATCAGTAAAGATTACTCACTCCTAATAAGAAAATTTAACCAGTTTGACAATTGAAATTGTCACTGTCATCTATTTTCGTATTTGAAAAGTATAAAAGAATGTAGTTTTTAGATAATTTACGAATGAAACGATATTTCTCCGCACTTTTTCTTCGATTTTGTGTTATTGCACCACTACACTGCGCATGTCGGCATTGTTCCGCGTAAATTACACCATGACAGTCATTTAATGGCTGACAGAATTGTTAGCCGTTTAAGCCATTTAATGGCTTTCTTCAATTACAAGGCGGTGAGATATCTATACTTATCTATGGTGTCAAGTATCAACAGGGTAAATTCACGGTACGACGGCAAATGGTCAGTTATTAGCGGGCTGTTACGATAATTATAGTTATATTGTACTTATATTGTAATAATTATATTGTAACTTTATAATTATAACCTTATAAAACTGACTGTACGTAGAAACTATTGTTTGATATGGTCTAGAATCCACGGCATGAACGCAGCTACAGCGGTATACACCGAGGGGACTTCGACTCCACAATTTCGACGGCCCTGTGACACAATTCCGTACTGGATATACTTGGAAATATTATTTAATGTCTTTTCCAATAGGAGAGCACCTCCTGAGTCACCGCTGCATGTATCTTTCTTGTCGGTCCCGGCGCAAAACTGTGTGGATCCCGTTTTTTCATCGCTTGGTTCCAGAATTCTGCAAATAGGCATAGAGATATTAATAACATAGACATTGGCTAAGTGTGAATCAGACTCGCACACGGTGGTTCCGTTCCACCAAATTTTTAATGTTTTTTTTTAAATTTTAAATATTTGTTGTCATAGCAGCGTGAATATATTGTGAAAGTTGAAACTGTCTATCTATTACCAATCAATAGATAAAGCGAAAAGTGCCAAAACATAGGTTTCTTGTATGACAACCTCTTTTTTTTTTTCAAAGATTTTTTCTATTTTTATTTTTTATTAGTTTGTTGTTATAGCGGCCACAATTTTACATGTACTGTGAAAATTTCAAGTGTTACTATTACGGTTCCAGAGATAGTGTCCTGTGACAGACAGACAGATGGACAGGCTGGGACAAAACAGTTAATTTTTTTCACTTCTATTTCTTAACATTCTTTGTTTTAATCTTGTATGATAGCTTGATTATATTGATGATATTTAATTTAATAATTAAAAATCCCAAATATTTCTATAATGCTTATGGTAGAGTTTGAATGTCAGGTGAAAACTTGTATGAAATCGATCATTGGGATCCAACCATACCTGCTGTAAAAATTAATGCACTCCTCTTCAGGCTGAACAGGGAGAGAGACTTTCAAGAGTACCGAAGATTCTTTAAGGTTTTCTGTGAGGCCCCACCCAGCGACCGTTGTTATTTTATTTGCAATGGATTCTTTCCGGAGCTCCTTTGTTGTCGGCAAGCAAATTGGTTGAGCGTTTTCTGAACAAAAGGAAAAAGCAAAGTATTTTAATTTTTCCTTGGTTAATATGTTAAACACTTATTGTATTCTTAAATTGAAGTTTCCGTGTTTGTTAGAAGTACCTAATACTTTTGATGATCGGTCAGTCAGTCAGTGAGTGAGTGACAAAATTTAGATTTTTGACAAGTTGTAACATTGAAACTACTGGTTCAAATTGAATGAAATTTGAAATAGCTTCTAAAAATTCAGGCTTCTAGCTTTACCTACAACGAAGTTAAAGGGGGTTGAAAATGGCCTGAATTGCGTCGAGAAAATAATGGTACGGCCATGCCAATTTTTTTTTTCGACTTAGCGGAGGCACGGCCCTGCCCCCAGATACAAATCAAATCAATTGTGAATAAGGTGATCAATTGTGATTTGTGAATAAGGTATATGTAGATATTAGATGTCAAAACTGTTTTGTACAATCGCTTATTCTGCCACTGAGTGGCTTATGATATATACAGAATATCAAACTTTGATTTTCACTGTATAGAAACGAATGATCCATCGATAGCTTCAAAGAATGTTTTAGTAAAAAATACAAATCCAAGATATTTCCTTACTATATGTCAAGTCAATAGGTGTCGCAAGACGTATTAATCCGATGTCGTAGGCGTATCTCGGATATCCCACATACTTCTCGTGATAAACTGCCGACTCCACTGGTATATCCTGCAATATAAAATTCATGTAAATGTAAGGCATAGATTAATAAATGTTACAGATGTAACCAAATTTGACAATTGAAATTGTCACTGTCATTAGATCATTTAAGAATGAAACGATATTTCTCGGAACTTTTTCTTCGATTTTTTGTTTTTGCACCACTTAAATGCGCATGTCGGCATTGTTCCGCGTATTTACACCATGACAGCCATTAAGCCATTAAAAAGCTGACAGAATTGTCAGATATTTAAGCCATTTAATGGCTTCCTTCAAATACAAGGGGTGAGATATCTGTACTTATCTATGCTGTAAGGTGGTAGAACTCTTTCTGGTTCGGTTCCTAAGGGCCCATTGCCACACCTATTTCTGCCGCATAACAGCAATGTTCTGGCTTGAAGGATGTGTTGGGCATATTTATTTGGTATTCTTAAGTCGGGGTAAAGCAACGCATAACTCGGGTGGGAATTTAATTTTATCTGAGGTTGATTACAGATGAGAAGCAGTGATAGCTTAGTGGTTAAGAAACTCGGCCTCTCGATCAAATGGTCCGAGGTTCAAATCCCAGGCACGCACCTCTGATTTTTCAAAGTTATTTGCGTATTAGAAATTAATTATCACTTGCTAAACGGTGAGATTTATAAAAAAATCGCAAAGGTATGTGAATCCTACCAATACGCACTTGGCCAGCGCGGTGGACTACGGCCTAATCCTTCTCATTATGAGAGGAGACCCGTGCCCAGCAGTGGGACAGTAATGGGTAGTTGTTGATTACAGATATCCATGCAGTAGCCCGCTTCACGTTCCATTATTATCTACAACATTTAAAAACGCAATATTTTTGCAATATATTTCTTCTCTTCATTTGTTATTGATTTTTTTATGCGTGTTTCTTATGACTGGGTTTTTCATTACAAGGGTATGTCAGTAAACAACACAATTTACCTATTTTAATAATTAAGCATATCAAGAAATACGGGCCAAGAAAAGGTCACCAGATAAAGTTGTGTAAACAAAATGGGGCAATATTGCACATTACTGACTTAGCAACATATATTTTACTAGCTGACCCGGAAAACGTCGTGTTGCCATATAAATAAAAAATTGTTAAGGGTGAACAACCCTTATCACTGGGTATGAAAAGTAGATAGTAGCCGATTCTCAGACCTACTGAATATGCATATTAAATTTGGTGAAAATCGGTAAAGCCGTTTCGGAGGAGTACGGTAACTAACATTGTGACACGAGAATTTTATATATAAGATAATATTCTAGAAGGAAGTGAGTGTGCTGTTCTTCTAATGGTAAGCGACCACTACCGCCATTAAGATCTGCAAACAACTTTATATAGAACAGTGGGTGTAGAACAATCCACGATGTGCTGTCTACTACTGAGGATGGTCGTGTCATTGGTATGTCAGCATTTACATAATTTGCCTTATACGTATACTTCTACACGCTAGAAGTAGACGTGGCGGTGGTACCTCAGTCGAACTATATTTTGAAGACTATAAATTTTTTGATTTTGATGACCTCACGCACATTTGCTTTTTGACGTGTAACAATTAACAGTAACTGGAGTATCAGTTTTATTGCTAAGTAATTATCTACTGCGAACATCAGCGCTAAGTTCGAGTCCATCATAGAGAAGATCCTGCGACGGTCAATGAAAGACGAAATGGTTTAACTCCGGCAGAACCATCGCCACTCCTATTTCTCCATAATAACAGCAGTGTTAAGCGCTACTGCGTTCTGGTTTGAAGGGAGTGGTAAAGGAGATATACTTTTCTGAGGCGTTCCAGCTTAGTCCTCAGGGGTAGCGGTGCACCTGTGCCCCACCTCAGGTTTTTTTTATAATATAGGAGTAGCAGACGAGCATGCAGTTCATCTGGTGATAAGTGGCTACTGTCATCTGTAATTAACCCCAGATTAGATATTCCTACATGAGGTCGGCGACAGATGCGTCGCTACCCCTGAGGTCTAAGCTAGAATGCCTCGGAATAGTCTGTCTCCCTTACCACACCCTTTAAAACGGAACACAGCAGCGCCTAACACTGGTTTTATTAGGTAGAAATAGGTGTGGCGGTGGTGCCGCCGGTCGAACGATAAAGGGTTCTACCACCTTCAAACTGCCACTTCCATATTATATATATGTAAAAAAATAAAACACGTACTTGAATGTGTGATTCACAAACAGGACCGCCGGTGTATGCTGGTAGGCAGTCATACTCATAACGCAGGTCAAATTCTCCAATGCGGACGCCGACGATTTCCTTGTCTGCGATACAATGTGCTGCCGTCAATATGTAGCGGGAGTTGATCACGCTTCCTGCACATCTAAATGCAATTTCATCGTCTGGAAACATTTGTTTTATTTTTTGTAACACGTAAATTACAATTTAAGCGTATTTCGGGTTCTGACTGTACCTGGCTGTGCTGTCTTTTGATCTATGTATGTAGATTAGGGTGGCCCGGAAAAAGGTTTTTTGCGTCTTCTGTTAAATATGGTGATTTATCATGTTTAAAGCTTTTAAAGCTTTTTTTCAGAGCTCGCGCAAGATATTTTATTCGTCAAAAATATCTGCTTCTAAAGGTCGCTAGAAAACATTTTAGGTACCCACCTTATAAATATTTATATAATTTATAAAGATATTTCTTACCAAATCGGTGCGAAATCAAGGCCATCCAAGGGAATTCATAAAGAGATGCCAATTTTCCACCAACAATCCGATCTCCGTTGATATCGCCGCAATCTTTAGGCAGCAAGTTGATGTTCGGGTGATTTTCTACCGCATCTTGAGTGACATCTGGGAAGGTGGAGCAGCATACCTGTAATTAAATAGTTTAAATTATTACATAGGCGCCTATATCAACTAATTGTTATGTAGGTTATTATACTAACTGATTGATGATTTTTTTTTAGTTGGTAAACCAACATAACCCAATATCGCTCTCACGGCAATGGGTATCCTTTGAAGGTTCCCTTCTCGACACCACAAAAAGGTCTTCTTAATCTTCTATATATACGAATTTGTTTTTTGGCGAAATAAGTGTGGTAACAGTATCTGGGTATCCGAAACAGTCGAATGTATCAGTCAAGTCGAGTCGAGAAAAAGTCTCAAAGGTGTGTGAAGTCTACCAATGCGCACTTGGCATGCGCGGCGGACTATGGTCTCTCTCACTCTGAGACGAGACCCGTGCCCAGCAGTGGGTCATGTAATGGGTTGATGGTGATGATGATCAGTCTGGTCGAATCATTCGGTCGAGTCGAATCGAGTAGAGTCCGAAACAGTTGAGTCGAATCATCATCTATAGTCGCAGACCTGACAGTTATTATTCGCAAGTACCTATGCAAATAAGGAACAGGTATTTCATTCCCGTGATTATAGATTATAGTGTAGTCATATCAAGCTGACAAAGATGTATTAATTGTTATATTCAAAAAGACATTAGGAAAATCACAAAATGATTTTAAGCGCCAAATCTTTGTTGTCGCATATCAAAAATCATTATTTTGAAAGAAAGAAAGAAACCATTTATTTTACATGCTATACAAGTTACAGCAAATAACTAAAAAACAAAAGTAAATAACAGAAAAAGGAGAAAAATTTCTAGCGTCGAAGTCGCTAAATTTGTTGAAGAGGAACTACTGATGGACAATTCATTGTGTGTGACTTGTGATTATTGTGTGTGACTCACCATCGTACCTAGACCGTTGAATCCACAGAAAGCTTCTCTTAACTTCCGCACATTATCAGGGTTGTGAGGATGCAGGTAGTTGGCTGCTGACGGACACTTCGTTATACTAATGCAGTCTGGACATCCTTCTGAAAGGTTCAGGGCTTTTTATTTCATTTGAACCAATAAAATATTCGCAAGGTGTTAGAACATCTTCTGGTTCTAGTCCGGTGATAATACCACACTATAGTGCCTTATAATAGCAGCATTAAGCTGTTTTTCGGTATGTAAAGTAAGGGAGTTATATTAACTAAGCTCTCAGGGGTAGCGACGCATCTGTCATCTAATCTTATCTGGGTTTATAGATGTCTATGGGCGGTAGTAGCCACTTACCGTAGGACAGCATACTTATTTTCTACTTCACACATGAATACACGTGCTCACACAAACACCCACACACGCGTGCACGCACACACACACGCACACACACACACACACACACACACACACACACACATACACACACATATAGACATACCGGACACATAAAATAATGATATTTTTTAAGTGTCTCATTCTAAGTGATGTAATAGTCTTATGAGAAATAAAGATTCTTAAACCTAACCTATATAAAAATAAAATAAAACATCTTTTTATAAGATTGAAGTAGCAAATGAGGATGCAGTCCCCCTGATTGTAAGAGATCAAAAAATGATTGACATCCAAATCCGTAACCAACTTCATAAAAACAAGAGATTCTAACATGTGCCGGTTACAGATGCTTAGCCATTCCTGATGATTAATATGGTCGTCATTTTTCCACCGACACAATAACTGGTTTACCCTCGAAATCGTGCGAGAATATTAGGTACATTTATTACCTTTTAAGAACATTAATAATTGGCCAAGTGCAAGGTGAACCTGGCGGGTTCCTTCACCAACATTTTTATTTTTAGTATTTGTTATTATAGGTACCATTGAAGTACCTACATGCATTAAGATTGAACTGTCTACATCTTACGGTTCATTAGATAAAGCGAAAAGCGTCGAAAATTGTCATTTCTTGTATGGCGACACACATTTTTTCAACTGTTTTGATTTTTAGTATTACCATTATACACACTGTGTAAATTTCAAGTGTCACTTTTAATTTCAATTTTATTACGGTTCAGGAGATAGAGCCCCGTGAGTCACGGAGCGTGTCTGACGGTTAGACAGTGGAGTCTTAGCAATAGATAATAGGGTTCCGTCTTTACTCTTTGGGTATGGAATTTTAAAACGTTTCGGATTAGAGTAGTTAGATAGTCTTATAAACTGACTTGGACGGGGCGTCCCCGAAGATATCAAAACTTTTGAAATGTTAATAATAAGTATAAAACAAAAAAAAAAATACATGTCAACATGAGATTGATTTATTATCACGGATGTGTTTGATGACGCACTGGAGGTTGTAACCTAAAGTTGTTTAAGGCTGACCACCTATTAGCAACTATCGTTTGAGCAACTGGTAACTTAAGCGATTACCACCCGTTATTTATAATCTATCTTACCAATATGTTGCCCCCCAAAGTTCGATACTGAAAATTTCTTATAGGCAGAAATTGTTCATATAGATCGGTAGGTAAACATTTGGATGGTTTGATTATTACTTATAGGTATAAGTAGTAGGTAACGGGACTGCGAATTTTTCGGCGACTATTTAGTAGCTTACGCATCTATACACAGCTGACGTTGATAAACTCTTTCTACACTCACAGCCCCACACTAGGATTCCCTGTGTCGTGGGTGCCATGGACACACATTGACAAATACACAAACACCCAGACCCAGAAACAGAAATCTAAATTCATCATTTAGATATCTGTCTGGCCGGGGATCGAACCCCTTGCGCGTCAGACCGGTATGGTGACCGCCCCGCCACGCAGGCGGGGATAGTTTATTCGAATAAAATCATACGTGTGCAGCTCGTCGGTTAAACGACAAATTGCACTATCACCATACATACCACCTGGTGGTAAGTGTGTGGTGTATATTTTTACTTCTTGCTTCTGCGCGCATCCTTTGTGGTAGGGAGGGTGGTAGAAACTGCATGGTTTAAAATATATAACATAATACATATTAGTAGCGGATTGTACGGAAGTAACGGCTAATACAATTAACTATCTAACAAATTGGACCTTCGTGATGCATAAGCGACTGTTCAGTAGGTTAAGCGATAAGACGTTCATGCAATAATAGCCAATGGGCAGTCAACCTAAACTCCGGATTATTTGTCTATGTATTTTACTGAATCTGATACGAGTTCCATCACGAGGATAATACGTGCAAATCGTAAATGTTAGATTTTAAAATGACGAGACGGAAGAGCAGGAAATTCTTTGAGTTTTTTTTTTTTTGCAAAAAACTTATTCTATTTTTTTTAAAGTACTTGGTAGAGCTTTATGTAATTTAAAAGAAACCAAAATAAATAAAAACCAAAGTAGATTCTTAAATTAAAGTCACAGGTTAAAAATGAATTTGCGTTATACGTATGTTTGCTTAAAATGTCCACTATTATTATAACACGCAGTTTACTTGTTACTTACTGTGAGCGAACGCCTCAAAATTCACTAACACGAACACAAACAACACATATTTAACATACTCCATTATTATTCTTTGTAGCGTATAATTATATTACTGTAGTCATCACAAGTCGTACTGTCTTGAAGGACGCCTTCTTGTGACTGGCTCCTACTAGCCTACACTACAAGACTAGTTCAAACAAATAAGAGCTTGTATGTTGTAATTTAAACAGTTTTGGTTTTATAAGCTTTACAAGTTATTGTTTAACATGCCGCGATATGTATTTATGTGACGGTCAATTAAATTTCAAACTCCAACCACTTGAGATAAATGTTTAGTGATGTGATGATGTCATTTTTAATCCAATATGGCGGACGCTCAAAGATGGTGGAGTATTTAATTATTTTTCATTAAATGGGTTTCGGAATTCTAGAATGAGTGAATAGTAGAATTTTGAAGGTGGTAGAATCCTTTGTGGTTCGACTCCGGCGGCACCACCGCCACACCTATTTTTGCCTAATAACAGCAGTGTTAGGCGCTGCTGTGTTAAGTTTTGAAAGGTGTGGTAAGGGATACATACTTTTCCGTTCCAGCTTAGTCCTCAGGGGTAGCGGCGCATCTGTGGCCGACCTCAGGTAGGAATATCTAATTCTATCTGGGGTTGATTACAGATGTCCATGGGCGGCAGTAACCACTTATCATCAGGTGGACTGCATGCTCGTCTGCTACTTCTATATTATAAAAAAAATAACAAAACGAGATGACGTCACCAGAACGTTTGTATTTTTTTTACATAAATTAATTTTCACAATATATACTATATTATGAAATATATACTAGATTTATTTGATTAATATTAATTGTGAATGAATTGATTATATTATTAATGATGATAAATTATGATTATTATTATAGATAAAATGGGTAAATTGATTAACATTAATAAAGTGCGAAGTTGCTCTTATTGATCAAACTTTGGCAAATTTATTCAGCAAAATTTGGAGAATTTCGCGATTTTGTTGGAAAAAAATATTGGATTTGCAAATATAAACGCTTTCTACACTCACAGCCCCACACTAGGATTCCCTGTGTCGTGGGTGCCAGGGACACACATATACAAATACACAAACACCCAGATTTAGAAATATAAATTCATCATTTAGATATCTGTCTGGCCGGGGATCGAACCCGGGACCCTTTGCGCCTCGGACCGTTATGGTAACCGCTCCGCCACGCGGGTCGTCTATTAATAACAGTAACCTGACAAACCTGTAATATCAGTCACATCTTTAAGTCTACCTACTATAGAGGGGAAATTATTGAGATATTAATAAATCCAATTAAAAATGAAATTTAATAAAACTTATAGCCATTAGTTTACATAGGAAAGAGTAGGTAATGTTTCAAATGCGTATTATTAAATCCAAAAAAATATTCAATCGTCTCCATCGTTTGTGTCAATATTTTTATAGTCTTCACTGCTACTCCAATCTATGCACCTATTGGTCATTAACATTGTCGCCGTCTTCGTCTGTTTCCGTAATAACTCAACAAAGTTAGAATAATATTAGCCTTTAATTTATTTATAATAATTTCATATCATAATTACAAACCTGACGAAGTCCTTAGAAAATCACGGAAGCAAGCTGAAAAATGGTATTGGTCAGCCATTATTTTCTGGTTCTTCTGAAGTCGTTTTTTTTAAGTGAGCGTTGTTCGAAATTGTACAAATAAAGTTAGCAAAAATTGTTGTAATTGGTCACTTTTAGAAGATAGTAAACTGCTAGCATCAAAATTTCATCACAAAGAAGGATTAGGCCACAGTCCACCGCGCTGGCCAGGTGCGTATTGGTAGACTTCACATACCTTTGAAAACATTTTTTTAAGATTCCTCAGGTATGCAGGTTTCCTCACGATGTTTTCCTTCATCGTTTAGCAAGTGATAATTAATTTCTAATACGCACATAACTTTAAAAAATCAGAGGTGCGTGCCTGTGATTTGAACCTCGGGCCCTCAATCGAGAGGCCGAGTTTCTTAACCACTAGGCCATCACTGCTTTCGATATATGGAATCGATAGATTATTGAAAACTGACGTTATTTACCGAGACACATTTGTTCAAATCATACTATAATTTCCAGTGATACGAGAGGTTAAAGAAATAAATAACATCTTTAGATTTATATTATTACTCTATGTGAGTATGATATCATTACTTTAATAAATACAAAACAAATGATAAGTTGTCATGTGCAATAATAATAATTTATAATAATCGGTATTTTTCCTTATTATGTTTCAATATTATGGTAAGGTAAGTTGACACTGCGGACACTGCCGCACATGGACCTCCACAGTCAACAACAGATTAGATTAAATTCCTACTGGAGGTAGGCCACTAATGCGCTGCTACCACTCATAACTAAGCTGGAATGCCTCGGAAAATGATGATTTCTTTACTACACCCCCCAAACCAGAACACAGCAGCGCTTAACACTGATTTTATTTGGCAGAAATAGGTGTGGCGACAGTGCCATCGGATTCAAACCATAATGGGTTCTACCACCTTTAAATAAGTAGGTAATCTAAATACTGTACTGTCATATTCGTACATTGTTGTTTTAATTTTTACGTTAAATTTAGATGGGAATTCAGATGTTTAAAAAGTAAAATGCTCAGTAGGACTACCATGAGTTTACAAAAGTATTACTTGCTAGCGACTGCGTAAAATAAATGTATGAAAAATTGTACAGCGCCTCTGGTGGTTACTCGTAGAACTAAAATCCGTAGTGACGTAACTCGATACGTAAAAAACCTATCGACATCAAATCGCTAGCGAATGTCATTATGATCTATTGCCATACAAATTCGGTCCCATGAGTCATTAATTTGACAGACGTTGTCAAGAAATACCGTAACGATAGTAGTTACGAGTATGTTATTCACTAGCAAAATGACAATAGTTTCCTATTTACCATTTCTATAGTGGCGTTTCTATGCCAACTCATGGTAATGCTACAGTTTATTTTCTTTACATTGAGTTTGATTATTAAACTATATGCCCAGGATTTCTGTTTTGTCTAAGATTAACGGACTGGCCAAGTTTACAAAGAACTTTGTCGACAATCCATTATTATTAAATCGGCAAGGCTCTCCTCTTAGAGAGCGTGGAATTTAGGCCTCTGGTTAAGTGCGAATTGGTATACTTCATACTATCTTAAGATATTTCTTAATAACGTCAGTGTCAGGCGTGTAGGATTCCTTACGATGTTTTTCGTCGCCGTTTACAATAATGTCAGTTAAATTATAATAGTTACAAAAAATCAGAGGTCTGGAATTTGTACCTCGGCCCCCTCTGCTTTAGAAACCGTGCTATTAACCACCAGACTATCGCTTTAGCTGCTTTGAATTAAATCCTTATTGTGACTTAAAAACGAAGATTGGCGTCAAGTCCATGTCCATGGAAATGGGGTTTCCAAAAATTACATTTCAAGTTTATTACTAACGTCTACTTTTGGAAACAGATTTTATATGCATTACGGACTTGCTTTCATACGTATATCTATATACAGGAGGATATTTTATAAATACATTTTTTTTAAACAAGAGTAGCAGACAAGCATGCAGTCCACCTGAAGGTAAGTGGCTACTGCCACCCATAGACATCTGTAATCAACCCCAGATAGGATTAGATAATCCTACCTGAGGTCGGCCACAGATGCGCCGCTACCCCTGAGGACTAAGCTGGAACGCCTCGGAAAAGTCTGTCTCCCTTAACACACCCGTCAAAACGGAACACAGCAGCGCCTAGCACTGCTGTTATTAGGTATGGCGGTGATGCCGCCGGAGTCGAACCACATAGGGTTCTCTACCACCTACTAATACTTTGAATACTTAGACGCTTTCTGCACTTACAGTTCTAAGGGTTCCCTTTGTCGTGGGTATCATGGTTACACAAAGATGAATACACACATACTAAGACCAAGTAGATATATAATTATTCATTTCATCTTGATATCCGTCTGGCCCGGGATTGAATCTGGACCCTCGCGCGTCAGACCGCTCCGCCACGCGAGTCGTCGGATAATAGGACAATAAACTATTCTTTGATATTGTCTAGAATCCATAGCATGAATGGAGATACAGCGGTGTAGAATTTAGGTGTATGTTTTCGGCAGTTTCCGATTCCGTTGCTCAAAATTCCATACTGGATATAGCTCAACACGTTATTGTATCTCCCTTCTAACATTAGAGGTATTCCTGAGTCTAAATTGCATGCGTCCTTGAGGCAGGTTCCAGCGCAAATCTCTCTGTATCCCAAATTTGCATAGTCCAATTCCAGAGTACTGCAAATAGGAAACATATTTAATAAAATTACATATAAGACTCAAATTTGCTCGATAAATCCCTGTAATTTCATGAGTTTGAAGTTATATCTTCGCTAGATACATAAGAGTAAAAGCACAATGCTGATATCCTGCTCGATCCCCTTGCGACCACTGAAAAACACAAGCCTGTGAAATATATCACAGGGGAAGCAAACAGCCTAAAAAATCTGTTGTCGTTTCTCAAAGAGGATTATACTACTATTTGAGGTCAGGCACAGATGCGTTTTTACTCCTGGCTTTTTTTTAGTAGACGAGCATGCAGTTCACTTGATAGCAAGTGGGTACTGTCACCCATGGGTAATAAATGGGTAATAATGGGTAATTTTTTAAATAGGCCTTCAGGGCCAAATCCGAAACCACAATGATAAGCGAAAAATGCTGAAAAAGAGTTACGAGGCCGATTTTGATAAAAACGAAATCTGCATCATTAGTTTTTTTTAATATCTTTTTCCCTATTTGGGAATGGAACGAGTTCATTTTGAAAAAAATTACACCCTCTATATTATTCCACTCTTTGATAGTGTTGATTATAAGGATCAAATTCTGGGAAGTAATGATAAATGGCAAACTAAACGAAAGGCCTCAATTTTACGATAATACATATTTTTTCATATTAATTTGGCAGATAAGTTCCCGACATTCATTAATTTAAACATTTCGCGTATTAACATTTCAACGGTCCCTATGTATAAAGTGACATGTCAAAAATTGCAATTCTTTTTTTATTGCATAGTCGGCTCTAGATTGTCCATACGCTCATGCCTACATAAGATTTTCTTCTTTAAATATGATGTATTTTACTAGATTTACCATTCGTATAAGAGAACAAGTATAACAATAACAGGAAAAAGGTGTCGTACATGCGGATATCTATACTTATCATTTTGTACGATGTCTTAAGAAGCGCACCACTCGGCATGAACGCGGTCATATCTAACTTAACATCAAGTCTAAAAAGCATATTTTCCGCTTAAAATAATAAGTAAGAACACAAAAAAATTGTTATTGTTTTTCTAACCTACAAAAGTAAGACATCAATGTAAAATCTGAGTAAGATATCAATAGCGTTTTCAAGTTTCCTACGTATAAAGTTGTATCTCAGACTGTCTGGCATGCTTTTATTTGCGTTTTCACGTAGAAACAGTCATCTGTCAGTTTTTCTGGTAAATATAAAAAAATCAATATTTAAAAATACTAGTACAAACTTTCGAAAGCATTATAGCTTTCATTATTTATATAACATTATAAAAAAAATATTCTTAGAATTGTATAGGGAATTATTTCTAGAGTGGTTTGAACATTAATTACGCTCTCATGTAAACCTGCGTTTTCGACATGTCGCTTTATACGTAGGGACCGTCGATTTTTTTGGCCTAATGTTTCAAATCATTCGAAAGCGGACGTTTGTTCTCCAATAATTTACATTTTTATGTTCGACTTGGTTAAGGTTATTTTTAGGACCATTATAATAGATTTTTAACTTATCATGCGCGGAGTTTCGTTTGATACATTTGTAAAGTTGACAAATTGCGAGAATAATATTTTCGAGCGATATCCGAGTGATTACTTAACAAAGAGATATAGAAAATCATATTGAACGTTGAAACGAAGTTGTCTATAACAAAAAATACGAATTTACTAATAAATCAGTTATATATTTTTATTAAAAAACTAAATTCTAAAAACGGCGGGAACATAGTTGCCAACCTATTACTTTCTCATAGTAAGCCTATGTCATGGTCATAACATCGAAGAATTAGCCAACAAATTCTTCAATATTATGATAAACTTATAGTCCTAAAGAATTATACATAAGTCATAAGTTATGTATAATTCTTAAGGATTAGTATGCCAATGTATGGAAAAATATGCATTTTCTTCAAAGTTTTCCTTTTCCTTTCATTTGTCACATAACATTTCTTCCTAGAATTTGATCCTCATAAGCGACACTATCAGATAGTAGAATAACAGGGTGTATTTTTTTTCAAAATGAACTCGTTCGATTTCCGGTTAAGGAAACAGATATTTTTAAAAAGGAATGATGCAGTTCCAGTTTTTATCAAAATCGGCCCCGTATCTCCTTTCAACATTTTTCGCTAATCCTTATAGATTCGGATTTGGCCCTGAAGGCCTATTTGAAAAATTCACCCTGTATAATTAACGCCAGATAAGATAAGACTTCTATCTGAGGTCGGCAACAGATGCGCCGTCCCTGAGGTACCGCAGAAGTCGAACCAAACAGGGTTCTGTCACTTCGGTGCAAATGTCTGTTTCTAACACACTCCTCACAAGAATATACTGAAGCGGTTAAAACCAATAATATTTGGATGAAGACATACTTTCTAGAATAACTAATACACTCGTCCTTAGTGTAAACGGTAACAACTGTCTTCGAGATAACTGTGAGTTCTTTGGTCATATCCGCGACTCCCCATCCAGCGACCGTCGCTACTTTGTTTTCTAAGGAACCTTGGCGGAGCTCCTTCGTTATCGGCAAACACATTTTACCAGCATTTTCTGTACAAACAAAATAAACCAACCAATTTACGTATACGAATTGGATACGATTATGGCGACATCCCATAACTCGTCAAAATTGCGTGATTCAGAAACACCATCTGTTTCTGAATCACGCTGTAGCGACTTTCTGTTCTTTCTGGCTTGCAACATGCAGTCCACCTGGTAGTAAGTGGCCACTGATTCTCTGGACATCTGAGGTCAGCCATAATAACTGGCAGTCTCTGAGGCCTAAGTTAGAACGGATAAGTTAAACGTTAAAGTTAAAAGTTAAACGGATCTCCCTAACCACACCCTTCATAGCAGAACACAGCGGCGCTTAACACTGCTGTACTAAGACAGAAATAGTTATGGCGGTGGTGCCAGGGTTGTACCACAAAGGGTTAAACTCCGGAGTGGTATGGTTGGACGGAGTGCTTATATCACTTTAATGGGAAGTAAAATTGAAGTGGTTGCCTTACTGTATGAGAAGTTAATGTGTGACGCAAGACGTATTAATCCGATATCGTTAACGTATTTCGGATGACCTTCAAAATTTTCGTGAACAATAGCTGCTTCTACTTGTATATCCTGTAATATAAAAATACATATAAAACTCTGGGGCCCAAAAAAATATATTTTTTTATTTTTTTGGGCCCCTGAGTTTCAAATATGTTTATCATGTTTTAAAAATGTCCTCCTTAAAAAATCTATTGAAAAAAAAATTGAGAGGTTACTCAAGATTATTTAAAATCAACATTTGGAATGCATTTTCGTTTGTGTTTTTTGTCAAAAAGTATAATACTTATGCTATCAATTTGTCAACTGTTTGATATGCAAAGTTTTTGCGTTATTTTAGCATAACAATCACAACGGCACCAGAATTGTTCTCTAGATCACACCCAGCATTGACAGAACAAACAGAATTTCTATCAGCGTCGTTACCGTGCTGTGCCGTTGTTGTCTCAATGAGGAAGCGCCCATTAAAACATTTTAATACACCTACTTGTTTGTGTTTTTCACAAATTTCAGTGCCGGGTGTTATTTCCTCGCTCGGTCTCATATCGCAGGTCAAATTCGCCGACACGAACGCCGACAGTATTCTTGTTTGCAATACAAACTGCTGCTGTCAACACGTAGCGTGAGTTGATCACACTTCCTTCACACGCGAATAAAAATCCATCGTCTGGAAACACATTTATTTCATGCAACGCACGCAACTTTGCGTGCATGAGGCCTTATGATACCACAATCTGAAGAATTTTACGTCTTCGCGCGAGGCAAGATTGTTGGATGTCGGGTTGTCACCTTTGGACCTGGCTCTCAGATAAATAGATTTGCAGCGTGTTTTAGTACACGTCACGGGAAACACGGCGTACTTAATAAATTTTAACTAATTTTTACGAGTTTTAAAGCCGTAAGACCTAAGTAATGATTATTTCTTAACTAAAAAGTGTTTATTTTTTGTTATATTTTTATTATTATCATTTTCCATAACTGTATATTGTGGATTATCTATTGTATTAAACGTAGTTAACGGCATAGAAGTGTATTCTGAATAGAAATAATAAACTATTTCTTACCCGATCGGTGTGATATCAAGGCCATCCAAGGGAATTCATGAATAGATGCCTCTGTTCTTCCTGAGACCCGATTAACGGTGATTTCGCCGCATTCCGTTGGCAGCAAGTTGATGTTCGGGTGGTTTTCCACCTCATCTTGAGTACCACCTGAAGAAATCAATATTTTTAATTTAAAATACATATTTTTTTACTAAGAAAAATGTTCTGAGGAGCTCAGCAATGATGTGCTGTCAACTAAAGACTAATCAACTATCAACTAATGACTAAAATAAATTGGAATATAAATGTACATATGTATTTTTTTAGAGAATTCACTAGTACTTCAAATTAACAAAAACCTTATAGTTTTTATACTTACCTTATTTACGCAGTAAAATGTGTTTACTGTAGTTATTGTACAATATTAAATACTGTATTAATTTTATATAAAGTAAACAAATATGAAGCGAAAGTTACACAGTTCCGCCTTCAAAGCTTGCATAATTAATAATATTTTTTTATGTCCTAGAAAGTCGTTTGTTACTTACTCGTAGATACTATTAGCTAGCGCTTTAAAATTCGCCGATATAAACACACACAAAACGTACTTAATATACCACATAGTTACTCTTTGCGGCAAGCAAGCTAAACGTTTGTTATAAATTTAATTAAAGATCAACTGTATTAGACTGGTCTCACTTCCTCTTACGCTTCTACAGTACTAGCCACTCATTGAAATAGAAGTGTGCGTTTGTATTGTTCGACGTTTGTCCACCGCCACCGTCATTGAACCGATACCGATAATTAATGACGACACCGAAGTACCGTGCATACAGGTCCTTCAAACGAGCACCGTCATCCTTGGCACCGATGTTTCGAGTAGATTGGCTTGACCGCTAGATCGGCACCGAGATTTTGATTTCCTGTTGGAAATAATAGAACTTTTTTAACACCATTTATGGAAAATCTACCCTTAAGAGGGTAAAATAGGGGTTGAAAGTTTGGTGGGAAGTACGCAGATTTTGAAACAAAGTCTATGAAAAGTGGTATTCAGCTTTCTGATTGAAAATAATAGAACACATATTTTACCGTTTTTGAAAAATCAACCCTTAAGTTCGATTAATAGGGAATATAACTTTATTTTAAAATTCGTTAATTTGGAAACAAGGATTGTAAAATTAGCATTTAGCATTCTGGTTCGAAATAATAGAGCTTCTTTAACACCGTTTATGGAAAATCTACCCTTGAGAAGGTAAAATAGGGGTGGAAACTTCGTTTAGAAGTCCGCAGCTTTTTAAGCAAAGTCTATGAAAATTGTTATAGTTATTAAATGTTAAATCAGAAAGCCAATCTGATTGAAAATAATAGGACACCTATTTCACAGTTTTTGGAAAATCAACCCTTAAGGTCGTTAAATAGGGGTTGTAACTTTATTTTATAATCCGTTAATTTGGAAGCAACCACTATGAAAAATTATCATTGGACTTAATTAAGCATCTGAGTCACTGTTTTTTTCTGTTTCAGCATTTTTAGCAACTCAACAATCAACCCCATTAGGGTACTATAAGTAAAGATTTTTTTTAAAACCGTTATTGAAGTTACTTTCTTTGGCGTGTCTGGAAAAATAACAGAGTGCAGAGAAGTTTAGTGTAGGGCAAAATTCCACGGGCCGTCGTAACATATATTTTAATAACATGGGAGTGTATTGCGCGTGCTGAAGTGCAGCGATTTTTTAGGGTTCCGTACCTAAAGGATAAAAAACGGAAGCCTTTTACTAAGACTTCGCTGTCTGTCCGTCTGTCCGTGTGTCACAGGGCTCTATCTCTGGAACCGTAATAGATAGACATTTGAAATTTTTACAGAGGATGTATAACGGTGGCCGCTATAACAACAAATACTAAAAATAAAAAAGGTGAAAACAAAAAGGGGTCCCCATACAACAAACTGCTATTCGATATTTTCCCAACTAACTTTTGAACCGTTAGAGGTAGACAGTTAAAATTTTCACAATATGTGTACTTTAATTGCTGCAATATTAAATACTAGAAATTAAAAAAAAAGAAAATTTTGGTTGTACGGAACCCTCCAGGTGCGGGTTTGACTTGCACTTGGCCAATTATTAGTAACGCGTGTATTTGGTATACTGATTAGGTATACCAACATTTTGTCCTGCCGTAGGGTATGGTTGTGGTTATGCGTGGATTAGTGATGGTGATGTGGTAGACACATAGACCTTGGATTAAAATTTTGGGCTAGAACAGGGCTACAGTATTCCCTGCCTATCCCTGCCTATATGTAAGTCCAATTTACGTGCAATAAAGAGCAAAATTTACCTGCATTAAACGACAGATTTTTTGAAACTACTTATTTTGATAAGGATTACTATTTGGTATCTATTAAAACCATTTTAATATGAACTTAATTTTTGTTTTCTTTTTAAATCATAAAAACAATTATTGGGGAGTACGCAACAAAGATAGACATATGCCATCGCGGGCTTATTTGTAGACCTTTTTAAAGTGTATAATACTGTAGAACATTATTTTGATTTCGCTCGTAGGGTTCAGCCGGCGTTTGCAATGTAACTTGTACAAAAAAAATGTTTGTTTACGAAATCTGTAAGAAAGATTATCAGTGTTTTTCTACTATGTTATGAGTGTATTATACATGTAAACCTTCCTCTTGAATCACTCTGTCTATTAAAAAAAACTGCATCACAAAATCCGTTGCGTAGTTTTAAAAATCTAAGCGAACATGAGGACAGACAGCGGGAAGCGACTTTGTTTTATAATATGTAGTGACGATAATGACAATGCTTCCAAAACTTTTTCAAATTCCGAATCACTTACTTTTCTTTTATTTGAACTCCTAAAATCTCTCCAGCCCGTATGACATAAATGTAAATTATTATTTTATACATTGTGTTATCGTCGAAATAACATCAAATGATTAATTAAAACAAGAATGTAATAAAAAATGAATAATATGCGAACAATATATTATGACTAGCCAATGTTACAGAATTGGAAGACAGAAGTGGAGCCAGTCGTCTCACGCGATTATGCTTCAGGAACAAACGCTTATTTTGTGATGAGTCTGAATAATATAATTGGTACAAAGTAATAATAAAGTATATAAAGTACCTTTTTTGTGTGTTAATGTCGTTGATTTTTGAGGCGTTAGCTAACCGTAAGTAATCAAGTATATTATAATAAAATAAAAAGTATTTTCTGTAGCAATTTACAACTTTTTTTTTATTCAAGAGCGTTCTTTTTCTTTTTTTTATGCTAACTCATAAAATCTTATCAGCCAGTGACTATATGAATCATCATCAACATCAACCCATTATTGTCCCAACGCTGGGCACGGGTCACCTCTCAGAATGAGAAGGATTAGGTCATAGTCCACCGCGCTAGCCAAGTGCGTATTGGTAGACTTCACATACCTTTGAGATTTCTTTTTTATAAATCTTTCAGGTATGCAGGTTTCCTCACGCTGTTTTCCTTCACCGTTTTAGCAAGTGATATTTAATTTCTACTACGCACATAATTTCGAAAAATCAGAGGTGCGTGCCTGGGATTTGAACCTCGGACCCCTCGATCGAGAGGCCGAGTTTCCTAACCACTAGACTATCACTGCTTATATGTGCACTTATTATTATAAAAATAACACATCTTGAAAATAATACAAAATAACTTCGTATGATGCATTTATGCAATCATGTAACTCTTTGTATTAATTAAGTAATATTATTTTATTTAATGCAATATATAATACAAATAAATAGGAAGTCGGTAAATCACACTTAAGATAATCCCAACGATAGGTCATTGTGTATTTTGATGACCCAAAACACATTCACGTAATTCCTAAAATTACAATTTGCGTCATTCTGTACATTGAAAATATTCATTGATGTCATAAAAGCAGTATTGCATACACAGACCTGTATATTTGCATAAGCCATTCGGCAATTTTCCTCTTAAAAATGTTTAAGGTCAGATCTTTGTATATGTCTGGTAACTTGTTATATATTTTTATAGCTATAAGATAAGCATTTTTCCTCAGTGAATCGATCTTTCAATCCAGAAGATCGAAATTCGATTTATTCATAATTTACCTACAGTTACTTTACTTATCCATGTTAGTCGATCATCTATCTATTTATATAAAAATGAATATTTGTCCAAATATATTTTATTATAGAATCGTAAACTATTCATTTGATCAAGTGATGATCATTAGCAAAATTTTTGTCCAAGAGTTCACGAAAGTTTGTGAGTTGGTAAGACCAATTTTCGACAGATGGCGCCACTGTCAATCCAATGAAGGTACAAATTTTCTGTTTTATGTATGTCATATTATTTCTTTAAAACGTGGGCGAAAATAATGTTTTTCCTCCTTATCGAGCTCTGAAACCTTTATAACTCAAAACCCTCTAAAAAACTACAAGATGATCTGTCAATACGTTTAATAATAATGATGATGACATAATGAATAATTCTTTTCAAAATAAAATAAAAATCAAGCATTTAATGTATATAGAAAATGAAATAAATGTATATGTAATAAATTTGGCCTTTATGGTATGTAATTTTGATGCATAGTTAGTTAGTAAACTTTCGGTCAATATCATATTGCGGAACATTGTTGCGGAATCAATTAATGGAGAAGCGCACGAAAATATGTTTTTTAGTGGATTTAGTAGAAACTAACCATAAAGAAACAATTCAATTTCTTAGATAGGTTGTTTCTTAAAGTAACATATTATATTTATTAGTTTTATGTGAATTAGCTGAACCTCTCTGCAGCAACTTACGTGGAAGATCATTGATTTTTTTACAAAAGGAGAGAGAGAACAGTGTTGTAAGTGGGGTGACAGTGAATGCGGAGAATGGAAAAATGAGGAACGTGTTCCTTTTCATTATCGAATGGAATTTTATGCGATCTTTACTAATTGAAAAAGTGAATCGGGAGAAAGTTTTTCATGAGTAATTTAAGATGCCTTCAATGTGACTACAATTGTTGTTGATTTATGTAATTTACAAACTTGACGTAACAGGTGAACAGATAGCTTTTTATAATATAGGAGTAACAGACGAGCATACAGTCCACCTGATGGTAACTTCCGCCCATGGACTTATGTAATCAACCCCAGATAGGATCAGATATTCGTACTTGATTCAGCCACTGACGCGCGGCTACCCCTGAGGACTAAACTGGAACGCTGGAAAGTATGCCTCCCTCATCTCACCCTTCGAACCAAAACACAGCAGCATATAATACTGCTGTTATTAGGCAGAAAACGTGGAAACACGGAGGGTTCTACCAACTTTTTCAATGCGGAGAAAGTTTTTCCCAACCTTATATTTTAATACCTACAGTACCTACATCATATATACATATAAAATTCTCGTGTCACAGCGTTAGTTACCCTACTCTTCCGAAACGGCTTTACCGATTTTCACCAAATTTTATATGTGTATTAAATAGGTCGATAACCATAATTACAAATGCACCTTACGTTGAATGATATAATCGTATGAACATAATTGCTTCACAACATAGCAATTTGCGAATTCAAGCAAATTAAAATAATAATTATTGGGATACTTGTGTAGGGTATTTATTCTGTTATTACTAAAACTGTATTATATTGTACAATTTATTATTTAATAATTGACTTGATTTATTTTGTCGTTCTATAGATTTGTGCATGTGTTCTATTAAGGCCTTTATCTTACTGGGACGCCATGGTTACACCAGATAAACGTACGTAGGCATTGAAGGCACGATGTTATGAAGCTCGGTAACCGTCACCGAAAGTATTTGATATCCGAAATAAATATACTCGTATATCCGAAAACGTAACTGACTATGATATAAAAGTTTCGAATAATTTCAGATTAGGGCGGAACGTAAAAAATACCATTATGAAAAGTTTTTATGCGACGCCGACGCCGTCGTTATTTTACAAATAAAATCAATCATTCCTATTTTCTTCACGCATGGTTAATTAAAATTGTAATTGTAAAACGAAGAATCTGAATTAATTCCATATCCATAACTGCTGCTCGTCGCCGATGTACTAGCAGCGGTTGCCAGCTCAGCTGTCACTCGTGTTAGAGTCAGCCCCAAACTTCTAGTCCGCTCTGAATATAGAAACGAGTTGCACAGAACGCAACAGCAAATTGTAGATATTAACGGGACAAGACAGCACGGGACCCCCCTCGGCACCCGTCCGCTGCCCGCTCTCCCCCACGGGTACATAGCTGCGTTAGTGTGCGTTGGTTCTGAGTATATGCTTGTAGTTGTGTTCGACCGCATTCGCTCGCTGACTACACCTGCGCGCAACAACTTCAGAGCGGACTAGAAGATTGGCGCGGATTATGCTTCCCTTAGTCCTCTACATTTTACTGACAACGTCGCTAGCATCTCAACACAACCAGATACCACACGTGGAGCCGTAATTTCACATCGTCATGTAAGTCATCTGTCTTGTGTTTCAATATCTTTTGGATACATAGCCGACGTCCCGGTGAGATAAAAGCCAAATTGGTCATGGTACCAACACATAATAATATACTTTATTTACAACACCAACGTGTAACATAATCATGCTACAATATTCTTCAGAATCCAATCGATGAACTTCCTCACATCAGTATAGACCCCTGGCGCTTGCGTCCCACAAGTTGCCGGCCCATTTGATACAATTCCGTATTGGATATACCTCCCCGTGCCCTCATATTTTCCTTCAATGATCAGGGGCCCACCGGAGTCTCCTTTGCAAGCATCCTTATTCTCAATACCGGCGCAGAATTGCGTGGTATTTGCATTCATGGAGCTGAAAAGTAATTTGTTTTGCTCACATTAAATAAATATTAAAATACCTTAAGATAGGCTGTTCCTTATTGAAGTTTACATAAACCGTTACACAGCACAGCAGGACACGGGCCGTGCCTGTCAAAACATTGTTTAATAAAATTGGTCAAGTATCAGTCAAACTTGTCCACGGGGGTTCCGTACCACCAAATGTTTATTTGTTATTAGTTTTTTTTCATTTGTTATAGTCTTGTTACAGCCATAGAAGTAAAGGCATTGTGAAAATTTGAATTGTCTACCTATTACGCATAGACTAGCTAATGCGGTTCAATAGCGGTATCTTGTATGGCTGTATCCATTTATTTTTAAGATTTTCTTTCATTGTAGAGATTTCAGAGTCTCAGTAATACGATTCGGTTTCTACCCTTTATGTACGGTATCCTAGAAAACATGATTATGTCTGCCACGGCCTGTGTCTATTAATCAATGTCAGTTGGCTAAAACTTAGTTAAATCTAATATTATTTTACATTTGGCTTCGGATAATAGAGAAAATAATAAATGTACTTTGCAGACCGTACTTGTAGTAATATTCGCAGGATTCGCGTGGTGGCACGGGAATTGTCACTGTGCGAAGGATAGAAGCTCCGGTTTTGTTTTCTGTGAGTCCCCACCCGGTAACAGTTGCTATCTGGTTGATGAATGACCGAGTACGCAACTCTCTCGTGACCGGTAGGCAAATTGGCTGAACGTTTCCTGCAATATAGGAGTGTACCGATTTCAATGGTATTTTCGCTAATGGTAAGAAGTGATAGCCTAGTGGTTAAGAAACTCGGCCTTTAGATCGAGGGATCCAAGGTTCAAACCCTAGGCACGCTCTGATTTTTCAAAGTTATATGTGTATTAGTAATAAATTATCGCTTGCTTAACGGCGAAGGGAAAAATCGTGAGGAAACCTGCACACCTGAGAGATTTTATAAAAAAAATCTCAAAGGTATGTGAAGTCTACCAATACGCACTCGGCCAGCGCGGTGGGCTATGACCTAATTCTTGTCATTCTGAGAGGAGACCCGTGCCCAGCAGGGGGATAGTAATGGGTTGATAATGATGATCAATTGTATTTTTATAACAAATTCTACAGGTAATTCTACCGGGCAGATACACACTACAGCTATTTTTAGTATGAAGCAGTTATGTTATGCAGAAGCAGTCCGGTGGAAGCTATGTCGATAAATTGTGATATCACTATGTGTGTAGACGCCGGCGCCCGCCGCTGCTGGCCGTGCCGACAGCCAGGACCGAGCTATTGGCTAAGTCACCTCTCACTCGAGCACTCTGTACACTCAACCAGGCGCATGAACAACTTGACGTATTTTCATGCAACTTGAGTGAATTCGCAATAGTTGTGCTTCAGATATTATGTTTAATGAAGTAGGAATGTAGGTAAGAATTTAGTTAAGTATTTAAAATAAGGCCTCTCTATCGTATTGGGTGTTTAGCCTGTAAGGATAGATGTAATGGTGTTTTAAGAATAAATAAATAAATAAATAAATAAAATCATCCCAGGTTGTTTAAATTAAGAAAAAAATACGCATACGAGTAAGTACATAAGTCTTATGAATTTTAATTATCTGTCTTATAATGTTGTCGGATAATTCACTATAGTATCAATCTATATGTTACACTCAAAGTGATCAAATAGCTATACAGGGTGAATTTTTCAAACGTGCCTTCAGGGCCATATCCGAACCTATAAAAATTAGCGATTTTCAAACGGGCCTTCAGGGCCAAATTCGAACCTATAAGGATTAGCGGAAAATTCTGAAAGGAGTTACGAGACCGATTTTGATAAAAACTACATCATTACTTTTTTAAAAGATCTTTTCCCTAGCCGGGAATGGAACCAGTTCATTTTGAAAAAAAATACACCTTCTATAATATTATTCCACTATCTGATAGTGTTGCTTATAAGGACCAAATTCTTCGAAGTAATCATAAATGGCACACTAAAAGAAGTCTCAGATTTAGCCCTGAAGGCCTATTTGAAAAAAATACCCGGTATATAATAGCAGGTAAAGTTAGTCAAAGTAATAAATATGTTATTGTAAAAGCGCGAAGTACGGATAATCTTAGATTAACTGAAATTATTCATGATGAATTCTGCTGTATCAACGTCATGTTGGTTGTAGTATTACAGTTACTATAAATCATATAGAATAATCGTGAATTTTCGTGAATTGGACTCGCCCACTCGCAGGGCAGTAAGACATGTATTTTTATTAATTAGGCTTTTTATTAATCCATCCCATAGCTGGTTTACATAACATTTTTTTCCATTTTTCGACATGTGGATCATTACAAAATTACAAAAAGTATAAGGAAAATTGAAAAATAAACTTTACCTATACTTGTTTTATTGCTTTATCCAAGTCTTCAAAGGTATTATATATAATGGCTGGTTAATGTGATTAACTCTGTGTTATTTATCACATTGACTAAATTAAGTAGATATTAAACAAAATTGCTAGATATTATGTATAACATCCCCGAATTTGATCCTTATAAGAAACACTATCAGATAGTAGAATAATATAGAGGTTGTATGTTTTTTCAAAATGAACTCGTTCGACTCCCGGATAGGAAAAAATATATCTTAAAAAACTAATGATACAGTCTTAGTTTTTATCAAAATCGGCCTCGTAATTCCTATCAGCATTTTTCGCTAATCCTTATAGTTTCGGATTTGGCCCTGAAGGCGTATTTGAAAAATTCACCCTGTATATGTATATAAAATAAGTGTTTCCCTATATGTCCTTTATAACTTTGCATTTCATCATGCGATTATTAGCAAAGTTGTCACGCATGAGCCCACCAAAATAAATGAGTTGGTACGACCAATGTTCGACGGATGGCGCCACTGTCATCCCAATGATACATTTTTTTTATTATATGTATGGTTCTTATTAGTGATCGAAGTATGTATGTCATATTATTTCTAGTTTAATTTCTTCTTCTACTTCTATTTTTTAAAACGCGGGCGTAACCGCGGCCACTTCTAGTATCAAAAAGTTCTTACTGTGATTAAAGTCAATTTCTTGTTGAGTACGTATCAGGGCAATATCATATTCATAATGTGGAGGTCCTACGTAGTCCTTGTGGCAGATCAACTCTTCCACTGGTGTATCCTGTAATTTAAGTGTTGGTATAGTATTCATTATGATTGCACCTAAATATGAAAGTCTGTCTGTCCAGAGCTTTGGCTGCTCTCGGTTCAAATAGTTGCACTCTGTAATAAATGGGTAAAAGCAAAATATATGTAGTACATTATACTATATGAAGTTACTATCGGTACTATCGCTACTATCGGCTTTAACGATTGGTGACTTTAGCAATTAATTAATCAGTCTGGACAGTTTTTACTAGCATAGAAATTTGTCGATTTCTAGAAGGCTATCTTATGCAAAACGTTGGACAGATCTCCTGTCATAACTACCTACTCTCAAAGTCAGTTTGAAACTGCTTGGCTATTAAAATTAATAATCGAATTCATTTATTGCCACACAAAAAATATTATAAAAGAGAAAACAAAAAAACATAAAAGATGTAATAAAAAAGAAAGAACAACAAAAAAAAGGTTACACATCGAAAAAACAACCAAAAAAAATGCACCTTAAATGCATATGAGTTGTGGGCATAAGGACATGTTAATTAGTAGTACGAATAATATGCAAGTGTATCGACATATAGACGAGTGAACAATCGAATAGTGACCGAATTGTCAAATGAAATTTCGAAATTAAACCCAAGTATGGTATCGTATCAATTTTATGGTATCGAATTTTCTAATGGTTTTGTAAAAAATCACTCTCATTATTTTTTCAAATGCACCAAAAGAAGACTTTGGGATTAGATCAGCTTAAATTAAAAATCTAAAAGCAATTGATACCGTTGCAATAAAAAACGCAAGTATACATCAACAAGCGAAGCCGGGGGAAAACGCTAGAATTTTCAACGTTTTGTTTACCTGAAGATGTGATTCACAAGCTACGAATGGAACGGATACGCAATCTGTCTCTTCTTGTAGATTGTATTCCCCAATGCGCACGCCAACTACATTTTTGTCATCAACGCAATGTGCGGCTGTGAGTACATACCGCGAGTTGATGATTGAACCTGCGCAATGAAATGAACGAACACCGTCTGAAAGGGAAAAAAATATTTTAAAGGAAATAGGAATTTGAAGGTAACCCTTTGTGATTCACCTATGTCTGCATAATAATAGGAGTGTTAAGCGCTGCTGTGTCCTGATTTGAATCGTGAATCGACATACATACGTTCCGAGGCGTTCCATCTTAGTCCTTAGGGGTAGCGGCGCTTCTGTGGCCGACCTTAGGTAGGAATATCTAATTCTATCTGGGGTTGATTACAGATGTCCATGGGTGGCAATAGTTACTTACCAACAGGTGAACTGCATGCTCCTCTGCTACTCCTATATTATAAAAAAAATGTTCAACGTTTGAGCAAAAGCACCCACAAAGCTCCTTCAAATGCACCCACTGATCTCTATCTTTTGTCTGGACACGCCACTCTTTTGAATGCTTGGCTCTTGCTTTGCTTGTTGCATTATCATTTCTTGGGTCTCCCTCTTCGATAGGCCCATTAAGGCACTATTGTGCGACGATTCAAGCCCTCGTAATTACGTAATTTCTGCTCATATGCCAAAAAATCATATCGATAAAATAAGACTGAAGTTCATTTTACGTTACTTACCGACCTCGGAGGAGATGAGCACCATCCATGGGAATTCATACATCAACGCTTCGTGTCCTCCAATGATCCGTGATCCGGAGATATCCCCACAATCATTAGGTAGGAGTAGATTTATTTTTCGGATTGTATTCTCTGTATCATGTTGTTGACCTGGTTTGGGTTTTCCCTCTAAATCTGGCCCCATTAAGCGTGATTCGAACATAATTTCTGGCGATTGTTCTGTCGTACTGTCGAAATGTATCGTATCTTCGTCGGACGATCGATAGGTCGATTGGGAAGTAGGTCGGTCAGTCGGTCGGTCAGTCGGTCGGTCAGTCGGTCCAAAATCTGAACAACATACCTGTGAAAAAATTGGGAATTATGAACACATTTGAAATAGATAGAGATCGTTATAACGATCGTTATATCGTTATAACGATCTCTAAATATATAAATTGATATAAATTTTATTTAATTTATAAATTGAAAGTTAGGTTTTCCATTTCTGCGGGCAGAAAAGAAAAATAAATTCCGTTAGCATAAAGTAAACTAGTCGTGTGTTAATTATATTTTACAGTGGCACTGCATCCGTGCTCGGCTACAAGGAGAAACGTATTTCTCTATGGATTTGGTTATATACCACCAATGGTCTCTCCCACCCATCAAGGGTGGGAGAGACCATTCACCATCTAGTGGACTGCATGCTTGTTTGTTAATGCTTTATCATAAAAAACCAGTGACGTAAATATTATGCTATTTTAGCACACAACTCAGTAACATACTTCTCTTGATAAGAGGAGATTGGCATTGGTTAGTGACTTTTTATGACCTAGGTATAACCCTAAATGATAACAAATAATAAGTACTAGATAATAATAACCTGGACAGTAGTCGACTCATTAGTATATCCGCAATATGAATTTCTGATTAACTGCTTTGTAGCCTCATTTGGTTCATTTGTGGCCTTTTGCACGGCTTGCGCACAATCGTAATATGGCATACAATCTCGAGGACACGATTCTGAAAATAAGATCACATATTTTGAAAAAAAATATATTTAAAGGTGGTAGTAGTCTATGTGGTTCGACACCGGCGATACCACCGCCACACCTATCAGTATCGTGTATGTGTTAGAACTTTCCTTAGTTCGACTCTAGATGCAACAATGCCGTTCCTATTTCTGCCTTGTTAGCCGTGTTAACTGTTGCTGTATTCTGATTTGGGTGTAGGAAGAAGAAAGCACTCATAGGAGCCGTTCTAACTTAATCTTGAGTAAATAGATATGTGTGATCAACCTCAGGTAGGATTAGGACTCCAATCCTGTTTAAGATTCATGTAAGACCATGGTTCCATCGGATTCTATCTATATTTGTATGTATTGGTCGTTCGGAAAGTAATTTCGTTTTTTCCCGATAGAGGATTTAATTGTATTTTTTCACAGCTAATTTCACACTTAAGTCGCATTGTCATTATATGTTTTTACAGCTGATATAGCAAGGCTTATGTGTGAATAAGTTTAATTGGTTTTATGCAATAGTTTTTGGTGGGTGCCCTTTTAAATTGCAAGTCAGAAAAAAAATATCTAATGGGTATGGAGAAGATGTGTTGTCAGTACGCCAGTGGCAGAACTGGTTTACAATATTTAGATCCGGCAATTTTGAAGTCAAAGATCCACCACGTTCTGGCAGGCCGATTAGGGATTTTTTGAAAAATTAAAATTTAATTGAAAATTAAATTTTGCAACATCAAGATAATAAGAAAATTCTATTCTGAGTGAATGTTAAAAACATACAGAATGTGCAGGCTTTGGGTTGCCTATTATTTACGTGGACGAACTACTGGGTTGTCAGGTATAAACAGGTATTTCGCTGGCAACTACTTTCACTCATGATGATAATAGATAAAATTTTATATCAGTAGAAGCGCTGTTTTATTGTGAACACGTTGATATAGGGTTGTCTGCAAAATGAAAATTAATTTTTCAAAAAATAATTAAAATTATCCTGTCCAGGATTTTTTTAGCAAACCCATTTTTAATGTATTACCCAATGTACTAATTTCGTTATAAAATGAGTTTCATTCTATTATCAGCTCGGTCCAGTTCGATTTAGCTTCGGATCTTCTACTAGTGGAATTACGCTCCTACCAGAAAGATGGCTTAAGGTGTTGGGCCAAAATGGCCAATATATAATTTTATAAAATATTTATTAATTATACGAAAATTGTCTTTCTTTTTCACAAAAATAAACGAAATGACTTTCCGAACAACCCAATAATACATTCGTAATGCTATCGGTAATGCGTCAATGATGACGTAATATTTCAGTATGATGAGCTTTATTTTTGATTCTTTTGTCACAATCACAGACATGTAATATCTATTTTAGGCGATTTTAAACGAATCTTAATCGATTTGTATTGTTTATGTCTGTTGTAGAAAATCTTCTTTAATTGTCAATTGGTTTTAATGACTCTTTATTAAATAATTTTCCTCGAGTGTGGCTTCGTACATTCTTAAAACTTAAAAATAGGATAAAATTTCCCATTAGATTGTACAACTGGTTTTGTTTCAAAGAGTGTGACTTTTTTAAAGATTTATGAGTGTTTGAAATACATATTTGTTTATCATACAAACCAATATAACGTTTTATCAAACCAATATAAAGTATTTCTTACTTTAATAAGTAAAAAAAAATGTAAGCATTAAAAAAGAAGCTTGAACTGAACTCGAGAATTAGTCAAAAAAATTGGCCAAGTACCACCAATTTTTTTTTTAATTTGTACTATTTGTTATCATCATAGCTCCCGTAGAAGTAAATGCATTCTTAACAATTCATACGTTTACCTCTTACGGTTCAATAGATAAAGCGAAAAATTCTGAAAAAATAGATGTTTGCTCTATGACGATCTCCATTTATTTCCTCATGTTTTTTTATTTTTAATATTTGTTATTATAGCGGCCAATTATATATAAGTCAGAGTAATTATGTATAAGTCAGAGTATATACTCTGTTAAAAATTCAAGTGTCTATCTATTACGGTTCATGTGTACCTGTGACAGACGGTCAGACAGTGGAGCCTTAGTAATAGGGTTCCGTTTTTACTTTTGGGTACGGAATCCTAAAAACGAACTTAATTATTTTGTCTTGGCTTTTTATATGTTTATCAGATAAAGCTCATCTATAGAAAACTGTGATCTGAAAGCTCAGGATGATTCTGATGATAGTTTAAGTACATATTTTGCACGAAAAATTGAATTGCACTTAACTAATAACTGCATTTGTTATATACATCGTAAAAGATGTCAAAATACATATATAAAAGCAAATAAAGAGAAAATATTTTAAATAAAGTCGTTAGAAAAAACAATCAAATCTTCGTTTGTCGCTATAACATATTAAAAGTTTGTACCGACAAAGTCAGAGAACGCTAATTTAGTAGCGATCATCTGATTAAAGTCCTTAAATAAAGTTTAATAACATCCACTTTTGCAAAAATACGTAAGTTACGTAAATTAAGTTTAAAAGATATAATAGGGAAAAGATTAAAGGTTATCAAATTATAATAAACAAGTACTCACTTATTAAAGGTGTCCCGTCTGTGGTAGAAGCTAATATGGCACTCAACAACACCACTGCAGTAAACATATTAAATAATAACTATATAATATAATAAAATATAATATAATATAACAAAAGCGTGACCGCTTGTGAGGACCGCCCACAGCTAAATGCGATCGACTTGAAGTAGGTAAATATTCCACTGACAGATAAGCAACTAAGGCCGTAGATCTCGGATCATTATATTAAATACTTAAAAAACGTATATTATATAAACAATTGACCATATCGCTCGTTTATAGTAGACCCGAGTGTGTGCATTCACAGTATCTACTTACGAATAATGGAGTCGAAATTTGTCGAAATTTTTAACTCATCTTGTATACATACTTTGAAGGTGGTAGAACCCTTTGTGGTTCGACTCCGGCGGCATCACCGCCACACCTATTTCTTCCTAATAACAGCAGTGTTAGGCGCTGCTGTGTTCCGGTTTGAAGGGTGTGGTAAGGGAGACAGACTTTTCCGAGGCGTTCCAGCTTAGTCCTC
Organism: Epargyreus clarus; assembly: GCF_041222505.1. Lineage (NCBI taxonomy): Eukaryota > Metazoa > Arthropoda > Insecta > Lepidoptera > Hesperiidae > Epargyreus > Epargyreus clarus. The sequence continues at coordinate 8,568,766 of NW_027332214.1, forward strand.
AGGGGTAGCAGCGCATCTGTGGCTGACCTCAGGTAGGAATATCTAATCCTATCTGGGATTGATTTCAGATGTCCATGGGCGGCAATAGCCACTTACCATCAGGTGGATTGCATGCTCGTCTGCTACTCCTATAATATAAAAAAAAATACAAAATACAACTTTTTGGACTAATTCGGAATGTCACAAAAAAGTATCTCTTCTTCACACACAGCGCTTTTGGTGTTATTAAGCAGAAGAAGGTTTTTATAATATAGGAGTAGCAGACGAGCATGCAGTCCACCTGATGGTAAGTGGTTACTGACAGCCATGGACATCCGTAATCAACCCCAAATAGTTTATATACTCCTACCTGATATCGGCCACAGATACACGGCTACCCCTGAGGACTAAGCTGGAACACCGCGGATAAGTATGTCTCCCTTACCCCTTCAAACCAGAACACGGCAGCGCCTAACACCGGTGTTATTAGGCAGAAATGGACGTGACGGTGGTACGGAGTCGTACCACAGAGGGTTCTTCCTTCAAAAGTTTATTTCTGTTTACACATTTATGTTAACCTTTAAGCGATTATGTGTATTATGATCACATATATATTCTGCAATTCTTAAATTTGAATAATGTGTTATTTTAATTGTGTGCGTTATATGACTCTATACAGCTGTGGCTGCCTGTGGAGCATCTTGATTAACCTGTTTTTATACATTTATTGTAAAGCTGGTTTTATCACCAGTCTCTAGATGCTCAGTTGAGTTGACATAATGACCCGTCAGACTGGGTTAAGGCACATCTTCATGGTCACCAGACGTTATATTGTGTCGTAATTTGCTGTGAACTTTGCAGAACTTTTTGTGTCGATGGTTTTTTATAGGTTAGGTTTGAATAAAATCGGGCAAGTGCGAATCGAACCTACACAGTTCCGAAACTTATTGAAATATTGAAAACCTTTATTTTTTTTTTATAATAGCTGCTATAGAAGTAATGGATTGTGATTTCAAATGTCTCATTACAGTGACAGACGGACCCTGGCTTAGCATTAGTATGCCGTTTTTACCTTTGGGTACAGAACCCTAAAATAAAGCATTTATAAACATCGACATTGGTTTAGTTATGTAGAACTGATATCTTTATCAGTCAGAATATTCTTATATTTTTCCTCAACTACAGTTGGATCATAATAAAAAACAAACTGACGGCTAGTGCACCAAAATCATGCAAATAAGAACAAGTTATTTTGTCCTTATTTCAAGGTCATGTTCAGTTTGTTGAGCCAGTGAAACAATGGAACTATAAATTGGTTCCTTATAGGTGTTTTTTTAATATAGGAGTAGTAGATGAGCATAAAGTCCACGTGAGTTCACGTGGTAAGTGGCTAGTGCAGCATATGGACCTCTGTAATCAACCCCAGATAAAATTAGGTTCCTACCTGAGGGCAGTCAAAGAAGCATCGCTATTTTTGAGGACTAAGTTGTATTGTCACGGAAAAGTATTTCTCTCTTACCACAACCTTCAAGCAAGAACAAAGCAGGGCAGGGCAGGGCAGGGCAGGCAGGGCAGGATGGTGGTATCTGCCGACATCGACATCTCTAACTAACCCCAGATGGGTTTAGTCCTACCTGAGATCATATATTCTGAGCTATTCTGAGCATTAAACTGGAAAGCTTCGTATACGTGTCATTCCCTTACCATACCTTTCAATGCGGAACACAGCAAGGCTTAACACTGCTGTTATTGGACAAAAATAGGCGTGCCGGTGGTGCCTCCGGAGTCGAATTACAAGTTTCTATGTATGTACTACCATCAAACTAAACGGCAACAACGCTTAACCCTGCCTTAAGCAGGAATAGGTGTGACGAATTGTTCAACTTTATTTTTATTTTTTATTTTTTACTAGCAACCCGCCCTCTCTTCTCACGGAGAGAATAAAATAAATTTCTATTTTTTTAGTAGCTTCTTGAAGGTGGCACCTTTGTGGTTAGACTCCGCCGGCATCACCGCAACACCTATTTCTGCCTAATAAGGATTACTATTTGGTATCTATTCAAACCATTTTAATATGACATTAATTTTGTCTTCTTTTTAAATCATAAAAACAGTTATTGTGGAGTACGCAACAAAGATAGACGTATGCTATCGCGAGCTCATTTGTAGACATGTTTTAAGGGCTACAATACTGTAGAACAGTATTCCTACTCGTAGGGTTCAGCCAACGTTTGCAATGTAAGCCCAAAAATATGTTTATTTACGAAATCTGTAAAAAATTGTTTTTCAACTTTGTTATGCATGTATTATATACATAAACCTTCCTCGTGAATCATTCTGTCTATTAAAAAAAGCTGCATCAACATCCGTCAGGCACTTTAAAAAGATCTGAGCGCACATGGGGACCGCAGCAGGAAGGGACTTTGTTTTATAATATGTAGTGATGTAGGTGTGTGGCGGTGGTTCCCGTCAATACTTTCTATCGAAAACTTATTTGCTTAGTGCTAGAAATGAGAATGACTGGTATATGCGTCCCCTGTCGAACCATACAGGCTCTCCCAACTTTCTTGTGATTTACATCACACTGTGATCGAACAAAGCGGGTATGGAAGTAGTATAAGTATATTAAAACTACTCGTACATAATATCATTTATTTGAATTTACCTCTGTAGAAAGCAAGTTACAACATAAATTTTAAAATGTAAAATGATATATTTTAAATGTATCTTAATGTAAATATTCTTATACTCCAAATCTCAATTGATTATTCGCTAATATTATTTAGAATCCAGTTCATGTATTTCCTGACATCGGTATATACTTCTGGGGAATTTGAGCCACATGGTACAGGACCATGGGACAAGATCCCGTATTGGACGAACCTCTGGATGCGTCCATCCGTGGTATCAATCATAAGCGGGCCGCCGCCATCGCCGACACAAGTCTCATTATTTTTGTTTTCAGTGCAGAGTTGTGTGGAATTCTCAGGAACGTTCCTTAAAATATATGTTCTTATTATATAACGGGCAGTAATGATGGTATGTGCCTAATGTCGCCCATGGACATCTGATATCAAACTAATAAGATTGGTCTTATATAAGGTTGGCCACAAAAGCATATAACCTTAAAGACTAATTAATGTTCGGAAACAGTTTTAAAAAAAATATCAAACCGATAGTGTTAATAAATACATAAACTATCGGCAAAATGACTTCAGAAACCGGCCAGTAGAATTCCTTTGAGTAAGGTACCTTACTACACACTAACTCAGAATACAACAGTTATAAGGAATGGTAGGAATAAATGTTATAAGGAAGAGATACTGTCACCCAATTCTATATACAACAGACATAGATTAGTAATGATTACACTCTTTACAAGATAATGTAAACAGTTTTGACAATTGAAATTTTTTTCGTGTTTGAAAAATATTTAAAAAATGTAGTTTGTAGATCATTTACGAATGAAACGATATTTCTCCGCTTTTTCTTCTTCGATTTCGTGTTTTTGCAGTACTTAAAACTGCGCATGTCGGCATTGTTCCGCGTAAATTACACCATGACAGCCCTTAAATGGCTGACACATTTATCAGCTGTTTGAGTGGCTTCCTTCAATTAAAAGGCGGTGAGATATCTATACTTATCTATGAGAACAGGGATAAAATATGAAAGTCGATACAAGAATCGTTGGCAAGGCATCCATACCCCTCTACCGAAATGCAAAAAGTGCGTCACTCTAATTATATGTTGAAGATAGTTTCCTGGTTGAACTATAATTTCCACTGTAAACTGTATTTTACCCAAAGCAATCTTCGAGAACAGGGACCATCGCTTTCCGAATGATTGAAACTCCTTCATTACTTCCAAATAGACCCCATCCAGCTATTGTTGCTAGCTTATTTCCTATCGATCCAGAAATTTGTTCTTTGGTCCGCGGTAAGCAAATTGGCCCTGCATTTTCTGTGAATGAAATAGACATAATTATAAAACAATAAGCCCCACGTAAAGTAAGCGTCTTGGGAACCTTGGCCAAAGACAGTGATGGCGACAATTTATTATGGTAGTGTTTTTGTACTTTTGTTTTTCATTTTTGTATATAAGTAAATTTTGTAAGTAAGTGATTTTATATTTATAGTTAAATTATTATTTTTATTTTTCTGAAAGTTTAATTATAATTGTAAATATTTATCAGTTAATAAAAGTTACAATTCTAACTTTAAAAAGAAAAGAAAAAGAATAAGCCCCATTGTATAAAAATACAGCCTATTTTAATTCACCAATTTAGACGTATCTAACGAAACCTTAAATATTAAAATAAGACAATTGTTTGGGCTATAGGGCGTGACAAAGAATGAGACACACATCATCATCATCATCATCATCATCAACCCATTACTGTCCCACTGCTGGGCACGGGTCTCCTCTCATAATGAGACACATATACTTAGTTATATACGCTCGGTAAAAAATCCCTTTGCACGAAGAGTTGGGTAAGAACATTGAACCAGAACCAAATAAAGGTCTATCTATTTAAATTTCTTTTCTACTTTTTCTGTTTCCTTGTGGAATAAACTACCTCATCGTTTCATATTCCCTTTTCTAACTTCATACGCACTTATACCCCAGATAGTATTAGATATTCCTACCAGAGGTCGACCACAGATGCGCCCCAGATCCTGAGGACTAAACTGGAACGCCTCGAAAAGTATGTCTCCCTTACCACACCCTTACAAACCATAACATAGCAGCGCTTAACACTGCTGTTGTGAGGCAGAAATAGATGTGGCCGTGGTGCCGCCGGAGTCGAACCACAACGACTTCTTCACCACCTTCAAATTTCCAACATTTTCCACCCCAAGTATATTACGGTAGCATATACCGTTTAAGATCTGTTCACACAGTGTTATGTTAAATTTAAACAATGGCTAAATATTGACTAAATATGGCTAACAGTGCTTACTAAATGAAAAATCGATTGGTTCCTGGACACGTAACAAGGCAATATTGTGTTCGAAGTTAGGTGGCCCTTTGTAGTCTTTGTGGACAATTGCCTCTTCCACTCGTTTATCCTGTAATATTTATAATGTATATACCAATCATATAAGTGTAAAGATTAGGGTTATGATAGGGGAAGAAATACTTTGAAACCTTTCGTGTAGTACAGACTAGTGATTTTTTTATTATATGGAGTAGCAGACGAGCATGCAGTCCGCCTGATGGTAAGTGGCTACTGCCGCCCATGGACATCTGTAATCAACCCCAGATACGATTAGAAATTTCTACATGAGGCCGGCCACAGATGCGCTGCTACCCCTGGGGACTAAGCTGGAAGGCCTCGGAAAAGTCTGTCTCCCTTACCACACCCTTCAAACCGGAACACAGCAGCGCCTAACATTGCTGTTATAAGGTAGAAATAGGTGTGGCGGTGGTGCCGCCGGAGTCGAACCACAAAGGGTTCACCACCACCACCTTCAATTCTTGATCTGGTCAGTCCATCGCATGGGACAATGTCTTGTACACAGGAAATGTGGAATGTCGATTTTAGGTAGGTAATACATCGGGTAAACATTTAAAGGACGTAAGTTTTGTTTCATTATCAAAGTATGTAAGATGCTTTAGTTACTGCTGTCAAATGACAACACCGATCGCTTACCTGAATATGATTTTCACAAACATCGCCTACGCAATCATATTCCTGTTCTAAATTGTATTCACCAATACGGACACCGGCTATTTCATTATTCATAACACAAGAAGCAGCTGTGAGTACGTAGCGTGAATTTATGACGGTCCCGGCGCACCGAAATTGTAAGCTGCCATCTGAAAATAGAAACTTTAGTTAGGTTAAGTTAAGTTCGATTAGGTTATGTTGTGGGCAGGCGCCGTCGGGACCGCGGACGAATGCTTTTAGCGTACCCGCAGTCCCGTCAAAGGGCGTGAAGAGGAACACCGTGGGGTTTTAGCCGGTAGGAGTCCGGCATATCCTCTCTGCTACCCCCGCTGAGAGGAACCCATGATGGGTTTCCCCACGAAAAAAAGATTAGGTTATGTTACTTTGTTAGGTTAAGTTTTATGGTAGAACTCTCTGTGGTACCACCCCGGCGGCACCTCCGCCACACTAATTTCTGTATAATAACAGCAGTGTTAAGCGCTGCTCTTCTGAGTTGAAGGGTGTAAGGGAGACACACTTTAACGAGCTATTCCAGCTTAGTCCTTAGGAGTAGCGGCGCATCAGTGGCTGACCTTCGGTAGGAATATCCAACCCTATCTGGGGTTAATTGTAGAAGTCCACGACAGTAGCCACTTACCATTAGGTGGACTGCATGCACGTCTGCGATTCTATATTATATAAAAAGGTTTCAAGAGTATTGTAAAGGAAAACATCGTGAGGAAACCTACATACCTAAGATATCTTTAAAAAAATCGAACTAACCTACCTCGGACTATAGCCTAACCCCATTCTGAGAGGAGACCCGTGCCCAGAAGTAGTTGACGACGACATTATAGGTCTAAATTGGTACATACTTATTTCGAGACTGATAAGCGCCATCCAAGGCAATTCGTATAAGGATATGCCAAGTCCTCCTAAAAGTCGTGAATAGTAGCTGACCCCGCAAAATGTTGGTAGTAGACGTAAGTTCTGGTGCTCCCGTTCTTGAGGCTTAAAGTCAGAGCAGCATATCTGTGTAAAAAAACCGTGTGACTAAGTAAAATTGCATCTGCAATTATAATCTTAAGCACAACTCCGGCGGCACCACCGCCACACCTATCTCTGCCTCTTAATAGCAGTGTTAAACGCTGTTGTGTTCTGGTGTGAAGGGTGTAAGAGACATACTTTTGTCGAGGCGTTCCATCTTAGGTCTCAGGAATAGCGGAACATTTGTGGCCGATTTAGGTACCAATATCTAATAATATCTGGGGTTGATTACAGATGTATATGTGTGGCAGTAGCGACTTACCATCAGGTGGACTGCATGCTCGTTTGCTACTCCTATATTATAAAAAATAAACATCTTAAGAAGTTTTTGCCCAAGCATAAAAGATCGGTTGAAAGGGCACTAGGGCTCGCGTGCGTGCCTTACTGATCAATAACTCTTACCGATTCCTATAAGAATGATGTTATTCATGAAATTAATCGCTCGAATAACTTATTAATTATGCTTAGTGGATATAATCTGTTTAAATATGCTTCGTAAAGTATTTTGACATCTGATCTTTCCTAGATACAAGTATTACAACTATTAGAATTTAATAATATCTACACTGGGATAATTTATTAATAATGCTTAGTGGTTATAAGCTATTTGAATATTCTTTTATGTGTACTTTATATACTATTGGAAATTAATTATCACTTGCTTTTAAACGTAAGGAAAATATCGTGAGGACCTTCATATTTGAGAAATCTTAAAAAAAAGTTTTCATAACAATGTTTCAAATTCAAATAAAATAATATATTGCCTGAAAATGAGTAGGTACAAATGATCGACGGTAATAGAATAGGTCCGCCAAATTCCACATGTCAAGGCATTCAATTTATAGGTACATACAAATCATTATTATATTAATTTAAAAGATTAGTCACAGTTCAAGTACAATTATTCATTAAATTCGTATGTAATAAAACGCATTGCAATATTTAATTACAATATAAAATATCAATAAATATGTCAATAATCAAAGTCTACCAATTCACACCTATTACTAATAATTCTTCTCATTCTGAGAGGAGACCCGAGCCCAGCAGTAGGACAATATTGAATATACTACATTGAAAGCAGCATATGGGAGTGCACTTGAAAGAATAAATTGCATTTGACCTTATCCAATAAGGGATTTACATGTTTTCGATAAAAGTAAAACAGTGGTGCGTCACTATGACTCAATAAGACCGGTAAGTGTGACAAAGAGCAAGGCGTCCTGCTTGCTCATATAACCCAATGAACAGCAACTTTTTAGGGTTCCGTACTTAAAAGGTAAAAACGGAGACCTATTATTAAGCCTCCGCTGTCTGTCCGCCTGTCACAGGGCTCTATCACCTAAACCGTAATAAATCGATACTTGACTACCGCTATAACAAAAAATACTTTTAAGTTTCCGTAATAAGTAGACAGTTCAAATTTGTTCAGTGCATGTACATCAATGGATGGAATAATAACGAATAGATAATAAAAAATTTAAAACATGAGAATTAGTTTTACGCCACCCCCGGGCCAGTTTTTTTTTATAATATAGGAGTAGCAGACGAGCGTGCAGTCCACCTGATGGTAAGTGGTTACTGCCGCCCATGGACATCTGTATTCAACCACAGATAGGATTAGATGTTCCTACCTGAGGTCGGCCACAGATGCGCCGCTAGCCCTGAGGACAAAACTGGAACGCCTCGGAAAAGTCTGTCTCCCTTACCACACCCTTCAAAATGGAACACAGCAGCGCCTATCACTGCTGTTATTAGGTAGAAATAGGTGTACAGTTCAACTTGTACTTGGGCAATCTTTAAGATTAATAGTATAATTATTCCCTGTGCACGTTATTTATCGTGTGGGACAGCCCGGTCTCCGACCGGTTCTTAATACACATTACCATTATCTTCATATCTTTTAGTCCGCAGTATGCCTGCCTCAACTTTTGTGTTGTTTCGTCATTTGACGTGTTCATAAATTTTAAGGCATCTTCACATTCGAGCACTGCCACACATTCATCGCATATCCCTGAAATAAAGTATTAATTATACTACTTCCATTTCTTTATTTTCTCGATGACAGTTCTTTGTAGTGTTGTGACCAAATAAACGATGATATCGATCGCATATATTCATTATATGTATTTTGAACAAAGAAAAATACAACAAAGAAGTAAGAAAAATAACATTTTGTAAAAAAGGGTCTATTATCGTGTTTCGTTTATATATATAGTCCCTATAGTAATCATTATGTGTAGCATATGTCCATGAAGTACAGTATTATCTGTGTGACATTTTAACGTAAACAACACAAAATTACATGGGCGTCGATCTGTCATCAAGAAAACAAAGAAATGGAAATAGTATAGGTATTAAAGTATTTAGTAGTAGTGCGTTCGTTATTGAAAGCTTAGGATTCATCCATCAATGCATGGTATGGTGACCATACCGGTCTGACACATAGTGGGTTTCGGGTTCGATCCCAGGCCAGACAGATACCAGAATGATGAAATTAGATTTCTGTTCTAAGTCTGAGTGTTGTGCTTTTATTTTGTGTATATATATATGGCACTCATCACGTTAATTTAATAAAATATTCGGTTTATTTAATATAATTGCGATCTTAAAAGATTACGTTATTTGTCAATGGAATAAATAATTTTAACATTATTATTAGAGATTCTTATATGCGTTACTTTGATAAATGTGTTGGTTAATTTTTTCTAAGTCTTAGGTAGTTTTAGCAAACTGGCAACATTAATGACCAGTGGCGCCCCTACCACACGGACAGGAAAGTTTTTCGGACTATAGCACGATCGGTATATTTATCTGTGACACATCGGTAGTAATAAAATGTTTTAGTAACACCTAAAGGGCTCTTTAACTTCGATCAAGTAAATTAGTGCTCTTCTATCCCTTGTATAACATAATACTTATACCTAATGGTTTTGAGGAAAATATACGCAATGTGTCTATAAGGAAGTACTTATAAGGAAATATTGTAATATTATAATATAAAACACTGATTTATTTCGTCGAAAACAAAATAATGTAAATGATTTATTATTCTCACGGTATCCTCACAAATAATGTTATTAAACACCATCAATAAACCATTCAGTTACGAAGAAACAAATAGGTAAAGTATAATAATAATTATAACATTGTGAAGACCTGTTGTTGAAAGAGGTGGATTTCCAAGAATATATACATATATGGAACGTATACTTACTCGGAACTAGTTCTCCCAGCACAGTTCCCGTTATGACACTTATTAACAATATATAATTCAACATTGTCCGAACATATAATTACAGTGACAGTGACTTCCTCCGAAGTCTGAGTACGACTGAAAGGGATCTCCGTTTGACTTCGTATATATTATAATATAAACAGATAACCAGTAGGCTATCAGTAGAATATTAATTCCATTCGTATAAGTAAGCCTTCATAATTCGAATAGATCAACACAAATTGGTATTCCCGCTAAAGTCTTTGCAAATTAGAACTTGAAAAATATGTGACTCACACTATTGGTACATAAGGAAACGTATAAAATTATTGTCATGTGTGGTTATGTGTGGTAAAATCCAGTCTAAGACACATGAAGGGTAACAAACGCACATAAAGGGATTCGTGCCATTGTTATAGATTATGTATGGTCAATATTAAGATGGAGCCATTACAAGGAAAACGCGGAAAATACCTACTTCTTGTAGTGTACGTGACCTCCAATATTTATAACTTTATTTAAGTTTATTATTTCTTGTTATTACATTTAAAGTTACACATTTTGTACAAAATTCAAGTGTCAACAACAATTATTCGAAAAATAAGCCGAAAACATACCGTTAAATGGGTTTCTCCTCTGCGGATCCCTTCGATTTTTATTTTCAGGTTAATATTTGTAACAAGAAATCTTAACAATATCTTCAGATAAAGAAAAGAGCTTTATCAGATGTTAAAATGAGCATTTCAATATAAAATAAATTAAAGTTAATCAAACAAACTCAACATTAATAATTGTCTAGTAACTTTGCCATGAACTTTATCCCCATAACGCCATCTAGCGATTCAGTGATGAACTTTGTAGATTGATAACCGCGTCACTTGGCTATTCAAATATGATTTAGTCCACACCAATCGTTAATCCTGAGGATCCTGATAAGGACAATGGGACAAAATTATTAATCGTGCATTGTCATCAGTTCTTGACAATTGTTCAAAATTTTTGAATATTTAATAATAATTGACCGTTTAAAGTGGGTAAAATAGTTCAAAAATTCCGTTACATACATACATAACTATGTAGACACACACATATAAAAGTCAATCTAATAAAAGCGTAGTAATAATCAAATCTCTTAGTTGTCTTAATAAGATTTCGTTGGCACCGTTTGTGTAAGAAGTTATCAGACCAATTGTAACTTACATGGGTTTTTCCTGGACGTGCCATATGTTGTTCATATTGTGCGATTGCGTGGATAAATACGTACATACTCTTATATTTAAATAGGCCACCTTTGCCACTTACTATCTCTTTTTTGATTGGTAGGTAACTCAACCTAAAACTGATTGGTAGGTATTTATTATTGATATGTAATGTTCTGATTATAGCGAACAACTTATTTTTTTATCAAGACATTTCATTCTTTAGCAGCAGGTTACATGAACAGGAGGCATAAACGAAACGCGTTATCCATAAAATTATTTCCAAGAGGTAATAAAGTCTATCTGTATATGACAACTTTCAATCTTTCTTTTATTATTTTGTTTTTTATATTATATATAAAATTCTCGTGTCACAATGTTACTTACCGTACTCCTCCGAAACGGCTTTACCGATTTTCACCAAATTTTATATGCATATTCAGTAGGTCTAACAATCGGCTACTATTTTTCATACCCCTAAGTGATAAGGGTTGTTGACCTTTAACATTTTTTTATTTATATGGTAAAATAACCTTTGCTGGGTCGGCCAGTTTTTTTATAATATTGAAGAATTAAAAGATTATATTCTGCACTGTGAGCTTCAATAAAGCAAAGCCCGGTTAATAGTGCAATCTATTTTTTATTACAAACGAGCTTGCAGTCCACCTACATGATAAGTGGACCATGCGGCCCATTTACATCTGAAAACATCACCATATGAGATTAGATTTCTGAGGTCGAACACAAACGTGTCGCTATTGACGAGAACTAAGTTGGAATTCCTGGGATAAGTATGTCATTCTTACCAAAAACACTTCAAACTGGAACATAACAGACAAACATTATACTTACTTTACTTAGCAGGCAGAAATAGGTGCAAAAACTTTCAGCAACGCCAATTTTAACCCCTCAGGGGTGGAAATTTCAAACAAGATTAAAACATTATTATTATTTTGATCTCTGGTACAATCAGTACCCTTTATATTTTAAATATAAAAATACTGTATTGTATTGTATTTTATAAATATGATATGGTTTACATATTAGGGCGTCTAAATAAAACAATAGGTAATAATTTTTACTTATTTATTTACAGACCATAATGATAATACGTGATCACTCAAACCGACTACGAGAAAACTTTATTAAAATGGCCAATAGCTAACACCGGTTATCTATAACCAATCTATCCAATGTTTCGCGTACCAAATATCTATATGTGACAATTTCTAAACTAGAAATCGATTAATTTGTTCTTTGGTATGTAAAAAAATACACAGATTAATGTAGTAATTTATGAAATATTAGATTAATAACCATTTTGGGTAGAAAAAAAAATTGCTATGTGCGAGTTGACCTTGCATACGGAGGGTTACATATGTCTCCCTTAACACACCAAAAGTAGCATAATAGTTTGAGCTATTACAAGAAAAGATTATCTTATAAGTAATTTCTATCATAAAATTTACATATTGCAATCATTTAAATTTATTAATAATCATAAATTTGTCTCAATACTGAGAGCGGACTGAAAATCAGTGTAGTGTACTAGTGTATAGTCCGCGTAAAACTGCGAGTCCGCTCTGAATATAGAAATGTATCGCGTCGTCATAGCAAATTGTATGACTACACCTCCTTGCAACAACTTCAGCCTTGGCCTGCAGAACGGTATGCAATACATTATCCGTAAAATTGTATATTTATAAGTCACAATTTTCTCTACGTTTTTGTTATAAATGTATTTTATATAAGCGGCGAACAACATACCGGCCTCACATGCAAAGGGTTCCGGGTTCGATCCCCGGCCAGACCTAATCCTAGTGTGGGGTTGTGAGTGTAGAAAGCGTTTAATATTTATTATTATGTTATGTAACTGATTTGTTCTTATGTTTGCTGTAGTCCTTGTTTTCGTAAATAAACGTTATTGTTATTAATTATTCCTTAATGGTATCCAGAATCCAGTCCATATATTTTCTGACATCGGTGTAAATTCCAGGAGTTCGTCCACATTCGGCGCCACCATTTGATACGATTCCAAACTGGACGTACCTGATCAAGCCTCTATAAAAATTCTCCAGAATTAGTGGTCCACCGGAGTCACCGCGGCAAGAGTCCTTATGTTCGTTCCCAGCGCAGAATCGTGTGGAATTTTCATTGAAGTCTCCTCTAGAATATTAAGATATTATTGTTATTTCAATACGTTAATTTGCAAGGTTGTTTTTATAAAATTCATGAAGTAAACGACTACATATGGTAAGATGTTACTGGCGATGAACAAGTTACTTGATGAATATTGCCGCTCATAGAGATCTGTAATCAATCGGTTATAGCAACAGTCGGCAACCTTTCTGGTAGCAAGGGTCTGATAGTAATCAGGTAATGTTAGACCGCATTTATGGGTAGATAAGCAGTGTTCCCAACCGTACGATAATTATCGTACATGTACGATAATTTGATACCACCGTACGATGTACGATAGCGAGTCATTATCGTACGCAAATGTACGATAATTGGGTACTTGAAACTTTTTGGGAAACTGTTTTAATGAATTCATAAACGTATTATATATATGCCTTTAATTGATAATTTTTTCGAAAAAAGGGCGATTTATTAATAAATTTTTTTTTTTATTACCGTATCTGCCGAAAAATTATCGTACATTTCATAAGAACGCGAATAAATCAACAATAAACAAACAACAATAGCACGGAAGAGCAAAAAAAAAAAAAAAAAAAAAAAAAAAAAAAAAAAAACCACCACGAGTCGACCTGACTCACCTGACTCGGCACATCTCTACTCGCGCCCACGTTCTTATGAAATGTACGATAATTTTTCGCCAAATAGGATAATTTTACGCCCCTGGTACGATCAACGCCATCTCCCAGGTTGCCAACACTGTAGATAAGTTGTCGATAAATAATAGTTTCTATATAATATGTAGGAGGGGCCGGGAGGCCTATAAAAGATCAGGTTTGCAGGTGTACAGGTTGCTGACCCCTGCGATATAGGATTGAAGTCATGAATGTTGTCATTGAAATCGATCACAGATGCTTAGATGCCCCTGAGGAGTCGGATATTCGGAATGTAAAGAAAACAAAGATACAAACGCACCTGTAGAAACCTGCGCAAACGTCTGGTGAATTGACTGGAATAATAACTTTGCGGAGAATGGAAGATACAGTATTGTGTTCGGTTAGTCCCCAACCGGTAACCGTAGCCATTTTGTTTACTATAGACGCTTCGCGCAGTTCCTTAGACACTGGTAAGCAAACTGCTTGTGCGTTTCCTGAAAATTTATATGTTATGTATGATCATCATTAACAGGAAAACTTTAGGATGGAACTTATTAGCAAAGTAAAAAAGAACTCGGTTTGTTTTTGTTGACCAACATACGGTAATTTTAACCTTGGAACGTCCTTAAAAACTATTTTTATTCCCATGATCATAGATAATGCATTAATGTCTCCTCTCAAAATTATCGTGTTATATATACAACTCGAGAAATACTTTATAAGTAAGCGATGAGCATATAGTCCACCTGGTGGTAAGTGGCTACTGCCGCCTATGGAAACAACCCCACATAAGATATACAGGGTGTCCCGTAAGTACCACGACAAACTTGGGGAGAACATAGGTGAGGGTCTGACCTCTCAGAGAAAAAAAAATTACCTTGGTCAAAGTGTCAATTTAAAGTTGAAGAAAAAAAGTTAAGGCCGTTTTTGCATGAAAGGGACTGAAACCAACTAAAACGTAATGATCGATTTTTTATTTAAATTACGGTTTCTACCGACTCACAACGTGTCAGGCGGTACTACAATCACATTAATACCTATATAGTTAAACACTTAAAAATATCATTGTTCATTTGTAAAAAAACAATTAAGTAACTAACTAGCAAATAAAGTAATACAATTTATTAAGACAATTTTTACCTACTTTGAACTGTCGTTTCGAAGTGAAACTTCGTACATGTATGTTATTTGAATGACAATATCATAATTTGACATCTTGGAACTAATCTGAAGGTGGAGGCAGCAGGTGTATGGTTCATTTCTTAGTAAATCCCTCGAGTTTGGGCTAAATTGGTAAGAGATCTACCATCCATATCCTGACTCCATCATTATATATCATCATATCTCAAGCGTAATTTAAATAAAAACACGATCAATACGTTTAAGTTGGTTTCAGTCCTTTTCATGCAAACACGTCCATAACTTTTTTTCTTCAACTTTAAATAGTAAGTGTGGTACCTTTTTGAAATTTCTATTAACTGGACATATTTTTTTGAGCAATGTACACTTATAGTCCAGTACTTTTTTTTGCACCGCGACGAGTCAGATTTGAGGGAAAAATAGTAAAAAAAATAAAATCTAAAAATATCCCTATTTTTTTATGGTTCCGTTCCATCTTTTAACCAATTTACATTTCAATATGATAGACCAACTATCTGATAGTATTTAACAGAAAAAATAAACACTGCATCACCAAATTTGTACACGCAGTTAACGAACGAAGATGAAGAGGGCTGAATTTCTCAAAAAATGTAAAACAATTGATAGTGCAAAAACGGTGACACTTTTACTAAGGTATTTTTTTTTCTCTGAGAGGTCAGACCCTAACCTATGTTCTCCCCAAGTTTGTCGTGGTACTTACGGGACATCCTGTGTATGCCCCTATCGGATGTCTGGCACAGTTGCGCCGCTACCCCTGAGTACTAATCTGGAATGCCTCGGAAAAGTCTGTCTCCCTTACACAACCTTTAAAGCAGAACGCAGCAGCGTGTAATACTGCTGTTATTAGGCTGAATACTTTTCTAGCGAGACTCAGACGTCATTCACTTTAGACAAAGATGTGGTATTGCTAACGGTTGAACTTAATTGGTTCTACCAGATTCCAAAATTATAATAGATATAAGTACTTATTCAAATTCAAAATTGTCTTACTGCGGTCAAAGTTGATATCATGTTTAAGCCGAATCAACGCAATATCGTCAGCATAATCCGGATAGCCTTTATAAACCTGGTGGTAGATGATTTCTTCCTGTTGTATATCCTGTAATTAAGATTTTAATTAGTTGCTAGGGATTTAGAAGTCTCAGGTTGTTACTGTTATAAATTTGTATCGGAGATAGATAGATACTGCTATTCGTATTTTAAAGGAAGAAAAGGAACGTTTTATGCAGAGCCGGATTTAGAGGTCTAGAGGCCTTGGGGCAACAAAGGAGTGGAGGCCCTCTGGCCAAATTATTTTCCGAATAAAATGAACAATTTTTTCAGTTGAGTTTTTCAATAAATATTTTATTGTGAAACGCAGGTAAGATTCAGATTCAGAAGCAGTATTCATGTTTGTACGAAGTACTGTAGATAAAGGTAAAACAGGGGAAAAAATATCAAAGGAAAAGATATATTTTTTTTACTAGTGTTTACTAGTCGGAATTTAAAAAAAAATCCGACGTCTCTATTGTGGGGGCCCCTCTTTTGTGGAGGCCTAGGGGCTGCCGCCCCGGTTGCCCTTCCTTAAATCCGGCCCTGTTTTTATGTCTTGGGCTTAGGCCACGGAGGTTGGAACTCAAGGAATCCACTTATTCGTGCGCTTTGACACGTCCGTCGTTCGCCGCTGCTGAAGTAAGACTGACTGGAGTCGACGGAAGGTTTACAATCTCATATTTATTATTTGAACCACAGGTACTACAATACACCCAGGTACTACCCAGGTAGTACAATACATCTTGGCATAAAATCGAAAAGTACACCACAGAAAAGTCCAATTCGTTAAATTAGGCTGGCGTTAGTTTAGCAAGGGGCTAAATTTAAAAAGGGCCAAGAATATATACGAATTAACTATTCTAGTCACCTAAATTTTTGTGACTAAAGTAGTCATCACACCTTATTCCGTCCATTTATTAAGTGATAATTAATTTATAATAAGTACATAACTTTGAAAAATCAGAGGTGCCTGGGATTAGAACATCGAACCCTTCGATCAAGCCGAGTTCCTTAACCACAAGGCCACTGTACCACTGACGCTGGATGATTTATTTGGTACATATTATTCATCACATTTACCTGAATATAGCTTTCACAAACATTGCCGTCACAGTCTTCGGCATAACGCATGTCATATTCGCCGATACGAACCCCGGCCACCCTCAAGTTGACCACGCAGTGAGCAGCTGTGAGTATGTAGCGGGAGTTGATCACTGAACCCGAACATTGAAATTGAGTGCCGTAATCTGAAAATATATTTGAGAAGTGAGAAAAGCCATCCAAAACGGTAAAGGAAGCGACATCTTATATTAACATTTTTTATAATATAGGAGTATCCACTTACCATGAGGTGGACTGCATGCTCGGAGTAGCAGAAACTCCTACTACTACTCCGAGCATGCAGTCCACCTGATGGTAAGTGGCTACTGCTGCCCATGGACATAATATGTAATCAACCCCAGATAGGATTCGATATTCCTACCTGAGGTCGGTCACAGATGCGCCGCTACCCCTGCGGACTAAGCTGGAACGCCTCGGAAATGTCTGTCTGTACCCTACCACACCCTTCAAACCGGAACACAGCAGCGCATATATAAAAACACCAAAAAAATATACGCGACGAATAGATAACCTCTCTTTCTTTGGGAAGTCGGTTAAAAATAGGGATTGGTGATAAAAGGGTAAAATATAGGATTTAGGATTAGGATTGTATGTATTTTTAATGCCACATTATAAAAAAAATAAAAACAAAAAAAAAAGTTTAAATATTTAAAAAAAAAATGTTAAGGGTGAACAACCCTTATCCTTTAGGGGTATGAAAAATAGATAAAAGTCGATTCTCAGACCTACTGATTAGGCATATAAAATTTGGTGAAAATCGGTAAAGCTGTTTCGGAGGAGCACGGTAACTAACACTGTGACACGAGAATTTTATATATCAGAAGAAGATAGACTACTTACCAGTGTAGTAGCCAATGAGTGCCATCCAAGGATATTCGTACATGTTTGCAAGAATACCACTAGTTATACGCGATTCGTAAATGTCCCCACAGGAATCTGGCAAGAGACGCAAATTTGGGTGATCTTTGTTCGCTGGAATTGGCGTAATTGGCTTAACTGTCGTAACTGGCGTAAATGTCGTAACTGGCGTGATTGTCGTGGCTGGCGTAACTGGCGCAACTGGCTCTTTACCTACTTCTATCCGGCTAGGAAAGTCCACGGGCTTTTCTGTTTTGAATAATGAACAACATACCTGGAAAAAATGAAAGTTAAGTTGAGATTGCAAACTATTTGTTTATATTACAGAAGTATTAATATAAAAGTGTATGGCAAGCAATGATGGGCTTATTAGGGTTCCATACCCAAAGGGTAAAAACGGAACCCTATTACTAAGACTTCGCTGTCTGTCCGTCTGTCACATGGCTATATCTCCGGAACCGTAACAGATTTTTTACAGAAGATGCATAACGGTGGCCGCTATAACAACAAATACTAAAAATAAAATAAAGTTGAATATTAAAGGTGGTCTCCATACAACAAACCGGTTCTTTTCGGCATTTTTCGATCTAACTGTTAAACCGTACTAGGAAGACGGTTGAAATTTTTACAATCCGTTTAATAGTAAAACTGGTATTATAATAAATACAAATAAGAGACATAAAATATTTTTTAATACAGTTATTTTAATTTTATTATACGTTGATTACGTATAATCGTCGTCCCATCGTCACCCCAACGCCATCTATTATTGTGTTATATAACTAAGTATTGTTGAAAATAATAAAATTAATAAAATAATGAATATTTGGTGGTACGGAAGCCTCCATGTGCGAATTCGACTCGTACTTGGCGAATTATAGTAAAACTTGACATCTCGATCGAGTGGTCCGTGGTTAGAATTGCAGGCATGCACCTACGAGCATGTAGTCCACCTAATGATAAAGGGTCACTACTGTCCAGGAGCATCAGTAATACCGCAGATAGAAAAAGAGTCCCAACAAAGATCGGCCATATATTCATTGCTACCCCTGAGGTTTAAGGCTGTTTGTCATTAATTATCGGTATCGGCTCGGTAGCGGTGGTCGGTGGACAAACAGCGTGGTTAAAATGACTCGTATGTGCTTCTTCTTGACTAAACATTGTCAAACAACACATCAGCGTTTAAGACTGTTGTCATTCGTTAGAAATAAGTGTTACGTTAGTACCTGAAGGTTGTAGAACCCTTTGTGTTTCGACTCCGGCGGCCCCACCGCCACACCTATTTCTACCTTATAACAATAGTTTTAAACACTGCTGTCTTCTGGTTTAAAGGGAAGGAAGACATACTTTTCCGAAGCGTTCTAGCTTAGTCCTCAGGAAGTAGCGACGTATCTATGGCCGCCCTCAGGTAGGAATATCTAATCCTATCTGGGGTTGATTACAGATGTCCATAGGCGGCAGCAGCCACTTACCATCAGGTGAACAGCATTCTCGTCTGCTACGTCCTATATTATATATAAAAATGCGTAATATTGGTATGAACAAACCTTGGTGACTCGGTTTTGGATTCCGCATTTTGCCCGTTGAATTAACTTAGCTGTTTCCTGATCCTTTTTACGTAAAATCTTCATTGCTTCCGGGCACTTATAGATCAGCATACAGTCGTCATTACTGCAATCAGCTATAGGTGAAACAGATTAATGTAGCTTTTGCTTTTGAGGGTTTCGTACACAAAAGGAAAAAAATAATTAACAAAAAAATACAACCGACTTCTATGTTTTTTTTCTAAGAGGCTTTTTTATAATATAGGAGTAGCAGACGAGCACGCAGGCCACCTGATGGTAAGTAGCTACTGCCGCCCATGGACATCTGTAATCAATCCCAGATAGGTTTGGATATTCCTAACTGAGGTGGGCCACAGATGCGCCGCTATCCCTGAGGAAATGGCTGGTACTAAACCAACATTTATTTCAATTATTTTTTACTTTGGGACTTATTATTTGTGACTTATTTTTTACTTTGTGAAGTCGGTTGTATTTTTTTTATTAAATTTTTTTTTCACCGTTTTTAGTGATGACTTTTATTAATATTTTTGTTTGTACTATTTCATTATAGAGACAGGAAACGTTTAATGAAAGACCCTACATATCTATCGTTAGAACTTGTAAATATAATTAATTTAATTATAGAAATATAAATAATTATGATAATTCATAGCAGATTACAAGGTTGCAGACAAAAAGCGTGGGTAATAAATTTATATACTCACTTGTACACGTTACTTGCGTGATAACTGCTAGGAAACTTAATAATAATGTTGCCGTAAACATTATCTGTGATAATTATTTGCAACAGGAATAACGGACGCTTCCCAAGACCTCCCAGTTAAGACTAAACTTATCGTTTTCAATTTAACATTTACGTAGGTACTGCTCACAATAGCGTTTATGCTTTATTTATATGGACCTCATTATTGAACCTAAATGGATGATAACACACTCAGCGCGAATATAATTGCAACAAATGAGATATAGCTGTATTGAATATGTAATCCATTGCTATTGTAAAAAATATATTGCTTTTTATTGAGATGTTTTTTTTAATAATATTGGAGTAGCAGACGATCATGCAGTCACCTAACAGTAAGTGGCGACTGCCGCCCATGGACATCAGTAATCAGTCCCAGATAGGATTAGATTCCTACGCGCCACAGATGCGCCGCTATTCCTGAGGTCCAAGTTGGAACGCCTTGGAAAAGTAGTCTGCCTAACCACACCCTTCAAACCAGAATGTATTCTGCTGCTGTAGCAGCACTTAACAGTGCTGTTATTGTAGAAATAGGTGTGGCAGTGGTGCCGCCGCGGTTGAACCACAAGGGTTCTATTATATGCAAAATTATATTATTATTGTTACATTAAATGCCTGAATTATCAGTGGTTTACTTAGTCAGACACAAATACGAATATGTTTTCCTTATTATGGTGAAGGAATTATATTGTTACCCATCCACAATATATAACTTAATCTTAGACTTTGTTATAATGACTCACACTTTGTTAGTATGGCTATCTCACAAGAATTTAAAGAGTGCAATAATAAAGGCTTCTTCCCTAAGTTTCATACTTGAAAACATACGAAGTAATGGAAATTTAAATTTAAGCTAAACCAAGTTAACTAAGTTAAGTCAAGATTACTCTGCTCAAAATAGATAGTACCTATTCTTCCTTATTTTTGACAGAATTCAAGCTTTAAAAACACGAAGCGTTTCCTTTAGTTTGCGCGTGTGGAGGCGAAATTGAACCATAAATTATACGAGTAGGTATACTTAACTAAAAAAACTTTTGTACTCTGAATTGAAACTCTTTACTCTTAAACTCTTTGTCATTAACAATTATTTTCTAGTTTTTAGCAATTTAGCCATTAGCAATAAAAGCGTTTTTTAGGTTTTTTTTTTAACTTATTTATTTAGTCTTTATTTAAAGAACTTTAGCAATTTCGCTCTGTAATAGATTACAATATGAACAAATTTATTTAATCGTGACTGACTTAGGAACGACGTTCACCCATCCATTTGAGAGGCGAAAACTATTTTACATCCAATATAGTATGATAAAATACTCGTATATATCGTGAGTGACTTGTCTAAAATCCTGGCGTGAAAATTATTCATTAAAATTCAAAAAATGTATTGAAAAACATATTCTTTTCCTTTAGTTTGTTTTAAGTATTTTATGCCCATATATACATTATGCATCCCAGAGCTTGATCCTCCTAAGCGGCACTTTCAGATAGTGTAAATTATACAGGCCAACTTTTTATTCAACACTAGTTATTTTTACCAAAAAAGAAACACATTTTATGTTACGCCATCTGAAATATAATATTATCATAGTTCAGTCTTTTACTGAAGCCTAAATTATATTAAATTATATATGTTTCTATTTCCACAATGAGATGATGTACCTATGCGTAATAATCTATTAATAATATAAAGAAATACGGGCATTGTGACTTTATCGGCGTACGTCATAATGTTTAATTAACAAAAACATAAACAATCCAATTAGTGCCAATTATCTGTGTGTAGTGTTATTTACGTATAAGTTTTGCTCTGGGGAATCCATTTGGTTGTGTCTATAAGGAAAAGACCATTTAGGTCACGTAGGGTTGTGTAAGAGGCTTTTTAATCTCTAGGGACGAGGGGGGGATAGGACTAAAACGGGGCTCCGGGGTTGCGGGTGGCAAGAGTGGGAGCTCGAACCCCTCGGACACGACCCCGGGAAGGACGGCGGTCTGTGTGGTCGCATACTGTTGTGCACACCAGACGGTGTGGCGAGCGACTAGCTCACCTGGGCGGAGCCCGACGGTGCAATGCGCTAAGAGGACTCCGGTTGCGTTCCTTTAGAGATCCCGGAGTCCTCTACACAGCGCCGAGGACGGCCACCGGGGAGGTATTAGTGCGGTAAAAGTCCCATATAACCCGGCGTCACTCCCATGGCGTCGGGTACCTTTTGAAGGTTTCCCATTCGTAAAAAAAGGTTTAATAATAATGACATATATCATCTGTTTAGCGTTTTAATGAAGACGTCTTTACAATTAAAGCATAATTACATTCAGTTTGGCAGTGCGGCTTCCCGTTTTCAACAAATCTGGCATTTATTCATGTATTTAACAATCTTTGTAGCTTTGTAATTAATTTTCATTATTTAACTTCGTTAAAATCTTATCAAGTATAATACATCCTAGCGACTTAAAACTAAATAATTTACAGAATAAAGGAGACTGGGCAAATTTGTATGGAGTCATGAGTCAGTGATGCCACTTATGAATAAAGTTTATATGTAAGTCTTGATTATTTCAAACTATGAAGTAAATCTTATTTTTGTTAGATGTGTAGAAATAGATTTTTTAATAAGAAAGATGAAGACGCTTTCTTGACTAGGTGTCCCTATTTCGTGGGTGCGAAAGACACGCACAAAGGCAAATGGACAAACAGCAGACCTAGAACAAACAGATCGACGGTCTCTACGTATAAAGCGACATGTCACAAACGTAGGTTTACAGGAGAGCGTAATTAATGTTCAAACCACTCTAGAAATAATTCTCTATACAATTCTAAGAATATTTTTTTTATAATGTTGTTATAGCTTTCGAAATTTTGTAGTATTATTTTTAAATATTGTTTTTTTTTTATATTTACCAGTAAAACTAACAGATTACTGTTTCTACGTGAAAAGGCAAATAAAAGTATGCCAGACAAGTCTGAGATACAACTTTATACGTAGGAAACATGAAAACGGTATTGATATCTTGCTCAGATTTTACATTGATATCTTACTTTTGTAGGTTAGAAAAACAATAACATTTTTTTTGTTCTTACTTATTATTTATAGCGGAAAATGTGCTTTTTAGACGTGATGTTAAGTTAAACATGACCGCGTTCATGCCGAGTGGCGCGCTTTTTAAGACATCGTACAAAGCGATAAGTATAGATATCCGCATTTACGACACCTATTTCCTGTAAATGTTATATTTGTTCTCCTATACGAATGGTAAATCTAGTAAAATACATCATATTTAAAGAAAAATCTTATATAGGCATACGCGTATGGACAATCCAAAGCCGTATATGCAATAAAAAAAATTGCAATTTTTGACATGTCGCTTTATACGTTGGGACCGTCGAGATATCTCAATTCATCATTTATGTATCTCTGACCGGGAATCGAACCCGGAACCTTTTTAACTGGGTGGCTTTTTCAACTGGGCATTGATAGGCAATTCCTTAAGGATCTATCACGAATAGCGAAATGCCCAGTTGAAAAATTCATCCATTTTTTATAAAGTATTTTTTTTATAATATAGGAGCGTGCAGTCCAATTCATGCTAGTAGTAGCGACTGTCGCCTGGGACATCAATATTAAACACCAGATAAGATAAGATTCCTACTTGCGGTCGACCGCAGATTCCACTACCCCTGTGGACACAGGAATACCTTGGAAAAGTAGGTCTCCCTTACCACACCCTTCAAAATAGACCACAGCGCTTAACACTGCTGTTAAGGCAGGTGTGGCGGTGTTGCCGCTGGAGTCGAACCGCAGAGTTCTACAAGCATAATTTTCATTACTGGCCACAAGATCATCATCATCAATCCATTACTGTCGCACTGCTGGGCACGGGTCTGTTTTCAGAATGAGAAGGATTAAGCCATAGTCCACCGCGCAGGCCAAGTGCGTATTGGTAGACTTTACATACCTTTGAGGATTTTTTTTTATTATAAATCTCTCAGGTATGCAGGTTTCCTCACGATTTTCCTTCACCGTTTAAGCAAGTGATAATTAATTTCTAATACGCACATAACTTTTGAAAAATCAGGGGTGCCTGGATTTGAACCTCGGCCCCTCGAGAGGCCGACTTTATCACTAGGCTATCACTGCACAAGATCACGCTACAAATGAAACCAACAGCCTTCAAACTTCCCTTTCTCTGTGTGAGGTTAGGGTGACGTCTGGCGGCGGCGGGTCCCAGGTGTCCCAGGTCAACCTCGGACCCCTCGATCGTTAGGCCGAGTTTCTTAACTACTAGGCTATCACTGTACAAGATCACGCTACAAATGAGCCCAACAGCCTTCAAACTTCGCTTTCTCTGTGTAAGGTTAGGGTGACGTCTGGCGGCGGCGGGTCCCAGGTGTCCCAGGTGAACCTCGGACCCTCGAGAAGCCGAGTTTCTTAACCACTAGGCTATCACTGCACAAGATCACGCTACAAATGAGCCCAATAGCCTTCAAACTTCGCTCTCTCTGTGTAAGGTTAGGGTGACGTCTGGCGGCGGCGGGTCCCAGGTGTCCCAGGTGGGGCGCGGCTTGCGGCGGCGGTCCACTGCGGGCGCGGACTCCCCGGAGCCGTCCGAGTACCCGCTGCTACACGATCTGATGCTGCAAGACGCGTGGACTTTGTGCTCTGCAAGATTACGATATACAGGGTGAATTTTTCAAATAGGCCTTCATGACTAAATCAGAAACTATAAGGATTAGCGAAAAATGCTGAAAGGAGTTACGGGGCCGATTTTGATAAAAACTAAAACTGCAGTATTAGTTTTTTAAATTACGCTTTTCCTTAACCGGGAAATAAACGAGTTCATTTTAAAAAAATACACTCTTTATATTATTCCACTATCTGATAGTGTCGCTCATAAGGATCAATTTCTGGGAAATAATGTTATGTGACAAATTGCGTTAAGCGCTGCTGTGTTTTGGTTTGAAGGGCGTGGTAAGGGAGACATACTTTTCCGAGGCGTTCCAGCTTACTCCTCAGTGGTAGCGGCACGTCTGTAGCTGACCTCAGGTAGGAATATCTAATCCTATCTGGGGTTGATTACAGATGTCCGTGGGCGGCAGTGACCACTTACCAGGTGGACTGCATGTCCGTGAGAACCGCCGCTAGAACCAGAGTGGCCTAACAGCATTTTAATGATTTTTGACTTATCTGTATTTTCGTAATTTAAAAATATTGTAAAAAATAACTCAAGACTATGTAAAGATAACCTCTTATAGTATCTAGGTAATCACTTGCGACGTCATCCAGCTGCAGCACCTGGATGACCGGGACTGGCTTGCTCCTGGACCGTCGAGCTAGTGGCCGATCTCAGGTAGGAATATCTAATCCTATCTGGGGTTGATAACAGATGTCCATGGGCGGCAGTGACCACTTACCAGGTGGAGTGCATGCCCGTCTAATCCTATTGTATATAAAAAAAAACTTAAACTATGCAAGGACCCACCTCCAATAGTATCCAGGTAATCTCTTGCGACGTCATCCAGCTGTAACACCTGGATGACCGGGACTGGCTTGCTTCTGGACCGTCGAGCGAGCCTCACCACCAGCGTTGTGGAGATCAGGAACACCGCCACCAGGACCACTGCGCCGACGGAGATACCCACGTCTTTTTCCAGGAGGACTGAAACGACAAGATTTTAAAATATTAATAATATAATTGCAGATTGACTGCTGGTCCTCTTATGATGGGATTTTCGGTTTCGGTTTCGGTTTAAATTCGAATCTTTATTCTCAAAAGAATTATCAAGAACTTATCTAATCTTACAATTAAGTACAATATTCGGCGTGCATACAAATATTTTATCATAATCTTAAATGTTATATTCACATTACTAAAGATTTACAATGTGGTTAGTTTTGTTAAATGCAAGGTATACGAAGCGCAAGCGACGATAAATTACACGGATGCAGAGTGACTAGATTTTCTATCAGAAAACTTCTGTTTTCTGCTTCTCAGTTGAAAGATTAAACTCTTTTATGTGGCTTAAGGGCAGCCCTGTTTTAAACATTTCAAATCTCTAAAGGTGGTTAAACACTTTGTGGTTCGACTCCGTAGGCATCACTGCCACCTATTTCTGCCTGATGTTAAGCGCTACTGTCTTCTGGTTTAAAGGTGTAGTGAAAGACATACTTATTTTCTTTCAAATTAGCCCTTGAGGATAGAAACAAATTTATGCCGACCCCAGGTAAGACTAGCCTTATATACGAGTGATTACAGATGTTTCTGGCCGGCAGTTGTTTTTTACTACCAGGACTGCAGGCCCATTTGCTACGTTTATAGTAGTCTGTACTATAAAACACTTTGTTCTATTTTGACAAATCATCAACAACCCATTACTGTCTCACTGCTGGGCACGGGTCGTCTCCCATAATGAGAAGGATTAGGCCATAGTCCACGACGCTGGCCAAGTGCGTATTGGTAGACTTCACTTACATTTGAGATTTTTTTCATAAATCTTTCATGTATGCAGGTTTCCTCACGATGTTTTCCTTCACCGTTTAACAAGTGATCATTAATTTCTAATACGCACAAAACTTTGAAAAATCAGAGGTTCGTGCCTGGGATTTGAACCTCAGACCCCTCGATCGAGAGGCCGAGTTTTTTAACCACTAGGCTATCACTGCTACTACATTTTGACCAAAACGGTACTGAGTTTCTATAGTATTGAAAAAATCGAAAACTATACTTACAATGCCACCAAGGTGGTGATGCAATTTCCAGTAAATTTTCCGTTGGCCTCAAGAGAAGAGCTCTGGAGCATCCGTATCTGTTGCAAGCGGAGGCTCCTGCCTCATCACCAGCTTTTAGTCTTCCCAGGGGACCTCTCACGAGCCAGGGACTCCCGCCGCCTTGTGCCAACGGCTGGCTGGTCCCGTAACCCATGGACCCACGACGTTCTAAGAGCAACGAAGCATTTGATGTCGACATGCGCCACACGGATACTTCGTAGTACGTCGCGTTTTCCACTAGAAAGAGTAGTATTCAATCATTGATTAGTAATACTCACTCCTAACAAGAAAATGTAACCAGTTTTGAGAATTGAAATAGTTGCGTAAAAAAGTTTCGTCAAGTCTCCGTGCTGAAATGTCCCTAAAATATATGAAATACTTATTTATTTACTATGTAAATTACGCAGTATTACTTATTTATTCGTAAATTTCCTCTAAAATGTTTTTTATTTGTCAAGAATTAAAAAAAACACATGACAAATAGCTGACAAATCAGCCTTTTAGTGGCTTCATTCAATTTCAAGGTGGCGAAGTATCATTACTTATAAAAGTAATTATTCAATGTAATTATTACAAAGAAATATAGTAAATAATTCGCCAAGTACGAGTCGAACTCGCACATGGTAGCTTCCGTACTACCACATTCATTATATCTTACTAATTTTTATAAAATAACCATATCAAAATATGTTTTATCGTTCTTATTTGTATTTATTATAATAGCAGTTATAGTAGTAAACGAATTGTAAAAATTTCAACTATCGTTCTAGTACTTTTTAACAGTTAGATCGCGAAATGACGAAAAATACCGGTTTGTTGTATGGAGACCCCCTGTAATATTCAACTTTATTTTATTTTTGGTACCTATTTGTTGTTATAGCGGTCACCTTTATGCATCCTCTGTAAAAATTCACGTGTCTATCTATTACGGTGTCAGAGATAGAGCCCTGTGACTGACGGACAGACGGCGAAGTCTTAGTAATAGGGTTACGTTTTTACCCTTTTACGGAACCTTAATAAGATATATAATATATTATAGGGTTTGTGCTACTTTTTATTTTTCTGTAGGTAAGTTAAAGCGGTAAAATATATGTATGTAATACATAGACATTTGAATTTCTAGAGTATGAATAACGGTTTGAAAATAATTGGGGTTGCCATACAAGGAACTGCTATTTTTCAAAGTTTTTCGCTTTATCTATTGAACGGAAATGCCACAGACCTGTATCTGCACCCTTAGTATAAGTTTTTACGTTTTTACAAAAATGACTGTTTTAGTATTTGTATACGTAGTTGCCCATACATTTCCAATCAGCGCCCCTAGCGGACTGTATCAGAACGTATTGGAAATATATGGGAAATGCGTAAACAAAAACAAATACAGCCATTTTAGTCAAAACGTAAAAACTCACACCAAGGGTACTGAGCTCTGCGGGAAATAAGTAGACAATTGGAATTTTCACAAAGCATTAACTTCTATGGTCGTTAGAATAACGAATAAAGATAAAAAAATAAATGAAAATTTAGCAGCACGGAAACCTAAGTGTGCGAGTTCGACTTCCATTTGGCCAATTACATAGATTAGTAAAGATATCTCACTGCCTTGTAATTGAACGTATATACAGGGTGAATTTATAATCATTCTGGGAAGTAATGATAAATAACAAACTAAAGGAAAAGCCTAGACACCTTTCAGCATTTTTCGCTAATACTTATAGTTTCGGATTTGGCCCTGAAGGCCTATTTGAAAAATTCACCCTGTATATAATACTATTTATGTAACGCAAATTATATTTAGAGTAAAAAATCGCTGCACGTGTATATGGTATCAATCCTTTTCTTATGAATTTAATTCCTTAATTACGTACGTAAATATAATTTACGTAAATTCGTAAGGAAAGATGATAACATTTACTTTTGCGGTAATTTTTATTTTAGTTTATCGTCACTTGAACTATTGCTCCCAATTTGGTTAGCTGGAATAGAATGGAGGCTATCTAAATAAAATTGTTTTGTTATCAGCTATACATAATAATGACGTGCATTAAAATGTTTATGTAAATACCAGTTTCATTTTTGTTGGTCAAGTTTGAAATTGAATAATCATTATATATATAAATGAATAATTATATCTAACTAGTCATAGTGATAACATTTGATCTTTTATACGTTTTATTACTTTACTAATCAAAATATGATATTGTTTTTTCACAGAATTGAGGTGAATAATGAAAAGTTTTTCCTTGTTTAACTTATTTTAACGATTACGTCTTTTTATGTTGTTGGCGGAGTCATATACTATGAAGAAGTTAACAAAAAAAATACAGCCGACTTCCATGTCCACTACAAAGTAAGAAATGATTGAAACAAATGTTGGTTTAGTACATAGTTCTGAAGTTGGCGTTCAGTATATTTCGTTGGATAACACAGCGTCCAATATGATTGATTTCCTGATTTCCTTATAATGGGACCATCTTGTAAATATATTTTTTCCAACAAAAAAGTTCAAAATCGGTTCAAAAACGACGAAGATACCCGCGAACAAACAAAAAACAACATATATACGGTCGAATTGAAAAACCTCCTTTTTTAATTAAAAAGAGAAAATTACCTGGTATACATCTCATTTGAAATTCCTGGTACTCGAAAGCGAGGTCGCACTGTTGAGGCGTGGGAGGCCTGAGTTGTTCTAGGCTGAAGTTCCTCCTACACGGCCTGTCTTGTGAGGCCACGCCGTTACCAGCTTCGCAGCTGGCGTGGAGTGTGTTCGCTAGAGGACCAGTCACTTGGCTGAGTGGCAGGATCGCGGACCCTGTGGTCAAGTGCTGCACGTCCATGCCGAAAGGCTGGACATGCCAGAAGTAGGTGTCGGGGGTCGGCAACGCCCTCACATTGCAATTTAACGTTTCCTTAACTAGGGTTATGCCGTGCTCCGCGCATTCCGGCGGGTCTGAAATTAAAAATGACGTTAAATGTAAATTGTTTCTATTATATTAATAGTCTATTAAAATGTTACATGAGCGTTGCTTAGACCTTCTTTAATTTTTAAATTAGGGCAAAAAGTTAAATAAATATATTTATAGTGCAAAATATTGTGCTACAAATGATGATTTTACAATTTTTTGTAAGACGCATAGTTTCCAAGATATCGCGAAAAGTCCATTTCAAAATGGCGTCCCAGGAACAATGGTGGCGACCCCACAAACATGAGATTAAGCTTCTATTGACCCCTCACACATGTCCCAAAAATAAAATTGCGTCTTCTGACAAATGCAATGCATGACAAATATTCTGTCCTTAATTTGAAACATTTCAATGGACTATAAATGAAATATTTGCTATTTTATTTTAATATTTGTTGTTATAGCGGCCACCGTAATATCCTCTGCAAAAGTCTCTATCTATTACGGTTCCAGAGATAGAGCTCTGTGACAGACGGACAGACAGCGAAGTCTTAGTAATAGGGTTCCGCTTTTACATTTTGGTTACGGAACCCTAAAAATATCGAATATTACGTACAGAAAACAATAATACTGATATGTTCGGCCATGGTCTCCCCGACGCTATTCCTCGCGGAGCAGGAGTACTGGCCGGCGTGCTTGCGGCTCGCTTCCTCCACAAACAGGTCTTTTGAGGAGGTATTGTAGCCCCAGATACCGTCTGGTTTGATTTCCATATCCTGGAAGGTTTAACATGTGTACAATTAAACAAAATTCAAGTGTTTGAAAATAAAATGCATATTGTTTATATGTCTATGGACTTTGGCCTAATCCTTCTCATTTTGAGATCCGTACCACTCCCAGCTGTGGGACAGTAATGGGTTGATGATCATGGACTAGATTATATATTAGTCACTTCATAGATTAATACGAGTGTAAATTCAAACTGTAATTTCGTTTATTATTATTATTGTGTTTTACTTTTGTGATGTATGCTTACAGTAAGTCTTTGATACTCACCTGCTATGAATAAGTGATTATGCATTTATTGTTAATTGGCTCATATAAATGTAATAATAAATAAATGACGAGACCATCACATCCACTTTCCTACATACTCCACAGATTACCTTTGAGGATTTTATTAACTTACAGTTATAAGTCAAGTTTTTTATGATATCTTCCTTTGCGTTTGGATTCGAATATACACAGCGCAAGGGCAACCACTGTTTCCTGGGTATTATGGACACAGACAAAGACGATGACATAAAGACCCAGATCCAGACCCAGAAGAATCACTCGGCGGGAATAAAACAGAACTGTTTTAGTAGGTCGTGGTACGAAACAAAATAATGTTGATGCAATATGAAATAAAACTTTCCTGAATTATGGTTTTTAAAAGATGGTCGTAGGGCCCCTGGAACGCTTTGCACGTCAGACCACCTCACCTCGCGGAGCGTCAACGTTTTACTAGTAGGTTAAGAACATGAATTTGTATCACCAAATTCATGGAAAAGAACTTACATTAAAGTACCACGTAAACTTCTCAACCGGTGGGTTGGCTCTCACTTCACATTCTAAATGCATCGGATCCAGCTCGACCACCTCATTCAGTCTTCCATCTCCTACCTTTGCTACTTCTACTATCGGGCTATCTGGAATCGTATTAAAGTTTGTTGATTTACATTCTTGCTTACATGAATACGGTTATTTATGTCTATAATATTGAAGGTGGTAGAACCCGTTGTAGTTCGACTCTGGCGGCACCACCGCCACACCTATTTCTGCCTATTACAGCAGTGTTAAGCGCTGCTGTATTCTGATTTAAAGGGTGTGGTAAGGGAGACATACTTTTCCGAGGCGTTCAAGTTTAGTCCTTAGGGGTAGCGGCGCATCTGTGGCCGACCTCAGGGAGGAATATCTAATCCTATTTGGGATTGATTACAGATATCAATGGGCGGCAGTAGCCACTTACCATCAGGTGGACTGCACGCTCGTCTGTTACTCCTATATTATAAAAAAATGTATATAGGTACCTATATGACGATACATTATCTATATGAAGAGAGATTATCTATTCGTCGCGTACATTTTTTTTTTCATATGCGCATAATGCGCTCATATTGGATACGCTGTTTACGCGGTTATCCAACAAAACATATTGGGCGCCGACTTCACAACTATGTACTAAACCAACATTTATTTCAATTATTTTTTACTTTGTAGTAACATAGAAGTCGGTTTTATTTTTTTGTTATTTCCATTGTACATTGATATTATTATTTTATTGTATTTGAACAACTTACATGTAACATTCAAGATAATGACATCAGCTTTAGAATCGCGCCCCGCCGCCATAACAGTGTTTGTGGCTACACACGCCAGCGTCGCTCCATTGTCGGCCACTGATGGTGTTAGCTCCAAGAACGATATGGCGGTACGGGTAGAATTCACCCAACTCTGAAATGAGGTTTAGAATAAAACTAGTAGTATTGTTAAAGAAAAACTCGGTTGCTTACTAGTCGGTCACTCTTACGCTGTTTGTCCACCAACCACCGACACCGAGCCGATACCGATAATTAAGACGGCGCCGAGGTAGCGTACATACATTTGCTATAGCAGCTTGTCCACTACCACCACGTCCGTCACCCGAGCGCCGTCATCCCATAGTAAATGTATGTGTACGCTACTTCGGCGCCGTGTTTAATTATCGGTATCGGCTCGGTGACGGTGCAGTGGACAAACAGCGTTACAGTTAAGTCGAATCCAACGACCTCATATGTTAAAATCCGTCAAGGTCCGTCAAAATCTTTGGGTTACAGGGCGTGCCCTAATCCCGGAGTTCTCCAACAAGCGTTGAGGTCGGCCATCGGGAGAGTTTTAGTTCGGTTAAAATCCCACATAACCCGGCGTCTCTCCCACGTCGTCGGGTACCTTTTGAAGGTTTCCCCTCGTGAAAAAAGGGAACACCTATTTCCGCCTAATAACTATAATCTTAAGCGCTGCTGTGTTCTGATTTGATATGAGCATATTATTATGCTAATGGGCACTTACTTATGCAAGGCTTTCCAACTTAGTTTTCAGGTATCAACGCATCTGTCAAAATTCAGGTTAGACTGATATTATCTGGAACTGATGACAGATGCTCGTAAATGGCAATCACCACTTACTGGTGGACTGCATGCTCGTTTTGTACTTTTCTCCTACATAAACCCATCACTGTCCAGTTACTGGGCACAGGTCTCCTTTCAGAATGAGAAGGAATAGGCCATAGTCCACCGAACCAAAACCGAGTTTCTTAACCACCAGGCTACCACGTATCCTACTATCATTGAAAAGGTGGTAGAACCCTTTGTGGTTCGACTCCGGCGGCACTACCGCCACACCTATTTCTACCTAATAACAGCAGTGTTAAGCGCTGCTGTGTTCCGGTTTGAAGGGTGTGGTAAGGGAGACAGACTTTTCCGAGGCGTTCCAGCTTAGTCCTCAGGGGTAGCGGCGAATCTGTGGCCGACCTCAGGTAGGAATATCTAATCCTACCTGGGGTTGATTACAGATGTCCATGGGCGGCAGTAGCCACTTACCATCAGGTGGACTGCATGCTCGTCTGCTACTCTTATATTATAAAAAAAAAAAAATCATAACAAAAAAACTTGAACGACTTACCTGGTTGCTATGCTGCGTCAAATGGCGATGATCCAGCCACCAGGAGAGCTCCGGAGGAGGGTAGGAGCCGTACGCAGCACACTGGACTATTGCCGGTTTGCCTGCTTGCAAGATGTCCTCTATCGTGCCTTGTACCCAGTGAATTGATACATTATAGGCCGGTACTGAAAGTGGGAAAGAGACATGACATTTGAAGGTGGTAGAACCCTTTGTGGTTCGACTCCGGCGGCACCACCGCCACACCTATTTCTACCTAATAACAGCAGTGTTAAACGCTGCTGTGTTCCGGTTTGAAGGGTGTGGTAAGGGAGACAGACTTTTCCGAGGCGTTCCAACTTAGTCCTCAGGGGTAGCGGCGCATCTGTGGCCGACCTCAGGTAGGAATATCTAATCCTATCTGGGGTTGATTACAGATGTCCATGGGCGGCAGTAGCCACTTACCATCAGGTGGACTGTATGCTCGTCTGCTACTCTTATATTATAAAAAAAAAAAAAAACATAGCACTTTTTAGTAGTAGTAGTAGTCTTATGTAATTCGCGAACGAACTAGTTCGAAAGAGCGCTCCCACAAATGAACTACGCGAACTAGATCCCCAATTTCCCGCTCCATAGTTCAGAAGCTCCTAACTAAACTAGTGATAAAATGACGGTAACCGAGCTAATGTTGTCATATTTTATATGAATCAATAGGTATATCCTGTTTTTACCGCTCAAACATTTTAATTCATGCATTCCTTTATCTTGTCACATAGTCTACAAAATTCAAATCTACAAATTGATTAAAAAAAGGCAGATCTTTTAGTTCATCCGTTCTTCAGTTCCCAATTGTTCGGTGAGCAGCTGGGAGTAGACGAACTAAAATAGCTAACTAGTTCGTTTAGGAGCCCTGAACTAGATAGAGCGATCCCAGTTGCGAACTATTACTTTTTAGAATACACAATAATGCTTAAGGAACCCTATCGTACTTAAAGGGTAAAAACGGAACCCTATTAATAAGCCACCGCTATCTGTCCGTCTGTCACAGAGCTCTATCAGCTAAATCGTAGATATATACTTGTTTTTTTATACAGATTGTGTAATAATATAGTCACCATAACAACCAATACTAAAAATATATTTCTCCATACAAGGCACTAGTATATGAGTATTTCACGTTTTTCGGTTTATCTATTATCTATCGAACGGTAATCGGTAGACAATTTAAAATTTCACAATGCATGTATCTCTATACTTGTTGTGATAACAAGTTCTAAAAACAACCCTCTGTTTATTTTCATATTTTTTTACTATTTGTTAAGCATGCCACTAACACCAAATAATGACCACGACCGCTCTGACAAGAGTGTAACGCTTAAGAAGAATTTGTTAGACGGATAGAAAGACAGACAGCTTAGGCTTAGTAACCTGTTTCCGTTGATACCCTAAGGATACGGAACCCTAAGGTGTGTTTACACTTACAAAACAGTTCAATCTGCAACGCAGCTGATATGGGTCCTGTCAGCTGGGTGTTCGTGGCTCTGCAGGAGAGGGGGGCGGTGTTCTCGCGAGAGAGAGGGAGGTATAGCTCATTCTCTCTCACGCCAGGGATGTCGCTGTTCCCGTCTGAAGCGTCTACCAGCACTTCGCCGGAGTACCACGTGATGCGTGGTGGGGGACGACCTGGAAACAGTGATTATTAATTATAATCAAATGCTTCTACAAATTTTGCGGATGTGTTTTGAGACGCCCATATTAGTCCTCATTTGTAGCCGTAGATTAGTAAAGATTACTCACTCTTAACAAGATAATGTAACCAGTTTTGACAATGAAATTGTCACTGTCATCTTTTTTCGTGTTTGAGAAATATTTCAGAAATGTAGTTTTTAGATCATTTACGAATGAAACGAGATTTCTCCGTACATTTTTTTCGATTTCGTGGTTTTGCACCACTTAACTGCACATGTCGGCATTATTCCGCGTAAATTACGCCATTAAGTTTAGCAGCGTTTGAGCCATTTAATGGCTTCCTTCAATTAGAAGGCGGTGAGATATCTATACTTATCTATGGTTGTAGCAAAACATCTGTGATCGGCTTTAGGTAGAACCCTTGTTCGATAAGGAATTAATAACCAGACACCGATGGAATAAGCGGCAATGGACATTTACCGCCCATCAATGGACTGTGTGTTCGTACTTCTTTTTTTAATAAATATAATTATTATATAAACAAAAAAAAAAATACGTGTGGCACTCGGAGACTGCCGCGGTAAAGCTATTGCATAGCATTTTTTATGCTATGAAAACGCTCTGAAGGAATTCCAGAAATACAATATATTCTTCCATAATCATCAACATTTACATTAATACATCTTTATCCACTATTTTATCATATCTCCATTATATAAGACATTGCAAATATCAGCTGACATTTCATAACTCCAAGCAAGACTGAACATTCTAAAATATAAAATAGAAAAGTATTTAATAAGTGACATAAAGTATTAACAACCAGCAATATAAATGGATCAATGCGATGTGCCTGTGACATTTGGCCGAATGTTACAGGTACATCGCATTTTTCATTAATAAATGCACTTTGTTTATTCATATTTAAAACACTTTGTACACATATTATTTGTACCATAAATCATAATGGCGTTTTGATTTTGTGCTGTCAAGTCTGTCAGTTGTAATTGTACGTTTAAAAATAACAAACACTCTTTTACGTTATTTTATCAATCCAGAATTCAACATAGCTTATGTTGATAAAACATATTATTTGGATAATATGGTACTATAATTTTGAATTTTATAATGGGAATATAAAATATACTTCACGCAATTTTAAGATTTCTGCACGGATTATAAAAAAATGTGTATTACTGCCATCTGTGTTCAAGTTGACGAATTAAGGTTATCAAATAAAATAATAAGGAATGTAAAATAATACTTTATTCAATTATATCCATATTTTTCTATTGACAGTCAACAACTCGGTTGCCTGGAGACTTGATATCCAACAGTCCTCCACCGCTATTTTCACTTACACCACCAGGGGCGCCGGCAGCATTTGGTCAAGGTGACGGCGCACCAGTATGCCATTTTCAGTTCTGACTTCATAATAGAGTCTACCTAATCTTCGGATGACGACTCCGAACTCCCATTTAACTCTTGGGTTGGTGTAACTGCGGACTTGTACCTTATCACCTTGTCCGAACTCCTGCGTTGGCGGTGCATTGTAATGTAATCTGGATAGTGGGGCGGATTTCTTAAATAAGGCATGCATATAGGTTCTTACCTCTCTGCCGAACATTAACTGATAAGGTGATAACTCTTTTGTATTAGGTGTACGTCTCAAGCGTGCCTTGACAGTTAACAGTTTATCAAATAAACTTCCGCTCTTGCTGATATAAAAGAACATTCAGGTATTAGCCGATTATTTTCTTTTTGTACATTCAAAAATTTAAATTTTAGCTTTGTATATATTTCTTCAAATTCGTACCTGTATTTTATTTCCTCTTCTAAATTTTCTTCTGTAAGCCATTAAATTTTTTCTTGAATCGCGTAGAATTTGTTCAAATTTTCTTGTAAAGAATTCAGTCGTATATTTATTTCTTCAATGTCAATTTTTTCTATTCCCGAAATGTAATTTTCGGTTCGTTTCATTAACCCACGTAATGTGGCTCGTATTTCCTTATTGTTTTTTAGTTCATTCGACATCTCGTCGCCAATATCAAATAAAATAATAAGGAATGTAAAATAATACTTTATTCAATTATATCCATATTTTTCTATTGACAGTCAACAACTCGGTTGCCTGGAGACTTGATAGTTGGATATCAAGTCTCCAGGCAACCGAGTTGTTGAAAGGTGTTACTTATTTTCGTTACGGAATTTCTCGATTCGGTCGCCGCGCTCAAAGCCCGCGATAAAAGCTATGCAATAGCTTAATAAGACGAATCGAACGTAGGGCGCGCCATAAAATGAGACACACATGCGTACATACTAGGGTTGTTGCGAATATCAGCATCAGCATCAGCATCCGCTGATTATCAGCTTTCTTTTAAATATCAGCATCAGCATCCGCATCCGCAACAAAAGATGCTGATATTGAAATTGTAAAGTGTTCGCTGAAGGCGGGACCGAGCTTAAATCACGTGGAGTTTTAGCCAATCACAGAAGTTTATAAACACAAGTTTCAACAAACAATCATTCGATTGTATTGACAACGTAATTTGGTCAGACATCAATAACTTTCGATCATAGTTCAATCAATCAATAACAGAATTATGTATTCAATTCATAATGCCACATCCAGTGAAAAGTACAATATGACCAAATATTTCGTTATTGAACAAATATACCACTGCAGAGTGGAGGGTAGCTTAAGTGGATGTTGGTTTGGTACATGGTTCTGAAGTCGGTGCTAAATATATTTCGTTGGATAACGGCGTAAACAGCGTGTTCAATATGAGCGCCGGCTTCGGAGATATGTCCTGAGCCAAAATTTGTTTCAGTTGATTTTTGCTTTGTAGTGACATGGAAGTCGATTGTATTTTTTAATTAATTTTTTTTTTCACCTTTTTTAGTGATGACATACTAAAAATCTTACAAATGCACTAGTCGCCCTAACGATTTTTGAAAGTTCCCCTCGATTTCTCTGGTGATCAGATCCTTATTTTCTTATAATGGAACTACTTTGGAAATATCTTTTTTTCCAACAAAATAAAAATCATCCAGTTCGGTTCATAAACGACGAAGTTATCCGCGAACAAACATAAAAAAGACATATGGTAGAATTGAGAAACCTCCTCATTTTGTGAAGTTGGTTCTTCAAAACGGGTGGGCCGATTTTCACTCCCAGATAAATGATGTTACAAGGATAAGGTTATTTTATTTTAGAATTTCGAAAAGAATTAGAGTTTCGTGCAAGAAATAAAATCTATGAAATGGCGAGAGTATTTACACTATTGAAACAGCGGGTTAATCCGCGGGGCACAACTACTACTTAATAATTACGGCAAGCTTCGAATGCTTCGAAATGCTTAACGCAAAATCTCGAATCTAGGAATTTCAAGAACATTAATAAATTTTAAGCCTGCGTTACACGAACAACTGGAATTTTAGGGAAATAACGCTACATTTCTCGGATTTTATAGTGCGTTTTTTATATCTGTATTGTAAGATGCTTAATGACTGGTTTTATTGCGTTGCGTCTTAAGATCTTGCCTGACAGGAGACTATAACAATATACTTGTAACTCTTAATGTGAATACTGTATTTCTTTCCTTCAATATATTTTTACCTTTTACAGTAATTAAATGAAAAATCTACTTAATGCAAGTAAAATTCGAAGCTCATTACGCTTTTGATAAATATACTTTTTTCTTAAATATGTGGTCCAGGTGTAGTAACTTGACTGTGACCGACTTAGATAGGACTTTAATCCTATTTGCGATTAATTGTAGTATTCTTTGGCTGCTGTTTATAAAGTAAAGGGCGTCCTTGCCAAGAACATGTAAAATGTGGAATGAGCTTCTTTCCGAGGTATTCCCGGAGCGCTATGACATGGGGCTCTTTAAAAAAGGTGTAAAAAGATCTCTCATCCAAAGCCGGCGATGCATTGGCGACTCCTCTGGTGTTGCAAACGTCCATAGGCGGCGTTGACTACTTTTCTTCAGGTAGCACGACTGCTTAATCGTTAGGTTAAACAATAATTAAAAAATAAAAAACTAGACTGCATGATGTTGAAGAACTAGAACATTAATTAAATTTAAAAAAAAAACTTTAAAAGAAAGAAGTAAAAATATACAATGTTAGATTACTTCGTGCATCCCTGGAATCTGGTAATGTACTCCGTGGTTCTTAATAAGTCTAAAATACGATGCTCATAAACTAATCCCTATCATAATGGCACGAAAAGTAAATTAAAATACTACTAAATACATTGCTATGTAACTTTTTTGTAATACTTGTTTACTGAATAAACAAAGTTAATTAGTTGTTCAAATCCTAACTAGATGTAGCTTTGTCAGCGACTAGTTTGTAAATCTAGTTGTTGAATAAAGACGTAAAGCCAACCAGTTAAGTTATTCTGTTTGCGTACATAACTCACATAACTCATTGTGCACGTAAGGCATATTTAATATAGTTATTATACGCTACAAAAGCACAGAATGTGGCGGCTATAAAGAGGAACTATAATAGTTCCATACTGTGCAATAAAATTTATATTAGAAGAATTTTGGCTCGTGTGTAATTTTGCACATGCGTACACATTGCGTCCTAACATATTTGTGATGCGGTCGCAAGGATATTGCAGCTCTAACGTCTTAAGGGGCGGCTAAGGGTGGCCTCCAAACACAGTTGCTAAAAAATGGTAGGAACCAAACAATCTATGAAATCTGTAAAAAAGGTCACCGAACCATACATTTGTCTATTGTAAAATCAAATTATCTTTTTACACTGGAGACCGCCATTCAACTTTCCGCCCCGGGCTCCGACGTCCTTAGTCCGTTACTGGATTGCAGCACAAAATAAAATTCGTTTTTATTTTGTGATTGCAGTGAGTTATTTCACGCGTATCAGTGGTACATGCGTGCGGGTGTCCCGCGTGACAGGAAACAGGTCCTTAAGATAACATCTACATGTTTCTAGCATCGAGACGCGTTACCATAATTTTATAATAAATTACCAAACTATTATTACTGATGCCTTATAACTGCGATAAAAATAAAGTTTAAGCTGTAAAAATTGAAACTTATATTTAGACAAATATAAATAAAAATATTATGTATTTTTTATTTGGTAATCCAAATTAAGGAAAATTAATACTCGTAACGTGGTCGTTTTTTATTACTCTTGTTATAAGGAGTGGCAGACGAGCATGCAGTCCACCTGATGGTAAGTGGCTACTGCCGCCCATGGACATCTGTTATCAACTTCGGATATTATTAGATTCCAGCCTGAGGTCGGCCACAAATGTGTCGCTACCCTTTTGTTCTTACTTAAGGGACTGGACGTATTTGAAGTTACAACGTATTGCTAATAGATGGCGCCATGCGTAACGAAACGGGAAGACGACATATTCTCA
Organism: Epargyreus clarus; assembly: GCF_041222505.1. NCBI lineage: Eukaryota > Metazoa > Arthropoda > Insecta > Lepidoptera > Hesperiidae > Epargyreus > Epargyreus clarus. Next base: position 8,609,565 of record NW_027332214.1, read on the forward strand.
TGTTGTCGTTTTACTTCGATTATTAAAAGATATCATATCTGGTTTAGTTTTTATTAATTAAAGTTTTCTGTATTTATATGGATATAATTATTTAATTACTTTTGATTTGTCAAAAGACCTAAATACCTAAGTAATATTTATTTGTTTAAACTAAGTAGTATAAATCTCTTTGAATAAGTGTAATGAAATGACTATTATTCTTTTTTGACGCTTATGAAAATACTACGCCTTATGTTGTCAATAAGGAAATACATTTTTTTGTTATTTTTGAAAAATTAATCCTTCCGCTTAGCGGCCACATGTTAAACAAATCGAATGATGCAGTGTTAGTTTTTAACTAGATTGGCATTTTTCTCTATTTCTTACAGTTACGGATTTGGCCCTGAAGGTCCACTTCAAAAATTCACCCTATAGGTAGTCGTGGAAATAACTAGTGAAATAAAAAAATACCAACCTCCGATAACAAGGCAGCTTAGCACCAGGGTATCTCCGTCGTGGTAGGGTCCAATTTTCTTTTCCACTTTATTCCCTAGTTCATCCAGAAAAAACGGCACGCTCGGGAGCACTGTAAAAAAAATAAAAATAACAAAATATTTGTTAGGGTAAAAGATATAGGCGTTAAATTAATAAATAATTTGTTGTACGTTATCACCATCATCGGGTTGTCACTGTCTCACTGCTGGGCACGGGTCTCCTCTCAGAATGAGAAGGATTAGGTCATAGTCCACCGCGCTGGCCAAGTGCGTATTGGTAGACTACGGATACCTTTGAAAACTTTTTTTTAAGGTATGCAGGCTTCCTCATGCTTTAATTCACCGTTAGATTAATTGATAATTAATTTATCTTACGGGGAGAAATATAGCCTATGCCACTCACACAATTAAGACGAATCTAATGGCACCTTACGTAAAATCGTTACGTGAAGGTGGTAGAACCCTTTGTGGTTCGACTCCGGCGGCACCACCGCCACACCTATTTCTACCTAATAACTGCAGTGTTAGGTGCTGCTGTGTTCCGGTTTGAAGGGTGTGGTAAGGGAGAAAGACTTTTCCGAGGCATTCCAGCTTAGTCCTCAGGGGTAGCGGCGCATCTGTGGCCGACCTCAGGTAGGAATATCTAATCCTATCTGGGGTTTATTACAGATGTCCATGGGCGGCAGTAGCCACTTATCATCAGGTGGACTGCATGCTCGTCTGCTACTCTTATATTATAAAAAAAAAAAAAAAACCGTCAAGCCGTATCGGCATGCCAAAGAATGAGATGTGTGTACATACGCTCGAGCAACATTACCCTCTGCAGTCGGCTAAAAAGCAATCAGCAGACAGTAATATAAGTCAGTATACCGAGAAGTTATTCAAAACAGCATTAAGGTCGCCAAACCTCTTTCTTGTACTACAAGTGTACTATTAAATCTAGGTACTTTTTATCACAAAATAACGACATGCGAACATGTACTATTGTATTTCTCGGTAACGGTCCTGCAATCTAACCATTGATTACACGCCACATATTTGCTGGATTTAAACCAGCAGTTATACAGAAATTAAATTCAAATAGCTAGCCTATAAGTGAAAAATAATTCGACTGTAAGGCCCATTGCACACTAGCTACTTTTGGTTTCGGCGATTGACAATTAAGATGTTTTTATGCAATCTTCTGTTCGGCTCCGGAGGCAACTCAGACGCACCTACTTCTCCCTAATGATAGTAGTGTTAAGCGCTGCAGTGTTCCGCTTTGAAGGGTATGGTAAGGATACTTATGCGAAGCGTTTCAACTTAGTCCTCAGGGGTAGCAGCGCATCTGTTGCCAACCTCGGCTAGGAATCTTATAAGGTTGATTATAGATGTCCATGGGCATGTCCATGTCCGGCGGTACTCGCTTATCAGGTGGACTGTATGCTCCTTAGCTACTTATATTGTAAAAAAGCTTGAAGCAGCGATCAAATATAGCGTTTGTAGCCTGCGCAGCTACTTTTGAACGCTCAATGCAGTGACTGATCGCAATAAACGCTATACAGCATGAATACAGTCGAAGTGCGAACGCCTCTAAACGACAAAGCCTGTGAAATGTCGATGCAATCGCTGAAACGCGAATCGCGTAATCGCGAACACAAAAGTAGCTAGTCTGCTTGAACCGTAATATCGCAGTGATTTGATTTATTCTTAATAACACAGTCTGTTTCAAGGAATCGACGAAGGTTCTCATTTACTCATTATTTTCATTGCTCAGTGTTGCACATTGTATCAAATGATGCGAAACTACTACTATTTTATAATACAATTTAAAGGGAAACTGTGAACTAATTTATGCTAAGGTTTGATTCTATTTCAAAATTAGTAATATTATGCTAAGGTTTGATTCTATTTTAAAATTAGTAAGATTATAAAATACACAAATTGCGAACATTACTGATTTTTGTCGTTTATGTCGTGTATGTTTATGTTGCTACAATTACGATATCTTTTAAGAATTAATGTGAACATTATGATATATTTAGCCGTATTCTACAAAGTTTTTGAAGATTTCCATAGTACCTATTTAGGTATTAAGAAGCGTACCTATAGGGTAATTTTTGATGTGAAACATCTATAGCCGCACGTAAAACCGATTTCTGGCGTGGCGACGCATGCCGTACGCTACCACGCTATACGATGGTATATATATACAGTCTATATGCAGTAGTGTGTACGCCATGCGCAATCGAATTCAATAAATAGTCATCGTTATCTGGAAAAAAATCGTAATATTTTATTTTATCATTATGACATATTTAGTTCCTATCACAATATGTTCTTTTCTGTATATTACTTTTACAAAATAATGTCGATGTTTCACATCTGCCAGGCGTCCCGTGACGGCTCACATTTTTTTTTATGGTTATAGATGCTATTATATAGATGCTAATTTTTCCTTAATAAAATAAATTGGTATTATCAACTCTATATTATGTTTATCAAACAGGTATCAATGAAAGAGACCATGCTCTCCAAAACCTAAATCACCCGATGGGCTTTGATCAAATATGTACTTTGATCGAAGCGACGGTCCTTTTCTTTCTATGTAATATTAATGCCGAGTAATATAATAATACTTTTTCTAACACCATAAAGATTGGCAGTCCCTAGATACCATAAAGTGCATAAAAAAAATAACGGGTAGCACTCCGGGGAGCGCCGGCAGAAGTGAACACTTGAATATTAACGTTGATATTTTTGGTATTTTGGAATGGTTAGCGAATAATATTGCACGAATTGCTTTAATTGTACTTCACTGCATAGTCTCTTCAATGATAATGTTGACATGTAGTACACCGCCAGTCGCCAGCCTTGTGTCACGTATATTCAGAGCTAAAAACCTCGAATTCAAATAATTTAAAACAATATCCAACCTACTTATAGCGCCCCCTACCGGTAAATGTCATTATCGTTTTTCGTGCAGCCTGTGTACATTTATGATTTTTCAAAATAAGAAATAAAATAAGTAATTTATAGTAAAAATTGTTAATTTATAACAAATATTTCAATTAATAATTTATAAAAGACGTAGGTGTGATATATTGTGCAGAAAAGTTACAATGGAAAGTAAAGAATTTTGACGAAATTATTCTGAAGACTTGTACTAGGCGGCCATTACGAATGCCGTCGCAAATTGAAAATGTATTATTTTCATTTATTAAAGATAAGATGACAATCTTATATATTAATGAGGAATGACAAGGTAAATTTTTACATATATATTTTTCCAAGCAAAGGATTTTTAGATTACCATATTGTTCTGTAGCAAGGAATTTGACGTCTTATGTTCATTAACTAAGCTTGTCACCTATTTAGGTGATCTCGCTTATTTAAATCCTTATATAAATCTCGCTTATATAAAGCTATGAACATAGAAATAGGGTGCTATTTAGCCCCGTGCATGGGTACTAACCCGTTTATACTGAGTATTTACTCACATAAAAGAATCTACTATTGAGTAGAATATACCTAATGGGTATTCACCCGTTCAAATAAGGTTATGACCCTTACATATTGGATATTTACCTACATTACAAGAAATAGGGTGCTATTTAGCCCCGTTCGTGGGTACTAACCTGTTTATATTGAGTATTTACTCACATAAAATAATCTACTATTGAGTAGAATATACCTAATGGATATTCATCCGTTCAAATAAGGGACCCTTACATATTGGATATTTACCTATGTAACAACTATAACAAGATACTACTATTAAGTAGACGGATACAACGGATATTCACCCATTCTAATAGGGTATTATGTCCTTTACATTGGGTAAATAACCCATATAACAAAATACTAATAATCAGTAGATAGACACAACTATTACCATCGAGTGGATGTAATGATTTTAATGAATGAACATTTTATTGAAGAATCATTCAGATTAATAATGTACATGATACAGGATATAGAGATGACAATTTATATCCTTTTGTAATACTCTAGAAGAACCTAAATTTGGTTTAACCATTCATAAGAATTTGGTATCTAGGTAGATCAGCATATTAAAGAGTAATTTACTAAAGGAACTATCTATCTATCTAGATGGTGATAGATAGACTAAAAGAAAAAATAGTTTAAAGGAAGAACACTAGCCTCTAAGAAACTGTGGGACGGATAACACATGATTAGACTTTAAAAGTTGCACAAGTCGCAGTTACTATTGTAGCTGTAAAGAGTCAAAAGCCATGCCACATCAGGCGAATGCTTACTGCTCTCGAGCATTTGACATGATTGTTTCTTAATAATTTTAAATTATTTGCCTTTATAAAGATAATTTGCTATCAATTATCTTATTACTGGTGCTGGTCATTTATTATGTATAATAAATAATAAGAAGAAATTTCATAGTACAAGTACTGGAAGAAATGATCGGAAAAATGGTTTAAGAAACAATGATTGTTCAATTCATATATATATATATATAGTACAATATTTTATAATAACAAATATAACGAAGATATTTACACTTCATCCTATGATAAACTTCATCCAAAAGTTTGAGATACTCATACCAAATAGGGTCATTATCTGACTTACAACAAGCCTCATGCACAAATACCTGTGTCACAGAAAGGCTTGATCGAAGTTTCCTTTGGAATAAATCTTCAATCACAACAGATTTTTAGGTGAGTGGTTAACAATGTGGTCGATTATAATTATAATTTTAAAGACCAGTTGTAACAAATAACTATTGACCCAAGCTTTGCAAGTGGTTAGCTTTAAGAGTCTATTTGTATAAACACTTAAACTCATTATTCTCAAGGAATGAAGATTTTTTCAAAATATACTCGGTATGTGTGTAGAAAGACTTCTCACATCAGTGGTAACATATTGTTTACTCTTAACCAATTTTTTACAATATTTTACTTTACCAACACCTGATGATGGTGATGTTGGTTTATATTGAATATCTTGGTCTTAATCTTGAGCTTTAAATAAAGCCTGGCATTCCACTCACTACTTACTATTGTTTTCAAGAAAGCATATTTGGATACTAATTCATGATTACCTTAAACAGTGTTTACATGTCTATGGTTAAATGGAAATTCTATGCATTTCAAGTTCTTTCCTTTGGTTTGAGCAGAACACTATATTTATGTTTTTACTAACCTTTTAAAAGATACAAGACCATACATAACTGATTAAGATCTAGGGACATTGTGTCAGTTATATATTTATATAACATAGTTCCTATTTGAAATGTCATAATAATGGACAAGGAACAATAACGATACTTAGTAATTTAGGATCATAGACATAATAAGCTATATCATTCTTTAGGATTTATTGGTTACTTAAAAGATAGTTTGATAATTGGAAATAATACAACTGTTAAGGTTGTATTATACAAGCAAGAAATAAATAAAAAATCAAATTGCTTTACCATTAGATTAAAGATTAAAAATCAACACAAGGGTGAAATAAAAAGAAAAGAAATAAAAAAAAATATATATAATAATAATATTAAAAAATAAAAATTACAATAAATGCAAAGATATGTATATATATATAACAATTTTAATAATGTTTATCAAAATACTATCCCTCTTACAGATAGATATAATTACAGGTGGTAGTTGTCATATTATTTTTATTATCGGGACACAATCAGTTATGTAACATATGGTCATTATTCTCGGTATTTTTGTTATTTGATTTAAATAACAAATCCGATCAACTATTTAAAGTTAAATGCAGTGTTACTTGTGCTTAAAGATATTTTTTCAATAATCATCTTCAACATGGTGAAACCTAATACGTGTAGGCAACTCCACAGTTATTTCATATAGATACAGCATGGTGTTTAATACCCACATTTAACCGTAATATCAAGGCACATATTGGATTTATTGAATACCCAAAAAATGTTTTTATTTCCCTAATACATTCAATAATTTCAGAATGAATTTGCTATCACTAAATCAAGATTATACATTGCGAATTAACACTTTGAAGGTTTTTAAATAGATTTATTTACTAGGAAACCTACAAGAAGTATGACTTACATGTCATGACTAAGGTTATACTATTTAAATGGAAATATTCATTTTATTTCTAATAAAATAATTGTTGTTAAAGATTATCTCTGAACGGTTGGGGAGCTTGTGGTAGTACCAGACTGGTCCAGACAGTCCTAAAAAATAGTATTAAAAAAAAAATAAAAAAAATAATAATAATAATAAACCTTTCATTTTGGAAGGGTTGCATTTTGGGTCTCATATGAATTAAAAAAAAAAAAAAAAAAAAAAAAAAAAAAAAAAAAAAAAAAAAGATCTAAATCCAATTGTTTTTCGTCAACGCTTTACCCTGTATGTTACTCGCTTCCTCGAGGAGCGTTTCGTTTCTATACACGAATCCCAAGATTTTGTTGCTCTACAAGCAATGTTAGACGCAATAATGAAAACGTGATGCTGGTGCTTATAATATTTTGGCCTAAACAGTGTAAATAACTAGATCTATCTGTAGACTGGTTACAATATTCTTTTCATTTTGATATACATATATATATATATCTAGAATTATTTTTGTTCTTAAAATGCATATTTAGGTTTTCTATCCTCCATATCCCAAGTATGCTATTACTTGGGATAGTTACATCTGATGTATAAATATTTTTAGCGAGTTAAGTGTAAAATATTATATATTATTTAGTGGAGATGATGAAAAAATACTATTTACTTTTTTTGGTTATTGTAATTACTCATATAGTAAAAAAAAAAAAAAACAATAATAATATATAAGTAATATATAAAAACAATAGATATCGTATATATTATGACGTTCACTTGGTGTAAGCCCGTGAATGCCATTATTACTACCGATTCGCCTACATCTGAGTCGAGACTTCTAAAAAGTATACATAAACATAATAATAACATTATTGTATATTAACCAAATTGCTTGTCGGAAGATATTGTATATTAAATTGCCACATGAATTTAAACCTTACTATAACCAGTGTTCAAACAATCTAGTATTACCATTATTTCATAGTAATCATAGTATTTGTCCAGCACATCCTTAATAAAATTACCTAGATAGGCCTAGTAACACTTGAGAGTTGCAAGAATAAGTTTATTTCTTTTATGTAATCTTATAATACAGTGACCTTCCAGACGACAGTTTCTAGATTTTATCAACCACGGAAGATGATGGCATTGATATATCATTTTTTACAATACATACCATTAGAGAGCACGCATTACCACGCTGCTACGCTGACGTCTAAACATATGAGTGTCAGTTAAGACCCCTCTTAGAAGGATAGCTGAATGGATCAGATCTAAGTTCAATTTTGTAGTAGAGACGTTACATCAAACATATACTTGATAACTGTAATTAATATTTAAATAGATAATATATTAAATTAGGAATTTTAAAAATAGTAGGATTTATATGTTTTTGTATTTTGTTTAATAGGCTCGTTATTTTACAAATCTCTAAACATCTACATGTCAACATTATCATTGAAGAGACTATGCAGTGAAGTACAATTAGAAATTAAACGAACTTACCTAAGTGAAGTTCCATTTCAATTGTACGAACTGCATAGTCTCGAAATGATATTATAACCCACCCACCCATACTTATATACGATAAGTATTACCCATAATATCATCTATGTTGTAAAATAATCGAGCTAATGAACTTACATCTTGACCCCAGGATCTCTAAACTTAATGACATTTACCGGTAGGGGGCGCTATAAGTAGGTTGGATATTGTTTTAAATTATTTGAATTCGAGGTTTTTAGCTCTGAATATACGTGACACAAGGCTGGCGACTGGCGGTGTACTACATGTCAACATTATCATTTCGAGACTATGCAGTTCGTACAATTGAAATGGAACTTCACTTAGGTAAGTTCGTTTAATTTCTAATTATCCGTGTATAATTACTATCATTTATATTGTAAAATAAAATATTCATTTATTGCACTATCGTAAACAAAGATCACAGTCTTATGAATCCAATCCCGTGTTCTGACGCGAGTTTAAATGAAATGAAATGAAATATATGTTTATTTGTATAGGCCAACGACGGCACTTACAAATTGTCAGGTACAATATTTAAACTACCGGATCGGAACGCGACCTCTACTGAGAAGATCCGGTAAGAAACTCAGTGGGATTGTCTTTTTTTTTAATAATAATTATTCTCTTTTTTTTAATGCCATCATTTTACATATAATTAATAAAGCATTAGTTCCAGTATCTTGCTTTACTTTTTATCTAAAAAAGAAGTTAAAATTTTTACCCATCACAGAAAGTGCATAACGCCGCTAAAGAAATTTTCACTTTAACAATTTCTTAATTTCAACGGTAAAAAGAGGTTTTGATACAAGATACCCCCAAAGTAGTACCATGGTTATGTAATCGAAACCAGTAGATATTAATGACACAAGACCGAGTATCATGGGAATTCTTATGGGGTTTTTCACATTTTTTATACAAATTGCAAACGACGTCGTAAAAGCTGTAATTATTGTGCTACAATTATCCGGATCATTGCTTTTATAATTAGTATGTTTTTTCTGTTGCTTCATAAATTGTAACTATTGCAATACTAGTAAATAATAGTGTTAGGCTCACTTCCCATTACGTAGACTAACATCTTTGTTAAAACAACTTGAAAGTTGCTTTAGCGAAAATCTGATTTTTTTATAATATAGCAGTAGCAGACGAGCATGCAGTCCATGGTAAATGGTTACTGCCCATGGACATCTGTAACCAACCCCAGGTAGGATTAGATATTGGTATCTGAGGTCGACCACAGATGCGCCGCTACCCATTAAGACTAAGCTGGAACGCCTCGAAAAAGTATATCGCTCTTACCACACCCTTCAAACGAGAACAATGTAGCGCTTAACGCTGCTGTTATAAGGCAGAAATAGGTGTGGCGGTATCGAACCATAAAGGGTTCTACCTTCAATTATTGATGGACTGTAATAAGACTTATTAAAATTAAAAAACCGATAATAACCCTGACGACATATCGAGTGTATGACAAAAATATGGCGAAAATATCGTAGGCAGTTGTGGGTCTAATTATTACAAAAACAGAAGACCCAACTGTTTAAACATATAGCCCAAGTCACGCTCATAATTTAGACGAATCCAACGACTCCTTTACAACGACAACGACAATGGCAATGATAATAATAACGACAATGTTAAAAGCCATTTGGGGTGCAGGGCGTCCCAAAAAAATAAGATAAGCTAAAGCGTTATGACATGGGGCTCTTTAAAAAAAGTGCAAATAGAGCGCTCCTTCAAAGTCGGCGATGCATTGGTGACTCCTCTGGTGTTGCTCTGTGCTGTTGGTGTCCATAGGCGGCGTTAACTACTTTTCATCAGGTAGCATGTCTGCTTTATCGTTAGGTTCAAATATAATGTCCCTGTAGTTCCGGGACTAGAATAGGGCTACGGTATCCCCTGCCTGTCGTAGGAGGCGACTAAAAGGGGGCTTCCGGGGTTGCGGGCGGAAAGAGTGGGAGCTCGAACCGTCCAGCCAGCGACCCCGGGAAGGACGGCGGTATGTGTGGTCGCATACCATCGTAAACACAACATGGTGTGGGAGGAGCGAAAACTGCTCCCCCAGGGGAGAGCCCGTTGGGCATCGCGCTTGGAGGGTTCCGGTTGTGTTCCGTTGGAGATCCCGGAGTTCTCCAACAAGCGTTGAGAACGGCCAACGGGGGGGTTTTAGTGCGGTAAAAATGCCACATGACCCGGCATCGCTCCCACGTCGTCGGGTACCTTTTGAAGGTTTCCCCCTCGAGAAAAAAAAAAGGTTCAAATATAAAGAAAAACCTACATTCTGGAAAACATAACATTCCACAGGTAAAACTAGTTGTAGACATTTGAACATATAATAAGGTGTTCCAGATTCGATACCCAGCCAGACAGATATCTGAATGATAAATTTAGATATCTGTTTTTGTATAATGTTCATACCGTCACGACACGAGGAATCCTAGTGTGGGGTTGTTGTGTAGGAAGCGTTTTTAAATAAGCTTTCAAATACCAAAAACCTTACCCAAATTGAATGAGTTGTTGAGAAAATCGCAGACATACCTACATACATGCTTTATTTCTTATCCGACTTCCCAAAGAAGAGAGGTTATCTATTCGTCGCGTATATATTTTTTAACGATGTAAACAGAGTGTTCAATAGCACCAATATCAGAACTATGTACTAAACATTTATTTCAATTAATTTTTACTTTGTAGTAACATAGAAGTCGGTTGTACATTTATGTTATTTTTTTTTTAATTTAAAAAACGTTGTACATACCTGTAACGGAGAGATTGACACCAATATTCTTCGTCGGGGAGAGCAGGAAGTCCACCCTACAGTGATACAAGGCCTGGTCGTCGTCCCGTAGGTAGGAGATGGTGATGGCCGTGGGCTGGCGGGTGAGGTCCGCTTTGAGCCTGCCACTCGAGTTGAAGGAGCTCGACCATTCAGTGCCTACGCGCGCGTCGTAGCTGCAAAGAGTTAGGAGTTAGGACTTGTACGACCGACGGCGGTTAACGAGTTAGGTCGTTTGTCCACCGCCACCGTCACCGTCACCGAGCCGATACCGATAATTAATGACGGCGCCGAAGTAGCGTACATACATTAACTATAGAAGCGTGTCCACCGCACGTCCGTCACCCGAGCACCGTCACCCGGCCGCCGATATTTCGAGTAGATCGGTGTGACCGCTAGATCAGCACCCGAGATTTTGACGGGCTGATGAGCCGGCAATATATATTATATACTAATAATATATTGCCGTCACACGCGTGACAGCTAAACTAAACCAGCGATATCGGTCGCGGTAGACAAACTATCGCCGTCACGTCATATTAAAGTCGACCCGAAATACTCTCGTTCTCGGTGACGGTTCGGTGACGTTGGCGGTGTCGGTGGACAAACGGCCTTCGAGCATTTGTCCATCGCTGTTACGGTGCTCGGGTGACGAACGTGCGATTGAGCTGAGCATCTCACAAAGCGTTTGAAAGTATGAGGTCGTATCCACGAATAATGTTAAATACGTTAAAATTAATCGCTTGTCGCTTCTCGCTAGCCGTCAGTCGTGCCTTCTCATTTTCAAACTAATGAGTGGTCGTGCAACCGAACATTTCTAGTTAAATACTGAAAAGCATATATAAAGCCTTCATTTCCCTGCCACTCCAGCCTGTGTATAACGCCCTTAATAGCCAGCTTAAGTTTTTAATTTGAATATGAATGTTTAAACTGAAAAACTGAAAAATATACCATTCATTTTATATTAAAGTTAGTGGTCTTAACTTCGCACCTTTATTCTTGAGTGTTGGTTATATTTCAGTGAACTAGGAACATGAAATAGCCAAGTAGACGTAAGGTAACACATAAATAAATTTGCAAATATGCCAGCGAGTATTTTTTGTACTAACACAAGTAAAACAGAATGGAAAGTGGTTACTGCCGCTCATTGGCATTTTCAATCAACCCCAGATAAGATTAATAACCTGCCAGAGTTTGCCTACCGATGCGTTGATGTACACGAGGACTAAGTTGAAACGCCTCCGATAATTTTGTCTTCTTTTTTTATAATATAGGAGTAGTAGACGAGCATACAGTCCACTTGATCGTAAGTGGCTACTGCCGCCCATGGACATCTGTAGTCAACCCCAGATAGGATTAGATATTCCTACCTGAGGTTGGCCACAGATGCTAAACCTGAGGTATAAGCTGGAATCCTTTTAATAATAGTATATTTCCCTTATCCTTACACCCTTCAAACACAGCAGCGTTTAATACTGCTGTTATGAGGCAGACACAGGTGTGTCGGTGGTGCCGCCGGAATCGAACCACAGAGGGTACTACCACCTTCAAATACATATGCCTACATACGTATACATAAATTTGTTTGAGTTCTACCATTTTGTTATAAAAGATAGGTCTAAGTATACATTCACTTTTCTAATTAACATACCTATATATTGGTGCATTATTCTTGTACCAAACCAGGAGCATCAGCTCGTCATTGGGCGTGTCTGAAGTGGAATCACAAAGCAGGGTCGTGCTGCCTCCCTCCAATCCTTCCAGGGTTGATACGGGTCCTGAAAAGTGAACCAGCTAGTAATTATAATAAAATTCGAACGCCTAAATTAATTTATGCAGGAGTAAGGAAGTAGTGTAGCTTAGGTTGCTCTCATAATTAAGACGAATCCAAACTTTTAACCCTGTGTAACCCTTATAGGGGTGGAATATCAAAAAATCCTCCCTTAGTGGGTACTTACGACATAAACTTAACCTATGGTTTAGGCTCTGTGAGTTAGTACAAAATCCTTTTTACTACGCTTTTATTAGCTTGTCATGTATGTGTGTATGTATGTATGTATGTAACGGAATCTTTGAACTCAATTTTTACCTTCTTTGAACGGTCCAATTGATTTAAAATTTTGAACACTTATCAAGAACCGATGAAAATATTGACTTGCTAAACGGTGAAGCAAAATATCGTGAGGAAACCTGCATACCAGAGAGATTTATAAAAAAAGAAAAAAAAAGCCTCAAATGTATGTGAAGTCTACCAATACGCACTTGGCCAGCGCGATGGACTATGGCCAAATCCTTCTCATTATGAGAGGAGACCCGTGCCCAGCAGTGGGACAGTAATGGGTTGATGATGATGATGATGACAATATACGAATTTGATAATTATGTCCCATTATCCTCATCAGGATCTCCAGGATTAACGATTTTCTTTGCGCGACTTTAGCGTGGGTTTAGTTTTTAAACTATATATAATTAATATAAATATACATTTGATGTTTGTCCACTTACCGTCAGCTCCTGGTATGAAGCCGTAGACTGAGGAACTGATGAGCAGTAAGTATATCTGCGCCGGGGAGACGCGCATCCTATGGTCCATCCATGCTCCCGCGCAACTCTCTCATTGGGTAACACCACTCATACAATCGGTTATGAGTTATGCTTCTTCTTACATACTGCTTCTTCTACCGTTGTCGATTGCATTCTGAAATTAAAATAAAATAACCGTTATAGTGATTTTCTGAGCCTAATATATGTTAGCTTTATAATAATGTAAGAGTAACACGCGAGTGTACGCGCAGAGCATAATCCTTCCTTAGTAGTTTCCTAACTTGTATTCTAACTTTTATATTTTACTAGCTGAACCGGCAAACGTTGTGTTGCCATATAAATAAAAAAATGTTAAGGGTGATCAACCCTTATCACTTAGGGGTATGAAAAATAGATAGCCGATTCTCAGACCTACTGAATATGCATATAAAATTTGGTGAAAATTGGTAAAGCCGTTTCGGAGGAATACGGTTACTAACATTGTGACACGGGAATTTTATATATAAGAAGATATATTTTAACCGAATTAAAGAAGAGAGATAATTTAATCGTCCCGTATCTAAATATATATAACTTAAAGGTGACTGACTGACATAGTGATCTATCAACGCACAGCCCAAACCACTGGACGGATCGGGCTGAAATTTGGCGGGCAGGTAGATGTTATGACGTAGGCATCCGCTAAGAAAGGATTTTGATCAATTCTACCCCCAAAGGGATAAAATAGGGGGTGAAAATATTATTTCGTAACGCGAGCGAAGCCGCGGGCAAAAGCTCGTTGTATAAAATACAAGTAGCAAACGTGCATTCAGTTCTGATGATAAGTGGCTACTGCGCTTGAAAATCTGTAAGCAACCCGAGGTAAGATCCCAACAGAGTCCCAACAGAAGCCAGCGACGGATTCATTGCTACACGTCAGGACTAAGTTGGAAGGCTTCGTACCTATAGTCTGATTCATAATTAGGTGTCCAAAATGTAAACAAAGGTGTTGTCCTATCAAGAAAATACGTTTCAAATGGTAGTTTCTTATTTTTGACAATATTAAATTAATACAACAATAATAAAATAATAATCTAAATAAATTAAGATCAATTCAAATTTTCTAATATTTATATTACCTCAATTTCGTTTTATACAGTAATAATAATAAAACAAGGTTTATGGTAGAAAATTAAAATGTGATTATTGGTAACACAATCGGAACCCAAGACATTTCTTGTGCCGTCATTTTTAAGTTTCGTAGCTGATGTTATTCATTTTCGTGATTGTAATCGTAACTCAAATGTATTATCGTTTTCATAGCGCGTTCGATAAATTGCGAATAATTGTAAAGTTTTCATTTTTTGTTGAGTTTGTTAAAGTTTTTTTTTCTTGTTAATTTTGACAGTGACATTTGTTTGTTTACATTTTGGACACCTAATTATGAATCAGACTATATACAGGTTGAATTATTCAAACGGGCTTTCAGAGCCTAAACTGAAACTATAAGGATTAGCGAAAAATGCTGAAAGGCGTTACGAGGCCGATTTAGATAAAAACTAAAACTACATCATTACTTTTTTAAAATAGCTTTTTCCCTAACTGGGAATCGAACGAGTTCATTTAGAAAAAAATACACCCTCTATATTATTCCACTATCTGATAGTTTGCGTATAAGGATCAAATTCTGGGAAGAAATATTAAACGTATGTATGTATCCCTTACTACATTCTCCAAACTAGAACACAGCAACGCTTAACATTGCTATACATCTAAAGTCCAACTACGAAAAGCCCTCAATGAGATAAGTCTATTGTTGGGTCTTTATGGAGCATAGAAAATAAGATATGTTGAATAAGCATACTGCAATGCAGTTCACTTGATGTAAAGCTATTGCTGGCTATTGACCGTATATGAAAATCTTTTATCGAATCCAAACAGGGCGGAAGCTAAGTCCTACTAAGGCACAATGACTGCCTATAGATGCTATACAGATGTGTGCGTAAACTTTACATGTAGTGGTTTGTCACAAATACGTAAGCAGGTAAAAGTATAAGAACACACGTAAAGTTGACATGTGTTTGTAAAAAGAAATATCTAAACCTACTAATTTTAATTTAATTGGAATTCCATCTGCAACCACAGATACAAGAGATCCCTTGGCGGCGGTAGCCACTTACTGTCAGATGGACTGCATGCTTGTCTGCTATATTATATACTAGCTGACCCGGCAAACTTTGTACCGCCTCAAAATCTATTTATCAAATATATTTCATATAAAATATAGCCTATGTTACTCGTGGATAATGTAGCTTTCAAATGGTGAAAGAATTTTTAAAATCGGTCCAGTAGTTTTTGAGCCTATTCATTACAATCAAACAAACAAAGTTTTCCTCTTTATAATATTAGTATAGATATAAAAAAGCTTAGTCTTAGGCGTAGCGGCGCATCTGTGGCCGACCTCAGGTAGGAATCCTCCTATATTTGTAATTGTTTGTACAAATGTCCATGTGCGGCAGTAACCACTTACCATCAGGTGGACGGCATGCTCGTCTGCTACTCCTATAATAAATAAACAAGTAATTAATTTAAAAAATCAAAAACCCGACTGCACCAAAAAGGCTGAAATAGAACTTCCAAAAGCAGTGAAATAGGCATTTCATTATTTTTATCCAGAAAACCAAATACAAAGTTTCAAAGTAGGTGTCTGCTTCAAAAACAAAAAATGTTCAAACAATATTATCCTATTTTATCCTCATAGTGCTCATTTACGCTATGTAAAGAACCTATGTCTAAAATTCCAGCACGCTTAAGTTCAGCGGCTTCCCTTTGCGTTGATCTCTGGCACAGCAACTCACTCATTTAGTCAGACAGTCATCCCGATGTGTATATACGAATGTATATGTACTAGCTGACCCGGCAAACGTTGTGTTGCCATATAAATAAAAAAATGTTAAGGGTGAACAACTCTTATCACTTAGGGGTAAAAAAAAATAGATAGTGGCCGATTCTCAGACATACTGAATATGTATATAAAATTTGGTGAAAATAGGTGAAGCCGTTTCGGAGGAGTACGGTAACTAACACGAGAATTTTATATATAAGATAAATTATGTAATGTATGTGTAATCTCCTCTTAAATTCCTTTATTTTGACACCCAACTCGATAGGTTTGGTTAACTTTTTTTAAAACGTGTTACTATTTCGCGAAAAAATCCACCATTTACGGTCTATAAATTATATAACTTCAGTAAATCAAAGTTTCGGTCATTATTTTACCTCGGTAGAGGTAGAATTTAATTAAATTTTAATTTAATTTTTATCCAACAAGCCTGATACAAAATATCATAGTGTTTACTTCAAAATTTAAGATTGTTCAAATGAACTTTTAACCCTTATTTTACCCTCTACGGGGTTGATTTTTCGGAGGGAGATAAATTAGTGCGTCCTTGTTCCTATTCAGAAGGCTAAATACAAAATTTTATAGTAGTTGCTTCAAAATTAAAGGATTTCAAAAAAACTGTATTCCCCTATTTTACCCTCTTAAGGGTAGAATTTCCAAAAGGCCTTTCTTAGTACTTATTAACGCTATATAGAGAACCTATGTGCAAAATTACAGGACTGTAAGGTCCTTGGTTTAGGCTGTACGTTGATTTCTGAAAAATTAAAAAGTAATTTAGTTAGTCAGTCAGTCAGTCACCTTGCTGTTTTATATATATACAAATATGTTTTTATAATCTTCGTTTAATTTCCTTTCATTTGATACCCTATTCGATAGGTTTGGTTAACTTTTTTTTTTAAATGTGTTACTATTTCGCGCCAAACATCCGCCATTTTGTTTTTCTTTTTCTAACACCTATCTTAGGACACTCGGGTCATTGAGACAAATATAATGGCACCTTAACTGTTGAAATTCATCCAGCCGTTTGTTAGATCGGATCAAATAAAGAAAGACAAACATACAAGATTCGCGCGAAAAACATAACCCTTCCTTGGCAGTCGGGTAAAAAGGCAGAAGTAACTGTGATGGTGATGCCTCCAAAATCGAATCACAAAACGTGGTAGCTACAAAATATTAATAACAAAATCGATAAAAATCAAAAGTTAAATAGATGCATGAAACAATCGTATATAAGTAGTCGTTGATTACCGAATGAGATTACCAAACAAAATACATTTGGATAATAAAGTCACGAATGTTTACCATTGTTTGTGAAGCACTGATTCATACGATCAACAATACTATATCTGAGTATCATACGAGTACAATCAGATAATTTTAAATGCATTCAAGTAGATATATGCTGGGATAAATTGCATTCGACTGTGTAAGCTGATTTTATCGGTTTATATGCAGGTTGTATTTTTGATTCATACCGAGTGGTCATAATGGACCGTGATTGTTATTAAGAATTTGAGAAAAATGTTTTTTTGGCAGTCAGTAGCTAAAAGTTACCGAGAAATTGATCAGAGCGGCAAAAGTGGGACGGCAAAATATGGGGCCCGTAATAAAAGCTATTTGTTATAGTGCATTTATATCTGCAGACTTCTCGATCTTCACCTATGGAATTAATGAATGAAAACTAGCGAGCGGGTTGGCTAAAATAATCTTAGCTAGTCTGGCGAGATACTCGTATAATCGATTAAAATTAAAAAAATGTTACTATGAGAATGTATTGTGCTTATTGCAAAGGAATCTTTCCAACGGTTAGGATTTGTTCTGAGAAACTCGCGTGAATTTAAATCTGATCAGGTAGCTCGTCTGTTATTTAATGCACTAGTACGCAGTAAATTGGAAGCCAGTTCTTGCGTTTGGAATCCTCACGAGTCTTTTTACGAGCTACTACTTGAGAAGGTTCAGAAAGCATTTCTAAGATACCTTTACACACGTAACTTTGGATACTACCCATTCATGTACCCCACGGCATTCCTCCTGGGATGTCTTGGCTATAGCTCGCTTAAGACCAGAAGAGCGAACGATCAATTAGTAACTGCATTCAAAATCTACAGAGGGATGATCGATGCTCCTGATTTACTAAGTGAGTTGGTTCAACTTTTCGCCCCAAACAATTACTGCCGGTGCCGTAAGCACGAATTACTTGTGGTTCCATTTAGCAGAACAGTTGGGCGCGCAAATTCACCGATACCTCGTATTCTCTCAGCTATCGGCGCTCTCCTAAAAGCTTTTCCTGACTTTTATATTTTTGCGGATTCATGGCAAAACGTGTTAAAAGTGTGCCTAAAGCACACTGACAAATAATATTGATTTTTTTTCTTCTATTTTGACATCGACAGTTATCATTTAATGTTTATCTTAAATTGTATTTTTTTTGTATTCTGTTTTTTTTTTTATATAATTATTAGAATTTTGAATAATCATGGAAACAATGTAACATTTAATACTTAACTATTGTATTTTCATAACTTGTCTCTTATCATCATTGACATTTTTTTTATTTATTATTATTATTATTATTATAATCAACATCGACATTGTGAATTTATATAATTTATTTTTATCTGTCTATAGAAATGTATTATTTATAATGATTGTTAATAAGTGTAATCGGTGCATAACCGTTCTTCTTAACATTAAACAATAAATAAATAAAAAATAAATGAAAGAAAAATCTTTAGTATTTTCTCTAAAGTGCACCTTTTCCTTTAGTTTGTCATAATATAATATCACTAGTTTTTGCCCGCGGCTTCGCCCGCGTTTAAAAGAAAATATATAACATATATAACATACTAACATACATAAAACTGAAAATTCGTACCTTCAACTTTGCTAAAGATCATCACTTGATCAAATGCATAGTTTACGATTCAATCCATACTAATATCGATTAAAATAATCGATGTTTTTGGGTCCAAAAGATCGATTCTCCGATTAATCGACCTTAGATCGCCATCCCTAGTTCCCGTGGGATTTCTGGGATAAAAACTATCTTATGTCCTTTCTCGGGTCTCAGACTATCTTTGTACAAAATTTCATTAAAATTGGTTCAGTGGTTTGGGCGTGAAGAAGAGGCAGACAGACAGACAGACAGACAGAGTTACTTTCGGATTTATAATATTAGTAAGGATTACTTTGCTTTAGGTGACATTATCAGATAGTCTAATTAATAATGCAGTATAACATATCCTTTATTATTATTTTTTAAGGATCAATATTAGAAAAAATATGAGTTTGTTTAACAGGACATTTTTTTGCCTAGAGCGGTTAAATATTAGCTATCGGGCCTTATAACCATGCTAGCCTTAGGTTACAAGACGTCATAATGTAATTTTAATAACACGTAACTCCATATCGTGTGGGTAAATATAGGCTGTATATAGGCGGGCCATTATTGAAGTATTTGGAATTGATTTATAAAAACAAGGCAATCAGTCAAAGTAATCATTAATTTTATGACTTCAACGTATTTAACCAATGAATCATTCACAAGTGAGATGAAGTCATCACGTAAATCACAATCTTGGCTGTCATAATATTTTTTACCATTAACCGTAATGATTCACTTACATTAATTTAAATCGATATATGTAGTGCAAGCTTCGAATTATAAAAACGGCGAGTGAGCTCACTTAGGGCCAGAGCAGATATGCTACTTTTTTTTATCGTACCATATTGTATGAGGCGACGACAGACTGGGGAGGCTTCCGCCCCTGGACATTCTGGCGGATTTGGATGTATGGATGCATGCATGGTCCTCCTTCAGAGGGCTGAACCCTTCAGCGAAGAGACAATCATAGCGCTTCGGAGGAGAGCCAGATGGCGTGCTCTGAAGTGCTGGCGCGAACGACTTCAGAAGCCTCGGAACATACGCCAAAGGGTGGTTGACTCTATCTTGCCGAACTTTCGAGCCTGGCTAAGGTGTTAGTGGATAGGATATAGTAGGTCGAGTGACCTACTGCCTTACTCAGATACTCACCAGACATGTCTGTTTCGGTGAGTATCTGAATAGGATAGGCAGGGAAGAGACGGCGATATGTCATCACTGTGAGCATTATTATTCATCATTATCACCTTCTGCGACATACTCATATCCGCGAAGGAAGACGCTAAGCAAGCAAGGGAGCGCGCTGAACCCGCTCGGAGAAGGAGTCGCTGCAGGCGTACAAAAAGGGCGCAGGCGACTAAAAGGGAGCTTCCGGAGTTGCGGACGGCGGTATGTGTGGTCGCTTTCCGTCGTTCACACCAGACGGTGTGGCAAGCGTCACGCTCACCTGGGCGGAGCCCGATGGGGCACCGCCGCTATGAGGAATCTGGTTGCTTTCCGTTGAAGATCTCGGAGTCCTCTACGCAGCGCCGAGGACGGTCACCGGGGAGGTTTTAGTGTGGTAAGAGTCCCACTTAACCCTGTGTCGCTCCCACGGCACCGGGTACATTTTGAAGGTTTCCCCGTCGTTATACCAAAAATAAAAAAAATATGCTACTTATAGTATTTACCCTCGATCGAGAGGTCGAGTTTCTTAACCACTAGGCTATCATTTATATCAATATTGCTTTAATTTATGATAATTTCAGATTATCAAGTGCTTTTACGAGCTTCTTTCATATTTCTTTATCCTTCAGAGCAAACGACCTGGCGTATTAATGTTAAACGTATGTTAATGAGAATTACCTTTATCTTGATTGATAGCATATTTTTCGTGTTGGTCCACGTTAATGGCCTTTTGCGCTATTTGTATAATGAAATGTTAAGCTTGGTGCTCACTGTGCGAAAATGCGTAACGAGTATCTAAGTTTGAGGTGGTAGAACCCCTTGTGGTTCGACTCCGGTGGTGCCACCGCCACACCTATTTCTACCTAATAACAGCAGTGTTAGGCGCTGCTGTGTTCCGTTTTGAAGGGTGTAGTAAGGGAGACAGATTTTTCCGAGGCGTTCCAGCTTAGTCCTCAGTGGTAGCGGCGCATGGCCGACCTCAGGTAGGAATATCTAATCCTATCTGGGGTTAATTACAGATGTCCATAGGCGGCAGTAGCCACTTACCATCAGGCGGACTGCATGCTTGTCTGTTACTTATTTATTATAAAACAAGTATTTATAGAAGTTAGGTATAGGTAATGCTGTAGGCGAGCCACGACAGAAAAACAAAGTATGGATGAAACAATTTTTGTAACGGAAATATTACGATTAAGTTACGTTTTATAATAATACGCGATGATAAAATATCATATGTATGAATTTCGGTGATTTGAAATTACACTAAAGAAGTATATCTTTATGCATGCATACGAAAAGACAAAAACAATTTGTTATTTGTAAATAAGTAAGTCCACCTGATGGTATGTGATCACCTGGTCGGGGAGCGACCTGTATTCCTTTCCCAGACGTGGTCTCTGTAATTCTTTTACACTACACTAATATTATAAAGAGGAAAACTTTGTCTGTTTGTTTGGTTTGTAATGAATAGGCTCAAAAACTACTGGACCGATTTTAAAAATTCTTTCACCATTCGAAAGCTACATTATCTATGAGTAACATAGGCTATATTTTATATGAAATAACTTTGATAAATAGATTTTCAGGCGGTACAAAGTTTGCCGGGTCAGCTAGTCCCAAATAAAATTGAAGAATGATGAGGTCCGCCAAAGCATAAATGAAACATAGCATCATAAAATCAAGTCTCCTTTTAAGTATTTTTACCATTATTAACTCATCCTTTGTGTATTTTATAGCTATTTTCCACAAGGTATCGTCTTGCATGACACACGTGTTACATAGCTGACAAATATTTTCCCGCTAGCTAGCTTGATAAAGTAATCTTTTCAATATTCTCTTAGGCACGAATAGACAATTTTTCTCTCTACACTCCTTCCAATCGGTTTAGATCACGTACAATGTTGAGAAAAGCTTTCTCTTGAGAAAAGAGACAGAATCGTATAAAGTGTATGATATATACAGGACAGGGATTTGAAACGTTTTGTTTTATTTAAAAGTAAATTATTATACAGTCTGTGTTGTTGTGAAGCGCACAGACCCGCTCTAAAATCTTAAATTACTTACATAAAATATATTTATATAAGTACTCGTATATATTTTTAGTTATATTTGTTTTGAGCAGGATCCAGTTCTCCGTTTCGAGGAAAGAGTGTCGATGGCTGACTTAATGGGGAACCATCTTACTTCTCAGTAATTGGCTTCGGAGGGGTTACTACCATCTCTTAAAACATTATTTTAAGCGTACATTGAAATTTCGTACCACGACCTGTTTTAAAGAGATCGTGGTACGAAACAAAATAAAGTTTCTTGAACTATGATGGTTTTTAAAAGATGGTGGTAGGCCCCCAGGTAGAACTTTTGTTATATATGGCATTGGTTACAGATACATTACGTGTTGCTTGCGTTTTGAAAAGCTACACCTCATAGCACTCCGCCAATACCTCAGAAGGTTATTCCATATCTTGCACGTTCGAGTGAAGTAAATAAAATAAAGTCCCTTTTATAATTACATTTTTTTAATTTTTAAACTTAGTAATTATTTTCAACAAAGTATCAGTATTTTTATTTTTGTTATCAATAGTGTACACTATGCTTTAGATTACAATAGAACAAGTTTTAACCGTGGCGGGGTGACAGTTAAAGTGATAGACATTGATGGCTGTTGCTTTCGGGCGCAGTTAGGTCACGGAAGAACGGCATTTTATATAGTTCTAGTTAACTGTTTGCTATGGTTTTGATCGACGAATTGGCACATAATCTAATATAATATAAATAAATGTCTGTATGTCCTTTATAGAATCGTGAACTATCCGTTTGATCATGTGATGTTCTTTAGCAAAGTTGTTGTGCATCAGCTCACGAAGTTTCTGAGTTGGTACGACCAATTTTCAACAGATGGTGGCATTGTCATTCCAATGAACATACATTTTTTTAGTTATTCTTTTTAAACGCGGGCAAAGCCGTGATCACTATTAGTATGTTATTACATACGAATAGTGATCACGATACATATATTGATCCGCCGAAATAGAAATATAGAAAGAATGATTTTTTCGGCTAATCGCAACACAAATGAAATGACGAGAGTAAAAATAAAGCAAAAAACAAACAATAAAAGGGAAACAAACATATAGACTTAAATATTATTATACTATGTGATGCAACGACCGAGAAAACATACAAACACCTGCCCATACAACTAAAAATCTTTGAATTTTTGGAGCCTTTGAGTTGTTCAATTTGAACTGAGGATTATCTACGTTAGGTAATAAAATATTGTGTTACTCATTTTAGGTATCCAAAGGGTAGAAAAGGGACCGTATTACTCAGCTACCGCTGTCCGTCTGTCAAAGGGCTTTTCAGAGTATGAATTGTAATGGTTGCTAAAACAGCAAATAAAAATAAATAAGTTACCAGATAATTTATGTTAAACATCTGACTACCGAAACATATGAATTTTGTCAGTACCCCAATTTGGGCGAATCCATCCATACCTCATTTGTAAAAATCCGTTGCGTCGTTTGGATTGTAATAAGTACCAAAAATGCATAGATACACGGATAAAGATTTACTATAAACATTACACTCCACCTTCGGGTAATAAAGGGGTCCCCAATATACGCATATAAGAAACCAGCGGTTCCGAAACGGTATTAATTAATTAAAATTTAAATATAAAATTCCATTCCATTCTATACATTAATATTTAATTTTATTTATCCTACAAGACATTATAGTAAATTCCAAGGATAGGCATTAAATTGCGTTTTTGTTAAAATTAGTGAAACAAAACACGAACATTATTATTATGTAGTTCGTGCTTTAATCGAAAATATCGACATTATTATAAATAGAAATATTTTCTACATTCACAGCCTCAAACTAGGATTTCCTGTGTCGTGGGTGTTACGGACACACACAAAGACTAATATACAAACAGAATATACAGACCCGCAACAGATATCGAAATTCATCATTCAGATGTCTGACTGGCCGGGGATCGAACCCGGAACACTTTACTCATCAGACCGGTATTGTGACCGCTTCGCCACGCACGTCGTAAAATCCTTTTAAAATTATTCTGTACATAACATAAGTTTACGATCGTGTTTATGTATTAATTAATTTAAATTATAATGACTTAATACACTCATTTGTAAATTGCTTAAATTATGTTAAGTATTAGTAGTACTGATAACAATAATTATAATACATGGTCAGGCGTAACCTTTAGAAATACTTCGTTTGTATAGGTATTTGATGATTACTTCACTCTTAGACTAACTCCATTATTATTAATCAATCTATATAAATGTTGCCTACTGAAGATAGAAAATTGTCAATTTATAGTATGCAGAAATTGTCAAATCTATGGTTACTCGGCCTCTTGATCCAGGGGTCTGAGGATCAAATCCCAGGCACTGACCTCTGATTTTTTAAAGTTCTGTGCGTACTAGAAATTAATTATCACTTGCTTTAATGGTGACAGAAAACATCATGAGCATACCTGCATACCTGAGAGATATTAAAAAATCTCAAAGTTATGTGAAGTCTACCAAAACGCACTTGGCCTGCGCGGTGGACTATGACCTAATCCTTCTCATTCTGAGAGAGGACCCGTGCCCGGCAGTGGGACCGTAATGAGTTGATGATCTTTGGAAGGCCAATCGTGGGATTGATTATTAATAATGACGCTAGCACTTTTGGGGTTACCTACCCAAAGAGTAACGTACCACATTTACAAATTGTCAAAGTTGTCAAATTGACAAAATATCCCCTGCGGTTCACATGCCTATATAAATATTTATCTTACAACTCTATTAACCACAATTTAATTTACTAATTGGGATGGGAACGGGAGGAACGAAGCCATTCGACTACATTCAATTAATTGTGGTTCTACAAAATAATCCCTTTAATCGACATAGTTTGTTTTATATAATAGAACGAGTCAAGCCCTGTGGTTTTACCCGCGTTTATAAGATTTGTGGATGATTTACTAGAAAAAGTAGTGTAAGTAACTCCTAATTAGTAATAGTAGTAGTTAATAAAATTAGTTCATTGCCAGTGAAAGTCTCATCAAAATCGGTATAGCCGTTTCAGTCCCGGAACAAACACACAAACAAAAATAATATATATTTTGTAAAAAGTAACCTATACTTTTTCATGCAATTATTAACAACTTGTTATTTTGACTTTGCTAACAGACACTTCCAATCTTTTTTTATTTGTATACTAAAGCAATTAAGAATATCTTTCCTTTTATTTATTTGACTAAAACTAAATGATTAGTTTAGTTTAGTCGTATTTTAGTTTTACGAAATTAAAAAGTTCCTCAAACGTCCTATATTATTATGTATTTGTTTTCATTCTAATCTGTTCTATTATAGTCTGATGTAGTGGTCGAAATTACTAGGCTTTACCCTTCAGTATGCAGGATAGCCGTATTTTCGCCCGAAATGTTGATACACCTTATATATAGGTACTGTCGATATACCTTACGAATAAAGTTTCAAGCAGGCTTCACCAATAAATATTAATATCTACTTCGACACTAATAATTTGACCTAAACTTTAATCTGTTAATTGAATTGTATGAATAGTAAATTACTTTCGGATCCGAAATTTCGTGAAGGAACATGAAAGCGAAAACGTTGGTTTTAAACATGAATTATTATCAAACCGTCATAATTGGACCGAAATCTACATACAAAATGAAGATAATAGTTCTCCAGTTTGAGTTTGACTTGCGTGAATTCAAAGTTTGCATGTCAGTCCTCTAACTTAGTCTAGAGCTGGCTTCCCACGGCCTATGATGTTACGGATGGACGTGGATCAATTTGCAAAGACGTAAAGTGCGAATAACATCGTGTGTTGTAGCGCAAATGGCTTAACCCTATATTTGACTGTGTGCACTTAAATGCACATTCTCATCAGATTTTATTTTCTGAAAAACGCAACATCGAATCTTTTTAATAATAACTCAAAGCGACTTATCAAACGTTTCTTTACGTCAGAAAATGAAATCTATATGTGTTTCGTTCACACATTGTCAGTCGTAAACAAAATAGCGAGCCGTCGGTCAGCGCCTGCGCAACGCTCTCTAAGTATCTAATTTTATCTGAATGAAATTAAGTTATATGTATGAAATTTATATAATTTTACTTTCTGCAAGCTTTATGCAATTTTTTCGTGATATTATTTTTGACATATAATGTTTTGAATATATAGTAATTCATGACTTTTGTTATGTGTGCATTAAAATGCACACTACCAACGACGTACACTATTACTGTTTGTGAATATTGTATCTTTAAATGCACATTGCCAACTTTGCTACTATATACTAAGGTTCTGCACCCAAGGTCGGGGTAGGGTAAATAAGGTTCAGGCAGAGTTTTTTTTTTATAATTCATAACTGCCATTCACATTTTCCCCTTCCTCTAAATTCCCAGTCCTTAGCTTGCTTTTTTTTTTCTTTCATATGACTGGAGGTCGAAAAATTCTAGCTTTGGTGTCTAAATTGCGTAATTAAATCTGACGTAGAATCCAGCAAATTTTAGAAGGTGAATTCCAGATGTGTAGTTCTCATCAAGACGTCTCTGAACTCAAGTCCTGTCCAATCAATAGCGTCTTCTGTCAAAAATGTAAACATCTCCAATCATGATGACTCGAGAACATCTGCAATATCAATCCCAGATAAGACCAAATTCCCACTTGAGATCGGCCATAGATGCGCCACTAGCCCTGAAGACAAAGCTAGAATGCCTCAGAAAAGTATATTTTCTTACCACAACCTTCAAACAAGTGGAATAAGGTCTAGTCATATGCTCAAATTTAATACAGCATTATAACGGAAATATAGATTAAGGTTTAAACAGACAAGTCGCTTTATACCGTACAGATGTGATTGGTCATCGTTAGTATTGTCTTCACAGATTTTGGACATCTTCGTTTGTAATTCCTGGTTGCTGTTTCGCCATGAGAATAGTGGTAAACAAAAATTATTGCCACTCACAAAGTTTCGAGTCGCTTTATTTGGGAAACTGTGTTTTTTGGGAGGAGGTCTTTTAATGTCTCAACTCAACTAAAATATCTCAAAACTTGTCGATATATCATAACTTCCGAGACTTTTATCTTTAGTATTTTCAAAATGTATGATATTTTTTATGTTTTTTAATTATTCCTTAGTTTACCGAGTACTTGGCGGTGTGCATTTAAAGACACATTTTTTTTTCTTGTGAACCTGGCAGTGTGCACTAAAAGGCACATACTATATCCTGAAAACTGAATTTCAGAGATTTTTTCTTTTATTTTTCCTAATATCCTTATAACCCAATTAACGCAGGGAAGTAGCAAAAATATATTTTTTTTAGGATAAAATTCTCTGCCAAGTATAGGTTTAAAGGTGCGTCATTATAACTCACTGTGCATTTTTTCATTTTAAATTTTGAAATAACAAAATGGGCTAAACTGTAAAATAGAATACACCGACTCACAGACCGCCACGCGTCGTCGAAAGAGCATTTATGCGGTCCGTGGCAGTGTATAATCGTTCGTGCGTACATTTGTAAGGTCAAGGACCGTGGGAGACCGCCATTAGTAACGATTGAACTTAAATATGACTTATAGAAATGTATTATTAATATGTAGATATTTTTTAGCCGAAATATAATATGACCACCGTAGCTTTGTCAGCACCATATCGATCTAACCCGCAGGTCCCGGGGTCCGATGACCAGAAATACGTCTTTGAATTTAGAATTGAATTTAATTGAAAGAGAATTGAATTTAGTTTACTACTCTTTTAGGTGTGTATGTACTCCTATTTGGGTTATAGATATAAGGGGCAGGTCAACTTCAGTTACCTAAAAATATACAGAATTAAAACTAAAATAGAATTAAAACTACTATTAACGAACTTAATATATCAATGTGTTTTTTTTTTGTGTACGCGAACGTAAAGGATAGCGTGGTTTTATTTTTTCAGTACAAACAACATTTGTAGTTGTTTGTGGTAGGGAAATAGTTTGCCGAGTTTCAATAAATATAGGCTAAGTATAGGTACATGAACAAACTAATTTATAGAATTCTAAAGGTGCGAGCGTTTTTAAGCCAAGCTGTGGCGTTTAAACGAAATCTATAAAGGTACATATGGTAATATGGTACATATGGTAACATGTATGGTAAATCCATACATGTTGAAGTTGGTAGAAACGTTTGGTGTTCGACTACGGCGGCACCACCGCCACACGTATTTCTGCCTAATAACGGCAGTGTTATACGCTTGGTTTGAAGGGTTTGGTAAGGCAGATATACTTTTCCGAGGCGTTCCAGCTTAGTCCTCAGGAATATCTCATCCTATCTGGGTTTGATTACAGGTCCATGGGCGTCAGTAGCCACTTACTATCAGGACTGCATGCTCGTTTGCTACTCCTACATCATAAAAAAAATGTATGAAAAATCGCATTATGCCAGCAATTTCTTTCTTCTCCACGTGCAAGTGATGTCTGGAGAAGGTTATTCAGAAACAAGGCGGTATGCGCTTCAAACGAAATTCATACGGAATCCTTTTGTTTAGGTTGATTGCGTGTGTCGTTTAGGGATGTGCCTGTTGTTTGTTGAAACTATCGATACATCAGTGACACAAATATGCAACGGAATGTGATTTTATTTATAATTAACTTTTTATTTAGTTCAGAACTAAATGTAAGACATTTAGTTCTGAACTGTTTCATCTAAGTGCGCTAAAACTGTCTCAATTTAATTAATTATATTTGTGAGTGTCTCTATATATTTTATTTGCGTAAAAATATATTGAATACGATTTTTATTCATTTTTTAAGTAGGTACTTAATTCATTTATTTATATGTAGGAGGTTTTATCAAAAACAATATGAGAGTAAAAATATTTTTGCTAGCAATAATTTATTTTGAAGTATTTCATAATGATAATGAAAAAAATGGTAACGTAATTAGAATATGGAATGCTTTTTTTACCGCCGAAACAACTTACATTCTCCAACGGCTTATAAAGAAACTGTGACTAAAGTCGATACATTGCAAGCATCGATACTTTTTTCATATAAAAAGTTCATCACTAGTCGTCTCCAAGGATTTCCTGGCTCTTAGAGTGTAATGACCCTGGCTTTCCTACATGGGCAGATACCATCTCTACTTATATTGGTCGGGACGAAAAGATGTAATTACATAATAAATCAACATACTGTACTGTTACAGCTGCCCAAATATTTTATCAAAGTAACAAAGAAGAATGGTGTTTCATTAGAAGAAATATTTTTGTTGTGTGTCTTTATTTGATGTTGTTTTATTATTTGTAATAGTATCGTTAATAATAAGTAATTTATATAATTAGTAAACGGTATGGTGAAACCAGTGATAGCCTAATGGTTAAGAAACTCGGACTCGAACGAGGGGTCCGAGGTTCAAATCCTAGGCACCTCTGATTTTTCAAAATTACGTGCGTATTAGAAATTAATTATCACTTGATTAAAATGGTGAAGGAAAATATCGTGAGGGAACCTACATTCCTGAGAGATTAATATAAAAGAAATCTCAAAGGTATGTGAAGTCTCCCAATACGCACTTGGGCAGCGCGGTGGACTATGGCGTAATCCTTCTCATTCTGAGAGGAGACCCGTGCCCAGCAGTGGGACAATAACGGGTTGATGACGATGGTGATGGCTTAGTAAAAAACTCTGCTGCTCTCGTTCGAGGGGTCCGAGATTCATACTAGAAATATGTGCTTGCATAAGCGCTAAATGAATACATCGTGGGGTAACCAGCATTCCTGAGAAATTGTTAAAAAATCTCAAAGGTTAAAAAGTCTACCAATACTTGACCAGCGCGGTGGACTATGGCCTAATCCTTCTCATTCTGAGAGGCGACTCGTGCCCAGCAGTGAAACAGTAACGAGTCTCTCTCTATTCTATTCAGTATTACAAGTTATGATACTTGTACTGTGGTATAACGTCACTCATCACATTCTTCGGCTTTGATACATCAAAGATTTTAATCTACCTTACTTATGACCAGTGGCGAATTTACCAGCAGGCTGAGTAGGCTTCAGCCTAGGGCGGCATATTTTTGGGGCGGCAAATTTGGGGACCGAATTTTCTTTGCTAGTTCGTTCATGCCTTAAACGTGTCATGAACTGGTGTGACGAGCAAAAAAAAAACGGGAACCGTAGCATGAGTCGTCGCGGCGAGAAAAAACAACACGAAACAGGTTCTAGGCCGACGTGCCGAGTAAAAAAAAACTAAGACATGACAATTGTAGAAGCAGGGGCGGCAAAAACTGTACAGCCTAGACCTTATTTTTTTTAAATCCGCCACTGCTTATGACATAAAAACTCATGTTTACCATCCCAATGTTCATGTATAGACGACGAAGCAAAGATTATTTGATTACCTTTCATGTACGGCCAGTTAACCTTTAGGTTTAAGTAATCGTTAACAACAATGACTTGTTGTTTCTTAACTGAATAATAATTATGTATCTAAATGATTTGGATTATGTTTCCTTTGATGTGTCAGAAAATGATTGTTAAGTGATGATTAAAGGTAGAACCCTTTGTGGTTTGCTCTGGACCGTCGTCACACTTATTTTTGTTTAACAACAGCAGTGTTAAAGGTTTTGAAGGGTTGGAAGTCGTTCTAATGTAGCTTATATAAGGCGTTTTATCGTATTCCTGTTAATAATAATTAATCCCGTTATTAATAATTAATATGTTGCCTACCAAAGATCGATATTTGACAATTTCGAGAAGGCTAATGTTGAATTTAATCAAAACATTTACAGAGACGTTATTGAATAGGGGTAGCAATGTATAGTCCACGGTGTAGTCATACAATTTGTTATGGCGACGCGATTCAGAGCGGACTAGCAGTTTTACGCGGATGATATCTATTGCCACACTCAGGTATGACTCTGATCTTAGGCTGGGTCGATTACAGATGTCCTATAGTAGACAGTGAATATAGTCTGGATGACAATGTAGGATTAGGTTAGTGATATCACTCTTAATCCAATATTGTTGATGTCCTACGATAACTGTATATTTTTTATGCATCCCCACGAAATGGGTATCAAAGGAGGTTTTAAAAAAAAATGCGAAAAATGAAATGAAGCTACTTAGGTACTATAGACACACTATTAAAATGGTTGTTCTTTTAATATGAATTTAAATTTTCCAGAAGAAGAATGTATGATTCCTCGTTGTCGATTCGTTATTTCTTACAATCCATAAGTTTTCACATCTTTTACCTTACAAAACACTCGAGACCAACGGTCCTTCTTAAAATGGATTAAGTAGAACAACGCTCCTTAAAATGGAATAGCCATAGTAGAAGAGAATGATGAGGTATGATTGAACAAAATGCGACGTGACTTAGTGTAACACAATTGGATTCGTGGCAACGTTCATAACTTTCTATTCGACCACTGAAATTGACCTAATACGAAGAGATTAAATACATGTAATAATATAAGGCTACAGAGCGGATATTTTAAAGGATAAAAAAAAGGTTTTTATTTAAAAAGTTTCAACACTCATATAATCTGAGATTTCTTGCCGTCTCACATATATTTCGGAGCTTATTCCAAATGTCGCCTGTTAGTCATAACCACAGACCTATATCTAAAAAATACAGGTCTGTGGTTATAACCAATCTACCATGAGTTGGCATAGAAACACCACTATAGAAATGGTAAATAGAAAACTATTGTCATTTTGCTAGTGAATAACATAACTACTATCGTTACGGTATTTCTTGACAACGTCTGTCAAATTAATGACTCATGGGACCGAATTTGTATGGCAATAGATCATAATGACATTCGCTAGCGATTTGATTTCGATAGGTTTTTTACGTATCGAGTTACGTCACTACGGATTTTAGTTCTACGAGTAACCACCAGAGGCGCTGTACAATTTTTCATACATTTATTTTACGCAATCGCTAGCGAGTAATACTTTTGTAAACTCATGGTAGTCCTACTGGTATGCTTATAAAGATAGACATAAGACAATTTTGGCATTCTACATTTTATCAAGTTTTAATTTTTGGTAAGCAAAATTTGAATAAATAACAGACGTAAGTCGTGGATGAAATTCCTCACCATATCTTGTCTATTACTAATATACTATTAACTTGAATGTCTTTGGTATAAGTAGATACTGTTCTTTGTATATCCTTGATATCCACGACGGCACGAATCCTTGTGGTAATATAGTGTTTTTGCGCACCTTTCGTATTATAGAGGGTTTAGGAAAATGAGTTTTATTTCATTGTAGTGGTATTATACGATAACGGAAATAGCCAATACTATAGAATAATGTTTTCTTAATGTTTTTTTCGGTTCATGAAAACTTTTTCCAAGATTAATCAATGTATATCAAGAATTGAAAGTGTGATATTTTTTATTTGATTTGCATATGAGTAATTAGATCAGTTCATGCGTTCTGTTGCTACCTATTTCGGGAAAAAATTCGAAAAATGTTGGTATCGACATACGGAGACTTCCCAAGAGAGCATCATCGTCAACCCATTACCTACTATCCAATTGCAGAGGGTTTTAATCAAAAATATTGGAGTCAGAACTGAAGAACGCTAAGATCCTACCAATCGGATAGTTAAGATAAAATATTGTTACAATATGTAGAAAATACGTCGAATTTTGACAACTTCGGTATCATCAAATTGTCTTATTTTTCAAAAAAGCATTGCCCTCAAAAGACATAAATTCAGACACAAACCCGTATTTGTAGAGTGCTCTGTTCTCGACAAAGCCTGAGTGACCCTCGTGATAATATCCATTTCCTATTTTGCGGGCTTTTCTTGTACCGTAAATAGTATTTCTAGTTTCAGGCTAGAACTAAAATACTTACATTGTCAAAGTAAGTCCTATAATCATATTGACTATCATTTCAGTGGAAACATAATCAAATAATTACGACTACTTGTAACTACTATTGTACAACATTTTTTATAAACAATTGAGTATTTACAAAACAGGAAGTAACAGTTAAATAGATAGAGCAAAAAACGTCGAAAATTAACAGTTTATTGTATGGCTACCCCCATTTATTTTCAACTTTTTTTTATTTTAGTATTTGTTATTATAGCGGCCATTCCGGAGATAGAGCCGTGTGACAGACGGACAGACTGACAGACGGCTAGACGGACAGACAGCGCATCTTAACAATGGGGTTCTGTTTTTACCCTTTGGGTACGGAACCCCAGAAAGTAAGGAAAAGGAACGAAAAAAATGTTAGAAAAACAAAACTTCATGAAAAGAAACGTTTGAATTTTCGAAATAAAAGGAAACGGAATGAAACGAAAGTAAGAAAAAACAAAACTAAATGAAACAATTTGTAAGAAGTGCCCTTTATGAGAACCTCTTTTATATACGGAGTTGGTTACAGTCCATGGGTTGCGGTGACCACTTACCATCAGGTGGATGTAGGCAGGTTACCACATGATGGTGAGTGGCTGCCGCCCATGGAAATCTGTAATCAATCCCAGATAAGATTATATTCCTACCTTACCTACCTATCCCTACCTTAGGTCGGCACCGCGTAGCACCGGTACTCCTGAGGACTAAGCTGGAATGCCTCGAAAAAGTATGTGTCCCTTAGCACACACCCTTCACACTACACTGTAGTGTACACAATTCACACTATAGTGTAAAGTACACACTGTAGTGTGAAGGGTGTGTGGTAAGGGAGACATGTGTTGTAACACAGCAGCGTTTAATACTACTGTTATTAGGCAGAAATAGGTGTGGCGGTGGTGCCGCCGGAGTCGAACCACGGAGGGTTCTACCACCTTTCAGATCCATATGAATAGTCACATCGATATAGACAGCAGTTAATTCTATTAAAAAAAGAAAAATACCTTGTTAGCTAAGAAAATAGCAGTTATTTTCAAATTCAATTCTTATCAATAGGTATAAATTAGAACTTAGTACCGAATGCTTCAGGATGTCTTCGAAAAACTTAGGTATTTAATCATCGTCATGTATATATGTAATTTACGCTTGAATTCGTATGAATAATCGCCTCAATTTTTTGCTATCTGCCGAACAAATTACGTTCTACCAACTACGAGTATGTACAGTCAGCTACAAAAGGAGAGGCGCTGATTAAGTTTTCAAAAATACCTATTTACCCGTGCGTTCATAAACAGCAGAACGCCCCTAGAACCATAATTAGATGAACAGCTTAAAAATTTGCTGGACACCGACATGTGCAAAAAAAGCTATCGTCACTAATATGATATGTCATTGTTCAGCTACTTTTGACACTGTAGTGTTCATTTACCTTTGAAACTTTACTACATTCATCTAATTATGGTTTTAGTTGTGTTCAGCAGTCAGCTACTTATGAACGCTTGGGTGTATAGGTATTTTTTAAACCTTCATCTACTTTTGGAGCTGACTGTACGTCTATGTCATTAGAAGACATCCTGATTCATACGATTTTGATCCTTGTGTCTTGTAGTTAAGTGCTTGAACTTTGTAATACAGAATTTCGTGTTGTTGGTACATGAAAATCGCTTTTATATTTTTGGTGTAAGGCTTAAAGTGTGTGGGACGTTGGAGCGTACGAAAATTAGTCGGAAATACCAAAAAACTACGGGGTCAGGCTTTGGGACTTGCGGTTTTGTAACGTGTGGTCACTTTGAGAATTTCCGTTCTATAATCTTATTAAATTCATTGTGTACACAGTTTAGGCTTCAGTTTTCTCTTTGAGCTTTCAAACTTGTTGAAATATGTAATGTAAGCTGAAACTAATATAGAAATATTTTAATAGGTATTCGACATTTCAACACTTTTATACTCTTTTAATATCTTTTGCATATAAATATTTAATAAATATTGATAAGTTTTACTAAAAATAACAATTTCATAGCTAAAACCTAAGTATGAAAATATTATTTGATCTGGAAAAAATCTAAAATTATTTTTATTATTTGACATTTTGACACTTTTACACCAATTCAATACTTACCATACTTGTAAGTGATATCTCCAATACTTGAATCCAGTTATTTTTAATTAATTCCAAGATTCCACATACATCGTCCTTGTCATCTGTCGTTTCCCGCCATAATTCTTTTATTATTTTTTTAAATCACCAATACAGCGTTACGGCCAATTAAATGTAGCCAGCATTATTATTCGAGTGAAAGATTTTAAACTATTTTTAATTTTATTTATTTTCATAATGTTGAATAAAGTATAATAATAAATGTGACCTCACATATTAAACATTTTTTTACTGCTTATTTTTTATTAACTTAGTGTTTATTAAAAAAATAAGCAGCCACTATAAGTAATACTTAACTTATTTGCTATAATTAAATTTCATAACATAAAATAATTTTATATTTTTTACGTAAGTACGCATCATTTTCTGATGGCCACAGATAAATTAGTGACTTTATCTACGCATCGGTTGGATCAGATTAGATTCGATTAGATCTGATCAGTTAGTGTAAAAAATGTCGACATCTCAAACCTGCTCAACTTGACCTTGCGTTTAATTAATTTCTTTACTATTTGACGAAAAACAATAACGAAGTATATACATACCTAAGTAAAACGTATTTATTCGTATAATGTAACTATTATCGATACATCGATAAGTCCAAACTATTTAAGGAGAACCTTACGTAGGAAATTTCCATAGATTAGTAAAGATACTTCGCCGCCTTGAAATTGAATGAAGCCACAAACGGCTTATTAGTAAGTTCTTTTTTCGAATTCTTGACAAATAAAAACATTTTTAGAGAAAATTTACGAACAAATAACTAATACTGCGTAATTAACATAATAAATAAATAAGTAACTTTTTTACGCAACTATTTCAATTCTCAAAACTGGGTACATTTTCTTGTTAGGAGTGAGTAATCTTTACTAATCTATGGGAATTTCACAAATTATAATTTCTTGCGACCTTTGATTTTTGGACTAACGCATGTTATTTTGATTAACCAAGGTTCTGTGCGAGTTATAAATTAATTGTCGTGAGGAAACCTGAATACTTGATAGATCTTTGAAGAAAGAAAATTCTCAAAGGTATGTGGACTCTACCAATACGCACTTAGCCAACGCCATGGACATATTCGTTGTCATTCTGAGAAGAGACTCGTGCCCAGCAGTGGGACGGTAATGGTTTGACAACAGACAAATTTCAATCTTGGCAGATTGAAAATCGAAAATATGGCTTATTACTAATGGGTTTTACTATTTAATTTATTAACTGACGTTTATAATATATTTTAGAAGAACGTCGTTGAATAAGATCGTAAAACAGTTTTCATAAGAAAACAATTCCGAGAAATATTTCTCAAAGAAGTCAAGCGCAGAAGCTTTCAACTCAGTGGTTTGTGTACATTGTAACAGATCTACAAAGACAAGCAACGTCGGGTGCGGTCGGTTGACTGTGTGACTGGAAATGGTTAAATGTAAAAAGTATGAAATTTTCCGTGTCTTGAAAATAATTTATAAAGATACTAGTTTTTGCCCGCGGCTTCGCCCGCGTTTAAAAGAAAATAATATAACATACTAACATACATAAAATTGAAAATTCGTACCTTCAACTTTGCTAAAGATCATCACTTGATTAAATGCATAGTTTACGATCAATCCTTACTAATATCGATTAAAATAATCGATGTTTTGGGTCCAAAAGATCGATTCTCCGATTAATCGATCTTAGATCGCCATCCCTAGTTCCCGTGGGATTTCCGGGATGAAAACTATCCTATGTCCTTTCTCGGGTCTCAGACTATCTTTGTACAAAATTTCATTAAAATCGATTCAGTGGTTTAGGCGTGAAGAAGAGACAACCAGACAGACAGACAGACAGACAGACAGACAGACAGACAGACAGACAGACAGACAGACAGACAGACAGACAGACAGACAGACAGAGTTACTTTCGAATTTATAATATTAGTAAGGATAAGGATATTTCTTGAGTGTATCACAATAAAAGAAGCATTTAGAGAAAGATGATGTATTTTCATAAATATTTCATAACAATGATAATTATGACAATTGGCTTCCCGCCAAAACTCAATTTCTCCCGCCACGCCGCACAGCGCCTCACCACAGCACACATTATAAATCGCTCCGCCACAAATTTCTTAAACTTTAAATAATTTCAAAGTTTATTAAAATTGATAAACTTTATTTTCGCCGAATAAGGCGTATTATTTTATTGATTGACGTTTGACATATACGAGTACTTCACACAAAAAAAATACCAATTGGGAATACTGAGAATTATATTTTTTCGACCCATCTTCGACCTATTACCATAAAACAGTTTACATAAGCAAACAATTCGGAGAAATATTTCTCAACGAAGTCAAGCGTAGAAGCTTTCAATTCAGTGGCTTGTGTACATAGTGATACATACAGATCTACAAAGACAAGCATCGGTGGCGGTCGATTGGCTGTGTGACAGGAAATGGTTAAATGTATGAAATTTTCCGTGTTTTGAAAATAATTTATTAAACTAAATAATTTCAAAGTTTATTAAAATTGATAAACTTTATTTTCGCCGAATTAGGCGTATTATTTTATTTATTGACGTTTGACATATATTTCACAAAAAATACCACTTGGGAAAACTGAGAATGATATTTTTTCGACCCATCTTCGACCTATTACATATTAAGTTCAATGTCTTTGAACATAAAACAGTTTACATAAGCAAACAATTCCAAGAAACATTTCTCAACGACGTCAAGCGTAGAAGCTTTCAACTCAGTGGCTTGTGTACATAGTGACAGATCTACAAAGACAAGCAACGTCGGGTGCGGTCGGTTGACTGTGTGACTGGAAATGGTTAAATGTAAAAAGTATGAAATTTTCCGTGTTTTGGAATTAATTTCTTAACTAAATAATTTAAAATTATATTAAAATTGTTCAACTTTATTTTCACCGAATTAGTCGTATTGTTTTTAATGATTGACTTATGACATATATTTCAGAACAACATTTTACCAGCTGTAATGCTAGAAATATATTCAAATTATATAATTATAGTATTATTTTACTTAATTAATTATTTGATGTTATATTTATGATGTGTGTTTTTATAATAATAAGTTCCCATTTATTTGGTACGATTGTATGAGTTAGCATAAAAAAGAAAAAGAACGCTCTTGACGTTTGAGTTGTATTTTGCGCGGGATTAATAAAAGTTGTAAATTGGATCAATAAATAATTTTATTTTGTTAGTAATGATTTGTGAATGACACTTTTTCGCCCATGTTTGATCTATTACAAATTTAATTGAATGTGATCATAAAATCGTGTACATAAGAGAACAAATAAGAGAGAGACATAATATAGAAGATTTCAACGCGATATTATTTAATACGCACATATCAAAAAAAATGTGCGTGGAGTTTCAACTTATGAATAGACACCAATTTTTTACGATGTTATCAATGCTTGATTTTAATATACCTTTATCTACAGATATAATTAAATAAACAATAAATTGGTTTATTTTCACGACGATAAAATATACAAAGTGGCTTTAACAATGAATGACACAACCCAAAAGAAATTTCAATCGCAAACAGAAATAATAAGGGTCAAAGATTGAAACTTTGCAAAACGAAGTAAATTACGATTTGCCCGATACAAAAAACGTCTGAATCGTAAATTCTTATATGAACTAAGCCGAAATATTGCTGAATAATTTCAGCATTTATTTCAGTATTCCCAGAGCAGCGGGTTTGTTTTGATTTGACGCAAAGGTAAAGAAACTTAGCTCATAATTTTGCTCTTAAGAATTTTATAGAACCTCTTTAGTGGCCTTTTATTAAAATTATTTTATACATACAATTTAATACCGTTTTCAGCTTTCTCGGGGTGGCTGTAATTACATAAGCTTTTCAGTCATAATATTAAAGTACTTGGAGCAGAAATTATTGTGTTTTACCAACTTACTTTTGCTTATTCATTTTATTCAAGAGACTTAACGCGAGCCTATGGTGGTTCTATGTTCACATGTCCCTGTAGTTCCGGGACCAGAATAGGGCTACGGTATCCTCTGCCTGTCGTAAGAGGCGACTAAAAGGGGGCTTCCGTGGTTGCGGGTGGCAAGAGTGGGAGCTCGAACCGCCCGTCAGCGACCCTGGGGAAGAAGGGCGTTTGTGTGGTCGCATACCGTCGTACGCACTAGACGGTGTGGCGAGCGCCAAGCTCACCTGGGCGGAGTGGGCGGGCGGGGCAACGCGCTAAGAGGGCTCCGGTTGCGTGCCTTTAGAGATCCCGGAGCCCTCTACGCAGCGCCGAGGACGGCCACCGGGGAGGTTTTAGTGCGGTAAGAATCCCACATAACCCTACGTCGCTCCCACGACACCTTTTGAAGGTTTCCCCCTCGTAAACAAAAAACACAACAAATAAGGGTGGTTCCATGTGGTTCGACACCGGAGGTACCACCGCTACACCTACTTCTTCCTAATAACAGCAGTGTTAAGTATTGCTGTTCCACTCCAAAGGTGTGATAAGGGAGACATACTTACCAAGGCGTTCCAACTTAGTTCTTAGTTGTTGCAATGCATCTGTAGCCAATCTCAGGAATCTCAGGTTGATTACAATTGATTGTATATTTTATTGTCCTTTTGTTGTTGTTTTATTTAATTTTTTTTCTTTTGTTTTATGTTATTTTTATTTTCTTTTTTTCTTTTGTTTTATGTTATTTTCATTTTTTTGTCTCTCTCTATTATAGTATTTCATTTGTATTGCAATTATCCGAATAAATGTTTCTTTCTTTCTTCTTCTTTCAAATGTCCATGGGCGGCAGTAGCCACTTACCACCAGGCTGCATGCTCGTTTTTTACTTGAATGTTATAAAACAAAAGTCAGGGCTAAATATTACTCTTACATCTAAGTAAGTACAATAGAATTGTAGTTAGTAGATAACTCGAAATTAGAGCTATCATTAAAGCCCTCAAAGGACGACTTATCTCATGATAATGGAGACTGCTAAATTATGTAGAAAGTAGCATACGGGTATACTCAGTCTAATGTTATGTGATATGTACGGCTTATTTGTTATTATGTATAATCAACATTATGTTATAGTCTTATCTAAATTTGGTATTTTTATAATACAGAAGTAGCAAATGAGTATTCATTACAGCGGATGGCATAGATTAGAAAAGATTACTCACTCCTAACAAG
The DNA here is from genome assembly GCF_041222505.1 of Epargyreus clarus. Lineage (NCBI taxonomy): Eukaryota > Metazoa > Arthropoda > Insecta > Lepidoptera > Hesperiidae > Epargyreus > Epargyreus clarus. The sequence goes on from NW_027332214.1 coordinate 8,650,111, forward strand.
AAAATGTAATCAGTTTTAACAATTGAAATTGTCACTATCATCTATTTTCGTGTTTGAAAAATATTGAAAAAATGTAGTTTTAGAGCATTAACGAATGAAACAATATTTCTCCGCACTTCTTCTTCGATTTCGTTATGTTTTTGCACCTTAATTATACATGTCGGCATTGTTCCGTGGAAATTACACTAAGACAGTCGGAGACGTAATGGGAAAACAGTCAGCCATTTTACATGTGTCAGCCATTTAATGGCTTCCTTCATCTCACATCTCACAAGGCGGTGAGATTTCTACCTATACTTATCTATGGCGGATGGTAACTGGTTTTGCGACCTATGAAAATCTGTGATCAATCCTAGATTCTAATCATAACTGAGACCGGCTATAGATGCGTTGCTACCCCTGCAGACAAAGTTGGATTCTTAAATAAATCTTCTGTGTTTCAGACAGCAGCACTTAACTGTTTCTTATAAAGTATAAATAGACGCCTCTGAGGATGATGCACGAAGGGTTTTACACTTTTAGTACATTATGCAATTTAGCACACATTCTAGAACAGTAGTATACGCCAGCTAGAAAACGCGAGCAAAGTCACATCAAACTACACAAGTTTCACGACACATTTGCATGACGTTTTTGATTAAATCTAAAGTTAGTTTCGCTAAAACGTCGCTGAGTTGCGCTCAACTCGCTACGTAAGTTTTGTTCCTAATGCATGCCAAGCAAGCATTAGCTAAGCAACACCTGATGTAGTGCCAAGTTTAGTTCGGAATAGATCTCTGACAAGTTAGATGACGTTCTCGAGTTGGGAATAAGTTCATTCGTATTCCTAACGTAGATGTACTCGTATGAGGGGAGTTATCGTCGCGAAACTAAGTTTAGGTAGGTTTTGTAGTTGATTTGGGTTTTGGTATTGATTTTGGTGACGAATATACGTTGTAAGGATTTCACATACTTGCGATGTTATACCTACAATGTGTGTGTGTGTCTGTATGTGTGTGTATGTATATATGTACAAAGCTGTTGGGTTTTTCAGGAATAAAAGCCTCTCTAATGAAAGGTCTCCGGCAATCAGACAAATCTCAGGCATGCATTTGATTTTTCTAAATAATATGCGTGTTAGGTTTGTGTGTTTAACTTACACTTACTGCTACCCTAAGCGATCTGTATCTATCGACAATTATTCTCCCATTGCTGGGCTTGGTTCAGTTACAGTTTACTGCGCTGGTCAATTGCAAATTGGAGGTAGACTTTGCACGGACCTATAGTTCCGGGAATAGAATAGAGCTACGGTATCCCCTGCCTGTCGTAAGAGGCGACTAAAAGGGGGCTTCCGGGGTTGCAGGCGGCAAGTGTGTGCACTCGAACCACCCAGCAAGCGGTATGTGTGGTCGCATACCGTCGTAAACACAACATGGTGTGGGAGGAGATCAAACGTGGAGGCATCGCGCTTGGAGGACTCAGGTTGTGTTCCGTCGAAGATCCCGGAGTTCTCCAACTAGCGTTGGTTCCCCGTCGAATAAAGAAAATAAAAACCTTTGCACACGTTTAGGAATGTTTTTTTTTTTTAAAGAACTCTCATGATTATTAATTCTCCATAATGATTTCTTTCATCGACATAGCAAGTGAAAAATAATTTATAATACGGTTATAAATTTAAAAAAGCACAGGTTAGGATCCACCGAATGAGAGGTCAAGGAGACATAAAATTGTTATACAAAATCTGTGTGGTTTTATCGTTTTATTTTATTGTATTTCTCTGTAATTTCTGGTAAATGATGAATAAATAATAAAATCACTAGGCTATTACTGTAGTTAAGATAATATCGGACAAGACACTACCTGTATATAATTAACGACACATCAATGCTACAAGCTTATTCGTTATCCGATGTACGAACTAAATAAAGTCGTTACAATCCGGATCCACAAATAGTGTAATGCCTATAATTATACGCTACTGTAGACCTTCATTATAAAGTTATTCTTATAATCACAGCAATTGTACGCTACTTCCTTCTGTGGAATTAAAGTATCATTAGGCAATGGTTGCTAACACTTTTTATACAGTTTGCGTTTCAACAAGATTTGCGAACGGGATAATGCGAAGGTTTTTCGTGCTATGTATTTAAGTATGTATTTTTTTTTATAATATAAGAGTAGCAGACGAGCATGCAGTCCATCTGATGGTAAGTGGCTACTGCCGGCCATGGACATCTGTAATCAACCCCAGATAGGATTAGATATTCCTACCTGAGGTCGGCCACAGATGCGCCGCTACCCCTGAGGACTAAGCTGGAACGCCTCGGAAGTCTGTCTCCCTTACCACACCCTTCAAACCGGAACGCAGCAGCGCCTAATACTGCTGTTATTAGGTAGAAATAGGTGTGGCGGTGGTGCCACCGGAGTCGAACCACAAGGGTTCTACCACCATCAATGTATGTGTGTAGGACAATTTTATTATTTATTTACCCGACTGCAGACGTACGTTAGATAGACGGGAGATGTACATGTCCATTGAAATGTAACAAATGTTGGTCTTTAGCGTGCAAAATTCAGACAGCGCAATATTACTTTTTGGATCAAGATTTGAATTTGGTTTGGTTCTAAGATAAAATTTGTAGATAATTAAATTGGAGACCATAATTGTCCTAACAAATTTTCTGAGGGACGAATGAATACTTTGTTGACTATGTTGCAGTATTAAGTAGGCTCTGTAGCATTACCATGAGTTGGCATAGAAACGCCACTATAGAAATGGTAAATAGAAAACTATTGTCATTTTGCTAGTGAATAACATAACTACTATCGTTACGGTATTTCTTGACAACGTCTGTCAAATTAATGACTCATGGGACCGAATTTGTATGGCAATAGATCATAATGACATTCGCTAGCGATTTGATTTCGATAGGTTTTTTACGTATCGAGTTACGTCACTACGGATTTTAGTTCTACGAGTAACCACCAGAGGCGCTGTACAATTTTTCATACATTTATTTTACGCAGTCGCTAGCGAGTAATACTTTTGTAAACTCATGGTAGTCCTACTGAAGGTAAGTGTCCCATTGACATCTGCAAATGGGGGACCTGAGGTCATCTACAGGTGCTACCCTAAGTTTTAATACCTCGTATCTCTCCCCTACTTCATCCTTTAGATCAGAATTTTGCAACGTTTAACATGATGTTATTAGGCATGAACAGATGTGGTGCCTCTGGAATCTTAACACGTGAGATTCCACTTTAAAGCTATTACTACAAAAGCTTTCTTACAAACGTTTTCTAAGGGATAACCCGTATCCTGAAATGGAGTTCTATTATTGGATGGGTAGTGGAATGTTGTAGTTATTTTAGTTTTCCTAACCCAAGCACAGATTCTCGTGGAAATAGTTTTACTGTGTTAACTTTCGAACTTTTCATTTAATTACAGCGCGGAAGCCTCGCTCGGTTCTACGTTGCCATTTTTTCAATTTATACGCAGATATATTTTTGGATTAAAACGTACTACCAGTTAACATGTTCCCAAAGTTCTTTATTTTGTGTGAAAAACCACTAAAAGTTTTAAAGATTAATCTGTAAACGCAGACAGACAGATAAAAAAAATGAATAATATATATACGGGTGGCTTCGGGGGACTTCCGTCAGGAACGAAGTTCCATTATTGATTGCAAAATTGTAATGATGAAGCATTACTTACGTATTTGTACCAAATAAGTTTCGGCCATGGGTAATAATATTAAGGGTATATAAGGATTCCGGAATGTCGAGTTTTGACGAAACATCTACGCGTTCATTATAGAGGTTATAAAACCGGCCGCGTATGCTTGCCCGAATATAACAGAAAAAAAGACACACACACTCAGAGAAAGAGAGAGAGAGAGAAAGTCATATGGATTTTTTGTTAGAAATAGATGTCATGTTTAACGCTTTTTTCTTACGAGACAGTTTATATTATTCAACTTCCACTTTCAAGTTGTATTAAGTTCGTCGTAGTAAGTATTAAGTTCAAGTTGTGTTAGTTGTTATATTATCTTGTAATAGTTATCTTGTACAATATTCTGAGATCAGATATCATTTTCAAAAATGAGGCAAAGCTCTTAGGAATATTTAATGAAAAAAAAGTTTTAACGCAAGAGAAATTTTAAAATATTGTTATCGTTTAATTGAAAATTATGTGCTTTTAGCGTTGAGGTACTATAACTATAATTAAATATCTAAATTATTCACGGGATTTTAAGCCTTAAAACCACTTAATTTGAATTATAATAAATGTGGTAGAAAATACTAAAAGTTCCACAAAATTTTCATTGTTCGAATGCGGTGGCCACTGCCATTACGTAATTTTGACTGTAACTACAATATATAGTTGTGTTTTGATATCCTTTATATTATTATATTATTCTTTATATTTGGTATCCTATGTTGTTTGAATAAAATCTTATCTGGGATTGGATTACAGATGTCAGGGGATTACAGAGGGCATCAATCGCACTTCCTATCAGGTGGACTGCATTCTCGTTTGATACTTCCATACCTATCACTAAACTAAAAAACTAAAACGCTTTCTACACTCACAGCCCCACACTAGGATTCCCTGTGTCGTGGGTGCCATGGACACACACATATACAAATACACAAACACCCAGACCCAGAAACAGAAATCTAAATTCATCATTTTAGAAATCTGTCTGGCCGGGGATCGAACCCGGGACCCTCTGCGCGTGAGACCGGCATGGTGACCGCTCCGCCACGCGGGTCGTCACAAATAATAATTATAGAGTAAAAACTAAAAACCACGCTAAAATCGCACAAGGAAAATCGTTAATCCTGTATCCTGACGATCCTGATCATGAGAATAGGATAAAAATATTAAAATCGTGTATTGTCATCGGTTCTTGATAAGTGTTCAAAATTTTAAATTAATCGGACCGTACAAAGTGGGTAAAAATCGAGTTCAAAGATTCCGTTACATACATTCATACATAGATACAACCCAAGCTAATAAATGCGTGGTAAAAATCCTTAACACAGAGCAAAATGCTTTAAATACCAGTTTAATATACCAGCTTTTACTACAAATCTTTATTGTTTAACAGAAAAGTAATGACTATTCACTCCCTAGACTAATCTGCAGTGACTGGTCTAAAACAAAAAATCTAGAACAGTTTTTGTTGGGACGTGTCGGGATAAAACTTGTTGCACAAATTGAAAACTCTTTTAGTGCTTGCTTTATCCAGACAGTATCGAAATTTCAATCTAGCACACACTCGTAACTTTAGTTTTTTGACTGAATTTTTTTGTTTCGATTTGATTTGGAATATAGAAGACGGGAGGTTATTTTGTGGGACAATTATGCTTTTGAAACGTAGAAATCTTTATGCTTCGACTCGGAGGCATTGTCGCCACGCCATGGTAGTTTATAGAATTCTAGAACATTCTGTGGTTCGCTTCCATCGGCACCGATTTCTTTCTAATAATAGAAGTGTTAAGCCTTTTTTTTTGTTAATGAGGGGGAAACCTTCAAAGGTACCCGGTGCCGTGGGAGCGACACAGGGTTATGTGGGACTCTTCCCGCACTAAAACCCCCCCGGTGGCCGTCCTCGGCGCTGCGTAGAGGACTCCGGGATCTCCAACGGAACGCAATCGGAGCCCTCTTAGCGCGTTGCCCCGTCGGGCTTCGCCCAGGTGAGCTTGACGCTCGCCACACCGTCTGGTGTGCATGACGGTATGCGACCACACATACCGCAGCCCTTCCTGGGATTCTGACTTAGCCTATTAAACTAACAACTCAATATTGAAAGAGCTCTGATGGAATTCCAAATTCTAATCCGAAGTGTGTAGAATAGTCCATAAAGAATTTTAGAACTTAAGAATTACTATCTGCCTCTCAATCTTGGGTCAAAGGATCCCAGGTTTTAAGCACTCATTTGCTTGAACGGCGAAGCAAATATTTCGGTCTGAGCGGACATAAAAATGGTTCGGACACAAAAATCTACCAATCCGCACTTGGCAATCGCGTTTGACAATCCATACAGCCATATGGCCATATGGATTAACAATACTAGGCTTGTTTCGTTGTCGCATTTTTTTAACATAATTCCAAAGCTATACAATGTCGCCCATCGACAAGTGACCGCCCGAAATATTCTGAATGTTCATGAAAAATGATGGAAAATAAACTTCAAAAGGGGGGGTCTATCTTTAATATTTTTGAAGTTATTCAATTTTTTACTTTTTAAGTAGCGTTTGTGACCTTGGTTTACATTTTTTACCATATCTCCTACGTTTTTGGCTCGATTTGGATTTTGTTTATTGTTTCTAAAAGCTGATGAGTTACTTTAACGGATTTAGTAACATTTCTTTCAAAACTTTATAGACTATGAAAAAAAAGGGACGTTTAGCCTTTTTTTTTCAAAAAAAATATGTTGATTTTTTTTTTAAATCAAGTGGAACTCCATAAAATGTCCCCATAAGAGTACTTTTATAACCATTATTTATAATTTACTACATAACAGCTACAAATTCACAAAACATTATTAATACCTATCTATTAAAAAAATTTAACAAATAACTTCTTGAACATTTGGCATGATTCAAATAAAAACGGTTCCTAGAAACAGTTTTTTAACAATGGGTCCACACCACGTGCGCATTGTTGTCGACTTATCGGCTAGCGTTACTTCATTTAGTTGCTTGTTAACTGTTCCTGTGACGCTACGTATTTTTTTATTTGTGCCCTATTTAATTTAGTGAAGAAAAGTTAATTTTAAGCTATTGCATAGCTTTTATCGCGGGCTTTAATTTTGGCTTATAATCCGTTCGGAAATCTTAAAATTGTGTGAAGTACATTTTATATTCCCATTATAAAATTCAAAATTATATTCCCACATTATCCAAATAGTATGTTCTATCAACATAAGCTATATTGAATTCTGGATTAATAAAATAACGTAAAAGAATGTTTGTAATTTTTAAACGTATAATTACAACTGACAGACTTGACAGTACAAAATCAAAACGCCATTATGATTTTTGGCGCCATTTTTGTTTGTTTGATAAAAAATGCTATGCAATAGCTTTACAGCGGCAGTCTCCGAGTGCCACACGTATTTTTTTATCTCTACAATGGTTCGATTGTGTGATCTACAGCCATCTCATGTGGCAGATATGCATTTTATTTACGGCGTTTGTAATGGGAATGCACGCGCAGCTGTCAAAGAGTACAGACGACGCTATCCAGATAGACCAGCACTTGGGTACAGATCTTTCATTGCCGTACATCGTAATTTTTGCGAAAGAGGATTATTTCCACAACAAAATGAGCCCGGCGTGATTATTGATGTAGGCGTGGAAGAGGAAGTGTTACGTTTAATACGCGCTAACCCTATGCTAAGCATTCGTCTCCTATCGATAAGAGTTGGTATACCGAGAGTAAGAATATGGAGAATTCTCAAAAAAGAAGGCCTGCACCCTTATCATTTCCGACGAGCACAACGTTTGGAAGGTATCGATTACGGTCCGAGATCTGTTTTTTGTAATTGGATACTTGCACAGCAAAGAACTTACATCAATTTTATGAGGAAGATTTTGTGGACAGATGAGGCCACTTTCACAAGGGCGGGTATAACAAATCACCGCAACCTCCACGTATGGGCCACTGAAAATCCACATGCCATTCGGGAAACCACTTTCCAGTCACAGTTTTCCATAAATGTATGGGCTGGAATGATAGACGATCACCTAATTGGCCCATTCGTATTACCAAACAGGCTGGATCAACACGCGTATTTGGATTTTTTAAAAAATACGTTACCAATGCTTTTGGAGGATGTACCGCTGGAAACAAGAAGGCGGATGCAGCTGCAATTAGATGGAGCTCCAGCACACTTTGCGCGTCTAGTTCGTAGTTATTTAAATGAAAATTATCCGCGGTGGATTGGCCGAGGAGGTCCCATTGCTTGGCCGCCGCGATCTCCCGACCTTACGCCCCTAGATTTTTATCTTTGGGGCTACATGAAACAGAAAGTTTATGCCATGCCCATTGAAAACCGCGAGCAATTATCAACCAGAATTTTTGCTGCTGCTGCGGAAATAAAAGAAAAACGTGCAGAATTGCGTCGTACTACCACAAGTGTAGCCATAAGGGCTTTAGTTTGTTTACAGGAGGGTGGGGGACATTTTGAACATCTAATCAACTAACATTCTTATTTTTTTATGTTCGTGTGTTTTTTTATGTTTATGTTATAAAGATATTTTTATTGATTGATTGTTTTTAATTATCATCCTCATAATTATTTTAAGCTTTTAGTACTCACTGCTAAGAGCAGGGATATTAAATTGACTTTCCAATTTTTTTCGTAAATTTTACTATTGACAGTAAACTGACAATAAACTCTAACGGCCTTACAAATAAAAATATACTTATACCATGGTTATGCTATGAATAGTTATATTTAGCATAAATTATGCATAAGAAAATTTAATTTTCTAACAAATAAACTCGGCATAACATCGTCATAACTATACCCAATTTACGTATAACTGCACGAAACGGCAACGTCGCATTTCACAAAAAAAGTAGACAATTGTTTATGGATATTATGTCAATTGTATCACCAAAGATTACAGTTGACGTTTTTAATGTCATTTGAACAATTATTTATTATTTTCTCAAGTTCAAATATTCAAATTATTCACATCGTATATTTTCATAAATATTGAAAAGTTTTTACACCTTCCTTGGAAAATCGATATTTTATACGAAATTCTGCATCATTGAATAATTCAAAAGGATTTTCTCTTTTTTTATAAGTTTTTGTCCTTCTTACAATATGTAAATTGTTTATTACATAATTAACTTCCTCTACTTCTTCTACAGCTCTTACTCCCATCATAATGCTTTCAATTTAATTAAACAAACAATTTTTATAAAAAAATGGAGCGATGTTATATTATAGAATGTCAAAGATTTTATGTTATACGGAACTTAAACAAGGATGAGGGATTGTATAACTCTTGTATGGACGGTTATATAGACGATATACTATGTATAAGCTATTACAAGTTTATTTGTAGGAATTTCGCTTATTCTCCATTTATGCTTAACATAACATTTTATGACACGTTTATTTGTAAGGCTGTAATAGTTTATCATTGGATTTTGTTACAGGTAGGTATTAATGATGTTCTGTGAATTTGTAGCTGTTATGTAGTAGATTATAAATAATTATTTAAAAAGTGCTATTATGGGGACATTTTTTGGAATTACACTTGATTTTAAAAAAAAAACAACATATTTTTTTTGAAAAAAAAAGGCTAAACGTCCCTTTTTTTTCATAGTCTATAAAGTTTTGAAAGAAATGTTACTAAATCCGTTAAAGTAACTCATCAGCTTTTAGAAACAATAAACAAAATCCAAATCGAGCCAAAAACGTAGGAGATATGGTAAAAAATGTAAACCAAGGTCACAAACGCTACTTAAAAAGTAAAAAATTGAATAACTTCAAAAATATTAAAGATAGACCCCCCCTTTTGAAGTTTATTTTCCATCATTTTTCATGAATATTCAGAAAATTTCGGGCGGTCACTTGCCGATGGGCCACACTGTATATTTAAAAGGAACATAAGTAATATCTACTTAGCAGTTTCTATTGCGTTCACATAACAAAATAGTCTATTACTCGTAACGGTCCAAATAAATCAAGTCCGGTCGCGCATAAAAGTTGTGAATAACAATTTCCATTAGCGAAATAGCTACATCACATAGAAGGTTCTTTAATGACGGATAATAACCGTAGCTCATTGTATTGTACTTAAAAAATAATTTATGTTTTTAAAATGTGTTGTATGTTACCATTTAAAAAGGAATTCATGTATCGAATATTGTATAAAAGGTGCTTAAATAGGTGTATTGTGAGCAGGTAGATGATTTCTCTGACAGCAGTTACAGATCAGTGGTTGAAATTCAATTCTGATTGTATCATTGTTTTTTTTTTATAATATAGCAGCAGGAGTAGCAGACGAGCATGCAGTCCACCTGATGGTAAGTGGCTACTGCCGCCCATGGACATCTGTAATCAACCCCAGATAGGATGAGATATTCCTTCCTGAGGTCGGCAACAGACGCGCTGCTACCCGTGAGGACTAAGCTGGAATGCCTCGGAAAAGTATGTCTCCCGTACCAAACCCTTCAAAACGGAACACAGCAGCGCCTAAAACTGCATTAGGCAGAAATAGGTGTGGCGGTGGTGCCGGCGGAGTCGAACCACGAAGGGCTCTACCTTCCCGGCACGACTCACACACCTCTGATTTTTTCAAGTTTTTTGCGGATTTAAAATTATTCATCACTGTATGTGACGGTAAAAGAAAATATCGTGGAAAACTTCACTCTTGACGTGCTTAAAAAAGTTTCTGAAAGGTGTGTTAAGTCTACCAATTCGCTATCAATCACCTTGGTCTTGTGACTTATCCTATGTAGGGTTTGCTATAAATGTTTGAAGTGGCATTCAATTACTATCAGGTATACGTGTTCGTTTGCAACTATAGAATAGAGAATTATGAAAACAAACAATCCAACTGCTTACAAAAATAGCGTCACTCCCATAATTTAAATGAATCCAACAACATTTCATATGCTAAAATCCTTCAAACCGTTTATGCTGACGTGCACAAGAATACGACTCATACATTTAAACATTTTGAAATTTATGTGCGTATTAGAAATTAATTATCACGTGCTTAAACGGTAAAGGAAAACATCGCGAGGAAACCTGCATACTGAGAAATGTTAAAAAAAAGTTTTCAAAAGTATGAAGTCTGCCAATTCGCACTTGGCCAGCGCTATTTACTGCGACGCATTTGAACTATCAGGATTAAATTATGGTGGTTCGTATTAATCTGTTATTACAAATGGATTGGGGATTACAAATTCTCGTAATATCTATCTAGGTCATCTTCCAGAGGTATTAATTGATCTTTGAAATTGTAAATCAAAGACCGCAATACATGCACGTGGTTTCAATATTGATGAAATTTATATTGGTAAAGTCATTCACCAAGTTTACTATCCTACTTCTGTGGCGGTGTTTAAATTATGAAATTATTTTAATGTGACACTTGGTAATTAAATATTGGTTATAATTCGATTCTAAAAGATATTGTATAAATAAGCATAATTATTAATTGTAATACTGTGTTATTAAATTATTTTTATTACAGTATTATTTAATGTTATATAATTAATTATTTCATGTTATTTTGACGATAAAACAATGTTTAAAATAATAATTTATATTTATGTCCTACTAGCTGGAGAGATTTTAACTTGGCACCTATTGTACAACTTTATTTGCAAATAATGTCTGATTTTATTTGATTTGATTTAATTTGGGTTCCTCTAGGAATGGGAGAGGTATTCAACCTCATTATCTTCATTTAGGCGATTTTTGAGTTCAAATGCATAATAACAAAATGGGCTGTGACTGTAAAATCATTGGATAAAAAAACATTAAAGAAAGAAATAAAAAAATTATTAACTTTCTAAAACGCACACAACTTCGACAACTTAGAACTTGGGACTCCGAAATTCATACCACCAACGTTTTCCGCAGCTTACATTTATTCATTATAATATAAAATGTCTATATATAAAATCCTTGTGCCAAAGTGTTAGTTACCGTACTCCTCCGAAACGGCTTTAGCGATTTTCACCAAATTTTATATGCATATTCAGTAGGTCTGAGAATCGGCTACTATCTATTTTTCATACCCCTAAGTGATAAGGATTGTTCACCCTTAACATTTTTTTATTTATATGGCAACACAACGTTTGCCTGGTCAGCTAGTATATAAGTATATATTACAATATATATCTTATTTGCCAAACAGTAATAACATAAACTTTAAATTAAACCCTAGTTAAATTAAAATATTCACTAATAAAACACACTCATTTGTTATTACTAAAATACTAACATAAAACATTTATCATTTACAAACGAATTACAATTCCTTTACGATTCGTATAGACACAAGTACTCCGGTCCATAGAAGTAATTCTATTAGTAAGTCGACTCCAAGACCCAATTGATTGTTTACTGGACAAGGAAGGTGTAAGAATTAAGCTTAGTCCGGTTGGTTCATTGCGTTTTTATGGTGATTGCTTTTCGAGAGGTCTGTTACTGTTTCTGGTAATTAAATCAATACACGCTTGTATGGGACAACTGTTGATCATGATCCATTTTATTCAATTTTATTTTCTAAGAATATCAACGTTAGTTGGTGGAAATCGCTAAAAAGGGTGAATAAAAATTAACAAAAAATACAACCGACATCTATGTCACTACAACGTAAAAAAAAATTAGATAAATGTTGGTTTAGTACATATTTATGAAGTCGGCACGCATATTGGACACGCTGGTTACGTCGTTATCCAAAGAAATTTATCAAGCGTCGACTTCAGAACTGTATTACCAACATTTTTGAATTATTTTTTACGGTTACGTCGTTATCCAACGAAATTTATCAAGCGTCGACTTCAGAACTGTATTACCAACATTTTTGAATTATTTTTTACGGTTACGTCGTTATCCAACGAAATTTATCAAGCGTCGACTTCAGAACTGTATTACCAACATTTTTGAATTATTTTTTACTTTGCAGTGACATAGAAGTCGGCTGTATTTTTTTATTTTTTTTTTATTAGCAAATGGACTCTAACATCTAATTGTATTTTTTTTACCGGACAAGGAAGTAAGAATTAAGCTTAGCACGGTTGGTTCACGGCGATTTTATGGTGATTGCTTTTCGAGAGGTTTGTTATTGTTTCAATTAAATCAATATCTTTAAGAGCCAACTGTTCAATAGTAGAAAGAAAACAGGCTATTGAATATAAACGACCTGCGTGGCGGAGTTACCATAACAACAACAACAATAACATATTCTTAATTTGTACACCACCATATAAAACAATATATGAAACAGTATACAAATAGGCGGTCTTATCGCTTAGAAGCGAGTTCTTCCAGACAACCTTTGGGAAGGAAATATGTTATGAGGAAGAAGGGATACCTCATACCTCACGAGCAAACGAGTTTCGGGTTCGATCCCCGGTGAGACAGATATGAGTGAGTAATGATAGTGTGAGTCAATGTTCTTTTTTTATAATATAGGAGTAGCAGACGAGCATACAGTCCACCTGATGGTAAGTGGTTACTGCCGCCCATGGACATCTGTAATCAACCACAGATAATATCAGATATTCCTACCTGAGTTCGGCTACAGATGCGCCGCTACCCCTTAGGACTAAGCTGGAACGCCTCGGAAAAGTCTGTCTCCCTTACCACACCCTTCAAAAACGGAACACAGCAGCGCCTAACACTGCTGTTATTAGGTAGAAATAGGTGTGGCGGTGACGCCGGAGCCGAACCATAAAGGGTAATTACAAATTGAAATACTACTAGATACTACTGAGCAAAATATCAAGTAGTCAACGCCGTCCATAACTCCATAGACATCTCATAACCAAATCCACATAAAACAGACGTTCTACCTGAAGTACATCACATATGCGTCACCATTCCAGTAGCACTACCATGAGTTGGCATAGAAACGCCACTATAGAAATGGTAAATAGAAAACTATTGTCATTTTGCTAGTGAATAACATAACTACTATCGTTACGGTATTTCTTGACAACGTCTGTCAAATTAATGACTCATGGGACCGAATTTGTATGGCAATAGATCATAATGACATTAGCTAGCGATTTGATTTCGATAGGTTTTTTACGTATCGAGTTACGCCACTACGGATTTTAGTTCTACGAATAACCACCAGAGGCGCTGTACAATTTTTCATACATTTATTTTACGCAGTCGCTAGCGAGTAATACTTTTGTAAACTCATGGTAGTGCTACTGAAGACTAAGACGGTCGTATTTAAGTCAACTGAATGTCGTATTAGTACAGCGAACGCAGTTTACATATTAATTAGGAACTTAGAGATGACGTGCTGGGTACACATCTGAGTTATAGCCGTTTTAGAAGTTAGACCGGGGCTTATGTAGTTTGTAACCAATCTAGAAAGTTAAACAACGTGTCCCGGTTGTGACACGACCGTTAGTGCCTCGATAACTAAATAATTATTATAAATATCAGAAATAATTGGCCAAGTATGAGTCGAACTCGCACATGGGGAATTCCGTACCACCAAATTTTCATGCAAGTAACGCCATCTATTGGAGTCCTGTATGCTACCGATATGTAATGCATACTGTGTGCGCTGACAACTTATTATATGTGAACACAGATGGTGTTAGTGGTAAGGTCTGGTCGTTGATTTCTTGTATTTCGACCTTTTATGTTCAACTTTTTTTTATTCTTAGTATTTGTCATTATAGCGGCTAACGTTATATATACATTGTAAAAAATCAAGTGTCTATATATTACGGTGCACGAGATAGAGCTCGGTGACAGACGGCCAGAAGGATAGACCGCTGATGCTTAGTAATAGGATTCCGTTTTTACCCTTTCGGTAGGGAACCCTAATAACCAACTGCTTGGAAATATAGCCCATGCCATTCCTACAATTTAGACGAAACCAATGACACCTTATATGTTAAAAGCCATCAAGCCAGATAGGGTTGCAGGACATGCCAAAGAATGAGACATTCATAAATACGTACGCTATGTAAACATTACCTTCCACAGTCGGGTAATTGGAGGGTGGAGGAATATACATCAAGTTATTCTTTTTTTTTGGGACAAACCCCTGTTTAACGTGGTTCCCTTCAACCCATTTCTGTCCCACTGTTGGGTACAGGATCCTCTCAGAATGAGAAAGTTTAGGTTATAATTCACAGCGCTAACCACGTGCGAAATGGTAGACTTCACCATACCTTTGACAACTGGTTTTAAACCTTTCTCAAATATGCAGGTTTCCTCACGATACTTTAGCGCTAAAGCTAGATCATTAATACCTGCTTGCAAAATCAAAGGTGCGTCTTTAGGATTTGAAGCTGGGAACCCTCGATTAAAAGTTTCATCTACTATGCTATCACTGGGGGCAATAAGACTTACAGCGAAACGTACTTTCTATTGAGGCAATAGTACTAAATTGAATGTAGATTGTAGAGCATTTTGTACTAAAACAATAAAAGGGCGATACAAGGAGATTAAACGTTGATTGTTCGTCTGTCCGTTTATGGCGTTTTTATGGCGATTGCTATTCGCCTTCAGATGCGCTGTTCCAGTTAAATCAATACCTGTATCTATTTCCAAGGAAATGGCTCCTATACCTATATTGTAGGTATATTTTTTATAATATAGGAGTAGCAGACGAGCATACAGTCCACCAGATGGTAAGTGGCTACTGCCGCCCAAGGACATCTGTAATCAACCCCAGATAGGATTAGATATTCCTATCTGAGGTCGGCTACAGATGAGCCGCTACCCCTGAGGACTAAGCTGGAACACCTGGAAAAAGTCTGTCTCCCTTACCACACCCTTCAAACCGGAACACAGCAGCGCCTAACACTGCTGTTATTAGGTAGAAACGGGTGTGGCGGTGGTTCCGCCGGAGTCAAACCACAAAGGGTTCTTCACCTCACCTTCAGGTGATTTCATTTTAAATTTTTTCTGGAGAAAAATGTCTATGTTTTTCTTTATGTGTGTATATGAGAATGTAACTTTTATGGCTTCTGGATTTTCAATTATAATTGCTTATACGAAATTAGAGCGAGCAACTTTTCACAGTTCCATTGGCTAGTACTTTAGTCTCGTGCTGCTAGTTGTTCGCACATAGTAGTCAGTGGACGATCAATCTCAGTTAAAACCTTAGCTATAAACTTCTTACATTATCACCGTGATCCAAAGTCGACCATTACTTGCATTTTTATTTTTTATCGAAAACATGAAAATAATAAAATTAATTGACATTTTTTTACGCCAAAAAGATTTCATACTTTTTTTTAATGAATAATTAGCCTAATATTAAGATCTATGTATTCCTGTTTTGTCTATGCCTATTCATATGTACTTACATTGATAGAGGTATAGAGCTATAGTCTGAATAAGGCGCAAATATTTTACAAGTATAAGATATTTTGAAGACGCCCAACTTCTAAGGACATTCGGTCTTAGTCAACCCCATAGATTAGTAAAGATTACTCACTCCTAACAAGAAAATGTAACCAGTTTTGACAATAGAAATAGTCACTGTCATCTGTTTCCATGTATGAAAAATATTTAAAAAATGTAATTTTTTAATCATTTACGAATGAAAAAATATTTCTTCGCACTTTTTCTTCGATTTCGAGTTTTTGCACCATTTAACTGCGCATGTCGGCATTGTTCCGCGTAAGTTACACCATGGCAACCATTAAATGGCTGTCAGAATTGACAGCTGTTGAAGCCATTTAATGGCTTCCTTCAATTACAAGGCGGTGAGATATCTATACTTATCTATGGTTAACCCTTGACAACTTATATTTGCGAATCGTCCCAATTTTCGCACGTCTCCGTGGTCCACGTTTTGTCTCAATAGCCACAAAATTATACTCGTAGCTACTATCGTGCTCCAGGGGTACTAGGAATGTTGAAAAAATATCGATATTTCAATATTTTTAATTCGACACATCGATTTTTGGCATATAAATTTTGATCTGATATATCGATACAAAATATCCAATATCGAAGATTGTATATAAAAAACGATACCTATATTTTTTATTCCAGCACTACCGCTGTACGACGATGATGTTGAAACTTTGTAATTTTACCTATTAAAAAGGAATACTTTGTAAATTCAATATTAAAAAAAAAACTATTGATATTATTGAGTTAGGCTGAACTAAATACATAACTATTTTAACACCGCCAAATGTTTTGCAAATTTTACCGATAATCGATATATCGATGTTTTTTTCTCGAAATATAAACGCTGATATCGTTATCGATATGATTGAGTTAGGCTGAACCAAATACATCATTATTTTAAAACCGCCAAATGTTTTGCAAATTTTACCGATAATCGATATATCGATATCTCACTTCCTACATCCCTAGGGTAGCAAACATTACGTTCTCGCTCAAGTCAACCGAAACCTAAAGGGACTAGCTGCCATGTGGAATGTATCAAATATGAATTATTTACTGCTTTGGAAATAAAGCGTGGACTTTGAAGTTGAGACCCACATATCATATTGATACGGTACAGGCAGTCTTCTGAACCCTTTTCTAAACAAAGGTAACCGCTGCATGGCAAATTAAAAATGAATATTTTAGTGTCACTACGAAACACATATTAACTATTCATAGTTAGAAATAAATAAATAAATAATTGGCCAAATACGAATCGAATTCGCACGGAGGGTTTCGTACCACCAAGTTTTAATTTTTTTAGGGATCCGTAACCAAAAGGTAAAAACGGAACCCTGTCTGTCTGTCACAGGGCTATATCTCCGGAACCGTAATAGAAAGACACATGAAATTTTACAGAGGTTGAAATTTTTACAATCCGTTTAGTACTATAACTGGTATTATAATAAATCCAAATAAGAACCACAAAACATATTTTAATAAAGTTATTTTAATTTTATTATACGTTATTTACGTATCATTCATTGTCACCCCTACGCCATCTATTTTTGTATCATATAGGTAACTAAGTATTGTTGACAATTTACGTATCATGATCACCCCATTGCCATCTATTGTTGTCTGATTGTTGTAATTAAATATTGATGAAAATAATATAAATAAGTAAAAAAAATGATCATTTGGTGGTACGGAAGCCTCCATGTGCGAGTTCGACTCGTACTTGGCGAATTATTTACTTTTAAGCAGCCATAAAAATAGTGCATTGTAAAAAATTGAACTGTCTGTCTCTTACGGTTCAATAGATAAAGCGAAAAACACTGTAAAATAACAGTTTCTTGTATGGATTTATTATTAGTTTTTTACTTTTATTTTTAAACTATTTTAATTTCTGTATTTGTACCGTTATATAGATACACATTCTGTGCAAATTTCAAGTTTCTACCTATTACGTTTTTAGATATATAGCGAAAGCTTAGTAATAGGCTTCAGTTTTTACCCTTTGTGTACAGAAAACCCTAAGAAAGATTTACGATTTAGCAATATTAGAAATGGTAATGTATATAAGGCAGTGATAGCCAAGTGGTTAAGAGACTCGGCCTCTCGAAAATTATCGAGAAATTAGCTGTTATCACTTGCTAAACGGTGAAGAAAAACATCGTGAGGAAACCTGCATACCTAAGAGATTTATAAAAAAAAATAATCTTAAAGGTATGTGAAGACTACCAATACGCACTCGGCCAGCGCAGTGGACTATGGCCTAATCCTTCTCATTATGAGAGGAGACCCATGCCCAACAGTGGGACAGTAGTGAGTTGATGATGAATTATTATATTAATCAATTTTGTCGAAAATTGGTCGAATCAATTTAGAAACGTCATTCGTGGGCTCATGCACAACAACTTTTCTAGAGATCATCACATGATCAATTGCATAGTTAACGATTCTATGAAGGACATATAGACAAATATTCATTTATATATAGATACATATAGTTTTATGATCGTACGTTAGCAAGATAGGTATTACTTTTACGAGCACTGTTCTGGTTTAAAGGCTTTCGATGTAATTACGGCTCCGAGGATTTGTGTTACCCCTCAAGGGATGAACGCTACTGTACTCGTAACCTAAAAACTATAGGCTTTGATAGAGGACAGTTCATCACACTTTAACGTTATGTAAGGATTAAGTATACGTTTTTTTTTTCTCTCGAGGGGTAAACCTTCAAAAGGTACCCGACGACGTGGGAGCGACGCCGGGTTATGTGGGATTTTTACCGCACTTGTTAGAGAACTCCGGGATCTCCAACGGAACACAACCGGAGCCCTCCAAGCGCGATGCCCAATGGGCTCTACCCTGGGGGAGCAGTTTTCGCTCCTCCCACACCATGTAGTGTTTACGACGGTATGTGACCACACATACCGCCGTCCTTCCCGGGGTTGCTTGCTGGACGGTTCGAGCTCCCACTCTTGCCGCCCGCAACCCCGGAAGGCCCCTTTTAGTCACCTCCTACGACAGGCAGGGGATACCGTAGACCTATTCTAGTCCCTTAAAAGGATTAAGTGTACCTAAGGTAACATTGCCACTTATGTTATCCGGCTTTAGGATTGGTAGTTACTGAGCCTACCAGAGTTAAGATTATATGAAAGGTACCATTGTCCCTTTATTCTGTGTCAATTAGTGTTTAGGTTTGTGGTAGTGATACTAAAAAATAAGTTAGAATGCTTTGTGTTCCCATATAATGTACAAAACACAGGACGTTATAGCTTAGGTCACAAGGTTTGGTAGAGTTCCCACCACGAAACTAAGATGGAATGCCTTTTGTTTCCATAAAATGTTCCCATAAGATGTTTTAACTTAAGTCACAATACAGACAATTCATAAGCTAGTATTTTTGCAGTTAACCATGGGTTTAAAGCAGCAATTAAGGGCTTGGGCTGTTTAGGGCATATCCTACGAATTACTGTAGCCGTTAGTGCTTCGGGGCGTGCCAAAGGATGCAACTTACATATATACGCTCGAAAAACACTACCCTCTGCCGACTGCAGAAGGTAATTTTTTTACCCCAACTAACATAAATATAAACAAAATCTAGTTACGATATTAACAGTAAGTTGGACCCTGGACCAGAGGAAACTAAATCTAGTTAGATAAACTGATTTGTGACTAACTTTAGAGGAACTAATGATATATGTTTATGAGGATGAGGTTAGTTATATGTGCGTCATTATTCAGGAGATTAGGTACTCGGCGTATTTAAATAGTTTGAAATCCGCGTCATTTTATAACGAAAATTCACACTATTTTAATCTGAATGATGTATTTGTTGTATGTAATGTTTTATGTAATACTTAGATGCAGTCCGCGTAAAACTGCTAGTCCGCTCTGAATATAGAAATGGATCGCGTTGGCATAGGAAATTGTATGACTATACCTGCTCGCAACAACTTCAGAGCGGACTAGCAGTTTGGCGTGGACTTTAACAGATGCAAGTGCTGAATTTTAAAATAAAATCTCCTTAATCCGTTTTTGCTAGTATTAAATTCTTGAGAAAACATTTTTTTTTATTTTCTAATGATTTATATTTTGGCCGAAATTTTTATTGAAATGTTTGAATGGTATCAGATGCAAACCTCAGTGAGGTAGGTACGTTTTAACTTCAACACATTATTCCAATACGGATTGGTTGAGGGTAATATAATATGGTTGAAACTTGGCCTCTCAACTGGGGTTTTATGGTTGGAAACCGAAGATCGCACCTCTGTATTTTCAAAGATATGTGCGCGTTAGAAATTATTTTATTGCTTTATTTAACGGTGAAGAAAAAATTCGTAAGAAAACTTGCACGCATGAAATTTCTATTCGTAAAAAAGTTCTGAAGGGTATGTGAAGTTTGCTGATTTGCAATTGGCTCGGATGGTGGACAAATGCTATAATCTCTCTCACACTGAGAGGAGACCCCTGCCAAGCGGTGGGACAGTAATGGCTGGACGATGACGTATCTCATTTTTTTTTATAATATAAGAGTAGCAGACGAGCATGCAGTCCACCTGATGGTAAGTGGCTACTGCCGCCCATGGACATCTGTAATCAACCCCAGATAGGATTAGATATTCCTACCTAAGGTCGGCCACAGATGCGCCGCTAAGGACCAAGCTGGAACGCCTCGGAAAAGTCTGTCTCCCACACACTTCAAACCGGAACACAAATACAATATAAGCTACGAGCGCAAAAAGCATTCCATTTTTAAAATACCACCGAACAGTAAGTAAATGTCGCCTAACTTACCTTAAAATTAAAATTTAGCGGAAAAGCGGATTTAAAAGAACTTTAAAAATTTAATGTTGCCTAACTACATTTTAGTGCCTACTTCGTTTCCTTTTAAACCAATAATGTAACTGGAAATTGTGAGTAGGTAAATTTACCGTTTAACTGTAAATTGGTCTAGGAACTTGTTTTACTACCGACGAGTAGAGAGATAAGGGATTTTGTTTCGCGTTTCAATTTAGTCCTCAGCGGTAACAATTTCTGTGGCTGCATTCAGGTCGGAGTTCTAATACGTGAAATAGTATCCTGAGAAATGAAACTATAACTGGTATTATAATAAATCCAAATAAGAACCACAAAACATATTTTAATAAAGTTATTTTAATTTTATTATACGTTATTTACGTATCATTCATTGTCACCCCTACGCCATCTATTTTTGTATCATATAGGTAACTAAGTATTGTTGACAATTTACGTATCATGATCACCCCATTGCCATCTATTGTTGTCTGATTGTTGTAATTAAATATTGATGAAAATAATATAAATAAGTAAAAAAAATGATCATTTGGTGGTACGGAAGCCTCCATGTGCGAGTTCGACTCGTACTTGGCGAATTATTTACTTTTAAGCAGCCATAAAAATAGTGCATTGTAAAAAATTGAACTGTCTGTCTCTTACGGTTCAATAGATAAAGCGAAAAACACTGTAAAATAACAGTTTCTTGTATGGATTTATTATTAGTTTTTTACTTTTATTTTTAAACTATTTTAATTTCTGTATTTGTACCGTTATATAGATACACATTCTGTGCAAATTTCAAGTTTCTACCTATTACGTTTTTAGATATATAGCGAAAGCTTAGTAATAGGCTTCAGTTTTTACCCTTTGTGTACAGAAAACCCTAAGAAAGATTTACGATTTAGCAATATTAGAAATGGTAATGTATATAAGGCAGTGATAGCCAAGTGGTTAAGAGACTCGGCCTCTCGAAAATTATCGAGAAATTAGCTGTTATCACTTGCTAAACGGTGAAGAAAAACATCGTGAGGAAACCTGCATACCTAAGAGATTTATAAAAAAAAATAATCTTAAAGGTATGTGAAGACTACCAATACGCACTCGGCCAGCGCAGTGGACTATGGCCTAATCCTTCTCATTATGAGAGGAGACCCATGCCCAACAGTGGGACAGTAGTGAGTTGATGATGAATTATTATATTAATCAATTTTGTCGAAAATTGGTCGAATCAATTTAGAAACGTCATTCGTGGGCTCATGCACAACAACTTTTCTAGAGATCATCACATGATCAATTGCATAGTTAACGATTCTATGAAGGACATATAGACAAATATTCATTTATATATAGATACATATAGTTTTATGATCGTACGTTAGCAAGATAGGTATTACTTTTACGAGCACTGTTCTGGTTTAAAGGCTTTCGATGTAATTACGGCTCCGAGGATTTGTGTTACCCCTCAAGGGATGAACGCTACTGTACTCGTAACCTAAAAACTATAGGCTTTGATAGAGGACAGTTCATCACACTTTAACGTTATGTAAGGATTAAGTATACGTTTTTTTTTTCTCTCGAGGGGTAAACCTTCAAAAGGTACCCGACGACGTGGGAGCGACGCCGGGTTATGTGGGATTTTTACCGCACTTGTTAGAGAACTCCGGGATCTCCAACGGAACACAACCGGAGCCCTCCAAGCGCGATGCCCAATGGGCTCTACCCTGGGGGAGCAGTTTTCGCTCCTCCCACACCATGTAGTGTTTACGACGGTATGTGACCACACATACCGCCGTCCTTCCCGGGGTTGCTTGCTGGACGGTTCGAGCTCCCACTCTTGCCGCCCGCAACCCCGGAAGGCCCCTTATAGTCACCTCCTACGACAGGCAGGGGATACCGTAGACCTATTCTAGTCCCTTAAAAGGATTAAGTGTACCTAAGGTAACATTGCCACTTATGTTATCCGGCTTTAGGATTGGTAGTTACTGAGCCTACCAGAGTTAAGATTATATGAAAGGTACCATTGTCCCTTTATTCTGTGTCAATTAGTGTTTAGGTTTGTGGTAGTGATACTAAAAAATAAGTTAGAATGCTTTGTGTTCCCATATAATGTACAAAACACAGGACGTTATAGCTTAGGTCACAAGGTTTGGTAGAGTTCCCACCACGAAACTAAGATGGAATGCCTTTTGTTTCCATAAAATGTTCCCATAAGATGTTTTAACTTAAGTCACAATACAGACAATTCATAAGCTAGTATTTTTGCAGTTAACCATGGGTTTAAAGCAGCAATTAAGGGCTTGGGCTGTTTAGGGCATATCCTACGAATTACTGTAGCCGTTAGTGCTTCGGGGCGTGCCAAAGGATGCAACTTACATATATACGCTCGAAAAACACTACCCTCTGCCGACTGCAGAAGGTAATTTTTTTACCCCAACTAACATAAATATAAACAAAATCTAGTTACGATATTAACAGTAAGTTGGACCCTGGACCAGAGGAAACTAAATCTAGTTAGATAAACTGATTTGTGACTAACTTTAGAGGAACTAATGATATATGTTTATGAGGATGAGGTTAGTTATATGTGCGTCATTATTCAGGAGATTAGGTACTCGGCGTATTTAAATAGTTTGAAATCCGCGTCATTTTATAACGAAAATTCACACTATTTTAATCTGAATGATGTATTTGTTGTATGTAATGTTTTATGTAATACTTAGATGCAGTCCGCGTAAAACTGCTAGTCCGCTCTGAATATAGAAATGGATCGCGTTGGCATAGGAAATTGTATGACTATACCTGCTCGCAACAACTTCAGAGCGGACTAGCAGTTTGGCGTGGACTTTAACAGATGCAAGTGCTGAATTTTAAAATAAAATCTCCTTAATCCGTTTTTGCTAGTATTAAATTCTTGAGAAAACATTTTTTTTTATTTTCTAATGATTTATATTTTGGCCGAAATTTTTATTGAAATGTTTGAATGGTATCAGATGCAAACCTCAGTGAGGTAGGTACGTTTTAACTTCAACACATTATTCCAATACGGATTGGTTGAGGGTAATATAATATGGTTGAAACTTGGCCTCTCAACTGGGGTTTTATGGTTGGAAACCGAAGATCGCACCTCTGTATTTTCAAAGATATGTGCGCGTTAGAAATTATTTTATTGCTTTATTTAACGGTGAAGAAAAAATTCGTAAGAAAACTTGCACGCATGAAATTTCTATTCGTAAAAAAGTTCTGAAGGGTATGTGAAGTTTGCTGATTTGCAATTGGCTCGGATGGTGGACAAATGCTATAATCTCTCTCACACTGAGAGGAGAACCCTGCCAAGCGGTGGGACAGTAATGGCTGGACGATGACGTATCTCATTTTTTTTTATAAAATAAGAGTAGCAGACGAGCATGCAGTCCACCTGATGGTAAGTGGCTACTGCCGCCCATGGACATCTGTAATCAACCCCAGATAGGATTAGATATTCCTACCTAAGGTCGGCCACAGATGCGCCGCTAAGGACCAAGCTGGAACGCCTCGGAAAAGTCTGTCTCCCACACACTTCAAACCGGAACACAAATACAATATAAGCTACGAGCGCAAAAAGCATTCCATTTTTAAAATACCACCGAACAGTAAGTAAATGTCGCCTAACTTACCTTAAAATTAAAATTTAGCGGAAAAGCGGATTTAAAAGAACTTTAAAAATTTAATGTTGCCTAACTACATTTTAGTGCCTACTTCGTTTCCTTTTAAACCAATAATGTAACTGGAAATTGTGAGTAGGTAAATTTACCGTTTAACTGTAAATTGGTCTAGGAACTTGTTTTACTACCGACGAGTAGAGAGATAAGGGATTTTGTTTCGCGTTTCAATTTAGTCCTCAGCGGTAACAATTTCTGTGGCTGCATTCAGGTCGGAGTTCTAATACGTGAAATAGTATCCTGAGAAATGAAACCAGTCTTTATAGTCTAAGATCCCAATATAGGTCGACCTGGGTTATGCATGAAACTTTTTTTATATCAAATTGAATTTGTCAAAAATATTAAATTGCAAATGGATTTACAATGGATTGAAAATTTCAGTCCAGACTATGACAAGAAAATCTTTTTTTTCTTAAACTGGTTACATTAATAGACCAATTACAACTATATAAGTACTAAGTACAGTAATTACATACTAGAATATGCAAACGTTAGGTTGACATTTTCTTCTCTCAAGATATGAAAATATACAAAAGTTTATTCATCTTTGTGTGTGTCTATGGTATCTATGTAATAAAAAAAACGAGTAAATAAACGTACAAATATGTCTATGGCATCCACGAAACAAAGAAACAACGTACTATGACGGTACTGATTTCATTTTTACGACGAGAACATATTTACGCTTCTACCGTAAGGATAATTACTAAATACCCAAATAACAAGCCACCAAAGAACTCGAACATGATTTAATAGCTGCTCTAATTACAACAGTAGCTGCGGAATGCCCCACGTGCCTTTCGGAGCACGGGAACGCTCGTTATGAAATACTTGCGGTCAGCGGTGCTATGGCTGACTGAAATACTATTTCTGATACAACGAGCTATTGAACAACCTTATAATTATTAAATGTGTAGTTAAGGCAAAATTTAGAAGTAATTTTTGGGATAATGTTTCACCGATTATTAAATAAAATAATGCATTCGAAAATGGTCGTACAAAGTATGCCAGAAAAAGGTAAATTTGAATAAATCTCTTATATAAAATAAGCTCTAATAAACCATTGGATAAACCAATAAAATATTGGATCAGTAGTTATCGAGAAAATGGAGGACATACAAACTTACATACATACCAGTACATAGTGGTCGAATACAGAACCTCAATTTTTCAAGTCTGTTAATAATTTCAAATTTACCGTCTACATGTGTAGGTTTACATATGTATGTTATATAAAATACAACAGTACTATGTACTTTTAGTGTTCTAAAATAATACATAGCTCAGAACTAGGTTAAGTTATAAGAAACTTTATGCTCATTATGATTAAAATAATGAAATAATAATATATACTTGGCATTGGCTTTTGGTTTGGCTACCCGTCTTTGTGTGTACACATGACAGCCATAAAGGAATTCTCTAATAAGACAGATTAGGGAATTCCTATCCGATTCCTACTTATAGATCTTATTCTCTATATGAAATGTTATCCTTATAGACCTGATTCACCATCGCAGTGCATAAACTGTTGAAGATGAGGGTTACATAGGGGTTAGAAGTTTGTTTGAAAATCCGTCCGAACTTTTTTTAAGCAGTCCTTCTGTTTAAAAATAATGAAACAACTATTTCATCGTAAACAAAGTCGTGGAAAAATCTAGTTAAAAAATATAATATCCGATAACATAAGTAGCTTCTTTTAACTTATTGTGTACCTTTACAATTGTCGGAGAGTGAGTTTCGCATTATAGAAAATTCCATTATAATTTGTTTCATAATAGACCGATACAAAGACTAATAAGGGATTTTCTAGCGAAGCTCTTTATTGCTTTTTAAATAGAAATATCTATATAGGTAAAGTAATAGTAAGGTAGGTAAGACCGTTCGTGTCGCGACTGTTGCCGGTGATCGCTGGCGACACGTCGGCGATTATGGTCGGTAGTCGTTCGCTGACAACAGTATCTTAGTATGAGTTTTTACGTTTTGACAAAAATGACTGTTTTTGTATTTGTTTACGTATGTCCCATACATTTCCAATTAGTTCGGATACAGGCCGCTAGGGGCGCTGATTGGAAATGTATGGGCAAATACGTAAACAAATACAAAAACAGTCATTTTTGTCAAAACGTAAAAACTCATACTAAGGGTACAGGTAACGACGCTCAGACAGTCGCTGACGATCGCCTACGGTGGGCTACGAGTGCTACGACCGTCATAAATTGTCGTCAATTGTCGTTTCACATCGGCGATCGTGGTCGGTAGTCGCTCGCTGACAACTATCAACGGTCAGCGGCAGTCGCTGGCGATCGGCGACAATGGGCTAAGACCGTCACCAATTGCCGTCAACTGTCGCCATTTGAAGTCGACGATGGTGGTCCGGAGTCGCTCGCTGACAACAGGCAAAGATGCTTGGCGGTAGTGATTGACGACCGCCGACAATGGGGATCGCTAGTCGCTAGCTGACAACTATCAACGGTCAGCGGCAGTCGCTGGCGATCGGCGACAATGGGCTACGACCGTCGCCAATTGTCGTCACCTGTCGCCATTTCAATTCGGCGATGGTGGTCGGTAGTCGCTAGCTGACAACAGGCAAAGATGCTTGGCGGTAGTGATTGACGACCGCCGACAATGGGGATCGCTAGTCGCTAGCTGACAACTATCAACGGTCAGCGGCAGTCGCTGGCGATCGGCGACAATGGGCTACGACCGTCGCAAATTGTCGTCACCTGTCGCCATTTCAATTCGGCGATGGTGATCGCTAGTCGCTAGCTGACAACAGGCAAAGATGCTTGGCGGTAGTGATTGACGACCGCCGACAACGGGGATCGCTAGTCGCTAGCTGACAACTATCAACGGTCAGCGGCAGTCGCTGGCGATCAGCGACAATGGGCTACGACCTTCGCCAATTGTCGTCAACTGTCACCATTTCAATTCGGCGATGGTGGTCGGTAGTCGCTCACTAACAATAGGCTACGACTGTAACATCGATTGTTGTTGTCGACTTGGTTGGCGGTGGTTGTCGGCATCGCCCATATTAGCCAGTAAATATATTAAAGATCCTTACTAATATTATAAATCCGAAAGTATCTCTGTCTATCTGTCTGTCTGTCTGTCTGTCTGTATGTCTGTCAGGTTGTCTCTTCTTCACGTCTATACCACTGAACCTATTTTAATGAAATTTTGTACAAAGATAGTCTGAGACCCGAGGAAGGACATAGGATAGTTTTTATCCCGGAAATCCCACGGGAACTAGGGATAGCGATCTAAGATCGATTAATCGGAGAATCGATCTTTTGGACCAAAAAATCGATTATTTTAATCGATATTAGTAAGAATTTAATCGTAAACTATGCATTTGATCAAGTGATGATCTTTAGCAACGTTGTTGATGAGCCCACGAAGGTTTCAGAGTAGGTACGACCAATTTTCGCCAGATGAAGCCACTGCCATTCTAATGAAGGTACGAATTTTCACTTTTATGTATGTTAGTATGTATATTATTTTCTTTTAAACGCGGGCGAAGCCGCGGACAAAAACTAGTAACCTATAAATCTAGCTTGTCCTACACTGCATCTTAAAACCGTAGTTTACAGAATAAAATAAAACTTTATCTCGATAAGAGTTGTTGGAGTATCTGTAGAGCTGCGCAACAAATCGGATCTATGAATAGAATAGAGAGCGAATACTTTTAAAAAATGTCGAGAGTAGAGCACAACCTCAACGCTTCGCTTATGAGGCGTGCAATAATTTCAAATTGTATTCGCATCATTCAATTTAGTAATGTGTAATTTTCGATTCCATTTATTATTCAATTCTATTTTTATATGCTTCCCTTTAATTTTATTTTTTATTCTATTTTTATTTTTATAGCCCTTCGTGGCTTGCCACCGGCTTGACATCACTTATAATAGTAGTGTTAAACGCTGATGTGTCCGGGTTTGATATGACTGGTAAGAGACAGACAATAAGAGAAATTCTAATAAGAGCACAGATAAATGTGTGGTCGCATATCGCTGTAATCACCAGGGGATGTGAGAGGAGCGTAAATTGCTCCCCAGGGCAGAGCCCGATAGAAGGGCATCGCGTTAGGAGGACTCCCGTTGTGTTCCTTTGGAGATCCCGGAGTTCTCCACCAAACGCTGAGGACGGCCACCGGGGGGGTTTTAGTGCGGTGAAAATCCCACATAACCCGGCGTCACTCCCATAGCGTCGGGTACCTTTTAAAGGTTCCCCCTCGTCAACAAAAAAAAAGGTTCAAATCCGTCAGCCCATTGGGTTGTAGGGCAAAGAATGAGACATATATACATACGGTTGGGATACATTAACCTCCGTCGTTAAAAAATATTGAAATTTGTTTTACGGCTTAATTTCTCAAAGGTATGAACTATGAAAATAACCTTGAACGTTCACTGACTGTCGTTTAAGTTGTTACCCTCTTAAAAATGAATTCCGAACACGCCATAACAGTTATGTTTTGGGTAAAACATGTTATTTCAGCCAATAAGTAATTTGAATTACAAATCAATCACTTTTATTTTTATCGCGATTAAAAAAGCAATTAGGTTTTATCGCGTATGCACGATGTGGAATGCTTTCTTTAATAGTATTTCGTCATCAACCCATTACTGTCCTGCGGGACACGGGTCTCCTTTCAGTGTGAGCAGGGTTTAGGGCATTGTTCACCGCGACGACCAAGAGCCAATTAACATACTT
Organism: Epargyreus clarus; assembly: GCF_041222505.1. Taxonomy (NCBI): domain Eukaryota; kingdom Metazoa; phylum Arthropoda; class Insecta; order Lepidoptera; family Hesperiidae; genus Epargyreus; species Epargyreus clarus. The sequence goes on from NW_027332214.1 coordinate 8,679,401, forward strand.
CATATATCTTTGAGAACGTTTTCTAGTCTAGTCGTTAATGAAAATTTCGATATAGTGACATACATTTTCTAATACACACAAAACTACGAAATTCAGAGGTATATCTGGCATTAGAGCCTCGGATCCCCTGATTGGGAAGCCGAGCTTCTACCAGTAGGTTATCATTTTTTTTTATAATGTAGGAGTAGCAGGCGAGCATGCAGTCCTCCTGATGGTAAAAGACTACTGTCACCTCTTAGAATCCTACATAAGTACTCATACGTGTCGCCATCCCTGAGTTCTAAGTTAGAACGCCTTGAATATCTCCCTTACCACACTTTTTAAACCAGGACGCAGCAGCGCTCAATACTGTGGTTATTAGGCAGAATAAGTGGTGGCAAAGCTCTACCATCTTCATCGTTGTTACGGAAGAAAGATACAAAATTTATTTAATGTAATTAACGTTATAGAAGAAGTGAAGGTAATTGGTATATTTTCATCAGAAAAATGTGCATATGATATGCATTGCACCTATCTATATTATACACATTTGAAGGTGGTAGAACCCCCTGCGGTTCGAGTCCGGCGGCATCACTGCCACACTTATTTGTCTTATAACAGCAGTGTTAAGCGGTGCTGTGTTCTGGTTTAAAGGGTGTGGTAAGGGAGACATACTTTTCCGAGATATTCCAGCTTAGTCTAAGGGGTAGCGGCGCATCTGTGGCCGATTTCAAGTAGGACATATGTACGGGTAAATATATATCTTCAATGAACGTTAGATACACTTATCACAGCACATTATTTTTGATACACAACTGTACACATTAAAAGAAACTCGCAGACCACACTAGGTGTTTATAGAACGGAATGTACCCTTGCACCATTCAAATATAGCGTACTATAAACAATAATGTTCACATCACAACGAAGATGTTTCATGCCGCATTAGGGAACACAAATAAAATACGTTTGTTTGAACTTTACTCAGACGCCTTTGGTATGCTTTCGTTAGCCTTTATTTGTTACGAGGGCCGACATTCTTTGAGATTTTCGATTGTCAAAACGCGATGAATCTAAAAGAACTTATCATAAACATTTTTGTATATTTAGATATATAAGTACATGATGGGATTTTCAGAAACGACTATAAGGATTTGTCGTCGTCGTCGTCACCCATTACTATCCCACTGCTGGGCAGCGGTCTCTCTCAGAACGACAGGGGTTTAGGCCATAGGCCAGGTGCACTTCACACACCATTGAAGACTTTTTTTTAAAGAATTCTCGGGCGCGTCCGTTTCCTCGCGACGTTTTCATTTACCGTTATACCTGATAAAATTAATTTGGACGCACAAAACTCTTGTAAAATCAGAGGTGCATACCTAGGATTTAAACCTCGGACCCCTCGATTGATAGGCCGGTTTACAACCCCTAGGCTTTAGAAGCCGCCATAGTGATCTAACGAAATACAAACACAAAAAACGTTAACCTTATTATAATGTAAATATTTTCGTTTTTTAACGCCATCTCTGTTTCATTATTGTTTGAAGAGTATGGTTAGGTACATATGGATATCCTGATGTATCTATATTTACATGAGGCATATTAGAATTCGAGACAAACTAACTACAGTTAACTTTAATCGATCCGTCCTATTTCAATTAAATCAATTGTATCCGTATGTATCTAGTTATTTATGTAACAAATACTGCATTTCATGATACGAACAGACAGAAACATTTCATATTGAATATTTGATTGCTATGCTTTTAAGCTACATTTAGGCATCCATGTATATTTATAAGGGTCGTATGGATGACTATAAATTGTATATATAAATAAATGTGTATCGTGTTAATACATAACCGTATGAATTATTAAAAAAAAATGAAAGAAAAAACATTATAGTTAGAAGTAGCGAATGTTCGATTCAGTCCATCTAATGGTAAGTGGTCACTGCCGCCCACGGACATCTGTCATCTCCATAAGAGTAAGAGATCGACCACAGATGAATTGCTACCCCTGAGGACCAAGTTAGAAATTAATTATCACTTGCTAAACGGTGAAGGAAAACCTCGTGGGGAAACCTGCATACCTGGGAGATTTATAAAAAAAAATCTCAAAGGTATGTGAAGTCTACTAATACGCACTTGGCCAGCGCGGTGGATTATGGCCTAATCCTTCTCATTATGAAAAGACCCCAGCAGTAGGACAGTAATGGATTGATGATGACGACTAAGTTAGAATGTCTCGGATAAGTTATCCATTTCACCTAGTTCAGCTGTTTCTTCCTAATCACACCAATGTTATGTGCTGCGGTGTTCTGGTTTGAAGGGTGTGGTGGTAAAGGAGACATACGTTTGCGAGACGCTTCAGCGTAGTCCTCATGGCTAGCCGCGCATCGGTGGCCGACCTCAGGTAGGAATATCTTATCCAATCTGGAGTTGATTACAGATGTCAATGGGCGGCAGTGGCCACTTAACATCCGATAGACTTCGTGCTCGTCTGCTACTCCATAAAAAAGTAGGTATGTCTCCCTTACCACACGGTTCAAACCGGGATAAGTAGTCGTGTGACCTTCAGAGATCTACCACCTTCAAATTGTATACCCTGTTCTATAAATGTGTATTCACTTCACAGTATACTTAATTATTACTTAAACCCAGCTGCCTTCAAACACTTGCTTTAAGCGAGAAATATAAATGAATATCCGAAATATTCCGCCCTACTTTCATGTAATCATCGCCATTATTACAGAATAAACGGACTAAAATATATACTAGAGACAAAATCTTAATTTCGTAATGGGTTCTATTCATTTCGCGAGTGTACCTATACCGCGGTGTAAAAACTTTAAATTAAACGAAATCTGCATTTTTTATCCGACAACAATAAGACAATGAGGAATTTTTTGACTTTCTGGTGTTACTGTGTTTTGATTACATTTTTGAGCTGAATTAATAAATGTTGTAAAAGTACTCGTACCAAATTAGTATATACATTACAATTGAGAATGATCTTCCTCCTAAGGTATTTCCGGTGCGCTATGACGTGGGTCTCTTCAAAAAAGGTGCAAAAAGAGCTCGCGTTCAAAGCCAGCGATTCATTGGCAACTCCTCTGGTGTTGCAAATGTCCATAGGCGGCGTTGACTACTTTCCATCAGGTATAAGCAAACGGTTCGTTAGGTTAACCAATAAAAATATGACTGCCGCGTATGGACATTTCAGTCAATTCCAGTAAGGATTTTAGTCCTGAAGGCAAAGGGTTGCAGTCTCTAAGGATTAAATAAGAATGCTTCATGTGTTCCTCTAACCTTACCATACCAGACCAGAACACCACAGCGCTTGCCACTGCTGTTAAAAAGCAGAAATAATCGTGACCGTAGGGCCTCTGGCGAGCCACGAGGAATTTAGCTCCTTCAACATATTTCTACCCTTTTACTGCTTATTTGGCAGAAATAGCTGTGTAACACTGTTTTGGTTTCAGTAAGGCAGTATCTATATCGAAAGCAGTAGTATTAGTACCTACTATAGAATGCGTTTCAACTTGGTTTATTACAACAAAGTTCCTGTGATCAAGTGCTACTATCCGCTAGTTATATGTGATCTTGAAGATCTTCATGTTTGACCTCGTCAGTGGCGTGTTTCAGCCGCCCGGGGCGAAGGCCGAATTCGACTTTCAGGGAGGCTGAATTCGTAGGCCCTTGAATCCAAAAGTTTTCAGTATGTACCTATTTCATATTAAAGCTGATGGAGCTGCTTCTTGCACACTTTACAAAACGTAACACTTTACAGAAAGTAGTAATACATAATAATAAGTAGGTACAAAATGAAAATAGAAATATTCCCGAAATTGGAAATTTAATATTTGGCATTAAAGTAAATTGCCCAATTTTTAAAATCTTTTAATTTTGTTATAACCTCAGTATGATTTCACTGAATATAAGTTTTATATTGACTATCACATACGTAACCATTGAAATATGTATTTTCGATATTTTGCCACCAATTTTTGATAACCTATGAAATATTATTTCTAATGACTTATTTATTAAAATGACATATATTTTTTCATTTTCTGCATAATAAAAACAGCATTAAATGTTATTGTATTCTGGTCTGTATGGTCTGTGGCTGACCTCAAGTAGGACTCTTATTTAATCTGAGATTGATTATAGATAACTATAGGAAACAGTACCCATTTAGTATTAGGGGGATAGCGCATTTTTGTTTGCTATTTCTTTATTATAAAAAATACGTTTATACAGCCGTTATACATCATTTAAAAAAAAAGTTAAAAGTCCCACTTCATACGTTGGATTTGAGAGCAGAATACACGTCAATTACGAATATCTGGGTTATGTAAACTAAATGTTATCTAAGCCAGGATTTTGAGTGTAGAAAAAAATAGTAAACGAAAACTAGAGTTTAACCGTTTATTTTAACCTTCTTTTTTCTCTCTTTATAAATAGCAAGCGTTTTGAGTGCTATGAAATAATATGTAAAATTCACAAGCTTATATTTAACTGATGTACTAAAGAGTAAATTTTACACCGAGACGAATTCAACAAATCTACACGGTTCTTCACATTGGTAGAACACTTTACGGTTCGACTCCGGAGGAAACACCGTCACACCTATTTCTGTCTAATCACAGCAGTATTAACGGCTGCTGCTTACTGGGAGCATAGATAAGTATCTAAGGAGTAGTAAGGAGCAAATCTCACCGCCTTGTAATTGAAGGAAGCCATTAAATGGCTTAAACGGCTGACAAATCTGTCAGCCATTTAATGGTTGTCCTGGTGTAATTTTGTAATTTACACGGAACTATGCCGACATGCGCAGTTCAGGGGCACAAAAACACGACAATGAAGAAAAAGTGCTGAGAAATATCCTTTCATTCGAAAATGCTCTAAAAGCTACATTTTTTAAATATTTTTCAAACTCGAAAATGGATGACAGTGACAATTTCAATTGTCAAAACTGTTTACATTTTAACACGCATGCGCGCACGCACACACGCAAACGCATAGACAAAAGCAACGTTATCCCAACTAACGCAACTAACGCACTTCAATCAGTAAATAGAGGTTTGAAAAAAATTAAAAAAATTACAAAAGTAACATACTTAGCAAGTTATTAAAAATCTAAACAGAGGTATAGATAATAATAAATATCGAACGTAGTTAATTTTAGATATGAAATTAAAATTGTTTTTTTACGGCAACTTTTCTATATAGAAACAATTTTATAGTTTTAAATGACAGACTCATATTTATTCTAAACGGAACTCGACCGGTTTTAAATTACGCCCGCCAGTGACTATACCGAAATCGGAACACAGCCTACAGCAACGCAATGAATGAAACGCTGAAAACATTTCAGATACAGCTGAAAACAAAGACAAGTTGTTGGTTCACAAACTTTTTCTTTACGAGATGTGTTTGTTAAAACGTTACGTATGGTTTTACATCCAAAAAGCTACAAAAATACAGTACAGTTGTAGCTTTGTAGGTATTTTAAAATGTAAGAATTTGTTTTTATTATCAAGCTGTAGAATATTTGAGGCGGTATTTCTATTAGTTTTTCAGTAATATACACGTTACATACATTCAAACATGCATGTATGCGCGCACGCACACGCGTATACGTAAGCAGAAGCAACGTCGCACACACACATTAAATCGCACACAAAGTTCCTAAGAGTATTCCCCAACTATTACATAATTATCGAATAGAATTGAATTTTAATATATTCTGCATAATAATTAAATTAGAAACGACCTACTTATTATTAAGTCATATGATGTAACACACAAACGCATGCCCGCGTGCTCACACATACGAGACACGCGTACGCTTATGGTATCTAAGAAATTCTGTCAAATGTTAGCTTCATTATATTTGTGAATGTTTTTATCACTAGCTTATATTCTAAATTACTGTTCGATCCCTACGTACTACGTACGTTTTTTTACTACTAGTAAGTTGTCAATATTAGTTAATCAAATACCTGTATGTACCAATCTTTATTTTACTAAGAATTGTACAAGTTCTCTTACAATAAATGTTCAGGATGGTTAGTTCGGGTCATTGCTGTGAATAAATTTAAATAATATTGTTTGTGCTTAAACAAACGTATGTGAAATGCGAAATTATTGTTCAACACCAAGTACAGTAACGTGATATGGAGATTAGCTATTCTAATGGGCGCTTACTGAGAATGCCATGTTCACATGATACTCAGAAAAAAAGACAGAAAAATAAATTTAAAAATTAAAAAAAAGGACCTAGTATTAGACATTTTCTACACTCACAGCCTCAAACTAAAATTCTATGTATCGTGGGTAGCCATGAACACAAACAAAACGAAACACCCTAAACCTAGAAAAGGTATCTAAATAAATCATCCAGATGTCTGGCCGGGGATAGAACCCGGAATTCTTTGAACTCTTTGCTCGTCAGATCGGTATGGTCACCGATCTGCCACGCGGGTCGTCAAGTAAAGAAGTAAAACCTATATCTTCCATATCTATCATTGTTATATTTGCTTTACTAAAAAGGTTTTTAATCGTTATTTACTAATCAAATGTTAACACATGTTAATAATTCCTTGTTAGAATTTATATACTCGTTTCCAAATAAACATTGTAATAAAGTGCTCGTACTATCCATTATGGCACATTTTAAATAAAATGTATTGCTCCATCAAAGCATCAGTGCACATTTGTTTGGGTAAATATATTTAGAGATATATTATTTATAGAGTTATGTGTAATGTTTATGATTAAAACTAGATACTTACAAAAACAGAGTTTCTTCTAGGCCCGTGGCATGTGAGCTTTATATGATGAAGCGCTTAAATCCGAAATCTGGGAGCAGAAACTACCTACAAAGATATATTAAATACTATATTACGAGGCATCAAAACAATCAATAGTGGTAAGCGCTACTATATTCTGGTTAGAATGGTCCCTCAGGGTGGTTTATGTAGTAACTAAATTAACAAATGGTGAGGACTTAGCTGCCAGTGTCATACGAAACATCAGATTTTTCTTAAAGAGAACCTTTTCCTTTAGTTTGTAATTTATCACTACGTCTCAGAATTTCTTCTTTATAAGCGAGATTATCAGATGGTGGAATAATACAGGCTGAGTTCTTTTTTAACGAGCTCGTTCGACTCCCATAGAGATTTTTTTTTTAATTAATGAAGGAAGTAATTTTTATCAAAATCGGCCTTGTAACACTCCTTTCAGAATTTTCGCTAAAACTAAGACGTATTTTCGGAATTCGCCCTGAAGGCCTACTTGAAAAATTTACCCGTATATTTGTGGATGACCTCAGATACCTATAGATGATATATCTTATACTGTCCAGGATTTCTTCCAGGTCCCTGGTAGGAAGTTGACATTTACCATAGACTGCATGCTTGTTAATTTGGCTTACCTTAAAATAAAATAAAAATACATGGCGCTAGTGTCGTATTTAAAACTTGCACGTGTGATCCAGGCCTTAGGGTTAAACAGATGCAGTCTTTAATGGTTCTCGGAAATATTGCCGCTTTAAACTCTGTTGACAACGCAAATATGTGGTTACCAGTATATATGAATAAGTTCCTCGAAATCAAGCTCGTTGCCATATTGACTTTGGCGAAATATTTTTTTAATATAAAAATGATGTTTAACTATTGAGAATATTTTTCCCAAAGCTTGTTTGACTGTGATCGTAGCTATTTTTTTTTATAATATAAGAGTAACAGACGAGCATGCAGTCCACCTGATGGTAAGTGGCTACTGCCGCGCATGGACATCTGTAATCAACCCCAGATAGGATTAGATATTCCTACTTGAGGTCGGCCACAGATGCGCCGCTACCCCTGAGGACTAAGCTGGAACGCCTCGGAAAAGTCTGTCTCTCTTACCACACCCTTCAAACCGGAACACAGCAGCGCCTAGCTAGCTAGCGCGTGTGGCGGTGGTGCCGCCGGAGTCGAACCACAAAGGGTTCTACCAGCTATTGCGAAATGGCACCGTTTTGTGTATGTTATTTTGCATTTTATCTTTGTAAAATTGGAGTAGCAAATTAGCTTATAGTTTACATGATGTTAGTGGAAACTACGCTCATAAGCACCTGTGACCAACTCCGTATAGAATAGGATATTTACAAAGCATTGTCACTTGTCCGTTCCGAGTACCCATGGTCGCTTCAAATATAATTCAACCAACATTCACAGCTTCCTATCGATACGCAGAACTGGTTCGCGCTAGAAGTAGATGTTGCGGTGGTACCCCTTTTTTTTCTTAACGAGGGGGAAACCTTTAAAAAGGTACGCAACGATGTGGGAGCGACGCCGGGTTATGTGGGATTTTTACCGCACCCCAAACAGTGTGAGTTTTTTAAAACACCCCAGGTGGCCGTCCTCAACGCTTGTTGGAGAACTTCGGGATCTCCGACGGCACGCAACCGGAGTCCTCCAAGCGCGATGCTATCGGGCTCTGTCCTTGGGGAGCAGTTACCGCTCCTCCCACGCCATCTGGTGTTCACGACGGTATGAGACCACACATACCGCCGTCCTTCCCGGGGTCGCCCACTGGACGGTTCGAGCCCCAACTCTTGCCGCCCGCAATACATCACTTCGCCTCTTACGTCAGGCAGGGTATACCGTAGCCTTATTCTAGTCCCGGAACTACAGGGACAAGCGGTAGTACCCCTGTGGTCGAATAATACCGGCTCTATCATGTACTATGTTCCAAAATGTTGTCCTATTGTAAACCTATACTGTCTTTCTTTCTTTTTGAGGGCAATAAAGTATATTATTCAATCATAATATGTTAAAAAAAGCAAATGAAAACAGCTAACTGTTACGATATCTAAATATCCAATTTTTACAATGTCATAATGTTAAGTTTAACACACTACTGGACCACAAATGAGGCCTTTATGTGGTAGACTTGAATAGTGATTGTAAGCAAGACATAGTGTTTATTCTATGTACAATTGGCTTTGTTGCCTGAGGTTTCTGGAACAGGAGCAATTAACAAAGGGTCAAATGGCTACTGGCTGGCTAGGGCAATGGGGCCGTATAATGGTCCCTTAGTATTGGACCTAAAACACTGATTCTGTTTTGTGTCAATAGGAACATAACATTTTATACAACTCAGGAAACAGAAAAAATGTGTTACATCGGAGTGCGCATCTTCGATCCATGGTAAAATTACACTAATCTGTTGTCAGAAATGCGACAAAAAAATATAACTTCAACATATTAAATTGATAAAACAACAACAACATACATAGATCAACAACAGAGTTGTTAAAATTATAAAAAAAGTTTGTCGAAAATTAAGACATCCGGATTTTTACAACAGGCGCTGTCGCCTACCCCGGGTCAACCAGTTTTTAATACAATCTTTCTCATAATCTGATTTCACTATTATAACTTATTAAACAGTTTTGTTTGCGAGAGTGGAATCAAATCCGCTACATAACCAAAATAGTTACATGATCGGCATACCGACCATCAAATCTTTATAACTCGTCCAGTGAATGTCATAGTTCAATAGGTTTACGCAACCTTGGTTAGTGGTTAGTCCACCATCGGTATTGGGACACAAGGTAAACAATTTCGTTGATATTTCATTCGAGGCATGTGAGGAGAGAAATAATCGATTCATTATTAATCGATTTTTTTGGTCAAAAAAGTTATAAAAAATAATGCAGAAATTATTAAAAGTGAATTCAAAATTGGTCAGCATAAAGACCGCCTTCACGAAATTTGCTCTTCAATTCTAGGTTGAGAGCCATAACCACACCCAACCAGACTGCTCATAAAAAATAATCGAGCGAATAATCGATATGTAGAAAAAAAACTAGTTTTTACGAATAGACTATAGCAGTTTTAAAAACAATACATAAAGATCTATCATTTTTCAGATCCCTATTTCATTCCATACATAATCGATTCGTAAAACTAAAAATTAACTTTTAATAATCGATTAAAAACTCGATTAGTTTTTCACATCCCTATCAATCCATATTACACGATGCTCTTGTTAGTTGAGTATTATCTACGATTGCTTTTTGATTGTTACTTTGTATGTCAAGTCGTTTGATGTCAAGACCCTTGGATTTAGACATCTTGATGAGTACCCGAGTACTGTTATTATTGATTTTGTTCGAGCTTTGATTACCGCGCCATCTTGTATTTGCAATATTTGTAAATTGCGAATTAAAGACTAAAATATGCTGGTTTGTTGGTGTACAATTCTGGGCTAGGTATGCTTAAGGCGTTCTAACTTAGTCCCTTGGATTAGCGTTTAGACGGCTGAATTAAATATGAAAGAAAGAAAGAAAACATTTACTTCGGTAAACATCCTGTTACATGAACGGTACATAGTACTTAATACATATTATACATAAAACAAACAGACAGAAGAATATACATAAGAGGTGATAAACGTAGATAGTGACTGATAGTAGGGATTGAAGCCTCCTCAAGACTAAGATTAGTCCTCAAGAGCGGCAAAGCGTATGTAATGGGCTTCAGGTAAATCCCTGTTCTATATGAACTTTATTCTGTAATCACATAATCCATGTCCATGAATGGCAATTACAATTACCGTCTCAGGCTTATTTGCTATCTCAAAGACACCAGTTATAATTAGCGTTGCAAAGTGGCAATGGCCACTTACCATCAGGTATATTTACTTGATGCTTTAAAACTTAAGCAAATAAAAAATAAATGCGCAAAATAAAGAAATATAAATAAAACACGAAAACAATAAAATATTTACAATATGTTCTAAGAATATTAAATAGTCCGTATTTACATATATTCACAACAAGTTATTTGCATAGTCATTCCGACTTGATTAAGGACAAGTTTTTGAGCTGCAAATGGGTTGGTTGCGTGAATCTGTGAATCTTTGCTCATAATAAATGGTGAATTTTTCATTTTTATTGCCCTTCTTCCAAACCTTTAGGCATTAGGGCTGCCCACCCCAAATTATGGTAATTTGGCGACACTCAGTGGAAAATACGAGAGAAATTATTACGAATCCATCTTAAGCTGGCTTTTAACTGTGAAATATTAATGTGCCAAGTATTGCATTCTATCAGATATTTTGACTGCGATCTAATTGCTATTGTGTGTACTAGATATCTGTAATCAACCCCCGATAGGATTAGATTCTTATATGAGGTCATCTACAGATGCACCGCTACCTCGAAAGACCAGGCTGGAACGCGTTGAAAAATCATGGCACTCTACAAACCAGAACACATTAGCAGCCAACATAGCTGATATTAGTACATGAGTGTGGCGATGTTCCGACGGAGTCGAACCACAAAGGTGACTACTACCTTCAAATATAGGTTAGTGGTTGAAAATCAATCTCAATCAATTTTAGCATCCAAGACAGCTCTGATTTTTTTAAATAATGAACGTATTAGAAATTAATTACCATATAACGGCGAAGGTGCAAATCGTGAGGAAAGATGCCTGAGAGTACTTTAAATAATGTTCTCAAGGTATATGAAGTCTAGCAATTCGCACTTAACCAGCGCGGTAGACTACGGACTAAATCCTTTTCCTTCGAGAGGATACACGTGCCCAGCACTGGATCAGTAATTACCACGACATATATTGTATGACCCATATATCAGTTCTCTAAATAATATTTTATAGTTTAACATACAATAAAACCATATATATGAGCTTTTGACTAAAATATTGAAGCATTCCAATTTTTTTTTCGTTTTTCGGCGTATTAACGAATTATGCATGGTAAATTTTCGTTAAATTCATTAAATCGAGGTATGAAAATTATCCAATGTTTTACCAGACGATTAATTTACCAGAGATCAACAATTGAGAAGTTCTGCCAACTATTAACAGTACGTCAATTGTCAAATTAGTTATGTAAGAAAAATAAATAAATCGATTTTTAATAACGGATTTAAGTGCGAAGCAACAAATCCGCTGCTATGAACCCTAGCTCACAAAAGTATCGACTAAAAAGAATTTTATAGTGAGAATTGAATGAGACTTTGAAGGTGATAAAACTTTGTGTGGTTTGACTCTGAGGGCTCCACCGCTACATCTATTTCTGCCTTACAGCCCTGTTATATACGCTATATCATATCTACATATTATATCTACAATATGCATGTCTACTATAATAATATGCTTATGCGAGACATTCCTACTTACTTCTCAGGAGTAGTCAGTCGTCTGTGACCGCCCACTGATAGGATTCTCAATCAATCAATCAAACATCTTTCTTCTAATTTTATGTTTGATTACAGATGCACATAGACAGCAGTAGCCACTTACCATCTGGACTGCATGCTCATTTGCTACTTCAATATAATATAAAAAATGAAAATACCAAGATATTTATATTAATTTGTATTTTTAAATAGTGCAAAGTCAGCCTTAATCTCGGATTGGCGCTGCGGTTCCCGGGTCTGCAAATTGTGCGTGACGGCGAAACGACTCGTTAACTGTTTGTCTTGCCCTCCATTTGCAAATTTTTTCATAATTGAACAGCCTCTTATCTCAAAAATTAAAGGTACCCTTCAACGAAATAAAAGGATCCGTTTGAAGTGCTCCAGAGGTCAGAAGGGTTTGAGAAAATTAATTTGCACGTTTTTTGCACGTTTTGGAAATAAAAAGTCATAAGCTACAATTATAGCATGAAGCTACGAGAATTTAGATGTTATCAGCACGGTTGCAAGCTTCGTAAGTTTGTAATGAACTTTTGTACACGGCATCTATGTAGGTATGTACCTACCTCCGTACATGGCCTTTAATACGGAAACTTAATTAAAAAGAAACTCATTTTTTATCTCTTAAAGAATCTTATTATGTGGCCTTTACTTAAAAATTCACTTTAATAATTTCACCTCTTTTTAATAGACTGATTCATTAACGATAGGACAAAATAAAATGAAGGATTTTTTAAAAAGGTTTTCAATACACTTACAAATTGTCAGTCATTTTTTATTACCGGATTGCAACATGACCTCAACAGAGAAGTACTAAGGGAGGTAATGCAAGTGCGACAGTTGATGTCGACGCCCGTTGGGGATTGCCGTCGCTTGTCATCAGCAACCATCTCCAGTCGGAGAGACAGTTAAGACAGTCGTCTTTAGTACCCTTACCAGGAGTTTTTACGTTTCGTCAAATATGAATGATTTGGTTTTTGTTTACGTATGGGCTAATACGATTTCCTAGTTCTGACACAATCCGCTAGGGGCGCTGATTGCAATTTGTATTGGCAAATACGTAAACAAATACCAAAACAGTATATTTGTCGAAACGTAAAAACTCCTGGTAAGGGTGTACCCTGTGGTGTACCCGGTGGGTGTACGGCCTGTAGACCGTGGCAATAATGTGTCATTAGTACTCATTGGTATTAGCTCAATGTCGCTCGTGTGTTATATACCTTATATTTAAATGGCAAAAATCTAGCTTTTGCACAAATATGCTATTAAGATAAAAGTTTTATGACTCGAACATATACACAGACACGTGACTTTATTTATCCGTATAGATTTATTTAGTTGATTACATGCACAAATTGCCAGATGATTGCGGTTCAGAAGGTAACGAAGCGAGGTACGGGGAAATCCGTACGATTTTAGTAATTTACATTTTATATAACGCAATACATTCGGGATGCAAGTAAACTTATCGGTAAAATATATGATCAAGTATAGAATATTCGTTATTATATCGACAATTCCAAATGACACAATATTTAAGTAAAACTTATTTCACTGTAGAATTTCAAATATTTTTTTACAACCTTATATTCTGCGATCGAGTCTTATAAACTGTAAGTACAAAATGGCAAAAATTATCGATATCGATATTTTTTGATAGTATCGTACCAGCAATGGTTTTATATCGATTTTTAGGGTCGATATTGAGAATCGATGTATCGTTGCATACTTAATGGCAATGAACATGCGACCATACAGCCACCTGCTGTTTCAACTAGAGGTCACGGTCGGCCATCTTAAGATCCCAAAAAATAAATTTGAATAAAACTTCATTCGCATTCTGAGCGAATGTATCGATATATTGACGGGTTGTACACCTACGGATAACGGATATTGGTTGGTTGGTAGATATACCATAGTCATATTAGTCATTTGTAAAAATATATACTTTATGTAGCTGTTATAATCGTAGATCATAATCCTTTCGAAGTGGGTATAGTCCGCGTAAAAGTGCTAGTCGCTTCAAAATGATTAATAGGTCATTTGGAAAAATACATACTTTATGTAGCTGATATCAGCGTAGATCATAATCCTTTCGAAGTGGGTGCCTACACCATAAAATGAAATAAGGTACCCATTGTCCAAATTTCATAGTTCCATCTGAAGTAGTTTAGTTTCTGTGATGATTGACTAATATAAGGACTACTCACTTACTAAATAATAAGTATCCTTATAATTATTAGTAAATATGTGATTAGTGAATATCCTTTCTTTTTCAAACAAATGTATATAAGATTTGCCTGCTCAAGATCGTAATTTGATATTTACTAAAAAGCAGAAATTGTCCAGTTTCTAATTATGGTAAGTAGGCAAACACTGGTTAAAATTTTATTATTGCCATATAAGCGTTAGTGTTTATACTACCACTAAGTTTAATGACTTTATTAATTTACTAACGTCTCTAAAATCAGCTTATCCCATAAAGGTTACTTGGGCAATCCCATAAAGGTTACCTGGGTAATAATAAGTATAAAATTAAATGCTTAAATCAAATTACAGGCTGATTGAGCCTTATTTAAATTAGCTACTTTTTTCAAGGCATTTCGTAGTGTTGTTGAGAATTTAAACTAGATTATTATGATAAAACCAAAAATCCGACTGCTTAAAATATAGCCAATGCCGTTCACACAACTTAGACCAATCCAAAGATACCTCATATGCTTCGATCAAGAATAATGTTGATCGAAGCTCATATGTTAAAATCCGTCACGCCATTTACGCTGCGAAACGTAACAAAGAATAAGACATAATATGTAATAAAATAAGCCTTTATTAGCACAAAGTAATATAAATTACTAACTAATTATTTATAAATAGGTTAACATATTTTGAAATTTACACATATTATGTTTTATTATTATTATTTTTGTTTTTTCTTAAGATCGGCAAACTTTATTCCTCTGAAGCAGCTTGTCTTCCGACATAGGCCTCCTCTAAAGATTTCCATTTATCTCTATCCTTAGCTATCCGGATCCATCGTGGGCCAGCTATCTTTTTAAGAAAAAAGAAGACATAATATGTACTTATTCAGTCTATTGTTTATTATAATAATGTATGTGTAATGGAAGAGTGGGGCTGCTTGACACAAGTATAAATTTATTTATGCTTACAAAGCAGCTTCTACGAAATGTGTAAAACGAATGTTATAATTAATAAATAAACATTTCATTTCATTTCACATTTCATAAACATTTCATTTCATTTCATTATTCTTAAAAAACATTACCCTATGCAGTCAGGTAATAACGATCAAATTTCCCTAAATGTCAATCTAACGGCTTACTATCATATTACCCTAACTATTACCCTAACATTACTGTAGTTTGCTGTGCTACCTACAATCACTGCTACATAGACTTATTGAACAAACATCCATAACTACAGAATTTATATGAGAAACCATTTATCCTTTCGTGCTTTCAGTGAGTTTAGTCTGTCGATGGCAGTTATTGTGCAATAGGAGCTCGAAACAATACATCATCTTTGCGTAGCTAAAGACAAGCCAATAAGGTTGATCACAACGGATACGGTTATCGGATTGGATCCGGAAAGCTGAGACATTGATCCGATCGGACGTCTTAAGTGCACTGCGATAGTGACGCGTCCGGCTTTGCGGTTCCTCATAAAATTAGATACGACAAGATCGGATAGTGAAAAGATTGCCTTTTACATTTAAAGTGTAAAAAAGGTTTAAGATGATTAAGCTATCTGATGTTTCCTGTAGCTCATTTCCATCTGCATTAATATAACTAACTTTACTGTACATTGCTATGCTACATAGATTTATTGAACAAACAACTATAACTACTGAATTTATATGAGGAACCATTTCTCCTTTCGTGCCTTGAGTGAGTTTAGTCTGTTGATGGCAGTTATTGTGCAATAGGAGCTCGAAACAATACATCATCTTTGCGTAGCTAAAGACGAACCAATAAGGCTGATCACAACGGATACGGTTATCGGATTGGATCCGGAAAGCTGAGACATCGATCCGATCGGACGTCTTAAGTGCACTGCGATAGTGACGCGTCCGGCTTTGCGGTTCCTCATAAAACTAGATACGACAAGATCGGATAGTGATAGGATCGCTTTGCCTTTTTTGTTTACAATGCAAAGAAATATTTAAGATGATTATGCTATTTGATGTTTCCTTCTTTCTGTAGTCCATTTTCATATAGTATATTTATATTTATATAAAAAGCGTGTGTTTCCTTCATATGTAAACACATAAGAAGTTATACTTCCTTGGCTTATGATGTTTTAATGCATCTTAACAAATTTTAATTTAGTTACATCGAAATATAAACGAAAATAAGTACAATAAACAACATTTATTTTATGAATAAGCACTTCAATATGAATGATGTTCAATACGTATCGACTAATTTAGAATGTTGACATTCACAAACTTGTTTACCCATTGAACAGTGATGTACTTACTATAGCTATATTTTGAACAAAATATGTCTATAGTAATGAAAGGCTATAGCAAAAATCTTCGTATGTGTAATGAGTTTAATGAGTGTAATGAGTTTATAAGTTTATAAGTTTTTGAAGGTGGTAGAACCCTTTGTGGTTCGACTCCGGCGGCACCACCGCCACACCTATTTCTACCTAATAACAGCAGTGTTAAGCGCTGCTGTGTTCCGGTTTGAAGGGTGTGGTAAGGGAGACAGACTTTTCCGAGGCGTTCCAGCTTAGTCCTCAGGGGTAGCGGCGCATCTGTGGCCGACCTCAGGTAGGAATATCTAATCCTATCTGGGGTTGATTACAGATGTCCATGGGCGGCAGTAGCCACTTACCATCAGGTGGACTGCATGCTCGTCTGCTACTCTTATATTATAAAAAAAAAAGTAATGAAAGGCTATAGCAAAATTCTTCGTATGTGTAATGAGTTATAAGTTTAATGTTTTTAAGAACACATCGATCCTCGTCATTTCAGTTCCCTATTAAAAATACTCTGTTTTGTTTGTTTTCCTGTTTGTTTTTCTGTTTTCCCAAACGCGCCAAAATACATATAACTCCCAAAAAGACATATTGAAATAAAATGTATTTATTTTCTGTAAGCCTACTGGAGTACTTACAAATTGTCGGTTACAATATTTCTTATCCTTAATCTACCAAAGCATGGGGCGATAATCCGGATCAGAAAAGAAAAATAGTCCTTTTAGGTGAATACAAATGTTACGCAGTACCTTCCAAGTACCTATGGGTCTCTTTATGTAGATGTTATAGGTAGATACTTGGGGTTTTTAGATCTGTAGCAAAGCCTTCCTATAAAGTTATATACATATAGCTGTCACCGATACGAAAAATAAAACACAGAAAATAGGTCTCTGGACTCTCAGGTCTGTAGATTTTCTCACGATGTTTTCTTTTATCGGTAAAATAAGTTATTATTTATTTCAATAGTATATGTATTTTGACATAACTTCCAAAAATCAGAGAGGCGTGCGTGAAACTTAAAGGCTGGCTTCCCTTATGTATATAAAACTATATATACCGACACAACCTACAATTTTGGCATTCTTTCGTAAATGTTTTCCCTATGATCCTACAATCTTCCAGATTATCGTGAATGAGACCGAATGTTTGCGCCCGGCCTAAAACTTTTGTTCGAATGTCATCCAGCCATTACGTAGAAGAGGTTAACTGAGACAAACAGATAAAATAAATTTTATTTATCCTGTGTTAAAATGTTGTTTAAAAATAAAAGGCTGAAAACCATTGCCAATTAGCTGTCTGCGAATTTGTGAATACGATGAAGTAAGGTATTTAACCCTATATTTGACTGTGTGCACTTAAATGCACATTATCATCAATTATTTTTTCTGAAAAACGCAACATGGAATCTTTTTAATAATAACTCAAAGCGACTTAGCAAACGTTTCTTTACGTCAGAAAATGAAATCTATATGTGTCTCGTTCACACATTGTCAGTCGTAAACAAAATAGCGAGCCGTCGGTCAGCGCCTGCGCAACGCTGTAAGTATCTAATTTTATCTGAATGAAATTAAGTTATATGTATGAAATTTATATAATTTTACTTTCTGCAAGCTTTATGCAATTTTTTCGTGATATTATTTTTGACATATAATGTTTTGAATATATAGTAATTCATGACTTTTGTTATGTGTGCATTATAATGCACACTACCAACGACGTACACTATTACTGTTTGTGAATATTGTATCTTTAAATGCACATTGCCAACTTTGCTACTATATACTAAGGTTCTGCACCCAAGGTAGGGGTAGGGTAAATAAGGTTCAGACAGAGTTTTTTTTTTAAATTCATAACTGCCATTCACATTTCCCCCCTTCCTCTAAATTCCCAGTCCTTAGCTTGCTTTTTTTTCTTTCATATGACTGGAGGTCGAAAAATTCTAGCTTTGGTGTCTAAATTGCGTAATTAAATCTGACGAAGAATCCATAAAATTTTAGAAGGTGAATTCCAGATGTGTAGTTCTCATCAAGACGTCTCTGAACTCAAGTCCTGTCCAACCAATAGCGTCTTCTGTCAAAAATGTAAACATCTCCAATCATGATGACTCAAGGACATCTGCAATATCAATCCCAGATAAGACCAAATTCCCACTTAAGATCGGCCATAGATGCGCCACTAGCCCTGAAGACAAAGCTAGAATGCCTCAGAAAAGTATATTTTCTTACCACAACCTTCAAACAAGTGGAATAAGGTCTAGTCATATGCTCAAATTTAATACAGCATTATAACGGAAATATAGATTAAGGTTTAAACAGACAAGCCGCTTTATACCGTACAGATGTGATTGGCCATCGTTAGTATTGTCTTCACAGATTTTGGACATCTTCGTTTGTAATTCCTGATTTGCTGTTTCGCCATGAGAACAGTGGTAAACAAAAATTATTGCCACTCACAAAGTTTCGAGTCGCTTTATTTGGGAAACTGCGTTTTTTGGGAGGAGGTCTTCTAGTGTCTCAACTCAACTAAAATATCTCAAAACTTGTCGATATGTCATAACTTCCGAGACTTTTATCTTTAGTATTTTCAAAATGTATCATACATTTTGAAAATACTAAAGATTTTTGATGTTTTTTAATTATTTCTTAGTTTACCGAGTACTTGGCGGTGTGCATTTCAAGACACATTTTTTTTTCTTGTGAACCTGGCAGTGTGCACTAAAAGGCACATACTATATCCTGAAAACTGAATTGCAGAGATTTTTTCTTTTATTTTTCCTAATATCCTTATAACCCAATTAACGCAGGGAAGTAGCAAAAACATATTTTTTTTAGGGTAAAATTCTCTGCCAAGTATAGGGTTAAGAGCCTTTTCGGGCACGAAGGGGAAACCTTCTAAAGGTACCCGATGCCGTGGCAGCGATACTGTGTTACGAGTCTTACTCACCGATACCCGTCGGAGGCGTTATGTAGTATGTACTCCTGAATCTCTAACAAAACGCTGGTGGGGTCCTGTGAGCGCGAAGTTTCTGACCGGCCGTTCTCGGGGACAACGGCCGTTCAGCAACTCCGCTCATCATTCGCTTTGGGGTTTTTGGGGTATGCCACGCATGCCGCATTATAGTTAACATGATAAATTAGCCTTACTGTAGACTTTTGTATTAAAGTAGACTTAGCTCCATAAGCAGTGTTGTAATTAATTTTTATGCCACATATCCCAGCTTGACTTACTTTTTTATTAAATTCCATTTAAAACTTTACATACTAGTTTGTATCTCATTTTTATTAAAAAAAAAGTATTTTGTGTCTGTTACATTCGGTTTTTTTCTGTTACATTTTCTTTCGTTAAAATATCGTTAGTTGCGACAACGGTTCATTCAGCTTTTTATCGATCGTCACTGACAAATTAATTACTTACCATAATTTAAGTGAATGCATAGATACTAAATGCCCATTTAATTAATATCTTGTCATTGAAGCATTACGAAAATCTTGAAGATTGATTGCATTTTAAATCATGTCTAGAGTTACATTATTTTTCCATAAGTTGAGCCTATCCGAAAATCATGTGATGTCATCTCGGTTGTTTGTGTTAAGGCATCTGACATAAGCGTAAAAGAATGTGTGCCTTTCAATAAGTTTCATTAAATAAGCATAAATAAGTAAAGATATCTCACCGCCTTGTAATTGCAG
This sequence comes from Epargyreus clarus, assembly GCF_041222505.1. Classification (NCBI taxonomy): domain Eukaryota; kingdom Metazoa; phylum Arthropoda; class Insecta; order Lepidoptera; family Hesperiidae; genus Epargyreus; species Epargyreus clarus. The sequence goes on from NW_027332214.1 coordinate 8,699,800, forward strand.
GAAGCCATTAAATGGCTTAAACGGCTAACAATTATATCACCCATTTAATGGCCGTCATGGTGTAATTTACGCGGAACAATGCCGACATGTGCAGTCAAGTGTTGCAAAAATACGAAATCGAAGAAAAAGTGCGGATAAATATAGTTTCGTTTCGTAAATGCACATATCGGCAGTGTACCGCGTAAACTACACCATGACAGTCGGAGACGTAATGGGAATTCAGTCAGCCATTTTACATGTTTCAGCCATTTAATGGCTTCCTTTAATTACAAGGCGGTGAGATATCTACACTTATCTATGTTTATTTCTTAACTTCTTTTTTTTCTAAATAGGTATTCCTTTAAGTTATTATTTTCGCGCCAATTTCAAAAATATTATCTACATCTTGTCTATGCGTATTTATTGCGGTCTAAAATCCTCTAATAATAATTATCTACGACAAAAAAACTCATCAAATAAATGTGGTGCAAAATAAGCTTACGAGTTGCAGCCCTTTTAATAGTTTTGATTAACGGTTTATCTTCACACTCGCGCACCGGAGCGTCGCTACAAGCGCTTTGGGCAGCCTGCCACCAGCAGTAATTCCCGGCGATATTGTGGATGCCACAATAAATACTTAAGCTCTATATTTTTGGTACTATGGTGCCTGTGTTGATATTTTTCACATAGTGTAATGTTCCAAAGCGTTACAATGGTGCGTTATGTAATGCGCGAAGGGGTTCTCGACATAATTAAGCCGAAATGTAACGCTTGTGTTTAATATTCATTTAAACATATTACTCAAAGTAACAATAATATATTAAACGAGCCTTTGCCCGCGGCTTCGCTCGCGTTACGAAGTAATATTTTCATCCCCTATTTTATCCCCTTGGGGGTAGAATTGATCAAAATCCTTTCTTAGCGGATGCCTACGTCATAACATCTACCTGCATACCAAATTTCAGCCCGATCCGTCCAGTGGTTTGGGCTGTGCGTTGATAGATCACTATGTCAGTTAGTCACCTTTGAGTTATATATTATTATATTTAAGATGTTGCATAAATCTAAAATGGGCTAATTGATTGAGAATATACAGTTGTAATTACACAAATTGTAACATTACAATCATGCATTTATGTGCTCATTCTCTAATAATTACAATAATAAGTTATATTTACCGCACTTCGAAGTTGGACAAAAATAACTCAATGTAAATAGAATAAATAAGCACTTATATTCTATTCTTACCACCTGACATACAATCATGAATACACTACTTGAATACAATTATTATCTTATATATAAAATTCTCGTGTCACAATGTTAGTTACCGTACTCCTCCGAAACGTCTTTACCGCTTTTCACCAAATTTTATATGCATATTCAGTAGGTCTAAGAAGCGGCTACTATCTATTTTTCATACCCCTAAGTGATAAGGGTTGTTCACCCTTAACATTTTTTTACCTGGCAACACAACGTTTGTCGGGTTAGTTAATTTTATATAATAAACTTACTTGTATGACCAGAGCTTTAGAATTGTTACCATGACAGGCGGTTTTAGAGTTTAGCAACATTAGTCACCTTTTCATTGAATGGGGATTTATATGTAAGTGCTCATTGACATCGCACCATTAGATTGATGCCTGATTAAGTTCAGTTATTGTAAGTACGCCTCTGTATTTAAAATCATTATAAAGAAATCATAAGAAGTTCCGCGTTTTTATAAGAATGTTTATAATACAACACTTATGTTTGTCCTTCTAAGAATTTGACCGATTGAGTTTGTACTTTGACACAACATACTTATTAAGTCAAGACGATGATTCATGTAGATATACTAGGATATTATAAGTAACGCTGGAGGAATATTAATTATTTATAAGCCAAACTAACTTATTACCTTATTAGCCAAGTAATTATCATATTCCTATTCATACTTTCAAATTTATATTAGTATTATTATTATGGTTATAAAGAATCAGTATTTATCGCAGCGCGTTCTTGGGTATTATAATGTCCTTTACACATACATGTTTTTTTATAATACAGGAGCATCCAGTCCAGCTGATGGTAAGTGGCTACTGCCACCCATGGACACCTGTAATCAAATCCTGATAAGATTATGACTGCTAAACCCTGAGGACTAGCAACCTCTTATTTTTATAATATAGGAGTAGCAGACGAGCATGCCGTCCACCTGATGGTAAGTGACTACTGCCGCCCATGGACATCTGTAATCAACCCCAGATATGATCAGATATTCCTACCTGAGGTCGGCCACAGATGCGCCGCTACCCCTGAGAACTAAGCTGGAACGCCTCGGAAATGTCTGTCTCCCTTACCACACCTTTTAAACCGGAACACAGCAGCGCCTAACACTGCTGTTATTAGGTAGAAATAAGTGTGGCGGTGGTGCCGCCGGAGTCGAACCACAAAGGGTTCTACCACCTTCAAACCAGAACATAGCAGCGCTTAATACTGTTATTATTAGGCAGAAAAGATGTGGTGGTGGTGGTGGAGTACAAACACAGAGGGTTCTACCACCTAATATTGTAATTGTTTCGTGTAACCAATAAAATTAATTAATACACGTTTTATGAATGTGCCAACATATTCTAGGAATACCCGTATTACATTACGTGTAATATTACATACGTGTATATTTGATAAAATTCCGGGATAGGGGTGCGTGAAATGTTATCAATCATGATTTGAGCTCGCAGTTTTAACAATTTCGAAGGAATTCCACATTATGAATACCTATCTAAATGTATTTTCCATGAAATATGTAAACCAAAAAGGGGTCTACAAAAGGCCAATTGTTTCCTTCTCGGAAAAATATAGCTGTTTTATAAAAATGTACTCCGACCTTGGCATTGATTAAGTTGCAAAATAGACTCCTACACCATGACCTTATCTAAATATATATAACTCAAAGGTGACTGACTGACATAGTGATCTATCAACGCACAGCCCAAACCACTGGACGGATCGGGCTGAAATTTGGCATGCAGGTAGATGTTATGACGTAGGCATCCGCTAAGAAAGGATTTTGATCAATTCTACCCCCAAGGGGATAAAATAAGGGATGAAAATATTACTTCGTAACGCGAGCGAAGACGCGGGCAAAAGCTCGTTTTTTAATAAGATTGAAGTAACATACGAAATGCAGTCCACCTGATGGTAAGTGAGCACTGCATGTACATCAGTAACCATCTCCATATAAAACAGAGGATCTACTTGAAGCCGATAACAGACGCGTTGCTACTCCTCAGGAGTAGGTGCTCGCCACAAATGTTATTAATTGGCACTAACAAAGTAACAAGTACATCAAAGACAAACAGTATTATTTTTTACCATTAGCAGTCTATTTACTTACTTCGTCAGTGGTCCTAGACATCAAACGCCACCTAATGAAAAATTCTGGCTTATTACATGACGTAACTGACGAGCGATGAAAGCCTTGTGGCAGGAATGATTGAATTCAGTAAGGTTCATCAGCACTTTCATGTTCCTAAACAATAAAATGTATCCTGTATATACTTTAATATAACACTATTCAATGGTGGAATAATACAGCGTGTATTTTTTTTAATATACTTGCTCGATTTCCGGCTAAGGAAACTGATTTAAAAAAAAAAATACTTAATGTAGTTTTCCGTTTTCAAAATCTGCCTCGTGACTTCCTTTTAGCATTTTTGCTATTCTTTATAGTTTCGGATTTGCACATGAAGGCACACTTAAAGTTAAACGGGAGAGAGTTTATCAGTATAAATGCTCTCCCGTTAATACAGTAAATGCGGCAAACTATTTGGATATACCACCGTCGGGCACGGTTTTTCCCTATATCTGGGAGACCTCATTTTTAGGGTTCCGCACCTAAAGGGTTAAAACGGAATAGGAGTGACCTAGCAACTGTAATCAGCTTTAAGTGTAACTTAAACAACGGTGACCACTTACCATCAGATGGACTTCATGCGACAATAAATTTTATAAAAAAATTGTACCCAGAAATGCATGAGAAATGCACAGTAGAACATCGTAACTTATGTTCCTAGAATCCTTAAATGAGTAGGTAGAATGCCATGCCCAGCAGTGGGACTACGTTGCGCAAGTTACATTGTCATCGTTATTTCCTTATAATTAATACAAAAAATAACACGAAGCGGATGATGGATGGTCTTGCTTGTGAAAGGCAACGGGTCAAAGTTATATGGATGAGTCATTTCGGAAACTTAATGGCATGTTTATCAAATTCCGATCGTAGATTATAAAGTTTCTTCAGTCAGACATACAATTTTTTTGTAATATAGGAGTAGCAGACGAGCGTGCTGTCCATCTGATGATAAGTCGCTACTACCCGTAATTAAATAGTAATAAACCCTAGATAGTTTAGATTCCTACCTGAGGACCGCCTCAGATGCGCCGCTACTCCCAAGGACTAAGCTGGAACGCCTCGGAACAGTATGTATATCTGTTTTATCTACACTAATATTATAAAAAGGAAAACTTTGTTTGTTTGTAATGAATAGGCTCAAAAACTACTGGACCGATTTTAAAAATTCTTTCACCATTTGAAAGCTACATTATCTACGAGTAACATAGGCTATATTTTAATGTGAAATATATTTGATAAATAGATTTTGAGCCGGTACAAAGTTTGCCGGATCAGCTAGTGTACTATAAAGAAAGTACAATGATATTTTATACGCATTCGATATATGAATGATTCGATAAAAAATATTTTGCCATGTTACATTGTGTATGTAGATAATGTAAAACAACCCATTTAGGGTTCTGTACCCAATAAAAATAGAACTGTTATGTACGCAAGAAAATAATTGGCTAAGTGTGATTGGAACTCATACGCAGAGGGTTTCGTACCACCCCTTTCTTATTTTTTCTTTTAAGCATTTGTTATCACGGCACATACATAATACCTTTTCAGATACAATAAATAAAGCGAGAAACGCCGGACAACACCTATGTTTTGTATGGAGACCCACTTTTATTTTTTATTTTACATACTATGCAAAAATTTAAGTGTCTATCTTACAGTTCTCAAGATAGAGCCCTGTGATAGACGAACTGAGAGCGGAGATGGAGTCCTGTGACTGACGGAGAGGGAGATGATACTTAGTAATTAGGTTCAGTTTTACTCTTGGGTACGGAAACCTAAAAACCTCGCTACGGACCTATATTTAGCTGTCAAAAGCAGATTTTCATATTTTTAGTATTTATTGTTATAGCGGCCACCATTATAAAATTTCCAGGCTCTATTTTACGGTTCAGGAGATAGAGCCCTGTAACAGACGAACTAAGAGCGAAGGCTAGTAATTCGGTTCAGTTTTACTCTTTGGTACTGAACCCTAAAAACCTCGCTACGGACCTTTAGCTGTCAGAAGCAGATTTTCATATTTTATTCACAATCACTATCACGATATATGTTAAAGCGATAGCCGATATTAATACAGTCGTACGCTCCGTCAAAGGCAGATTTGTGAAAATTTTCCGAACATTTAATCTCCGTTCGCTTTTTGCAGAGAATGCTTCGAAAATTCATGACGTGTACAAATGAAGTATTAACTGTCTGTCTCTTGTTTTTAGAATATAATCTTACGATTATTCGTAAGGTGGTAGAATCCTCTATGGTTCGACTCCGGCGGCACCACCGGCACACCTGTTTCTGCCGTATAACTGCAATGTTAAGCGCTGCTGTGTTCTGGATTGCAAGGGAGATATACATTCCCGAGGCATTCCAGCTTAGTCCTCAGGGGCAGCGGCGCATCTGTGGCCGACTTCAGGTAGGAATCTAATCTTATCTGGGGAAGATCACAGATGTCCATGGGCGGCAGTAGTCACTTACTTCAGATGGATTAAGTTCTCATTTCTTACTTTTTACCCAATGTGCCTATGTATGTCTCATCATTTGGCACGCCCGGCAACCCACACGGCTTAACGGATTTTAAGCAGTCAAGTTTCTATTTTCATAATTATTTTCTTCTATAAACAAGAGAATAATTAAACATAAAACATGTAATTGGAATGTAGAATAAGCTGCTATTTTCCTAAAAATATCAAAGTTTCTGCTGAAAATAGGAAAACCGCAGAGGTAGGTAAAGCCACCTTTGTGAGCGCATGTTTCATACACGAAACTTAATAACTTCGGGTTTTCTTCGCAGAATCAATTTCATCACTGCTCGTAACATTTGCGTTATTCTTTTCCTGGATTTTTCATTATTGTAGCGTTTCATATTAATATTAATGGAGTTCTGGAAATGAAATGTCTTATGTACGAGTATTTGTCGTATATTTTTTTATTCTCACATGCGTCGTAGGATGAATTTATTGCGTATTAAAGGAGATTTACTTACCCAGGGCTTTCCAACTTTGTCCTCAAGGTAGCAAATAGTAACGCATCTGTGTTCGACTTCAGCTGGTAACCCTGTTTTGTGTACAGTACCCTTAATATTAGTTTTTACGTTTTTACAGAAATTGTTGTTTTTGTATTTGTTTAGGTATTTACCCATACACTTCCAATCAGCGCCCCAGCGAACTGTATCAGAACTGATAGACTGTATGCTCGTTTGTTACTTCTATATCATAAAAGATAACTTAGAATTTAGAAGGAGACAGCTTAAGCAATTTTTTCCTAAAAATGTCAAAGTTTCTGCTGAAAATAGGAAAACAGCAGAAGTGTAGGTAAAGCCATCTTTGTGAGCGCATGTTTCATACACGAAACTTAATAACTCCGGGTTTTCTTCGCAGAATCAATTTCATCACTGCTCGTAACATTTGCGTTATTCTTTTCCTGGATTTTTCATTATTGTAGCGTTTCATATTAATATTAATGGAGTTCTGAAATGAAATGTCTTATGTATTTGTATAATTTTTATTCTCGCAAGCGTAGGATGATTTTATCGCCTTTTCATGGAACTAAATATTCTGAAAAAAAACGATAAAAATTTCATTTTATTACGACTGTTCCTAAGACGCCTTATGTGCAAAATGTAGACGGATTGTTTTCTCGTTAAATTGTGTAAAAGGTCCTTTATTATAAAAAAGTAAGTAGATAACAAGCATACATACATCTGGTTTCAAAAGATTATTGTCGATAGACATCGATTGTTAATCCTAATGGGTTTGGAGGTGGAGAATCTAAGGTGGGCTATATGCGTTGCTACCATAAAGACGTTAGAAAGCTTAGCGTTTATTGCTTATCGTGTATCTGTGTTCTATGACACACGTCTAACAGGTGGTAAAACTTCTATAGTTCAACGAGGAGTTACCATCGCCGTTCGTGGGTAATATTAGCATGAAGCACTTTTCATGTTTCGGTGGAAGGGCATGAATGCCGACTGATGTATGAGGCGGCCTGAGTCTAGAGGTGTGGCAACACATCAGTCATCGGCGTCAACTAAAACTCCTGTTTTATATGGAGCAAGATTATTTAGAAGGTGGTATAACCCTTTGTGGTTCGACTCCGGCGGCACCAGCCCCACACCTATTTCTGCCTAATAACAGCAGTGTTAGGCGCTGATGTGTTCCGTTTTGAAGGGTGTGGTAAAGGAGACATACTTTCTGAGCCGTTTCAGCTTAGTCTTCAGGGGTAGTGGCGCATCTGTGGCCGACCGCAGGTAGGAATATCTAATCCTATCTGGGGTTAATTACTGATGTCCATGGGCGGCAGTAGCCACTTACCATCAGGTAGACTGCATGCTCGTCTGCTACTCCTATATTATAAAAACAAAAAAAACCTATCTAAGGACACTCGGGTCATTAAGATAAATATAATGACACCTTGTTGAAATTAATCCACCCGTTGTTAGATCGGATCAAATAAAGAAAGACAAACATACAAGATACGCGCGAAAAACATAACCCTTCCTTGGCAGTCGAGTAATTAAAAACCCTTAGTATTGAAATAACGCTCGATTCAAATTAATATTAATTAAATTGCCTACGTCATTCAGCTAATACGATTCTGGCTTAATACAAAACAGCAATTCTGACATAAAATTAGCCATTTCTATGCACGTCCGCATTTGGAATTTCTATAAAATATGTAATATCGTGTAGTCAGCTAATATACGGTAAATTAGAGTTACCCTGATTATATTTCGGCGTGGATGAATACCGCGGATTTACTTGCAAATGTTAGAAATGTCAGAGCGGTGATTTATTGTTTTTAGGGTTCGGTACCAAAATTTATTATTATTATTAAAATTGAGATAGATACTTGACTTTTTTAAGAATATGTATGAATGGCCGCTATAACAACAAATACTAAAAAAAAAAGAAAAAAATCATGGTGAGAGTAAGACACATTTTTTCGTTTTTCTGTTTATCAATTGAATTGTACAAGGTACACCATTTACATTTTCATCATGCATGTACTATTATAATGGTGATGGTAATAAAAAAATAATGGTGGTACGGAACCCTCCGTGAGAGTTGAAATCGCACTTGTACAATCATTTCCTTGTCTTTTTCTGTTAACAAAAGCGCAAAATATTTACCCAAGGAACATCAATGGCAACAATCAAACACGTCCCATTTGTATGAACAAAAGAAAAGAAATACAAAGCTGTGTATTAGATAAAAGGCTTCCGAGTATGATTACTTGCTGCCCATTCAATGAGAAATGATTAAGAATCACTCTAAGTTCCTTCATCAATCTGTTATTTCTGTGTTGGGTGATATTCATTCATTTATATACTAATGGTATGAACTTCGGTTTTTTATGTCAGAGGTTTTGGGTTCCAATCTCAGGAATCTTTGAATTAATATCATAAGTATAAGTAATTTAATATCATTTGATTTAATTGTGAAAAACATTGTAAAGAAAACTACATGCCGGAGAAATTTAAAAAAAATCTTAGAGGTAATATAGGAGTAGTAGACGAGCATACAGTCCACTTGATGGTACTACAGCTCACTGATATCTGTAATCAACCCTAGATAGTCCCTGAGGACTAAGCTGGAATGCCTCGTCTCCCTTACCGTATGGTAAAACCAGAACATAGCAGCGCTTAATGCTGCTCTTATGAGGCAGAAATAGGTGTGCCGGTGGTGCCTCCGGACCTTATAAAGTGAAGTCTTCCAATCTGCATTTGGCTGGCGTAAAGCGAAGAGGCTATAGCCTAATTTTAAAAGGAGACTTGCTGGGACACTAACGGGTTGGTGACAATAATGAAATCCTAATTGTCCTATGCAATTATTATTTATTTTATTTTATTTATATATTTATTGTAAAAGTAACACACAGTTATATTACAACAGGGCAGACTTAATGCCTAATGGCATTCTCTACCAGTCAACCCTTGGTGATTGGAGAGAATTTGCGGCAGGTGTTAAATAAATAAACAATATAATACATTAAGGATAAATAAATAATATACATATTATATACATACATAGATAAATATGTTAAAAATATAATACATACACGTGATAAGAGAGAAAAAAAAAGAAGCTTTATTTGTCAGATGAGGTGCTCAGATGCTCTCGGACAAGTTTTATGAAAATAGCTTTGCCGGGTGCTTTTCTGATGTGCACGGGCAGGGCGTTCCAGAGCAGAACTGCCTGAACAGTGAATGAGAAATGGAAAAGCCACTATTATGTGTTCGAATGTCTGCTTTTAAATTATGGGGCGACCGACCGAATTAGCATAAAATAGAGTATTAAATTTACTATAACGTTATTTCATTAATCGAAATTGAAAACTTTAAGACACACCTCTACAATATTAAGAAAGTAAATAAATTAAAGTCTGACAGTTACATCACCAGCAATACTTAGGCTAATGCTATTTTTGCATTGACCAAACGAAGCCTTTTCCTGCCTGAAATAGAGTGAGAATCCAGGTTTTATCCAATAAATTCTAACGCGACAGTTGAGCGAAACCGACTGAAAATTCGTATTATTTAAAACGGAAACGTCTCGCGTGACGAAGCCGTCACCGTATCGATGTGACGCGCAAAGAGTTCAAGATTCGAACCCCGGTCAGTCAGATAATTGAATTATGAGTTTAGATAACTGTGCTGGGTTTGGGTGTTTGTTATTTGCCTTGTGTGTCACTATAGATACAAGGATTATTTTTTTGTTGACGAGGGAGAAACCTTCAAAAGGTATCCGGTGCTGTAGAAGCGACGCAGGGTTGTGTGGGATTCTTGTCGTACTAAAACCCCCCCGGTGGCCGTCCTCTGCTAGAGGGCTCCGGGATCCCCAAAGGTACGGCCAAAGGTGGCCGGGCGGTTCGAGCTCCCACTCTTGACTTTAGTCGCCTCTTACGACAGGCAGGGGATACCGTAGCCCTATCCCAACCCCGAAACTGCAGAGACAAAGATACAAGGAATCCTAGCGCTATGAGTGTGGAACGCATTTTATTAAATACTTCACTATATAAAGGTACTTCAGCAACTTTATTAAAACATGAATGTACTAGAGCCTAAATTAATTCCTTTGTCTAGTCTATGATGCTGTATTTTACAGCGAAATTTAATAAATCTTAACGAACTTTGAGAAAAGGCCGATAAAAGTATTATGTTCCAGAGAATGTAAGCTCGCCTTTAATTTTAAAAGCGTGTCAGGTGAATTTGTCTGCGCTAAGAGATAAGAATTTACAGAATTACTTTCAGTTTTCGGAAATTTTCGAAAATGGATGTCTTCGTTGGTTAATATTAGCATTATAAACCGAGTCTTAGTGTTATATTTATTAGTATTATTATATTTTGAAGGTGGCAGAACCCTATGTGGTTCGACTCCGGCCACAACTATATTTGCCTATTAACAATAGTGTTAAGCGCTGCTGTATTTTGGTTTGAAGGGTGTGGTAAGAGAGACATATTTTTACGAGGCGTTCCAGATTAGTCCTCAGGAGAAGCGGCGCATCTGTGGCCAACCTCAGGTAGGAATATTTAATCCTATCTGGAATCGATTACAGATGTCAATGGGTGGCAGTAGTCACTTACCATCAGGTGGATTACGTGCTCATCTGCAATCCACCTCACAATGACAAATGGACTGCTCCTTTACTTTTATAAAAACAAATATTCATATTGAAATTTCAAAATTTTATAACTGCAGTTGTCACATCAGAAAATCCAATTAAAACATTTCAGTTTCAGAGGATTATACTCTATTTTCGATGATAGCACAAAAACGAGACATTGCTTTATTACGTTCGAAACAATCCATTTTATTCCCTCTGAAGATCTTTTATCGGGAGAATTCTGGGTGGGTAATAACGTTAATTCGAGATGTGAGGGTACAACGAAGCTGGCCATTAAGCTAATTGAGCCGCTGGTTATATTTATACCGGTTTAGGGTTCCCTACTCAAAGGATAAAAACGGAATCTTATTACTAAGGCTTCGCTGGCTGTCCGTATGAACTTCTGTCCGTCCGTCTTTGTGTCTATCTATCCGTCTGGCTGTGTGTCCGTCTGTCCGTCTGTCTTTCTGTCTTTCTGTCCTTCGGCCCTTGGGTTCTTCTGTCCTTCTGTCCTACTGTCCTTCTGTCCTTCTGTCCTTCTGTCCTTCTGTAGTTCTGTCTGTTTATCCTTATATCCGTCTGTCACAGAACTCTATCATTTAAACCGTAATAAATAGACACTTAAAATTGTATATATCATATATTCTATCAATCATAAAAATCTGTTTAAGAAAAGGTGTGCTCGATAAATGACAGACAAAAATATTTTTGTATTCGCCTGGTTTTTGTGTACCTATAATATGTAATATCGTCAAGAATTTTATTTGACAGTTATACATTATATGTGATGAGTACTATAGTCAAGTTAAATCAAAAGAGTGTCACAAAATGTATTTTTATGAATTCTGTAAAAAAACATCTATTTTTGTAGGCATCTACTAACTTGTGCGTGAATTTCAAGTGATATGTGTCACATATATGAAATGTCTATTTTATTTGACAATATTGTACGTAATAAACGTAAAGGCTGTAGAAAATGAATTGTCTCTTTATACATTGTACTAGTACGTTACAAGGTGTCTACTTAAATTATCGGTATTATATTCTGTCGGCGCTAAATATCTCGTTCTAAACGCGTCTATTAATTCCATAGTCACGATTATGTCGATGTTGTGTCGTTTTTGCGGCCAAGTGTACATTACATAATGATGTTAAGTGCTAATGAACTTCAAGATTACACATAAGCTTACTAGGGATTTCGATCTGGGATTAATTAAACAAAGAATCGATTTTTGGACCCAAAATGACGATATTTTAAATCGATACCCAAAAATCGACATTCGACATTTCTCTCTTAGTTGTTTAAAAACTTATTACATTTTTCGTGTTAATTACTTGTTTATTTTAACCATTCAATACCTAGGTAGTATGCAAGAACTTTTTCCGACATATTACCAGAGCAGCATAAAATAAATAAAAAGCAATTTAACACTTTTTTATTAAGTCTGAAATAAAACCTATGGTCCTCGGCATTTTTCTGGACCAATCGTTAAGAAATCGATTGGAGACGATTTAAAAATCGATATTTTACGGGAAGAATGACCATCCCTAGTGATTACATGTTTTATACATGAGGTATTAGATTACTACTAAGAAGTAAACGACATAATAAATACGATATGAGTAATTTATCTATTCGCTTAACAATATTATATTAACTAATCATTCTGTCAATATCCATTACCTTCTTAATTGGTCAATGATATTTGTTTATAGTAGTGATGTGTTATTAGTCATAATTTTTTTACAAATCGTTAATTATTTCTTAAAACTATTGTGTGTGTGTTTTTTTCATAATATAGGAGTAGCAGACGAGCATGCAGTTCACCTGATGGAAAAAGGTTACTGCCGCCCATGGACATCTATAATCAACCCCAAATAGGATTAGATATAACCTTAGTCTGCCACGGATGCGCCATTAGCACTGAGGACTAAGCTTGACACAGCAGCGTTTAACACTGCTGTTATGAGGCAGAAATAGGTCTGGCGGTGGTGCCGCCGGAGTCGAACCACAAAGGGTTCTACCGCATGCGTACGCTCTAATAACATTACCCTCCGCAGTCAGGTAAAATCGGTGTTGAACTGAAGGGCTCTACAACCTTGAAAGGTTCCGTTATACCAAATCTTATTAATTTGGCTTTTGTGTGAAAATATTAATAAGTCAATTATGATGTTTCATCATTAAGGATAAACCGGATAGAATATTGATTACCTGCTTATTGTGTATTAATTGGTATAGGCCCGTTATTAATATTCTATCCACCAATGTTTTGCCTACCGTAGGTCAACATTCGATAACTCATTATCTTTACTCTAACTCTTAATTCATACTAGAAATGTCATTTCATTTTTAATATTTAAAAAATGGATTAATTGCGGGAGATATTCGTAGGTTCGGTTTTTCACCTTTGATAAGTTTTTTTCGTGTTAATACTAAACAAGACGTAGACGGCCTTCTAGGATATTCAGGATAAATGTCATCTTGGATTCTCATTTTGGCGACCCCTAGTCAAAGGTCAAGTGACAAGTTTGCCACGTCACTGACATCTCACTGAGATAGGTCAGAATGTGAGTAATGGTCTATTTAAATGTTACATTTGTGATTTTAAGAGGATATAATTTTATTTTATGGTTTACTGTAAAGCTATAATCATAATTTGTAGTTGATCTTCTTGTCCTTCGGCCGCCATCTTGAAAAAAGGGGCGCAAGTCGTTTTCACGCATTACGCAAACTATTTTAATTATGATTTCTAATTAAGTATATATAACTGTGGTGTTATAACTTTTGTCGTAAAATCAAAAATAAAAAATTAAAAATCACGGACCGAGTCTGACACATACTGTGTCTGTATACACAAATGTATCATTAACATTAACTACATATTTATTATAACGTACTCTCCATATTTTATCCAAAGAAATAACTTTCCCCATTAGCAAGCTTTACTGATAGACACGTAATATTTTTTACGTATCCTTGAAGCCTCGCCATTAATCTCTGCCAGAGAAAATCGTATACGCTTGACATAACATCTATTGCGTCGCTTGATTCACAGCGTAATTAATTCATATATCTCGGCCGTGAATTCGGGCGACGGCGACAAGCGACCTCACAACCTTACCACGGCCATGGTCTCGGGCGACAGCGACAAGCGACTTCACAACTTTACCACGGACACGGACGTTGGCGAGAGCGACAAGCGACTTCACAACTTTACCACGGACACGGACGTTGGCGACAGCGACAAGCGACTTCACAACTTTACCACGGACACGGACGTTGGCGACAGCGACAAGCGACTTCACAACTTTACCACCTCCATGGTCTCGGGCGACAGCGACAAGCGACTTCACAACTTAACCACAAGCAGGGATTCAGGCGACAGCGACAAGCGACTTCACAACTTTACCACGGCCATGGTCTCAGGCGACAGCGACAAGCGACTTCACAACTTTACCACGGCCATGGTATCGCGCGACAGCGACAAGCGACTTCACAAGTTTACCACGGACACGGACGTTGGCGACAGCGACAAGCGACTTCACAACTTTACCACCGCCATGGTCTCGGGCGACAGCGACAAGCGACTTCACAACTTTACCACAGGCAGGGATTCAGGCGACAGCGACAAGCAACTTCACAACTTTACCACGGCCATGGTCTCGGGCGACAGCAACAGCACAGGGACATTACAAGCTACAAAGATGCATGCATTTAAATGTAGCACTGTCTAAAGTTTTTTTCTAAACTGTCTCTTTAGTCTCTACAGGCTCAAAAGCCGTGAGCTTTTTAAGTAAAATATTTTTAACGTGAGGTTCTACCACCTTCATTTCTATTCAATTAGCTATGTCGCTTGTCGCGTCGAGTTTATGGCCTAGACGTTACGTTTATTAATGAAAGATTTCGTGACATCGCTTAAACTTGCACGCATTTTTACGTATTGTTTACTGGATTGATGGTCATAGCTTCATCGCTTTTTAAATTTTTAATGTTACTACCCACGCGATCGTATAAATTGGCTACAAGCTATAAGAAGGCCGATTTGTTTGTAGAAAATATTACAAATAAATAATCTTTTAGGCAACAGTTTGTTATAATTATTTAAATTAGTTAATTTATTAATATAATTATTAATAATATCTTTGATATAATAATGTCTTCAATACTTTGAAAAAGTTTTAAATGCACAAAGTTGCGTAATTCTACTATGTTCCTTGCCTAAATAAAAAAAAAATCAGTATTTAATAAGCAGCATTAAATATAAAATCAGCGTTTAATTTTTTACTCCTTTGACAAGCAGTGGGTTCCGGGTTCGATCCAGCCAGACAGATATTTAAATAATTAATTTAAATAATTTATTTATATATGAGTCTAGGTGTTTGTGCATCCATCTTTTTGCGTATGTATGGCACACACGAAACCGCAAAAACCTAATGTGAGCATGAGTGTACAACGCAATACCTTTTTAAATTACCTTCGTTACATGATTCTATCTGATGTGAAGATTACGTAACTCCTTCATCCTAAAATACACATTTTAACATAAAAATTTAAAACCAGTTCACGACTCGGTACATAAATGATCAGGAAGCAAAGCGATTGTGTAAAAGACGCTTTTTTAGAAAAAACATTAAAATATAGTTGCGTTGTCATTCCAAGGGTAGCTTGGTGCCCCGCAGAAACCCTCTCGTCGACTTTAAATAAGTAAGTACGTGCATTGCATTTTGCAAACAGAAGACAATGAAGAAACGGGAACGTGACAAGCGACGCTGAAATCCTACAGTTTACCTAAGAAAAGATAATATTAAGTGTAACGTTTTATCTTTTTTCATATGTTTGGAGTACATCGTAATTCAACTGTGGCTGTTTTGCTTTACATAGGATTTTGGGAGTCTAAATCAAGAAATGGCCTAGATCTTCAATTTTTAATTTATATTTTAGAAAAAATCTAATCAAATTCCCAAAGGTCAGTTGTGAATTACCGTCCATTTAAAAACTTAAAACGATTTATTTAAATACAATAATAATATATTTAAAACCCTCACAAAAATACCTTTCATTCATATATACTGGCTAAGAAAAATGCAATGAGAAAGCAACCCTTTTCGAAAATTAATCTATTTCAACAGGTCTATTTATAGGGCACTGTATAAATATGTACCAAATTTCAACTTAATTCGTCCTGCAGATAAGGAACAACCACTTTAAAAGATACACGAGTATTATAAGGGTTCCGTATTTTTAAAGAACGGTGCTAAAATATATGACCTAGACCATGTTAATTTTGAAGAAGCATAACTTATGAATACGATCCATACGCTGTCTATGCAATAACGTCAAAATTCGTAGCTAAAATATAACAATTACTATTGTCATTAGCTCGGTCCTTGAATAATGAAAGTGTGACCCACTTTCCACCCTTAATAGGGTTGGTACTCGGAAATAGATACTTCAGTAGCGTTACAGTCGATCTTTATTAACGTCATCTATAAAGTAGAGAATTAGCATAAAAGAGTGAATTTGAAGGTGGTAGAACCCTTTGTGGTTCGACTCCGGTGGCACCACCGCCACACTTTCTGCCTCAAAACACCAGTATTAAACGCCGCTGTGTTCTAGTTTGAAGGGTGTGGTAAGGGAGACATACTTTTCCGGGGCGTTCCAGCGAGGAGTCTTCAGGTAAGAATATCTAATACTATCTGGGGTTGATTTTGGTTTGATTTGAATCTTGGTTTGATTGAGAAATAGGTGTGGCGGTGCCGGCGTCGAACCACAAAGGGTTCTACCACCATCAATTAAATGTATTTTGAGATATTAGAAAACGTTGGTGATTTCGAATTTCAAACAATTCAATTTATTTGTACATACCCACAGGTCATACAATCATTTAAACCTTTTGTAAAGGCCACTATACCTGGTCCCTCAATTTGAAGGTATTGTGCGTGCGACGTTCCCGTGGTTAAACCTTTACATGATTGATTGTTAACTATTATATTTGTAGTAATAGTAAGCTTAATTTCGAAAAGGGTTTTATAGCCAAGTGATGTGTTGTGGACCCAAGCGATATCGAATAAGATATTTTATTTTCTTTGCGAATGACAGTAATGTATCTAATATTGCCAAAAGGATGCGTTTAAAACATTTTTTTTTATCATACTAATCTGACATGCAAAAGTTTCCGAGTTTGAGTCTTGATCAGGCAAATATCTGAGTCATGTAACATTTTTACTTAACGTGTAAAGTCACATAGCCTGAAACCACCGAATGGATTAAAATTATGGATTATGTTGAATTATGATAAGCAAATTAGAAGTTTTTTGAAGGTGGTTGAACCTTTTCTGATTCGACTTCGAAGGCTTCTCCGCTGCACCTATTTCTGTTATAATAGCCCAGTGTGCAGCGCTAGAAGCGTGTGGTAAGAGTACCATACTTAATCCTCAAAATCAAACAATTTAACATTTGAAAGTACATCTTCAATTCCAAATTTGAGATTAGATCAAGTTTCATATAATGTTACAAAAAAATGTGTTGGCATTAAACATCAAACAAACAACAAACAAACAAACAAGGTCAAATAATTTACCATTGCTAAACATCTATAATTATGTAAATAATTATTTCTGTATTAGCCTGGTTAAGAAACCTATATAACGCCATTTTTATAATATAGGAGTAGCAGACGAGTATGCAGTCCACCTGATGGTAAGTGCCTACTGCAGCCGATTAGCTGATAGGATTAGGTCTTCAATTATAATTCCTACCTAAGGTCGGTCACAAATGCGCCACTTGAGGACTAAAAATATGTATCCCTTACCACACCCTTCAAACCGGAACACAGCAGCGCTTAACACTGCTATTATTAGGAAGAAATAGGTGTGGCGGTGATGCCGCCGGAGTCGTACCACAGAGGGTTCTACCACCTCTAAAACACTAAAATACAACTTTATTTTAGAAAATAAATTTGAACCCCGTAAATAGATAAATCAGGCAGAGCCTCGTATCAATTATTTATTAATATAACAATTAATAATGGTATATCTTTGCCACACCCACTCCATTCATATACCTCAACTAAGGAAATAGTAATACATTTCAATCTTAGAACAGAATACCACAGAATACCAAGGTTTATGTTTGATTTGACGTGCTAATGTGTGTATACGCACACATGGTTACTCTAATGAATCACTGTGCTCTACCCCAAAGGAAATAACCTACACGTATCAAGTAATATGTAATAACCTGAGGTGTTGACTCGCTGTCTCAGATCCCATTGGCATTTAATATTAACGAACAGGGCAGATCTGAGGTTCTCAAACTTCTTCCAACTACCACTCACTTTTCTAGAATGTTTTCTAGCGCCCCCTAAAAAATGACAATTCTGCTCTTCAGGAACATGCTAAAAAAGAAGATAAATCTGGGAAATGAAAAAAGGCCTTGCAAAGCTAATGTTACTAATGTAATTTTCGCTTCAAACTTTTAAATAAGATGAATTAACTATGGCCCTCTAAACAGCTTCAGAGCTCGTTCGATTTTCAATAAGCTCTTCACCGCCATCTGTAAGCCTCCAGCGTGGGTCAGGAGAAGGTATGCCCACTTTGACAACACACACACACACACTGGTATCGATGATTTATACTGGAGCGTTCCCCCACTTTTTGCTGGGCCTTTTACCATCACCCATTTGACCTCCAGCGCCCATCAAAAGGCGTTGTGCTCACTTTGAGAAACACTGGAGTGGATGACTTATGCTGGAGCGTACCGGGACGTACGAGGTACGGGCAAGGCACGAGGTGGAACTGTTAAAATTTTATACGAAATAGCTCGGACATGCCCCACCCCGCTTCGCCTGGAAAAACAGTTAAAAGCCAAGAAAAATAAACTATTTTTTCCTTGTTGTTCTAGCTTTATAACAAGGAAACATGCTTGTCTTCCTATAAAGGTAGAACTCTTAGTGCTTCGATTGCAGAGACACTAAAGTTTTTTGCCTTATAAACGTAGACTTAGAATTATTTCATACCATATCTATGCTCCCTCTATGGTCCCTCTCCACTTGAGTTGTGTAAGGTAGCTACATTTTAAGCCATGCAGTATGCGCCACTCTCACCTACGTAGGATACGTGCACATGCAAATAATAAGACATATACACCAACATACATATTTTTATAATTATACTTTCTAACTACCGTAAGACAATCGACCACTATAATTACAAATAATATTCGTAGATGTACTCATGTAACAATATATGTACATACATAAAATTTATTTGCCGTATGCATTGATATCAAAACAAATTTTAAAATATTGCAATGCCTTACTATCAATACGCCTAAATAGGCTACGCCGAAATAGCAAAACGTCCAAATACCGAAAATTTCTATGAAGCAATATGTGTAATAAGCAAATTGCCTTAATAGCAAAATGTCCAACTATTGAAAATTCTAAATAGCAGAGTGTCCAATAAGCAAGCCATCTAACATTTTTAACCCCAAAATTAACTTTTCAAGTCTAGGTACTTCATTAGTTTATTCCTAGCACAACGCGTTTAGCCTGGAATATCTCGTATTACGAGCTGACTACGTTTCGTGGTATGAGCAATTATTTAATTGTTTCGTGGAATTCGTGGACCAGGTATGCTCACTGATTAATTCGATTTGTGGCAATTTGCTCCTTATTTGTCGTAGATCTTGTAATAGGGAATGTAGGAATTCTATAATAGTAGCCTTTCTTTTTGTTATCGAGGGGGAAACCTTCAAAAGGTACCCGGCAACGTGGGAGCAACGCCGGGTTATGTGGGATTTTTACTGAACAAAACCCCCCAAGTGGCCGTCCTCTGCGCTGCGTAGAGGGCTCCGGGAGCTCCAAAGGAACGCAACCGGAGTCCTCTTAACGCGTAGCCCCGTCGGGCTCCGCCCAGGTGAGCTTGACGCTCGCCGCACCGTCTGGTGTGTGCGACGGTATGCGACCACACATACCGTCGTCCTTCCCGGGGCCGCTGGCCGGGCGGTTCGAGCTCCCACTCTTGCCGCCCGCCACCCCGGAAGCCCCCTTTTAGTCGCCTCTTACGACAGGCAGGGGATACCGTAGCCCTATTCTAGTCCCGGAACTACAGGGACAATAATAGTAGCCTAAGCTCCAATTTCACAGATTATGTGAATTAATATTTAATTATCATTTGCTTTAATAAAGAAAACATCTGGCAGGTATCCTGCGTACCTAAGAGACGTAAGAGACCTTAAAAATCTCAAAGCTATATAATAGCAACAGACCAAATATGGGGAGAAAAAGGGCATGACTTATTACTAATTGGTAAAAAGTTCTTCTCAAATATCAAATGTCAATCAATGAGAATTGGTGTCAGCATGTAACGCGATGAAACTTTCATATGAAAATCTTGACATTCCGCTCTATACACCTATATCTCTATATACACCACTCTATAACCCTGTATATTAAATTTATTAGATTAAAACCTATTTAAATTAAATTCGTATGTACCCTTGACATACTTTAGTAATTTGACAAACTTAAAATATTTGACACCCAAAAATTCCGCAATATTTTTTATACCGTTCACAATATTACCACGAAGCTCTAAAAACCATCCTTGCAACATTAAGGACCCTTGACACGACCCGCACAGCAATATAGATCGGCCTGCTTTATTCGATGTTGGCTAAACGTCTCTATAGGCCAGTTAACATCAGGTTAGGTCGAATCCGTCTTCAGAATAACAAATAGGCACGATTCCGGAAGGCTAAAACCAGGAAGTTAAATATATTTCTGTGAATACGACGAAATAAAATTATAACGTTTAAATTTGTATTAAAGTTAAACATTAACAAAATGTTGGAATTCGACGAATTTAGGACGCGACGAAAAATGGAAAAATAGCAAAACTTCATACCAAAAAAATATTACTATTATCTTTTATTTACTTTGAGCCTATTATAAGATTCTTGTGCCAGAAACTTTCGAAGTTCCTCAATTCAAAATTAAAATAAACATGAATTGAAATGAAAGGAAATATTTTTAATATAATTATGTTAATTAGCGTTAAATATATAAATAGTTTAAGTGTCGGTATAGCAATATTCATAAGAAAAATGTTTTCGATGTGCAGAGCGATGAAAGGCCTTTTTCTTATCACGCGTGTGAATCTGGTCCACACACGTGCCACTCACATTAATCACACATCGTGTAATTCCATAGTTCCTTCTATCATGTATGCAACAAGCACACGTGCCGCAGAAATCACGCATGCGTGTAAGACGCTCACGCGGCATGAACCCGCGTGACAATAACAAAAAAATACTTTTCTCCGAAATAATAAACGTATGTCTATTATTTTTTTGATTAGTATTTAAAATAGTGATATTTCATAAAAGTCATATCTCTATAACGCATGTGGTCCATAGCGGGTTAAATGACGCGTGTGCGGGCATTAACACGCGCGATAAGAAAGTCATCTCAAAAAGGCCTTTATAGGAAGTGCTCACTATTGCCTCTAACAAATCTATTTAAAGCAGTATTGCAGTATTTGTATTTTGATTCGACTTAAGTACTTTGAATTTAGATGCATGCGGCATTGAGGAGACGTCAATCCGTATGAAAATTTAACTACTCTAGTCTGACTTTGCATTGAGTGATGTTAGTAAGTCTTCCATCTAACTTAAGATTTAATATGAATATGAATAATACATAAAGATATTTTGAAAATTTAAATTAGGATTACGTATTTGGACAATGGTTATCTGAATAGTTATAATTTTATTTTGTATTTAAATTAAACATTTATATGCACTTGTGTGGTATAAACACGTAATACACACAAGAACCAAATTATTGACGTAGTAGTTTTTTGTTTAATAGATTACTAAATTCTTCATTTACAATTCAGTCAAAGCTAGGGTGTAATGAAAATTGAGATTTCACATGATATATAGTCCACGGAGCTGTGAGGTATTCAAAGTGTTTTCAAATATGAAAAAAAACTCAATAAAAAAATAATGCAAATATCTAAAGATGTTTGGACATTAAGTCCATAAGTATTTTTTTTATCATATAAGAGTAGCAGGCGAGCACGGAGTCTAATTAATTGTATGTGGCTACTGCTGATCATGCACATTTGTACTCAACCCTAGATAAGATTAGATTCCTACCTGAAGTCAGCCAGAGATGCGCCGCGACCCCTGAGGTATAAGCCCGAATACCTCGAAAAAGTATGTCTCCTTACCACACCCTTCAAACCAGAATACAGCAGCATTTAAGACTGCTATTATTAAGTACATAGGTGTGGCGGTGGTGCCGCAGGAGTCGAACCACAGAGTTCTGCTACCTTCAAAGTTATCCGAGTCTATCATCATCATCAACCCATTACTGTCCCACTGCTGGGCATGGGTCTCCTCTCAGAATGAGAAGGATTAGGCAATAGTCCACCGCGCTGACCAAGTGCGTATTAGTAGACTTCACATACCTTTAAGATTTTTTTTATAAATCTCTTAGGTATGCAGGTTTCCTCACGATGTTTTCCTTCACCGTTTAAGCAAGTGATAATTAATTTCTAATACGCACATAAATTTGAAAATCAGAGGTGAGTGCCTGGGATTTGAACCTCGGACCCCTCGATCGAAAGGCCGCGTTTCTTAACCACTAGGCTATCACAGCTTTATCCGAGTATATAAGTAGTATATTTAAAATGCACGTAGCGAGACCGCGGCGGATGTGTCGTCCTCCTGAAAGTTTAAACAGTCTGCTACCACACTTTGTTTTTGTTGGGATAAAAACAGTACCTAAATTTATATTTAGAATGTTCTTTTATAAATCAAGCGCTTGCAAAAATAAAATATAAAAGTTGCAAATTAGTATGCTGTCCATCGTGATGGTACCTACATCATCATAATCATCAACCCATTATTGTTTTACTGCTGGGCACCGGTCTCCTCTCAGAATGAAGGAAGGATTAGGTCATACTCCACCGGGGTGACCAAGTGCGAATTGGTAGACTTCACATACCTTTGAAACTTTGTTTTAAACATTTCTCAGGTATGCAGGTTTCCTCAAGATGTTTTCACCGTTTAAGAAAGTGATAATTAATTTATATGCACATATAATACGCACATAACTTTCAAAAATCAGAACTACGTGCCTGGGATTTGAACCTCGGACCCCTCGATCAAGAGGCTGATAGTGATGGTTCCTGTACATCTGTACCGTTGGTAGTATTGAAACCCTATTGATCTACACCTCATATGCGTTCTTGCCTTGAGGAGTAAGTTAGAATACCTTGTTAATTCTAACTGGCCATTTTACTCTGAAAAGACTCAGAATGGAGATTTTTTTAGATCTCTTTATTATTCTACGCATATGTCCGGTGGTCGTGTGAATTTATAATTAACCGGGTTTTACTTTAGCTCCCATTCAGAGACCCGTATGCCATTTAACAAATCCGCGGAAACCCAGATGATACCCCTAATTAAGCTTAATAAGTGCGGATTTGTAGATTTTAACACGACTGTAACATTATACTAATTATAGAATGCTCAGGCCATGTGATATTTCCCTTTAACAATAAAGTGAGTAAAGATTAACTTCTACTAGGCACCCGTTAAAATGGTTGAAATTCGCCTTAATTAAACGCAAAAGAAATCTTGAATTTTGATTTTTCAATTTCAGTATTTTATTTTTTATGACAAATACCACACTTCTCTGTGCGTCAAATATATTTCGAAACAAGTACATAGTTTTTTTTTCGCATATTATGATCACAACGACATGTGCGAATAAGAAGAGGCAATCTCTAAAAAAATATTAATTTGAGTAGAACTGCAACTGTAAACGAATCGCGAAAAGAAATCCTATTAATAATGGTAAAGATTAAAACTAAAAAATCTGATCCCTGGACAACGGATTCTACTTTGGATTAAAACAAAAATAATTTCCCTCTTCTAAAGTATAGAGAACTAACTGTAACACTGAAATGTTCGCGCACCAAACTTACCTTTTAAGCAGTTTACAGATTTTCTTACGAACTTCCTCGAATTAAACGTTACATAAAATGCACCCCAGCGTTTGAAATGCGCATTTTGACGGTTCCATTTCAAAGCCTTTACGTTTTTCAAAAAGCTTTGTAAGCTGCTGTTGGTTTTGAAAAGGACGTGTTTTTTTGTTAGAATACCTGTGGGAATTTCGCAGCCTCTTTGGTGTGAGAAAACAGGCGCCCTGCGATATGTTTATATCGTAGGAAGTTTGTATTATGTGACTTTGAAGACTCCTTCCATTTCTGATTATATACATCCTGTAGGAAAGAGTTCTACAGTAGATGACCTTATTAATAAGGTGAACATCTTCAGCCCAGGTTAGTCCACTGCTGGACATATGCCTCTCCCAAGGTACGCCACTGAGCCCGGTCTTCGGCTTTCCTCATCCAACTAGTTCCCGCCGCTCGGCGCAGATCGTTCCGCCACCTTGCAGGAGGGCGTCCCTCAAGGTGATCATCATTTCATATTATAACCCCTTGTCCCTTAGTTGTTCCCGGCATTCATAGGAAAATTAGCAGTGCTTTTCAGGTATGCGTATGGGACTCGAACCTAGGGTCGCACGATTGAAGTAACCACTACGCTAACACTGCTTTGAAGAGTTTCGTACCGTAATATACTTCCACTTTCAACTTAAGCCTTAGATATTACAAGGCACTTTATAGTCATTCAATGTAGGTACTCTTATGTTCAAGTAGGATAAATCTGATTTCCTGAAGCCGTTTATTCAATATCAGATGGACCGTATTTTCTATTTCCACCTCCTAAAATATTCTCACAAATCATCAAAATACAATAAAAAATATAGGGTTTGTTACATCACTAATAACATCACTAATAACGTATCACTTGTTCCGTTAATAGTAGTGAATTTGGCAAAAATATCACCCGTGGGAGCCTAGGCACAATAATTCCTAGAAAACAAGCCCAAGACCCATTCATACGAGAAAATAGCGTATCATTAGGTGTTCTATTGTCGTGTGTAGAGAAGGCTATGTTGAGGTAAGAGTGTTTGTACAATATCCGATCCGATGCGGTTTCACTAACACATACAGACGCTATCGGTAATATGTCAGCCATGATATTTATGTGTTAATGTGATGTGAGTTTTAAAAGGTAGATCCGGGGAGGTACCACCGCCATATCTATGACTAGTGTGAAGCTTGTTCTGCGTTCCGATGGATGTGTGGATGTTACCTGACTAACATATGATGGATCATCTTAGTACTCAGGAGGAACAACGAATATATGATCTGCTTCAGGCAAAACTTCTGTGTAACAACAGTAAACACTTACCGTAGAATGCATGATCTAAAGAACAGGTTAATTAAGACTACATGCTCATTTACCATTCCAATCCTATCAAAAAGAGATTTCCCAAAATCTGGATCAAACTTGCCGGATGTCAAGAACATTTTAAATTAAATTGAAGCAGTATACACTAGAGTTCACCTGATGATAAGTTAAAACTAACCCATGGACATCTCCATATAATCAGCCCCAAATATATCAGTGTTATCTACGGTCGCCCACAAGTGCTTTACTTCTGAGGATTAAGTGGGACCACCTCGTATTATTTTATTAGGTCTTCAACTTCCTTTAAATCAAAACTGAATAGGGTTTAAAACTGTTTTATTTATATCACAAATAAGAGATTCGAGACGACAGCCATAAGATACCGATAAAAGTTGAAGATTTTGAAGGTAGGTAGGATAGGTAGATGGTAGTACACTTTGTGTTTTGGCACTACAACTACATCCTTTTCTGCCTAATAATAGTAGTGTTCAGCGCTGCTGTATTCCGGTCTGAAGGGTGTAGTATGGGAGACGTACTTATTCGAGGTGTTTGAAATTATTCCTCAGGAATAGCAACGCATATGTGTCTGATCTTAGACAGGATTCTTATCATATCTGGGGTTGATGAAAGATGTCCATTGGCGACAGTAGTCACTTACCATCTGGTGGACTGCATGCTCGTGCTCTACTACTTTATTATAAAAAAATATTTGGATTTTTATGTGTTCCGGTTCCGGATCGGTATCGGATCGTTAGAACAGCTTTACTAATGGAACAGCTAAACCGTGACGCAGATTAGCGTCGGTACGAGCCCTTGGAGGTAAAAACTTCTGATTTTCTGATCCGCTTTTTCTTCCAAACTTTACAAACTAAGATAAAATCTTTTAGCGTTTTTTTATTTTTTCTTTAGTCTTTCTTTAGTTTTTGTGAAGATCTTTTGTGTAGCTAACAAGGTTACGAGTTAAAATTATGCGAAACAGCCTCATTTATTCCTGTAACCGACATTTACGTAAAATAATGTTGGAAGTAAATGCTAATTATATTCAACATTTAATTCAGATGTTTTTTTCAGTTTCATGTTACGTTACAAATACGGGAACAAGATTTGTACTTGTAATATATGTAGGAACAACCCTTTAATGACTCCTTCGCTTCTGTTCTTCTGTTTTTTTGTTTTTTTTTTTATAATATAGTAGTAACAGACGAGCATATAGTCCACCTGATGGTAAGTGAATACCGCCGACCATTGACAATCGTAATCAACCCCAGATTCGATTAGTCCTACCTGAGATCTGCCGCAAATGCGCCGCTATCCCTGGACTAACCAGGAGTGCCTGGGAGCATGTCTCCCTTACCACATCCTTCAAACCAGATCACACCAGCGGCTAAGACTGTTGTGTTCGTACTTGAGTTGGATAACAAATGAGATGCTCCTAAGCACTAAGTTGAGAAGTCTTTTGATAAAGTTGAGTCTTATATTATTAAAAAATTCAGTTCGACTCCGGAGCAACCACACCTATTTACCCAGTAACAGACTTAATCGCTGTTGTGTTCCGCTTCAAAGGATGAGATTGTAGCATGCTAATTTAGTCTTGAGTGTAGTATCTGTTGCCAACCTTAGGTAGGAGTCTAATCTTGCCTGGGATTGATTACAAATTTCCATGGATAGTCACTTACTGTCATACCGATTTCTGGTTCAAAATTATAAAAAAAATGTGCCGTCAGTAGCCTAGTGAGTTTTTCCGTTTTTACAATAATGACTGTTTTTGTATTTGTTTACGGATTTCCCATACATTTCCAATACAGTCCGCTGGGGACGCTGATTGGAAATGTATGGGCAGATACGTCAACAAATACAAAAACAGTCATTGAGTAAAAACGTAACATCTCATACTAGGGGTACAAGTGACTGTATGACCGTTTAGTACTTCTATCTATCTGTCAGCCTTTGAAAGTCCACTGCTGGACATAGGCCTCCCCTAGTCTGCGCCACTCCGACCGTTCTTGAGCCGTCTGCATCCAGCGGTTACCCGCCGTCCGCTTCAGGTCATCAGTCCACCTGGTCGGGGGGCGTCCTGTACTTCTTTTGCCGAGACGTGATCTACATTCGAGGATCTTCCTACACCACCGATTATCGGTTAGCTCTCAAAATAAGCAAGCTGAAGCGGCAATGGGCTGGCCACATGGTTCGTAGTACTTCTATAATATAACAAAAATACCACCCTTACTTTTTGTATTCAGTTACCATCCGGCAACTTATATTCAGCCTTGGCCCTTAATTTTTCAAGCAAATAAATAATTTATTTCGTATTCTGACAAGGGTAATCACACTAATTATCATATTTACACGACGGCTTATCTCGAACTGTCAGCGTTCGTTTATTTGCCCCGAAGAAAGGCTTTAGACTAAGTCAAGGTCTAGACAACAAACGTCTTAACTGTGCTAAGTAGAATTAAGATTATTTTTGTTGTGTTATAGTTTGTTTTATCGAAGTGAGACACTTGACGGGAAAGTTTTTGTTACTTTATTCTACTGTAACCAATGTAACAGTTACTTTTTCTAATGTATGAGAATCGTAGGTGTATTTTAGTATCTCGTAGACATCTGCTACACATATAGGATAGCAATAACAGCATGTTATCCTTACTAATATTTTACTAATATTATAAATCCGAAAGTAACTCTGTCTGTCTGTCTGGTTGTCTCTTCTTCACGCCTAAACCGATTTTAATGAAATTTTGTACAAATATAGTCTGAGACCTGAGAAAGGACATAGGACAGTTTTTATACCGGAAATCCCACGGGAACTAGGGATGACGATCTAAGATCGATTAATCGGAGAATCGATCTTTTGGACCAAAAAATCTATTATTTTAATCGATATTAGTAAGAATTGAATCGTAAACTATGCATTTGATCAAGTGATGATCTTTAGCAAAGTTGTTGTCCATGAGCCCACGAAGGTTTCAGAGTTGGTACGACCAATTTTCGCCAGATGGCGCCACTGTCATTCCAATGAAGGTACGAATTTTCATTGCTATGTATGTCAGTATGTCATATTATTTTCTTTTAAACGCGGGCGAAGCCGCGGGCATAAACTAGTTAGCAATAAAATATCTACTTTAACGGTAAAGAAACACATCGTGAGAAAATTTACATTCCTGAAAGTTCTTAAATATCTATCACGGTTCCAGATATAGAGCCCTGTGACATTACAGACAGTACCGACAGACCGACAGACAGAGATGTCTTAGTAGTCTTAGTAATAGGGTTCCGTGTTTATCCTTTTAGGTACGGAACCTAAAAAAGCTTATTGTAATGAGTTGACGAGAATGAAAGTAGGATGGATATTGGACCTCTTTTATAAAAGAAAAACTTAAAATTTATCTTGTCTATGACATTAACAAGATGGAATTTCACAGCGTATAAAATATTTTTTATTCTACAATCTATGGTTCTGCAAAAATTACCTTTCTAATTAAAGTTTAAATGAATTGCTCTAACTAATTTAACTTAACCGGTGAAGCCTATGGCGTGAACGTGCGTCGTTATTCAGGTAATCAGTAGGGTGCGGAAAACTCAAGGGAAAACATACTAAAATTTGTATATTCATAGTTACTGTCCCACCGCTGGGCATGGGTCACTTTATAGTGAAAACGGGTTAGGCCAATTTAGGCTATAGTCTCCCATGTTGCATATCATCATCATTATGTTCCCACTGTTGGGCAAGGGTCTTCTCAGAGTGAGAAGGGCTTAGGCCAGTTTAGGTCCTACGGTCCTATTTATGCGTGCAGAGTTCCTAACGATTATCCTTCACCGTTGACGCAAGTGATTGGGATTGAACCTCGGACTTCCCAAATGAGGGGCTGTATTGTAACTAATCTATAGCTACTTTTCCTAAATTTTCCAATAAAACTACATATAATTACTTAGTTTTGCTGAATTCGAAGTTCTATTATTTTCGGACTTCACTTCAGCCTGAAATACTAGCATCCCACTGCTGGGAATAAATCTTCTTTAAGATGAAAAAACGTTGGTCAAGTGAGGATTGGTGGAATTCACACATCCTTTCAAATTTTGTATAAAACTTTTAGGTGTGAAGGTAATACAAAAGACGATAAATTTTATTATCCATTGATTAAAGCGCCAGGCCTGTACAGTGAGTCATATTTTATGGTCATTGACCTATTACAGTGTTATCGAACAAAAAATATGTACTACTAATCTATATTCCTACTCTACCTACCTATCTATGGTTTTATACAATTGCGTTTATTTAGTATAATTTATTTTTAGAAGGTGGTAGAACCACCGCCACACCTATTTCTGCCTCATAACAGCAGTGTTTATTAATGCTGTGTTCTGGTTTGAAGGGTGTGGTAAGGGAGACATACTTTTCCGAGGCGTTCCAGATTAGTCCTCAGGGGTAGCGACGCATCTGCTGAACTCAGGTTACGTCCATTGAACGGATGGGAAAGGTCGTCCCTAATTCGGATCTTCCATTAGATTAATTCAAGTAAAACACATCATCATATATTATCATATTAAAACAGACAATTCATCACAAAAAGCAGGTTGTCTTAACCCAATTCAATATCAAACGAACTATTCTCAAACAATATAAACCAGTTACGAGATGTAATGCTCGGTACGCAAGATTGTTTCGGTTCAACCCTTAGAGTAATTATAGGTATAGAGCGCGCCTACTCGGGTAAGAACAGTAGACACAGGTGAGAACAGCTTATTGTGGTGTAGAGCGAACAGTGTTAATTGAAGTTCAAGTGGAGTGAGAAAGTTTAAATTGTTATTATAATAGAAAATATTTTTAATCGTGTGAGTTTGTCTATAAATATAAAAAATATGTATAGATATCGTTCTATCATTATGTTAGTCCTTTTTATATGTCCAGTGAAACTTTAAAACGTTATA
The DNA here is from genome assembly GCF_041222505.1 of Epargyreus clarus. Classification (NCBI taxonomy): domain Eukaryota; kingdom Metazoa; phylum Arthropoda; class Insecta; order Lepidoptera; family Hesperiidae; genus Epargyreus; species Epargyreus clarus. The sequence goes on from NW_027332214.1 coordinate 8,730,036, forward strand.
GAAATTAATCGCGCCGCCATAGTAAATTGTATGACTACACCTCCTCCCAACAACTTCAGAGCGGACTATACACTTTTACTTCTCTCCATATTGTAAATCGTTTTTTGTAGTTAGGCTACTCTGATCTAACAGCTTCAATTATGCTAAACTTATACAGCTATAATACATCTGCTTAGGGTTCATACAAAAATATTGGTTAAATAGACGCGCTCTATGACATTACTACTCCGAGTTTCAACCCTTTACTAGTGGGATAATTATACCCGGGTCTTGGGACTATGGAACTTGATTACAGAGTGCGTGTTTACACATAACAAAATATTCCGTAGCTCCTATATTATGCAAGGTACCGATACAAGAATCGTTCCCCTAGTTGGGAAACTATGAATTATCTCTGTGTTCAGTGATTAAGTTATTGGGTACTTGTTGTACTGTAAGGGTACAGCGAGTAATGAGTTGAGCGAGTTACTCGCTTGATATGAAATAGTTCGCATTATTCGGCAAACATTTCTAATTCACTGCGGAAGGTAACATTTTTCGAGCATGTTTGTACGGAATGTGTCATTAATAGGCTTGCCCTGCAACCTAATCATCAACAACCCATTAACGTCCCACTGCTGAGCACGGGTCTCCTCTCATAATGAGAAAGATTAGGCCATAGTCCACCGCGCTAGCCAAGTGCGTATTTTTATAAATCACTTAGGTATGCAGGTTGCCTCGTGATGTTTTCCATCACCGTTTAGCAAGTGATAATTAATTTCTAATACGCACATAACTTTGAAAAATCAGAGGTGCCTGGGATTTGAACCTCGGACCCCTCGATCGAGAGGCCGAGTTTCTTAACCACTAGACTATCACTGCTTCACACTGATTTAGACGCGTCGACCAAAACCTTTTGAAAGTTTCCCCCTCGTAAACAAAAAGGGGCGTGCCAAAGAATGATACATAGGAAAAACATTAGATGTGGTCTTCATTGTATTTATTGTATTTTGATGTGAAACATCTATAGCCGCACGTAAAACCGATTTCTGGCGTGGCGACGCATGCCGTGGCTATACGATGGTATATACATACAGTCTATATGCAGTAGTGTGTACGGTGTGGCGACGCGTCACCATTCGCAATCGTAATATTTTATTTTATCATTATGACATATTTAGTTCCTATCACAATATGTTCTTTTCTGCACATTACTTTTACAAAATAATGTCGATGTTTCACATCTGCCAGGCGTCCCGTGACGGCTCACATTTTTTTTATTGTACTAAGTACAAAGCAAAATAAATACCTACAACGATTGGATCGTTATATCTATAATAAATTTGAAAAAAATATCAATTATGTTAAAAAAATTGTACACGTCGGATTTGGATATAGATAACATTATATCACAAAATATTCGTTTTATTTTGTGATTATATTCTTTGAATAATACATATGTTTCGGATACGGAGCTCTGTAACATCACTGACATCTCAAGTAAATGATACAGAAATCAAGGAAGTGAGTAAAATAGGTTTACACAAACCAGTGCCGTTGCCATTTGAAGCAAAGTTATATTATGTTTACTTAGTAATAATATGGCATGTATTTTCATTTCCGTTTGTTTGTTTAACGAATTGTATTAGATTAAACAAGAAACGTTACGTTGTTATGTTTATATGGGGTGATTTGTTGAGGAGGAAAACAGATGTAGGAGGTTTAAACTGAATCATTCGTATTTTGATATTAATATGTCGGAGTAGTCACCTGTGACGTCATCAAATGGGTACTTTAGAACACAAGCTATTTAGGTGTAGCTTGTGTTCTAAAGTACTTGGTGGAGCTTCGACAGAGTCTTGGTGCGGCGTTCGTATGGGCCGAACGCATACAGAGCGACTTGGGAACAGACGAGTGAAGTTGACTCGCGCGCGCCGAGGAACTGTCTCCGTTTTGATAGTGTCCATTTAGTTCTAGTTCGATTAATTAGAGTATTCTCAGTATAGTGATTTAAGGACTATGTAAGGCATTACAAGTTATTAAGTTAAGAGACATAAGTTAGTGATAAGAATATTTGTGACTGTATTTCTACCTGTATCTGTATCATAATTATCCTGACAAATATGAAGTAACAAAGATGTCGGTTCGGGAATACATTTAAAATCAACTAATTCGGCCATCCTGTTGCGACAAATATATCTATCTTATCTTTTATCTTATCTCCTTGAGTAATTACTGATTTACAAAAAAATATTAATATCTTATGGAACTGACAAGCGAGCATGCAGCATTCATGAACCTCCTAGCCATAGTCCACCCTGTTAGTGAAGTACGGATTTTGACCAAGTCTACCAACTTCACACATCTTTCAAATGTCAGGAGTTACCACGCGAACTTTCCTTTCACCGATAAAGCAAGGGACAATTATTTCTGATATGTACTAATGTGTCTCTCAAAAATCAAAGGTAACTGATATTAATAAAACTCACTGTGGTCATTAAAACATACGACTAACAAGCCCTATTTTGATCTGTTGACTTCTGAGAGCTGAAGAAAAAAAAATATTTCCATCTTGTCCCTGATTAACAAACTTTTGCTAGCAGAGATTCGCACTGAAGTAAGTTGAGGATATTTCTGTTACTCAGCTGTCTCTAAAAATGTAAGAGACATAAAGTTGACAGATACATTATATTTCTCCCAATCTTACTGTCACATTATGTTGACGATTTACAAAATAATGGAACAAGCATTTTTATTTCTACACGTAAGCAAAATATAAGGAATTTCGTAAAATATTCCGTTTTTTAAATCAAGTCATTGTAACGATTCTATTGTTTAAAATTAGAACGGTTTCATTTAATCCTCTTAAAATAATCATTACGGTACTTTCTAACATTTAAAAAAAGAACTTCAAAAGAATCAAACTGAGTTCAACAAAAAAGAACAGCGAGCGTGTCGAATGAAAAGAATGGTTAAATGGAACTAATCATTAGTCGTGATCGCTCGGTCCGAGTCTACTCGCGAAAGCCGTTAGTCTACTAGACGCTTATATTAATACGCAGTTAGGGACTGTAACGAACCACTAGTCTCCTCTTAATGAGTAGGATTAAGCCCATGTACTCTAAATGCCGATCTAATGCCAGTCTGTTGACTACCTAGCTGGTCAATAATTCAAATGTGCGTGAATGGCTAAATCCGAAATTATAAGGAATAGCGAAAAGTGCAGAAAGGAGTTACAATACAAAATACAAAATATACCTTATTATTTTGCGATTACGAGGCAGGCTTAGATAAAATGAAAACGAGATAATAATGAAAAAAAACATCCTGTATGATAGCACCATCGGATAGTGTCGCTTATGAAAAACAAATTCTGGAAGGAAAAAATGTTAATATAAAATTTTACGTAATCTAAACAAATGTTGCCTAACGTTTCAAATCATTCGAAAACAGACGTTTTCTTCTTCTAGAATTTATATTTTTTATGTTCGGATTAATTAAGATTATTAAAGTAGAATGTCAAGTTGCTATTCGCGCAGTTTCATTCAATACTGATGCAAAATTGACAATTTGCTTGAATGACTCTCAGTTGAGTTGCTACTCTTTATGATTAAATTGGAGCGTCTCGAAAATATGACTCTTTAGAATTCTCGGTAACTTGGAATGTAGAGAGTCTCTTTGTAATTAATAAAGCAAGTGATAAATTCTGACGGTACACCTGACTTCGAAGAATAGCATACCTGGAAAACGAAGACTGTATGTGGGACCGAAATTCAATCTACTATTACTATTACTACTTGTACTATTTGTAAGACAACATTCGCAAAAAATAATAGGGATGTGAGAACGAGCGTAAGAAAATATATTTGTAATAAATCGATTATTGAGAATATTCTTATTTAAGAAATAATCCGATTAATAAGCGATTTTTCAAAGTATGGTCAAAATTGGCCGGTGCAAAAAAGATCGAGGGCCGCACAAAAACCGAAAAAAAATCGATTTCATAAAACAATCGATTATTTAAAAAGTCGATTATATTTTCACATCCCTACTTAACAACACTATACGTTCACAACCATGTAATTGAATAGCATATGAATTGAAATTTTTTGTTGCTACTAATTCGCATTTCATTCTCGCAAATTATTTTCGTACGGTAAATTACTCGGCTTTATTAATACCGCGCTTAACGATGACACTCAATATAATTTATCTAGAGCAAGATTTATTACTGGTACTTTTTCTTACCAACCTATCTCGAGGAAAATCTGCTATTTTACACCGTTATAAAATTTGGAGATAGAATATTAATTATCAGCTACATTAATGTTCGTTGTAACTTACCTTTTAACCGCCTCCTGGGAGAACACGCTTACCATAGTAATGCGATTAAATAATGTACAAAATTTAATGGATAGTAACTATATAGAAATGTTTATATATAGTACCTATCCATTAAAATTTTGAAGGTGAAATTTTGATACAAATTTTGAAGGTAGGAGTCCCTGTGCGACTGTGGCGACACTACCGCCACACCTATTTCTACCTAATAACAGCAATGCTAAGAGCTGTTGTATTTTAGTTTGAATGGTGTGGTATGGGGTACGTACTTATTCGGGGTATACCAACTTAATCCTCAGGGGAGGAAGCGGATGACTATCTCAGGTACGATTCTAATGTTATTGAGGGTTGATTACGAATGTCCATGGGCAGTATGGGTAGTAGATACTTCCTGTGAAGGCTGCAAACTCCGATGCTACTTTCATATTATAAAATACCATATGTAAGATGCATAATAGAACATGCAGTGTATAGTGGTCATTGTATCGATTTTGTACTAAGTCTATGTAGATCAAGGATTCCACCTGAAGTATAAGTATTATAGGTACCTACATACCGCTCTCTAGTGATCATTTACGTTATATAAGTAACACCTGTATCAGATCTGATCAATCAGTTAAATAACGCATAGATTATATTTATGTCTGCTATAGACATTTATTAAGAGGATAATAATCTAGTCACGTACATACAAATGGTCTTTAATACCTAAAAAATCCTTTTAAAGTATTTACTGTGAATACACGGTTAATACTGCACTCAGAATACACAGAAATAACCGTGTTTTGTGAGTGCAGTGGTTAAGAAACTCGGTCTCTCGATCGAGGGGTCCGAGGTACAAATCCCAGGCACGCAGCTCTGATGTTTCAAAGTTATGTCCGTATTAGGAAATAACTATCACTTGCTAAACGACGAAGGAAAATATCGTGAGAAAACCTGCATTAAAGAGAGAGATTAAAAAAAAATCTCAAAGGTATGTGAAGTCTACCAATACGCACTCGGCCAGCGCGGTGGACTATGTATGGCCTTATCCTCTTCATTATGAGAGGAGACCATGCCCAGCAGTAGGACAGTAATGGGTTGATGATGACTGTGTATTAATGCTTCTAATAAACCGACTTCCTTCAATCAAATCTTAACCATAACTGTTTACAAAAGATATTTAAAACATCCGATTTTTTATCGGAGCGTTATACATAAAATAAACAACACTCACTCGTAATACAAATACAAAAGGTATAAGAAAGCTTGAATGACAGGGTGTCAAACAAAAACGAAAAACCTTGACGGTCTCGATAACAGCATTAACACATGTCGAATGGATTACACGGAATGGGATCTTCTTTATTGGTACGACACGACACCGGCTCGGCAGCAGCAACGATATTATTGTACGAATCATTCTTTGAAATTGTACTGTATGCCGTCCTACTGCTGGGCAAGGGTCTCCTCTCAGAATGAGAAGGATTAGGCCATCGCGCTGTCCAATTGTGTATTGGTAAACTTCACTTACCTTTGAGTTTTATTTTTATAAATCTTTTACGTATGCAAGTTTCCCTACGATGTTTTCCTTCTCCGTTAAAGTAAGTAATTAGTAATTTCTAATACCCAAATAACTTCGAAAAAGTCAGCGGCCTGGGATTTGAGCCTCAGACCCCTCGACCAAGAGGCGGAATTGCACAACAATCACTATCTATCACTGCTTCTTTTACTTAATAAATTAGTTGTTCTTCACTAAAATAAATAATAAATAGTTAGGATCAAAATGTTGCCGTGTCGTGTCGTTTCAATGAAGAAGCGCTCAATGGTTACATAAAACACGTAGAAAATAGCGGGATTATGGTAAAGTATGGTGTGAAACAGCTATAAATAACGTGGAAGCGTGGAAGAATAAAATATTTTCGCTCTAAACTCACGCCGATATAATGACTATGAAATATTTAATGGCAAGAACGGAATATCGGTTTATTTCTAACGAGTTATCTTCAGCCACCCCTATACAAAGTTTTTCAATTGTTACTCTGTAACGACGGATATTTTTAGGTCAAAATATCTAGATTATAATAGCATCTTTATAAGTGGAAGTTGTGTTTTTGTATAGACGAATCCGATAAATCTAGCGTAATGGTCACCATAACCATCTTGCTAGACTTCAATGTTTCCCGGATTGAAATCCCGAGAAAAAAATCTTATAATAAACTTATTCAATTTGGATTTAATTGTGATCATGTTTTGGTGTGGTTCGGTGCTAGTGTATGCTATTCGTTACATAGTACGAATATAAGCATTTTTTATAATACAAGTCCACCTGATAATATGTGGCCAACTCTGAGATTCCCAGTGTCGTGGGCATGAGAAATTGTAATACGACAATAAAATAAACTATAATACGAAAAATTATAATACGACAATAAAATAAACTATAATACAAGAAATTATAATACGATAAAAAAGAAACTATAATTCGAGAAATTATAATACGATAAAAAAGAAACTATAATTCGAGAAATTATAATACGATAAAAAAGAAACTATAATTCGAGAAATTATAATACGATAAAAAAGAAACTATAATTCGAGAAATTATAATACGATAAAAAAGAAACTATAAATCGAGAAATTATAATACGATATAAAAGAAACTATAATTCGAGAAATTATAATACGACAATAAAAGAAACTACAATACGAGAAATTATAATACGACAATAAAAGAAACTATAATATGAGAAATTATAATACGATAAAAAATAAACTATAATTCGAGAAATTATAATACGATAACAAAAGAAACTGTAATTCGAGAAATTATAATACGACAATAAAATAAACTATAATACGAGAAATTATAATACGACAATAAAAGAAACTATAATACAAGAAATTATAATACGATAAAAAAGAAACTATAATTCGAGAAATTATAATACGATAAAAAAGAAACTATAATTCGAGAAATTATAATACGATAAAAAAGAAACTATACTTCGATAAATTATAATACGATAAAAAAGAAACTATAATTCGAGAAATTATAATACGATAAAAAAGAAACTATAATTCGAGAAATTATAATACGATAAAAAAGAAACTATACTTCGATAAATTATAATACGATAAAAAAGAAACTATACTTCGATAAATTATAATACGACAACAAAATAAATTATAATACTTACAACAACACTAAATAATCTTAATTCTACTTAGTACAGTTAAGACGTTTGTTTTCTAGACCTTGACTTAGTCTAAAGCCTTTCTTCGGGGCAAATAAAGGAACGCTGACAGTTCGAGATAAGCCGTCGTGTAAATATGATAATTAGTGTGATTACCCTAGGCGGAATACGAAATAAATTATTTATTTGCTTGAAAAGTTTAGAGCTAAGGCTGAATATTATTTACTGGAGGATAACTGGAAAAATTAAGGGTGGCAAACTATTTTCCTATTATTTTATAGATTTTATAGAAGTAGCAAACGATCATGCTGTCCGTATTTTTGGCAACTGTAGCAAATGAACCTCTATATTCAACCCCAGATAGGACTAGAGGCAAATATTTTTGCTATTTTCGCCTCACTGACAGAGGTTTGACCACTGTCACAAAATAAAAGGTATTTTATTTTGTGCTACTGTGGTCTAATAATAATAGAGAGGGGATCCAACTTAGCCCTCTGGGGCAATAATGTCTTATTTAACGTCGATTACAAATGTCCATGTGTAGCGGAGACATCCAATATGTGTTCGCATGGCGCTTTTATAAAGAAAAGGTTACCTATTACTAAGGTGATTTATACTCGAACGACAGTGAGATAACGCCAGTCGACGACGATCACTGTCGACAAGTGGTAACAATCGATACGAACAGTCGCTCGTGTGTTAGCACCCTTATTTTTCATTTAAGATCGACAAAAATTTATATAGATGTGTCATTCGATTTATCAAACATAGTCAATAAAATGTGTGACACAAGTTGTGAATTTGAATGTAAAACAAAATTGGTTATCATTATGTTTTACATGCGTACATAATAGAACAACATCCTTCTAACGGTTGGACAGGTTTATCTAATTATATATACGGAATCAATGATACTCCGCCTAGATTGAACTAATAACATTATGTTAATTTATGTAAATCTTATTTTATAGGTTTTTGTCCATGTAAAATCTTTTTTAATTTATGTAAAAAAAAAATTATATGTTTTTGTCCATGTAAAATCTTTTTTTAGCTCTAAACATTTGCACATAATGTTATCGGTTACCTTATTTTTATTATTATCCTTATTATTTCATTAATGGCCACGAAACAAAACTCTTTCTCTAAGGTCACAAGTTAATTACACTTGATTTGAAAATAATTATTCAAAGATTTTTTAATAACACGTTTTTATAACGGACTGAAGAGTAGAAAATAATATAAATTATGTTTGAAGTCGGAATTCGTATTTATTGAATTTATTTATCGTATTGAATGCGGTTTCAGCTTTTGAGCTCCGTACCATAGTGAAATTAAATACACCGGTTTTTAAATGTAATTATTTTTTTTAGTAAAAAGAGTTCCATCAAATGGAGTAGTTATTTTTGCGTTATGGTCGAATAAACAAACTAAAAGTTTTATAATAGTGTACATGCTGAGATGACAACTATTAATTCAGTCAAAAAGTTTTATTAAGTTAGTAGAATCAATATGGTTCGAAAGAATGGTTGGATACCATTATAAAAGGCATGCATTAGGTTGACAGCGTCACTTAACGATTAACCGTCGTAGAGTCAACTTACCCTGATGATGCTCCGTTTTGGAGCGAAACACGTGTTGGTGGTGGTATGTACGGTGGTGTATATTTTTTGCATATGCACGCCCTCCTTTGTGGGAGGAAGGTAGTACATACTGCATGGTTTAAAATATATACCATTATACATATTTGTAGAGGATTGTTGCGAAGTAGTTTTAAGATTAAAATGTAATCGAAATAATTCGACTACCGCCACACCTATTTCTTACTAAGCAGCTCTGCGTTTTGGTGTGGGTGTGGGTGCCAACTGTACTACATGTAAGGTGACCATCTTAGTACTAATGAGTGGCAACACATGTGTGATCGGGTTCAGGCAGACCTATTTGAAGACTTGTCCTATTTGGAGTTAGTTCAGACACAGTATAAATATGTATACAGTATTTTATCTTCATACAAACGCACGGAACACAAGTTATATCTACGCGCCTCTATTTCGGTATGCGCTCGGTATGCGATCAGGCGCGAATGTGCCGCAGTGATATATATAATACTGTAGGCGCGCAGCCCTAACGTTAACTCTCGCCCAGCGCCCCTGTAGGTATATAGTTCAAGGACAGGGCCGAGTTACAATACTGTATAGATCCTTATACTGTGGTTCAGATGTCCTTGCTCATAGCAGTTCTAACTTACCACCAGGTGGGCTGCATGCTCGTTTCATATATCAATCTTACAAAATAAATATTGTACGAATATATTTTTAAATTGTCAGTCCTACAAAGATAGGCGTAGGTTTTTCCAAACTAGAATAATCTTGAGATAAGTCTCCTATGTAAATTAAGATGAATCAGTGGGCAGACCGGATACACTATCTTCCGATAAGGCTAACGATTGTTATATTTTACAGCAACAAGATTTATCTGGTCTAAGGATGGGTGGCACAATGTAACTTTATATTAACAAAAGCCTAACCACCCTTCAAATCAACGGTTAAGCAATTCATAGATTTTACTATTTTAGTTATGGTTAACAACGTCACAAACTTAATGTTGATCGGTCGATTCGATTGGTTAAATTTATTGTTTATCATCATTTCATATTTGTTAACGTCGCTTAAAATTGTATATTCAGTGACACAAATAACGTTAATGACAAATAACTTGGTGCAACATAAAGTCGTTGCTTCCGTCGCTATCGTCAAAGTTATTGTTATAGTAAACTTTAAACTTTTTTTACGGTGCAACCCACTAAGAATCGAATGTTATCAAAACGTATGAAATTTTAAATTATGATTCAATACGGTTGTATTTTTCGAAATGGAAACTGTTGAAAGTGCTCGAAAGTTATTTATATCGGCTGTTATGGTTCTTAATCTCAATTCGGGCGGCAACATCAAAGGGCGGCATGAATGAAACCCTTTTTTACAACGTGCAGTCACTTCGGAATCCCTAATTAATTCATCAAGTTTGTATTAAATAAATATTATTGCCTTTTCTGTAACTGCCTTTCGACACACTTACATATGTTTCGATTTTATGTTTATTATGTTTGTGTAATAGCAGCGATAGCCTAGTGGTTAAAAAACTCGGCCTCTCGATCGAGGGTCTAAGGTTTAAATCCCAGGCACGCCTGACCAGGTACCTCTAATTTTTGAAAATTATGTGCGTATTACATATTAATTATCGCTTGCTAAACGGTGAAGGAAAACATCGTGAGAAAACCTGCATACCTGAGAGATTTAGAAAAAAAACTCAAAGGTAGGTGAAGTCTACCAATAATAGGCCAGCGCGGTGGACTATGGCCTAATCCTTCTCATTACGAGAGAAGACCCGTGCCCAGCAGTGGGACAGTAATAGCTTGATGACGATGATGATGATGTTTATGTACATATTTATAATGCCAAATGACATTTTTTTTGTCACGCGTGCTTGCACTCGCACGCGCGTCCCATATGCTTTACGAATATATAAATGACTTCGTAGTAGTCTCTTTGCAAGCTACGAATGCTCTTTGCTTGTGTACGAATTAGATATGACGTGCGTGCAGGCAGCGACTGATCAAGAGTTCTGACCGCCCTAGGCTAATTATGAAGACGCGCCCCACCGTTACGATAGACCTTAAAAGTAATATATTGGTTTGACTTTGTTTACTAGCATGAAATTAAAAGTGCCGAAGACACAATTTTGGTGCAACCGCCTCCGCCCCCCCCCCCCGATCCTCACGCCCTAGGCTGCAGCCGAATTATCCTAAGGGTTTGTCAGGCCCTGCGTGCAGGCATGACAATATCGACATGTATGACGGCAAAAGCTAATTAACATTATAACAAGTAATTAATAATAACAAGTTAATAGTGATTTGTCGCTAGGATATTTACTTATTATTTAAAATTTAAGTACCAATAAAAATAATCGTTGTCGTGTAAATAAGTTCTTCGGGATTAAAAAAGAAACTGTATAGTTACATTTTGTGACTAATACAAGAACATTTTCTATTTTTAAGAAAACACTCGTAATATCTATTAGAATCTTTTATTAAAACACTTATCTATTATATCGATATAAAACTATCGTGCATAGACTTCCATAAAACCAATTGATGTGGAAAAATTTAATAAAAACGAAAACAATAAAATAACATTCGTGAACTGAAAATTTCATAACTGCTACTGAAATGGGATCGGCATTTTCCTTTACAACTTTGCAAGCCAAGCACGTCTCGCTAGCTAGTAAAGTGAACATAATAAACGCTGTATAAACGATATTCTATTTATTAGGCCATATTTCCACGCGTATATAATAATGTTTCAATATTAGATTGTGTTTTGTTTTAGTAGCAATTCATGCCTCGTAGTTTAAATATGACATAATATTATCTAATGTATAAAATTCTCGTGTCACAATGTTTGTTACCGTACTCCTCCGAAACGGCTTTACCGATTTTCACCAAATTTTATATGCATATTCAGTAGGTCTGAGAATCGGCTACTATTTATTTTTATACCCCTAAGTGATAAGGGTTGTTCACCCTTAACATTTTTTATTTATATGGCAACACAACGTTTGCAGGGTCAGCTAGTTATAATGAAAGCATTATTACATAAGTACTCTATTAGCATTTTTTATACCGTAGTAAACGTGTACTCGTACACACCTGACAGTGAGTAGGTACTGCCGTTTATGTACATCTATATCCAATCCTTGATAGAATCAGAGTCTTAATTAAGGTCGACCACACATGCCGTCCCGAAAGACTAATTTACAAAAACTTGTAATAATGTACCTCGTTTATGACATTCTTAAAGCCAAAAAAACACTGTTGTATTAGGCAGGAATGGGTATAGTGGTAGTGATTTCGGAAAAAACCTATACATATAAGTGCTTTTAAAATCATAACCTCGTGGTTTAGACCTTAACCGATTTTAACGTCAAGAGTTAGATGGGTTACCGCTGGTATCGAAATTTCATGCGCATATGCGTTTTGGAGAACTCTTTAAGACGTTGATCGGTTGTTATTATAGCCGTCAAATCTTTTCTGAAGTCTGTGGGTGGTTTCAACTTTCAATTAGCATTCATAGTGAGGTGGAGACTCCAGTTCTTTCCCAGATATGAAGAAAGGACATAAACGTTCAACGTAGTGGGAAATAATATAAAATTATAAAATAAAAAGTACTGCGGTGATCAAAACTGTACCACATGCCTACTACAAATTGTACCTTTATTCCAGGAAAACAGCATGGCTTTAGTAGGATCAACAATTTGCGCTCAAAGGCACAGTATGTAACAAAAAGGCTGCCAACTCAGCATAATGCTTTGAGAAAACCGGTGCAGCACTTAGCTGTGACCTATATTAAACGAAACATCGTTTGCAAATCATCGTTAACCCCAGAGACCTCACGTGAATAAAAAATTTAACTTGTCCGTAGAAATAGCAATTTAAAATTATAAGTAAGTATGACTTAATAAAGGAAATAGCTTAATTATTCTCGCTATTTCTGAGATTATTAAGTTGGAAATTCTTGCATTGCTTAACGTGAAAATATTTCCTCTTTTGGTGATTATTATATTTAATCTGAAAGACTAAAAGAAAGTGTCGGTTTCCGTTTAATGCGTTCATATGTGTAATTTTGTATAAAATCTTATGCCAGAGATATTCTGGGTATTATTATTGATTAGTTTATTCCCGCGGCTCTGCCCACGCTATATAAACGTTCTTTTGAGATAGTAAGGTATCCTATGTATTAATCCAGGTTATAAATTATCTGCATGCAAAATGTTATCCAAATATTATTAGTAGTTTTTAAGTGAAAAAGTAACAAACATCTATTAAGCATCATAAACCCTCGTCTATAATAGTCTTAAGAGCAAGATAAGTTATATATTAAGACGATAAGTTTCTTTCTGTATCTAATGTGGACACTTATCTTGGATCACTTATTACCTATAAGTAAAGAAAATATAATAATACATAATTGTCCGTAAGATTAGCCCTATTATTTTAAGATTTAATTACAGGCAGACAGTGGTAATGTAAAAAAAAACATGTAAAAGTTTAGACTCAAAAAATTTTGCGGGATGCCTCTGGCCCTCTAGGCCTACAGCCAAAATCTTTACGTGTCTAAAGCACATAAATTATCAGAAATATTTACCACTGCCGGCCATGAATCAAAGAACGGACCGTAGCCGCGACATTTCATTTTCAATACAGCGGTTTCAGTAACAAATTTAAAACACAATTTTGGGAATCAATTTCAACATTTTGTACACAAAGCTGTTCGAATAACAATTAAGGGTTGTTTGGACAGATCTCATATAACGAGTCTCAAAGCGTGTTATTTTTGAAAAAGTACCTATAAAATATTGGAAATCATAAAAAATATTTCCCAAAATGTAAAGGTTTCACACAACAATTTACTACTGATCTAGATTGATATTGTGTTTATCGCGTTCGCTACCACCGAAAACTATATTGGTTGTAATATATCAAGGGGCCCCACAACTTTCGGAGGCCCCTTTTATTTTACGGGTCCCTGATATCTTAATCATATCACATAACTACCACTAAGTACATTATAAGCTTATTACAATATCTTTACTTATAAAGAAATACTTAACAACGTAATAAAACCACAATATAATCTAAAACAACCATTCACCTCATTACTAAAGCAATAAAGAAATTGTTAAACAAAAGTTATATGATAATCAATGAACATGATTGCACATTAGCTTAAAAAATGGTACAACTTTTCCACTGAAATTCCTTTACAAAGTAGAGCGTGACTCCGGGATAATTGAACGTTGTGGTTAACTTTTTCTGACGCTAAAACTTTTCCATCAGGGATTTCCTTGTCATAAAATAATGTTTAGGTAATAATATTTATGTCCGATTTACGTAGGTAATAATTGTAGCCTAGAATATGACCAGTATTATGTAGTGCAACAGTAATAATGTTAGTAGCGTCTAGTGGGTTGAAATTATATGCGTATTATAATAAATCAATACATGTTCAGTCTTTTTATATCCACTTAAAATAATCTTAAAAAATGAATATACAAAATATATGTAAAATATTATTAAATACAGTGTATTAAATAATACAAAATATTCATTATTCATAGAGATTCACAGCATTACTACGCTTTGCACGCTCTCCGCTTTCTATCTCAAAAATAGTAAAATTTGCCGCGAATTTTATGCTCTATAATATTTAATATAAATGGTAACATGAATGGTAACAGATATCTATATAATCACGAAAAACAATAATTGTGACGTTTGACATTAAATTTTAGACACTTTAAGAACATTTTAAGAATACAAAAATTAAGGCATAGGTAAGAGTTTTCAAATAATTCTCTCATTTTATTCTGCGTAAGTCACTAGTTTAAAACCCGTTTGCTTATCTTATACCATAATATCGATAAATTCACGGTCATGGCCATAATTATTTTTCTAATGCCCGGATACCGAACAGATGATTATTCGTAAACCGGAATGTTTTTAACATAACATGAAAAGCTAAAGATATTTTGTATTTGTGCAAATACAAACGCGCAACTGCAATGCGGATTAATAAAAATGTGGATTATAGGACAAGCATACAGTAGCTGTATATTCGTGGGCCCCAAAGGGCCCCTTTGGCCCATTGGAATCGATGTTTCGACGGCTTCAATAAAGGCCGACACAGGCAAGTGCTCTTTGAAGTCTACAATAAGAAGCTTTGTGTTGAAATGGCTTCAATTCCACATATGGGCAATAGCGACACACTCATTGGATGTATAAGACAAAATATTTTTGACAGCGATATCGTAGACGTAAATCATAACAATAAAATACTAATTTGAAACCTCAATTTCACCGCCCTACAGTTGTTTTTGCAAACTGTGAAATTCTAAATACTAAGTTTCATGGAGCTTTCTTCAAAATTAGCGGATTAAATACAAACATTCAATCCTTTAAGGATTAAGTTAAAAAATAAAAGCTACCACTATAACATCAACATTTATACGAACTTGAGGTAAAAAATTAAGCCTCTTTATTACGCCTCTCGAACAGAATAATTTAAAGAGCCCATTATTGGATATTTTACGAATTCATTGCAATCAAACATGCACTACACACATGTAAAACCTCAATAAAGTATAAAGACTTTAACGTAGGAATACGCAATACATCCATGGTCAGTCCCAAATTAATCAAAGGCTGCAATAAAGGGCGGTAGAGCTCAAACGTGGCTCTTTGAGCACTACAATAAAAAGCTCCGTGTTGTACGGGCTCCAATCACGGAAATGATGCTCCTCGAATAGACAGACCCGAAATGAATGATATGTGCCTCAAAGAGTTTAATAGACTTTTCTTTTACATAGATAAAATTAAGAGGTTTGGTATATAACATACTTAAATATATGTTGAAAAAATTTGCAGATCTCGCGAAATGTATGATATTAGTGCCGCAAAGAGTTTAATAGACGTTTTTCTTCTGTCTATAGATAGTTAAGAGATTTGGAATATACTAAAATAATGTTCAAAAAATTGCATTTAAAAAAGATAATAGGACTTAGTACCACGCTTCTGATTTTTGACAACCTTCGTCTTTTGTATCAAATATAACTTGGGTACTTGAAAAGTTATTTAAATTTGAAAAGTGTGGCACACTTGACAGCTAGTGTAGTTACTGAAAGATTTGCCTATGACAATGTAACTAAATAGACGCTTAATGCTACTACATAATTTACTGATAATATAGTTAAGTCGATTCTATGTAAAATGTATGTGTTGGCATATAATCTTGTGTAACTACGAGTTCATATAATTTTTAAATCAATAAAAATGAAACCTGAGACAACCAATGTGAAATTATCAGTAAATGTGGCTTCATAGATTGTTTTTATCTTAAAGAAAAAGAAAACAAGCATACAGTCCGTCTGATGCCGGTTAGTACCAAACTACCGCTCATGATAGTTAATCAACCCTAGATTACATATTAAAATTATTACATAAGGCAAATACACAAGTAAAATATTAAATTAATCAGTAATTAAATGAAAATAAATAAGATAAATTTGTGCACTACCTGAGATCGGCCATATATTCTACCCCTGAAAACTAAATTGAAACCTCTTATATAAATATCACCCTTCAAACCAAGTACATAGGAGCGATTCAGTCAATTATTATAAAAAAAGGTGACGTTGGTGCCTTCAGAATGGAAACGATACATAGATTGGACCACTTTACTAAATTTATTACTAAACAGGAGTCTATTTATTGCTACTCAAAGTACCCACAGACATCGATCCACAGAATGTTAGTATTCAGATCGTGCCTCAAACGTGCAATCTGACAATGCTATTCCGGCGCCGGTTCAGAACAAACTCAGGGCTTATCTTACAGGCTGGCATGCATAATGTACGATGCACATGCATACAATCCATTTCCTACTATCACCGTACATTTATTTGTGACTAGTGCTTATTCATAAATGTTTAAATAATAATACAATAAATAAAAAATGCAAATATTTTTCAAAATATTTTTAACCAATTTAATAAGGATTTTCTCAAAAACTACTGATCCGATTCAATGGGGTTTTGTTTTTTGAAAGATTATTATTTACAGAAATATTTTTATACGTCAAAACCCTATTATCACATTGGAAGGAACACATATTTTTCATATGTTAAAGTAATACAATATCATCTGACACTAATGGAACATGTAGAGCTGGAGCTACTTCAGACCACAATTTGACTGTTGTGACTAAAATTTGATTTTTTTCAATCACTTTTTTTTTCGACTGCGAATGGTTTTTTTTTATAATATAGGAATAGCAGACGAGCATGCAGTCCACCTGATGGTAAGTGGCTACTGCCGCCCATGGACATCTGTAATCAACCCCAGACAGGACTAGATACTCCTACCCGAAGTCGGCCACAGATGCGCCGCTACCCCTGAGGACTAAGCTGGAACGCCTCGGAAAAGTATGTCTCCCTTCATAACGGAACACAGCAGCGCCTAACACTGCTGTTATTAGGCAGAAATAGGTGTGGCGGTGGTGCCGCCGGAGTCGAACCACAAAGGGTTCTACCACCTTAGAATGGTAATGTATTTTGGGCATATGTATGCATAGGTATGTCTCATTCTTTGGCACATTCTGCAGCCCAAATAACTAGACGGATTTTAATATATGCGGTGCTGTTAGATTCGTCTACAGTGTTGGAGTGAAATACGCTGAGTGAATACTGTAAGCTACATATATTTCTTAACGTTTATTTATATAAATATTTTTGTAAAATAATAAGATCTTACGAGTAACATCAACTTAAGACACTTCCCGGTCACTGAAAACACGGACATTAGGAGCCTTTTAAAATCTTGGTCAAGTGTAAACCGGATTGCGTACAGAAAACCGTACTATGCCACTGCCCGTGGGAAATCAAAGATTCGAAATTTTCGTTTACTTTTTTCTGCAAAAAAAACCAACATTGTCTATTCCGTGGGCCTTTGTCTGATTTTGTTTCAGTCTGAGGTTAATTGGTAGAAAAGTGACGGTCATGATTTTATGTTAAAAAAATAAAGTACGATCAGAATAATGATTAAATGATACACATATGTATGTATCAGTCACTCATACAAAGATGAGCTGGAACCAGAACACAAAATCTAAACTCATCACTTACATCTGCCTAACCAAGGATCGAACCCAGGATCCTTTGCATGGTCATGGTATCGTATTTAATACATAAAACTAACTTTGGAGATTAAGATTTATAACTTGACTATGGAGGGGAATGTTGTTTGAACATATGTGTGAATAATTGAATATACCATTCTTTGGCACCTCCTTCGCTCAAACGGCTTGACTGGGGGCCTACCACTAACTTTTAAAAACCATTATAGTTCAGGAAAATTTTATTTCCTCCTAAAAACAGTAAAATATTTCGTCATACACAGTTGAATAAACTTAAACCCTTATTTTTCGCTTATCCATTGTATAAAACAAACTGAAATTGTCATATTTTGCTTAAAAAGTTAAATTTCCTGCAAAAAAAGTAAAAGTATGATTAAAATAATATTATGTTAAGAGATGGTAGTAACCCCCCTGAACTTTTAACACGTGAGATGTCATTGTATATGTCTAAATTGTCGATCTGACACAGGCTATATCTTTAGCCAATTTTTATTTTTAAACATATTTGCTAGTTGTAAATTGATTAAAATAAAACAATTAAGGTATAATGTAAAGTTCAAAAGATTGCTAAAATGTACAAGGGCACGTAAGCAGCTGACTTTGACAGATGATTCTACAAAGGTCTTTAGATAACTTATAAATATTTTGGACCTCAGTTATTGACAGATACTCATCTGTCAATAACTCTCAATATTAACTCCGATGACTTATCGGCAAGTAATATTGTATTAATATTATGTCTCGGCTATTTTTGGAAATACATTTTTGTTTTTTACTTTGGTTGAAGTTAAAATAAAAATATACCTGAATTATTTTGATTACCTACTAATTTTAAGTAGTTGATTTTTTTTTCAAAATGATACTTTGACAATTTTTACTCTCATTTTCAGGATCTATTTTGTAAATACCATACACACAAAGACCTCGAAAATAAATCTTAATTAGTCGCAAAGTGTTTGTCTGACCGGGCATCGAACGCGGTACCTCTGCTTGTCAGGGGGGCTAGCCAAGTTGACATTCTACAGTCGCTTGCGCTGTAGAAACGCTGTAGAAACGCTAAAATGTATGAAATTATCAATGATCACGTGATCAAAATAGCGAAGTAGAAAAGTCGTAGCCAAGTTACACGATAGAATAGAACGCTAGCGATTCCACAATGCCCATGTCATTGCTTTTTTCCATACAAATGACAACCTTTGACAACCTTTTGATTTTTTTGTCAAATTTGTTAGCGAAGCGTATTCTAAGATAAATGTCATAGTGAGCGATCGCGCCGACCCTGTAGAAAATGTAAACGCTAATAAAATGGCGAATTCTGTATCAGCTGTTTGTCACTTCACTACGCGCTATCACTACATTATAGACTTTAATTACTTTTGATCATTTGAAAATGTATACCTACTTTAAATTTGTTGAAATTTGAATATGGCTCTCTATAACTAGTGTATCCTAAAATATTATAGAAATGAATTGCACATACGTTTTTCTATTTTAAATTAATATGAACACATAATACAATAGATAAGTAGATAGGATAGAACTTAGAGTTGTTCCAGTGCTTAAATAAAAATATTGTCTCAGTTTAACTGTTTTATTGAATCATTATTAATCCTTCTCATAATAACTTTACTTGTAACTAAACAATTTATTTAAATCTTAAAAGAAAAATGTAATATTAATATCCGTATCCTTTTTTTTTTCATTATTATCTCCTGTTTCCCTGCAATCTCCCTGTCTAGGCATAACACTGGTGGTTATGAGGTTTATTTGTTGAGATGGCATGTATGGTATACACCCACTGACATACCCATTTATAATTATTGCCTCCTCAGAAGCCGCTCCTACGATGAGAGAAGATCCTGAGTAGCTCTCCTTTTGATGAGCTTAAAAGTGCGGGTGGATTTCATAAGCTCACTACCAAGCCCATTGGGGTGTCCTTATATGACAAGTATATGATTTTAGTTTATTTGTCACTTCCTCTTTCCCTGTTATCTCTGCGGCATCAGCTATCATGCGAAGCATTTTCGATTGGAAGCGTTGTGTCATGTCCAAGTTTGAGTTGGATGCGGTTATCCAAAGCTTAGATCCATATGACCATATCGGTTTTAGTATGACTTTGTAGTAGTCAAGTTTGTTGCTGAGAGACATTCGTGCCATGAGCCAGTAAATTTTACGAAGTTGGACGTCCAGATATTTTCTTTTGGTCACATCACAAATTACATGCAATCGCTGTTACTGTCATTAGTAATATCGCTATAAACAATAATTTGTATGCTCTTTGTAAACAATCACCAATCACCATAGTTACCGTTCATAGACATTATTAAGTTTAGTTTTTGCAAATAGTTTTAATTAACAAAATACATGTACTATAAAATATGGTATATTTTTTATGTATATTATGATGTTATATTTTAATATTACTATTAAATAATTAATCATTACCATGTAGGTATTTTGGCTGGTGTAGAAACCAGACGATATTGTATTTGACGGCACATTGATATTAAATGTGATCGCTAACCATAGACTTATCGTATATGTAGAATGAAACTTGCTAACGAATAGAATAGAAAACGAATAGAATGCAAAGTTTGTAACATGGCTAGCCCCCCTGATCGGTTACGTGACCGCTCAGTCACGCTGATCGTAAGAAACTAATGTAAACATGAATGAAATATTCGAAAATGACGCTACCATAATATAAAAATTACCACTTAACCCCAAAGTTACGAACTTCAGTATATTTGCATTTCAAACGTGGAGTAAGTTTCTCATAAATTCCTCATTTCTTATACCTCGAAGTCACTAAAAGCGGGTGATACTTGGTCTAGAGTTCGAAACTCTATGAATTTAAACCGATAACCCGTTTGTTTACGTTCAGATCAACCTTGCCGCGAGGTAAAGTACCCTCGTAATTGGAGGGTTAATTATCGTTTGGCTACGAAAAGTTGTCGGATATTTGTCGGTGAGTGAAAATGTTTTCGCTATTTGATACACCTTAAACTTTTTTATCGATTTTGTCCGTACACTTCGCTTAGTTTTGTTTATTATATTAATGCAGAGGGTAAAGTTACAATGTATGTATATCTCATTCGAAGGCACGCCGTACAGCCGAAACTGCCTAACAGATTTTAATATGTGAGGTGTCATTGGACTCATTTAAAATGTTGGAGTGAGATAGCCTATATTTTTAAGAAGTCGGGTTTTTGGTTTTTACAATGATTTATATTCGGTAAATTAGCATTCCAAACGTAATTGGTGGGTTAATTATCGTTTGGCTATGAAAAGTCATGTCAGATATTTTTCGGTCGGTGAAAATGTTTTCGCCATTATATCAACACAGGTGTATCAACCTTAATCTTTTTTAACAGTTTAATATATACAAAAATTCATATTCGGTGTGTTTGCATTTCTCATAAATTCCTCATTTCTTATACCTCGAAGTCACTAAAAGCTGATGAACCTTGGTCTAGAGTTCGAAACTCTATGAATTTAAACCGATAACCCGTTTGTTTACGTTCACAACAACCTTGCCGCGAGGTAAAGTACCCTCGTAATTGGAGGGTTAATTATCGTTTGGCTACGAAAAGTTGTCGGATATTTTTCGGTGAGTGAAAATGTTTTCGCTATTTGATACACCTTAAACTTTTTTATCGATTTTGTCCGTACACTTTGCTTAGTTTTGTTTTTATATGAATGCGTCGGGTAATGTTTTTAGAATGTATGTATATCTCATTCGAAGGCACGCCGTACAGCCGAAACTGCCTAACAGATTTTAATATGTGAGGTGTCATTGGACTCATTTAAAATGTGGGAGTGAGATAGCCTATATTTTTAAGAAGTCGGGTTTTTGGTTTTTACAATGATTTATATTCGGTAAATTAGCATTCCAAACGGAATTGGTGGGTTAATTATCGTTTGGCTATGAAAAGTCGTGTCGGATATTTTTCGATCGGTGAAAATGTTTTCGCCATTTGATACACCTTAAACTTTTTTAACAGTTTAATATATACAAAAAATCATATTCGGTTTGTTTGCATTTCTCATAAATTCCTCATTTCTTATACCTCGAAGTCACTAAAAGCTGATGAACCTTGGTCTAGAGTTCGAAACTCTATGAATTTAAACCGATAACCCGTTTGTTTACGTTCACAACCTTGCCGCGAGGTAAAGTACCCTCGTAATTGGAGGGTTAATTATCGTTTGGCTCCGAAAAGTTGTCGGATATTTTTCGGTGAGCGAAAATGTTTTCGCTATTTGATACCGCGTAAGCTTTTTAACGATGTTGTGTGTAGCTTGCTTCGTTTTGTGGTTTTTACCTGATTGCAGAGGGTAGTGTTTTTAGAACGTATATATTTTTTTATGATATAGGAGTAGCAGACGAGCATGCAGTCCACCTGCTGGTAAGTGGCTACTGCCGCCCATAGACATACAGATGTCTTGATTACAGAATCAACCCCAGATAGGATTAGATATTCCTACCTAAGGTCGGCCTCAGATGCACCGCCACCCCCGACGACCAAGCTGGAACGCCTCGGAAAAGTATGTCTCTCTTACCACACCCTTCAAACCAGAACACAGCAGCGCTAAACACTGCTGTTATGAGGCAGAATTAGGTGTGGCGGTGGTGCCACCGGAGTCGAACCAAAAAGGGTTCTACCACTTTCAAGACAAGATATATTATGTATGCCTCATTCTCTGGAATCTATCAAGCCGGGCGGCTTGATAGATTTAACATAATTATGAGGTGTCGTTGGACTTTTCCGTACGTCTTACTTACGTTTTTTATATGTAGTGATATTTCAACAGAAGGTTACATTAATTAATTATTTTTCACGTGTTGTAAAGCTGCGTAATGATTTTCTTTTGGATCTAAGCGCCATCAGATCGTATATCAATGTATGGTTTTTATATAATGTGTTTTAGCAATTTGAGATTGCATTATATTATTTTACTCTCATACTATTCTCTTCTAGTACAAAAGCTAGCCTTGTTTATCTAAATTAATAGAGTCGTGATTTAACAAAAAATATAAATCAATGTAAATAACGAAACCGATCGTACAAACATTGCGTAAATGAAAGGTAAACGTCAACAAATAATTTTCCATTTTAAAATTAGAGACGTAACACACGAACGACATTTCACTATAGAGGATACATTCAGCGTTAGTCGGAGCGTCTGTAATCATTGATTTGTCGTCAATGTTGCTGACACTAAAGCGGGATACTCATACACCTGTCCTATTGCAGGGGTGTAAGAGTGGACATGACCTTTCATTGTCAAGTGTGTAAGTAAGCTGCACAACGGCAGGATGGGGCGAGGGGGTGCCAGACCATCCTCGGTTCTTAGATTGTTCCTGTCACCATAACGTAAGCAGATCAACATACTCTGAAAGACTGCACGGCAGGCAAGTGTGTAGAGATAGTCCCGATATCGCCACGACCGCCATGCATCCTAGATTGCCCCTGCAGTAGGTGTGTGTATAGCCCGTCTAATCAGAGACCGTTGGTGGCAGTCGTTGACATGAAGATGGTAGAACCGTTTGTGGTTCGACTCCGGCGGAACCACAGTCACACCTATTTCTGCCTCATAACAGCAGTTATAAGCGCTGCCGTGTTCTGGTTTGCAGGGTGTGGTAAGGGAGACATACTTTTTCGAGGCGTTCCAGTTTGGTCCTCGGGGGTGGCGGCGCAACTATAGCTGACTCAGGTAGGAATATCTAATGTTTTCTGGGCTTGATTATATATGTCCATGGGCGGCAGTAGCCACTTACCAGGTGATTTGAAATTTGATTTGATTTGAGGTGGACTGCATGCTCGCATTATAAAAAAAAATAACTGTCGCTCGTGTGCTAGCTCCTTTAAATAAAGTTAAATTTGAGTTTTCGTTTCCACTTAAAAGTCACCGGCACATTACCAAGTGAAAAGCGAGTATGGCTTCGAAGTTAAACTATGAATTAATTAACTAATGCCCGTCTGTTTGATTATCATTTTGCATATTAATAGTTTATAAGTGTGCTATCTAGTGGAATGGACTTTGGCATTCCACTTAGTTGGACTAGACAGAAGTTAGATGGGTAGCAAATTTATTTTAAGGTATTTTAAGGTCAGAAATTAATTATCACATACCTTAATGATGATGGAATACTATATAAAAACTATGCCACAAAGAACCATAGTTTATGGGTTTTTCAGCCGATTTTTCACGTAAGATGACCATATTAGTCCTCAAGAGTGGACACATGTGTTATCGACTTAAAGTAGGACAATTGGTTAAAGATGTCCATGATCTTTTTTTAATTTAACCTAACAATAAGGCAGACGGGCTACATGATGGAAAGTCACTGTCGCCTAATGATATTTGCAACACCAGAGGAGACGCCAATGCATCGCCGGCTTTGAACGAGGGCTCTTTTGACACCCCTCTTGACAGCCCCAAGTGTAGTAAGCACTTTCTAACAGTTGGATTGCAAGCTTGTTTGCTGTTGTTATGCTCGAAAGTTTTTGATAATGTACTTATATGATGAATAGCACATCGTTAAACTGTTACTTTGATGATCTCTTATGTATGGCATTACCGTAGTCTGTGTTTTTGTTCTGAAATATTTTACTGTTAGCAAATAGGTAAGGCCTTGGCGGGGTAGGGCATATTGAAATCCCACTCTCCTGAATTGTCAAAATATATTTTTAACCGACTTCCCAAAGAAGAGAGGCTCATATTCAGAGTGCTGTTTACGTCATGATCCAACAAAATATATTGAGCGTCCGACTTCAGAACTGTTCTAAACCATCTTTTACTCAAATTATTTTGATTTGTGACATAGAAGTGTATTGCATTTTTTGTATTTTTTTTATTATCTGGTGCTACCCGAAAGTTTTCACAAGGTGTTTATAAGCACCTTCTAAAAATGACTGTTAGATATACATAAACCTTGACTGTCCAAATGCGGTATCACCAAGTGATGTCGTGATCACACGCAATCGTAGTTTAGGAGCTTCTATCTATTGCGTGGTGTGTTCAGGGTGTGATAAGGGTGTTATGGTGAGCGTAGTGTAGTGATAGTGTAGTGTGGATAGGTAACTATTAGGCATTAAAGGCTGTTTGTTTTTAGCTAAGTGTCATTTTAATTTATGTGTAAGAACTCCACATATTTTAACTGTCTACGTATTTTTTAAAGAATCCTGTTAATTCTACTTTCGCATAAAAGTTATGTGGAAAGTATTTCGCATAAAATTATATCATCGCTTACAGATAAATACGAAGGTATTTTTTTACGCAAATATAAATATATTAACATTTCCAAAACGTGTTTTTACTATTGGTTACTAAAGTAATGAAACTTAAAAAATATTGGTCACTATAAATTCACGGTATAACAATTTTTATTTCCGTAGTTCTTATTGTATAAAGAATTTTGTAAAAAATGCGTTATTTTAATTTAACTCTCAGCGCATACCACGCCTTATTTCCGGTTTAATGGGAACAAATTTCTAAAAAACTTTTTCCGTAAGTAATTTTATTGTGCTTAATTAGAAGGTAATAATCGTTAGGCTTAAGGAAAATTGTGTCGAAATCATTTACGCGCTTAATATTTTGACCTATAAATACGCCTTTGAAATGTATTTTTTTAAAGAAATTCTTTGTTTTTGTGATTTTATTCTTTTCAAACACGACATGTTATATAATTCCTAACCATCTTATTGTTTGTTTTAAGAAACATTTTTCTGTATAAATAATATTTTTAAAGATTTTAAAGATTGTATTGAACAAAAACACGTTACAAAAAATACAGTAATTCGTAAACATCTGCAATAGTAAGAAAATGTGTCGCAGGTGTTTACGCCCATCCCGGGTAACACAGTAATGATATGTTCAATACACAAGTTATTTTATTGAAACCACTAGTTTTTGCCCGCGGCTTCGCCCGCGTTTAAAAGAAAATAATATGACATACTAACATACATAAAACTGAAAATTCGTACCTTCATTGGAATACTGGAGTACAACATTTCATTAAAATCGGTTCAGTGGTTTAGACGTGAAGAAAAGACAACCAGACAGACAGACAGACAGATAGATAGAGTTACTTTCGGATTTATAATATTAGTAAGGATGTTATAACTTGCCCGCCGAACTGTTTTCTTTCGTTTTCTTAGAACATTATCTATTATATGTTTATTTCTTTTATATATTACATTATTATATTATGTTTTATAGCACTTAATACAACTTTTATCTAGTGTCATTTTAAATACCGGTTCTTAAATATTAATTTGATCTTTAAAGTTAGTAGAACTCTCCGTCGTTCTATTTTAGGTACCACATACACATATGATTGCATTCTGATTGGAAACGGTAAGACTGAATCGCTTAGCGTATTTCTCTGTAAATTTGGAGTTGCAAACCAGCTTGCAATCTTTTTTTATAATATAGGAGTAGCAGACAAGCATGCAGTCCACCTGATGGTAAGTGGCTACTGCCGCCCATGGACATCTGTAATCAATCGGAGATAGGATTAGATATTCCTACCTGAGGTCAGCCACAGATGCGCCGCTACCCCTGAGGACTAAGCTGGAACGCCTCTGAAAAGTATGTCTCCCTTACCACACACTTTAAACCGGAACACAGCAGCGCCTAACACTGGTGTTATTAGGTAGAAATAGGTGTGGCGGTGGTGCCGCCGGAGTCGAACCACACCTTTGTGGTTGAACCCTTGTTCTTGTTCTACCACCTTCTAAACTGGTGGTAAGACCGCAAGTAGACATGTGCGTCCAGCTCCATATAAAACAAGTTCTACAAGACATCAAGGCACCATTTTCAGCTTTAAGCCACCTTTGAGCTAGCAAAAAGTAAAAAATGATCATAAAGTGACTCTCATGTGTTAGGTGTGATCGTCACTCAAGCCATCTTCAACGCTTATCGGTGCTTCAACTCCGCCGTCACTTCAACGGTATAATCGTCTGTCTACGATTTTTTCTCTACAGTATAGGTACTTATAAGGTAACGATCATGCAGTCCTTATGGTAACAGATGGTAAGTGGCCACCATCGCTCATAGACTAGGGCTCATAGACTAGGCAACTTATTGAAGTATTAATGTACCCTAGATAGTATTTCTATTAGGAATACTATCTGAGGTCGGCTACAGATGCGTCGCCACTTCTGAAGACTAAGGTGCCTCGTATAAGTATTTCTCTCATACACTCTTCAACTTACCACTGTCACTAGGCAGAAAGTAGATGTGACGGTGGTACCTTCAAAGTCAAACCACGAAAGCTATTACCTTCATATTCATTCAATTCCATTAAAGATTCTGTCGTGTAGAGAAACACTGAGCGTAACTCATTCTGAGTGATATAGAGCTCCAAGTAAATATTCACGTGTGTTGCTATACAAAATTAAATTACTATACGTAGGAACACACATTCACGGTACATTACGAGCCTGCTTTATTTGTTATTATACCAGTAATGGGCAAATACCTACCACATTACGCTACGCTTAGTGACTTTTAGCTCACGTTAAAGCTTACAGAAAAGGACGCATGAAAGGATTACTAGCTGTAATACAAAATTTAGTAAGTGACATATATTTTTTTATAATACAGCAGTAGCAGGCGAACATGCAGTCAACCTGATGGTAAGTGGATACTATCGCCCATGGAACAAACCCCAGATAGGATTGCATTCCTACCTGAGGTCAGCCACAGGTTGCGCCGCTACCCCTGAGGACTAAGCTAGAACGCGTCGGTAAAGTATGTCTCCTTTACCACACGCTTCAAACCAGAATACAGAAGCGCTTAACACTGCTATTATTGGGCAGAAATAGGTAAAAGTTAGGTGTTCCGGTGGTACCTTCAAAGTCGAACGACGAAAGCTACTACCTTCATTTTTATTCACTTCCATTAAAGATTCTGTCGCGTAGAGAAATAGTGTAACTCATTCTAAGTGACATAGAGCTCCAAGTAAATATGCACGTATGTTGCTATACAAAATTAAATTACAGTACGTAAGAACACACGTTCACGGTACGTTAAGAGTCTGTTTTATTCGTTATTATACCAGGAATGGGCAAATACCTACCACGTTACGCTACGCTTAGTGACTTTAAGCTCACAGAAAAGGCCGTATGAAACGATTAATAGCTGTGATACGAAATTTAGTAAGTGACATATATTTTTATAATATAGCAGTAGCAGGCGAACATGCAGTCCACCTGATGGTAAGTGGCTACTACCGCCCATGAAACAAACCCCAGATAGGATTACATTCCTGTCTGAGGTCGGCCACAGATGCGCCGCTACTTCTGAGGACTAAGCTAGAAAGCTTCGGAAAAGTATGTCTCCCTAACCACACCCCTCAAACCAGAAAACAGCAACGCTTAATATTGCTGTTTAGGCAGAAATAGGTAAAGGTTAGGTGTTAAGATAGTACCTTCTAAGTCGAACGACGAAAGTTACTACCTTCATTTACACTCAATTCCATTAAAGATTCTGTCGCGTAGAGAAACACTGAGCGTAACTCATTCTGAGTAATATATAGCTCCGAGTAAATATTCACGTGTGTTGCTATACAAAATTAAATTACTGTACTCGTACGTAAGAACACACGTTCACGGTACATTACGAGTCTATTTTATTCGTTATTATACCAGTAATGGGCAAATACCTACCACGTTACGCTACACTAAGTGACTTTAAGCTCACGTTAAAGCTTACAGAAAGGACGTATGAAACTATTAATAGCTGTGTAATACAAAATTTTGATAGTGATTTCAAGATTGGAAGTCAGATTAAAACTTAATTTTTATAAGGCCATCCATTTTTAACCGACTTCAAAAAGGAGGTGGTTATCAATTCGGCCGGTATCTTTTTATTTTGAATTTGTAAAATTACATACGCTTCATACTTATTAAAAAGCAATAAAGTGATTATAGTTAATAAACTTTGATTATATTATATCCTGAAGTTAATTATTTATCGATCAATAATAAATATATTTCCATATTTGAGGCAGCCATATTTGAGGTAACGCTAAATAATCTTAATAATTTATATATTAAAATTTAATTGTATTTTTAGTGAGGTATTTTACTCAAGAAAAAATATCATCGATTTTATCATTATAAGGTAGCCCCACCTTAAAAATATTTATCGTTTATTTACTAGCATCCTTTATTTATCCACATTTAAAACTTTATGTGTCTTTTTTTCAAATTAAAAATGTACCAAAAATGGTAAAAATACTACATAAATAATATAACACGCAGAATTTTTTTTTTTGTATATTGTAATTTATCGTAAAATAATTACATACTTATTATTACATCGAATATCATGATTGCAAACTTTTATACTTTTTATAAGCTTCGTAGAGCGAAACAAATCCTACTTATTATAATTTTCCGGGGATTTATAACCGCTTAAATTAAGTTTTCATTTATATTCAAATACGTAAATCCGGTGCGGGAAATTCCGAGAACCATAACGGAAAATCAATATACCTATTCGCAATATTTTAGCTTCAACAAACTTATTCTACTATACTCACAAGGTCCTAAAAAAACATGAGTATCACACCAGCGACGCGGTCCAATATTTTCTCACAGTCATCAATAATTCATAACAAATTATATAACATACACCAATAAAACTGGTCTTAACAAAGTTGTAAAATAATCGCCACAGATCACAGACACAGAACGAATTTTTATTTTAAATTTCGAACGATCGTACGTACGTACGCGAACGAATGACCGAAAGCATAGACACGTGCAACTCCACGCCGGCCCGATTTCAACTGAGCCCTCAGCTTTCAACTATGTTCGCGCAGTTGGATGAACATGAGTAAGGAAATATAAGACACTCATTCTGAATGGATTAGTTAAGCTCGTAATATCTCTCGCATCAATAGCCGCTTCGTTAATTTCGCATGATCTATTGAATGTGTTGAATGAATAGAATTTGCGGGAGCAGTTATTACCGTCATTATATTCAATTCTCGATAAATTGTGTCACAAAAAATCTAAGATATAAAATACGTAGGATGTTTTCGAAAGCAATAAAATTTGGTTGTTTAGTATGGCGCGGTGTAAAATAATTATAATTAAGTGTATATTGACATTTCTTCGTCTTGTAAAACTTGATTGCTTTGACACATGGTATGTGATTGTAAAAAGTAAATAAACCCGTGGAATTGGTATTTAAATGAGCGTGTCGAATTTGTTAAGCTTTTTTATTGGTGTAAATCGAGCCGAAAGGTGTCAGTGAAGGGCGTGTCTAAATGAGGTATCGCAAATTGTTGACCCAGCGCTACCCGAGGTCTCACTTGAGAATCTATTAAGCAATAACACGCAATGAATGATTGACCTATTAACAAAATTAAAGAACATATTTTTGGTGTAATTTTGTTTTGTTTACGACTTGCCTAAAAATTAGATGACTCGATCATTAGACATTTTGCTATATGAACTATCAAATGAGTTGGACATTTTGCTAAGAAGGCAATTTGCTAATTGGACGTAGTGCTCAATAGACATTATGTACCTGGAAATTTTGATATTTAGGCGTATTGATACATTCGTATCAGGTCATCTATTCGTATCAGTACCATCAGTGTCATTGTTATCTAATAACAGGCAAAAACCTATCAATCAAGTTTCCAATCTCAGGCTCCTCTGATTTTTCAACGTTATGTTTTTTTTTATTAAATTATACCTAAACGATGAGGCAGACGGGCTACCTGATGAAAAGCAGTCACCGTCGCCTATGGATATTTGCAACACCAGAGGAGTCGCCAATGCATCGTTGGCTTTGGAGGTGAGCTTTTTTTACACCTTTTTTGAAGACCCACTTGTGCCAAGTGCATATTTGAAATTAATTATTACTTGCTTGAAACAATGAAGGAAAACTTTGCCTACAACACGCCTGAAAGCTAAGAAACTTCGCGAAGGTGTGTGAAGTCTAGCCAAGAAGATATCTTGAGGGAACCTTTTCTTGTCATGTGTTCCTTCACCGTTACAAAGTAGGTACAACATTTTACATAGTAGGTAACAGAGATTATTCATGGCAGCGACTTACAGAGTTACTGTTTCGTATTTACTTAGTTACAGACTTACTTTAATAATTGTACAATTAAACAAACTTACCAAGTGTAGTTCGATTCGTGACTTACAACGAGGTACAGATTATGCAGAATTTTTATTTTCAGAAAGATTATTTAAACTTATGTGGCGATAGTAAGTGCTAGGAAGCTAACTAACAGTCAGTATTCTGTGATCATCGAGGACGAGACAACTAGGGCATAATTATTAAATTATTACATTTATTTGAGCAATGATAGCCTAGTGGACGATACTAGGCCTTTCGATCGAGGGGTCTGAGGTACGAATCCTAGGCCTCTAATTTTTTAAAGTTATGTGCATTTTAGAGGTCATTTGCGTTAACGGTGATGGAAAACATCCAAATCTGCATACCTCAGAGATCCTTAAAAAGTTCTCAAAGTTATGTAAAGTCTACCAATACGCTTTTGGCCAGCGCGGTGGACTATAGCCTAATCCTTTTCATTCTGAGACGAGACCCATACCCAGCATGGAACATTAATGGGTTGACGACGACATTCTTTAAATATTGATTTCTTAAAGATAGTTACTTTAAGACAAGTACCACTGTTTTAAATCTTTATAGAAGGAAACATGCAAAGTAAAATGGTCCATACTGTAATAGACGTTAGAATTGAAATATCTCTAAGAAGATCTACTTTCACTTTATATTTTTGATTTATCACAACACTTATAAAGGTTCAGCTGCTGTTCAACAAGAAGAAATTACCATAAGCAAGTATTCTATATTATATCAGTGGTTTCCAATATTTTTTGTGACGACTTTCAAAATGAGAAACGATTTTTGATGCAACATTTCTTTGACCGATCTGAATGTGACCGCTTCGCTTCGAGAACTGTGTGACTGCGGGTTATAGGTTCGATCCCGGGCTATCTAAATTGTGCTGGTATCGATTATTTGTGCTGCATCTGGGATCTTATGTAATCTTCTTAATATATTTGTGGCACTCACGACACAGGATAAAATCCTAGTGTGTAAAAAGTATAGCTATGAGTGTAAAAAGCGTTATATTTATTATTTTTTCACTCCACGTCCGTCTAAGTATTTGAAAATATAAAAATAATACAGCGAAGAGTTTATTTTTACTCTCCACTATAGAAACAGCGGATTGAACTTGTAATATTATTAACGGGTAATATTACCTATATGAAATCCATTGAAAATGCTTCTTTATTTTCATAAAAGGTGAAATAAAAATGTTATTTAGTAAATATATTTTATTTAACATTTTCTTAGTAAAAATATGTTTCTGATCTTTATATTGTTTTTTAAAGACTTTGTGACATTTCCCGACTTTTACCCAGGGGGTCACCAAACTTTGGAAAACACTGCATTCTTAAATCGACACTGGACAAATTATAGTTATGACTTTTTGGCACATTGGTGAAGTGATAAATACCTACTAGACTGGTAGACGCTTCCTACTCCTACTTAATATATTGACGCAATTAAAATGCATACAAGTAAAACCTATTACTTAAACATGTCTTAAATAATATTTCAAAAATTATAACTTAAACAAGTTTCAATAATAAATTGATTTGTGCACACATAAATATTGTACGATTAAAAAATATTTAATGGTTATGAGTGTTATGACTCACTTAATAAAGTTGACTAAGGGAGGTAGCACACGAGCGACAAGCAAGGCGACGACAAAAATTGAGCACTGGTCGTGGTTATAAATTGTCGCTCGTGTGTAACACCCCTACCATGTGTAATGTACCTACATCATTTAATATAATGTTTTCTTTGGTAATTTTCGTGAATTTTGTATTAGACCCAAGACTTGCCTTTTCGGGGTCTTTTTAAATGCAATATCCTTAATCTTTACATCTTAAAGGTGGTAGAACCTTTTGTGGTTCGACTGCGGCGGCACCACCGCCACACCTATTTGTAACTAATAACAGCAATGTTAAGTGCTACTGTGTTCTGGTTTGAAAGGTGGGGTTAGGAAGACATACTTTTACGAGGCGATCCAGCTTAATTCTTAGGTAGAAACCTAATCCTATCTGGGATTAATTGCAGATGTCCATGTGCGGCAGTAGCCATTTACCAACAGGTGGACAGATTGCTCGTCTGCTTCTTCTACCTATTACATAAAAAAACTTAAGTCCACGCCAAATTAGGTTTGTAATAATAGATTTGTAATAAAAATGTCTAAACGGTATGTCTCACCACAAAACTTGTTTTACGTTCATATTTTATCTCAATGTTTTCTTTTGGCATTTTAGTGAATTTGGCCTTTGGTTTTCGTAAATTTACTACTATACCCAAGTCCATTTATTTCCAAATCAATGGTTTATAAGATTGAATTTCTTAGCATAAAATACCAATACATTATTATCCATACCTTTTAGGTCTATTTTTTGCTTGTCTTTTTATATTTTTGAAGTAACAAACGAGAATAAAGTCAATCTTATGTTTACTTTATGGACATCTTTAATAAACCTCAGATAAAATTAAAATCTTGGGTATCTAATGTCGGACACAGAGGCATTGTTAACCCTGAGGACTAAGTTGTAATGCCTCAAAATTATGCCTCGCTTACATCTTCAAACCAGAATAAAGCCGCTTAACACTGTTGTTATTAGGCTGTAAAAGGTGTGGCGGTTCTGCCTTTGGAGTAGAAGGACTCCTCCTTTAAAAATTACATCTTTAAATAGGTTCTATATTTTTAGTATTATAAAATATTAAAGTATAACAAACACATTTAGTCATTTTAATGTACATTCATAGCTGTTTTAGTACAACTAGTTTTTATCGGTTTTAATCACTAGTTTTAATTATCATCATCATCAAAAAAGAAAATATGTTAATAACCAAAAGATTAAAATGTTCTTAACTGGTTTTTTCGTAGCCTTTTTATATAATAATGTTATGTCGCACGTCGCACGTTTCTTTATAATAATTTTCTTTTGGCTTGAATAACTCCAAAAATAGTAAGTACTAAAAGATTCCAAATATGGAAATTATGAATAGAAAAAAAATCTTCTTGCTTTTATAACTTCACGCTATTCTTTGTCGTAGGCGGCATACACACAAAGACACAAATATCTATAACTTATGTTAAAAATGTGTTGCCATTTATTTGTGTGTACGTAAACGAATCGAAATTTAAAATTGTGAATATCAGACCTGGCATTGAACCCGCAACTTCCAGGATGTTTGACCAAATTGATAAGCTACGCGAAATAGGTAATAAATCGATTGTCACGCCGCAATTTATTAAATTAAACATCGTATTATGGCGTCACGCGGTGCCAGTTGGAAACGGGTGTGGCAATTTTTATTGTCCCATTAATTTGTCGCACGAAGTCCTTAGTCACCCGCGTCCATTGTCACCCTAATTACGGGTGGCGAAAGATTACAGTCAAGAAAGCGTTACAGTCAAAAATCGGAACCAGTTACAAGTACTTTATACTAGAAAAATCGATCAAAATGCTTTTGACCGATGCTTCCGACAATAGTACTTTTGACTGAAATGAAAAAGTCGTTTTTCAAAATGGAATTTTAAAAGTAGTTTTGACCGATTACCGACCAAAATGGGAGTGGAACATATTCCAGAAAACTACAAAATAAATGAACAAGACGTAGAAGCGTCCTGCGAGAGGTTGGGTTCTATTCTTGGGTTATTTAGTTATTTTAGTAGTAGTTGTTATGACAACGAGACCAAAATGGGAGTGGAAAATATTCCACTCCCATTTTGGAACGTATTCCACACCCATTTTGGTCTTCTAACCGGTCAAAACTACTTCTAAAATTCCATTTTGAAAAAAGATTTTTAGAACCCAACCTCTCGCAGGACGCTTCTACGTCCTCCGGTTGTGTTCCATCGGAGATCCCGGAGTTCTCCACCAAGCGCTGAGGACGGCCACCAGGGGGGTTTTAGTGCGATAAAAATCCCACATAACCCGGCGTCGCTCCCACGTCGTCGGGTACCTTTTGAAGGTTTCCCCCTCGAAAACAAAAAAAAAAGGACGCTTCTACGTCTTGTTCATTTATTTTGTCATTTTCTGTAATGTTCCAACTTAACCTAACCAATATATATAATATACCGTTCTAATTAGATCAATAAAATAAATAAATAAATAAATAAATATACTGATACTGTGGCAGTTAAACGTGGTTTAAACTGAGAGCGTAAGTTAAGTTTTAACTACAAAATTATAATTAAAACTACCTACTTTTAACCAATAGGTAAAAATTAACCATCAGACATTACGTTGGTTGTTAAATAAATACATTTTTAGACAACCGACCTCAGCCAAAATAATTTTTCCTGTATCTTAATTATACTTACTTAAGACGGATTTAAAGTTTTGACTGCAACATAGGTACGGAGGGCTTGGATTACAATTTATAGTTTTGAGAGCGTCCGCTGAAGAGTGGAACATTAGGAAACTTTCAGGACCTCGTTAACATTTTTCATGTGCCAAGATTTATGCGACCTACTTCAGAATGTATTTGGAGGTTGTCAAGTTTCATCGTAACTATTTGTCTTAGTTTGGACCGGTGTGAGGCTTTGACGGCGGCGTTGGTCTAAGGTTCTCAGGTTTGATTCCCGGCCAGGCAAAACTAAATGTGTTTATGGGTGTAGGGATAAATGTATGATATTTTTATTAGATTGAAATAGCAAATAAATCCCGGTTTATTTCTTTGAGATTGTAAAGTGTCACTGCCAACCATTTAAGGTTACCTCTAAGTAAGGGCCTCACTTGAAGCGGATCACACAGTTCCTACCACAAGTGCGTACTAAGATAATCATCTCATATGTAAGTCAGCCGACACCCAAACCGTAGTGAGACGTAAAAACTGCTTCACGTTAGAAATAGGTGTGACGGTGGTACCAGTTGATTTGTACTGAAGGTAGTAGAACCCTTTGTGGTTCGACTCTGGCAGCACCACCGCCACACCTATTTCTACCTATTAGGTAGAAATAGGTGAGGCGGTGGTGAGATTTTTTTTTATAATATAAGAGTTGCAGACGAGTATGTATTGCGCCGCTACCCCTGAGGACTAAGCTGGAACGCCTCAGAAAAGTCTGTCACCCTTACCACACCCTTCAAACCGGAATACTGCAGCGCCTAACACTGCTGTTATTAGGCAGAAATAGGTGTGGCGGTGGTGCCGCCGGAGTCGAACCACAAAGGGTTCTACCACCTTCGAAGATAAACTGATTATAATAACTGTAGGATTTCACATTCTACAAAAACTTGTCATCTATTAAAGGTTAAGGTATAGAGCCCTACGGTGGACGGACAGCCAGCGGAGGAATAACAACAACAAACAAACAACAAAAACAATTATTACTATAAGAACAGGATCCTATCGGGTCTTGCTTTTACTCCTTGGACATGGAAGCCTAAATTAGCGTTACTTTTGCAGTCGAACTCCCATAAAGTCTTCGGAATTTTAAGATCTTTAACCATAACAGGACCTGTATAACATGTCTAACACATGTCTAAGGGGCATTGAACCCGGAACTTCAGGGTTAATGGCGGGTACAATAGACCCAGGCGCTCGTAAACTCCTTACAAAAGTGTCTAGCTTAACGAATTCGCCTATAAGAATCGCGAAAACTGGTATTTACTCTCACATAATATGTTTTAAACCATAAAAATATAAAATATTTAAATCCGAGTCGTAGGTTGGCGAATATAGTTGTAATATTCAAATTAGCAACTAAACAAATAAATAAAATCGAAGCGTCCGTCTGTAGCATAAAAAAATTCAACACATAATTCAATAAACTTGGGTCTCAAAAATTTTTTGTAATGCTTTTGACATTTTTATTTGTCATCAATTTAAATGCCTTTAATGAAGTATATTGTAAATGGTACAACAATTTTGACAGATCTTCATGCCTGTAGTCTTGTAAGTAAGTTCGCACAGCAATAATTAAATTTAAAATAAAAAATAATATCTATGTACCTTAATCTTAATTTAGACGAATCCAACAAAACTTCATATGTTAAAATTTATCAAGCCGTGTGTTGGTGTGTGTGTGTGTGTGTGTGTGTGTGGTGTGTTGGGCGTGCCAATGAATAACACAAATTACAAATACACATTCGAAAAATATTACTCTCCACAGTCGACTAAAAAAATGTAAAACGAAACCATGTGGTGATTCATATCGTACGAAATGAATTTGATTTGAAATATTTTAATCCATAAAATAGGGCTATAAAAATATTTTTTAACATACGGTATCGTGTATAAAAATTCAAAATATTAAAGGATTCCGCGGTAGTCATAAGCTGATTTCCGAATAAACATCAAAATAGATTATAACAAATTAGCCATTATCATAAATAATTCGAGATTAACTAATCAACAGTGATTATGGCCTAATTCTTCTCATTCAGAGAGGAGACCTGTGCCCAGCAATGGAACAATAATGGGTTGATGAACCCTTTCAAAGTTACTACTCGTAGCTCTTATAAAATATTAAAAGAAGAGCTTAAATACTTACAATACTTAACAGATACAATAATTCAAGACAAGCTTTCATGTTACATCAAGCAGAATCTTAGATAACTGACATACGAGTAGGTTTCAGTAGGCGTAAAGTTAATGTTTTGCTCTAAGTATTTATAGTTCATGAACTTTGCTATAAAGGTACATAAAGCCGTGACCTCTGTTTATACAGTACTTGAGATGTTTCGCGAATATAATGCGATGTCAAAACTTGAATAATTTAAGGAGAGATACCGTGACAACTATTTCTGTTTTATGTATCTGTAATTCCCAGTAAGAAATTTCAAAACACTTCCAGACGCAGTTTCTGGTTCAGAATAGGGCCATATTTTCCTTGCCTATCGTAAGAGACTACCAAAAGCGACCCCGGGAAAGACGACGGTATGTGTGGTCGCATACTGTCGTACACTCCAGACAGAGTGCGGAGCTTTATGCTCACCAGCGGAGCCCGATTGGGCGGCCCGCTTAGAGGACTCCGGTTGCGTTTCTTTAGAGATATTGCGTCCTCAACTTTCCCCCTCATTAACAAAAATGCTACCAGATATTTGATCTAGTTATTTGACAGAGATTTGATCTAGTTATCCAAAAAATCTCGATTAACATGAGATTTTTTAAGGTGATAGAACTATACATTGCTCGACTCTGGCAGCAACAGCACCTATTTGTGCTTAATAACAGTAGTGTTATGTTGCTTTTTTGAAAATTGTAGTAAGAAACACATGAGGTTGTCTAACTTAGTCATTCTAGGGTACCCCATCTGTAGCCGTCCTTAACCCTATACTTGGCAGAGAATTTTATCCTAAAAAAATTATACTTTTGCTACTTCCCTGCGTTAATTGGGTTATAAGGATATTAGGAAAAATAAAATAAAAAATCTCTGAAATTCAGTTTTCAGAATATAGTATGTGTCTTTAAGTGCACACTGCCAGGTTCACGAGAAAAAAATATGTGTCTTTAAATGCACACCGCCAAGTACTCACTAAACTAAGAAATAATTAAAAAATATAAAAAATATCATACATTTTGAAAATACTAAAGATAAAAGTCTCGGAAGTTATGACATGTCAACAAGTTTTGAGATATTTTAGTTGAGTTGAGAGATTAGAAGACCTCCTCCCAAAAAACACAGTTCCCACATAAAGCGACTCGAAACTTTTTGAGTGGCATTAATTTTTGTTTACCGCTAATCCCATGACGAAACAGCAACCAGGAATTACAAACTAAGATGTCCAGGATCTGTGAGGACAATACTAACAATGGCCATTTGTACGCTATAAAGCGACTTGTCTGTTTAGACCTGCATCCATGTTTCCGTTAGAATGTTGTATTAAATTTGAGCATATGATTGGACTTTATTCCACTTGTTTGAAGGATGTGGTAAGAAGATATACTTTTCTGAGGCATTCCAGCTTAGTCTTCAGGGCTAGTGGCGCATCTATAGCCGACCTCAAGTGGGAATTTAGTCTTATCTGGGATTGATATTGCAGATGTTCTGGAATCATCATTATTGGAGATGTTTACATTTTTGACAGAAGACGCTATTGATTGGACAGGATTTGAGTTCAGGGACGTCTTTATGAGACCTAGACATCTGGAATTCATCTTTCTAGAGATTTGCTGGATTCTACATCCGATTTAATTACGCAATTTAGACACCAAAGCTAGAATTTTTCGGCCTCCAGTCATCTGAAAAAAATATTGCAAGCTAAGGACTGGGAATTTAGTGGAAACGGGGAAATATTAATTTCAGTCATGAATTATAAAAAAAAAACTCTGTCTGAACTTTGTTCACCCAACCCCCTACCTTGTTTGCAGAACCTTAGTATATAGTAGCAAAGTTGGCAGTGTGCATTTAAAGACACAATATTGACAAACAGTAATATTGTATGTCGTTGGCAGTGTGCATTTTAATGCACACATAACAAAAGTCATGAATTACTATATATTCAAAACATTATATCTCAAAAAAATATCACCAAAACATTGCATAAAGCTTGCCGAAAGTAAGATTATATAAATTTCGTACATATACCTTAATTTCATTCAGATAAAATAAGATTCGAGAGCGTTGCGCAGGCGCTGAATGACGGCTCGCTATTTTGTTTACCATTTACAATGTGTGAACGAGACAGATATTTATTTCATTTTCTGACATAAAGAAACTTTTGCTAATTCGCTTTCAGTTATTATTAGTAAGATTCGATGTCGCATTATCCGAAAAAAAAAATCTGATTCTAATGTGCATTCAAATGCACAATGTCAAGTATAGGGTTAAGTAGGACTCCAATCATATTTTAGGTTGATTACATCTTTCCACGGGTGGTAGTTGCCACTTACAGACAAGTAAATACATGCTCGTTTTCCATTTCTATATTATAGAAAAATTATACAAGGCTACATCCGTGAACACATCAATGATGTCGAATTAAGAGAATCATCCATCAGGGTTGCGTGTTCGAATACAAAAAAGTAAAACGGACTCACACACGTAGAGTTCCGTGCCATCATTAGACAAATAATCGAGAAAAAACGTGTCAAATGTCAAGAAATACATTTTTGTTTGAGGTCTTTAATTTGTAAGGTATTTCCTTTTAAAAAAAAACTACGGGTGGTGATTTTTTCGAGCAATGTATGTCTTACTCTTTAGCATGTCATACAGCCCAAACACCTTGATGGCTTTTAAAATCGTTTTACCTCTTGTCTAAATTGTGGGAATTTCATGGGCTATATTTTTAAGAATTTAAACTTTTTTCAAAATAAA
This sequence comes from Epargyreus clarus, assembly GCF_041222505.1. Classification (NCBI taxonomy): domain Eukaryota; kingdom Metazoa; phylum Arthropoda; class Insecta; order Lepidoptera; family Hesperiidae; genus Epargyreus; species Epargyreus clarus. The sequence goes on from NW_027332214.1 coordinate 8,770,640, forward strand.
TTCACTTATATTTTTTGTTGTTAAAGTGTATTATCACTGTGTATAAATTCAAGAGGCTATTACATTACCCTTAGTAAAACACTGTTTTTGTATTTGTTTATATATTTGCCTATACATTTCTAATCAGCACCCTTAGCGGACTCTATCAGAGCTGATTGTAAATGTATGGGAAGTACGTAAACAAATACAAAAACAATCATTTTTGTACTACATAAAAACTCACACTTAGGGTACAGTTCAAGAGAAACTGACAGACGGACATCAGCAACTTACTAATAGGGTAAAGTTCGCATCCGTTGCCTACGGAACTCTAAAACCACTTGTTTTACCACAGACATGACTCATAACCTACAACTTGTCAAAACCACAATGAATTAAGGTCACCTCCTACGTCGACTATTTTATTCATTAAAATAATAGTCATTAATATTAGTTGCGGACATTGATTTTTATACAATTAGTTCCTACGCATAACATTTGGCAAGTAAATTTTTACGAGTATATTGCGTGGCTCAGCGGTCATATCGGTCTAAAGGTTCCGGATTTGATTCTTGACCAGGTTTACGTCTAAATAATTAATTCAGGCTTCTTTTCTGGGTCTTGGTGAGTCTTCATTCATGTGTAGGGTTATTTAGGAAAATAACCTACAAACCCACAAAATAGGAATCAGTTTTATCGAATAGTTTAATCCAGAACCCTACTACCCAACGTGCCCCCAAGTATGAAAGTGTGCTTAAAATTTTGCCTCTATCGGTTACCCATCCAACTCGTGACCGTGTCATATACCGATTAAGTTTGTAACTTCCCTGTTTTTCACATAATTTCGAAAATCAGTTGCCTGGGATTTGAACCTTGGACCCCGGCGTGAGACCGAAGTTCATATCAATAAGCTGTCGCTACCCAGTTATAAACGATAATATAATACATAAAAGGTAATATATTATTTTCTACTAAAAGTGGTTTACGGTCCCTTTGATATGAATACACAGAAAATAGAGAATATTTTCTTTACTCAATAAATACGTTGAACGTACGTTTATGAAACAAAACATGAAAATATTTAGTATTTTTATGGAACGTATAATAATAATGCCTTTTGCGCAAAAAAATATCTTCAAATACGTGTCGCAACGATCACCATAAGTCGGAAATGCAGAGGGTGTGTGGTTTGATTACCGATCAGGCAATAATCTAAAACATACTTGTACCGGATCTAATTATTAAATGACATTCGTTTTATACCGATTTTGTAAGTTTGCTTTTCATATATGTATTTAAATACCTTGATTGCTACTATAAAAGCTCTTTACCCGGAGTGCATGTTTACCCCCGCACGCGCGTCCCACCCCCACATATAAATCATCGGCGCTTTTCCTGTCTTTTTTGTGCTCTGACAATAAAAGGTCTACCCTGCGAATAGAGAGGGAGTGATCATAATATCATTAGCACCAGCGCCGCGACGATGGCTATAGTATGGCACTCATTAAGTGATTTAGTGGGTACTAAACCCCTTCTGGCTTTCGTTCTCGGGGACTCCACAGCCGTCGTCGGATGGCGACCTGTTAATAGGGAAAAAGACTCACGCTTGTGTTTATGTTTGCACGCGCGTCACACTCACACGCGCACTGCTTGCATACAAGTGTGTCATACGCACACGTACACGGTTCGTCTAGAGTATTCAGCTAGTTTATGTGTGTGTGGATCGCGCGTGCTGTCTGCAACACGCGCGACAGTAATTCAAACTAATTGCAGTCTCTCCACGAACCGTGTGCGTGACGGAGGAAAAGATATGAAGCAAATAGCACGCATGTGTTGAACGCATGCGAGAATACACGCTTGAAAAGACAACCACCTTAAAGCGCGTGCCTTAAAGATGTGGTTCAATTCCGTCGTCAGCATCGCGACACCTATTTCTGCCCAATAACAGCAAAATCAAGCGCTGCTGTGTTTTCGTTTGAAGGGTGTAAGTAAGGTAAGTTAAGGGAGACATTATTTTCCGAGGCATTCCAGCTAAGTCTCTCTTAGACTTCTCTTAGTGGACTGCATGGTTGTATTCTATTCTTATATTAAAAAAAAACACCCCATATCATACCATCACCAAAACATTTTTGAATTTATTCGATAAAGAACACGCATTTTAATTAACAAAGAGACACTCAATCACAAAACTTGGGAACACGCCATAAGTAGATCTACCCCATTATTATGATATTAAATTTCTAAGGTCGAGTAATATTATACCGCTCATAAAAGTGGGTAGGCATTTTCTCGCACGAACTACGACGATATTCTGAGATTAAATTGAAAATATTAATATAGAGGATTATACTTCTTTCATAAGACGTACAAGTTTTTAATAAAATGAGTATTCGCGTATTTTAAGATGGAGAATAATATGAAGAAACGATTATTTCTTTGTTATAAGTGGTCATTTCTTTCATTAGTATAATAACTACGTAGAATTTAGTATATGAAGCTATTTATCGGCCCTTATGTCTGTTTGTCACATATTTTCTCTAACTGTATATATTTTAAGGTTGTCATAGAGATTTTTTTTCTAAGGAAACCTTAGATACATGTTTATATAATACTTAATTATGAAATATTTAATAGCGCTATCTCCAATCATAGTTACGGGCGCTATACAAAGCTCGTACAAAGACAAGAGTAAAATACAGACTTTGGGGTCTACCTGGCCGTAGATAAAACGTAGGACCCTGTGTTAATCATGACCGCTTTGACATGAGAATCGGTATATAAAATTTTAACATTGATATCTTAGAGCTATATAAATAATAGTATTTTTTTGTGTATAATTCCTTAATCCGTAAAACTAAAAATATAAATTAATAATAGGTACAAAATCCTTGAAAGTTTATTCATGGTATGAAAACAATCGTTTAACACAGCGACCATAAAAGGCATTCTGATACTTTTTCAATTCCAATTTCCAATACTTTTAATTTAACCAAACCTACTCTACAAACTCGTAAATACCAATAATGCTTTTACAAGGCACATTCCCTTTACACACAAAACGTACGATAAACATCAGAAACAATATGAAACGGTTTAAATTAATGTGTATCCGCCCTAATGGCTTAGCTAATGCTGGTTCTACACTCGCGTTGGTCAAACTTGGCTGAACAGTAACTTAACATTGTTACAGTATGTAACGCGCTACAGTGTTTGATTTGAATGGTATGGTGAGGGAGATGCTTATCCGAGGCGTTCGCATGGTATTTTGGCCGTCAGGAGTGTCTGAGGGCCAAAGTTGCTTCATGGGTCAAGTCAGTCGGTTAACTCAGTGCTTAACATTCGCCACTGAGTTATTAGAGTAAGTTGAACCTTATTTCTCTATTATTAAAATTAATAAATAGCGATGACGTAATGAAACCTAAATTGTTGAGGACTATGCTTGGGAAGGACAAAACATAAAAACAACCTGACTAAAGCATAAGAATAAATTAGGTTTTTGTTCTTTTTCTATTAAAATAACGACAATTTGGGTCCATACAGAATGGCGATAAACCTGTTATTAATAATTTAAGGTTCCCACCAACATAAAATTGAATAATAAATTTTATTAGTGTGGTGTTAGTTTCAAGATGTCTTCGCCCTAATATCAAGGGTGTTACGGTTGACTTTCCTAATTGAAACCATCTTAAGGTGGATGGCCCAATGTATACTATCGCTTGAGCAACTAGCGATTAAATAGTGGTTAACGCAACTGCAAGACCTGTTGTCGAACTACTTTGCATAGATGCAATTTTATAATATAGTAGTGGTAGACGAGTATGCCGCCCTCCAGATGGTAAGTGGTTATTGCCGCCCATGAACATCTGTAACCCCAGATAAGAATTGAAAATTGAATGATTTTCGAAAAAATCAAACATGTATCGCGCGTAGGTCGGACAAAATCGGACAAATTGGACGCCCGAGCGGTTGCAGCTTAAGCAGTTTAAAACGTATGAAATAAATTATTTATTTTGTATAGATTTACGGAGGCACTTAGAAATTGTCAGTTACCATATTATTTCTTATACTACTACCAAATTGGTAACACGACCTCAACTGAGAAGATCCGCTAAGAATCTTAGTGGGTTTGTCTTTTTTATTATCACTATATCTTTTATTATTATTAATGTTCATTTTATTTTTTAATGCATTCAATCATTCAAGGCTTAGCTTCAGTACCTACCAATATTTTTAAAATGAGTCCGTAGTTTAAAGGAGAACCTGATAGCTTAAGCAACTATCAACCAAGCGATGGAAGCCACTGTGCGGTCAGCTTTAAAGGCGCTAGAACAAATGATTGAAGTTCTGTTGAATAAACGCCCGTATTGGGTGTACCTAATATCGGGAAATACGGCGTTTGGGAGAGATAAAGTGATAAAACGAGGGCAACAGTCGAGGCGTCGGGGAATTCGTGTAATGAGATATCAAGAGTTATTTTTCATCTAAGAAAACCGATCTGTAAAGGCAGGGTGATTGACGAATTTGTGCTGTTCATCCACTTGACTAGTTGCCATAATAGGCTTACATCCTGTACCCCTAGTATGAGTTTTTATGTTTTTAAATAAATGACTGTTTTTTTTGTATTTGTTTATTGTTGTAAAACGTAAAAACTCATACTAAGGGTACTGTACTAATATTACTATAATCCATCTTATACAATTTTTGTCTAGCATGGTTCCAAATTTTAATAACATAGTTGTACAATTTTTTTAAATTCTGATTGTGGTAGGAAAAAAATTGGTTTTCTTTTATTATTAATGGGACATTAGTTGCAACATGTTCTGGGTGTCCTGGTTTTCTGACCGCGAGTCAGATATACTATGCATCTCGAAATCGTATATATCATTCGTTGAAATGCCCTAAACTTCAAACAGCTCGACGGATTTTCACATATGAAAATCGTTAGATTCATCTAGCTTGTGGGAGTGACAATGGCTATGTTGTAAGTCGGATTTGTAGTCTTCTTAAAAAAAGTCTTAATTTGTGTATTTCTCTTTATATGTGTGCATAGTATCATTCGACTGTACCATTGGGCTAAGAGTGTAGAAAACGTTATTATTAAGTTATCATCTTCTTTAAGTACTTACTGCCGCCAAGGAAAATGTGTTTTCAACTCTAGAACTGAACAATAGTACATTACAATACGAGGACGAAAAATTTTTTTCTGACAAGTGTGAGTTTGCAGGCCGAGCCGCAGGCGAGAACTGCAATCACACGAGTCAGAAAAACATTTTTCGTCCGCGTGTTGTATAAAATTTTATATTACGGGGTCGGAAACGGGGGTTTTGCGCACGCGAAGCGTGCGTAAAACGTCCATTTACGCACGCCGTGATATAAACATCTTTTTAGATAAATGTAAAGCAAGATGCTGGAGCTAATGCTTTATTAATTATATGTAAAAATGATGGCATTAAAAAAAAGAATAATAATTATTAAAAAAAAGACAAACCCACTGAGTTTCTTATCGGATCTTCTCAGTAGAGGTCGCGTTCCGATCCGGTAGTAGTTTAAGAAAAATATTGTACCTGACAATTTGTAAGTGCCGTCGTTGGGCTATACAAAATAAATATATTTCATTTCATTTCATTTCAGATCTTGCTAACAATTGTATACCATTTGAGTTACTTTCCCTTAGAGCAAATTATGTCGAAACCTGTTCGTACCAATGTGTGTTATCTTATATATAAAATTCTTGTGTCACAATGTTAGTTACCGAACTCCTCCGAAACGGCTTTACCGATTTTCACCAAATTTTATATGCATATTAAATAGGTCTGAGAATCGGCTACTATCTATTTTTCATAACACTAAGTGATAAGGGTTGTTCACCCTTAACATGTTTTTTATTTATATGACAACACAACGTTTGCCGGGTCAGCTAGTAATCATAAAGATTTATGTAACTATTTTTATTTTAGTATTCATTCATGGGTACCAGCGCAACAGTAAACGCTTTTTATGTTCATTGCCCATCTGACGTGGGTACGGTAGATAACTATACTTTACATACATAACTTTCAAACCCAAAATAAAAAAATGTTGATTGTTTACGTGCATTACGTCAATAATCAATGTAAACTAATTTTTGTCTACCTAAATGAGAGACGCCTACATGACTGGGGATGGATCACCCACGTAATGGATAGGTGTAATACCCATTGCACTCAATGACACCACAAAAACCAATCTTTTATTCCCTGATATAAATATAGACATTGCTATATTGAATTTGTCTATCCTTCAGAGATGGTAGAGGCCTTCAAAGTTCAACACTGGATGCACCACTGTTCATTCCATTTTTGTCTTATCAACAGTAAAGTGCTAGTGTTAGTTTTGGTTTAAATCTCTATTGGTAGAAATAAAACTATGACCGATGTCAGGTACCTTAATCTATTTGGAGTTCGTTAAGATAAGATAAGATAAAATACTCTTTATTAGAAAGAAAGAAAGAAAGAAAGAAATACTTTATTCAGGAATATTGCAACACACAGTACAATTACAAACACACAAAATAAATACACAAACTGCATGGTTATAAAACTAGTTAATAAATAAGACAATCAATTTAGAATAGATCCTTTAAAAAAACAAATAAGATTAAAAAGATACAATACACAACTGAACTTATTTATTGCACAATAAATGAGTTTATTATAACATGCTATGTGCTGCAACAAACGTGAATGGGGATAAACTCAGTGAATGCCATGAGCAGGTAGACTGCGTCTTGGCCCTGATTTTCAGTTAGCCCCGTGGCATGATGTCAATCGGACGGCTGTCCGCATGCTTGTTAATGGTGCCGTATTAATACAAATCGCTGTCTATTTCCGATACGTGAGACAATCAGGTATCACGGTGAGTACCTTCATTTTAATAATGAAAAAAAAAAAAAAAACGGTAAATTTAAAATTTGTGTTTAACGAAAATTAAACAAGGCGTCATGGAACACTACTTATCGTTATTTCCAGGAAACGAGTCTAGCCAGATGTTCTCGTACCTACAGTATTGACGATAACATGATGAGCTGCCAGATCATACTAGTACCACCACGAACATTGGAACCCTGCCTCTTTGTCTATGAGCCACAATCTATAGGTAAGTTAAAATATAAATTAGACTACGCTTTGTGATAAGTACTTATATTTAAAAAAAAATTAAAAAAAATATATATAATAAAATAAAATATATATATATATAGTCTCTTAGTATTGTACAATAATATCCTACATAAGTAAATTATAATAAAAAGTAGATAGTATCCTCAATTTATGAATGAAATAAACGTTTTAAAAATGAAATGTGGGGAAATATGTATTAAATGTACTGATATTATATTTAAGTGTATTACACATACAGTTGAAATTTAACAATAAGCAATATACATAAGAGGTGAAACAGTATGAATAGGCGGTCTTATCGCTAAGTAGCGATCTACGTTACGTAAGTTAAGATCTACGTAAGTAGCGTTACAAAAAGGATTGAGCACATCAGTACCCTTACCATGAGTTTTTACGTTTCGACAAATATGACTGTTATGGTATTTGTTTACGTCTTGGCCCATACAATTTCCAAGTTCTGATATAATCCGCTAGGGGCGCTGATTGGAAATAGTATGGGCAAATACGTAAACAAATACCAAAACAGTCATATTTGTCAAAAGTAAAAACTCATGGTAAGGGTACAGATGAACTATGCTCGTTTGCTAAAAGTCTTATATGTCAGATAGAACTTAATCCTATTTCGGATTGATTACAGATGTATAAAGGAGACATTTACTATTTACAATCAGGTGGTTGCACCATCAAAAAGCTTACTTGCTTCTTTGAACTCAAACTGCATGCTCGTTAGGTACTTCTGTGTTATAAAAAAGTATAAGGAAGATGTCAGGTTGAACATCAACCATAATTTTGGATTAATTACAGACGTACTAATGTAAATTATAATTTACTATTCTCGAAAATCTTTACGCTTCGAAAAGTTTTATTTCTAGTATTGCCATTTATTCCTTGAACATTCTCCTAAAGCTGATTCGTTCGGTGCCAATTTTATATTTATTTATCTGGATGGTTAACTCCGTCTTAGCTCGATCCAATTTCGATAAAGTGTCCGGCACCGGACGCTTTCGACCAACACTTCGTTTCATCAATTTCGATAATAAAATATCTTTCAGGAATTGGAAAGTCATAAATTGAACGCGAAATTTCTTTCATAAGGAAAATGCTGGCACCTTTGATGTCTTATTAAGCAAATTGCTAAGTATTTTCCACCGCTTTCCTCAGTCTAAATATAAGTAAATTGCAAATAGTTTAATTTCTGTCTAGTTAAGTAACTGTCGTATTCGAACTGATCGTTTTTGCTAAAGAGGAATTTGCAGGATACAAAAACATAACAAATACTTTTTGAATATCACACATCAACTGAACGAGTCAGGGCTTCAATGGTTCCGAAGTCAATTCTCGGCTCGTAGACATCTAAAACACAATTTCGGTTTCTGTTTAAGGTTGGTAGTCAGCCTGATGGTAACCCAACCTCACCGTTTAGCAGACAAGACACAACAGGTTAATGCTTACTGTTATGAAGCAGATATGGCAGTTACACCTCCGAATTGAACTATGAAGGATTCTTCATATTCATACATATTTTTAGCTTTGTATAGTATGTAAGTAAGCAGTGATAGCCTAGTGGTTAAGAAACGCGGCCTCTCGATCGAGGGGTCCAAGGTTCAAATCCCAGGCACGCGCCTCTGATTTTCAAATTTATGTGCGTATTTAAAATTAATTAATTATCACTTGCTTAAACGGTGAAGAAAAACATCGTGAGGAAACCTGCATACCTGAGAGATTCATAAAAAAAAATCTTAAAGGTATGTGAAGAACCAATACGCACTTGGCCAGCGCGGTGAACTATGGCCTAATCCTTCTCATTCTGCGAGGCGACCAGTGCCCAGCAGTGGGACAGTAATGGGTTGATGATGATGATAGTATGTAAGTAACTTTATATCTACATACTAAGGATAATATCTAAGTCTTTATATTTATAGTCTTAGGTTGCTACAACGATACCAGTAGATACAAAGATACTTCAGAAACGATATCAATAAACCGTTTATTTATTTAATATGAAATATTATTTCATTTCTTCATTCCGGTTAAGCGGATCGGTGAGCAAAGAGATCTGCAACGTAATATTTTACTTTCAAACGTTCACGAACCGTGTAGCTTTAAAAATAATTCATATGATGTCTATAATACACGTCCCGGGGAAACTAGACGCAAAAATATAATTATTTCATTTATACATATTATTATGTTTCATGGATTGTGAGATGTAAACTGATATACTGTTTTTGACAACCTGAGAATCACTAATCATCATTCATTTCCAACAATATCAACAATAATGATACAGTAATAAATAATAAAGATTTTAAGGCGTTAGAATCCATTGGAGTTCGACTTCGGCACCACCGCGACATGTACTTCTGCCTAATGTCTTGTTAAGCGCTGCTGTGTTCTGGTTTGAAGGGTGTGGTAAGGGAGACATAATATTTCGAGGTGCTTCAACTTAGTCTTCAAGAGTAGCAGCACATTTGTGGCCGAACGCGGGTAGAACTCTTATGTTATCAGGGGTTAAATACAATTTCAGTCCATGGGCGGCAGTAGCCACATACCATCAGTACCCTTACCATGAGTTTTTACGTTTTGACTAAAAGACTGTTTTGGTATTTGTTTACGTATTTGCCCGTATAATTTCCAATCAGCGCCCCTAGCGGATTGTGTCATAACTTGGAAATTGTATGGGCTAATACGTAAACAAATACCAAAACAGTCATACTAGTCAAAACGTAAAACTCATGGTAAGGGTACAGGTAGACTCCATGCTCGTTCGCTGCTTCTATATTACAAAAAACATGTTATTTCTTGTCTGTACATCCGTACACATTTTTTATGTTTCCCTGAGTTTAAGTATTTCTCAATAGCTATTAAGTAGTAATTACATACTCTTTGATTGCTATCGCATTGAAAAGCTATCGTTAAAAGCGACATTACGACTTTTTATGGCCGGGTTGCACCGACCGTCCGTTTAAAGTTTACGTTAAAGTTAACTATGTATAACAATAATTGTGACGATCGAGATGGAATGTACTCGTAACAATTTTGTGTCGCATCCATTTATTTGTTATTAACGTCATTTGCGTTATTGTCACGATACGAAAGTGGACATAAACAAAGTTTAACCAAACGAAATCGACTTGTTATGGGTAAGTTGTTATGATGTCGGATAAACCGTAAGGAAATTGATGCAACAAAAGAAAAAAATGCAATTGCTGAAAAGTACATATGACGGCTTATTAGTCGTTTAACGTTAAAGTTACACGGTACAACCCACCTCTCACAAAACGCCGACAAACTGATCACAGGTTCATTTCCAGATAATTAAGAAAGTAAACAAATCGTGCGTCGAATGACCCGTTATGGTCAAAAGCTGTTTATTCCAAAAAATATGTAATCGAGAACGCAGATGTAGCTAATTAATGATACATGAAGGGCATCACACTGTCAAACCCTACTCAAAAGGACCGCTAATCGCTTCATTATAAAACAGCGACAAAAAATCTATTAATACATGACCACGCGCGCGGCTTTCCCCGCCTTGTGACGCGTCAGTTATTTTTTTAATGACCTGTTTTTTTTGTATATAAGTATCAATGAATCAAATAAATAATTATTGTATTATTTATTAAAATGCATGTAGAAGTAGATTATATAAGGTACAATGTACAATTAGTATCTACCGAAGCCCCGAAATAAATAAAGAACAAAAAAATAATAATTATTGTAGTAAAAGGATACTTAAAATACTAACTTTTAATTTAAACTTAAGGATTAACTATATTTTACGTAAAATACAATTTTTCAGTACTTACTCGGCATGACATCTGCAATGGTTTTGGCACATAATTCAAATTGTGTGCAATAAATATATTACAAATATTTAATTTTTTTTTTTTTTGAAAATGAAAAGAAAATTTAAAATCTGTCATCATGCCCATTGTAGCCTTGCTGTTCCCTATAAAGTCCACTATTCTTAAAATCAAAATCTGATCAGACTATTTCGTTAGTTATTCAATACTTTAGAAATAACACAAAGAGAGACAGGAACTAATGAAATTAACCTCTTTTGATTTGTAAAAAATAACTACTAATTCGGTAGTAATAATTTTATTCTACTCCTGAAAATAGTTAACGTAAATAACAGCTCCGTAGAATGAAAGAAAATGTGTAGTAATAAATATTTCTTTACCGATAAGATCATAAAGTACTTAACGTCGTAGTTTTAATCAGCATTATTACGTAAGAAGTAATTTTCCTACATTCCATTCACGGACAGACACGCCAACATTTTTATTATAAAACTAAAACATTGGATTCTTGTACACAATACCGAGAGGAATTTTGTCAACGGACCCATAAAGAAAAGGGTCGACAGATGTTGCCCATTAGGGCTGTAGATTTGATTACCTTTAACCGAGCGACTTAAAGATGACTTCAATTTGTATCATTATTGTTGTGACTTATTGCTTTATTTCTTTTGTAAGTCATTTCTAAGAATTTGATAGCTTTCTAAATATAGGCTTCATTTCGAAGTTTGTTTATTAATTGACTTATTCTTTATGACGTATTGCTTATGTTCAATTTGTATCATTATATTCGTGACTTATTGCTGCATTTCTTTTGTATGTCTTTTCTAAGAATTTGATAGCTTTCTAAATATAGTCTTAATTTCGAAGTTTGTTTATTAACTGGCTCATACTTTATGACGTATTGCTTATGTTCAGTTTGTATCATTATAGTCTTGACTTATTGCTACATTTCTTTTGTAAGTCATTTCTAAGAATTGGATATCTTTCTAAATATAGTCTTTGTTTCGAAGTTTGTTTATTACTGACTTATACTTTATGACGTTATTGTTTATGTTCAATTTGTATCATTATAGTCGTGACTTATTGCTTCATTTCTTTTGTAAGTCGTTTCTAAGAATTTGATAGCTTTCTAAATATAGTCTTCATTTCGAAGTTTGTTTATTACTGACTTATGACGTATTGTTTATGGACTGTTAAGTTTTTAATGTATTAATTGCATTGATGTATTTACAAATAGCTGACCCGGCAAACATTGTGTTGCCATATAAATAAAAAAATGTTAAGGGTGAACAACCCTTATCACTTAGGGGTATGATTTATATGATTCTTTTTTAAGGAATCGTTAACTTTTTTTAATTAGAGATGACTGAGAGTTTATAAACGTAGGAGTAGACAAATATAATCAGAAAACTTCGGACTGCTAAGCTATCCGGAGTTGCACGTGTTATTGTGAGTCAACCATAAAAGATAGACATGCTGTCGTGGGATATTTTTTTATATAATTTTAAGGAGAACATTTCCGTCATACATGATTTCTGTGTAGCTTTAACCACTAAGGTTGTACACGCGACGGAAGCTTAAAAAATGGAGTAACTTCTCCCGTTTTCCCAATATTCCCTTCACTGCTCTGCTCCTATTGATTGTAGCGTGATGAAAAGTATACTATAACCAGCTTAGGAGTATGAAAAATAATTGTACCAAGTTCCAAGATTATTATAAGCATAGATATAGATTATCTTTGATTATGATTTAGCTTCAGTACAGGCAATCCAATGAAATGTAATTTAGTAATCGAATAATATTACTCTCCGCCGTCGTAAAAAGGGTTGCAAACTTGTATAACCAATATAATCTTGTGAGATTAAAATCGTTTCAAGTCGACGTTATGGTTTAACTATAACAATGATAGATACCATATTTAGTGCCTAATAACAGTAATGTTGTGTTGCGGCATAAAAGGGGTAATAGTCAAGTGAGGCATCACTTTATACCTTTGGGGATTTAACGGAATGTGAAGGACTTAGGTAGATTTCCCAACGGATATCCACGGGCAGCAGTAACCACTACCATCATCATAGTCTATAGTCGTCACAATTTATTAGGCCCATTTTGACACATGACGTCACAATGTCATTAATGTTATAAACTAAATTTTTAGTTGGCAGATTATGACCACGTGACGGTTAGAGCTTGCAGCTTCAAAGCATTCGGAAGAAACCATAATCGATTAACTTTGAAATAATCGAAACTTAAAATTAGCAATAATTAATTATTTATCCCTTTTTTATTATAACAACAATAAAATAATCAAAACTTTGTTTCTTAGTGAATGATAAAACGAAAAAAAAATACAATTTACGACCGATGCTTTATTTATCTTGTAAAAATGATTACATTTTTAAATTACACTAGAATTAATTTTCATTTCTCCTTTTTATTGAATATTTAGATGATTTAGAAAAATATAGAATAAATATTCTGCTTACAAAATATTAAGTAATTTATACAATACGATGTGTGGTTGAAATCGATTTGTCGTAAAAATTGGTTTCTTTGGTTATCGATTTGCATGTCACATGCTTAGAGCCTAGCGATGGCATGTGTCAAAATGGGCCTATTAGATTGTGACGATTATAACTACTATGGTTTAATTATTTTTCGTGGAGAAACTCAGCATTAGGTCCTCTCAACTGCGGGGGCAGCTGGGAGTATATGCTAGGATCCTACTGGCTAAGATCCCACGGTGTTCAGAGAAACACCTAGTAGAGGAACACCCTTTGTCGGGACCACAGGTACGATAATAGCACTCGTCCGCGGTAGTATGGTTCAACCTTTTTTTCTTTTCGAGGGGGAAACCTTCAAAAGGTACCCGACAACGTGGGAGCGACGCCGGGCTATGTGGGATTTTTACCGCACTAAAACCCTCCCGGTGGCCGTCCTCAGCGCTTGTTGGGAAACTCCGAGATCTCCGACGGAACACAACCGGAGCCTCACAGCGCGATGAACCGATCGGAGCCCAAAAACATCTGGTGATTACGACGGTATGCGACCACACATACCTCCGTCTTTCCCGGGGTAGCTTACTGGATGGTTCGAGCTCCCACTCTTGCCGCCCGCAACTCCGAAAGCCCCCTTTTAGTCGCCGCTTACGACAGACAGGGGATACCGTAGCCCTATTCTAGTCCCAGAACTACAGGGACAGTATGGTTTGAGGCGTAGGTACCAGCGACACACCTATTTTTAGCCTGACGGAGTTCTTGCATTTCGATGAAAGTGCTTGGATGTCGGCTAACTTACTATGAGATAACCTTAGTCCTCAGGTGTCAACTCATTTGTGTTCGACTTTAGGTAGTCGACTTAGGTAGGTAGGACTAAAGGTACCACAATTCTATAAGCAGGTACGACACGGGTAGCAGTGAGGAACTGACTATTAACTATCAGGTGGACTGCATGACCATTTATACTTAAATTATATAAAATACACTCAGCATACGTGAACTAATTTAATTTTCATATAATTTAGTTGAGTACTTTACGGCAACCGTGATAAACTTTGAAGTAGATTGTACAGAAATTATGAACACTTAACCTAATAACTTGGAATTCCTGAGAAGTCTACGGATGCTTGCTGAAGTACTTTAAACTGTTCTCTTTAGATAAAACAACAGCATTACTTTTAATATTATTTTAGTACCTAGTTGAAGGTGGTAGAACCCTTTGTGGTTCGACTCCGGCGGCACCACCGCCACACCTATTTCTACCTAATAACAGCAGTGCAGGCGCTGCTGTGTTCCGGTTTGAAGGGTGTGGTAAGGGAGACAGACTTTTCCGAGGCGTTCCAGCTTAGTCCTCAGGGGTAGCGGCGCATCTGTGGCCGACCTCAGACAGGAATATCTAATCCTGTCTGGGATTGATTACAGATGTCCATGGGCGGCAGTAGCCACTTACCATCAGGTGGACTGCATGCTCGTCTGCTACTCCTATATTATAAAAAAAAAGTACCTACTCGATGTGTGTGCTGTATGACTATGTGATACTTGCTACCTTTTAAGGTAGTAATGAAGTAGGTAGTGATGAAGTATTAGAAGTGTATATTACTTCGTTGCTGATGTAGATCTCAACTGGTCTCCAAATTAAAGCAACGTCAGGCGCGGTCAGAAGTTGGATGGGTGACCCCGAGTGGTACATGTGCATTTCATCGCTTTGGAGCGCATATTAAACCGTCGCATATTGTCCCTATGTCCTTATGCGACGGTTTAAGATGCATTTAATCCTTGTAGGATTAAATTCTGGAAAATGATACATTTATTGTTTTCGATTAGACCATCCAGGCACACTTGAAAAAATCTCCATAAACTTCTTGCAAAACAAAAGCTTCTTCCCAAAACAGACAATCACATTCAGAGAGTAGACTGAATAACAAAATATTTTGTTCTCTGGATGTCTAAATCGGTGATGTTATGAAGCTCCGTAACCGTAACAGAAAATATCGGTTATTCGAAATAAAAATGTATTTGAAACTTTAACCGAATCCGAAAAATGTTTCGAATATTTTCGCATACGAGCGGATTTCATGTAAGACAAACAATAACAAGTTTTTGCCGAACAGAGCCGACGTAGTATCCGCACAAATATTTACAAGAATAGTCAGATCATTACATAATACATTGTATTATATTTTAGTTAGTTTTACTAGTCCATAAAATTATAATGTCCGTGGCATAATTTCATATGCGTTTACTACTGATATAACTTTTTTACCTGACTGGTGAGGATTATGTTTTTCGAGCGTATGTTTATGTATGTGTTACAGTCAAAGTGATCAAAGATTGGTTATTATGTGTAATAACTAATTTGTCCAGACAATGTGACAAATTAGTCACTTTATCCAGCTGCTATATATAATAACATGTTAAAGTTAGTCAAAGTAATAAATATGTTATTGTAAAAGCCCGAAGTACGGTAAAGTGAAGTACGGTGTGAAGGTGGTAGAACCCTTTGTGGTTCGACTCCGGCGGCACCACCGCCACACCTATTTCTACCTAATAACAGCAGTGTTAGGCGCTGCTGTGTTCCGGTTTGAAGGGTGTGGTAAGGGAGACAGACATTTCCGAGGCATTCCAGCTTAGTCCTCAGGGGTAGCAGCGCATCTGTGGCTGACCTCAGGTAGTAATATCTAATCCTATCTGGGGTTGATTACAGATGTCCATGGGCGGCAGTAGCCACTTACCATCAGGTGGACTGCATGCTCGTCTGCTCCTCCTATAATATAAAAAAAAATCTTAAGATTAACTGATATTATTAATGATGAATTATGTTGTACCAACGTCATCTTGGTTGGTTGTAATACAGTAGCTATAAATCATAAAGTTTAGATCCGAATTATCCAAATCATGTAAAGTCAATAATGTACTTAAAATATTTATAAGCGAACGGAGATAAGAGTAAGGCATGTATTTTATTACTCCACACCATAGCTGATTTACGTACATCGTGTACAGAGACTATGCATAAAATATCTCAACATGTCTAATGAGTATGTATGTTTAATTTGAGTGGAGACCTTTTCGGTTAAAAATAATTATAATATTTTTTTGTATGCAATTTTCTATTTGTGTTCATTGTATATTTTTTTGCCGAATAAACTATTTTCTTTCTTTCTTTCTTTCTTTCTTTCTTTCTATTACTCGATATGTGGATCATTATAAAATTAGAAAAATATAATTATGCTTAAGGAAAGTTGAAATAAAATCTTTACCTATACTTGTTTTATTACTTTATCTAAGTCTATGAAGATATTTTATATAATGGCTGGTTAATGTGATTAATCCCGTGTTATTTATCACTTTGTCTGTAACATATGTATTTGTACGTGTACATACTTGTACGTGTGTCTTATTCTTTGGCGCGCTCTACAGCTCAAACGGCTTAACGGATTTTTTTATATGAGGTGTCGTTGGATTCGTCTAAATTGTGCGAGTAACACAGACATTATTTACCTTATCATATTTTATTTTTATAATAATTACTACTATTTTGTTTATCCTAACGATTAAGCACACGTGCTTCCTGATGGAAAGAAGTCATCGCCGTCTAAGAACATTAGTAACACCAGAGGAGTCGCCAATGCATCGCCGGCTTTGAATTAGAGCTCTTTTTTGAAGAGCCCCATGTCATAGCGCTCCGGTAATACCTCAGTTCCTATATCCGTATACAGATCCGAAACATCCATAACATCCCTAGCCTAAATAGTCCAAGGCCGGTATGTAGCATAAGACTGCATATTTTAGCATCTCTGAGAAAAATATAGCGTTTATACTGCAGTGGAGAGTTCAAACAGGACAAACGATTCGAGTTATATAAACATCATACAATATTTATGGTGTTTGAAAGTTTTTAAAGCTCACCGCATATTGAAGTGCAAAAGAGTAGATATTTTTATTAAAATTACGTAAATTGGTAATTTGAGACACTATACTGTCATGACTTAATCTAGGAGACGGGTTCCATGGCAGATTCTCTGCTAAGTTATTCTACGTTTGCAGTCACCAACGCATATAGTCAAGTATAGGGACTACGGCAAACTTCCATTCCCAGCAGTGGATTCCAAGTGTTTTTGGATAATAGATTTCGTGTGTTTGTGACACACACATAAATAATAAGTACAAAACATAAGTAATAATATGCATTCAGAACCACGAATTCTAAATGCATGCTAAAGCTCTACCTGGTCGGGATTCGAACCCGGAGCCCTTTACGTGACAGACAGATATCCACTGGAAGACACGGGTCGTCAAGTTTTACTTGTTCTGTATGCGTTGAGTTTATCTCAAGATATTTCTTCTATTCTGACTATCGAGATACGTTTACGAGTGATATATGAATACAAATACGGTTAAAGACCTGAGAAGATAGAAGACTATCAGTTGTATATTCCAAACAAAATTCTTGTACATTATGTTTATACATCTTCACTACCACCAAAATGATGATAGTACGAACTTTGGTCTTCTCGGTGTTCCTCTACGATTCTGAGTCCTGGACGATCCGAGCTGTAGACAGAAGGAAGATCGATGCCTTCGAAATGTGGTGCTGGAGGAGAATGTTACGAATACCGTGGACGACTAAAAGAACCAGTAAGTCGATTCTCCAACAGCTAAAAATTAAAACCAGGTTATGTTCGCTCTGCTACCAGCGCATTCTAACCTACTTTGGCCACGTAGCACGAAAAGATCCAGACAACCTTGAAGAGCTGGTTGTGGTGGGCAAATTAGATGGGAGAAGACCTAGAGGCCGATCACCTAGCCGATGGTCTGACTCCATAAAAGAAATTACGGGACTTCCAGTGACAACCGCTCTCAGACAAGCTGAAGACCGGGTAGCATGGAAGCAGCTCGTCAGATCTTCCACAGAGGCTTACCAGAACGAGCACGACCTTCAGAAATGAAGAAAACGTCAAAGAAGAAAGAATGTTTATACAACTGACCTGAGCTTTCTTTAAAGTAGGTAGCTCATTCCTTACTGTCTGCAAATGTTCAAGTGTGAGGCAAACGCTGGTGGTGGTAGAACCCTTTGTGATTCGACTCCGGTGGCACCACCGCCATTTTCTTTTTCCTTTCATTACCTTTTTCTGCCTAATAACAGGAGTGTTAAGCGCTGCTGTGTTGATAAGTTTTCCAAGGCGTTCCAGCTTAGTCCTCAGGAGTAGTGGCACATCTGTGGCCGAGCTCAAGTATGAATCTAATCTCATCTGGGGTGAATTACTATCAGATGGACTGCATGCTCGTCCGCTACTCCTATATTTAAAAAACGTGGAAGCCAGGCAGATCCTAAGATTTTTGCTGGTAGGCATCATTCACGGGAATATTTTCCAAAGGAAATGTATCCATAAATCCACACAAGCTATCCATCCAAGCACCCATCTAGGTTTATGATGAAAATTTCATTGTACGAGTACAATGTATCGAATTTCTCCTACTCTATGGAAAATCGAATGCCAGTTCTATAACTGGCCGTATCAAGATAAGTATGCCTGAATCAAAGGTTTTCGAGCCGTCCACTAGGCCATTCAATTTGCAAATGTGTTTTGCTTTTGCTTCGGTATGCTCGCTACTCGATGATCGTGTATAGATTTCCACTGTGACAATCTATTGATGATCTTCTTCTGAGTGACCATGAGGTTACTTTATTTTTTATTTCTGATTCTGATTCTGCTAAAAGATTCACAATAAGAGAATTACTGCTCATTATTTTAATTGCTGGTGAGTAGCGGTCTAGGGGGAAACTACACGTATATAAAGGAATTGTTATTTAATCTTTATTATATAAAATAGTATTTCTGGTATGATCAGCTTATACTTCAGAAGTGGGTTCCATTCATTATTTTCTCTGACAATCCATTTTATGACGTCTTATTCTCTAAACAATATAATATCCTTCTTTATTTTTTATATGCGAGTACTTTCTCACTAGAGTGCTACTCACCAGTAATTAAATATACTCTTAATTACATAAAAAAAATAAAAAAGTATTGTAATGCTAGCAAAATGTATCTAAATATTTTAAATTAATATACCCTTACAATCGACAGTCCTGAGCGTCCTCGCACGCGACACCTGGTGGATACCTAATAAACACCCATTGCTCTTCAGCTGTTCTACATAAACTTTATGACATCATTGATGTTGACTATTAAAATCAAATACCGTGGGTCGTGACTATGGTACCCAAATGTACTTCAAAAACAAGCCCTTATTTGTATGATTCTCTTATCCTATTATGGGGTCCACAAAGAGGTCTGTCTGTTACTCTGACATTCGATTTGATCTCATAGTTTTTTTACCCATAAGCGTGAGATCATTGATATACTACTAATTGTCTTTATTAGTAGTATATCAATGCGTGGGATTAATTGGTTTTGTGAATATTTTGACGTAAACAGCGTTGAATTTGAGCTTGTTTTCCGTAAGCGATAATGATATTTATTATTTGTTAGTGTTCATTTAGAACGCTATTTATAAAACAAATAGCTGAAGGATCTCGAATAGACACCACATACAAATTGGGTTAAAACTGCAAATTAACGTATGATTTGGAAAGACAGGTGAAAACGCTTGAGGGTTCGCTAAAAGGCTGTAAGGCAAAGCCACATAGTAGAAACTGAGGCAGTCTATAAATAGATTTCCTACAGAATGCATAGCAAAAAATATGTTGATGGCAAATTTTAGGGAAAAAAATATTTTATTACGTACTCAAGGACAGACTTATCCTATTTCACTGCTGGGCTCTTTTTGGGCTGTTATTGCTCCAATGTTGGGCTCGGCTCTCCAATCAGATATCCTTATATTATAAAAAGGCATGTGATAATTAATTTCTAATAAGTTAGCTTATTTCTAGTTACCTACAAAACTGTAGCCTCGACTGTAATATTAAAGAATTTACCCAACAAATATAAAGCGGTCTTCACCAGCGTATATGGAATTTCGCAAAGTTTTACTCTATAAAGCATTAGGGATGGCGATCTGAGATCGATTAATCGAAGAATCGATATTTTGAACCAATAAAATCGATCTTTTTAACCGACCTCTAGTAATGGATATATTCAGTGAATCGATATTTCACGAAGTAAAATCGAAATTAGTTTTTTTTTTATTTATTAAATATTCACAAATGTGTTATACATATTTTATTGCGCATTTTACATACATACATACATATTTTACTGGTTAATTGTTATATTTACGCTAGCTATTTGCCCCTGAAAAGATCGAAGATCGATTTTTTGCTGATCGATTCTGTAGGTCTCGATTTTTTGTGAACCGATTCAAACATCGATATTTTTCGGAAATAATCGCCATCCCTATTAAGTATTTCAGCACATTTCTAAAGTTGGAGATTGATGATTTAACACTTTGAAGTGGATTAAAAGTTGAGTTGATTGAAGATTCCAATTTATAGTTTGTTATAGCGATATAAATAAATTACAACTAAAATGCTTGCTAAAATTATAATAAATTATAACTTTTGTTATGTAAAACCAAAAATCCTCAACATATTATCTTCATTGGAGCAGCGTGGTGGACTATATTAATAAAACGCTTTCTACACTCACAGCCCCACACTAGGATTCCC
Source organism: Epargyreus clarus (assembly GCF_041222505.1). NCBI lineage: Eukaryota > Metazoa > Arthropoda > Insecta > Lepidoptera > Hesperiidae > Epargyreus > Epargyreus clarus. The sequence goes on from NW_027332214.1 coordinate 8,791,713, forward strand.
TGTGTCGTGGGTGCCATGGACACACACATAGACAACACAAACACCCAGACCCAGTAACAGAAATCTTAATTCATTATTTAGACATCTGTCTGGCCGGGGATCGAACCCGGGACCCTTTACGCGTCAGACCGGTATGGTGACCGCTCCGCCACGCGGGTCGTCAAATGTTTTATCCGACTGCGGAGAGTAATGTTGTTGAAGCGTAGATATATATGTATGTTTTTTCTGAAGAGAAAAATACAGTTACGTATCATAGGGTCAAGGTGTTTGGGACCATGCGACTGACGCGTAGGTTTCTTACAGGTCAATGGGTGTTACATCGTCTCGTATTTTTTTATTTCATAATATAGGAGTAGCAGACGAGCATGCAGTCCACCTGATGGTAAGTGGTTACTGTCGCCCAAGGACATATGTAATCAACCACATATAAGGTTAGTTACCTCCCTGAGGTCGGTCACTAATACGCCGCTACAACTGAGGACTAAGCTGGAACGCCTCGGAAAAGTCTGTCTCCCTTACCACACCCTTCAAACCGGAACACAGCAGCGCTTGACACTACTGTTAATAGGCAGAAATAGGTGTGGCGTTGGCTCCGCCGGAGTTGAATCACAAAGGGCTCTACCACCTTTAAAACGTATAAAACAGACAACCTTACTATATCAATTATGCACGTATGTATACCCAAGTAGTTATATGTACGCTTTTATAACTACATAACTGTTATCCGTAATTTTATTACTCATATTTAATTTAATTCCCATAAATGCCTGCATTAGATTTGATCGATTGCCCGGATTAAAGTTATCAATTCATCGCTAAACCACCATATCAAGTTACATTAGAATATACAGTTACAATTATATGCAGTTTGTAATTAACACAAGGAATTAACTGTTTTATTCATAAGACACGGATTTTATTGCTACTAAGTCGCGATCAATGATCATAACGTTTGATTTAAGTTCTCTTCTAAAAATTCCTATCTTAGGATTTTTGTCACCGACACCCATAGATAAGTATAGATATCACACCGCCTTGTAATTGAAGGAAGCCATTAAATGACTTAAACGGCTGACAATTCGGTCAGCGATTTAATTACTGTCATGGTGTAATTTACGCGGAACAATGCCGACATGCGCAGATAAGACACAAAATCGAAGAAAAAGTGCGGAAAAAGTTGTTTCATTCGTACTCGTAAATGATCTAAAAACTACATTTTTTTAATATTTCTCAAAAACGCAAAATAGATAACAGTGACAATTTCAATTGTCTAAACTGGTTATATTCTCATGTTAGGAGTGAGTAATCTTTACTAATCTATGCCGACACCTATAAACGTCATAATAATAAATTTAGTAAATCGTTTTGAAAAAAGTTCCTATAGACGCTTTCTACACTCATAGCGCCACACTAGGATTCCATGTATCGTGGGTGCCATGCACACATAGACACACACACAAACACCCAGACTCAGAAACAGGAATTTAAATTCATCATCTGTCTGGGAATCGAACCCGGGACGATTAATTCTGTAAAAAACTTTTTATGTGCAACATTTTTTAAAACTTGTTCACAATCTAGAAGTACCCATATGTTATGTAATCCATTTCCAATAGCTCTTATACGAAATGAGCACGAAATGTCATTTGAATTTGTAAGTAAAGTAGGTGAGCTTTCGATAAATTGAAACGTTAACACGGAAAGAATTATTTTGATAAAAACATGTTACGGTGAAAATGTGTAAGAAATATGCAATTCTCTAGAAGCTGTGTTGAGTATAAGCATAAGCCCTCTGACTTATTGCTACAACTATATTCTGTTACTTATATTTAGGTTAATACCCATTGAAACTAAAGGAAAATAGTCGCCAAGAATGTTATCTTGAGTTGTTTTTAATAAAAGATTGAAGGAGCAAACGAGTAATCTACTTAATGATACTATTAGTGATACTAATTTAATTATATTTATCAAGATCCATTAATTATTATTATGTTTATAAAAGTAATTTAATTAATATAATTTCTTAAGTTTCACCATAACTTTGCAACCATTATTATATAACACATTGTACTAATTTTAAGTGTATGTCATATTGCGGTTCAACAAATAGAGTCTTGTGACAGCCGGACAGACGAACAGACAGCGGAGGCTTAGTAATAGGGTTCCGTTATTAACCTTTGCGTACGGAACCCTAAAAAGCACAAAAAATACCTACACTACCCGCGTGGCGGAGCGGTCACCATACCGGTCTGACGCGCAAAGGGTCCCGGGTTCGATCCCCGGCCAGACTGATATCTAAGTGATGAATTTAGATTTCTGTTTCTGGGTCTGGGTGTTTGTGTATTTGTCTTTGTGTGTGTCCATGGCACCCACGACACAGGGAATCCTAGTGTGGGGCTGTGAGTGTAGAAAGCGTTACTGTTATTTAGTACTACTAGTACTTATCATTCTACTTTAAGCTATTTTTTTATACTATTAGCTGTTACGATAGTTATAAGAATAGCGGACATTAAACTGCATAACCAAATTGGAAGCTCTGATTCTCAAAACCGAGTCATTATGGTCTAGAAAATCACTTAATGAAAAATAATTGAAAGGAAATGAAGTAGTTTCCGTTGCTTTTCCTATTGAAAAAAATCATTAAAAACGACTCACAGCTCGGCTCGTGTGAAACACAAATATTTTTCGTGGAAAAAATAATTTAAAGACGGCAAAAGATGTGTGTGCACTAATATACACTACTTTTTATTTTTACAGGGTTACCCCTTTGTGGTTGGATTCCGGCGGCACCACCGCCACACTAATTTCTACCACATAACAGCAGTGTTAAGCGTTACTGTGTTTTGGTTTGAAGGTGGTAAGGGAGACATAGTTTCAGCATAGTCCTCAGGGGTAGCGGCGCATCTGTGACCGATCTCAGGTAGGAATATCTGAACCTATCCTATCTATCCTAGGGGTTGATTATAGATGTCCATGGGCGTCAGTAGCCACGTACCATCAGGTGGACAGAATGCTCGTCTGCTTCTCCTATATTATATAAAAAAATCTTATATCTAAATGTATGCCTATCTTCCTATAAATTTAAAAGTGATATAACCCTTTGTTCGTTGTTGGATGCGGATAGGATGCCACCGTCACACAGATAACACATTACTGAGTAGAACTTTGGATGACAGAGTATACTTTGCATTTCAAAATTATCACGTGGAACCATAGACTTAGAATTACAATGATATGTTGCTACAAACCGGTAACATTCATTGCTATGCAGATGACAGCACGGGAGATGCTGTGGTGTGTATGCTCTCGGACCTTGCGAACACTCGTGGAAGAAAGCAGAATCCGACTTGTGTCTGAAATCGAGAACTCTCTAGAACGGCTCTCGGAATGGCGTCGACATAATGTTGAGTTCAATCCCACGAAGACACAAGTCTGCGCATTTACTTCTAAAAAAAACCATTCGTCATAGCGCCTAGGTACCAAGGTACTCCGCTTTCCATTGGTAGAAGTGTAGTGATCCCGGGAGTTGACATCTCGTATGACGTGCAGCATTGGAGTTATTTGGAACTGGAATTTCTGGGCTCCTTCCTTTTTGGGCTCAGTAATAAATAAATGGACCAATATATGCAATAGAACCATAATTTTAACAGAATACCTTTCTATATTAAACTAAACTAATTAAAACTTACTACAAAATACAACTTGTTGAAACCGGACTTCCAGTGGAACGATAAATTACTTGCCAAAATTATCTGTTATCTGTTATCCCTTACCATGAGTTTTTACGTTTTGACAAATATGACTGTTTTGGTATTTGTTTACGTATTTGCCCATACAAATTCCAATCAGAGCCCCTAGCGGATTGTATCAGAACTATAGTGTCAGTAACGTAACATTAAGTGTCTAAATTAAAAAAATGGCGCTTTATGTTTTGTCTCTATTTTTTGCGAACATGTGAGGCAGTCAAAAAGACTTGAGCACTTACTTATTGTTACGTTACTCAGTCTACTGAAGCAAATGGAACAGAATAGTGGATTGAGTAAACGTAACATAAAATTGTGGGGTGTTTTGAAAACTCATGGTAAGGGTACTGAACTTCGATAGTCCTCTACATTGATGGATGGGATTTAGAACTTAAAGTTGAAAATTTGCGTAACGTTAAGGTAGTTTAGTAAACTTGGTAAATTTTAACTTCGGAGGGCAGTTAAGTCACCTTTCGGTTACAATTAGGATTGACCTTGTCGGCCATTAAAGCGCTTTAAAAGTGACACTCGAGCGATGGGTCGTTAATGACCATTTTAATTAATTTTACTCAGAATTGTGTGTTAAAAAATTGTCCAATATGTCTTCGTGTGGAAAAGGTATAAAGGGTGTCACAAATAAACTTTCGATATTTTTAACTGATTTAAAAATTTCAATACCTAATTTGAGTATAACAATTTAATGTTTATCGTTATTTTTCGCAAAAGAATGAACCCGCACCGCCAGCTCCAATCAATTTTATGCACCTCCAGCACCGCCAGCGCCGCTTGCAAGTCAAATCACCACCCCTTTTTTTAAACCGTTACAATAATATTTCCAGCCTAGTCGCACGTTACTTCAAACCCGATTCATTAAGAAAAATGAATCATTATTTTCAAAAATATTTTAGAAGATATATGGATTTATATAGAGCGTTAGAATTGACACAATACGTACTGTTTATCTTATAGGTAGCTAAAATACTAAAATGTTATTTTTCTGTATTTATTTCACGTAACAACAAAACTTATCATGATTTTCAAACCATATTGGCGCTATAACATTCATTATAATCAAAGCACCCTATTATGTGGCTTTAAATGACTAAGCCTAAAAGCCTCTCACACTGTCGCTACATAGAGTACCTTTTGAACTCGTCATCAATAGAACGCCCAATTGAAAGGCGCAAATTGGTCTCCGTTCCTGCAGCAAATACCGCATTGACCACGGCTTATTTCGAAAAGGACTGTTTTGGGAAATACTGATGTAAATTCTCCATAGAATACATATAGTCTGATATAGGAACAGGAAAATGGTTTACACCTAAATAGTACCCTTAGTATGAGTTTCAACGTTAACGTTCAACAAAATTACTGTTTTTGTATCTGTTTACGTATTTGCTCATACATTTCCAATCAGCGCCCCTAGCGATCTGTATCAGAACGGATTGGAAATGTATGGAAAATGCGTAAACAAATACAAAAACAGTAATTTTTGTAAATACGTAAAAACGACTAGGTACTGTATACAATAAACGTCTATACAAGCCTCATACACATACATTACATACACATGTATATAGACATATATGACCATCGCTAAAATTTTAAGTCTATGTATATGACAATATATACAAGAACTTGATATTGAACTTTTAAATAGTATTTGGTGATAATCGGCTACCTTCGAATTTCGTCGCACAAAACCCGAACAGTTCCATATTTCTTAAGAGTTGTTACAACACTTATTTTTTGCTATACATGTAACTTATACAATGATTATTTCTACCTAAATAGAGTAGTGTTTACAACTCTTTATTATATAATTCATAGTTGACACGAGTACACTTCATGGAAACTTAACAATGTCTAACAAATTAACAAACACATGTGATAGACAGAGACGACGCTCTACAAAGCCGACATAAAACGATTGACCTTTTCTAAATCTCGAAGTAATACTAATTGCTATATTATTTTTATTTCTTTATCTTTACACTTTAATCAATGAAATGAATGAGTTATTTTTTTACACCGTGAAAAGGTATTCTTAGTTCCTAAATTAAAATTTTCATTCCGTACACGGCAATGCGTAGGTGTATTCCGTGGAGGATTAATAAAAAATAAAGTTCCAAAAATATTTGTACACGCTCCCACATGAAAAGAAAATATTTTTACCACAAAAGTAAGACGCTGGGAGAAGTAGTAATCCTTATTATTTCATTCCTTAGAATGAATATTAAAAAACATCCAAGCGTACACATATTATAAAACGTAATATTCTTGCATAGCGGAGCTGTAAATTATTATAAAGCGCGTTTTAAAAAAACAATAATGGCTACTTTTAATGTCCACAAAAATACAATAACGCTGGTTAATGCTCACAAAAAACCGAAAACGACATATTCAAGACCACAACCTCATAGGTGGTCGCGAGTGAAAAAAGTTAATGAACTTTTCCTGGCATATGGGCGTGTCTACAATGTAAACACTTCGAAAGCGCATTATAAATTATATAATTGGCCAAGTGCGAATCGAACTCGCATATTGAGGGTTCCGTACCACCAAAATTTTAATATTTAATTTTGGTATTTGTTATTATAGCAGCCATTGAAATTAATTGTAAAGGTTTGAACTGTCTATCTTTTACCGTTCAATGGATAAAGCGAAAAACGTCGAAAAATAACGGTTTTTTTGTATAGCGAAGCCCATTTTTTTTCAACATTTTTTATTTTTGGTATTTGTTGTTACAGGGGCCATCGTTATACATATCCTCTAATCATTTCAAGTATCTATTATGCTTTAGGAGATAAAGCCCTGTGACAGACAGCGGAGGCTTAGTATTAGGGTTTCGATTGTATCCTTTGTGTACGGAACCCTAAAAAGCTATATTTTACGACAAGAAATGTCTCCGACGCAATAAATGACAAAATACGTATTCTTTACAACTTTAATCAGTAACACGAAATCCGAATACAATGTTTTCCGTTAATGGGCGCTTCTTATGGCACGACAACGGTACGGCACGACACCGACACTGTCATAGCTTTTGTCATTTCTATCAATGCCATAGAAACAAAAGTAAATAGATCGCGCATGTATCACTATCTGTATAAATCGAATCGTGCCAGTTTTTTCTACATACTTTGACGTCACAAGGACGTAGTGATTCTCTGTCCGACCGCAACCAATTTAAAATACGGATATCAATCTCAGATAAATGAAACAAAACAAAAAACAAAAAATGTTAAAAACGAACAAATTAACTGTACAATTTGCTGTCCACAAATGAATATACATAATAATATGCAATTATAAAAAAAACTTTTGTTCTCCCTTTAAATTGAAATTTACATAACACTTTGAACGTCTCTTTAGATATTGTCTGTTGTACCGGTGTCGTGTCGTATCGTCTGAATGAATAGCCAATGTCAAATGGTTATTTCTTTCGTAACGTAGAGTGTAAGAGGGAGAGCCATTTGGGCGATTAGCCCTTTTTGGCCACGTGAGAGAAACCTTCCAATTATACGAACCTTTTATGGGAGATCATTTGCGGCTTTTACTTGCTAATACCTCTTGTTGCGCAGTTTTTCTGTTTAAGTAATAATTACGATAAAATTCAAATCATTTATTTAAAGTTAGTATAATCTTTTGGAAAGTCAACAATCTACCACCGCGTTGAAAGACAAATTTATAGTATACAAATTGAAAATAGCAAAATCCATAGTCATTCGACACCGAAGATACTATTGCCACCTATACATACATAGACATACATAATTACATACTACCAAATATTTCTGCTTAATAACAGCAGTGTTAAGCGCTACTGTGTTTTTTGAAGCTGTGCTAAGAGATACCTTATAACAGGCATTCAGTTAATAGCTCTCGTCCCTATTCGGTCCACTCTCAGATGATGGGTAACCACGCCTTTTTTCTCCTGCCAAACTTTCTTCTTCCAACTTCTTTTGCCAACCTTCTTTCATTATAAATGTATCGAACAGAAATCCTTTAAACTGAAACGCCACTGAGATATTAGCAACAATAACTCATAACTATCCACGATACCTTGCTACGAAATAGATTTTCGAGTTACGACATTTGCATGAGCGATAGTTGTATGAACCGTAGTATAGGAGTCTGGGGAAAGTTTACAGATTGCAGTCCAACTGCACGTCGGTTTGTGACGCCAGTAACTATGTATAACATTTCCATGACAATACAGTGCAGTTGCTACAGTTTTAGTTAGGTCATTCTTATGCATAATATTAGTAACTTTTCTTTGTCAAGAATCTCTACATCTGTATATAAATAGGGTAACGGTATTATTGTTCAATCTATCAAGTTGTTACCTACTTGAGATCGAAATTTGATAACGTGTGGTATGAAGAAATTGTCAGCTGTCATCTATGATAAGCAAAACATTGGATTTTTTTATGATATAGGAGTAGCAGACGAGCATGCTGTCCACCTGATGGTAAGTGGCTACTGCCACCCATGGACAACAGTTATCAACCCCAGATAGGATTATATTCCTACCTGAGGTCGGCCATAGATGCGCTGCTAACCCTGAAGGTTGTTACACTTTGACCCGCGCCTTCAATACACGGGATCTCGGTAATGAAGCCATTATAGATCTTAGGCTTAGCACGCACTACGTTTAAACGCGCGTGTTAGAAGTATGGGAGATTTGATAAATGGAAATACATTTTTGCCCAGAGGCTGTCAGAAGACTCTAAGTCGCTCAGCGAGCTATGGAAAGAGCTATGCTCGGTATTTCTCTATGCGACAAAATCCGTAACGAGGAAATCCGTAGAAGAACGAAAGTTACCGACAGCTCTCAAAATAAGCAAGCTGAAGTGGCAATGGGCTGGCCACATAGTTCGTAGGACAGCTAATCGATGGGGTAGGAAGGTCGCTGAATGGAGACCACGTCTTGGCGAAAGGAGTACAGGGCGCCCTCCGACCAGGTGGACAGATGACCTGAAGCGGACGGCGACTAACCGCTGGATCCAGACTGCTCAAGACGGGTCGGAGAGGCGCAGATTAGAGGAGGCCTATGTCCAGCAGTGGACTATTAAAGGCTGATGGATGGACGGATGCGAGTACAGAACTCTTTTATTCTACAAATATTACTACTCCGATCTTAATCTATACGTAGCTATGCTCCCTATATCAATACATAAATTTGTTTATAAAGTCGCCTGACTCACCGTTAGGCTAACACGGCCCTCCTGCCCATGCTTCGCTCTCGAAGCATTCCTTTTATATACCTTGATTTAAACTTATATTAGCAAGCTTTCAATATCTTCAAATGTTCATACCTTGAAATTTAATTCCTAGCACACCCACCTTTAGGTAGGCTACTCGCGCCTTGCGGTCCTAGCACACCCATCATTTAAACTACGATACGAACGATAAAACTAATGCCACAACACATGCTGTTCGCGAGAAATCCACGATGGTACTGAAATAAAATCAAGCCAAAAGCCAACCGCAGTGCGTGTTTATGTCAGTTTTTTGGGATTTTAGGTATTTCTATTCCGTTTGCGTTTAACCACAGTGTGTGCTAACCCTTACGGCGCCCGTACGTTACTTGTTAACCCAGCTTTGAAGTCTGTGGATACATTATCTTTACTATTTTCTTAACAAGCGGCAAAGGTAAACGTGTTCTTATAATGTTCTAGCGTTTTACCGCATAAATTTTGTGCTAGATTTTATGAATAGTGCAGACTTATGATACTATATGTATATTAATTTCTAAAAAATCTTTGCTGTTTTTGAAGTAAAAAATTTTTTTGCAGCGTTGTACAGTTTTTGTGATGGGTAAAAAATGTTAAACTCATGCCTGAGGATCACGTGTACTGATCGAAAATTCGTAAGACGGCAAAGCAAACTGCAAAATGTTATCCAGTGTCAGCATAGAAAAATATTTAATGTTTTATGTATTATATTTTATTATTCAGGTTAGGTTTCGAATGTTTTCTCTCTTGCCGTCACTCCCGCAGTGCTTTCCCGTTGATTTTTTTTATGAAAATGAAGATCGACTCCAATGCGTTGCTACCCCTAACAACTAAGTTTGAACATTGAACGTGCCTTATAACCTCCTCTACTACACTATACGAACTAAATAACAGCGTTCACCAACGTATTTTATAAGGTAAGTGGTGTGACGGTGATATTCTACCGTAAGAACCATGTTTTTAAGGTGGTAGAAACCACCTTCAAAACGTGTTGTTGTAAAAAAAATACTACTTATTATCATATTTCCGAAAGAATTATAACCTCAAATATGTTACTCTTTTCGCAAAACCATTGAACGACAGGCTCAAACTGAATTTAATTATAAGCATAAAGTACTCAATTACACTCGTACCCTCGCGATACGTTTTCCCGATCGTCCATTTTTCACTTTCGACGTCCCCGACATTGACGAGGGAAAACGATAGCTATTTACATTTTTACGCTCTGTTTATCAAGTAGTTTGAAATAAATAACGTTTTGATAGCCTGACAAACGGAGAATGCAATATCTAAAACAAAAAGGTCGACTAAAAAAGGAATTTTTGTTTCTATTGTTCTTGACTTACTAATCTATACTAATATTATAAAGAGGAAAACTTTGTTTGTTTGTTTGATTGTAATGAATAGGCTCAAAAACTACTGGACCGATTTTAAAAATTCTTTCACCATTCGAAAGCTACATTATCCACGAGTAACATAGGCTATATTTTATATGAATATATTTGATAAATAGATTTTGAGGCGGTACAAAGTTTGCCGGGTCAGCTAGTCCCTTTACATATGAACAAGTATTAGTGTCACTGCGATCATATTGGTCCGCAGGAGTGGTTGGCTGATAGACTTCAGGTAGAGATGATGATGATGCCTTATATACCAGACTTTTGGGACTCAAATCCCGGGCACACCTCCGATTTTTCGAAGTTATGCGCGTATTAGAAATTAATTATCACATACTTTTAGAAATTAATTATCTTTTCCTTTACATATTAATTAACAAGAATATCAACAGGAACTCAAAATGCCCGAAAGATATCTTAAAAAATATTCTGACATTAAAAGTCTACCAATCCATACTTGACTGGCTGGTCTATAGCATAATACTTTTTTTTTTATTTTGAGAGGAGACCCGTGTCCAACAGTGGGACAGTAATCAACTCAGGGCCGGATTTAACGCAAGGGCAACCGGGGCGGTAGCCCCGGGGCCTTCACAAAAGAGGGGCCCCCACAATAGAGATGTCGGATTATTTTTTTAATTCCGACTAGTAAACACTAGTAAATATATATATACTCGTATATATATATCTTTTCCTTTGTTTTTTTTTTCGCTGTTTTACATTTATCTACATTACTTTGTACAAACATGAATACTAGAATCTACCTGCGTTTGACAAAAAAATATTTATTGAAAAACTCAACTGAAAAATTGTTCATTTTATTCGGAAAATAATTTTGTGCCAGGGAGCCTCCACTCCTTTGTTGCCCCAAGGCCTCTAGACCTCTAAATCCGGCCCTGACTCGACTCATTATAAAGCAATAAATTATGAGTGACACTCGCGAAGAAGATCACCATATTAGTCTAGCACTTAGGGTATAGCGGATTCAGTTCCCGGACAGACGGGTATCTAAATGATAAATTGAGATTTATGTTTCAGGTCTAGATTTTATTCTTGTGTTACACTGATTATGATAAAATATGGGTATGTTGAACGTACAAAGCGTATTTAATACAACAAAAAATAATGTAATGAACAACAAATATAATATTAAGTATTTCTCTTATCATTATAGAAGTATTAAATTCGCTGTGGTTAATCAACAAGTCATTTTCTGTCAGTCTAATTAGACCACATAGGCATATACTTGTACTTGTAAGAACTGTATGTTATTTATTATAAGTAAAGTAAAGTGTTTAGTGCTGTTAGTGATAGCTGTGGCCTAGATAAAAGTGGCTAAGAATAAGATTAAAAATAACAAAGAAAAATCGTGGTTCGACTCCGAAGGCACCGACGCCACACCTATTCTGCCTAATAACAACAATGTTAAGCGGTGCTGTGTTCTATTTTGAAGGTTGTGGTAAGAGAGACATACTCCGGGAGACAGGGAGACATACTTTTCCGAGGTGTTCCAGCTTAGTCCTCAGGGGTAGCGGCGCATCTGTGACCGACCTCAGGTAGAAATATCTTTTTTTTTTTTTTTTTTTTTATAATATAAGAATAGCAGACGAGCATGCAGTCCACCTGATGTGGCTACTGCCGCCCATGGACATCTGTAATCAACCCCAGATAGGATTAGATATTCCTACCTGAGGTCGGCCACAGATGCGCCGCTACCCCTGAGGACTAAGCTGGAACGCCTCGGAAAAGTCTGTCTCCCTTACCACACCCTTCAAACCGGAACACAGCAGCGCCTAACACTGCTGTTATTAGGTAGAAATAGGTGTGGCGGTGGTGCCGCCGGAGTTGAACCACAAAGGATTCTACCACCTTTGATATCTAATCCTATCTGGGGTTGATTACAGATGTCCATGGGCGGCAGTAGCCACTTACCATCGGGGGACTGCATGCTCGTCTGCTACTCCTATATTATAAAAAAATAAAAATAAAACAGCTTCCAGCTGTTTTTAAATTACTCGTTCTGTGGACATTGTAACCTAACTTCAACTAGGATAAGAGTCTGTAGTGACGTCGCTACTGAGTGCTAATTTAAAACCGCGTTATAAAGTATGTCTGCTTCACTTCAACTTTAAAAGCTTTATTCACTTCAAAAAGCTTTCTACCAAGAATTAACTGAAAAATATATTAGAGGTTAATAAGGGAAAATTATGCTCACTTCAGTACTTTGGAGGGCACGTAAAGCCTTTGGTCCCAGTTGTTATACGATAGCAGTCGTTATACTTATGGGAACGTACTTATGGGAAATATTGTTAAATTTGAAGTACCAACTTCACTCTCTGTGGTTCGATTCCGGCGGCACCACCGCCATGTCTGTTTCTGACTAATAATAGCAGTGTTAAACGCTGCTGTGTTCTGGTTTGAAGGGTTTGGTAATAGAGACATACTTTTATGAGGCATTCCAGCTTAGTCCTCCGGGGTGGCGGTGCATCTGTGGTCAAACTCAGTCAAGAATCTAATCTTATCTGGGGTTGATTACTTACCATCAGGTGGACTCCTTGCTTACTATTTCAATATTATATAAAAAACCTAAAATCTTCAAAAGGAAGGTAAATCTAATTTATTTTAGACCTAACAACGAGCCTGTGATTCAGAATTAATTAACCCTTTGCCTAATTAAGATTAGTCGTCGTCCCTAGGTAACCGACAAAGCGACCTGTATGCCTATTCGTTCCTTCGTCTTCATTAAAACTACCCTTTGTCCTAAATTCAATTAAAAAGTAATTTATGTAAAAAAATATTAGAGAAATAACTATAGTATTTTATATATTTCGTCGACCCGCGTGGCGTAGCGGTCACCATACCAGTCTGATGCGCATAGGGCTCCGGGTTCGATTCCTGGGCAGACCGATATCTGAATGATGAATTTAGATTTCAGTTCTGGGTCTGGGAGTTTGTGTATTCGTCTTTGTGTGTGTCCATGGCCCCCACGACACAGGGAATCCTTATGTGGGCTGTAGGTTTAGAAAGTCTCTTTTGTGGTGAAACCTTCCTCTCAGCCGCAGAGGCAGAGTAGAGGATATACGGGACTCCTACCGGGTAAAATCCCTCGATGTTCCTCTGGACGCCTTTTGTCGGGACCACGGGTAGACTAACTTCACTTTTTGAAGGTGGTAGAACCCTTTGTGGTTCGACTGCGGCGGCACCACCTAAGAACAACAGTGTTAGGCGCTGCTGTGTTCCGTTTGAAGGGTGTGGTAAGGGAGACATACTTTTCCGAGACGTTCCAGCTTAGTCCTCAGGGGTAGCGGCGCATCTGTGACCGACCTCAGGTAGAAATATCTAATCCTATCTGGGGTTGATTACAGATGTCCATGGGCGGCAGGAGCCACTTACCATCAGGTGGACTGCATGCTCGTCTGCTACTCCTATATTATAAAAAAAAAACTTTTCGCGGTCCATGCGTTTACCCACCAGCTTGGCTTTAGGCCTACCCCAGCTGTGGGCAGAGAGTTGTGCCCAGCAGACCAAAAATTGTTACTGCTAATTTCACGCATTGTGTCCCGGGTTCGATACAAAAAGATGAATTAAGACCCAGAACAGTCTGGATATAGTTATATACCCAGTCTACTCAACTTTGTATAAGTATAGCTATGGTATTTACGACATAAAAATGTTAGCGAGGCTATAAGTGTAGAAAGCGGTATTTATTTTATTATCAAAGTCAAACAAAAGAATGTGTTGAGCGGACAATAGAAGTATTGTTTCGGACATCCAATTTTCGAGAGTGACCGGCCTGCTATGCCTTACGGTATTAGTAGACATGCCACTTTCGGCAGCAGCGATTTGCCTTTTTTCGCGATTTTATTCATGCTGTATCACATTTTGGTGTCAAAATCGTTTTTACGAATGCTGCATGCTGCATCGCGTTTTATGTCCAATTAATAAGGAGGTTAATATTTTTCGAGCGTTTGTTGTAACATACATTTTGAGAACTGTTTTTAGAGGTGTCTCAAGTATGCAGATTTTCTCACGGTATTTTCCTTCAGCTTTTAAACGAGTGATAATTATTTCTAATACCCCCTGTGCAAATGGGAACTGAACCTTGTACCTTACGCTGGAGAGGCAGTTACAACACTAGGCTATTAGTGTTTCATTGTCGCTCGCCGAAGCTCAAAGTAGCACGTCTGCTTGACCCTTACTACGCCCCCGGATACTTAGTAAAGCTTACGGAAAATACTTTTACAAAGCTCTCTGATACTTACAAAAGCTTTGGGTGAAAATAATTGTACATACATATAAAACTAATACTTGTGTATCAATTCAGTTTTATAACAAGTTTCTTTGACCCACTTGTATTTGTACTATATAAATCTGGTACATTCAAATTGGTGCTTAAAAAGAATTCAGTTTTTATTATAAAAGAGTTTCAGTTACTTTGACTTACTAACTAGACATTTGGGTGAAGATCCGACCGATCTAACTTACATTTTTTTTAATAAATGTAATGAAGGGTGCGTTACATTTTTATATATTTCACGAAACACTTCTAGCGAAATGCGCATTAAGAAAAATAATTAAAAAAAAATGCCTTTTAATTTCACATATATTATAGTATGCGTAGAAGTCACATATATGAAGAGTTTATGAAACGAAATGAAATGAAATATATTTATTTCCTACAGGTCTGCAAAGGCACGTCAATATCATACATGGGTATAGTCCGCGCCAAACTGATAGTCCGCTCTGAAGTTGTTGCGAGCGGGTGTATTCATACAATTTGCTATGGCGACGCTATTCATATCTATATTCAGAGCGGACTAGCAGTTTTACGCGGACTATACCTACTATAATATAAGAAATAGAAGCAGAATACACATACTAAACCTATCAGTAAGACCATTACGTGTGAAAATGGCTTTGGAAGTCAGTAATGAAACACATAAACTATAGCGGATTGCCGATAATTACACATTTTAGCATACTATGAACGCCCACTTTAAGTAAAATGACCATTTATGGTGTAGTTATGAGAAATACTGTTCAAATATTGGTTTGGTTTTAATTGCAAAATCTAGTGAGTTATTAACTGCTAATGACTTGAAACAGTGTAAACGTTTGAGTAATACTGGTTCGAGTTATTCGGTGTTTAGGCGGTGATAGCCTAGTTGCTAATTCGGCCTCATTCTAGGGGCCGAGGTTTAAATCCTAGGCACTCAGCTCAGATTTTTCAAAGTTATATGTTAATGTCTAACATTATGGATCATTTGCTAAAACAGCGAAAACATCGTGAGGTAACCTGCACGCCTAAAAGTTAGAAAAAAAAAACTCAAAGGTGTGTGATGCGTACCAATTCGCATTTGGCCAGCACGCTGGTCTATCGCCTAAATCCCTTAATCTGATAGGAGACCTGTGCCCATCACAGGACAGTAGGTGATCACAGGTCGGATAATAACGGGTTAACGACGATTAACCTAGTGATAGTAGATAGATAGTGAAGCAGCAGTGATAGCCTAGTGGTTAAGAAACGCGGCCTCTCGATCGAGGGGTCCGAGGTTCAAATCCCAGGCACGCACCTCTGATTTTCAAATTTATGTGCGTATTAGAAATTAATTATCACTTGCTTAAACGGTGAAGGAAAACATCGTGAGGAAACCTGCATAGCTGAGAGATTTATAAAAAATATTAAAGGTATGTGAAGTCTACCAATACACACTTGGCCAGCGCGGTGGACTTTGGCCTAATCCTTCTCATTCTGAGAGGAGACCCGTGCCCAGCAGTGGGACAGTAATGGGTTGATGATGATGATGATGAACGACGATTATTTAATATCAGTACAATCTCAACTGCTGATTTACAAACTGACGACCAGCATGGCGGGCCGGTAACCACAACACACACATCTTAATGATGAATTCGTATATCTGTTCTGTATCTGAGTGTTTGTGTATTACTCTTTGTGTGTGTCCATGGCACCCACGACATAATTGAATTACAACTATTATATACAATATACTAATATTTGTTTAACAACTATGAGACGATATATCATTATTATATTACAACTTGACGAAAACAAGTTAGAACTTTTAGATTAATTACTTAGCACGCCTTATTCATTCCCCGAACATGAAACGCGATATTTATCAAACCTTATCAATTACATTAATGACATCATTTGTTTTCTATTTTAAAACATTGTTGGAATAATGAGGACTGAATAATTCATAGGTCAGTCGCTCCTACTGGTAGCTGATGGTGTAGATTCGATTCTGGGTGGGATCGATTACTTTATACTTTTGAAGTTATTCCTTCTGTGGATAAATGAACAGACAGACATCAGAAGCTTGGTAATAGATTTCTGCTTTTACCCTTTAGGGTCCGTTCATACAGACAGGCTCGGAGAGCATCGGCCCGCATTTTTCTTTTCACACATACCGGATGCTATACGCTTGGAATTGACCGAAGCGGAGCCGCCAACTATTTCACATAGACCGACTGGTAAAGATCTGAAAGCGGATGCACTGGCAATCGGAGCTACGCGAGGGAGAATGAGCACGTAGTCAGAGCCGGTCGGCTCCTCTTATTATTTCACACGAAGCGCATTCAAGCATTCTTAGTGACAAAAGAAGTGCACATACCAAAATAAACCGTAATACATTTAGGTACGCAAAACTCTGTTTCCAACGTAATAAAAATCTGCTCTCCTCTCTGAGCCGGTCTGTGTGAACAGACCCTTAGGTACGGAGCCCTAACATAATAAAAGAGAAGTTGTATTTCTTTTACATTATCGAAGTAGCAAATAAGCATGCAATCCATCTGATGATAAGTGACAAAGGCCACCCATGGAGTTCTATAATCAACTCCGGATAGGATTGGACACCTTCCTAAGGTCAGCCACAGATGTGTTGCTACCTAGGACTAAGTCGGACCTCATATAGTGTCTATTGCCATATCTTTCAAGCAGTACACACAGTAGCTCCTAAACACGCATACCTAACCTACCTTACATATATGTACCTAATCTAAACGACTAAAAAAATAATCAAAAACAATAGTAATAGTAGCAATACATACGTAATTTGATTCATGTAAATCCCAATTGAGCTGATTCTGAAACATAAACAATTTGTCGGTTATATTTGTATTTGTACTCATTAAAAAAAAGAAAAATAATAACAATAATATATTTATATATACATATAAAACAGAGATCTGAAATATATCAAAAGCAAACAGCAAAGAGTCGCGCTGATAGAATAGATTATTTAAAAAAACCTAACCTAACCTAACCTAAACGAATCCGTGTAAACTTTACTCGTGAACAAAGCTACCGACAAAATATCTGTTTCGTGATTACTATGAACTTGATGAAATTCTCCCAAAGCTATTAGCCCGAAACATTAATCTGCTGTGACGTCAGAGCAAATATACCGGCGACTAACCCCAGATCGCGGTCCATACATCTCTATTCATCACGGGAACTATCTCGTCACTCTACGTATTTTATTTAACACTGTTTTTCTTCTACTTTTAACATGTTTTGACTTTTGGGGTTTTGAAAAATACTGGTTCACGGTTATTAAATCACAATCTATGCAGTTATTTTCTACCAGAGATTGAAATTTGAGAATTGTTAGTAAGCAATAAATGACAAATTATATCTTTAGCAAGCAAAACAATGGATAGATTGATTTTTTTTATAATATAGGGTTAGTAGACGGGTAATCAGTCTACCTGATGGTAAGTGGCTATGGCTGCCCATGGACATCTGAATCAAACCCAGACAAGATTATAGCCCAATCTAAGATTGTCCACTTGTGCGTTGACCCCCTACAGACTGAGTACGAACACCACGTATAGTGTCTATTACCATACCTAAAAACGGAACCCTAATACTAAGCTGAATACTAACCCTCCGCTGTCTGTCCGTCTGTCACAGGACTTTGTCTCTTGAACCGTTATAAATAGACATCTGAATCTTTTACAGAGTATATATTGCTATGTCCGCTATAATAACAAATACCATAATAAGAAAGATAATGAAAATTTGAGGTAAGAAATCCCTTTTGTACGAGTTCGACTCACACTTAACCAATTATTATTAATAAATAATGATAATAGCACACCAACATATAATAATAACCATTACTTCAATGGAATTGAGGTGCTAGTGTAACTAAAATTACATAAAATTAAACTGTCTTCTAAACGCACTATAATTTCAAAAGTAATCAAGATGACGGTTTAATCAATTAAGCCATGTGGATGTGAAGACATTAACACATCAGGCTTAATGATTTTAGTATTAAATAGTAATTTTCATTAACAACCTATTGCCAGTACCCTTAGCATGAGTTTTTACCCTTTTACAAAAATGACTGTTTTTGTATTAATTTATGTACTTCCCATACATTAACAATCAGTTCTGATACAGTTCACTAGGGGCGCTGATTGGAAATGTATGGGCAAATACGTAAACAAATACAAAAACAGTCATTTTTGTAAAAACGTAAAAACTCATACTAAGGGTACACAGTAGGTAATGACTATTGAGCATACGTTTCCTCTCGGGATTAAATGATTAGATGACATGGTTTACCACGCTGGCCTATTGTGGATTGATAGATTTTTCACCTTTGAGTTTTTTTTTATAGGGAAATAGCAATCTTGTTTATAGACGGCATTAGCCAAATTGAGTCCAATTTGCTCATGAGACATTTGCTCCTAATCAATCCCAGATAAGACTAGGGTCCTATCTGAGGTTAACTGAGGACCCCTGGTCCCCTGAGGAATAAGCTGGAACGCCTCGAAAAAGTATGTATCTCTTACCACACCCTTCAAAACGGAACACAACAATGCCTAACAATATTGTTATTAGGCAGAGTGGAACCACAAAGGCTTCTAGGAACTCTCGCTCTGGCTCTCGTCGCGTACGGTCGTGCCTGCGCGTCCGTTCCCACCGTGAGTCACCGCTAGACGACGCCCTGTGCGTCACCCCGTGCGTCATCCGCCGCCACCTGCGTGCCACGTGGCACGTATCCGCCGCGCTACCTGGCGCGGAGTTTTGTTAACGCGAGTGCTGTGTTGTGCGTTTTACATTGTATCCCTTGGGTACAGTGTATAGTGTGTACAGTGCAGTGTTTGTGTCTTCGTTGTTAGGACAGTGTAGTTCGCTTGCCCGAGGCTCTGCCCGGCGCAAGCAGCTTGTCCGTGCGTGGTTCCAGCCCGCACGCTTACACGAGTAAGTCTTATTATTAGGCACCCACCCCGATTCACCAGATCGAGACATTAGGGTCACACAATAGGCACACACCTCCCTGTTTAGGCAGGGAGGAACACACTTTCGCTTATTGTCAGTATGGCAAAAACTCAATGGTTCGAGGGCATGGAAGCGTTCTTAAAAGAACGCTACCCAAATGTGCTCGAGTCATATATCAACTCGAGTATGCCCTTATCGCCGCAACACCCATCCTCACCCAGCCCTCCAGCCTCTCCACAGGTAGCACCTATGGACGAGGATGAACCTAGGACTTCCGATTCGGAAGCTAGCGCCAAAGCGTTCTCGGACGCAACTACATCGTCGGACTCAGACTCCGAAGGTTTCCAGCCCGTTATGGGCCGTAAGAAGCGCAAGGCGAAGGCCGCCAGCACCCCTCCCCCCTCGAAAAAACCCTCCGTTCCAGAGGTATCTGACCCTAGCCCTGCCTCTGAGCCCCAAACTTCCGGCCAAGTACGGCCAAAAAGCCTCCCGCCCCCAATTTTCGTTAGGGATAAATCCAAATGGGACTCCCTCATGTGTGTCTTGAACACACAAAATATTAGCTTGGTCTCGGCTAGGTCCACTCCCCACGCTATCAAAGTACAGGTAACCTCCGAACAAGACCACAGGAGGCTTACCCGCGTTCTTTCATCCCAGTCGATAGGCTACCACACCTATGCGTTGGAAGATGAAAAAATGCTGAGGGTCGTCATAAGGGGCGTACCCAAAGAACTAGAGCTCGAGGTCATCTCAAATGATCTCAAATCCCAAGGTTTACCTGTTAAAGAGGTATTCAGGATGTACGGCAGGACAAGGCAACCGTATGACATGGTCCTTGTGGTACTGCCAAAATCAATCGAGGCAAAGAAAATCTTTGCCATTAAAACTGTATGCCTACTCTCGGGCATTGCCATAGAGGCTCCCCACACTCGCATAGGCCCCTCGCAGTGCCATCGCTGCCAACTATACGGCCATTCGGCCAGAAATTGCTTTGCACGCCCTCGCTGCGTGAAGTGCCTAGGAGACCATAGCACCCCCGATTGCCCCAGGCCCAAAGACTGCCCTGACCCACCGAGCTGCGTGCTCTGTGAAACTGAAGGTCACCCGGCCAGCTACCGAGGATGCCCCCGAGCTCCTCGCAAAAAAACGTCCAAGAAGGCTCCCCGCCCTCTCCCAAAAAATAATTCAGCAGGGAAAACTCCCTCGATCCCTACAGCTAAAGCCTTCCCGGTATTAGCCGCACCCGTTCCCAACGCATGGGTCAAGCCGCCTTCGATAGTGGCAAAAAAGGCCCCTGAAGCCACTCGCCCCCAACCGGCAGCAGTTACTCCTAAACCCCCTGTAGCACAGAATTCTAACCCTTCTGTTGCCCGCAAGCCAAACCCAGTCCCACAAAACCAGCCAACACTGGTGGCGGAGGACTTCCAAACTATCGGGGCTTTCATGCAGGCCATCGATTTTGGTGAGCTCAAACTCCTAGCCACGAAACTCAGGGCTGCAAACTCACCCCATGAAATGATGTTCGCAGCATGCGAGCACTATTCATTATTAGACGCCATGTGGCGATCAAAGTCCTCTTTTAAATAAATCAATTATGGATTGTACACCAACTAGGGAACACCACACAGCTAGGGTAAAACCCCGCTCTCTGGCCATAGCGTACTTTAACGCAAATGGCCTTAAACCCCAAACCGATCTCGTTCGTGAATTCCTTACATCTCATCAAATAGATATAATGCTAGTACAGGAGACTTTTCTTAAACCAAGCGTAAGCAATCCCAGAATTGCTAACTACAACATCATACGCAATGACAGAGTAACCTCGAGACTCGGTGGTACTCTGATCTATCACAGACGCTCCTTACACTGCACCCCATTAGATTCTCCCGCTCTTACTAACATCGAGGCATCCGTATGTCACATGGCAATGACTGGACATCAATCCATCATTATAGCTTCAGTATATCTCCCTCCAGGGAAAACACTCCTTGAATCCGACCTTAGGCTGTTGCTCAGTATGGGAGACTCAGTCATCCTGGCCGGGGACCTCAACTGCAAACACCCCAGGTGGAACTCACTACGCCAAAACACAAATGGCTCCCGACTAGACAAACTAACAGACAAACTACAGTTTGAAATCGTAGCGCCCCTCACACCAACCCGATTCCCCCCAGGGGAACAGTCAAATCATAGCCCAGATGTCCTCGATATAACGCTCCTCAAGAACGTCACACTCCGGTTGCGAAACATAGAGGTCCTACACGAGCTGGACTCGGACCATCGTCCAGTCCTACTCAACCTAGGTACCGTTCACAACCCCCTCCAAAGGACCAATCGCATCGTCGACTGGTCTAAATTCGACAAAATCCTTAACTCGACCGACTTACAGACGTTGCCTGAAAACATTGTCACTACACAGGATGCCAACGTGGCTATTAGCTCCCTGACTAACCACATACGGACTGCGACAGACAAATCGACACGGGAAGTCAAAGTGGCGAACGATCGACGCTTTGAACTCCCGGACGATATAAAATCTCTCATCACAGCTAAAAACACTGCCACCCGTAGATACGACCATTTCCCTTCTCCCGAGAACCGTAGGACTCTTAATTTCTACAAAAGGAAGGTTAAAGAAAGCATGAACGAGATACGGAATAACCACTGGGGTTCCCTGGTCGAAGCGATTTCGCCATCTCACCAGGCTTACTGGAAACTGGCGAGATCGCTGCGATCAGAGACTGTAGTGTCAATGCCTCCATTGACCAGACCGAACCTACCACCAGCGTTCGATGATATGGAAAAGGCCGAACATCTGGCCGACAGTCTAGAGAGCCAATGCACACCAAGTACTCAACCGACAGATCCAACACACGTCGCCCTAGTCGAAACAGAAGTCGAGGCTCGGTCTGGCCACCCGCCAATCGATCCTCCACTATCACCTATCACGTTAGACGAAGTGCAAGCAGTCATAAAAGACATGCACGTCAAAAAGGCCCCAGGCCCAGACGGAATTACAAATAAGGTGGTTAAACGCCTTCCCCCCCTCCTGCTAGGACTTCTTTTAGCAATATTCAATGCCCTCCTATCCAACTGCACATTTCCAGACGCCTGGAAGGAAGCAGATGTCATAGGAATCCCTAAACCCGGTAAACCGAGGACTGAGCCTTCGAGCTACCGTCCCATAAGCCTTCTGAACACGTTTGGAAAAATATATGAAAAGTTACTTCTGAACCGACTTAGAGCGGTCGTCCAGTCCAAGAACCTCCTAATGGATGAGCAGTTTGGCTTTAGAGCAAAACACTCCTGCGTACAGCAGGTGCACCGCCTCACGGAGCACATCCTCGTAGGATTAAATCGGAAAAGATCTAGAGGCACAGGTGCCCTCTTCTTCGATGTAGCAAAGGCGTTTGATAAAGTCTGGCACCAAGGCTTGCTTTATAAGCTCTACCATATGGGAGTGCCAGACAGGCTCGTGACCATCATACGAGACTTTTTATCAAACCGCCGATTCCGCTTCCGAGTGGATGGCACACGCTCATCCCCTCGCTCCTTACGAGCCGGAGTCCCCCAGGGCTCCGCTTTATCCCCACTCCTATACACACTTTATACAAGTGATGTCCCGCGCCATCCAAACGTGGAACTAGCCTTGTTTGCGGATGACACCGCTCTCTATTACACCCACCCAAAACCCTCAGTCGTCACCTCAAAACTCCAGTCCGCAGCCACCGCCCTAGGTGAATGGTTTAGGAAATGGAGAATTGAGGTCAATCCAGGAAAAAGCCAAGCTGTTCACTTTGCCAGAAGGGCTTACTACCTCTCTGCCAAAAGGGACTGCTCCCACAGGACCAAACAGGTACTTAAACAAGTATCACTATTTGGAAAGCCCATCCCATGGGCTAAATCCGCCAAATACCTAGGTGTCACACTAGACAGTAGGTTGAACTTCACTGAGCACATCAAAATAACGCGAAATAGGGCCGCTTTCGTACTAGGGCGACTCTACCACATGTTAGGCAAGAAAAGTAAAATGGCACTTCGTCATAAAGTGACGCTTTACAAAGCTTGCGTTAGACCCATCATGACTTACGCCAGTGTAGTCTTTGCACATGTAAAACTCATTGATAGATATCAAAAGCTTCAAAATCGATTCTTGCGCATGGCCACGGGCTGTCCCTGGTACGTGCGTAATGTAGACCTCCATAGAGATCTTGAGCTGCCCACCATCGCTCAATACACGAAGCAACTTTCCAAAAGCTATTTTGATACAGCTATTGACCACCCAAATCAGCTAGTTGTCAAGGCAGCCAGTTACATCCCTGATAAGGATGCAAAGGCTCTACACAGACGCCCAAAACATGTCCTAGGCTACCCTGATGATAAGATCACGTTAGACAATGCCCTCCGGCAAGGAGAACCCCCTCCTCAGCCTCCACACACACTCAACAACAACAGATTCTATACACACCGTCCCCGCCGGCGGAGACGAGGACCCCACTACAGTACAGCCGTCACAAGGTATCCCCGCGTGATTGGTCGTCTTTCCCCTGTGCCCCACATTAGCGTAACTGACCTAAGCCGAGGTCCGTACCTCACAGGAGGTGCCCTTGGGTCAGCCGCAATCCCTATCTGACAAGAGGTGGATGGTCAGGACTCCGGCAGTAGCTGGGTCCGCAACCTTCTCTCCCTCCAGCGAAGGTGGACGGCTTAGGGAACCGGCAACGGCGACCAAAGCTATCCCTCCCTTCCAGCCCATAGTCTTCTTGTCCCGGCTGAGCCTAAGGCTCGCCTCTCAAAACCCGGTGAAGCTGTACAGGTCGCTAGGACCAACAGTAAACTACACAAATCGAAAAAAAAAAAAAAAAAAAAAAAAAAAACAAAGGCTTCTACCACCTTTAGGTAGGGTCGTGGTAGAAAGAATAAAATAGTTAAAAAGATTTCTCCATATAACTTTCGTAGTAAATTAAGCAAATACAACATTATTCTATAATGTTTTCGCTAATTGCTACTTTTTGGCTTAATAGGAAACAGGGACCCAAACGAGCAAATTTAAATCTTTTTTTTTTTTTTTTTTCAAAACATTGCCACTATTACTCTTGTATCATTTATTTCATAGACATTTAATTTAAAAAGTCTCATCATAACACTTTTGCATAACATAAAAAATTTACAGCATAAGTCCGGTTCACCTTGATAACAACGTAAAAACCAAAATATGCGGATAAAATACAATAACTACGAATAACCATTTTGGATCTGATTGAAATAATAAATTAGGCATAATTATGGCTTTGCTGGCGTGGAGAATTATTTAAAAAGACTTTATTATAAAACTTAAAGAGATTAACTCCAAGGAATTCATTAAAATATTTAATAAGGTAATAAAACTTCGTACATAAAAGCTGGTATTTCTTAGGAATTAAGAAAACTTATTACTAACTTATAACTCCTTACGTTTTGATAACACATTTTTAAACAAACGTTGCAACTGAATTTCATAAAGATTCGTGGCGTCCCAGCTCAGTCTTCATGAGTAGCAACTTCGGCTAGACTCTAATCCCATCTGAGATTGAAAAAAAATTACAAAAAAATAAAACCGACTTCTATGTCACTACAAAGTAAAAAATAATTAAAATAAATGTTGGTTTTTCTACCTACATAGTTCTAAAGTCGGCGCTCTATATATTTCGTTGGATTACGGCGTAAGCAGTGTGTCCAATATGAGCGCCGACTTCTGAAACATGTACTAAAACAACATTTATTTGAAACATAATGGTGTTTGAATCATGTGGATCAGTCACGGCATCTCGTAAAAATCGCTGGACCAAGAAAATAAACGCGACGAATAGATTTCTCTTCTGATATATTTTAATAGATTTTAATAATCTCTTCCTTTGGGAAGTTTACATTGTTGGCAGTGACCACTTACTGTCAGGCAAATGGCGTGCCCATTTTATTAATTGTAATAATTATTATATTGACAAATATTCGAGGTTTTCCACCAATATTGGAGATATCACGGTTGACATGAAACCTCTTAACCCGTCAATACCCATACACCCCACTCAATTTTCTTCCCCACTCTGTATAGCTCAGTGGTAACATTGCATAGCTCAATATCAGTGATGTATAACTGGGTTCAAATAATTTCAATGTAATAACTTAAAATCATAATTACCTATATATATACTATACTATACTATATATATTATAACGCTATATTTCTCGAGTGTATCACAATAAAAGAAACATTTAGAGGAAGATGATATATTTTCATAAATATTTTATAACAATGACGATTATGACAATTAGCTTCCCGCCAAAACACAATTTCTCCCGCCACGCCGCACCGCGCCTCACCGCACCACAGATTAAAAATCACTCTGTCACAATATTATATTATCTATATACAGTGCGCATGCATCAAGAATTAATTATAACAACATTATATCTTACCTATTTACCTTGCACAGCGTAACCTCCGACTTCATTTTCAAAGATGTTTCTTCAATCAAGTTTGTTGATTGATGAGGTAAAAATGTACCAACCAATTCATAAATAAAACATACACAAGTATTTTGATAGAGTTAAAATAGCAAGAGTGTGCAGTCTAAGTGGTTAGTAGTTAGTAATTGCCTCCTAAGGACGTCTTTTATCAACTTCATGTACAGAATGGTGCTTCTGTCTGAAGTCGATGATGCTACCTAAAGACGCCTCAAGTATGAGTCAGCCGGCATCCATAAAAGCATGTTGGATCATGTGACCTTAACCTGCCGCTAATAGGTCACTGGAACTAATCAAAAACCAGATTTTTTACCAATGAACGATAGTGTACACAGGAATGTCAATTGGTTAGAACTCAATACATTTAAATACAATTAATTTTAATTGTTTCAATAGCAACTGCATACTCCATTTCAGACGATGCTATTAGAATACTCGTACTATTAATAGATATCGTACAAATGCAGGTTTGCCACAAACACGGGCGATATCACGGCAGCGCAAAACGCTTAACCGGTCAATTTCCATAAGACCCACTCAAGCACAACGCTTCGGGAACATGTTAGACGGTCAGAATAATTATAGGCGTCAGACTGCGCCAGGGAACGGAAACATTAGGTAAAGTGGAGCTATAGTCCGTTGAAGGAATCATCAATTTATTATAAATGAAATTCCTTAGGGTTTATAATTTTTCGAATTTGTTTGCGCTTTGGTTGAAACTCGGTCTCACAATCGGAGGGGCCGAGGTTCAAACAGTTTTCGGTTTTTTTATTTATTTTCATATAAGAAATAATGTAATACAAGCTATAACGGTAAAGGAAAACATCGCGGGGAAAACTACATACCTGAAAGTTATTTGAAAAATGTTCTCAAAGATATGTAAAGTCTACCAATTTGCAATTGGTCAGCACGTTGCACTTTGTAAGTAGTTTCTAAGACGTCGGTTTTATTTTTTATGATTCCAAACCCAACTGCCTACGCCATTTACCGCCTTACGATGCTATTAGAATATTCAAAGTGTTAATAGGAGACCATCGTACAAATATTTGCCACAAACACGGGCGATATCACGGCAGCGCAAAACGCTTAACCGGCCAATTTCCATAAGACCCACTCAAGCAGAACGCTTCGGGAACATGTTAGACGGTCAGAATAATTATAGACGTCTAGGATTAAACTGCGCGATATCTCAGACTGCGCCAGGGAACGGCAACATTTGGTATTTATTCTTATAATGATTTAAGAACAGTTATATAAAAAATTGAAAAGTATGATATGCTTAAAGTTGTAATTTCCAAATTTTACTGAATACGCTATAGTTCGACAGAAAGAGATTCACAAAATAAGTCCGTGTCAAATCCAGGCACATTTTTTGTTCGAAGGAACCGAATAAAAAATCGCTAATTGCTGTAAATCGCATTCATGTGTATTTCGGGCACTCCAACGAGTAGGACGCAAATCATAAAAAGACGTACCTACGTATCGTGGAAAAATATTGAGGTTTTTTCTGATATTAATAAATTTAGTTCACTTAATCTATTATATTAAATTATTAAAATGCAACATTTTTATTTTGTTGCATTAAAAATACGATTTTTATGTTTCAGAATACAAAAAAATTCACAAAAGATTTACATAACTTATCGTGAAGAAATCTTTCTTATTACTCCTGAACTTCATGAATAACTTTCAAACTCGGACTTTCTAGTTAGTAGTTTCTACTTTAAATATTAGATGCAGATTTCATTATGACTTTTTCCTCAAACTCACATATTAACTACATTAACCAGTTTAAACTTAAAGATATATATATTATATAAATGTAGCAAATGAGCATATAATTCATCTTTCTATTAATCCCAGACAAAACCTAATTCCCATCTGAGGTCCACAGATACGGACCTACCCCTTAAGCTGGAATGACACCGAAAAGTATGTTTCCGTTACCTCACTCCTCAAACTAGAACATAGCAACATTTACACTGATGTTATTAGGCAAGGAATGAATAAATAAAGTTTTTATGATAGCATCTCATGGGTTGAGTACCCCTGCGCTAAGCTGTGCGCTCGAAGCGTTAAGAGCGTTGAAAGTGACGTCTCAGGGAGGTGGCGCCTCTCTAATTTGCATCTATTATTGGTTTACGCTAGCTAAGGTGGCCAGACCACTTCACACAATCGTCGCATTGTTGCCTGACATAATTATTGTATGCAATTGTATGATTACTTTAAGTCAACCCGCATATTTACTTTTTTATTGTTAACCTAAGCGATAAAGGAGACGGACTATCTGATGAAAAGTAGTCACCGTCATGATATTTACAACACCAGAGGAATCGCCAATGTATCTCCGGCTCTGAAGGAGAGCTCTTTTTATGCCTTTTTTGAAGATGCCCATGTTATAGCGCTCATCCCATACCTCAGGAGAAAGTTCATTCCACATTTTGCAAATATTTACCAGTTTAAACCGCTTTTAAGATAGCATCTCTCGTGGGTTAAATACCCCTGCGCTAAGCTGTGCGCTCGAAGCGTTAAGAGCGTTGGAAGTGACGTCTCAGGGAGGTGGCGCCTCTCTAATTTGCATCTATTATTGGTAACGGAAGCCAGGGTGGGCAGAACACTTAGAAATTACGAGATCGTTGTATTGTTGCTTAACATAATTGTTTACTGAGGGATTCTTAGAATATTTTATGAGATTCTTAAAAATCGGCTCAGTGCGAGTCGGACTCACATATACAGATTTCCGTACCACCAAGTATTATTATTTTTAGTATATGTTATCATAGTAGCCATAGAAGTGCGTTGTGAAAATTTGAACTGTCTATCTATTACGGTTCAATAGATAAAACGAAAAATAGCGGTTTCTTGTATGGGGATCCCCATTTATATTGAAGTTTAAAATTTATTTTTAGTATTTCTTGTTATACCGGCTAATTGGCTGTCTATTGCGGTTCTAGAGATAGATAGTTCCAGAGATATGACAGGACAGCGGAGACTTAGTAATAGGGTTCCGTTTATACCCTTATGTTACGAAACCTTAATTAAAACGAGCTTTTCTTAAAAAAGTTTTCGTTTCACGATTCCACTGATGTTGCGACATTCACTAATTATAATTTTAGTGACTAGATCATTTATTTATTTTATTAGCTTGGTTTCATTATAAAACTATTAACTAAATAAACTATAGTGGACGAATCAACATTGTATTTTATGCGCATATAAGGACAAACGTTAGAGAATAATATGTGTTTATATGCAATAAGAAATAAAGATACATATAAAACAAAATAAAAGATATGCCGTAAAGAGTAAGGTTATCTATACCCGACCGTTAGTATGTCTCCAATCTTTCCCGAAATTTAAATTCAACGAAGAAAAGTAAGCACAGTATATCAATTTATATATATCAGATGAGCTTTATACGCATTCGCTACTTTAAAAAAATAAAATAGTTGGCCAGGTACCAGTCGCACTCGCACAAAGAAGGTTCCGTACCACCAAAATCATAGCAGCCACAATGTCCACTAATTACGGGTCAATCTCCATTCATTTTCAATCTTTTTTTATTTTTAGTCATAGATTAGTAAAGATTACTCGCTCCTAACAAGAAAATGTAACCTTTTGACAATTGTCACTGTCAATTATTTTTGTGTTTAAAAATATTTAAAAAAAATAGTTTTTAGATAATTTACGATTGAAACGATATTTCTTCGCATTTTTTCTTCGATTTCGTGTCTTAACTGCGCATGTCGGCATTATTCCGCGTAAATTACACCATGACAGCCATTTAACGGCTGACAGAATTGTCAACCGTTGAAGTCATTTAATGGCTTCCTTCAATTACAAGGCAGTGAGATATATATGCTTATCTATGTTTTTAAGTATATCTTGTCATAGCGACCACGTTATATATACTCTGTAAAAAAATAATGTATTACGATTCATGAGATAGAGCCCTGTGTCAGACAGTCAGCGGAGGTTAAATAATAGAGTTCCGTTTTTACCCTTTAGGTATGGAAATGGGAACCCTAATCCTCCAAAACCAATTCTAACAGTAAAATATTAAGTGCACTTAATAACCTCTTTCCTTGGTAAGTCGGTTACAACTATCACTCAATACTTCTAAAAATAGTCGAAAGGGATCATTAAAATGAAAAACAACGCAATGTTGACATTGATCCACTAATTTGTTGACAGATCCATTGACGGAGAATATTTTGAGAGCGTTGAAATATGGATGACGGACGTAAAATACAAGTGACAAGGAGGATTATATCTACTTAATATTTTAACTAGCATTTATTTATTATTTATTGAGCAGTTTGGCCTGGTGATTGTAACTCCTCTCAATCAAAGAGTTTCGAGATTTAAATCCTAGGCACCTCTGATTTTTCGAAGTTATGTGTGTATTATGGTACAGGATCCCTAGTATAGTTTTCATCATTTATTAATAACAAGCTGATTTTTCGTGAGTAGCTTCGTTTCGACAAGACGCCCAACATTTTTCCTTACAGCAATGTTGGTAAATAGTAGTATGTCTCAGCTATAATATCAAAATGAACAAAATAATAGATTTTTTTTTTATAAATTTAAACTATAAAACTGGCGGACTGGAATAACGTACTACGCAATTTGTAGGACAATGTGGGTGGTAAGCTGTGTAAATGTTAGACAGCCAATAAAAAAAAATCAGCTGGTTAGTAATTATTTTTCATGACCTTGTTTATGATACATGTTGGAGAGGGGGGACACCCTAAAAAAACCTTATATTTTGTAGGACAAATATTTTTTCACGTTATTTAGATAATTGTCTCGATAATTAATAAAAAAAAAAATCGGTTAGTAATATTTTTTTTTGATTCGTCAAATCAACATATTTCATCCCTATTATTTTAGTTATAAACCACAATCGAGAACTTTCGTACGAGAATTTGTTGGGCGTCTCATTGAAACGAAGCTATTCTGGAACACTCAGCTTGATACTAATTATTTTTACATTAAGTATTAGTACTACAACTTTTAAGTGTAGGTCCGAGATGACATACCATGCAATTTGTAGGACAATGTGCATGGTAGACTATGTAAATGGTAGACAGCCAATAAAAAAAAAAACAGCTGGTTAGTAATTATTTTTCATGACCTTGTTTATGATACATGTTGGAGAGGGGGGACGCCTTAAAAAAAACCTTATATTTTGTAGGACAAATATTTTTTCACGTTATTTAAATAATTATCTTGATAATTAACAAAGAAAAATTTGGTTAGTAATAAATTTTTAGAATTCGTCCGGTCAACATATTTGATCCTTGCTGCCCCATCAAGCTACCATTTACCAACATTGCTGTAAGGAAAAATGTTGGGCGTCTTGTCGAAACGAAGCTACTCACGAAAAATCAGCTTGTTATTAATAAATGATGAAAACTATACTAGGGATCCTGTACTAATTAATTATAACTTAATTGAACAGGGAAAAAAACATCGTAAGGAAACCTGCATACCTGAGAAGACTTAAAAACAAAAACAAAAGTCCTCATAGGTATGTGAGGTGCCAACACACTTGGCCAGCGCGGTGGACTATGGCCTAGTCCTTCTTGTTCTGAGAGACCCGTGCCCAGCAGTGGCAGTAATGGGTTGACGATTCGTATTATTCATTCATTCGTTTATTAAATAACGACCCTAACAGACTAGCTACTTTTTGCATAATTTGTATTCAGTATTTGGCGATTACATCGGCGCTATAGAGACTAGCTGGCTCGGAAGCGTGTATTTTTGCAACTGCATACGTCTAACTCACGTTTTTCACGTTCAGTTGTTGCAGTGAGCGTGTAAAAATAGTTGCGGTCAACGCCCAAATCTGTATCCTTACCATGAGTTTTTACGTTTTGACAAATATGTCTGTTTTGGTATTTGTTTACGTATTTGCCCATACAAAATCCAATCAGCGCCACTAGCGGATTTGTCTCTCTTTTTGCGAACATGTGAGGCAGACAAAAAACTTGAGCACTTACTTATTGTTACGTTTACTCAGTCTACTGATGCAAAAGAAACAGAATAATAGAATGAGTAACGCAAAATTGTGGGATGTTTGAAAACTCATGGTAAGGGTACTGTACCCAAATAGTCGAGCTTAAAGTAGATAGTGTGCTCGAGCCCTAAATCATTCAATCTTTTTTATTTACTGTACCATCGTCAAAAATAATAAAAAGCGTAATTAATATTTGTTGAAGTTGCTATTCAACGTCGAAGCTATTCAACGTCAACGTCGCTAATTCAAAGGGTTGAATGTAGCACTAAAATATCCAACATTGATAAAAATAACCATTTAATAGGCTTGTGGGCACAGAACCAATCAGCAATTTCAAAACGAAAAAATGTTTTTAATTTTCCCTATCAGTGGTCAGTTTACACGGGCAAGTAATAAAGATGGCTAGGTACTAAATTTTAAAACGTTTATTATAGTTTTATTGGAAGCAAACTTGTAAACGAGGTCTCTATTTATATTTTAGTACGCTATATTGTTTCAAACGAATACGAGTACATATGTAATGCTATGCACATTAAACTTAAAAGTTTAATAAAAATGTGAAATGTATACAAAGTTACTAGTTATAGGTCTATATGCACTCCAGAATAAAATACATTTTTTTACGGATTTTTACGGTGGTAGAAACCTTTGTGGTTCGACTCCGGCGGCACCACCGCCACACCTATTTCTATCTAATAACGGCAGTGTTAGGCGCTGCTGTGTTCCGGTTTGAAGGGTGTGGTAAGGGAGACAGACTTTCCCGAAGCGTTCCAGCTTAGTCCTCAGGAGTAGCGGCGCATCTGTGGCTGGTCTCAGGTAGGAATATCTAATCCTATTTGGGGTTGATGACAGATGTCCATGGGCGGCAGTAGCCACTTACCATCAGGTGGACTACATGCTCGTCTGCTGCTCTTATATTATAAAAAAAAACATATTTACAAGATATTATAAAGATTGCATGAACTTTGGAGGTCAATTCGTCTGATTGAGGTGGATTCGTCATGTCATGGGTATATGGGTATATATACAACTTTTGGTTTTCATTTTTCTACCTGTTACCTTGACTAAGTTTGTTTATCATTGGGTTATGTGCGTTATTATTATTAAAAAAAAAAAACGCTTTCTACACTCACAGCCCCACACTAGGATTCCCTGTGTCGTGGGTGCCATGGACACACATAAACAATACACAAACACCCAGACCCAGAAACAGAAATCTAAATTCATCATTTAGATTTCTGTCTGGCCGGGGATCGAACCCGGGACCCTTTGCGCGTCAGACCGGTATGGTGGCCGCTCCGCCACACGGGTCGTGTCAAATTATGATAATATATATATTATCATGCATGGTTTAGTATTATATATTTTTAATCTCGCATTTTTTTATTTGACATTGAAAGAAAGATAGAATGAAAAACGAAAGACAATTGTTTATACTATACATCGACGTTCCTACTATTTATGAAAATTTAAACAACTTTGGATATAAAAATAATTCTCTGAATAGAAAAACCTAAAGATAGCCCTGAGCGCTAACGCACTTACTATAAGTCAGAATTAATAAAACTTTTAATATCCGGGATATTGCACAGATAAAAAACATTGTAAGTAGGTACTTTATAAGCAGTAAAAGCATCATAGCTTTTATATCATAGCCACGGGCTTAATATCACTAACGTTTCACTACTTTTATCTTTTTTTACTTACTTTCGTTTCGTGTATGTAATTTATCTGATGGTAGTGGCTACTGCCGCCCTTGGACATTTGTAATCAACACCATATTCCTACCTCTGGTAGGCCACAGATACGCCGCTACCCCTGAGGAGTAAGCTGGAATGCCTCAAAAAAGTATGTCTCCCTTACTTATCATTGAAGCCGGAACACACAAGCGCTGAACACTGCTATTATTAGGCAGAAATAGATATAGAGACGATGTCTCCGGAACCACAACGGGTTCTACCTCCTCAGCCATACCTGTGATTTTATTGCTCTTTTTATGGTTCCGTAACCAAAGAGTGAAAACGGAACCCTATTACTAAGGCTCCGCTGGCTAACTGATATGAAACCTAGAAAAGAAAAACGAACTAGACGTAGGGTAGATAGATTAATCTACCACTAGTACTTGTCAACGGTTTCTCCCCTCCACCTCAGTTTCGCCGTGACCACGATCCATGCAACTGGGTCGAAATATCGGCAATAAAAAACGAATATCGTGAGTACCCGTTACATAATAAAATGTCTCAATTCCGCGATAATTTTAGCCTAAAATCATATAAGGCTCCGCTGTCTGTACGTATGTCCGTCTATCTCTGAAACCGTAATAGATAGACAAATATATTTTTTAAACAAGTTCTTTGAATGCTTGTTCATGTGTGGGTGTATTTAACTCACACTCCCGCACCTATGAGTTTAATATTGTAAATGCATTTCAAATGAAACGGCTGTTTCCTTTATGTGATCATTGAAAACGTCGATGTATAATAATTATGTTTCCCTAATGACACGGTTCTGTTTGTGGATGTGGTTTTGCTTTGAGAACTAAATACAAATTGTTAGTCGGTTTTTGGGACCCGATGTCATAATTAACCGACAGGTGTTATTATTAATTCGTTAATTAGGGATGTCTAAAACGTTAAAATGAATATTTTAAAAGAAAATTATACCTAAAACAATATTTATATTCTAGAATTAGACAAGCTTTTTTACTGTCTAAGTAAGTCAGTCCTCGACGCTGCGTTAAGGACTCCGAGATCTCCAAACGAACGCATCCGGCATCTTGCCCCGTCGAGTTCTACATTGGTGAATATAAAACTCGCCAAACCATCTAATGTGTACGACGGTATGCGGCCACACATACCGCCGCCCTTCCCGGGCTCACCGGACGGTTCGAGCTACCCGCGACTCCAGAAGCCCCCTGTTAGTCGCCTCTTACGACAGGCAGGGGATACCGTAGCCCTATTCTGGTTCCGGAGCTACAGGGACAAAGTAAGTCAGCGTAAGTGTGACTTAAATATACTATTTATTGACTACAAGTGATAGTAAAATGCACTAAACCAGTGCGATGGACTGCTATACCCACTAGTGGAACAATACTTGGTTTGTAATAAACATAATTCAATATTACACTGTAAATGTAAATGGTAATCCCCATACAATGAAATATATTTCCAGAAACTAATTCCGTGATAAATATTGACAGCAATTTAATATCAGAATTCTTATTGAACGTTAAGAACTCAAATCAGATCAATAATAATGTCAATAATAAAAATATTCTTTAATAATACGCCAAGTACGAGTCGAACTCGCACATGGAGGCTTCCGTACCACCAAATGTTAATCATATTTCACATATTTTTATAAAATATCCATATTAAAATGTGTTTTATTGTTCTTATTTGTATTTATTATAATAGCAGTTATAGTAGTAAATAGATTGTAAGAAATTCAACTGTCTTCCTAGTATGGTTTAACAGTTAGATCTAAAAATGCCGAAAAATACCGGTTTGTTGTATGGAGACCCCCTTTAATATTCAACTTTATCTTATTTTTAGTATTTGTTGTTATAACGGCCACGATTATGCATCCTCAAAGAAAATCAAGTGTCTATCTATTACGGTTCCAGAGATAGAGCCCTGTGACAGACGGACAGACAGCGAAGTCTTAGTAATAGTGTTCCGTTTTTACCCTTTGGGCACGGAACCCTAAAAACGAATTCCGTGATAAAATATTGACAGTAAATTAATATCAGAGTCCTTATTGAACGTTAAAACTTAAATCGGATACGTGTCAATAATAATAAATTCTTTAAAAACATTCGCCTGTCATAAAGTGTGTATTTAAGTGGTTGATAAGCTAAGAATGTGCGAAGTTTCGCCACTATAAAGTTGGCAACCGGTTAATTTGCAAACAAATTATTAAACTTACATATTAATAAGGCCATACCTAAGTGGCACTGTATCAATCTTGCGTCAAGTTTCGATTTCAATAATATAGTTGTTTACAAGTTGACCAGTACCTTTAGTACGAGTTTTTACGTTATAACAAAAAGAACTGTTTTTGTATTTGTTTACGTATTTCCCATACATTTCCAATCAGGTCTGATACGGTCCGCTAGGGGCGCTGACTGGACTTTTTTACAATTTACAAATAAGTAATGAATACAAAAACAGACATTTTTGTAAAAACGTCAAACTCATACTAAGGGTCGGAGCGTAGGTAATTGTCATATAAAAAAAAACAGTAAAAGATTATTTCTAATTTTTTTTAAGTCTCTAACATACGAGCGACAGTGTCGGCAACCGTCTTCGATTGTAGTCAGCGACCAAGGACAAAACACGATGCTTAAACGACGATAGTGTTTATCGCGGCGACAGTATATTATCGTCGTCGACGGTCGTAGCAAAAACAATGTGATGTGCTGTTGTGTTTATGTTTGAAGGGTGTAGTAAGAAAGATACAGTTGTACGAGACATTAAGGCTTAGCACGCACTACGGTTAAACGCAAGCGGAATAGAAGTAGCTGAAAACGCAAAAACACATACGAACACGCACTGTGGTTGGCTTTTGGCTAAATTTTATTTCAGTCATCAGCGACCCATTACTGTCCCACTGCTGGACACGGGTCTCCTCTCATAACGGGAAGGATTAGGCCATAGTCCACCGCTCTGACCAAGACTTCACATACCTTTGAGATTTTTTAATTTTTTATAATTCTCGCAGCTATGCAGGTTTCCTCACGATGTTTTCCTTCACCGTTTAGCAAGTGATAAATAATTTTTAATGTTCACATAACTTTGAAAAATCAGAGGTTCGTGCCTGGGATTTGAACCTCGGACCCCTCGATCGAGAGGCCGAGTTTCTTAACTACTAGGCTATCACTGCCCTTTATTTCAGTACCATCAATATCATGGATTTCTCGCGAACAGCATGTGCTGTGGCGTTAGTTTTATCGCTCGCCCATCGAGACCGAAAGAACCGTCCTTTGTATACCAACGCACTCGACCGACCTCAGGGAGGATGCTAATCTGACCTGGGGCTGATTACCAAGGCCGTCAATAGCCGCTTAACGTAAAAAAAAGATGAACTGCATAGGGATATCCAGTCCATCTTTTTTAACGTTATATTTTATATTATTTTGCTTGCTTCTTTTATATTATAAGAAAATGTACCGTTCATTTTGGACAAACATTTGCCACATAAAATACTTATGAAGATTTCCGAGTATTGCTGCTACACCAGGTGCTCTTA
The DNA here is from genome assembly GCF_041222505.1 of Epargyreus clarus. NCBI lineage: Eukaryota > Metazoa > Arthropoda > Insecta > Lepidoptera > Hesperiidae > Epargyreus > Epargyreus clarus. The sequence continues at coordinate 8,829,125 of NW_027332214.1, forward strand.
TATCCCGCAAAAGGTATAAATCCGTTTTCACAATCTCTTTGAGATAAATAAACATCGGACGTCTAATCGGTATAACGTAATCTGTTTTTAATACTGGGTTTAATCCTAATAAGTTGGGTTGTTAATTCTATACAAATATATATCGGTTACTTTATATGGAGAAAAGAGAAAAAGAACGTTACATTTGAGTTTAGTTTTGTCTATTACTACCATAAATATATGTTTCTAAAGGCCTGTTTTACAATGTCTGAGAAAAGACAGAAAAGTATAACGGTAATAACCTAGAAAATGGTTGAAATTTGGCCTCTCGCCGCGGGTCCGAGGTTCGAATACCTGAGACAAAGTTTTGTCATCGTTAAAGTAGGTTCTGAAGGTGGTAGAACCCTTTGTGGTTCGTCTCCGGCGGCACCACCGCCACACCTATTTCTGCCTAATAACAACAGTGTTAGGCGCTGCTGTGTTCCGTTTTGAAGGGTGTGGTAAGGGAGATATACTTTTCCGAGGCGTTCCAGCTTAGTCCTCAGGGGTAGCGGCGCATCTGTGGCCGACCTCAGGTAGGAATATCTAATCCTATCTGGAGTTGATTACAGATGTCCATGGGCGGCAGTGGCCACTTACCATCAGGTGGACTGCATGCTCGTCTGCTACTCCTACTTTATAAAAAAAAAGGCACCTACTCACTTTAACTTAAACTTTAACAACTGCTTTAACGGTGACGGAAAGCTTTGTGAGGAAATCTACATGTCTGAGAGTATAATACTTAAAAATACATCTTTTATTAATTCACGGGTTGTTAAAATTGTTTTAGTTCTATTAAATGTTAAATTATTGATGACTTTGATAATAAAGTTTAAAACTTTTGAGGGTACTTTTGGATTTTCCGTACTAAAGTGTAGCTATTAGAATATATTTAAAATACATAGTTATTATGTAATAGATACATAAAATAACGTTCAAAATGAGTTGAAAAAGAACCGCTTGGTAACCCAAATTACGAAATATCCTTCAACAATAATAACGAACAATAACTTAACGGTTTCAATAAAAAATGTAGAACAAACATGATAAATGAATACAGATAGCAATTCAATATTTCACAGACACATTTGATTGACATTACTTTGTTGTATTAGTGCTTTTCAACCTTTGACATGATACGACCCCTAAATACTTATGTGAAAATATTCTGCGACTCCTTACTTTTGCTGTTGTTGTTGTATTTTATTACGTTATATTAAGATCGGTTTAAAAATTAGGTTTCTAAAACAGACTCATGTTACAAACTTTGTTACGACTAAGTAACCAAACACTTTTAATGAAATATTCTTATTTAAAGATTTGAAGCATATATATTTTTTTACAGTAGCTGTCTTTTTTAGGAGAATTGTGGACGTGATTCACTCATGGATGCTTAATACTCCCAAGGGGGTCGGAACCCACACTTTGGAAAACACTGCTTTATATTACATTTATTACATTTACATCGTACTTAGGTATAATGAATAAAATTTTATGTATTACTTGATTTTATTTGATAAACCCCGTGGAGGATTGGTTACCATGTTGACATTTTCATTTATAGCTCCAGGTTCTATCCTTGTCGAGACATCTGTGCTTGTCCATGGAATTCGTGCAGAAATATCTATAGTAAGACCATGCTTTTAGAATGCGTCAAAGTCTCATTCACTAATATTTTTGCTTTTTATGCACTGATATCGATGAGGTGTGGATACCAGCTGACTTAGGTACATATGAAGCGTCTTGCTTATCCTTCAGGAATGGTGACGCACCTCCCGCACCTATAATCCTCTTCAGGTAGAGTCCCTGTTTTATATAAAGTCGTTATCTATGGGTTAATCTATGGGTGGCAGTGACTACATACCATCGAGTAGACTATATGCTTGGTGTGCTCAATCTTATAAAAAAGTATTTTTTATACACAGCAGTAATTTTGATAGTTGGTTTAATTGTAAATGTACGGTAAAAGTAATATTAATAATATGTGACATCAATTTTACATTTCGATTAGATATTAATAATCGCCACATATAAGCTAATTGTCGGATATCCGGTGGAAGCCCGGTAATTTACTAATGACAGGAAGGCAACAGGTATCTAAAATTTAATTAAGCATTTATGTATTATAAATATATAAATGGTATTCAATATTAGCACTAAAGGCAGATAGGCTTTTAGTTTTTTTTGGTCGTAGCCTTTGTGGATGTGCCTCAGAGGCACCACCGATACCACCCATTTCTGCTTAATATCAACAGTATAATAAAGGCAGTGATAGCCTAGTGGTTAAGAAGCTCAGCCTCTCGATCGAGGGGTCCGAGGTTCAAATCACAGGCACGCACCTCTGATTTTTCGAAATTATGTGCGTATTACAAATTAATTATCACTTGCTAAAAACGGTGAAGGATAACATCGTGAGGAAACCTGCATACCTAAGAGATTTCGAAAAAAAATCTCAAAGGTATGTTAAGTCTACCAATACGCACTTGGCCAGCGCGATGGACTATGGCCAAATCCTTCTCATTATGAGAGGAGACCCGTGCCCAGCAGTGAGACAGTAATGGGTTGATGATGATGATGATGATCAACAGAATTAAGCGCTGCCGTGTTCCCTGTTTGAGGGGTGTTTTAAGAGAGATACGAGGCGTTACAACTTAGACCCCAGGTTGGATAGTATGCTTATTTGTTAGGCAACGTCAAGAGCATGCAAGAATTTGATGGGTGACTAGTGGCTTTTAGGTTGTGGGTCCAGTTTTATCATTGAGCAGATCCAGGCCTTCTGCAGTTATAGGAAGTATGGAATATACCCGTACCCAGCAGTAGGACATAAAAACCATTCAACCTAGTACACAAATTGACTATTTTTTAAACCAATTAATTATAATAAAAAACGAAATACACGACTTCTGAAAAATAGGTTTTGTCACCCTTATAATTAAGACGACTCCAACGACACGAAAAACATTACCCTCCTACTATAATACATACATTTAAGCTTAATAACAGCGTTTGATAATTACACAATGACTTTAAATTCATTCTTTTTATTCACGTCATTATAACTTTCATCTTAAAAGTGCTTCATTGTAAAGCAGATGATCGCCGCACTATCCACACTTAGTGTAATTATAATTATTATAATTGCGACCCAGTAACAATGGAGCAATTATTTTATGGATCTCGGTTGTTATTGAATAGTTCGTTATAAAAAATGGTCCAGTTATTATGAGCTTCCTCGCGGGTACAAGGTTTTTCGATTTATGTTTAGGAACCCTAATTTATTATACTTTATATTTACAAAAATGATGGTTTTGGTATTTATTTACGTATTTGCTCATACATTTTCAATCAGCGCCCCTAGCGGATTGTATCAGAACTGATTGGAAGTATAATGGGAAATAAGTAAACAAATAAAAAACAGTCATTTTTGTCAAAACGTAAAAACTCATACTAAGGGTTCTACTTGAAGCCGATCACAAATTCGATGCTACTCATTAGGCCTAAAATGGTCGCCACATATATAGTAGTGGTCGAATACCACTTTATGACATTCGAACACAACTATAGGATTGCTTTCCGGTTTCACACTTTTAAAAACTTATTTTAGTTTTTAAAATTTATTTTATCCAGATTATATTCAGACCATATATTGAATCTAGAACGTCGTCAGAAGAATGAAATAATATAACTATTAACATTCGTTAAATATTTAATATACTTAACAACAAAATATAATTGATTATTATTAAATTTGGCACTGGGAAATACCTCTATGGCTACCTCCTGGAAAAACGGGAATAATTAATTTTCCCGATAATGAGTTCCCGCGCCCAAATTATTATTAACAATAGCATTACAATTTAATACTTTTGCGCTTTGAACACCGAATTTTACATCGACTTTGTGTATTGGAAATACACAAAGTCAATGAAATATGTATCTTTTTGGGTTTCAGTACGTCGAAATGAAAAATAGAACTCTTTCGTGACAATCTTTTTTATAATATAGACTTTCATTCAGTCCACCTGACGGTAAGTGGCTACTGCAGCCCATGGACATTTGTAATCAACTCCAGATAAGACTGTTTACCTGATGCGCCGCAACCCCTGAGGACTAAGCTGGTATGCCTCGGAAAAGTTTGCTCCCCTATCTTACCCTTCACACCAGAACACAGCAGCGCTTAACACTGCTGTTATTAGGCAGAAATAAGCGTGGCGGTGTTGCCGCCGGAGTCAAGCCACGGAAAATCGATTTTTAACACAACATCATTATCACTGCATTTTCTCATACGATTCTTCATACTTCGATGTGATTAAATTTCAAAATCGATTTTCGCCAACCCTAACGATAATATCTAAATGTATCTTCCTGAAGCGTTATTGACGAATACGAGGATACATCCATCATTCAACTCCCTGAAGCCGGCATAATAAAACAGAATTTTCATTTACTGGCACATAAAGTAAGGAAGGTAACACATGAGCGACAATAAGGTAATACACGAGCGACACTTCTTGTCGACCATTCGACATCGACGATTGTTGATGGTCACTGACAAAAGACCGCGAGAGTCCCCGACAGTCACTGACGACAAGTACAACTGTTGCTCATGTGGTAGCCGCCTAACCTGGTATACACATGGTTTAGAGGAAAACTAACCAAGTGTCAGACGTTGCAAAGTCAGGATTCTATGGTCGTGACGATATAAAGCAGTCGACGGCAAACGGATACTGTTTTTTTTTTGTCTTTCGGAAATACGTAATTAATAATGTAATTTAAAAAATCACATATGTACATAAATATTTTAAAAATCGATGTCGTTGAAAGGTTAAATGAGAGGGGTGGGGGTGAATTTAATTTTCTTCAACGCTACGTTAGACGTACCTATAAAATACCAACCCCATTTTCTGTGAACGTAATTTCACTACAAGATATTGTAGCTGCCCTCAGACAGACCAATTCTATTTGGGATTGATTAGGTACTAATATCTACGAGAACGACTACTTACCATCATTTGAACTGCACGTTAATGTGCTATTACAGTTTTTCAGTTTTATTTAAAAAAATCTCCGTTACATAAAAATAATACTGGAACACAATCAAACAAAAATCGTATTTGGGATTGATTAGGTACTTACGAGTACGACTTACCAACAGATGGACTGAATGCTAGTTTCGTTTTTCAGTTTTATTTAAAAAATCTTCGTTAAGGTATATAAAAATAATACTAGAACACAATCAACCAAAAAGCCTATTTGAGATTGATTAGGTACTTATATCTACGAGTACGACTTACCAACAGATGCACTGAATGCTAATTTCGGTTTTCAGTGTTCTTTAAAATCTTCGTTACATAAAAATAGGAACAAAATTAAACAAAAATCACTAGAGAGCATTATATAAAACTGTATACCATATAATACAACACATGATCATGCCGTGAAAAAAAATCTTACATCATAATAACATACTACAAAACGTTCTATGGCGTAGAAATGTTTTAAAAAACTTTGTTACATAAAAATAGGACACAATCAAACAAAAATCACTTAACATTTTTAGATGAAACTGTATACCATATAATACAACCCACAATCATGCTGAGAAAAACATCTTACAACATAATTACATACTACACAACGTTCTATGGCGTAGAAATGTTTTAAAAAACTTCGTTACATAAAAATAAGAACACAATCAAACAAAAATTACTAGAGAGCATTAGACAAAACTGTATACCATATAACATATGATCATGCCGTGAAAAAATTTCTTACTATATAATAACATACTATGGCATAGAATTGTTTCTATTAAAATCCATCGTACCGTATTTTTAATACTGTGAGAGGTTTGCTCGGATGACTATACTAAAGGGTGTAAGTTGAGACTGAAATTACATGTCTCTGGGTCCCCGATCACAATGTAAGTGTAAAACAGTGTGTGTGCCAAGTTCGGTGTATTATGCTTTATTATAGATTTGGCAATGGATTTGATGTGATTTTTCAGTGATAACTGTATAGGTTTTTCTCTTGTAACTAACTCCAAGGGTAGGCGTAAATAAATATATTTATTACAGTTCGGTACATTGCTACAGCAATATACCGAACAACTGAAATTGTAAACTTTTGATAAAATAATTCAGTAAATATCAAACTTCACACTCTCACAAACTCATTCTTATATTCAGTTTGTGTCATCTACTTTTACACTAAAACAATACTTTGCCACGATTTTTACACATTAAGCGTAAACCACACCATATAGCAAGTAAATATGGGTTTAAATATATTTCAATCTCAAATTAATAATTTAAAAATTATTTAGAAATAAATAAATGTTCGATGAAAATGTATCCTTCTTAAAATAGTCATAAAAATATTTCGAGTAAATAACTGATGAACCGTTTTTCTTAAACTTGGCGGCCGCATTACCGTGCATATAGACGAAGACCAAAGTAAACCCTGTGAAACATGATGTCATGTACCCAGGTAGCGCTGCTTCATGTTTTTTATGTTTCAAATCCGGATAATAAGATTATAAAATATAATTTACTTAGCTTTTAAAACGATATTGTACTCGTATTAAAAATACTCATATAGGAAAAATATTAGGTAGAACAAATATATATTAGTATTTACTTATTTATATAACTAGTTCACATTTTATATTATGGGAGCAGCAGACGAGCATGCAGTCCACCTGATGGTAAGTGGCTACTGCCGCCCATGGACATCTGTAATCAACCCCAGATAGAAATAGATATTCCTACCTGAGATCGGCCACAGATGCGCCGCTACCTCTGAGCTGGAACGCCTCGGAAAAGTCTGTCTCCCTTACCACACCCTTCAAACCGGAACACAGCAACGCCCAACACTGCTGTTATTAGGCAGATATAGGTGTGGCGATGGTGCCGCCGGAGTCGAACCACAAAGGGTTCTACCACCTTCATTTCCTATTTTAACTATTTCTGCCGTACAACAGCAATGTGACGTCTTGTTGTGTTTTCGTTTAAAGGGTATAGCAATGCAAATACACTTCCAACATGTTCCAACTTAGTCCTTGGGGATAGCAACACATCTGTGTGTGATCTCAGACCTCGATTCTACTTTGTGTTGATTATAAATAATATACATGTATGTAAAACATAAATATGAAGTAGGTATTTTAATCATAAGGTAAATTTTGAAGGTGGTAGACACCTTTATGGTTAGACTCCGGTGGCACCACCGCTACACCTATTTCTGCCGGCAGTCAAACATAAACATGAAGTAGGTATTTTAATCATATTGTAAATTTTGAAGGTGGTAGACCCCTTTGTGGTTCAACTCCAGCGGCACCACCGCTATACCTATTTCTGCCTAATAACAGCAGTGTTAAGTGCTGCTGTGTACTGGTTTGAAGGGTGTGGTACGGGAGACATACTTTTTCCGAGGCGTTCCAGCTTAGTCCTCAGGGATAGCGGCGCATCTGTCACCGACCTCAGGTAGGGATATCTAATCTTATCTGGAGTTGATTACAGATGTCCATGGGCGGCAGTAGCTTAACATCAAGTGGACTGCATGCTCGTTTGCTACGTGTCTATTATAAAAAAAAATCTATTTAAATAAATCTAGATAGACAGAAACACGAGCGGGAACTATTCCGGTCTACTTCAACTTCATCTTCACAGCCACTTACTTATAAAGTGGCCAGCAAGTTATAACACTGTCTATGAAACTTAGTTTCGTCCAAGAGCAACTTTTGTGCAAAGTTGCCATCCAAATTCAGCAATCTGACAAAAGTTTGTAGTTTTCAATTAGTTGGCTGTTTTGAAATTTTGTAACGAAATTTGTAACAAAGTTTGTAAATATATATATAACTAGCTGACCTGGCAAACATTGTACCGCCTCAAAATCTATTTATCAAATATATTTCATATGAATTTTAGCCGATGGTACTCGTGGATAATGTTGCTTTCGATAAAAAAAAAATCGGTCCATTAGTTTTTGAGCCTATTCATTACAACCAAACAAACAAACAAAGTTTTGATCTTTATAATATTAGTGTATATAGCTGTTGGCCTGTAGTAGGTATATTATTATAACATTGTAACATAGTCGGTGATATGTTTACTATATGTATAGGTGGAAGGCAAAATAGTTTAAGAATTTAGTTTAAGTTAGTTATAGTTTAAGAATACAATTTTAATCTTGTAGTAAGTTCTATTAAAGAAAATCATTAAAAATAGATACATCCTTCTGCAAAAGGAACGAAATAGGCATCCATAAACCACGTGACGTTGGTAATTCGCTTACATCTGTATTTTTACGATGTAAACGAGCATTAGTTACACATTTCAATTTAGTATTCGCCATAAAAGAATGCACGTACATCTTATATATAAAATTCTCGTGTCACAATGTTAGTTACCGTACTCCTCCGAAACGGCTTTACCGATTCTCACCAAATTTTATATGCATATTCAGTAGGTCTGAGAATTGGCTACTATCTATTTTTCATTACCCTAAGTGATAAGGGTGGTTCACCATTATTATTTTTTTTATTTTTATGGCAACACAACGTTTGCCGGGTCAGCTAGTACACATATATCTGTTACATAACTATTTAATATTTTTTAAGTGTAGATAAAATTGAAATTTTCACTTTTATCCAGTTAATGGAAAGCTTAGCTTAGTACGGAATATCTAAAAGAAAATAAGAGTGAAGAAAATGAAATTAAAGCTATTAAACAAACATTTTTTTAAATGTCGTTTACTGATTATTATGAATTTATCATCATTTTAATAAAAAAAAATCTTCCATAGCTGGCTCATAGCTAATATCTATCAAATGTCAAATATATTAACTATGATTGATTTCTAATACTATTTAATCATATTCAAAGAGAGTTTGAAATCTATCTAGTTTGTGCAAATAGGTGAAATTGATTTTTCTTCTTATAAACCTGCCCAGCTACTTGACCCAGTACTTAACATGTTGACTAATATCACTTTGAAATGTAAACACAGCACAATAGAAATACAAGCTATCAAGGATGTCAATGAATTAACTTTTATTAAAAAAAAGTTTCATAATGTAACATTTTATTTAATAAAAACTTTAAAATATGATTTTCAAATGTCTAGAAAGAAAATGTATTTACTTAAGAAATTCAAAGGCTCTTTCAATATCAAATTTTAAGTAGAATATTTTTTCCTCCATAATTCATAAATTTAATTAATTTATTAAAGATTAACAAGTACAGAATAAGCCTATAACCTAACCTACACATGTGGTTAATATAAAAATATAATATAATAATATATAATTATGTAACATAATATGACCTAACAAGGCATTTTGTATAAGCCTTTAAAAATACCCATTTATTTCAATGTACTAGTATATTCCTTCATAAATAAATAATGACTCGATCAAGATCTAAGAGCATTCTATCTCGTAACCTCATACAATTTTCAAGCTATTTCAAATCCATTTGGTATTGTTCCCACCTGAGAGTACATTTGAATAGCTCGGAGATTTCCGAATTTAATCCTCTCCTGCCGTATACAGACATTTTCATCAAATGAACACAGCGGGAAACAAACCATTTAGAAATGGTGAGAACTAAACTACAGCTGTACAGGTATCATTGGTAGCAATGCTATCGATTTTAGGCATGTAACTATGTAAGTGACACAGCTATGCTGGCCAAGTAGATATGGAGAATTCACACATCTTTGAGAGTGAATTGTTTTTTGAATTGTTAACCACAATCCCCGACCCCCCGTCTGTCTGATAAGCACTGTTGAGCGCTGTTCTGTCCCGATTTGAAGGGAGTGGTCAATGATACATGCTTATTTGAGGCGTTTCAACTCAGGGTTAGTTCTTAGGGTAGCGGCGCAACACATCTATGGCGAAAGGTAAGGCTCTAATCTCATCTGGGCGTTAATAACAGATTTCCATGGCCGACAGTAGCGACTTACCATCAAAAAAAATCTGAAAAATAAACCTTTGACTTTTTTACAGAACTATTAGATATTTATGTACGTTTTCTCACAATGTTTTCCCTTAACTTTATAATTATTTTTAAAACAAATAATGGAAAAATATAACTTCGTAAATTCAAAAACGTGAATAGAATTCGAAATTCTGATTCCTAAGCGTAGAAGCTCATATTCAAATGACTGAATATTGCATAGCTTTCTAACTCAATAACTGTACAGAATATACTCACTCGAGCGTAGGTGAATTGATTGATTGAGATCATATTCCCATAATTAATAAACATAACTTTGTTCTCAAACTGCAGGTGTTAATCGAGTGCATCTTTGCATTTCGTATTTGACAGCCCTATCGTAGATATAACCGAAACGTGGACGAAGAATGAATAGACTCGTAATTCCTAGTTTCAAGTGATAAGTCTGAAAAAATACCGGTAAGCGTACGCGATACTTTGCTTTGTCTTCGTGAGACGCGCAGGTGCAGCGCAAATTATAGAAAAAAGATCTATGAAACGATTGGATGCAAGTGAAAACTATTATATAAAAATAAGTCGGGTTTTCCTTCCTGACGCTATAACTCCAGAACGCACGAACCGATTTCCACGGTTTTGCATTCGTTGGAAAGGGCTTGGGCTCCGTAAGGTTTATAGCAAAAAAATCAGGAAAAATTTCAAGAAAAAAGCAGGAATACAGGGAAAATCATTTTTCACATACAGCGCCATCTCTGATACGAAGCACCAGTACGTACTACAACGGCGCCAGTACGTGGTGTGTGAGTATTCCTCACGCAAATAAGTACGTTTCATTTTAAGTAGATGGCGCCGGTGCGTGATACATTGTTTGACAGCTACTCATTGTACTCTGCTCAGTTAATTTCATGTGACATAGTCAGATTATATAAAAGGAAAAAGCGCATTTTTTAAATAAAATAGTTGACGCATATTAACAGAGTTTTCTGGTGCAATTACATCTAAATGTGTGAACGATAAAGCATCTATCCTTCTACTACTAGTACTAGTACTACTAGTATTAGAAGTAGTACTTCTAGTTTATATTTCTCTATCTTCGTCCCATGGTTTTACTTTGGGGTTCGTGACGAATAAAATACATCATCATTATATTTATTGTAAATAATAAAATCGTTCCAGTTTACTGAATATGAACAGACAAACAATATCACCTCTTTATAAAATAATCAGTAATATGACTATAAAATACCATACCTTACACCATTAAAACCTCCGACACCAATGACAACGCTATATATGTACTTAGCCCTTGCTTGCTATTTTGACATAATAATAGCAATCTATTCGTTTCTTCGTCTACGACCTACAAGATATGGCGTGTCGAGGGGTCATCGAAGAATATCAAACGACTTTCTAACAAGCATTTCGTGAAAATGTCACACGATGTCCCATAGAAACGCAATGGCCTATTTAATTAATATTCTATCCACAAAATTGCCTTTAATTATCGGTGATTCGAACGATAGTCATTTTAAATATGAGTAGTGTAAAGTAATTATGTAAATTATTGTAATAAAGTTATTTTTTATTGTTATGGTATAAGACTATTAGTACGTAATTATGTTATTCTATGCATATAATTTGTATGTAAGCTTCGTGCGTCCGTACGCCGAATATATTTTTAAAAACGTTATAATGATAAATGAGAATAAGAAGCAATAGCAAATTTTATCACTTTTAGAACTTTGTCAGCCTGTTTGTCCGTGTGTTCGAAAGCACATCACAATAAAACAACTGTATTAAATTCAATGGCTTAACAGTATGTTCATGGTCCGTATCTTAACTTATAATTTAGTCATTCAAATCGATCTACTCTACCGAAAGTTATACAATTTAAAGTTAGAATTAATATTTCTAACATTGCATAGTGTTTATGCGGAGTGAAGAATTTTAGTTTACTGACGTGGTCTATGAGTTTGATAGATGGTTTTGTATAATTTTATAAGTGGTAGAATTGTTTGTGGTTCGACTCCGGCCGCACCACCGCCACGCCTATTACTGCTTAATAACAGCAGTGTTAGGCGCTGCTGTGTTTCGGCCTCTTGATCGAGGGTTCCGAGGTTCAAATCCCACGCACCTCTAATTATGTGTAACCTTAATAATCTCAAAGGTATGTGAAGTCTACCAATACGCACTAATCCTTCTCATTCTGAGAAGAGACCCGTGCCCAACAGTGGGACATTAAAGGGTTGATGATGATGAATAGAAATTAATGTTTTCACAAAAATATACTGAACGAATTACGCTTTTATTTGTATTCAGATACAGGCGTACGAGGACAAGAAATGTACCTGATGATTTATTAAGTAGCCCTTCGTATTTCTGAAGATGTTTGAAACTGTCCAATTCTGAGGACATTTCCGTGTAACAGATAATGGTGTGGTTTGCGCTTTAATTCCAAATTTCTGATTGCATTTTATATACTTGTTTATTTCGGTTAGTTCGAAATAATCTCTCAATTTGGAAGTCCCAGGTTCCAATCACAGAGACGATACAACGATTTTTCGATGCTATGTAATATTATAAAGTATTATAAATTAATTCGTGGGAAAATCATGTTAAAACCAACACATCTGAATTATTCGAATCGAAGGTGGTAGAACCCTTTATGGTTCGACTCCGGCGGCACCACCGCCACACCTATTTCTACCTAATAACAGCAGTGCTAGGCGTTGCTGTGTTCCGGTTTGAAGGGTGTGGTAAGGGAGACAGACTTTTCCGAGGCGTTCCAGCTTAGTCCTCAGGGGTAGCGGCGCATCTGTGGCCGACCTCAGGTAGGAATATCTAATCCTATCTGGGGTTGATTACAGATGTCCATGGGCGGCAGTAGCCACTTACCATCAGGTGGACTGCATGCTCGTCTGCTACTCTTATATTGTAAAAAAAAAAAATAAGAGATTCCTAGAATATGTGTCTAATTATTAGTGATGCTCACTTGGTCAGACTTTGTAGACTACGGTTTACCTAATCCTTCTCTTATCCTAAGAGATTACCCAGCAATGGCACCATAATGGTTTCCCTGTAATTTGAACCCAAGACCTCAAACCTAACCGCCGATATATACCGATGTTATTGTATTTATATTAACCTACATCTTTCACGGTGAAATTGACACAAAGATATAACTGTCAATAAAATAAACATGTTTCGACCCTTATCCCTTACAAAACATACTTCCCCGGGGCTTCCGTACCCAGCAATACGACAAAATGACGGCAAATACAGAAAATACAATATAAATAATATTAATATTGGGAATTCTATACTAATACTTAGGTATAGAGATTGTTTGTTTGATCGGTCAATCTTTGGAACTATCAGTCTGATTAGAAAATTATTTTCGAATTTGATAAACTATGTATCGAGCTTTAAATCGAGTTTTAAACCATACTTTATAAAAATCGGTTATCCAAAACCTTGGATCAAGCTTGACCTCTCTAAAGCATAGAGTCTGATACATAACGGAGGTCCAATAAAATGGTCAACAATTGGTGAAGGAACAATAATATCATTCATATAATATATTTCAGATTCTGTCACGTTGTAAGATTGTAAATGTAGTTAAAACCGTAGAGCATAGCTAGTTATGACATATTTGTGTACAAAATAATAGGGACACACAATAAAGTTCGCCCACATATGTATGTATTTGTTAAGCAATAAATCCATGAAAGTGAAATATTATAAAACTTTCTCATCTAAATACGAAAAGTAATAAAATACGAAATGTTCAATTTTATAGTAATTTATATGCTTTATTGCTAGAGAAATGATACGAAGGTATCCATATGATAAGATAGTATAGGAGTAGTATGAATTTAGACTTCCCACGTAATAGCAAACTGAAGCAGTGATGACCTTTTTTTTCTTAACGAGGGGGAAACCTTCAAAAGGTACCCGACGACGTGGGAGCGACGCCGGGTTATGTGAGATTCTTACCGCACTAAAACTCCGTCCAGCGGCCGTCCTCAACGCTTGTTGGAGAACACCGGGATCTCGGACGGAACGCAACCGGAGTCCTCCAAGCGCGATGCCCCGATCGGGTTCTGCCCTGGGGACCAGTTTTCGCTCCTCCCGCACCATCTGGTGTTCACGACGGTATGCGACCACACATACCGCCGTCCTTCCCGGGGTCGCTTACTGGACGGCTCGAGCTTCCACTCTTGCCGCCCGCAACCCCGGAAGTCCCCTGTTAGTCGCCTCTTACGACAGGCAGGAGTTACCGTAGCCCTATTCTAGTCCCGGAACTACAGGGACAAAGCAGTGATGACCTAGTGGCGCAAACTCCGTCACTCAATCAGGAGGTCCGAAATTCGAATCAAAGTCACGCACCTGTGATTTTCCAAAGACATGTTTATGAGCAGCTTAGAAATTAATTATCATTTGCTATTACGGCGATGGGAAACAGCGAGGAAACTTAAACGTCTAAAATTTTTAACAAAAGTATTCAAAGGTGTGTGAAGTCTACCAATTTTGACTTAGCTAGCGGAGTAGACTATAACCGAAAGCCCTCGAAGAGAAGACTTGTGCCCAGCTGTGGGACAATAATGGGTTGATGAATTCAGAAATAGGCTCTAGTTCAAAATATCTTTTTTGTTTTATTTCTTTCTTACTATAAGACATATTTCTTTAAACCTTAGTCTTCTTCTTCTTAGTCAATTCCTCATGACTGAGGGTCGTGACCGTCGAGAACAGCCTTGTCTATGATGGTCTTCCATATATTGCGATTCTGTGCTACTAAACCTTAGCCAGTCTTAATTACATACTCGTAAAAAATATTATATCAATTTTGCTAGAATATAAACGCATTATGTGTTTATGTTCATTTTGTTCGTGTATTCAAGACAAAATTATTAAATAATGTATATAATAAATAAATTGTATAGTAGTTGCTTCAAAATTTAAGGATTTCAAAAAAACTATCTTCCCCTATTTTACCCTCTTAGGGGTAGAATTTCCAAAAGGATTTTCTTAGTAATTATTTACGCTTTATATATAACCCATGTGCAAAATTTCGGAAGTCTAAGATCCGTGGTTTCGGCTATACGTTGATTTCTGAAAAATGAAAAAGTCATTTAGTTAGTTAGTCAGTCAGTAAGTCACCTCGCTGTTTTATATATATACAAATATGTTTTTATATTCTCCATTTAATTTCCTTTCATTTGATACCCTACTCGATAGGTTCGGTTTTTTTTTTTTTAAATGTGTTACTATTTCGCGCCAAAAATCCGCCATTTTGGTTTTCTTTTTCCGACACCTATCTAAGGACACTCAGGTCATTGAGACGAATATAATGACACCTTAATTGTCGAAATTCATCCAGCTGTTTGTTAGATCCGACGAAATAAAGAAATACAAACATACAAGATACGCGCGAAAAACATAACCCTTCCTTGGCAGTCGGGTAAAAAGTACGGCAAAGATCGCACGTACGGAAATAATCGTATGTTACACACATAAGGTGCTTAGCGTAAAATCTCGTTGCGAACAAACGTAAATCACCCACAGATCCTTTTTAAAGCGACCCAAAACAAATATTAGGCTTAAGGTTTTATGCGTCCCCAATGGAACACCTTTAAATATGGTTAGTGAGAATTATTACTCACTAAATCAAAAAGTTCACATTATGCGGTTACGGTGGAGTTTCCGTTTCTCGTTTGTCGATCGTTTGTTTCTTTTTGTCCAGACTCATGGTCGCAGATGAATACAGAGTCTAATTGAATACAAGAATTGTAAGAAATTATTGTATGTACTGCCTACGACCAATACTTGAATTGTATGAAATCTTGAAGGTGGTAGAACACTTTGTGGTTCGACTCCGGCGCCACCACCGCCACACCTTTTTCTGCGTAATAGCAGCAGTCTTAAGCGTTGCTGTGTTCCGGTTTGAAGAGTGTGGTAAGGGAGACAGACTTTTCCGAGGCGTTCCAGCTCACGGGTAGCGGCGCATCTGTGGCCGACCTCATGTAGGAATATCTATCCCTATCTGGGGTTGATTACAGATGTCCATGGACGGCAGTAGCCACTTGCCATCAGGTGGACTGCATGCTCGTCTGCTACTCCTATATTATATAAAAAAAGCCGTGGTGGAGTGCACCGAGACGCTGGTTTTCAGTGAGCTCAAAGTGACTCACGAAGTATTCATACTGAAGTAAAGACAAATGAAACCAAGCTTTGAAAATACTTCATTTTGTGAGATTATAATTTCATAGCTACGTTGGTGGTACTCTTCACACAATAGTTCATCTCATGTCCACACTCAAACGGTGCTACCGACACTGTCGACTTTGAATTTAATATTCCACCGCCTCAGCTTCCGGGATTATAAAACGATCTGCACACTAGCATGGCTAATGCATCTTTCACGTGTGACATTATGAGATATGAGAGATTTATATTTAAAAGTATTTTATTCCGTTCCACTGATATCTGGACTAAGATGAATAGAATGAATCTTTAAATATATTGATATTTAAAACAATATCTCATAAAACCTATTATGGAGTGATGCAAAGAAACTTGTAGCTTATGTTATGGCAGGTATATAAAGATCAAGAGATATTATTCGACTTTTTTTTTCTATATCTTTTTTTTTTATAATATAAAAGTGGCAGACGAGCATGCAGTCCACCTGATGGTAAGTGGCTACTGCCGCCCATTGACATCTGTAATCAACCCCAGATAGGATTAAATATTCCTACCTGAGGTCGGCCACAGATGCGCTGCAACCCCTGAGGACTAAGCTGGAACGCCTCGGAAAAGTCTGTCTCCCTTACCACACCCTTCAAACCGGAACACAGCAGCGCCTAACACTGCTGTTATAAGGTAGAAATAAAAATACCTACCTACGTAATATTTCATAGCAATAACTAAAGACAAATTTCATCATCTCTGATATTTTCAATAAGCAACAGAAACTTTACCTCGAATCTTACCTGAAGGAAAATCTACTTAAGCAAAAATCAGCTCCAATACTGAAGCATTTAAAATTAGCATTCAAATTGTTCCGTACTTAGTTAACTAGAGAATGAGTATAAAAAGGATCGACTGTCTAAAAGTATATCCTATATCAATCCCATAACTTAGACGAATCCATTGACACCTCACATGCTAGGATCTATCACCCCGTAACGCTGTTTGTCCACTGGCACCGTCAACGAGCCGAAACCGATAATTAATGACGGCGCTGAAATAGAGTACATACATTTACTATAGTCGCTTGTCCATCGCACGTCCGTCACCCGAGCTCCGTCTTCCCGGCCGCCGATATTTCGAGTAGATCGGCGTGACCGCTAGATCGGTACCGAGATTTTGACGGGCCGATGTGCCAGCAATATAAAACGCATTGGAACTTGTCCATACAATGCCGTCACACGCATGACAGCAGGAATTAAATAAACCGCCGATATCGCCGACACGACGTATTAAAATCGTCCCCAAAATAAAATAAACCGCTGATATCGCCGTCACGACATATTAAAATCGTCCCCAAAATAATCTTGTTCTCGGTATCGGCTCGGTGACGGTGCAGTGGACAAACGACCTTAGGGATCGGTGTCGTACCAAAGAATGTCGTACAAAATGTACGATTTATACCTAACTGCATACTATACCTAATTACATACGCTCGAAGCCCCCGCAGAATGGTAAAGAGTAACAACATTAGCTACAAAACAACTAAGTAGTTAAACTCAAGTCTGTATTCGCACGTCTTTGTTGCAGTGGCTCAAACAATTTTTCTTTCCATCTCGCGAACTCAATACAAAGTAACTCAAGGAAATATTCGCGTCAAATTTTCCTATTTTCCCGCGAACAAAATAAAATTCCCATATTGCATTACACGTGAGTAACATATAAAATAAAATGCACAGCGAAACTACGTTCTTCGTACACGTTATTGTAGTTAAAATATTACATAACAAAGTTTATAGCGAGCGATGCAAAGAATTTTCCTGCTTTGCGAAATAGAATATAATATGGAAATTTTGCTGCAATTTACCTTAGTGCTGTAGTGCTAAGCACAGGGTAGGCTTTGAAGCATTCACTTTATAGAATATCAGTCAAGCTCGTAATTAAAATGGGCTAAGGGCGAGTCGGGCTCGTGTCCGTGGTTCCGTATCAACACATAATATTCGTGTTCAATATTTAGGAAAGGAAATTGGTTTTGTTCTTTCAGTTAACATGCTTATTAAACGACATTTTACTTTTCTGCACTAAGCACATTTGATGCTTATATTTTGTTTCCGTTTTTAGTATGAAGCAAAACAGCAACATACTTTTAATTTTTAAATAAGGTTTCTATAAGGACCTTTGAATTATATTAACTGTTTTGTAGATTGTCAAATTCGAACCTTACTACAGCTTTAAAAATACAGCTCTTTAAGGACTTCTTTCTTGTCACGCGGAATGGAATTATCTCGCTGCAGTCTGTTCGCGACGTAAACGCGTGAGGCACGCATGATAGGAAATAATAATATTTTCATTATTTTATTATTTACTAGTTTTTGCCCGCGGCTTCGCCCGCGTTTTACAGAAAATAATATAACATACTAACATACATAAAACTGAAAATTCGTACCTTCAACTTTGCTAAAGATCATCACTTGATCAAATGCATAGTTTACGATTCAATCCTTACTAATATCGATTAAAATAATATATGTTTTGAGTCCAAAAGTGCCATTCTCCGATTAATCGGTCTTAGATCGCCATCCCTAGTTCCCGAGGGATTTCCGGGATAAAAACTATCCTATGTGCTTTCTCGGGTGTCAGACCATCTTTGCTCAAAATTTCATTATTATCGGTTCAGTGGTTTGGGCGTGAAGAAGAGACAACCAGACAGACAGACAGACAGAGTTACTTTCGGATTTATAATATTATAAGTAAGGACGTAAGGATTATTATTTATCGCTTCTTCTCCATAACGAAACACCTTGTGAAGTGGTGGTAGTTGCTTTGACATTCAAAAAGTGATCTGTAAAGAACCTATTTTGAATAAAAAATTTTGATTTGATTTGATTTGATTTGATAGCAAGTAAAATAAAGGAATAAGGTCCTAAATGTAGGATAGATTTACGCGCAAAGGCTTTAGAAATCTTAATTTCCGTACGGAATTTCAAAAAGCTTAGTTCTTATATTTCGTTAAGAAATTTGCATTGTGTCATAACCGCACTAGGCGATAAAACTCCATTGTTCGCCGCAGCGGTATTACAGAATAATTTCTTATTCATACCATAATAATCATTATTATTTAATACTTTATATTTCAACCTAGTGATTTTATTTATTTGTATACTTATAAATATCTTTGTTTGTGCTTAGGTATGCTGTAATTGGAATACCTTCTATATCGTGATAGAATAAATATTTAAAACCTTTTATTGTAGTGTAATGGACTATGTTATGTTGCAATCTCGCTCGAATATCATAGAAATGAATACATATATAGTAGTAGATACAGTCCAGACCACCCTAAAGACCACAATCTCTTTTTACTAGTAATGTTATTATAGCATTAAAGCGAATAGATGTTCTTTATAAAACAAAAGTTAACAATAGCTTAGATGGCAATTGACCATCGTCGCCTCGATGTTTGGACAGCTTAATAGTCCATTGAAATATTACATTTGGGTTGAACTAGCCAGAGGACGACCAATTTTTTGAAAATCAACGTGGATTTGTTTAAAGCTGTATCAATATTTGTAACATATCAATGGACTATACGGAATTATCAGTGTATTGCCGACTTTAAAAAAAAACTCTTTTTGCACCCTTTTTATAAAAACGCCAACTCGTTGCGGTCTGAGAAAACCTAAGCAAGCTAATTCTTTATATCTGTTATAATTGTTTATATCTTCCATATCTTTTATAATTTATTACAACACAAACGATTACCTAACCATATTTATCTTTAATAAAAAATAAAAGGTATCAATTTTATAAAGTAGGCCGATGGGCAACTTGTCGTGGTCACGTCAAACAATCAACCCCAGAGAACCTCAATAGATATTAATCGTTAGGGCAGAGATTGGGCTTTAAACCCGAGAATTGGGTCGACTGTACCATCTGACGCGAAGTATTGGGAGTCCATTTACTAAGGGATGGGGGTGGGGGCAATAAATGACATGGCGAGTCAAAAGCTAAGCTTGGATGTCAGATCTAATCTGGATGGATTTGATCTAATGGATTTGAAATGAAAGGTTATTAATTACAAAGTTTAACAATTTCTATACAGAACATTACGCAGTTTAGGTCGTGGAGTTTGAAATTTTACCTCACGTTTTGGAGGTCCAAGATTTTAATTCCAAACACATACGGATTTTTTTAGAATAAAGTAACAGACGAGCTTGCAGGCCAACTGATGGTAAGTGTATGCAGGTACCTGATGGACACCTATAAAATCAACCCCAAATAAGATAAGATTCCTACCCTATGTCGGCCACAGACGCGCCGTTACCCCCGAGGACTAAGCTAGAATGCCTCGGATGGTATGTCTCCTTTACTATATGGTTCAAACACATACCCTTCGAACACTTAACACTTGTTATTAGGCAGAAATAGGCGTGGTGCTGGTGCCGCCGGTGTCAATCCACAGCGGGTTCTATCTCTCAACGTAAGTAAGGATTAGCAATATCACTTCCTTTAATGGTGAAATAAAAATAAATCAATATCAGTATCAATCAGTATACTAACAAAGGTTTTTTTTATTAAATTTTATTAAGTTAAGTTTTTTTTTAATAATTAGAGTATAAAAATAATGATTTGAAATGAGAGCATCTCACGTTTTTAGAGCGATAAATTACGGTTTGAATTATAAAGTAATATTTTACTGTTTACTGTCATCGTGTTTTAAATTTAACATCGCAAAATTTCACGTCGCAGCACAGAATAACAAAAAAATGTCAACTTCAGCAAGTTTGTGAAATATACAAAAATAATTTTGAAGCTGTAAAAATCCACGATATGTTAAACGCGTCTATAAAATAGTTTTGTGTATGTGACAACCCTGTTAGCGTTTCTTTTGAATGTTGAAAATGTTTAATATAAACTCTACATATGATATTTTCTGTGATATTTTTCAACACATGTAGTTATTTTAAGCAACCCACTACTGTTTTGCTAAACAAATAAAATTGCACAAAAACCGTACTTTCGACGAGAGTTTGTAGGGTTGTCGAAGAACGAAAATGATTTAGAATAAATTTAAACAAACAATTTTTTAATTTGTTATTGTCTTTTAATAGTCGTCCGTTTCAGATGTCGTCGATGTTTATTCGAATGTAGTATATGGAATGTTTACTTATGCCTAAAGGTAATAGTTCAAAATACCGATTTAAAGTGAAATCAAACGAATATCAAACTTATTTCTGAATTTCCACACAGTTCAAAATACTGTTTTAGAAACTTGAGAAATATTTTATAAACAAAAACTCAACAGCTTAATAATATAGCCAATGTCTTTTCCACAATTTAGACGAATGTATGTCTCATTCATTTTATATGAGATGTCGTTGGACGACATCTCATATAAAATGAATGAGACATACAGGCACCCATCCATACATACACACATTCAAAAAAATATTACCTTCTGCAGTGGAATAAATAAAAAAAAAAGAATTCTTTCTAGCTGTATATCCCCATACAGATTTTAAGCCCGTTAAAAATAAAAATGTTTTACTGACAACCCTACACCGACGTCATTACCACGTTGCAGGGGTAATGCAGAAAGAGATGCGGCTTTAATTTCTAACTGTGTCCTCGTGTTAAAAAGTTGCTGTTATATTACACGTGAAGCGGTACCGACGGACGGCCATTATTATTAATATATATGTTCCACCCAGCACACCTTATTAATAACCAACCACTTTTGCCTTCTAAACATTTGACAACTTGTTCATACTGGACATTGTCATATTTCGATCTTAAATAAGCAAATATTGGATACTTTGTTCATTAACAAGGGTCTACTACTACTAGACATTGTCAAATTTCGATCTTAAGTAGGCAAAAATTAGACACTTTGATCATTAATAAGGGTCAAAATCATTTTAATCAAATGACAATAACATGTCAATTATTATTACTAGGCAAACATTTTGAACTTTGCTAGACAAAAAATAGTTATGATTGATTATTATGTAAATTTGCGGGGTAGAGCGGTCGCCATACTAATCTGAGTCGCTAAAAGTTCCGGGTTCTATTCTGATTTATTTGGTAGTATTTTTATGTTGAGTTAATGGAATCCACGACATAAATATAAAATACGATTGTGGGGAAAATATGTGAGTCTTTTATGAAATTTGAATTAATGATGATTTTTACGAAATATTGTAATTTCAATGTAGCAAAAGCGCTTGCAGTTCACATTACTGAGATTGCCTATAGATAGCCGTCTATATTAAATCCCAAGTATCACTGAGTTAAAGAGAAACTTGAAATAAGTATAATTACACTTCATTCCTCATAATTTCATACTAAGTAATGCATGTAGAGAACCAAAACCATAAGCTTCAAACACCGTTTGTTTAGCAAATTTACCTGGTGCCTTCCAGGAGACTGAGCACATGTTAGGCAGGCAAACAATTCACGATCGATATAGAACGTTGCCATTGCTACCACAAATATGCTTCGGGATTTTCAAATCCTTACTATCCCACACAGTACACCTGCCGTGTTTGTGATCGGCTTATATAAAACCCCTGTTTTGTGTGGAGTTAGTTACAGATGTCCATGGGCGACAGTAATCATTCACCATGTTACTCTAAGTGAATAAATTTTAGACCTCCAAATAAGAGGCTCTCACGAGCCTAGGTCTAAAATTTATATCCTATGCGCGCATAGATTAAATTCTCTCAATTAGGGGTCCGAGGTTCATATCCAAAGCGCATAGCTCTAATCTCGCAGTAATGTGTGTTAAAGGAAAACACCGTGAGGAAACCTAGACGGACCAGAACTGAAAGTTCTTTAGAAAAAGCACTTTGGAGAGCTTTTTCTGTGAAGTGAATGTGAAGTCTATCAAAATACTCATGGCGGTAAATTATGATCCAAGCCCCTCGCACTGAGTAGAAACCCGTGTCCAGCAATGGGATAGCATTGGGGTGGCAATGGCTACCCCATTGGTATGGGATAGTAAAGCTCAGTAAAGAGAAGATTTACTTTTCATTGATTCCTTAAAAGCAACACTTATTATTTTTGTCATAATCAGCAGAATGAGACAATTTCTTCAAGTAATATAGAAGCTACCCCTAAATAAGTGTAAATAGAGGGTGGCAGTAAAGTGTTATTCAATTATGAACTCCGCATGTACGGAAGCCATGATGGTTTATGGCGCCATCTTTTATGGCTTTCCGATTGTTACGAGATAAACCATCAACTTTATGACTTTACTTTCTTATTAATACAGTTTGCTCGTAATAAGCAGTTGGAGGTAAACACACTTCGGTTTATTAGACATATCTGAGGGTAATATTAAGTTTGATGATTGTATCCAAGCTGCAGAGTATAAAGCAGAGCCTAAGAACTGGTTTCCTCTTGGATTAAAACTGAGGAAATTATTTTTGGAAAATAAAGTGGACAGGCAGTTGAAATTTACAGCTGGAAGAATCCTTTTTGGTTCGACTTTACTAGCGCCTTTTATAATAACAGCAATGTTTAGTTCTGCTGTATTCCGGTTTGAAGGGTGTGGGAACGGTGACATAGTAATCAGGCGGTTCGTTCCCAAGGATAACAATGCCATACACTGTCCATAACTTGTCCATACACTACCGTCGCACGCGTGACAGCAGGACCAAAATAAACCGCCGATATCGGTCGCGGTGGACAAACTATCGCCGTCACGACATATTAAAAATCGGCCCGAAATAATCTCGTTCTCGGTATCGACTCGGTGACGGTGCGGTGGACAAACGAACTTTGACCAAAGGCCGACTTTTGGTAGAAAACTTTATCTTATCTGAGGTTTATGATACTTACCATGATCTGGACTGTAAGATCGTTTTTCTTTTATAATAAAAAAAGTGTGTATTGTCATCTAAGACCATTTATAGTAGACCCCAAATTGGATTTATAATCTAATTAAGATCGGCTACAGATTCGTTGCTCCCCGAGGGCTAAATTGGAACGTTTTATGTAAGTATCTATGTCCTACACTTTGCTAAATTAAAGTGCTTGACACTGCTGCTATGAGGCTATAAAAGGCCTCTGCTCGAACTATGAAGAATTTTAACACCAATATTATTTAAAATTTAAAGATTGAACTATTCAAATATTTAACTTATATTAATACTAGCTGACCTGGCAAACGTTATGTTGCCATATAAATAAAAAGATGTTAAGGGTGAACAACCCTTATGACTTAGGGGTATGAAAAATAGATAGTAGCCAATTCTCAGACCTACTGAATATGCATATAAAATTTGGTGAAAATCGGTAAAGCCGTTTCGGAGGAGTACGGTAACTAACATTGTGACACGAGAATTTTATATATAAGATTCAACCATTTTGAGAAAATATAAAACTTTTTACTAAGTATATAGAGTTTCTTACCATTTAACGCAACTTTTATCTCTATGCATATGTTATATCCCTCTTAAAGTTTAAACACTTACAGAATTAGGCAGTATTTCAGTATTGTTAAAACCATATAATTATTTTGTTTAGAGCTCTCTAAATACTGAGTTTGTAACTTGTTATTATGTCGATAGTGAAGTACCTAATTAAAAATAACTCCGAATTAGGTTTTCATATGAGTTCCATTTTCATACTTATGTTTTTGAAGCGGTAAAAATAATATTTTTGGAACTCAAGAGATATGTAGCCGATATTCATGCAGTTCATTTATTTTTCAGTATTTTATAAAGTACTTGTTTACAAGAACTGAAAATTAATATAAATTATAGACACTATAATACACTACACTACACATAAAATAATGTACTTACAATAAAATGTTAGGAAATGTCGTGTAGTGAGTTTTACGATGAATGTCGTAGATTTCCACGACACGACATAGTTCCACGAAACTGCTGGGACGTCGTATCGTATGTACCTTTTAGCCCTTAAGGGGTCGCGTCCACAACACTAAATGCTCCGTTTTTATGTGTAAAGGCACTTCGTGGGATTACACGTTATATAAGATATTTACATCGGCAAAGGGTAACGGTAGGTAATTGTAATAAGTATTTGCTTGTTATATTACCTACCTAACCTAAATTATTTTTGAATAAGGCCTTACAAAAATGCTACTATTGAACCTTAATCATAATAAATAATTTATATTCCCACTGGTCAGCATGACTTCTGTCTGCATGTCTTCTGAAATTGTGAAGATTTTGGACACCACCCACAACGTCGGTAAGTGCAATTTAAAAAGATTTCATAAAATTTAAAAAAATGATTTTAGTAGTGAAGTCTCAGGCTTTTTGGTTTCTTAAGGAATTTCCTTAATCGTTAGATGCCGTAATTTCTAGTCACCGCATCACCGAAAAATTCTAAGTTTCTGCGTGGGGTTCGAACCCTGGACCCTCAGCGTGTGAAACCGATATAGGTACAAAGCACTGCTGTTGCTTAAAATTTCACAAATGAATAATTCTCAAAATAATAAATAAACGCTTTCTACACTCACAGCCCCACACTAGATTTCACTGTGCCATGGGTTCCATGGACACACACATAGACAAATACACAAACACCCAGACCCAGAAACAGAAATCTAAATTCATCGTTTAGATATCTGTCTGGCCGAGGATCGAACCCGGGACCCCTTGCGCGTCAGACCGGTATGGGGATCGCTCCGCCACGCGGATCGTCAAAATAAATAATTCTCAAAATACGTCAAGTTTCTGTTGTTCAGTCATGGGACATATTTTCGAATTCGTGACCCTACCTTAGTGTGATAACCTTATTTCCTGTATGAATTGTGCGCAGAGAATTCCTGATGCGTAGGGGACAAAAATATGTAATACCTACCTATCGATGTCAACTCTATATCCTTGATGTATATTTTTGAGACGTATTTCTTATAAGTTATAATAGTAGGAAGTTGTATTAGTGTTAATATACCGATATGCTTTGTCCGAGGAGGGGGAGGTACCACCGTCACACCTATTTCCAGAAATAGTTCTTGCGTGCCGATGAAAGGATATGGACGCCCGCTCAGTTACATTTAAGGCGATCATTTTAATGTTCGGCTTCAGGTACCCCGTCCTATATAAAGTTGATTAGAGATATCCATGGGCGGAAGTGAGGATGTGCCATCAGGTGGACTGCATGTTATTTTGATTCTTCAGTCTTATAAAAAACATCATACAAATAAAATTGAGATGAAATTGAAATTCGAAGTCACTGCTAATTTCTAAACTCATACTCAAGTAAAGGCATGAAAACCGATTTAACAGGCTTATTAAAACTGTTCAACCGATTTTGATAAGACTTGGAACAAGTCGATTTTGTTCGACTCTTAAAGCACCATTTGTGTCTTACAGCAGTGTAGCGCTTATGTCTTTTGACTCAATATTTTTTTGAAATAAGGGCCGGCTCTACGTCATTCTTGTCCTCGTGTTAGCACAGCTGCAACAAATAGTCCGCCTTTATGAATGGTCTGTAGCAATTGCTTACAAAAATGTTTGATTTGTTGTGTGCCGCCTGTTTAACTTACTTCACAATGTTAACAACTTTAAAAAACTTTATTTATATAAATAAACAAACCTAAAACAGTTCAATACCGTCTTCGCTTTTCTTTGTCAACCGAATTTTTCCTTTGTTTGGTAGACGTGATGAGCTTCCGTATTTCAATTAAAAAGGAACTAATATTTATTATTGTGGTTCAATCTCAACAATTGAGAGAACACTAGGGCTAAATTTCTATATATGTCATTTATTTAAATACTACTTTTAACAATAATAATCTACGAAAATGCAAGTCTACTCTATACAATTTTTGTTCCGCGAGCACAGTGCAGCTGCAACAAATAGTCCGCCTTTATAAATGGTCGGCAGCAATTACTTACAAAAATGCATGATTTGTTGAGTGCCGCCTGCTTCAGTTACTTCACAATGTTAACTTCACGAGCGTGTAATGTATTTTTGGTTCGAACAGTTGTTGGTTTAAACGCTTTCAGAAATAACTGAGCTGACTCATTTGCGGTGAACGTTTTGTACAAGCAATTAATATGTATGGTACTGGTATGAATGGTTCTGTCGTGCAATTATTTGTAAATATGTGAAATTGAATTGAGTGGTTCGCCTGTTGCTGTCGCCACGTGTAATATTAGTGTACTTATATCACTACTGCTTCCTGATATGGAAGACACACCACGTTCCAACTTAGTCTAATGGTACAAATAGCATTATCCAACCTGAAATGGGAATCTAATCCTATTTAGAGTGACGAGTGTAGAAATTTCCTAAACCTAATAATTTAATGACGACCTGAATGGCGGAGCGGTCACCATACTGGTCTGACGCGCAAAGGTTTCCGGGTTCGATCCCCGGCCAAACAGACATCTGAATGAGGAATTTGGTTGTCTGTTCTGGGTCTGGGCGTTTGTGCCTTTGTGTGTACATGACACCCACGAAAAAGGGAATACTAAAGTGGGGTTGTGGTATAGAAAGCGTTTTTTAAATGCATGTAACCTCTATTGCACGACTCATGATGCGAAGCATCAGAGAGTGCTTTACGATCGAAAAATTTTTTTCGCTTCATTTTGGCGGCTATTTTTATTATTATAGCCTTGATAGTTCACGGAATCAAGATATTTTGCATACTATTGTCGAGATAATTTAATGGAGATTAATTCCATACTTTTTAAAAATTGATTTACTGCAATAGAATTGGAA
Organism: Epargyreus clarus; assembly: GCF_041222505.1. NCBI lineage: Eukaryota > Metazoa > Arthropoda > Insecta > Lepidoptera > Hesperiidae > Epargyreus > Epargyreus clarus. Next base: position 8,856,994 of record NW_027332214.1, read on the forward strand.
AAAAAACACCAAAATAGGTCAAAAAATTTTCCTGTCCGTCATGTGTGAAACCTGAAAACACTGTAACTTGTGAAAAAATCCATCATTTGAGTTAATTTTTTTTTTTTAATTCTAATCGACGATTGTAGGTCACTGAATGCGAATGATAAATTAATTCAGTGTCGTTTAATTGCAATTAATAAAAAACGAAAACTACAAGACTGTATATCTATAGATATTATGTACATTTATTCCACCAGGGGCGCTTGTGCAGTACCTTCTTCCTACTACAGCTGTTTTTTCGGCAATTAATTTTGAACGACTTGAGTTTTTTTTTTTTTATATTTCTAAACTGAACTTCATGTATGACTCAGACCTTTCAGGATGGTGGAAAAGGATGGAGAATTACATTGATAGCCAATAAAGCCCCTAATTTAATTTGCTGAAGCATTAAACACGCCTTACACCAATCGGCTTATTTTTTATTGTACCTTCTATCGTAAGATTAGATACATCGGCAACTCAAAGACTATTTCGAATCAAAATGCCGTTTACTTTTACGTCTTTCTTAAGTGCTTAACAGGTTCACAGCGATAAAGTGTTAGTGGCGTTTCACACGTACCACAACGACCACTGCGTGCGTGGTGTGTGGCACGTCGTTGAGCGTCGTATAATGTCGTCTCTCTCTATAGTTATATTATATATATATATATACATACATAGTTAGTATAGTATACATACATAGTTAGTTATAGTTATATATATATTTATACATACGGGTTTTTGTTGTTTTTGTATTAAAGACTATTACTACGCTGATAGAAACTCTCATAACTGGTTTAGGTTAGGTTAAGTTAGGAATATTAAGTGCACTAAACTCCTGCATAAGCTAAGCCCATCCCGGTATACTATATAACATGTAATTTATAATATACAAATATTTTGTTGTCATTCAAGTCTTTTAGTAATATTGCATGTTTAATTGTCTTTCAGTTGTAATTTTATGTATCTTGTGTTCTTAGTACTGCTTTTACTCATTATAACTATGGCTTACCTAAAATAAAGGTTTGTTACTTTTATTTGAAATAAACACAGTTACAAGGTGGAGCGATGCTACTATCCATATGCACTGCATGTCGACTTTTAGAAGTTGCTGTTTGATTTTTTCTACGTGTGAATAGGCACTTAGTTTTAAAACTTTCTAGGAAGAACTTGGTGTAGCCAAGAAACTTTTATTAGTTGACCTCGCAACTACCCATGCTGTCCTGGTAACTATAATTAATGTTCGCTTGTGGCTAAAATATGCGGGGTATCTGAAATTTACTAACCACTGAATATGTCTTGACTACTTAGTAACGACTTTAGAGTTTAATTAGGTGCATTGAGAAATTATGTTGGGTGAATTTGCGTTTTGAGGTTTCTCAAAATTTTGCTGTTTTCTCGTTCAACATAAAATCTATAGGCGATGTCAAGTAGGACTCAACCTATTTGGGGTTGAATACAGCGTAATATTACCCACGAATTGAGATATTTTAATATGTAACCTACGCGGTTTTAACTTCGTTTGGCCGACATTTCCATCCAGTTAAGTACATAGAAGGTCACGGCTATATGGTGTAACTTTTTTGAATAATTACGAATAAATAAGTCTATGAATGGCAGTAAGCACTTAGCATCAGGAGGATTGTACCGTTTAAAACTTGTATATTATAAAAAAATCCCTTCATACCATTTACACTATGAAAATTTGAATTGCCTGTCCAAAGATTACTATAACACGTTTTATCTACCGGAATCCATAAACTTAATGTCCCTCGCCGAACATAGGTCTCCTTAGACGAGGTTCATGACCGCGATTGGCTATATTCCTTGGTGAAAAACTTTGTAGACAATAGGTAATAACTTTGCAGACAGTTTGGATTTAATCCCTCTGTTATCTATAACAATATGTAACAAAATCAATAAAGTTAAGGCAGTTTTTAATACTTTTATATACAATACTTTTATATACTTAAAATACTTTTATATTTATTTTATAAAATTGCCAAAGAGTGAAGAAGAGTGCCAAGAGTTTTGGAAACAAGCTGTTTAGTAACATAATTTTGTGTTTCGTATGTTTCATAAAACAAAGGTGTGATGTTTCTTAAAAATCCCAGGAACGCACCTGTGAGTACGCAAAGTTATGTGCGTATTAGAAATTAATTATCACTTGGTAAACGGTGAAGGAAAACATCGTGAGAAAACTTGCATACCTGAGAGATTTATAAGAAAGAAAAACAAATCTCAAAGGTATACGAAGTGTACCAATACGCACTAGGCCAGCGCGGTGGACTATGACCTAATCCTTCTTATTCTGAGGAGAGACCCGTGCCCAACAGTGGGACAGTAATGGGTTGATGATGATGTTTCTTAAAAGACTCTTTCATCTAATTTGCAAATCAAGGCGTCCGCAATTGTGAATTTAGACTAACGTCAGCTCATAGTGCATTATCATCCAATCAACTAAACCATCATCCGACATCAATCATCATCCAACATTCATCATCATCATCCAACATCCATCAACTTAACGTGTATGCAAAAATACACCTCAATTGGATCGGGTTAACTGATTTAAAATTCAGTTGCAAGATTTGACATACAAACTATCAAAGTAAGTTAAATAAAAGCATGTCATTTAATATTTGTGACGCGTAACATCCAAATTCCTCCTCGAAAAGATAACTATCAGCTAATGTGATTCGCGTATGACAGCATACGAATTTAAAAATAACTCATCGGTACCTTCTTAAGTCATAAATACCAAACAATGTGGTTTGTCAATTTACTGTCGATATTTAATTTATTACCAACTTAATGGTTTTTCGTCAAATTGAGTTTTATGAAGTAAAAACTTGTTTGATAAATTGTAATAAATCGCTATAAAACAAAAAATCCCACTAGTTAAAAGATAATTAAATGAAAAGGGGAAGTAATGTAATTTCCGTGATTTCTAAATTTCAATCCATTGTTACCTCATCTGTTTGAACCGTCTAAATACGGCCAAATTAATCATAATTTGCACATACATACTACATACGCTCGAAAACATTACCTACTCTTCGCAGTCGGGTAAAAGTTGGGGTTAACAAATCTCAATCGTATGTGAAGTCTAACAATATGCAGCGCAGTCGACTATAGCCTTCTCATCCTGAGAGGAGATCCATGCCCAACAATGGGACAGTAACTGATTGTTAATAATGACCCATAATGCCAGTCCAATATTTCTACTATGTAGATTATTTTTGTAAATTAATCAACCAATCAACAATTTGGACAACAGACAGTAAACATATCATCATTAAAGTCATTTGGCTCTTCCTATAAGTGGCAATTCGGCCTTTATTAATCATTTGACGAACAATAATTTATGACTTATTTTTTGACATTTGATTAATCACATTATTACATTTGTATAATGTGATGGAAGGAGCAATGGAGTATACTTCCTACTTTATGTTAAGTGGTCACTGCCGCCCATGGACATCTATAATCAACCTTAGATAAGCTTGTCTGATACTGATTCTAAGTAGGATAGGAATTCTTTGTAAGCTTGGTCGTAGATTCTTTACTAGGTTTTTCTGATGTCTAAGTAAATATAATATATCATTTATAATTTAACAAACATTGTTAATGTACAGAAATAGATGTAGCTAAGAATTACCAGCTAAGAACTTTTTTTCCTTATTTTAGAATACAAAATGTGTATGAGGCTTTGTATGTATGTCTATATGTCTTTTCGACTTCAAGTATGTTAGTTATAGGTAATAATGTACAGCAATAGAGTATACTACATAATACATATAGCTTTTCACCCACGAACTATTCTAGAACACTACACGGTCATTACTTAGCCTATCGATCTAGATTAGTGCACCTAGTAACAAAAGTTAGGACGATAGTTTGCTATTTGTTTTAGAGGCAAAACGGATTTACGAAATTCAATCAGACAATAGCCTTGTTGACACAGCAAAAACCATCGACGTTTTTACGATAAAAACAATGTTCATTAAACGTAAAAATGGTGCGAAAATATTTTTAAATTTAAAAAACGCGAAAAAAACGTGCCAATTTCGGCAACAGTGGCTATTCGAGTGGCTTTTTTCGATATTCGTCCGCGAATATCAGTAGAATCCGCGTCGAGGTATTTTTTAGTTCAGATTTGTTTTTTTCAGGTTCCATATCGCTTAAATTGACTGTCCCCGGACACCTTTCTCTTTTATAGGGCAACTGGGAACAGTACCCTTACCATGAGTTTTTACGTTTTGACAAATATGACTGTTTTGGTATTTGTTTACGTATTTGCCCATACAATTTCCAATCAGCGCCCCTAGCGGATTGTATCAGAACTATAGTGTCAGTAACGTAACATTAAATGTCTAAATTGACAAATGGCGCTTTATGTTTTGTCTCTCTTTTTTGGAAACATTTGAGGTAGACAAAAAGACTTGAGCACTTACTTACTTACTCAGTCTACTAAGCAAACGGAACAGAATAATGGATTGAGTAAACGTACCGTAAAATTTTGAGATGTTTTTGAAAACTCATGGTAAGGGTACAGTTTATAAAAAAAAACGTAAAAACTTGCTTGATTTTTTTGCTTATTGTATCTCAGGTATCTTGCGACCTATTTAAGTCTCCCGAGCTAGAGCGAAAATTATTGAATAGTTTCTACTAAAGTAAAGTGCTAAGTGTAAAGTGAAGAAAAGTCTAAAGTTACATTCACTTGCTCTTAAAACTCTTTTTTATTCGCATCTCTTCAGTTACTTTATTAATACTTTGTCTTCTGAATTTATTTAATTTTTGACTTATGTAAGCGCCTTGAAGTTGTGTCCTGAAGTCATAAGCATGGAAAATCCAAAGGTTTTCCCTATTAACAGTAATACGAGTACTTCTATAATCAATGTATCCCTGTCTTATCAACCCCAGATAAGATTAGATATTCCTACCTGAGGTCGGCCACAGATTCCCTGCTAAGCTACTGCCCCTGAGGACTAAGCTGGAACGCCTCGGAGACGTATGTCCGTGTGTGTGTTTTGGTTTGAAGGGTGTAGTAAGGATACTACACCCTTCAAACCAAACCTTTGAAGGGTGTAGTAAGGATACTACACCCTTCAAACCAAAACACAGCAGCACTTAACACAGCTGTTATGAGCTGAATTGGGTGTGGCGGTGGTGCCGCCGGAATCGAACCACAAATGAATCTACCACCTTCAGACTCCAAGCATGGATTCTACCGAAAGCCGATCACAGATGTGTTGCCACTCTCGATAAACAAAAATAATCGATTCACATGTAAACATATCGATTGCCTGCTTTTATGAACCTACTTCCCAAAGGAAGAGAGGTTATCTATTCGTCGCGTATATTTTTTTTTATTTTTTATGTATGTGCAGCGATTTTTTCGCGATGCCGGGACCGATCGACATGATTCAAACGCCATTGTATGCGGCTAGTTTCACAAGGAGTGCCATTTCGAGGAAATTTGAAAATTTCCGCCATTTTTCCCGGAAAATTGGAAGAACCCTGATTTCTTTTAAACTCGAATAACTCGATTATTTCTGAAGTCGGCGCTGATACTGGACACGCTGTTTACGCCGTTATCCAACGAAATCATTGAACGCCGATTTCAGAACTATGTACTAAACCAACATTTGTTTGAATTATTTTTTACTTTGTAGTGACATAGAAGTCGGTTCAAATTTTTTGTAAATTTTTTTTTTGTACTTCTAATACAACAACTACTTACTATTTTGTTTCATAAAAAAATCCTAAGCATTTTTCAAAATAATATTATCAACGAAATTATAAACGATCGGTAATATTTGTTTAAGATCAAACAGCTTGAATCGTGACTAATGGAGTGTGCTTTATTTATTTTGTAATCGGCTCTATTATGAAATGTAATGATGGGTGAATTATTAATGATGTTTATTCGAATGAGTTTAATGATTTTTGTAAACTTCAACAATGAGTAAGGCTGGGTCAATCAATGTATAAGTGTTTTAGTGTTGTATACTTTACTACTTAAAATAATTTGACTGTTATTGTCTTTTATATTAGTAAAGTGTAGGTCAGAGACTAAAGTGTTACATTGTTAAGGCACTAAGTTATTCATGACTTCGTGAGTAATGGATAATATTAAAGGAATGTACAATTTATTTGTTCTAAAAAATACCACTAAATGTCGTAATTAAACATGAATAAAATATACTTATTGTTTACCTCAAAATTAAGTCTTCTATTTTCAAATATTTAAAGAAATAAATAGAAAAAACACCGCCATTTTCATATTCCGCGTTAGTATTTTTGAATATTCTTAAATATGCAGTTTTAATTCTTGTTTTTTACACTAATTAACAGTTTACATTTTTTAAGTGTTAACTTTTTTAAAACAGTCATTATTTTTAAACTTATATTTATATCTGAGAATATAATATATTTGTAGTAGTAAATATATTATATAGTATGAGAATATAATATATAATATATTCGCCTTGTGGCGAAATCGTAATAATATCTCATTAGTCGTTAATGTCAGTAAACAGCGCAACAAAGTACTGCGTTAAATTGGTAGTGCGGAATGCGTACAGTCAATGTACTCGTACTACCATACATACCATGGGTTCACGAGAAAATGGTACGTATTGTAAATATGGACGAACCAATATAAACCAATGATAACTTTAGAAATTATAACATGATAGTATATCCATTGCGATCGCTCGCGTTGGGGATCCCAGTTCGAATCCCAGATCTCTGAGTTTCGCCTTCAATATTTTTGTCTTACCTTTAACGGATCTTTTAAGTTACATAATCTATAGTGGACTATATAGAAAGATAAAGGTGAAATAAAATTATAAGTGATCCCCATACAGAATAAACTCTGTAAAAATCGTCAAGTGTGAATCCGACTTTCGCTATGTATAGTCCGCATAAAACTGCTAGTCCGCTCTGAATATAGAAATGAATCGCGTCGCCATAGCAAATTGTATGACTACACCTCCTCGCAATAACTTTAGACCGGACTAGCAGTGTGGCGATAACTATACCTACACTAAATTAAATGAAAAAAACTATTTACTAAATACTTAACACGAATATACTTTATGGAGGTACGTCACTACGAGATTTCAATTTACACTTGGCAGATTGTTTTTATTCCCCACGGTTTTTACCAAAGAATAATTTAAACGCTATTTTGAAGCCGTTTAAAAATTTATTCTTCACAGGAATCACAGTCGAGCACCTACATTGTTGATTTGTTGCGCGTTCGCCACGTTTCGGTGCAAAAAATATTTATTGTTCACTAATCGAATCTTTGCACGTTCGATTTGCTTAATTTAAATCAGTAGTTCTCAACCTTTGCATGCCATGACCTTCCAGCATGTAAGTAAAAAAAGTGCAGAGGCGCTATTTTTTACTTGTATATCGTATTACCAAATCCACACTAAATGTTTTTCTTGTTATGTTTGTTATTTTTATAATTAAGTATTAGACTATCGGAAAATATAATATAATTGACTACAGATCATAACAAATGTCCTATAATTATAATATATGTCGGAGAAGGACGGCCGTGTCGGAGGAAGAATCGAATATAACATAGAGTTATTTAATATAGCTTGACTTACTGTTACTATTGTATTTTAGTAATGTTATGTGTACTTGATCAATCGAAGGGAATATTGATTTAAACTATAATTAACAGTCATTGTATAGCTTTCATATTAGAATCAGAGCAGAGACTTTTAAGAGGTCTCTAGTGGAGTCGAGGTATGTGGCGGCGCGGTGGGGAAACATTGATAAGAACTGATGTGAGTGATCGAGGTGAATCATTATTTCGTTGCGCTTTGGAGCGTGTAGTCACTACCTTGAACCTGCTGCTCAAATCCTTTGTTTGTAAAGTAATAGTAGTAGTATAGTATAGTTATTTTGTAAATCCGAAGTTATAATGTTGAGAACAATAAACACTGTGATTACTGTATTTGTGCCTGCATCTACCCTATGACAACGCCCACAAAACCCATAGATTCTATCAATGATGTCGATGAGAGCCGTCCTTCTCCGACATATATAAATTATGCGAAAACAATTTGTTCAACTTTATATATTTTTTATTTTTCTGTAGCGCGAATTTGTGACCCCCGCGACCTCCTTTAGCATTGCAACTCCCCAGGGGGTCGTCGTCCTCGACGTTGAAAAACATTGATTCAACTATTGACAGAAAAAATCAATTGCCTGCAATTTTCACACACCGGCGAGCGAATCTCATTTTATATTAATTTGTTTGTCCATCTTAATTTATTCGAAATGAATTATATTTTGGACCACAGAGTAATAATTAGCGTAGAGCCGTCAACACGTTATTACGAATTATAGACAAAATGAATAATTAAAACCAGCTTAGTCGTGAAACGCAATAAAAAACTAGCATTACAGCAAATTTTACCAGGATGAATATTAAATCACAGTATTTACGATGCGAATGTATACGATATTGTATTTTAATACATATTTACGATATGATATACATATATACGATATTGTTTCAAAGCCGTATTATCGTAAATCTAACATACAGTGGGGACTGTATACCTAGTATAGTCCGCGCCAAACTGCAGGTCCGCTCTGAAGTTTTTGCGAGCAGGTGTGGTCATACAATTTGATACGGCGACGCAATTCATTTCTATATTCAGAGCGGACTAGCATTTTTACGCGGACTATAATAGTGTTCTCATCTATGCTTATCGTTCCTACCCGAGTAAGCTCACTCTATACTTTATTATAACTCTGAGTGTTCGACGCATTAAAACAGAATTGCTTTTCAGTGCTATTTACGTTAAATTTATTATTTATAAGATCTTTGCAATGTTTACTTTGTTTTTAGCCCAAGGCCTATAGACTATGCAATTTAGACTAAATTTCTTGCTGTTATTATTTTTGGAAATGTAAAAAGTTTAGTTTGCTTTAGTTGTTTTTGTATAATTTACATTACATAAGTTTAGAAATAAAGATAAAATACATATGAAGGTGGTGGATCCGTTTGTGATTCGACTATACGAGTAGCACCGCCACACCCTTTTCTATTATCTCAAGAGGAATGTTAAGCTGCTGATGTGTTTTTTTTTTTTGTTTTTTTTTTATAATATAAGGGTAGCAGACGAGCATGCAGTCCACCTGATGGTAAGTGGCTACTGCCGCCCATGGACATCTGTAATCAACCCCAGATAGGATTAGATATTCCTACCTGAGGTCGGCCACAGATGCGCCGCTACCCCTGAGGAATAAGCTGGAACGCCTCGGAAAAGTCTGTCTCCCTTACCACACCCTTCAAACCGGAACACAGCAGCGCCTAACACTGCTGTTATTAGGTAGAAATAGTTGTGGCGGTGGTGCCGCCGGAGTCGAACCACAAAGGGTTCTACCACCTTCAAAGTGTTCTGAAGAGTGTGGCAAAGAAGATATATTATCCGAGGCATTTTAACTTAACCCTCAGAAGGCGCAATTCAACTGTGATCAGTTTTAATAAGTACCCCTGTTCTATACGGAATCTTGATAAACACGAATGTTTGGTAAAGCATTTAGTGGTATTTTTAAACTAATTAATTTACAAGTCAATATTTTCACTTTGTTTCACTGCGGGAATAGTATAATAATCCTAATCTTATATATAAAATTCTCGTGTCACAATTAGTTACCGTACTCCTCCGAAACGGCTTTACCGATTTTCACCAAATTTTATATGCATATTCAGTAGGTCTCAGAATCGGCTACTATTTATTTTTCATACCCCTAAGTGATAAGGGTTGTTCCTTAACATTTTTTATTTATATGGCAACACAACGTTTACCGGGTCAGGTAGTAATAGTAAAAGAATACTCTACATCAGGATGATTAGTGCATCTTAGGACCGTGATTTGATACGGTATTACAACTTAAACCTACTCAAAACCTATGTAATTACGCTTGTGATTTTGCATATTACAGAACACACAAGAGTATAAACCTACACTTGTGAATAATTAAGAACAAGCTTGTCTAACGCTACCTGGTAGGTCATGTTTTGTTATCAACGCTAATCTGTTTTCATCTCTATTTCTTGCACCATTAGACCATGATATGTTTATTGTCTAAGTCCGAAACACATTACCGACTAGTTTGGCCCTGTTTGATGTCACAATAGACTGATCGATTGGAGTTGAGGACCTCGAATAGTTCGAAATACCCTGACACATACAAGCCAATGGAGGAAAACTATGCTGATAAATTAGCTAAAGTTCAAAATTATGTTGTTTTTTAGGAGGAGGGTAATGTTTTTCGAGTGTATGTGTTTGTGTATGCCTCATTATTTAGCACTCACTGCAACTCAAACGGCTTGACGAATTTTAACATTTTGAGTTGTCGTTAATTTCGCCTAAATTGCGACACTAACTTATGCTATATTGATTTTCTTTTCAGTTTATTAATGAAAACGGTTCAGTTATTTTTTTAACAATAATAACTAGTTAAAACCGTGCCTGCCTACTTCATTCATTTTGTAGTTTATTACTTGCAAGATAAGTAGCAAGCGGATATGAAATTCGCTTAAGCTTTTTAATGCAAACAAGTTATTAGTCGATTCGTTTCAGAGTTAATCGATTACAAAGAAATAAATGTTTTACAAAGTTTAAAAAGTACAGATTTAGATATCCAAATCTACTCAATGGTCATCACTGTAGTTGATACCTCTTACCAAATAGAATAGTACAGATAAATTTGGTTTATTCCGGAAATCCCCACCGACGAATCCCTACCACCAGGTTTTATAGTTTCAAAATTAATAAGAAAATCGTTAATCGTTTAATTAGATCTTTAAGCAATCATGTCAATATTATAATCAACTTTTATTATGAATTGTTTACATTGAAACGATAACCAAAAATATTTACTTATGGCAATGTTACCCCAATTCAAACTACAAAGCGTCCTACCATTCGCGTAACATTAAAAGCTTACGAGTCGTTAAATAAGTATTCGAAAACTAAGATTCAGCTGTGTACGCAGCAGCTGCAACTGCATCTGCAGTCATCTCGAATGTCCCTCGGGAGCCAAACTTTGCCAAGTGCGCCAATTGCACAATTCTCACATTTAAAATATTCACTCTTTTTGCTTTTGAATGTAGATTTTTATCGCCCGCGGAAAAAACACGGAAAAAAGTTTATTACGCTGTGCGTATTGTTACAGATAACATATACTCGTGATAGTGAACGTTTGTTCATAAACTAAATAACTACGCCGAAGCTCTATATTTTAGCGAAACAAAAAATATTATTATATACCTAATAAACAATCTTTCCCCTTTTTATTCTTTTTTTTTTTGTTCTCCACCAATCGATTAAGAGCTATGTGGTAGAGTATAGTTACCTTTTCTTTATGAGAGTGCACTACTTGCACTCATTGCTAGAAACTTGCTGTAAATAAAGAATACACAACTTTACACCAGAGCCAAAAATCTTGTTAAATTTTAGAAAAAATATCATAACATTTTAAACCATTCGAGTAACATTAAAAGTAGTTTTACGAATCGTTAAATAGGGTTTTGAAAATTGTAAGATGCAGCAGCTGCAACTGCATCTGCAGTCATCCCGAATGTCCCCTCGGGGGCCGAACTTTGTCCGGAGCGCACCAATTGCACAATTCTCACATTTAAAATATTCGCTCTTTTTGCTTAAGTATGTAGATTTCGAAAGAAGTTTATTACACTATGGTGTTACAGATAACAATAGTGGGAGTTTTCCCCTTTTTGTTCTATTTTTTTGATTCTCCACCAATCGATTAAGAGCTATGTGGTAGAGTATAGTTACCTTTTCTTTATGAGAGCGCACTTCTTGCACCAATTGCTAGAAACTTGCTGTAAATAAAGAATACACAACTTTGCATCAGAGCCAAAAAAATTTTAAATTTTAGAAAAAATATAACTTTTTTAGACCATTCGCGTAACATTAAACGAAGTTTTACGAATGGTTAAATAGGGTTTTGAAATTGTAAGATGCAGCAGCTGCAACTGCATCTGCAGTCCGAATGTCCCCTCGGGAGCCGAACTTTGTCCGGAGCGCGCCAATTGCACAATTTTCCACATTTAAAATATTCACTCTTTTTGCAGATTTCTATCGCCCGCGAAAAAACACGGAAAGAAGTTTATTGTTACACTGTGCGTATTTTTACAGATAACATAGTTTAGTATGCGTTTATTCATAAAGTAAATTACTTTACACGAGCTCTAGATTTTAACGAAACAAAAATTATTAATATATGTATAATAGTAAGAATTTTTCCCCTTTTTTATCACTATTTTTTTTTTGATTCTCCATCAATCGGTATAAGAACTATATGGTAGAGTATACTCTAACCTTTTTTTCACGAGAATTCACTACTTGCACCGATTTGTAGAAACTTATTCTATTGATAATATCCACACTAGAAAGCGTAATTGTTATAAATAAAGAATACATCACCTTACACCAGAGTCAAAAAACTTTTTAAATTTTAGAAAAAAAATCATAACTTTTTATACCATTCACGTAACATTAAACGAAGTTTTACGAATGGTTAAATAGGTTTTTGAAAATTGTAAGATGGAGCAGCTGCAACTGCATCTGCAGTCATCCAGAATGTCCCCTCGGGAGCCGAACTTTGCCAAGCGCGCGAATTGCACAATTTTCCACATTTAAAATATTCACTCTCTTTTCTTTACTATGTAGATTTCTATCGCCCGCGGAAAAACACGAAAAGAAGTTTATTACACTGTGCGTATTTTTACAGTCAACATAATTTAGTATGCGTTTATTCATAAAGTAAATTACTTTACACGAGCTCTGGATTTTAACGAAACAAAATTATTAAAATATAATAGTGGGATTTTTTACGAATCGTTAAATAGGTTTTTGAAAATTGTAAGATGCAGCAGCTGCAACTGCATCTGCAGTCATCCCGAATGTCCCCTCGGGAGCCGAACTTTGCCCGGAGCGCGCCAATTTTCCACATTTAAAATATTCACTCTTTTTGCTTTAGTATGTAGATTTCTATCGCCCGCGGAAAAACATGGAAAGAAGTTTATTACACTGTGCGTATTTGTTAGTTACATAGAATACTAAGCGTTTGTTTATGAACTAAATTACTATGCATAAGCTCTGGATTGTACGAAAGGAAAACATTATGTGAGAATTTGTCCACTTTTTTTTCGATTCTTTACCAATCTGCATTAGATGTATGTGATAGAGTATGCGCTTTTCATACTTGTAAAGAGAGCATTACGTGCATCTATAACTTAGGCCATATTCTATTGATAATATTAACTTTGTTGCTGTAGAAATAGCAATTGAGCACCAAACAACCCCTTAAGGGGTCACTTTAATCCAAGAAAATTTTAGGTAATATTCTGTCTCATATTATTACTATACCACTATTTATAGTATTGTACTGTTTCAACAAGAACAGAGAAACATTACTGTTACAAGAAATAAGCGTGACGGCGGTGCGCCAAGAAAACCAAAGTTACAATTTATGATTCAAAGTCTTAAATAGCTTTACAATAGCTAAGTACAATTCATATTTACGAAACCTGCTAAAAAGCGTTAAACTGTAAATCATAATAGCAATTTGTCGATCTGAAAACGCATATTTTGTACAAAATGGCTGATACTAACGCTTTGAAAATCGCTTTTGTGCCAACCTCTGCTCGGTTCGGGGAAGGTGACCATAAAAACGAAAACCAAGGATTGTTCCGAGCCAGTAGCCTTGCACAGAAAGAGGCGTTTTATGGGACGACAAATCATTTTGCTTTATGATTAGGACCACCATGTCGAATATGGAAAATGTAGGATTTCTAAAAGAAATTAAGCTTAACTTAAAATTTTGTAATAGTTTAAAATTTGTTAATTCATTGAATTATTTCTTTTATATATTTTAGAACACCGTTTTTGAGACGAAACAGTAAAAAAGGTCGTAATAAAATCTGACTAAAACATTAAAATTTAAAAATAATAATTTAGTAACACGGTTGAAGATATTTCAGCCACCATCGTACTAAACACAGCTTTGATCAGGCATTATAACCAAATTATATTGTGTTTTAAATTTATATTAATTACATTTACACGTCATATCTCCTTGTCGCTATACTACTTTTAATTCTACTCATATCTACTTACAAAACTGGTTTAAATAAAAAAAAATGGACGATGTCCGAAATAGGAAGAGCAGATGGTTCATGTACATTACTACATACATATGTGTGGATAACGCTGAAAAATATGAATGTATTATAAAACATACCTATCCGACAATTCCGACATTTAGTTGGGAAAGATTTATTACTCTACCAAACAAAGTAGGTATATGAGTGTTATAAACAAAATGTCTCTTATTGCCCCTACACGGAAGATATGAAATATGTTTTTTTTTATAACATAGTAGTAGCAGACAGCATGCAGTCCATCTGATGGTAAGTGGCTACTACCGCCCATAAACATCTGTAATCAACCCCAGATAGGATTAGATATTCCTACCTGAGTTCTTCAACAAATGCGCCGCTACCCCTGAGGACTAAGCTGGAACGCCTCGAAAAAGTCTGTCTCCCTTACCACACCCTTCAAACCGGAACTCAGCAGCGCTAACATTGCTGTTATTAGGTAGAAGTAGGTGTGACGGTGGTGCCGCCGGAGTCGATCCACAAAGGGTTCTAGCACCTTCAACCTTTTTTTTTAAACAAAATATATATTATTGCCCCTACACGGAAGATACGAAATATTACTGTTACATTTATTATATCGATTATAGCAATCGTTATGAAGCTCTACTAAGCTGATTTTAATTTGATTCGTAGTTAATTGCTTATAAATGTTTATTGATATTTAAGACATAAACCTTTGATAAGTAAAAAAGAATAAATTTGAATATACACCGCAATAAATTTGAATGAAGCCACCATTTTATCATTTATTTTTTTAATTCTTAACTAATAAAAATCATTTTTAGAGAAAGTTTATATATAAACAACTAATACTACGTAATTAACGAAATAAATAACATTTTAGGGACATTTTAAAACGGAGACCTGGCAAAACTTTATTTACGCAACAATTTCAATTCTCAAAACAGGTTTCATTTTCTTGTTAGGAGTTATCAATCTATGTATTTTAGTCATCTAAGACATGAACATTTTTATATTATAGTCGTAACCTACGAATATGTAGTCCATATGATGATAAAGGGCAGTTGCCGCCTATAGAACTGTACAAACAATATATAAACAACCCTAGATAGGATTATAATCTTACCTTTGGTCGATCACAAAAGCAGTAATTCCCTTGAGGGCTTACTTCGTGAAATGTTTTTCATACATACAACGTTGACCACATGTTGTATGGTGCAGCGGTTAGCACACCGGTCTGATATCCAGACGATGTCGGGTTCGATCTCCAGACATTTAAATATTGGCTTTAAATTTAAGACCTGGATCTAGGTAGATGCGTACTCGTCGTGTGTTAACGACACCCATTACAGGGAATCGTAGAGTGGGGCTATGATTACAGTTAGCATTTAAATTAAAAGTTTGTTTTTTATAATATGGAGTAACAGACAAGCATGAAGTCCACCTGATGGTAAGTGGCTACTGCCGCCCATGGATATCTGAAACTCAAGATAGGATTAGATAGCCACAGGCCACAGGTGTGCCGCTACCTCTGAGGACTAAGCTAGAAAGCCTCGGATAAGTAGTCTCCCTTACCACACCCTTCAAACCAGAACACAGCGGCGCTAACATTGCTGTTATGAGGCAGAAATAGGTGTAGCGGTGGTGCCGCCGGAGTCGAACCACAAAGGGTTCTATCACCTTCAAAAACAATAAAAAATATTTCGATCCTTTATTTTTTCTTTCAATACATGACCTCAAGTTTATCATTGTCAAAAACTCATCAAGTCTTCTTTTTCTTTTGTAATTAAATTTTATTCATAAATCCAAATCATATCATATTTTGCAAGCAAGTTCTTAAGCATCTTCACACAAAATTTTTGAATTGCAAATCAGCACTGAATAGTATTTACAATTCTAAACTTAGTTTTTTGTCTGTGTTTGTTATTTGTTGCAAAGTTTACATTAAATTTAAGGTAAAGTACGAATTTTATATTTACTGAACAAAAGTTTCTTCAATTTAAATCAGATACTACAAATTTGAAAAGTTGTTTAATTTATTTACATAAATACATTTTGGATTCAGATTTGCTTTCTATATTTTATTAGTCTTGTAAATTTATATATCAAAATCAGTTATAAAAATAAAACTTATTTCAAAATTTAAAGTTGGGCTTCAAAATGCCGACGACCTGCGTGGCGAAGCGGTTACCATGTCGGCCTGGCGCGCGGGGGACTGCGGGTTTGATCCCCGGCAATACAAATAGCAAAATTAT
The DNA here is from genome assembly GCF_041222505.1 of Epargyreus clarus. Lineage (NCBI taxonomy): Eukaryota > Metazoa > Arthropoda > Insecta > Lepidoptera > Hesperiidae > Epargyreus > Epargyreus clarus. The sequence continues at coordinate 8,873,461 of NW_027332214.1, forward strand.
GAATTTAGATTTTTGATCTGTCTGGGTGTTTGTGTATATATGTTTGTGTCCATAACACCCATGATACATTATACAGGATACAGGTAATCCTATTCTTGATCTGTAAGTGTAGAAAGCGTCTAAAATAGGCATAGATTAGATAACTGTATGAAAACAAATAAGATACTTGCAACTGTTTTAAATTGAAAGTTCACTATTAATTAATTACAGGTCGTAAGTAACACAATTAAATAAAATCGCTTCTGTAAATTGCTTAATTATACCGAATCAATCACTCGAATAACCTTTTCAATCAGATTTAATAATGATCGACGCGATTATAATTACGGAGATATCTTAATTACAATCCTGATATATAGTGTTACGCGCTGCCGTGTTCTGGTTTGAAAGGTGTGGTAAGGGAGACATACTTTTCCGAGGCGTTCCTTAGTCCTCATGTGTAGCGGCGCATCTGTGACAGACTTCAGATGGGAACCGAATTTTATCTGGAGCACAGATGTGTGGATTACAGATGTCCATGGGCCGCAGTAGCCACTTACTATCAGGTGTAGCACGCTCGTCCACTACACAAAAATAAATAGAAAAATCCTAATTACACCACAATGATGTGCAACCTACAGTGAAGTAAGAGATGTATAGATCGAAATGTGTGCCACCGTGAGTAGATTTAGGTTTGTTTGGACGCTATAAACAAATGTACTGAGTCTGAGCATTACACAAAACAGGGAGCTTTCGAGATCTATTACGTAATGCCCTTAAGAACAAAGGGAAAAGTAAAGGCACTCGAACAGGGCTTAACGATACGACTTTCTTTCATGATTACGGCTCGCGCTTTGATAAACAAGTCCGATTTAATTAAATATAGGTAAGGACTTCTAATACTTGGAAAAGGTAGGTGTTTGAACATTTTGTAGTTCAAATTGACATAATATGTAGGATTTAGTAGGACATATCTGTTAATAACAGCAATGCAATAGTCAAAAACTATTGTGTTCGGGTTCTGTGTGTGTCAATGAGAATTCATCAATAGGTTTGCCTGAAGCTTAGTTTGCAAATTAGAGCCCTTCGACTTTGTGGTTCGACTCCGATGGCACCACTGCCACACCTATTTCTGCCTAATAACAGCAGGGTTTAGCGCTGCTTTGTTTTTGTTTGAAGAGTAAAGTGTACATACTTTTCCGAGGCATTTTAGCTTAGATCTCAAGGATACCAGCGCATCTGGGACTGGCCTCAGGTAGGAATATATCTTATCTGGGGCTTATTACAGATTTTCATGGGCAGCAATATTCACTTAATATCGGCTAGACTGCATGTTCGTCTGCTACTCCTAAATAAAAATAACTGTGTTTGTGAAATTTGAATATAAATGAATATAGAATTAGAAGGTGGTAGAACCCTTTGTGGTTCGACTCCGGCGGCACCACCGCCACACCTATTTTTACCTAATAACAGCAGTGTTAGGCGCTGCTGTGTTCCGGTTTGAAGGGTGTGGTAAGGGAGACGGACTTTTCCGAGGCGTTCCAGCTTAGTCCTCAGGTGTAGCAACGTATCTGTGGCCAACCTCAGGTAGGAATATCTAATACTATCTGGGGTTGATTACAGATGTCCATGGGCAGTAGCCACTTACCATCAGGCGGACTGCATGCTCGTCTGCTCCTCCTGTATTATAAAAAAATAAGGTTATTTGATTTCATTTACAAAACCAAGAATTGATACAAAATATACAATCATCGTTGTCATCAATCTAAATATAACTTAACAACGTAACAATACCAAAACGTATTTAAGTAATCTAATATTCACTAAAACAATTACGTAAATACTTGATTTTTTACGAAAAACTACCGTTTTTATAATAGAAACACGAAGACGGTGGGTTGCGTGTATGTCATAATCAAAAATAATTTCCAAACGCTCCAATGACAGGATGGGTGTTATAATTACGTATAGGAAGTACGAGTGTTATTAAATTGTCCAAGCAATTATTTTATGGAATTGTTTTCTACTTTAGACTAGGGTAGAAGCCTTTAAAAATAATAAAAAGTGAAATAAAATTGTAGTAGGATGAAACCCATTAGAAAAGGAGGGGAATATTATAAAAATGAAGGGAAAAATAATTTACGGGCGATCTGAGGTCGGGGAGGGGATGGGGGTGAGTCTTTAAGGGTAAAAAACGGTTTTTCTCGATTTCCGGCAAAACTAAAAGTCCTATCGAAAAAAGTCAAATGGCAAAGTTGTAGGTAATAAAAAGATCTAAAACTTTTGTATTTACACTTTTTTCACATAACCTCAAAATTTATGTGAAAAATTCAAAAAACCAAGTTTTTGGTTTTTTATTTTTATCTTTTACAAAAAAAAAAATTTTAACGAAATTTGGCGAAAACTTACCTTTTTATGTCCCAAATACGCTGTAATTTATTTGATTAAAAATATTTATTTTTTCACCTTATTTTGAATTAATATCGAAAAAGCACCCTAATTTTCAATCGAAAACTCACCCGTCAAAATATCAGCTTTTTTCAAAAAGTTGGTATGTTTTCTGTTCGTTGAAATCTCTACTTTTTGATGGTGAAAAAAAAAATATATGTTACTATAGTAAATCTTCTCAGAAAATGCAAAAAATAAAAAAAAACTCGAATTCGATTTTTTTTTTTAATTTTTATAAAATATTTTGACCTATTTATTAAAATTACCACTTTAATTACTCGAAAAACATTAGATTACATGTTACATTGATAAAAAAAATTGCAAATAAGAATATACTACTATAATTAACAAACAAATCAGTTAATAAAATTAATATTTAATAAGACATTTACAATATTTGGAGAAAGTTGTCGAATCTTCTTTAAATTATATGCGTAGATGTCTATTTATAACTATTTTAAGAAAAAATATATACCTGAGTGACCTACGAAAAATAGTAGCCCATCAAAAGGTATTTCATGGAGAAGTGGGGAAGGGGCTAGGCGAGTCTGGGTCTTACTACATACATACCTACTATTTCGTAGCAGCTGTTACAACCGTTAGCCTAACCAGTATTCGAAATACAGTACAATATACAACATCGTTTATAAAAATACACGTGCACGCTGAGTTTCTTGAAGATAATTAGGACAAGTTTACTTAAAAAAAAAAACTTTTCGAATCTGCATAGGAAGGTAATTACTATATCTATTTTTGTCTGTATCAATCAACTCAAACATAAAAATCGTAATATTTTCTTTAAAAAATAGTATACTTAACGTAACGTAACCTAAAGATTGAAATTAAATGATGTTTTAGTACAAGATAAAAAAATAGTAATCTCCTTAATTTTGCACAAACAAATTTAGTTAATCCCATGGAAAAAAAAATATTTCAAAATACATAAAAAATATTTTAAAAATCTATAAAAAATATATAAAATATATATCATAAATATATTTGTAATAACAAACTTTTGGCCGATTTTCATATATATTTTTTACATTTCAAATATATTTCAGATGTATTCAAAATATGTATATGAAATATACTTGAAAATCAGCCAAAAGTTAGTTATTAAAAATATATTTACTATACATATTTTTTATATATTTATACATTTTAAATAGATTTTTAATATATTTTTTAGACATTTTGACATTTATTTCCCTAATATATTTTTTTTTATGGGGGTATATTCACGATAAAATAGTGAAGGCATTATTAATTCGATTCTGTCTTTTCAGATTATCAGTATGGATGAATCTGTTTGTATCATCTGCAATAAGGCAGATGATAAGCAAGTGTATGAAATAAAAAAAAGCAGCTTTGAGTCGTTTAGTGGTATCCAGCACTTCCAAATTTCAAATTCAAATCCAAATTTCGAATTCGAGTTTTTTTTTTATTTTTTGCATTTTCTGAGAAGATTTACTATAGTAACATATTTTTTTTTTCACCATCAAAAAGTAGAGATTTCAACGAACAGAAAACATACCAACTTTTTGAAAAAAGCTGATATTTTGACGGGTGAGTTTTCGATTGAAAATTAGGGTGTTTTTTCGATATTAATTCAAAATAAGGTGAAAAAATAAATATTTTTAATCAAATAAATTACAGCGTATTTGGGACATAAAAAGGTAAGTTTTCGCCAAATTTCGTTAAAAAAAAAATTTTTTTGTAAAAGATAAAAATAAAAAACCAAAAACTTGGTTTTTTGAATTTTTCACATAAATTTTGAGGTTATGTGAAAAAAGTGTAAATACAAAAGTTTTAGATCTTTTTATTACCTACAACTTTGCCATTTGACTTTTTTCGATAGGACTTTTAGTTTTGCCGGAAATCGAGAAAAACCGTTTTTTACCCTTAAAGACTCACCCCCATCCCCACCCCGACCTCAGATCGCCCGTAAATTATTTTTCCCTTCATTTTTATAATATTCCCCTCCTTTTCTAATGGGTTTCATCCTACTACGATTTTAATTGGTTTTAAAAATTATCGACCCTGGTCTACTTAGAGTTTTTGAAGATATTTGTCAAAAAAGGCCGTTCATAAAAGTAGTGCGAAATATGTACTTTATTTATTAAAGTTCGTTGTATTTTTATAAAATAACACTTTTCTTGTACTTTGAGTAACAATTTTGATTATCAGGATTATGTTATATAATACGTTATAATCTCTTATCAATAATATTTAAAAGAAAACATATAATGATCACAATAAAAATATAAATCATCAACCATTCCCAACTTCAGTAAAAACAAAACAAGATGTCACAATTGAAATGTCTATGAATCTAAAGTCAGATTTTTACTCAAATATTTAAAAAAAATACGAGAATATGATATCGATAAAATTAAAACAGATTTATTTATTATAATCATGTGGCGGTCGATTTAAAGAAATAAAGAAAGACCGATCGTTATTAAAAGAAAATATTGTACTCCCAATATACCATCTTCATTACAATCAACACCCTTTCACCTACACAGCTTCATAACTCACCTACAATCATATACCGCATTGAAATCATATCTTATTCTCATTACAACCCAATCAAAACCCGCCGTAGGCACCCTTCGTCGTGCGCTAGGGAAGGCAGCGATTCTTGTCGAAAAAAAACGATTCTTGAACCGATTCGAATCGAAAATTAATAAATTAAGGTAAGATCCCAAAAAAATCGAGGCCTGTAGAGTCGATTTTCCAAAAACCGATTTTCGACCTATTCAGGGAGGTGGCTAGCGAATAATGGGACCACCTTGGAAATGTCTTCTTTCCAACAAAAAAAAATCATCAAAATGATTGTGAAATGATGATCATAAACGACAAAGTAATCGCTGAACAAACAAAAAAAACATAACAGGTCGAATTGAGAACCTCCTCCTTTTTTAGACTCGGTTAATAAAGACCTCGTCAGGACCAATTACTGGAATACATATTCGTCAAAGAAAAAATATCTATACAACACATTTGTCAAAGTTCGTTATATTCGAGAAACACGAATTTCGATTTTCTAGAAAAAAAATATCAATCCATTACTCGTCCATCCAAGAAATCGATTCTTCGATTAATCGGTCTCAGATCACCATCCCTATCGTGCACCTTCATAACGGTTATATTTTTATCTGCCCCAAAGGTCAAGGTACTGCAGTGCGACACAGAAAGGATGGCGCCATTTTGAGCATCTGTGACATACATAAATACAGAGTATTACGGGGTAACTGTAAGCTATATTTTTCCAAAAACAGACCCTACCGCTAGTTTACTGTTTTAAATCGTATCTCGTGTATGAAGTAGCTACTAAGTTAGGATATTATTTTTAGAAAGCAGTTTCTATGCTATGCTATGCTCTAGACTAGACTAAACTAAAAGATCTAGAGTGTAGTCTATTAGTTTCTTTTTTGTTATTAAATTGAAAATTTTAATCGTTTTCTTTTATATAACGTAAGTTTTCTTTTTATTTATTTTGTGATTTGAAATAATTTGTTTAAAATTTCCTGCTCATTTCTTTGTGACAAAAGGTATCAAATAGATATGACCTCTATTTGATACCTTTTGTCATGGTACTAAAAGATAAAGAAGCATTTGAAAAATTTACATACTTAGGTTTACATTTTAAATCCAGAATTGTCTAGAGGTAAAAATAAAACCAGTGTGCCTAACGAACCACTAAAATTAATTAATTAAAACATATATAAGTATCGTATTTTTTTCCGTGTAATATGTTTACAACCAAAAAACGCGGAAAATAGCGGCCAAAAATCCAATAACCTCTGTTTTGGTTAAAGTTTTATTGCATTTGCAATTTTGCATACATTACGCAGAATTTCTCGGAATTACGCATTGCGGAAAAAGTACTTTATTATTAAGTATGATGTATTTTAATCCAAATATTTTTATGAATTTTAATAATGAAGCAACAGTAAAATAAGTTTCTTAAAATACCAAATACATTTTAATATAATGATATTAAATTTGATTAATATAATGTCAAAATTCAACCATAATTTTGGAAACTTGACCACTCGGTATCAACGATTAATTTCTAAATGAAATCAAGTCTGTGGGATTTTACCTATATTTTAATTGAACTATTATATAAATATTTATAGAAATCTGCGGAATTCGATTACAAACATATCAGTTTTGAGTTATTGCAATCATTTTTAATATTTTATAATCGCAAAGGGCCACAGGCTGATGGAAAGCAGATTGAAAACGCGTTCTATGTAGTTAATTTGAAATTCAAATGTTATTTGGTACAAACATGATTAATTTCTTCGTAGCAGGTTTTCGAATAATTTACGATTATACCAGGCATTTAACATTAATTAACCTGAACCAAAGTGAGCAGTAAAAGAATATAGCACCATTAATGCAGTTTAGGAATGGTTCCTATGGCCCAATCTTGGCATCATTAGTGACTATTTTATATTTCGCTGGCATCCGATTGAGCACGGCTAAGCCAGTAAGCAGTCTTCACCCAATGTTAAGGTCTAAAAAATAATATTTTTTACACTTATAGACCACACTAGAATATATAATGGATGTAATAGTCGTACAAAAACCTATTCACAGAATTAGACGTCTAATTAATAATTTAGATGGCTACCTAAACGGAATTGAACCCAGTACCCATCGTTTTAAATAATAATTGCTCCGAGTTTAGTAAACCCTCGACTTTGTTCCAGATAATTATTACAAAAAGTGGAAATGGAAGTAAATCTAATAGAGATGCTACGAAGAAGAAAATCTGCTAAAAGCAATATGTTTATTGTTAGAAGAAACATATTTCTTAATTGAATTGTAAGTACCTATATTATGTCCCTGTACTTTCGGGACCAGAATAGGGCTACGGTATCCCCTGCCTGTCGTAAGAGGCGACTAAATATGTTGTCGCATACCGTCGTACTCCGTCGTACTCCTCCGTCGTCGTGCTCCGGTTGCGTTCCTTTGGAGATCCCAGAGCCCTCTACGCAGCGCCGAGCACGGCCACCGGGGTGGTTTTAGTGCGATAAGAATCCCACATAACTCTGCGTCGCTCCCACGACACCGGGTACCTTTTGAAGGTTGCCCCCTCGTAAACAAAAAAAAAATCCTATGTTAATCGGTCATTATTATGCTTAATTCTGACACATATGTACCTAATAGATTTACTAAATTTCAAATGAGTAAATTTTCAGGTGATCAATTTTAATACTGCAGAACACTGTAGATTCTATTTTCAATCTACTGTGCTAAATCTAGCTAACTGCCCAGGACCGAAGAATGGAGTATGTTAAAAAGCAATTACAAAACCTATGGTCGTGTAATGGCTAGTATAAAGACAAAAAAAAAATAACGTTCCAACCTAAATAAACCCATCAATTGACTTCAGATAACTATTCAAGATGCCATTAGAATAAGAAGTACGTATTTACGGAATCTTACTAAAATAATCAGTAACGGAAAGATAGCAGTCATTACAGAAACAGTGATATGATATTGTATCAAAATTGTATTAATTATATAAAAAAGTCGTCTACGATGTGTGCACTTTAGATTAAGATAGGCCTCGGGGTATAAATTAATCAATGGTACCTATTTATTATCTTTTATTTGTGTCGTGTCGTTGACCTAATAATGTCATACTGTTTGTAACTGAATGCCATAGGGGGTGATCATAATTCAGTCATTGTAAATTGATGTTATAGATCATGAAAATACATCCATTACACTACCTATAATGTTCTGTATATTGGTAGTGTTATTCTGTAATGCATAAAATAGATATTTGCCGAATATATACAAATACGATCGAGTAGGTACATAATATTAGTGTGTAAATGACTTACTCGGATCTATTCGGTACACGGCACTAATACTTCATATGCAACACGTTGTCAGTTTTCTCGCGCGAATGGTAAGATTAATACGTCAGCATTTTATTCGGCATATTATAAATCTAAATGGGACATGAGAAATACAAAGACGAATTCACACTTAATAATATAACCACAGTCATCCTCAAAATTTCTAGCACAGAATAATCAATTTCATCCCCACATTCGTAATTGTGTCACGTTTGTCAAATGCTTTGTCGAATTTTACATTTAATATGTCACCGCGTAATTTGGCTTTCGAGAGCACAATCTTAGAGTAATAAAGCTCGTGTCATTAATACGACAGGCATCAACGCGGTAATTACGGCATAATTCCTCTTTCCAACTTATGAAAGCTCGACCGAGAAGGTACTACTACCACACCTATTAGCAACGTGAAGCAATTCGATGGAAGAGTACCTATGGATGCCGGCTGATATGCAACTTGATTTGGGGCCACCTTAGTACTTAGTAGAGATGTGCCGAGTCAGGTCGACTCGAGTCAGTACTCGAGTACTTACATAAACTCGCATACTCGAGTACCAATAGTGATAGTCGAGTACCAGTAATACTCGAATACTGACGATACTCGTACACTACAACTACTACTCGTACAAGTAAAACTTGATTAATTTTGTGTAGTGAGTGGCGTTTTTTTTTTTTTGCTCTTCCGTGCTATTGGACTGTGTGTTGTGCAAAGTACTCGAGTACTTTGTGAATACTTTGGACTCGAGTACTGACTCGATTCTTTTTTATATGAGTACTAAAGTACTCGAATACCAAAAATGGCCGACTCGGCACACATTAGTACTTAGGAGCGGCATCGCATATGTGATCCGCTTCAAGTGGACTCTGTTTGGTAACCCGCGTGACACAAAGGGTTCCGGGTTCGATCCCCGGCCAGATATATCTGAATGATGAATTTAGATATCTGTTTTGGGTCTGGGTGTTTGTGTATTCGTCTTTGTGTGTGTCCATGGCACCCACGAGACACAGGGAATCCTAGTGTGGCTGTGAGTGTAGAAAGCGTTTTATGTTTATGTTCTTCATATACAGTTGATATGTTGGAATACATATATAGATTTGATTACTGAAGTTCATGACCACTTATCATAACAGGTATACTGCTTACTCGTTTGCTAGTTTAATAACGAAAATGTCTAGGGAAGAACTCCTAACTGTTGATTGGAAAACTTGACAAAAAATAAAGCAGAACTTCCTCGAAAGTCGGTTTAAAGTCGGTCGGTTAAAACAAATAGGTCAGCCACAAAACTCGCAACACGGCATGAATAACAAAACAAACTGATGAAGGATCCTGACAGAAACCTTAAGGATTTCGCTCCCGCTTCTTACGTTTTTCCCTGACGTAGCCGACGGCGATTCCCGTCCGTTTTTAGAGATCCAAAGGGTAAAGTAAGGGTAACGGAACGCTATTACTTAACCTTCGCTGTATATCCGTCGGACTGTCTGTTCATATGTCACAGAGCTCTATCTATTACACCGAAAACGATAGACACTAGATATTTTTTCATGTGTGTGTGCGTGTGCAGAGTATGTGAGTGTTACCGTAGCTACTATAATATAAAAATATATACGTTAAATAATACGTTAAATAAAAAGGCTTCTAAAAAGGCGGAAAATCAAGTTGCTCCACACAAGATGGTAGTAGTTTCCGGCATTTGTTGGTTTATCTATCGAGCCGTAATAGATAGAAAGTTAAAAATTTTCACAATTGCGCGTGATTTACTGTGGCTGCTATGATAACAAATATTAAAAATAAATAAAACTTAGTGTTACGGAACCCTCGTACGCGTTCGACTCGCACTTGGCCATTATTTGTTTCTTCGACCACAGACAAGTGAAACAATGTGCGTGACAACATGACAGGCTCACCTAACGGGTCTAAATACTTCGACATGGGACATTGTGAGATAAGAATCGAACCCAAGAATTATTTAACGAAACTCTACATTTAAGATAAGTACCGAATAGATAGATAATACATCTGTCGGAGAGGCGTACTCTCGGCAGTTGTCGAAAATGAACGTCCATAGATAATTGAAATGATTTTTTAATTACATCTGTCGACGTACGCTTCTGATTTCAAATTAATTACAGCTTCTAGTGGAGAGTAATGTTATGGTAAGTTTTAAAGATGTTTTCATTAGGTGTTTTACCGAATGAGTAATTGGACTTATTATGGGAATAGTTGATTATTTTAAGGTATAATAATTTATAAGTAAATTCAGTAATATGTTTCTTGAAATAGTAAATAGTCATGTAGTTTCTCCGTTGTCAATTTATTTCCACAAATTTACTATCAGAAGTGTATGCTTGAGAGTCCAATCTGCACATTGGGGTCCAAATTAAAAACGCTTCCATGATACTCTATTTCTACGACAAGCGACACTCGGTTGTCTCTGTTGTATAATCAACTCATTTTAATAGATTCAAAACATATTATTGCGTAATATTATCTGGGACGTTGTCGAAATCAATTCGATGTGAAACCCTTCTTTCGGTTTTGTTTTCGAGTGTGGCTCAAGTCCGCATGCATTCTTAAACGATGACGATCCGAAACACGCGTATGAACTCATAACCGCGTGACAGAAAAGGTGGCAGAACCTTTTGTGGTTCGACTCCGGCGGCACCACCGCCACACCTATTTCTACCTAATAACAGCAGTGTTAGGCGTTGCTGTGTTCCGGTTTGAAGGGTGTGGTAAGGGAGACAGACCTTTCCGAGGCGTTCCAGCTTAGTCCTCAGGGGTAGCGGCGCATCTGTGGCCGACCTCAGGTAGGAATATCTAATCCTATCTAGGGTTGATTACAGATGTCCATGGGCGGCAGTAGCCATCAGGTGGACTGCATGCTCGTCTGCTATTCCTATATTATAAAAAAAAAGAATAAAGCCCGAAGTCCTCACCAACACTAATACTTGTTTTGTAACGAAAGTTTTTTTAAATTCCAAACCTTAACCTGAAACTCTCAGATTGGCAATTTGTTTCAGTACATAAAAAATACATTTTTTCTTTCAATTCGGAGGATAGCTGTTGTTACCGACAGGCCGTTAGGCAGCTAAGCCCAGACAAATAAGCTATTTAGCCTGTCCAATATCAGTCGACTTACACCGCCTCAGTACTAAACCCGCCAAGTGATCCTCGTTAATATTTTTTACATTTTTTCTAAGTAGGAAGTAGGGATGGCTTGTTTCCGAAAAATATCGATTTGATATCTATTCGAATGGAACTAAAAATAATCGATCCGTAAAAAGCCTTTTTTTTTAATTTTGGTGCTTTCATTATAAAATTGGCAAAAATATTACTTAATCGTATCATCCAAAAATTTGGTCGACGAAAAACAAGATTAGTACAAAAACGTTTAAAAAATTAGTTATATTTTTTGTGAAAAGCTAATTAAAAAGAAAAGCATATATTGTGTACGCACGTTAAAAATATAACACAAAATTATTGGTACGTATTGTATCGTGGTGTAACGTGCTAGGACATTCATAAAATATAAAATATTCAAAACAACTTTAAGTTGTCGATTTTATATGTCGAATTAAAAAAAATCACTGTAATTCAAAAAGCGCTAACAAAAGTATAACTTCAAATATCTTGATAAAATATTATTTAAAATATACATTTCATCTTGATATACATATTATACGAACAATTTTAGGACAAAACTCACATAACCGTCATTACCGTAAGTCGTTATTATAATTGATCTTCCGGTAATTAAAGACTAAAAGGAGTTCACTTTTGTTATAAAATTTAAAAGCTCTTAACTTTACTTTAAAAAAAATGTAATTGCAAAATAAAGTTCATCACCATCATTAACCCATTACTGTCTCTGCTGGGCGCGGTTTCCTCTCAGAAAGAGAAGGATTAGGCCATAGTCCACTGCGCTGGCCAAGCGCGAAATGATAGACGTCACATAATTGTGAAAACAATTTTTTAAAGATTTCTCTGGTATGCAAGTTTCATCACGAAGTTTCACTTCGCCCTTTAAGCAAGTGATAATTAATTTGTAATACGCACATAACTTTTAAAAGTCAGAGGCGTGCCTCGGATTTGAAACTCGTTAAATAATGCTATTTTCCACAAATCATCCTTCCATACTTCAGTATAAAGTCATTTAATAAGCAAAGAAAATACAAAGAGTATTCTTTATATCCATAAGATTCTCTTGTACAACAAGATACTGTTTCCTATATACCCATTAATTAATGAACCAAAAGTGAGGCTACATAAGGAAGAACGCTGCTATCTATTTTTTGCTTGTAGGATTCTGTCATTAACGCCACCATTAGCAGGGCTTACTTAACACAATTACCCGCCCAGGCACCCCGTAATATTGTTACCGTACAAAATATTATTCTCCCATATTTATAAAGAGAAAAATGATAATCAAATTCTATAGATTTAATAAATTGAATATCATATAAGAACTAAGCCCGCAATTGCCAATTTGACAAAAAATGTGATTCCAATTTAGCAACTTACTTAAAAACATGTTTAACAGCGCGCCCAAATTAATTTACTTTTAAATGTTTTTTGACTTTTGCAACTTAATTTCATAATTAGATTTCTTCCTGCAGAACCTTAATTTACCAAAAACGTGACTTTACAGAAATGAATGAGCGCTTCTTCGTTGGGACGACAGCGGTACGGCACGATAATAGCATCAAAGATATAATATCGACGTAGACAACGCAACGCAAGTGCTTTAACCGAAAGATATTTCGCGTATTAAAAGGAATAAAGCTGTAACAGATATTAGGTGTGTTTTTATAACTATATTATGTATAACTATCTGAACGGCACCAGAAACCTAATCGCTGGATAGGTTATTCATTGCTGAGTATCAATATTTTTTTTTAGTTAAGTATTTGTTATTCTTTTTAGCTATATTTTTGCTCCTACAAAGTATTTTTTGCTGTTTTGTCTCATCGTACTGTCGGCGTACTGTCGTACGTCATCGTAGGAGAAAAAAATTGGCACGCTTAGTTCCATACAAATTAGACCCGATTATATTGCTTCACATGCTATTTAGATTAGTGTCCATGTCCACACTAACAGAATTATCAGAAGCATTGACAGGTTCGATGCCGTGTCGTGCCGTCGTCGTCCCAGTAAAGAAGCTCCCAATGTAGAAGCGTGATCGCATTTTATTCAATCTCGCAAGATGAAACGCCGCGTCGCGGGATCGTTAGTCACCGGAAGTCAGTTGTCGCAATTACCCAGTAATTTAATTACCAGGAATGGTAGTCATTTCGCTGGTAAAATTCATTTTTACGTAAAAAAGTACACGTTAAATAAAAAGAAATTGTAATTACAACATAATTTAAGATTTTGTTGGAACAATAATATAATTTTTTAGTTATTAACTTAATGTCAAAGTGTAGCGTATCTTGCTTATGAGGCTCTTGTTTTGTCAATGTGGGGCAAGATACTGGAGTTACCTTTTATTATTAAGTGTAGGACAATAAAAATATAACACAATAAATGTATGATATCGTAGAACAATTTGGTGATTAAATTAGTTTCTTGGCGGATCTTCTCAGTTGATATCGTATTCCGATCCAGTGTTACCTACAAGAAAAAATATTGTACTTGACAACGTGTATGCGCCAAACAAAAAGTAAAGACGGTTTTACTATATGCCTACAGTGCAATCATATTATTAAGTTCCAGGAATCATTTATAATATTGAGTTAAGTATTTCCAAGGAAAATATTTGTAAAAGGCATCCTGCATACGTAGGAATATCTAAACTAATATTATAAAGAGGAAAACATTGGTTGTATGTTTGTTTGTAATGAATAGGCTTAAAAACTACTGGACCGATATTAAAAATTCTTTCACCATTAGAAAGATACATTATCCACGAGTAACATAGTCTATATTTTATATGAAATATATTTGATAAATAGATTTTGAGGCGGTACAAAGTTTGCCGAGTCAGCTAGTGAGTTATAATTAGTAAATTAAATATGAATTTCATATACTTATTACGCTTTTTGTTATGCTTCTAAGAAATTAATAATATCATATTCATTCAAGAATAAGTAAATAATCAATACGGCATAAATATCTTGATTTAAGTATCTATTTTTTTACTATCTTCTAGTATATTTTCATTCTTAACACAGTTCTTAAAAATATTTAATGTACTTGCTAGAACGGTAAATGTTTAACAAACATGGTGAAGTGTGATCGCATCTCATTAAATTTCTCGTGGAGTTGAGCTGTCATTATGTTGCGGGCTGTTGCCAATTGGGAATCAATTATCCAAATTACGTGCTCCGTAATATCATTACCAGGTAAAAGCATTTTCTCTTGTATTATTTTGTTTTTGAAGGTGGTGGACCCTTTGTGGGTCGACTCCAGCGGCATCACCGCCACACCTATTACTGCAAAATAACAGTAGTGTTAAGCGCTGTTGTGTTCTGGTTTGAAGGGTACGATAAGGGAGACATACGTTTCCAGGCGTTCCAGCTTAGTCTTCAGGGGTAGCGGCGCATCTGTGGTCGACCTCAGGTAGGAAAATCAAATCCTATCTGAGCTTGATTACAGATGTCCATGGGCGGCAGTAACCACATCATCATGTGGACTGCATGCATATATTTCTTTACCATTAAAGCAAATGGTAATTTACTACGTACTACATGACTTCAATATTCAGAGGTGCGTGCGTGCTTGTGAATCAAACCCCAGACCATCAGCGTTACACGTTAAATTTCAATCCAATAGACGGGAGCGTTAAATAACATATCGTAACGTTAAAATCTATTAACTTTATAACAAGTTAATTTACAAATGTCATTACTCTCCAGAAAGAACGAAGGAGCGTGATCGCACCTCATTCAATTTCTCGCAGGATACAGCGGTCATTACGCGCGGTCGTTAGCCGGCGGAATCTGTTGTTGCCACAATTACCCCCTTGGTATTTTCATTACCAAACCAATTTTTTTCTCTAATTTCAAAAATAATTTCTCGTTTTTATGAAAGCAGTGTTGTTTGTTTTTAATTAACACTGTGAGATTTATATGAAAATATATTAACTTATATGATAAGGTTTGTTACACTTCATACACGTTTGAAAACATTTTTTTTGCAGTTTTCTCAAATATGTAATTTTTTTATAATGTATTTTTGGACCATAAAAAGAAGTGACAATTAATTTTTAATGCGCAAAGCTACGCTACATTTTAATACGGCTAAACCTTAATACATCGTAATTACATATCCTAATATTTTTGTAGCTTCACAACAAGATAATTTACAAAAGTCATTACTCTCCAGAAATGAACGAAGAAGCGTGATCGCACCTCATTCAGTTTCTCGCAGGATACAGCGGTCATTACGCGCGGTCGTTAGCCGGCGGAATCTGTTGTTGCCACAATTACCCCCTTGGTATTTTCATTATCAACCCAATTTTATTTCTCTAATTTTAAAAATAATTTCTCGTTTTTGTGAAGGGAGTGTTGTTTGTTTTTAATTAACACTGTGAGATTCATATGAAAAGATATTAACTTATATGGTAAGGTTTGTTACACTTCATACACGTTTGAAAACATTTTTTTTTGCAGTTCTCTCAGATATGTAATTTTTTTATGATGTATTTTTGGACCATAAAAAGAAGTGACAATAAATTTTTAATAAGCAAAGCTACGATAATTATTAAAACAGCTAGACCTTAACACATCGTAATTACATATCCTAATATTTTTGTAGCTTCATAACAGGTTAATTTACAAAAGTCATTACTCTCCAGGAATGAACGAAGGAGCGTGCTCGCACCTCATTCAATTTCTCGCAGGATACAGCGGTCATTACGCGCGGTCGTTAGCCGGCGGAATCTGTTGTTTCCACAATTACCCCCTCGGTATTTTCATTACCAACCCAAGATTTTCTCTAATTTCAAAAATAATTTCTTGTTTTTGTGAAGGGGGTGTTGTTTGTTTTTAATGAACACGTAAGAGAGATTCATATTAAAAGATATTAACTTATATGATTGTTACACTTCATACACGTTTAAAAACATTTTTTTTGCAGTTCTCTCAGATATGTAATTTTTTTATGATGTATTTTTGGACCATAAAAAGAAGTGACAATTAATTTTTAATGCGCAAAGCTACGCTTATTTTTAAAACAGCTAGACCTTAATACATCGTAATTACAAATCCTAATATTTTTGTAGCTTCATAACAAGTTAATTCACGAAAGTCATTACTCTCCAGAATGAACGAAGGAGCGTGATCGCACCTCATTCAATTTCTCGCAGGATACAGCGGTCGTTACGCGCGGTCGTTAGCCGGCGGAATCTGTTGTTGCCACAATTACCCCCTTGGTATTTTCATTACGAACACAATTTTTTTCTCTAATTTCAAAAATAATTTCTCGTTTTTGTGAAGGGAGTGTTGTTTGTTTTTAATTAACTCTGTTAGAGGGATATGTAAAGATATTAAACAGCGAAATAAAACGTAACTATTTAGTTAGCATAACCCCAGTAGTAAGCATTACTTCTTGAGAAACCAAAAAAACCGAGACCTTTTTTCCCAGCTATCTACCCCTGATTTGGTTTCCAAAGCAAATCAGTACGACAAAAGTTTAGTTTTAATTTCAATTGTTAATTATTCTACCATTTATACTGAAATCCGTCAATTTGAAAAGATAATATCGTAATCCAAAATACGTACATCGAAAACGATAAATGAATTCTGTCAGCATGTGAAATTAATCAATTTTACAAAATCAGAGCTCTCTTTGTCCTAGTTATTCAGTATTCTTGTCACATTTGAATACATTTCATTTGTAAATGTTCGTAATAAAACGTGGTAACGTACAAAAGGCTTTTCGGTACAGTGTTTAGTATTTGTAGCCTTTCATTTGAAAATATTTATTAATATTTTGCGTATCAAAAACACAATAGGACATAATATTTTTATGTCGTTTTTCGTATCATGCGGGCTTGCGAATTAGGTCCGTGTGTGTCACTCACATCAGTATTTTCTGACATGTTTGCCACAAACAAAAACAAAACGACTTAAGATTTAAGGTGGTAGAACCCTCTGTGGCTCAACTCCAGCGGCACCATCGCCACGCCTATCTTTGCTTAATAACAGTAGTGTTAAGCGCTGCTGTGTCTGCTTTGAAGGGTGTGGTAAGTGACACATACTTTTCCGAGGCATTCCAGCCCCAGGAGTAGCGGCGTATCTGTGGTCGAGTCAGGTAAGATCTAACCTGGGGTTGATTACCGATGTCCGATGCGGCAGCAGCCACTCTGCTACACCTATATCATAAAAAATTCTACCACAACTAAATTCACGCGTGCGTGTAAGCCACGTACACATACATAAGCCCGCATGACACGACAAAGGCTTACGAAACGTAAGACGTAACACAAGCAAAACACATATTACACCGTCATTAATGAAAACAAAGGTTCGTTTAAGGTAGGGGGTCTATTCCCGCACCGAGATGCATCATCGCCTGTCAATATAATTAAAAAGCGTGTTTCACGGTCGACGGCATGAAAGGTCTCGTTAGCGTCCGAGCTCATTATCGATATTATCGTAACAACCAACGTTCACGCACTACTTCTCTATAACTAATCTGTGGTAAGTCAGTCTGTCAGTTTGAAAAAAATGTTTAACTATTATTACCTAAATGTACAATTTAATTTAATAATAATAATCATTGATAATAAAATACGTAATAACGTAATATTTAATTAGATTGTAATAAGAATTTAATTTTGTATATTTATTGGTGATTCTTTACATCAAGCGGGCATGTACTCGTATGTTGATTGTAGGTATTTACTTTCACTTATAATCTAAATAATATATCAAAACAAATCTATTGAATTTATTGAAAAAAAAATATTTAATTTTAAAAGTAAGTAAAAGTAAGGTTTATTTTAAATATCTGTAGCTAACAAACAAAGTCGCGGGTAGAGCTAGTATAGCGTAATACAAGCCGGGATTCGTTTGAACACTGGTGGTTTACCTCCGAGGTATGTGGAGTAAAGTTAAATTGGTCCCGAGTCATTACCAAGCTTTTCAATGATTAAGTCGGATAATGCCAGTATGTTCCCGGGCGTAAATGATAATGTGGAGTGAATTTTGTTCATTACCTTCCTATGTTTTTGGGAAAAAATTTCGACACTTTTTACTTGTTTGTTTTTCACGAGACTAATTTATTTTGTTTTATTTTAGGTCAATATTTTATATTGATAAGATTTATAATTATATTCACATAATATATATTTAGATAGATAAGTTACGTACGTTAGATAAGTATAGTAATCAATATAGTGGTTAGAAATTTAGCCTTAAAATGTGAAAGGTTGAGGTGCAATCTAGTCGTACCTAGAATAAATATGTACGTAATAGAAATTAATAAAATTAATTATCACTTGCTTTAACGTCGAAGTTGAACATCGTGAGGAAACTTTCAGGTCTGAGAGTTCTTCATAAAAGTTCTCAAAGGTTCTCTCTGGTACTTGACGGTATAGGTTAGATGTACTTTATAATAAATATTTTATGCAATTTAATTTCAATGACAAACTAATATTTTTTTTATGTAGAGATCATGTTCTTATCACCAAAATATTTAATTTAGTAGAAATGGAAACCTTTACCATCAATCTAACAAGATTAGAGATAACAATTGTTTAAATAATGTCGGAAGATCTAACAAATATGTTTATTTTTACACATAACCTGATACTCTATCTACTAAATAACGTAACGTCAGCGTGGGATGTTAACTTTCACTGACCCATAGAGTTCGAATTCATAAATTTGGTGTCTCTACATAAAGATCAGCTCACAGTCTCTGAACTTTAGTTAAAGAGCGAAGTTTACTTCCGAACTCTACTTCAGTGTCCTTTGAGAAATCTTAATGAAGGTAATAAATGTTTCTCGAGTATTTAGACTTTTGTTTTCATTTAAGCTTTTAGGCTTCAAATTTCTGTGCTTTTATTCTAAAATTATACAGATTTCTCTAAAAGCATAATATAAGAAAGAAATGGACGAAGTTTTGAAAGTCTTAATAATCAGATTTCTTTTGTAATTTTGCAAACTTTTTGTAAGTAATTGAATACGTAAAGTGAAGTTTAAATTATTTTGGATAAGTATCAACTTACTTAATGGTAAGTATAAAAATTTTTTTTATAAATATTTTTAAATTCAATTCAACATTGGCATAAGATATGTATGTACCTAATATCGGTATATTAGGCGTGACGCAGCGGTCATCTTCGGTTCAAAATCATAAAAAAAAATATCATAAAAAAAATAAAAAAGCGAACCCTGGCTAACGTTCTAAATCATTTTTGATAAAATATTTCCCATATGTGGATAAATTCAAACGAGCGTTAGTTGACATATTAATAATGAATATAGATTTCTACCCAAAATTATTTATATATTGATTTATGCTAGTATGCACATGCCTTTACTTATACACGCAGTCCACAAGTGATATGTAATAAAATAATAATTGACCAAGTGCGTGTAGAACACACCCGGAGAGTTCCGTGTTCCGTGCCACCAAATTTTCATGTTTTAATTAGTTTTAGTATTTATTATCATAGCAGCTATTTAAGTAGATTTAGTATTGCATTGTGAAGATTTAAAGTGTATACCTATAACAATTACATATATAACCAGAAAAAGGCCAAAAAACCGATTTGTTATAAAAAAATTAAAAGGACCCACTTTTAATATTTTTTTATACTATATATATTATATCCATTTAATTTTGATGAGAATTCGTTGTTACAGCGATAATAGTAAAACACACTGTGAAAGTTCTACTGGTTTATTCTAGTGATTCAAGAGATAGAGCCCTGTGAGAAACAAATACCGAACGCCTAGTAATAGGGTCCCGTTTTTACCATTTGCCCACGGAACCCTAAAAATAGAGATGTATGCAAGAGACGCCTTTGCCATCACAAATGGCATCAATAGCTTTTTACATCTCCCAATTCCAAAACTGATAAATTTTAAATGGCTTCATTTCACAAACTTTTGAGAAGTAATATTGATTCAAAGTTGGAAACTTTATGAGATGTTCAAATTTTATATGCAGATTTTATCTAGCCAAGGTTATTGGTTTTTTAATTGGGAATCCATGATATCAGCAATAAAAACTTAACTGTAAATTCTACGGTGCCTACAGACTAACCATAGATATTACTAAATTGGTTAAATGCTCACTCACGCAAATATTTTATTCCAATACTAATCGACATTTTAATAATTCGCCAAGTATGAGTCGAACATGGAGGCTTCCGTACCACCAAACGTTTATTATATTTTTATAAAATAACCATACTAAAATATGTTTAAATATTCTTATTTGTATTAATTATAAATATAGTTTAAGAAACTAAAAAACACGCTTTTATGTTAAAATCAACTAAAAAGCAAAAAATAATCTTCAATCTAGGAATCAATTAAGGAACAGTAAATAGTATCATTGTGGAAAAAGTGTGGGGTGCTCCATTTATCAGGTTCGAAAAGCGTCAGGTAGAAATCTTATCTGGAGTTTAATTAC
Organism: Epargyreus clarus; assembly: GCF_041222505.1. NCBI lineage: Eukaryota > Metazoa > Arthropoda > Insecta > Lepidoptera > Hesperiidae > Epargyreus > Epargyreus clarus. The sequence continues at coordinate 8,894,362 of NW_027332214.1, forward strand.
ACATGTCGATGCGCGGCATTAGCTATTTATCATAAAAACTGCATACTCGTCTCCTATGCCTATATTATATTAAAAAAACAGCAGCTTACTACTTCCATACGTAAAAAATTACAACCAGGTGCACCCAAGTCACGACCGTCCAAAAATATAATTTTTCTTACTTAAAAATTAAACTCTTGTAACGAATACTGACCAATTACACCACAAAGATAACGTTCCGAAAAGATAGAATTATTGCATTTATTATTCCACTCACACATTAATCCTTAAATAGCTCCGATTTTTCTCGTAGACCTCCCAGACGGATGTCTCTACTTTGATCAAAAGATAAAAATAGGGTTGCCAAACTTAAAGTAAGAACTTTCTTTTAAGATATCTAGCGAAACACTTTTTACTATGTATTCAAGGGTTCTTGCGCATTTTTTTTTATATTTTGGCGAGGGATATAATTTGTTGATAGTGAGTTACGAAAAACTAAGTCCCACTTTCTTATGTACTTACATGGGTATAATATTTAGCATGGATATTTGGTCGAAACCGGAGCGGTGAGAGAAATTAAAGGATTTATAAAGCGGACACTGTCAAGATCTTTATATATATATATTTCTTATGTTCGTGTGTATGTCACTGAACTCCTCCTAAACGACTAGACTGATTTTGATGAAATTTTGTGTGTGTTCAAGGGGACTTGAGAATGGTTTAGATTCACAATTTGGTCCGTGGGAAAAGGTTTTTTAATTTTTAATTCGTAAGTAGTTATAGAATCGGAAACTATGCATTTGATCAAGTGATGATCTTTAGCAAAGTTGTTGTCCAAGAGCCCACGAGGGTTTGGGAGTTGGTAAGACCAATTTTCGACAGATGGCACCACTGTCATTCCAATGTAGGTACATTTTATGTATGTCATATTACTTCTTTAAAATGCGGGCGAAGCCGCGGGCACCACTAGTTTTTTATATAAAAACTATGACAATATCCCTGATTGTTTGACATTTGAAATTTATTTTAGAATAACTTATTACTAATTGGTAAGTCTCGTGGATTAATAGTTAAATGCCATTGGTCAAAACGGTATAAAATTTAATTAATGTAACAAGAAATTTGAATTCGCTAAGGGAAAAAGATCCCCGTATATTTATCAACTTAAATAACTGAATATCAAATTTTGATGTACCTACTATTAGATACATTACAATAAAAGAGTGCCTACATAATAAAAGAGTTCCTATCTATAGTTTATGTTTCAGATAAATCTGACAACCTTGGGTAAAACTGTGGGTCTATCATTTATTTGACTCATTGGACTCAAGTTTGACCCTCGGCGACCATCTCTACCCAAAGATTAATGAGCTCGAGTTACAACGGTTTCTTTCCTTAAAGAATTTTTCACCCAGTTCTTTCCGAAGGTTGTATGCTTAGACAAGAATATTAATAAAAAACTTGCGTTGCTAGAATTTAAGGTGCACCAAATAATTGTAAAGAATTAACCTTACTGTCTACCTAATTACCAGCGGTTACAACCGCCTATGGACATCTGTGACCAACCATTTATAGAATAGTATATACAGAACAGGATTTTCAAGGTGGTAGAACCCTTTGTGGTTCAACTCCGGCGGCACCACCGCCACACTTATTTCTGCCTAATAACAGCAGTGTTAGGCATTGCTGTGTTCCGTTTCGAAGGATGTGGTAAGGGTGACATACTTTTCCGAGGCATTCCAGCTTAGTCCTCAGGGGTAGCCACACCCTTCCAACCAGAACACAGCACACAGTAGTAATAGGTGTGGCGGTGGTGCCGCCGGAGTCGAACCACAAAGGGTTCTACCACTTTATACTTATGTAATATACTCGTATTTACGACACACAATGTGTCTTCACGGTAACTTAGCAGCTGTTTATACAAAACAAAAACCATTTAAGCTAATGACTTCAAGTAATGACTATAAAGGAAGTGAGAGAAATGGTTCATTGCGTTGTATGATTTATGTATTGACTAATGTGCGAGATGACTATCGCTGTCAAATTAGTCAATTCATTTTTCAACGCGTATCGATAATTAATGGTCTTGTCGTTTGTATTTTGTAATCGTTACATGTTCTTATATCGTTTGTAAATGTTTATACCCAAATTGTGTTTTTATAGCTACAGGCATAGATTAATAAAGATTACTCACTCCTTACAAGAAAATGTACCCAGTTTTGAGAATTGAAATAGTTGCGTTAAAAGTTTTGCCACGTCTCTGTGCTAAAATGTCCCTCAATTATTTGAAATAATTATTAATCTATTATGTAAATTACGCAGTATTAGTTATTTATTCGTAAAATTTCTCTAAAAATGTTTTTATTTGTCAAGAATTCAAAAAAATAACTTAGTAATAAGCTGTTTGTGGCTTCATTCAATTTCAAGGCGGCGAAGTATCTTTACTAATCTATGGCTACAGGTATCAAATACGTAGTAGTTGTATGTAGTCCATCTAGAGGTAAATAAATGACAACTGCCACCCGAGAGCATATTCTATAATCAACCACAAGTTGAACTAGAGACCTGAGGTCGGCCACAGATGCGTTGTTACCCGTAAAGGCTAAGTTGGATTCCTTGTATACAAAAACAAAGAACCAAGAAGACTAAGAAGGTTTTTAACTCTGTCCTCAGAGGTTACAAGATCTGCAGTTCAGCAGTAAAATGTCCCTGTAGTTTCGGGACTTGAATAGGGCTACGGTATCCCCTGCCTGGCGTAAGAGGCGACTAAAAGGGGGCTCCCGGGGTTGCGGGTGGCTAGAGTGGGAGCTCGAACCGCCCAGCCAGCGGCCCCGGGATGGACAGCGGTATGTGTGGTCGCATACCGTCGTACGCACCAGACGGTGTGGCGAGCTCCCCGTTGGGCTCCGCCCATGTGAGAAGCTCACATGGGCGGAGCCCAACGGGGCAACGCGCTAAGAGGGCTCCGGTTGCGTTCCTTTGGAGATCCCGGAGCCCTCTACGCAGCGTCGAGGACGGCCACCGGGGGGTTTTAGTGCAGTAAGAACTCCATAACCCTGTGTCGCTCCCACGGCACCGAGTCCCTTTTGAAGGTTTCCCCCTCCTATACAAAACAAAAAGAAGTTCTGCAGTAGAAAGTGAGGGTGAAAATAAAACTATTTTCTTATCTACAGTTCTTTTTACACAACGTTAAATTTCTTAACTCCCATATAAGTTCTTGCCATACAATATTATTTCGAAATGGAACAATACAGATAATCTGACAGCTTGTTTAGTTATCTTAACTTCGACTGTTCGTATTCATTCATACTTCTGATCCGTCAAAAGGTCAGTCGTGACAATGGAGTCGTGCATAAAGTTCAAGTATTTACGCACGACGTGCGTTTGATCTGAATCGATCACCACTTTTACTTTTATGTTAATCTAAATGATTTGATGTTGGAGTTTTTGGCATGCTGTTGTAACTTAAAGGTTAGAAAATTGTGGTTTGGTCAGAAGAAAGTTTATGTTTATTGTTATTTTCTTATTTAAAGAAACAGTTATTTTTAACAACAACAGTGTTAATCACTACTGTGTTCTGGTTTGAAGAATTAGTAAGACAGATATACTTGTACGAGGCATTCCAATAGTCTTCAAAGATCTATTGTGGCCTATCTGTGGCCGACCTCAGGTAGGGTTCTTATCCTATCTGGAGTTACAGATGTCCATCGGTGGCAATGGCCACTTACCGTCAGTTGGAGTTCATGTTAGTGTGCTACTCATGTCTCATATATTATAAGAGATCCAAACTGTATTATTTCCCACTGCTGGGAATGTCGCCCACATGATTACCTAGATTATACGTCACCGCACGGTTCCAATACTGATTGAAGAATGGTCAAAATAGCCAAGAGAGTACATTATTTTGTACAAATTTTGACTAAATTATTAGAAGCGCTTCTTCGAAATATACTTATTCGTCAACTCAAAGTTTATAAGTAGGTAAATTTACAGGAGTTTAGTCAGCTACGACAAAACTCCAACTAAGTTTAGTACATACAAGTCGGGAGACTTATAACTTATTCCAAGTATTTCAGCGGGAATTTGTTAAACACGATAAAATTTTGCCAGCGATTTTGAAATAAACTCAAACAATTTGTGAAATTAATAGAAAGTCATTTACTTGACTAAAGCTGAATCTAGCAAAGGACTACCAGTCCTTAATCCTCAGAGGTTATCATGCAGACTTTAAGTAGAACTCCAATTCTAAAAGTGATTTCTCAAAGATGTTCTTGGGCGGCAGTAGCCACTTACCTACCATATTTAATTTACGCTTGTTTACTACATAATCTAATGATTTTCGTCTACATCACGCTAAATTTGAACCTGGATTCAAATCAATCCACACGATATTATTTCTTACTAATTAGAAATTAATCTCACTTGCTATACCGACGAAATTTACATACTTCAAAGTTCTTCATAATCTTTGCGTGGTCCTTTAATTAAAAAGAAAAGACGTTGATGACGTTGATTTATTTTCAGTACTTAATTAAGCTCGGCCATATTTAATTAATATTTAATTAAATTAAGTATGTATAAATCAATTTTATGTTCAATGCAATACCCATAAACGGTCCCACAGCAACAAAACTTGTAAGTTTTGCCTCAAGCTCGGTGGGATGTTTAATGAGTCAAATTTAATTACCCTACGCTCGGTTTACATGGCATATTGCATGTTTTCTGAAGGACAAATTTTAAAGAATAAACAGTGTGTACATTGTTCATAGCACCGTACACACGATGTTTCCAAAAAGCAGGTGGTACACATGTACATGTTGTACACACCTAGAGGGCCTACCACAATCTTTTAAAAATCATCATAGTTCAGGAAAGTTTTATTTCCTCCTTAAAACAGTTATTCCGTCATACACAGTTGAACAAACTTAAACCCTAATATTTTTTTTCGCTTAACCATTGTATAAAACCAACTGAAGTTGTCATATTTGCTTAAAAAGTTAAATTTCCTGCAAAAAAAGTAAAAGTATGATTAAAATAATATTGTTTTAAGAGATGGTAGTAACCCCCTGCTATTTTGGAACATGTGTGCACGTGCACATGTACATGTTGTACATACCTGCTTTTTGGAACATGTGTGCACCTGTGCGTACATACGCACATAAGAAACTATAGTGTATGTAATAAAAAAAATAAAAGCGTGCGTGTGTCAATGTTCACTTGCATTATTGACATCAATTTTATAGGCAATGTTTTTTTATTTGTAATACTTCTATTACAAATCAATAATGACATAACACTACATGACGACACGTTTCGTATGTGCGATATCATAGAGTTCTTCTATCTCACGAAGTCCGTTCGGGTTCCATCGATGTATTTGTAAATTAAACGCTAGCTAATCTTCGTGATAAACGCTAGCAATCACACTTCCGCCCTGAAAAAAAAACAAAATAAGTAATTTATTAGACAATATCACTATAAACTAATATACATTATTAATTTATTATTATTATTATAACCCTGTCAGGCTTGGGGCTCGGACGGTCTTCATGAGATATAAGAACTATATTAGGTATAGTTCTTACTAATAATATAAATTTACTCTTTGACAGCATTTTCTTCCATACGCAAACATAACCCAGAGCTGGACTGCAAAGTATAATTTTTTTAACGTGCAGTACAATGCTGTGTGAACCCACCCTTATACTTAAACTACATCGGTGTTTTACGGCTCTAATTGGCTGTAAGACAAGTTTCCAACGTATTAACTTTGCTTTAGATATGTATCACGGGTTTTATTATTTCCGTCGTACGTAATGAGTTAAAACATTTTGGGTTTGTTTAATTCATATTGTGGAGTAATCCTTACACGCGGTAAAGGCCAGGCCTAACTTATTTGTAAAGTGGGACTCTTGTCCAGCATTTAGATGGAAAAGGAATTGCAGCCGATGTTTTCTTTACATGTCACTTATGCCCGAGGTTAAAAAAAAACAAATACAAAATATTTGTGCGGCAATATCAATCCTTAGTGTGTAAAGATATCTAAAATTTTAATGCAGCATCAAGTAGATACGATAAATTCACTATTGACCGACTCTAAAGCACGTGAAAATAATGTGAAGAAACCTGAGAGTTATCCATAGTATTCTAAAAGTTTTTTTTCACATATACATACAGGGTTACTAATAATTCGATACATTCCCTTGGAGGGGTAAAAGTAGAGCTCCTTTGCAATAGGTTTTGTCATTAAGTACCTTAGCCGATAGTGATTTGTTTTTGAGATATTCAAGTTTTTGTGTTTTTATTTCTAAGTACCGATTTCAGGCAAAAAATAAAATGCTCCTAAGTGAATGTCCTATTTTGATCCTATTTTTGTGCATAATCTTATACCTAACATCGCAACACTTCCTTAAAATGACAATACGCCGTAGTAGAGTTCAATAAAAAAACCCTTTTTATTTCCACTTCAGAGTGAATTTGCATATAAAGGATGTATGGAATGTATCGTACAAATTATTAAAATAATAGCCCTATTTCACTAGCCTTCAAAGCAAAACATAGCGGCGTTTAACACTGCTGTTACTAGGCAGAAATAGGCGTGGCGGTTACCGCCGGAGTACATAAACACGGTACTAAAACATCTTGTATTATTCTTAGACTATTCGGAGAATAAATTCAAAAGTAACCGTTGTTTTTACTTTCGATCGAACGGGAATTATAACTGAGGCTTTTTATCGCTTATCTCAAATTGTATCCCGAAAAATGTAAAGTGGAACGAACTCAGCAAACAGAATAAAATGGCTCCCATTTCTGGAATACCTAATTTTTGAATGTAAAAGTAGATATGTTAATAAAACTGTTCATTACCGCCTACATTCGGGAAACGCCTGATGGAATATTTAAGGTAATCGTATTCAATGTAAAAATAGTACAAATATTTGTCGTCAACAATTCGTTAATAAATGTCTAACCATCTGCATTGTACACTATACTTACATATGATACCTATAGATATACCCGTTATCTGACATCCAGAATGACTATTAATGCTACTAGATTTACAGAAGCAATATAAGTAATATCTAATAATGATGCCAGATTTACGGAAGTTCCTCCAAAGATGTTCTTCAAGAAAAGTCCAAAAAGAGCTCTTCTTTAACCATAACTCCTGTGTTGCAAATATCTAAAGACAATGGTAACTAGGTTTTTTCTACCTGGTAAACCATCTTCTGTTAAATCATAAGGTATTTAAACCTTATTATTTAAACACACATAAAAAAAAAACGAAGTCGGTAAAGATGCAAAAGATTTTCTTATCTAATATACCTTTTTTTTTTGTTTACGAGGGGGAACCTTCAAAAGGTACCCGACGACGTGGGAGCGACGCCGGGTTATGTGGGATTTTTACCGCACTAAACCCCCCCCCCCCCCCCGGTGGCCGTCCTCAACGCTTGTTGGAGAACTCCGGGATCTCCGAGGGAACACAACCGGAGTCCTCCAAGCGCGTTGCCCCGATCGGGCTCTACCCTGGGGGAGCAGTATTCGCTCCTCCCACACCATGTAGTGTTTACGACGGTATGCGACCACACATACCGCCGTCCTTCCCGGGATCGCTTGCTGGACGGTTCGAGCTCCCACTCTTGCCGCCGGCAACCCCGGAAGCCCCCTTTTAGTCGCCTCCTACGACAGGCAGGGGATACCGTAGCCCTATTCTAGTCCCGGAACTACAGGGACATATCTAATATACCTAGTACTTACTCTTGGAACTTAAAGGTGTATTCTACTCGTACATATCCACAGACAAAACCATCTGATGTTCAACACTGTTCCACTCTGTTCCAGCTTAGATTTTTCGGGCGAGGTGTAACCGTACAGAATAGAATTCTGTTGTCATGTGTTTCGAAATGGAAATCCGCTAACGTTAGTTCACTGGAATAGAAAATGACCGGAACATTGGAAACTACTTTTTTCTGCATAGAAAATAAACATTCAGAAACCATAAATAACGTAATATGTCATGTCCTTGTTTCGTTTTAGTTTTGGTATATCCACTATTTTTAGGGTTTCGTACGCAAGTTAAAACGGAACACTATTACTAAGTATCCGCTATCTATCCAATTTCACAAATTAAGTATTATATATTACTGGCATAGATTAGTAAAGATACTTCGCCTCCTTGAAATTGAATGAAGCCACAAACGGCTTATTATCGTAAGTTCTTTTTTTGAATTCCTGACAAATAAAAACATTTTTAGAGAAAATTTACGAATAAATAACGAAACTGCGTAATTTACATGAATTTACACACTACATATATAATTATTTCAAATATTTTAGGGATATTTTAGCACGGAGACGTGGCAAAATTTTTTTTACGCAACTATTTCAATTCTCAAAACTGGGCACATTTTCTTGTTAGGAGTGAGTAATCTTTACTAATCTATGATTACCGGTAACACCAAATGTTAAAAATATAAAAGCTTGAAAATTAATAAGAGTCGCCGTACAAGAAACTGCGACATTGGCGGTTTTCGCTTTAACTATTGAACCGTAGTAAGTAGTTCAAATTTTCACAGTGCATTTACTTCTATGGCCTGTACGATGTCAAATACATATCAAAAAAATTAATGAAAATTTGGTGGTATGGAGTCCTCCGTATGCGAATACGGCTCGCACTTGACAATTATTATTAAAAAAATACATCAAAGTAAAACTTATACATATTTACATAAGCACCCGTATTTTGTATTCTATCGTGTTTATACATAATTGTAAGGAATACAGAAAATTGGCATTGTAGTGCATTCAGCCCAGTTGTAGCTATCTTATCTGGCTCGCAATTAGAGAGAGTTAAGATAACATCTCAGCTATTGTTAGTGTGCTTTTATTTGTAAAATTACGTTCTGCAGCTTGTTTAATAAATTTACTTTTGTAGAGGAATACCATTAGAGTAGGTATGCTTTTGAAAATGCTTATGAAGAAATTGCTTTTTTATGTCTTGAATAAATATTGTTCCTGGGTGCTCTGGGCTACAAAGGATTTAATCTGGGCTGTAAAGGAAGGATTTAATCGAGTAGAAAATTCAGCGTAGCATTACAATATTACATTACTTATACATTACATTGTAAAACATTATTTATAAAATAGAAATAGCGTACGACCGTGCAATTCACCTGGTACTAAGTAGCCACTGCTGCCTAACAATATCTGTAATCAACGCCGGACAGGCGACCCGCCTGTAATCGGCCACAGATACTTTATTACCCTGATGATTAGATTGAAACGCCTTGAGTAAGTATGTCTCCCGACCACATCCTTCTAACCAAAACACAGCAGCGCTTAATACTGATAGCAGTACAGTAATAATAGTATTAAACAGAATTAAGTGTGGCCCTGGTATCCCCAAATCTGAATAACGAAGGCTTGGACTGAAATTACAAAAATACGATAAGTACGAACACAAAACTATCATATGATCTCTTTAATATTGAACCATATTTATGTTCTTTCTCGTCTTAAATTATATTTCCGAGCAAAACTATTTTTTCTTGGGTTTATTCAACTTCGCCCATTGAAAAACTTCGAGACCCTAATACCATAAATTGCTTCGTAAAGGTTACATTGTACATAATATGAAGCGCTTATTCCCAGAAATAAAATAAGCTTTTTATAACCACCCAAGTTGTAAAGGCTAACAAAGTTTCTTGTATTCTGTAGTCATTATTGTAAAGGAATTTGGAGGAATATAACTGAAAACAATTCCTCGTTACTCGTAAGTACAGTCACCTCCAAAAATAGATGAACATATTAAGGATTTAAAAATACCTATACACCTAAGCGGTCATCAGTAGCTGAACAAACTACCATCATAATTAGATGAACGTCGTAGTTTCAATAGTGGTTGACAACTATGGTGTCAAAAGTAGCTGAACAATGACATATAATATAGTGACGTTAGCTATTTTTATACATATCGATGTTCAGCTATTTTTGACGCGTTAGTGTTAAGTTATTTATGAACGATTTGTTGTATAAGTATTTTTAATACCTTAATCTGTTCATCTACTTTTGAAGCTGACTGTACGTGCGAGTTAATAAATTGGCGTGTTAACTATCACTTCAGTATAGCGTTCAAGATTAGTGTAGCGAGAGCTATCTCAATAAATTGCGGAATCAGGCAAAGGCGCCGCCAAGACGCGCTTGTTTCGAATTTACACGGGTCGATTTACACCTCGACTGACCTGCAAAATCGATGTAAATTGCTAGTGGACTAGATAGGAGATGACTAAAACCTAAGCTAAGCTAAAGCTTGCAAGGATTTACACGGGTTGATTTTGACCGTACGATAAAAATCTAGTAGACTAATGGGGGTTAAAATCAAGCGTCATAATAGAGCTTATGACTTTACCATGTAGCAAGGTTGCCTCGACTGAATCGACAAAATCGATGTAAATTGCTAGTGGACTAGAAAGGAGTTGATTGAAACCTAAGCTAAGCTAAAGCTTGCAAGGATTTACACGGGTTGATTTTGACCGTACGACAAAAATCGACTAGACTGATAGGGTTAAAATCGCAAACGTCATAATAGAGCTTATGACTTTACCATGCAGCCAATGGGTTGCCAACTGTAGAATTTTTACTGGTACAAAAACAGACAAAATCTCGTATTTTGCCATTTAAATCTCGTACACTCTCTTAAAGATGGTATACAGGCGAAAAAATATCTGACATGTCTATTTATGAGCTATAAAAGGTCGGCAGGTTTATACAATATATACGAAAAAAATAGTTGCCAGGACCAAACAATCTCTGAGATACGTATTTGTCTTCAAATTTCCGCTAATTCCTCTTGATATCAATATCAATACCATTTTCCATTTTGTCAAAATCTCGTACGTTCGTACGAGATTAATAGTGTCCTCGTACCTCGTACGAAGGACCACAAATCTCGTATTTGTTCCAAGTACCAAGAATTCTCGTACAGTTGGCAACGATGCCATGCATCGACGGGTTGTGCGTGTCATTGTGACTATTATTGTTAGTTGACGGCGGATTCTTACGTTCTATATTTGAAGATGACAAAATTTTATCTCACTTGAGATTAAACTTTGATTTTGACAAGGCTGATAATGATGATAAGGCGTTTTTGCGTGTCCATCACCTCTATTTCTGCCGTAAAACAACAAGGTAACATTACTAATAACACATACCTTCATGTTTATAATATATAAACTTATGTTTTAAAGGTGGTAGAAACCTTTGTGGTTCGACTCCGGCGGCACCACCGCCACACCTATTTCTACTTAATAACAGCAGTGTTAGGCGCTGCTGTGTTCCGTTTTGAAGGGTGTGGTAAGGGAGACAGACTTTTCCGAGGCGTCCAACTTAGTCCTCAGGGGTAGCAGCGCATCTGTGGCCGACCTCAGGTAGGAATATTTAATCCTATCTGGGGTGGATTACAGATGTCCATGGGCGGCAGTAGTCACTTACCATCAGGTGGACTGCATGCTTGTCTGCTACTCCTATATTATATAAAAATAATAATAATAATAATAATACACTTAATCGTAATTCCGCTAAATATCGAATATAATGCAGCTTAAATTAGAACCTACTAACAGACTGGAATGGCCACTGAATAGCAGATAGACTGCATGCAGTTCCACAGGCGTTATCTGCTCAAATCGAAACTAATACTTTTCCCAGGCGTTCCAACTTAGTCTTCAGGGGTAACGGCGCATCTGTATCCGACCTCAGGTAGGTATATCTAATTCTATTTGAGGTTGATTACAGATGTCCATGGGCGGCAGTAGCCACTTACCATCAGGTGGACTGCTTGCACGTCTGCTACTCTTATATCATATTAAATATTATTTAATTATTATTAATTCCACGTCAAAAATCGACCCGTGTAAATCTACTGCATTGTGAACTAAATCATGCAACAATAACTACGTACTGTGTTATAAATTAGACTCAAGTTACATTCTACATAATACTTCATAAGATATAACAGAATCTACACACAGGTACTAGGTACTAACTCAAAAATGGTCTGCGAAACAATAAAAGTCACTGGCCATAAATTTCAACTGCTTGTAAAGAGAATGACGATCCTTCATCGAGTCAGTTCTATACTGAGCAGGTATTTTATGACACTGAAACTGTTTATATACTTTACTAGCTGATATATAAATAAAAAAATGTTAAGGATAAACAACCCTTATCGCTTAGGGGTATGAAAAATAGATAGTAGCCGATTCACCGACCTACTGAATATGTATATAAAATTTGGTGAAAATCGGTAAAGCTGTTTTGGAGGAGTACGGTAACTAACATTGCGACACGATAATTTTATATATTAGATATATAAAGGTTTTTTTGTTACGTCATATCATGTTACGCATCATCTGTAAAAATTTCAAGTGTCTATCTATTACGGTTCAAGAGGTCGAGCCCTGTGACAGACGGACAGACAGCGGAGGCTTAGTAATAGGGTTCCGTTTTTAGCCTTTGGGTACGGTACCCTAAAAATATGTTTCTTTTTTTTAGATTTAGAGTTCATGCATGCAAAACGAATACTGTTTTATTTTTTTTATTTGTCAGGATATTTTCAAGCAGGAAACAATCCTGTCCTTAAGTCCATCAGTAACTGCAAAATTTCAGGCAAAATTTAAAAAATAATAGGCCACCTTTTTTCACCAAAATTTAACTAACTTCGGAGGCTTCATATTGACGTATCTCCTTATAGAAAGAGATTTTCTTGGGTCAATTTTTCTTATGATATGTGACAAATTCTTTGACAAAGCCTATTCCTAGTTGGGTCGGGACTCGGGATCTTCCAATCTATAAACCTGAGTCCGCCAGTATTCAGTAGCCAATTCCGGTAATTGGGTAAATTTTGTAACTTTTAGGTCTATTTATTGGACCATCAGGTCAAGAACAAAAATCAACTATTATTTTCCTCATAATTTTTATTTTCTTGAAATCTTTAACAAATTAAATAAACAAAGGGTCTGATTCTTGAAATTCTATCTTATTTAGCTCATCTTATTGTGAAACGAGAAATTAAATGGAATAACCAATTGCCGTTCATTAAAGCGATGCGAGCGGGTTATTTAGTGCCTTCGCGTTTAAGTTATTTAGTGCATTTCATGAACTAGTTGTTTAAACGTTATTTACGGCGAGTCTCTACCCACTTGCAGTCCTCGTGATTTTAATTTTTACTTATGCTAATTTTTGTGTTGAAAAGTAATTTTATGCAAGTCACAAATAGTACAAAGTACGGTACGTAAGGATACTGTTAGTGTTGTGTGTCGTGATATGGAAGCTAGAAAGGAAAAACGAACTAGACGTAGGGTAGATAGATTAATCTACCACTAGTACTTGTCAACGGTTTCTCCCCGCCACCGCAGTTTCGCCGTGACCACGATCCATGCAACTGGGTCGAAATATCGGCAATAAAAAACGCATATCGTGAGTACCCGTTACATAATAAAATGTCTCAATTCCGCGATAATTTTAGTCTAAAATCATATATTGAAAAGTATTTTATCAGCTGTCGACTGACAAATGCTTAAAAAATATATTTATATCTTGTTTCGATACTCAGTATTAGATGTACAAAAAGCTTTGATGGATCTGAGGATGCTGCAAGAATTCTAAGATTCGAACCTCGATCCCCCAACCAGACAGCACAATAATATTACTGCGAAATGTTCAGAAGCAAATATAAGAATGTACCTACATGTAAAGTAAAATTCTACTGTACTATTATTATATTTCTACTGTACTGTATTATTATATATAACTAGTTTTTGCCCGCGGCTTCGCCCGCGTTTAAAAAAAAAAATATGACATACTAACATACATACAACTGAAAATTCGTATCTTCATTGGAATACCAGTGGCGCCATCTGGCGAAAATTGGTCGTACCAACTCTGAAACCTTCGTGGGCTCATTCGGACAACAACTTTGCTAAAGATCATCACTTGATCAAATGCAAAGTTTTCGATTCAATCCTTACTAATATCGATTAAAATAATCGATTTTTTGGTCCAAAAGACCGATTCTCCGATTAATCGATCTTAGATCGCTATCCCTAGTTCCCGTGGGATTTCCGGGATAAAAACTATCCTGTCCTTTCTCGGGTCTCAGACTACCTTTGTACAAAATTTCATTAAAATCGATTCAGTGGTTTAGGCGTGAAGAAAAGACAACCAGACAGACAGACAGACAGAGTTACTTTCGGATTTATAATATTAGTAAGAGGTAAGGATATAGGAGTAGCAGACGAGCATACAGTCCATCTCATGGCAAGTGTAATTAATTCCAGATAGGATCAGATATTATTACCTGAGGTCGGCCACAAATACGCTGCAAATGAGGACTAAGCTGGAACGCCTCGGAAAGTATGTTTCTGTTACCACACCCTTGAAACCAAAACACAGCAGCGCTGATCACAGCTGTTATTAGGCAGAAACACGTATGGCGGTGGTTTCACCAGAGTCGAACCACAGACGGTTCTACCACCTTCAAACCCTTGTTTAAGCTTCGTATATTATTTAACAAGTACGAATATGACGTAGCTAACGAGCATGCAGTCCGTCTGACAGTAAGTCACTGCCATAGACGTCTATAATTAACCGTTAATAGGATTTGAGTCCTCACTGAAGTCGGCCACACTTGCGTTGCTACCCATGACGGTTTAATTAGGACGACTCGAGATAATCTCCCTTTATATGTACAGGCATTTAACGTATCACACACGAACGGTGGCAGACATAATCATATACCTAGATATTTTAACAGAAACGGTTTGTGTCTGTGAAGGTGCGTTACGGTAGACAAAAACACGTTAATACACATTATATAGGAGAATATGCCTGTCTCGGCACGCGTCTGACGCGGTCTATGTCTGTACACGTAAATTAACTAAGTCTGCTTTACTCTTGAACGTATAAAAGTGCTTATACGAGTAAATATGTAATGTCATAACACATAAGGAAAAATAAAGAAATAAAGTTAATAATCTTTTTACAGTTAGCGACGCTGTTGTGGGTCTAAGCGGCGTTTGTTTATATTTTTTTATTACCATCATAGCACGTTAGAGGTGCTCATGGAAATACCGGAAACACTTAACAATCTTCTCTAAATACTTATGTCAAACCACATTGCGTATACTTCATTGATATGGCAGCGGTACTCAAACTCACTTACACGTCCAAGTCGAAAACACGTCCACGTCAAAAATGTTATGACATTGTTGGTTAAACGAATTTGTTTGTGAAAGTAAGGTAAGTTTAAGATAGCTAAGTTTGTGGAGCTAATGTTTTGTAAATTAAATAGTTGATTTTATTAAATGTTCTCATTCAGTTTTAAGGTAATCTCATCTCGATATTTGATAATTATTTAAGAAACAGTCGATGCCGATTTTGTATACCAATATTTTAGACCACTGGCATGGATTATGTTTACGGCAAAATTGCAAGTTTAAAATATACAACCTAAATACAACCTACGCTTAGAATATAACATGAAATAAATAATTTGCTGTAAAAAAGAAAAAAAAACTAAGTAAAATAGTAAATACCAATGTAATTTACGAAAACAGTTTGAAACCCTCAGATTGACAGTACACGCTAGTAAAAGTTTAATTTAGGCTGGCTTCTAACGGCTGAGCTTTAGATCACTTCTAACGCGTGGTTACCATCTTCTCGGCTACTGACAAGTTGCTTAAACCACTACCGCTCAGGCGTGCATTTCGTTATTTAAGCATCGACGAGTGTACATATTCGATTTTATTTCAAAAATCTATCAACAATCGTTACTTTACGCGTATATACAAATATATAAGCTACTATATAGTTGCCGAGCTTTTATTTACAGTCACGTTAGCCACTAGTTAATCACTATAGCTATAGTTCTTCTATCTCACGATAATAATAATAATAAATTAATAATATTTATTACTTTATAGGGATACTGTCTAATAAATTACTTACTTTGTTTTTGTTTCAGGGCCGAAGTATGATAGCTAGCGTTTATCACGAAGCTTAGCGAGCGTTTAATTTACGAAGACATCTATGGAATCCGAACAGACTTCGTGAGAAAGAACCACTATACCAGTTGCTCAAGCTACAGTTGCCAATGGACGGTCAGCCTTACCATCACATAGCTATCTTGACCAAAGAGATAACTTACGAGGATTAACGGATTTTTATCGGTTTCGATGCAGGTGTACATATGAAGGACTCCGATGCACGTCATTTATGTAAAATATATATCTTCTTTCTCTTACATATTGTTTCTTATGCTATTATTTTATAATGTTTTTTTTTTCTTTTCTTTTATGTTTGTACCGCTTTTATTATTTTCTGCACAGCCCAAAGGTTGGCTGGGAGATAATGCTTTTAGCATTAAGCGCGCCTTTTGTTACATAATTATGTTTTGGTTCAATAAAGTATAAAAAAAATGACATACTGAATTTGATATTGTGCTGGCAGTAGTGGTAATGATTTTCTTTTATTATCAAATGTTATTATTGTTTTCTTAAGTATGTATTCATAGATTCTGGTACATTCATTTAAATAACATAAATTATTTTCACAAATATGATGCATTGCATGCGTGAAACTGCATTATGGTTTATTTTAAACGACATTATTATAATTTAATGTAATTAAAATTACCAAATAATTATTCCAGGTCGGTAATGAGAACAACTTATATTAATTTATTTTTGACACAATTTAAGTGTATTCAACAAGGCTTTATTATTTTTATAAAGCCTGTTCAGGTTACACAAACAATAGAGATAATTTAAAATAGTAACAAAAAGGACAAAACATTACCCTCTGCAAGTGGATAAAAATCCAGTATTGAAAAATTGTACTAGTTTAAAAAAAATGTTTATATTTTTCTATAACTGTATTTAAAAAAAGCTAAAATAAGGTTTTTTTTTGTAAGAAATAGGTATAAACAGAACCCAAGAGAAAGATTGCCCAATAAATCGACCATTAAAACAAATGCTGTGCCGACAAAAGGGTCAGAGTAATAAACAGGTAATTTATCTACATCAATAACACGTTTCACTGATAATTAATAACACGAGTGCATTCTTTTATAAAGAAATCTCGAATCCACATTCTCAACACCTTTATTATGCGGCTTACGGCTGCGGCTTGCGTCTCACCATTTTTAAGTCGCATCTAACGGGCTACCTGATGAAAAGTAGTTATCGTCGCCCATGGATATTTGCAAGACCAAAGTAGTCGCCAATACAGTCTCTGGCTTTGAAGTAGAAATGTTTTTTAACTTATCTTATAGAGACCCATAAATCATGTTTTTTATAATAAAGGTAAGAGTAGCAGCCGAGTATGCTGTCAGATAAGATTTGATTGCTACCTGTGGTCGTCACAGATGCACCGCTACCCCTGAGGACTAAGCTGGAATGCCTCGGATAAGTATGTCTCCCATACTACACTCTTCAAACCAGAACACAGCAGTGCTGAATATTGCTGCTATTAACCAAATATAGGTGTAGCGATGGTCCCGCCGTAATCGAACCACAGGATTCTACCACCTATCAATAATTATTTTATTTTTACTGGTATTGATTATAGATGAACAATATGTTCATGAACAACTTGCTTCCGTACATGAACAACTGTTATTTTATAAAAGTAACAAAAAGCTCGAGAGAGCTTTGCCGGCCGCATCGACGCATGCGACGATTCCAAAGCGGTGGTACAAGAAAGCCCATTTCTATTTTAAACATAGCTCGAGGCGAAAAACAAGCTGCATCGCTATTATTGATAATTTGTATGATAATAAGATAGGCTACTTCGGTATTTAGGAGCACGGGTTTGAACTCGTAAAATTTTATTTCAATTGCCCCACAGTTTTAACATAGAAATCAACACTTTTATTGGGTAGTTAGGTATAAAAAACGTGCAAGTCTGTTAATAAACTTTGTGTTATATATATACCTACTAATGTATTTAATCGAAAATGGTTATGAGTTTGTAAATATATTTTTGATGTTATGACATACTGTTAATAATAAACGGGCTTATTATCCTCCTTAAACTTTGCCTGAGTGACAAATATTATACCTAGATTACTCCAGAGGACCAACATAGGTCGAATCATCTTATATTTGAATATTTTATTAAGATTGAAGTATTAAAACGGCCATGCAAGCAATACATGCAAGTGTTCATTACCTCCAATAAACATATGGAACGTACTCCACACAGAATAATGTAAGTAATGTAAGTTAGGCACCTACAATCTTCCTCCGAAACTCCAAAACCACTTCATGTTAAAACCACTTTATTCTAAAAATATGTTTGGCGAAGGTACCTCCCTGCTATGCTGGTCTAACCTTCCTTACTTTTAATATGTAGAAAGGAAACATTAACTTAATAAATATACATATATATACACTTAATAAATAATAAACATTAACGTATTTTAGTACATCATAAAAGTTGTGGCAGCTCTTTCGCCGGAACTAAAGTAAGCCTCATTATTGACACATAATTTCAAAAACCCTTTATAACAATGTTTGATTAACAAGGATAAACCATTTTAACGTTTCATTTTGACGTGTATATGGACACAACTCGAACCAAGCGACGTAAATGCAACATGCTTCAAAGAGATTTCACCCCTTTGTATTTTAGTTATTTAAAGCGAAACGGGGAACAGGATACAACTGGCGTGGGGAATTATTGAACAATTAATTTTAATGAGCAATGTGACATCGTGTTTTCTTGTTTATAGTTGATTTACAACCTGCCTGGTTCCCTGCTTGCCTGGTTGCCTGCCATGTGTATGGTCAGACTACTTTAATTTGATAGGTATAAAATAATAATTTACAGTACTATTCATAAAGTTTACAATCTCTTTAACTTTGCGCATAATATGTAGAATGAAAAAACATTGTAATTTTAATTTAACGTTTTTTAGGTATAGGTATTAATAATTTAATGATTTTAGGGTTAAATCATAATTTAAAAAAATATTATCATTTATTTATTTGTAATCTTCCAGTCATATTATATCAGATTTCTCCACAAAAATATATTTCTCCATTTCATAACTGAAAAAATATTTATTTTATTTATTTATTTATTTATTGTTTAATGTTAAGAAGAACGGTTATGCACCAATTACACTTATTAACAATCATTATAAATAATACATTTCAATAGACAGATAAATTCAAAGTTTACATTTGATTATGAATAATCAAATGTAAACTTTGAAGCGCAGTAAGATTTTAGACGATAGAAAAGATTTAATTTTTAGTCCAAAGACAATTACTAGTAAAATCATGGAAAATATCCATAAAATTACCATTATTGCAAAGCTATTGCTAATGAGCGGGAATTTAATATATTCCCAGCAAAATTCCAGTACAGAGTGAATCAATCTGGTATTCAAATCTGGATCTCGCTGATTGCGTTGACTTATGCAATCATACATCATAAATGGGAATACCAATATGTTGGATTTAGTACACTACATCAGATGTTTAACATATATTTAATAAAAATAAAGTGATGTTTTAGCTGTTAAGCATTATTGACCCACTGCTGGGAACACGGCTCCTCTGAAAGTAAAAGGGCTTATTCTATAGTCCTTAAAATAAGGGGTTTTACGTCACAGTCCACTGCTCTGGCTTAGCGCGATTTGGTTGACTATCAAAAATACTGTTTCTTTCATCATCATTATTATTTTATTTCACACGACAATACATTAGCGAAGGCACTACTCATTTATGTATATCAGAATACAGAAATACCTAAATGTGGTGCAAGCAACTTGCGCACAAAATAGATTTTTTCTTAACATGGACGCCTTACACACAGAACATTAGACAATCAAATTAACTACTTAGATACTCGTATTAGCACTTCGTTTGTCTTTAATGTTAATCCAATATTTTAGCTCTATATTCTGTTACGTGAAAGCACCACTGTGCTTCTATTACACAATTTGTCATATTCACTAGTTTATCCACACAATATCTGAGCTCATAAATACAAAAGCAGGAGTATATACGGTATGTTTAGTTATGCATATGAAACGTGTCTCGTTTCAAAACAAGGTGGCAGTACAAAATAAGCTTTGCCCCCAAAATACGACCGAATACGCCCATTGAAATATTAATAAGCATTCTGTTTCTCGGTGGCATGTTTACGTTAATCCACTTTGACGAACAAGTTATAATTTGGGTATTATACGGATACATAGTTAAAGACATGCTGGGTGATGTGGTCTAGAATTTGCCGTGTGGTGCCATGTGGTGCCTAGAAGCTGGGATAGTCTATCCATATTGACTTGGTTACGTGATGGCCGAGAGTTCTTGAGTTCAGAAGGCGGCATTATAAGCTTACGGGAGAAGTATTATAACTCTGTCAGACAGATTCTTTGACACAAGATTTTTTTGTGATTAGGTATTATTTCAAGTATCAGGGGGCCTACCACCATCTTTTAAAAAACATCATAGCTCAGGAATTCAGAATTCAGTTTTATTTCCTCCTTAAAACAGTAAAATATCCCGTCATACAAAGTTGAACAAACTTAAGCCCTTATTAATTTTTCGCTTATCCGTTGTATGAAACCAACTGAAGGTGTCATATTTTGCTTCAAAAGTTAAATTCCTGCAAGAAAAGTAAAAGTATGTTTGTAAATATTGTTTTAAGATAATATTGTTTTAAGAGATGGTAGTAGCCCCCCTGATATAAAGAGATCTCTTCACCTCCACTCTCCTACCAACTAAAGACTAAGTTATGAGTTTCATGACTATGACGAGTAGATGGAGAGTTCTCCGTGTGACTTATTGTAAAAACAAATGGCAATTAATTGCTAAATCAATGCATCTGAAATTCGAAACGGGGACATCTAACTTACTTTAGCATTTTAAACGACTCCGCAATCACCCGTTTCAATTAGGCACTATATTTTTTTAATATTAAATTACTCCTACAAGTTTTTAAACCTCTTTCCTTTTGAATAATTGCATAAAGAAACTAATGTGACACGAATAATAAAGAAAACAAATATAGTTTCAACTAGAAGTATTTATCCAACGCTTTTACTATCCATTATCGGAGAACAACTTTATAAAACGTCAGAGTAAACACCGTTGTTTGCAGACAGCCTATATTGAGTGGGTCAGAAATTCAGGATTGTATAGCATTAGCAAATATTCCCACTTCGTGTGTGAGGTCCATGCTAATGTATGTAATCCTGATCATGCAGAGGAAGCATAAACAGGACCTTATTATTTTGTTTACGTATCTCGTCAGGGATTTACTTTGTTGACTGTACTGTATCGCCGCAGATTCGCTTTGTTTAGCTGTCTTGTTATCTTTTATAGCACTTCTTTTTAAAAGTAGATGGATACTTAGGTTTAAAAGTAGATAGTTACTTAGATAAGTAGGTATTAGTTTTGATTGCATATAGCCAAAATCTAATGAGTTAATTACTACTAAAATCGAAAAATCAAGACCGTCAGCGCAATGGAATGTCTTGGCTGATGATCTAGATTTAAAATTCGAGATCAGAATGACCTCTGAATATTCGTTTAGAGGAAGATGAGAAATAATCATGAAGACATTGTTGCGAATTTTAAGGTGTGTAGATTATCAATGGCACAGTATAAGTATCTATATCCTTATACTGTGTCAATGGGTACCTGCCCAGTTTGGTGAACTATAGTGGCTTTTTTGTGTAAGTGACTTTTTTCATGAAAGAAAGAGACCCGCACCTACCACTGATGTTAGTGATAACGATAATTGTTTTATTAATTTTAAACATAGATTAGTAAAGATACTTCGCCGCCTTGAAATTGAATGAAGCCACAAACGGCTTATTACTAAATTCTTTTTTTGAATTCTTGACCAATAAAAACATTTTTAGAGAAAATTTAGGAATAAATAACCAATACTACGTAATTTACATAATTACATAATAAATAAATTATTATTTCAAATATTTTAGGGACATTTTAGCACGGAGACGTGGCAAACCTTTTTTACGCAACAATTTCAATAGGGAATATGCACATTTTTATTTTATTATTTTAAACCACTTATCACATCGTTTTAACATAGTAAAAAATATAAACAATTTTATTAGTGATTGAAATATTTTTTTAAAAATTATTTAAAGTATCAATAAAATTTGACACATTTGAACGCCGCCATTTTACGCGCTCTTTGAATGACGTCACGTAGCGTGATTTGTATTAATATTGATGATAACTGTATGCACATAAAGGTATTATTAAACATTTTCAGGTTTCATCGTTATTTACATCATGGGAAAGGCTAAATAACCACTTTATAAATATTTCCTGGACTTATTGTGCAAAACCAGTACCATAAACTATAAATACATTACACAGTGTTTTTTCTTTTGCAAAAGATGCGAAAATACGAAAAATGTGGTGCAAGATTATAGGAAACAGATATAGTATCTCCAAAATCGCATTAAAATTTGTATTTACTGTAACAAACAATAATTTTAGGTAAATGATTTTAAAATATTGCATTGATCATCTACTTCGTTAGGTACTTATCGACTTCTACAACAAATACTATCATTTGAAACACACAAAATGCATTATAATCTATTATAATATTATAAAGATAGATGAAGATAGGTGATTGGTCGAAGGTGGTAGAACCTTCTGTGGTTCGACTTCGGAGGCACTACCGCCACACCTATTTCTACCTAATACCAGCAGTGTTAGGTGATACTGTGTTCCGGTTTGAAGGGTGTGGTAGGAGACAGACTTTTCCGAGGCGTTCCAGCTTAGTTCTCAGGGGTAGCGGCGCATCTGTGGCCGACCTTAGGTGGGAATATCTAATCCTATCTGGGGTTGATTACATATGTCCATGGGCGGACTGTATGCTCGTCTGCTACTCCTATATTATAAAAAAAAAGAATATTAACATAATAAGTTATGATCAGTTAAATATTTCCAAATTGACCTATGCATAAAAACCAGTTTATTCATTTTGCTTATTTTAGGTAAATAGTCCGATTGTGCTTTGACAAAACTACTTTCAATCATTGTTCTTGATTATTCCTAATAATACTATGTAGAAAAATCGCACTAGGTAATAAATAACACTGTAGGAATATAGACAAAAACAATTTTTCTCTCAAACAGTTTGAATATCGACGCCGATAAACATCGTAACACGCTATGTGACGTTATTTTTCGATTCGACCAATGGGAATGCGTTTTGCAAATTTGAATTTCGCGCGCATAATTTACGATTTTTGATTAAAATTTTAAACAATTTAACACGAAATAAAGAAAAAATAATGGTTTAGATGTAATTTCAGGACCGTAATGTACCGAGGAAAAAAATAACAAGCAAATCTAAATCACATGCATATTCCCTATTCTCAAAACTGGGTACATTTTCTTGTTAGGAGTCAATTTAGGAGTGAGTAATCTTTACTAATCTATGATTTTAAAGTGTTTCAGCAGTTTTGAGAACTCTTTAAACAATTTATCCTAATGTGCTAAATTACTCATAATGTAGCGAAAATATTATAAGCCTATAATAATCTAATTTTAACGTATTGCAATAATATTGCAGGCCTAACTTCTGCCTATTGTGTACAATAACGTCATCTATGCTTCACATCGACAGTTAGCGATAACTGCTTATCGAATAGCCTGACATCTATTGGCAATTTGACAAACTACAAGTTATTTTACCATAGACTAAATATAACATTTTATTGACAAGCTAATAATAATACATCAATGATTATGTCATAATTTAAAATTAATCAGTTGCCGTAAGTAATTTCTTGTAAATTCATATTTTGGAATATTTAGTTCGTCATTTAATTCTGAATCGACTTATGACATTCGTTTATAACCAATAATATTAACATTAATACTAAAACTCTGTTTTGGTAGCCCAATTGAATGAAGTTTATGAAAATATATCTATTTATGTAGGGTAAAACATGTTTATTTTATGCATTTTAGTGATAATAATTTCATAAAGTAGTACTTTTAAAACATTCAATATTTTTATATTTTGTTTACTAACAAACTGGCAACATTGAGTCTAATTTATTGGTGTTCGATGTCGACGAGTTTATCTAAATTACCACTGCAAGTTCACGACAACAAAGTGTATTTTGTTTGTGTAGTGCATTGTAAAATGACCTAAACTGTGATCAGTGAGACTTAATTGTGCTTAATACGTAAACAAATCTAAAACAGGCATCGTGAAAAGCGATATGATACTCTCCTTGGCAGTGTTCTAAGATTGTTCTCATATCGCGAAGTTTCATAATAGTGACATAGTACTATGATAAAAAGTGAGATGGTTCCGAAACCAGCGAATCAGAAGCGGAGGTATGTAACTTAATTTTATTTTACGTATTTAGTGTACACACTGTTATTATGGGTGAGAACTAGGAACTTAATTCAGCGTTTAACCTCAGCTTTGTATTTTCCTGTTTGGTTGGTGACAAGGTGCCCAAAGAACTTTCTCTTTGGCGTGCTTAAAACTATATGATAATGTGATAAAAACATTATAAATGAAGTTTGATTTTGTTTGCTTTACCCTAAAATATGGTTTTCACTAGTAATACTTGCATTCGATATTCAAATATTCAATTTAAATTTGGTTGTAAGGTTATTTTTGTACAAGACTGAAGACGTTGACCCTTATGATGAAAACACTAAAATTTAATATTATTTATATCACAATTAAGGAAATAACCTCGGTAACTTATTGGTAATTGTTATAAGTTTTACATTTTCATGTAAAACATTTTTATCATATAACCATACTGACTCACAACTTGCAGGATATTTCTTAGTTGCCTCTAAGTGAGTATAGGAATATTGTTAGGTCAATTTTATTATTTTGTAATTTCAATTTCATTGTTAGATAATGTTGATTATGGTGAAATATATATATTAAATATTTTATTTAACGGCCTGAAATCTATTTGAGAAATCTACAGTTGGAGTAATATTGGCAGTAGGATAAAATTGTACAATTGAAATAGTAGGTTTAGTTCGCCATATTCTAAAACATTGGCAATTTCATATACCATGATATTAAAATTATATATGTATATGTTGAATAGATTAAATTTACATTTCTCCTACAGTTACAGTTATGTTACAGTGTTACAGTTAGTTACGATTTGGGCTTTTTTGTTGAACTTATATTACCCCAACTAATCTATTATACATGTTCGAGAACTTTCCAAAGTCTATTATCTCCATAATATTTTTGAAGGTAAAGTCTGGGCTATCTAGACTTCATTTACAGGTCACCTAAGTCTTCAGGTAGGGTCTTCAGTCTTCATCGACAACATCATAGTCATAGTTGACATAAACAGGATGGAATTCTTTGCCTCTATGGTATTTTTGAGGTTTTCTTATCGCTATCTTAAAGTGAGAGGAATATTTAAACTGGTTAAAACCGGTTAAGACTTAAAAACATTCTCAAAAGTGTCTGAATTCCTTACCAATCTATATGTACCCACGTGCGGTAGACCATGGCCTAAAGGTCTGTCACTGTGGGTGGATACTCATGTCCAATAGGAGAGTAATGGGTTAATGATCCTATACTCTTCACAATACAAAGAGTGAGAAATAGTCTGACAATATTTTTATGTGTGTGCATATTTCTTTTCTTACTTACTAAAGCATTCCTAAACAATATTTTACATCTAAGATGGCCTAGATTAGAGTGTATTAATAATTTTATCATGTCTAACTGCTGGCTAAGTCTATTCTTAGACTAAGATGATCACTTTGGCTGGGCAAACAATGAACATTTTCGAAGCGAACAATAATTACTTTAATTATCTTTTAGGGTTCTGTACCAAAGGGGTAAAATAGGAATTCTTCTTGACTGACTGCTGTATGTGTGAACATAAAAAGTTAGAAATAAAGGGGCTCTCTAAACAAGAAACCAGTATTTTTTGCATTTTTGGTTTTAAATATTAAACCTTAATGGATATTAGGATTGCATGGCCTTTCTGTGGAACCTGATGTACCCATATTTTTCTTATATTGTCTATAATAAAATGATAAGAAAAAGTATTAGTTTAACCATTCCGTAGTAATTTCGAACAAATGGGAATTTAAACAATGTTGAATGCTATTAATAGTGTTACACAAAGAAATCAATCTGTTCAAAGTTCATTTGTGAACTTATTTGTATACAAAATATGGTCTAATTATGTTGATTGTTGATCAAATTACAAATTAAAGCGAGAATTACAAATTTACATAGAACTAACCATATTAATTAATAATACATATATTTGTGCAAATTTAGAGCCCATAATACTAGCAACAGTCTACCTATGTGATGTTACAATTGTGCAAGGCGTTTTATTTTATTAATGAACAAGTTACCTTCTACCTTGTATACCCAAAGGAAATACATTTAGTTTTTATCAAAATCAACCTCGTAACTACAATTAGCAGATTTTTAGATTTTACCATCCTTACACATTTAAAAATTCCTTCTGTGAATAAAATTCCTTAAATATGGCCATTTGTATTTAGAGTTAACCCCCTAATTAAAAACCAATTATGTAATCTTTTAAAGGAAAACATTAAAGAATAATTAGTTTTGTCTATGAAATTGGCTCCTGTCTCGAAAAACTAAATATCATGGGTAAACTAAATATAATGTATCTCTCACAGCAGTTATAGCCCAATGTAATATGATTTTTTATCTAATATTCGGGATTTGTGAGGAATAATATTAACTTAAACAATTGTACCCACATATGAAATGTTATTTTTTAAAGATTGGAGTAGCATATGAACATCCACCTAACCTGAGGTGGCAACTCCTACTTATTAACATCAGCAATTAACCCCAGGATTAGTGGCGTGGTAACCTGAGGTTGGCTACAGGTGCATTGTCCCTGAGGACTAAGTTAGAATGCCTGAAATAAATGTCTCTCCTTTACTACACCCAAACACAGTAAACCAGAATACAGTAGCGCATAACACAGGTACAATAAGCCTAAAATAGGTGTGGTAGTGGTATCTGAAATCAAACTACAAAAACTATCTTTATATAACTTCTTTACAACCTTTTTATCTAAAAGTATGGAGTGTGTTCCTAAATTCCTATATCTATCACTACTAAAGACGTTGAGAAAGTATATCGTAGGAATTTTCTAGTACAATTAACATGTGTGTAGTTCTTTTAATATGTTCACATGTCCTTGAAATAACTCTCCTTGAAGTATGTGCTTACATTTGAAGTACCTTAATTAAGTGAAAGCCTTATCAGTGTAATCAGTGATTTATAAGCATGTGTTACTCTTTCTATCTGTTTATGTATGAACTTTCTTTTTCTCATGGTTTTGCAAACATAATATATGTAGTTAAGCACAACTTAAATATAAAAAATATGTGTGGTTAGTCCAAAAAATTGTTTTACTCATTATAAGTATTATTTTTATGATATAAGAGTAGTAGACAAGTATGTAGTCCACCTGATGGTAAGTGGCTACTGTCTCACTCTGTCTGTGGACATCACGTTTCCATTTCTTCCTCAGGTAGGTCACAGATGCGCCGCTACCCATGAGGAATAAGCTAGAATGCCTCGGAAACATTTATACTTGATGTATGTCTCCCTTACCATAACCCTTTAAAGCAGAACACATCAGCGCTTAACATTGCTGTTATTAGGCAAGAATAGGTGAGGCGGTGGTGCCACAGTTCAACCATAGAGGATTCTACCACCTTTAAAAATTTAAAACTTAGTTCTGTTTATATATAACTAAGTTTCAAATACATATGGACATACGGATTAGCCTTATGTCTACACGAACAACAGAAAACTAAATAATTACGATTTTAATTTTTCCTTCTGTTTATCTAGACAGTAGTCTTTAGAATTCCCTTGACTGGTAACCGCAATATAAACAATTTTGCAGGAAGGCACTGTCTCTTTCATGGAATTTAATCCCCTTGTTGCCTCATATGACATAATTATATAGGAACGGAGGCAATGGTGTTTTTCTAGGCGAATATAATAAAACAAACTTTTCCTTACTATTCCCGATCGCTATAAGTTGCTATGTCATGTTATTGTTATAAATTTCGTTTGTTTTGACCACATTACATACATTAAAATACAAAAAAAAATAAACATAGGGTTTGCCTATGTTTAGGGAACTGAGTTATAAATGATATAAAGTCATGTACTTGTGATGTGTAAAAAATGACATTTTGAAGACTATGGAGATAATAAAATTTGGAAAGAAAGGAGTAAATCAGTTTTTTTTTGCTTCGTCACACTTGCAAAACAAGCATGATAAACTTTATCTTAGCTATAGTTATTGTCAAAGATATCTGCTAGTGATAGCCAAAACATTGAAATTTGGCCCCGTCGAAAATCGTGGAGTTTCGAGGTTCAAACTCCACTTTCCTCTGATTTTCAGCTTTTGTGTTATTTAGGAACATTTATGAAATTAAACCATAATAATTTGGACCACTGGGTTAAAATCCTTGGATAAATGTTTCGACATACTATCTAACACACAGAAGGCGAGCATGCGAAGGTGTGTGGTTGTAGTTCGACTCCGGCGGCGCCACCGCCACACCTATTTCTGCCTAATAACAGTAGTGGTAGGCGCTGCTGTGTTCCGTTTTGAAGGGTGTGGTAAGGGAGATATACTTTTCCGAGGCCTTCCAGCTTAGTCCTCAGAGGTAGGGGCGCATCTCAGAAATTTTATCATCATTTGTACGCCAATAATTGGTACAGTAAGCGTTGTTCCCAAAGTGCAAACATCCAATATTGTAATCCTTATTGACAAATGAATAAATGATTATGATTATGATCTGTGGCCGATCTCGGGTAGGAATATCTAATCCTATCTGGGATTGATTACAGATGTCCATAGGCGGCAGTAGCCACTTACCATCAGGTGGACTGCATGCTCGTCTGCTACTCCTGTATAATATAAAAAATACAGTTGGTATAAAGGAACTAACAATTCGTTAAAAAGTTTTTATTTCACATGTGACAAACGAAAATCAATCGCGATAAGTTATCTATATCTCAATATAGATGCATACTTGCTATAAGACAGGTATCTACTTACAAACTATCATACCATCTATTTTTGTTGATGACAATATCTCATTTCATCGCATATGTTAATTTCGTGAAGTATTTTATATGACAGTAAGGAACAACTAATCTCAAATTGGACGGATTCAAAGCTGTCATATCTTCGTAACTAGATAGATACATTCCTTTTATTTAACGAAAGAAAATGGTGCAACAGTGACATCGTAAGTAGTAGTGTTTTTACGTCCATGGCACCGCCAACACGTACTATACACCTGTTGCTGTTTTATAATAGCAGTCACAACGCTGGTGTGTTCTGGTTTGAAGGGCGTAGTAAGGTAGACGTTTACAAGCATTGCAAACTTAATTTAGAAACTTATATCTTGGGACTGTGTTTTTATTTGGGTTTGATTAAGATTTTCATGGGCCAACTACAATCAGGTGGACTGCAGTTTTTTTGATATTTAAACTTAATAAAAAACCCATTTCTTAGAAGATGTCTCTAAAATTTCCAAATAAACTATAAAATCTTAAGATTCTCCAAGCTCCCTGGTATTGGTTAATCCCCGTACACACTTCGCACTTCAGATTAATCCAGTGGATGACTAAATTAACAAGAAATTATTACTTAAACAATACTCGATACTGGAAATTTAATTAACTACTGTTTTACCGGTACTGAGTGTGTCGTCAAACTCACTCTTATTACTAGAAGTAGTTATGGGTTCAACGACATATATTTTTTAATACGATTACTAGGCACGTGAGACTCATGAGGCTTTCCGACTAAGTCATCTATGATCAATCAAATCAACTAAATGAGGTTTTTTCATATTTGACATGTGCGGAGTATCTTTATTTCAAATATTAGTGGGGAATTTTAAAGATAATAATACAATAAGCAATGATATTATGCTGATAGCCTCTTTTGTTGACAAGCAAGGAAACCTTCAAAAGGTACCCGGTACCGTGGAAGCGACACCGAGTTATGTGGAATTAAAATCCTCCAGGTGGCCGTCATCAGCGCTACGTCGTCCTTTGAGCGGTTCGTATACCGTAATAAATAGGTACTAATTACTAATTGTGAGACTACAGTGTCAGGTAGGATGATATAGGTGTCCGGGGTTCGAATCCCAAAATCAAAACTTCAGAAAAAAGAAATATTCTAAAAATCTACGCAGATGGCCAGGGTACTTTACCGAATCCTTCAAGCCAGAACTCGGCTGAAACATGTGAATCATGGTATTCCTAAAACAGACTTGATTTTAAGTAAATACTCACTGACTATTATTGACTTTGCAACGAAAAGTACAGGATATACTATTAACCTTTTTACATAATATTTGTGTTTGCCATTGAAATAAATCTTTGAACTATAATTTCTAAATTACGACCATATTAATTACGGGTTGCATTTTCCTTATAAAACCAGCCAAATTAAGTGCCAAAATTTGCATAATTTCGGCGAAGTGTCATGTAAACGTAGACATAGGCCGTTTATCCACCGCCACCGTCACCGATCCGTCACTAGAACAAACGGCCATACCGTTACGTAAAGCGATAACGTAGTAATATGTCAAGTATTTTAAACAAAAGCATACTAATATTGCTTCACGAATTTTCGGAAGTGCCTACAAAATTAAATTAACATATGCGTAAATTGGTTTTACCAAAAGCAATGACGCCAATTCGAATGAGGATAGAAAGGATGATTTCATTTTTTTGTCGAATATTTAAAATAATTCGCCAAGTACGAATCGGATTCGCACATGGAGGCTTCCGTACCACGAAATATTCATAATTTTTTACTTTATTTTACTATTTTCAATAATACTTAGTTATATAACACAATAGATGGCGTTGGGGTGAAGATGAATAATACGTAAAAAACTTATAATAAAATTAAAATAACTGGTTATATTAAGATATGTTTTATAGTTCTTATAATACCAGAATTAAATGGATTGTAAAAATTTCAACCGTTTTGCTAGTAGTTACGGTTTAACAGTTAGATCGAAAAATTTCGAAAAATACCGGTGTGTTGTATGGAGACCCCCTTTAATATTCAACGTTATTTTTTTATAGTATTTGTTGTTATAGCGGCCACCGTTATGCATCCTCTGTAAAAAATTCATGTATCTATCTCTTACGGTTACGGAGATATAGCCCTGTGACAGACGGACAGACAGACACACAGTGAAGTCTTAGTAATAGGGTTCTGATTTTACCCTTTGGGTACGGAACCCTAACAACGTCATTCGCATTTCGTTTAGGCAAAACTTTTCTTAGAAACCCTCTGGTGTCTATTATACGAGCGATAACCCGTGTCCACTACGGCGGACAACGGGTCGGCGACGACCCTCCTAACAGACAAATAGCAAAATATAAGTTAAATGTGATGAGCACATGAAATATCCATATAATCTGGATCTTGGTGTTGCTGTGACTTATACATAGTAATTCGGAGATTCAGTCATATACACAGTGCTTTTACGTAGTCATTAGTAGGTAGTAGGTAACACATCCTTCCATCCAGTGAAAGTGATCACCTAATATTAGATTGACTGCTTGCTTGTTTCTTTTAGTACATAATTTCTTATCAGTAAGAGTTAACTATAGAATGATTTTGTCTCATACTTATATTTTGTACATTGATATTAATAGATATCGCCTGAATTAATATGATCGTTTCGTAATAAAATCACATATAGAAAGCCTTAATTGAGCCTAACTACTTATTTATAAATAATATGATATATTATATCATTACGAATATAATGTTACCCTTAATATGAAATTATGCGCCGAGGCGAATGGAATATTAAACAGTAAATAAATCTCTCAAATAAAAAACTTTATAATGGATGAAGTATAGCTAATAGTTAAAACGTGTCAGGGGCCGTCCACGCTGGCTAATCTCACTCACAATAGAATACGGAAACGTAAACAAACAAAACATTCTTTTACGATCCTCTCTCTTACATAACCCGTTCCCTAGCCAACCGGTGACCCGATTTTATCGGCAGAAAATGAAGAAATACCTAATTGCCCGATTTCGAACTCGCTCACTGACGGTTCCGTATCACCAAATTTCCATTTACTTTTTCCAGTATTATATTATCGTTGTCATAGCAGTCACAGAAGTAAAATTTGAACTGCCTACCTATTGCAGTTGAATAGGTCTCAGTATAAGGATTATAGATATTTGTACTGTGAATAGGTGAAACGAATTCGAAGCGTTATTTGTAGGGCGACACCCATTTATTTTAATTTTTTTTATTTTTCCAAATTTTGTTATTCCGGCGACCGTCATTATTTATAGAGTATGTAATAAATTGCGGTGTAAGTGATAGAGCCCTGTGATAGACGGATAGACAGCGGACACTTAGTAGTAGGGTTCCATTTTTACCCTTTGAGCATGGTACCCTAAAAATGAAGAAATAGATCGACAGTAACGCTAATAGCTACCGATAATCGTGCTGTGGAATTTTCCTCTTGGATCTTAAACGAGCTGACGCTGTCACATCGCATGGATAAGCGTGAAGTAGTTCAAGCGTGTTATGGAATTGATAATGTAAATGTGACGCGCGTTGGTGTGTTGATAATTAAAATACAAATTGTTGTTTACTTTCTACGTTGTGGTTCCCGGTGGGCTTCCAGAATGTTCGCCGTTATTTTTTTGGGATTTTTTTGGGATTCATGTTGACTCTGTTGTATATAAGATGAGAAGTTTATTAAAGGTAATGGAGCAGTAAAGTCGTAAAAATTGTTGATAATTTCATATTAAATAGAAAATAATTAGAAGTCAAGTATTGGATTTAGACCTCCTTTGATTAACACCACCTGACCGGTCCTGTGCAGTGTCCGTGTCCTGTGTGGTACCGTGTCCTCCCGCTGTTTTCTTTATGTCATTGGTCGTCGGTGGTAGTGGGTCGCCAGTCGGCGGTGGCCGTCCTATGGTTCATAATTTGATGGCCCATGTCTAAGCACCTGTGATAAATCTACCGTAATTAAACATAAGTTTAAAGTTGAAACACATATAGGAACACGTTTTTTGTCTGCACGGCACGCGTCCGACACGATCTAACCGTAGATGTGAATTAACCCTTTGATAACCTTAAAGAGGGCTTGGTTCGTCTATGTTATTACGTCTAGAACTAGGTCTGGAACTTTCGTTGCGATATCTCATATGAACTGTTCTATATATGCCTACGTTTCTTTTCCTTCGTTATATATAAACCAAAGAAATTTAACTTAATTCGTTTATCCGTTCGTGATTTCCCATTGCCGATGTAGATTATTTCGTGTGTTCAACAAATACTTTTTGCAGCCCTTCACCTTGACCCTGTTAATGGCTTTTTATTATGCAGTTTTGCGCACTTATTAAATGAACAATAAATGAATATTAATAAAGAGTTTATTCTATTCACTTTAAAATAGCTTCTTGAATTTACAATGTCAATAGTAGGTGTCCATTGTCTTTTTTGTATACGAAATATAATAAATATTGACTAAAGCTGTACAATGTTAGTTTAATATTTATCCAGGTTTGTTCCGAAATATAAGTTAAGCATCGTTGCTTTTAACTTTGTAGATCGCTTATAATCTATAATGTTAGTTAATATCG
This sequence comes from Epargyreus clarus, assembly GCF_041222505.1. NCBI lineage: Eukaryota > Metazoa > Arthropoda > Insecta > Lepidoptera > Hesperiidae > Epargyreus > Epargyreus clarus. The sequence continues at coordinate 8,928,089 of NW_027332214.1, forward strand.
CACGCGATCGAGAATAGAATAGATGACAGCTAATGGCAAAGTTTCGTGCTCGTTTTCCGAGTACGTTAAGTCGGTCCCAGTGGTTACATTTTGTCACAGGCCTTATAGGCGATTAAACACGACAAGCAGTCCGTATTGGAGCAGTATGATGGAACGCATAAAGCCTTCCCCAGTCATAAAAAGAGATCCGTGAACCGCAGTGAGTCATAAAAATGGTTGCTGACGTTGCACTTAAAATTATGTTTTTAAATAACATAATGCACGTGAGCGTAAATGATACTTACCTACTTATCGCAATTGAATTATTAAATCGACAAAACATATTTCAGCTATTGCTGACGTATAAAAAGATAGCACGCTATATCTTTGAATGTTTGCTGATGCGACTAAATTTAATCTACTATCGATAAAATTTTTGATTTAGATAAGGTAAGGCAAAGGGAGTTAAAGTGCCCACTATGTATAAAATGTCCTTAAAAGCAACTCTAGATTGGCTCGCTTAATTAGAATTTGACTTAAACTTGGTAATGTATTAGGGTATGACATGAGCGTAGATAGTTTTGATGGGAGAGGAGGGTTCAACAGCAGTGGCTTTGTCGAGGTCAGCGAAAGAAGAGGTCAGCTAGTCTCTGTTTTTTTTCTAAACTTTGTTCATATGTGACATCTCCACATACATCAGAGGTTCTAACTGAGGGCAAATAAAATGCGCGTTGCGGTCCTGCGGACTAACATGGTCGGCTCATATGTAAGTCAGGCGACCACCCTTCCACCGAAAAGCAAAAACTACTTCATGCTTGAAAATGTGCGGCGGTGATTCCCCAGTCGATCTATACGGGTTGTATAACACTTCGTTTCAAATTATTCGTTAAAAATCCATGTACGGGTAGCCACACTACCGAGATCCCATAGCAAAGTATCTTTTTTAAATTAGTCACCGCGCCCATTGTGAAAGACATAAAGAAAATATTTCACTCCGTTTCTCAAACTCCTATCTTATCTGCATATTCAATCAATTTCAACTATTTAAAACTGATAAAAGTTTATTTAAGTCCGTGATCTTCGTGCAGTTCGCTTGTCGTTGCGATAAAGGCAATGCCGTATTAAAATAATGTGTACTTTTTTTTTACTTTTATTAAATATATGTAGGCATTTATCCTAAACCTTCAATATGGAATTTGGTAATATTTAACTATATTAAGTTGAGCTCAAAATACAGACATATGTTGGTTTTTAATTTTTATACAGCAATTTTTTATCGTTTATCGCTTGATGAGTAATGACTTTTAAATAAGTATTTTTCTACTTTTATATAATAAGCGAATGAATTTGCAGAAGATTAAAAACACTATATCTACTCGTATATGTGAAATACACGAACTGTATATAAATAACTATAAACATGCATCTACTATTACATTATCCGTTTGGAAAGTGTTGTCGTCAACCCTTTACTATCCCTTTTTTTTTTGTTGACGAGGGGGAAACCTTCAAAAGGTACCCGACGCTATGGGAGTGACGCCGGGTTATGTGGGATTTTTACCGCACTAAAAACCCCCCGGTGGCCGTCCTCAGCGTTTGGTGGAGAACTCCGGGATCTCCAACGAAACACAACCGGAGTCCTCCCTTCTATCGGGCTCTGCCCTGGGGGAGCAATTTACGCTCCTCTCACATCCCCTGGTGATTACAGCGATATGCGACCACACAAACCGCTGTTCTTCTCGGGGTCGCTTGCTGGACGGTTTGAGCTCCCACTCTTGCAGCCCGCAACCCCGAAAGCCCCCTTTAGTCGCCTCTTACGACAGGCAGGGGATACCGTAGCCCTATTCTGGTCCTACTACAGGGAGAACCCTTTACTATCCCTACGCAGGATACGGTTCTCCTTTCAGAGTGAAAGAGGTTAGGGACCATAGTCCGACGCGCTGGCTAAATACGGATTGGTAAACTTGACACTCTTGAAACTTTTTCAAAACTCTCCGGTATAATTTTCCTTAGTTTTTTGGAAGTTTTTTGGACGTTTTTTGGAAAGTGTAAATGAACTTTTTTTTTGTTGCAATTATTGCAGTTACCCCTTGGCCTATATAATTAAGTATATGACAATCCTGTGATAGACACAAATCCAAAACCACCAACTTTAAAATCCGTCGTCCCGTTTAGAAAACAGGTTGGTTACTACCATCTCTTAAAACAATATTGTTTTAATCATACTTTTCCTTTTTTGCAGGAAATTTAACTTTTTAACCAAAATATGACAATTTTAGTTGGTTTTATACAATGGATAAGCGAAAAATTAATAAGGGTTTAAGTTTGTTCAACTGTGTATGACTTAATATTTTACTGTTTTAAGGAGGAAATAATACTTTCCTGAACTATGATTGTTTTTAAAAAAATCTACGTACATAATTATTCGTGCATAGACCTAAACACGATATCCTACTTTTGGGACGGTCAGGTAAAAACATCACTTGGCTGTCAGACATCAAACAGCCTATTGTTAAACAAACCCTTTGTTGGGTTTTTGAGGTTCTGTATTCAAAGGGTACCATGGTAATCCTATGCGTCCCTCTCTTACATCATCGTACCTTAAAGTGTACTTGAAATTGAAGATAAAAACAAGAGGCACGTTTTTAGCGCTTTTAGCTTAGAATACGTGCAAACGTTTAAAGCTTGTACCGAACCCTCGGTATGCAAATCCTACTCGCACTTCACGATTATTTTTATCATACTTTTTTATTATACACAGTACTAATCTATTCTACGTTCTACAAAACAATTTTATCAAGTAAAAAATAAAACAATTACCTAAACTTCACGGTCCGTGTAGTACCCTAACCGTTAATTCTGTAATGTAACCAACGTAGTAAGAGAATTTAAGAATTACCTAATTCTCCATATATTCGAAATAAATGTGTATACACATTTATTTCGAATATATGGAGAACGTTTCTTCGAGTAATTTTCTAACCATGGAATTTAAAAAACCGTGTATCAAACACCCAAGGTTCCGTAATCGGTATAATTATGTAGCTCAAACTCATCTTATATTCAATGGGCGTTTTGAAGTCACATCGGCAGCATACATTGACGAAGTAACTAAATAGATTCCTATTATAGGACTGTTATTAAATAAAGCAGTGGTAAAATAGTGGTTTGAAATTCGATCACTCATTCAGAGGACATGTAATTCTGTTCTTTTTTGCTCGTTCGTATTAGTAATTATAATTATCTTAATTACACAACAATGAAAAAAACGGCAAGTAAACTAGAATACTACTAGGAAACTAGGACTAATACACTACATGTAAGAATTAAAAAAAAAACTGAAAGGCGTGTGTAGTCTACTAGTATTGGCCAGTGAAAAGAAGCCCAGCAGTAGGGCAGGAATGGATTGAGGACGATTATTAAATAAAGCCACTCCTTCCAATGTTATTGTTATCTTACGTATCAAACGCAGATAATTGTATATTATATATAAATTATGTTAGGACTATTCAGTTACTTCATCCATGACTATACAAATATGCGTATTTATTTACATTTATAGTGTTATAGTTGAGTTAATTCATCATTAGTAGGTACTCACAAATGGGAAAATATTTTTACGATGATCGTTAAATCACTAACGAGCTTACAGTTCTTATGGTAAATGAGCGCTACTTCCCATAACTCTTGACCACCAGTGGCTATCAATAACTAACACAATTTGAACCACTATACCACGATTAAACTTGAAGTCTTTCAAAGTATACTTATGCCACTGTCAAGCACCTGGTCAATTTTAAGCCCCTCGAGAAGATTTTTAGCTTAATCAACTACTTGTTAATAGTATTAGTACATACAATTTAGACAAGGCAAGATTGGATGGACTGGTTATTAATAATGGATGTTATAGGTAATTAGATATCTACTCGTATTTTTAAGTTAAATTTGTTTTGATTGATCGATACAATAAATCGGGCTCTACCAGATCTCCTTGAACAGGGCTTCTTTACTCCTTGAGACCCCTCAAAAATTATTTCGGATATGACCCGAAAGTCTATCAAACCGGGACAAGACCGGGGAAACTCGGACAGATGGTAACACTAACATCGCATAAAAAGAACAATCCAAACAGTAACACTTGTAAGGTCAAATTTGATAAAACGTGTAAACAGTTTTCGAGATCCTACCATGATGTCAGATCTATTTTCATACGCGTCGTAGACGGAAGATCTAATGTTATTACTGCTTTAGGCAATGTTTAAACACTCTTTATTCTTGCAAGCCATAACTTCGCTTATCTTTAGTTATGTGTACAAGAAAAATCTCTTGAACAATGTTTTTTAGTTATTTTATAAAACAATGACGTCAACGGTAAGCTGTCGTTGTATACCCACCGTTGAATAAAAGATTACTATTGTTAACTTTTGCTGGTTTAATGTTTGACTTACTCAAAAATACATATTTTTCTTACCGATGTTTTATTGTTGAATAATATCAAGTAAACTTAAATTTTATACAAAATTACACTTTAAGTGGTATGGCCATTTTGTTCTACAGTTAAAATAGGACATTGCCAAAATCGACAATCACAATTTTACAATTGTAAAAGGTTCTCACCGCGTCAAATGTTGCCTTTGCTAACTTTAGTAAAAGGAAGATTCAATATATTTGCGACACTACAAATTGACATAAAATGAGACGATCTCTTAATCAGCCGTATGTGTGGTTACTTGACTAATGAAGTCAACTTTAGTATTACAATTGTAGTGCTAAGGAGTCCTATTTAATGTTATTTAATATTGTAGTAATACCATTAATACCATCCAGTTGCCACAATATTTTTATACAAAACCTCATTGACGTTTCTTCTTGCATTACCTCAATTTTTTAATTTATCAAAAGCAATAGACTGTTAATAGACCATGCCATTTTTTTGTTAAAAAATAAGTAGCAAATCTAGATGTAGTTTAGTACCGGTGGTAAGTCATCACTAGTTAGATACTAGTGATGACTTACCACCGGTACTCATGAACGTATTATTTGAATTGACCCATTAATTTATTTCTCTATATATATTATAAAAAAATATAGATATTTCTGATCCAATCACCACTTAGACGATCTTTTGATACTTTTATATCGTTAACGTTCGTATTCTGCGCCGTAATGACGCCGGCGGGCGTCGAGAGCGGAATTAGGTTAACTGAGTAGTTAGCTGAGATAACGCCGCAACGCAGTTAACTATGGTAATGCTATGCATTTGTTTATCTTCGAGTTTAAACGGTAAACGAATAAACATATGTTTGGACCAGGTTTGTTTTTTACAAAAGATGGTTTTGTTGGAAAATAAACGCTTTAGAGAAATAGTTAAGAGAAAATGTAAGTCTGTTCAAAAGTAAGTGGGTGTGTAATGTGTTGTAGATTTTCTTAAATATGCAACTGTTACTGGGCAAGATTTTATTGAAAAAATCTTTACAATAACTATATACACACAAAATATACTTTTTTATTTGCTTCACACATCTTTGAATATTTACATTACGAGTAGAAGTGGGGACTCCGGCGTAAGAGTGTGTGAGGCACATCACTGCCTAATATCATTCTGCTCTGAAAATAATGAACATAACAAAATAAGGCACAATATAATGGCAATAAATACTCGTACAGTCGTTTATCATTCAAAAAAGACAATTCATTTCATATATGTATAGGGCCAACCGTTTAAAGTACGTGTATACTGCATAGAGTTCGTATGCATCAGAGTAGAAAGCGGAAATTTATACCACCGCCATATCATTTTTAGATTAGTAATGATAAAGTCACACGAAGATAGCTCAATAGTAGCTATTTTATCTAACGTTAAAACGTTATCAAGGGTAGGGAATTGATCTTTGGTCAAATTAAATATTTATTAAAACATCTTAAATTTTAAATAGCTTATTAACTAATCTGTATACATTATAACTGTATAAATTAAATGAAGCGGTACTCTTTTACAAGTGATTTTATGTTGCCTTATAATTAATTGCACTTTAAAATATTTTCTTTATTAGGGAACAGCAATTAATTCTTTGCGTTTTTGTAGCAATTAGCGTAATTAAGTGTTATCAATGGAAACATTGGAAATGTGTCGTTATTAAAAAATAAAAACTAAATTCGAAACATGCAAATTTATGTTTTCGAGAAGCATTTATGTAATATCTATAGTCGAACTAAAATTACAAGTAACATGTTATTAGGTTTTTATTTATCTGTCACAAAGTTTAATTGAGTAGAAAGTACTTAAAGTTTGGCAGATGTTTAGTCCAATTATAACTTCCGTCAAAAATTCGGGAGATATTCTTGTTTCTTATCAAACATACTTGATTTGAAGGTGGTAGAACCCTTTGTGGTTCGACTCTGGCGGAACCACCGCCACACTTATTTCTACCTAATAAAAGCAGTGTTAGGCGCTGCTGTTTTCCGGTTTGACGAAAGGTGTTTTGACGCATCTTATAAAACAGACCCGTAAAAAAATAGTATAGAACGAAATTATGTGCGCCGATGTAACACGTAATTTAATGATAATATTTATTTGCGTCTAATGGTCGTTTGCTCGTTTAACATTTGTTTATCTACATATAAATAACGCCAAAGAAGTATAACTTCTTCATGCGTACATAAGTACATACGCTTGTTTGGAATAGATATTCACCACTGTGTTCCAAGATGCAGTCTCCAGCACGAAGATTAAATAGGCTCAATAGCTTGTATTGAGTCCATTTCACTCACACAATTCCATAGCCAAAACCGGTTACTCCGAGTTTTGAGCACCGTTTGAGGCTTCTTATTAAGACACATCTTTGAATCCGATGCATAAAAAAACAAGCAAGTTCAGTAGCCTGTTTAATTATATCATGGGCACCCGGTTGTACTGGGCCGACTTGTTTTTGTGTTTCTGTACATATGACTCAGTATGCCTTATTATGGAGTTTATACGTTGTTACGACTGGTACCATATTATAAAATTTTTAGTGTATACCTAGTTACATAGGATTCTGTACACAAAAAAATTAAACGGGATAATAAATAAGCCACCGCTATATGTCACATAGCTATAACTCCTAAATTGTAATACATAGACACTTAGAATTTGACAGTGTGTATTACAATGGCTACAATAACAATAAATAGGTACTAAAAATAAAAATATATATGAAGAGCGGTTCCAACACGAAGTTCCAAACGAAGAAGCTTACGTTTTTCTTTCATCTATTGAACTCTCATAGGTACCGACACACACTTTAGAGACACAATGCATGTGCTACGATATTTACTCGTATGTTATGCTACCAAATTCGCACTAAAAGTAAAATGAAGATTTGTTGGTGCGAAACCCTCCATATGCGAGTTCAACTCACGACTCGGCTAATTATTTTTACTTGTTATTGTTTAAATTCTGTATTCATTACCTAATTGACGTCACTTCACTACCTTAATTACCTACTTTTTGTTGAATACGCGGAAAGAAATTAAAATAATGTTATTACTCTTCATTATTCTTTCTCCGATGCGCTAATTATAAATTTTGAATCCATATTAATATAGCAACGGGTTTTTTCAGATCCATTGGTCGTGATAAAATTAGCGCGTTATAAGAAATAATCCTCATTTTCGTAATTTTTAATATAGACTAGTTTATATTTAATTTTAAAAGAACAAGGAAAACCGGTGTACCTATTAAACATGACTCAAAGTTATGTCTACAAAAGTGACCTTCACTCCCGTGAATCCCGTGACAACGTATCACGGGACTAGGCATGCTCTCTAATCCCACGCCTTACCACTTCAATGAGTAATGTATCAATTTAAGAGAATTTTCTATATCTGGATAGCAGTGATAGCCTAGTGGTTAAGAAACTCGGCCTCTTGATCGAGGGGGCCGAAGTTCAAATTCCAGGCCTCTGATTGTTCAAAGTTTGTGCGTATTTAAAGTTAATTATGACTTGCTTAAACGGTGACGGAAAACATGGTGAGGAAACCTGCATAACTAAGACACCTTAAAAAAACTTTCAAAGGTAAAGTTTCAAAGGTAATGGATTGAGGATGATGATGATGCTATATCTGGAAAGAGAAAGTTCAAGACTCTTCAACGTTTCTATGGAATGATAATACATAAACATTATCATATAGCCACAATTAATCATTCTACTTCATGGTACCTAACTGCGCATATGCCTACATATATATAGATATGTAAAGATTTATTAATCTCCAGTGTACTCTAATTGACCTTTTTATTATCGATCCTTTCGATCCTTTGTAAGGTCCGAAAACATTTTTGTCTACGCGATTATTTTAAAGCACGGAGTAGTCTACCTTCGGTGCTTTAAGCCATCAAATCAAAGACTATCTTCAGAGTTATTTGAACTCTTGGTATTGGATTTTTCAAACGGTTTCGATTAAGTTTTATTTCAATTGTACTAGAATAAAGGAATGGAAGTCCCATCTGGAAAGAGTATTTCGTTTTCTCAAAGATCCACTTTCGTTACACTTTATTAAGCTCCATAATAGAATAAAACTATACCAGTCATATACCTAGTTATCTACAAATTTCAGCTAGACGTGTGCTGTCGAATTCAATAATGTGTTCCCTTATCTCGTATCAAGTTTTTTGCTACTATGCGAGTTATTACGAAGTGAGATAAGCCCATCTTTGCTGCTATCAGTCGAACGTTGATTATGTTCCCTGATGGACTGCTTTATCGTTTTCTTTATACGTGAATCGGATATTCAACAGCAATATGCTCGTGAATGACGACCGACTTCCTCAGCAGTGCCCTATCGTGGGTAATCTCGAGGAAACAGGATGGAGCATGCAGTGTCCGATGGCCAGCCAGTGGATCAAACAACCAGTGTGCAATTACAATGTTTATAATTCAAACGTGCCATATGTGAACAGTGATCTCTCAATGCAGTGTTATAATAGTAACTATCCGGTCTGTGATAATGTGCCTCAATATTATCAACATATTCCACAACATCCGCCTCAGAACATGGTCTACCCTCAACGGCATCTAGTACAAAATCCCTTAAACTTGCCCTGTAATCAGAATCAGCAATGGGACTATAACTCCATGTGTTACAATGTTGACGGCCAACCCTGTCAATACACGAATGTTGTGGATCTAGAGGACTTTATGTAAGTTGATAATAACTTTTTTCATCATCAGTATCGCCAACTTTATCATCCATAGTATCTTAAATATCATAAGGAGGTCACATAACTTTGGTATAAGTATTTGTTTATAGGTTATCAGTCAATTAATAGATAATTTTAAAAGATTTCGTCATATTTTGATACTTTTTTGTAGTAATGAAGCAACGATTCTCAAATACAATGCAGATTTTTCCAAATACTCTATCGCTAAATTATATGAATATTCCCGATGACCTTCTGGGTTAAAGTTATCAACTTTATCGGTTTCATTAATGCGTATCTACTACCTATACTGCTAATTTTATGTCCTTACTATAAATTATATGGAATTTACGTACGGCTAAATAATAACGTATAACCAATGTTATGAATATTGTAACCCGCAATGACAGAATTTTTATTTACCTCTTGCTCTTTCCCTATAAGTTTGAGCGAGATGCATGCAATACCCGCCATCCTGGATTATTTGTTTATTAAATTTGTTCATTAAATCTGTTTTGTTTAGAATGGCATCTGAAATTCATACGACTTTTTGAAAGTGATCAATATTAATAATGGTTATTACATCATGTAAAAAAACAAGTATCACCTTAACAATACGTTCAACAACAGAACTATTAAGCATTTCTTAAAGTAGTCCTTTCAAGAATATTCTAATTATATGTTGTATCCGTGCACTTGGTACGGCCAAGAATAATATATCGATAACTTAATCTGAAGTACCACCTTCAACAGCTGTAGGTTATCTGTTGAACTGATTTTATCATCTATGCTCCTAAGTCCGTGTTAGGCTTTTATGGATATCACATAATCTTGTTCACATACGACCGATTGTTGATATTTATTGAGAATTTCACCTTTCCTAACTACCCTATCCTTTGTGAGTGGCTACATAGGCTTGCGTTCTTCATTGTCCACAGGTGGATCTAGTAGAAATATCAATTTTGTTCCGTTACCCTTGTATGTCTTGAGATATGCAAAATCACAAGGAACATTGTATAAACTTATGGAAAGATTTAAATAGTAGTCATTCTATCTATTTGCAATTTGTAAAAATCACCCCACGGTCGAGGACTAAATTGGAATGACTCTAATAAGGGTGTCTCTCCTACTACACCCTTCAAATTAAAAAACACCAGTGTTCAACGCTGCGAAAGTACCTACCACCCTCACATTCCGTTGTGGGAAAGGAAGAACTTCCGTCAGGCTAGATGATCATACCTGAGGAGCGACGTTCCTCCAATAGTCGCATTTCTACTTTTAATAAATAAGATTTGAGGAAAACTTTGATAGTGTGATCCAGAACCCTATGGCGCCATCGCCTGACGAGATGCGCTAAACCGCCACAAAGTTGTTTACAGTCTAACTGCGGTTAACAGAGTTTTTGAAACACTTGAGAATACACTTTAGGAAACTCATCCATGTGTATTTTATCGGATTCCTACATCTTATGTTATTATTTTACTGTAATTCTATTCCTTGTAGTCTGCTCCACCTCTAACTTCGCACACCCTATTCTACTTTCCTTATTTGTCCTTTTCTCTTTTCCATGCATAGGTTGTCTGGAAGAGATCGCTGCTTAGCGATAAGGCCGCCTATTGCATACTGTTTTACCCTTAATTAATACTACTGTTAAATTCTACTGTAAGTGTGCAATAAAGTGTATAATATTCTATTCTATACTATTTAATTTCTAATACAAATCTGAACTGAACCCAGGATTGTGGCATAGGACATCTTAATTCATAAAATTTATATTATTATTGCCTATCAAGCATTATTTGTATATTTTGTTAACTTCCATAAGCTCTCACGTAAACTCTTATCAGTTCAATGGTTAAATGTTATTTCACTTTATATTCGATAAAATTAATGATCGATTGTATTGACAGGTACAGATAACAATACAAGAACGGCTTCGTTACACAATTTTAATGTAATCTTTGTGATGAAGTGCTCGGGTTTATTTTGAATGATACTAGAAACATTACGCTTGTTAAAATTATACTCATAATGACGATTGATTAGAAAGTAAACATAAATAATATCTATTTAGTAAAAAAAACTGGCTATTAAAGCCAAAAACCCAACAGCATAAAAATAATTGAATACGGAAGTAATACGACCAATGTCACTCCTACAATTTAGACGAATCCACCGTCACCTCATATGTTGGAATCCGTCAAGTCGTTTGGGATCTAGCGAGCTAAAGAATTAAACATACAAACATAAAAGCGCTCGAAAACATTACCCTCTGCAGACAGGTAAAAACAAATCATATTAATCCAAATTCGAGTTATTTACTAGCAGCCATTGCATAGTTGCACCATCCAACTCGTAGCTCCATCATCAGAGCAGCTCGAAATTGTCAAATTATACTTTCGTAGTCCGGTGTGCTATTCATACAAAGTTTCATTGCGATTCAATAAATAGAAGCAGGTTTAAAATGACTTCAAAGATTTTGATTACATTGTTAGTTACAAGTGAACATAATTTAAACGGGTTAAAAATAACCCATGAATACTTTAGTAGCAGGTAGTTTACACACGGGTTTATCGTTATTCTTACAACTAAATAATGTAATTATAATGATGCTACAAATGCTAACTACACTTATAGATAAACTAAGATTCCCCATGTCCTGTTTACTATGTCTAAACCCTTTGTAGATGTAGTACCCGAAAGTCTGACCCAAAATGATGTCCTTTTGATGTGGGATCAAATTCTGGCCCCTCCGTGTTTCAGGTGTGTATAGTAACCTCACCAAAGAGGGGTGTTTACATTACTAAATCTAGACAGCAAAACCTGACAAGCACATAAGGTTTCGATTTTTGGCGGTACATATACAAAAAATGACGCGCAGAGCAATTAACCGTTCGTTTAACCCATGAAGTTATAGGTAAATACCTATAACTTCATGGTTTAACCGCCCCATGTGTAGTTAACCTAAATTTTAACAACTTCGTAAATCAATTGAGTTTTGTGCGTAAGGCTTAAATTAGAACACCTAACCTTATGACTGTAGGTACTGTACACACATTATATTTCTGTATATTCCGCGTTCCCAATTGAAATTGAAAATTAATAGCTATTGTGTTCTACACATGTCAGTGGTTCTATGCGATGTTATGTCTGAAAGTCTCGAGACCGATCGTTCGATTTCTGTCAGTTTCGTTTTCAACATATTTACGCCCTTGCTAATAGCGGTTGGAAGTCCGCCAGCAGCGTTTATCAGCTGATTAGACCACGTGAGGTACTGTGATTAGCACCCCAGACATTGTGACTACCATTGCGGGTCATAGGAGATTGACAATGTGTGCACCGCCGGAGGTGTGTTCGGTTTTGGCATTCAGCGCTTGCATTGCAGTGTCATTTCTCGTTGTCACACAAACAGGTCAGGTTCGGGTTACAGTTTTGGAGATCGATTTACGATTTGGTTTAAAATTTCAAACGTTTAATTTCTTTCGTTTTTGCAAAAAATAAACTAATTTTAAATTTTTATTAACAGATTTAAAATATAGTCAATTATTTTATATAAATTAATTCTAAGGGAAGACAAAGTGTTTTAATTAAGGCAATTTACAAAACCGATACAAATAGTTTTTTGTACAAAACCATGGATATCCCCGAGATAATTATGTAAGTTGATACTGATTCATTATTTGTAGTGAATACTTCGATCAGTTCTTATTAGTGATCGAAGAGTAAATACCATTGAATTCATTTGTTTTAATAAACCATGACATACCGTGTCTGGCATTTAATTGCTTAAAACAGAAATTTATTAGAATTGGCATGTTGACGGTTTATGCGTGTCCATGACTTGTATTTTATTAACAAACAGGCATTAAATCATAATGGTCTGGTACAATTGTGTAGCTTCTTCTAAGGAAAAATTGAACGACTAAGTTTGACTACATCTGAGCACAGCGCAAGGCAAGTCGATGTACGAGTATGCTGTGTTCTAGTTCGAAGAGTGTGCGAAGGTATCTTTTTTTTTTGTTATTATATAGGAGTAGCAGACGAGCATGCAGTCCACCTGATGGTAAGTGGCTACTGCCGCCCATGGACATCTGTGATCAGCCCCAGATAGGATTAGATATTCCTACCTGAGGTCGGCCACAGATGCGCCGCTACCCCTGAGGACTAAGCTGGGACTCCTCGGAAAAGTATGTCTCTCTTACCACACCCTTCAAAACGGAACACAGCAGCGCTTGACACTATACGTATAAGGCAGAAATAGGTGTGGCGGTGGTGCCGCCGGAGTCGAACCACAAAGGGTTCTCTACCACCTTTGATCTGATGTTGATTACAGATTTACATGCGTGGCGTTAGCCACTTTCAATCTGGTGGACTGCATGCTCGTTTGCTACTTCTATAACATCAAATAGCATTGCCTTTGTTTGGTTTTAGAAACATTTATAAGTATGGAGTTCCGTATCGTAAATGTATTTATCCCTCGTGTGCTACAAACAGACATGTAGATGCCACGGATTCTGTTACCATCATTTCGTCTTAACCTGTTTAATAAAATTTGACAATGACAGAGTGAAGTATAAAATTATTCTGTACCGGGTCCGTCCGCTATTTACTTTCCCTGTGTACACGTGTGTGTTTGTGTGTCTGTGCTCTACTATAGAAATTAGTTACTTATTTATACAACCGAATAATATTTAATTTTATTTCTATAGACAATTCGAGTATACCAGTGTATACAACTGCTTAGAAACAAGTTGATATATTTTCAATTTCCTCTTTATCTACACGCTCCAATAACAATGTATTTCCATTTGTTCAATCCAATTATATAAACAGAGGAATATTCGATGGAATATTCGATGAGTGGGTTTAGTACGTTTTCTTGTTTGTTTCGTTTCGTATTAAGTTGATGTACGTTTACGTATGAACGGGTGCTGTTTGTTGGTTTAGCGTGCAAGTTGAGGCGACAATTATCCACAGTGAAGCGATAACCTCAGTTCTCTAACTTCTTAAGGTTATTAAGGCTAAGATAATCATCCAGGAATAATAATTGTTTGGTACCTAGTCTTATGTGTGATCATAATGTCTTCACGTTCGACCTTCTTTCATATAGTGCTGGAGAGGATAAGAGATATTGGACATGCCTCCTTGTGGGATGCCCAATACCTTTACATACTTAAGTCGTCAATCCATTATTGCTCCACTGCTGGGAGCTTAGAATGAAAACGTTCAAGTCAGGTGTAGGCAACATTTTTAAAGTTGCGGGCCAAATTTGAAGACTGAAAATAATATAACATTAAAGAAATTTCAGAAAATATCAATGTTGGTTCAATCCGAAATATAAGGGCCTAATAGGACACACTGGCCGGCGGTTGACCGTGATGTTTACTGTCATGAATAACGATATTAATTTTGAAAAACATCTAATATTTTAACAGAACTTAACATTAATTAAAAACGTTGTAATTCCCAATTATTTGGTAACCCTACCGATACATGTTGTAAATAGAGTTATGATAACATGAACGGTCCATTACGTTATCACCCGAACAAATTTTAACAGACATAAATAAGTGTATGTTATGTTTACATAACTGATAATTGTTAATGGAATAGAATCGAGGATGTCTTCGTAAACGTAACACTGTATTACTATTGTATGTGGTTATACATTATTATGATCTAACTATAGACCATAGCAGTAACAGACCAGCGTTGCAAATTCTGCCTTCTAGATTACTTTGAAGTCCGAAACCAAAGCATTACTGATTTTTGAAGTTGTATTTATAACAGAAATTTTAAACTTTTGCGGTGAAGTTGAAGGAGTATTTTGTAAGGAAACTTTTGTGACGGTAGTTTTAAGGAAAACAAGGAAATCAGGTATATCAGATTTTGGTTTTATCTGTGTATGTCCCGTGATATGCAAGATAACAAGCGAAGTTACATACAGATTCGATTACTTATTGGGAGGATGGGAGTCATAGCGTAACAAATCGCGGTGATGCTCTGATCAACCCTCTATACAAAACAAAACTATCCCAGCAGAGAAATAAGAAACAAATTAAAATTTTAGTAATTGCTTACGAACTTAATGGCTTGAATTGAATTATTTAAGTTTTCAGGAATAATACAACATAATACCCAATTGGTAATTATTACAGAATGCAATTTGATACGCAACTATTATGTAACACACATACATACTAAATCTGTCGCCTGTTTCTATTAAGATTGTCTAACAGATACCTTCATTGGCTGTAATAATTCAATTGCACTAACAGATTTAGCTAATCGATTCTTATTTCTTGGAACGTACGTGACACAGATCCTCGGTGTACACATGTATATTAGCCGAGATGTAACGACTTTAATAACACAATATAAATCATCTACACGGTGCCGGTAGCACGTCAGGGTTAATTCTAAACGACTAGTCTGTGCTAGTAACACACTAGACGCCTGTTGTTTAGTTTGTCCTTTATACATGTAAGCTAACCTAACTTATTTATCCAATCGAGTCCTATTTCTAGCAACGTACATGACACAGGTCCTACGGTGTACACATGTATCTTAGCCGAGATGTAATGACTTTAATAACACAATATAAATTATCTATACGGTGCCGGAAGCAAGTCAGGGTTAATGCTAAACGACTAGTCTGTGACAGTAGCACACTAGACGCTGTTGTTTAGATTGTCCTTTATAAATCACTTAACCTAACCTAACCAATTTATCCAATCGATTCCTATTTCTAGGAACAGACGTCCTACGGCATAAACATGTATCGTAACCGAGATCTACTTTAATAATACAATATAAATTATCTTTCGGTTCTCGCGCAATTTCTAGTTTTCTCAGCGAGACTTCTCGCGTGAGTCTGTAGCCAGCTTTACAATTTTGTCTTTGCACTGACTAATCTTGAAAAGGGTTAATTTATTTTGACAATATTTTTAAAGAAAAGTTATGATTTTTACGGGACTGATATGTTACTGTTTAACCCCCAAATTGGCTACTGCTTAAAGTAAGGATATGGAGCGCGGATTCTCGTTATTAATAATCGTATGACTAAATATTTTATTCACACCCTTTTCTTGTTTTCCGCCTTTGGCATATGTATACAAGTTTTGTAGTTATTACTTTAATTGTCATTAATAACCTAATAACCATAAATGTAGGGAAATTACATATGAATAAAATACCGATCAATCTGTTTCTTTACATTTCCTTTAAACATAAATAAAATATATTAATCCATATATACAACACTTGTTTTATTCTAGCAAGATCGGTCCCAAGTTTTCCTCAATCATTAACTTTTGTACCGTAAAAGCTATTAAAAGTCCATTATTACTTAATTAATCTACTTGATACCTGGCACAATTGCAGTTTGATGGGCAGTAGGTATAATACTAATTATATATAGTCAATAATTACTATACAAGTATTTTTATTTAAAAATAATAGGCCAACCTTATCAAATTTTAATATGAATAGCAAATAAGATTTGATCTCTTATTGAACTCTCTCTTTAAGTGTTCATAAGTTCGCCGGTCTTACCGCAAACTTCAAAGATGCGAATTTGGCGGATTTTTGTTTTTTTTTTCATAGTAGCA
Source organism: Epargyreus clarus (assembly GCF_041222505.1). Classification (NCBI taxonomy): domain Eukaryota; kingdom Metazoa; phylum Arthropoda; class Insecta; order Lepidoptera; family Hesperiidae; genus Epargyreus; species Epargyreus clarus. The sequence continues at coordinate 8,944,859 of NW_027332214.1, forward strand.
AACATTTGGTTGTACTTATGTTAAGAATCACTGCCGCCCATGGAAATATGATACAAACTCCAAAAAAAATGGAAAATTTTGTTTATCTTTAGTATATATTAATACCTCCTAAAACGGAACGTCTTAGGTGCATCTGCAAACACTTCTACGGTTGAAGAGAAAGCATTTTTCGTGGTGATTTCTCAATCAAATAACAAAAATTAACCTTCAGCCACGACATATTGCATGACCATCAAAGCAAATCATGATTAATTCAGAAAATAAGAAGGGATACGGAATAAACCCAACTCTTTGTAGAGTACTTTAGTATAAAAAGTTCCTTACAAAGCGAGGGAGACGTGATACGGCACGCCATCAATAACGGACGGACATACAAATTTGCGGAGTACGTCACGGCACGACTTCAATTGGCGGACGGAGTGCGATTATTTCTGCAATCACCGCCAATTGCCCGTTGGATCGGAACACGTTGGAGATCGTTATGTAACTCCGTAGTCATGGAGCGCGCTGCTGATACTCCAGACATACATAACGTGCACACTACTATTTGTATGTCTCGTCAGAGCGGGCGCTTGTGGAATATTCCAGAACGAAAAGTATATGTGAGGGGTGCTGCGCTCGGAATCGAAGTTCCTTGATCCTAATTGAATTATTGTAATAATGAGAGAATATAGTTCAAGTATGATTAAAAAACATAATTGACTTCACAATCGACCGCGCATGGTGCTCGTCTGTACAAACACATCCGTACATAGATATTAGAAAGAGAACGTCGCATGGATGAGACATAAGCTTTTTCCTTACGTTTTCTACAATTAATTCATTGCAAGCAAGCTGCGTTTACAAAAGAAAGAGGTTTCGTGATCGTATTTTGTAACATTTTGTTCTCAGCGTCAACGGGACAGATATCCCTTTAGTGGGTCGGCCTTGTCTAAAGCAGGATATAGGCCACGCTAGACATACATGTACTGTATTATGTCACGTCATATAACATACGTCCTGAGTTGAGGTCATTGACCTTCGATGGATGTATATCAAGAGAAATACTCAATTGGATAATTTCTAAATTTCTTTTTGTTCTAGGAGTTAATAATAATAGAATTTGGAATACGTTTTCATCGTTTTAAAAATAACAAGTCAGTGTCGTTAAACACTTGTTATATTAAATTGACTAGGAAAATACTTTTAATTGAAAATCGAGTGCAATCAAATATAAGTTGGTAACAGTATAAAATAACAATTATATAGTTAAAAACAACAGAAAGTCATGAAGGCCTATAATGTAAAACCCATAGGCACAGTGTGTCTATTCAAATTAACAGTAACCGTATCTATTTGAATAACTGTTGTGTGAAAAATTGCATTTTTTATATTTTTATATTTTGTAACGAAAAGATAAAATATTTTAAAATTAAAAGGCTTTGCTGTAGCTTTTTTTATTTTAACATCACTTCTAGTTGACAAGTATGCAAATGAAAAGTTGTTAATAATTGAAAAGTGTAAAAACAACCCTTCATTTGCAGTGGGGTAAAAATATGCAAACAACCTTCAATTTGTTTTCTGTATCGATAAACATCATTTTTAGGGTTACGTACCCAAAGGATAAATACGCAATCCTGACACAGGGATATCTTATCGTCATAGATAGGACAGTTGAATTTTTCAGAGTGTGTTGCTTTGATTAAAATATAAAACAAGAAAGAGGCGTTTTTCAACATTTTTCTTACTATTGAACCGCCTTAAAAGGAAATTTAAATTTTCATGATACATTAACTTATTCACTGTGTTGAATAATATGTTGAACTAAATAAATACTTAACCATTTTTTGTACCTATGGATGAAGTCTTTGTGCATCTGGCGTTTTGTCGGGTAATGGCATCAAAAAACGCATAATTATACTACGGTGCCGATATTCTCGCCTTGTGTTTACAGCAACTTTCCAATTACAGCTGTATGTCAGTCTGTCTGTTACAGGACTCGTATCTCCTGAAATGCAAAAGAAATGAAATAAAAATTCGGCGTGAGTTCGACTAGACTTAAGAAAATGTCAAAGTGTAGTGTATCTTGCTGAACAAACTTCTTTTTTTAGATAAATGTAAAGCAAGATACTGGAGCTAATGCTTTTTTAATTATAATATGTAAAAATAATGGTATTTAAAAAAAAGAGAAAAAGAGAATAATTATTTCTAAAATTAAAAAAGACAAACCCACTGAGTTTCTTACCGGATCTTCTCAGTAGAGGTCGCGTTCCGGTCCGGTAGTAGTTTAAGAAAATATTGTAACTGACAATTTGTAAGTGCCGCCGTTGGCCTATACAAAATAAATATATTTCATTTCATTTCGTACTGGGCCATTTTTAGGGTTCCGTACCCAAAGGGTAAAAACGGAACCCTATTACTAAGACTTCGCTGTCTGTCCGTCTGTCCGTCTGTCCGTCTGTCACAGGGCTCTACCGCTTAAACCGTAATAGATAGACACATGAAATTTTGACAGAGGAGGCATAACGGTGGCAGCTATAACAACAAATACTAAAAATAAAATAAAGTTGAATATTAAAGGGGGTCTCCAAACAACAAACCTTTTTTCGGCATTTTTTGATGTAACTGTTAAATTGTACTAGGAAGACGGTTGAAATTTTTACAATACGTTTACTACTATAACTGGTATTATAATAAATACAAATAAGAACCATAAAATATATTTTAATATACTTATTTTAATTTTATTATACTTTGATTACGTATAATCGTCGTCCCATTGTCATCCCAACGCCATCTATTTGTGTGATATATTACTAAGTATTGTTGAAAATCATAAAATGAATTAAAATAATGAACATTTGGGACGGAAGCCTCCATGTGCGAGTTCGACTCGTACTTGGCAAATTATTTTCCATCCATATGATGCAATCTCCGTGCATCTGACGTCTCGTCGGGTAATGGCATCGAAAACCGCATAATTACGATACGGTGCCGATATTCTCGCCTCGTGTTTACGGCAACTTTCCAGTATCGATATATTTTCCTCAGTACGTTTCGTTCTATCGTATCCATTTTTGTCGACGCTGCGTTTTTTATTTACGCCTCTGCGTTCAGTTCCGCACCATCTAACTGGTTTTTATATACATGTGTCTGCTAATTAAGATGTTTTTGTGTTGATTATTACAGTTGAGTTATGTACGAATATTTTGAATCTCTGTACGTATATCAAGAGTGGATTAAACGGTTACTATATCAATTGGAATAGAAATGTGAGTTCCGATTTTTTCAAGACCTGAAGGAGTGTGTTATATAATTTCAAAAGTGGGTTATTTGATCTTCTGAAAAAAAATACTGCCAATAAGGTGTCATTTTCAGCAACTTATAATTTTATGTATGTTATTCTTTTTCTTGATTGCCCCAAAAAGTGAGTAATGTTAGTTTGTTTTTATGTTCAATGTGCATATTAATTTATTTGTAATGCTAATATTTTAAACTGTATTCCGTTTTGTTTCCGTAATTAGGTTCTTTATTGTGAAATGGTATAATAGTTTTATAATACTTTTAAGTTACTGTTACGTTGCAATTCATGTTCGATTGCTATTTTAAAAACATTTTTTTGTTGTTTCTCCGTTTTGTTGGTACTCTTCCTCCGTGTTAAACATGTTTGGATCTTTACTGAGCATAATAAACCTATTTAGCTTTTTCTTCACTCTTCGGTTATTCTCGGAAAGTTATTTTCGTATGGAACACAGAGTGTAGTGTAATACAGCACTCAAATGCTGTTCGCAGAGCTTTGATTCTATCGACATTGACCTGAAAATAAACAGACACACGCTTGTTTTTTTTAATTAAATGATTGCATGTTACGTCTAGACCTACAAGGTATAAATTGTCCAATATGAATGTATTTACCTTGACAGATCAAAATACGAGATGGTTTGGTCAAATTTTGTTAGACGGAACCATTATTTCATAGAATCATTATATCATCTGAATCAGGCCAAACTTTAGGAAGTTTTATCATCCTGATGCCCAACTTATACTAAACTGGACGAAAACGTAATACTTAGACTGTAAAAACATAAGTACTTACCTACTCATTCTTAATATAAAACATACATTTTTAAGTCACATGCTTTAGAATTTTCCCTTGAGATACCTGCTTTAGAACATTTTATATGTGTATGGTAAATCAGTAAAAAAACATTCTGGCTTAGAACATTATGGTAAGAGATTTGCCCAGCAAGGGGACCTATACATTCACAAAAATCCCATTAGGCAAAGTAATTTATCATCTAGGTCTTCATAAAATGTCGTAAAAACCTAAATATGATATTTTTTGCGTTAATGTTCTTATACTTGCTCTGTCTATCTCAGTTCAACTATTTCTTTAGGAAATAGGCAAATATACATTCTATCTATGTATAATTTAGGTAACAATGTAAATTTTGCATTAACACTAATACTTTAACTGCTTTAAGAAGTAGTAGTTTGTTAGTTTAGATAAAGTGTTTGTTTAATATAAAAATACACATTTAAACGACAGTAACATAATTTTGTCCAAAACAGAAGTATGCCATTCATTTTGTCAAGGATTATTTACAATGATGAAATAAAATAAAAATCTTGTAGATTTGGTATAAACAAGTTAAGTCTTTCCGTGTCTCGGCTTTTCGTAGTTAAAGACATTTAGTCCTGTAGTGTTGTTGTACGTAAAGGTTTTAAAAGCATATAATATCACCATCATCATCAACCTTCTATTGCACTGCTACGTGTTCTCTCAGATTGACAAAGCTAGTCTACAACGCTAGCTAAATGTGAGTTGATAGACTTTACACACCTTTGCATTATTTTCTCTCTCTGTAAATTTTAAGCACTGTTGCCAATAACCAAACCCCACGGTATTAACCGATACAGCAAATACTAATTAATTACTAATACGCACATAGCTGAGAATATTTAGATGTAGAGATAGAGGAAATCGAATCCCGGAATTCAAATATGAATTTCGAGGCTACCTATCAATGTTTGCACATACCATTAACGTCTATGTTATTTCGTATATACATAGAGACATAATTTCGTGAAAATACTATTTTCACCTGGAAAATAATTGGCAACGCAACCCTAATCTCATGTGACTGTTTGGACGTGTATTAATTACTTCTTTAAATGTATGAAATAATTTATCATTTCTGCTACGAGTACGGTGATTGTATTGGAACGTCTGAGTGATTTGTTACAGTCCTAGTTGAATACAATGATTTATTAAAAATGTAGTAATGCGGGTAGAAGTAATGTTTAATAGTGCTGGCTAAAACTGTATCGATCAGCGTAGGGGGGTACGGTCCAGGTTTACCTTAGTTGTGGGATTCTCCCGACAACTAGATCTTCAGGTCTATAAGGTCGACTTCTACCACCCGTGGAAGAATCAGGTACAGGTTACTGTACCCGTACCTTTTTTTTTTGTTTACGAGGGGGAAACCTTCAAAAGATACCCAGTGTCGTAGAAGCGACACGGGATTATGTGGGATTCTTACCGCACTAAAACCCCCCCGGTGGCCGTCCTCAGCGTTGCCAAGAGGACTCCTACGGAACGCAACCGGAGTCCTCTGAACGCGTTGCCCCTTCGGGCTCCTCCTAGGTGAGTTTCAGGACTCACCACATCGTCTGGTGTTTACGACGGTATGCGACCACACATACCGCCGTCCTTCCCGGAGTTGCTTGCTGGATGACTCGACCTCCCAATCTTGCCGCCCGCAACCCTGGAAGCCCCCTTTTAGTCGCCTCTTACGACAGGCAGGGGATACTGCAGCCCTATTCTAGTCCCGGGACTACAGGGACAACTGTACCCGTACCTGATCCTTTGCCCGCTCCCGCTTGAGGATATATATTATAGATGCAGCTAGGGCGGATAGCTTTGCCATAATCAATGTTCTGTTGTGTTTATGAAAAACTTTGTAGGGATTTACTACAACCCATTTTCTTTTCATTGAATATTAGTCTCCTTCAATGTCGTGGAAACGTTAATATTTTGGTTGTATTGTTACGTATCGTTATTACAGAGATTAGATAATGTTTACGTATATTTCAAATGAATGTATTCAAGTAATGATTTATGTTTTTATAGAACAAAGTAATAAAAGTTTTAAATATATGATAATATGATATATACATTTTCCTTATAAAAACAAACAAACATATTTAGAGGACGAACCATAAAAAAATTGTTTCTATAGTGACCGAGTTTGACCAATAAAGTATTTCAGTAGTAATGACTAATATAGTGCGCTAACAAGCATCACATGTAACACACATATAGATATTATTATATATTTACTTTACAGTTACGATATGAATACGTATGCACACTCTATTACCATTCAAAGGTCAATGCACTGGTGTTATCGTCTGTAAATCAGTGCATTTTGCTGGCGTGAGACGGTTTTATACATATATAGGTACATGTATTTCTAATGTTGTTCTTAAGCATATACTAAAGATAGTAAACACGTCCTTTTATATTTAAGAAATGTCTTCTATTACGAAAAAATAATATCCTAGAGGCTATTTTTATTACTAAAAAGTTATTTGGCGCTTATAAAGTCGTGAAAAGTGTACTGACAGTTTTTTCAAAATGCAGAAGCCGCTATCTAGAGTATTACCGGCCTTCTCAGTTGTAGGAAGAATCACTAACGGGCGCAAGCCTGTCCCCATCGTTATTGACAATCGAGATAGACTTAGCTCGTTATCAATAGTTAATCGACCAATATGCTAGAAATTGTCGAATTTCGATTTTTGGTTAGCAAAAATTTAATAAATAACGGATTTTAGCGAGCCACCGGAAGGACGGGAGCTTGCATACAATATTGTCACTAGTGGTCTCTCATCCAGCTCCTGACCGTGCCCGTTGTTACTTAACAGTTTGAGAAGTGTACAATTCGCAGGCCTACGTGCTCTTCATATCTTCATTATTATCTGTACTGTCTTAACATGATCCAATAGATACAACACAATTATTTGCGCTAGCACTCGATTAACTTATTAAAATTCAACAGATCGTCTTATAATTGTTCTCGGTAAGAACATTGCAGTTTTTTACAGACTCCGTTTATACTGGATAATGTTTTCCTCTGTACATTCCACGCCACCTTCCAATCTTATCGCTAACTGTTACTTATCACTGCCCAAATGAGACCGGTCCCATGTTTTATCGTCTCGCTCTACTTGGTTATGTTGTGAAAGGATATTCGGCTATTCGAAATATAAAAAGGTTGAACTGTATAAGTACACAGATTATGAAGTAATAATTCGAGTAATTTTGTTACAAGATCCGTAGTGTATATATATTTATTTGAATGTGCTAGAAACCTTTGTACTTCGACTCCACCACCACCACAACTAATTCTGCCTAATAACAGCAGTGTTAAATGCTGCTGTGTTCTGGTTTGAAGGGTTTGGTAAGGGAGACATACTTTTCCGAGGCAGGGGTAGCGGCGCATCTGTAACCGACGTCAGCCAGGAATATCATATCCTGTCTGAGGTTGATTACAGCTGTCCATGTGCGACAGAAGCCACTTACCAACAGGTGGACTGCATGCTCGTCTACTACTTCTATCCAGTTTTCCTCGGTGCATTCCTCGCTCACTCAACTCATATATGGAGAATTGGAAACCTTAGCTTTTCAATATATAGGTATGTAGTAGACGGAAATATAGCAACATTCATGTTTCGCGAAGTGTTCCATCAAATATTCAATTATTCAAGCGACGTCCACATCATCAATTCGATAATATCAGCGGTACTCAACCTATCTCCGACAGAAATCTGTTCAAGTTATACATAAATGCGTGATTTATGTGTAATGAGAAAATGCTAAGAGTAGGTACATTCCGAGCTCATCTTGTATACTAATATATTAAATAATTTCTAAAAGTGTTGATTATTTGTCCTTCCTTAATTGGAGTGATGTGAGTGAGGGTAAATCCGGGAGAAACACATAGTCAGATAAATCAATTATTATAAAAACAAAATATCCGTTTTCTTTAAAACATCTATAGCTTATACACTTCCACAATTTAGATGAATCCGACAACATATGTTAAACCCATCAAGCCTTTTGGGGTAAGTAATGCCAAATTGGGCGTGCCAAAGAATGAGACATATATACAATCCACATATACAGTCGGGTAGAAAGAGTATATTGACAATTTTAAAATTCGAATTTCTACAACACGTATGATGTAAAAAGACGAAAGTTGAGTGCCACATTTCTACTTAATCTGTCCACTCACGTATTCTCGTGCGTCAACACGGCTCAAATCGTACCATTAGTCTGCTGTGGGCCATTCGGTTGTTTTAATGCGTACTGCATCACCATTGTTTCACCATCAATCATTGTAAATGCTACTATGTTGCTCTATTGAGTTAGCTATTGAAGTTTAGAAGCTATTATTTTGATATAATGCGCGTAGACTTGAGTTTTTTGATGGTATGGTTGAGTTGTTGTCAGTTAAGCATGATGTCTTTGTGTTCTAAAATGATTTCTTAACCCTGTTAAATATGAAGACAATCTGAAATTAAATCCTTCATTAAGGTGGTAGAATTCTATGTGATTCGACTTCGGACTTAGAGACAACGTTGGTATATCTATTTCTATTTTATAACAGCAGTTTTAAGCGCTATGGTATTACTTTGAAGAGCGTGTTAGGCTATTGTCCATTGGCTCAATTGTCAATTACCATCAGGTGTACTGTTGTACCATCAAGCATGCATGCTAATTCTATAATAAAGAGAAAAAAGAAATTCTAATTTTTCAAAAACGCAATAAGAATATTGAATTACACTGAGAATAATTAATGTATGGTACCTAGAGAATTTGAAGGCACATCATAGGATAAATTAGCCAGATTGTTTACATTCATTTGTTAATTGTGCCAAGAAAACAAATATAAATAGCATCTTTATAAAACTCATTAAATAATTCTCGATCACATTTGTGACGCATTTGTAAAATATGCTTAGGGAAGCAACAATATATCGGAGGTTCGATAATAACGACCCAAAACAAATATTTTTGATCGAAATTGATCTATTGCCGATGCGATGTTATGAAGGAAAAATATGAAATATCGAAATCACATTATTGCTTATTTAAAAAACTGGTCATATTGCTTTATCGATATTTATGGCGATAATTTCACCATCCCTATATATTATGCTATTTGGAACAAGTGATACCGCTAACAGCTTAATGACAAATTAATTAAGTTTCTCTAATAGCACGCCATACCACTGTATGATTTTGTATAGAAAAGTCATGTTTCTATATTGCTCCTTGTTATTTTCCTGACAATAAATCTAATAATTGTATTATAACTACTTAATTTAGGGCAGTTTCAAAATAATTTTAAGGTAGAATGTGTGTACCGGGCTCGCCAGAAATTACCGATAACAAAAACAAACTTTGTTCTGTTTCGAAGAGGTATGTATTTGTAATATGCATTTATATCTGTAACGGTTAGAATAGAAATAATACCTTTCAAAATCAATGCACGAGGTAATTTCCAAGTCCCGAAATGCCAATGAAAAAGCACCCGAGACATTATTCACGTTTTGATGTTTACGTTGACGGATATTTACGTTGACAAAATGGCGGCTTAGGGCGGCCATTTTGTCGTTTAGATTAGAATAAAACTTAATAACTAAAATAGTTTAAAACTAAAAATCTTAATAACAAAACAAATCTGTATGTATTTTATTTTTATATACAAAAAAATAAATAGTGGTTCAAAAGGCTGACTGAATTCTCAATAAAATTTCTTTATATACACAAAACTATTTACGTAGTCTAAGCTTAAGTTAATTTTTAAACCAATTTTTAACTGTGTTTGAAGTAAACGTAGCCTGATTTAAATGGACGTATATTCTTGTCCCCAGGAATAACGAGAAGCGGAAGGAGAAATCTCGCGTGGCAGCAAGATGTCGGCGCACGAAGGAGATGCAGATCTTCGCGGAGCTGACAGCCGCGCTGCCGGCCAAGAAGGAGGAGGTGGAACAGCTGGACAAGGCGTCTGTGATGCGTCTAGCTATATCGTACTTGAAAGTGCGCGATGTTGTCTCTATGCGTGAGTGTTACCTGATTTGATATCGTTAATCTGTAGAATAGAAACGTAGTCCTTGTGAGATTCTTACTAATAAGAAGATTTAGTTGCAGGGTATTTTTTATGCTTTACTATGATCTCTACGACCTAATTTTGCATAATTTTGGTAGGAATCACTTCTACTAGGACTGTAGAGGTCTGTGGACATCCGTATGAAATCTCAAATGAGACAAGATTTAGATATTTACCTCACCTAAACAGAACACAACAGCTACCTGTTAGAATAAGGCAACCATATGGTGGTGGTGCCATAGTTAGTAGGTATACAAATTGTGTAGGGTTCCCTCTTAATGTTTGATTATTTTCTATTTGTGATTTACATGTTTTATACATTGATAACCCCCGTTAGTAAGATTAGTAAAAAGTATTAGAAAGATGAACAAAAAAATGCCAATATCTCAAATTTACTGGAATAACATTTTTATATACGTTACATGGTAACGACAAAATGGCATTATGGCAGTATTAGGACAAGTAGGTATGATTTCGAGAAAAGAATGAAATATTTTAATACCTAATACTTATATAGCCAGCTCAATCGAATGACAAAACAAAATAATAGTACCTAATAATGTTTTAACTGTGGTTTTGTGTATAATTAAGTTTATTTATAACTGCATCCTTGTTGATTATTCAAGTAAGTAACTGCAATTTGCTCCGTCTGAAGCAAAGTAATTGTCAACAGCTTTGCCCCTACGTAAATAAATGAAAATATTTTATCAAAATTGTTTCAGCAATTTTGCTTGATAGTCGAACAAATACAACAATAGTGTGGATAGATTTATAAAGACGAACTTCACTCCAACTTATTTTATTCGGTTTTCCTGTCTTCATAAAACATGTAATAAAAAACCCTAAATTAATAAGAAAACATTATTAATCGAACCGACCCGTTTATCAAATGGTTCATCCATAATTTCTCGAAACAAAAATAAATCAAATAAAAAAGTTCTAATATATTTTCCTCAATTTCAATACGCAAGAATTCTGAATATAATTAGCACTTCTGAGAATCGTTCGTTTATTGCGCCACGGTTTGACTGACCCCTTTAGAATCCACTTTCTACAAATAATAGTATTTACTCTGTAGTTTCATAGCTTAGTGGTTAAAATTTGACCTCAATCGGGAGGTCCTAGGTTCAAACCCCAAGCAATTTTTGATAATTTAAAGTTATTTGTATCTTAGAAATTAATTATCATTAATGGGTAAAGGTAAACTTCGTGAGAAAACCTACACGCGAATTAAAAAAAAATTAAGGGTGTGTGAAGACTACCAATTTGCACTTAGCCACAGCGGTAATCTAAACCCCTCTTACTTATATGACGATAGACTCCGTAGTGAAGACGTTAGTTTTTCTTATTCCGTGGTTTTATTTATGACTTGAATTTATGTACAATAGTTTTGGCATTGTTAAGTTATAAGAGAATCATGGTTTAGTGTTGTCGGTTAGCAACCCTTGCACGTGTTCTCTTGACGAACAAATACCCTGAAATTTTGTACGAGTTATCTTTTGAGAATAATCATTTGAATGTCAATTTTTCACTGAACTATAGCGATCGGCGAACAGCAAATAAACCATTACTTCAATTTACATATAATGAAACTAGAACAATTACGCAATTCATCACGCATACAATGACACGGGATTTTATTGGTAACATACAAATGCATACAAATCGAATCTGCTGGTTTTCCCAGGAGACACATGTTGACTGCTGCATGCATTGAATAAGTTAGATGTCAATTTTAAGATGACCATTGAATTGGTGATGAGTGATGATTCATCTTGATTTCCGCCTATGTGGCGGTGGTAGACCATTGTTTCATTAATGCTTACCTATTTAATATAAAGTTAACATAGGTATAGAATTATTGAAATGGTAAGAATATCGCTTTCCTTGACTCCTTGATTACGATTGCGATTATTCTTTGTGATGACACTGCTATGCTTCACACCTACCCCTTAATCTGTTTAACCTATCTTGTATTACCAGCATAGAGCTGTTGTATTTGTGTTGTAAGAACTACGTAAGACAATGAATAAAAATAAGATCTGTTTCACTGTAGACTTCTGAAGATGTAATGTGGACATCTTTTGTAGATCTCAAAATGGACAGGTTGTAATTTGGAATGGGTTCATATGGAACATAAAACTGGTACAACTACAAATTCATGTGTATTATGTTGCAATTGTATCTGCATTTACTCCTGTGTACAATACTCATTTTTTACCGAGGAAAGATGCAGGTACCATACGCAAACAATAAACTATGTCACTTCTAAGAAATGATTCTTTTTTTTTTACAATCAAAACTTGATCCAAAAATGCCCAACAATGTTTTACAATCGTAGAAAATGTTAAACATGAGAACAATTTACAGAGTATTTTCCTGTAGTATATTCAATACTCATACATTCGAAAAACGTAACTTCCCATCCATCAAAGTTGAATAAAATCATATGATTTATAATTTATAAAAAAACTAGTAGCCCCCGGCTTCGCCCGCGTTTAAAAGAAAATAATGTAACATACATAAAACTGAAAATTCGTACCTTCAACTTTGCTAAAGATCATCACTTGATCAAATGCATAGTATACTATTCAATTCTTACTAATATCGATTAAATTTTAATCGATGTTTTGGATCCAAAATATCGATTCTCCGATAAATCGATCTTGGATCGCCATCCCTAGTTCCCGTGGGATTTCCGAGATAAAAACTATCCTATGTCCTTTCTCAGGTCTCAGACTATCTTTGTACAAAATTTCATTAAAATCGGTTCAGTGGTTTGGGCGAGAAGAAGAGACAACCAGACAGACAGACAGAGTTACTTTCGGATTTATAATATTAGTAAGGAGTAAGGACTATTAAAATTGTAACAAAAATGTTGTTCTCCACTATACTACTTACATAAGGTCAAGTTTACTATAAATTCGTATCTTATGGCTATATTTGTGGTTGCCCAAGGCTAATGGTGTTGTTATGGTGTACAATGTATCACTCGGAAAGAAACACGGTAGATTAGTTACGTTAGATTAAATGAACGTTGTTATTTATGACTCAGGTTGAAGTAAAGAAGTGACTTAAGATGCTTGCTGTATATGTTTTTTTAAATGTTATTATTTTAACGATTAATTGCTTCAATCCTCGGTATCCTGTTTATAACTTATATATGCACAATATATAAGTTATAAACAGAGTTTCCCTTTATATCTTTTCAAGCTTTTATTTAACTTGCCTTGTTAATTCGTACGTATGTGAAAGTCAAAATTAAATTTTAAACGACGTTTGCTCCTAAGAAGGTGCTATAATTATTATTTATGCAAATGAAAAGATTTGCTGATAAAAATCGAAAATATAATGACGTTACTGAAGAGCCTGTCTTTAAAAACATTTTTAACGTTTTATTGAAATCTTTATTGGCAGAGTTTTGTGTATTTTTTATGTTGCTCTGCCTACTATATTAACGTTCTCAATCCTATACTCCTTTTATATAGAAGTCTAGAAAAGTCTAGAAAAGCTTTCGCCCACCACTAACATTTCTATAACATACACAGAAATACATCTCTCTGAGTCTCCGTATACCGATTTGCATAGGACTATGCACATGCGCATCATTAACCCATTACTATCCCACATCTGGGCACGGGTCTCCTCACAGAATGAGAAAGATTAGGCCATATTCCACCGCGCTGGCAAGTGCGAAGTGTAGACTTCACATAACTTTGACACAATTTTTTTAAGACTTCTCAGATATGCAGGTTTCCTCATGATGTTTTCCTTCATTGTTTAAGCAATTGATAATTAATTTCTAATACACACATAAGTTTGAAAAAAATCACAAGTGCGTTCCGGGGATTTGGACCTCGGTCCCTCGATCAAGAGGCCGAGTTTCTTAAACACGAGGGTATTATACATACTATACATATGTACGTACATACCTACTTCTAACTTAAACACACACAAACACGTCTAACACGTATCTCGTCTGTTTCCAGTACCAGAAGACACTGAACCGCCGAAGCTGCAGAGCCCGAAGGGGCTGGAGGAGGTGCAATCTGAACTGTCCTACATGAAGGCGCTGGACGGCTTCGTTCTCGTGCTGTCCCAGGCGGGGGACATCGTGTACTGTAGCGAGAACATCGCCGAACACCTTGGTGTTTCACAGGTAACGGAAATACTTTAAATTTGTTTCCGAGGCGGATATAAGCTGGAAATATTTCAGGAGTAGCAGCGCGTCTGTGCAGCCGACCTCAGGTAAGAATACCTAATCCTATCTGGGGTTGATTGCATATGGCGGTGAGCGGCAGTAGCCTCTTACCATTAGGTGAACTGCATGCTCGTCTGCTACTCCTATATTATAAAAAAGAGAAAAAAAATGATATACGTTCTCAGATCATATTGTCCATAATTGCGAGACAGTCCTATGCAAATCGGTTGGCTGTTTTTAAAAGATTAGTCTACACTGCCTGAAATGGAAAGTGTGGATGCCGGTTGACTTATATACGAGGCAACTATCTTGTTGCTCAGGAAACAGCGCATCTGCGCATAACAATCTTCAGTAAAGGTCATGAAAAATCGGTTATCTATCAGTCAAAAAAATTCGTATCCGACCAAAATAAAAATTGACATAAATTTGTAATAATATAACTATACAGTTAAAATTTTCAGGACCAGTCTAAAATCACTTGCAAAGTAGGCATTAGGTCTCAAATGACTAATATCATTAATCCTTAATGAATCACGTCAGACACAAACATCTATAAATAAAACAGCAAGTTGTATTTACCGGAAACGTTGTACGAAATTATTAATTCGTCTGGTACAGAAGAGATTTACAGAAACAAGGAATTTGGTTTTCACATATCAATATTATCGCGAAAAAATAACCTGCAACTCAAAGCAAGGTTACACTTGCAGAATAAACATCAGTACGCAGTTCTTATAATGTTATTAAATTTTTGTCTATCTTATATATAAAATTCTCGTGTCACAATGTTAGTTACCGTACTCCTCCGAAACGGCTTTACCGATTTTCACCAAATTATATATGCATATTCAGTTGGTCTTAGAATCGTAAAAGTGATAAGGATTGTTCACCCTTAATTTTTTTTTATTATATCGCAAAACATTTGTCGGGTCAGCTAGCAATATGTATTATTTAGCCTATTTAAAATGTCAGTAATTTTAATTTTTATAGGCGTATGTAAAGGGAAGGTTAGCATAAACCCCGTTAGCATAGATGAGATTCTACAAAGAGGAAGTCCGATTTTTCGCCAATCAATTTCAGAGGCTTTATTTCGCACTCGCACGTTTAGGTATAAAATCCGAAAAATAATAATAAGAGGACCTTTTTTCCCGACAAATTTCGGATATTTTTTTCGCCGGTCTCCTCACTCTTGGAGCCCTCCCTAAAGTTACATCCATGGTTATTCTTACCTGTACCAATGCCCGCCTTTTAAAATCAAGGAGACGCGAATTAACCAGACAATATTTAAATGCTCTGCGTAATAGTTCAAAAGATTATACATTGATAATAGTGGCTGATGCCTATCTAGAAGGAAAAACGAGTACAAGAGTCGCATTCTAATTGCTGTGCTATTACGTCAATCTTCGGTTTAGGTATACCTGAATAGTGAAGTATAATCGCATAATAACACTATGACGTACGAGCTGCTGTCTGAACTTTAAATGGATCTAAAACGGATAATGGTTAATGGTTATCTGTTTGCATATCAATATTTCCTGTGGATTATGTTATAGTAACTAAATTAAGGTTTATTTTTGTACTGGAAGCATCAAACGAGCTTGATTTTTTAAGTTTTCAGTACTATAGAAAAGACAGAAAACCTCGTTGACGATCACAGATCCATTCAAAATTTCATCAGGACTAAGTTGGAACTCGGAAATACTCGGAATTCATATTGGTACACCTTCCTTTTTTATAAGATTAATGTAGCGAACTAGTGGACTGCATATTCCACCTGATGATGGTCACGGAACAGAACGGATGTGGTCACTGCCGCCTATGGAGTTCTATGACCAATTCCATACAGAACAGTGGTTTTATATGGAGTTGATGACGGGAGTAAGATGATCGCCTTATATAAGCCAGCCGGCTTACAATTTGTAGTTTGACAGAGGTACATCCTCATCACATATATTTATCCGCCCTGCAACAGTAGTGCAAATTTAAGTATTATAGTTTGAAGGATGCGACATGCATTCCATTGTATACAAAAATATTGTTGTGTATAGAAGCATTGAACATAGTTTGACCCTAAACTAGATAAGACTTTAGACTTAATAACATGTTGACCAAATATCAAACATTATGGGGTAATCAATTAATGGGGTATTTCCCTTTTAGACTCAAGCAGTACCTACTTTGTTTTAATCTAAACATAATACAGTTTACTTAGAAAACAATTAATCCTATGTCCAAACTTAGGTATAACAAGATTTTCCTTGTTCATCTCAAAACAATTGGTTTCGCTTGCAATTGCAAACTTAATTAAACGTAAATAGTGTTTCAATTGTGCATAATACGAGTACAAACTAAATAGGAGATCGAAACAAACAAGTGACAATGTTAATATGTATTTAATTATTGGGTTGTTTTGTTTGTGCATTGCCGTATGGGGTTTAAGGATAACGAATGTTAACTAGAAGTACCGAATAGTCTATTGTGAAAACAAAAACGCATTTCTTTGAATTGTGGTTTATGGTACTGCCACAAACCTGAAGGGCATGCCAGGGAATTGTTTTTTTTATAATATAGGATAAGCAGACGTGCATGCAGTCCACCTGATTGTAAGTGGCTACTGCCGCCCGTGGATATCTGTAATCAACCCCAGATAGGATTAGATATTCCTACCTGAGGTCGGCCACAGATGCGCCGCTACCTCTGAGGACTGTGCTGGAACGCCTGGGAAAAGTCTGTCCTTTACCACACCCTTCAAACGGAACACAGCAGCGCCTAACACTGCTGTTATTAGATAGAAATAGGTGTGGCGGTGGTGCCGCCGGAGTCGAACCACAAAGGGTTCTACCGCCTTCAAATACAGTGAGACACACATGCACAATTATGCTTGAAAAACATTATCCTCCGTGGTCGAGTAAAATGCAACTACGCCAATTTATTGCGATCAAAATAAATTTTAATATTCTTCCGGGAATGTTTATATAATATAATGTTCATTTGAGAAATAAATACTTATGTACAATCTTAATAGGTTTATAAAGGAGTATACACTTCTCAACCTTTTATACATGGTAGTTTCCAAAGAACAAGTTATTTTATCTGAAATGAGCTGAGATGTGAGTGTGATAGGACATGTCGAAAAGTGGCTTTCTGTACACCGTGCTTATCTCTCCCTTTATGTGACGAGTACGTAGGTTTCACCAGTAAGCTCTCAGAGACTGACTATTAAGGGTTAAAGGGCAAAGTCGTTATCTCACGTCGGTTGCTTATAATTGTAGATCATTCGCAATATAAATAAGTGGAGTTATGCGCGTTGCTTTTCGGTTTATTATTAACGAGTTCTTTTAACTACTGATATTTAAATTTATTGACGTGCGATTAAAGGAATAAATAATTCGTTCGTTTAAAATTTCTTACTCATTTTATTGGAATTTAGGTTAAATGATTTTCACACGCACAAATTATCGGAATTGCACAAGTAATACCTAATACTACTAGTTTTTTTTTAAATGAATCGATTGCAGAAGTCCACAAAAAAAGCAAAAATATCCTGCGAATGTTCTTACTGGAATCTTGAAGTTTCAACTGATTGGTTAAACCGTTAAACTAGTGAGACTTTTTTATTGTCGCAGTAGCTCAACCGTATAAATACTTTAAGAGTTGAGCTAGTGAAACATAAATTTTCTCTAGTTTAACAGTTGAAAATCTTTTTGTAATATAGGAGTATCAGACCATCATGCAGTCCACCTGATGGTAAGTGGCTACGGCCGTCCATGGACATCTGCAATCAATCCTGGATAGGATTAAATTACAATCTGAGGTCGGCCACAGATGCGCCGTTACCTGTGAGGACTAAGTTGGAACGCCTCGGAAACGTATATCTCCCTCACCACACCCTTCAAACCAGAACACAGCAGCGCTTAACACTGCTGTTATTAGGTAGATACAGGTTGGGCGCTGGTGCCGCAGGGTCGAACCACAAAATTCTACCACCTAAACACTAAATCCCAATCCCCACGGACCACAGATGGAGATAATGGGCCAGAGCGTGTTCGAGTTCAGTCACCCGTGCGACCACGACGAGATCCGCGAGGCGCTCCGCTCCGGCGGCGGGAGGCGCGACCTGCTGCTGCGGCTCAAGTGCACGCTCACCAGCAAGGGGAGGAACGTGCATCTCAAGTCCGCTTCGTATAAGGTAACGCGTCAAGCTTGATGACATGTCGTAATGATGATTGTGGTGTATCTTGTATATAAGGTTTTATTTTTATTTGTATGTATGTGAGTCTTAAATATTGTAAACCGTAAATTTATTGAGATGAAATTTTGCAAACACTTTGGACTTTGGACTATCTGAGAAAAATACGAATAAGGACATTTCTAAAAAAGTTGTTATTAAAAACTTTTTTAATATATTTATTTGTAATATAGGGGTTAACAAACGAGTACACAGTACTAATTCAACAATGTGTTCTTACTAAAAATTAAAGCAATATTTTCCAGTGTGGATTGCGACACTCGCGATCTAAAATATTGAAGCTTATCTTGTTAGCTCAAAAAGGGAATATGAGATAAATGGCTTGGGATTTAATCAAAAGTCCAAGTCTTAATTTTATTTAGCCTATTCTGTCTACATTTAATCTGTTCAGAAAAAAATATTAGTATTAAATTTATAACTCTCCATTTTAGTAATAGTATATAAAATTTTGTTAAATTTATCAGAGAATAATTATTTTAATACTAACTATACACTATAAAATGAATATTGAAGACACAAAGTAATGCGAATGCACGAGGATCATTGGGTCAAGGTTTTGCTCTGAATTGATGATAATGATTGATCCTACGCAAACTGTGTTTTTCCATAATTCACGTAGGAAATCGTCACTGGTTTTATAATAAATATCGTTTAATTACTAAGTAAATAATGATCCAGTCGAGGTTAATATAATAATTATTTTAATTGTTCCAATTTATAGCATAATGGCTATTTTTGAAATGCTTCGCGGGGGAAAACTGCATAAATACAGGAAGGAAGGAAGAAATAATATCGGAATACGAAATTCATAATGTTATGTTAAATACCTCTTCCAATAAAATGAGCACAGCCAAGTGCAATCACTACAGACTCAATTTAACTGTGATTTAACTACAACTTGAACTTTATATTATTTAATGTCGAACTTTATCTCTTCTCTATTGTTTACTATATAATCCAACTGCTCCTCCTTATCTCGTTCCTCAGAAAATCTTGTTCTCTCACTAAACTTCCTTTATAAAAAATCCTACACTGTATCCGCTATCCGTCTTTAGGACTCCCTCCCTGTATCTATTCGTTACTCCCAATCCTAATATTCCTTAAAAAATCAAATCTCACTACCTTCAACTCTGTTTTCCTTTCCAATTTTTTTTAGTTTCTTTCCACTATATTTATTATTTGTTCTATAGTATGCTATCTCTAAATTTAATTGACACTATCATTTATTTGCACCCTCCCAGTTCTTTTAAGTCATCCACTCTTTAACTCCTCATCCTAAGGTTGTCTGGAAGAGAACGCTGTTTTAGCGATAAGACCGCGTTTTGTATCGTCCAAAAATGCATGTTTTATTTTGGGTACAATAAAGAATATTAATTTTATTATATTTCAACCACTTGGCATGGCAACGCCTCACAATGGCATGTTTTCCAAGTATTTAATATCGTGTAACACTAGACTCATCAAAGTTTTCGACTTAAAGTTAGTTAAATGCGTATTATGCGTAATTTGTGTATTTTATGTAAAACGGCACGATTTGATGTTGCTTTTATGTTTTTTGAATCTTTTGTATCCTTTTTGACCGACTTCAACAAATGGAGAAAATTCTCAATACGTCGGATTCTTTTTATTATCTATAGCATAACTAGGAAGGCTCCTAGTCCAACTTAAGTAAGGCTACTTAAGTTGACGCTTTGTAGCAGTTTTAAGAGGATTTGTAGATGGATCTATAAATAAAAAAATCGTTATGATACTTCAACATATCTTAAAAACGATTTTATGAAAGCAGCAATGTGATGAAGTGATTACGAATCGATTTTAAGTATCCTGCAATTTAACACGATTAATAATCTAAAATATACACCGCGATAGACTCATTGCTCAATGCAATCATAGGTAAAATACTGTAACTCGTGTTACAACGTTGTAATTCGAAAACAACCTTCGATATATAGCCCAAAGCATTTATATAGTGTGCCAATATCGACTTACGTATATAATAAGTTAATCGGTACCCAGCCATTAGAATACAGTTAAAAAACAAATACTTAAAATAATCATCACATAAATAAATACATATAAGTACCCGTCTTCATGAAATATAACCAAAGGTATAGTATGTTATATATTATATTAATGTAGAATTAGGAAACGATTACGCATTCCAGCTGAGTAGCTTCTCCTGCCCATGGACATCTGTAATCAATCCCTGATAAGATTAAATCCGTACCTGAGGTCGGCCACTGATGCGTTGCTACCCTTGAAGACGAAGTTAGTACGTCTCGGATAAGTACGTGTCCTTTATAAAACATAGCAGCGCTGAGCACTGTTGCTGTTAAGCAGAAAAAGGTGTGGTAGTGGTGCCACTGGAGTCGAACTACTAAGGGTTCTAACCACGTTCAAATAATAATAATGTATTATGTAAGTTCATCATCATCAACCCATTACTGTTCCACTGCTGGGCACGGGTCTCCTCTCATAATGAGAAGGATTAGGCCGTAGTCCACCGCGCTGGCCAAGTGCGTATTCGTAAACTTTGAGGTATTTTTTTCTTATAAATCTCTCAGGTATGCAGGTTTCCTCACGATGTTTTCCTTCACCGTTTAGCAAGTGATAATCAATTTCTAATACGCACATAACTTTGAAAAATCAGAGGTGCGTGCCTGGGATTTGACCCCTCGATCGAGAGCCGAGTTTCTTAACCACTCGGCTATCAATGTAATTTATGGGAAAATAAATAAACTTATATTTTTTTATATTAAGAGTATATTAATATCTACATATAATCATAATAATACTATTTTTGTCATTTAAAAATCGTAAACACGCCGCAAGCTTTATTATAAAATATCATATAACTAACAATATGTTAGGTATTATTTGCTTAGCTTAGCTGTAACCTATTTGATAGTGAGGAGTCGTCAGAATAAAGATATCGTTTTAACAGACTTATTGGCGACAAAATGTATAATGCTGATAAATCGATTTAGCAATTCGTACTGTACTAGCGATATGGGGTTTTGCTGTATTTAATATATTGTCGCTTTAAATGTGGTATACATTCGAGATTAAATGGACGTAGTTATGCAAAATGGATCCAACCCACAAAAACCGTTTTTTTTTTAGTTACTATCACAAATAGCATCTCCACATCAACTTTCGTATATGCAAAAAATATACACGCTGCATGGTACATTTTTCTTTTATAATATACAGATGTCAGTGATACCAACCATAAATTAAGCAATTTAACTTTTCCTAAAAGACCTATTTTCTCAAAAACTAGTTTTTGTGGTTGGATCTATTTCGCATAACTACGTCCAAATGTCAATTGCAAAAAACTATGCCTACTAACATTAACAACTTTTTATGATTAGAATGATTATATTTTTTGCGTCCTTACGTTAACTCCTTAAAAGTTATTTGCCTTGCCATGAAAAGTTCTTTACTTATGAGCTCAGGATAATTAATTCCAGACAAAAATGTTTAAAAAGTAGCACATAGAAACAAGCGCTTATTTTATGTATTTCTATAAGGAATGTATTACGGAATCTACAATATAAATTGAGATAGTCTAATTGACTTCATTTTCGAATTACCTATATGTGCGTTATCAGTTTTTTTCTAGAATGCATTGTACGTATAGTACATATATACTTGTATTCTTTTTGTTATCTTAAGCTTCGTGCACGGTGAATTTCATGCATGCATGAAATGCGATGCATTTTTAGCATGCACTATAGCATGATATGCAGATAAAAAGATTGATCTGTCAATTTTTAAAGTCCTTTAAAGTTGATTGATTGTGGGTAGATTAGTGTGTAGATTTTGGATATTACTTGATAAGTTATAAATATGGTGCATTTGTTATATAAATCGTATATAGATTAACAAATATATAGAAAATTGTCTGCTTATAGGTTAAAGAAATTCGATTTTTCATATTTTAGTTACTGACAGTGTAGATTGAAGTCATCGAAATAGTATTTTGATTAAATAGGTCTATTTCTGCCTAATAAAAGCATTGTCAAGCGCTGCAGTGTTCTTATTTGAAGGGCTCAGTAAGAGAGACATATTAAATCCGAGTAACGCATTGTGGCCAACCTCAGGTAGAAATCTGAAATCAACACCTTATGACCATGAAGAGTACATAATGTGCCTATCATTTGCCCAAAAATATAAATTGGTTGTCATATTTGATAACACTATAATGTGACAAAGATCGTGTTTACCAAACACATTACATAACACTGTTTATCATTAAGAGAATAAATATTATATGGAGTTCGAACGTAATAATATTTGTTTATTAAACCGTAATGTTTAATATGTATGTATCGAAGTCCGAAAATGGTGGAACTCTATTTGATTCGACCCCGGAGGCAAAAACGTCACACCTATTTCTACTTTACAAAATTAATGTCAAGCGCTCCTGTCATTTGGCTTGAAGGGACTTAAAGGATACTTCATCTTCTGAACGCCTCTGTGACGGGTTCTCAGGTTATCAACCTCAGATCGGATTAGGAATCTATCGGATATCTGGGGTCGATTACATATGTCCATGGGCGGTAATAGCCACTTACCAACAGGTGGACTGCATGCTCGTCTTCTATTCCTATATTATAAAAAGGTATTCTAGCATACGTTGTCATACTGTTCCACGCGTGTAGGTAAAAAATAAGGTTACACAAAAGATCGTTTACATCACTTGTTAAACGTAAACATATTATAGTGACTAATATAAACTTGCGTATGAAATTTCAGACTACTTAAAATAGATAAACAAATCGTTTCTCAGAAAGTAACTGTTGTGTTTCACATTTCAACTAGTTTATTGGAATATGATACTGATATTGTGCTATTTCTGTATATTTTGTCTGTAATTTTAATACTTACATGTGTATTTCGGCACGTATGCCATTATACTTTTGTTTATATT
The DNA here is from genome assembly GCF_041222505.1 of Epargyreus clarus. Classification (NCBI taxonomy): domain Eukaryota; kingdom Metazoa; phylum Arthropoda; class Insecta; order Lepidoptera; family Hesperiidae; genus Epargyreus; species Epargyreus clarus. Next base: position 8,968,402 of record NW_027332214.1, read on the forward strand.
CGAAACTAAGATACTTCATTGACTATTTTTCATGTCAACGTTTGATTACGATTTTTTTTCTATTAGTATCGTAAGCATTTTGATATTGTAAATTAGGTATTTTTCTTTATTATTTATATATAAAAATCAACTGTATGTTTGTGTCCGCTAAATTTGACAAATACCCGATGGTTTGATTTGATTTTTTTACACAACATGGCATTTCTATATAAGGATGTTTTTACATCATTATATCTCCAAGTTCGGGAAGATTATTAGAGAGATACAGCGAAGCGTGTCTGTAAATAACGGCTTAACGCCTTTTACACTCATAATCCCATAGGATTGTTCCCGTATCGTGGATGCCATGGACACACAAAAATTCGAATAAACAAACTGACATATTGACTACGAACAGAGATATAAATTCAACATTTAGAGATTTGTTTCACCGGGGATCGAGCCCGGAGTACATTGCGCGCCAAATCTGCGTGTCAATATAGTGGCTACTTCGCCACGTGGGTTGTCTAGTTGAATAACAATAAATATTACTTTAGTCATACATTATATAATTTAAAAATGCGTATAAAATGCAGTATTATTTTGTCTCAGAAAAACATTATCACTAAATGGAAGCCTAAAATCGTAAAGAGCACGTAGGTAATCCATTTTTATCAAACAAAGGCTAAGCGATGTGACGGATCATTGCATTAGAATGCATTCAATGTTTTATGGTATTTTTTATTAATTATTAAGTATAGAATATATATTGCGTTTTAGAATTGATTGTGAGGGTTAAATAAATAAAGTCTATGAATAATTAAATTTTATAATATTGGTACAAAATTTTCATAAAACTCTTTATAGTTGGAAGTTAAGTTTTAATTAAATTTAAAGAAATTATGATTCTTTGTATTACTATAATCATTATTTTTTCAATTTTATAACATAACATCTTTAAAATGCTTATTAAATTGAAATAAATAAATGAAAAATATATTATCGCTCTGAGAAGATATTGCAAAATTAAAGCTAAAAAAAACCCTTTAGTTTTACTGTGATGGAATCCACTGAGCGTAGAAAGAGTCTTATTTTAATGCCATTAAAAATATAAATAAGACCACTTTAAATTTGTATAAAAAAACGTGATTGAAAATAAAACTCTTAACTTACGATCAAATTTTGAACTCCCCAGGTGATCCACGTAACCGGTCACATGCTGATGCAATCGGATGACAAGAAGGACCAAGAACGGAACAACAACGAACCAGAAGATGACAAGAAGGACGACAAGAGGAACAAGACGGGCTCGCTGGTAGCGGTCGGGAGGCCGATCCCCCATCCGTCGAATATCGAGATCCCGCTGGATAGCAAGACCTTCCTCACGAAACATAGCTTGGATATGAAGTTCACGTATACTGATGAAGGGTTAGTATTGAATATTGATGGAAATGTCTTTTGTAGTCTGACAAACTTTTATGTGCGTGCGGCGGTTTTCTGCAATAGTTTTTGTTGTTGTATTCATGAGCAATTTTTTTTTAATTTTAGTGATATTGATTTTTTTTAGTTTTTAGAATCATTTTATAAAGTCACGGTCAAAATTTATGATTTTAGTTTTTACGATTATTTCATGTAATTATAATCTTGAAATTATCACTTCTTAGATAGTTTTAGCAATATTACGATTGCCAGTTTGTTGGGTCGAATATATTTTTTCACAGAGTATAGTCATATTTGAATCGCTTTATTAAAACTATGGTTACTGTATGGTAACTAATGGTTAGTTATCACCGCATATGGACATCTGTAACAAACTCCATAAAAACTTGTAATTCTACCTGAAAAATCTTCATAAAGACTTGTAATTCTCCTGAGGCTTGTAGAGGCAGTAGTTGCTGAGGTCGAAATTTCAGGACAGTTCTGTTATACTTTAGATGTAACTAATTAACAAGATTTTATGGAACTACTACACCTATTTCTGCATGATTGTAGTAGAGTTGTATTGAAGCAGTAGTCGAAAGTGTATAGGAAAATTCTATCACTGTTAAGGTTACCGTTAGGTTACCAAAAAGACTATAATTATAATATGATGTCCAACATTTATTAGATTTTTGTATATGTCAAAAGTTTATAAATAGTTGTTATTTAACTTGAGCCGATTGTTGAAACAATGTTGCTAGTAATATGAAACCGTAGCGAAAACACACCGATGTAATTTGCAAGCCAAACCGAAATAGTCCTGACCCCGTTTAGAAGATTCTCTAATTACCATCACTAACGCCACCTGTACGCACATATTGGAAGTTAAAAAATAAAACCGACCCGAACACAAAGAGAACGCGTTGCGGTCGTATTCAGAAAGATGGCGCTCAACAACTATTGTTCGTGGGTATTACCTGACAAATTTTAGGCAAGTGTCCCGTACGTAGCGCGTTAGCCTCCGTAACGTACAACGTAAACCGGCCGCGTTATATCAACAAAATATCACCTTCAAATGTATTTTGTAGGTTAAACATGATGTGATGTGATTTCGCGGTTTAGTTAGTTGTTAGTTCTCTGTTGTACGCGATAAACTCGTTCGGTGCATACGGCTACAGTAATTTAAAAGTGAATGTTTTGTGTTTTATGTTCAGTGGTGTGTTGTTTTTATTGTGTTTTGATTTGAGTGCTCTCGGATTTCGGGATGGCGCCCTTTTCGAATTTGTTTCGAGTTTGTCGCTTCGTTGGGTTGAGAGAGGTACTTGTTTATTATATTTCATTGTCTGGAAAGCGTCCTAATGTTATACTAAAACAAGTTGAGTGGTGTTAGGTTCAGACTGAGTATAGGTCATTCAAGGTTAACTATCCAGGTACCGGTATATGAACATAACCTAAACATGGTGACTAGGTCACATAGAAATGACCTTTGCGATCTAATTGGAGAACGTTTTTATTTTTTTTAGAAACTTTTGTTGTTCTTATTTTCTGGCTTGTTAATGGGAATGATACTTTTCATTTGTGGTTATTTAAATTGTTTTATTTTTGTAAAAACATTTTTTTTTGTATATTCATATTTTGCATCATATTGATCTATTTGTATGGGTTTACTTGTAGCTGATTTTATTATTTTCTATATCTTTATACTCATTTTAAAAGTCTAGAAGGAAGAAACACAATTTGTTCGTTAATTGTGCAATTATCTCATGTGCAGTCAATTAGCGACATTATCATAAAAACTTGTTTATAAAGTGTTTTTTTTTTATTCTCGAGGAACTTTATAGCCTGTTTTAACAATATTTTTTGCGCGTCTTACATATCTGTAATGTTTTCTTTTCCTTTCAGCAATTTTATGTGTTATAATAACAGTTAAATAACTATTTATTTGAAATAAAACGGGATTCTTAAATTATGATTCGGCAAAATAATCGTACTATGAATAAAAAAGTTATGAATCACATTTTCATATGTTTTGTCTTGTTCCAGTTTGATGAACACTCTGGGATTCGAACCAAATGAACTGGTGGACCGCTCACTGTACGACTATCACCACGCAGCTGACAGCGCTGCTTTGGCACAGCAGTTCAAGTCATGTAAGTGTCCTTTTTACACCTTTCCTTAGCAACACTCCTACATTAGCTTCCGTATTTGTCAAAAATATTATTAAAGTCGACAAGAAATAGTCTCGAAAAATATTGTATTAAAGAACGACGTGTGCAATGAAATAAGGTATATTACGCCCTCTAGTATAAATGTTACACATAAACTAGAACGCCCTCTACAACGTATGACATGATAGTTTCAGTTCCGTTGCATAGATGGCGCTAGAAGCTTGAACTATACAAAAATGATCTTGAAACTCGTGTATAGAAATACGCGCGGTATCTATTCTTCATTTTGGCAAAGACCCGCTTTTGTATAAGAACTTTACCTTGAAACTACGAAAGCCATACTTCTGATGATTGGATAATAGTATTGCATAATGTACCGGAGCATATCCAAGAGTTAATAAATATTGTGTAGTGTTTTGTTTCGTCAACGTCATACGGTAATTAAAATCTTATGGCAGAATGGCATGCTTACATTAGGAAAACAATGACTTCTACCAGTCAGTTATTAGTTCATTGGGTAATATTGGACCTGGGGATCGATTGTAATAGTAGATTAAATCCGTCATTTTTTTTAAGGTTGCATACACTTGCATGAATACTAAATGTATTGTCAAGTTACCTTTCAATTTCAATCGTACATAATTTATGGTTATACATATACCCAATCTCCCATATTGCCCATTACCCCAATTAACCTAACCCAAAATTTCTGGATAATCGTCATCACTACTGTAGAAAAGTATTTTCCAAAGAATTTAGTTACATGTAACGGTGTTTAAATAAAAATGATAATTATCGTAAATATTGGCTACATTGAATCCACGCATGAGTAAAAACTTAACCACACATATCTATTAATTTAAACATTTAATTAATTACGTCAAACCTAATACCTATAACATGTTATGCAAGTAACTCTTTTTTATATTCAATATATTTAATTAATATAAAGTACCTATTACTCACTTGGCACTTTATACAAACAAAAATATATATATATTTTCAATGACAAAGTTTTATAAGGTATAAATCTAATACATACACCCCCGGTTGAACCTGGAAGTCGGTTTTCTGAAAACAAATGATGTAATAAAATAATTCAAAGTCAAAATAACTTTGAGGAATTACTCACATTTACGTACTACGTAAATTTCCTTCCACTGTTAGTATTGTGCTAAAAGTTTTCCCGCGGAATAATAAAAGCGGCGATAGAAACTCGGTAACTTGGGCCATTTAGATGCGAGTGTTACAACTTGGGTAATAACATCCCGACCAATGTTAGTGGTCTTGATTACCGCCAAACCTTACCTACTTACGCTCGTTATTAATAATAAATCTGTCGATTGTTGCTTTTTTATATAATATAGGAGTAGCAGACGAGCTTACAGTCCATTTGATGGTAAGTGGCTACTGCTTCCCATGTACATCTGTAACTAAACCCAAATAGAATTAGATATTCCTACCGGAACAGGTGCGCCGCTACCCCTAAGGACTAAACTGGAACGCCTCGGAAAATTATGTCTCCCTTACCACACCCTTCAAACCAGAACACAGCAGCGCTTAATACCGCTGTTATTAGGCAGAAATAGGTGTATTGGTGGTGCCACTGGAGTTGAGTTGTTTCCTGTTTAATTCGCAATGTTTTTATAATAACGTAAGAAGCGTCGTATGAGGAATGTTATTAAACTATATTGTTGTTATTTTAAAGTATTTACCTGTTACGGTTTGACGTTTATATTCATAGGTTTTACCCTTAACGTCTGGACACGGAGTTTAAGGAAAGCAATTAATTAATTTTAATTGAGAATAATACTTGAGAATAATGTCATTAAATAATGTGTTAACGGCGATAGTATAATTTAAACAAATATATTAAATATAAAGGGCTGCAACGCATACATGGTTAACATTTTCATACGGAACATTTCGCTAAGAAATTTCAAATAACAAACGTCGTTCCTAACCTTTGACAATACGACAAATAAATTACAAAATTAACATTTGTAATGTGTCTGTAATTTTTATTCATACGCGTATAACAACAATGTAATTCGTACGTTTACAATTATATATCTACTAATTAATTGTTTTAGTTAAGTACTGTTTTCTTATTATTTCTATTTGCTTCTCTATATCATATACATTGATATGTTTTCTTTCATAGTCAACATTTTCTGCCTATTAACAGCATTGTTTGGCGCTGTTGTCTTTCGGTTTAAAGGGTGTTATAAGGGAGACATACTTATGCCAGGCGTTGCAACTTAGTCCTCAGAGTTAGGTACCAATTTATGACCGACTATGATCGTATCTGGGGTTGATGATAAAAGTAAATGGGCGGTAGTTCCTACTAAACTGTCTATGGTCGACCTCAGGTAGGACTAATCTTATCTGGGGTTTATTACAGAGATCCATGGGCCGCATTGGCCACTTACCATCAGATTTTGTATGTAATCAGTTCTACAGAAATCAAACGGGAATGCGGTATCCTTTGCTTTCAGGATTATCGGAATAAGCCGATTCGTCGCTTATAAACATAGATAAGAGGCGGACCGCATTGGCCAGATAAGACCCGTACGGGTTGCCTTCAATTATCTCGCCCGAGGGGATCCGTTCTACGTAATCAGCTTTTTTTTGCTAGTTTTTGATATGTAATCTTTGAAATACGTGACGTCATCCGCCCCGAAGCGTTTGAGTTGAAAGACTGCAGTTTTCTAAAAATATTTTGAATAAGCATTCCACAAAGTCAGTTGAATAGGGTTTTTCTTTAAATGAGATTATTTTTGTCAATAACTAAATCTATTTCTTTAGCCGTTAAAAAATGAAAACGTAGAATTTTTTTACCAATGATGAGTCGTAACCCATGATATTTATTATTTTAAAAATGAAATTTTTTAATTATTTTAATTTTTTAATTATTTTAATTATTTTAAAAATGAACTCTTTGAAAATGTATGCAAAGTCATGTGTCTGTATAATTTTAACCACTCCACATTCAAGAGCTTTCCACGTCAAATTATAAAGGAGAGCTAAAATAAAACTGGCTTCCCGAAATGAATAGAGTGAGCTGAAAAAGATGCATCTTTCACAAACCTTTTGATATGTTTTATGTTCCAACTTGCTATACTTTTACAAAGTTTTGACTGGCCGAGATTCGGTCTATGTATTCGTCTTTTCATTACTCAGGTTTAATTTAATAAGGCCTTAATAACTACGCTCACTGACTATGCCATTTGTTTGAACATGTGATAATCTAATTTTCTGACAGATGGTATTTATATTTAACTATTTATCCCGTTGGGTTCAAGTGCAATATTGTAACCACAGATTATAATTATGACATGGCGTTAAGGATGTAAAAAAGTGGGAACAATATTTAACGAAAACTTAATTTTGTGGATTTTTCTGGTCACAATCTTTGAATAAGTACAAAAATTTACACCACACTTAACGATCGTATTGTTTGACACCTTCGAAATGAGTTTTCTGGACCTAATTGAACGACCTCGCTATAGCACAAAAATAGACTGACAGATCTGCCTAAAGCGCCATAGTAGTCATCTTACACAATACTTTCTCGGTATCATTTTTCTTTTACCACACAGGGTTGTTTGTTTTAATATTCGGACCGCGCACGGCTCTATACCGGTTATGTCCGCCGTAAACCGGATTCGGGCAATACAAACAGTATTTAGCTACTGGTTAATACTGGTATTTTATTATGAATCTATTAAACTCTCGTTTATACACTTAATTTGTTTGCATGTAGAATTGACACTTCGATTATCGTGTTACAATAATTTACACTTGCTTTTAAAGAGTTGGCAAAGCGTATTGTTGTGATTAAAGTGTTATAAATCGCATGTGGAGAATGCAGTCTTAGTAATTTAAATTGAAAATGAAAATAGTTTGTAGAGGGCACTCGAGGAGACTATAAATTATATTATTTCTATCTACTTTAACCATTTTGTCGTTAATTCATTGATCCAACATTAGAACCAATGTTTCTATGATTTTATATGTTGTGACAAGAGATAGAATGCTAATAATGATATATAGAAACTAACTAACCCTTACCTCTAAGGAGTTGTGTCCAAATTCTTCGTCAAAATTATAATAACGTAACTATGTATTGGACTTGAACTTGAAACTATCGAAACTTGAAGGTTAGCCGTCGGAGCCAGTCAGGCATTAACTATTTATTAGTCTTGGTAAGATCAAAATAGCTTGATTAAAATAAATAATTCAAACTGAATCACTTTAATGAAAAACACGATTTACCTAATAGTTGTGAGAAGATTAAATTATACAAATAAAACCACAAGTTTTCAAGGGCTAGTAAACTTTAATTAAAGCGAATTGACGTTTCTCTCGAAAGCGGAATCTCCTTATTTCATATTATTCCCCGCTCCCCGGGGAGAGCTGGCGTCCCATTGTTCTGGCGGAATGGGCCTTTTGGATGGAGGTTGTAAAATCTGCAGCGTAATACGTCGCTTATTGCTGACAAATAAAAGGTCAAAGCTACACCCGCATAGAAATCTAAAATTATGTTTGTGGTTTAGTACAGATAAGCGGAGATTTAAATCTGTGTAGGTTGTGGAGAATTATTTTTATACTTTCAAGTAATGTTATTTTCATAACATACTTTTGAAGGTGATTTTTTGGTGACACAGTGTTGACAAAGTGATTTATATCCTAACCGTTTAGCGAGACAATTTCGAAGATACATTTTCGTAATTCCTAACAACACTGTAAGCAAATTTGTAAATCCTAACCTTCCTTTAGCAACGTTATTTTTAAATTAACTTATGATAAGAAATTATTCTAAAGTGGTAAATATTTTTGTATGCGATAAACACGTATTGATATCGCCCTATGAGCAACAAACTATTATTCCGAATTCATAAACACAATTTTCATAACAGCAATGTTATCAACGTACATTGCTAACTGCTTACATTACATATTCTATTAGGCAGCTTTCCTTAATGGAATGACAGCCGACCTATTGTCGTAAATTTACGACAATCCTTCGAACCCGAAACGTTCTGACCTTGCGATCAACCTGAGCTCTAATATACGTAATACCCGGTTAGATGGAGAATATTAAGTAAATATTTCCTTCTGAAGAAAGTTGATCTAGGTCCCCATTGGCCATAAATTACTCAAACAAGTATTAGACAAGAAATAGGCCTGGTGTATAAGTAACCTTGTATATTGGGTACTAAGAAAATGCCTATCATGTTTTGAGCATACATACATTAATCCTCATTTATTAGTCTAAAAATTTTGCTATACAAAATTAAATACGGATGTCGGGTTTGTTACCTCTGTATGAATATTTATGAATCTGATATATTTACTTCTGATTCGATGACGGAGCTTCCGATATTTCTACTTTTATTTATCCTAGAACAGAAAATATTCCAGCTCAGGTCTCAGAGGTAGCATTGCGTCTGTGATTCGCTTCGAATGGAAGTAATGGAACGTTTAGTTTAGCCCATTGTAATGTATACTGCGCCTTTCAAGTAGATTTTACATTAGTGACTTCGTCGATATTGACGCAGATTTGGCGATAACGTGGCGTGCGTCGTAAGACTCGGTAAGTCTCATAAGCCGTAAAGCTGGCGAAGTTACGATTGCCCAACGCCAAACAGTATCGTGTTAGACAATCTATATCGTTCACCAGTAAATTGTACCCGTTTATAACGTCTCAAATTACTCCTTTTGTGACTTATTGATGTTATATTTGATAAGTTGCGAACGTTCATGGATACTTTATTAGGTTTTTAATGGACTTGTTTTATGAACGATCGATTCGGATTTTATATTTTTTAAACTTCGTAGTGACGTCTAAGGGATACGAATACACTTAGGATAATTTAAATTCCTTGGTACGATTTCGGCACGTAGCTACTTAGGCGAGCTAAAATCTTTTACGGGGTTCGTCTTTTATGGATTTTAATAAAATCATAAGTACCTGTCTGTGGAGTGTGGTGTGATTCTCAAGCGCAAAGAAAGATAAATTAGAAATAAGTACTTTATTTTTTAGAAAGTCAGTGTATTGGTGAATCGATATTTAAACTCTAGTTGGTATTTTTTAATTGCAAGTAAATGGCCTAATTTAAATGTAAAAATGATACGGGTTACAAGAACCGATTTGATAAAACCATACATAGTACGTATGTAAATGAACCCACTGTTCGTTATAAGGAATATATACAATGTTATAAATCAACCGCGATAGAATCTTTACTTGCAAAATATATATACATTTATTTTGTTGTCCTCTTTCACTTTCTCCTTGTTTACTGTAGCTATGTTATAATATAAGGCCCAAGACGAATGCGGCTTATTGATCGTTCCAGCTCTCGTATCAGAAGTGATTGTATTCTTGCCCTGAAAGCGTTGACTGAGCACAGCTCTCCGATCGATTGCATTTAGTGTTTCAACCTCCTCTGCAATGCTTTTGTGAGACTATTTTTAGGCGCATTTGTAATGAAATGGTAGCTTTGTATTCTTATACTTACGAGTAAATGGTGAAGAATGAAACTCTGGAGCAATAAAAATGCACAAATCAGAAAGTACGGAAAATATCGAGATAGAAAATTTAAAAATAAATAGATTTTCCTAGCTGTAAATTAAAGAAGTACATATTGAAACACTAATAAAATATGATTATGCCATCCGATAATATCACTTATAAGGATCAACTTTTGTTCAATATTATATCATTTGCTGCAACATCTACTTACTTTGATGCTTTGTTTTTCCTTATAACATGTATCATTGAAGTTACCTACATAGCTTACAAAAATACAGTAAGAAGACTTTATAAGTAGATACTAATATATCCACGGCAATTAACTATCCATTTGCCTCAAAAGAATGTCATCAACATTTCACTACAAAAGAATATTATCTACATTTTTAATTTAACCACCAGCTCATGCATAGTTTACGCTTTGACAAAACTCCCGCATGTCTCTCGGGGAGTCGGGTACCGTCGACATTGTTGTGTGCAACCCTCTACCTACGTGAAATTAATTTTCAAGTTCACAAGTTACAGAATAAGTTGAGAATTTACACCGCCCGGGAGGGTTTAAATCATTTCGTGCTACTCTACACTCGCTCAGATAAGTGAATTTCACTTGGAATTAGTGTGACACGCTAATTTATGTAAATATGATAAGCGCGAAGGTGTAATGAGTTTTGGAAATTTCTCATGTCTGTCCGCTCGGGCCTAATTTTAAGAGTCATTTTGATAGAATTTCATATAAAAAAATTACGAATTAATTCTCTATAATAACGAATTAATTCTTTATAATTACGAGTTAATTCTTTAAAATTGCGAATTAATTCTTTATAATTACGAATTATTTCTTTATAATTACTAAATAAGAATTGAATTAACACTAAAATTGATTCAGAAAAAACGTAAGGGTTGTGTAAATTTTAAAAATGTATAAGAAAAGTAACTTTTTGACCTGGATGTGTCTTTTTGTACTCGTTTATATTTCCATAGCACTCAGAACAATCCTTGTGGGATTAGGAGTGTATGAAGCGTTTTTTATTACTACCTTTTACGGCGTGACGTCAGAATTCAATCTTGTCACAAGGGACTGCCTTTCCATTTTGTCATCAATTCGCTACTCTTATCCGAGCCTCGCCTTAGATATAATAGGTATTACTTACTGGAATAGTCACTGCACTAGTTGGTTAGAAAATAAAACTACCTACTATATTCTATTCTTATGGATACTAATTCCACTCATATTCTATTTATAAATCTTTGTTAACTTTGTGATTTTTTTTATAGGCAACGTTATAAGTTATAACTAAATCGTTTTTTTTTAAACTGTAGGAAGTCTTCTTACATCTCCATGTAAGAAGGCATAAGATTATCTTCCTTTTATCATTGACGAACTGTGTACACAAAAAGCTAGCATTTTGATCTGACACAAAGAATATTCCGGGATCGATGCCCAATTTTTATATGACTAATTCATATTTTAGTTCTAGATTGTGTGTTCATAAATAAGTCTTGATGTGGGTATAACTACCATAGAAAGGTATTATGAGACTAAAAGCATTTTAAGGTTAAAGGACCACAAAATAGTACCCTACGCAGGATATAAACCCGATTTATCCGGGTTCCGACACATCCGGCGTGTTGACTGGACAGTAACACGTTTTCAATTTGTTTCACGACTTATTGCCAAATGTTTGGGCCATTCGACGATAAAGGTCCCTTTTAATGCCGGCACCAAATTCTCCAGTCTACCCTTTTCAAATTAGCTCGGATTAAAAGCTTTGTTAAATAAAAGCATACAATAAAAATAGTACCTAACAGTTTTGTGATATGAAATTCTGTTATAGTAGTAGTATGAGTAATATGATTAACAGCAGTGTTAGGCGCTGCTGTGTTTCGGTTTTGAAGGGTTTGGTAAGGGAGATAGACTTTTCCGAGGCGTTTTAGCTTAGTCCTCAGGGGTAGCATAGTAGGGGGCGCATCTGTGGTCGACCTCTAGTCCTATCTGGGGTTGATTACAGATGCCCATGGGCGGCAGTAGCCACTTACCATAAGGTGGACTGCATGCTCGTCTTCTACTCCTATATTATAAAAAAATAGTCTTCTTGTTCGTGGTGGTGCCGCAACTGAACCATTTTTAAGGTTTTTCAACCGTCAGTGTCGCCTTCTGCCGACACTTGTTTTCCTTGGATGATCTGTTGAAGTAGTTGGTATTTATCGTTTCTCATGACGTAACCGAAGTACTATAGGTTTCTGCTCTTTATCGAGTTTATAAATTCGGCTTCTCTTACCAAGCCTGTTGGTAAGAAGCCGCTGAGAGAAGAAGATGAAGACTTGTTACTATTTAAAGTTACTGTGCGTATTAGAATACTAATACGCACAGTACAATTATGCTAGGTACTACTTGTTTGAAAAGTAAAGGAAAATATTGCGAGGAAACCTACATGCCTATCTACCTATTTTTTTATAGAGTTCTCAGAAGTATGTGTAATCGAGCAATCTGTACTTAGCGTATCTCTTGAATCTGACTACCGCAGGCACTGTGTTTAGTACTCTAAGGGGTAGCATCAGGTTAATGTTGATATGATACTTCATTACAGGAATCGATTTTAACAAAAAGAACATCGAAATCCATCATTATAAATAATAAAGAGTTTAATAGCGCGCTAATCTTTACTTATTATCAATATGTGTATGTATTTATGTTATCAATAATTAATGATAGTAAAGATTAATGTTACTATTCCCTCGTTGCTACATATACCTATTTTAAATGTATTTGATCCACATTTGCAATTTCATTTTGATATTTGCAATAGATATCATTATTTCATATTGCTTATCTTACCTAGAGTCAATGTGTCGTGTCATTCAACATCATGTCTGAAGTTTTTATTTAATCGGAATTGTTATGTTTCGTCAACATTTTTATTCGTAAGTATTGGTTTATAGGTTCACCAAGTACCTACATTGAAATTCAATAGTTTTGTTACAATAACTTTTGCAGTTCCATTTATGTAGGATAGCGTCATCTAGGCCATCTGAATAAAGCGGCTAGATTCTAGATTGAAGCTACATGATCTATAAATTTGTATGGTATATAGGAATCTAGTTCTATGTTACTCGTCTTATTTAATAAACCTATAGGTGTACGAGACGGTAAATATAGGTAGATATATTATATATAAAATTCTCGTGTCACAATGTTACGAGTAGTTATTGTAGATACTCCTCCGAAACGGCTTTACCGATTCTCACCAAATTTTATATGCATATTCAGTAGGTCTGAGAATCGGCTACTATCTATTTTTCATAGCCCTAAGTTATAAAGGTTGTTCACCCTTAACATTTTTTTTATTTATATGGCAACAGAACGTTTGCCGGATCAGCTAGTTTTTTTATAAAATATACGAAAATATACGCAGTTGTGTCTATATATACGAAGTATAGCTACGTCGTCATATTATTGTGAGTTCACATTTAGATCTACCTACACTGTATATTTTTTATATACGTTAAAAACACAAAACAGCGGAACTATAGCTGGTAAACAACACGTGTATCGCCGCTATAAGTATCCCAAAGATTCCCTCATTTTCACGGTACCTAATTAGATTTTCGTGTAAAACGAGTTTATTGGAGACGCTTCAGATTAGCGTTTCAGTGAAAACTCTTAGGGAATTCTGACACGTTCAACTGTAACCGAATTATGCTCTCGTCCCTCGTCAATACGGGCTTTTATAAACAAATGTTGTTAGCAGTTCATATGTCCGATGCTGAAAACAAACTGAGTTTCGGTTTATTTTTGTCTCTATCGCAAAATAACAGGAACGATCAAATTTCCTTTGCGGAAATATTCAAGTAGTTTTCTTTCGTTACTTTATTAAAATAAAATAAAGCGTTTGGATTGTGATAAAAACTAGGGAATTTTCCATAGTTAGGTATACGGTTTGAAATGTAGAATCAGAATGGATCAGTGATGGCATGGTAGTATCAGTATCGGGAAGGTACCGCTGCCACACCTATTTCTAGCGTATGGATTCGAGCGGACTTACATATAGGGCGACTATCTTTGTCCTCCAGAAGTTGCAACGTATATGCGATCGGCTTCGGATAGTTCTATAAAAAGTTACAAATGCAAAGACAGATCATAATTTGTTTTTGCTTTTTTTTTATTTTTACAAGAAATTTTAAAAGACCTCAGTCAAATCTGAAATAGTTCCATTAACAATAAGGTTACATAGAAACAGTGTTCTTTAAATATAAACGTACTATCAAACAGGTATATAATTATTGTAGAAACACAATGAATCCCAGATTTATGTCACGTTGTGGTACATAGTTTGTTCACGGTGTGCGGCTCAATTGATTTGATGTGGCTTCACGCTGTTACGACGTGAGAATGCACATAATATTATTATATACCTGGGAGTGATGATAAGTATGTTTAATGTCATAAAATTTGTTTACGCTCCTTATCTCTCTTTGTTTGACGTGTAACCTCTGAGATTTCCCATGTATTTCTTTGAATGGTAGACATACGTATCCAAGGCGATCCTCAGGGTTAGTAACGCATCTGTGGCCGATCTTACATAGGATACTAATCATATCTTGGGTTGAGTACAGACTTCTAAGTGCGGCAATAACTACTTACATCGGGTAAACTACATACTCCCTCGCTACCTCAATAAGTAAAAATAAACAAAAATATTTGCATATCACCTGTACCTATTGGATCAGCAAATATTAGTATTAGGAACGGAGGAACTTGAAAGAAATCAAATCCATATGTTTTTTCAAATATAACATGTTACATATTTAAAAAATTTCATAGCAACATACAACATACTCTTTCGAATTGAAAATAGTAGTTACGATCAATTGCGTTAATTGTAGTTCGAGAAAAATTACGGCCATTTTAAATACTTGACTGATTGTTATTAGGTGCCCTTTGGGCAAATTATGTCATAGTCCAAAATATGTGTACACGTGTTTAGTTATATACGTATGAGACGATCATTTTAGTCTTCAGGAATAGCAACGCGTATGTGATCGGCTTTTGGCAAAACCCGTGATGTACCTTGAAGGTGGTAGCACCCTTTGTGTATAACAGTAGTGTTAAGCGCTGCTGTGTTCTGGTTTGTAGGGTAAGGGTATGGTAAGGGAGACATACTTTTCTGAGGCGTTCCAGCTTAGTCCTCAGGATTAGCGGCGCATCTGTGGCCGACCTCAGGAAGGAATATCTAATACTATCTGGGGTTGATTACAGATGTCCATGGGCGGTAGTAGCCACTTACCATCAGGTGGACTGCATGCTCGTCTGCTACTTCTATGTTATAAGAAAAATGGAGTAACACAACTAATCGCCTGCATGGTACATGCAACAGCATATTACCTTACATTTCACACGTCTATAACAGCATAAACGTATCAGCATTATATTAAACCACGTGCCTTGTCTTAAAATAAACGTATTTGTGCCATAGTGCGGTTTTGTGCGTAACTCTAGAATCGATTTACATGAAATGAAGCGTATAATGTGACATGATAAGGTACTTCATATTGTTGCTGCGAGCGGTTACTTACATGCCACAATGTAGTGCACGAGCGGGATAGAAGAGGGTAAAATGGATATCTTCTACAATGGAGACAATAACATCGTAAGGTGGTTTTGTAAACAGCAGTGGAATAATAGTGGAGAGAATAGAATATTTTTCTTTTTATGACGCTATTTTGAATTCACAGAGGATTCTAGTTAGAAGCGTCTAGCGACGCGGTTTTCAATGTACCTCATCGTTAGGAAAAATATGTTTTCCAATATTTGTGTTTGATTTTTTTCATTCATTTTGATCATTTTTGCCATGTATAAAAATATCTTGAAGAACATATCTAATGTGTGTATGCTTATTTCAGACATATTAGTTTTATTTTTACAAGTAATAAAAAACAACGGTATAACATGATTTTGTAAATCACGAAAATGTATTTGGCATGGATACATGTCGGTTTAGATGTATATACATATATGAGCCTGAGTGGAATAGAGACATAAATTATTCGTTAGATTTTATAGAAGCGAATGCCAAACAACGCCGTAGTACTCTACTGTACGCCCAACATTTGTACAAATATCAAAGTGAAGAAATATAGTTGGGTCCATAAAATTGACGCGCCGCATCGCCATAAACAAATTCTAGGCAACAACAGGCCCATTGTGCCTATCATTTCATTAGTGACTTACCGTGCGGAAATATTATACTCGACGGCTCAATTCGAATATACCATTGGGTCGGGTCACGGCCGTTGCGTGTGCCATGGTGTTCGTGACAACAGCTGATCGACTTTAATGAATGGCGGAATATATAAATATCGCTCTATCACGTACGCAGCGTGTGGCGATAACACCGGTGTGGTGACATTGCCGGCTAAATAAAGTCCTAGTGACGGCCGTTATCTAAGATTCTGGTGTGGCTGCCAATTTTTTTAATATGTCTCTAGCGTGAGTATTAGAAGAATACACGTTTATTTGAAGTAGGAAATATTTTTTCAGTATTCTTTAAATTTTGGAAGAGAAACCATACTTTACGAGTGGGCATATGTCAGGCTATAAATATGATGTGTTAAATTATGTAAACAAAAAAATGTGTGGAAATATTACTTGTGAAGACGTTCTAATTGTTTTATTTTACTAGTCAGTGCTCAAAATACTTATTTCGTTTCATACCAAACACGTGCATTGTATTATTTTAATTTTGGAAACAATACAAGAGTATTGAACAGTATTTCAAACAATACCTAATATTAAAAGACTCCGAATACGGAATAAATGGGTCGCAGATACATGAAACACTTCCCTTGATGGTAATTAGTGGCTCTGTCAACTTTAAAACTGGAACACAACATCCCACGCAAAGTAGATTCACGAGAGACAACTGAGAAGGAAAAGAAATGTAAGCAACATTCTTTGCAACCCGACTAAACAATCAAATAAAGCTGCAATCTTTTCTATGTGGAGAAATATCTTCGTTTCTGCTTTTAATATCTTGGCGGAAAAATTCCATTATCCTATGTTGTGGAATTATTATCGTGCCCGTGCTAAATACCGTTCTCTAAATATTCGCAATTAAATGAGTAGCTCCAGATTGTCGTCTATTTCGTTTTTTGTATTTATGAGACCGTTCGCTCGCCTCTGAAATATCTCCAATGATAAAACGATAAAGTTTTTTTTTATATCTTGTAGTGTTCACGCGTCGCTCGTAAATTTCGTGGTTACCTTGAACTTGAACGCCGCATTACCCGAATAAATAGGCGTACAGAAATAGGCACCATCTGATTCATTTGTTGTCGCATACTCTTCATTTTAGCGGCTACCAGAATTTTCTACTTTTCGCTAATAAGATAATGGGTTTAATTATCACAAGTGCTTATTTTTTAATTTTAGTGCTTTTGTCACTTTATGATGTTTCCGCTGTGATGTTGATGAATGAATTTTTCCTGTTTGGTTACGACCTAATGACGTATGTTTCGATCGTAAAGTCTCTGTGTGTATAAATAAATATGGTAAAGTAAATTCTAAAATCAGTGAAGCGACGCGAAATCGGAATGTAAATCAAAATTGCTATTCATTTGCAAATAAAGGCGCTGTCTTTTCGCGCGGTTGAACTACAAAGTGGCAGGAAATGGAGCGCTTCCCTCGCATCCGTAACATCTCGTCGTTGACGTCGCAGTACTTCCAAATAAATTGTTCGCGATATCACAATATTTGCGCCTGGAGGCGACAATAGAAACTTGATTAAAGAAAACATCTTTCGGAGTATCAACAATTCAACATTATTAGCGACTCCGACCCAATACAATGTCAGTGGTGTCACCTTATTCTAAAAAAATAAATTCATAAAATGTACGGAAATAACTAGCTAATGCTGGGCAAACCAACAGATTTCGGGATTACTAAAGGTTGATCGCTTGGTTTTCTTTCAGTACAATACGGTTGTCGTTCGCGCTTCATTAATTTAGAATTCTATATTTAAATATAGCATGAGATTAGTTGGCTCAGTTCGTAAATTATCATTCCCTAGAGTTAAAACTCATAAAAAGCCCTCCCACAACCTTAATTTCCGTAACAACCGCGACGCAAATATACATATGATAGCTATCGTGTTATTTAAGAGCAAACCGCAAAATATTTATTACAAGCAGTTTAATTTTATGATTACGTAAATAAAACTACGTTATTGAATCTGGGGAATATATGACTAACATACGATTCTGGATCGCGCAAATCTAGAGCGGAATGTATTGGATTTGATGAATTTAACAAGAAAGCTAATTATTACACATTTTAATATTTGTTTAACTATATACAATCCTTAAGGACTGGTAGAAAATGCTACTTAGCATTAAGTCCGCCTATTGTACCACTTTTTATTGGTCAATTAAGTGTAATAAAAATATACAAACTCCTAAGGTTATAGCTTTTTATATTTAAAATATGGTTATATTATTTCATTATTATTATAATGTTTATTTATTATTGTATCAAATCTTGAAAATAAAATATGTTATGATAATAACATTTAGGTTACTCCAAGTATAGCCGACATAACTTTGAGTTCACAATTTCTTTGCAAATCACTTTGTATTATTTCTGGAGACCATTAACTAAAAGTAATCATTATAGCTGAATATGTTCAGCTTAGGTACTTTATTACCTTTTCCCTTTATTATTTACCTTTTTCGAAGTCGTTCAAATAATAAATTATACACACTATAATCTGCTAAGCTCCTTGTAATCCTGTAACTTTATTTCAACGTAGGTAATGAATTAATGATATACAAGCTTGCAAGTGATAGCTTCGCCATAAAATTAATTTAATTAACTTTACTGCTGTGTATTAACTAAGGTTTCTACTCCTTATTAAATGGCGTTGTCAACCAACCCCTACACTCGTTAACCGTTACGACGCTACCCGACTAACGTTAGTATACCGTAATATCGCCCACGTTGAAGGTATCCGAGGTTGAATCGGATTCAATAGATGATTGAGCAAAAAGTAATGGGAGTTTGGTAACAATATAATTATGTTATACAAACTTGGGACTTACTGTAAAGTTTATATTTAATATATTAATACTGATTGACGACTCATAACAAAACCTTAACGCTGGTTAGTAATAATCAATCTTCACCACTTTTTGCTACTAATGTTCAAAATTGTCAATTTTATAAACGAATTATTTGCTAGAACATTTGTCAAGTATCAATTATCGTCAGGCAAAACTGGTTAAGATTGATTATTCCTAACGAGTGTTAATCGATGCGACATTAAAGAAACAATTTTACATGCCAATTAAAAAATCGCCACATAAAGCGCCAAAGAGGACGATGAATATCCGTAAAATATGAAACAATCAAAATTTATAACCTACAACAGCCTATTTACCCAGTGGGACAGTTATTAATATTTCTTATGAATACTGATTTATTATTCACTTCATCTCACAACGGAAAGTTATGTGACCGAAAAAAACGAAAAGCAAAGGGACTCGCAACGTTTGGTTATTTCCTCCGATATTATTTAAACACGGACCGGCCGAATATAATACGTGCCCAATGGTACAGTGGCAGCATTATCCACATTCCTCGTTCAATAGGTTTATTCAAATCAAGTGGATCCCTTTCCACGCCATCCAACCTCATGGAAAACATAACGAATTCCTTTCGACATTCACTTTGCTTTGTACTTATACTGAAGATGTTTGACACGATAACGAGTGGATGTTTTATCAATATTTGGATGTTTTTGGAGTTTTTGTAATATGCAGAAGACCGTGCAATTAGAAAGAATGTGATTACGACTTGCTTTTTAGTCTATTCATAATTGGTAGCTCGCGATATGTAGTAGGATAGGTTGTTAAGAGCATAGGATAGATACTCCAGTTGCATTCCTTTGGAGATCCCGGAGTTCTCAACGCATCGTCGAGGACGGTCACTTTTGGGGCTTTTAGTGTGGTAAGAATCCCACATAACCCCGCGTCACTCCCACGGCATCGGGTACCTTTTAAACGTTTCCCACCCGTTAACAAAAATAAGGAGGTAGGATCCCAAGGTTTTGCTTCAAAGAAAGCAGTCCTTTTTTATCTCAGTATTTTGTTTATTGTATATTGACGTTGATCGAACGAGTGTTTTTTTCCAATATGACGTGTTTGTTTCCGATATTTAGTCTTAGGTACTACTAGTAAGTACAAAACCTATGGTTATTTGATTGGATAAATAATTTACCGTATATATTTTTACGGTTTATTGCTTATTTCTTGTCACGAATATGTTTTATGTGATTTTTATAAGCTAAACAACACGCAAACTTATAAACGTACGATGACCGCACGATAATACATTTTAATATGCATGTTCTGTGATTATATCAATATAGATTGGTTAGTTAGATATAATAATACGGGAATCTAGCTTTATATAGCTCGTGTATCATCATTATTTTCATAAAAAGTAAACCCACGTATCATCGCCGTCGTTAGTAATGTCTACTTTTTGTCGTCTGCAGCATGTTAGCAATCGTGTAATACGACAAATAATAAATAATTTCTTTTATTTTTTGAAATTATAGTACGTACCTATTGAAGACGTGTAAATATACGAAAATACAATTTGTACTACTTTTGCGGAAGTATAAGAGTGGTCAAACTAATAAAATAACCACTATATCAGTGATGAAAGGAAAAATCTTAAATAAGGTCAGACCTTACTAATCCTACGTGAGAAACGCTTTGTGTGAAGATTACTGTTATGGAGTATATTGTCGCAGACTTTTTTAATATAAAAAAAATTGCCGATCAAGTATGCAGTAGGTATAGATGGGATTGAAGTCGTACCTACCCGAGATCAGTCAGAGGTGCGTTACTTCTAAGAGCTAGA
The DNA here is from genome assembly GCF_041222505.1 of Epargyreus clarus. Classification (NCBI taxonomy): domain Eukaryota; kingdom Metazoa; phylum Arthropoda; class Insecta; order Lepidoptera; family Hesperiidae; genus Epargyreus; species Epargyreus clarus. The sequence goes on from NW_027332214.1 coordinate 8,989,430, forward strand.
CAGAAGTTGGTTTTGTAATCCGATAAAACATCGATAGTCGAGCTACGGAGGGTTCTAGCACCTATAAACATGTTCATAAGTATGAGGATATCATACTTATTTTTTCAACGTCAAAAGTCTTCTCGGTGTGATCGTTCCCTGCATTCCAATTCGTCGTTGACAAATTCACCCAAAAACGTTTGGTAACTAAGTACAAGTACGCGGCGTATTCGCGAAATTGCCTTCAAATGTAGAACTTAGACTGTCATGAAATATAGCTCCTAAGGCGTCTTGAATTATGCGATGTTCACTTTCCTCAATAAAGGACATGGTTTAGGTAATGTCGGTTCAGGAGGCAATTTCGTTTCTTTGGTGATATTGACGCTTCTTGGCGTTTAAAATAAGTATATCGTCATTAATACTATACCTAGTTACTTTTACAATTTACAATGATGTTAATCTAATTTATGGTTACTGAATTCTCTTACAGTATGAAACGTAATTTTTCAATTCCTATGGCTAAAAAAAACTAAAGTATTTCCTTACTTACACCGTATTTATGCAACTTTATACAGGAAAGTACCTAAGATATTATATACTTTATATACTCTTACTACATATTACATCTTGTTGACTCTACTCCTACGTAAGTTGTTCTGTGTACTTAAGGACATACTTTGGTGTATGTTTCCTCTCCCCTAAATCAAAATAAGGACGATAAGAAAATACACGTTCCTCACCAACTTTTAGGGAAAATAAGTGTAGTATATACAAGTTTCATATAAACTTTTGTAATACTAGTAATAAAGTTCTTGCCATAGTTGTTTTCATTATGTTATAAAGGAAGCTGAGATACCAAAACAAACACGCTGAAATAATCCAGTAGATGTATGATTTTAAAGACAACTAAAATTCTATTAATATTTTAGTACCACTTCACAACCGTACCCTTTCCATGTCGTCTGAAGCGCCACGAAACCGCAAAAATAGATATGCACATTACATACAGAAGCCTTAGCAACAGAATAGCGTTGAAAACGCTGTAATATTAATATTGTTTTCCTCAACTCCTCTGTAACAACAGATACGGACCGTACTGAACCGACTTTGGAAATAAATCTTTCATACTTTGACCTGATAATTTCGATAGGTGATTTCGTATACGCAGCATAATATGATTGGCAGCCGTTCATCGATGTTTGGTGTCAGAGTTAAAAAGAAGCTATAATTCATAGTTTCCAGAAATTACTTTTTATATTGTACATGCTAAACATCAAAAGCTTCGTTTAGAGTCAAATCGGCATGTATCGAAACAGAAAACATATTAAATATTTGTTTGAAATACCTATGAGAAAGTGAATTGCTACTATATTAAATGAAGAAATTTCACAAATTAAAAATAATAAGGTCCTTATTACAAATGTAATGAAACAAAACAATACAAATGTTTCAAAATTATCCGATAACGCAGAAGGAATAATTCGCAGCAACTTCAAGCAATATGGCGTCCGCTGACAATATCGCGTGGTCCAGAGGAGGCAGATAACAAGCGGCGAATTTTATGACCACTCGCAATTGTTATGTCGCCTCCGGAGTTTAGTGCGCACCCAGCGCGAGCCAGATTTCACTAGTATACGTACCTAATATATTTATTGTATCTACAACGTATGTACTATGTACAATACATATACGCTCGTAGGTACGACCTGACCGACCAAGCTCCGCTGTTCGTTATATTGTCTTCATCAACATGTTATTTAATATTACAACCACGCTTAGCCTGTCTGTAATGGTTTTACGCTGCTAATGTCATATTGGTATTTCAGTACTCTAGAAAATAGCGTTATTAAAACGAATATAATTTATTATATTAGTAAGACTGCAAATATGGCACGAAAAGTATTTGGTGTTTTTGTGTCGGTAGGCAAACCATTATAGTGGTTTCCATCAAACCAATTTATTCTACGTTCTCCTATATAAATTTTCCTACTACAAATAGTCATTTTATATTGTTGCGTGGGTTGCTCATTGTTTATAATTATTGTGACACTTTATTAAAAAAGTGTCTCTTTCAAATTCAAAGTTAAATTATCCACATACATACATAGAACAACAAAATATGTTACATAATTATAAAATTACCTAAAATGCTAACAGTTTCATATTAAATTATTGTTTAAATGTGTGTTACATTTATTACGGACTTCTTATCTCCAGCGTCTGTCGTATATCATATCAATTTTATCTTTATCCAAAAGTGGATAATTGTGATAGAATTGCAATCATACGTGGAAATTTATTCTAGTGTAACGTTATTTATTATCCACTCGTTACGTCAACACTGACTTGATGAATACAGGTAATTGTTTTTTAATTGCATTCTGTCGCGTTGTCGGCCAATATTGACATATCATGCTAAGTTTAGCACTTTGCCTACACTGTTTACAATCGGTACTTTGTATATGATTAAATAGGTGTATGCTAGATACGTATCATATCATATCTGGTAGATTATTATATTAACCTACTAATAGAAGTATAATATTCAATACTTTTCCTCATAAATTATGTTTGTGTTCAAGCGATTTTGATTTTTATTCACGAACCTTCTTAAAATACTATAAAGTATATTAAACCGTAAATGCTTTCGTGTTCTTGCAACTCAGTATTTTTCTAGAACAATAAAATTTCATGACCATTCCCACTCTCGTCGTAACCTTTTTGAGGGTTAAAGTTCTAAATAACGTTTTACACTGTGTGGTTGTAGTTGCGAACAGAGCTCGTTTCTAAACCAACACGAAAATTTTAAGGGTCGCTACTGTTTAAATTCGTGGCATTTTTTGAGTTCTTTATGATCCGTTGGTTTTGCATGAACATCCACTATGAAATAAACATTGCAATATGATGTAAACTGTTTGTAAATAAATGCTTTCCGTGACATGTAAATAGAATGTAGTTTTTAGTTATGATTTTGTCGTTATCATACGAGATTCTAGATATAAAACATGAAAGGTGTATCATTCAAGTGTCTGGTATTTGTCAGTTGATTTGCGAATTCATAATTGGATATATATCAGCGAAATGTTGAACGCAAAATACATTGCAAAATATTTTTCTATTAAAAGTAGAACAGTTTCTCGACTTTACAAAATAGTGCAATACCGAAAAAGTTAAATCTAAAGCAATTATATGTTTTACTTGCTTTCTATAAAAATGGGGTGATCTTTTAAACGAAAAAAAATCTTCCAGGGAATAAGTTTTTCACAAAGTAAATTGGTTATAATTTTTGAATTTAAATATTCCCACATAACTGGAAAATTGATAAAGGAATAGGTACTAGAACAATCCCAATTTGAAACGCAACAAGAAGCATGAACTCTCGCAAGAGCAAATATTCGGAGACTAAGGCAGTATATCATTAAATTCCAACCCTTACCCTTTGTCGAGAGAAATCAACGAAACACGCATAAATTTAGCTGTAAAATTCCTTTGCAATTGGAACACTGAATCGTTTGACCTGATTCATTATGTCTTGAGCGGCCCGCATCATCAAATTTATTTGGTTCGCGTAACTTGTCTGCCGTAAAAGCAACAATCAAATTGCGCAACAATGATGATGGAACAATTTTATAACGCTTATTTTGTGTGTTATCGCAAATGAAAACATGGGTCTAATTATTGTTTATTTATTTATTTATTTAAAATTTATTGCGTCACCTCTAAAAAATGTGCAAAAGGGCAAACATAATGCCTGATGGCATTCTCTACCAGTCATCCCTGGGTGGATGTAGAGAATTTGCAGCAGGTGTTACAAAGCAAGAAATAAAAAAAAAAAGCGACAAACAATAATGAAAACAGCAGATATTATAAATTGTTGTAAGATATTATAATATTGTTGTACATATGTATAACTGTTGTTTATATCGCACTTAAAAAAAACACTACAAACGCTCTCATTGCGAGTGTAGTATTTTCCTAATATCCCAGGAAGACTATGCCACTACTATCTTTTTATCTACTTATCTACTATTTATCTACTTCTTAACTAGAATTTTTAGTTCTGCATTTTATAAGGTTGTTTTATTATACAACAGTCATGTTAATGATTTTAACAATGTATAATATTTCAGCTCATTAGTTGGAATTTGGCCAGAATGATCCAGCAACACCCGAGTTTTTACTTACATCTGTAGAGGCCCTATGGACTCACTAATTGGTTTATGTAAATGAGTATAACCCCCAAATATGAACTGTAACATCACCCCTTAGTCCTGTTATTTCAGATCCGCGTAATTCGCTGAATTGTTATTTTTCCCAACACGATTTTTCCTGCCCTGGTTAAATTATATTAAACATTTTAACGACAACACTTAAGTACTTGACGATTAAACGTTAAAGTTAAGACCATTTGATTATGTCAACTTTATGTAGAGTTATTAAACCAAATCTGAAGCAGTTACAGTAAAAATAATGATTTCTGACGTCGAAACGTAAATTACTGAGACAATAATTATGTAGGTATAAACTATAAATACAGGATGTATAATCGAATGCAATTTTTGTACAATCCGTTTATGACTTGAACAATTAATAGGTGTTCGTTTAAAAATATTTTTCAACGAAAGTAGTTCTCTCTCATTATTATAGTAACAGAATCGCGTGACCGAAGTTAACAATGTTCGGTGCTACTACAGCAGCAATCAAATTAGGTTAAGTGTTGCATCGCTTCCCGTGTTCCATGAGGTCATCTTTTCTGATTCAAATTATTGCGAACCTAGCAGTGGTCAAAATTTTTGACCACTGCTAGGTTCGCAATAAATATTGTTTATGTATTATCATGAAATTTAAATAACTTTTTTTTGACACGTGTAGTACTTTGTCAACTTTATTTTATTGCAGGGTATTTTACGGATTTTCGGCCGCTTAATTAATATTTATTTATTTATTATTTATTTATTCATTTATTTCGGACAACAAGGTCCATATTACATATACCTTATAGACTAACATACATACTAATATATACTTATAACTAAATCACGTATTTGCGGCGACGTGAGACGCGAGTCTGGTGACTTCCGGGGGTCCTCTCCGTCCACGGAACTTCCGGAACACAACTCCCTTCGGCCACAGCTCCTCCTTCAGGAAGGTCGACAATTGCTCAGTTGGGACGCGTACAACAAATGAACTAAAGTTCACCGCGTTACGCGCCTCCAACTTTTCGACCACCAATCGGAACTTGGTTTTTACCGCTACTTGGTTTTTACCGCCTTTATATCTATGCTCAAGAAACTAGTAAATTAATTCATTACGAGAAAAAAAACATCAAATGTGTCTGTTGGTAAATGAAATGATTGTAGTTTTTAGTCGTTTCAATCACAAGGTGGATGCATGGTCATGGTCGTGGTCATTGTCTAAAGCATCTTTTTGTTTTAGCCTTGTAAAGTTGCGACAAACTGACGACATTGACTTAATTAACTTCAATAAGCATGACTTAATGGTGGGTCTATAAAAAAGCAAGTTGCAGTAGGCTGGCCATTAGGGTCGGCTTGCTTATTCGTACCGTTAAAAGTTTTTGTGCATGGTTAAAAGCGATTATGAAAATTATTTGTGGTAAAATAACTTTGCTGCAAGGCGTATTAATGATTAGTTTCTTCGCCGCTATTTACATGTATTATTTAATAGACATTATGTTTATATTTTAAAACATTGATAGCTGAAAATATGAATAAAAATTCGTTTCTGTAAATAATACATTTTGATTAAATTTAGAGACGATTAGCACTTTAAAACCGCGTTTCTTTTAAATAAAACATATCACTTAGCAATTGTAGATTCCATGCAATAAATATCTAGTCATTTAGCGCTTGAAAGAAAAATAGCTTTGCTGTCACATTATTTAACACAAACGATCGATTCTGCGATCGAGGCGAACCGTCATCAACTTTTTTACAAAACACACACAATTAAACAGTAAGATTATTTGAAAGATGCTATATTAGCTATAGTTACTTTATAATTGCGCAATCTATTCTCTAAGTGGTGAGATTTCGCGAATCACAAATATTGTCTGCGTACACATTTGTCTTCCAAGGTGTTGCTAGCCGCAACGCTGGCAGGGGACCAAAGTGCTCCGTGTTTACATAGGAACTTGAATATTCGGTTTGTATTAGCTTACTTCAGCTATTTCTACCTTATTAAACGTAATATGTGTACGAGTTATATTTTCGAAACTCTTTTACAAGGTTTTATTTACTTGCCAAGTATTGCCGCCGACCATCCCGCGGTGTGAGAGTTCTATGCCTAATATACGCTTTACGCAGAAAGCTGTCAGGCGAGCTCTATTGTCCCTTGATGTCAAGAAGTCGAGTGGGCCGGATGAAATCCCCGCGGTGGTGCTGAAGACGTGTGCTCCCGAATTGACTCCCATCTTAACGCGCTTATTCTCGCTTTCCTATACCACAGGACAAGTACCGTCTTCGTGGAAGGTAGCCCTCGTTCACCCGATTCCCAAAAAGGGTGACCGCAGTGACCCGGCTAATTACAGGCCTATAGCGATCACCTCCCTGCTCTCAAAGGTTATGGAGCGTATTGTTAATACCCAGCTCCTGAGGTACCTCGAGGATCACCGGCTGATCAGCGATCACCAATACGGTTTCCGCAAGGGCCGTTCAGCTGGTGATCTTTTGGTGTATCTCACACACCGATGGGCGCAAGCCATTGAGAGTAATGGTGAGGCTTTGGCAGTTAGCCTAGACATCGCTAAGGCCTTTGACCGGGTCTGGCACAGGGCCCTTCTCGCGAAGCTTCCATCTTACGGTCTTCCCGAGAGGCTGTGCACATGGGTAGCCAGTTTTCTGTCTGAGCGGCAAATCAAAGTCGTAGTAGACGGGTGCTGCTCAGACACGAAGCATGTTAACGCTGGCGTGCCCCAGGGCTCTGTCCTCTCTCCCACGCTATTCATTCTGCATATCAATGACATGTTGCAAAAAACTAGCAGCATTCATTGCTATGCAGATGATAGTACGGGAGATGCTGTGTATACAGGCCGTGCAAACACCTCTCGGACTCTCGTGGAGGAAAGCAGAATCCGACTTGTGTCTGAAATCGAAGACTCTCTGGAGCAGGTCTCGACATGGGGTCGACTTAACCTTGTTGAGTTTAACCCCACGAAGACACAAGTCTGCGCGTTTACCGCTAAAAAAACCCCATTCGTCATAGCGCCACGGTTCCAAGGTATTCCACTCACCATTGATAAAAGTGTGGGGATCCTGGGAGTTGACATATCGTGTGACGTGCAGTTCCGGGGTCATTTGGACGTTAAGGCCAAGTTGGCATCAAGAAAGCTGGGCGTCCTGAACAGAGCGAAGCAGTGCTTCACTGCGGGGCAACTTCTTCTGTTGTATAAGGCTCAAGTGAGACCTCACATGGAGTACTGCTCCCATCTCTGGGCAGGGGCGCCCCAATACCAACTTAACCCACTTGACTCCGTGCAAAAACGCGCGATCCGAATCGTCAACGACCCCAGGACCTCCGATCGGTTAGAACCTTTAAGCTTGCGGAGGGACATAGGTTCCCTCTGTGTGTTCTACCGGCTTTACAATGGTGAGTGCTCCGAGGAACTATTTGACCTGATGCCTACGTCACCATTCCTCCATCGCACCACTCGCCGAAGGATGAAGTTCCATCCACACCAACTGGACCCGTGGCGGTCCTCCACAGTTCGGTTTGCACGGACATTCTTGCCACGAACGTGCAAGATGTGGAATGAACTTCCTCCTGAGGTATTCCCAGAGCGCTATGACATGGGACTCTTCAAAAAAGGTGCAAAAAGAGCTCTCCTTCAAAGCCGGCGATGCATTGGCGACTCCTCTGGTGTTGCAAATGTTCATAGGCGACGTTGACTACTTTCCATCAGGTAGCACGTCTGCTTTATCGTTAGGCTCAAACATATAAAAAAAAAAAAAAAATCTTGCAAGTCTTTTAACTATTACTAGCTGACCCGGCAAACATTGTGTTGCCATATAGGCCTTATCACTTAGCGGTAAGAAAAATAGATAGTAGCCGATTATCAGACCTACTGATTTTGCATATAAAATTTGGTGAAAATCGGTAAAGCCGTTTCGGAGCAGTACGGTACTAACATTGTGACACGAGAATTTTATATATAAGACTTAACCGATTGAGCTGAAATGTGGAATAGTTAACTTCAATGAGATAATAGCTTCGTCGTGTTTCACGTGTTAGTTTTATCTTCGTAAGTAACATTGTTTTTAGTACATACAGACAAATATAATATTGTTTAGAAAAAACCTATAAATCTTATTACTCCCATTACTACTAGCACGGGTCATTGCGTTCCCTGAAAATTATTACAAGCGTGCCTACATATTAATAAAATGTTGCCAACGAGCTTTCACGAGGCTTTTACACAACAAAATGTGAGGAATTTTATATAGCGGAGTTTTATGTTGAGAGGGCTTAAATATATTTTAGGTAGGTACCGTGTGGGTGGATGAACTCTTATCTGTTGTTTCGCGTGACTTCTTCGCGTTGCTTTCTAGAGCTTCTTACGTGCCGCTCACACGCAAAGTCCATTTTGTTGCCACGATTGAGGTCTATAGTCCGCTGTTGGTACGAAAACAACAAATGCTGTGGCGATATCTATGTATAAATATAGTATGTATTATTCTTTGTTTATAGATATTTCTTGATCGTTTGTTTGCATTTTAAGCATTTAAAGGTAAAAAAATATAAATCGATATTTTTTCCGGGTGTCCTTTTGCTTACGTGTTATCTACGACTAAATTGAAGGTTTCTACTGGTACTGGTATACATCTTCTGGTAATTCAAGCTAGTATATAAATTAGCAATGCAATTTAGATAATACCTGCAACAATCCTTATCAATCCATATCCCGTAAGCAATATCATGCTAGGTCTTTATGAGTAATGTAAATTGCGAGAAATGTATACAAAGCACTCAAACTACTTCGCAAATTGAAAGAATAATAGACCAACGATATTTTCCTTATGTGTAGTAAAAGCTTCACTGCATCTCATCTCGGATATTTTAACGAGTATGTTTGTGAGTTAATTTTTTATGTGATTGAACTTAGCCCACATATATATATAATATAATATAATATACGTGTGGATGGTAGTATGTGTGATTCCATTCTCAAGACATCACTGTATCGTATTTCGGGAAGTGACCAATATCCGACAATAACCCTTTATAACGTGTACTTAAAGGATCATTCTTCATCTTTGAGATACGATACGAGACAGAATATAATACTAAGATCGTTAAATTTATATATAACAGTTTTCCATATAAAGGTTTAGGTAGGTAAGATTCAGTTTGTAAATATTGTAAAGGAGAGTAACTTCATAATAAACTAAAAGATATTTACTAATTAATGTAACTCTTTCTTAGAACCAGTTTTCCTGCCATTTATTTTGTTTAACATATTTTTTAATTCCTATTTTTTTCTTCTTTTTATACTTCCTTGCAATTACCATAATATCCAAAACTACTTTTTTCTATGAAGTATTTAACTTATTTCTGTTACCCACTTGAATCGTAGCCATAAATTTTGAAAAGGTCGGCTCTTTACAAAGAAAGGATAAGCCGTTCCAAGGATACAGCGTGTAGTGGTCATACTTATTAATCATTACAGTATTACGTTTTATAATATTATTAGACTTATTTTTTGATTCGTAAAGACCAGAATAAATCATACCATATAAATTGCTTTGGTTCATTTCCATGCGTGCCGTCTTAGTGAATAGAAGGGTGTGTTTGATTTGTTTCATATTTATTTAGAATTAAATTGTGGACAAAATTTGTCCTTTTTGATCTCAATGCTGTAGGAGGCCGATATTTTTGTAAATAGGTACAGGAAATTGTCAGTACAGGTATAATTGCTCTCACTCTCTCTCACTTGATACAGGTATCTCGCGATATAAAGCATTCTATTTTTAGCAGCTCTTGAAAAATGCACATAAGTATGAAGACACATCGCACTACTTTCAAACAGCTATTTTAGTAGTTTTCTTAATAAACTTCTCTTTTTGATACATATTATGTTTCTTAAAAGATTTTTACTTATAAGTAAAGCTAGTAGGTAATCAGTAAAAGTATTGCAAGTGAAATTTATCTGTGAATTTCTCTTGTGGACACATAAATGAAGCACAGGTAAAAAGTCGGTCGTTCACCTTTTTAAATATAAACGGGGCGAGAAAAAATATAAAGTTATTTTTCCATCGATAGCGGCTCCCGTACCAATTTTGTAAGAGAGTCCAACTGTAATAAACCTTGTTTTTATCGGAAAACTGTCTTTTTGATTAATCCAAAGGGAAAGTTATGGAGTGACAGGCCCTTATATTGAATTCAATTTCTGATCTGATTGTGAAATTGAGTCGTCAGACTGATCTTTTTATCAAAATTCAATCAATTTGCGGCTGCTTTACCTTTTTTTCGGGTGGTGCAGATCTTATCGTATTTGCATCTATTATACCTTCTTTTATTCAATAAAATTGTTGATTTGTATCGGTTCATATATTTCTAAAATTTTTAATATTACTACTCGGTAGTTACTACGAGTACCATCGAACAACGTTCTGAGGATTTTAATGCAATTCTTAACGTAAACTTTCTTCTACAGTGTTCTCCAAAGGACAATGCGAGACTGGGCAGTACCGCTTCCTGGGCAAGACGGGTGGTTTCGCTTGGGTCCAAACCCAGGCCACTGTGATCACGGATAAACAACAGAAGCCGATCAGCGTCGTCTGCGTCAATTACGTTATCAGGTAAGTTTAAGTATAAGCATACTATTTGGAAAGTGTATCGATCGCGTGTTTTAATCATTTTTATTTCAGGTTCAATAACTCTGATAAAAAAGATTGTTTTTATTTTTTTATTTTAAAAGAAACATGTTTTGTGGTAAAGTAAGGTAAGTAAATTCCATTGTATATTTTATTTAATCAAGTTTTATATAGTCTGCCGCTCGAGTATCGATCTTATCTGTAACAATTTGTCGTATCCTCACTGCCGTCGTACGTATCTTCAATAGTGTTACAAACCCCTTATCTTGATGGGCCACTCCCTTCGAGCCCTTTCATTAACTTTATTACGTAACTGCCACTTTGGTACAATATGAATTACGATGAAGTAGCCGAGGCTATCATAGAATTTTATGCTTTAATTAATAATTATAAGCTATACTTATTGTTATGAGCTATTAAAAGTAATAGTTCACTTGCGTCAGTATCATTAACCCATAACTGTCCAACTACAGGGCATGGGTCGGAATGAAAATGTCATGGTCATGTGTTGATTACTCGTTGGTCAACTAAGTATTGCCTGACTTCATTAACAGATAACATTACGGAAAATTTTTGGCCTCTATATAGGTTTTTACATGATATAATCTCCTAATACTAAAGGCTAATGGTTAAATTATAATACGTATATTTGTTAGACACTTTAATACATAATTTCTAAAACCTGATGTTGAAATCCCGAATTTAATTTAATACACCTCAGTTTTCATTAGTAACTAAATATTCCAAAAACTTTAAATATAAATCAGGTATTGTGTCCTGCTTACTGCAAGCACAATATACATAATTTTCTTTTCTGTATAAGTAAGTATTCAATTTAGTAATGTACTTTCGCGGTAACAAGCGATGTAGCTCTCTTCAGTCACCATAATGGAATTGTCGACCGTTACTTTTTATCCTCCACCGAAATAGTAGATCCGACAAAATTTGATTTTGTTGGACGTTCTTGCGTAAAGTAATACCCTTGTCGGCTCACTCCCGGCGAATGCAAAGTCTTCGGGATGGCTATTCTTTCCAAAAAAGATCGATTCTTGAATCGATTCGAATCGAAGTGCAATAAATAAATCGATTCACGAAAATATCGAAGCCCGAAGAATTTATTCTCCAAAAATCAATTCTTCGATCTTTTCAGCTAGCAGAAAACAGGTCACCAGGATTAAACAAGCCCTAAATTACGTATCATTCAATGAAAAATGTCTAACACATCCAACCAACTTCGAAAAGATCGACTTTCGATTTTCTAGGATGAAAGATCGATTCAATCAATCGATCCATTACTGGAGTACAAACAAAATAGTCGATTTTTTTGGCCCAAAAATCGATTCTTCGATTAATCGATCTCAGATCGCCATCCCTAGTCTTAGTCGCGAAGTGAGGTCGGTCAATAAAGAAAGGTGGCTCGTAATCCTTTGATCGTGCACTGCGGTGCCTTATGTAACAATTTTCCCTCCAGTTACCGACACTGCAGTGATTCAGGACAGCCACAAAGCCCTTTTTTCTCCGTCATTTGTTTTATGTTTAGCTACAAGGTTTAATTAAAAGAGAAACAGGCTACGAGTTTGTTTTTCTTGTATTTCTTGTATGATAGTTATGTGGCGCTGCGCAAAGTACAGAAGCGGCTTTCGTTTATAATATATTATATTTTATATTTTGTCACATTTACTAAGCACTAAGCAGATATCTTCATGATGAAAGATATTTCCTCTGAGGCTTCAGGAATATTTGCGTTAATTTAAATTTGGCCTAGGGCTTTTGTAGTGGTGAGTGTGTCAAGTATCCTTTCTCTAATTTAATAAACGAATCGTTTTGTTAAATACATATGTAAAAAAATGATATCTGGTCAAAGCCACTACAATACATTGTACCTACTGATATCAATATGTCAGGGGCGGCACTTTGGCGTACGATTAAATTGTAATCACACATTGCTTGGCACCTGCATGTTATTACAATGGTTTAATGGTTTAACACTCAAGCCAATAAACCTACAATATATCTATCTATGGCTTCCATGTATGCATCTTCAGACATTTATAGTTATCCCTTCTCACGTGTTTCCACGGGTTATTTCATTTTGTATAATAATAATATTAATAAACTTTATTGTACCCATAGACAGAATAAAACACACACGGAAGATTAATAATTCTTAAAATACAATAGGCGGCCTTATTGCTAAGCAGCGATCTCTTCCAGGCTACCTTCGGTGCGGAGTTAAAGTGAAAAGAAATACAATGATAGGTAGGAAAATAAGTTGTATGCAGGAAGAAAAAATATTTTCGAGTTAAAATTAACTTTGTTTACTTATAAAAGTTTTTTACGAAAATATTCCAAGTATTTCCAGAAATCAATTATGAGATTATTGCGATATATGAGACAGACGAACAACAATTGAGAAATATGTTATTATTAATTAACATTTTAGTATCGCTAAGATAAGCAAATACGTTTTGAAAGCGAATTATATTGATATTTCAAACAAGCACTTTCATTAGATCTATGATGGATTAGTTGCTGCCGAGTATTTAGCATTTTATCAACATCTAAACATACCTCATAATGCTCGTAACTGGACGTCTTGCCAAAATAACTTGCGGTCACAACAGTGTGAAAATTTATTCATTTGTAACAAAAAATATATAAATAAGAATGAAACGTTATTTTTTCAAATGAAAACTGTTTATTCGTTAAGTATCTTGAAATTTATTGCTATCATTAAAACTATAATTAAGTTTCAGTAAACATGTTATACGCTTTTGCACAAGATTATGTGCATTTTAAAACCGCAAAATCTTCGTTTCGTCTCGTTTTGGAGCTATCAAATTTATATCACACTTATTTTAAAGTGTTACGACACATTTTATGGATTTTTTTATTTCACTTTCGTGATCTTTTGTTATCGACTCCTTCGATCTAGTGAACGTTGTTACAGGTGAAAAACAATTCACTTGTGAAAAAATAAATGTAAATTTGGAACATCGAGTATTTATACATATAGCCTTTATTTTTACGTAGATCTAGATGTTTATATACTCTTAGCAGAAATTGGCGTTTCATTACATTTTTACGATGCCATTTCGCTATTATAACTTTCGCTGCCGAGTTTCTGACAAGGCAAACAAGAAAATATTTTCGCTGAATGCTAGGGCCATTCAGCTTCATTTAATGGCTTTCTTTTATTCTAGTTACGATTAAAGCCATCTTGCCCCCTTAAACTTTAAATACTTACTTTTAACATATTCAAACCATTACGAAGGTTGCCTAATGGGCCGTGTAATGAGACACAATAAAATTGCGCTTCTTAGTGCCAGAGGTCCCTTAAACTGAAAATAATTTAAATGTGTGCATTATTAGAGTTATACCGCGCCGAAGTTGATGGTCAAATAAAGGAAATATGTCACAGAAGACACATAATATATATATATCCTTATTAAAATGTCTTCCTAAAGATCTTTAATAATAAGGTTGCCCATTTAAATATTGTAATTAAAAAGTGTCAACCTAAAAATAAAAAGATATAATCTTATACATTAATAATATATCATGCATATACGAGCTCGTATTATAATCACGCTTTGGTAGAAAGCAGATTTCCAAAATGCGGTGTCATTAAGAAACGTCTCTTATCGATAAGTGTATAAGTGCGCCCTAAGTCGTATCGCGTTTATAGCCCATAGAACCCCTCTGGATTTGTTTGGCTCTAACCCTTGGGGTCGCAAAGGAAATTATTTTAGATTTTCCCTTGACTTTATTGTTCTAACCTTCACCTTTTCCACTGATATTTGCATCGTCAATTTTATTTTATTTTGGTGTACAATATTACTTATAAAATTTCAGTGTATAATAATATTAATAATAATAGATTGTGTTTATACAGTAAGTCGCACAACACACCGGTTTAATTGGAACACATTTACACAGAGAAGCCTAAACGATTTTTATGTGCATTACTATAACTATGTACATACGCTGTTTCAATGCAGGTAAATTTTTGACAGTTATCAACGAAAAATAATTGGTCAAGTCCAACTTGCGTATTAAAGGTTTCATACCAGCAAATGTTAAACTTTCTTTTTAATTTAGTATTTGTTATCATAGCCGCTGTAAGTGCATTATAGTACATGCACTGTCAAAATTTTATAAGATAAACTGTAAATGCAGAAAAGCACTGATATCTTGTATTGGGATACCCTATATTTTTACACGCTTTATATTAGCTTCACTTGTATGTTTGTCAGTGAGTAACTCCGTTTTTCAGTAGAAAGAGATCAACATAAATCCTTATCTTACCCTGCATGTATGAAAGAATGAAATAGAATACCGAAAGCTTTTTAGTTGATTTTATCATAAAAGCGTGTTTTTTAGTTTTTTGAACTATATTTATTTAACTTTCTTTTTTATTTTATTTTACTGTACTGTAGAAATTTCAAGTTTCCCTTTATTATTGTTTAAGAGATAAGATGTTTAAGGAAAGCCCTGTGACAGAAGGACATCTCAAGCTTACTAATAGGGTCCATTTTTATCAATTGCGGACGGAACCCTAAAAGCAACAATAAAATAACGTTATTCTTCAATAAGGTCCCGATGAGGAATTTAAATGTGTCGCATCCTATAATAAAGGAAAATATTATCCTATCATTAATCTTTATTGAGGATGTAAATTGTTGACCATGACCAAGCAAAATGCCGCCGTATCTACTAATATTTTCAATCACATTGATAATATAATAGGAAACTTTTTAAAAATAATAAGTAGCGATGATGAAACGTTGTGAATGTATGTTATTATTTTTGTTTTGTTTTTCGACAATATATATTTATTTAATCATAATACTTACCCTTATTTGCTAGACATTACTAATACCAGTTTCACTACGATGCCACGTGTAATTCTGTCGTGATTTCAATAACACATAGTTTATTACGGGTGGCGACAATCACTTCAAATTGGATTCGATCATTTCTGATCAGCGTCTCTATTACCGTTACAGCTATAAATAACCTACAATTCTATTAAAACGATAACCTTGTATTGTTATATTGTTTTATATGTGAATCAGAGACACATAAATCTTTGTAAATAAAATAACAAACATTTTATTGAACGAAATCCAATGAGATAAGTAAGCCAGAAAAAATGTTTATGTTTTATGTGAAACATTAATTAAACAGTGTGTTACATGGTTGTTTACGGAGCTCCAGCTCAATGATAGATTAATCGATTGACCTCAAATTAACATCACCATAAAGTCTATTTGTGTGTAGTGTGATTGGTTAAATGGAAAATTTATCTTATCTGTGTTGACTTCAGTTAAGAAAACAGCAAGCGCATCAGAGCATATGTTATCAGATGTACAGAGGGTTGACGGGTTATCTAGAATACGGTTGCTATGTATCGTCTTCCTGTGATCTCGCCCTTCATCAGTAACGCATATCGTGAAAGTATGTGATAATTTTTTAACCTTTCGTTGCGCTGATATTAGCTTAGTTTCCCACTGTTCATTGCATTTATATTGTATGAAATTGTTTTCTTCACTTTAATGTTAATAAAGCAACTGTTTATATAACGATTGAAAGCTTATTAAGTAAAAACTTTTGTCATTTAGCGCGACGTCGCTTCTTATCCGGTATCCCCTAAGGGCGTCCCCTTTGAGCTCATTTAAAATAATAACAGGATTAAGATTTAAATCTTTTAAATGAATAAGGTCACCAAAAATAATCTAACTTTGTAAAGTTTGCGCATCAAACTTAATAGAATACAATTTCCTAATTTATATTGAATTATGCTGTCAATAAACTTAAGTTATTTTATATTTGTTAGAGGACCTATCCTTATCATAGGTATACTCCAGTGCCACCCTGAACCCTCCCACTTCGTACATAGTAAAACTATTTACTAGTTTTTAAATAACTCCTGACCTGACCTTTTAATAGCTAGGAACCTTGTACTAAATAGTGACGAAGATAAATTAAGATCCTATCCAGAACAAAGCGAAAGGTAAAAACCATGAACTGATTGCGTTATCATAACACATGTAAGACACGTGCACTGTAATTACACATGCATTTATGTGTAGAACATTATTTGAATCCACAATAAGGGTTAGTTATATACAATTTTTAATGAATCGGAATTCTGCTAGCAATTGCTTGCATTAAAAATACCCAATATTAAAATGTGTAGAAGCCTTAATCATATTTTTTCAAGGAAAAAATGCTTTACCTTTCCTGTTTCACTCTTTGCATTTAAAAGTTTCCAAGATTATTAGTTTTTATAATATATACTTATAAACATACAGTGAATTTTGCAAAAAGCTTAGTATAATGGCAGTTTAATTTTTATTATGGACAATTTCGTTTTTTTACTGCAATAGAGTCTGCAGTCTATTTGATGCTAAGAGTTTCGTGAAGAAAAAAATATGTAAACAAGCCCCAATAAGATCTTAATTTTGATCCCGACTTGACCAAATCCAAATTTTAGTTAATCGCTTTCCGAAGACAAAATTGTAACGCTTCATGAAAGTATCTGCTTTCAAGACAAAACACAACATCGTTTAACTCTTTTGTTATGGGCCATAAATAGGAAAACTCTTCGGATATACATACGACTAATGTTATATCTGGAATACCTTTTTAAAATAATCTTATAGACGAGCACCTGTAGTTCACATGAGACATATTGGAACGTTTCCAATTCTCTTAGTTTTATACTACAAAGTTACATATGAATTATTGCCGTTAATTTTAAAGCTGGTGTTAATATCTTCGTATTGTTTTAAGCACCTATAAGATTTAATTGAGAGAGATCAAATTGATATTATAAATCATTTGATACACAAACATTTTGGTACTTAAATTTTCCATAGGTAGGTACTTCAAATATGCAGCAAGTTTTAATCGGAAACACAACAATACAATTAAGTTAACTTAGTTTAATATGCTCCTTAACCATTGGGATAAAATCAGGCCGACATCGTGATGCATAAAATGTTTATTTTCATGCAATATGTGGGTCAATGCAAGTACGCGTGACTCTGTACATGTGTATCCACTACATTCGAAGGGCCACGTGTGACTATTATTAGATGTTAATCGTGTCTTGGTCGGGCCTAATGATATTTAACTGACAATTGTCGTTTTAAATATACCTGTTAAAATAAGCAGAATATTAACAGTAATATAATTAGGTAAACTTACCTAAGATTTATAAAGTGTGTCTGTCGACCAGAATTTAAAGTAGATAGTTAATTGATTAGATAATACCACGATTTAGATGCAAATTGCAATGATACTGGTCTCTGCAGTTCTGAAACGGTAATCGGTATTCATTGTTGGAATAAATAAATGTCAATCCATTCTTCTGTTGCATGTGCTCCAGTTGTTCATATACAATGCTGAGGTTCATAAATATATTCTGTATTACTCCCAATAAGTATCAGTACACTGAACCTAATTTTTCTGTTGTTGTTTAATCATCAAAGACAAATTGATTGCGTAATACATTATTTATGTGCTGCAGAGAAGCGTTTTAGCAAAATTGTCAATAAATGACTCTCAGAATATGGACGAGTACCAAATGCATAACTTATGTCGATTATACAAACATAAGCAATTTGTTTACTGACAGTTGTGATAATTGAAAAGCAAAATGACAGAAAAAGAAAAATTAAAGAAAAATGTTTCTCATAATTATCTATTATGCTTACTTACCGATTTTTCGAGTATTTTAAATAAATATCATGAAACGACAAAATAAATGGAAATCCAGTCCCTCCTGGATCTTAAAACACGTCACGGCGGTCGTTGGTCGGTTTATGCAACGTCGGGCGAATGCACTGCAACCTCCCTCCCTAGGTTATTCACCCTTCTTCCTAGAACTCTACTCCAACTAGAACATTGCAGTTTTCGTTTCAAGTTGAATGGGGAGCGTGGGTGTTCACCGGTTATCGTCCCGATTGCAACGTGCGCGATGCGGTGCGCCTCTGAAACTACACTCGTAAACCTACTTATATAAAATAAAACATTACATTCCTTTGTCTTATTAATTCTAACACTAGCTTCTTGCGTTTCATAAATTATTCAATTTGTTCTTTAGATACCTGTAATATGTGATGAACAATTAAACTATAAGTGATTATTGTTCAACTTCAATAAAATGTCCACAAAAGTATTTAAATACTCTATTTTTCATTACTGGAAACAATATTTAACAGTATTTATTCGATAATAATGCAATACAAGCTAAAGGGGAGAGAGTCAATGGCTATGACGTAACAATACCCGGCATGAATATGTTCCCACTCGTTCGTATCTCTTGTGCCCTTGGATCTTTATTATGAATGCTTTAATCTCGCTTTCTACATACCTTTGACAATTTCATATTAGCTGCAACTTATTTTGCCGACTGTTCTATTCTCTCTCTGTATTCTCTAACTGTATCAACGCACTTCCGTTAATAACTCTCGTTTCGTTATTGTTTCATTCGATATGTCTGACCGAACCGGTTCCCCAATCGTGTCATTAATTAAATATCATCCAAGTACGACTTCGGACTACTAAATACTCAGTGTTCATATCTTATAAGTCATTGACCTTATCATTATCTGTCGATATGGTTCCACGTACCTGATCACTATCCAACGCTTTGTATTACTGGGTATAATTTATATTGACCATTTTGAACTGTCATATTGAATTATTCTTCACTTATATTTATGAATTGAAAAACATCTATTTGAGGATACTTCTTTTTGTACTTCATTCGGATCATCCATAATGGTATTTACAGAATAGAAACGACCACAAAATACGTATAGTATTGGTGTATTTGTTCATTAACTAATGCATTGACGTACTTCGTTTTTTATTATGGTCCCTCACTATTATCGTGTAACTACAATACCTATCATACTTTTATGTCTCCTGTGCGGAATATAATTTAGATCCCAGACGAGTTAGACCAGTTTTTACACGCAGTATTTGTGTTTTCTATCTAGACAACGCCTCCACTCGCAAAATAAATTCGCCAATATATTCGTGTAGTCGGTCACGTAATTCTAATACACGATGGAAACCATTACTGAGTCAAATATTTTCCTTGTTTACTACGTGGTAGGACGGATGTAACAAACATGTCCGCTCAATCGAATCTACGTAATGTATTTGCAAAGGGACTTACTTGAATCTGAATCAACTCGAAGTCTTCCAATTCACATACTTACTTTTTATAAAATGTGTACGAACCTCTGGTAATATGCGATAATGTCGGTAACTGAATCACGTGTTGGGTGAAATGTGTAATATTTATAGCAAACTGCATATCAATGAAACCTTCGTATTAGGACACAATTGTGCACTTACTGACATTATTATCCATGTGACAAGTTGACGTTATTAGAACCTTCCATAATCTGACTGCGACGGCACTTTCGCTTCATTTCTACCACAAGACAACAATGCTAAGCACTGCTGTATTATAGAATAAAAGCGAAAATCTATATCTATAAATACATTTTAAATAAAAAATATTCCTATACATTGTACAACTTATAAAAAAGTAACCATGAATACCAAAGCGTCATACGTTATACCGATTAGTACATGACTAGTCCGTATTTAATACATGATGAAATCAACGTACATGGAGTCGCTAAAAACTGACGAATAGTTTAAAACAATCTAACCGATGATGCAATTCGAGAGTGTACGTACGATGTTTAAGTCACGTAGCCGGGCAAGTCGAAATTGGGGGTGGAGCTCACTGAGGTCAATAACCGCTGCAGGTCTCCCACCGGCCCTAATTGCATAATGATTTGCAGTTCGCCAATAGCATTTTGTACTTCGCACGTTGTAACGGTCGTAGCTGTTACAGGAATTGTGAGTGCATGACAAGGCGACAGTACTCGGTTACTTACTCAATAGCATGATACATGAGTCATGTTGTTACTTAGCTGTACGGTTGCACGAAATTATAGTGGAATATCGTTTTCTCTTTTAGATATACAATGTGCGTACTTCTTATAACACACACATTGAGTAATAGTGTTTTAGCCAAAAGCCCCTGGAAATAAACCCGCAGCACTTACTTAAATCCAAGGATTACACATTCTGCGTCCCTTAGTACTTCCGTTTCACATTTTACCTCTGGACAAAGTAGGATTTCAAATACTTAGTTTAATTTTTTTTCGGACAATTTGTATATATTTTTTATTTCATTAAATTCTTAATGTTTCGTGTGTATTTCATCATTATGTTACTATGACTATTGTCGAGAAATGGGAGAATGTGATTATTGTCTTCAATACTTAGGTATTTAAATTATTTCCTTTAATAACAATTAAGGATCTAAAACTTACACAATGATTAAATAAATATAATAATACCCACTATGATTTAAGATTTATAAAACTTTGTGCAATAGAGGCTTGACAACCGCGCATGCTTCGCTCATTGGCCACTCTCATCTAGCATCAGAGAGCCTAGAACGCTACTTGTGAACTTGTGATTTTGTAACGTCGCCGTACAAAAGTTAATCGCATTAATAAAGTTTTAACTTCGTCTCGTAGAAAAGTGGATATTTCAAAATTACAACAAACGTACGTAAACAGAAATCCTTTTTTGCGCCATTACTCTTTTGCGAAAAATATTCAGGGCTTTTTATTTCTTTAAGTTAGGTTTCTTCTATATTTTTTGAATTATATTTACACCTGGACAAAATTTTGAGAAGGAACCTCTACAACATTGAAAGTCTACAGATTGCAGTGTTGTGTTGATATTAAGGTGGCCAGTCTAGATGCTATCAGAACCTCGATAGCTCCACACTGCAGGGTCCATTAGTGCTCGGTGTCGCATTACGTGGCTAAATTGTGGAACAACGCGGCATCATACAAAGTATCGAGTGTCTGGCTTCACCCGGCTAACCGTGATGGATTGGTAGAGGTATTTCATAATCTTGTATCATTTTAATAGGTAATCTCTTTGATTTAACTGCTTGCAATTTTGCATCCTCTGCAGTTTTGGATCACTATTATTTGAAATGGAAACATAGTATAGGAACATCTTATATATAAAATTCTCGTTTCACAATTTTAGTTAATGTACTCCTCCGAAACGGCTTTACCGATTTTTACCAAATTTTATATGCATATTCAGTAGGTCTGAGAATCGGCTACTATCTATTTTTCATACCCCTAAGTGATAAGGGTTGTTCACCCTTAACATTTTTTTATTTATATGGCAACACAACATTGCCGGGTCATCTAGTTGCTAATATAATATTGACTTATTACTTGTAAGTCTAAAATTACTGAATGTATATTCTCTGTGCATATTTTAAAGAAAGTTTCTAATTACATAATGCGGGTAATGTCATTTCTTTAATTTTTTTTATAGGAAACTTCCATTGTAAGTATTTTCCACGTTATTATTATAATCTAATAGTTTTTAACCTCGGTCTACAAGTATGACTAATAACATAACTTTCAGTACGGTACCGATATCAAGTTTCGTGGTTTCAATACTAGACTGTAACTCTCCAATCTTGTCATGTCTTGAAATTATATTTAATAGTAGTAGAGAAATCTGTCTTACATCTAGTCTAGATACGAGCTATTTACTTTAACATTTAAAGTGTTAAATGATGTTAAAATTCCTTGAAATCCTGTTTTAGTATTGCATTTTGAACTTCTAACCACACATATTCTTATAGTTTCAGCTATACATTGATTCTCAACTTTTTAAATTCAATAGTTTCCCAGCCATAGCTTCTACAAACACCATGTGAGTACGTCGTCATATCGATCGCAGAACGTCGTCATTAGGTATTCGTGACCTATTTAATTCATAATATCGAATGTTAAGCCATAGGACGGCTTATCCATTTTCATGTTATGCATATTTGTCCTGAACATGTACACTGTGTTCCAATCATTTTGGAATTGCAGGAATTTTGTTAGCTTAATTACAATTTATTGTCCAAGTTATTGTTTTGAGAACATTAGGCAGTTGTTTTTTTTTTTTTATATAACAACTTCATATTTATTAATAGGAAGAGATTATTAAAGTAAATTATAATTTTATAATCCCTTATAAAGGTGAGATTAACGTTTATTTAATTACGAACTAAAATCTGTAAAATCACTTATTGAGAACCTCGATTTGTGTATTAGCTTTTGTGGAATAATTTTAATATTGAGTTCTTTTTATTGAACTATCGAAAGTATTTAAACAAAGTCGTAATATATTTAATAATGCATATTATGCAAAAATACTTCAAAGGCATTTCATTTGCACCCGCACTGTGCTAATTAGTATTCTCGCAGTTCATCGACCTTTTCAGGATTCTCCGTCACCAAAATAACTGGCATTCTGCTCGTGTTGCTAATTCGATCCACCCGTTCGATATCTTTACAGCGTTTGTAATAACTCCTTATCGGCATTGTTAAAGTATTTAAAATGATTTCTTATCTTAACTACAACTATAGCACATCTCGTAAAAACGTATGAATATCACATCGTTGGTAAATGATATCGTGTTAACCTGACCGTGATCGCGATAGATCACCGGTGGATCGCGAACTTTGTTATCTGGCCGCGTGGCCATCGAATGAACGGAGCGGCAACCCTCGAAAATTTATCATCAGGTTACGTCGCCGGTTGTGCAGTGTATGTGTTTAGGTGGGTCGCGTCACGAGCATCACGAGTGCGCCGTCGCCGCCAATCGTCGCGCGTATCATTCGCGCCACGGACTCCACGGCAAGCGTACACCCCATGCGTACAATTCCCCATCGGCTACCCAAACTCGCGATCTCGATCAGCTGTTCTCTGTTCAACTTCCGTACTCGCCGGCCAACTCGGATACTAAGTGTATCTCACTCAAATATCGTTCTCTTTTACTCGCAACATGGTAAGAATCAGTGTTTTAAAACATTAGTGACAGTGCATGGTGGAAAGTGTTTGTGTCTTCTTACAAAGTGTTAGATTTAGTACTGCGCTTCTCGTTTGCAATTTTTAAAACAATTGTTGTCTCTGGAAGGTAGTAGTCAATATGTATACTTACTGCTTACTTACAAAGTGAGCTCGGTGTAAATCGAATTGAGTAATTTCTTGCGTATTCATGTCGTTCATTCACAGTAAAAGTAAAATACATTTACCGTCAATAATTATTGTCACTACAATATAGTACAGTGAGTCGATATACTTGCATAGGAATGCGTGCAGTGGCTGTAGTGTTATTGGATTATTGTTATTATGAAAGATTATTTTGTAGGTTCTAAGGTTTAAATTCTTACGATTTTTCAACCTTAATAATGTAGGCAATTATTTTATGTGTTATTTTATGCACTTGCGGTTCTTGTCGCAAAGTTTTGTTTGGTAAACTTATTTTTGTCACCGTTGAATCGGGTGCATGCGTGAAGCTTTGCCGGGCGCTGCGTTTTCTCTAGCTCGCTTGGTTGCGTCTTGTTTTTGAGATCCGCTAAAATTAGCGAACGCGTCCCCCGCTGTCCTCAGCCAGTTACATAACCGCGCCACCGGCTCGGCCTTGACTCCCGCGCCGGTCTTCGAGCCGCGCCATTGGCAGACCTACGCGTTCACTACACTGTTCGATTGTAATTAACATAGAAATTTACCATTCCTTGCAATTATTAATACTAGTCAATCGAGAAAAAATCATGTAAAAATACCGTAGTGATCACTGTCTTGGCAAATTATCTAGGAAAACGTGAACATTCTAAATATCTAATAGGTACAGCTATAACCACATAATTAAATTATCCTTCCCATTATTATTTATAATAGGTACTCATATTATACTAGTTTCATTTGTACATAAAGTGTACATTTTAATTTATTTATTAATCATATTGATTTATGTGTATACTTAATGTACATATATATTCACCTACCACATGTGTATCCCTCCGACAACAATAATGTTAATCTCTTGTCTGTCGGAAACATGTGCACTGTGCATCCTTTGAGCAAGCGTGGATACTTATGCATAATTCATCTTTCATGTGTTGTATGTTATCTTATCTAATCAGTACCGACCTTCAAATTTATACGTAAATATTTATCCTTAGAGCTTTGCCGTCTGGCATTCAACTTATTTCGCTGTAGATGAAATATAGTATAACCTGGTATTGACTCATGATTTATGGTCGTGTCTGCTAAATGATAAACTATTCTAGTAGTAATAATTGATTCTTCATAATGCAGAGTACTATTTTGACAGATAAAGTGTTGCCAAGTATGAATGAAAATTAATACTTAGTGAAAGAATGAATGTCGCCTCTTTTTTAATAAAATTGGGAAAATGAAGTATATATTCCCTGCTAGTTCTGTTTTATTGTTCATTTATAGCGTTTTATATAATAGTAATAGCGTACTGTATAATATATTTAGTAACACTATAAATAGTTGTTATTATTTTTAGCTGCTACTGTATTTGCATAAATTTATTTATTATTAATTTTACAGTTTATATTTTTATGAACGACCTGCAAAAATACAATGTCTATTAACATCTAAATTATTAAGATATAATAATTTGCATAAAAGGTGTTAAAGTAGTTCACGCGATTAAGTTTAGTTAGTACTTATTTGCAAAATGTGTAAAAAACAACACGAGAAATACCGTATCGAAGGTTTTTTAATACAAAATAAGCCGATCCATGATTGTGACAGTATTTTTATTTTATTGGTAAACAAATTTTCTGAATCAATTTGGACAGATATTTAGAGAGTGGCTAGGCATTTAATCAATTTCGTATTTAATAACTCATAAATAAATGGTAATATATCATCAGAGCGGGACGTTATTAATATTAAAAAAATGAATATTCAGGGATAAATTATGTGACCACAATTAGTCAGAAAATTTAAACATTGTTCCGTGCGCTATGGAGTTTAATTTCCCTTTGAGAGATTAGTTTATTTATCCCAAAAATTTGTAGTTCAAACTTTCTGTAGTTATTTCAGTTTCAAACCATTCTTCAATGTGTATTCTAAAAAATGCATAGGCATGTAGGTAAATTACGCGTATATGTACGGTCCATTTTTTATTTTGTAATTACATGACGTCACGGCGATGCCCTCGACTGTGTGGATGTAATTGTTGAATTGCCTGCCCGTTCAACGGTATCACGGCCAAGGTCACCGGCAGTAAACATCTGCGAATTCGTCTTAAGATGTTTACCTATTACCGTACGATCTCATTGAAACTGTTTCTTCCGTTACGTGACTAAGGAAAGAAGGCTTTTTTCCACGCGATTAGACCATTTTGTACGAAAACATGCCCACAAATTAATCTTTTGTAGAATACTGATGTTGCATTACAGACTCGAGTTATTTCTATTTTTAAATGACAATCGTGTGCAACCAACAGACGAGACAGACAGCTAGGCATTTCAGTGTAGGCCGGCTGAGACAGGACGTCGTCGCTCGGCTTTCGGCTTCAAATCTTTCTCCAACAATCGATAAGGGCTTGCCGCGTGTTAGGGATGCGCGCGCAATCGGTTTCACTTCTACTGGTGAATGGCCGACTCAAAGAAAACATGGGGGATGTATTAGGGGGACGAATCTCCCTCGCAAGGTCGTTTAGCAAGGCCGCACTTACTATATTCGTTCATCTCTTTCTAGCCCGACATCTGGTTGTACAGCCATCTCGCTCAGATAAAATTCACTTTCGAAAATAGCGTAAGTGCAGCAGCCCAAAACACACCCCACTCGTGAATCCTACGTTTTATGTCTAGTCTAGGATGAATCGCTTGTTTTTGGCGTGTAATGTTGATGCGTCATAGCGATTATTAGATCCGCCCAATTTGATGATCATAGTATTGTACTACAATTTATTATTATCGCATAAATATAACTTATCGTTACGTATTACAATCATTTTAATTTATTTTCCAATATAAAAAAGTCGAATCTGTTAACACGATGATTTATTTTGTCTAAACAACTTATTATATAAATACAAGTTTTATTATTCAAATCTTGTAAAATGCAATCATTAATTTTGTTTCCTGTGCTCATCGGTATCCCTTACGGAAATGTAATTTTCTCTAAACTGTTTATCGAGTATCTGTTTTTATCTATAAGGTTAATAGAAACTTGAACTTTTATATCGTCATCAACACTGTTATCACAAAGGTCTATGCGCAACTACGGTGATTTTGTAAGTTTCTATCCATTGACGTAAATATATTCCTAGGGGACCTATTATGGGGGTTATCGTTCGTCTGACATGTATTAATTAATCCCATTCTTAAAAGCCTTTGCAATAATATAGTCATTTAATCGTTTTAATGAAGTGCTAGTTGTTTTCATTTAAAGTAGTGATCGCATTATTACAGTGTAGTCGTGTTCGCAGTCTACTCTGAATAAATGAAAATAAATAATTAAATAAGTGATAAATAAAAGTTATAACTTTTAAAATATAAGAAGTGGAACTGTGGGACCCTAATAGACCATCAATAGAAATTACATGAATTCAAATAAACGACTATTAAGAATCCTGCGAGCATCAATGCTTCTATAAATTTAGGTATCAAGTATATCTTTTTCATTAAAAGTAAATGAATTTTATTATTATCAGAAATTGATTCAACAGTATCTTGAAAATTGAACAGATTTTATGTTATAGCAATATAGGTGTAGGTAGTGTATAATTATATGTAGTATACGGTGTTTTACTTCAAATATCGAATCCCTGTATGATTTACCTTAATATTCCACGGCGCTCGTCGCTTGTTTATACGGTGTACCTGACTGCCTTATCTTTCCTGGCAAGAAATATGGATGGGGTATTTGTGTCAACATGTCAAGTCTAAAAGAACGAATTAAATTAGAGTGTATCTGTTACAAGTTTATCGGTTCCACACTGTACTAGTCTAGTTGTGAGCTCATTTAATCATCGACCTTGAGTATTGTTGGCTGATTACTCGCTGTTACATATATATCATTATATATCTTATACAGCGCACCGATACGTTCTTAAGATTGCGCTTAGGTATTGACTATTCACACTTGCAGCTCTTCGCACGTACTCGTTTGCAAAGTAAATTAACAGCAACGTGTACCTATTACTTTATGTTTGTTCATTATACAGCTATTTGTAGCGAACAATGTCTAATGCGACAAGATTCTCACTTGTTACAAAGATGTATGTAGGGTGACCAAAGCGGCAGACTGTTTTAGTTGTATATTTAATTCTTAAACGCAGACCGTATTTCTATTGTGTTTGTTATGTTCGCAGCGGTATCGAGTGCAAAGATGAGGTGTTTGCTGCGCACCAAGTGCAGCACGCAGACTTAAAGCCAGTCGTTGTACCAGCCGCACCCGCTCCAGAACCCAAATTGGCCTGTGCGCCTCCCACGGACGCGGCCAACGGCGCCATTGTCGGGACCATAGTACCCGAAGAAGAACGGCCGATACCCGTTACCGAACAGATATTTGCACCGAGAAAGAAAGAAATGAACAAAGGCTTTCTCATGTTCTCCCAAGACGAGGGACTTACAAGTGAGTCGCACTTGAACTGCAACAGCTTAGGTATCCGTTGCTTGCTTTATCGAATTCGTTAACTGTGGCAAGAATTCCTTTACAATTTTAAATATTGTTTTCAGTGCTTAAAGACGAGCCGGAAGACCTGACTCATTTGGCACCGACCGCCGGTGACGCTTGTATTACCTTTGATATGTTCGACGAATTCCTAAACGACAACTACTGCAGTCTGTTGGGCGACGACTTGGCGAATGGATCGCCAGTTGACTCTTTAATTGGAGATTCTTTGCTTTCTTCGCCCGAACCTCAGGTACAGCCTAAGGATACAGCATAATATTCTCACTATTACCTAAGTAATACATACTGTAGGCAATATTTTATAATAAATCATTTGCATTTTCAGGAGACTGAGTCGTCATGTGAACAATCGTCACTATTGACGGAATTATCATTGGATGCCTTTGATAGTGCAAGGTCAGATAATGACATTGATGATGGCCACTCCCCGTTCATCCCAGCTACTGATGAACTTCCGGTACTGGAGCCAGCGGTTATGTGGGGAGCATTGCCCGATAACGTGAGCCAAGCCAGGCCGCAGCCATCTGAATCACAACTGACCTCTTCGGCACCAGCCCTCCAGCGCTTGTTAGCAGCGCCGCCTACCGGACCACCCCCACAGGATCTCATTACCAATATTTACTCTGACCCAGGTTAATATTTATAAACAATGAACATGAAAATATTTCTTCTTATTGCATTTTACTTTATCATTTCCACAAATAAATATTATTTCCAGGTCTCATTCCAAGCAGAAGCGTATCAACGTGGGACACAGGTGTCAAAAGAGTATTGAAACAAGAGGAAGAGCCGAGCGCGAAACGCGTCAAGCGTAGCCCGTCACCCGCGACCACGACGCCCTCTACAGCTCCGTCCTCAAGCGTCCTCATGAACCTACTGGTGAGCGGCTGTGACGTGGATGCCGGCTACATTTGCATGGTGCAATGCCGGCCACGCCAAAAGGCAAAAGCCTGAGGCACCGAGCCTCGTTAAAAGCGAAAACTGTGATAAAGCGCGTCCAGTGTTCAGTCGTTAGTTGACGAGGTGGTAGCGAGTCTTCGACTCACACAAACCCTCAAACCTGATCAGTTTGAATACGAACTATTATATTGAAAGCAGTTACAGTGCCGTTCAAAATATGTGATAACCCGTTATTTGTACAAACGTTTCAGTGTCTATGTTTATTTTTCATGAACTGTGTATCGTTGCAACGAACAACCGAAAATAAAACGGCACCGTTAGCCAGATGATATATATTTAGTGGCTGTTAGATTATTCACCACAAAGGTCTGTGAGCTAGGGCTCTCTGGAACATTACCGTAGTTTAATCCTTCGCAGACTGGTAATCTCGTACTTCCGCTCGAACCCGAGGGCGGTAATGAGACTTGTACTACAAAACGCAGACGTCGCGTCGCCTCTGTTGTGTAGTGTTTCAAAATAATGCAATCGTTATAGTCTTATCCTAGTTCTTAAGTTTAAACGTGCGCATATCGTTATGGTTATGATGAACAGTTGATTACTCGTAGGTTTAAAGTTACCCCCCTCACCTCGCTGCGTTTATGGGGTTTTTCGCCGCGCACTGAGTCTTATGTTCGTGATTGGTTTTTATGGAATACCTATCGATAAATGTCAGTGTTATTTATTCACTCTTAGTATATTACGCTTAGTTAACTTTATAAAGTTACGTTATATTTTATTGTTAATTTTATATCAAAACAGTCTCGTGAGTCTACTAGTAACAGTTTCGACTACTGTTTAACTTTACGCCATGTCGTTCGTTGTGTAAATGTAATCAAATTTTGTACTAGTTACAGTAGAGTTAAGGCAATTTATTAACACTTTGCTAGTTGTAAAGATATACCTTAATTGTCGTCACTGCCAAAAACATACAAAGTACAGCAAAGTATAGGCGTGTTGTTTCATAAAATTTGTCAATAAATTTTAATACCTACATGTAATTGTAGTACGTACGTTTTTTATCATTGCACTTCACTATAATATATTTTATGATTAAATATAAAAAAAGTAGTATTCTAGCAGCTACGAAATACTCGAAATTTAGGATACCTAATGTGCTTGGCCATTGTCATCGCAATACGAAATTATTATATTAAAAGACGTAAATAATATGTTTGTAGAAATTTTAAACTTATCATCGTTGTTATTAACTTTATAGTCTAAGAGGAACAATGTAAAATTTAGAAAGATATTTTTTTTCTTGGACGAAATATGATTCAAATCGAAATATATAGAAGATATGCAATATTAAAAGGAATCAAGAAAATATGTAAAAAGATGCACGTTGATTTTATTTACCCAATTACCTATCCATTTCCTTAATATCCCATAGAGTATCTATTAGCTTTAAATTGAACTCATAGAAAACTTAGAAATCAAGTAATCAAAAAAATATTACAGATTATTTAAATACAGGTACAGATATTATTTATAATATTGTACTTTTTACCTTTAAAGACTACAAGCAACACCTATTTTATATAGTCCTCCTGGGAGACACCTAGAGGTATTGAGACGTAAAATTTTGTGTCAAATATACTTATCAAAATTCGATCAGCCGTCCTGGAATTTATCCCGGATAAAATAAACTTTTGTGATTTTGTCGATACACGTAATAGAAGTAAAATTAATAATTGTAATTTGTAGAGATTATACAGATATTTGTTTTAATATGTAATGTTGTTTTAATAAACACATAGGTTACAAAATAAAAAATAACGAAAAATACACAATCAGGTTAGGTTATCTCTAATTAATACTAAGCATATAATATGAGTTAATAGTAAAGAATAAGAGGCTGGAGCTGAATGGCTGAACAACCAATGTACTTAACTTTAGTAATCATAGGAATAGCATATGAAAATGTTGGCAAAAGAGATACTTGACAAAGAGTGGTTCTCTCATCAAGTAAGTCATTAACAAAGTCAATATGTCTCGTTGACGTGACCAACTTGAAGCAAAGCACGTAACGAAATGAATCCTTGAAGCGAACAAAAATATAAAGCAGATATATAGATATATAAACTACTTACAAGACGAACACATGTTCCACTCACCATTATTACCCCAAAAACTTTTTTCATACCTCGCAGACATGAATTACTTCTGTAGTGATTTAGATATGATGAAATGTACCATATTTCATATATTTTCTTTTTTGAGCTACTGTGTGCACCAAATTAAGCTGCGACTGCAAAAAAAAGAGCTTTCTGCTAAAATCTATCTCATAAATGCAATAGCATCTTTGGTAAAATACTATAATTACACAAAATTTTATTTTGAACAACCCTGATGTAATTTGAAGAACAAGATAGATATTTAAATAAGAAGAATTTTGATTTCGTACATTATAAATAGAACGACACTTTTACTTAAGCCAATAACAATTGGGAACTTTAACTTTTTAATAAAATTATAACATACAAATAATAAACCAGTTGCTATGTAAGTAGGTACATTCAGATACTTCTACCGGTGTACATTAGTCAAACTATATATTATTGTAGGTGGAGTGTTATCAACTAGAGACGCAGGACTTATAATGATGTTCCAATTACTTCCGTCTGATAGTGCTAATCTAGTATTATAGGAACATAAGATCGATTGAGCTAGGCAATGAAACACGTTTTAAATTGTTTCTGTGTACGCTCTATTATATCCAATAGGCAAGTCGAAGGGACAATGTGACCTAAATACACAGTAGCAATTAATATGATATTTTCTTTATTTAATTATAATATTACTACATTACATATTTTATTAGGTGCTTGCTTATCTTAACCTATGTATAGTTTGATTTTGACAAAGAATAAATTTAATGGGCAATACTAAAAAACAAAGATTTTTTTTATATAAACTACTACTCAATACACATGTAAACAAAAAATCTTGCGAGAGCAGCAAATTAAATTCAGTAACACAAGTTAGGTCTTACACAAATAATATCTTACTATTAGAATACTCAACTAGATAAATGATATGAACGATGCAATAAACCATTTAACGTGACCTCAGTTCAATGTATCATGTGACTGTAAAGAAAATGCGGTGATTGCGGCGGATACTAATACTTAGATCCCCTCGACAATGTACGAATGATAGGCATCGTAAGTCATGTGGGAGTAGACTACCAAATTGCAATAATATATCCTACTCATAACTAGATGATCCCTACATCTGTGATTTATTGTAAGTTCATAGCGTAAATATTGTAGGTGAATTTTATTTTAAACACAGTTTATAAACATGGAGAAAAAGTATGTATGGTAATCAAATGTTGATTAATATGGGAGATAAAATTAGATTTGATTGTGAAACATTAAATGATAAAGTAACAATTATATCAGCGATTTTATTAAAATAGAAATAACTGATATGAACATTAAGTTACTTTTTAATGCATCGATTGATGTACACGGTTCGCCAATTATATCTGTAAAAAATGGAATAGAAAATAAATTATTATTAGGTAGGTAATCGCTTAGTTCTGTTCTATCAGAAACGTTCATTTAAATAATATAGGTACGTTCCTTCCGTTTGCACTTGCTTAATGGGTAATGTTTAATCAGTCTCATTCTATTATTGTTAAATTTAAAGCTAATATATACTATACTCAGTCCTAAAATCTCTGTTTATTTATAATTACGACGTGCATCCTTTTACTATTTACTTTTATATATTATACATTCATTGCTAAATTAAAACCAATACTCAAAACTAATCTATGACTCTTAAATTTTTCAGCATCCTGCGCAACAGTCAGTCCCGCAGATCCATCCCAAGATGCTTCCCAATTATCAAATGATGATGAACACGCAGCAACGAGCACCGTCACAGAGTCCCGTGAACAGGATGATGCAAATACCCGTCATAAATATAATCCAAACTGCTCCCAATAATCAGTTATTACGCGGCAACACTCCATCGGGCAATTGTCCTCCGATGCGTACGAACCTTCCAAGCAATCCAATGTCTCCACTAACCCTTAACGTTGGCAGTCCCATGTACTCTTTACCGCCCAGCCCAAACACGCCAAACTACAGCCCGGCAATGAGCCCAGCCCAGCGAGAACGCGTACTAAGCCCATATTCCACTCCACAATCTTTATCGCCATCCGGAAAATATAGTCAAATGAGTAGCCCAGCCAGTAACAGACTTCTTTCACCAAATGGGGGAGTACTGCAAGGATATGATCCGTATTTGACAAACAAAATGCAAACGAGCCCTGGATTCCCTCTTCAGTCAAATGACTTGCTGATGGATTCTCCGCTGTCGGCGTCAGATTTTTGGACCGAATCTGATATGTTACAAGGCACAAGCGATTTGCTAACGGCTTTTGATGATGTTAAATTAGGTTAAGTAAATCTGTGTGGAATGAATGAAGGGTGATTTCTAGCATTTATTGGAAACGTTGTGGAAGGAGTGAATATCGTTGTTTCCGAAGCATTTCCCTCGAAGATGAGCATTTCCGATTTTACAACACAGAATGCTCGTCATATATTCATATCTTTACACAAACATTCCAATAGAAGTGGTGCTAAGAATATTATGTGCCTCCCTGAAATATTTTTTCCATTAGAAATCACTCGAATGAATGCAGGGTCGAAAAGGGTAGTAAAGAACAATATATTATATAAAGGGATTCCAAACATAATTCTTAGAGCGACATAGGTTCTATAACAACATGTTATAGCAACATGTTTCAAGAGCACAATAAATATGAAACTTTTTTATTGTCCTTTTACAGAAATTTAAAGTATTGGATATAAGAATCTTGTTATACGTGTAAATCACATGTATACATTTTGTATACATTCTGTAAGGAATCCCATAGCAATGACATTAAACGCGTGCGAGTGGAATAAAAATATAATAAAATTCACATAATACAATTTATTTTAATATGGCTTTAGGTGTGGTTGTAATAGTAAGATAGTGTGTAGGTGTCAAATGTAATACAAAACATGGCAAATGTGTTCATAGAGCCTACCGCGTCTAAAGAATAACAAGAATAAATCAATACATTTGTTATGCCTATTAACTTTCTACAGTAAAATATGTTAATAAATTCCATAGAAAAATGTAACATTTTTTAAATTATATTAGTTCCGAGTTAAATTACAACATTTGGTACAGTGTATAATGGTGTAGAGTCAGTGAATGTGAAGTATTGGTCATGTTGTTGTTCATTTATAATCAGTTTAAATACCTCTATTAATGAAGTAATAAATGAGTTAAGTATGTGCACGACGTCTCATGTCGGATTTTAATTTATATTTAATGATCAAAATTTATATACTCAGCTAGTTAGTAAGAATAGATGAAAATATTATCAGACAATAAATAGTAGGTGTAAAAAACCTACCTCTTATATGATCAGCACTTGTTTCCCAAAAATAAGTCATAACATATTATTTAGTTTGACAATATTATTTAAGTATCTTTATAGCCTTCAGTTTAACAATTAGTTTTAACTTAGTACCTATACCTCCTGATAAAATTTGAAATAACTATTGTTGCTTTTAAATAGTTTAATAAGCTCAAAAGGGCCTACATTTCATACACTCGAATAGATATTGTTCATATTTATTTTATCGCTAAATATGTTAATTTAGCTGTCACCTTAAATGTGTAATAATGTGTTGACAAGAAATATTATGTAACCCCCAATCAATAGTTTTATTCACCTCTAATGATGTACAGTTTAAGTACAATTTTCAATATATGCAAAAAGTAATAAAATTATGTTTTGTAAGTGATGCAATTTATGCCTTTAATTAAAATCTCGATAGAGTTATGTATACAATATCAATTAGTTCTAGTTTATTATAAGTCGACATTGTTATAATTTTTATGTAATGGTATGAAAGGTTAATTTTGTTATTCAAATATATTCTTATACATACTTCTTTGTTAAGAAAAA
The DNA here is from genome assembly GCF_041222505.1 of Epargyreus clarus. Lineage (NCBI taxonomy): Eukaryota > Metazoa > Arthropoda > Insecta > Lepidoptera > Hesperiidae > Epargyreus > Epargyreus clarus. Next base: position 9,024,755 of record NW_027332214.1, read on the forward strand.
TAAAATCGTTCCGTTTAAAAATCGGTTGGCTAAGTATACAGTAGTCTGGTGTTTTCATTGAAGTTAATAAATTGAGAAGCATGCCTTGTTGTAAGTAAATATAAGACAAACTGCCAATTTTCATTATTCACATATATACTGTTACACCTAATTCTTGCATTATTTTATCATTGAATATCTTAATTAAACCCACGCTGTGCCATAGAATGTTTAAAACTCTATAGATATATTAAATATAATTTTTTATTATATATTATATATAAAAATATTTCTTTAAAATGATCTTTAGATATGAGCAAAATGATATGAAAATTGTAAATAACATTATATATCAGGTTATTTTATATATATTTTGAGATTAAATTACAGTCATTTAATTATTGTTTTATTTACTAATGTTACCTACTTTCAAAAATACATAGTATTTCAAATACCAACTAGTATTATATAAAATTGCAGGTAAAAGAACTGAAACAATAGAGAGAACTCAAAAAAGATAAAAAAATATCAAAGAATGATAAAAGAAGGTATAGTTATTTTAAGATTCCAAACCCGACTAGGTTTGGTTAGGTAGGTTGTTGATTACAAATGTCTATGATCGATAATCGCCACATTACCATCTGGAGGATTGCATGCTGTAGTTTGCCACCTTTATATAAAACAATGTCAAAATTGTGATTTAGGACGATTGAAATAACTTTCTTTAGCTGATGTTGAAAGTAAAACGAAGAATCTGAAAGTTATAAAAAGGACGTAATGTTACATTTCACCTATCCAGTCTAATAATGCAGTGACCTAGTACTGTACTGTATAGACCAGGGGTTCCCAATCTTTTGTAGCCCGCGGCGCAGTTACAAGTTTAATATTCTTTCACGGCGCCCTGTGCCCTGTCCTAGCTAACTATTTGAAGAAGACAGTCGAAAGAAATAGGTAACTACAATAATAGTAGTTACCTTAGGTTGATCGAAACGAAATTTAAAACACCACAATATGAAATTGTACAATACGTTATTATAAAATAATTTAAACGGAAAACAACAAGAAAGACTTGAGGATAACAAAAATAAAATACGATATATATATTTTTTTTTATAATATAGGAGTAGCAGACGAGCATGCAGTCCACCTGATGGTAAGTGGCTACTGCCGCCCATGGACATCTGTAATCAATCCCAGACAGGATTAGATATTCCTGTCTGAGGTCGGCCACAGATGCGCCGCTACCCCTGAGGACTAAGCTGGAACGCCTCGGAAAAGTATGTCTCCCTTACCACACCCTTCAAACCGGAACACAGCAGCGCCTAACATTGCTGTTATAAGGTAGAAATAGGTGTGGCGGTGGTGCCGCCGGAGTCAAAACCACAATGGGTTCTACCACCTTCAATTTATTCAGTCAAATCAATGTGAAGGGTGAGCTTGTTGATCTCCGCGCAGTTTTTCAAAGCGGGGAATATGACTTGACACTGCTACTCTTTCTTGCTCCACATTGATCCGATATTTGTTCTTTATCACAGCTACATCTGAAAACCCAGCTTCACATAGATATGATGTTGCAAACGGAATGAAAATTTTTAATGCTTTGGATGTTAAATTTAAATATTCATTTTGAATCGATGACCAAAACGCCAATATTTGTGGTGTCCAATGATTAGAGGATCGACTCACGGCGCCCCTCTTTACTTTCTACGGCGCACCAGGGCGCCGCGGCGCACACTTTGGGAACCCCTGGTATAGACTATAGTATATGGCTAACTTCATATGCAACATGACACTAATTAAAAACACTTATATTTCGACTCCATCGCAGGCATCTAATGTAAGTTAAATGAAATATGGATGGATAGTGAATCCATATGAAACACCAAGAACTTAAATCACAGACCTGTATGCATAGATTACTAATCTATGCCTGTATGACTTAAATCTACTGTACATTTAAGTAAGCACAATGGAAAAAAATAGAACTATAACACTACTGCAATCTATACTTATTACTTTGGAAACTCTAGAATCTGTCCATCCATCCATCAGTCTTTTGAGGTCCACTGCTGGACATGAGTCTCCCGTGATTGACTCCACTCCAACCGGTTCCGTGTCCTTTGAATCCAGCGGTTTCCCGCCGTTTTCTTCTATAGATTGGTATAGAATAACCCTACTAGAATACATAAGAAATAAACTAATACTTACATTGCAAAATATTTCTCTTATATTTTTCGCGCCATTCGGGATAGAACCTGCATCGCACTTTTTTTTGTTCTTTTACTGACTTGGATACAAGGAATTCAAGCCATAAATTCATTTGTCTGGTAATATTATTGTTCCTAAATAAAATAACTAATATAATTTAAACCTTAAGAATTCATGTTATGAATAAATAAGAGATAAATTCTCAATTTATATTAATTTATTTACATTTTTTTAAATGTAGTATTTTTATTTGGTAACACTTAAAATGTCATTATACAAGGGATGTGCGTATTTGATTTTTGATCAATTGAATTACTCACCGAGATATTTTTAAGGCCAAGTTATTAGCCACATTGCAAGTGAAAATGGATACCTACATAAACCAGACATAAAAAAATAACATGAATTACAATTATACTTTTCATACATTACTTTTATGAAAAAGAAGAAAAACAAAACATAACTTAGAAAGTATTTAAATATATGAGTGAGTGATATTAAGTATTTAAAATTTCTCTTTTAATTTTACAATACATTTTTACAATTTAAAAAATGTAATCAAATAAAAAAATGAACATGATCTTTTCTAAATCTCTATGTAAAGCGTTGAGCAATGAATCAGCTCGTAATGAGGTAAAGTGAGATTTATCTAAAGTCTATCAAAATTTGGTTTTTATTTTTGAGCCTCTTATATAAGCATAAACGTCACATTGATAATTGCTGCAATGCATTATATACACAGAAACACAATGTTATTACACATTTCTAACAAAATGCACTGTTGCTGAAGACGATAATGTTGTTGTGCTTAACCATAAAGATGCACTCCTATTAATTCGCTCGCGCTTAGAAAGTAGGACAATAGGTATGAATATTTTATATTAACACTCACGGTTTTAAAAAAACAAACACATAAATGTACCTATATAAAATTAAAAGGAAGTCAATTATGTTGCATCATACTATTTTTACATTGAAATTTAAATAATAATACAACTTTAAATTTTATGATTAGAGTGAAATGAAATGAAATGAAATATATTTATTTTGTATAGGCCAACGGCGGCACTTACAAATTGTCAGTTACAATATTTAATTCTTAAACTACTACCGGATCGGAACGCGACCTCTACTGAGAAGATCCGGTAAGAAACTCAGTGGGTTTGTCTTTTTTAATTTTAAAAATAATTATTCTCTTTTTCATTTTTTTTAAATGCAGTAATCGATACAAGTAAACCACTATTGTGACAGTTGATTGACAAGTAATAGTAGCTTCTGTACTCTGTGGATATTCTGTATCTTTGGTCTTGGCTTGACATTAGTACGGACTTGACTTGACAAAATACAAAATGACAATACTCCAGTCAACGGCAACGATCTAACTGTCATTCCTTGGCAAATCAAACGAATCGGTTTCTCGGTCGACCAAATAAAATTTATGCGTATTCTGTGATACGTGCTTGTTTTATTGTACTTTCTATAAAATGAGATAGATTTTATATTTTTTGTCAGTGCTATTAGTGCTCTATCGTACTTGAACTTCGCGGTTATTGTTTATAATTTTCGCTTCAATGGCTTCAACGCCGAAACAGGTGAACGGCAATGCGTCGCTGAACAACAACGGTCCCTTGGGAAAGCGGAAAAAATCGCGGAACAACCGGAGCTCTTACCTGTCTAAATGGTTGGATAAGACAATGCATCAGGTGCAAGATACGATACCGAGTTTGGATCCGACTTACGATCCGTTCGGTTCGAGCATGAACTGGGCGATGAGCGGTGCCCAGTTCGCACCAGGCTACGATCCGTGTAGGTATAACATGTACGGTTGCACGCCCGAGCCCATGTCGCTGCCTACACTGCCGACGTATTTCAATCCTTTAATGCCGGCCCACTATAATCCTGAGTGCCGTTACGGGCTGAGTGAAAACAAAAGTGTTCAGGTGCAGAGAGCTCGGCGGCGGCGCAGCGAGAACAAAGCCGAGGAGGTCCCCGGAACGCCCGCCAACAACACCAGTTGTACGTTAAGTCACATCAATTACTTGCAGCCAAAGAATTTTACGGACAGCCAAGACTTCGCGAGCCTACCCCCGATAGTCACTTCAATGGGCGACACAAACTCGAATAGTGATGTGCGCACGCAGGACAAAGATGATGCCAGCAATGCAAGAAGGTTCAGTGATCCATGTGTGAGGGGCTTGCCAGATATTGCTAGACCAGCAAATGGAGATATAGACTCAGAAACAGACACAAATTCAGACTTATCGGGTAGCCAAGTTGGAAGCCGTCTGCTATCTTGCCTCCTAGACCAGATATCCTCATTGAAAATGGTTAATGAAAGACTAAATAAGGACCTGCAAGAGACCAGAGGTAAGTGATTTTAATATTTCTCTGTTTACAATTATAGCCTTATTATGATCCACTATGTCCTTAGACGTGGATGACGATCTGATTCCATAATTGAGGCATTGAAATAGTGAGTCAAAAAACATTATTGATGGTGTTTTATGTCCTGGTGGAATAACAGGGATAATATTATTGTATTGGACAACTTCACTTTATAGCCATAGAAATAACCATAATATAGTCTTGTTTTAAATATCAAATGTCTTTATTTTGTATTAGTCTATGGAGGCACTATGAAGGCTAAAATAATTATGCAGTGTAGTGTTCGCCTAAAACTTGCCAAAACAAAAATAATCATTAAATAACCCCACATTACCCTCTGTCTTGGATTCAAAGGATCTAAATACCCAAATTTAGTTCTGAAATTTAAAGTCATTATTCAGATTCATATAGTGACTACTTCACTACACAGGTAATCTACTCAAAATTACTTATTATCTTATGTTACATACATTATCTTAATAGTTTTGTGGCCCTGGTTTTGCAGATTAAATATCTTTTATTTACATTCTATTTGAATATATTCTTTTACATTTCAACACACAGAAGTACAAATTATCATAGTTATAAAAGTTAATTATAGCCTTTTGTCTGTGTTGTTGGATTACTTTGTTACAATATGTGAAAATAAATGATTTTAAAATTTTATTGTTACTACAATTTTTTTTGTTGAAATTATTATTATTCTTTTGTATGAATGCATGCATGCATGGTGCATTTTCTTGTAGTGGAAACTTCGACAGTCAAGGAATTTGAAATATTTCATCCAAAATAATTAAAAGACCATCTCAATATTAGTCACAAATCGTTAACAGGTGCAGTCATAGCACAACCTTGCCTCCTACACAGACCTTAAGGCTAAAACTACATTCAAATGAACCTCACACAACAATACATTGATGTCACCCACACGTTGACTCAAGGAGACTCAAATGATCAAATTACATAAACATCTCCAATATGAAATAGAAAGCAATTGCTACATTACATGACTGCAGTTCATTAATGTTTTGTAATCATTCTGGATATTAAATAACAGGTCTTTTGCATATTGATTTCAGTTTGTAATCTTCTTGACCTGTCTGTAGAATTTGGATCAAAAGTGTATCTTATTACATATATTACATAATGTTACATATTGATAACTCTTGTTTTTATATTGGAGTAGTAAACAATGCAGACCGCTTGATGGTAAGTGGCTACTGCTGCCCATCGACATCTTTAAACAACCCTAGAGAAGATGATATTTTTACCAGAGGTTGGACACAATGTATTGCAGCCCTTGCAAACAAAGTTGGTAAGCCTCAGAATAGTATGCCTTCCTCACCACACCTTATAAAACAGAACTTTTATTTATTTTTAAGCAAATTTTCATTACAGTAATTCCTAAAATACAATAATAATGTACCTGTTTAAGATAAATCATTAAAGAGGGAAAAACATGCTGAAACCTTTAATGTTTCATGTGGTATATAATACTGCTTGCATATCTGAACTATGGTAATACACCCCATGATTATTGATATGAACTCACATTATAATTAGGCTAAGCCTTCAAATATATATTTATATTTAGAAAGAAAGAAAGAAACATTTATTCGGATAATTGCAACACAAATGAAATAATGTAGAGAGACAAAAATTTAGACTTACACTTATGTATTTCATATAATAATTTGTCATATACTAGATACTTCATGTATATTTTTCTTATTGACGTTTTTGGCTATCAGTGACAATATTCCAGATATGATCTTACAAGGTGCATAATCTTGTATGTGTTGTACATTTTGATGTCATACAAATCATACTTGTACACACCAAAATTTATATTCAAGCAAGGTGATTCAATATTAGTTATTAGAGACTGAATATTGTTTATATTTGTCCAATTTCGTGTAGCTGACATATATTACAGATAGAATTATTAGCAATTGGTAATAACTTGGTGGATGATACTATTCCTTTCCCTGGGCGATGTATTGGTACTACATAATTACTGCCTTTAAGCTTTAAGATTGTCTCCTCTTAGTAGAGATTAAAATATGGCCATCTATTTGCATCAAAGGAGACAAATATCTTTCTATTTTAAGTACAAATCGAGAACTCCCACCGTGCTTCTTTTAAAGCTATTTATGTTCATTTTGGTATTCACTCTTACAGCTGAACTTGACAATGTTCGGCAGCAAAACGTCTTTCTACAAAAGAGCTCATCTGGCCTGGGCGGTACACCAAACCATTCACCTCTTAACAGCAATGGTAAGTGGAATTATTGTGTTATTATTTTATTAAATGTCTCACACATATCAAAGACATTGAGACATAATTGTTATTATTTACATGGAACAAAAATATTGGGTTAATAACATATAAGAGCGTGCCAATTTAGTCTTCAGGTGTAGCAAAGCATCTGAAGTCAATCTCCGATGGGACTGCATTCCTATCTGGGGTTAATTACATGTCCATATACTACATTAACTACATACTTGTTTGGTACTTCGAAATAAAAACAATGATTATTACAAATTTTGTATAATAATAACTTTGATTTTTTATAGTAAATATAGTACCACAGCTGTCGTCAAATCAGTAGTATTGACTTCTAATCTACAGTTATAAAAATCCTATTTTGAATTCTCTTTGAGTGTATAGAGTAGGTAAATCAATAAGTGATTTCACTTGACATGAATTTTGTAGAATATGCACGGGTGTACACTGATTACTGTATAGGAGGTAGTAGGTATAATCGACTTTGGTTTGTTACCGACCCACGCGGCGTTATCGACGCGATGATTTTGCCCGATTTTGAAAGTTGCGTGCATTTTTTATTATGTAGATTTTTATATGTGACATTTTTGATGTATAACGGTAGTGAAACGCCGCAATTAACTGTTGTTCGATTTAACGATGTGATTGGCAGAATTACTTGGTATAAATGTTATGTTATGAGGCGATTGAACTTATTGCAATGACCTCTTCACATAAGGTAAACTACGGGGTATTTCCGTCACCCATAAAAATCCATGTATATTTAATTTATACTGGGTTTACTATCTATCCGTCGAGAATGGTACTTATTTCGGTATAAAAGATACCCTATTTCTTTTTCTAAACCCCTGACAATGTGAGTACAAACAAAGTCACAAATAACTAATATTGTAAGTTCCCATTTACAATATTAGTTAGGATAAAAGAAATTGCGAACGAGTCGCCACCCCTGGACATCTGTAATCGACCCGCGATAGGATTCCTAACTTAGGTCAGCCACCTCTGCGTTGCGTTGTGTACCCCGGAAGAATTAAGTTGCTCGTATAAGTGCAATCTTCCCTAACACACCATTTTATCAGAAAAGTAACCCTGCTGCTTAGGCAGAAATAGTGCGGTGGTGGGGTCTCCGGATTCGTAAAACGAAGGGTTATTCTTTCAAATTAATCGAATTACTTTGTTGTAAATGTCACAAGGCGTTTGAACTTATAGCAGTGACCTCTTAGCATGAGGTAAGCTGGGAGCGCGTTTTCTATTTCTGCCATATATAAAATATCTATATTTTTTTATTACAAGCTGTGCACCGCAGTTTCACTGGTGTTTAAGTGTAAGTACTCTCGAGATTTTTTGGGTTTTGTGGGTTTGTTTTGTCCTAATTCTTTGTCTAAAATAAAAGTAGCCTAAGTTACTCTTTATGACAGCAGCTAACTACCAGTAGAAGTCCTCTCAAAATCGGTCCAGCCGTTTCGGATATTAGTCAGAATATACAAACAGGCAGACATGCGTGCGTATACTTTCGTATATAAAAAAATAATTTGAAACTAAAATTGCATAGTTCAATAGCTTTATAGTTCATATAGCTCATATAGTTATATAGTTCATATAGCTCTGAGTCCTAGGAGTTCGGACTCGTTCACGTATCGACCTTGCACATTTAAAAACATACATACTTGTAGATATACAATCCAGTCTCAGATTCTTATCAACAAAGCAACCAGATGCATGTGATAAAGACAGTGTTATTTTGGCAAACACTCAATATTATTTCTACATTAAGACTAAAGTAACTAAAACTGTATATCTCTGTATATCTCTGTATTCTGTGTATCTGTATCTTCAAAAAATAATAAAATTTTAGTGTCTGTTTGTAATTTCAAATACAGATTTTAACTAAAATTCATATTAAGAATACATGATTTATTTGTCTGAATGTTTGTTTCGGCAAATCGTCTAAACCGATTTTGATGGTACTTTTGTCAGTAGTTAACAGATATTCCAATAAGAAATTAAAGTTACTTTTATTTTCGATAAAGTATTAGGGTATCGCGCAAACCAATTAAAATTTATAAAATCTCCGGAGTATCTTATCTACACTATCTATATATCTATAGGAGTATACCTATCTACACTTAAACGTGGGTGAAACCGCGAGGCAAAGCAAAACTAAGAACAAGCCAATTATTTGAAAATAAAAAGACAAAGATTTTAATTTCATCACGTCAATTCAATTAGGCGAATGCTTTCTCCGATGTAGCTATGCATCTACGCATCACCAATACGGCGTTATTGCTCGATATTTTTTGCTACAGTACGTATTAATATAGCAATATTGAGATAGCATTGCAAGCATACCACAGTATGGTTTTTATTGTGTACACCTCGGGGTCTACCACCATCTTTTAAAAAACCATCACAGTTCAGGAAAAATTTATTTCAATATTGCATCAACATTATTTTATTTCGTACCACGACCTCCTTAAATCAGTTTCGTTTTATTCCTGCCGAGTGATGTAAAATAATGAGTAATTTGTCTAGTCCTTATCCAAGAAGCAACGAGATATCGAAACTAGTGTCATCTCCTTTGCACCACGGTCTTGATTATGTTCCATCATACGTACTTGAACAAATTTAAGCCCTTATTCATTTTTCCGCTTATCCATTGTATAATACCAACTGAAATTGTCACATTTTGCTTAAAAAGTTTAATTTCCTGCAAAAAAAAAAGAATAATTTCGACCGAAAAAATACAAAACTGCTTATTGTAATATTATAACAATCTTACTTAAAAGAGGTCGTGGTACGATATTTCAATAAATGATTAAATATTGTTTTAAGAGATGGTAGTAACCCCCCTGTACGGTAGACAATGGAGCATCTGTACTTCGATAACGATCTACATTGCCCCACTTTCTCATGGATTAGTTATTAAAACACAATGTTAAAAGTATTGTTTGTGTCAGCTACTATAGCTTGAACGGTAGCCTCATATTGTTATTATACTAAAATATATTTGTGTAGATTCGTCATGAAACCATTATTGATATTACTGTTTTCGTTGCAAAGAAAATCCTGCTGCTACAATTGACTAGTGGTTTGAAGTTCAGGACCTTAATATGGAGGCCTCAAACATAGGTATATCTCTGAGTTTCCGAAGTCATATGCGAATTAGAAATTGTCATTTGCTATACACCTGGAAGTTCTTTAGGAACCAAGAACTAATAATTACTCGTATTATAAAAATAAAAACCAGACTGCTTAAAATTATTGATTATGTTACTTCTGCAATTAAGATGAATCTAACGACACCTTATAATATATTATGTAACAATCCGTCAAGCCGTATTGGCTGGAAGGCATGCCAAACAATGAGACACACATGACGCTCGTAAAAAAATGTCTTTCGCGGTCGAATAAAAAGAATTACTAAAGACGATGAAGTCTACAAATTCTTGGCCAGCGTGGTGGATTAAGAACTATATCATTCTCACCTTGAGAGGAGACCCAGGTGTGGGAAAGTATTGGATTAACAACATCCTGTGCTTACTGAGCATGGATACCCAATCAGTATAAGTGTTTAGGTCATAACAAGATATTCAACAAAGTATTTAACTGTGTTATTGCTTATGCTAACTGTATTTCAATAGTAATGAACCTAGTATCGATTGAACCGACTTGCGTGATTCTCCGACCTAGCTAGATAACCTTGGGGATGTACGAGGTATAACCAAGATGATTAATATTGATTCTCATTAGAAACTCGATTCAAATATGAATTAACACAAATAATTAATAATCAATTGGTCTTATTACGGATCATAGCCACGATATGAGAATATTCGGTCATTGAATGAAATTGGGCTATAAGTGAAGGATTTCCAGAGAGGGTTGAGAGTTTTATGGTATTACATTTAGCCAAATTTACTCTTTGGTTAATGAACTAAAAATGTGGTGTTTATTTTTGGCTGTAATCCACCTAGTTTTGTTATCTCTGCTGATTTTAAATCGCATATTTTAAGCATTTCGTGTCATTGGCATAAAGCCTAGCCTTACTACACGAATACCATTAAAAGTTAGAAAGAAAAATCAATTATTTCTTTGCTAATTACAACTGCAACACAGAAGGCTTGCTTCTGAATCTACACAATCGCTTAATACAAGTAAATGCGCATAAAACATTATTATAATACTTCAACAATTAAATAAACTACATAAAAGTGCTATCCAGAGAGTACTAGTATGATAAAAATTGGCATAAATATAATTTGTGTTTGGCAATATGACAAAAGGCCGACCACAGTTATATACAATAGCTCGGATATTTCACATGATGACCGCCTGTGGTCATTACCGTATCGGTTTTTGTGGATATATTTAAATTGTTGAACTTACTGTCGTATTTGCTTTCAAATATTTTGTTTTACCGTTAGCGCATATAAGAATAACTAAAGAAAAGTTTGCTTCCAACATTAGATTTCTATGTTATTACCATTTTCCAAATTTTGTTTTTAATGTCTTTCACGAAAACACACTAATCTTTCTTATTGAATCGTGTCGACAGCAGATGCAAAATTTTCTGCAAAGTTGTATTGATCAAGTTGGTAAAATTCATAAAATTAGTTAAACTGATTTCGTTCACTTTTACATGCGGCAAATTATAATGTGTCCATAAATTTACTAAAGCTAATTAATTATGGGTTCGTTCAACTTCGTTTTTATAAAATTAACTTTAAACATGCAGATACTGGTATAATTTCATATTTATTATTATCGTATGGCCAGACGTTAAAGGAGAGAGTCATACATATACATAATCCCGAATTCTATTCTAATTCTGTGGTGGTAGTAGGACTAAGTACTCTTTTGAGAACGTCATAAACACTGGCATGCAAGATTTTTTACGATAACTGATAAATTCGTCTTGGCATGAACATGACTTCGTGCAATCACAAGTAATCTTGACTTAAATTGTTATTGACTTAATTTCATATGATCTTCCTTTACTGGCTTACAATGACTATCACTAATCAGCAAGAAAAGTAAGACAAAAATGTAAGCGTAACATCTTATATATAAAATTCTCCTGTCACAATGTTAGTTACCGTACTCCTCCGAAACGGTTTTACCGATTTTCAACTAATTTTATATGCATATTCTCAATATCTATTTTTCATACCCCTAAGTGATAAGGGTTGTTCACCCATCACATTTTTTTATTTATATGGCAACACAATTTTTGCCGGGTTAGCTAGCATACCTATAAGAAGGAATTTGCAAGCAAAAATAATTTATTAAATTTCTGATCGAATTTAGAAGCGATATTCCTGCAAATACCTTAACATTTACCGTTAGCTACCACTTAGTTTCCATAAAACAAGCGCTAGAAGTCGCTCACTAGAGTCGGTTACTCTACTTACCATATATAGCGCGGGCCCATCGCTCGCATTGTTGTTTATTCATAACGAGCTCGTGTCTACGCAGTTATTATACACAATCGTGTCATATGAACTAGGGATGGACGGTTCAGATCGATTAATTAAACGAAACATTGATTTTTGCACCAAAAACATTGACTTTTTAAACCTATATTCAAGTTGTAAATCTATCATAGATAACAGAACATCCACATTATTTTGTTCAAATACTTTAATAAAGAACAATATAACTTTTTCTCATTGTTCTGTTTTTCGTCGACCTACTAAATTTTGCCTAAAGAGACAGGTAGTCTTTTTTCCACTTAAATATTCTCAAACTAGCAATAAAGGCAGTTTTAGATTATTCGCTACATTTAACGTCAGTGCGGCATACAGTCGCTAATTTTAAAAGACCCTAAAATAAATCTACTTTCGATTTCAGATACATCGATCCTCTACTTCGATATTATTAAAGATATTTTTTTATACATTGGTACGTTGGTCGATTTTAATATCGATTTTTTTTCGAAATAATCCCATCCCTACTGTGAAAAAGAATGGGGAAAGAAGCCGTTTTGTCAATTTAATTAAACTCTTTGTATGCATCGACGCATCATGAGAATTTCTTGTTGCATGTCATTTTAATTAGTGACGTAAAATAAATAATTGGAGGGAAAAACGAAGCGTGTATGTTTTTTTGCTGACTGTGTAATGTTACCTAGTCTAGTTTTTGCTTATTAAAAAGCGTATTAAAATGAAGTATTTTTGTTAAATAATCTTGTTTCTTGCTTCACGATATATTGTTTTAGAGGTGTTTTGCGTGTTTTTATCATTTAATAGTTTCATGAATAGATGGACGATATTAAATGCTAATTCTCGTTTTTAAGTTTGTTATTTACTAGATGCCTACGTAATGAAACCAGCTTACAACCTTTTTTACTCTCAAATGCACATAGAGGACTTGTTACTGTAAAAATATCTTCGTCGCTTAGTAGCTACTCCTAAAAAGCATTGTTTTTTAATATATAAGTGACTACGGCCGCCCATGGGCATCTGTAATCAACCACAGATAGGATTAGATATTCCTACCTGAGGTCGGCCACAGGTGCGCCGTTACCCCTGAGGACTAAGCTGGAATGCCTCGCAAAAGTACGTCTCCCATACCCTTCAAACTAAAACACAGCAGCATTTAACACTGCTGTTATTAGGCAGAAATAGGTGCGGAGGTGGTGTCCCCGGAGTCGAACCACAAAGGGTTCTACCACCTTCGGCATTGTATTGTAATTTAAAACGTACTAAGTTTTCATTACTTATCTTTAAAATATAATGTTTGTTACTAATAAACAACGCTTATACGATGTATATTCTGGCATTTTATACATATAAATATATATTGTGTACTATGTTGTTGTAGACATTATGGTATTTAAATTGGCAATGGCGTACTTAAAATAGGATGCCAATAATCTGATCAATTGAACTATACTCCCGTCTTCTACATCTGGCGTTTGAATGCCTATCAATTTATGTATTTCATGACAGTAAAGGGTACATGAAACAAATTTTATAATATTAATTATTATCTATAGCGTCGTCTGAACTATAGATATTATCGATACCGCATAAACTAGTTATATATGTTGTTATTTCACCTATTTATATAAGTATAGAGGCACTAGCTGACCCGGCAAACGTTGTGTTGCTATATAAATAAAAAAATGATAAGGGTGAACAACCCTTATTACTTAGGGGGATGAAAAATAGATAGTCGCCGAGTCTCAGACCTACTGAATATGCATATAAAATTTGGTGAAAATCGGTAAAGCCGTTTCGGAGGAGTATGGTAACTAACATTGTGACACGAGAATTTTTTATATATGTGATAATGTTAAATGCCATTTTTATTTTATCTCCCATTTCAATATGAAGCACTCGTTATATTCTCCAATATTATTGTAATACTATTATTAGGTATATTTTAATAGACATCGTAGTAAGAGGAAATTGCATTTTAAAATGTTAACTAGAGGAAGTAAAAACAGTTATTTTGTTTTTATCTGTTATTCTACTTTACTTTTCGGTTAAGGAAGCGGAAGTTTAAGTTAGTAAATAAGAAAATGTATGTACTCCGTTACGTCATATCTCAGTTGTTGATGTAATATCGATCGGGAAGCAAACAGCTGATCTCTATATGGAAGTAATCAGTTGTCGTTTATTTTTTAAAACTACTTTTTACGCCCGATTCTACATGCGTGATAGTATGTATGTATGTACTCGTATGTCTGATAGCTATGATTGTAGAATAATTATTTCTGGAGTCGGAACCCTCTGTAGAATCGGTATAAGAATTTTCAAAAATGACCCGTATAAACAGATAAATATATTAATTTTATTTAATTTTATAAATAAGGTTGTATTATGTTGGAACCTACTTATTTAAGTATCTTCCGTAAAATCATAGTTCTTTAAAAGTCGTGTTAAAAGCAGTACAACAGTTTAAATTAAATAGTACATATACATCAATTATATTCGTGTAAAAGGTAGTAACTAAGCACAATCCAACTCTAGACGTGCCCAAAGCTGGATTAAGAAGGATAATCGCACATTTACATTTATCTGGCTTCAATGAATGACAGAACTGCACTGTTGCAAGTGGAGTTTTGAAGATGGTGGAAACATTCATATTTCAACTCTCGTTTGCTTGTTAGCTACTTTTATATTATAAAAAAGTAACTATTTGCGACGTATATTCATAAGCCATCCTTCAAGGTTCAAACCAGAACGTAACAGATTTGATGTAGGTGCCTAAAGAGTCGATCTATGAAGGTTTCTTCACTTCTCTGCCTGCAAATGATGATGGATTTGGCGAAGTCTCTTTTATATCTATTTAATTAATTTCGTCAAGTTCACATTGTATTAATAGCGTGAAAATTTACGGAGCGTTTTTCTTCCGCTGCCGCGGTGGACGCGCAACCGCAGCGCGCGTAGAAAATGTAAGTAAATGACAATTGCCGTTTCACGGTGCGTTATTTTTGCCGCTTCGTGCGCGATTTCTGGGCAACTGTGGCGTCTTTTGGTCCCCCTTACGATGGTGTTTTGCTGAGTTTACGGGCGTCTCCGTGACCGTGGGCATACGTAACCGCGCATGGTACAAAATCTCGAGAGTTTTTAAACAGACAAGATGCGAAAGAAAAACGCTCCTTGAATTCTCACTCTTTAAAACCAGTAGTGGTTATTATAGGAACTACTTAACTGTACATTGGATAAGGAATCCGTTTATTATGTATTAAGTTGAGTCATACGGATTGCCCTAATTTTAATTCCCGTGTGTTCTTTTGTTTACAATATTCGCACGGGTACGTTGATGCATTCGGTGTTCTAATTACATAATAATTGCAATACCGTTAGGTTCAAGTTTTATACGACACTCCACACCCGTAGAACAATAATAATATTATTATTAGTACCTCATTATTTATGCAAACAGTCAACTGTTTTTATTCAGATTTTTTTGCAATTTGATCAACATGGTTCGGTGCTGCTAGTTGGAAGCTAACTTGAAGTTTATATTATGTCTTACGTTTGTTGTGTTTTTTTTATCATCAGTCACAATTTTACTCACCCTTGAGTAATCAACAGATGTATAAAATTCATTGGGTATAAAATCAACTCGGTTGGAATATATTTCGCTTGTGTGCATTTGACTTTATTTTCATTCATTTTAAAAGGAGCATGCTGTAACATACTGAACATTTGATGTAAAATGGTCGCTACGGCTATAATTGACTTCTAAACTCAATCCTAAGCAAGATAATTACGAAGTTTTTCGGGAAGTCTTTACCCGTATGGTTTCCATAACAAACAGTGTCGTTAGTGTAAGATAATATTAATAGGCTATTAAATGCTATATATGTATCTTATGTTTCAGGGCTTATAGGTGGACAGTACTCCCCCGGTTTCCTGACGGACCTGGTGCGAGAGATTCGTGATGCTGCGCGGATGCGGGAGGAGGCGATGTACTCGAGGATACGAGCTATGGTCATCGAGAGGACTGATGTAGGTTCAAATATCTATATTCTAAAAATATAAAAATAATATTAACTCGAGTCCTTACAAAGTAAATTCACAAATTTTAGAACTGATGTAGGTGAGCTCGAAAGCTAAGAAATAAATGCCGAACCTCAAAAATATTGCGAAGAGATGTTATGAAGTCTAGATAAAAATAGTTTTACAAAATTATGAACGTCTAGCTCGTAATAATATAGGTCTGACGTAAGACCGTATTTTCGTGGAATGTCAATATGCAGACAGTACAAATTGATTGCATTCATGCATGGATCTCGCCCCACAATGGAAGGGAAGCTGGTAGAACCCTCTGAGGTTCGACTCCGGCGGCACCATCGCCACACCTATTTATGCCTCATAACAGCAGTGTTAAACGCTGCTGTGTTCTGGTTTGAAGATTGTGGCAAGGGTGATATACTTTTTCCGAGGCGTCCCAGCTAAGTCCTCAGGAGTAGCGGCGCATATGTGGCCGACCTCAGGTAGGAATATCTAATCCTATCGGGTTGATTACAGATGTCCATGGGCGGCAGTGGCCACTTACCATTAAGCCAGGTAAGCTCGTCTGCGACTCTTATTTAAAAAAAAAAATATCAATGATCAAATTACAATCACGACCGTTTGTGGCCTATTTTATGTAACTACATCTATGCACGGTCCAGTGCAAAGTATTACACAAAAAGATCATACAGACAGTCATATTTGCCGAACGTCCTTTTCAAAATAACTTGGCTCCGTTCCACATACGCTACCCCGTCTCGCATTCCTCGGTTCAACGACACACTGATCTGGAGTATTGAGGAAGTTGCCGACGTTAATTTATGGCGTATTTATTAGGCCTGAAACGTATATATAGATCCTAGACGAAGTAAAGTAATGAGATAGACTCCTATTAAAGGACGTGCTTCCTTATTATATCGAAGTGTGTCCTCTATTATGAACATTTTTGTTCTGCATATTTAACGTTAGTAGTAGCAGACATACTCAGGGTACAAAAAATAATCTTTTTTTATGTTAAAAATTTGTCTAAAAATATTGATCTTATATGAGTCTTTTATAAGGGATTTTTGTATCTAAGTATATTTTTTTAAATTAAAAAAATAATCTTTAATGCAGTCTCCCTAATGGTAAGTGTGCAGTAGATACTGCGATGGACATGTGTAATCATCTGCAGAGAAGAGTACAATGTTACCTGAGGTTGGACACAGATGCGTCGCTACTCCTGAAGATTAAGCTGGTACGTCTCTGATAATTTTTTTTTCCAGAACACAGAACCACATTGTGATTAGGCAGAAATAGATGTTGCGGTGGTGTCTACGGAGTCGAACCACAAAGGGTTCTACGCTCTTATATTAATAATAATATTATGGTAAAGTACACGTCCGGCGCTGTTTTCGAAAAACAAATTAATATAAGTTTCATATAACATTTGAGAAATAAAATCATTAATTTATAATAATTCAATATCAAATTGTTTGGGCAAAAGATAACTGTATTTGGAATGGAGTTAATATTTACTAATTACAATGTCTGTGGTATAAATACATAAATCTTTATCTATAATTGGCCTTTGGCATTCACTCTTGAGGCTGTCACAAACAAACTATAATTGGCACAAAAGAATTATAGTTACAAATGGATATAACGTACGTACTAAATATGTAGATAGGCTACGTATTTTAATATCTTTAAACGTTTTGATATTAGTAATATGAGTAATATCATAGTACTTACTGTCCGGCGGTATTAATATTTTAATAGTACTCGTAGTAGAATTCTTGGAAAGTAAATAAATAAGCTACGAAGCAGTTAAAAGTTCCGACCAATAATATATACAAGGTGAATTTTTCAAATGGGCCTTCAGGGCCAAGTCCGAAACTATAAGGACTAGCGAAAAATGCTGAAACAGTTACGAGGCCGATTTTGATAAAAACTAAAACGCTAAAACTAAAGCGACACTATCATATAGTGGAATAATATAGACGGTGTATTTTTTTTAAAATGAACTCGTTCGATTCCCGGCTAAGGAAAAAGATATTTAAAAAAATAATGATGCAGTTTTAGTTTTTATAAAAATCGGCCTAGTAACTCCTTTCAGCATTTTTCGCTAGTCCTTATAGTTTCGGATTTGACCCTGAAGGCCCTTTTGAAAAATTCAACCTGTATATTTAAGATTTTTTGGTGGTAAGAAGCTAGCATGCAAATCCACCTGATGGTAAGTGATCACGGCCGCCCATGGACATCTGATACCAACTCCATATAGAACTCCTGTTCTGTTAAATCAACCGTAATATCTGTAATCAACTTGGTTACATAATTGGTACATATAAGGTTACACTTTAACTTATATGTAACAATGTCTCAGATGATGATCAGATAGATATGGACTTCTGGTATATTTGCATTTGGTCACAGATGTCCATTGGCTGCAGTAACTATTAAAATTATTTAAAACTAGCGGACCCAGCAAAGTTTGTACCGCCTCAAAATCTATTTATCAAATATATTTCATATAAAATATAGCCTATGTTACTCGTGGATAATGTAGCTTTCGAATGGTGAAAGAATTTTTAAAGTCGGTCCAGTAGTTTTTGAGCCTATTCATTACAACCAAGAAACAAAGTTTTCCTCTTTATAATATTAGTATAGATCAGCTAGAGTGCAAACCCATTTGTCGCTAATATTATATAAGATATTTACAAAGTAATTTGTTTTTTCTACTTTTTAAACAAGCCTGCCAAGCATGCGACGTATCAAGTAGGTATAATTTTTAATCTAAAATTTCAATGTGTTTGATCTTAAAAGCAACGGAGATCATAAAAGTATAATGATAAGAGATAATTGACGTAATTTTAATATCACAGATATAACATGATAGCACGCTATCTCCGATACGATGAAAATAATCTCGCAAATCTTTGATCTACTTTCATTTTTACTTGACTATATTATGATGATAATATTGCTATTATATATTATCTATATTTATAGATAAAGACTAGCTGATCCGGCAAACGTTGTGTTGCTATAAATAAAAAAATGTTAAGGGTGAACAAACCTTATTACTTAGGGGTACGAAAAATAGATAGTAGCCGATTCGCAGACCTACTGAATATGCATATAAAATTTGGTGTAAATCGGTAAAGCCGTTTCGGAGGAGTACGGTAATTAACATTATTGTGACACGAGAATTTTATATATAAGATAACATATCATTTTCGTAAATGAGTTGTTATTTTACAGAATGGTTTGGCTTCGTCGGAGGCGAAACTTGCGGATAGAACTCTTGAAGAGATCAAGGTGAGTCGGTTTTAAAGTTTTATTTGCACTACCGATTATATTTAGAGCTTAATTCTAACGCCATCTCGCGTTAAAACGTATGAAAATAATGCGTTTGTATTGTACGCTGTCGATAGATGTCGCTACTCTCGAAAGCTGGGGAGGTTGTTTGAGACAGTATGAGTGTGTTATTGTAGTTCTGCCGAATGACACGAGATGGCGCACTTTCCAAATGAAAAAAATCAAATTATAAAGATTTCAAGTTTGTGGATACTGTCTGTATGGGCAATGATTAAATAATTATCGTAGTGACAATTATTTTAATTTATTTATTTTGTAAAATGATCTACTTTTGCTTGGAAATTCTGTTAAAAAAAAGTTACATCCAAGTATCAAGAAATAAAGTAATTTGTATGAGACAGTTATTTTTACATTATAGACACTTTCATTTAATTTATTTGTAACGATATCTAAATGTAAACTCTATGATATGAAAGCTCGCATATAGAATATCGCTTATATAGAATTGTGCAGCGAATGCATTAGCATAATATTATTGAAAATGGCGATTATAATTGTGTAATCGCTATTTTTATGTAGACATCGGTAAAAATAAAATAATTGTAATGCCTTATCATTTTTGGTCCGTGTAGTCTCTAGACTTACTAGCATTACATAGAAATTGGTTATAAGTATAACGTTAGCATACCTTGAGACATGAATTTAAAACAAATATGTTATTTATAACAGCACAGTGTTCGTGCTCAAAAAAAATTCAGTCCAATCTTTCTCTAACGCGCCTAAAGAAATGTAGCTTGGGGAATATTTTTTCCGAATTAAGTACATACATATTTACATTACCTGAGTAAGAAAATAACAAAGAAAACACTCGTGTCACACCTCTTGCGTGACATTTTTTTCCCCAATTGGGCGTTCTCCGCGCTGGGTGGTCCGCCGAGTGTGGAGTGTTTGGATACGTTTGGCGTGCCACTTCAGGCGATTCGCGTCTGCGAGAGGTGATGATGCGAAATGTGAAATGAACGGAATTTCTTTTTCTCTTTTTTTTTTGTTTTGTTTTGTGCGTTTTTGTTTATCGCGCGCTGTGGGATTGCGTGAAGACTAGCTATGAGGTGTAAATTATAAATGTTGTTTAAAGAATTTTCTTAACAACGTTGAAGTTAAAATTAGAATGAATTCCGAATTGATGATGTGTCCATATGTTATTCATATTTGCAAAATTTTATAAAAGAATTTCATTTCTAATCAAATAAATTATCTAAGAAGGATAATATAATTTTTATTTTATTATAGCCGTATCCGCTATGGAGGAATGTAAAAGGCAATTATCACAGTTTTATATGATATAATTAAGCTTTTCGTGTAAATTATGTGGTAACTTAATAACATATCATAAGTATCTACTATCTAGTTGTCGTGGTCGAACTTTGATCTTAGGGGTAGCAAAACAATGAAAATGATTAGTTAAGTATAAGAATTGCTCCCATTTACGGTAATTTTGGTAAAAATGTTTGTTTAAGTATGAATTATGTATCTAGGTTGTAGACATGCAATTTTTATTTTTATTTTTACCACTCTTAACAGTGCCATCTAAATACATCGAAGAGACTAAGTAAAAAGTAAAGCTGTTTGAATTCAAGTGAAACGTTTAAAGCAAAAAATACGTCTCTATTTTTCACATGCAACTAAAATATAGGGTTACATAAAGGAAGTATGGTGGGCACGCACGTGAGATTATAAAATCACCGTGAGTTGGAACTTGGATGAACGCAACGCATCGATTCATCCGAACGCGAGGGCATTTGTATGTACGTTGCCGGTTTGAAGACACTGTGATACACCGAAGCGTATTTTGTATCTATTTCATGTTTTTCTGTGATTAAAGTGTTAAATAATATATTAACATGAGCGGTCCCGGCGGTAACTCAGCCAAAATCGAGCTATTAATAGGTAAGTATACAAGATTATTTTTTATTTGTACCTCTTAGACAAATTTTGGTGGTATACAAAAGGGTTCTTCTAAATAATTTAGGAGACATAATCAATCAACATAATGGAATTATATAATGAGTATCCTTGGTATTGTGTGTTGGTGTTATTTTTTTTATTTTGACCAGAAATTGAGTAATTGGATATTTTATGGAATTCCAGTTCCGTCCTCTGAATGTAAACACGAACGGTGCATGTAAGGGCCACTGGGTAAATATTTAAAGATGGAAGTCAGAGATATCGTTAAATATTATTTCATGAAGCTCTTTTTTCGTGCACCTTTGCATCGATTAGGTAGAGAAATAAATACAAAACAACCTCAGAGTAAGGACCACGCCGAAAGAGTAATGATAACTAAATAGAAATATCACAGGTATGTAAAAATGTGACCAATTTTATAAATTGCGTCTATAGGCGTCGAGCTTTTGAGCTTTCATTTGAAATCTCTACCGACTATTCAATTCGAACGATGCAATTCAAAACATTACGCTACGGTGTGACGTTCGCCCGATATAACCTGGTATTTTGTAGTGTACCAACCCCCGTGATGGCAGTTGAAATATGAACGGGTGCGTGAGGGAGGGGCGCTGGGCAAATATTGGCAGATGTAAGTGGATGGCGCTGCAGCGGCGCCACCCCTGTGACGTCAGCGGAGACGGCTCGGGGCCCGCTCGGCGGAATGTTACGTTATGATAATGCCAGTGATGATTGGGTGATCTTTGAATGTCGTTGGTTGTTCGTTGAAAGGGAATGTCGTAATTTGGTCGTATAATTTTCGTTTTTTTTTATAAATGCTGTTTTTTTTTTGCTTTATTTTTGTACGGTTTTTTTACAATAGGACTATGACAGTAGATTCATTTGTATTTGGTCACTCTTTATAAGGAATTGGTACGTAATAGTAGGCTTAACAGTAAAGTATGTATTTATCTATCAAATTTGCTTCTTTTCTGTCTTTTTAAAATTGATAATTTAAATTGTTTCGATTGCGTTATTATAGAAACACTTAGCAGTTACTGAGTTCTGATTTAAGGGGAGTGATAAAACAAGCTGTAGGTAGATATTAGACGGTCTAATTCAATTTTCTGGGAACCAAACGATCTATGATCGAATTCAGGTGACACTCGGGTAACTCGTAAATCTAGACCATAGTAACAACAAGCTGCCGTTGACCTTTTTGATTTTTACGTACCGAAATATCTTTTATTGTTTTCTAAGAGCCTCGGCGTACATACATACATATTATAAGATTTTTAATAGAATTTTAATTTTAGTACTTTTTGAACTTACAATTTTGAACCTAAACGTTTTCTTTGTAAAGTTGCGATGCGCTAAGTGGCGCACAGGTCATTATGGTATGCGGAAAATTACCTATATATTTTCTGCTTTACTAATTTTATTACTAACGGCCAGTCTCAATATCCTGCTAACCTTTAACAAAAAGTTAAATTAGCTACAAAAAGTACTTGATGACAGTTGTTTGCGTTTAAATAACGAAAGATAAATATAAACTTTAACTTTTACTATTGATGTACCTATCTTTGAGGGGGCTTTGCGCTTACCACAGTCACCTTGAGCCATATGGCGGCACCAGACACAGCACAAACATTTGAACACATGTTTGGACACACGCGAAGGACGGGTATTTATTCAAGTATTTATTCAAAGCTTGGTTAAAATATTTGCACTTTACCATTTAGTGCCGTAGTGTTTTTCGAGCGTACATCAAATGTTTCAAAGTTCAAATATGTGCGCAGCCTGCTACACATGCGCAAAGTCCAGTTGCTCGTAGATCACGAACCGGAGCGCACGTCGCGTCGCGTCGTTCGTTAAACGTTGTCTGTTGAATTTGAATTGCAAAATGGACTGGAGCAAGGAAGTCGTCCTCCAGTTCATTGAATTACTTGAAGAAGAACCGTGTATTTGGAACACCAAAAATAAATTTCATAATAATAGAAATTTCGTCAATGATGCCTGGAACAGAGTGAGAAGTAAAATGACAGTACCATGCACTATCGAGGAATTGAAGAAAAAACGAAATACTTTATTGACACAATACAGGGAATGTCTAAAAAAAATGAAAGATTCGACGATTACAGGATCTGGTAGAGCAGACATTTACCAACCTTCGTGGTTTGCATTCGATGCAATGCACTGTTATATGGGTCCTATGTATCATTTTCATCCGACAATATCCACTCAGGTATGTAAAAAACATTGTTTGACAGTTTTTCATTTAGTCTATAATAATACCGACATTTTTATTATATATTACTTATTCGGATATAATTGCAACATTGTTCCCCGCTCGTGTAGCCAACAGGTGCTCTGCGAACTCCTCTCTAAAATTTTGTGCTAACGTTGTTGCTGTTCGAGGTTGGGAAACAAGTGATATAAAATCATTTGGAGATGTTGTTAACTAAAACAAATAAAATGATTAAATAAAAACAAATTATTTTATTCATTTACAGGAAAGTGCAAATGAAAATCAATTATTACACGAAGAGATCTCGGAAGAATCAAATTTGGAGTGTCCTCTTTCTCGTGGCTCGAATGTTACAAGATCATTGTCACTAGAATCGAATAGTCGAAGTGAATCGGATTATTTTCCCGCACCAAAGAGGCAACGCGGTGCGCAAGATCCATTGATTGCAAAAAAACAGATGGACAAAGCTTATTCTCTTATCAATAATAGATGTAAAGAAAATGAAAAAGATACAAACGAATGTGATTTATATGGCCAGCTACTAGCTCTAAAATTAAAGACGTTGGATGCAGATGACCGACTTGTTTTAATGAACGAAATTGATAACATTGTGTTCAAATATATTTCAAACGCCAGAAAAAGAACCAATTTAGTAAAAACTGAAGGCTTGCCAGTTAATAATCAACCTCGGTTTGTTGACCGTGAACCTTCACATTCACCTGGACCATCTGTGCAAAGAACCAAACATCTTTCAAAGAAATGAGCAATATCCGCAATCAGTTTTAAGTAATTATGAGGTGCCAGAACATCAACACAACTCGAAACTGAGACCCAAGGTTCACTTCAAAATAAAAAATCAAAACAGCTATGCCATTCAAGTTCATATACCTGAATCTCATCTGTCAACGGATCAACAGTTGTTAATTATAATTCATTGTATACTTCAAATAATAACATTAACTACGACTTGGAGGTTGCAAGTACTAAAAAAGATCTTAAAAAATCTAAAAAGATTGAAAAAACAAACAATCAAAAGTGAATAATAAAAAATTAACATCCTTTCTCTATCGGTTATACATCGTGGAACGTAACATAATTGACGAAGCACGTAATTATGCTTCGTCAATTATGTTCGAGGATTATTATTATCATGATGATGATAATAATAATTTAAATAAATAATTGATAGAAACTTATGTCCAAACTTTACCTGATTATATGATTCAGTTATATATAGTTATAGTTCAGTTATATATAGTTATAGTTATATAAACTTATAATAAATAAAAATAATTTGAAAAACTGTTTTTACTAACTTTTACCTCCTCCTTCAGGAATTCAATAAGAGCATTACAAAGCTAGTCTCTCTTTCGATGGTACAGCAATTCTCCAATTTGTGTCTGATTTTGAAATCAATGAAGAAAATTTTCGTAATAGTATTTGATAGTGGTCGGAGTACATTCGTCAAATATAACTAAAATACCTCCACTGGTCTTGACATCATCTCCTAAAGCATTTTCTCACGGCAATAGCCACTTACCATCAGGTAGACTACATGCTCAACTGCTACTCCTATATTGCGAGTATAAAAAAAAAATTATATTGCGTCTACAAATTCCTCGTCCATCTTGTTTGTTGACTTGAATAATTGTAAAGTGACAGTGTTTGCGAAAGTGTCACGAGTGAACCAAACAAGTATTCAAATGTGTGAACAAAGTCTTCAATGTCTTTGTTCAATTGTTTGTTTGTGTCTGGCGCCGGCAAAAAATGACATCTTCGCTATCTGTCCGTCTGTCACAGGGCACTGTCTCTTGAATAATAAAAGATAGACACAATCGCAAAGATAGACAAATCGCATCGCATTTACCTCTATGACTACTATGATAATAAATACTAATAATAAAAATTGATGAAAATTTGTTGGTACGGAATCCTCCACTTGTGAGTTCCGACTCGCATTTGGTTAATGTTAGTAGGTACTTTTGGAGCTTAAAAGTTTTAACTGATACGTTTCTTCGTAAATAGTTTGAGTTTAGGGATGGCGATTCTCTTCGAAAAAGATCGATTCGAATCGTGCAATAAATCGATTTATAAAAAAATCGAGGCCCAAAGAATCGATTCTCCAAAAATCGATGTTCATTTTTTTCAGCTAATGAGAGCGAAGATAGCGAAAAAAGGTCATCAGGACTAAACAAGCACTGAAATACGAAACCGTCAGCAAAGAATGTCTAGATAACACATTCAACCAACTTCGATAAGATCTATTTTCGATTTTCTAGGATAAAAGATCGGTTCACTGAATCGACTCTTTACTGTAGATCGATTAAAATAATCGATTTTTTACCACAAGAGATCGATTCTTCTCTCATCTCTCAGATGATCTCAGATCGCCATCTCTATTTAAAAAAAAAGAAATCGCTTTCTACACTCACAGCCCCATACTAGGATTCCCTGTATCGTAGGTGGTATGGACACACACAGAGACAAATACACAAACACTCAGACCCAGAAACAGATACCTAAATTACCATTTAGATTTCTGTCTGGCCGGGGATCGAACCCGGGACCCTCTGCGCGTCAGACCAGTATGGTGACCACTCCGCCACGCGGGTCGTCTTTAAGCTTTGTACACAATAATGCGTGGGTGAGCTAGGTAGGTATGCATCGGGTTTGCGCGTATCATTACCGCTCGGAGTCCATACCCTCGGCTCGTAATAAGTTAATTGAAGTGCGAAAACTGTGAAGTGATTCTTCGCACTAGAGTTGCGATGCGCTAAGTGACGGACAGGTTATTTTGCTGTGAGAATTACCAGCTATGTTTTATATTTTTTTCTGTAAGTACAGCTAATAATAAAGTGGGTAATAGTCACTTGCCATTCATTGCCTTTTAGATGTCTAAGCCCAATTTCGAAAGAACTGACAATAATTTCACTTGACACTAATCTTGGGCCACACTTAGACGAGTAGGTCTACGTTTGAATGTATTTTTTTAGTATTTAGGTATAGTTTAGGTTAGGTTTGGCGGAAGATGGCGCAGGACAGAGCGAAATGGAGGCTCTTATTGTCGGAGGCTAAGACTCATTTTAGGTCCTCGCGCTATCCCACTAACTAACTAACTAGGTCTATACCTATGTATTTTTCGTAACTTATTTTTTGTAACTAATTAACTAGGTCAATTATGTATTTTTCTTCCATATGGATCATATTAAATTTTCTAACTTAGTCCCTTCGAGCACTTTGTGCATTTAAACCTTCACTAACGCAACTTTTGTTCCAATAGAAGCTTATTAAATTATTTTTTTGTTGTACAAGCTTGACATGAAATAATGATGCTTATTTTGGTGTGTGTAATTTGTGTTTGTTTCTTCGAACTTTGCTGGAAGTTCACCTTCTCATGTGTAGAAATTCGTCAAGCCCTTCAGACTGTAGGGCGTGCCAAAGAATGAAACATACACTCGAAAAACATTACCCTCAGCAATCGGGTAAAAAATATATTTAAAACCTTATTTCAGTATCTGTAACTAACAATTTTATGTTTTTGCTCTTACTTTGCTGGGTTTGGTTACTTCTGGCAAACATAAACAAACATAAGTAACCACACGTTCCAGCGGACAAAGTGGTTTTAGTTTAAACGCACAGCAGTGAAATTCACTTTCCGTAACCATACGTGACCATCTCGGAATGTAACGGCGATGGTCGTCGATACATCAACACTAATGACACGAAACCGGCGGAACAAATAAAATTAGCCGGGTCCGCCTGTCCGGCTGTTTGTCCGCGTGTGCACGCTCGTGTAATCTTACTTGACGCTGCGTGCAAGGTGTAAGCGAAAGCGGGTTGGACCCGAACATGGTTGCCACTGCTGGGCACGGGTCTCCTCTCAAAATGAGAAGGATTAGGTGGCCGGGCTGGCCAAGTGCGTGATTGGTAGACTCCACATTCTTTTGACATTTTTTTAAAGATTACTTTATAGAAATATCTTAAAATAAATATCAATATATTGCGTATAGGAAACCCAGAAGTTACTAAGCTATTTGGTGCAGAATCTTATAACTTGCACCTCATACTATCCTCCTTCATCCTCATATCGTCGATGTCGGCAATAATTTCATCTGTGTAATGCCTGCACCTTAAGATTCCTCTTCGACTTGTTTATATGATCCTTATTTTTTATTCACAAATTATATACTCGTTATTATCGTTTCTTTATTTCTTATTGCCCTATGATTTTTTTTTTTTTATAATATAGGAGTAGCAGACGAGCATGCAGTCCACCTGATGGTAAGTGAATACTGCCGCCCATTGACATCTGTAATCAATCCCAGACAGGATTAGATATTCCTGTCTGGGTCGGCCACAGATGCGCCGCTACACCTGAGGACTAAGCTGGAACGCCTTGGAAAAGTATGTCTCCCTTACCACACCCTTCAAACCGGAACACAGCAGCGCCTAACACTGCTGTTATTAGGTAGAAATAGGTGTGGCGGTGGTGCCGCCGGAGTCGAACTACAATGGGTTCTACCACCTTCAAAGTCTAGTCCCTACTAGTACCCTACTAGTCTATCGATCCATGTTCAGTAGGACATGGGGACAAGTTTCGTCTTGGAAAAAGATGAATGTTATCTAAATACCAAGTCTCATGAGTATTGGTCAAAGACTTTCAACTTTACAGTACCTAGTAATAGACCGGACATGGGGATGAAAAGTGTCGTTCACGATTTATTGTCAATTGGTAAACTGTCTCCCTGAAATTGTGGTGAAAAGTGGTAATGTGAACTGAGATGATAGTTTTTAACCGACTTCAAAAAGGAGGAGGTTATCAATTCGGCCGGTATATATTTTTTTATGTATGTACACGAATAACTCCGCCGTTAGTGGACCGATTTTAATAATTCTTTTTTTTGTATGCAAATGTTTACAACACCTGTTCTATAAATATATTTAATCTCTTTGATAAAGAACTAAGAGTTAAAGCGCTTATGAATCGCATTTTAATCTCACAAAATCACGCAGCTTACCCGTATTCTTTAACTACGATTTTTAACTACTGCTGCGTGTATCCATTTCGCTATCAAAGAACAGTGGTTTGTGGTGGTTTTATACGAAAGATGTTGCGAGCGATAACTGCATAAGCCATTAAGTTTACGAGAATGCGTTTCATTAGCAAAACGACGCTGAGGAGTGCGGTGCAAAATCAAACATCTTTACGAAAATACTGCCGTGTCTGTCCATTTCGTTATCAAAGAACAGTGGTTTGTGATTATTTTATAAGAAAAGATGTTGCTGGCGATAACTGCATAAGCCATTAAGTTTACGAGAATGCGTTTCATTAGAAAAACGACACTGAGGAGTGCGGTGCAAAATCAAACATCTTTAACTACGAAAATACTGCCGTGTCTGTCCATTTCGTTATCAAAGAACAGTGGTTTGTGGTTGATTTATACGAAAGATGTTGCGAACGATAACTGCATAAGCCATTAAGTTTACGAGAATGCGTTTCATTAGCGAAGCGACACAGAGGAGTGCGGTGGCCATTAAACGTACGGCTAATGTATGCGCGCGCACGGCCTGCTGACCGCAACTCTACCGGGCTCCGGGGCTCTACGACAGAGTGGAGTCGGTTATTCGCATCTTTAAGTTATGTACGAGTACTTAGATAGGCATTAAAGTGATGCAATTGAATTTTTTGAGCGTTATGAGTGTCTAATGTTGCAAAAATTAGATAAAAGAGTTGCTTCTGGTCTTAGTTAAACCCTATTTACAGTCACTGAAAATCTTCAGCTTGAAAAATAAACAAATGACAAGGTCAAGACGTTAACATTTTTAATCATAGAAGAGAAAAGCTTTAATTATGTTACACATACATATTATACATTTATTTATTAGCTATTTCATACTGTTTTTTATTTCTTTTGTTAAATGCCACTTTCTATACGTCTAGTAATTTCGTTTTTAGCGGTATAACTAATCCTCATACTAATAAAATAAGGTAGAGTATCTAAATATCATAATTTATTTTCTTCAGAATTATCTTTTGAATTAGGTATCTATCGTATGTAACTGTAACTCTTATATCATGTTCTTTATGAATATTGTTAATAGTTAATAGCTACTGCGTTCCGGTTTGGAGGGTGTAGTAATGGAGACATACATATCCGAGGGACCTTTGGTAAGAGTTAGCAACACACCTGTAGCCGATCTCGGGTAGGACTCTTAATCTAATCTAGGGTTGATCATCATCATCATCATCATCATCATCATCAGGTGTACTTCATACTCTTTTGCAACTTCTATCCATATACCTAGCATATTTGTAGTGGACCACGATAGTTTTTTTGGTTACTTCGGAAAATAAGGAAATTGAAAGAAAAACGTTCGGGCAGTATCATAAGAAAGTTTTGTTACAGAGCTCTCTGCGTGCTTCTGAGGCTGACAAGCATCGTATGATGGATCGGATCATTAAACTCGAGGACGAACTGAGGACGCTAAGGATGACCAACGGGTGAGATTTTTTCGAAGGAATGGTTCAACTATGTACTCTTTGTATAGGCCTGCGGAGGCACATACAAATTGTCAGTTACAATATTTTTTTCTTATGCTACAACTGGATCGGAAAGCGAGAGATCGCGATCTCTTTTGTGAGGGGTTAAGGAATTAGATCTTTGATTTTATTGTTGTTTTTAATTGAATATGTTACATGTTAAACAGGTAGTCTATTTTATATAAACCTCCAAACTCCAAATAAAAACCTCCAAACTCCAAATAAAATAAGAGTTTTATAGAAGCGATGATATATTATTATATGGCGATGGGCCACAAATAGAAACGCATATGTAGGCAACTGATTTAAAGCAAAGCCCTTTTGGTGTCTCTTTGAACAAAAGATTTTTGTGTGTTTTATTTTTCACGTAAACCTTTGTCCATCAGTATGGACTCAACCGACACCCGAATGATGAACGGCAACATGGAGGACCCGGAGACCGAGCGACTGCGCCTGCGCAAGGAGATCGCCGAGATCAAGAAGGCGAAGCAACAGGCTGATGATCATGCTCTCAAGTGAGTTACTATCTTTATATTACATTGAGGTATTAGGGCGCTGACACATTTGACTGATGTCTTAAAGTTTACTCGTAAATATATTAGGGTTCTGTCACATATAATTTACATCATAAAATATATCTCTGTTTAGTAAGCTCGCCTTGGTGTAACATTACCATAATAATGTGTAGCTGGACCAAGGAGGTACCACCGAGACATATATTTCTAGGAGGAGGTAGTTCTGCATTTCGATGGAGGAGCGCCTCCTCACTTATAAATGAGGGATTATCTGCGTGGCAACGCATCTATAAGCAGTTTTAGATAATACCTCTGCTCTATATGCCGTTGGTTACAGATGTCCATGGGCGAATATGACCACTGACCAATTACCATCAGAGGGACTGCATGCTAACTTACTACTTTGCTAATTCAAAGCTGTACTAAGGTAGGTTGTAGAATTATTGTTCTTCCTCAAACATCCATATAATTTGCAGACTCGAGCGTCTAGTGACGCAGTTGCGTTCGAAATTCAACGGCCTCCAAATAACCGCGAACGGTCCCGACTCGTTGCCGAGCGACGCCGAGCACGACACGAGCGGGCGAGCCAGGCGCACTAGCGTCAACTCGACGAACAACTCGACGGTTGTATTCGGGCCCGTAACGGACTTGTAGCGAACGGAGATCGGACATCTCGTGTGCGATCTCGCCGCGGATTTGTTCTGGTCTATTTACCACAGGGTTCGTTGATATGTGCGACGCGAGATGGCGCTGTTTCCGATTTGTGCTGAGGGTGATGTGATTGGCGGATTTTTGAACTATAGTAGTGTTTGTAGATTTTAACGGTCGACGGTATAGCTGGCTTTGTGAATATTTAAAGTTCGATATTAGAATTTGTAAACGATTTTGGCCTTTTCTTAATGTAATTTAGATGTTATAGTCCGCGTAAAACTGCTAGTCCGCTTTGAATATAGAAATGAATCGCGCGCCATAACAAATTGTATGACTACACCTGCTCGCAACAACTTCAGAGCGGACTAGTAGTTTGGCGCGGACTATATTAGCGTATATAAAAAAATCAAATAAATTGATCAGTATGTAAAAGCAAGCAATAAATTGTTGTTAATGTAGAGTCAGCAAATGTATCCTATGTAGTTGGTAAAGTTTCTATAAATGTAGTTTTGTATGTAATCGAATAATGTATGATAAATGAGGTTGTAAGTTATATAAAACAGTACATCTACTACATTAAGTACATAAATAAGACATACTCGAATTTTTTGTCAAGATATCAGTTGTTAAGATATTTTGCTTTTTAAATTTACAATCAGTGTAACATCAGTTACGTAAATGTTTATAAAGTACATGAAAGCACATAATTCAAATTACATATAAATAAAAATTATAAGAATCCGCTCCTTAGATTAATGACAATTTCGAATAGCTTAAAAATTTATTTTTATTTATGAAGCTTTTCTAATAAATATTGTTTATACGATTTATTTCTTATAAATAATATTTAAACAAATATCCTTTTGAAAAGACAAGAACTATTTCACTTTACTTCGAACGAATTCGATGTAAACAAAAATAATTTCCTAAAAATATACAGGGTGAATTTTTAAAACTGGCCTTCAGGGCCAAATCCGAAACTATAAGGATTAGCGAAAAATGCTGAAAGGAGTTACGAGGCCGATTTTGATAAAAACCAAAACTGCATCATTAGTTTTTTTTAAATATTTTTTTCCTTAGCCGGGAATCGAACGAGTTCATTTTGAAAAAAAATACACCTCTATATTATTTCCCTATCTGATAGTGTCGCTTGTAAGGATCAAATTCTGGGAAGTAATGTTATGTGACAAATTAAAGGAAAAGGAAATTTTTGAAGAAAATACGTATTTTTTCATACATTGGCAATCCTTAAGGATTATACATAACAAATGATTTATGTATAATTCTTTAGAAACATACATAAGTCGTACCATTGAAGAATTTGTTGGTTAAACAACTAATTATTCGATGTTATCACTATGACATATGGCTTAGTATGAGAAAGTAATAGTTTGGCAAATAAGTTACCGCCGTTTTTAGGATTTATTTTTTAATGAAAACAGATAACTAATTAAATAGTAAATTTTATTGTTTGTTGTTTACAACTTCGTTTCAACGTTAAATATGATTTTCTATATCTCTTTTTTTAGTAATCACTCGGATTTGACTTTAAAAAGTAATACTCGCAAATTGTCAACTTTACAACTGTATTAAACGGAACTCCGCCCATAGCTAAGTCGGACATAAAAATATAAATTATTGGGAAACAAAACGTCCATTTCGAATGATTAGAAACATTGAGCCAAAAAAATGTCAATACACGAAATGTTTAAATTGATGAATGGCGGGAACTTAACTGCCAAATTAATATGGAAAAATATGTATTTTCTTAAAATTGAGGCTTTTCCTTTAGTTTGTCATTTATCATTACTTTCCAGATTTTGATCCTTATAAGCAACACTATCAGATAGTGGAATAATATAGAGGGTGCATTTTTTTTCAAAATGAACTCGTTCGATTCCCGGCTAGGTAAAAAGTTATTTTAAAAAAGTAATGACGCAGTTTTAGTTTTTATCAAAATCGGCCTCGTAACTCCTTTCAGCATTTTTTGTTAATCCTTATAGTTTCGGATTTGGCCCTGAAGGCCCGTTTTAAAAAATTCACCCTGTATATATATTTGCGACAGTTTAATTTTCAAAGTGCTACATATTAACATTTTATGCATCAGAATTCAGCACAATATACAATTACATAGACATATATTATGGAAACAACAGATAGCTAATAATTACATACATTATTACACACGGCTTGCATAACACGTAAGTACCTACTGATCTACACTTATTTGCCAACACATTTATGCCAGTTGATATTACAACTCGTCGGCCTAAAGATTGTTAGCATTTGCAATTTTCAACCAATTCGCTTTTGACACCTTCATCATGTATTTGAACGAGATGCCGTTGAGGTCGTACTATTGTTTGACTTTATTCGCCTATTGTGTGGCGATTTTTGAATACTTGTCAAGAGATGGCGCTGCACGTTTTCTGAATCGCGCTTTTAAAGTTTTAAAGTTCACGTCACGTTAAGAAGTTGCGTTTTTATTAATCTTTCAAGTGTATTTACAATCGTAACAAGCCATCATTCACAAAGAAGCTAAATATACTCCTAATGCCATTTTATAAGTATTACATCTAAAGAGAAGGAACGATTATGATTTTTTTTTGTTTTTATTGTGTGATGGGTTTGCCAGCGCTAAGTAACTTTCGGACACATAAAAAGTAAAAAAAAATGGCATATAAAATATTATCTATTTGGGGCCTATTTAAAATGTTTTTATCAATATTTTCTCTTAATATTGTACTTATAAAATTAATTTGCGTTTAATTTCTAATTAATTTTGATTATTTTATTATTGATATACAACTTTCTATGAAAACACTTGAAGACAATATGGTTACTAATACTACTATAAACAGTTCCGAATATTATAAATAAACGTGATTATATAAAAAATTGTGAACCCATATAGAACAAACCAAATCTGTGGTTGAATATGAAAGGAGTTATATAAAGTAAGGTTATTGGTTTTGTTTGTTTGTTTGTGATATTTTTATGCTTATTGATCGTGTTGTGTGTGGTTTTGAGGACAATTTAAAATTTATAGTTGTTGCTGTGTCGCTAGCGTTAATTTTGTAAAGTAAAAAAAAAAAAAAAAAAACAAAAAATCATAATCAAGAAAATACGTGGTTTCAATTATTTTCAAAATACAGACGCGCTCCGTACATATACGTATGTATGCTTTAATGTGTATATGTGTTTGTGATACATATAAATATTAATAGTAGCAAAAAATATGCTTACTTATTTTAGTCTTATTTTCTGTCATTTTCCCGTGACAAAATGTCAATCTATTAAAAGATGTCTTGGAAACACCATTGTTTGTGATATTTTTTTTGTATTTTAATTAAAAAAACATCTTATGATAATGAAGGTAGCTATAAATTACTCCATTTTATTTATTTATTTAATCAAATTTGATTGTGACATGCAAGCGACTAGCGACATCTATCGACACAGCAAAGCTCGGTAGTCCTCAATTTCGTTTGTTTGTTATGATTGTGTGTATGTTATGCAAGATTTCTGTCTGTTTGTCGATTGTCTCGTCTGATAGTGATAATTAATTGAGCGATCATATTATGATGTTTTCGTTTGTCGGTGCTTTACATCAGCTAGACACTTTTGATTGCGTATTACTGGAAAATCAATCACTTGAATCAATAGTATGGTGTGATTTTTAGGAAATGTACGTAATACCGCAATGTCTTTCTTTTTCTTTTTTTGTACTATATTTGAGATATTATTATGAATAAAATATAATTTGTGTTTTTATAATATGATTCTGATGTGAAAAATAATTTAGTTACTAATAAAAAAATAAGCTCCCATTTAGAAGATAATTTTGACGAACCTACGAAAAAGATGATTGTCAGTAACAAATTAAATACAAAAGCCCCATCTATATCTATAGACATTCAACGTGTCGTGTCAGACAAAATCATGTTTTCTATACTTTGACATACACGGCCCGTGTCTACGCGGTCATGTTATTACCATAACACATACAAATAGGTACGTTTATACAGATTGTATGTAACGATATAATTTTGGTATGTCATGAATCGTGTCTGATACGTACGATACTGTAGATACAAATGCACCATTATAACAACTTGTTGTCTGGTTACTTTCCTTGGTACATTTCTCCTCTCAAATAAGAAGGGTTAACAAACCACCATAATTATAGTCCACGTAAAACTGCTAGTCCGCTCTGAATATAGAAATGAATCACGTCGCCATAGCAAATTGTATGACTACAGCTCGCAACAACTTCAGAGCGGACTAGAAGTTTGACGCGGACTATACCAGGTGTTGATTATTTATTTTTAACAGCATTTAAAAGCCTACTGCGGGTTTTTGTGGTTTTAAGTCTAGCTGATGTTTGTAAGTATGTTCATATACCAGAATATACCTGGAATTACTTTACTTGAATGTATCGAATTTATAATAAGATTAATGTGTGCTCTCTTTTATGTTGTTAAGGTTTTTGTTTACTCATGAAACAATTATGTGTATTTTAAATTGAACAAATCACAAATAATTCGAATAATAAACCATGTTATTTCTTATGAAACACAAATACTACAACACAAAATGTTATCACATAATTTTCCACTTGGAAATCAAACCCGGACCCCTACTATTTAAAAAGGGTTTTTTTTTTTTAATTTAACGTGGTACTAAACCATTATAGGAATGCTATTATATGTATTAAATATTAACAATCATCGTATATGATTTATCAAAGAAAAAATGTTTCATTATATTTTTCGTTTCACATTTTTTTTTTTACTTTAATAAATTAATACCACCCGCCTTTTATATACATATATATCAAAATACTCAAAATATTTTAATAAAAAATATTTAATCGTTTCAAATTCCTTCTTGAATATGAAAAGCTTGAATATGAAAATGTATTCACCTAAAATAATCACAATTGAAAACAGAATATTTTACTAACCACCGACGTCACACTTAGAATAGACTGATTTTACTAATTTATTGACTTATTCGTAAGTAACATACCAAATTCGAGATTAGTACTTATACTATAATTATTATAATATTACTAACACTAATAGAAATACTTAATTTATTATGTACCCTGCCGCTACTTTACTTTTAAATAAATAGAAGCAAATTGTCGAAGTAAGTTGATTTTAATCGCGAAATTATTTTCTTTATGCTGTTATATACGCTAGTTACTCGGTTAATTGTAGCTACTAATATTTTAGTAAAGTCTAAAAAATAGCTAGATCTTCAACAATTTGCTTTCAAATCACAATTAATTAATCATCAATATTAAGAGTATATTATTCATGATACGGCTCGTCCATATATTACGTTTAAGCGAATACAAGAAGAGACTGACATGTGACGTCACATCTCACTAAAATATTATAAATCACTGAAACATTACGTGGATTAGTATGTAAAAAATTAAAAAATCCGAATCATTAATATGTGACGTCACTACAGAAGGGGGGAGAATTAATTTGACGTATCGACAGAGGGTTAAAAAGCTTCAAATTTGATTTGTGTGACGTAATTTATGGATGACCCCTTAGTAATTAGAATAATTGGTGCCTTACTGTGTAACTCATGTCCGCCCAGATATAGGAATTTGTCAATATCACGCTGTTGTACCCTGTGCCATTTTAATTTGGTGTTTTTTCACAAATATATAGATCACACGTAGCTGTAATATATTATATTAATATAAATTATAGCAACCATATTTCTTATAATATTACTTTAATCCTATTTGTTGCTGTAAATTATATTCATATTTTATATCATAGTGACCCTTAACGTCGATATATTTAATTGTGTTCGTTAAAATAGTACTTGATTGAGTTGCGTTGATATCTTTTTATAGTTTAGTTTTTCTCTTGCATCGTTTGTCTGTTTGTTTACGATTTTCAGTATGTTTTTTTAATTATACTTGCTTAATGTAAGTTACTTTACGTAACATAAATTACTGTATCGATTGATTGAAAACAAAATGAGTGCTTTAAATTATTAAAAAATAATTAAAAAATGTTAGAGTAATTCGAATAGAACAATGGACGCAACCATAGACAATTGTCAGTATCTCACAAAAGACAATAAATTATTATTTTTTCTTTTTTGATTTTAAATGTTATACCCAGTTACTTTTTTTAAATGTCACATTATATAGCACTAGGTACTTAGTTTTACTGTTCATTTTGTAATACTCATTTGTTTTAAGATGATTCTCTTGAATGTGTAACTCGCAATAATCCCAATGTTCATTAAAATATGTTATAATAATAATAATGGTGGTATAATAAACAATTTTTAAATAAATCATTATAATGTATACTTGTGTTTTTTTCACCTATACTTGTAAAGAAAATAAGCACTGCAACATGCGAACAATAAGTCTGGTTTCTCCTATTTCTGCATGGTGGAAAGTGTTCATTACGCTTTCAGGTAAAACAGATCTATATGTTTTTAAGTAAAACTACGGCAGTTCTGTCACTTATATTAGATTATAACTTACTGATGAAAATATTTTTACTATAATAGCAACTTTACCTCATAATAGGATTGATTAAGAAAGCCAATATATAAAATTATTTTTATATGCTAAGACAAAATACTCAAATAATATAGCATAATTAAAATAAAAAAATATAACCCTATAGGAAACATATTTTCCGAATTAGGCACACTTATTAGGAACGTGGTCGTGTTTGCACGACTGCTTTATGTTTTAATAATGATCAGTTCAATTGCGTTTTAACCCTAGCCTGCCGGGTGTAATTTATTCGAGAGTGAGACAACAGGGGCATTGTTTCCATTATTTTTGAGCGTTTTCAATAAAAACAGTAAAAGCGCAAAGGGCGGGCGACACGCGCGCGCTCGTGGCGGCCGCGTGCCGGCGCCATCTTGCGGGATGGGTGGGAACTTCCGTACGCGTCATCGAACGCGTTGTGGGAAAAATTGAAGGTGATACTTATTTTATAATTATGCTCAGTGAATAATAAATGATAAGATGATTAGGCATTCAAAATCAGATTTTTGTAGTATTTATTTTATGGTACTTAGCTTTTGAAACCGATGTCTTATTCATCCGCTGCCTGAATTGAACATACATAAGATCGATGACAAGTTTGACAAGATCAAATTTAAGATATTGATTCCTACAAAGTTAAAAATATTCAGATACGATTTTTGTTCCATAAACCGTTATAAAGAAAACAGACGGTATTTTTCTATAAAAAAGAGGAATTTTCTTGTTTATCGTAAGCATCCTTTCGTGTACCTACATAGGTAGTGTAGTCATTTTCTATGGATAAGCTATAAAATGTACCAAAAGATTATAAATAGTCGCTATTTCAAAAAAGTTTTCAATCTACTGGACTCTACAATTGACATAAAGACACAACACTAATTATCGTCGTATTAGAGACAAAGACTATATTATACTCTTAATAGTAGAAACCAGAAACATTATCATAGATAAACAAGTCGTTCTACGGCTCGTTCGTTATTTAAATAGCGCGCCATTTCCCGGTTTTGTTTTTAATATTTCAGCGTACGCAGACAGTGATCAAATATTCAGCCGACCGCAGCGGACAAATTGGGCACAAATCAATGGCGGTCGGCTCGCGTCGCTAAAAAGCTCGACCTCATTATTGAACATGAATTAATCACACTTGTCGATTGTTCGCTAGTGTTGACTCTGTTATATCGACAAATATATTTTAGGAGTTTTAATGATCTCTTATACAAACATACCTATTTTACGAAATTATGATTATTGTATAAAATCAAAATTATGCCGAAGTAAGTAGGTAGTCTCAGAAAAACCACATTGTAATTTTTTTAATAGAAAATTGTCAAATTATAAATGACCGCAGCCAAAGTTATCACTAATAGCAGTGGTTGGCGCCATCGATATTTAAAATGCAAATTTTTGTAACAGTACTTAATACTCGTATTAAGCGAGAATGTAGGAAGGAGAGGTAAAAGGTAAATTAACCAGCAAATTGTAGTGTTCCTAAAAGCTAACTCGTAGGAAAAATCTAAATGTCTTCGTTACAGTTATATAATTAGAAAATCTCTATTTAAGAAGAGTAATTTATTTTAAATAATCTATCCATTTCTAAAACACAAACATTTTTCTATAATTCCGATTTAGGTATAGGGTTACAACAAAAAACGTCGAACGTACGAATTCAAATCCACGAACCGCGTCCCTATTCCAATGAATATTGTATGTTGCAATTTGTATAATTTGATTAAGCCCCACCTGTCGAGAGCGTAGGGTCTACACTGCATGGTAGTTGCGACAGATAGGGAATTGTATGATTGACTGCGTTAATCATTTTAGATTTGATTAAATTGTCAGTGATTATCGTGATGTCATTATTACTTTTGCTGTTTAAAATGCAAGTATACACTTGGCAAGTTTTGATTTAATATCGACTGTTATTAATCTATAGGAAGCTTTGCCTACCAAAAACCGATACCTGAAAACATGCAAATACTTACTTAGTAGACTTTGACAAATTTCTATCTTTACTAGGTAAAAACGGAATATATTGTTTATTTATAACGAGAGTTTATGGCTCAGTAATTTATGAAAACCGAAAAGTAAATATACCTAGTAAATGTACCTACATTTATATATTTTTTTAATTTTGTGGTTGCTCTGAGGAAACCCAAACACCTGAGAATTTTTTAAACGAGCAATGTGAAGGTTTTCAAATGTGTGTGAAGTCCACAAATTCTACCAAAGTTATAAAGAACGCAGATGTTACCACAATCGAACTACAGAGATCGCTGCACATCAATGAGGGTAATACCTGTAAATTTTTAGGATACCTACGTAAGTTGTAATTACAATAAGTCGATTTGGAGATTTCAGGTTATAAGTGTCACTAATATCCCTAAATAGCAAGGTTTATATTAACATTAAGCATGAAATATTTAAAAAATGCTTTAGCGTTGCTATCTCATCAATAAACCCCTAAACAACTTACATTACAGACTAAAAACGATATCACACAGTCATTATTATTTAAATGCATTTAACCACTACCTATCTGCTTGTGCACGCTTATTTAATCAATCAAACACCCCTCGAACGCTTATCACAAAACCCATCCCTACAAATTACATATTAATACTGGCAACACTAAAAAGCGACTGTCAAACTGACAGTTATCAGTCTTCCCTTTAAAAAAAGTAGCGATCACCAAGCGGAAGTACGGACGCGCGCATGCAATTATAATTATATTTTTACAAGTATTATTTTAATGTGTTAGGGTGCGTGGGATCGGAGGGAGAGGGAATCCAGGTAACGTGCGAGGGCGGTAAAGGGATGAGCCTATAATGAGCTTAGTGGTGCCGGTCCGCCAAATGTACCAGGTGTTAAGTAACTTTTAGGGATTCGCATTTGATTGAGATATGATTATTATAGTTAGGAGTATTTTAAAGGGAACTCAATGTTCTTTAACAAATGAAACAAAAGTCGTTTACGTTTGTTTTGGTTTTTAACTTTCAAAAGTAGTGTTGATGTCTTCTGGAAACCTTTCAATAATGCGATGAGGCACATTTATTTATAAAAGACGTTCCAACACTCTACTCTTATTCATGGTAATTGAACTTTATTCGACTTAATATGTGGACAGTGCCTTAGTAATACCTACCTACCTACCTACTTAGGTACATGTAAATTAATTCATAATAATATTTAAGTAATTGTCATCTCATCATACTCGTAATACTTAATCATTGTAGTAGTGTTTATCTATCAACTTGTACACAATTCAGGTAAATGAAACAAAAAATATCAAAACTATCCAAATTGTCAATACCTATGTATAGTCAACCACATTGATCATTATTTTCCGTGGGAAAATCAAAGCCTCTTCAACTTTAATTATCCTTTGCGGTTATTATCTTCTAAGTCCCCATATAAACAAATCCGTCCAACTACGTACGCAACCCTCTTGAGGTTATTTTTATTCGCGTTCACATTGTAACTGGACAATAAAAATTACAAGCTCATTCAAATGGGAACTTTATTCGGTGATAAAAAGAGTCAGTGGCAATAATTATTCGCGGTCCTTGCAACCCGAAAGTTTCGTTCGGTAATCGGTCAGCCGTGCAACTTGAAGTGGGCGCGCCCGCCACGCGTTTTTATTTGTTTTTAATATAATTAATTATGCCTGTGACGAATCGCGAATTGAGAACTCAATCACGATATATTTTTTTAGTTATGCTTTAGAGAGACTGCCGATTTCTATGTCGGTTTAATTGTTAATTGATGTCTATTTAAAATAGATCTGATTTAAAAGGAATGGGAACAATGTACGAGTATAATTTACTTCCTCATTAAAAAAAAACACTTTAAGATATCAAAATAGTTACCTGCTTATTAGCTATATAACTAATATTTCTTTAGCTCATATTAGTCATATTTGTTGTAGGTATACTAAATGCTTTACATGAAAACTTGTTCTATTTACCACACTTTTTTCTAACTCTCATGCCGTTTTCCTTTATTATTTAGAAGAGTATTCGAACTCCCAAAAATTTTCAAATACCTACATACCAACGACATAGTAAAAATTCCTACAACAGTAATTTTATTAAAGAAGAAATTCGTTTTACCGTTTAACTTCCGCCCCCTAAATATTTTCATTGGTTTTGCATACCAACATTTTATCCTTTCACACCCCTTTTACCGACTCAAAAACGAACACCTAAACCTTGGCTTGTGGTCACTAATTATAGGCTACATAAAAATGATCACCGTGGTCGTATAGCGCGGTTATGTGATTTTTAACAAATCTCGTGGGCAGCGGACCACCCACGCGATGTTAGCTTTGCACCCGTTTAATTGCCAAGTCAAACATTTATTAGGATGCTTTTTCTTAGCCAAGACCCTTTTTGTTGAGGCAGGTTCCCGGCTACTTGTGTAGACTAGGTTTGAGTAGTAACGAGTTATCTGGAAGGAAATATGTACTTACCTGTATTTTGTAGTCTGTAGCTACCTAAGAATGTTCTAATCATCTGAGTAAAAAGTCTTAAAGTAAGCCTTAGAATTTCTGTCACTGAAACTCCTGTGACAGAAATTCCAAGTGTCGTGGTTTTTTCAGAGTTTTAACGTCTCAGGTTCAAGTACAAATAAATAAGTACTTTTAAAAAGTGGTAGAGCACTGAGTGCTTCGATTCTCACCACTCACTACCAACGACGAAAGACGGTATCTTTAACTTAACCCTCAGGTAAAGCAACAGACCTGTATCCAACCTTATTAAGAACTACAATGTTATTTGGGATTGACTTCAGATTTCCGTGGATAGCAACAAATATTTACTGAAGAATAAGATAGACCGCGTGATACAGAATAGTTTTTTTTTATAATACAAGAGTAGCAGAGGAGCATACAGTCCACCTGATGGTAAGTGGCTATTGCCGCCCATGGACATCTGTAATCAACCCCAGATAGGATTAGATATTCCCACCTGAGGTCGGCCACAGATGCGCCGCTACTCCTAAGGACTAAGCTGGAACGCCTCGGAAAAATATGTCTCCCTTACCACTGTTGTCATTAGATAGAAATAGGTGTGGCGGTGGTGCCGCCGGAGTCGAACCACTTAGGGTTCTACCATCTTCAAAACCCTTGGCTATAAATTACAATATAGGTTTTATTAAACAATTGTATTATATCTCGTTTAATAACTTTAATATATTTCAAAATTATACATAAAACGCAACAGTAGCCTGTAAACAGAGCCAGTCAATAGTTCAAGAATACTTGAGCTCGGGTGGTCCGGTACAGTCACATGCTAAGTTGGTTCTAGTGAAAAGTTATCTGTAAGTATCTTATTATTAAGTCATGTAATAGTAGAAAATAGGTACAGTAATATGTACTTGAAAGTGGAAAATTATGTTTAAAACATGTTGTACAAAACAAACTAAGGCAAAAGGTATGACTTGCATTACTTTCGTTTGTAGTTCCATAATGCTAAGTGTATAGATTTTTGAGATTATTCTGACAATTCAAATGTTTTCAAGAAATAAAAACTAAGTAAAGTAAAAGCAAGGTCCTTAATACAAATTTCATCTAACCAGTATTTTATTGTATTGGATTATTAGGAACAGCAAAACCCATCAAGCAGCACGCGAAAATACATTCCAAGCCTTTTTATAGTAGTACCACCATACTTAGGTAGTTATCTAAAACGATTAATTCCCTAATAACAATCCAAACGCATTCCACAACACCATCCACCCGTACCAGTCATACCGAGACAAGTTTATGATGGTTTTACTGCGGAAGCCACTTAACGCCTCTCGGCTACCGTGTACCCAGCCTCCCCCGCACAAATCTTACCCCTCCGTTTAATTAGATGCAACCCCCGCACGGCTCATGTATTTATTTCAGGCTTAACGAGCCAGCGTAACTCGTGTGGGATGGACTAAGCATAAATGGAAATCGGAAAATATTAGCGCTCTAAATCAAAGTTCGACGCTATAAACTTTGTTAATTTAGTCTGTTTTA
Source organism: Epargyreus clarus (assembly GCF_041222505.1). Lineage (NCBI taxonomy): Eukaryota > Metazoa > Arthropoda > Insecta > Lepidoptera > Hesperiidae > Epargyreus > Epargyreus clarus. Next base: position 9,068,830 of record NW_027332214.1, read on the forward strand.
TTAGTTCACTTTGTTGTTTCGTAGTCTTATGTAAGCGTAAGATTTCCTAACATATATGAATTATGTACGTACTGTATACTATAAGTAGGTCGATTGAATTGTAGATTGATAATTTTTGTAATGTGATTGTAATTGATAATTATTGTAGCGATAAGGAAGACGGGCTCCCTGATGGAAAGCATTCGCCGTTGTCATATACCTACGTTTGCAACACCAGAGGAAACACCAATGTATCGACGGCTTTGAAGGAGAGCTCGTTTTACATCTTTCTTGAAGACCCCCATGTGATAGCGTGCCGGTAATATTTCTAGAGTAAGTTCATTATTTCTTTTAATTTCGAGTTATGAGTATGCTCTTCTTTCCTTTATAGACAAGCAATCTACTTAATTAACAAAAACTAAAAGGTGGATCTAGACGTATTTTTACAGGAAATCAATGATGAGCATTAAGAGAGCATCTAAATCTAAAATATCTACAGGGCCCAGCAGCTGAAATAGGGAATAAATCACGTGGCTAATATTTTTTTAATGCGTTTACTTTATTTTCCATGATTTTATAGGTAATTGAGAAGGTTCTTATAAGAATATAAGGCTCTATTTACCTGCTACAGAATGTTAGAATACATGTTTGTTTTTACAATAATGAAATCACTGAACAAAATACCAATTATATAATTAATCTAATAATTTTCATATATTAAATACATTCTAAAGTAATTATTAATTATTATCAATTTATAATAATTAAACAGATCACTTTTTAGATATCCGTAGTCACTTAAGTTGCGGATATGTTACGTAAATTGTTTGGGGTCGAATAAAACTCGCATAAAACAATATCTCCCCTTCACAACTTCAATTAGGCGGTCATAGCCGCAAAACATTGGAGATTAACCCGCGGGGTCGCGATTGCCCGAATTAATTCTGCATTATAGCTGGTAAGTATCGGAGTTGGACTCCCACAGTCCCCACGACTTAAGCTAAATATTAAGCAGGTTCCCAGCAATCCCCCGAGGCGGCCACTTGTACGGGATTAGGCTGGCTATTGCGTATCGCGGATTGATTACAATTGGTTTACATGACGGTATATTTAGCTTTGTTGAGATTAATGAACAATGTTTTGAATGACCTAAAATTTGACTTGTAAGTTTTCTATTAAAGTTACAACTTGATTTTGGAATGCTAGTAAAATTGTGATTATTATTGCGTACCAAATTACCAATTAGTAAGGCCCATAAGCTAAAAGTGCCTATTATTAGCCATCAATCGAATCAATAATTATTTGTTATCGTGGTATTTTATTGATTTTAAATGTTTAGGTGCTTTGTTTAAATAAAAATATAATGAATAACGTGTTCAAATTTTATAGAAACTTGCTAGTTTATAAAAACTTGTAGGTTATGCATATACCTATGTATTTTTTTCAGTTCGAATTTATAAAAAATAAGTACTTTAAAAAAAATTGCGTAACTTTCGTCCATGTAAGCCCACCCTTAGCGCATTGGTTCGTAGCATAACTTTAATTGTTTTTAAAGAGCGCACACGCGGTAAAGTCTATTCATGATTTATTTATTTTATCGAGGGATCCGCGGAGTGGATTCCATGAGAATATGCCCTAAAGTGATTTCAAGAGCTCTTCCATGTAAACGGTATTTGTTACCGATACCGATCCCTTTTATGTAATTGAAGTACTGAATGGGCATGCTGTCCACCTGACCATGACACCGCCGCTCATAGATATCTGTATAAGAATTGAAGACCTACCTGAGGTCGATCACAGACGCGCTGCAATTCCTGGAGACTCAGTTGAATACCTCTTATAAGGGTCTCGTCTTTACCACATTGTTCAAATCCGATAGACCAGACACAGCGCTTAACAGCACTGTTATAAAACGAGAGATGAAATTGCGGATGTCGGTTGACCTACATATCTACGACCATCTTTACCACTAACAGTAGCAACGAGTTTATGGATTCAGAATCATATAGAACCAATGTTCTTTATAGAATTGGTTACAGATGTCCATGAGTGGCAGTGACCACTACATCAGGCGGAATTCATGTTAATAGAATCTTATAAAAAGGTACCTATGGCAGTTGTGCCTACACCTACACAACACGTGAAAATTTCCCACAAAATCTACTGACGTAGTCTTATGACGTAGCTGGCTACGTAGGTATCTTGACGATGAATATAGCCTATTTTGTCACGTGTTTAAATATAAATTAATTGTTTTAATATCGCATGCCTTATACCTTAAAATGAAGTACGAGTAAACAATCAGTATACATACAACTTATTAAATTCACTAATTAAATCTCTATTGTATTATTACTCTATCCTTGCTCATTTATAATCGGAAAGATTCTCATTTTTCACGACACTGATAATGGACATAACTCTTAATAAACATAATTATACCTCTGGCCGTTGTTATAATATAATCTAAGTATTCAGAATAGAATACAAAGAATTTTATCATTTTTAAATAAAACCTATACTTGAAGTAGATTCCTAAAGGATAGATTTAGTTAAAATATTTTTGTATTAAACAGGGAAAAGCAATGTTTGTAGAACATTTTAATAGCATAAACGATCCAAACTAAATAAATAAACTTAAAAAAAACACATTTTTATTTCAAGTCACCGTCTCAGGCACGTTTTACTATGATTTAGTCAAAATGTTATTTCATTATCGTGTGAAAAGGCAAAGGAAACAAGCTCTTAAGGCAAAGGTAGTCTTGCCGTACCTGTGCGGTACCTGACCTAGGAAAACAAAGCTGGTATGTTGTTCGATTTGTGTGGATAAGACTTCGACTGCGAGGTTTCATTTATTTATACAATACAATACAATACAATACAAAAACTTTTTATTGTACACCAAATTTATAGTAACAAATACAAAATATTTACAATAATTAAAGGTACAAGTGGCGGCCTTATCACTAAATAGTGATTTCTTCCAGGCAACCATTTACTTATTGCAAGAAAGAGAGAATTATATAAAAGAGATCCAGGGTAGGGGTAGCTAGAGTTCTTAAGAATAGAAGAAAAAGGAGAAAAAGAGGAGAATACATAAAGTAGGAAATAATAGAATAGTATAAAAATAACAGGGTAGCTAGGAAGCAGATTACAATGATAGATAAAATTCTTTTACTTGATTTTTAAAAGAATCCAGTGACTGCGCACGTCGGATAGCAACCGGTAAGGCATTCTATAGGCGCACAACCACTGCAGTAAAAGATTTGCTAAAGAATGATGAAGAAGAAGAAGGAGTTAATAGGGAAAGGTTTTATAGTTTAGGTTTATAGTTGTTTAATTTATTTTTATGAAACTTATATTTTGCTTGACTTGGCGGGGCACTGCCAAGCCCCCGTGCCACCAGATTATTATGCCATATATTTAGATAAATTATTGTGATTTTATTGTTGTATTTAAAATGTCTAACGTGATATTATGATCAAAGTGGGTTTCCAAAAATTATCATTTTAATATCTTTTGACTTGCGTTGATCAATATGCACTTGGCTAGCACGGTGGACTATGGCCTAATCCTTCTCATTATGAGGAGACCCGTGCCCAGCAGTGGGACAGTAATGGGTTGTTGATGATGACTTCCGTTGATAATTAGTAATTAGGTACTTTCCATCAATCATTCAGTGATTTAAATAAATTTATTGATTAAGATTTTTCGTTGCTATTTTTTATTTTTTATCAAAATGCATAGATTTTAAGTTTGCAATGGCCGCATGAAACTTAGGAAACCTTTTACTATTAGTATATTTTAGGAATAATATGAATTAGGTTTAATTTTGTTTAAATTATAAATATGTGTTTATCAGTTTAGCAAAAGGTATGGTATAGAAATTGCACACCTTGTGCAAATACTATCGAACAATAAAATTAATAATACATATTTACCTACTACGTTAATTGTGTATACACCTAGTATATAATGTAACATCTGGTCCATTACACTATATCATTAATCATTACATATTTATTTTATTTTACGTATACAGTATAACCTGAAACTTCAGTGTGAGACTTATTCGAGAAATTGTATGAAAGTAGATATCGTCTATTGTCATAGGTAGATATTTAAGATCTTAAATTGTATAAGTTCCAATATTATAACATTATAGGTATGTATTCAATGAAGACCCAAGAATTATTTAAGAATGCATTAATCTTGAAAACAAAATTAGACATTGGAGCAGCTCAACTTAAACACATATTTTCAATTATCTCTGCATTTTTATATATAAAATATCATAAATAAGTTACACCCAATTTATAGGTTAATAATACATCTACCCCTTTAAACTAGAGCATTATTATAGAAACAAAAAGTCCATCATCATAAAGATATGGGCTACGACACTTTCACAATTTAGACAAATCTAACGACGCTTCATTAAAATCTGTCAAGCCGATTGAGATGCAAGGCGTCCCATATAAAGAGTCATATATACATTTGCTCGAAAAACATTACGCAGTCGAGTAAAAACAATGCAATCACAAATATGTGTAAATAGGAATAGGAATGTCCACACCACCTCTACCTGTTATGAGTGTGATATTTTCATATTTTTTCGGAAGAATTTTTTGTGTGACATGCTAAGTGGTATGATGCGGACCACCCATGGCGCCTCCGCTCGGAAAACCCGAAAACTTTTTATCGAACCTCAATGCCTCACTGAGAAAAGAATTTACACCTCTCCGTATGGTAAGAAACCTTGGATTAATGTTTTGGCTAATAAGCATGGCGAGATACCCACGTAGGTATATTTTTGCCGGTATTTTTATGTACGATTTTAATACTGGTCATGTGAACTTAAATGTGGGGAATCAGTTTTGAATTCGAATTGTGAATAATATAATATGATTTTTTCTTTCAGCTTCGTCCTCAGGAGTAGCGCGCGCATCTGTGGCCGACCTCGGGTGGGACAATCTAATCCTATCTGGGGTGGATTACAGATGTCCATGGGCGGCAGTAGCCACTTACCATCAGGTGGACTGCATGCTCGTCTGCTACTCCTATGTTATAAAAAAAAAGTAACAAACGAAACAACGTTGGACGCATGTCCACCTGGTGGTAAATGACCTCTGCTGCCCATAGACATGTGACTTGAAATCATCCTCAGATAAAGTCATGCCATACATGCCCTTGAGGGCGAAGTTGGAACGCTTTAAATAAGTACCATCGATTCCCTTACCATACCCTTCAAAGCATGACACAGCAGTGCAGCATTATCAGAAATAGGTGTGGCGTTGGTACTTTCGGAAACGAACCACAAAGGGTTCTACCATATTTAATGATTAAATTCACAAATAATGTTTATTTACGTATATTTCGCTGGTCTTTGTGCTTAAAATTAAAACATTGGGCGTGTGTACGATCGTAGGAGAGTGGCACTTGTTTCGAGTATGTACATAATGTGGACGAGTGCCACTGCAACTATCGACGATTATTTACATTTAAACGTATGGCATTGCGTATTGAAGGTTCCCGTGCAAAGTGCAAGTTGGCACATGAACTCAATACGAGTACATTTGAAACTTGCCCTTAAATTCGAGGAGTCCGTAGTTCGAATCCCAGTTACGTAATGTATTTATTCAGTTATGTGGCGTATTTAGAAATTATTCCTAGCTTACTCCCTTTATAAACAAGCCACCATTAATAAACAAGCTATCTAATGTTTTGCCTACCAAGGATTGTTAAATAACAATTACTTATTAACAATAATTACAAAAATAACGGTGAAGGAAAATATCGTAAATGCGTACTTAACGCACGCCTTTCACATGACTTTCATAACTTAAAAACAATCTGAAGAATGTGTGAAGTCTATCAGTATGCTTTCTGCCAGCGCGCTAAACTAAGGCCAAAACGGCTCCACTCTGAGCGCATATCCGTGCCAGCAGTTAGACCCAGTCTCTTATAAGCGACCATCATTCATAATCACATCGGTACTACAAAGGGTTCTGTTCGAACACAAGATGAAGATGGGTTTAGGGTCTGGGTGTTTGTGTACTCGTCTCTGTGTGTGTCCATGGCAACCACGATAATGGAATCCTGGAATCCCCAAAAAAGCTAAACACTAGTCTTCTCGACTGGTATTCAGCTTTTTTGGGGTAGTCATGACGACGAAGGAATTTCCATTAGTAACTGACAACATGGTCACTGTTCACTAATGGTTGAGTGGGAGTGTTAATATCGTTTGTCAGTATTGCCGACCTTTTGGTACTTTCCTTGTAAATTCCAGCTAGCTCTCTATATGTGGTCATGTGCATTGTACAATTGTACATGCATACCTATTCAATATATAGTGAACTAGCTGACCCGGAAAACGTTGTGTTGCCATATAAATAAAAAAAATGTTAAGAGTGAAGGGTGAACCCTTATCACTTACGGGTTTGAAAAATAGATAGAATATTTGAAACTGCGAAGGTAGCGAAGTCTGTCGAATCCAATGTGAAACATTCTAAAATCAACAACTACTTACGAATTAAAAAAAACCTTTTCCCACGGACTAAATTGTGAATCTAAACCATTCTCAAATCCCCTTGAACACACACAACAAATTTCATCAAATTCAGTCCAGTCGTTTAGGAGGAGTTCAGTGACATACACACGCACATAAGAAATATATATATAAAGATAGTCCAAGGTTCAGGTCAAATTGTTATCCGAGGTTCAAATTCCCGGTATCTATTCATGTTATGGACGTATCAGAAATTAATTATTTATTACAACCTTTCACAGCAAGCATTCCTTATATGTTTTCGGGTTAAATTCATATTTAAGGTTATAGTCAATCATAATCTTATTGACATCGATATATACAGGGTGAATTTTTCAAATAGGCCTTCAGGACCAAATCCGAAACCATAAGGATTAGCGAGTTTGTCATTTATCATTACTTCCTAGATTTTGATCCTTATAAGCAACACTATCAGATAGTGGAATAATATAGACGGTGTATTTTTTTAAATGAACTCGTTCGATTCCCGGCTAGGGAAAAAGTTATTTTAAAAAAGTAATGATGCAGTTTTAGTTTTTATCAAAATCGGCCTCGTAGCTCCTTACAGCATTTTTCGCTAATCCTTATAGTTTCAGATTTGGCCCTGAAGGCCCGTTTGAAAAATTCACCCTGTATATTTTTTTCATTTTACAACTCAACTGAAATTTGTTTTCTCACTGTTTTTCGTAATGTAGAGTAGATACTTACTGGATGATACAAAAAAAGTAATTACATTTTATTATTTACTAGATGACCCGGTGAACTTCGTACCACCTAATTATGAGTGACTATCTGTACCTCGTGGTTTCACTCGTGTAATTTATGTATTATGTCCATAAACTACTGGTAAATATTAGGAAATGGCCACAGGAGAACAGGAAAATAAAAAATACAATTAAATAAAATTCACTCTACCTCTCTGCACTCTGTTATTTTTTTACCGACTTCAAAAAGGAGGTGGTTATCAATTCGGCCGGTATCTTTTTTTATGTATGTACACGAATTACTCCGCCGTTAGTGAACCGATTTTAATAATTATTTTTTTATTGTGTTATTTTTACCCGACTGCCAAGGTAGGGTTATGTTTTTCGCGCGTATCTTGTATGTTTGTCTTTCTTTATTTGATCCGATCTTACAAACGGCTGGATAAATTTCAACAGTTAAGGTGTCATTAAATTCGTCTCAATGACCCGAGTGTCCTTAGATAGGTGTTAGAAAAAAAAATCAAAAGGGCGAATTTTGGGCGCGAAATAGTGACACATTTAAAAAAAAAAGTTGACGGAACCTATTGAGTGGGGTATCAAATGAAAGTAAATTAAACGTAGATTATAAAAACATATTTGTATATATATAAAACAGCAAGATGACTGACTGACAGACTAATTAAATGACTTTTTCAGTTTTTAGAAATCAAACTACAGCCAAAACCGCTCAACTTAGAGTTCTGAAATTTTGCACAAAGGTTTACTATATAGCGTAAATAAGTACTAAGAAAGGCCTTTTGGAAATTCTACCCCTAAGAGGGTAAAATAGGGGAAAACGGTTTTTTTGAAATCCTTTAATTTTGAAGCAACTGCTACAAAATTTTGTATTTGGCTTTCTAGATAGGAACAAGGACACGCCTGTTTATCCCCATCCGAAAAATTAACCCCGTAGAGGGTAAAATAAGGGTTAAAAGTTCATTTAAACAATCGTCAATTTTGAAGCAAACACTATGAAATTTTGCAATTAGCTTGTTGGATAAATATAATGAAATTCTACTTAATACGAGGTAAAATAATGACTGGAACTTTGAATTACTGCAGTTATATATTTTATGGAGCGTAAATGGTGGATTGTTTTTGCGAAATAGTAACACTTTTAAAAAAAAAGTTAACTAAACCTATGGAGTAGGATATCAAAATAAAGGAACTTAAAAGAGATTACACATACGTTATATAATATACACATATGTATAACTCATCGAGATGACTGTCTGACTAAATGAGTAGTGTTGCTGTGATAAAGATCAACGCAAAGGGAAACCGCTGAACTTAAGAGTGCTGGAATTTTATTCATAGGTTCTTTATATAGCGTAAATGAGCGCTACGAGGACAAAATAGGATAATATTGTTAGAACATATTTTGTTTTTGAAGCAGATACCTACTATGAAACTTTGTATTTGGCTTTCTGGATTAAAATAATAAAACGCCTATTTCTCCGTTTTTGGAAATTCTACTTAAGCTTTTATAGTGCAGTCGGGTTTTTTGATTTTTTAATTTATTGTAGGTTCTAATGAAATTACAAAGTCTGTGCATCATTGACTATTTAAGGGTCTGATAATGTGGCTCGGAGACAAAATATGTAACTCCTCAACCGATGGGGATATTTGAGTTGTGTTTGAAGATATTTGGTGTAAGTTCTAACGAAATTGCAAAGTCAGTTCATCATTGACTATTTAAGGGTCTGATAATGTGGCTCGGAGACAAAATATGTAACTCCTCAACCGATGGGAATAATTGAGTCGTGTTTGAAGATATTTGGTGTAGGAGGTTCTAATGAAATTGCAAATCATTGACTATTTAGTTAGGTTAGGTTGGAACACATAAGACAATATAAAACTAAGCGGGCAGGGCGCGGCAGCGCCCTGCGTGCGGGCGGTTCCAATCAATGTAAATTCAGACCGTACCTTAATTCATGATCACGTTTATACAATTTTATATTGTATTAATATAAATGTTATTATGTCATCACTAAAAAGGGTAAAAAAAATTTTAACAAAAAATACAACCGACTTCTATGTCACTACATAGTAAAAAATAATTCAAATAAATGTTGGTTTAGTACATATTTCTGAAGTCGGCGCTCAATATATTTCGTTCGAATTATTTTTTTCTTTGTAGTGACATAAAAGTCGGTTGTATTTTTTGTTATTTTTTTACAAACACGCGAAAAGAAGTACCTATAACTTCAATAACGGTTTTTTTAAAGAAAGTTTATTTACTTATAGTACTCTAATCGGGTTGTTGAATAGCTAAAAATGCTGAAACAGGTGTGTAAATAGAAAGGCGATTTATAACAGTCTTAAGGGTTGATCTAAAAAAACAAACAGTGACTCAGATGCTTTATTATGTCTTATGATAATTTTCTTAGTGCTCCAAATTAACGGATATTAAATTAAAGTTCCATACCCGATTAAATGTCCCTAAAGGTTGATTTTCCAAAAACGGTGAAAAATGTGTTCTATTATTTTGAATCAAAAAGCTAAATTCCAATTTTCATAGACTTTGCTTCAAAATCTGCCGATTTCTAAACGAAGTGTCTTCTAAAGCCAAATGCAAATTTTTACAGTTTTTGCTTCCAAATTAACGGATTTTAATATAAAATTCCAACCCCTACTTAACCAACTTAAGGGTTGATTTTGCAAATATCGTAAAATAGATATTTAATTACTTTCTATCGAAATCCTATCAAATACCAATTTTCATATAGATTTGCATCAAAACTGGGGGACTTTAATACAAACTTTCAACTCTTATTTATTCACGGAAACGCGGTCGAACAGGATAAAAAGTATCCTATGTCCGTCTCCTGGTTCTAAGCTACCTCTCCACCAATTTTCAATCAAATTGGTTCAGCCGTTGTTGAGTTATAAAATGCTTCACGAAAACGCGGTCGAACGGGATAAAAAGTATCCTATGTCCTTTTCCTGCTTCTAAGCTACCTCTCGATTAATTTTCAGTCAAATTGGTTCAGCCGTTCTTGAGTTATAAAATGACTTCACGGAAACGCGGTCGAACGGGATAAAAAAGTATCCTATGTCCGTTTCCTGGTTCTAATCTACCTCTTTACCAATTTTCAGCTAAATCGGTTCAACCGTTCTTGAGTTATAAAATGACTTCAAGGAAACGCGGTCGAACGGGATAAAAAGTATCCTATGTCCTTTTCCTGCTTCTAAGCTACCTCTCGATTAATTTTCAGTCAAATTGGTTCAGCCGTTCTTGAGTTATAAAATGACTTCACGGAAACGCGGTCGAACGGGATAAAAAGTATCCTATGTCCGTCTCCTGGTTCTAAGCTACCTCTCCACCAATTTTCAGCCAAATCGGTTCAGCCGTTCTTGAGTTATAAGTGGAGTAACTAACACGACTTTCTTTTATATATATAGATTAATTAAATCTGAAGTGCTGAAATTATTTTAATAAGATTTTTACATTTTAAAGTTCGGTATACCTAAACTTATATTGTTTCCCTATAAAATAAATATTTTAGAGTAAAATCAACTTAGTATTTCAAACGAAAGTTGAAATTTGGCCTCTATTTTACGCCTAAAATCTTTAGAATTTCTATTTAGAACTACGAACCTATTATATTATAAGACAAGGATTCTTATTTACCATTTTATAATCCATTTTAATAATTTCTCATAATCTCACGTACCAATCAGTCACGATCGGGTATCGTAGGTGGATACCGACATGTAAAAATTCTCACGTCATATTCTGCTCAATCTTCACACAAAGCGATGGTTTCAATGGATGGGTAATGAATGGCGGGAGATAGTACGGATATAAGGTGACCATGGTTCGAAACTTTAGAAGCGGTTTTTTGGCTGATATAATAATTAATTCTATTTGCAATAGAAGAATCTGGTGCAGTGAGAACATATTCGGATCAATTTATTAGAGATACGCAGCCCGTATAAATATTTGTAAGGTATAATGTGTAACCTTTAAAAAAGTGGGTTATAGGTAAAAAATGTGTTCATCGAAGTTTTTAAAAAGAAAATAATGTGAGCTTTTAATTGAACAAATTCATTTAAAACAATATGTTATATTCCATATTCAATGGAATTTTCATATAAATGCGGTAGTGTTTTTAGATGCAGTATTTCAAATAAGGTGTCTTTCACCTATTTCGTCATATTTATTGTAATGTATAACGTATTTTAAGTCTATTTTAATCCATTGACCTTTCGAAGTCGACTGCTGAATTTAGGTAGAAATCGAAATGTAACTATTGGCTAATAAGCACTATTCCAATCTAACCTGAGCCGCGATTTCATAAGGTCTGACAAAATCTAGGGCTCTGTCCCTAATGTCCTAGTGACCTAGACGAAATGGTCACCCCACTCCAAAGGCTAGCTGACGTGCCTTTATTGTGTTTTTTAAGCTTACCCCATCTTACCTGTCCATTATCCGTGCTAATGCAATGTTGTTGTGACGGACTTATCTTTATCCTTTTCTTTTGTCATTGTTGGCAAATTTTGACGTTTCTTTTGTCACTGACAAAGCCTTAGGACACTGGCCGTTGAGGAAAAAGGAAACACGTTCCGACTAAAAACAATTTTTAGTTCCGTGTTTTTGCACGGTAGCACGATTGATATGATTTATGGGGCCAGCGAGAATTGATAGTATAAAGTTTGGCCTCCTCGAGTGATCTCGATTCGAATTCAGATGCGTCAATGATTTTTTAGAAATGGAAAATATTATTGTTTTACTCTAATTTACTACCCTTACGAAAACTTTCGCTAGGAAACACACGTTTGATGATTATCCAACCTGATATTGTCAAATGTGCCTACATACCAACGTAATATCTAAGCTCTTGTTTCCTTATTATAAGAGGAGAGAGAGATTTTGTATAAGTAGATCAGTTTTGAGTAAGACAGCACGTGTAATAACATATCATTGTACTCATTTTTCTTTATAAACGCTCAACATATCCCAATACAAGCACAATATCTACATTCATCCCTTACTATATAAACATAAATAAATAAATAAATATAGGTACCGCGAGCCGAGATTCGAACCCAAGACTGGCAGATACAGATCCGGACGCCTCTCAAGAAGCGTTATTGTTAGAAATGCGTCTAATTACATAATTAACGAAGTTCCCGAGCTGTTTGCGCGATTATAGCGAACTAATTAGCATTGTTTGCTCCAAGTCATTCGGCTGACCGTGTTTGTCTAATTAACTGTTTTGTTTATTTCTGATAAATCGTACCAAACGGATATAGAACGGAGGTTGCACTGACGCTGTTAGAAATGTTCAGTAGATAACTAGATAGGTACCTATTTATGCAAATGTGTGCGCTTTGAAGCGGGTGGAGGAAAGTAGACTAAAATTAGAGTGTAGGTATTAGAATAGGGCTACGGTATCCCCTGCCTGTCTTAGGAGGCGACTAAAAGTGGGCTTCCGGGGTTGCGGGCGTCAAGAGTGGGAGCTCGAACCGACCAGCAAGCGACCCCGGGAAGGACGGCGGTATGTGTGGTCGCATACCGTCGTAAACACTACATCGTGTGGGAGGAGCGAAAACTGCTCCCCCAGGGTAGAGCCCGTTGGCCATCGCGCTTGGAGGGCTCCGGTTGTGTTCCGTCGGAGATCTCGGAGTTCTCCAACAAGCGTTGAGGACGGCCACCAGGGGGGTTTTAGTGCGGTAAAAATCCCACATAACCCGGCGTCGCTCCCACGTCGTCGGGTACCTTTTTTAGGTTTCCCCCTCGAGAAAAAAACGAAAGGTATTGCTCTATTTACCATATATAAATGTATGGTAAAACATATTATGTTATCTATGAACGTCATATACCCCTTATTTTTTAAACATCATATACCTAACACACATAAAATCATAAAAAAATAAGACAACAATTTATAAATGTAGTATGTGAATTAAAATTTAGGAGAAAGTTATCCTCAAAGACATCTAAAATCTACGAACAGGGTGCGACACACTGTGGTTCAACTCTGGAGGCACCGCCACATCTATTACTGTCTAATAGCATTAGTGGTCAGCGCTGCTTACCAATTTAGTCCTCAAGGGTAGTACGCACCTGTGGCAGATCAGGATAATTTGCCATGAAATGGAGTGAATGCTTCTAGTCACCGATATCAATTGATATGTAAAGTACTTTAAGAATGAGGCAAGAATGATAGCCTAGTGGATGAAATGCGGCCTCTCAATCCAGGAATCCGTTTTACCAACCTCAGATTTTAAGAGTTGTCCTTGTACTAGAAATTTATTATCACCCTCCAACCAGTACCCTTAGTATGAGTTTTTAAGTTTTCACAAAAATGACTGGTTTTGTATTTTTTTACGTATTTCCTACACATTTCCAATCAGTTCTAATACAGTCAGCTAGGGGCGCTGATTGGAAATGTATGGGCAAATACGTAAACAAATACAAAAACAGTCATTTTTGTAAACACGTAAAACCTCGTACTAAGGGTACAGTAAAAAACCTTGACACGTTTTTAAAAGTAAGCCCTTGACACGTATTTACTATATTATAGAAATAGGTATTTTCCATATTCACATTTATTAAAAGCATTTGGTACACAAGGCCGGCATCGCGTTACGCGGAGAACAAGCGTCCGCCATTATCGGGCGTCCGGTGTCGGGTTCGTGGGCTCTGCTTGGCTCCGGCGGGAGAAAAAGGATTATATTTTATGTATTTTTTTTTATTTTTGGTTCATATGGAAATAGCTAGTGATGATGAAGTTCAACTGCTATTAAGTAGGTTCGTATTGAGCTTAACCGTAATGATGAGTTTAATGTAATGTGGTCGCATACCGTCGTACGCACCAGACGGTGCGGTGAGCGATAAGCTCACCTGGGCGGAGCCCGACGGGGCAACGCGCTAAGAGGACTCTGGTTGCGTTCCTTTGGAGATCCCGGAGTCCTCTACGCAGCGCTGAGGACGGCCACCGAGGGGTTTTAGTGAAGTAAGAGTCACACATAACCCTGTATCGCTCCCACGGCATCGGGTACCTTTTGAAGGTTTTCCCCTTGTGAACAAAAAAAATGGTAGGTAAGTAACGTGCGTATAAATACACTTTTGAAAAATATGTAGCAACTCGGTATTCAAAGTTATTTTATATCCCTTGTGTATATAATTCTGGTGATACCGAAGTTAATTATTACTGTACCAGCGGGGCACAGATCTCCCCCAGACTATTTAGGCTACAAATAACTCTCAGACATGTAAATTTCCTCACGATTTTCTTCACCATTAAAACAAGTGACACCTAATTGATTTCTATAATAATGCGCACATAACTTTCAAGAATCAAACCTCGGACCCCTCGACTGAGAGGGTTTCGAGGTTTAAAAAAATAAAGAGTCCTTACTTAAATATAGAGTCGTAGTCAATGGTACGAAGTGGAAAAAACGGAATATTGCCTTCATCGACCATCCAGTCTGTAATACTATCTTTTCCCGTTTACCGTCCCCTTTATTTACATTATTACTGTAACTGATATGTAGGTAAATGTCAATTACATAATCATTACTAAGGAATATGTGCCTATTGCCTATGCACTAAGCCTACTTAAGGTTATATTCGTACTTATACCAGTGTTAGTCTTAAATAGGTATTTCTTAAATGTATTTTAAGAACACCACACCACCACCAAAAATACAATTTATATGTAGGTACATATAACATTTTTATATAAATGAAGCAAATAAGCATGCCACCTGATGGTAAGCGTTCTACTTTCCATGAACATCAGAATCTATAACCCCAATTATAATTTACCTATGCCCTATCTACGATCGATCATATATGCGTAACTAGCTACCTATGAAGAAATGAAATGTCTCGTGTAAGTATGTCTCCCTTACCACACCAACAGAGGAGCGCGTCCAGTAAGGGTGGTGGTGGTGCCAACGGGGTTGAATCATACAGGGTTCTAAACCTTTATATAAAACATTAAATGCATCAAAACTTATTATCAGTTTCATGTGTATCTGTATGTATGTTTATATACTTACAATATGCATAATTAACACATACACATAAATGTACACATACATTTATGTGTATGTGTGAATTATTAAGAGACAGTGAACGATAAAAGACTGACTCCTAATTCTAGATCTTTGAATCGAACAGGGTGAATGACTGTAGAATCCATAAAATGCGAATAGATACCTACCGAATTCAATAAAATATACAAAAAAAATATCAGCTGTTAAAACCCTTCGTGGTTCGACTCCGGTGACACTACCTACCTACCACCACCTACTACCACTACTACCACCTACTACCACCTATTTATGCCTAATAACATCATTGTTAAGCGCTGCCGTGTTCTAGTTTTAGGAGTGTGTGAAGGGAGACATATTATCTTTCCGAGGCACTCTAGCTTAGTCCTCAGGGTAGCGGCGCATCTGTCGGTGACCTCAGGCAGGACTCTTATTAGGTTTTATTATGATAATATCCATGAGCGGCTGTGGCCATTTACCATTAGATAGCTTGCTTATTTGCTTTTTCTATATTATAAAAAAGTAAATCTATTTAATGAGAATAAAACTAATTACCAACTGTTAAAATAATATCATTAAGTTAATGATGTTCTGTAATGAAGCTATGTTTTAAGGATCTATGTGTTAATGTGTTTACTTCATCTTAATTGCCTGTCAACAAACACATTTAGAGATCAACTAATTACAGTAATTTGTTAGATGTCAATGTTTCTCTTAATTTGTTATTTTTTAAGTACTATTTTTGTTTACATTAATTTTTGTGTTCAAATAAAATAAAATAAAATTATTAAATGAATTTTTAGTATTATTTTGGTTAAACGTATATTAGTAAAATGTTAAAAATATTTTGGTGTAGGTACACGTTTAATTGTAAGAAAAGTTTCATTCAATGATAAAAAATAATTATTGGAATAAAAACACCTTGGGATCACTTTATCTGATTAAAAATATATTTCTTATATAAAAATACCTCCCTAAAATATATTCAATCAAAATAACTGTAATAGCAGACGGAGATATTTTTCAATATATTAAATGTATGAAATTCTGTATTACAAGTAGGTATTTCTACAGTACCTAATCATTAGGTTCTAATATGCTATAATTATGTATTTGGTTAACTCTATAACTCTACCGAAACTTAAGCGGAAATACCTGTCTGCTCTTTGTAAACCAAGGAATATATTAAAAATGTCTCTACATAAATTAAACTCTATTTTCAGAGTGACTCTACATACACCGCCGTCGGAAGCTTCAAGTTTTTTTATATAAACGTTTGAAAAATTACTATTAAGAATATATGTATTTATTTAAACTTTAGTAACAATAATAATTGTTTAAAACATATTATTGTAGATGCAAAACGTTGGGTGCCCTACTGTAGGGCAAGTCGGCTTTTTATGCAAGTTTTGTACCAAAGTAAAATACACTCTCTAAAGCTATCATTGGTACCTATAACCTATAAAAATCATGTCACAAAAGTTTATATAGTAAGATTTTGTTTCAAACTCTACTTACACACAATTATTGTATGGATTTGCAATACTGCCTAGTTTTACAGTTTTTTTTTACTAGATCATACCTGCATTACGTTTTGAGGCTGTAGAGTGTTTAATTAAAGATTTTTAAGTTATTTATTGTGAATTATTATTATTCATAGTGCATTGTCTTGAGAAACATCAAATAAATATACACCGTCATATTTAATTTGAGACAATATTTTAGGGTTTATTTTTTAAACCTTCTCAAAAATTAGATCACTTTAAAAAGAGCACACGGTACAAGCCAGTCGTCAGTTTCCGTTCTATAAATCGTGTTAATTAGATATTTCGAATACAATAATTGAACGCGACATCCAAAGCTCTACACAAGTACACATTCTGCCTAACACACTTATGATTATTCCATGTTTTTATCTTTGCGAGCTGCGGTATCGTTAGTGGCGTGCGCGAGGCTCCGCACGGCGATTGCGGGGTAGGGGCGGCGGGGGGTGCTCTACGTGCGCGCGCTCGTAGGGCGGAGCCACCCTTGGACCCGCCCCCCACGCTCCCATGGCCGGCGGTGGAGGGGCGCTCGGGCCCCCGTCTTCTATTTACTCTTTCAATCAGTGCGAGTGTTTGCCCCTGGCCGGCGTGCACGCGCGGGTGATGCGCTAGCCATGATCTCGCAGAAGCTATCGTACGGCGACGTGCCGACGTCCGCGTCGCTGTCCTCGCTGTCGCCGGGACTGGCGCCTCCCTACGTGAATGGCATGGGCTGCATGCCCTCGCAGCCTTACCCGAATCTCTACACCAACAATATGGTCGCGGGAAGCTCGTGCATGGGATCCCCGGGCGTGGGCTACTCGCCGCCCAGCACCATGGCCTCCTGCATGGGCGGCGGCGGCGCCGTCCCCTATGGAGCCTTGCCGCGCGAACAAGAAGCGGCATCACCTACGTCGGCTTTGCAGCGGGCGCGCAACGACAAGACCTACCGACGCTCCTACACGCACGCGAAGCCGCCCTACTCGTACATATCGCTCATCACCATGGCCATCCAGAACAACCCATCCCGAATGCTGACGCTCTCGGAAATCTATCAGTTCATTATGGATCTGTTCCCGTTTTATAGACAGAATCAGCAACGCTGGCAGAACTCAATTCGACATTCATTGTCATTTAATGACTGCTTTGTCAAGGTGCCGCGGACACCAGACAAGCCCGGGAAAGGATCGTTTTGGACGCTGCACCCGGATAGTGGAAATATGTTCGAAAACGGCTGCTTTTTAAGGCGGCAAAAACGTTTCAAAGACGAGAAGAAAGAGTCGATCAGACAAGCGCAGAAAGCGGCGCATACACATGGGCACCACGGCGGCTCCCACGATAAGCGAGAGCACTCGCACGAGAAGACCCCTGGCGCCGGTGGGCCCGGCGAGGAGAAAGAGATGCGCGACGAGCTGTTGGCTCAGCTTCACGCAGCGCCAGAGCTGTGCCTACCGGAGCACACGCCGTTAGCGTTGGAGCACTACGCGCAGTTGAAACAGGAGCCCACGGGCTACGCGCCAGCGCCGCACCCATTCAGCATCACGCGGCTGTTGCCCGGAGCCGACACGAAAACGGACCTGAAGATGTACGACGTAAATTACGGGTACGGGCACGCGCCCGCCGACAACTACTACCAGTCGCCGCTGTACCACCACCACCACGCGCACCCCCAGCCGCCCTTGTGACAGTACCCGCTGGCGTAGGCGCCGCGCCGAGCCCCGAGCGCGCCCTGGCCGCGGGTAAGTCTCCGCTCCACGCCAGCGCCCAACGTCCCTTACAATCAAATCTCACTAAACTTAACTTTGGACTCCACGTGAGCGTGATTTGTGTTCTTGTGATATCGTAGGCATCGCTCGCCCAGGGGCATGTAAATGGTTTGTGTAAATATTTGCTATGATTTTAAAGTCCTTTATGTGCGAATTTTAGTAGGTAGATATTGGATGCACGGCGGACGATCCGCCCCGGGCGGGCGGCGGCCGCACAGATAGGCCTAAGCAGAGTGTGGGACTCCCTCGGAAGTGTCCTTTCCAGTCCCCGTAATATTCGTATACCAACTCTTATTGGAATATTTTAGTGTGTATGACTTATTTATCAAACAGAACACGTTATAGATTCTTAATTATTTATCGAATTTGTTTATTTTTCGTAATTTAAACACATTTCACGAGGTATTAATTTATAACCTAACATTATTGATCCGTAAATCTCTTATCTGCTACTAATTTCATTGATTTCTATTAACATTTAAAAACAAATAAGTCGTTTAGGCAAATATTATGAAACGCATAAAATGTAGAGCTTTTCTTAACGATTCCCGCCCAAACGAATGAAACGAATATGTTTATATGACATAACGGTCGCAGTAATCGCAGTCGTAATGCGATCAATACGATACCGTTATCGCTATCGATGCCACCGATAATGGTTATATTATTTATTTGCGGGAGCGCGTTGAAATCTTTTGTTTAGCTATGTAAACAACGACTCTATCACTTATTTGTAAACAGTACTATGATTATTCAGTTTTTGTTTACGTTTTCTAATAAATTACTGTCTTTAGATACTATTTAAATTGATTAATGTTTAAATTTCATGTTTATAGCTTATTTTAGTTGCTAAGAGGACAACGAATTTATTAGTCAGTGTCTATCAACGATATATTATTATTTGACTCTAAAAGAAGTATGAAACGATACTTCTTTACAATACACTATTAGATATATTAACAAAAAGAGTTGGTATATGAATTTACGTAAAATGACGTCATATCGTGGACCGAACAGTGCAATGTCGTTTGTGTAACAAATGTGTATAAATAAATATAAATTAATTACATAGATAGGTGAAATGGAATTACAGTCCTGTCGACCATCGCATTTAGGAGTGTAGATAAGTTTTGTACATATAGACATTAAGATAAATATATAATGATCTTATTAATGGTGTTTGGTGTAAGATAGGTACCTATCTACGCTTCTACACATTCCATTCGAATATATATTTATATGCAAGTGTCAATTTAGCATTTTAATATATTTATAATTTTTTGGCAAACGTACGACAATTAAGTAGGTGTGGTGTTAACCTGAGGGTACATACTGCGGTTCATAACTATTCTCTCATAGATAATTGTTAATAGATTTATTGTAGCCCCCACGCTTTTTACTCTGAATTGAATTATTATTCTAATGACTTAAATTGTTTTCTAGTTTTTAGTTCGATTAGAAAAAGCGTGTTTTATTTAGATTTTTTAAACTATTTTTTATTTATTTTGTCATCTCTTTGAAAATAGGTTCTTTGTTAAAAGAAATTTAATACTAATTTAATTTGAAATAGGAGATGTCCAATACTTTCAATATTTATATTGTATCAGCAACATAGAGATCCACTAGCATTTATATACTTAGTACCTACATTCGTAAAACGTGTCATTCTTAGGTGTAACTAAGGAAATAAAACACGGTTTTCCTACAGAAGTATTTTGGGACAAAAAATAATTTAGACTTAATTATAAATAACATTTGGACCGTATTTAATCGTTTCTTACTATTTTATTTACATTTTTGAATAATCCGTTCCACAAACCGTCGTAGAATCACGCGTTTATCCGTCAGTAATGAGGATCTCCTTGAATTATTCGTAATTTAGCTCAGAAACCTTGTCGGGGCTGACCTTTAGACTTGTGAAGATCACTTCTCATCGGTGTGATGAATTCATTTGTTACCTACCGTCGACACTTTGATAAGTAAAATAGAAAGATACTTTACCGCCTTGAAATTGAATGAAGCCACAAATGATAAATCATTCATTGCTTCAGTTCATGAAAAATAAAGAACATTTTTAGAGAAATTACGAATAAATAACTAGTACTACGTAATTTACGTAATAAATAAATAAGTTTTACAAATATTTTAGTGGCATTTTCGAACGGAGGCGAGGCAAAACTTCATTTACACACACAATTGCTATTCTCAAAACTAATTTCACTTTCTTGTTAGGAGTGATCAATCTATGTATTTTACTGATCTAACCGTCGATATAAAACATGCGAATGATTTTCTTATTACAAGGTTTGACAATCACATATGTATAGGAACATAACATATTTTAATTATTCTAAAACAAGAGGTACTCGTATTAATTGTGGAATCGTTCATATACCTAATTTTGGTTTGTAACTAAAGGCCACGTTTCTCTGCAGACATTGATCGTGTCAGACACGGGTCGTAGCAGACGTAATTATATTCTTGTCCTACAGATTGTCACAGCGTTATTTAAAGTATGCTCCTAAACAAAATATTTGATTTATTTTCTTAGCGCTTTCAAAAATATATAAAACATTATTTCATCTTGTCAAAGTAATTCATCATGATAGCTCGGTAAGAATTCGATTTCTGTCGTTATTTATGACTTTCCTTCATTTGTATAGTAAATTTATAGCATAAAAGTCACATATATATTCATAAAAATGTTATACGGTCATTTGTCATACGGTCTATTTGATAAAAAATCTCTTTAATTATTTCTTTCGGTGACTATCTAGCAACTCTCAGATAATTTAATTACCAATTTTGTAGAGATGTCACCACAATATTTGCAAAAAATATGTAATATGTGTACGAATATTTTTAAATACTCGTAGGTAGGAACAAATACATAAATATCAAAACTAAACATATAAAATTAATAACTTATACTTAATATTTTTGAATTCAAAATTTCAATAAAACGATATACTGATTGTCAAAATTTCCATAAAGATATAACAAGTTATTTTAACACAGTTATCAAGATTTTTATTTGGTTAGTCTCACGTGACATGTAGATAGCAGCAAAGTAGAGATCTTAAATGTTTCATTTATAAATGTTATAAAATGTATGGACCGTACTTTTAATAGTTAGACTAGTTTGGTTTGACGGTTTGACCAAGGAGATACTGCACACAACTATTTCTATCGCCAAGCAGTACTTGTGGTTGATGTAGGAGCATTTTAGTCCTCAGGACTGGCCACGCATTTGTGATCGGCTTCAGAACTGCTATTCTATATGAAGTTGTTGACAGATGTACATAGCCGGCAGTGACCATCAGGTGGACTACATGCCCGTCTGCTATCAATATTATAAAACATAATTAAGTAGACTTAACAGTGACCTTTCAAATTGTGTACGTTTGCCAAATAAAGCTTTATGTGATTTAAATATGATAAAAGATTTTAGTGCTAAATTTATTCTTGTAGCTATAAATACATATTAATGTCGTATTACTCGAATCTAGATAGGATACTTATAATATCATCTGTTAGTTCCAGAGTTAATAAAATAAGTTTACAAAATTTTTCAGTGTTTTCATTCATTTCGGATGTTTTAGAATTAATATTTATGTATATTTATGTATGTGCTTTATATATTAAAACATATTTTTAGTTAGGCCTATATACACGTTATTAATTTAAAGGAAAACAATTAGTGAATTAACCTACATTATATTTAACAAGTGAATTTATATTAGTTACTACCATGTTACTAATAAATAATATGTAATTTCTGCAAATTTAATTATTGACAAATTGCATTACAATTCAGAAGATATATACTCTTTATTTTAAATGTACTTTTACTTCTTTACTTTATTATACTCTTTATTCTAGATTTTACACTTACACCTAACACGATTCACTTTCGTTTAAAATAAAAGTATCATTATTTTTTACAGACACTCTACTTTTACGCTTTGTAGTTTTAAAGCGAAAGATTTCACACAGATAATGAGCATTCTTTAAGAGCAATAAAACGAAAGAAGTGATTAGGGTTAGGAAGTAATTTAGGCGCAATTCTTAACCCTTTCTCAAACAAAGCTAGACCTACCTGCGGCGCGAGCCACAATGTAATTTGACAAAAAATGAAAAGAACTCATAGAGCCACTTTTACTGCCGGATAATTTCACTTTTGTCGGCATTGCGCAACGCCGCTGACGGGTTATCTACAATAACCTCTATAAAACCATAAAATAACAAAAGGGTTAACACAGCGATGGTGTTAATTTGTTTTGAGAAATCAGCGAAACTGCACGGACAAAATGCAAATGGAATCTACCGTTCACAAGGAAATGTTAATGCCTGTAAATTGACATTTAGTCATCTCTAAATATATTTTAATTTATAACCCGGTTTTGATAAAGTTATGATGAGAGCATCTTTTTTAATAATCTCGTTTGACGATATTTTCGTTTGACTATCATTTGTTTTTCTGTTTGATCAATAGTAACGGATACATGTTTGTTTTATTCATGTTACTTTAATATATTACATAAAGAAACATAAGAATTGATTAGGTTGTAAAGAGGTAGAAGTTTACTATAATGCAAGATCATTGAATTCAATTTATGTTGTGTTGAGCGAAATTTAAATGTTACGTCCAGAATAAATGTAGGTACGTTTCCGTATATGTGTCAAAATAATAAGATTAAGAATATAGTTAACCTATATTGTCTTGTACATAGCCCTTTATTGTCTTTAAATGAGAAAAGTTTAGGATATTGTCCACCGTACTGGCCATGTTATACCTACGATACCAAAATGTTTTTTCTCATAAAATTATTTACCTATAGTAAAAATAAATTAAAATTTATAATACGCGTAAAAAATTGAAAAGAGTAATTGGCAACATGATTGAATCGTACCAACACTTATTTAAATATTAATTAATTACTGGATTATCACTTAACGCCAATAGCTTTTTAAATACATTAATAACCAAAGATTATGCATGATAGCGGTTGACGTGTGAAAAAAGTTTTGAATGGCTCAATAAAGGCAATGTTTTAAGGTTTTTTTGTATGGACATTGGTCGGGACGCCGCGGGTGGTTTACAACCAACCATAAAACTAACCACTACACCTGACCTACTGTCAGTTCCTAAACGGACACAGTTCCATTGATACACGGTTTGAATAAACGAATATCTTATTTTGAATAGAATAGTTGTTACGTTAATAGTTATGTGTATCTATGAATAGGATATATGTTTTGAATAACCGATAGGTATATTTTGAATAAAATAGTTGCGTTAACAGTAGTTAAGTATATGTATGCATGAATGTTTGTGGTTTTTCGCAGACTTAAAAATGTTAAGTGGTTTGAAACCAGAAGTTGTGCGCGTTTGTTTGTTTTTTTAATGATTCGCAAAAACAATATATTTATATTTTTGTTACTTAATTTTTTATGTTATTATTTTCCTCTTTGTCGATTTACAGTTAAATAATTTTTACATAGGTAAATGTCATGTCGATATCTATTGGGTTCTTTCCATTTATCATAAGTAGCATCGATCATGCAGAAATTATTAATTTCATTTTATAATTAGGATTTCTATGTCGTATTAGTAAAATACTTATATGTAAATAGGGTTACATAATTGAAATAACAAATATGGGATCTATATCTATACCTACTGCTGATTGCAATACGGACGTATAGATATAGTCATTAAGAAATGCATACTTATGTAGTTGTAGGTACATAAAAAATACACCTAATTTCAGTTCTGCTTTACATATAATAAAATACGTTTTTTAAATTTATATTTCAAGTTCTAAGATTACAAACACATCTTTACATTCTTGTATTGTAGATACGTAGATTATTTTATGTAACAATGGACACACGTGCCACAGTGTGTGGGCGAATCGTTTTATTATTCATTTATTTATTTTATATGTCACTCCATTCAGCTTGTTACCGGGAGGCTACCGGGCTTCGGGCATCTCAAAACACATTGATAACGACCATTCAAAAGTTTACAAGTCATCAAATCTCATCACCAAGCTACATAACTTATAATAACTCTTAAATATAGACATAAAAACGTCTTTATCACATTCAAATAAGTTATACGGAAGGTTTATTTGTGGGGAATGAGCCGTAAATGTAAGTTTGTGTGGCAGCCAGTTTTATAGTGAATCACTTGAGATTTTAACTTTTTTTAGCCCGCCGTGACCATGTTGTGTTTTCGTTTTGTAAGCCTTTTTGTGTGATGCGTGTGATATTATGTCAGCAAGGCCTCATGTCGACCTTTTGTGTTTTGTACGGTGATAATAAAAATAAAACACTTTCTTTGTCCGACGTAACGGTTGTGAGAACGTTTCTCGGATCCAAATGCGGTTTACCTTTCTTTAAATTAAAGTATTCATGGAGATGTAAAAGACTTCTTGAAGGATATCTTGGTAATCAGTTTAGTTGATATTTTAACGTATGTTATGGTTTCTTTAACTGTGAGTTATTAACGGTGATTTTGTAAAAAAATATTGTTGCGGCTTGATCGTCATATCTATTGCCTTTTCTGAGTTATTGTAGTAAGATATTAAATATTCTGCCGTATCCGCAACCGTCACAAATTCAAACGTGGGGATATAACGTTTGCCTTTGTTTGTATATGTTTGCAAGCATTTGTGGGATAGCTTGTGTTCAAACCAAACGTTTGTAGAGATTTGGAGTTTGCGGCAAACGCCAAAGGCGTTGCGATAATTAAAGTTAGTCAGGAAGAATCTATTAACTACATTCGATTTTAGAAAAACTTAATCTTAAAGATATTCAGGTAGGTATAGATTATAAAATCCATTCTCAATGACTACTTAACATCAAATAAAACGTTTGCTTACTAATTAGATACACAAAAAGATTAAAACAAAGTCAAAATTAAACATAAAACGATGGATGAGTCGCAAATATTTAGGGACCGTTACTTACGCCGCCTACTGTCAACTTATGTGGGCTCTTTGTCACAAGTGTCATCGGAAAATCAATTATTAAGATGTAATGTCGCCAACGCATGACGTCACGTATTAGTAGATAGTGACATAGTGTAACGAATAGATAAAAACTAATATTGAACTACAACCTTTGACCTTTCACTAATTGGCCTGTTTAAAAGATAAATGTTCAAAAGTACTTTCTTAATGCACTAATTACGATAGATAGAGCTTAATCTTAAATATATATAACTCAAAGGTGACTGACTGACATAGTGATCTATCAACGCACAGCCCAAACCGCTGGACGGATCGGGCTGAAATTTGGCATGCAAAGGATTTTGATCAATTCTACCCCCAAGGGGATAAAATAGGGGATGATAATATTACTTCGTAACGCGAGCGAAACCACGGGCAAAAGCTCGTATGAAATAAATTGTATGTTTTAGAATCTTTCAACCAAGGACATTCAACTATTTAGTACCTGGTAATAGAACGAACAAGGAGAGGACAATGTTTTACGAGTTTTTACCAATTAGTAATAAGTTGTTATGAAATATATATATGTCAAATGGGAATAAATCTAAGATTGAGTCAGTGTGAGCAGTATAAAAGTTTTTTTTTATGAAAATAGTAACAACTCTGTAGTATTTAATGTCTTTGCTTCTAATCTAATCAGTTAAATGTTTGTGATTTTTTTTGTATATAGTAACGAGGTTGCAACCGAAGAAAACAAATATCAAAAGCAGTACCATCTAACGGGACCACAGGAATTATATGTATCAAGTTTTAACCGACAAAATACACTATCAAAATTTCATAGATCTCGAATGAGTAATTTTGAAGATTAACATGTAAGAATAGAGTGACAAGTGATTTGTGTAAATTAAAATTAGGATCCCCTGTATTATGGTCACGATTTAACAATTTTTTAAAGTGGTAGTTACCCTTTGTGCTTCGACTCCGGCGGCATCACCACCACACCTATTTCTGCCTATTAACAGTAAAGTTAAGCGCTCCTGTGTTCTGGTTTGAAGGGCCACACCCTTAAGGGAGACATACTTTTCCGAGGCGTTCCAGCTTAGTCCTCAGGGGTAGCGGCGCATCTGTGGCCGACCTCAGGTAGGAATCTAATTCTATCTGGAGTTGATTACAGATGTGCAACAGTAGCCACTTACCATCAGGTTCGCATGCTCGTCTGCTACTCCCATATTATAAAAAATAAGACATAGCAACACAAACCTCCATTTAGAAGCCTGTCCAACAATAGCCTGCTTTGCTATACCGGTTTCGCTGCGCAAACAATCGATATTACGCGCGGAAAAAATGTTTCCCCTCTCCCTGTTTGAACCCACATTTTATCTGGAAATGTACTCTAAAACATCCATTAGTTATTTAGTTGTGTTGCTACAGATTTTTTGTACGTTTATTTTACACATACGGTAATTTCAAAACATGTTTGCCTATTCTCTATTTATTGAATAAAAGAGAAGTCGAAAATAAAGCAGTAGTTATTAACCTACTTAAAACAAATGAGAAGTAAGAATGTAAGGCTTAGATAAATAAGACAAATAACTATATAATGTGATAGCTTCTTTCTACCTCGCCTAAACATCTACAGTGTGTTGTAGTTTGTTATAATGCAATATTACCTATTACTACAAGTGTCAGTATCTGATTTGATAGCTTAGGTAAATTGATTTTAAAATTTAAATTTTTTACCTTTTTTACCTTTTTTAAAGTTTTACGTAGGTAGGTACACTACTTAAATATACACATGCGAGTATTGCGTGTTAGTAAAGCTTATCGTTCAAACTCCGCGGTTATAGAGATTTTCTACCAAAATATCTTTCCACCCGTGGTCGAGGACCCCTAATACCAATTGGGTGAGTGAAATCTTTACCGTGATAGCGTCGACATGGGATTGAAAACTATTTGTTGAACACACACCATCCATCAGGGGCACTCAGCCGTATTGGCGTACCCTGCATCTGTTATATACTTTACTCTACTTTACATAATTCGAATCTATGACGATATTGTACGATTTAGGGTCAGTTTCGGTACTAAAAAATAGATTTGGAATGATTTTAGGCGATTTAACACAGACATAGAGAAATTAAATACTGACACTCTTTATAAAGTGGAAGGGATTTTGTGATAGGCTTATTGGGACTAATCATGTGGTAAGGTAATCTTAAGGGATAGAAACGAATCTGTTGCAGACCTCAGGTAGGAAACTAATCTTATCTAGAGTTGATTATAGATGCCCATGTTTGCTATTTCTATATTATAAAAAGGAAAAGGGGAACACTTTACAAATTGGCAGATATTTTGTTTTTCTTATTATTAATCATCTGCTTTGGCTTCATAAACATACATATAAGCAATTACAATCATACATATACAATATGCATATAAGAATCAATTTATAAGATTGTAATGTTAAAGATGCCTAATTAATTTGTACGAAACATGGTGAATCCGAATTAATTGCTCGGCCCCCGGAATTTATCATTGTCGCTTCATTATCTTAAGTGGCAATGGATCATTAATATTAAACTTTGGTATTCTTATGAGCTTCAAATGCATTTTTTTATACCAAGGATTGATAGACCATAGAGAAATTGTAGATGTAAACGTAGCTATGATGATATATTAAATTTGTATCATTTTATAGTGCATCTTAAAGTGTACAGAAATGATGATATAAATATTTTCTAAATATTTTAATTACTTAAACATATTTTTTGGAAGTTTATAGCCTGTATTAGGTCTGTAGGTAAGTATTATATTACATGTCTGTGTTTGTACATCAATCCAATTTCAACCATGTTTAGATAAAGGTAGATACCTTAAAGATCGTTTTGATGATGATGAAATAGATAAGACTGTGCCTACTCTGTCACGATACTGTATATAAATATCCACGAGGGCGGTTTGCGTCAAACCCGAACAAAATAGGTCCTTTAATACAAACTGAAAATATTCCAGGCAATTTCTAACTATACGACGTCCACTCATGATTTATGAGACGCCGGCGAAATTGATCCCCCCACGGAAAACTTTCAGTGATATCACGTTTTCTTAGAAAAACGTCTGTAGAATACCCAACTTATTTATAAGATTTTGTACGAGTATGATATTTGGTGGTAGGTACTAGGTCAGACTGAGTAAAGGAATTTCAGCGGGGATTTTCCCAAATTTCGGTGTATAACAATACTCGTAGGTACGTGATTTGGAAAAATAGGTATGAACGGTGATTGAGGAAAACGAAAACAAATTCTCTACCAATTAGGTAGGCGAGTTTAATAAAATAGGTCATTTGTAGTTAGGTATTCATGCAAAGTTTCTAGCTACCTATCAAAAAGATTAAATATTAGGTATAGGTATAAGGCTATAGAGTACACATAGTCATGAGTTACAACAAAAACTACAAAAACTTTTGTACGCTAAGTGTTCAGCAGAACACTTCTGGGATTGATTGGCAGTTGACATAATTCTACCTAATAACAGCAGTGTTAGGTGCTGCTATGTTCCGTTTTAAAGGGTGACAGGGTGTGGTAAGGGAGACAAACTTTTAGGAGGCGTTCCAGCTTAGTCCTCAGGGGTAGCGGCGCATCTGTGGCCGACCTCAGGTAGGAATATCTGATCCTATGTGGGGTTGATTACAGATGTCCACGGACGCCACTTACCATCAGGTGGACTGCATGCTCGTCTGCTACTCCATATTATATAAATATATATATATATATATATATATATATATATATATATATATATATATATATATATATATATATATATATATATGTATATTTCAGAAGGCCCTATTTATTAGCTATTACTTCTGGATGATACTTCCTTCCAATGTCCGGACAATTGCTACTATGTACCTAGTATGTAATAATATTTTTAAATGAACTCCAACAAGCATAAAAGCTCATGAACATTATGGGCTAAAGTCCTACTGGAGTTCGGCCACAGATGCATGACGAACCCTGAGGACGTCGTTGGAATGCCTCGGTGCCATTACCGTAAGTTTGATTTAGTGCAACCTTTGATTGAATTTTAATTATGAATAAAAAAATCTGACAGAGTTTATTTTTGGCTTATTTCTTGTTATTATTTTTTACCTGGTAAATAATACAGCAAAGTATTTTTTCTTTTAATTTTTGATTATTAAGGCTACTTTTTTGTATGCCCAAGGGCCTCGGCATTCCTTGAAAGGGCCGTAAAAGCTTTTCTTGTGCTCAAAAATGTAATCCGTGAAAAATACAATAACATTCTCATGTCTACTACTACGAGTAATTTTTCCGTCACTATATTGTGTGCCGAGTGTTCTTATATTAGACGATATAATTGATCCGCTTATTTACACTGCAGGTTTCACAGTAATTGGCAAGGTTGTATACGTATCGTGTATATCTGTTTACGAACTGTCTAATTGTCCACTCAATCATACCACTTAAGCTTCGGACGATCGCTGCAGCGGGTGCATTGACCTTACCGTCGGCCATTTTGTGTTATTCTAATTATTGTGTCAGACGTTCGGAAATCGAATTTGGTATTTTTTCAATGTATTTTGAACGTGACTTTATTTTTCGAATATAGTAAAACAAGTAGGAGATTTTAATGTGAAAGTGTGCGTAGTTGTTTTTAAATACAGGAGTTTTATAAAAATATATAGATCTGTGTATGTGTATGTATAGGACATAATACGATTTGTCAGAGGGTTTTTAAAGCCTTTCTTAAACGGAACTCCTACTCCTTATAGATCACAATTAATCTAGGTGTTCCTTAATAGGTATGTCCACAATCTTACCTCGAATTCACACGGTTTACCAAAGTAAACCGAGTGTGTAACCAATGTTCATAACATTAATATATAAACAAACAAATACCTACCATCTAAACAATTGTTTGGCCATCGTAAGCAGTGGATAGCAGTTAATTGATTGAGTACCTACGACTTATCGCGGTTTAATGTACGAATGACTTAAGACATCATTTCGGGTGCTTTTTCAACAAACAATACAACGTCTAAACCCAATATTTGAACTGTTTATTAGTGTTGATTGAACACCTACTCGAAATGTAGCAAATCATCAAAACAAAGCCTGTATTTATTATTGACAGTCAAACATCAAAATTTGAATCGATAACGTTTGCAAACATCAATGCTTGATAACGATGGCTTCTTTGATACCGCATATTTCCGTTCCGAGTCATAACTGATACTGTAGATGCGTCGATGTGTGACGGTTGAGTAATATTCATATATGTGTTAAGGAAACATAAGGCACAGACAGATGGAGGTGACATGAGACGCGGACACAGCACTGAAGAAGCGACGTGACATTTTTACACAGGCGTTGTATCTAAGCCAGTGCGTCGAGCCCGCGCATTGTTCGTGCCGCATGTCGCTTCTGTTTGTTCACGTCTTAAGCGTTTGAGTAAGAATCTGGTATGAAGATATGGTGCTAAAAACGTTACGTGGCATTTTCCAAGAAATCGTCGACAAAAACCTAGCGTCTATTATCGCGGTCACAGACGGACATGTCACTCCGTAACCGCTTAGGTAATCTGTGGATAAAGTTTAAATTGTATGGATGATACCGTGTAATATATATGGTTAGACCTTGATATTATATTGTTTACTTAAATTTATTTGTAGTCATTTGAGGTATTTATACGGAAGGAGACGGCATGATTCCATTTAAGTAAAAGGGAGAATACCTTTCATAATGGCACCAATCATTTATGTTATTATTTAACATAGATTATAGACTGGAATTACACCAAAAACTAAAGTATTGTCCGTTAATTCCGTGTAGGTTCATAATTACTGTAAAAACCAAAGCATTTACGCTAATTCTGTCTAGGTTAGTAGAGTGAATAACCTTCTAGAGGCGGTCTTTCTTTAGTCAGTCATGTAGCGTTGCGTTTGTGACCAACCGGTTTTAAGTTAATAAGTCTATGGTCAGGACCACTTAACGTAAGTAGCTTGATAAGTTGCTTGCAAGTAACGCCTACATGCAAACCAGGGATGTATCGAGCTCTGTAATCGAAAGTAACGGATCTGAAATAAAGATATATCCGAAACCGTAACTGAATCTGATATAAGTTAAGAATAATTTCGCATAAGGCGTTTCGGTGTCTAAATAAGACACTATTATGAAAAAGTTTTGCCCGGATAAGCAGACGCTGTAATTTACAAATAAAATGTTTTTTTATCAATTTATCCTTTAATGTACTTTAATCACAGATTAATAAATATTTATTCTTTAATGCCACGTTCGTTTGGCATTTACCAAATTCCAAATATCTATAAACGTTTGGCTTGATTAAAAGCTATGTCACAAGCGCTTGCAAACCAAGTCAAACATTCTTCGTTTGAATTTGTGACGATTCTTAAAAATCTATCGAATAAAATGAAATAATAAAAATCCGTATAAAAATCCGATCTGAATAAAAATCCGTATCTATACCAAGATCCGAAATTACATATCCACACATCCCTATCAAACGTCGTTCAGTCGAAGGCGTTCACTTTTTATCATCTCGTCGTATTTGCCCATTGTCGCGATATCAGCGCGGGGTCAGTATCGATTCTCGGCGCGGTTATCGAATAGTCGATATTTTTGTTTGCACAGCCCCATCAACGAGAGTGGCTGGAGTGTATCTTGCGTATTTGAGCAATAACTTGTTTGATAATGCTTTACAGTGCTTGCACTGTGATTAGTCCCGGCTCTCTAGATTGCGATTTTTGTTTTATCTATTAGAACTCGATTACGGCTCGTTTTCAACGTTTACTACAGTTAGTGTAGTAATGATGACGTGTTACGTGTTTATAAATAATCATTGTTGTTGTACTGGTTCGGCATGCGGGTTTCGGGTTCGATTCCGACCAGGCACATATTTAAATTACGAATTTAGATTTCTGATCTGGGTTTAGATGCTTGTGTATGTTTAAGGCACACAGTAAAAACCCTAGTAAGGGCCTATGAGTGTAGAAAACGTTTTTTATCGTTATTGTTTGTGACTTCAAATGTTGCCATCCAGGTACCTATAGATATTGTTATATGGCGTATGTTAAAAATTACGATGTTATTATTTTCAAGTAGAATTATTAATTCACTGATAAATTACAAAAACTTCTTAATGATAGAACATTAATCCGTTCAAATTATACCACATCTCGACGCTCTCCCCTGCTCTAATCCGACCGAATCGGACCGCAATGGGAAATCCGAAACAAGGCATATCTCGTTTCCCATAGCACTTACCATTTCGGTCCCATGTAATAAAATACTAACCTTCGACGCTGTAATATAAAAGCCGATCGCATTAGCTAAAGGAGCCATTATTAAAAAGTATCGAGTTTCTGAACGCAGTCGCCGCGGCGGCCAATCACGGTGCGCTGTCAGCACGGCGACCAATCACAAGGGCGCCCTGTTTTCTTTTTTATTGTAGATCCAGTTAATGGATTGTTCTTCATTCTGATTTATGTGTTTCATTTTTTTGTTGCCTGTTGTTTTTACTACTGAGTAAATAATGATTAGGCAATTCAATTCGTAGAATTTTGTAGCAAGTTTTCCGAGTTTCCGTGAATGAATAAATATTAATAATTTCGCAAACAAAGTGCACACAGATTAAAAATTTATTCCTGTACATTATCAAGTCTCAATGCTATTTCCTGTATGTTTTACGAAGATGTTTCACAAGTACTTGCGATGTGTTTATGGTCATTAGTTTGCTGAAGAAATATACGTTTCTAATTTCAATGGCTAAAGATTATTTATATAAGATGGAGAGCTATTATTTTATGAGCTGGTGCCGTGATCCGCTAGTAAAGTTGCTGGATGTGTCAATTTACTTAACGTATGCAACCAATGTTGTAACAAATGCATTATATGTAACTTTCTTTATTCAATTTGTTAAGGTAATAAAATTAGTAAACGTACCTAGAATGATTATAAACTTATTTTTACTAAGATATTTTCCTTGTAGCTTAATAAGACATTAATTAATCTCATTGTGACACACGAAACTCTTAGGGAGATAACACACTGAGGCTAATATAGGAGCGATAGTACGTGACGGCTACCGTCGGCAACGTTTGTTGGTGGTTGCTGGCGACAGTCGACATCGGTCGTCGGCGCTGGCTGTCGCTCCGTTAGAATCAGAAGTTAAAGGTATTTTAGAGAACAGACATAACGCATACAATAATACGAAATGGCTTCCCAAATATTTTTATTATATTTTTGATGGGACACTGGGATTCAGAACTTTCTCATATTATATTCTACTAAGCTACAGTATAATATAAAAAATATGTCTACTTAAAATTAAATATAGACTAAATAGAAAAGATACAATGAAATATGATCTTAAAATAACTGATTTTAAGCACATTCGCTAACTCTATACTTTGAAATATAGACCACATTAGATCCACATTAGAGACACATAAAGCCTTAAAATAGGTATTTAAAACCGAAAACATCGTGCATACATGCAGGTACCAAAGAGTATCTTGTATCTTCCTAACATCAAAAACATTACACTGTTATTTCCAAACGCTTCCAGTTGCTCTACATCGGCAGCAGACATGCGCAGTGGACTCAGTCAATACTACGCCTGGCGGATACCCTGGATGTCGGTAATGCCGTGAATTTGTTGTTGAATACGTTATTTGTGTATAATTCATGTAATAACATAGTTCTTGAAGGAAGGAATTGTGACTGAATGCGGGCATTTCACAAAATTACTTGGAAGTTGGTAAAAGATCTCTAAAAGGTCCAATGACAATTTTATATCTTTAAAGTACCCCTTGTACTTAGATCGAATTTTAAAGGCTACACCTACGTTGCATGGGCAAGACTTAGAAGAACTTACAGATTTTCCTTACAACCTTTTTTAAATATTTACGTTTAACTGAATCAAGCTTTCTAGACGAGGTCTACGTTTGGTAATGTTTTGGCAGAGACCAAGCCAACGGCCTAAGTAAGATAAGTTTCGAATTCTTTAGCACTGGTTGTAAATGCCTAGGCATACATATTAGCACCTCAACGTCAGGTAGTCTGCATAATGCTACTCTTCTGTCCTTTATGATTTACACTCCACTAAAATATATGCCTGCTTATCTGTTTGCTACTATAGAACATGGAATTCTCATGTAATGTAAAAAATAAAAAATCTAATAAGACTCCTATTGTTTATTTGAGCCTTGTTGGATTTATACCAATAGGAGCTAACATGCATCCAGTCCACATGGTGAAGCGTAACATTTACTGCCCAGGGACATTTGTAATTAACCCTAGATGGAGTCTTAGTCATACGGATACGTTTTATCCTTGAGAACTTTGTCGAAATTTCTTTCTAAATTCTAAATCTTACATTTTATCTTCCTTACATACTGTGCAACACAAAATAAAACAATGCCTAACACCCTCAAAAGGCAGCAGTGGGTTCGGCGGTGGCACCCTCGGAGTCGAAACACGATGAGTTCTAACATCTTCTCCAAGCCTGCCTGAGACTTTTCCTGAGTGTTATGTAGTGTAAAATAGTCACGTAAGTATACCCCTAACTGATCTCATTGCTAAGATACAGAGCTGCACCAGGCACACACACACACGTCTGTATCTGAGACCAAAATTAGATTCTAGGACCTCTTCTTTCCACTCGATAGGAAATTGTCGCTGCCGCCCATGAACATTTGTAATCAACCCTAAAAGATTAGGAGTCCTATCTAAATTCGTTGATACCTTGAGGACCAAGTTATAACTTCAAACCAGAACATACCAGTGCTTACACTGCTTTTATTAAGCAGAAATAAGTTTGGCGGTAGTGCTGGAGCAGTCAAACCATCGGAAGGTACTATTTTCGTCTTAGATTTATTCTATTTTAAATTTATTACAAATAAACAAAATAAAAATAGCTACTTATATTTTCGAAAACAAAATGTTCGTTTCCTTCCCTTATTACTTGAGTTTTGCGTATATTTCTTTACCGACAGTATCTTAGTCTAAGTCACGAACTCCTAAGTTATCTCTCTATTTCACTTATAGATTTTAGTAGCGAAGAGACGATTTTATCACCTACCTATTGAAGCAAGTGTACTATCATTTGCTTCAATAGGTACAATAGCATTATGCTAAGTATAATATCGAGAGCTTTAATAAAAATTAAGAGAGGCTTACATGCAACTTAATAAAAAGTAAAAGATTTTTTTTAAATTTATTGAGTCTGAATAAATACAACAAAAGCTAATTAATTATCTTAAAACAATGAGCAGTAAATTACGTAAAGGTAGTTAAATAGGGAACTTAATTTAAAGTACAGTTTTTTGGCGAGTAATACAAAAGAGTAATGGATGTAAACACATGGAAACAAATGTATAGTACTATTATTACATTTAAGTAATATTATAGTAATAAATATATCCTTAGGAAAGTAGATACACGAGTGACAATGAGCTGTACCCTTACCATGAGTTTTTACGTTTTGACAATTATGACTGTTTTGGTATTTGTTTACGTATTTGCCCATAAAAGTTCCAATCAGCGCCCCTAGCGAATTGTACCAGAACTATAGTGTCAGTAACGTAACATTAAATGTCTAAATTGACAAAATGGCGCTTTATGTTTTGTCTCTCTTTCTTCAAACATGTGAGGTAGACAAAAAGACTTGAGCACTTACCTATTGTTACGTTTACTCAGTCTACTATGCAAACAGAACAGAATAATGGATTGAGTAAACGTAACGTAATATTGTGGGATGTCTTGAAAACTCATAGATACAGAAGCAGTTTTTACGATGAATTTCATTGACGACAGGCGGCGACAAGTTCGACGGCCGTTGACGACAGCGACGACAATCGGCGACGACTGTCGTCATGAACTGTCGCTTGTGTTTTATCTTTCTTAAAGTCTTACAACATACATACAACAAAACAATAAAGTTTAAAGAATAAAAGTCTATGTAGCGAATATTTAAACCATTTAAACATTTCAGCGCCATGTAAACTCTACCAAGGAAGACGTCGCAAAGCTAACACAGATTGTTGGCTCATTATTGTTTAAGCCAGACGGACTTTAACTCGGATTTAATATTAGCTGACTCTTTTTGACATAACTTGTCCAAGAAACAGCGTAATTTACATCGGTACGTATTTGCCGAGTATGAAATGAAATTAAGAATTATTCCGCTTCTTATTTAGATAAGTTAATTAATGTAGAGATCGTGAATGACGTCAGCTTGATAAATAAACCTTTGTTCTCCGAAATGGGACTTATTAAAGGACATGCAAAATGGTTATGAGAATTTATTTGAATATTCTGTAATTGATCGGCCTTTTTTACGAAAATTTTAAATATAGTTTTTTATTTGTGTTTGTCTGTAAGCTAGTGATAATCTTGGAAATGGCTAAACGAACGTTTAACTAACTTCCACGCAAAGAAATTTATGACAGATGACACAAGCTTTCTAAATAACAAAATTATTTTGGGGGTTCTGCACATGATCGAAGAATGCTTTCTCTAATTGAATAATTCTCTATACGACTTTAGACAAATATTATCGCGGAATTTTAACATTTAAATATGTAATTGGTAGGCACAATATGAGGGGACCATGATCTCTATGAGGTTATGTGTTTTTACTATGACTACGATCCATGCTCAGTTGCAATAAAGGCAACGAAGAAATGAAAACCGCGTATCGTGAGTACCTAATGAAAATGTAATAATTCTCCAGTGTTATCTAACACTTATTATCTAATAAGTCTAATAATAACTAGTGTTAGACGATAAGCCCCGATCTACTAATATTGACTTACTTAAAAAACTATTATTCTTTATAACGATCTTACAATTTGATTATATAATGAGATGAAGCAATAAGGCCGGCGGACTTTTCATAAGTTCAATTGAGCAGAAACATCGATCCGGACTAATCACGACGCGACGAGATTGGACCGCTTCATACCGGATAGAACCAGTTATAATGAAGTGATATTAGAACTGAGTGGACTCATGACCTGAAGAATAAGGTGGGAAACGGATTCAGAGGATATAGGATCGGATGGAGTGGCGCTATTTACGGGATGTCTATGTCAGCAGTGGATGAGGTCGACATAAACCTCTCCTAATTATCGCTAATGAATGTATTCATATCTAATAGTGAATTGGAAAACTTTAAAACTACTTACTAGAAATATTTTGTAACATAAAACACGGAAGACTAAACGAATTAGGAACAGTAGAAATCTCAAAAATACTACTAAATGAAGATCATTAAATTAAGATTTAAACGGAATAAAAGCTTTCTAATGAAAGTTAATAAAGAAATAACTACAGAGCAACATTTTCTACAACTTACTATTATAGAAAAAACACAATAATTTCTACAATGACACTCAAAAATTACTTCCTTAAATGATAGCTATTTTATTGTCGTAAAATTATTCATTACCATTTTTACATACTTTACCCATGAGATAGATGACGTTTTCTTTTTAAACAAATCAAAGGAATTTATCACTCTCCGCTTATTAGGTAACTAATTACTCATGTGTAGAAATGGGAAATTGTTATCACATGATTCATTGTTTGTGATACAACATTATTTGTTAAAGTCACTCAGGAACGTTTATATTAAACGCACTGTCATATTGTTTTCGCGCGTACAAATATTTGCTGACCCGCAGTGTTCCTACTTTGATTTAAATTATTTTCCAATTTCTCTCGTAGTTATATTGTAAATATCTGCTGTTATTTTCGGTAGTCGTATTTATTCAAAATGATATTCTTTTTTATGATATCGGAGTAGCAGACGAGCATGCAGTCCACCTGATGGTAAGTGGCTACGTCCGCCCATGGACATTTGTAATCAACCTCAGACAACCTGAGGTCGGCCACAGATGCGCCGCTACCCCTGAGGACTAAGCCTGGAACGCCTTGAAAAAGTATGTCTCCCTTACCTCAATCTTTAAAACGGAACACAGCAGCGCCTAACACTGCTGTTATTAGGCAGAAATAGGTAATATACTTCATCTGAAACTCAAAGTGGTAAATCCATTTGTAGTTCGACTTCAGTGGCACCACCACCACACGTATTTCTGTTTTTTAACAACAGCGCTATACAGCTTGGTTTGATTAAATGGTGTGGTAAGACATCGCATTTTGCTGATCTCAGATACGATTCTAATCCTATCTGTGGTTGATTACTCATGTTCACCGGTAGCAGTGATCAAATATGATCAAAATGGACTGCTTATTTTTCTTCTTGTTTTATTGAAATTACGCCATTTTCATTACATAAAAATATTTATTGTTGAGACATTTAAAATCTTGGTTCACTCTTGTCGACATTATTTCGGCCAACAATTAAGGTGCAATTTTAAAAATTCTTTATTCAACAGCGGATCTCGGCTGTTCGGAGATCGGTAATTTGTTCAAATTTTCTTTTAAAATTTTCTTCCGATGTCCGTTTAATGGAGTACCTGACTTATGTTTATTCTGAATTCGTAATTCGATTGAATTGTCGACTTTAAATCTGATTATGTTTAATCCTGTTTTCTTAATTACTTTGAGTACTGAGACGGATTTCTGCTTAATATTTCAACGAGGAAAAGTTAAAAATCGCATTAAACTTGATTTCTGGAATGCTTCGTTCATCACATTATGATCGTTAAAGGTTTGTGTGCTAATATTTTATCCAGTACCCATAACAGAATAACTACAAAGGGTCTTATAATAGTTCACTTCAAGACTTATTATTTACAATGTTTATCTTTTACCTACTGCATCCTGTCCATGACAAAATATTTGTTTATAGTATTATCTGTCTGTCTCTGTATCAGTGATTTAAGTATTTAATTGGACTTTTGTAAGCTCATATGATCCATGAAAATAGGAAAACATAAAAAATAATTGTTCACTGATCTGTAGTGCTGAGACTTCCACTCATAAAAATTAGAAGAAATATAATTACAGTAACGCAGTAGTATTACACAGTAGTAGTACACATGACACTTATCGTTATTAGAAAAAAATAATATAATTTTAGAAGAAGGAATGTGAACTTGAAGGTGTAGAAACCTTTGTGGTTTGACTCCGGCGGCACCACCGCCACACCTATTTCTACCTTATAACGGCAGTGTTATGGATTGAAGGGGGATATGTTTCCGAGGCGTTTCAGCTTAGTCCTCAAGGGTAATGGCGTATCTGTGGCCGACCTCAGGTAGGAATCTAATCCTATCTAGGGTTGATTACAGTTGCCCATGGGCAGAAGTGACCGCTTACCATCAGGTGTTTTATTAAAAAAAAAACTTACTTAATATTTTTATTTAATAATATAACTATTATTAAATAAAAATATTAAGTGAGTTTTTTTGTTTGTTTTGTGAGTGAGGCTGACATTTAAAATTGCTTTCATTTTTTTCTTAATTTACATTGATTCTTAATTTACATGATTTATTTAGTTTGTTACTTTTTTCAAGGGCCCGCGGGCGGCATTTAAATATTCTTAAAATATCTTGCCATAGTGGTATCCTAATTTACAACATGATCCAGGTACTGCACATAACGCGGGCCCATTATCACCTGGCGGTCCCGTGTTATCAGTTCTCATTAGATAACGCCAGCGACATCCCGGAACCGACGAGCAAACACGCTTATCTGGGAAGCGAGTACTTGAGAAATAGAGCCTTTGTTGTAAATTTTATAGGGTGGTAGAATTTTGGAAATGATCTCGTTTGACTGGGGACGTATTTAACTGGTTTTGACATATTGGTCTTATAGTAGGGGAGCCCAGGATGCTAAATGTGTAGAAATTCGAACGTCATTGGGACCTATACGATTGTGTAGATTAGACATTAGAATGAAGAAAAGGTTATATGATATTTTTCGATTCAGCTGGGAGCTTTCTTATTCTGACGATTTGAAAAAAAAATGTATGAGAATGTATGAAGAATAACGTATTTTCCTATAGATTAGCCTTTTTTCACTACTTCGACGTGTGGTAATTGGCAGATTACGATGTTTCCCGTTCTAGCATTATTTCCTTTATATTAAAAAGAAAATTGACCACGCTCGAGCATTTCCAGTAATCGATTTTTTTGATTTTGCAAACGCTCCGACATAGAAAGCTCATTTATGGTTTAGGATACTCTACAGGGTGTAAGGTATCTTAGTCTGACGCGCTCAAGACACGTCCGAAATCCCCTCTTGGGCTCCCCAACCATTATATAATAAATAATTTACCTATATATTTGTGTAATCGTAGTTTTACAATCATACCTTTTTTTTAGTTCACGAGGGAGGAA
This sequence comes from Epargyreus clarus, assembly GCF_041222505.1. Classification (NCBI taxonomy): domain Eukaryota; kingdom Metazoa; phylum Arthropoda; class Insecta; order Lepidoptera; family Hesperiidae; genus Epargyreus; species Epargyreus clarus. The sequence continues at coordinate 9,109,709 of NW_027332214.1, forward strand.
ACCTTTAAAAGGTATTCGATGCCGTGAGAGCAACACCAGATTATGTGGCTTTAAGATACTAAAATCCCCCGGTGGCGGTCATTAGCGCTACGCAGAGGACTTCAGATCTCCAGCGGAACGCAGCCGGAGTTTATCAGCATTACTAACTAAACAAATAACGAATACAATGTCTAGTTTCTAAGCTATTTAAGTAATTTGTTGCGGTCTTCGTTACACTGTACTGTGTGCATTATGTTATCCACATGTCTTCAAAACATTATAAAGTTGGTTCTTATTGCAACTATGGTTTATATTGTTTTAGGCTGTAGCACTATATTCGTCTCGTACCACTAGTGTTTGTATTAAGGGACCATGACTGCAAGTGCCTTAGAAAATGAACTTGGAAGTCGTTGGCACTGGAAAGTAACCGTATCCTTGTTTAATTGAAATAACAGTATAGAACTGTATGATATGAATATGGAGCATCATCAAAGGTACATCGCATCTGAGACTGACCTTAAGACGTTCAAGCAGGAATAGCCTTTGAAAGCGGTCAGAGAAGTGCATAGGCGGTATTGACCACTTATAATTTCGTGACCTCAAAATTCATATTTTATAGGTCACGCAGGTGAATCAATATAGGTAGCATGCAGTCCACCTGATGGTAAGTTGGTAGCTTCTGCCGCCTATAGATATCTGTAATCAACCCCAAAGAAGATTACATTCGTACCCGAGGTTGGCCACATGCGCCGCTAACCCTTAGGACTAAGCTGAAATGCATCGCGTAAGTATGTCTCCCTTACTCCCTTCAAATCAGAATACAGTAGCGCTCAACACTGATGTTAGGTAGGTAGAAATAGGTGTGGCGGTGATGTCTCCGGACTCGAACAACAATCGGTTCTACCATCTATAAAATCTTCACCACTAAGCCACTAACCCAAAACCTTTAACTAACCCAACTTACATAAAAAAGTGCTAAGAGTCCAACATGTTCAGCCATTTAGTAAGTAAACAGACCTTCTGAATTATGAAGACCAAGGTTCCACATTAAGGCGATCTCAGGGGCATATAGTCACGTATAGGTATAAGATATATTATTTTTGTATGTACAGAACACGTTGCAATGCCGGTCGGGCCTCATCGTGAGGCGTTCCGCGCCATTGCCCGCCGCCATCTTGCCTTCGGTGTACCGTCAGCAAAATCAAGAAACAAGAAATGCTTAAAGAAATAGTGTATATATTGTTTTAGGCTACTGGGATATCGGATTAAGTTTGATATGTATATGTATTTTAGTTAGAAATATTGTGATTTAAAGTACCTATTTAGTTTCTTTAGTGGTTTAGTAGTAAGTACTGTCCGTTATATACTTACTTAGGTAGGTATATAACAGGTTATATTTTTATCCTTCTCTAAGAAGACATCTTACGGGCATTTCTACGAGCTTGTAGCGAAACCAGTAAAGGTGTTTTGAAACAGTAGTTTAACATTAAAATATATTTTTTCCTAAATAAAAAATGGTATTTATGTACCACTTCCAATATCTTCATTTTGAAGTAGTAAATGAAGTTGCAGTTCACCAGATGGTAAATGGTCACGGTTGCCCATGGACATCTGAGACCAACGACATTTAGAACGGGTTCTAACCGAAGCTGATCACAGTTGCGCTGCCACTCCCGAGGACCAAGATAGTCACACTTTAAGTAAATATGCTGACTTCCGCCTTCTTCCACCGAAACTCTGAACTGCTTCACGTTAAAAATACTAGCCGACCATACTGGCTCTACCCTTTCTCAAATTCTAAAAACTGATCCCGCAAAATAATCGTTCTATACCTTGATTTTATGTTTTACGCGGTATAATTGTATATGATTTTTTTGTCGACCGTTCGCTTATCAGACCAAATATTTTCGAAATCGTCCACGAGCCGGTTTTGGAGTTTTTTCGTCTCCTCGCCATCTCAGTTGAACAAACAAAGACAAGTGTACGCTTCAAGGAAAGCCGGCAGAACGTGGCGGTTTTCCATATTTGCACCTTATGTTTTCATATATTTCTTACGAATCGATGAAGTATTATATGCAATTAAGGTGGAGTATCGCTTGGACGGATATTAGGCAATTTCTTTAACGATTATTGGGTACAAGGCAGGATAAATGGCATATTTCTCAATGTCAGTAATGTAAGAACATTCTACTTACCTATAAGGGTATTACGCACTTTTCAATTGCTTTTCTCAACCGCACATGAAATATTTTCGCAATAATACTATTACATTAACATGAAAATATACTAATAAAATTTTACTGTCTGACTTTAATAATAATATGTATTTCCTATTTTATAATTAAGACCCTAGTTATGTTAATGTCTTAGCTACGATTGCTAAGCAATATGCATTCTGTGTTTATACGTAACTCCGGCGGCACCACCGCCACACCTATTTCTACCTAATAACAACAGTGTTAGGCGCTGCTGTGTTCCGGTTTGAAGGGTGTGGTAAGGGAGACAGACTTTTCCGAGGCGTTCCAGCTTAGTCCTTAGGGGTAGCGGCGCATCTGTGGCCGACCTCAGGTAGCAATATCTAATTCTATCTGGGGTTGATTACAGATGTCCATGAGCGGCAGTAGCCACTTACAATCAGGTGGACTGCATGCTAGTCTGTTACTCCTATATTATTAAAAAAAAAACTTAAATTGCAAAAAGATTCACTTTAAGATCTATATCTGTAAGAACTGCTGTTTTTTAAATTTCGTGAATGATTTAATGAATCTTGGGATTCCGACTGTGCTTACGGTATTTTCAGCAGTTAGATTTATAAAAGAACTAAAATTAAAATATAATTAAGTGGGTATTAAACAGTAAATGGACTTGAATTGTTATTTCTTTTTAATAATTAAAAAAACGTTTATCACAGTAAATATATAGATTTAAAATTAAAATTAACACGCTAACCGATGTGTTGTAGCCTACATATTACAGTAAGTACGCACACTTTATTCGCCAATACTAAGTTATGCTAATTACGAAGTTTTAATAATAAAATATTATTTTCGAATTCATCGAATATAATAAGTAGTATAATAATAATATTGTATAAAAATTGCACGCCCTTAGGGTATACACAGAGGAACTACCATTGTAAACACCATCATCTTATGTACAAAATAAAATAGGTATTTCTATAAAGTTTTTTCAAAATATTTTGTCTGTACTCATTGTTCAGTATTCTACGTAAAATACTTTTTACAAAACCCTGTATTTTCATAAGGAAAATCTACGTACCTATTGCTGCAATCTTGTATTGCTTAATTAATTGTTGTGAAATAAGTTTGTTTTTCGCAATAACGGACAGTCATTGCAATCTGGAGTGGCATGGAAATGGCGAATCGATAGAAGCTCTGTCTGATAAAATTCAAGTGGAATATCCGTTAAAAATAGGGTTGGGTTATGTATCTTTAGAACTTATATTTACTTATTTAAATAAAAAAGTAAAAACAAAAATATAAAAATATTGAAAAATTATAAAGCAGTATAAAATGTAAACAGTACGTTTTATGAAAAGAAATTCAGAATATCTATAAAAAAAATTAGAAAGATTTGATCATGAAAGGAAAATTTAAATGGAAACTGATCAATAATTTCTGAGTAACTACTAGACTCCTCATGGTATATTTTTTACAGCATTTACTCTTATTTTATGATAGTAATAAGCTGCCTAATATTACCCGCTCAATGCTCAGGAAGCAGCAAATATAGAACAAGGTAGGATTGATAGCTGCTGCCGTCAAAGAACATTTGTAGTCAACACCAGATAGGATTAGATATTAGACTAGATACCTGAAATCGCCACAGATGCCATGGAAGTAGGCCACAGGCCGCTACCTTTGAGGACTGTGGTCGACCTCGGGTAGGATTCTAATCTCGGGATTGATGACAGATGTTAATATGCAGCATTGGGCACAAGGGGCTGCAAGCGAACTCACGGATCTCCAGATATTATAAAGAAGACAGCGTTTACGGCTTTATTAATTGACTTCGATTTGTGAAGAGGTGTTGAAATCTTTTCAGCTTACCATTTAGACCAGGTTTACCCTTAGTATGTCCTGAATTTAAATCTGTCTGTCGAGTTTATGATCCATGATTAGTGATGGGTCAAAAAAGAAAATCCAGGCTGAATACCTAAGCTTGATAACTTTACTATACCAAGAATTCTTTCTACTAGCCCTTAGGTTCAGCTGGATATACGCTCCCTAAAACCTTGAAGGGGGGAGGGTGACACTCACTACTGTAGGTAAATGACTTTAAAATGCAAAAGGCGGACTACATGCTTGTCTGCTACTCTAATATTATAAAATAAAAATAAAAGGTTTGGTTTAAAAGTTATAGCGATTTGTTTGCTTCGGGTGCACGATTCCCAAAAGGGAAGTTCAAGGGGTCGTGGAACCCAAAAAAAAGTTTCTTTTTTTTTTGTCGACAAAATGCGGTTTGATATTTCCTGTTTCAGTGTGTGCACATTGTGAGGATTCACCCTGTATATATATATATATATATATATATATATATATATATATATATATATATATATCTCATGCTTTTATTCTTAAGTAATGTGGTGAATACTATGTGACGTTTTTTAGCTTAATAAGTATATTGTAAATCCGTAATTGGCTTCAAGACCTATATTATAAGTTTAGCGTGTAAATTGATTGTTACAAGCTGTGGATTTTGTGAATTAAATAAATAAAAAAAAAAAAAAGGGTTAGCAGTTAGCAGCCCTAGAGGAGTGCAGCGAGCACCTTGATAGTAAACTTGTCGATAGGAGGTTCGATGGCCGATATCACTGCACTTCTCTGACACTGAAAGCTGAGTTTGAAACGGTTCTGAAAATCCTGATTTCTTTTGTTACTATTTTTAATAAAGTTGTAAAAGATATAATCTTATATACAAAATTATCGTGTCACAGTGTTAGTTACCGTAGTCCTCCGAAACAGCTTTACCGATTTTCACCAAATTTTATACGCATATTCAGTAGGTCTGACACTCGGCTAATATTTATTTTTCATACCTCTAAGTGATAAGGATTGTCCACACTTAACATTTTTTTATTTATATGGCAACACAACGTTTGCCGGGCCAGCTAGTTATATATAATATCTCTATTTTATAACGGTGATTTCTCTTCCATTGGGTAAATTTTAATTCGTAAAAGAAAATAATATTTTAAAACTAGTGAACGATAAAATATTTTTTATTAAACATATTATTTACTTGGATTTTTAATTATTATTTATCTTTTTTATCTTATACATATGATATTGGATGATATGTATAGTAAATATTTTATGAAAGCATATTTATTTAATAACTTTGTATGTATACACTTTAGTAATTTTCTTGTATTTGGATATTACTAAAACTCAGCACATTCTAGAAATCACATATATATTTTCAGAACTAAACAAATTGTGTTCAATGTCGTTTTATACATTCCTTTGAATATTAATTTTGTAATTTTATTATTTACTGCCTTTGTGCACACTTAAAAATCATTTAACTGTTGATAACATAAACAATATTGTGGTACTGTTGTTACTATAGTCAAATCACCAATTCTATGACTCCAAAGTAATAGCATTCTCATAGTGTTAAGATTGCTTATAAAATTGCTAATTGCTATTTAAAAAAAAACAGAATACATTTAGAGAAGAAATCTATCCTCCTAAAAAAGCTTAAAATTATTCTAGGCATTTTTCTTAAGGTTCCTTAAGATTTATCCTAGAGATGTTAAGACTTCAGTCAAAGAAATAACAAAAAATAAAAATAAAAGAAGAGTCATATCTTTGAATATAAAAAGAGAGTGTATCTTTACTCTTTTGCAGTAACATACGAGGTAATATCACTTAGGTTTCTATTCGCATGTAACTCAAAGGACTGGTCTCATTCAAAGCTCATGTTATTTTAATTCTCTTTAAGTGGGAGTTGGCTGAGTTGGAAATAAAGACTGGGTTACACTACAGGCTATGCGATGAAGTTAGGTAACTATAGTCTGAAATAGTTTTGTAGAATCAGACTGAGTGTTATTATGAAGAAAATATTTTCATCATACTAATATGGTGTCTGTTCTATTAAGCTAAAAAGTGTCCAATAGAAAAAATATTTTTAAACCTTACTTATATTTGTAGCATTAAGCCTTATAGAATATTAATATACATTTTCAGGATTAGTTTGTATCTATAAACCTATAAAACCGGTTTAAGTTTGAAAAAATAGGCTTGGCCAAGATTGGTTCTCATTCACAGATGAACTAAAAAGTATATTAAAATCATTTTAGATGTAATTCTCGTAAAAAGCTTAACTTGGCGGCGGCACTGTTGTGCCCTCAGATTAAACCACCTTTGCCTTATTTATTAAAAAAGCTATTTTTTATGCTCACTGTTCAATTCTAAGCCAGCCAGGAGTCTAAATGATGAATTCCAATTTCTATCCTGGGTTTAGGTGCTTATGTATTCGTCTTTGTATGTATTTCGCCCACAACACAGTGTATCCCAATGTGTGTAGAAAGCGTTATTAATACGTTATAGTCCGCTCTGAATATAGAAATGAATCGCGTCGCCATAGCAAATTGTATGACTACACATGCTCGCAACAACTTCAAAGCGGACTAGCAGTTTGGCGATGACTATACTTTGTATTTTCAGACATCGCATCGCTTACCATGAACAGAGGCTTTACTCCCAACGTCACAGAGCGGCCGCAGAGGGGCGTATCAAAGACGCCGCTGACCACGGCCGCTACATGTTTAATGTAATGTGATATGGACGCCATTGCAGTGTTGGGCCAATCGGTTGGTCAGTTGAGTCACAACATTTGGTACTGGAGTTTTAATAAAGGTTCTTGACAGAATATAGTGGTAACTAAATTTGAAAGTTATGAAAATTTGTCGGTATATTTAGATGTTGTACCGGCTTTCTTTTTATTTTTAACATAAAACAAATGTCGTTGTCATTGAAATAGTTTTGAAATTCTTCATTTCATTTGTGAAATGGGTATAAAAATCGCGACGAATGGATAACCTCTCTTCTTTGGAACGTCAGTTAAAACTAATAGTCACGACCACTACATTGCAGATCGATAAAACATTTTATACAAGTACATTATTGGAGCACTATCAACATATTCTTACCTTCAGACTACTCGCATTAATACTTTATAAGAAATAGGGAAAAATGCTTGGATGATAACATAAGCCACAGAAATCATTTACTTTGTTATTCTGTTCAGTTGCTCAAAGCTATTTAGTCCTTTGACATTTAGTCTTTGTTGGGAAAATTCAAAAATGTTTAAATCAAACGAGCATTAAACAGTTCCCTACGAAGGATGCTGTGCGAGACAGAGGGAATATTAGATGGCTCCAGTTCTCTATAATCTGTCGTGCGAGATACGCGAGCCGAGAATTAGGACTCTATACATAGCTTAGCTTTGTGTATACATTTAATCATCTATAATTTAGATTCTTAAGTTATTACATATTCTATAACTTATTACTTATTAATATGAGTATGTAATTAACTTGTTAGTAGGTGGGTACAGCCACCCTTGAACATCTATGATTTTATTGATTTATTTATTTCTTCCACAGTACAAACTTATATTTTACATGACGGTCCGCGTGGCGGAGTGGTCACCATAGCGGTCTGACGCGCAGAGGGTCCCGGGTTCGATCCCCGGCCAAGACAGATATCTAAATGATGAACTTAGGTTTCTGTTTCTGGGTCTGGGTGTTTGTGTATTTGTCTTTGTGTGTGTCCATGGCACTGACGATACAAGGCATCCTAGTGTATGAGTGTAGAAAGCGTTATTATTATTATTACATTACAAAATACCCTAGTTTTAAATAGGATTTGATACCGACTTGAGTTTAGTCGACCTCATTTAGGAATCCATATACTTTACTAAAGACTAATATAGAACGTCTCATGTAATTAAAATCTTATATTATTGTGTGTTTCTTTTCCATTTTTAACTATACATCATTTACATTTTAAAGTAGAACACAGCAGCTTGCAAAATATTTGCAGTGGCGCTTTCCAAATGGTGTTCCTACAAATGTGTTAAAAAAGAACCTTTTCACTACCATAACACAAATACCTATATACTTTTCAGGCATCTCTGCATTAGGTACTAATCCAAACTAGAAAAATACAGCGCTTATCACTGCTATTATTAAACAGAAATATGTACTACGGTGGTACCCTGGAGTTGAAGTATGTACGGGTCTACCGCCTTTCAACTGATCCAATATATAATTTCACCCACCCAATCATCCAGGGTTGACTGGTAGAAAATGCCTACATACAATTCTTTACATATAAAATTCTACCTACAACCTTATATTCCAACAACCAACAAACTGCTCAAAACATGTTACGCCGTTTCCAAAAACTGTAATTCTTGGTACAGGCTGGACAATTTTAGTAAAATCCCATTGCAGTTTCAACAAGACCGTTCACATGTAGGTGCTAACGCTTCGGGGAACGGAGTTACGTGGCGTCGGCGTTATGATGTACATAGACGTGACAACCTACTCACGAATAGGTTGAAAACGCAACTAAAATAAGATAAAATAAGCTTTTCTCATAGGTCTCGGAATTCCTTGTGCTGGGTACTATCGACTCACAAAAGTGTAAAAATAACCAGAAAAAGAAAAAAATATGTTATCTTTCCTAAAACAGAACTAAGCATTTCGTTCTTACCCGGAATCGAACTCAAGATAACTGAACACTAGATAAAATAACAGTTGCTCATGGATAGCTCTATCTAGCTACAAATGCAACTGCTATCAGAATTCTATCAGTTCTCTATGTTTCCTAGTTCCTACCCTAAAGGATCTCACATCCCATATAACGTAGAAATATCTCTAGTATTAAAACATTGTCATTTTTTTTATAATATGGGAGTAGCAGACGAGCATACAGTCCACCTGATGGTAAGTGGCTACTGCCGCCCATGGACATCTGTAATCAACCCCAGATAGAATTAGATATTCCCACCTGAGGTCGGCCATAAATGCGCCGCTACCCCTGAGGACTAAGCTGGAACGCCTCGGAAAAGTCTGTATCCCTTACCACACCCTTCAAACGGTACACAGCAGCGCCTAACACTGCCGTTATTAGGTAGAAATAGGTGTGGTGGTGGTGCCGCCGGAGTCGAATCACAAAGGGATCTACCACCTTCAGATGTTATATCATTGATGAAAATTAAATTATATAGCACCTGTCATTGTTATATCATTGATGGAAATTAAATGTTTTAAAGAAATACGATAATAAGAAAAGAGATAAAGTATATACATGTACACAAGGCTATATCCCTACGTTAGAAGCACAACAGATATCATAGAACTAGGCGCCGAGCAAGTACCATCGCGTGATAAAGTGTTAGTGGATTTGAAATGAGGAACATCGCGTTGTGAGTAAACACGCTTTGAACAGGGTCGTTTTGTCTGAACACGCCGGTATATGACTGTCCGCGAAGTCTATTACAAAGTGAAAAAGATCTGGAGATGTACAGTCGCATTCAAATGTTTTATGGAAAGTAAATAGGTAGTTTTTAGTACTTTTACTTTAGTTTCAATAGTTCGTATTTTTGAACTGTCGGGTTTTTCGTTTTTATAATAATTACAAGTATTACATTCAAATTTTTTCTAAAATATAAATAAAATACTCATATTTTTACTCCTGAAAACATTTTTACAAAGGATTAAATTAAATAGCAACTAAGTACAATGGGTATTCAATATTCATGTTAATAATTTTATAAATCTACTTACTTCAATCAATGAATATAGTCGATTAAATCAAAAATGAATCTTTTATTGCATAAAATAGCAGTACCAACTACGCGATTGACAAAATAATGAATATCTATTTTGAATATACATACCTAGGCAAGATTACATAGAGCTCGCTCAGCGCAGCGGGAACCAATCATTAAAATACTTTCGAAGCATAAATTCCCAGTTTTATTCCACATTTTTGTAGCGTTGTACACTTGTTCACTGAACTGTACTTGCCAATAACTGGCCAGAGTAAATATTGATGGAACGGAGACAACGCTACGTCGGTTTTTGAGAATTTCGTATGAAGGTCCGCGTTGTTTGTATGTTTCCGCAGTCTCTGTTTGTACGGCCGTGTTCCGACCTGCCTGATACCCTCAAACACTATCCAAGTTATTGAGATTTATTACTATGCTCTGTGTGCTTGATTGTACTTGCATATATGGGTTTTTATTTGCATGAACTCGGGTTGTGTTTAACGTACGTATATATGCCAGTTTATATACTTTTGTGGTAAACATAAATTATAGTCGGCCAAAAGGTCCAGGTTTCAGTTTAAAACGTATACCTTATGGCACGTACATAATAAAAAATAATTATCATCTTTAAATACAAGGATTCTCCATAGCTTCCTACAGACCTAAACCTGTAAGGTATTGTATTGTACGGTATTAGGTATTTATCTGCCATGCCTTGGGAGAGTCTAGATTCGAAAATCGACTAAAAAGACAAACCAATAAAATGATAAAGTATAATTTGTGAATCAAGCTTTAGGAGATCGTGGTCTTCAAGGCGAAGCTATAAGTGTAGAAACACTTTTTTATAACATTGGAACCCACTGACCACTTAATCAGGTCTGCCCATGAACATCTCTGACCTACTTCATATAGAATAGAATATGGAGTTTGTATTTTTATATCGGCTCTAGCTGATTACAGCCGGCTTCCATATTATTTATTTACTGCCATCATTACGTTTTTTTAATATGAAAATATAGTCGTAAAATAGACTAAGCCGTCAGGTTCCTTGCAAACCTAAAACCGAGTCAAAACGCACGACCGCATTATAAATGCACAATGCACACTTGACACGCTTCTCGAGTTTTATCACACACTCACGCTCTCCCAATAAGAGTGCAACGAGCCAACGAGGTGCTAATCCACTTGCCGGCTCTAATGAGTCCCGCTAATCACTGACAAAGGAAGTGCGCTAAAGTGAGCCACTCACGATGGCCTTAGCCAACTATATGATAGGCACACTGCTCTTTGTGTGGTGCAGAATTTTCGACGGATTTCGTTTTGGTTTGATGAGCTAATGAGTCCCGCTAATCACTGACAAAGGAAGTGCGCTAAAGTGAACCACTCACGATGGTTTTTCGATGGATTTAGTCTTGGTTTGATAGACTAATGAGCCCCGCTACTCACAAAGAAAGTGAGCCACTCACGATGGCCTTTGCACTCTATGCGATAGATGACACTGCTCTTTATTCTAAGAAGAATTTTTGATGGTTTTAGATGTGGTATACGATACGATATCGTCCTATGCCGCAGCGTGACTTCGCCGCGTGGTTAGATTGTCTAAGTATTAAAGTCCATCTTTAATTAATCAAAATTAATATCCTGAGCGATCTTATGTAGCATCTATCACTTACCTACATAGATAGCGACTGCAGTTTTAATCAATATTCCCTGAGCGCTTTGTAACCTGTAGAGGCAAGGCACGAGGCAGGCACGGCCACGAGAGGCACAAACACAGCCTTTGACGATGTCAAAGAGAACTCAGCCGCTGAAGCGCTTTGACGGAATTGTCTACAGATCCGACAAGGGGTTGTCATATGTTTTATTCATGCGCTTGTGTGCGGAAAATAAACGAAATATGTAAGCGTGCTTGCGGTAACTTTGTTGTGTATGATGCTAGAATTTTATAAGGCCCTCGATATCATATTTGCATCTTAAAGTCCAGTGATTGGGTTTTGTGCGTGCAGATTTTCTCTTGGGGAATATCTAACGTTCAGCGCTAGTGACACAGAAGAGTGTTACGAGAGTTTACGCACCAGTTGCCTATCCGTAAACAACTGTTATGGTCGCTTTCCACCAGATATCACCGAGGAAGCTAAGGTTTGAAATTAAGAAGGATACTTTTGGAGTATGCCACATCTAGAACAAGTTGTTTTAAGAACGAACATGTCAGTATAATGACGCGAATTGAGGATTTTCTGTTTTAAATTCAAAGTCTTGTTGTTGTCTCTTAATCTCATAAAGTAACTCGATCACGTTGTATATAAACTAATATGTACCAAAGCATGTATCGATTTTGAAGTAACTTTAAACTTTGACTTTAAATTTTAAAGAAACTTATACTACTAATATGCCTTTACTTCAGTTCTATACTCTTTATACCCAAAACATTTTGGATTTCTATTAAACAATTGATCGATTTTAAAAAAGCATACTTATCCCAGATTTCAACCAACCTGTTCCACCAAGCGGTACACAAAGCAATAAGTACTGCAATAGCGCCATACACTTAATATCTTCGCGAAAGCCCTACTCGTAGCGATTTGGGCGTTTAATAAAAAGCACACAATACGAGCCACTACACCGAGATCGCTTCTCTTCTATTTTATTTTTAATATTAAACCCCCCGGCGACCGTTGTTTTCCACAGGCTAGCAATAAACAGAGAGCGATTTTTTGTTTGCGCTGGGCGTTAGAAGTGTTTTCGTTTTCTTTTTTTCTTTCTTTCTGTCAATATTCTTTTTTGTAATGAAATGCTCGTTTTCTTTCTATTAACGTAGGAAACGTTTCTGAAGGTTTGTGAGGAATGTTTCTGAAAATGTGTCCAACAGCTGCTTCGTCACGAGATGTAGCATGTTTCTGCCTTGTCTGTCTGATGATTTTTTAAATACATAATAATAATAAATACATAAATAATTATGTATTTATGGGCACATATTACAGTGCTTAATATTTTAATACATGTACGGTTAAGAGATAGGTATATATGTATAAGTTTTGGTTATAAAATGATGTTTAAAGTTTGTTTTGTCGTCACTAGAATTTTTTTGCTCCAAATAAAAGTATCACTTGCACATAACTGTTAACTTCAGTGAATTATTATTAAGTGTTCAATAAAAAGCTATCTATCTGTGTTGTATATCTTCTCCCTCCCCGCATTTAAAAGTCTCTGTTGCCAGCTGATCTGTGCAGTGCATTTCCGCGGCGGCAAGTGAAGAGCTCTCCACAGCTATTATTGGGATTCAGATGGCTCGCCTCTTCATCATCAGCGTCTAGATAAATCTGCTACAGCGAGGAATATGAAGTGAAGGGAAATTAGCGAGGACCTGTAACTTTATGACGTATTTCTAGTAGCTATGGTAGGCTTAAAGCTGGAAAGCGTATGTATTTTTATTTTTTATTGAAAGAAGCAAAGAGGTTGGTTCATGAGGTATGGATTGAAGGGGGTAGAAGTCGTAGAACTCTCTGTGGATAGACTCTGGCTGCACCACGGCCTACTCATTTCTGTCTAATAACAGCAATCTTAAGCGCTGCCGTGTTTGTTTTGAAGGGTTTGGTAAGAGACACACTTTTCCGAGGCATTCCAGCTTTGCCCTCAGAGTAACAGCGCATCCGTGACCGACTTCAGGTAGGAATCTAATCTAATCGGGGGTGATTACAAATGTCCATGGGCGATAGTAGACACTGATCACCAGGTGGATTGCATCATGCTCGTCTGTTACTCCAAACAGAACAGCGTCATAAAGTTACTAAAGGCAGGCAGTGGTTCCTGCGAAGTAAGTAGGTAGGTATGGAAAAACACACTGTCCTAAATTTTCATCGGTATACTCAGCAAGCTTAATGAATACAGTATTTATATATACAAGCCCAGTGAAAGAAAAATGTGTTAATGATTCAATGTAAGCAAATATGTAGTTTTACATTGAATCATTTTCCTGGAAAGGACAATTGACAGTTTGACAATTTTTACATGGAAAATAACATGTAATCACGTTTGATCTGATAAAACCCGTCAATGTTTGTGGCCAGGAAAGCCTCGGTCAGTAATTACTTGATGAAGACTAACTGTCTGACAAAGTGGGTTATATAAATTTAGATAAGTTTGTCTTGTGACTGCTTTCGCCGTAATACGCTTAAGGGTTCGACCTCTACAGGCATAGAGCGTGTCAAACACGTGCAGTAGCAGACAGAATAGTGCTGAATTATACAATGATAATACAACATATTTTTTATCGTGTATTTCTTTATATTTACTCGTAAATTAATCTTATAGGCCAACCAGGCTACCTAATGGAAAGCAGGCTTTATGAGGAGAGTCGCTCAACCATCGTCGACTTTAATAGGCACTTCTCTTTTTAGAAGAGTGAGATTTTATAGCACTTCAGAGACAGTCCAGGATAAAACTCATTTCAAATTTCGTACCAAGAGGACATATTTTCTATTCACTGTACATAAAGGTAGTAGAACCATATGAGGATCGGCTCCAGAGGCACCACCGCCACATCTATTTCTGCATTCTAACATTGTTAAGCGCTGCTGCGTTGTAGAGTATAGTAAACAAGTCATACTTATCCCAGGCGTTCTAATGCAATCCTCAGGGTATCAATGCATTTGTGGTCGACCTCAAATAGGTGTTTATTGTCTAGCTACCACCGAAGCTTCCGGTTGCGTTCCTTTGGAGATCCCGGAGTCCTCTACGCAGCGCCGAGGACGGCCACCGGGGGGGTTTTAGTGCGGTAAGAATCCCACATAACTCCGTGCCGCTCCCACGGCATAGGGTACCTTTTGAAGGTTTCCCCCTCGTAAACAAAAAAAAAAAAAAAAAACCACCGAAGATTGATTAAAATGTCCATGGGCGGCAGTGACCAACTACCATAATGTGGACTCTGCTCGTTAGCGATTTCAAAATTATAACAAATCATTGATTTTCTTAGCATATGTAAAATATGTATGCATGTTAGTTTATTTAAACCTCCCATATGTCCTGATCCTTATCGAGTCCGGGGGCAATTTTCACCATCGCGTGCGCCCTAGTAAAGCGATGTGGTCTAAGTTACAAGAAAGTGCGGTTTAAAATTTAATACTGATTTATCAAAAATTATAAAGCACATTAAATTTAATTGTACTTGTATTCGTTGTAATAGCGATAGAAATAAGGTATAAAAGTAGGTTTAAAGTAAGTAATTTTAAATAGAAAAACGTATAAAACAAATATAATTTTCTGAATAAAATCAATTTCATAAAGTGTACTAAAACTACTAGTTACTAAAATTACTCATAAAATGTGTAAAAAATACGGATTTTGTAAATTGTTGTATAGAAAAGTGTATTTTTTCTTGTTTTATGTTTCTCACAAAATCATAAAATGCTTTATTTTAAATACGGAGGAAAATATTAACGTGGTAACATATTATACACATTTACAACGAATATTTCGTGACTTGGACCGCATCATAAATGTTATCTAATAGGGCACTGCCTATAGTAGGATAGTGTAGGCAATTATAAAGGCTCTGTAAAGTTTAATAGGGGCTAATGTCGAGCTCTAAGTTGATTTATACTCTGGCCAACTTTAATTGTTAACCATTGAACTGAATAATTTAGATATTAGGACCTAGTTATGGTTTGAAGGGTTAAATAAATAGTGTTGACCTAAATACAGTGGTATAAAGAGAGTCTTTCAACAAAAAAACAATTCTATTGCGGAATTTTACCACTAGTGCTCACCCATCCAACCTCCGACCACGCTCGATGTTACTCAACTTTACTGATCAGTTGAGATGTAAGTAACAAAAATGTAATAGAATAGCGAAATTTTTCCACCAGCGGTCACCCATCCAAACTCCTACCGTGCCCGATGTTGCTTAATTTTGTAGATAAGTTGCAATTTACATAAGCCGCAGAGTTACGTGAACATAATTTTTAAAAATAGCTCATAATATTTCAGAAAATAATTATGAAGATCATCTCTTAAAATGTAATCTGCCATTAGTTGCCATTCTTTCTATAGTTGATCTTTCTTAAAACAACCACCATTTAGCCTTATAGTAAACATGGACAGGTGTCGGGGAATGGCGTATGGCTAATAGTTGAAAATTCAAAGTTCTACTCAAACAGGTCGAGCAAACACTACGCCATCTGGCGACGGTTGCGCGAAACTCGTGCCCTCGTGTATAACTGGGCTGAGTGATTTTGATCACTCACACTTTTCACCCTTAGAATAAGTTCATCAGTACTCGCTAAAATTCACGTCGAATTTAAATTGGTAACCAGAAAACGCTTAACATATCTTACTAGAAAAAGATTGAACCGTCAGTAATCAATATTTTATTATGTCATGAATAGTGTACAGAATACTTGAATGAATGTACGTATAATAATAAATATTTTTTAAGCTATCTATGTACTCCTTATTTTATAATCGTAATCACGAGATTGATTGTTGACTTCTATTTCATGAACTATTTAATTAGATTGTAAACATGCGTATAAGTTATTAAAAATATACAATTAAAATAAAAAAATAACAACAAAAATCATATTAAATTTTTTCCTTATCTTCAACAATAATAGCTACATATCAATATAAATTTACTTTATTACTGTGCACATAATCACATGTAATAATGTGCACAGTAATCTGATAGCTAGCGTTAAAAAAAAACAAAGAAAAAATAAAAATATGTATATTTAAATTTGAACCGAGTACGGTATACGAATGCTTGTTTCGAAGTAGTGAAGCAATAACAGCATGCGTGTCCTCGTCTTGCGAGGGGCAGTAATTGACAGGCTCAAGGAGCGCGCCATGCGAAAACATGGCGAAATTTTATTGCTGTCAAACCACTTGTGCGGTATGACTCGCCATTGATATGGTGGGTAAATATCGGATAGAACAATGAAAATGATGCACTAAGAAGTGCATTGTTGATGTGATAATTTTGATATGATCAAAAATTGATTAATTATTACTCATTTTTGCGATAACATTGTAAGTCCATTATTAATGATTAAACCATCCAACGTTTTTCATATCATTTATCGACATTTAACAATGTCTTCATACGAGACATTGTCATTTTTCATCTTGTGTAGGCAATTGGACAACATTAGATAGACTGATTATTAACTGGCGTAAGTCGATAAGTTCTAAGTTCTACTTATTCTAAAAAAACCGAGTACGCTTGTTTCAAAGTAGTGAAGCAATAACAGCATGCGTGTCCTCGTCTTGCGAGGGGCAGTAATTGACAGGCTCAAGGAGCGCGCCATGCGAAAACATGGCAAAATTTTATTGCTGTCAAACCACTTGTGCGGCCATCGATAGGGTAGGTGTGACTGTACGATAGAACAATGAATAAGGACCCTAAGAAGTCCTGTAGTATTATAAGGATGCAGAATTCTTGATAACAATTAATATACATTAAAAGTATTCCTATAAAATTCCTCTGTTATACTCGTATAGTCCGTTCTTTACTCAAAAGATAAAAATGGCATCCTATTACTAAATCTATAAATGTGTTGTACGGAATTATCTGTGCGTGAGTTACACTTTGCCACTTAATATTGCGAGGTTGTTTTTGTTTTTGATATTTTTTGTCTAACATAAGTAGTTAACACCAACTATGTATTTATGTTAGACAAGAAATGTGACATATAGGTAAATTATTTATTGCCTTATTAATTTTTAAATAAATTAATTGAATTACATTTTGCATAATCTCAAACTTTGAAATTATATTGAAGTAGATAAATCGATGTCTGTTATTAGAAGTGTAGCTTTCGAATTTACGAACATTAGTCACAAAATAATATACTGACAACGTAAAGCCGACAATTACTTGTAAAATAATTAGAAGCTATGCAAATAGCCCCAAACCAGATCGAGTGGTCCCAGCGGGGCCCTGGGCCCCACGTCGCTTTGCCCCCGAGAACGGTACCCCGCTCCCCAGAGCATTTGTTTAAGTGAATGTTTTATCTATTTAAAACGATGTCAGAAAGCAGGTGGTGGTTGTTTTATTTCTTTTAATTATTTTTTTCTGCCCTTATGTGGTACCAAATTTTCTGGTTAATTTATATTTTCTGTAGCATCATATACGATATGATGCTACAGAAAATTGTATACGGCTTTGCAACACACTCTGTGAGAATTGCATTTCATATGTGCCCTACCTCAGATAATGCAATAATTCTATCTAGATTTTGTAGTATTTTTTAAAATCGCTTATACAATTTGTGTATTTTGAATATAAGTCATTGTATGCGTGATAATCAGTGTGTCCAACCATGATAATGGTTATATTTTAATTAAACTTGCATGTTAACTTATTTTATTATTTCTTTAGTGGAGCAACTTAGATGCTCTGACGTTTTATTTCGTCACAACTGAAACGTCAGTCTAAGTTGCTCCACCAAGCTTACGAGACTTCTTACGAGCTTACGAGGCTTTAGACTTACGAGAATGTAGTACTGCATATGTACATATTTGTTTATGTGGAAATTATTTATTAGGAATCTTTTGAATAAATCAAATTCAAATCGTACATTTGGCAGTATTAATATGAATCAAAGGGCGCGGACATATGGCCAACATTACAGCTTTTATTAACTCTAGCTGTCAGTCAATTTGGAGTATTAGCGCTCAGCCGGGCCGTGGCTGCAGGCCTAGCTTATGAATCTACAGGGTGATATTAATTATGTCAAACATTAATTATATATATTGATAGGAGATATTTATGAGAGAGTACTGAACTTACTTCCTAAAGAAGAGAAAAATCTTTATTATTATAATTCTCGATTATTTGATGGTTTTCATGTCAAATAACAAACAATAATAAACTTTATTTTGTGGTAGATTCAAAGGACAGATAGATTTAAACACAGATTACAGAATTGCTACTTATAACATAACAACCATTTTGAAAAATGTCGCGCATCTGTACTTATTTATTAATGATTACAAGAGTGTTAAATTTTTCATACAATGAAGCAAAAACATAGACTGATATTTAATCTCTTTGTAGGTTTTATGCTATTACTCAAAATGAAATACAAAAATATGTTTCTAAAACCATACACTGAATAAAATTCATTTAAATTATAAATCACCCCCTGTATAATAAGCCGGGACCGCAGGCGTTTAGCCGACAAGCATTGTACTGCCCCTCCATTATCCGACTCCCGCGCACCCTGTATTTCAAACACGTCATAATTGATTTAGTTGCGCGTGAAATTCCGCGGTGAACGCACGCTTATTTTGATTTTCGCGCTTCGATTAATCATAATAATGTTTTAGTAACATGAATGAAATATAATGTCAAATAAAGGATGAAGACTGTTGATTTTATGCTATAAGCAATTAACGTTGTATGAAAAATCATCGAGCATCTATGTTATGTGTACGACGGTTGCATTTTAAAGGAGGTACTCACTATACTGCACTATTTTCAAAATAACTACAAATATTTTGGATTTTCACAATAAAGTGAATATATTTTATATTTGATTTTTTTTTTGTTTAATTACATAGGTGCTCTTGACTCAACTTTAATGTTGATACGTCATCTAATAAAATTTCGCAAATTAATCTCCATATTCGATTCTAAAATATAAATCAACTAAACGATTTGAGATAAATATTAAAACGCTTTCTACAAATAATAATAAACGCTTTCTACACTCACAGCCCCACACTAGGATTCCCTGTATCGTCGATGCTATGGACACACACAGAGACAAATACACAATTCAAAAAATCTTAAGTATTAAATAAGTATGTAAGAGGAAGCATTCGGTAATACATTTTATAAAGTATTAAAAACAAATTTTGTTTATGTACATTTATGGGTCTCAAAACGAATGAACTAATCCAGCATTTGTCGGATAGAATTTTTAATTAACTCTTTATTTTTTAACACAACAATCTGACGCCCACGCACAAAGAACAAAACTGTATCGAGGCGCAGATGTCATTTGTCAGTCCAATAGTTCGATTGCCCCACAAAACAATTGCCCCACACAAAACAATTTCACCCCAAATAAAACAGCGATAATTTATTCAGGCTCGCAATAATCCGGCCCACATCGTGTGATCCGCGATCAAATACGAACAATAAAAATCTCGGCACTCCCTCCAGGGAAGGGGAGCTACACACGTGACGGCTTACATGATGTGTATGGGACAAATGTGATGTGAGGATATTAAACATAATTTTAACGTAATTTCATATTTTGTCCGTGTATGGGACAAGTTGGAATGTATGAGGTGAATCATTGAGGATATTTAACATAATTTCATATTTTTTTCGTAACTAAATTGTGTAATAAACTAAAGCAAGCCTAGCGGAGTATTTAATTCGGGGGCTGCTTGATTATTAAGCCTTACTTGTAGGCGTGTCCTTAAATTAGCAGCATCAGAAGAAACTATTACATTTGTCGGAAGCTGTTACAAGATTTCATTTTAAAGTTATGATGGGGTTTAATTACATCGACGGTTTAATATGAAAACTGACAAATTTGAAAAATAAATAACACTAAGTAGGTATAATTTATTACATATTTACTTTAATTTAGTTATAGATTAAGTTCAAATTATTATTATGCAAAATAATTATGAATTCCTTACATAATTATTATTTCTTTACATAATTAAAATACTATGAATGAAAATTCAGCCCTGAAAAACTGCTTGCATAATTAACTTATCGGGCCTTGGCTTTTCAATTTATTATCAAACTAAACGCTAACTAAACCTTATCAAATTAAACGCAAAAAGAAAAGATTTTTATTAAATTTTAAGTAATAGATATTTAGTAGATACATATCTATTTTCGTATAACATTTAGTGAAGAATCTTTCTCATATTCCTATTCTTCACATTCACCATTTTCCAGCACCGTGTATGAGCCCCCTAACATAGAAATCCGACGGGGTGCCGACCGAAAACAACACGATTTGTATTTATATCTAAACCGTTCTTTTGTCGTGCGATTAGCAGCGTATTGTCGAGGATAGGGCTCGCTAAACGGGGCCCTTACGGGGCTTAGTGTGGAGACACCCCTTTATTGCAAGGTTGATAGCAATTGATTTGATAGGGAATGAGTAATTGCAGTGGTTGTTGCGATATTCTTTTTTAAACTGTTTTGCAATAGGTAGGTGGGTCTTGTCCAAAGGCACATAAGTATAATCTATAAGATGTAATGATATAATGTATAAGATGCCATCAACACACACAAAGACAAATACACAAACGCTTAGACCATGAACAGATATCTAAATTCATTATTCAGATGTCGGTCTGGCCGGGGATCGATCCCGGAACCCTTTACACTTCAGTTCATCAAATATGTGTAGACTACAGATTTTGTCGTTAGGTATGGATCATTGGCCAGAATGTTCCATAATACGTCCAGTTGCGAAACTAGATCGAATAGCGAAACTCCTTCCGTAGTGGTTCCAAAAAGAGTTCTATATGAATCACATAGACAAGTATAGATATCTCACCGCCTTGTAATTGAAGGAAGCCATTAAATGACTTAAACGGCTGACAGTTCTGTCAGCCGTTTAATGGCTGTCATGGTATAATTTACGCGAAACAATGCCGCAATGTGCAATTAAGACACGAAATCGAAGAAAAAGTGCGAAGAAATATCGTTTCATTCGTAAATGATCTAAAAACTATTTTTTTTTAAATTTTTCGAACACGAAAATTGATGACAGTGACAATAGTCAAAAGGTTACATTTTCTTGTTAGGAGCGAGTAATCTTTACTAATCTTTGATGAATTATTTAAATTTAAATTTGAATTTATGAGACATTCTAGGAATTCCAAAGCTCAATCATAAAACTTCTTCATGTCTTCAGTCAGCACTCACTTATTCTTCATGGATACTGTTATCATTAAATTGTACGATTTTATCAAGGTACGATTGTGTTTTGTACGATAGAATCTCAGTAACGCAACGTGCCGCCTGTTATGCGAGATAATCCTCCCCTACGTGAATTTTCGCAATCCTGCGATTCCGATGCGCAAACATGCAACGGTTTGTGCTTCATTGTAAATGTACGAGGTTTGTAGGTTTTATTGGGTAATGTTACTATTGACTAATGGCCGGATATTGGTCAATTGGTCATTATGTCAGTCTGACAAGAGTATTGTAATGGGTTGTGGGTTCATTTTGCGTCCACGTGGCTTTCTTTCAGATATGGGTCTGGCTAGCTGGCTGGCTGCCATTATCTAGACCTTTTTTCTTTTGTTCACGAGGGGAAAACCTTAGAAAGGTACCCGTTGCCATGGGAGCGACGCAGGGTTATGTGGGATTCTTACCGCACTAAAACCCTCCCGGTGGCCGTCCTCGGCGCCGCGTAGAGGGCTCCGGGATCTCCAAAGGAACGCAACTGGAGTCTTCTTAGCGCGCTGCCCCGTTGGGCTCCGCCCAGGTGAGCTTAATCCTCGTCACACCGTCTGGTGCATACGGCACCTTCCTTACCGGGGCCGCTGGTCGGGCGGTTCGAGCTCCCACTCTTGCCACCCGCGACCCTAGAAGCCCCCTTTTAGTCGCCTCTTACGACAGGCAGGGGATACTGTAGCCCTATTCCGATCCCGGAACTACAAAACAACCATTATCTAGACCTAGTATCTCTTTGTGAGTAGGAGGTATTAAAAACTTTACTTATTATCGCTTTTCGCAATTGTTTTAACGGTCGCGATAAAAAATTTTTTAACAAAAAATACAACCGACTTCTATGTCACTACAAAGTAAAAAATAATTCAAATAAATGTTGGTTTAGTACATATTTCTGAAGTCGGCGCTCATATTAGATACGCTGTTGACATCGTTATCCAACGAAATATATTGATACGCTCATATTAGATACGCTGTTGACATCGTTATCCAACGAAATATATTGAGCGCCGACTTCAGAAATATGTACTAAACCAACATTTATTTGAATTATTTTTTACTTTGTAGTGACATAGAAGTCGGTTGTATTTTTTGTTAAAAATTTTTTTTCACCCTTTTTAGTGATGACATAATAACATTTATATTAATACAATATAAAATTGTATAAACGAGATCACGAATTAAGGTAAGGTCTGAATTTACATTGATTGGAACCGCCCGCTCGCAGGGCGCTGCCGCGCCCTGCTCGCTTAGTTTTATATTGTCTTATATGTTCCAACCTAACCTAACTAAATAGTCAATGATGAACTGGCTTTGCAATTTCATTAGAACCTACAGCAAATATCTTCAAACACAACTCAATTATTCCCATTGGTTGAGGAGTTACATATTTTGTCTCCGAGCCACATTATCAGATCCTCAAATAGTCAATGATAAACTGGCCTCGCAATTTCATTAGAACCTACACCAAATATCTTCAAACACAAGTCAATTATTCCCATCGGTTGAGGAGTTACATATTTTGACTCCGAGCCACATTATCAGACCCTTAAATAGTCAAAGATAAACTGGTTTTTCAATTTCATTAGAACCTACACCAAATATCTTCAAACACAACTCAATTATTCCCATCGGTTGAGGAGTTACATATTTTGTCTCCGAGCCACATTAGCAGACCCTTAAATAGTCAATGATGAACTGGTTTTTCAATTTCATTAGAACCTACACCAAATATCTTCAAACAAAACTCAATTATACCCATCAGTTGAGGAGTTACATATTTTGCCTCCAGAACCCACTCTGATCCTCATCATATTTAAATGGGACCAACTTGTAGCAATTGTCCACACACGAAATTAAAGGCATTAAAATAGGTTCATAAACGGCGAAGTTATGGCTGTTATATTTACATGGGTGGAGGAGTTCCCCTCTTTTTCTCCAGAACCAATCGATGGATCCTAACCATATTTAAATGGGACCAACTCGCAGCTCGTCTCTACACAATAAAAAAAGAATTATTAAAATCGGTCCACTAACGGCGGAGTAATTGCTGTACATACATAAAAAAAAAAAAAAAAAAAAAAAAAAAGATACCGGCCGAATTGATAACCTCCTCCTTTTTGAAGTCGGTTAACAACTACCAAAGATCAAACTTTTGCAATTTCTAGTAAGTGATATTGTCAATTGACGAACTTAATGAAAAAAACATTGATTAGATTGATAATAATAATGAGCTTCAGTATCGGTCAAGGCGACTAGCAAAACTGCCGTCAAATTGCGATCGGCGACCATTTATTACATGCGTAAGGTAACTCTTAATACCAACTTGTAGGTATTCCTATAAAAAAGAACAAATCTCTGTATGTGTATGCATACTATTGAAAGTAAAGACACATTTTAATGTAAAATATATTATAACGATATACAAGATTATCTAATGTAATTAACTTTGCAAAGTCTGAAGCCCAGACGGCACTTTTTCATAAAGTACCCGCTTGTATGTATACAGTATAGAAGACTTAGAGCCGACTCATCTTGCGAAATTAAGTTTCAAATATTAAATTCGCTTTATGAAAGACACCCTTCCGCAGCAGACTTGTCCGCTAAAGAACTTTGAAGAGGAACTACGTACTTATAAGAGGCTTACGACTTACAGAAATGATGGTCTATTTTAAAACTGATTTTTTCGTACATTTGTAGCCTAGTAACTCTAGTTTATGTATTTATATTATTTAGTCTTATTATTTGGTGCGGAGTTTTAAGTCCGAGAGAAACTGAATTTTCTATATAATTTACAAATATGCACAAAGATCCCTTATTGTTATCACCAGTAACCCGTAAGCCAAATGCATAAATATATAACATATAAGAACATTTTTTCCAGAAAATTGGACTATGTACTTATCTGATGATAAAATACTAATAAATGTGGTGTGAAATAAAATATGTTTCGTCTTGATCACTGGATTTACTTGAAAAACTCCGAAAGCACATAGAATTTGGAATACGCAATAGTAACCGTCTTGCACGTCGTCCGTCTTACATTCAACTCCACTCCCCCGCTCACATCCTTCATTCCGTTCACTCCCAACATTTTTACACTTCACTCACACTCATTCATCTTACGTTCCCTTTTATGCATCTTCTTACATCACTTACATATTACTTAAAACTAATGATATAATTTTGGCAATCCTACATAAATAATGTTTTTTAAGTATCTAGTTATTGCACATTAGAAAAGACATATAAAAGATTAAACTTTGAAAAATCAATGAAAAAATAAGTATTTTTTTATTAACTTCGCTCTGTATAAGCTATTTCATACAGGTTGGATACAAAATATTTCTTGCTTTAATGAAACGTGATACAGGTAGTGTTCTGAACTATATACCTAGTACAATTGTATATAATGTCTACTTGCAATACTCGCACGCAAACACGCGCGCGAGTAGCCGGCCACGGCCGTGTCGCAAATAAACTGTTACCCGTTAGTCAAATGCATTTTTGATAATTTATAATATTTTGTATCCCATTACTGATAGCATTTTATAATATCCTCACGGGTAAGGCTAAAAGTCTAACACGCAAAGGTGCCGCTTTGAACGTTCGACTTTTAGCCTTCACAGTGACTATATAATAATATAGGTACCTAATACAATAATGCTATGTTGGTATATTGTTTGTACTTATAATTGTAGTGGCATTTAGAGATCCTCTTATTATTGTATCCAAATTAATTGTATCATTATTGGTGCGACTTATGAATAAATAAATAATGTTTTTTTTTTTATAATATAGGAGTAGCAGACGAGCATACAGTCCACCTGATGGTAAGTGGCTACTGCCGCCCATGGACATCTGTAATCAACCCCAGATAGGATTAGATATTCCTACCTGAGGTCGACCACAGATGCGCCGCTACCCCTGAGGACTAAGCTGGAACGCCTCGGAAAAGTCTGTCTCCCTTACCACACCCTTCAAACCGGAACACAGCAGCGTCTAAAACTGCTGTTATTAGGTAGAAATAGGTGTGGCGGTGGTGCTGCCGGAGTCGAACCACAAAGGGTTCTACCACCTTCAATGTAGTGTATAATGCACAAGTATATGTAGGTACTAACGTCTGCTCGCAATACTCGCGTACAAACACGCGCGCGAGTCGCCGGCCGCGCCCGTGTCGCATGTCTTTACCACTGTGTCGCAAATAAACTGTACCAGTTAGACAAATGGATAAATACATACATAGGTACTTAAAAACGAAATAATTTCTTCCAAAAAATTAGACTCTACCTAATGGTAAAATTCCGATTAAATTCAGTTTTTTGAGTACCTAGTTATTGCACTTTCAAATAGACATGTAAAAGGTTTCGCGATTCTGTACATTATTAAATAGTTACAAAATCAGTAAAGTAGAAGTGATCTTTTTCATTTTATACTTTTTACGTTTTGTGTAAAAATATATCTTACTTTATTATATACCTATCTGTGTTCATAGATTAGTAAAGATTACTCACTCCTAACAAGAAAATGTAACTAGTTTTGACAATTTAAATTGTCACCGTCATCTATTTTCGTGTTTGAAAAATATTAAAAAAATGTAGTTTTTAAATCATTTACGAATTAATAGACATTTCTCCGCACTTTTCCTTCTATTTCGTGTTTTTGCACCTCTTAACTACGCATATCAGCATTGTACCGCGTAAATTACACCATGACAGCCATTAAATATCTGACAGAACTGTCAGCGGTTTAAGCCATTTAATGTCTTCCTTCAATACAAGGCGGTGAGATATCTATACTTATCTATGTCTGTGTTCTGAATTATATAGCATAATATGTAGCTACTAACGTCTGCTCGCAATACTCGCGTGCAAACACGCGCGCGAGTCGCATGTCTTTACCACTGTGTCGCAAATAAACTGTACCCGTTAGACAAAATGCATAAATTTACACGCAAACAAATTAAAGCACTGGATATAAATGTTTCATGATTTAAGACTGCGTTTTAGTTGAATGAAATTAAACTGTTCTTGAATATAATTGACATTATTTGCTTTGTAAGTGTGAACTTAGCCTGTTGCCCATATTGGTAGCTTAGCGATTATTTACTAGCTCATGTAGATGCTTAAAAATCGTCAGATTTATAGACAAAAATACACATTTTGTCAATCGCTTAAGCAACAAATTGAATGTCCGAGCGGTAGCGGCTTAGGCAAATATTCAGCAGCTAAACTGACAATATAATAGCCATCGCTATGATTAACTATCGCTCATGCGATATACCCGTTCAACCTTATATCCTTAAACTTAAGTATCAAAGATATTATCTGTAATCTGATGGACGTTTTATTGAGATTGAAAGAGAGTAACAGCATTGCTGCCTATTTGTAATACAATCTTTATTAAAACAACTAACATAAGTCAACAATTTCGTATTCAATACAAATTCTTCAGCATGGTATTCCTACCTCCCAAACAAAACGCCGTCGCAAGTCCATTCAAGTAATAGGTGATAAAAAATACCGCAATTAAAGCCTTTTCTATCTATTGTCGGGTTTACGGCATATGGTATTTAGGGCACACGCACACCTGCTCAAACATGTCTCGGTGAATAATTAAAAAACCAAGATATATCAGGCCGCTAACGCGTACCATATGAGCATGTCGTTATGATAAGTGATCACGAAATTCGTGGCTGGTTTGGACTCTCTAGGGGTTAATAAAATAAAAATAATTCGAGCTAATTCCAAAGCGACTTCGAAAAATAACGAGGTTATATGTTCGGTTGTATGTATTTTTTAAGACCATACATTTAAAAAAAATATGGAATTCATCTGATGCTAGGCAGTCATTGCTGTCGATGGGACATATGTTCATCAACTCCAAATTAAATTGAATCCCACTTTAAGTGGGATAAAAGAACAAAACTCGAATACTAAGATTGTATGTCCAAATGCTCTCGTAGGTATAAGTGATTTTATTTTACTTTACCCATTAAATCAGAACACATTAGCACCTGATATTGCTGTTAGAAAACAGAGATAGGTTTAGTTATACTACTTTCAGTGTTCGAACTATGAAGTGTCGTCTACCATCACCAGCATGCGCAGATTACACATGAAGACAGCAAATAACTAATAACACAATCTTAAGGATTATAAAATTACCAGAACTACGTACAGAGACGTTGACTATGGAACGTCGAAAGACTTAGAAACAAACCTGCCCACCTCTTGTCTTTCTTAGAAAAAGGTAAAAATGACGATACACATGTTATCAAAACTTTAACTAACATTGCTTTATAGGAAATCGATCAGATATTTTCCAAGCAAAGCACTAATCCGAGCAAAGTCGCGAATAGCAAAAAGCAAATACCATTCGCATCCATGAAATTCGCTGTCAAAAAACGCAGTGAGGGAGGGTTACTCTCCAAGGAATACCGTGTTTACACCGCATCTCATTAAGACGACCCTATGTCGGTCTCGAATTTGTTGGACCATAAAAAATAAATAAACTCACCCCCAACTAACGTTTGATTGTTATATTGTTGTTACGTAGTAACTGTGATTTTTGTTTTGTTTTTCTTGATATATAAAGGCTTATGATCGTGTTATAAATTATATTCTTTGCAATTTCTAAATATTCTTAATTGATTCGTTGGTACTTGATTTGAACATGGAGTTTTTAATGTTATTCCAGTTTCTATTACAGACATTACTAAAAAACAATACGTGCATCTAAATTATTGCCGCAAAATATATGATCGTAGAGTATAATAAACAATGTATTAGATAATCATAGGTAAATAGATTTGAAGATCTTTTAATTGGGTATTATGTAGACTGGGGTAAATCAGACACCCAAAACAAATGAAAAATGTACATATTACAACATAAGTATGTATTAATTTCAAATTATAATGGAATTACCAACTATTTTCATTCGAATGTATAATTGTAATAGTTATCTGCTAACATTGATAAACGCCACATAAAGGTACGTTTGATCCTTAAGCCATAAATGAAGTTTGCTTCAAACATAAATCTTTCAAATCCCGTGCGAGGAATATGTTCAAATCGACGACAATAATGCCCCTTAATAAAGATTAACATTAGGGTGTGATCGACCCTTCACAAAACAAAACGTCGTAACTCCCAGCATTTTGCACTTACAACCAACATTTTGCGTTTGAGGTGCCTCTGGTGTAATTTTAACAGTTTAATGGGTGATTGTAATAATTTGTAGGTGGACATAATAGGGACATGTGCCCCGGCCAAATGACAAGCTTATTTAAGTTAATGCGCCCGTTTAAACGTTGCCAATTTAAATCACGATAACGTTGGGGCAGTGATAATGAGTCGATACGTTTCAATTTATGCGTGCTTGTGTGTGATCTTTATTGATTTTGTACATGAGCGTGAGGGCCAAATAAAGGTAGTTTAGCTACCCACCTTTCATCTAATTAATGCTTGCTCGAGGTAAAATAATGACGTTGAGGATGACATTGTATTGTTTTCTTTTTTATTTCGTCATAATTTTTAGGTGGATGTTCATCAGTTAGCAGTGTAAAGCAGTGATAGCCTACTGGTTAAGAAATTCTGCCTCTCGATCGAGGGGTCCGAGGTTCAAATCCTAAGGCACGCTGACTTTTCAAAGACTTTCACCTCTGACTTTTCAAAGTTATGTGCGTATTAGAAATTAATTATCACTTACTTAAAACAGTAAAGGAAAACATCGTGATGAAACCTGCATACCTGAGATATATATATAAAAAAAATCTCAAAGGTATGTGAAGTCTACCAATACGCACTTGGCCAGCGCGGTGGTGGCCTAATCCTTCTCATTCTGAGGGCAGACCAGTGCCCAGCAGGGATAATAATGGGTTGATATTCATTCATTGACGTTCATTAGTTACTTAGTAACTTAGCATACTTCAATGTAGCACGTTTTTATAAGATGAAAGTGACAAATGAGCATGCAATCCCTATGATGATAAGTGGTCACTGCCACCAATTCCCTACAAAACAGGGATTCGACCTGACGGCGATCACAGATGCATTAACACTCCTTGATGACTAAGAAGGTTTGCACGACATTTTATTTATAAGTCTTTTATATGAACTACCTATGTGTGCATAAATAAATAAATGGTCGCCAAATATGTGAGTCATATCACAATATCCACACACTTCCAGAAAATAATAAGAGTCGCTTAAGCTTAGAAATCTTTGCGGAGGTAAAACTCCCCGGTCTAACAGTACTACTTGCACTTTTCAAATTCTGCTATATTTCTATTACACACGAAACTACTATAGTACATAACAGAAGTTATATAGCTACAGGCATATGCCTGATAGGATATATCATAGCATATAAGAGGATTGCGGCTGTAATTAATTGCAAATGGGCGAAAACAACCGCTCCGCACTCCACGCTTGTTCTAATTATAATTATTGATGTGTCATTACTTAATTGGACGGTTAAGCACACGGTTCAACTATGAACTTTAAAGCTTGGGATCTACATAAGTCACTGTGACCATATCACAGCTTTTTTTAAAGATTGAACTTGCAAACGGGAATGCAGTCCAACTGATGATAAGTGGACATATGAAATCCAGATAAGGTAAGATTAATCTTAATAAGATAAAGATTAAGACTAAGGCATAGATTAGTAAAGATTACTCACTCCTAACAAGAAAATGTACCCAGTTTTGAGAATTGAAATAGTTGCGTAAAAAAGTTTTGCCCCGTCTCCGTGTTAAAATGTCCCTAAATATTTGAAATAATTATATATTTATTATGTAAATTACGCAGTATTAGTTATTGATTCGTAAATTTTCTCTAAAAATGTTTTTATTTGTCAAGAATTCAAAAAAAGAACTTACTAATAAGCCGTTTGTGGCTTCATTCAATTTCAAGGCGGCGAAGTATCTTTATTTATCTATGGATTAAGGTAAGATTAATCTTATTCTAGCTTAGTCCTCGTTTACGTCACCTTTCAAGCCAGAACACAGCAGTGCTTAACACAGCTGTTATTAAGCAGAAATAGATGCGATGGTGGTGGTGCCAGAATGAAATCACAAAGGGTTTTACCACCTTCAAATGTAGTCCAATTGATAATAAGTGGTTAGTACCACACACCAACTCAACCAACTGTGAAAAGCTGTATATAGGAAGAGATGCATTTCTTTATTTCCCAAACAATTTTTTTTACGACTGTCTTTTTAGACTCGGTTATGACTTTTAACACCGTCAAATTAATACTATTATATGTTTTCACATAATATGCTTTAGGTATATATTTTTGTACGTAAAGCATAAATAATAAACATGCAACATTTATCCAAAGGTTTTTTTTACATGTTTTATATATCTTGGCAGATGAAACACAATCATGCAATATACGGTCCAGGCGATTATAAGTTGGTACCATAAATTTAATTTCCAAACTGGAAACTGGGTATGCCGTTATAAATCTCGCGAAGTTGGTTTCTTGGTAAGTTTAGGGTTCTTGGGGCAGGGTTCTAATCCCGGGGAGGCAGGGGCAGGCACGGGCCCGCTATCGCGTCGCCGCAGACGTGACTTAAGTCTTGAGACTTGGGTGTAGCTATTTCAAGTTATATGTAAATGTATGGACTGTATAACTATGGATATATTAAATAAATTTGTTGTATGCAAGTCAAATTGCATCTAATAGGTATATTTTTTTTATAATATAGGAGTAGCAGACGAGCATGTTTACCTGATAGTAAGTGGCCACGGCCGGATATCTGTAATCAACCCCAGACAGGATTAGATATTCCTGAGGTCGGCCATAGATGCGTTGTACCAATGAGGACTAAGCCTTGGAAAAGTATATCTCACTTAACGCTGCCGTTATGAGGCAGAAATAGCTGTGGTGTTGGTGCCGCCGGAGTCGAAGCACAAAGGGTTCTACCACCTTCAGAATGTCAATAAATGTATTTATATCTTCTATTCTCTATTCTATTCTGTAATGCGACCGCGGGCCGTGCCTGTCTCAATATGTTTTTGTCTGACACGACACGTTCAATGTCTGTAGGTATAAATGGGGCGCAAAACCCATCGATATTGTTACATTTAAAAAGAGGTAAAATGTTTGACGGTCGCATGCGACTTTGTAATAGCAAACGATGCATATTTTAGTTAATAACATTCGAGTAAAAAATAATATAAATGCTAGCTGCCTAAACAATCACACAAACATATGTATATACGTATCGAACATTGTGCTGGAGAGTGCTATCAACAAAATCAAACAGTTTTTCGCATGTCATTTGTTCCGCCACCTGTATACTCGCCACCATACGGGTATACTCGATTTGTATAATAGTCTATGCACTATGTGTGCGGTCTGGGGGCGTGTGTGTACGCTCCAATAATTTGGGTACGTGTGCGATTTTGTATGTGTTACTTTTAACTTTTATAATATAGGAGTAGAAGACGTGCAAGCAGTCCACCTGATGGTAAGTTGCCACTGTCGCCCATGAACGTCTGTAGTCCAACCCAAATAAGATTCGGTTTAAAGATCTTTATTTCTCAAAAAAAGACTAGAAGATTAAGACATTCCTACCTGAGGTCGACCACAGATGCGCCGCTATCGCTGTGGACTAAGCTGGAACGCCTCGGAAAAGTATGTTTCCTTTACTACACCCTTCAAACTAAACAAAGAAACGCTTTACACTGCTGTTATTAGGTAAAAATAGGTGTGGCAGTGTCACCGGAGTCAAACCAAAAGGCCCTTGATTTATAATTACCTAATAATAATAATAATAATAAACGTTTATTGCCATAATAACACAGTTTACACAAAGAATAAATGTACATTTTACAGTAATATTAATATGACAAAAGGAATTCGGCTCAGCCGCTCCTATAATCCCTGTGGTGTTAGGTGGGATAAGAAGATAGTCAGCCGTCAGTGGGGCATCTCCTGGGTTTTAAAATCCAAGCGTGTATGTGTGTGTGTGTGTGTGTGTGTGTGTGTGTGTGTGTGTGAGTGTGTATGTACGTATTTGGAGGTTAATTAATGTGTTTAATTAGCATTAAAGAACTCCTTTATTGGTAGATATTATACTGCATGCAGGCAGGTTTCAAATTTTCACCAGCAAATTGTCTTTTTAACAAAGCAGATTTATATTTGTGTTTGAAGCATTCCGTTCTCCCATACCTCCCATACCTTACATAGTTAACTGTATTCTTTATTAAACGATGGTACCAAAGAAACGTTCTAACTTAGCCCTTAGCTAATAACGCATCTGTGATCAATCGTAAGTAGAACATAGTTACTTTGAGTCGATTAATGATGTCATAAAGATGTACAGACCTTTTAACATCAGATTTATATATGTTTGTTAATTGGTTTTATAAATAAACTCTACATAGAGATGTAGAGTAATTTTAAGTAATGTAGAGCCATTACTCAAAATTACCATTATAACTTCAAACAAACGTCAAAACAACAGGATAAAAATTAAAAGAGGGAAAAATTCATTAGAGCTCTAGTATTTGTAGAGAAAGGCTCGCAATTATAAAGAAGCAGGTTGCCAACGACATCCAAAGATAGCGTTTAATTTGGGGCTGTTTTATTACGCGAATTAACCGTTTTTACTGCGGGGGTGATACATAAATAATTAGGAGTGATGGCTCTCCCTAATCTATGTAGAGCTACATAGCGCGTTTATGTGTACTAGCTGTTGTCCATGGGTTTGCCCTTGTGGAAGTAATTTTGAAGCCAATTTTTACTTTTTTTTATCTATTGTATGATATAAAAGTACCAAACGAGTATCTAGTACACCTGATGTTAAGTTGTCATTGCTGTCCATAGCCATTTGTAACCACATATAAAGAGGATCTACCGATGAAATCGATCACAGATGCGTTGACATTATTAAGGAGTAAATGGTCGCCACATATGTGTACGCCATATAGAGGGCGCCCACCCATTTATATCACACCATCATTACACATTGCTCATATGTAGCTCATATGTATGTATGTCAACCGGCATCCACATCTTTCCACCAAAATACACACTACTTCAGTTTCTAAGGCTCGCACGAAAATAAAGTTCTAATGAACCTTTCATAGAACCATTTCGTTCAAATTCCAAATGACAACTGAACCAAATAATGAACTAAACCTTAACCCTCAAAGCACAAACCATGACGTATCTGACATTAAGTGTTTCAATCTCACACCAGCTACAATGTGGCACGTATCCACACAGCACAGTATTAACGTATTCCATTTAATATCTCGCAGACTTGCACCAACACGTGCTTGTGTTTGCGCCACGCGGCTGCCACACGCGCGCCACGAGGCGGTTGAAGCACCCACACCTATCACTAATTTCAGGGAACCATGCTCGGGTCGAATCGTTTGCTCATTTTGATGCGTTTTTGTGTGTGTTATGACTAATTAGACAAAAGTTCAGATCTAGTTATTACTTCTTCTAGAGCTTCCTCTAGTTCTATCTCTGTCTCTACAGGTTCAAAGTTCAAATAACTAATTACAGACGGAACCTGGGTAATTGCCTGTTTTCGAATTATGTGCTTATCTTTCATAGGTATTGTGTAAATTATGACTAATTAGTTCTACCACCCTCATTCGCTCATATTGACGCTTTTAGGATGAGTCTAATTTGGAATCTTCTTTAAGATTTCTCTAGTTCTATCTCTGTCTGTTCAGGTACGAGTACATGCGCTCAGAGCTGAAGAGTGATTGATTTTGTATTCAACTTCCGAATATGAACATAAGTTAGAAAGTATAGTTGAAACATTTTGATGTTATGCCTTATCGCGCAATCTAGTGCAGTTTAGTTGTGACTTGAAGACTTATCAGTCAATAGAAGAATGTACTTCGATGCGTTTTTATATATAGTCTTCTGTAACGTATCTGTCAGCGATTTCGGGTGGAAATTCTGTTTTGTATATCCAAAAGCTTTGCAGTGCATTGGCTGTATGTTCAGTTAGTATATCCAATATCCATTAGTTTAAAAAACAAATAAAAGTTCAATTTGTCGAACATTACATGCAAAGGGGCAAAGGTCAAACAATGTCCATGATTGTATATCGAACAGTCAGACATCGGAGAATGGGTAATTGTAAACAAACACGCTTTGTGAAGGACAATGATTGTGTCTTTTATGTCAAGCACTTCTCCAATTTAAAATAATTTCACTATTTTCTTAGTAGTGAAATTGTATTTCTATTTTATTAATGTAAGATTGAAGGCTTATTTCTGCCTCATAATAGCAGTGTTAAACTCTGCTGTGTTTTGGTTTGAAGGGTAAAGAAGACATACTTTTCTAAGGCGTCCCAACTTAGTCCTCAGGAGTACCGGCGCATCCGTAATCGACCTCAGCTAGGAATATCTAATCCTATCTGGGGTTTACAGATGTCCATGGGCTGTAGTAGCCACTTATCATCAAGCATGCTCGTCCGTCGCAAGGTGGACTGCATGCTCGTCTGCTACTGCTATATTATAAAAAAATATTGTTGGAAAGGTAATATTGACTTGCTGCTACGTCCTGTGCTATAATCATAGATTAGTAAAGATACTTCGCCGCCTTGAAATTGAATGAACCCACAAACAGCTTATTTTAGTAAGTTCTTTTTTGAATCCTTGACAAATAAAATAGTACATTACAATACGAGGACGAAAATTTTTTTTCTGACAAGTGTGAGTTTGCAGGCCGAGCCGCAGGCGAGGACTGCAATCACACGAGTCAGAAAAACATTTTTCGTCCGCGTGTTGTATAAAATTTTATATTACGGGGTCGGAAATGGGGGTTTTGCGCACGCGAAGCGTGCGTAAAACGTCCATTTACGCACGCCGTGATATAAACCATTTTTAAAGAAAATTTACGAATATTTTTTTTTTTTTTTTTTTTTTTTTTTTTTTATATTTGAACCTGACGATAAAGCAGACGTGCTACCTGATGGAAAGTAGTCAACGTCGCCTATGGACATTTGCAACACCAGAGGAGTCGCCAATGCATCGCCGGCTTTGAAGGAGAGCTCTTTTTGCACCTTTTTTGAAGAGCCCCATGTCATAGCGCTCCGGGAATACCTCAGAAGGAAGTTCATTCCACATTTTGCACGTCCGTGGCAAGAACGTCCGCGCAAATCGAACCGTGGAGGACCGCCACGAGTCCAGTTGGTGTGGATGGAACTTCATCCTTCGGCGAGTGGTGCGATGGAGGAACGGTGATGTAGGCACCAGGATACTTAACTAATTTACGTAATAATTACGTAATTTACGTAATAAATAAACAATTATTTCAAATATTTTATGCACATTTTAGCACGGAGACGTGGCAAAACTTTTTTACGCAACTATTTCAATTCTCAAAACTGGGTACATTTTCTTGTTAAGAGTGAGTAATCTTTACTAATCTATGGCTATAATAGGGAATATTAACTTTTTCACGCAATCTGTTAAGACCTCAGAAATAACGCGTATACATTCGTTTCGATTCAGACTCCCATTTCCATGACCGTGGCCTACGGACTACAGTAACCACCTCATTCCAGGTGGGTTGAGCTCTATACTCATTTGCCACTTCTATTAGATATAAAAAAACAGTTCTCATGAATGACGATAGTGCCCACTCCTGCTCAACTCAATATTGCCTTATCTTTCGTTTATTTCATTATATCTTAAAAAATGAACTTCATTATTCATATCATTAATATTAAGGAAATTCCAGCATACTTCTTAGCAAATCACCAATATAAGCTTGTATTTTATTCTTTCTTTTCGTTCCCTTTGTTCTTTCCGTTGGTTCTCAAAGTGGGAATCACAAACTATCCGTTCCCGTCAATCCACATCAACGGGACGAGCGCGGTGTAATTGAAAACAAACACACGTCGTGGTATCCTATCAATCAGGGATTTTGTCGAAATCTGTCTTGTCTCGATACTTTTGGTTATGTCGTTTGTGTAATGCGGCAGTGGGTTAGGTCGCAAGAGGTGTTCAAATTGAAGCTGAAAAACTCCATAGTAGTGAAGATGACAGCAGTGCAGCGGTATGTCATGAAGACGTTTCCACGGTTTGATGGATAATTTATAGATTTCTGTTTTGCACTTGAGTATTTACCCGACTGCGGAGGTAATACTTTTCGAGGGTATGTATGTCACATTATTTTGCACGCCTTGCAATTAGAGATGTGCCGAGTCAGGTCGACTCGAGTCAGTACTCGGGTACTTACATAAACTCGCATACTCGAGTACTAATAAGTGATACTCGAGTACCAGTGATAGTAGAATACTGACGGTACTCGTACACTGACTAGTCTTATGTACCTTATGTAGGCAAACGAGTGAATGCATCAGGAATTGTGTAAGTAAAAACTTTTTTAATTTTGTTTAGTGAGTGTTTTTTTTTTTTGCTCTTCCGTGCTATTGGACTGTGTGTTACAAACTACTGGAATACATTGTGAATACTTTGGACTCGAGTACCGACTCGATTCTTTTTTATATGAGTACTAAAGTACTCGAATACCACAAATGGCCGACTCGGCAAATCATTACTTGCAATCTAAACAGCTTAAAGGACTTTAAAATACAAGGTGTCGTTGGCTTCGTCTAAACTGCGGGAATATATGGGCTATATCATGCAATCGTTTTTTAAACAGTTCACTGCTTAGGTATAGGTACTTGGCTTGGAAGGTGAATGATTTAAATAAAAATGTGTTAAAAAATTGTGAACCTACACGATGAAATTAAAATTTATTTGAAAAAAAGAAGATAGGAGTCCTCAATAACAGTATTGTTCTAAAAACGATGTAATATAATAATAATATCTCTAAATTATTCATTTTAAAAAGTGATTGATTGATCGATTCGATCCTTAACCCATTAATTCCCAAGGGTTGAAATAAAAGGATTTTTTTAAATTTTATTATTTATATTAGTTACGTATACATTCAAAAGAAGATAATCATAGTCAGAAAAAATATTGATACCTCCGTTTAAATTCCACAAAATGTTGCGTTTATGCAACGTTGGGATTAGTGAACTTTAAAACTTACTCTCAACTCGCAACTTACTTATACGGATGGACACTCAATTACTAACGGGAGTGGAACATTTTAAAACAATCAGCATGGAGATGCACCTGACATTTTTACACATGTAAATTGTTGTACTTTTACATTGTCGGCATCTTCTTCGACGCTTATTTTCATGTTCTTCTATGACATGACCAACATTATCATAGCGAATATTAGTAGGCAATGCGTTCTTGGATGGTCTTCCCATATTTGTATTTGAAACATTCAAAGAATTAGAATGTGTGGCTAACTGTGCTTCTTCACTTTTCATCAAAGTTACAGCAACGTAAGATTTGAAATCTAATTGACTCAAGGTCTGTTCATTTACCATATTGTAAATTTTCCACGAATTCACCAAAACGCTGTCAATCAAATTGATGAAAAGTGGCCACCACCACTTCTTCCCTCTTACTCGAATTCTGTAGTTGGCTATTCCATTATCATGAAGATCAACTCCTCCCATATTTTTATTATAATCTGCTATTACTTGAGGCTGTTGCACATTCATCATCTTTTTATTTTTTCTGTCGTAACGTCTTGCAGTAACCAATGGTTCTACTTTGCCATTATTAGTAGCTACAGTTACCACAGAATTGTCATTCCATCGAACCAACAGCACTTCATTTTGTTTGTCAAAACAATAATCGAATGACCCTCTCTCTTTTTTACTGAGAATTTTCGTAGCTTTCAAAGTTTTGTTCATTGTACGATTTTCTTTGATAGTACCGGTAGCAAAGTAACCTTTCTCTTTTAGGATGCAAAATAGTTTATATGAAGAAAAAAAATTATCAAAAAATACGCGATGTTTACAAGGATCTTCAATTAGGGACAACAGATCTAAAACAGTATTTTCTCCCAAACCCAAGTCACTTCTAGTGACATTACTACTTTTGCCACCATATGGAATAAACTGATACAAGTAGCCACTTGCACTGCATAAACACCAAAGCTTGAATCTAACAGGCTTTCCTTTGATGAACATTTTGCAACCATGACGTCCAAAATACGGCACCATTTCTTCGTCAATTGACAAGTTATGTGAAAATATCCCAAACTGCATGTTCTTTTTGTTGATGACATTGAAAATAGGACGCAATTTGGCAAATTTATCATTTTTGTCCAAGTCAGCGTTGTCACATAAGTGAATATTTTCCTTTATACAGTCGAATTTGTTTCGACTCATACACTTTCTTACAATCGGTACATTTTTGTCTTCATCTTTAGACCAGTACAGTTTTGTTGAAGGCAGAGAATGATAACCGGTCAGGAATAATATACCAAAAAATCTTTTGAGTTCTGCTACCGTAAGTGTGAATAAATGTCGATTATGGTCACAAGCATATTTTTTTGAAAAGTTTACAATCTGTTCCCAAACTTCATCACTGAAAAATAAGGAAAATACTTCAAAAGGTGTTTTTCCGCCTACACGTTGTTCAATATTTTGTTTTATAACGGTTTCATCACTTATAGGAAAGTTTATATATGTCGGATGACCCATTTTCCAGTCTGGAATACATTTTGGTGACTTCTTTGGCCTTTTCGATTTTCTTGAAGTTGAAGGACTGGTCTGGTCTAGCATATTTTCAGACTCAGTGGGTAAGTCAGTATGGATTTCGTACGTTCCAGCGATGTCGGTGGGCAGAGTGCTGTCGAAACCACCCAACATATCATCATCTAGGTCTTCTTCGTCTGTAAGATTGTCAACCGGTGGAGGGATGTATACAGCATCAATTTGGTTAGCATTTTGTAAATCTTCCTCTTCTTCCAACACGGCCATAATTTCTTGTGATGACAATGCTTTTTTATAAGCCATATTGTACAAATTCACTTCTGTGTGGGTTACTACGTAAACCAGAGAGCTTGAAGTTCAACAAGTAACTAACTGATGAAACAAAAGCGTTTGTGTCACATGAGCTCCAAGAAATCATTGTTTACTATAAATCTCTAGCATCAATGGGTCGCGGCATTACAATAACAAACATTCAATAAATCTCCCAACGTTACATACACGCAACATTTTGTGGAAGTCTAAGTTACACTATATATATAGATCTTCTTGTTCAACAGAATTATTAAACTCATAAATAAAGGATTGTTAAATATTTGTTTAGTGTAAAAAGTTCGAATTTATTTTAATTAATATTTTTTATGATTTAATGAAATTGTCTGTCTGGAGAAGACTCAATTCGCTGTTTTTCAAAATAAAAAATAAAATATATTTTTTATTAAATTGAGTGTCCAAATAATAATAACCTGTATTTCAGGTTTTCTTTTACAGACTGGATAAGATCTCAGAGATTTACTGCCCTATTTTTAATACCGAAAAAAATCAAACATAAAATGTTGCGTTTACGCAACGATGGGTAAAGATGGGTTAAACGCAGAAATAATTGAAACTTTAAAAAGATGTATGTTCGCCACTAACTCTTATTGAATGGTGAATAGTCGTGGCCTTGTGGTACATACTAATAGATATACCTTTAGCTGTAGTGCTTATCATAGATTAGTAAAGATTACTCACTCCTAATAAGAAAATTTACCCAGTTTTGAGAATTGAAATAGTTGCGTAAAAAAGTTTTGCCGTTGTTTTACGTCTCCGTGCTAAAATGTCCGTAAAATATTTGAAATATTTATTTATTTATTACGTAAGTTACGTAATTATTACGTAAATTAGTTATTTATTTGCAAATGTTCTCTAAAAATGTTTTTATTTGTCAAGGATTCAAAGAAAGAACTTACTAAAATAAGCTGTTTGTGGCTTCATTCAATTTCAAGGCGGCGAAGTATCTTTACTAATCTATGGTGATTATATGAATTCTCCTGTAACTCCATTTATCAGACACTGTAGAAGTTGAAGTCCGGCTTCAAACGTTGGCTAGCGGCGTGTAATTGAAAACAAACAAGCATTGTTGTGGCCCGTATCAATCAAGGAAGGGGTGGTACTACCCCTAATATTTTGGGGCGAAGGGATAGTAAAACCTTCGGCGGGTATAGAAGGGAAGTGTGAGGAAAGTGTTTGGTGGAATGTGTTGGGATTATTGGTACAAAATTTTTAAATATTTTCGGCAAATTTTCACAAACGTCAATTATTAAAACGGTTGATAAAATTATATTTATTTTCAACGAAGACGCATGACTATTTTCCCGATGATAATTTATATTTTTACAAGACTTTTCCCTGATTTTAACTGATACCATATAAAGAATATTTTCAATCAATATTTGTCAATTAGTTCCTTACGAGAAAATTGTAGGTACCGGAACCTCTTTTCAACCTCCTGTTTAGTAAGTATTTTCAATTCAATTCTATTTATTGCAGGATCAGATGAAATACATATGTAAAATACTTAATAGTTATTTTTGTGGTCCTATTCTAACCCAAAAGGTATGCAAATATTTATATTTTGTGTATTATGAAAATAAATACCTATATTTTATTTACTCTCCAATTATAATCGCAAGTATATATTCGCATCAATCTCATTTGTATTCATATACACAGATACAATTATAAATATGTATATTACTGTTTTTATAGTACAAGACAAATATTACTACTAGTAAAATAACTTTGCATTTAACGAATTTACGATACAGCACCTAGCAACCAGCATCTGATATATAGATATCTACGATCAAATCAGTTACCCTAACCCTAGAGGAAGCCTGAGAATGCGTGGGCGGGTCTTAGGGGCGGATTTAAATATAAGATATCAATATAAGGATACTTATGTTTTAGGTATTTTGATAGAAGGAGCGTTATTCAATTAATAATTGTACCTAATACTTGCGAGTTTTTATTTGAGTAAACAAACTTACAGCTCACCTAATGGTACGAGTAAGTTATAACTAACTTTTTTGTAATCGACCTCAAATAAGATTAGAAATGATGTATTTCTGCCTTATAACAGCAGTGTTAAGCGCTGCTGTGTTCTGGTTTGAAAAGTGTGGTAAGGGAGACATACTTATGCTAGGCGTTCCAGCTTAGTCCTCAGGGGTAGCGACGTATCAATGGCCGACCTCAGGTAGGAATATTTATTCCTATTTAGGGTTGATTACGGATGTACATGGGCCGCAGTAGCCACTTTCCATCAGGTGGACTGCATGCTCGTTTGCTACCCTTATATTATAAAAAAAAAAAAAAACTTATCCTAGGCGTTCCAGCTTAGTCCTCAGGGGTATCAATGGCCTACCTCAGGTAGGAAT
Organism: Epargyreus clarus; assembly: GCF_041222505.1. Lineage (NCBI taxonomy): Eukaryota > Metazoa > Arthropoda > Insecta > Lepidoptera > Hesperiidae > Epargyreus > Epargyreus clarus. The sequence goes on from NW_027332214.1 coordinate 9,151,716, forward strand.
ATTTATTCCTATTTAGGGTTGATTACGGATGTACATGGGCGGCAGTAGCCACTTTCCATCAGGTGGACTGCATGCTCGTTTGCTACTAAGTATAAAAAAGAAAGTTCCCATGAGGGCTATTTTGGAATATCTAGTTTATGTTTTTCGTAACATATAGGTACTCGTAGTAGCAAAGGGAGTCCTTCGGAGCACTGGCGCTCAGACACGATAGAACATAGACGAAATAAATAAACAGACTCTTAGTACATACAATTAACATGAAATTGTTAATGCGCACTATATAACGCGTTTGTATAAGCGAATGAACATGTAATACTCATTTTTTTTATTTATTTACTCTTTATTGACTATGTTAAAAACAATGTGGTACAAAAGGCGGACTTAATGCTAAATAGCATTTTCTCCCAGTCAACCTTAGGGATGTGTAGAAAAATTGAAGGCGGTACAACTATACTAAAAATAATAATAAATACGAAATAAAATAAAATGGAAAAAAAACAAATTGTATATTTTTACTATTGCACAGATATATTCATGTTAAAATCATGACCAATTAGGAGTCTATTTAGTCACTTCGTAGAACAGAATTTTAACAAAGTTACCGGGTGTTCTATTTGATTTATTTTCGTAGTTCTACGTCGGGTACGAGTCTCCTAACTATTTTAATATTTCATTACAACTAGGCACTCGGTTTTAATAGGTTTCAATGTAACGTTTTTATTGCAGTTACGTACTCGGTTTTCCACGCTGTTTCCGTTTGGTGCAAAACCGTTGGGTTTTTTTGAATTTGTACGATTTGTGTGACGTTTTGCTTACATATTGCTTGTAATGATTGGTTTCGCTGCTGTTTTTTATTTTGTGTTTGTTTTTGTCAAAGGGTTGTAGCCGTGGATATGTTGTTTACTTTATTAAATGTAGGTACTTGCTATTGAAAATTCCAGTTCAGGTCCCTTTGTATTTTGTTAATTATTTAATTTAATAACCAATGTCTATGGGCGATAGTGCTCAGTATCTTTATAGATGTTCTTCCACAATATCATACCATACGATGTCCATGCTATGAGTGTCATACAAAACAAACTTTGTTCTGAAAAGTATCGGAATTTGCCCATTGGATCATTCCGTCCACGACATCCGTCATCACTTTTTTTCAATACAAAGAATTTATATTCTTTGCCGCACGATCGTGATACATATTATGTACCCTTTGTACTATAGGAAGACGTTTCTGCTTACAGTTTTAAAAGAGTTCTCAAGATAATGTCAAGATTGTCAAGTCTACACCCTACTACAGTGGCTAAACCCATTGCTTTAAGAGGAAGCACAGTGGTACAGGTAATGGGTTGGCAATTTTCACCCAACAAAACCCAAATATGCCTTGTACTTAAACTCATTTCAAACAGCGAAGTAAGGGGGGAAAATATTTGCAATATTTTCTTGTGGCAACACCGTGGCTACGGCAACACTGTAAACAGTTTTTAATCGACCGTGCAAACGGTGTCGCTTACTAAACGGAACCGGTAAACGAGCAATCTACAAAAATTTGCAACGACAATATTGGCGATGGGTCAATATTTTTCTTGAGTTTCTTTGCCAATGTCAAAATATTTGTTGTGCATAGAACGATACGGTTTGGACAGTAACAATACATATTTAGGTAGTGTTAGTACCGCTTTGCTAAAAGTTAAGTTTAGTTAGACGATAACAGTTAAGTGTTATCGTCGTTAATACGAAGCTTGGATGTTAACGATATCACATTTTTATAACATTACATTAAAGTAATAAGTGACTCATTTGCTACTACAGTTTAAAAACAGATGCGGGTAGGTGAAGTGGGGACGACACCATGGCGGCGCTCGAATTAACAGAGAGCGACATTCTGGTCGAAGACTTCAGCAAGAACAGTCGAATAACGGAGCTACTTGTGAAATCAAAGTCATCTTGAAGGTCTTGAAGTCATGTAATAATATAGTCACATAAACGGTACAGAGTAACGATATAACAATTATACGTAAGTAAGTTCACACTAGTGATTAGAAGTATTATAACTACACAAGTATCTCCGTTATTCGACTGCTCTTGCTGAAGTCTCCGACCAGAATGTCGCTCTCTGTTAATTCGAGCGCCGCCATGGTGTCGTCCCCACTTCACCTACCCGCATCTGTTTTTAAACTGTAGTATTAAATGAGTCACTTATTACTTTAATGTAACGTTATAAAAATGTGATATCGTTAATATCCAAGCTTCTTATTAATGACGATAACATTCGGCCGTCCTGCTCACACGTTCGTCCTCGATCGTGTATGGTCTGATGCAAGAGCTGCAAAAGAAAACCAGTTGTTTAATGCCTAAGTCCAGAAGAGTTACACATTTTCTTGTAATACCGACTCGCACGTAAGAGGCCCGAACTGTTTATCAAAAACATGGCTTAAACTATACGCATTTTCTTGCAATACCGACTCGCATGTAAAAGGCCCGAACTGTTGATCCGAACCAAGGCTTAAACTAGGTGATGTTCATATAGAATCACACTAGTTGTGTATTACCTAGTTATAAATCTGCCCCAACAGTGTTCACCACGGATTTCTGTTGCAGGCATAGTTCATAAGGACTCTTTACATAAATGTCATATGCGCGACAGGTATTGAAGCGAATGCATTAGACCATTGTTAAATAATAAAAAACACGGTTATAACTAGGTGATGTTCATATAGGATCACTCTAGTCATGTATCACCGCAGTTTTTGTACCTTGTTTACGATAACATTCGGCCAGTGCTCCACTCAAATTTACTCTAAAAATGCAATATTCACTTAATGTCTTCCAGGTACTCGATGCCTTCGGTCAACCCAACCATATGCATCACCAAGAGACACCCGTGAACATCACATTGCTAGAGGCATCTGCACTAATCCATCTTAACTCCAGATAAATAAAAATCAAACCACAAAGTTTCCTACACCTACAGTAATGACAACATCTAACTGCCCACTTTACTTATGCCTGGATTCTAAGTCCAATAGTTAAATCTCCAACAACTATTGATTCGATATAGTTACGCATCAGAATAACGACGTTTATCTTATTAGTCCATTTCGGAATGCTCAACAACCTGTTCAATAACTGTTATACTGATAGATAGATAGATCTATAGTTGGCCACTAAATGAATCTGTGCGACTCAAAATACTATTATAACATAATTTTATTACTACTTAGTACTTCTTTTAATTATTACAATGTTATTTTATACAAATAGTTGCCTTTCCAACGTATTTTATCAACTGATGAAGCAGTATCAAAATAATAATATATCGTTTATATTTGAAATGAATTATATCAAAGTTAATGGTAAACAAACCATGAATTTCACACAATATAACACGTAATAAGTTGTATGAACCCAAATTTTTACGTTATTTATCACAAATTCAAATTATTTCTTTCAAAGTAGGGCCACATAACCCACTTTTGAAAGTCAGAAAGAAATTTCATTACATTAAATTGAATTTATATTCAGTTATAATAATACATACTATTACATGAATTTCAAAATTTAATTAACAAAGCAAAGGACCCATGCGTTCACATTAGCGACATACTTGTCAATTGTGTAATAAGCTTAACTACTTAACTTTTTTTTTTTTATTTCACCAAAAGTTTTAAATTAAGATTCCCATAAGGAAGTTATAGTTTGGGCTATTTTATTGTTAAAGTTATGCATTATACTAAGGAAGATTTGCTAGACTTTACGTAAAACGTCGTTTTTTAAAAAAAAATCAAATAATGTTATGGAAAGAATAAACACATTAAAATGGTCCGTTAATCTAAACGGAGTTTAAACAGACCTTGTCTTACATTGAGTTCCTCGGAAGCGGATTTTTTTTTTCGTAGTTATCAAACGGATAGTGTTATTGAATACATACTCGTAAACTACCTACCAAGAAAAATGACTTCAGAAACCGGCCATTATTTAACTATACTTATTTGTGTCTACAGCTGATAAAAGATTTTTTTTAAACACGCTTTTATTTTTGCCACGCTTTTATTAACTTGACCTGTATGTATGTAACGGAATATTTGAATTCGATTTTTACCTACTTTGAACGGTCAGATTTATTTAAAAATTTTGAAATACTTATGACATGACATAATTTTAATAATCTTGTCCAATTCTAATTTTGTCTCATCAGGATCGTCAGATTTAAAACTATAACTGTTTTACATAACATGTGGCTCCTTATCAATCACAACCTAAAATTTCTATGACCTGAAAAAGGTCTTTTAAAGTTGATCATGATTTTATACCAGCCAGCCAAACAAACAGTTAGTCAAACTATCTTACGATACACCTTATTACCAAACAATTCATATTTATTATATATATTTCACGCCTCGGCTTCACCTGACTTTTATATAGTTTGTAATAAAAAATATATTAGTGCGTAATATCTGTATAGATTATGTTAATATAATATGTATCATTTACAACCAACACTCTCAAGGAGACGCTCGATGTTTCTATAGAGAAAACCTAGACATGACGCAATTGTGAACCGTATAAAATTTATATGAAAAGTAATTTATTGTATAAGAAAATGCCATCGAAATGTACCTATGTTTTATTTAATTATATTATTAAACAACATTATTATTCATTTGGATCTGATATACATATAATAAGAATGAAATCTTCACGTGTTTACATCGAATATATTTGAAAAAGAAAAAAAAAATGTCTGTCGGTTTGTATGTTTGAAAATGCATTAAAACCAAAACTACGAAGTTGATATCAAAAGTATACATTTTTTTTTAAACATTACATGACCAGGTAATGGGAATTCCAAATTACCAACGTACTCCGTGATCTTGACAGAGGGCATTGTATAATTCAAATTATATTTTGAATCCACATGAACAAAGTCGCAGGCAAGACTCGTTTTAAAAATGCAATTCAAATTATATTCTGAATCCACATGATGAACAAAGTCGCAGGCAAGACTCATTTTAAATATGGTATACGAAAGACTATCTAAATGTATGTAGGCTTCAGTGACCGTTTCTCACTTAATACGTATAATAACTTAATTGCTGTAACTTGTAAATAGAACTAAGCTCTAGTTATAAAAGCATAAATTTATTATTATTATTAATATTTTACTTAAAATTATTTATTCTGAATCCCATACAAAGTGGATCCCGTTTATCATTTCGTAATTGGCTCACATAATTGATAATATCGATAGTCTAAGCGTCTCAACGTTTAAGGTACAAACTTCATTTACCAGTATTTTATAGTGCCCAATTTTCAAACCAAAAGGACGTGTAATGTGTCAAATTTAAATTCAAATTTAAAGGTTTAAAATTACGAGATGTAAAGAAATATTAATACAAAACGAAACGTTGCATACTAAATTTAAAACAGACATTTAATATTCTGTATAAGTGAGTCAGTCAGAAGTAAAATGTGAGATTTTTTTTATATATAATATTCCAAAGACCGCTGCGCATAAGTTTCTCTGTTTTCTTATAGATCATTAACTAATGTGCATTTATACTTAATGGGAGTCAAAACACAGTAGTACACAGTACTGCGTGAGTTCGCCTAGAATTGATGGAAAGCTAAATTTGGCAACGTACGTATGCTTCTTTCATAACAATTACGTATCAAGTATATGAAATCAAAAGGAAAATTTCATTGATTTATAAAATGAAAATGTGAACAATGTAGATGTGAATGCAAGTTTATTTTTACATATAGTCAATTAATATCCGAAAAAAAACAATAAACCTTAAACTCATTTACCATTTCCCTCGTGGGTACTCTCAGCCACTCAATACGGTGGTCGTGATACTTATTTGCAGTCAGTTAAATATGTACCACGTAGATATTATACATTTCTGTACAATTATGAATAATCAAAATTTTGCAACTTAATAAACGTGTCACTTATATCTAGTAGGTATTCTGTACTCGGTAACTACGTTTGTTGCTACCGCATAGTCCCTTCCATACAATAATAACAAACGCATATACGTAAACCCAGTTTGAAACATTAAAAGTTATCAAAAATAAATTCAAATCTAACCTGTATGCAATTTCTGGCGTACATTAGCCTATATTAACAACCATTATTCCCATATCTATAAAGCCTAACATTTAAGATTAAAGATCCTTAAAATATTTTCATAAGTACGTGTATTTCTATATTTTTCAAAGTAGGTGTAACTTTAGAACAATTAGGATTTACTTTTTACACCACAGACTTTAACCAAATGGACAGATTTACCACAAGAACTGCCTTGCAAAATTACTTTTAGACACTTCTTCACAGAAAATGCACTTATTTTGAAGTAAACACCTCAGTTTACAATGTTAACAAGTAATTTGATAAGAGTAAAGTTTGTTCACAAAGTATATCATTTTCAGAGGGTATTAACATCTCATTGAATTACTAGTCTCAATCTATCCATTTTCTTAATTCAAATGAGTTTGCCCTTACATCAACGACATTTATCTACCCCCATTTTTACTTATTCTACCAAGATTAATTCACATATGACAAAATAATGTTTTAACTCACGGTTTTTATTCCTGTGTCAAGTTTGTTCGTACTTACGAATCGCCGTCCATGATTGTGAGCGGGATCTTCTGTTCTGTACACTTCTGATGAAATCAAAGTCATCTTGAAGGTCTTGAAGTCATGTAATAATATAGTCACATAAACGGTACAGAGTAACGATATAACAATTATACGTAAGTAAGTTCACACTAGTGATTAGAAGTATTATAACTACACAAGTATCTCCGTTATTCGACTGCTCTTGCTGAAGTCTCCGACCAGAATGTCGCTCTCTGTTAATTCGAGCGCCGCCATGGTGTCGTCCCCACTTCACCTACCCGCATCTGTTTTTAAACTGTAGTATTAAATGAGTCACTTATTACTTTAATGTAACGTTATAAAAATGTGATATCGTTAATATCCAAGCTTCTTATTAATGACGATAACACTTGTGTAGTTATAATACTTTTAATCACTAGTGTGAACTTACTTACGTATAGTTATTATATCGTTACTCTGTACCTTTTATGTGACTATATGATTACACGACTTCAAGACCTTCAAGATGACTTTGATTTACATAAGTTTGCTACAAATTTTTGGGCGAAACACAATCTACTGAAATACGAGTATCTATTTGAATATCGGAAGCTTATCACAGCTGTTTTGGTACGAGAATTAAGATGGTTACCTCATTATATATGAGGTGATCATCAACCATCGACCAATCGCTTCCAAACCCAGATGAAGGGCGCAGTAGCAACACGTCCGTGACCGATTTCAGGTAGGGATCTAACCGTACCCGGGGATGATTGCAGATGTACACGGGCGACAGTAGCCACTTACCATCAGATGGACTACATGCTCGTCTGCTACTCTTATATAATATATAAAAATATCTACATCACTCTAGAAATAGGTACAGTACCTCCACGGTCGAACGATAGTCGTTCAAACTATATTGTTATTTTTTTTTTTATAATATAGGAGTAGCAGACGAGCATGCAGTCCACCTGATGGTAAGTGGCTCCTGCCGCCCATGGACATCTGTAATCAACCCCAGATAGGATTAGATATACCTACCTGAGGTCGGCCACAGATGCGCTCCTACCCCTTAGGACTAAGCTGGAATGCCTCGGAAAAGTATGTCTCCCTTACCACACCCTTCAAAACGGAACACAGCAGCGCTTAACACTGATGTTATTAGGCAGAAATAGGTGTGGCGGTGGTGCCGCCGGAGTCGAACCACAAAGGGTTCTACCACCTTAGAGATAGAGATATCTTATATCGATATTACAATAGCACACTACTATTCAACATCTTAAACACTGTGTATACCTACAACAGTCAGCTTCCACGAAACAATCTGCGCCGGGACTCAGTTTGCACAGTGTTTTAATTTAAAATAATTTAAAATAGGTATAATCGCTTTAGAACGGAGTTCGTAACAAGGGAAGTTGGGAGTTCTGGAACGGTACAAGACAAAATAATAAAATATTAATAAAGCCCGGAGACGGTGGAAAAGTTTCATCAAAGGCAAATATTTGTGTTTCAAATAAGCCCGCGATATGATGGGGTTCAGACTCGAACCTACTACCCGCTACTCCCGTATTAATTACTTTAATTATCGCTGCGTAAACTCCAATGAAATTATAACCTCGCTCTGTTTATAGCTGTGACAGTCGTGGAGTATATACTTTTGTCGTGTGCTTAGCATTTTTATGTAAAAGCGTCGGCCTACAGTTTTTAAAAATGCTCTCATGTGTACCAGGAAAACATGAAGAGGCCTTACGATGTCTTTCTTCAAGGTTTTAAGGAAGTGAAAATTATTTTTTAATACGCACATAACTTTGAAAAATCATAGGCGTATGCTCTAGAGTTTAGACTGATTGTAATAAATCTAAGATGTGATTGATTATCTTAAGTTGGAAAATATATTCAGCGTTTTATTAAAAAAAAAAAAAATAATATTACACAAATAAATCATTATTTAAACATTCGAACTATTTTATATTAAAATATTCCTTTGATTCCTTTGTTTTTCGTTAACAAAAGGATGTTATGTAAAGAGGCGTGTTATAAGGGTAGTTTTGTAGCAGCCCGTGGCAGACTACTACTACAATAAAATGTCGCCAATCAAGCACCGTTCAACAAGGATTTCGGCAAACAATTTTAGAACAATCTTCTTAATATTTCCTTACAAAGTTTAAATTAATTAACGAGTAGAACTTTCTCAGCCTTCGGAAAACCTTCCGTTAATCTAAAGTTGTGTAAAATTCACAAAAACTTTAAGCTTCGCAGAATCGACTGGTAGTTTGAACAACGAACTTGTAATAGGTTTAAGTTGTGAATATTTTAATTTGTACGGTAATTTTGCCGAAATTAGAGTGGTTTTCTATAATATTTTCATATATTGTAACATGCTATAATTTTAGCTCCCATTAACAACGAATACGTTTAAAACACAAATAAAAATTTCATTGTTCGCATTGGTGTCGCGAACATTACTTTTGTTATTAATTATTTTACCTACATACATAGATTAGTAAAGATACTTCGCCGCTTTGAAATTGAATGAAGCCACAACGGCTTATTAGTAAGTTCTTTTCTTGAATTCTTAACAAATAAAAATATTTTTAGAGAACATTTACGAATAAATAACTAATACTTCGTAATTTACATAATAAATAAATAATATTTCAATTCTCAGAACTGGGTACATTTTCTTGTTAGGAGTGAGTAATCTTTACTAATCTATGCCTACATACTTCAATATTTTTCTTCGACTACTATTTTAATTACTAAATCAACAGATGTTCGCACATGCACAGTAGTAAAAATACAGCTATGTAATAACAATGTTATTCGTTATTCGGGATTAATTTAAATATGTACAGTAAACAAACATAAGTACGACAATTGGACAAAGATTAACGTCACCGACTATAATCCTATAAAAAATCGCTAAACCCATAAACTTGCACTGAAATATCACAGTATTACACAACAAATGCAATGTGATTTGCTAAATACTAAATGTCATCTCTTTCACGAAGTAAGAAGGTCGAAAATTATTAACAACATTATTGTGTATCTATATTTTTACAACCGACGAAGGCATGTGCGGTAATCCTAATGATTGAGATCGTAAAGCGTAAATTCCCTTGAATCGTATACTAATTGTGCTTTTTGTATGAATTTTATACTCAAGGGCTCTCAATGATGCCAGCATATGACATGCGAAAGACATCAAGTGATCGCAACTCGGGCCTTCGAATGCATAGCTCTGTTCATTGTATTTGTAACTTGGTGTTGACACTTATTTTGTTCGCCTTATTTTGCAATGCGTTTTTTTTTACTCAGCCCACATAAATATCTGCTAATAGCAATCTGTATCTATGAAACCAATAAGTAAGAAAATAATATTAGTGTTAAATTATTTACTGATAATACGTTAACATGAAACAGTGTACAGATAAAAAATTGCTTTTCTTTAATAAATAAATAATTTTACAGATTACATATTTCATTACCCTAAAATCATAGGTAACAAATTAATTAAATAATTTAAACCTCTTAAATTATTCGTTGATACTTTTTTAATAAAATTTACGTGTATTTTCGCCTACGTGAAATAGCGGATCGTAGTGATAACGCTCTAATCCCGATATAAATCAAGTTACGCGAATTTATGAGCCCACTGAGCACATGTACACATACGTAAATTGTCACGCTACACGCGATTAAAAAATAAAATTACACCCCTTTATTTTTTATCTATACCTACAATGTTTAGATTTTATACATCCTTATTCTAAATATGAATTATTAAAAGAATATATTTGCTAAAGATGCGGATATTATAACCCTAATTTGGTAATTTCTATAATTAAGTGTCTACTAAATTTAAATTATGAATGAATAAAAATCAAAGTATCGCTTTATGTCAAGTTTAAAAAAATATACGTAGTAGGCATTGTGTTTTTGTAATTCTGGACACAGATAACCTATTGTCCCGCCAACACGTGGCGGTGTTGTCATATCACTAAACGTTTTTTCTTTTTAATATTCTCAATTCTACAGGCAGACGTGTTATTATTATTCTGTTCCATTCACCTTTCTTTGAACGGACAAAGAGGCATCGGAACCATGGAATAAAGGGAAACATTTTAGAAAGGGAACCGAGGATGCTAGAAGAAAAATGCTACGCGCTTATTCAAAGCGTATTTCGGATGTAAAACAAACTGACATCGAATGTAAATACTATTGTTGAGCGTTGTCATTCAAAAAATAACATTCAAAATGGATATTTAATGGGGCTTTTTGATGAATAGGCGGAGTAAAGTAGACAAATACTTCGGTGAATTGCGTGATCGTCTATTACTTTAATAGCCATTACTAAATTAATAATTATATTTGTTCAGAGGAAAATTGACTTATTTTCTTTGCCTAATAACTGTTTGATAAAGTTTCAAAAGCTAATATCGAAGGATAAGTTACTAAATTAATAAATTTTATTTACGTTCGCATTATATCTAATGATTGAACTGAGGGAAGCACGTTTAATACATTTCGTTAGTTATTATTATTATTAGAAGATTATTTACCTTTAATGACGTAGGTATATAATCATTTAAAATACCTATAATAAAACACAATAATAGTAAGAAAACACTCATTGACGTAAATGGAACTTCGCTGTGATAGGTTTTTACGAGTAGGTACACATCGACATCTTCGAAAATAATATTGTATTCCAAATTAAAAATAAATATAGCTAAAATAAGTGAATAAAATAAGTCATTGGAACTCTAAATATTCTTTACACCACAGATTTATACATGTATAAAAACTATTTTAATAAAAAAAAGAAAACATTTTTTGTTTCAACTAAACTTACCCAAAAACATAGAAAAATTCTAAGTTATGGTCGAACCGCATATTGGTATTATACAAAAGTATGCCGAATCGTTGTTTTACAAAGAATCGAATATTCAACTCTTTTATTTATATGCATGCATACAGTGTGTGTGTCCGTTTATTCACGGTGACACAAACATGCCACGGTCCTTTGACAGACAACAACAAACTTTTGTTAAACAATCTTTGAGTATTTTCTTTTCTTTTGTCTAAATAAATACGGATTACTTTTGAATGTTTCGTATTTCGTTACCGGATTAATGCTTGTAGTATTAAAACGGATCTCGTATTAGTTACGTAACGTGCTGAGCGTGAGTGGAAAGCGTCCCGTTGTTTCCCGAACGCTTATGTTAATATTGTCTCCGTAAATAAAAATGGAACTACTCGTAATTTTTGAATTTCTGACGAACATTAAAACTTATAAAATGCGCAGTACCCATTCTTTTAAATTGCATGTAATTATACAGATAATATGTAATTCTTACCTTCTAATAAAACCAGCAACTGTTAAAACTAAAACCTTCCATCTGTCTAATTTAATCTTAAGCTTCATAAATTCTGACGTCTATTTAAAAAAATAACGATATTAATAATTGTAATCGTAAGCGTTTTTTTCACGCTAAAGATAAATTCATTTGTTTTATCAAATGCACTAAAATAAATATAATTTCAACTTCCTAAAACACCTACTTAGGTACCTATAACTTCAAAGCCATGTAGGTGCCGCGAGCAATAACGCAAATACTCGCATTTAGGTATTTATATTTCAATTTTCTGAAAAACCGCAATGAGTCAGATGGTACTTAAATATGGAACAAGGTGAGCGCCAAGGAGACGGATCTCGGATTATGAAAAATGTTCTCGCATTCGCTAAAGCAGGTTTTACCTCTACTTAAAAATAATATTCTCAGAATCGAAATTGTTATGCTCATGCTCTTATACGTAGATGGCAGGTATTTTAAAATAAGTATTTGGTAACATTTTTAAAAATATTATATTACTTTTTTATCTCTTAGAACAAGGTCTCAAAGTGTGAAGTATATTAATTCCCACTTAGCTAACTTGACCATAGGGACTACAGCCTAAGCCCTTCTCATCCTGATATAAAACTAGTGCATAGCTGTGGAAAATCATCTGATACCGTTATTGACTATTGAATAAGTAAGAATAATTTTAATAGAACTCCACATCTAATTGTCCCATCCTTACCACACCTTTTAAACAACACAGCACCACTTGACACTAATAATTACTACAAAAAAGATGTTTCAGTTGTGCCTTTGGTGTAGAACTATGAAGGGAATACGTCAAAATATCTCTTCCTAAATCATTATAATACCAATATAACCAGACGTTTTGTCATTTAGACGTAACGTTTTGAATATCTTAGGATTAAGCCTGCATGGAGGTTCGAAGCTTTGAATGCACTCGTACATAGCGTAATGCAAACACATGTGTAGAATAACTCCTTGCTTCTCGAAATTATGCCCTTATTTGGAACATTTAAATACGAGTATATTTTTTTGAATTTTAGGTGGCGCGACGATCTGCGCCGGGCGGGAACTGCTGCATGAGGAGAACTGAAGATCGGGCTTAGTGGAGTGCTGAAGATAGCTAGAAGATAGAAATATTTTGAAAACAAAGCTAGGAAACATAGACAGGATGAGAAAAATGTTACAGTCTTAAAACTAGCTTAAGCATTTAGCTCGCTTGAAATGAAATAGGGTAATGTAACTAATCGTTTGATATACAATAAATACGATAAAAAAAACCTTTTTAATCCCATTACAAAACATAGTAATAAATAACTGACTAAACATAAAAACATGCATGATATTACACTGAAAAATATTCCGTATGTACACTAGTCGGAAGTCCTAGCAAGTTCCATTACTAACTTAACTACTAACAATAACCAATTCACGTCTTGTCATTCATAACCCGTTTCGTTATATCTTAGCAAGTATAACGTTGGAAGGTCTGAATGCAGTCCTAAATAGCGTAACGCAAACACAAGTGCGCCGGAATAGTTCCTTGCATTCCCGAAATGATGGCAAACTACTGAATGAAGTAGTTTTTTGGGTACCGTCTCGTTATGGCTTAAACCTTTAGGTTGGAGGTTTGAAGATTTGTGGTGCTTACGAATTTGGTTATAATATAATGAACATCATCATCATTATCAACCCATTACTTAGAGTGAGAAGGATCAGGCCATAGTCCACCGCGCTGGCCAAGTGCGTATTGGTAGACTTCATATACCTTCGAGATTTCTTCTTTTTTTAAATCTCAGGAATGCAGGTGTCCTCACGATGTTTTCCTTCACCGTTGATAATTATTTTCCAATACGCACATAACTTTGAAAAATCAGAGGTGCGTGCCTGGGATTGGAACCTCGGACCCCTCGATCGAGTTTCTTATTTCTTATGCCGAATTTCTTAACCACTAGGCTATCACTGCCTTATAATATATATTATAATGAACATAGATGTTGATAAATCGACGAGGACTTGGAAGAAGGTGAAGATTGATATATATGTTAATATAATATAAAGAAAATCTTTGCTAAATGGACGAGGGTTTTAGGAAACAGTCAAGATTGTTATTTGGTAAGTTAAATAAATAACTGTTTCCAACTGTGGTATGATTTCTTGATCATAAATATTGAGTATTTATAAACTAAACGAAAATCTCACACGTAACATATTTTATTCAATTTTTGTTATCAATTGATGGAGAAGAATAGTAGAGACAATTATTAAAAAAGTATAGTGAAGGAAACGGCAACAGCCCCTCAACTCATCAATTCCAACCAGCAATATGGATTCGTACGGCAACACTTTATAGATAAAATTGTCCACTGAAGGTCCAGTAATGGACTTTAAAGGATTTTTACATCTAAGGATAAACGAATTATATATTTTTTTCTAAACTTTACCATAAAATTACTTCTCCATTTTATCCTACCTGTTCTACATACCTGTATCGTTAAACCTCTCATACCAAATGAATGCGACTAATTCGCCACGCCTCAAATCGGACATATTATCGACTTATATTCTCATAAAGGCATTGAATATTTGTCAGAAATCTATAGAAGTACACTGGTACAACACAATGCATAACGATATGTAACTAATTGTACAAGTACGAGTACTATTTGTACCTGTTCCGTGTACAAAATAAAACTTCCGGCACAACCAAAGGATCTTGGCAATTGGACACGCCCATATCAAAATATATTGTCGACGTATGCCTGAATAAATTGTATTGAAGATTCACAAAAGTATGTTTGAGAAATTGCATCAGTTCTCACAATTAATCCTCGTAGGTTTTTGACTAAAAATCGCAGTGGACGTGGGTGTTGGCCATTTACAAGATATTGGAAACTTAAAGGAAATTAATTTTAAATTAATATTGCAGTGAAAATAATATCACAGTTTAGAAGTAAGGAAACAGTTTATAAAACAAAACAAAGATGTACGCGAATGAAATCTTTTTAAGGCTTAGCATAGCGATAAAAGCCTATTTGGTCGTTTAGAGAAATACAGTTTACTTTTTATTCTTGTAAATATATAATGACAAAAAAATTGTAAAATCGAGAGGGCAATATAAGTCCATAATGTAATATCAAATACATTAAAACATACTTAATATAAGCAAACAATACTCAATAACGACTACATTTACCAACAAACATACTAAGTGCATACATTTTCCTTACAAGCTTAAAACTTCCGGATACCAAGGATCCCGCGATTCGCCACGCCCGAATCAAAATATATTATCGGCTTGAAAAAAGCGATTTAAGAATTTTATCATCGTTTTTATTGAACAAAAAAAATTGCAAAGCACAATCAATCACGCACTGATCCAATAAACCTCAACGATGCGCTTTTGAATGGGATTTAGGGTTGCCGTCTTTATTGTAGAAAAATAGCATATTTTTATAAATTACAAAAAAATTAAAATGTGCTCATTTATTATGTAGACTATCTATTATTATTAATGAATCTTAGTATTTTTGGATAAAACGATAACTAATAACAGACGTAAGGCTACATATGGGAATTATCTGAAGATGCGATCTGAATTAAAAATTAAAATGTAGTATCATGCGAACTATAATATTTCCTATAACATAAAATAATACATTATTATTATTCTATAATAAACATAGGAATAAAATCAATATGTATAGTACAATTAGAAATATGGTACGATTATATATATATCATACTAACGAGTGGCAACCCTGAGCGAATAGGATTGGATCTGGTCCATTGACGGATGGCCGGCGGCGCGGTTGCCTTCGGTTGCCGATAGTTGCAATGGCTACAATGGTTGCTGTTGTACAATGAATGGAACGGAAGTGAACGGTGTCTCCGATCAATGGAGCCGATGGGTTCAGGAACTATTGAGGTCGTGTCTCTAATGTACGGTCAGCATATCATAGTGGATATTTTTATTTCTTGCAATTACACATATCTCATGTAGGAGAGTGCATACAGCAAAATATATAACAACGTATATATACGTACATATATAACATATCGATAGTGGTTTGCTTCGAAGTAGATTTATTCCTAAAGTTATTGATAAATATAGGTATTTGTGGTGATTAAAGTGGCAGATATATGTTTGTCTTGATTTTACTACAGTCCTCATTGTAAAAGATGTGTGCTATTTTTATAGCTCAATATATATTTATCGCTAAATAGATGAATACTTACCTAAAGTCAATAAACGCATGAATTGGTTCCGATGAAGACTAAACTAGAACATCTAATACTACTAAACATTCAAACAGTTGTGACAGTGGTACCTACTGCTATATTTTACACAATAATACTCGTCATGAATATTTGTAGAGAACGTACAGCCACTCCTGAAAAGATGAAAATAAAAGATAAGAAAAAATCTTTAACAACATAAACTGGGTTAAGTAAACCGTAATTTCCTTAATAATCCCATGAATTTTGCTGACCCTACATTCGCAAATGTCTACACAGTGTGACTATATAAAAACGATCCGAGAAAAATATTTTATAACAATACAACGCCCCCCGTTCAACAGAGGCGCATTGTTGGGATCCTTATGAAAAAAATTCGCGTCCAAAGTTGCCAGGATAAAATTTATAATTGCCCAAGTGCGAGTCGAACACACACGGAGGGTTCCGTACCACCAAATTTACATTTTTTATTTTTAGTATTTGTTATCATAGCAGTTATAGAAGTGAATGCGTTGTGAAAATTTGAACTGTGTATCTATTACGGTTCAATAGATAAAGCGAAAATGCCGAAAAACAGCGGTTTCTTGTATGGCGACACCTATCTAATAATAAAATATAAATATTTTTAGTATTTTTTGTTATACTGGGTACCATTATACATATTCTGTGACAATTTCAAGTGACTATCTATTACTGTTCCAGAGATAGAGCCCTATGAAAACGGACAGACAACGGAAGCTTTTTTTAAATGTATGGATACCCTAAATAGGATTGGATATTCCTATCTGAGGTCGGCCACATATGCGCCGCTACCCCTGAGGACCAAGCTGGAAAGCCTCGGAAAAGTATGTCTCCCTAACCACACCCTTCAACCAGAACACAGCAGCGCTTAACACTGCTGTTATGAATAACAGGGATCCATTTTTACCCATTGGGTACGGATCTCTAAACATTGTATAAAAGGTGGAAGTAATAATGAAATATGTATTACACGGGTATAATGTTGTTAGCCCCCGTTTAGTTATGAATGGACCTTTTGATGCTGCGTTTGACTTGCCCTTTTGTAGGGAATTGTCCGTGAAATCGGTCGAGAATCATGATTGATTTATTGTAGAATATTGTCCCTTAAGCGATTGATGGTTTTACTAATTACAGGGGTTGGTTTTATAGATTTTACGTCGATTGTGGCGCTGTATTAGAGTTTTGGGATGGCGGGTTTACAAGATGTATATTAAGTCTTAAATGATAAAACAGACAACAATAGGAATAGATGCTTAAGTTAACGTCGTTTATATTATTTAAATGATTACAATTAATGAACCGTACGAATTATATTGTATATTCCACCAGTATGTTTTTTGCTATAGAGTAGAGATTAATTCTTACCTAATCTTATACGGGTAAGTGTATGTCTGTTGATACATATTATACTAGCAATATTGTAAAATTGTGTGGAATTCATATTTATTCTTAAACGTCGACAATGTCGTCAACGCTGAACTTTCGAATGTGGACGTGAGATTCCGATATTAAGAAATCCTAATATTATGTAGGTACTAAGTATAATGACATGTCTAATATATGTATAATGAATATATCATTCTGTACAAAAACTCACGTATCCAATTCATTTCTTTCAAATCACAAAAATATTTTGTTTTAATTTCAGTCGTCTCAAAGCAATCAAAATGATGTTGTATTGAATTCGGAATCTGGGGAAGATATTTTATTTAATATTATATAATAATAAGTTTTTAATTGCTTTATCCAATACTAAATACATGCAAAACCAGTATTCAAAACAATTATTGTTCAAATATCCGCTGTTAATTAGTGTCACTAATTAATCTATTCAAGTTTTAGTTACGTATTTCGCATGTACAATTATAATTTTGGACACAAACGTTTAGAAAGCTTTACTTTCTAAACCCGAATTAGGTTTACGCAATGGGGATTTTTCTTTCATATTTTGAAATTTTCGATCTTATGCCTCAAGTCTTATGGGTGAGGGATTAAAGCCAAACTCGTTGCACCTGAGAAGCCGGTTTATACTAATTAGTGTTAATCAAATAATGTCCTCTTTGACTTCACAACTAGCCGTTTCCGGCGACTAATGGGAAGAAGGTGAGTTTCCTAAGGCTGGCCATACATGGACTGCTCGAGCAGTTACCCCGTTATCAACATACACGGACCGCTCTTGCAGTCAGAGTCAACAGCTTGAAGCTGCTGTTGAAAACTCCTTGTGCAGTTAAGCTAACTGCTCGAGGAATTCGTACAGGCGGGAAGCGTGCCAAACGAGGAATGAAGGGCGCGGGCTGAGGTAACTGCGCGAGAGCCGTCGACAGCTCGAGCAGTCAGTGTATGGCTGGCGACTGCTTGACCGCAAGATGAAAAATCACCGTGCTGCCAACCGCCTCAAGCAGTTGCAACTGCTCGAGCGGTTCGTGTATGTACGTACTTATAAGTCTGAAGTTCACTATGCAGTCGCAGCTTAAAGCATTCGATACTGGCTGCTCCAAGCTGCTCGTGTATGGCCGGCCTTAATCTTCATAATTTTGAATTTCTGCTCTTTAGATTGAAGTTAAAATGTTTGTTATTTTAGGAGAAATAATTAATAGCTGAAGGTGGTAGCTATGTGGATTGACTGGTACTCTGCTCTATGTAAAGCTACTTTGTTTTATAAGATGAAAGTGAGAAACGAGCACGTAGTCCACCTGATTATAAGTTTTCACTGCTGCTCATGGACATATTTAAAGTGACTTCTTATATAATAAAGGTTTTAATAAAAGCTGATCATAAATAACCTGATCATACTTATAAGAGTAGTCGCGTCAAATATGTACACGTGAGGCGGCTGCCACACACTGAAAGGCAGAGATACTTCTTGCTAGAACACAGATAATGTGCAAACTTATAGATTGCTATAAGTTTGCACATTATTGGAGTTTACTCCTTAAGAAACGATTTGAGTTATAAGGCCCGGTACGGAAATTTTATGAGGAGTGAAATCAAGTGTAACACGAAAAGTTGAGGCGTAACGGTAACCAAAATATGAATCAAGAGTGCTTTTATTAATTTAAAATACAATAAGTTCAAATCCCATATGAAAGTAATTATTACAATAAAAATAATTAGCAATATATAAAACGTTAAAACTAATTTGTTTACATTTTTGCATAAATTAAGTTATAGGTTTGATCATTTATGAACACTGTGAAAAATATGAACATTGGCGCCATAATATGATTAACAATCTTTTATGAACGTTTTTAAAGAAGAGTAACATATAAAATCAGTAAGCAATTGAATAAGATATAATATTAGCAAAATAAGTTTTTAACATAAAGAGGCTTTTGTAAGTTACTGATATATTAATTTAACTTATAAAAATGGATGCATTATTGATCAGCACCATCTATCAACGATAAACGGGCAAAATCAAAACAGTATTATTTAATATTTATTACAGAATTAGTGCTAATGAATTATGTTCAAAATAAGTTATATAAAATTAGCAATACGTTTTAAATGAATTCTAGAATTATAAAACATTCAGAAACAATCCAAATTACATATAATAACATGTTTGTTGAGTCTCATATAAATTTCATCCGTAAATTGCATCAAGAATATTTTATAGATGGCAAAGAAATTATAATTATTAAGTTTTAAGTTATAAAACGTTTAACATTGTTTTAAATATAAATAATTATATTATATTAAAATTTACTTTAATATAAACAATTATATTAAGTTACCATTATAATATTTGGAACCAAAATACATAGATTGATAAACTTGCAAACTTACAATTTATAAAACTTGCCACTAGATGGCGCTATTTTATATTATTTTGTAACATACTTTCTGTAATATGCATTATTGAAGTAATATAAATAATCCGAATAATTACAGATATATGTTTGTTTCTCTTATCATTTTAGCAGATGCGTTCATTTACCTATCCTTTTTTCTATTCGATATATATCATAATTATCATTCGTAAGGAGTAAACTCCAATCGTGCGTCGTAGCTGACACACACACACTTTTTTTCTACGTATTGATATGTTTTGGCATATACGGCGTTCTAACTTAGTTCGGCGGTAGCAACTCATCTGGTCCAATACTAATTACCTATTTTCTTAGCCGATATTTACATTTAAGGTTACATTTCTCTAATTTTCTACAATAGGGCAGTGTAGTGAAGTATACATCACACCTCCCCCAGTTGTAGTAAGACCTGTGTCCAGCAATGGACATAACAACTTGAAACTATAAAGTATATTATTATTTTACATTTACTATGTTCAAAGCGACACAATTACAGAACAAGCTGAAATATTCTGAAATAACTGAAACATTTCCTTCGTTACTGTAAATTCCAAGTTCGTTAGTAGCTACACTAAATATTAAGATGGTTGTGTGCAGATCTTATGCAATGTAAATACGCCTTGATGCTACTGTTCAAAGTTTGTAACTATGTCAGAGATAGACGTGAGTTTAAATCATACGCACCCTTGAATACATTTGTGGGAGTCATTAAAAGGAATAATGATACTACTTTGTTTATTTTTCATTTTTATTCGTATTAAATAAATCGCAATAATCTTGAAGGTGGTAGAACCCTTTGTGGTTCGACTCCGGCGGCACCACCGCCACACCTATTTCTACCTAATAACAGCAGTGTTCCGTTTTGAAGGATGTGGTAAGGGAGACATACTTTTCCGAGGCGTTCCAGCTTAGTCCTCATCGGTAGCGGCGCATCAGGCCGACCTCAGGTAGGAATATCTAATTCTATCTGGGGTTGATTACAGATGTCGATGGGCGACAGAATCTACTTACCATCAGGGGAACTGCAAGCTCGTCTGCTACTCCTATATTATAAAAAAAATAATAAGCTAGTCTTATTCGGCGCTGAGTGATGTCCGTAGGCGGCACCTATTACGTGCTCGTTAGCTACTTCTTTTATATTTAAAAAAAAAGCAGAAACCAATGATGCCAAGTGGTGGAAAGCAAGCTCGATTTTTAATTTTTATGCTACTTACGTAAAATTGTACGAGATTAAAGGCTCTACAGAAAAGCCTACTATTTGACTACGCATGAAATTTCCATTCGAAATGACTATACCTACACAATTAACAATTACTCCATAGAAACTCGTGGTATACTCTGTCAAGTCGATATACACAATATACTTAATAAAATATGAATACAATAAAGGAATTTATATCAAATGTTACGTCATTATTCATCATCATCATCAACCCATTAATGTCCCACTGCTGGGCACGGGTCTCCTCTCAGAATGAGAAGGATTAGGCCATAGTCTACCGCGCTGGCCAAGTGCGTATTGGTTGACTTCACATACCTTTAAGATTTTTATCTCTCAGGTATGCAGGTTTCCTCACGATGTTTTCCTTCACCGTTTAAGCAAGTGATAATTAATTTCTAATACGCACATAAATTTGAAAATCAGAGGTGCGTGCCTGGGATTTGAACCTCGGACCCCTCGATCGAGAGGCCGCGTTTCTTAACCACTAGGCTATCACTGCTTGTCATTATCACGTCATTATTACTTTTAACATTTATCATAACGAAAACAAAGGACGATTTATTAATTTCGTCACTTACTATCAGAGGAATGTTTGTCCAACTCATGTGACGGAGACATGATAGCTGAGCTCGTAATCACAACATAATTGGTGGGTAATTAAAAATATTAGGTATTTTACACACTGTTCAAACACAGGAAATCACATGGCTCAGGGTATGACGTTAATATATGAGTGATAGACTTTAAAGCGTCACGGTAAAGTCTTGGCAAGACCGAATCAAGGAGTACGGGCTGTACAGGGTGTTTTAAATGTTTAAATATTTTACTGCTTGAAATGCTTAAAATCCAGAAAAATAGTTATTTTTAACGGAGAACACTCTGTATATAAAATAAATAAAAACTAAAATATTGCAAGAATACATGGAGATGGAGATGCAGGGAGATTTTTAATTAAATCTATTTTTAATAACTTTTAATGCAGATTCTCTAGCGTCTATACTTATTTAACCAACGAAATTTTGTTCAAAAATATTTCTTACAACAATCATATAATATTAATTAATTTTAATTAAATCATCTAGAACACTACAAGATATGTACAATTCACTTTATCCCACAAATAATCCTAACAATCCGATACACCCAACTTAAACTTGAAACTAAAGTTACAATTCCTGAACACGCTGTATAACGTCAAGATAAATAGCAAGACGCCGTTATCGCCAGATAACTGCGCGGCTGTCGGGCCCGTGGAATATTCCCAGTAATTAACAGTTTGCTCGCTGACATTCACTTTGATGCAAGTTTTCGCTTTTCTTATTGTTCAACAATTAATTCTTGCATGTGACGGTATTTGGATAGTATGACGGTAGATGGACAGCATGGAGATATGTAATACGCTTATAACAAGGAAAATGGTTGCAATTCCTTGCTCATTTATTTGTATTACAATTGACAAAGATGCCTACGTTTAGCAGCGTATCTAACCCTGCTAGACACTGTCTTTGCATTGGGGAGTAGGTTTTATAGATAAAGCTAACGATAAGGCCGACTGACTATCAGATCAAATGTGGTCACCGTTGCTTATAGTTATTAGCAACACAAGAGGAGTCACGAATGCATCGTTGGCTTTGGAGTTTTTTGAAATGGCGCAAATTTTTTGAAATACCTACCTAAAATTCATCACAGATGCATTGCTATTCCTTATTAATCCTGTCTTGCCACTATTATTTATAATCAATCTATCGAATAGTTTGCCTACCAAAGATCGAAATTTGCTAATTTAGCATTTTCAAATTCCGATCGATAGTAGGTATGCAAATAGGATAGGTTGCTTATTAATAATGGGTTTTTTTGTGGATGTGAGGTGTGAATTAGATATTTGTAGGCGGCAGTGACCAGTTAAAATCTGGTGGACTGTGTACTTTACAGAAACGCTATGTACACTTAATTCTCATAATTCTATGAACTGTTTCAAATATATCAACATATTGAAACCACAACTTATTACAGACACACAACTATTCCAAATTTTACATCATTCGTCATAAGCAAACAACGTAGTCGGTTAGGCAACTATGTACGCGAAAATATTTGCAAATGTTATTAATACTTAACATCTATCTTTTGATTCAACAGTAGCTGAACTATAACAAACAAATCACGTTGCAATCATGAGCCACTTATTCCAATCAAACATTAAATATTTGCCTCAATAAACTTTGAACAGTCAATGTTTACAAGTAAAATAATATCTAAGACTCGACAAATTAATTTTGTATGTTGGCCGAATTTACTGATAATAAACAGAGCCAATACGGTAACAATGAAATAATATCATGCGTATAGTCACTTTTGATATAAATTATACTACACCTTAGTATGAGTTTTTACGTTTTTACAAAAATGTCTGTTTTGGTAATTGTTTTCGTATTTGCCCATACATTTCCAATCTAGCGGACTGTATCAGAACTGACTGACTGAGTATGATAAGTTGAATCGAAGTGTTTGCCTGTAATTTAGAGATACTGGCAATTTCCGGGATCGAGGCGTATTTGCGGGTTACTAAAACATAAATAAGGTAAATTAAGTACAAGTCGAACTCACACACTCGCACTAGGTTTCCATGCCACAAAATTTTACTTTTTATTTTTAGTAATAGTTATTATATAGAATATATAAACTACTAGTGGTGCCCGCGGCTTCACCCGCATTTTAAAGAAATAATATGATATACATAAAACGGAAAATTTGTACCTGCATTGGAATGACAGTGGTGCCATCTGTCGAAAATTGGTCTTACCAACTCCCAAACCCTCGTGGGCTCTTGGACAACAACTTTACTAAAGATCATCACTTGATCAAATGCATAGTTTCCGATTCTATAACTACTTACGAATTAAAAGTAATTAAAAAAAGCCTTTACCCACGGTCTAAATTGTGAATCTAAACCATTCTCAAGTTCCCTTGAACACACACAAGAAATTTCATCAAAATCAGTCCAGTCGTTTAGGAGGAGTTCAGTGACATACACACGCACATAAGAAATATATTAATAAAGATAGAATGGTATGTCTTAGAACGCTCTGTGATTCGACTCCGGCGGCTTCACCGTCGCACCTATTTCTGCCCAATAACAGCAGTGTTAAGCGCTACTGTGTCGGTTTGAAGGGTAAGGGAGACATACTTTTCATAGGTATTTCAGCTCAGTCCTCAGGGATATCGGCGCATCTGGGTCAAACCTAAGGTAAGCATCTAATTTTATCTGGGGTTAATTACACATGTTCATAAGCGGCAGTAGGTACTTACCATCAGGTGAATTACCTACTCGTCCATAAAAAATGGAGATAAGCTAACATTGGAAAGTAGTGTTTTGGAGTAAAATAGTGACAGATTAACATGTTTCAGATTTCTAATATTTAGCCTTATAAAGACGTGATCTGTCAATTTTTGCCTACAAAAATACTTTATTAATGACGTGCGTTACTTACATGTAGAGCTTTGTAGCTCTATTTTCTTCGCTTATAAAGTTATTCTATTCGGCTCGGCGTACGCATATTTTACAGTACAACTTCAAGCTTATAATCGCTACAAATGAATGTAAATACCAATTTTCATATCTGACCAGCGTATTCCAATGTAATTAATATGTTAATAGAAATTTTAGAACTAAACGCAATGCAATGTAATGCTTCTAATGTGGAAATTTATATTAATGCTGTTGAACATTGGCGCGTTTTTGATTCCCAGCTTACCGAAAACATTGAGTGATTTATTTTGGCATCTGTTTCCAGTTTGATGTTTATGTAACTTATGTTTAACACATTCTAATAAAGAAAACACAAAGAATTGTAATGTAATCAATAATGATATTTTTACTTTATGACAAGAGCGTCGACTACAATGTTCTGATAGGAAAGATGTAATAAACTGAAGTGTAGCAGCGTAGCGTAGGCCTATAAGAGATCGTATTTCTCAAAAGTAGAAACACATCTATGCGTTCTTTTATTAATCCTGTTTTATGTATCCTATTTCTATCTTTTAATAGAAGATTTAGGCACTGATGAGTTCCTTTCTCAAGGATGTGATAAGAGAGACATACTTCGAGGCATAGCAACTTAGTCCTCAAGGTGACACATCTGTGACCAACTTCAGGTAAGAATCTAAACTTATCTGTTGTTTCAGTTGTTTTTCAGATATTTGTGGGCGGCAGTAGCCACTTACTATCTACTTTCTCATTTGCTACTTCAACGTTAAAAAAATGAATTGCTTACAGACGTGCATACACGAAACTTATCAAGCGTATTCCATACGCTGCTAACCTACACAAAATATTCCACACAAAAACGACCCAGGAAAAATTACAAACACCGACTCGCTAACCATCGTGTATTTCCATATGTAATTTTCCACAACATCGTCCATGAGCCGAACAAGATGGCGGCAGCGCTAACGTGTCCAGCAAACATAATTATTGCAAGTCGCACGTCCACGCTGTTTGATCTGGCTTATTAGACAACTGTGGATTATAACCGCGAAACCACATAAAATGTACTCTTTAGTATTTGCGTACCGCATTCCGTTATTTCGTATTAATTTAGGTGTGACTGTTGGGAATATATTCACAAAATATTCTTTAATCTGTAGCTGAATGACGTTTTTACCCGACTGCGGCGGGTAATGTACATAGTTATTGCAAGTTTCACGTCCACGCTGTTTGATCTGGCTTATTAGACAACTGTGGATTATAGCCGCAAAACCACATTAAATGTACTCTTCAGTTTGCGTACCGCATTCCGTTAGATTTCGTATTCACTTAGGTGTGACTATTGGGAAATTATGCGAAATATATTCTTAAGTCACGCCTTGCAGCCTAACTTGACGGGTTTAGCATATGGTTGCTGTGGTAAGGATAACATACTTTTCCGGGGCGTTGCAGCGTAGTCCTTAGAAGTAGCAGCGCATCTGTGGCCGTCACCAGGGAGGAATATATAATCCTACCTGGGGTTGATTACAGATATCCATTGGGCGGCAATAGCCACTCACGATTAGGTGGACTGCATGCTCGTCTGCTACTCCTATATTTTATTAAAAATACATAAGACGTAGGATTCCTCTAAATTGTGGGAATAATATAAGCTATAATTTCAATCAGTCTAGAATTAGTTTTACTAATAATAATGTTTATTTCCTAATAACCATGCAAGCTTACAAGTAAATAGTTAAGCTTATTCAAGAAACTTATATGTCAACATAAAATTAAAAAAAGAAGTGGCGTAAGTTTCTTTTTGTTGTACATAAAAATATATGATAAAATAAATTGATTATCAAAGAACTTTGAAAACTACAACCATTTTCCTCCTATTCCAATATTCATATATTGTCAAGTCGTAGACAAAGTAAGAAAACAGACTCCTAATTTAAGACATCCAATTTCTGTTGATCAGTCAGACATATCCTATATAAGGATACGTCTACAATTATTGATCGCAACCAATTTACTTGTTTAATTCTCGTATAGTCTGGGTCATTTGATCTAGATATACATAAAATACATATGTCATATGTCAGACACAGACACACAGAAATATATGTATATAAAATGTTTATGGCGATAAATGATATAACTATAACCTTATGTAACAAGCGCAGGAATTTGATTTCGATTTCCGGCAAAATACACCAAAATGATGAACTTTAGATTCTTTGTACATACATCTTTTTGTACCTGCTAAAAACAACCCGGTGATCATCTTCAGCGCTAGGTGAAGGACACCGTGATCTTCACAGGAACGCGATGCCCCGGTCGGACTCTTCCCTGGTCTGCATATATACCCACCACACCTTCGAATTTTAACGATGGTATCCACACATCCACGTCCTTCCCGGGGTCACTGGGTGGTTCAAGCTTTTATACTCGTCCAATCCATCACCTTGGAAACCCCTCATACTACCTCTTACGACAGCCAGGGGATAAATTATATGTTCTTGTCCCAAGTCTACAGAGATATTTATCATTAATACCTACAGCATAGGGAAGCTTAAATATATGTAAGTATCAAATAACTACATTATGAAAGTGGTAGAGTCCTAATAATTCAATAAATAAAGCGTGATTTATTTATTGATCCATTAGGACTCTACATCATTCCTTCGTCCACGGTAACCAGTCCACCACACTCAATTACATGTGGCGCGCTAAACAAATACGTATTAGATGAAGAGTGATACACGAATCTTTGCGGACACGAATTGAAAGCCCAAACATTGACTGGACTTGCGCTTTTGGATGCTCCGTTTACCTTGTTTGAACGAGTAATAAAATGTAGAATAGAAATAATATACGTTTAAATATGAGTAGAAATAATCTTTAGGTATTATAGGTATATCATAAGAGCAAGGAATAGGAAAAAAAGGCATTCAAATATTTTTATGAAAGCTGATCTTGTAGTATTAATCCAAAAAATGTTACGTAGTTAGATATTATGTAGTTAATAAGTAAATTAATTAAATTGAGTGACAATCATAATAACATGTTTTATAGGAGTAGACTAACACGTATAATGATTAAAAATCCTTTTATTAAAATCATAAAAGTATGAAAGAACGTGCAATCCGTCTAAAGATTAACCATCACTCAAATTTAGAAGGTTATATTTGTTTATTGTCACGACTAATAAATACTATTTATTATTATAAAGGAAGTACCTACGAGTACAATATATTCTAATGAAGTTGAGTGTATACAGGACTTATGTTTGTCAATGTATGTGCTTGAGTTAAGTATGGGTGTGTGTGCTACAAACTTATACAAACCACCACTCATAGACATTACCTTCCTTTCTAACATATACAACTCCAAATACAGTCATACCTGGATTCGATTATATACGTTTCTACCCCTAAATACTTATCTGAAAGGCATATATGTACTTAAGACTCAGACTTAAGAGTCAGACTTATACTCTAACTGCAATAGAAGTAAGTAGTAAAGTATGGAAAGGTATAACAATAGCATGAAAGCATGAAAATATCCACCTCACTACGTTACGACATTACAAAACAAAAACATTTTATTAACACTCCAATTCCCGATCAACAATTCCGTCCACAAACCCAAGCCCCGTAAGCAACAAAACAAACAAGCACACACGAATTCCCATACGTATGTACATAGACCAACAGATTATCAGTTTCAGCGACAAATTACACAAGTGGCAGCGTTGTTACGGGCCGAAAGCGCTTCAAATATAAATATTATGTTTATATATTGATAGAGTTGAGCGGTCGTCAAACAGTTGAGTGTACGGTGCCAATATTAACTCTAGTTATCAGGCCTGAACCTGACTCCCAAGGTCATTGCCAGGGGTAACGGCACACATTTGTCGAACAAATATTGAAAATGTTTTTCGAAAAGTCGCCACCTGTTGGTTGTTTTACAAGCGTAATTGGAGACTTGTTTTTGATTCTTAGTCTAGTGTTCTGAAGAACAAATACTCGTATGTGAGGCTTACGTGGTGTTCCTTTTAGCACACACGGAGCAGTACATCTCAGCCGGTAGGACTGCTTTCTTATCTAGGGTTGATTAGACGTGGACATCAGGTGGACGGTGTTCTCTACTTCTATATTACAAATAAAACTGTTTGGATACCAGTATTGTGCAATATGTTTCACTTGATTCAAGAACTATACAAATGACGATCACTGCTTTTAGCTGGCACAAAGTGGCAATGACGATTTGCCACAAGCAAAAAGGAGTGCTGGGCGTTGAACCAGGTGAATTGAAGACTTGAAAAAGACAGCAAGCAACCGCTGGATGAAAAGGCGCCAACTAGGAAAAGAAATAAGGTGGGTTCCAAATACAATGGACTTATGCATATGATCATATAAGGTTGTAAGAGGTTGCCATTCCATCATTAATATACAGACTGGGTGCTCCACTTATAAAATTATCCAATATTATATGTTTTGTTTTAATTACAGAAAATTGACAAGTATGTTTAATAGAAATCGTGTGTCCCAGTCCATTTTGAATAGAAAGGACAAATTAAAGGTGGATTAACTCTCTGCGGTTTGAGTGCGGCGACACTATCAGACCCATTTTCAGCATATCATAGAGTTACCACAATTATAAATAGGTATATAATAATTTATGAGGGAAAACTTGCACAATTAACATCACTTTTGTCAATTCTTGTTGTATTTTGAGTTGATTAATGTTTCATTTATTATTAAATACTACAAAAACTTTTCCACAAAACCTTATTTTTAATCGATTTCCCAAAGAAGAGAGGTTATCTATTTGACGCGTATTTAATTTATGTAAATAGAAAGTTGAAATAGGAAAGTAGTCAGCTAGACCTTCATTTTAATGTACAGTGTTTTAACTAGTGAAGATTATAAATTTCAAATCAGTGTTTTTAGGGTTTCGTACCCAAAGGATAAAAACGGAACCCTATTACTAAGACATCGCTGTCGGTCCGTCTGTCCGTCTGTCTCAGGGCTCTATCTCTGGAACCGCAATAGATAGACACTTGAAATATTAAACAGAGGATGCATAACAGTGACCTCTATATCGACAAATACTAGAAATAAAATAAAGTTGAATATTAAAGGGGGTCTCCATACAACAAACCGGTATTTTTCGGCATTTTTCGGTTTAACGCTTAAACCGTACTAGAAACACAGTTGAAATTTTCACAATCCGTTTACTACTATTATAATAAATATACTTATGAACAATAAAACATATTTTGATAGAGTTATTTTATACAAAGTAAAATATAAGTTCATCTGGTGGTACGAAAGCGTCCATGTGCGGGTTCGACTCGTACGAATTATTTAATGCTAACAATTTCTCTACCTTGCTCACTTCAGAAATAGATGACAACTAGATATTTAAGCTACATAAGCTATGAAACTGGCGATTATAAAGGGCCGTGTACACAAGGTAACTGATTGGCGTGACATATCGTGTTCAAGACGTGCTGATCAAAGGAACACGTATGGCTGACCAACATTTGCACACTTTGATGAATTAAGGTTCTCAGAATTTAACCCCTTAGCTAGCTGACTCAGTATAGACACGGTAATTTATGGATCCTTGTGTATATGGACCTCAAAGTACAGTAAACAATTTTGTATTTTATATGAGATACCTTCATTGCTTTAGTGTCGAGTTATCAGAAATAGTATCGACTTATAAGAAACCTTCAGTATTTTGTTTTTGATATGTGATCACTATGTCTTTACCAGTTGGCCTTTGAGATTAATTACCTAATATGTAGACATGTAGTCTTTGATAATAAGTAATTAAATTTTCAAAATATGCTTCACTTATAAATGAACCACATGAATCAAAAAGACCTACTTTATATTAAAAATATGTTTGTCTATTCGTCGTTTCTTACACGTCTATGAAGGATATGTCATTTATTTTAAAAAACATTACGAATAAATGTATTTTCTAAGTTTTGTTGTTTTGTTAAAAGTTTAAAGGTGGTAGAACCCTTTGTGGTTCGACTCCGGCGGTACCACGGCCATACCTATCTCTACCTAATAACAACAGTGTTAGGCGCTGCTGTGTTCCATTTTGAACGGTGTGGTAAGGATGACAGACTTTTCCGAGGCGTTCCAACTTAGTCCTCAGGGGCAGCGGCGCATCTGTGGC
This sequence comes from Epargyreus clarus, assembly GCF_041222505.1. NCBI lineage: Eukaryota > Metazoa > Arthropoda > Insecta > Lepidoptera > Hesperiidae > Epargyreus > Epargyreus clarus. Next base: position 9,182,653 of record NW_027332214.1, read on the forward strand.
CGATCTAAGGTAGGAATATCTAATCCAATCTGGGGTGGACTGCATGCTCGTCTGCTACTCCTATATTATAAAAAAAAGAAAAAAGAAACATCTTTGTACGTCATAAATCTTACCTTATTTTGGGAGAAAAAAATCAAAAAAATCTTATATTCAAATATAACTTAATATTAAAAGAACAAACTAAAGATGATTTGCGTTCGAACAAACATAGTAGGTAATACCTCTGACGTAGTTCCTATTTCTGTTCCAACAAATAACAATTGCAGGCTGTGTTAGCTTACTGTGTTTGATCACGTGCAAGTAATATTGTTTATTGTATTACGCTCTAAATACGTTTTATCTGTTAAATACATTTTGTGATACGATTAAAGACAATATCAATTATTTATATCAAAACTTAAAGTATAGTAACGAGCATGAAAAAGTTTTGAGAGTTAGAACCAATATGATTCACCACCACACCTATAACAGCAGTGTTAAGCGCTGCCGTATTCTAGTTTGAAGGGTGTAAGAATGATAAGAGAGACATACTTATCCGAGGTGTTACTACTTAGCCCTCAACAGTAGCACCGCACCAACCTCATGCAAGATTCTATATTTTATCTAAGGTTGATTACAGGTGTCCATTGATGGCAGTAACCGTTTACCAGCTAGACTCAATGCTACTTCATTACTTAAAAATACAATAACAGTTATTATATTGTGTTAAAGAAACTGAAAGACCCATTCCTAGTTATAACAGTAGCAACCAGAGACAGCAAGCTATCTATGCTATACTCAACCCATAATTCGTTCTTCCCCGCTTAACTTACGCCACATAATTTCCCGATTACTCCCATCCCCATAAACTGCTTAAATTCGCTAAGAGTTAAATTACATTAGTTAAGTAACTTACGGTAACAGTTAAAGAAACTGAGAGAAGACCCAATCCTAGTTATAACAGTAGTAACCAGAGACAGCAAGCTATCTATGCTAAATACTCAACCCATAATTCGTACTTACCCGCTTAACTTACGCCACATAATTTCCCGATTACTCCCATCCCCACAAACTGCTTAAACTCGCTTTAATTCTGTCGACACAACGATCGACACATGTGTGTTTAATATATCAAGGCAAACTCCTTGGATTACATTGGCGGTGTTTCCAAATATTTTCTGTGCAAGCGCGTTGTGTGCCGAGCATACTATGTTTGTGTGTAGAGCATATATTTAGTCGGGCTCAATACCCATTGGCCTCTAGAGAAATCTCACCTACATTAGTAACCCTTAGTTAACTGTTGTTTTAAAACGGGTTAGTAAACTTTGTTTTTTTTTTTATAATATAGGAGTAGCAGACGAGCATTCAATCAGGTAGACTGGTACCATCAGGTGATGGTAAGTGGCTACTGCCGCCCATGGACATATAGATAGGATTAGATATTCCCACCTGAGGTCGGCCACAGATGCCCGCTACCCCTGAGGATTAAGCTGGAACGCCTCGGAAAAGTCTGTCTCCCTTACCACACCCTTCAAACCGGAACACAGCAGCACCTAACGCTGCTGTTATTAGGTAGAAATAGGTGTGGCGGTGGTGCCGCCGGAGTCGAACCACAAAGAGTTCTACCACCTTCAAACTGTTTTAGGTTTAGTGTGTGAGTATAGAATTAAATAAAGAATGCGGTTGTGATAAGCGTTATCGAGTTAATGGGTAATGATTCTGTGATTGTCTTTATCGATCTCATGGAGATTTTAATCATTGATTCATGAAATGTTATAATGATGTAGTAGATTTTCCTCTAGTCTTTATTGTGATAAACCTGAAATGAATTAATAGTAACAATGATAAATTATTGATCAAAGTTCAAGGAAGAATATTGAATTAGGCTAAAGTCAGTTACATAAATTATAATGCAGTTATCTTAAACGGTACTAAATTGAGTAATTTAAACTGTAGAATTTTACATTATGACAAAGCAGGTAGACTAGAAAAGTAATAAACTAAATTAATAAATAATTGGCAGATTATTGACTTGCAAAAAGAGATTTAGGTATATAAACGAATTTTGTATAAATGAGTTTGATTTCGATTTTTCAATTGAATTTTCCGTAAGTAACATTATTTCTGACTTAGCTTAAGTAATATTTTTGAACTTAGGTGAAACGCTTTTTTAGCGAATTCAAAAAAGGAGTTATGTTCAGCTCTATCTATTTTTTTAAATCTAGCTTTATACTCAAGAAATGATAACATCTATAACAAAAGGAAAACACAAATACGTACAGCGCTAAATTACGCAAACATAATAATCCTAAAGTCCTCATTTGTTCAGTACATTGTAAGACTAAAACAGGTCTCAGAACAAACTCTTGCGCAGCGAACCAAACATGGCGACGATAGCGGCCATCTTGAACGATCGAGGTTACGACACGCTCGAAATTCAAATTAAGAATTTGTGGTTAACGCCTCCTTCTCACGAAAACTTATGAGTGGGTAATGTATTTTTAATTAATACCTACTAACGCAAGGCACATGTATTTTTCTTCATAGAGCCGATCGTAGAGTATAAATAGGTAATTGCACAGATAAAAAATAATTGTTATTTATAGATTAAAAAATACAGGTTAGTTATATTGAAATTTACTTACCTGACGTTTCTTCGTTTGTAAGTATTTTTTCAAATCTTGAAGACTGTCATAAAAAATATATTGCTCGCTATCATAGTTGCAATGTCTTATAACTAAAGAAAACTAATCTTTACTGGTTGCAAATCTCTCTTTAACACCTTACTGCAGGATTAAGCTAGAAAATACCTACCGTGATAAAGCTACATAACTTGCACATTACGCATACCTACCTACATACTATAATAATTAATATCGCGATGTAAGGTATATTAATTAGGTTATGAATATTATGACCAAAAATACTTTTAACATCTTTCTTCAAACACGTAAAAAGCAGTAGTGTCCTTTGTCCTTCCACTTCGAGGGCAACCACCCTAACAATGAATTCTGCCTAATAGCAACAGTGTTAAACGCTGATGTGTTTTGGTTTGAAGGGTGTGTTGAGGAAGATATAGTTACAACTGACGTCCCAATCTAGTAAATTTGATCGTATCTGTAATTAACTATATAGAGAATGTAGATGTCCATGGGCGGCAGTAGCCACTTACCATCAGGAGGAATGCATGCTCGTCTGCTACTCCCATAGTATTAAAAAAAACAATACCTAGCTAGTATACATTTTTAAAGATATTTCTACGTCATAATATCATCTTTAAAAATACCTAATTAGTCATTCTACTCGTCACAGAGCTTATGATTTCGCAACACAAACATATACAATTAATATTCAACAAGATAAAACTGTTATCTCTAGTAGAAAAACAGGCTAATCCCACCGTTGAGTGAGACGAAGAACAAATTTGCTGAATCAACAATCAACCGGCACCTAACATTGGTACGTATGCGTAAAGGTGCTGCCATGTTTGACGGATCACGTTCTATACTCATAGACGCACCCTAGGGTTGTCTGTGTCGTTGGCGCCATAAACACTAAGGCAATTACACAAACAGATACATAACAGATATTTAAATTCATCATTTAGATGTCTGTCTGACCGTGGATACAACACGGAACACTGCATCAGATCGGTTTGGTGACCGCTATGCCATGCGGATTGTCATCGTTCGGCAAGTTGGCGGGTTGTATATTAGGTATCTTAGTCCTCTGCGTATGTAATTGTCACCATCGAGAGCACCTGTTTCACATGGAATTGCTTACAGATGTTCATGCTCACTTTTAAATATTGCCAATACTCTATCAGTTGGGTGCACTCGCACTCTATTAAGATATTCCGTTACAAAAATCATAGGTAGGAATTTTTCACATTGTTGCGTATTGTTACGCAGTGTGTCAGATATTTCAAACTTATAATAAATTTATCAGTAAATTACATTGATTTCAAGGCATTATTTCCAAACTTTACGCATTCAGCCTAATACATTTTAGCTCTTTCATTCATTTCATTCTTTCATTACCGCTTACTTGGTTACTTAGTAATTATTACGTGGTTACTTAGTAATCAAATTCAGCTATTTAAATTGTTGTTGCAAATCACCAAATCCTTAATTATCGTCCACTAGCTTATCACGGCAAGTGTGTCGACACCCTAACGAATAGTCACCCACCGCTTACACTGCAAATATTTCAACAAAGATACAGGGGCGCTCAACTCTAACTTTAACTACCCCAGTGTACATAGGGCTTTATGAGAAAGTGAAGAACTGCTAATATGTGTTTTAATTGCAAAGATATGACTAATAATCTAGTTATGGGTTAGATAAATGATACTTTGTAGACTAGATAGGCTTAGGAATTTTGGATTTATTTCAAAGCGATTTTGAAGGTGGTAGAACCCTTTGTGATTCGACTCCGGCAGCACCACCGCCACACCTATTTCTACCTAATAACAGCAGTGTTAGGCGCTGCTGTGTTCCAGTTGGAAGGTGTGTTAAGGGAGATAGACTTTTCCGAGGCGTTCCAGCTTAGTCCTCAGGGGTAGCGGCGCATCTGTCGCCGACCTCAGGTGGGAATTTCTAATCCTATCTGGGGTTGAGTACAGATGTCCATGTGCGGCAGTAGCCATTTACCATCAGGTGGACTGTATGCTCGTCTGCTACTCCCATATTATAAAAAAAAGCGAAAATACTCATAGTCTCCCGTTTTTCTTGTCTCGTGGACGATATTGACTCTACAATGAATATAGGAACATCCAGATCCAAACAAAACAGGATTGTTTTTGCTTTGTCTAGTCGAGGATTGAAGCTGAAACCTACTGCTTGTCTAATCGGTATGGTCGCGCTCCGCCACGTGGGTAGTCAATACCTCGAACGTGGTAATTCGACTTTGGTGGAATCACTTTTATTTCTGCCTTATAGCTGATGTGGTCTAGTGTTAAGAAATTGTTCTCAATTAAAACTTTAGGACATAGTCCTCAAAGGTAACGCATGAGATAAGTTCCATTAGGGATTCTATAAGACACCATCAACGTATTTATATAATGTAGGTAAACATACTAAATATTTTTTTGTTATTATTCACGGTTTTTATAGGTATGTACGAAAATGGGATAACACATTACCTCAGGATACAGCGAATATTGCCATAAAACACTTATAATGGTCGGAGATCCAGTGCAATTTAACTGGGGAGATACCTACTACTGCCGCATCTTTTTCCGGCGTGAAGAAAATCCTACAATATGGATGTCGATGTTAGGGTGCTGACTGACTTCTATATGCCTACCTTAGTCCTCAGGAGTAGCAGCCTTCAGATAGAACATTCTATGTGGAGTTGGTTCAGTCCACGGGCAGTTACAGTAACCAATTACCATCAGGTGGACTGGTTGCCTGTTTTCTCCTTCAAACTGTTAAAAAATCTAGACACTTAAGAAGACTAAACGGATACACTTATTCGTCAAAGTTTCTTCTTCTTATGAACTTGGACATTTTACACTTTAAACATGTATAAAACAATGTTATACCTAGTCATTAATAAAACCAACCACCCTTTAATAGCAGTGAAAAAATCTGAATGGCGAGCATACATTGCAAAAGGAACCTGAGTCTAATCGCGTGAACGTGGTCCCCAAATATTAGTGTTTGGCAAAGAAATGGAGCCGAGCGTTGCGGCGGGATGTTTGTCCGTTTGTACGTCGGCCCAATCAATGGCTTTTTACAGGCGGTGCGCGTTTTGTTCTTTCATAGAGGCGTTCGCATATTTATGTGGAATTCCTATATGTGGGGATTGGGATCAATGTGGTAACTATGTCGAGCGCTATTCAGGAAGAACCTAATTCTAATTTACGATTTAACATACCAAAGGTATATTACTTTTTCGTTAAAGTTGGTCCCTTATTAATTAATAATTTTTATACTTTGAAAATATAAAAAAAAAAAACAATCTTACAACCGGTCATTATTAGCAGGGGAACCTCGATTAAACCACTATTTAGTAGCAGTGGAAAAATCTGACGTGAAACGTATTATGTCGTGAAATTCGACTACAGGGATTGGAACTCAAGGAAACAACCTATCAATGATTCGTGCGCTTGCGACACGTCCGTCTCTCGCCGCTGCTGAAGTAGGACTGACTCGAGTCGACCAGCGGGTTGCAATCTCGTATTTATTTTACAAACAGCGGGTAGTGTAATACATCATACCTATTTAAAATGGTGGGTACCTAGTTTACATACATTGCAAAAGGAACCTGAGGCTAATCGCGTGAACGTGGTCCCCAAATATTAGTGTTTGGCAAAGAAATGGAGCCGAGCGTTGCGGCGGGATGTTTGTCCGTTTGTACGTCGGCCCAATCAATGGCTTTTTACAGGCGGTGCGCGTTTTGTTCTTTATTAAAGGCGTTCACATATTTATGTGGTATTCCTATATTTGGGGATTGGGATCAATGTGGTAACTATATATAAGTTATAATTAAACAGACAAAAGGTATATAGTACGGTTTCGTTAAAACTGATCCTTTATTAATTAAGTAATTTTACACTTTGAACATATAAAAAAAACATATCTTATAGCCGATCATTATCAGCGTTGTCATAAACAGCTAGCAACAAAAGCTTAAATGAAATTATACAAATAGGTAGAGTTAGAAACTTAAAAACCATCTAGAGTCCGTAGGTAAATAACTCCTTAGGAATATTTCATATTACATCATGGAGTTATTCTGATTCGCTTCCTACTACATTTATGGAAAGAGAGGAGGTGGTAAGCCGACGACAAGGCAACACAACCATCTATACTTTACAAGAAAAACATCAAAAATACGTATAAAATATAGGCATAGCCATATTGAAGCCAAAAAACTAAGCGTTTCAAAATCGCATAGCCGGCACATATATTCCAAACCAAAAAAACATTCTAAGCGTTTCAAAATCGCATATAGGCTTATCGTAAGAAAATCATAAAACCCAAGCAGCAGATATCACGATTAATCCGTTTGATAAAAATCGTTTAAAAGCTACCTGAGCGACGGCCAATTGAATTATTAATGCAGCCTCCACAAACGACGCGAGTACATATTTACTTGTCGCGTAAATAGATGCGCACACAGCCAACACGCGTTTTGTGTAGTATATGACCGAATCACAGATGAAACTGTTGGACTATGAAGCTGTTTTTACATAACGTACAGTGTAAAATGTCGTAAGAAGAGAATAAATGTTCAATAATATTATGTGTGTTGATTTCCTCATTTAATATAAATGTAGAGGGTTTTTGTTGTGTGCAGGATTGAGGGAAATAGTTAAACTCTAGAGCATGCCTACTCATTAACTCAACTTACATACACCAAAGCAAACAAACAAGCCAATTACAGATACCGCAAAATAAAAAACTTCTAAAACATTTTTCTATAAAACAGGCGTTACATGTTATAGTTTTTCCACAGGCCAAAACATTATTTTCATTTGTAATTTTATCATCTTGTAGTTTTTAAATTTAGCACATATTTGTTTTAGGTTTCATATGTCATTTAACGCGTGTTATTCGATATTTTCCTTACCAAAGATTGACATTTGACAATTATTATTTTTGATGGAAACACTTTGGATAGATTGATTATTAATAACGTTAGTCTACATTTCTACAACAAATGCCTTCATAAGATATCTATTTTACACCATTACCATTAGATGCAGTTTCATGTGACGATTTCCCATATACAACATTTGCGTTCTCATACACAATACGTAAGGCCGTAGTTTTCCCGGTTGCGCGCGCTTCCTGTGTCTGTGTGCACTGTGTGTGTGCGCTGTGTGTGTGAGGGTTGGCCTTTTACGAAGCCCCTTGGAGGGGGGCCTTACTAGGAATCGCGGAGCTCTCTACGTATTTGCCGACTTGTGCAATTAACAGCTCTTTATGAATATTCAACATGAGTCGAGACGCGAGTTTTTATATTAATTGATGTGTGAGTTGCAAGAAATTTAGTGTTAGCTGAGTTATATTATGTAGCCTTAACGAGTCGTAAATTAATTGATTTATGACAACAGAGATCATATATAAAGTTGTTTAAGCTGGTACTTATTTTGTGAAAGTCAGACTTGACAAAAATAAAAAATAATATTTCTTTATTACATTTTATGTTATGTAAATATATAGGAAATGTCATATTTAGACAGATACCATTATTATTTAGATATGTTTTTTTTATAATTACGCAATTAAATAAAGTATTTTTATTTATAAGTATAGGCCCTGTGGCCTATACCGTATGTGGTTCCTGTGCAGTATAGATATGCGCAAGGAAATCTCGCAATACACTCCACAATCTTGTCATTCAATCCGCTTTCGGAGAAACTGTAAATGTATGACGATTTAGACTAAATACAGCTGCAACATTACAAATACCATTTATGACCTTAAAAATAAGAATTGGAAGAAATGTACCGTTTCAATTATGAAACAAAAAATCATCTCTCCCAAAACACTTACGTATGTACGTATGCTATATGATGTTTGTACATGCGATCTGTATTCAAATCTAAACGAGTTGCACGCCCGATACTGTATCCGCGGAAAACTGTTAGAGCGAGACAACATTGCGTTTAAAGAGACAGACATATCGGGGATGAGTCTTACACGCTCCAACGTCGAAAGATCGTAAGAGTGGAGAAAAATGTACTCGAGATTCAACTGTACGGTTTCGAAGTAAAGTTAGGTTTGATTTGTTGATTTCAAAACGTGGGTATTGTGCGTGTTGTTACGACAGAAGAGTGCGGACTACAAATATTGATTCGGAGCGGGGCGCGGGGTGAGGGGACATAATTTGGACTAATTCCTCCGATGTTTGCACAGGCTTGTCTGGCAGAAGCGGCGATCGACTTACCTTTCTTCTGTAACTTTTAATGGAAACCAAGAATTTGTAGTTTGATATTGTGTTGGGCAAATGTGAGGTTGTGTACCTATTGAAGGTTTGAAGTTAGTAATATTTTGTTGAATTGTTCATTTAAGTACAGTAAGAAGACATGTAAACTATCCGTTAAGTCATTACCCTCCATAAAATTTTTAACCAACTTTAAAACGAATCAGAAAAAGAGCACACATTCCACTTGCTGGTACGTGGCTACTGCCGCCAATAATGAATCTTCGGGATAGGATTAGAGTCATGCTGGACATTGCAGATGCATACGTAGCTATTTTTGAACTAACTTGAAACGTCTCGTATGTCTACCTTACGCCTAAAGCCTTACCTAAAGCCTTCAGCTGAAAACACGGCAACGCTTATCATTGCTGTCTTATGACATTAATAGGTGTGGCGGTGATGCCGCCGGAGTCAAACCACAGAAAGTTCTGTCACCCTCAACCTACGATTCATATTATTATTACCATACCAAGTGTTATGATGGCAATGATATGTTTTATGTTACAAATATAATTTCTCTTTCACTACCCTGTAGGTACTTAAGTATTTCTTCGACAGTACCAAGTATGTGGGCAAATGAATTATGTATTCAGCATTCGTAAGCACACACTAAGTGCTACCGTCGTTTGGTTTTACGTTTACGTGTACACATCACGGCTTGTCGGGAAAGTTGGGGTGTGGTCGTTTGTGCAAAATAACCGAAAAATTCGAAACGTGGTGTACGGTTAACCTGATAGAAATAAAGACGGATAGAAGTAAGATTCTGTGTGTCTCAAAATAACCAAAAAATACGAAACGTGGTAGGTAAACGGTTAACTTGTCAATGCAAGGGAAAGGTCTCAAATTCTACGTTGCTCAGTTGTGGGTTAAGTATATGAGATCCAGATTTAGATAAAAATATTAGATACCGATTGATTTTAAAATATTTTTTTAAATTAATTTGGGCATGTAGTCCAGCAAATTTTTAATGGCACTAACTGGAAGCTCGTCACCGAACATAATCCAAAGGATATGAATGCTACAGAAATGAGCAAATTTTGGTTATTTATAACTGTTCAAAAGATAAACTTAATAATTAAAATCAATTGAGTAAGACTGAATTGAAACGGTTTTTACAAACGTAGAGAACGTCAGGGAAAAGTATGTCTCCCTTACCACACCCCTCAAACCAGAACACAGCAGCGCTTAACACTGCTGTTGTAAGGCAGAAACAGGTGTGGCGTTGGTGCCGCCGGAATCGAACCACAAAGAGTTTTACCACCTTCAAAACTTTTAGCTTCTAGCATATGTAGCTGTAGCTATAAGCTAAGCATATGTATGTAAATTTAAGTACATGTAAGAATATGCTATAGGCACAAACAAGGGGCATCCGTTACTCCGCTTATCTCGCTAAGTAAACCTCGGTCGCTATCTTAAAATATTTCCATGCCGACTCGAGAAATACTGAGAAAACGATAAGTAGAACTGCATGATACCAACCATGTGTTACAGTATTTTTTTTCACCTTAGAGAAGTTATTTAATGAAGGTGGTAGAAATATTCGTAGTGCTGTTGCCGCACTACCACTATTCAAATTCAAATTCAAATCTCATTTATTCAAAATTGATTAATTTAGAATACTTATTGAAAGTCAACAAACTACCACCGCTTCGGAAAGTGTGTCGCTATGGAGCAGAAGCGGCGCAAGAAACTCCATACGTGTGCAAATTTTCATCTTTTAGAGGATACATAATATACAATTTTACACCGTGGTACATATAATTAATTATTGATGTTGGAGCTGGAGTTGTCATATATAGCACTAAAACACACACCAAGAAACGCCTCATATAGGTAAGTGTATCTTTCATACCACGTCCTTCAAGCCATAACAAAGCAGCACATAACACTATTGTATAAGAGAATGTGGCGATGATGCTTCTAAAGCCGAACCACGAAGGATTCTACCAACTTATTATATATTACCTGTCTTTAAATTTTATACTAAGAAGCCTCTGAGATCATTGTCGTTCGTGTCACTAGGAATCTATCGTGTAATATGAAACTCATGCTTATTCCATACTAAATAAAGATGCATGCCAAATTTCAGCTCAATCGGATACTGGGAAGGGGGTGAAATATAGCTTGCAAGATTTCATTACAAACACCGGGATCGGTGAAAGTAAATATAAGCTTGTAAGAATACATCATCATCATCATCAAACCCATTATTGTCCCACTGCTGGGCACGGGTCTCCTCTCACAATGAGAAGGATTAGGAAATAGTCCACCGCGCTGGCCAAGTGCGTATTGGTAGACTTCACATACCTTTGAGATTATTTTTTTTTATATAAATCTCCCAGGTATGCATGTTTCCCTCACGATGTTTTCCTTCACCGTTTTTAGCAAGTGATAATTAATTTCTAATACGCATATAATTTCGAAAAATCAGAGGTGCCTGCCTGCGATTTGAACCTCGGACCGCTCGATCGAGAGGCTGAGTTTCTTAACCACTGGGCTATCACTGCCTTTACTTAAAAATACACTTTAGTCAAAAATTTTAGTTCTTTAATTAGATCTGCAGACTTCTGCATAAACGTTTCTTTTTTTCGATTTTTTCTCAAAACGTTTTTTTCTCCATCTATTAATTAACAAGTTTCAGTATAATTAGTGAGGTACTCGTAAAAACAATTAATAAAACTATTTAATGAGTTGCACAATTAATCAAGCAATGAAGTAACAGCTTCTGTACATTAATTGTGATAATAAGCGTTAACTCACACATACTACATTACGAGGACAAATAATAGATTGGCACGACTCTATCAAATTAAATTTTGGAAACATATATTTAATATGAAATGAGTGTCGATTAATTAAAATTAAATAGAATTCTAAATATTAAAAATTACTCTCTGTTATTAAACGCTTGTTATTACTCGTAAGTACTTATATCCAACAGGCGTAAAATATTTTCAAACTACGATCTCTATTCTATTATAATGTTATGGTATCCGAATAGGATAAACGTTTCCTATTGTTTTCACTCGATACAAACTGTTATTAATCAATAATCAATAATATTCGGAAAAACGGCAAGAAACCTCCGGAACAAAAGCAACGGATGTAAAAAACTCATTATACACAAGCTAAACTATATTCAAATAAACAAACACCAAAATTATTTTTCTACTAAATATAAAAGGAAGTATTTATACTAGATTAGCAATTGATATTTGGAAACAATAACACTTAAATATTGTGTTGTTTAAATAGATGAACATGAAAATAAAATAAAAAAATAGCGCGGCATTCGCTGCCAATTATGTAAGCTAACCCCCTTAATCCGAGGTAAACCATATACCACGGAATGGAAATTTTGTTACATGTTGTGCTTGTGGGTTAGAGCTATTACCATCATGCACTTAGCGATTACTTGAAATGACATTATGACACCAAGATCCACAAAGTCACATCCAGAGGACAGCGGTGAATGATAGGCACGTTGTTTGCTTTCAGATTAACTTGTATGTGCGAGCGGATGGCGATACTTGGGTAATTTGCACTGATATTGCAAATTTATTTATTTATTCTACTTTAGAAGTCTGTTTTCTGATTCACAACAAGTAGCTTATGGGTCTAGAAGCATGGAATTACGCACAGGATTTAATGTAAAAAAAATTGATCAGGCATACCTTTAGGGCCTTTGTCCAGTCACGCGTATTTGATAGCGCATTCAATTAGGGTCCGCATGCGTGTCACTTGCTTTTCCTGTCTTGGATACCACGCGTACGCGAGCCGCGAAGAGATTTTTTTTTATATTATAGGACTAGCAGACGAGCATACAGTCCACCTGATGGTAAGTGGCTACTGCCGCCCATGGACATCTGTAATCATCCCCAGACAGGATTAGATATTCCTATCTGAGGTCGGCCACAGATTCGCCGCTACCCCTGAGGACTAAGCTGGAACGCCTCGGAATAGTCTGTCTCCCTTACCACACCCTTCAAACCGGAACACAGCAGCGCCTAACACTGCTGTTATTAGGTAGAAATAGGTGTGGCGGTGGTGCCGCCTGAGTCGAACCATAAAGGGTTTTACCACCTTCAAGAGCAAGAATGCAGCGAATTAAGTCACGCATGCTGATGATGCGTGCGTGCCGATATAAAACAGAGTGACAAGAACGAGGCCTTAGTCTTAAGAATTTAGAACCAATTTTTTTGCTTCAATTCGTCATAAAAATCATAAATAAATAAATGCGATAAGCTATATATTATTTTTAATTCCCCTTCAAAAATATGAAATCGGACATTAAAATAGTGTTTAAATATTAAATGGACTCTTAATTTCAACGTTTTTACTACTTACGCCATCATCATCTATGAAAACGAAAGTAATCTACTTTTATTGTCCCTTTTCCTCCAAAAGGGAATAAAAATGACACGAAAATGGGCAAACAATATAAAAATCCTTTCGAAAACGATATAAAAAATACATTTTTATATTATTTACACATGATTTCTGGTCGGAAAACATCAGACGATGCATCGCAAATCAGTACCCGCCCGCAAACAGAGCTCAACTTAATAAACGTCAAATGAAAGAACCGGTGCATAAAATCACAACTGTTAGGCCCTCGGGCAAAGGTAGGGTTGCTACCCTTGCTGCCCTCAAAAAGTTGGTGCGTAGTAAACGCATAACATTATTGAGATTGGTTAAAAATTTCATACCTTCATTTGAATATATCTTATTTGAATATATATTATTATGATGAAAAAAAATAAAGTGAAAAAACATCTTCACGGCGCCTGCGCATACCTTTTCTCACTTTACTTATAATTTTGCAACCGAGATATGTATAAAAGATAATTTATAGAAAAAACTACAACGAATTTATTATATACCGTATTTCTTTCCAAATTCTGATATACATATTATCCTTCGTTTTCGACGGAAAATAAAATATGTTGTAATTTATTTTTATGCCTTTATTAATTTATTATTTGTTCATCATTGATTAATTTACAGATATAACACGCGATAAATATAAATATTATTCTACTCGTGAATAAACGTTAAGTAAAACTGATCTTTACTGTGCTTTTAAACAGCGTGAAGTTAAAAAAATAAATTGAATTATTAATATTTTAAATTGCTCGCAGCCCTGGTAACACCCCTCGGCCCTTACGCCCATCCCCTTGGAACCCCAAACGGCCCTTGCAAGGGATGATCCGCGATCTTCCGATATTAGCACCGCGGGCAATTCAGGCCCATAAATAAAAAATACTTATTACAATCTAAAACCGTCGGTATAAATATGTAATGGTTTTTTTATGAAATCTTCAACCTATCGGGGAGCTTTGATTCTTACAAAATCGAGTGCGGAAGTAACATTTTGAAATGTGCGTGAATCTTTATCTTTTTTTATTGAAAAGATAAAAAAGAGCATTTTACGTTTATAGTCCTGTGAATACCATGACATGACACGAATGGATGCCACTTATGTAGGTATACTACATCTAACTATCAAGTAAAGTTGTAGGTTGATACCTACATAATACATACTTTAATTTTGTTGGTAAGAATGAACAAGCAACAATGCATTCTACCTGATGATGACTGATCACGGCCGTCCAAGGACATCTGTAACTAATTCCATATAAATCATGGGCTCTACAGATACAGACAATCACAGATGTGTTGCCACTCTTGAGGATGGTTTTACTCTTACATAAAAGCCATAATAGTACCTAGTAGTTAAAACTCGGCCTCTCGATCGAAAGTCCAAGGTTCGAATCTAATTTACGCTTGCTTTATCTGCTTGCTTCTAGACGATGAAGGACAACCTCATCGTCTCTTACGCGCAGCTTTACTCACGATGTAGGAATACATAAACAATTTGTAGTACTTAAAAAAATCTTCGTACGAATGTGTAAAGTTACCCGTCCGCATTGGGCCAGCGGTTTGAACCCTAAACCTAAACCTATGTCATCGGAGCGAAGACCCGCATCCAGCAGTGGACAGTATCGCCTTGACGACTCTATATTTAAAAAGAACACCAAATACAACATCAGTTAGCCAAAACGAAGTCCCGGGCAAAAGCACATTCGTATAAAAAACACATTTATGCCCGTTTATGTACACAGCAAATATATTCCTGTTTATAAATATATCGCTGTTTATCTTTACTTTTCATCGGATCGGCCAGTTCGAATGCACTTCACAAAAATAAATATATTAATCAATATTTGTGTACTTTGAGTGCAATATTTCATATATTGAGGTAGGTATTGTAAATAGTGGCCCTACCCTAAATGCGTCATGACTATGGAATACCTATATGAAACTTCGGATTAGAAATAACATTGAAGTATGTGGCATATTTTTTACATCATTTTTGATTCAATTAAAGCTCATTGTCTAGTATAAACGTAGGTACATCTAATGTCCTTTGACAAACCCGTTAAATAAGACCACAGAATACACTATTAATTTAAGGCAGAAATAGGCGTGGTAATCCCACTGCTCTCGAAGGAGGAGGAAGAATTCTATCACATGTGTGTAACACAGAATACATTTATAAATTCATCATTAAAATTCCGTAATAAAAACCCATAGGAATTTAGCTACGGAGGCACCACTAAACCTATTTCTGCCTAACAATAACAGCATTAAGCGTTGCTGTTTTCTAGTTTTAAGGATGTGGTAATAGACAGAAACCCAAATTAGTCAATCCAAAGGTCCTCAAGGGAAAGATCTGTGACCCATCTTACGTATCATTCCAAACCTATAGGGGCTTACAGATGGTCAATATGTCCATTGTCCATAGGCGGTCAATACCTATCATCGGGTCGCCATGCTCGTTTTCTACCTCAATATTTTATACAAAAGTCCGAATATTAAAAAGAATTTAATCCTAACTATTAAGCAACTGTACGACTGCAGTTAAAAAACCTATTTGTTCGTATTCCGTAACTCATTTATAAACATAAGTTTAGAACGAACATTAGCGCGGCAAGATGGCGGCGGCACGTGACGCGATGCGTTTTTAATTGCAATCATTCGTGTTTTATGTTGTTTGCGCGGCCCGTGTTTGTCGAGCCTTATTTATGGCCGGTGGGAACGTGTATTACGGTGTTACCAAGCCTTGGGTAACTTGACCAGTAACTGTTACGAATTAGTGCTACGGAAAACTTGGTAACTTTGTTGTGTAAATACGGCTTTAAGTTACATTATTTAGCAACTTTAAAATGCTTTGTTGAAATATCCCTTATATATGAATTGAAATTAAATGAAATTACTTTATTACGTAATGCATTGTACACACACACATATCAATTAAAATTACTTAAGTTGATTACAAAATAGTGGGATATAGGTACATATAAAACTCAAAATACATAACAAGACAACACAGCAGAATAAAAATACTAAAGTTAATTAGTTATATGCTGATGACATGTTTTTTAAAGAAGACATTATTAAAAGTATTATAAAATGAAGCTCATAGTAGTAGTTTATGTCTATAGTATACTATAAAGGTGAAGAATATACAAAAGAATTACAGCCTCATATATTATGACATTATTTTAATCCCGTCATTTTAAATATGTCAAGAAGTTTATGTAATCTTATCAATTCTTTTAATATAACTATTCAAAGGAGAGCTGAATTCCCTTAAGCGCCTTACCATATTGCAGCCAAACTAATGCAATTTAAACTTTAGACCATTTGAGTATGCCTTGACACTATCAACAAACTCTACAATTTATGTAGCGTAGCGTAGCTCGTCGTCTTTTAACCATTCTGAGTAAACTCTTACATGATATACAAAATGAAATTCATGAATCCATGCAAAATCTCAGGCATTAGGTATCTTTAAAATAAAAAAGATTAAGTACTTGTAGTAAGAAAGAGTAAATAGGCGTGGTGGTGATAACTTCTCGGTCGAACTATACTGGTTTTTCTAGATGTAGGTTTTCTAGTTTTGAAGGTGGTAGTTGTGATTCGACTCCGGCGGCACCACCGCTACACCTATTTCTGATTCTCATAACAGCAGTGTTGATCGCTGCTGTGTTCTGGTTTGAAGGGGGTGGTAAGGGAGACATACTTTTCCGAAGTTTCCAGCTTAGTCCTCAGGGGTAGCGGCGCACTTGTAGCTGACTCCAGGTAGGAATATATAATCCTATCTGGGGTTGATTACAGACGTCCATGGGCGGCAGTAGCCACTTACCATTAGGTGGACTGCATGCTCCTCTGCTAATCCCATATTGTAAAAAAAAAACATTCAAGTACCTACATCAAAGGTAGTACCACCACCGCCACACCTTTTTCTGCCTCAAACAGTGTTAAGAGCTGCTGTGTTGCGGTTTGGAGTGTAGAGACTTTAGTAGCGGTCCAACTTAATACTCTAATGGGTACCTAACACATCAGGTGCTGACTTGACAGACCTTGGGCGTTAGTAGCCACTTACTATGAGTTGGACAGTATCCTTGTTTGCTTAATCAATATTCTATATTATAAAAATATCTTATTTAACATGTTAACTAGAGCTTAAATTTAACCCAACAAAGTAAGACAACAACAAAAATAGCACAATATATTACAACCTAAAATGGTTAGTACCTACTAAAATGAAACTCAGTAATAATCCTAGTCATAAAATATTAAATAAATTATAGCGGTGTATTCAATTATTCCGTGAAGCGACAAAATTGAAAATATGCAACTCAAACGTTAAACACATTTTATTGTTTTTATTTATGCTAACTCATAAAATCTTTCCAGCAAGTGATTATGTAATGATAACTTATTATTACTTATAACAATAAAATATCATGAAAATAACACATAATAATTAATCAAAGTAATATTATGATAAAATCGATTTGATACGTTTCTTTGTGTAATAAGGTGCCTATGGTGGTGATGCCAATAGTCAGAATATGAAGGGCTGTACATACAACTCTGTTCAGGTTGATATTGTTTTCTATATGTGTCGGTAGTTATGTGTCAAATACATTCAACTATATAGGAGCAATAGACGGAAGATAGTTTAGAAATCCAGTATCTGCGACTTATAAAAAATGGTAATATATACTTCTGAACTATATGTATACCTATCAGCTGTAAATCAATCCGAGATGCTAACTTAAGTGTAAAACGAGATGAAAGTTTTTTTCTGAAAATCTTAATAAACTCTTTGGTTTAAGTAAACAAATGTAATACTTCATAAAATGTAAATAAATAAGCTGCTAATACCTAAGTAGGTACCTATGATCAAACTAAGTTATATGCCCGCATATAATATAATTAAGTAGATAGCTCTACATTCCCCACCCAACAAGAGGGTCTGCGAAGCTCGTTGAGCCAATGTAGAGATTATCTTTCTCATAAGAACTCGTTGCATGCCGAGAATTTCGACACAAGATGGCCGCCTAGCCCTCTTGGTGTAATATTACATTGGACTAAAGTTAACAGATAGTACCTACTATATAGTATTGTTATTGAACGCATATTGTGTGAAATATATAAATAATTATAATAGTAAGTATTGAAAGCAATCTGTTCATGTAATTTCTTGGTAAGGTAAGGTTAATTCAAATTGAAATTTCATTCGAAATTGATTCTGACTTTTTCCGTTAAGCTACCATCACTTCGGAAGGTATTTCGTTCTGTAGAAACGCTTTTGCATAATTTGTATTAAAAATCTTTTAAATTTACATTGGTATACTTCAAAATATTAATGTAGTTGTTAGGTTACATTGTAAATTTATTTTATTGAAGTTATTACTTACTCTATGTGGTAATAAATAAGCTTTATTGCCCAAATTTTGTCAGTACATTTTTTTTGGGTTTTACTGTAGAGACGAATACCGATTGACATAATTTCCCGCTTAATCTCAATTGCTGTGCCTATTTATTGTCAATTTCTCCTTATTCCTAGTATTATAATAATGGCGACCCTGTTTTTGAAAACCTATACGTCCTTACTTAATATTATGTAAGGTAAGTAACACCGATAAATAATAAACCAAGAAAGGAAATATATTTACTTTCAAGCATGTATAACGTAATCATCTGATCGTTGTGTACAATATACCTAGAATAAACACCAGAATAATAGGCACACATAATATTTTTTGTTAACACGAAAACAACGTGCACAAACACATTTTTCAAAAATGACACTGCAAACATTGACTCATTACTCGAAAATTACCTTTACCTTTGGAATTGTGTGTGCGAAGCTCACGAACGGATAACGGACCGAAAAAAGTTGCTCACACATTCACTCAGTTGTCCACAATTCTATTTGCGGAAGCAATTTCGCGAAATGCCACAATTTATTTAAAAATTACGCCCTTGTTTGTGTGTGTAAATATTGACGTATTTGGTTTATGATAATGGCAACACCGAACGGCAGGTAGACTCCACACCGGCTAGCGACAATATTATTTACCTGTACACATATAATTTAATATTTACTGTCGCAATGCAAAGTTTACAATATAATATTTGTTAAGTATGCTCCTCTTTAAAAGTTATGTTTGCGCCATGCATATGGTTTTTAATCATAGGCAAATTTGTAGTTTACCTATTATAATTATTATTAACCCAATAAAATAAATACACATAACAATATGCTAGTATGATCTCCACTGAAGTAATTTGCCATATTTACTAGGCCTTGTCTTTGAGTGGATGAAAGTAAATGCTGACCATCATTGATATTTTATCAGCTCGGATTACATCCACAGCTATATTCTACTGAAATTCTATAAAACTAGACAGGTCCATAAAATTAATGTTCTCAACTCTGCTATAAATAAGTACGAGAACGTTTCTGAAAATAACTATTTTATCAATATTTAACATTGAATGACATTAAGATATTTACATAGGAATGTAAATTAAGAATTATACGCTCTACGTGACTCTACAAGTAAAATAGGTATGAGATGAAAGTCTTAGTAAATTCGTTGTTCATACTAATTAGGGATGTGTCTACTAATAAATATATAAGTACCAACATATTTACCAGTAGAAAATAAATAAGAATAACAGTGAAAAGTTTTATATTATTTTTTTACTTTATTTAAATATTTTGCATAAGTTTGTGGCGTAATATTTTAAATCATTTGAAAAAGGATGTTTTGTTCTCCCAGAAAAAAACTTTTTTGTTTGTTTAATTTAAGGATACTAATTTTATGATCATTAAAATTATTGTCATGTTGATATGCGCGGTATTGCGTTCAAAACTAATACAAAATTGTTGATTTGCTTGAATGCCGATTTTTTCAAGTCAAAACGGGCTAAACCAAATTTATAATAAAAATCATGTTAGACGTTGCAAATGAATTATGAAGAACGAGAATACATCATTAAGTTGATATTTTTTGTTGAAAAATCAAACCTTAAAAGTTGCGGGTACCCACTTTTGCCGAGTTGTTACAATAGATACTTATATAGTTGTACAAAAAGATAACACCGGAAGTTAGTAGACCAGCCAACGTCTTAATCAATTTACAAGTGTTGACTCGTTACGTCGTTACTCGGCACTCGCTGCCAAACAAACTCCTCGATCGAACGTAAAGTCAAACTGCAAACAATATCATCATAGTATTTGTACTGAAACAACAAATTTGTAGCTAGCTTTAAATGCAAGCAACACGCCGGCACACACTCACCGTGTGTACAAAGACAATATGTAGGAGAGTCCACGATCTTAAGTAAGGCGACAAAATGAATCTCCGTTCGCGACTGATACGGCCCAATTCAAACACAGTCAGCGCCATTTTGTTTTGACAAGCGGCTATCTGCTGGTCTTTAAGCAGACCAACCTCATCTCAATTGTAAGAACATAAGATCTAAACTCGCACGAGGTTACACCGGTATAGAAACATCGGAAATTAAGGGAGGACCAGACACGATTCTGTTTGCCGTCTAACGTGGTCCCAGGACGAAGTTACAAATATTTGACGTGTCAATTTTGCGAATGTTGACCGAGAATTGCGGTTAATATTCCCGACCCGGCCAACCTGCCCGTGCGCGGTCACCCTTTAATTAAATGACTAAAATAGTCCAATTGTTAATTTATTAAGCCCGGAGTTCGAGTTGATGTTAGCTCTGTAGGTATTCAATTAAAGTACGAACGATCAGAGCAGTCCCAAGATAAATATTTTATAATACCCACTTTCATAATGAATGTATTTACTTATTTAAAATACATTCATTCAGAAGAACAGAAATTCGACGTTGTAGAAAAAAGTATTGGGCTTCTTCCTTAATACGTAGCTTCCTTATTGTATACTTACTAGTTCTTTTCTGTTAATAAGTCTAAACTTTCCTATATTGTACAAGTACAAACAAAGCAAACCACAAATCCGTACAATAAACAAAAGAGAGAACAATATTGACTAAATCGGACTCTACCGCTCTCTACATTTTACTCATCTCTACATTTTACTCTACATTTTACTCATTTTATTACAAGACAACAGAATAGATTTCAATTCCACAAGTCTCTTTGATATAAAGAGTTCAACACGAAAATATTCTTCAAAGATCAAAAGCAGGCAGAGTAGCTGAAGTATGTAAGTCTAAAACTTGAAGTGACAGTGAAGGATCAGGTGTGGAACCAACAGGTAACCTTGGCTATCGACGTGTTTTGGAATAAGGACGATGTATATACTGACACAGTCCAATGTTCTCAGGGCAGTGCCAGGTGACCATGAGGCCATGAGAGATGAGCATGACTTCATGAGAGGCTTGAACTATCTAGATGAATACTGAAGTTGCGTAACTCATAGCTACAGCAGCGAAGACACAAGCTGATGATGATTATAATAATGGGGGTAAGTTGGTAGTACGAGTATAGATTTCCCCATTATTTCTTTTATCTTTTTTACTATGCAATCTATAAATATTAGACCAAAAAATCAGCATTATTCCGTTGATATTAAACCGCGAAACAAAAGCAAAGCGACATAAAAAGCGTTGTAACAGCTTGTTAGGGCATATTGCTCGTTACGGCGCGGCTATTTATTTTCGAGTGGCAACATCGAAGAGTCCATAAACAAAAAAACACTTCGGCGACTGTTTTCATTGACAACAATGCGCCGAAGCACTTTACCCTAGTGTTAAGAGTGAGGTTTGGAGTAGGCACTCACTTTTCGCGACAAGGTATCTGAGTAGGGGCACTCGGTTCAGTATTTTCATTGTGTGCTTTTAATTTTGAGTGCGCGAACTAGCTCGCTCTCCCGGGACGTATGTTTGCGAGGGTAATATTTGCTTCCGCTGTATAATTCAACCGGCCGCCATATTTGCCAAAGAGCAATCATTTTAATATCGCCAGCCATCACATTAGGGCCGAGTGGGATACTTACTTTGTTGGATGGATTAATTTTTCAGTTTTAATTAGATAGCTGCCCCGTTTCGGGGCTTTCCGCTGCCAACTGTACGCAAACTTGGGAGAGAAACCATTTTTGAATTTCGATGTTTGCAATTCCACGTATATCGAGGAAACGGATGCGTTGGTTTTTTTCTTTGTTGGTTTTAACTACGTTGAGTGAAAAAATATAGTTCCTACCTACAATGAATTTTAACATTAATTTGTGTTTTTCTTTAACAACTTTTTTAAGATAAAGCCATGATTAAGCTTGACTAAGAAGAGTTATGGAGTAGGGACCTTGGATTGGACCCAGAAATGTGTGCTGACATCCCATGTCCTGGACTGGATATGGGTATGTATCGAAAGTATCGGATAAAACTTGAACTAAAAGCCTAGACCGAAAAGTGGCATGCATCAGAAGAGCCCTACACTCAGTATAGCGTGGCGAATGATTGAGAAAGAAGAAGATGCTGTAATGTAGGCAATATAATTAGGAATACAATTCCTAATAACTAAGGTCTATAATATTACACATTGGTTGTCCCATAAATATAGATCACGGCTGCTTCGTATTAAATTTCATAGACTCAAAAAGTATTTTCATGAAGAATTTACTCAAACATTTAAAAATTACTAGAATACACAAGTATCATTTTACGTGCACACACCCATTATTGAAAATAAAGTGGGACTTATTATATTCCTATTGTGTTTAAGTTTTCAATACATTACAATACTAATATATACTATATTTTACTATACGCTTCATGATTGAAACGTACAGAACCTATGTATAAATACATATTTCATATTTCACATACTTAGCGCCATCTTTTAGTTGCATCTGGAACGAAGTTCGTTACTATTGAAGTTTGTAACTGACTATAGCCAGCCAGTCATGTTAGTTTTAACTACAGTAATACTATACCGAACAAGAGATGGCGCTGTTACTAATTGTGTGGATATCCGTAAGAAAACGTGGTAAAGAAATTTACAAAAAGAAACCATATTACGCTTTTAAATCACACATTGACAGGCATTTTGTTTAATGATTGTCAGTCGGTATTTTTTTACTTAAATATAAGTGTAGTATGTAGTAAGCGCTATCCATCCCCACACAAGGAACTTAAATTCTTCCTAACAGATGGCGCTTTTACAGATATGTGTCGAAGATACTTTTATATGCGACATTGTTATTGATCTATATTATTATACTTAAAATTAAACAATTGTTGATACTCACAGACTTGTGTAGATAAATAACTAAATATAATTGTAAACCGTGCCTACATCATATATTTTTTATATTACAGAAATAGCAAACTTACCTCATCTGATGGTAAAGGTTGCCCATAGACAACTTAAACCAACCCCAGATAAGATCAGAGTCCTACTTGGGGCCAGCCACGGATATGTTGCTACTCCTAAGCACAAGTTAGAACGCTGCGTATCGCCCAAGTCAAACCGAAACCCAGCTCTTAAAACTGTTATTAAAAGACAGAGATAGATGTGACGATTCTAATCGAACAGGCTTCTACTACCTGATGATGATACTTCAGGATATAACAATAAAACTCACATGTTATTATTTAATTTTATCACTAATAAAACATTGAATCAAATCAGTTATTGGCGCGTAAACATATTGTTTCATCCAGCTAAAATGTTACGTCATAGTTATAAAAATAAATTATCTTTTAAGTCTAACTTAAATAGCGTAATTTGAGTACAAAAGGTAAAATTAATTAGGCAATGTTATTTACAATTTCCTTGATAACGACATTCAAATTATTGCAATCAGAATAAACAAAGATTAAACTTAAAATCAATGAAAATAAATCTGTTAACGACGTTAAAACCCGCGTCACTTAAAATAATAAAAAAACATAATTTTGAGAAATAAACTAATGTCATACATGTCTTAAAATAAAAATATTTAAAATTATTTTTTGATTAGTAAACAAAATATAAGTGGATTACGCAGATCATTTAATTAAAGTATAGCCTTATGATGTAATAAAAAAATTGTGATGAATTGAGAACATCCTCCTATTTTCGAAGTCGGTTAAAATGAAATAAATTGGAATTAAGGTTAATTGCAGTAAAAATGGGTGCTAGGCTAAATCGTATTATATAAATTGCAGTACAATTGGATATATATTATTGACAAGTAATAAATCATGCTTTGATGATGATTGATCATAAAATTAAATTTGTATTAATTAAGGTACCAAAAATATTAAAATATAGCTAAACTAGTTTTTGCCCGCGGCTTCGCCCGCGTTTAAAAGAGAATAATATGACATATTAACATACATAAAACTGAAAATTCGTACCTTCATTGGAATGACAGTGGCGCCATCTGGCGAAAATTGGAAGTACCAACTCTGAAACCTTCGTGGGCTTATGGACAACAACTTTGCTAAAGATCATCACTTGATCAAATGCATAGTTTACGATTCAATCCTTACTAATATCGATTAAAATAATCGATTTTTTTGTTCTAAAAGATCGATTCTCCGATTAATCGATCTTAGATCGCCATCTCTAGTTCCAGTGAGATTTCCGGAATAAAAACTATCCTATGTCTTTTCTCGGGTCTCAGACTATCTTTGAACAAAATTTTATTAAAATCGGTTCAGTGGTTAAGGCGTGAAGAGACAACCAGACAGACAGACAGAGTTACTTTCGGATTTATAATATTAGTAAGGAAGTAAGGATTAGCCCACAACTTGGTACATATGGTTTTACCCTAGCACCCATATTGTTCAAGCAACTTTACTTATTTAATGTGATAATAACATAATTTAATTCGTATGGCATGATTTTGTACTAATATAAAATGGCAAACTAACAATGGCAATGTTAAATCTCATTACTTAACTGACTTAATTTGTGATTGTAAACCAATTAAGTATAACTTAAACTTAAAACTAAAACTTGTGCTTTATTGCACTTCTTAAACAGAACTTAACCAACAAACCAAAACATTTAAAACTATATCTATTCAACAACTAAGTCAAATTCTTCAATGTCTTCACACATTGAGTTAAAACCGGCTGCCCAAGCTTCCACTTCTTGTTGCTGTAAAAAAAATACAATACAATTGAATCTTTTTTTTTTAAGAATTAGTTAACAAACTAGCAATGGGTTGCAGTCCACTTGATGGTAAGTGATCACTGTTGCCCAAGGATATCTGTTGTTACCTAGATAGCATTATATGCCTATCTGAGGTCGGCCACAGATGCGCCGCTACCCCTAAGGACTAAGCTGGAAAGCCTCGGAAAAGTTTGTCTCCCTTACCATACCAATTAATTACCAATGCATATGAAATAACTTTAAAAAAACAGAAGTGTATATGGGCGGCGAGACCTTTTATAATATATAATATTAATTATTATCATGTTAATTTTGATTGTCAATGTGGAATTAATATTTAGATTAAAATATGGACAACTTCCGGTAGTACTTCAAAACACTTTGTTAGTCATACCAAATAAATTATATGAATTATAATAATATTAAAATATTTATTCTCGTATTTTTAAAACAATATTTTAAATATAATGTTATTTTATTAATAGTTAAATTTATTGTGAATCACGTCACTTGTTATAACAAAACAAGTGATGTGAGAGGGTAGTTCTTACGCTGTTTGTCACTCGAGTAGTATTTAAGTCCACGCGCTGGTAGAGCGTGATTCATTCGCATTTAATCAGTCGTGTACGCCGTTACTCTGCTCGAATTGTAAATAAAAGTGAATAAAAGTGATTCTCATATTAAAGTCGTTTCGTTCAGTTTATTAATAAAGTGCGGTATTGGGATATCGCCGACATGTATGACTGGGACTCAATTGATAGGCCTAGATTCAAAATATCAGTCATCACTGCTTACAGGTTTTAGATCTGAACTGCATAATATACCTTCAAGTAGACTTACATTACATGTATATTAAATAAAAATAATATACCTCTTTCTTGGACAGCTTTTGCTTTTTAGTTTTCTTTTTCCTCACAGTCTTTTTAGGTTCCACTTCAGGCATCTTGAACGTCAGATCATGCAGGTCATCCTCATCGCTGGACGCACTTTGCTCGGCTACCTCACTAGCAGGAACATCACTATCTGACATGGAGTTCTGACGGAATGTTACAACTTTTTTTGCTTTTCCATAGCTCTTCCGGTGTGTCTGAAAAATTTAATAAAATGTTTGGTTTAGTGATTTTTATAATAAAATAGTTTTTGAACAGCTGTAAGTAGTAAAAACAGCCAAAGCTATTTCCATTTATTATTTATAGAAAAATTGTTAGATAACTAGAAATTTGTTTTAAATAGGTTACATTTGAAATGGATAAAGTAATCATGCATTAATCTTAATTTATATTGCTCGGACACAAGAATTCAAATTGAAGAATAGGATTCTATACTACTGTCTAAAAAAAAGGATGAATGGTTCTAATTTAAAGCCTAGGATATAGTTATTTTGCCAAAAAAATCAAGAAATAGTGTTATATTATTCTATGATTACAATAATATACCTTTAGGTGATGTACTACTTCTATATCTTCAAACAAATGGACAGAATCAGCATCATCACCATTTAAATCCTCATTTAATTGAACTTCAGTTACATTGGCAGTTTCACCAGTTCGAACAGGTTCCTTTTCTGGGAAGACAGGTGGCTCAGCTGCAGATTTCATCTGATCGAAAAGTTTATTTACTGTGTCGGAACTTTGTGCTAGTTTAGTGCTAGCCGCTGGCAATGCAACTCTGGTTGGCTCTTTCATTCGGTTGATCTCCTGAAGTACGGCTCTTGATCGAGGTTTCAATGCCCTTAATTTACGCTTATCTAACTTCTTTGTAGGAGATACATTCTCCTGGTCTTGATTTTCACTGTCATCGAATCCAAAATATGTAATATCTTTATCTTTCTTTTTCTTACTAGAGTTTCTAACTTTTTCTACACTACCATCTTTATTACCTTCTGAATTATTTCCAGAACATTCAGTAGAGGTGTTACTAACATCCTGATTAGGTGGAGTGACATTTTCGTCAATAGCAGTTTTATTTTGTGCCTTTTTCTTAGGTGTAACTTTCTCACGTGCATCTGTATATACTGAAGTATTGTTTAAGTCTTCAAATAAAGAGTTATTTTTGATTGGTGTCAACTTATTCTTCTTTTTCTTAGCACTTTTCTCCACGCACTCCTTAATGTAAGATATGATGCTTGTTTGTCTCAACTTCGAGGCATTATCTTCATAAATCTGTGGTGCTTCATTCTCATTTGCACCTAGACCCATATCGGTGTAAACGTGTTTCTTTTTACTGTCATTAAAGTTTATGAAAGAGCTTTCATACGCTGGTGTCATATTTGCTTTAACATATGTATTGACCTGCCATTTAATTGGTAGACTACCAAACTCTGCTCTCCACGGGCTTGCAGCTGGATTCCTAACAGAAACATTCATGCTACTACTTGCTACTGGATTTTCATCAAAAAAGCTCAATTCTTCTCTAAGATTCAACGGATCAGCATTACTCGGTCTTTTTTCTCTATCCACATTTTGTGGAGCTGGTGTTATTGGTCGGCAGGGAGAATTGACTGGTGAATAGTTAATTTCATCAGTGTAACTATCTTCGAAATCTAATGCAATGTCTTCTACTCTGACGGAATTATAATTCTTCTGGGATATGTGACTATTTTCAGTAGTACATACTGTCACTTCTTTTACAACAGGATTATTTGAGGTAGGTTGTGCGTTTACTTGATTTGTAGTATGTGTAGTTGTTTGTGTTGTGGTAACAGGAGTTACTGGTACTATATAATTATTGACTTTCGCTTCTATTACAACAGGATTGTTTGAGGTAGCTTGTTTGGTTACTTGAGCTGTTGCAATAGTTGTTGTTTGTGTTGTGGCAGGAGCTAATGGTATTCCATTATCAACATTTACAACAGTTTTACTGGCTGGTATGTTTCCACAAACAGTTTTTTCAACAGTTTTAGTGGAATTTGTAGCAACCTTATTCTTTAATGCTGTTAAAGCTTTAGCCACATTGACATCATAGTTGTTTTTGAAAACAACATTTTTGGGTTTCGGTTCTCGCTTCTTTGCTGGCTTTTTTCTCTTCTTTTTCTGAGGTGGGGGTTCATCATTTGGGTCATATGTGAATTCATACACATCAATGTTACTTGCATCTCTTTTCAATGACTTCTTATCTTCAAGGACTCTAATAGAGACATCCTTTCTCAATACCTTTTTATTGGAACCTGATTTAGTTGGTGATACTTTTGATGGTGGACTTTTTGTGACAATTTTTTTGGTAATGTTTTTAGTGCGAGGTAGATCTTTCTTTGCATTATTATTTGTATCTGCACTACTGTTTGAGGCATCCTTATTTTTCTTTTGCACAGCTCTCCTATTGACTTTGGTGGATATTACCTTACTAGAAACTGGCGCTCGTTTAGGACTTACTTCTTTGTTTCTGTTATTTTTATCAATGTTTTCTTTTATCTTGGGTGTGCTGGCATATGCTGGTTGTACTGGTACAAACTTACTTGGACTTATTGAATGGTCATCAAACTTAGATGGTAACCGACATATCCTTTTAGGCCTGTTAGCAATCAAACTGTCATGTAAATTTGTTTGATGGGTTTTCAAAGGACTTATTAAAACAATAGGAACCTTAACAGGCTCTTCAGGTTTATTATCAATGGAAGCATTCTTACTGTTTGATAAATTCTGTAACACATTGCACTCTACATATCTGTTTGGAAGACGTCTGTCGCGGCGAGGCCTTTGTTTGACAAGGAGATTATCCTGCTCGTCCTTTTTAGTAGGTTTAGTTGGTAAAACAGATGCATTGTCATCAGAAGCAGAATTCGTTTTGTCTGCTAACGCTTTTCTAGGTTTTGTAACTTTACTAGTTGTTCTTAGTTTGCGTTTAGGGTTTGCGTCAATGTTTTCCTTCGAAGCCTTCGAGATCTTACCCCCTCTTGTTTTGGGCGGCATGACGCACATACAGTTATCGAAAATACGACGTCTTTAACCAAATACTGTCTTCTGTGAGACAAATATCGTTTCGATCACATCACAGTAACAATCACGGCACATAATCTTAGCAATATTTGTACAAAATCGTGTGAAAAAATAAAATTTTATCTCAAATTCCTTCTAATTTCGAGATTCTCAATTTTCGCTCGCTTTCTCAATAAGTGTCAAATGCACAGAACACCTATACTCCTAACGGAGAAGAACGACGACTTCATACAAAAAACGCGATTACATAGTTAGCAACGCCATCTAGATTTGGCCCCCAGTAAACCGAGCGTAAAATTTAGGCGGGAAATTTGAATAATTATAAGTGGGAAATTTGAATAAATATGAGCGGGAAATTTGAATAATTATGAGCGGGAAATTTGAAAATACATTTCAAATTACTTTTTAAATTATTACGTAATGTAGGCACTTTTACCCGTAAAATATAAGCATAACAAAACTGTTTTACAATGCTTATATTTTACAGGTAAAAGTGCCTACTTTACGTTTAAAATATGGGAAGAAAGTAAAATAAAAGATTTTTAAAATATGCTCCAAAATTTTATTGAAATTAAAGTACTCTTTTAAGAAATACAGTTCACATCTATTTTAAGACAATACAGTACACATTTCTTCATTTCTTATATTGCGTACATAAATTATATAAAAACCTATGGAACAGTTAATCTGTGTTCTATGCGCCAGACATTCACTAGAAAAATATTTGGATGGAAATTGAAAAAAAAAAAACTGAACCCACAAGTGGTCTTCCATAACCATAAAATAAGTACATACTATAGTCTAAGATCCCAGGGCCCCCAGACGTTACTTATTTTTGAAGTTACGAATTTTACGGTATAGACGCTCTTATATGTGTTTAAGAGTGTGTATACTCGCTAGTTTGGCTAGGCGGCCCGTTCACAGGTAGCAAAGGTAGAAAAGGTAGACAAAAACATAACTTACTTTTGTTAAATTCGAAGCACTGATTTTTATACAGGGTGTCGTGTAAGTACCACGACAAACTTAGGGAGAACATAGGAGAGGGTCTGACCGCGCTGGGAAAAAAAAATACCTTAGTAAAAGTATCACCTTATTTGCACTATCAATTGTTTTAGATTTTTTGAGAAATACAGACCTCTTCATCTTCTTTCGTTAACTGCGTGTACAAATTTGGTGATGCAGTATTTATTTTTTCTGTTACATACTATAAGATAGTTGGTCTATCATATTGAAATGTAAATTGGTTAAAACATGTAAAGGCACCATGAAAAAAATAGGGATATTTTTAGATTTTATTTTTTTTGCTATTTTTCCCTCAACTTTGACTCGTCGTGGTGAAAAAAAAGTACTGGACTAAAAGTGTACATTGCGCAAAAAAATATGTCCAGTTAATAGAGATTTCAAAAAGGTAACACACTTACTATTTAAAGTTGAATAAAAAAAGTTAAGGCCGTTTTTGCATGAAAGGGACTGAAACGGTAAAATTCGTTACTTCAAAAATAAGTAACGTCTGGGGGCCCTGGGATCTTACTCTACTAGATCAATAGAGAGCTCAGTTATCCAATTAGTAACAAAAATAGTATCAGCATTCCTGTGTTTGCCTGCCTTTACAGTAAATGTAGACTTACGGGTGTAAAATTTATAACTCAATTACTTAAATTGGGATTTATTGCTAAAACCTTTGAATAATGCAAATCATTTTAATTGCATTTGACATGATCTTATCATACAAATATGAAGGCTCTAGTACGTTAAGCGTATGAAATATGCACTCGCGTTTGATGAAGAGTTTACCTTGTTTTTATTATTCTTCATCAAATAGATATACTAATGAAACTTGTGTCTATCCTATAAGGGATCTATCTAGTAAGGGATTAATGAGAATGACAAGCCTTATCGATTTATTTCTCTCTGTACATATTTAAGATAACTTTTTAAAATTTAAACAATATCTAGCTATCTAGTCCAGTTAGTAGGGGAAACAACTTTTACCATACAAAAGACGGTGGATTAACAATTATTTTTAGATGATAGAACTGCTTGTGGTTCGATTACGACACCTAGCGCCACACCTTTTTTGTCTAGTAACAGCAGTGTTTAGCTCTGTTGTATTCTGATTTGAAGAGTGTGGTGAAGGAGCGCTGTTGTGTTCTGGTTTGAAGAGTGGGGTAAGGTAGGCATACTTTTCCAAGGCCTTCCAACTTAGTCCTTATGGGCAGCAGTGCATCTGTGGCCAACCTCTGCTAGGAATCTAATCTTATACAGGGTTGATAACTGACATCCATGGCCGACAGTAGCCACTTACTATTAGGTTTTTAAAAACAAAATTATATAATATGTTGTTTAAGTATGTATTCTGATGTAAAATTAAAATTTGTGAACTTGAGGAGTGACAGAGTATTATACCCCAATGGTTGATGCTACGACTAAATCATTCAATTAATACTTGAAGAGAAAATTTTACATTTCTTATTGTTTGGACATTATTTTTGCAAGCCTCACGTGTATCGAATGATAGCAGTATAAACATGAAAATTTGATCACAGATTACAATTTATTGGAACAAATATCACTATATTATTTTTAACGCTCTTTTACACCAAAATAAGATTACATGGCAGAATATTCCAAATTAATTACTAGGTGGTGGTAATTTAGAATACATTTCGCCATATAATCCTATTTTGATGTAAGAAAGTGGTATATAATGTTATTTATTCCAACAAAAATTGTAATTTGTGAACAAATTTTAATCTTTATGCTGCTATAACTCAATACATGTGAGACGTCCAAACAATTGTTGAAACAATAAATGTGTATTTGTTTTTTCACTTACAGTTTGTTTTGAACCTCTTTGTAGTAGGATCAACTGTTGAAGTATTATATTGAAGAATACAGAATTTAGCACCTTTCATCCAAGGCGGCGGTCCGAGCGGGCACTACTCAGGTCACAAATTTGAATTTTTCATCAAAGTACAAACCTTAACAACATATGTAAAAATTGTCACTAAACCACCTTTTGTATGGCAAAAATCCCCACTGACTGGAGTAATCCATAAACTCAATATCATTTGTTTTGAGAATATTTGCAATAATGGAAATCGTAAGAAACGAGAAGTATATTTTTAGGCGCAATTTCCTACGTTCACCCCAAACTGACACCTACAAAAAATATATAAGTTATTATTAGCTATTTATTTCATATCAGAATTACCAAATGGTCAAATTAGTGGAACATACCTTAAATAAATTGACACCAATTATGTGTGTGTGTATGGGAATAATTTTTTTTACAAAAAATAATAAATAAGGTACAAGACAGCCTTTAATTTTCCAAATCTGTAATCATAAACATATGCATAACAATGTTTCATAACTTAGTGACAAAATATTGCAATTGTATGCATTGACTATATAATTTGACGGTATTCGACTCCACGAATTCGGAACACGTGATTTAAATTCGATACCTTGTTTTCTTATTATGAGCTTCAATGAGCATGTACTGTACTCTTAATGATATGTAATTCATCAAAAAGTTGACGGATGGAGTACATCCAGCTCCATCGCAAATCGAAAAGGGCCAGGGACCTTTTCGATTTGCAGAAGAGGACAAACGCCGTCAGCACGACAAAGGGCGTTTGCCCTCGTTGAACCCCTTTTCGGTAAACTTTTCAATAAATTACAGCCATTCCTCGAGGATATAGACATCA
The DNA here is from genome assembly GCF_041222505.1 of Epargyreus clarus. NCBI lineage: Eukaryota > Metazoa > Arthropoda > Insecta > Lepidoptera > Hesperiidae > Epargyreus > Epargyreus clarus. Next base: position 9,215,688 of record NW_027332214.1, read on the forward strand.
CATTATACTATAAGATAACTAAGTACAGAGTCTAAATCACATGTTCCAAATTAGTGCAGTCGAATGCCATCAAATCACATAGCCAACATGCGTATCCGATGAGTTATGAAACGAAAAATAATTCATATGCACTTAATATCCATGATTGGTTTTAATTATTTAAGGTGTGTTCCACCAATTAAACCATTTTATAATTCTGATTTGTAAAAATAGCATACTAATGTATAAAAAAATAAATATTTTTGGTAGGTGTCACTTCGTGACTAGTGTGAAAAATCACCCCCAAAAATATACTTATTGTATCTTACGATTTTCCATATCACATATAATCTGAAAAAAATATATATGGAGCTTATGGATAGACATACATATACTGTTACATAATTTACAAATATAAACAGTTTAAATTTCATAAAGATATCTTAAATAAGTACTGAAAAAAAATCGTTAAGGGTTGTCGCCCTGATAACTCCCTTACTATAAGGGCAAGGGACAAGATTAATTGGTATAACTATTTTAGATAAAGAACAATAAAAACAAGGCAAGAACCCTTCATCTGGTGCGAGTGCACTTTTCACAAGTATAATCTAGTAGATCCATTTCTTTTATTTGATCTTTAAAATATTAATTTAACAGAAACAGTTGTGTGGGTTATTGTAGCAGATGTTGAGGCATAGTTAGTGAGATCTCTGAAGGCAACTCTTTGTACAGGATTAACCACTTCAGCTGCGGCAATAGTTGGTTCACAGTCAGTTGTAGGACTAGCCTGAAAACAAAAAATAAAAAATATGTATTCCTTGGTATAGCTTATACACAATTACAAGTGAAGAGCTTCCAAAGAACCTTTTTGTCAGCTTTAAGTTTAATTTATTTTTAAAAATTACCTGAATTTTTGAGATCATCCAACCTGACTAGTTTCCAGTATAAAATATAAAAAGGTAAGGTATAACTACATAAAATACTCACAATACCATTTAGGTCAAAAGACATGAATATGGAGGTGATTGGTTTTATATATTTATATCAAATTAGAGCAACAACTTACATGATACATTGAAATAGCATCTCTATTCAATTGCTGTTTAGACTCGTCTACAAAATCTGCATCTTGAAAATGCTTCTAGCATAGCATTCTGTGCTCAGAATGAAGTTTATGTAGCAATGTAAGCGTAGGTGCCCTTTCCAGGAAAATAAACTTTGCCCAATGTTCACAGCTGTGAATGAAACATAAGTTACCAATTATTATTTGTATACAACTGTTCAGAAAAGCAAATTAAGAGGACAATGTTTTTAGGGTTAAAGTATATAAATATTAAAGTATGTAAGCAAGTTTCCTTAGCTCATCACAAGTGACAGATGCAAAATCAACCCTCGAGATATAAAAGGATTAAGTTACATGCATGTTCGGAAAGACTAAAATAGGCTCTCCAATAATCTGTATGAATAATAGTGTCTTTCAAACATATATTTATATGTGTAATGCCAATAAACCAGGACTATTTTATTTGGTGCTCCAAGGTTCACATAACTCTATTTATAGCATAGGATGTAACTGAGAGTCGTATTAGCGTCTTACTAGCAAATTTGAGGATTGCTAATATTCACAATAAACGGATTAAAAATCGGCTAAAGTGATGAAGTTGTCTAATGTGTATATTATTATGTAAAGATATAATATTTATGTGAACATTGCGCACACGGTTTTTGATAGTGGAATATTTTTGTATTACACGGTTTTACAGTAATTTATGTTTTTAGCGTAGGAGTTATTTAGGAAAATGATTTACTTATATACAAAATTAGCACGAAGAATCATAGAATTAAAGGTTTGATAAAATGGCTTCTAGCGATCATGTTAGGCACTTACCGGCTAAGTTCCTCAAAGTTACACCAGGCTTAAGAAATCGGAACAATTTAACATTATCTAAAGCTGGCGAACACCCACACTTAAAACATTTCCTTTTGATCTCTCTATTTGCCATTGCAAATAAAATAACTACTTAACTAATAGAGTCCTGTCTCGAAAATAATAACCACTGATTACGAGCGGAGTTACAAACTCAACACACGAAATCGGTTCACTGGATTATGACTGCACTTTTAAAACACATAAACGGAGGAACACAAGCTCGACTCAACGTTGTAGCGAATTAAAAATGCAAGGAATTATGTCACACAGGGTATTACGCCGGAGGACATAAGACGCCATATTGTTTATTTTGTTTTTTTTTTAATCTCCTGAGATGTTACTATACACAAAAATATTAAGAATATAAAGTATATTTAAAATGGCAACAAAATTGAGCCCCCGTAGGTATAACCATTGCACCTACCTAGTTGACCCCCCCTGGTCAAATGTCAGTCAGACAAGTTCTTTTTTTATTTTACCATAGATGACGTATAGTTATAAATTTTACATAAAGTGTTGCAACATAAAACAAAAACAAACACGGCCGCACGACAAACTCTTACTGTTATCCAGTAACTATGAGTCCAACTTTATTTTCATGGTAATCACCTGATCGTAAGTAACTACTACCGTTCATGAACTTTTGTAATCTATTCCAAATGAGATTAAATTCCTGCCTGAGGTAAACCACAAAATATACGTTGCTATCCGTGAGAACTAAGTAATGCCTCGGATAAGTATGTCTCATTTACAATCAGTTCAAAGCGGAATGCAACAGCCTTTTCCACTGTTGTTATTAGGCAGAAAACGATGTGGCGGTAGTGTCTCCGAGGTCGAACTACAAAGGGTTCTTACCTACATACATTCAATATTATTTGAAATACATTATATTAGAAGACCGGGATTTGAAGAAGACCGACTTCTGGATTGAATTTTCGTTTGTGCATTGCTAGGTTACTATACTCTTTGGTGCATTGTAGGAAGCTTTATTTAAGAGGTTCAATCTTTAAACAACCATCTGGCACATGATGGGACTTAGTCGTGTTTATTTTTTTAGAATACAGCTTATTGTTCAATTATTATTATTTTTTAACGTCGTCCGTCTGAAATATTGTAGGAGGCATATGTCCGGTAATATTTGATTTCCTTTTAGTTACTATACTTTTTGTTTATGACTTTATTCATTTATTATGCTCATGAGCTCCATATCAGGCAACACTAAATTTAAAAGTGTCGTTTCGTTTGGTTTGGCCAGCCGTTGTAATTTTGAAACGTATCGTAGTTGTAAATCTAAACGTTTTCCGTTTGATTACTAATTTAGCTTGTGTGTTGTGGTAGAATAAATTCTATAAAGGCAAGTTTGTAAAATAAACTAAGACTGTTTTTGTTGTATTCCCTAATATAGCGTCTACAAAAACTTTGGTAAGTCTAACCACCCTGTTCAGCGTAGGTTCTAATTTCGATTCTCTATTTTTCCCTATGATTTTTCCTATAAAATGCTGGCATCTGCATATTACGTTTATATTAAGAGAATTTAGAAGAAGTTTACTTGAATTACGTGATTATTTCAGACAATTCAGTTACAATAAGACTGGCCGAAAAGAGCTAATGAAGGCGGGTGTTACAAAAGAAAATTATTGACAAAAATTGTCATTTTCCCTCCCAGCCATGGAAGTATGAGACGTATATGAAAAAAAAAGCCGTTATCCAAGCGAAGAGCGCACATTTTCGACATTTTGAGAAATAAATAGTCAAAATGGTGGACGGAGAGAATAAAACAATAGACACAGTGCAAGTGGCTCTTCGCATCAGACCCTTGATGCGGCAGGAAACTGAGAGAGGGTGTGATGAGTGCATCGAAGTAGTGATTGGGGAGCCCCAAGTGACAATCAAAGATTTAGCCTTTACATACAACTATGTGTTCCCGCAACACATCACACAACAAGAGTTCTATGACACAGCCGTTAAAGGTCTCATTGGGAAATTATTTCAAGGTACTTATCGTTTAATACACTATCAAAAACCTATCTAAACCTTTAAAGTTTGAGTTCCTATTGGAACTAGAAATAGTTTTCTATCTTATAGATTTATTAATGAGGTCAATTTAATGAACTCCTTTGTTCCTAAGTAGGGCTATCATATGTTGTCTCTTCATTGAGTTTTAAATATATTCATTTGTTTCTGTTTTTTTTATTTTGGCAATGCTACTCCCACATTTCTGTACAATTATATTACAAGTGATTTTCCAATTTTTATTTCTTTTGGGGCTTAGAATGTCCTAACTTGACAGTACTTACAAAGTTCTTAACATTGGGTTCTTAACATTGGCCCTAGATCTATCTCTTTCTAAGAGGAGACTTGTATACAGGCAGTAGGCAATTAATGGGCAATGAAACAGCATACTCCACGCATATTTTTAAAAGAGAGTACAGATAAGCATTACGTAATTTTTACATAAAATAATGTTTTCTTCTGTTTACTACAGGGTATAATGTTACTATACTTGCTTATGGACAAACTGGCTCAGGGAAAACCTACACCATGGGGACCAATTATTCTGGATCAGATGGAGATTCCACCAAACTGGGTAAGATTCCATATTTGAATATTTCATGCCATAATTCGAAAACCACCAGATTTTACTCCCATCCATTGGTGCAAGTAAGAATAGGCATCAATAGCCATAAGAAAGTTTCCAGTGAAACTCTCAATGTGTTCCAATTTATTCCTCAGGTGGAAAAAAATGATAACAGATGTTTATGGGCAGTGGCAGGTGGACTTCACGCTGTTTGCTATTAATATAAAAAAAAAAAAACATTTTTACAAGTATTTAAAATTGTATTTCAGGTGTAATTCCCCAAGCTGTCGCCGACATATTCGACTTTATAGAGACCCATGAAGATAAGTTTGTGTTCAAAGTGTCAGTGTCTTTCATGGAGCTGTATCAGGAGCAGTGCTACGATCTGCTGTCCGGGAAGGAAAGGGGCCACAGTATTATTGAGATACGTGAGGATATCAACAAGGGGGTGATTTTGCCAGGTAATTTAACATTGTCACACATTTATTTTATAAAGCCCCTTTTTTAAAACCAGGGATTTTAGTTTTAAGTATTATAATCCTTCGCGTTTAATATTTACAGTGCTTAAGTGGTTTTTTGATTTTAACTCGAATGCTGTCTATTATATGCAATCCAATTGGAATTATGTATTTATTGAGCTTTTCAAATATGAAATTTATTATTTCTGTTCACTTGTCCTTAATAACAGCAATGTCAAGTGAGAGTTATGGTTTAATAGGTAGGGGAGAGACTAACATGAGCATTCTCAATATAGTACTTATAGGTAGCAACCCATTTCAGTTGTTTACCAATATCACTTAACATTTTTCGGACTTGCTTCTTCATTTCTACTTTTTACTACAAAAAAAAACTACTTATTTCTGCAGGTATAACAGAGTTACCTGTGGCATCCACAATGGAGACCATGATGGTGCTGGAGCGAGGGTCCTCTGGTCGCGTGACAGGCTCCACAGCGATGAACCAGGCGTCCAGTCGCAGTCATGCTGTCTTCACTATTGTTATCGCTAAGGAGAGTCGTACTGACAAGTAAGAGTTTATTCATAATTTGATAAATTTTGTGTATATAGTAACTGTACAATAATATCTGTATAACTGAAATCAAATTGGCTGAGTGATTGTTTTTTTTATAATTATATTATAACATGACGTCAATAGTTTCTCTGATGTTAATGAAGAAACACAAGTTACTGAGGGAAATACAATACACTCAGGGAGATACCATTTTTAGTACTACTTGTAAAAAAGGTCTATTAAAATAAAAATAAGTAACCTTATAAATAAACTTAATGCATTATGTGGCTTACAAATTTTGTGTATATTATTATTAAACATGCAATGAATGTATTGTATTCTAAACCTCCTAAAATTTTTTTTCAGGAACATGGCAACAACCTCTAAATTCCATCTAGTAGATCTAGCTGGATCGGAGCGCATCAAAAAGACGAAAGCGGTCGGTGAGCGCATGAAGGAAGGTGTGAAGATCAATCAGGGTTTACTGGCGCTCGGTAACGTCATATCGGCATTGGGTGACGGTACCAATAGGAGCTTCATCAGTTATAGGGACAGTAAACTGACTAGGTTGTTGCAAGGTATGTGAATGTCTTAAAATTGTTAATGATGTAAAGTGTTATTAAATTTTCTGTGAAGTAATTATTAAAGTCAAAAGAAAAAAAAGTCATTAGGACCAGATTCTTGATTGTTGTAGTATCAGCACTTCAGCTATTAGTGCTAAATAGAAGCAGTGTTTTGTGCTGCTGAGTTCTGATGGAGAAAGGTACCAAGCATTAAAAAAGTCCTCAAGACTAGCAGTACTTGTTATAATTAGCAGTGTAACTGTGACCAACATCAGACTGGATGTTATTTATAACTGAAATTGACATTGAGACTTAACTGAGATTGAGATTACATACCCAGTAGGCAGTTGCCACTTATCACCAGATGGACTTCATGCCTGTTTGCCTTACCAGTCATATAAAAAAAAATTACAAATGGGACTCTAGACTATTCCGAAAAATAAACAAGGTTTTTCCCAAAAATAAATGTATTTTTCGGAATAGTCTAAAAAGCTTCAATGAAGTTTAGTGTAGTTCTGAAATTGTAGTTTGTTTAAAAGTATATTGGTCACAGAAATGATGGTTACATTTATTACAGACAGTCTCGGAGGCAACTCTCTAACATTGATGGTTGCGTGCGTGAGTCCAGCTGATTACAACTTGGATGAAACTGTATCTACACTGAGATACGCGGATCGTGCGCGGCGTATACGCAACAAGCCGGTTATCAACCAGGATGCTAAGGCTGCTGAAATTGTCAGGTGAATGTTCAGTTATTCATATTCGGTAGGGCTGGGAAGATACCAACGCTACACGCATTAAAGCTACAAGCGTAAAATACATTTTGCATTTTGATGGAAAACTATGGAAGCCTAGTGACTTACATATGAGGCAACTTAATCCTCCAGGATACTGTAGCAATGCACCTGTAATTGACATTGGATGGAATTTAGAATTGGTTGCGGATTTTCCCTGTTAGTAGTGACCATTTCCCATTATGTAAAAATTTCTAAGTTATACAATATGTGATTGTTTGTAAACCTTGGAATCAATCGTTTGTAAACCTTGGATCTCTTGGAATAAATTCTAAACATTTTTATGTTCATAACAATCTTTATTATAATCCAATATTAATTTTATTTGTATTGACGTTTATGCAAAAATAACATTGATGTATCAATTTCCTGTTTTTACACATATTAAATAAATATTTTACAGATTGAACAACTTAGTTAACGAACTTAGGCTACAATTACTGGGTAAACTACCGACAATAAGCGAACAGAACAATGAACAGTTACAAGAAGAATTAGACAGAGAAAAGGCGAAGTATGCAGAACTACTCAAAAAACACAAGCAAGTCACAGAACATTTGGGTAACATGTTGATTGAAAACACTAATCTATGTGAGAAAGCGCTATTAGCTGAAGCTGCGAAAGATAAAATCGAACGTAAACTAAACGAATTAACCGAGCAATGTAATCAAACGATAGATAACTTGAACACAACGGATAGATTGGACGATGAGGTACAAAAGAATAGTGTAGTGGAGTATCTTAAAGAGATTAAAGTAAGGTTAGAGGACCTACAGAGTGTCAACTTGAAGACAAATGAGCAGTTGATAGACCATGAGATCAAGTTGTCGTTTGTGAAGGATGATAATGACGGTGAGAAAGTGGATGAAGATGTCTTGCTGAATGAGGACCAAGCTGTGTTGGAGGAAGAGAAACGGGCGATGGGACAGGTATATTATTTTAATATATTATATTTCATAAAATCTTATTTAGTGATTATAGAAACTGATATAAACTCTAAATTTACAAGAGTGCTTGCCCAATTACATTAGTAAAGTTACCTTCTTTATGTTACTTTTAATATGAAAGTGCAAGTGCAAACCTAAATGAAATCTTCATATGTGGTATAGGAAAGGCTTAAACCAGACTGGACTTTAATATATCTGTGCTGTTAAAGGGAAAAATAGTTGAAGAATTTATTTCTCGATAAATGTTATAAAAAATGTTACCTACTTACCTTTCGATACCTTTCGACCATGGACTTGAGCTTAGCGACAAGCATCGCTATTTTAAATTGCCCTTCATAGAAAGGTTCCTAGGAACATATTTTGTTCCGGACCGCATATCTTCGTCGCCTATCGCCCGTCGTCACATGCGTCATACATTACGTAACCATAAACTTAATGCATACTGTAATTTGTTTTACAGGTGGCACTAAACCAAGAACTCCAAGAGTTGAACCGCGCGATGGCAATCAAGGCTTCAGTAGTGCAAGCAATACTCGCCAACAACAAGGAGATGTTGGACAGCCACAACAACCTTCGTGAGAACGAAGACAAGATAGCCCAGTTGGAGAAGGAGAGAGATGAACTGCTTCAACAGTTGAAGACAAAGGTGGGTTTGAGGGTTTGTAATTTTTTACAGATTTGCGTACTAGCGCCGGCCGTAATTTTGCAAAATATTTATATACCGACTGGAAAACAAATAGTAAGCGTTCAGAGACACTACTGTATAGTAGATACTACACTACTATATAAAATTTAAAAACTTAAAAACGCATAGCATGAGTACCCGTTACATAATAAAACATACTAACTACTTAGCCGAGAATTGTTTGGTAATTTTATTTACACTAATTCAATTTTTAATCATTACAGAGCAAAGACCCATCCCACGAAGAGCGCCGCACTAAGGTGTCAACCCTCGAAGCCGAGATCTCCGAGCTGAAGAAGAGATGTCAGCAACAAGCGAACATCATCAAGACCAAAGAGAAAAACGAGGCCAAGATCGCCGCCCTCAACGCTGAACTGCAGGCTATGAAGGCTACTAAAGTTAGTTCCATACTATACACTTTTGGAGGAATAGTTAATACTTTGGTAATGGCGGTTATAAGTAATTTTGCAAGTGCGGGCTCTTTGATGGTTGATTGAAAGTATAATGTTGAATACTTGTTTGTGTCTCTTTAGATGGCAGGAGAAGTCTTTGCCTCAAAATAGGATATTGTATAATGGTGCTGCTGTAATCAATTCATCATCCTAATTAATATTATAGATGCTACAATAATATACATTTTGGATGTCATTTAACACAGTACAATACAATTATTTCTGTTGGCATTTGCGCATTTTAAATCAATTTTGCGCATTAAAAATTAAGCATCACAGCAACATCAGTAGCAACGTAATATTTACAAATAGTTTTCGTGTTCCTTTCACAAAGCTCGTGAGCCAAACCTTACGCACTTTTGTATTGTACTTGTGCGCAGGTGAAAATAATAAAGCAGATGCGCGTCGAGAGCGAGAAGTTCCGCAAGTGGAAGGCGGACAACGAGCGCGCGATGGTGCGCATGCGCAACGAGGAGCGCAAGCGCGCCACCGCCATGGCGCGCATGGAGTCGCTGCACGCCAAGCAGCAGAACGTGCTCAAGCGCAAGATGGAGGAGGCCGTCGCGGTCAACAAGCGGCTCAAGGTACCTCACGACGCACATGCACGTACACACGGGCATAAACGCACACAAGCACCACATACAGACACAGGTACATGTACACTCTCACACACATGTACACGCATATACAAGGAAAGATACTTACAGGCGCACACTCAAGCACCTATAAAACATGCAGAAATACATGAACGTACGTATCCGCGCCAAACTGCTAGTCCGCTCCGACTATAAAAATGAGTCGCGTCGCCATAGTAAATTGCATGTTCGGAACAACACCAGAGCGGACTAGCAGTTTGAGTCAAATTATACATGCGTACCCAAGAATTAAATTCAGAACGCATGTACACTAGATAACCCATTTACATACATATATATTTTGCAATAATTGTGCAAGCACACAAATAAATAAAAATATTTGGCAGCAATACCGCACGAGTTTCTTCAGTTTCTGTATTTATCACAGGTATAAGTTATAGAATATAAGGCTGACGTGATAAATTGTTACGATGAAAAGGAACACCTTTTACTTACATTTTATAATTAAAACACCCCAAAGACGTTCCACCGAACACGTGGAGTGCGTGCGCTATAGTCGAAGGTAACGATTATAGATGATACACTTAATATAGGGGTAACGATCGAACTGCTAGTAAAATAAAACTAGCCGGCCGCCCCTCCAGCTTAATGATGTCATTATGACATTTGTTATTTTGCTTCGATATTTGATAAGAAAGGGTAGTAGTAAAAAAATCACATCTACGACACTAACAATTACGATGAAACAAGACGTCTCATTACGTCAATACATGCAAAATGGTCGCGGCTGTATTTAAAAAAAATCTTCGAAAATCCTACCATTATATCTACATAATAATTACTTAAATATATTGTTTTAAATATTCATGTAAAATATCTCTTCAAAAACAGGAAGCGTTAGACAGACAGAAGCAAACGGCGATGAAGCGAAACGCGAAAGGCAGTGTGAAAACTGGTGCAGTGCAGCTGTACATAGAACAGGAGTTGGAGGTCCACCTCAGCATCGTAGAGGCTGAGAAGTCGCTTGAGGAACTTATGGAGTACAGGTACGTTGTTTTTAATTATGTATTTGGGGGCCGTTCAAGTATTACGTAAGCAGATTTATTACAATTATTTGCCCCCCCATCCCCCTTGTCAGCAAAAGTAAGCAAAGCTCTTAACCCCTACCCCCATGCTTACGTAAACATTATGTCAATTAATGTATTGTTTTTTTTTTTAATATTATAATTATAATTTAAAAATGCCTTAACATATGCATTATTTGCGGGAATCGCCAAAAGCAAAGACCACCGCCCCCTTCACTTATAAGAAAAACTTAAACACTAAAATAAATTCAGTAGATTTTATTTATATTAATTTTAAGATTACTACTGTTTGAATTTATTTATATTTTACTCAGCTGTAGGATAATTAATATTTCGTAACAGAACATAGTCTTAAATATGGAGGAAAACTCGTATATATCTTTGATATTATTTCAAGATTATTCTATCCTTCCGCTCTGAGATAGCGTGGTGAGAGTCGTGCCCAACACTGAGAAAAGTTCAAGCTTCTGCTCTTGAGGGCGTAAAAGGCGTCACTGTACTGCTTTGTTAATCCTCCTATTTAAGAAAAATATACCTACACACCCATGGTTACTATGTACATAATAATCTATCACCAATAATAATCAAAGTATACAATTTCAATATGAACAGAGCGTGGATAACGGAACAAATAGAGAACCTACGCAACAGTACCGACGACGAGGCGAACAGGAAGAAGATAGCCGAACTCGAAGACGACTTGGCGCTGCGCAAAGCACAAATATCCGACCTGCAACAAAAGATCATTACTGCTGATCAAGGTGAGACATTTATTATTTTAATAACACGCTTTATATTAGTTTCATTTGTATGTTTGTCAGTGATTCTCCGTTTTTCAGTAGAAAGAGATCAACATACATCCTTAACTTACCCTGCATGTATGAAAGAATGAAATAGAATACCGAAAGCTTTTTAGTTGATTTTATCATAAAAGCGTGTTTTGTAGTTTTTGAACTATATTTATTTTAATTTTGATAACTGCCAAATACAACAGTATTTTTTTTTATAGTGTTGTTGAAATGAAATTAATTAATTTTGTTTCGTAATTATTATTAAAATATAAAAGCTGACACAAAACAATGTAGCTTCCACTTCAAGGCATTGTTTTAAACTGTTTGTTTAAGCTAAATATGAACATGTTTTTCAAGACTCACTGCCCTCCCTTTAAATCTGTCATCAACATCAAATTTAGATACTCTTATCTAAGGCTGATTTATAGATGCTGTTTTTTGGCTGCATGGTATTCCGGTATAACTTGAACCATCTCAATTTTTTGCCACATGCTTAAGTTTTTAGACGAAGACTTCGTGGACTGTAATATTCATATGTGGACGCTATATTCAGTTTAAATATTTACATTTTATTTAAATACACTATTTTATTACACATAGCTTGCTCCTTTTTTTCTTCGTAACGTACTTTGGCATAGAAAAAATTAAAATTTACGCAATTCAGTTTGTAATGATATTTTTTCTACAGAAAACAAATCGCGCACACAATGGGACAACATCCAATCGATGCTCGAAGCGAAGGTGGCGCTGAAGTGTCTGTTCGAGTTGCTAGTGGACGCCAAGCGAGAGATGCAGAATCAGAGCGAGAAAGGCTATCAGGCGCGCTACGAGGAAATCAAGGAGGCACACGATCGACTCACGATCGAGTTTGATAACAGCAAGGCGGAGTTTGAGCGGCAACTCGCGATGGTCAAGCTGCAAAGTGAACAGAAGGTGAGGAATATAGATATATATATTATGTAACTGTCCTAAAGTGAATTTGAAGGAATAAACCATGGTTTGTTGTGCTATTAATTCCTACAACTACACATTTTATTATTATAACAGAAGTGTTAGTATTTTTTGTCCTGAGTGGAGTAATGCTGAGACACGTAAGTATCTATCGTCTCTCGAACGTAAGTTCGGAAGGAGTCATTTACAGTTTGTGGCCAATCTTGGCCAATCATGACAAAAATTGTGATACGACTTCGATATCTTTCGATTTGATATACCAGAATATATATCGATTGTTTAGTCCATTTTTTAAGATGTCACTTTTCTAAATCAGAAATTTTTAAATTATGTTAATTATGAAGGCGAATACTACTAAGTTGCCAATAAACTCCACCACAATTTCTGTCCCTATGTATCCATCGACTTGTAACCACAGTCGTTAATACATCAATAATATTATAATCGAGTGTTTTAACTATTTATCTTTTGAGACATTTATGTGTATGAGAAATAATCCATAGTGTTCACTATATCAATTAACAAATATTTCCGGTACTTTAAAGTTTCCTTGCAAGTTACTTATCGAGATGTTGTGGGTTAATATTTTTGAAAAATGTTTTCAGTTGAGTGCTCTAGTGGCGCTCCAACGAGGTGTGGTCGGCAGGGGGGACAGGAGCGAGGCCTGCAAACATCTCCAGAACGTGATACAGTACCAACAGGACAGGCTCGAACAAGTCGAACAGGAGAATGTATGTAGATTTCTATAATACAGTCTTGTTTTAATTGTGTATTATTCTGTGTAAGTTAAAGTGAATAAAATGCCATTTTTTTGCTTATGTCGTTTGCATGGTAGCTCATAGACTAGTAGAATAGAGAATAATAGTTTAAAAGTAAACAATAATAATAATAATTGCTAAAATAAACAAATTTCTTTTAGGAAAATCACCCATATGTTATGTTATAATATTTGGCATAAATTTGCAAATAATTCTGAAAACATTTGGATTTTGAATTCAAATTACAGTCGAATAAAAAATGGGTAATAGTTTAGTGTATTTATCAATGGGTTCATGTGCCATAAAGTCCACATCATTTTTTTTCTGAACAAGTAGCATATGTTACTACATTCACTTTATTAATTTCACAGAAAAAACTATTAGACGAATTGGAAGAACTCCGGTCTGCCAACAAGAAAACTAAGAAACGTGCCAAGAAGGATCCCGTGGAGGCCACCAAAAAGACGGAGTACATCGAGCCTACTGATGAAGAAGATGACGAATTTGAGGACCAGGAGAAGGATCCCGACTGGAGAGCCACACCACTGTTCAAGCGTATACAGGTACCTATATATCTATGTACCAAATTGATTAAAATAATGATAGAAAGTAGTGTTTCATGTGTTGATGTAAAACAAGATAAATAATAAAAGTGCACTAAACAAGCTATGTTCCCAGTCTTAGATATCCAAAGTTCAATTTCTGATGAAACTCACAAATTCATATATGTTGATAGAGTAGATTATTGCTTATAAATTTAAAAATGAATGGATGCCAAGATTCTGTTACAAAACTTCTGAATTTAAAGTGCTTCATGGTAGACCAGTGGTTGTTAGCCATATCAAAGTACAGCCAAACGTACACAATCAAAATATCAAGTATTAGCTGACCCGGCCAACTTTGTACCGCCTTAAAATCTATTTATCAAATATATTTCATACAAAATAGCCTATGTTACTCGTGGATAATGTAGCTTTCGAATGGTGAAAGAATTTTTAAAATCGGTCCTGTAGTTTTTGAGCCTATTCATTACAACCAAACAAACAAACAAAGTTTACCTCTTTATAATATCAGTGTAGATACAGTTTTGTGTGAAAAAATGAGATTTAAAAGTGTGAAAATTAAAGATATATTGCTTGAAATTGAGCTTATAAGGATATATTTGAAATGTACACTACTATGACTGCTTTGCTATGAAACCATATAATTTTATGTTACAAGACAACATCAATTTGTGTAACATTATGTGTATTCAGTTAGTTTTACTAGAATTTTCAATTTCAATTTGTGTTATATTAAATGTTTGTATATTGTTGGGACAGCCTTACTAAACCTGACGACAATTTCTTACCAATTCAATGTATGTAACTATAAACTCGCAGGCGCAGCGCTCCCGCCTCACGATGAACTTTACGGTCTCCGAGACTGACGCGGGCAGTCAGAGCGTCAGTTCTCGTGCGACCAAGCGAGGCTCGGACGGCGCTCCGCACTGCACTTGTAGAGGCTCGTGCTCCACCAAGATGTGTGGCTGTGTGAAGGCTGAGTTAGGCTGCGGCCGCGCCTGCCGCTGCCAGCCGGAGCTGTGCAAGAACCGACGCAGAGTGTCCTCGGACAGCGAGGACAAGGAGAACAACGTGAGTATACTAGTATCGTCTCGATATGCGAACAATTCGCCGAGTAAATCGCCACGTTGCGTGTCTTCACACAGCGAAGCAGAACAACGTGAATACACTAATGTAGTATCTCGATACGCCGAGCAAATCGCCACGCCGGGTACCTTCAAATAGCGAGGATAAGGAGAACAACGTGAGTACTGAGTACACTAATGTAGCGTCTCGTTACGTAGAAAATTCGTGAAGTAAATCGCAACACCGGGTGTCTTCAGACAGCGAGGACAAGCACGGCTGCCAACTTAGGGGTTTTCCCCCCAGATTTAGGGGGTAAATGAGTGGTTTGGGATTTTTCTAGGGGTTTTATATGTCTAGGGGTATTTTTAGGGGTTTTGTAAAGGCGCGGCGAGCAAAAAAAAAAAAAAAACGGGAAACGTGTCATAAGCTTGCAAGGCGTCCAAAACAAACATGTTCTGAGCCGGCACGGCATCCCAAAAAAAAAGTGTAATATATTTTTAGGGGAATTTTCAAATAATTAATGCAATTATAGGGGGTTTCGACTTCAGTTTAGGGATAAATATTTTTGAGAGTTGGTAACACTGAGGACAAGGAAAACAACGTGAGTAGTCAGTCAGTCAATTACTCTCAGTGCTCAGTCATCAATCCAAATCAAACAAGAACAAATAAGTATTTACCTAAAAACAAGGACATTAATTTTTATACAAATGTAAAAGTTTCGCAAAAAGTATAGTCCAAAATTGCGCCGAGATATTATTTTTTATTTGCCTATTTCCTAATATTATTGATATTATTAAATACCGCAATAATTTTTGAAATAAACTATTTGTTTAGAAACCTAATAGAAACCTCTTTCAAGGTTACAATTTAATAATTTCTATTTTACTCTTATTTACAGCCGTCCAGTGCAGAATTTTCTCTCGACACCACACCACCATCATACTTTGACAAACGGTGAGTTTAACATTCATTGGTATTAAATTAAAAATTGATTACCATAAATAACATAATAATTCAAGTTGTTTAGATTCGAATCGTCTGAAGAACTGAACGAAGCGGCGTTCGAAAAAAATAAAAGCGAAAATGTTTTAAATATAGCAACACTGAACGAGAAAAATGATGATAAAATGCCATTGAGCGAAAGGCGATTACAAACTAATAATAATAGAAATACTCGGAAATGGATGCTTGCCCTTCTTTTGTATAATACGTGTCTCGCCCCTATGTCTTCATACTGCGCGAACAATATATTTCAGTACGGAATGGACATCGCTCAGTATAACGTGATATCATTCATCATCAAATATTTAATGAGAGAGGTTAATAATGAAACTCCTAGCGGACTATGCTCTTAAAGATTTGAATACACTGTAGCATATTTTATACAGAAAATTTTCAGTATCTATTATAATACATTTTGTTTATTTCTAAAGGGACGCAAAGAAGTATTCATTCTATAAAAACATATCTGGCATTTGGCACATTTTTAAGCGGAGGGAAACACTTTAAATCTGTAAGTGCATAGTTCTGCAAAGTATTGATTGAATTGTAATTATGTAGATGATAAATTAATTTTTGTGTAAATTTTTATTGTAGACAATTGCTAATATTAGATTTACTTCTTTATTTATAAATATAAAGTGTTTTCGCTATTTTATGTGTCTAGAGCGACAGCAGATAAATAAGGTAAAATAATAAAATTTAAATAAATAATTCACTTCTACTTTATGAATAATGAAGTAAAAAATATGACTACAAGAAAATATAAATATAAAGAGTTCTTAGAAATCGCGAAAGTATATTTGATAACTGCTTTGCAGAATTATGTTCCGTTGTGTAACTTATATAGTGATTACAATATATGTTGATAAGGATATTTAATGTAATTATAATTATTTTTTGCAGCGGTCTTGACGCAACTTTTGTAAAGAAGAAGAAAAGCTATTTTTTCCCACATGATCAAGCCAATGGTGATACACAACAAATAAAGGTATGTCTGCTTAGCTGTATATACTCCGCGCCAAATTGCTAGTCCGCTCTGAAGTTGTCGCGAGCAGGTGTAGTCATACAATTCGCTATGGCGACGCGATTCATTTCTATATTCAGAGAGGACTATACTTTAATATTTGTTTAAAAAGAATGTTGAAATAAAGTGGCGTAGTCGAGATCGCCCAAATAAAAGGTTGGCTGTAGAATTTTATTTCCACCTATTAAAATTAATGTATATTTAACTAATTTAAATGGTATTGTAAGGGAAGCTAGAAAACTTCATTAGGAAAAAGAGCTACATATACTATTATACTTGATTACAGAAAATATTTAATTATTATTACTTGAATTATAGTACAGGATCCCTAGTATAGTTTTCATCATTTATAAATAACAAGCTGATTTTTCGTGAGTAGCTTCGTTTCGACAAGACGCCCAACATTTTTCCTTACAGCAATGTTGGTAAATGGTAGCTTGATGGGGCAGCAAGGATAAAATATGTTGACCGGACGAATTCTAAAAATTTATTACTAACCAAATTTTTCTTTGTCAATTATCAAGATAATTATTTAAATAACGTGAAAAAATATTTGTCCTACAAAATATAAGGTTTTTATTAAGGCGTCCCCCCTCTCCAACATGTATCATAAACAAGGCCATGAAAAATAATTACTAACCAGCTGATTTTTTTTTTATTGGCTGTCTACCATTTACATAGTCTACCATGCACATTGTCCTACAAATTACATGGTATGTCATCTCGGACCTACACTTAAAAGTTGTAGTACTAATACTTAATGTAAAAATAATTAGTATCAAGCTGAGTGTTCCAGAATAGCTTCGTTTTAATGAGACGCCCAACAAATTCTCGTACGAAAGTTCTCGATTGTGGTTTATAACTAAAATAATAGGGATGAAATATGTTGATTTGACGAATCAAAAAAAAATATTACTAACCGATTTTTTTTTATTAATTATCGAGACAATTATCTAAATAACGTGAAAAAATATTTGTCCTACAAAATATAAGGTTTTTTTTAAGGCGTCCCCCCTCTCCAACATGTATCATAAACAAGGTCATGAAAAATAATTACTAACCAGCTGATTTTTTTTTATTAGCTGTCTAACATTTACACAGCTTACTACCCACATTGTCCTACAAATTGCGAAGTACGTTATTCCAGTCCGCCAGTTTTATAGTTTATTTATATTATATTATAGTTAAATTACAAATCTTGTAGGATTAATAAAAGTTACCCTTTTTTTGTAGGACATTGTTTTATTTGGATAAAAATTATATTATCCTATCACGTGATACCTTTGTCCTACAGTTACTAATAAAAAAAATAATCCTGCGGAATTAACATCTTTTCAGCGTAGGTCCGAGATGACATACCATGCAATTTGTAGGACAATGTGCATGGTAGACTATGTAAATGGTAGACAGCCAATAAAAAAAAAATCAGCTGGTTAGTAATTATTTTTCATGACCTTGTTTATGATACATGTTGGAGAGGGGGGACGCCTTGATAAAAACCTTATATTTTGTAGGACAAATATTTTTTCACGTTATTTAAATAATTATCTTGATAATTAACAAAGAAAAATTTGGTTAGTAATAAATTTTTAGAATTCGTCCGGTCAACATATTTTATCCTTGCTGCCCCATCAAGCTACCATTTACCAACATTGCTGTAAGGAAAAATGTTGGGCGTCTTGTCGAAACGAAGCTACTCACGAAAAATCAGCTTGTTAGTAATAAATGATGAAAACTATACTAGGGATCCTGTACCATTAGTATTAGCTTTAAAACCCAGACTTTGCTTGCAGTCAGAGATTTTTATCTATCTCTCGGGAACGATACTTTTTTGCACATAAAACTTTGTACCTTATGTCCTTTTCTAAACTCATGACAACGTGTCTACAAAATTTTATGTCAATCGGTTTTGTAGTTAGACGTGAAAGTGTAGCAAAAAAATAAACAACTCACATTCTCATTTATAATATTCGTTAGGATTATAAAATTTATATTCAATTTGAGTATATTTTAAGAAACGCAAAAGACTATACTTAAAGATTCTTTTATTATTTTCAGACTGACTAATTCGGCTGCGCCCATCTACGGAAAACCACAAGTGGCTCGATTGAAATAATATCCTATATTATAATTATTTTAATACTTATACTAATGTAATCTAAATTAGGTGTTTAATGTATTGACTAGTGTTAAATTTTATACAGTATTTACTGGGCCTCAATATTGCGATGTGGAAAATCAGAAGTTAATATCTGGTCGTCTGCAAATTTTATAAATTGATAGAGTGGATCTCTGAATAAAGTTTATTTATTAATAATAAGGATTTTTATTTTCGTTTTTATTTATTTTATATTCTTATAAAAATGTGCTATAGTAGAAGTATTCAAGTGTAACACTACGATGTCAGTGCCCCGCTGATAGATGGCGCTGTTTACATTTAAATGGATCTTTAAGCAGATGGCGACACTGCATTACTAATGCAATCCAAATAATTTTTTCTGTCTGATTGCGGACAGAAAAATATCGTCTGAAAATTTTATAAAATAAATTGTTAAAAAATGTCACGAACTACAATTGGCAATTTATATTTTACAAAAATGTATCAGTTGAAAATGAAGCAATAGGTACATTTCAAAATATTTTATAAGTCTCAAAATAAATAAACAATATCGTAAATTAAAAAAATGATTAGGCAAAAAAGTGAAAATAATATCAAAAAGCCAACGACACGCAGTGTTCCCAGGCGGTCACCCATCCAAGTACTGACTGCGCCCGATGTTGCTTAACTTCGGTGATCGGACGAGAACCGGTGTATTCAACGTGGTATGGACGTTGGCGATAAGAGATTAGAATTTTTGGTACACATTGTTTGATAGTAAATAAAAAAATAACAACAAAAATACCTTACAATACATATTATTTAAAAATAACTAATTTAGATTTGTTTTTTGTGAGTATAATAAACCATGAACAGTCGTATTATATACAAAGTGAATTGACACTAATTTTGAAATATCGCTTCATGTTGCAAAACAAAATTTTGCAAAAACGACGACGTTTTTATTTTATAAGTTTAATTTTGTTATTATTTATATTTTAATTTAAAATTGCAGGTTATGTTTAGATAATTTAATTATTTGTATATAGTTTAATTTATTTTAATTAGTATTTAATTTCATGTTTTAAATATATAACAATACTTCGTTATATGACACAACAATAGATAGCGTTAGGGTGAAAATGAATGATACGTAATTTTTTAAGAATACTTAGTTATATTACACAAAAATAGAGGGCGTTGGGATGATGATAAATGAAACGTAAATAATGTATAATAAAATTAAAATAACTATATTAAAATTTTACAAAAATGTATCAATTGAAAGTTGAAGCAAAAGTACATTTCATAATATCTTATAAATCTCAAAATATAAATAAATAAAAAATATCGTAAATTATACAATTGCCTAGATAAAATGGTGAAAAATATGTCAAAAAGCCAACGACACGCAGTGTTCCCAGGCGGTCACCCATCCAAGTACTGACTGCGCCCGATGTTGCTTAACTTCGGTGATCGGACGAGAACCGGTGTATTCAACGTGGTATGGACGTTGGCGTCAATGAATCAGAATTTTTGGTACACATAGAAGTACCTACTATTCATTGTATTTTTTTCTATAGTGTGATAAATTATAATTAGCATTGCGCTGTGTTTGCACCTCTAGCGGCTTAAGGGGCGCTCCTATATTTTCAGTTCGTATAGCATCAGCGGCGTGGGTTTTAAAATACAAAATATATTTGGTGTAGCATTAATTATATTCAAACCACAAATTACGAACTAGGAATATGCGCATAAAGGCTAAAATTTAACGGAAAGAAAATATGGGAGTGTGGATAAACCCTTAAACTTACTGTTACAGATTCCAAAAATGCTATGAACTTGAGGCATTTGGACATCCTGCTATTGTTTTGTTCGAATGCCTCATGATTTTGTAAACTTAAACAGGCGAGGCATTTGTATTGTCTGAAAGATATGCGCATCCCTACGCACAATTCGTTTTGATTGTTTTATTTTGCCGTATAGAAAGTTGGACACAAAATACAATTGTGCTACAATATTTTCCCAAATTATATTTTACAAAAATGTATCAGATGAAAGTTGTAACAAGGTGTACATTTCAAAATATGCTTAAAAATGTACTCGACGAATAAAAATAACCTCCTGCTTTGGAAGTCTTAATGTTAAAAATTTAAGTAAAATATCGTAAATTATACAGTTGATTAGGCAAAAAGGTGAAAAATGTCAAAAAGCCAACGACACGCAGTGTTCCCAGGCGGTCACCCATCCAAGTACTGACTGCGCCCGATGTCGCTTAACTTCGGTGATCGGACGAGAACCGGTAGGTGTATTCAACGTGGTGTGGACATTGGCGATAAAATTTGAGTTATTGGTAGACATTGCTTGATCTATACTAATATTATAAAGAGGAAAACTTTGATTGTAATGAATAGGCTCAAAAACTACGTGACCGATTTCAAAAATTCCTTCACCATTCGAAAACTTCATAATCCACGAGTAACATTGGCTATATTTTATATGAAATATATTTGATAAATAGATTTTGAGGCGGTACAAAGTTTGCCGGGTCAGCTAGTAATAAATAATAAATATAGTTCAAAAAACTAAAAAACACGCTTTTATGATAAAATCAACTAAAAAGTAGAAAATAATTTTCAATCTAGGAATCAATTAAGGAACAGTAAATTGTATAATTGTGAAAAAAGCGTGGAGTGCTCCACTTATTAATTTTCGAAAAGCACCCCACACTTTTTCCACAATTATACAATTTACTGTTCCTTAATTGACTCCTAGATTGAAAATTGTTTTCTACTTTTTAGTTGATTTTATCATAAAAGCGTGTTTTTTAGTTTTTTGAACTATATTTATTTTATTAATTTTTAGTATTTGTTGTTATAGCGACCATCATTATGCATCGTCTGTAAAAAAATCAAGTGTCTATCTATTACGGTTTAAGAGATAAAGCCCTGTGACTCACGAACAGACAGCGGAGGGTTTCGTTTTATCCTTTGAGTACGGAATCCTAAAAATCATTCTAAAAGATGGCATTATAGATATGTTTCAATACATTTGAGTTATAGGGAAATAACATTATTATTTCTCATAGCTAAAAATCAATCTAGTAACTTTGCCTGTACGCTCCATAAGGCGCTTTCTCTCGCCTGTAAAAAAATCAAGTGTCTATCTATTACGGTTTAAGAGATAAAGCCCTGTGACTCACGAACAGACAGCGGAGGGTTTCGTTTTATCCTTTTAGTACGGAATCCTAAAAATCATTCTAAAAGATGGCATTATAGATATGTTTCAATACATTTGAGTTATAGGGAAATAACATTATTATTTCTCATAGCTAAAAATCAATCTAGTAACTTTGCCTGTACGCTCCATAAGGCGCTTTCTCTCCCCTCGAAAATCGTTTAACCTGAGGATGTTGATAAGGACAATGGTACAAAATTATTAAAATCGTGTATTGTCATTGGTTTTTGATAATTCTTTAAAATTTTGAATTAAACTGAACGTTCAAAGTGGATAAAAATCGGCTTCAAAGATTCCGTTACTGTTACATACATACATACAAACGTACAACCCAAGCTAATAAAAGCGTGTTAAAAAAATAGAATTAATATGATTTACAATACATATTATTTAAAATAAATAATTTAGTTTTGTTTCTTAATAAACTGTGAACAGTCGTATTATTTCCAAAATCTATTCACACTAATTTTGTAGTATTGCTTCATGTTGCCAAATAAACAATACAATAGTTTCGCAATTAATATTTTACAAAAATGTATTTATCGAAATTGAAGCAAAAGGTCCATTCCAAAATATCTTATGAATTCAAAATATGTATAAAGAAATAAAAAAAAATCGTAAATTATAAAATTGATAAGACAAAAAAGGTGAAAAATATGTCAAAAAGCCAACGACACGCAGTGTTCCCAGGCGGTCACCCATCCAAGTACTGACTGCGCCCGATGTTGCTTAACTTCGGTGATCGGACGAGAACCGGTGTATTCAACGTGGTATGGACGTTGGCGATAGTGACTAGGAATTTTTGGTATACATTGGTTTGCTTTATTTTTTGTGACTATAATAAACTATGAAAAGTCGTATCATATACAAAGTTAATTGCCATTCATTTTAAAGTATCGCTTCATGTTGCAAAACAAAATTTTACAAAAATATGTCAGTTGAAAGTTGAACCAAAGGTACATTCCAAAATTAACTTATAAATTTCAAAATTTAAATAAAATATCGTAAATTATACAATTAAATTGGATAAAAAGGTGAAAAAAATGACAAAAAGCCAACGACACGCAGTGTTCCCAGGCGGTCACCCATCCAAGTACTGACTGCGCCCGATGTTGCTTAACTTCGGTGATCGGACGAGAACCGGTGTATTTAACGTGGTCCATACCACGTTGAATACACCGTACATAACTCATAAATTATGTACGGTGTACACCGCACATACTCTAAAATTTTATCGCCAACGTCCATACGTTGGCGATAAAATTTTAGAGTTATTGCTAGACATTGCTTGATAGTAAATAAAAAATAAGAATGAAAATAACTTACAATAGGTACATTACATCTAAATATATAGAACTCAAAGGTGACTGATTGACGTAGTGATCTTTCAACGCACAGCCCAAACCACTGGACGGATCGGCCAGAAATTTGGCATGCAGGTAGATGTTATGACGTAGGCATCCGCTAAGAAAGGATTTTGATCAATTCTACCCCCAAGGGGATAAAATAGGGGATGAAAATATTACTTTCGTACCGCGAGCGAAGCCGCGGGCAAAAGCTCGTATTATTTAAAATAATTATTTTGCTTTGTTTTTTGTGATTATAATAAACTATATGAAAAGTCGTATTATATACAAAAATAATTGCCATTCATTTTAAAGTATCGCTTCATGTTGCAAAACAAAATTTTACAAAAATATGTCAGTTGAAAGTTGATGCAAAATCTACATTTTAAAATAAAAATATAAATAAATCTTTATAATAAATTATAAATCTTATAAAATAAATAAAATATCGTAAATTATATAATTGATTAGATAAAAAGGTGAAAAAAAATGTCAAAAAGCCAACGACACGCAGTGTTCCCAGGCGGTCACCCATCCAAGTACTGACTGCGCCCGATGTTGCTTAACTTCGGTGATCGGACGAGAACCGGTGTATTCAACGTGGTATGGACGTTGGCGACAGTGAATCAGAATTTTTGGTACACATAGAAGTACCTACTATTCATTGTATTTTTTTCTATAGTGTGATAAATTATAATTAGCACTGCGCTGTGTTTGCGCCTCTAGCGGCTTAAGGGGCGCTCCTATATTTTCAGTTCGTATGGCATCAGCGGCGTGGGATTTAAAATACAAAATATATTTGGTGTAGCATAATACTTAATTATATTCAAACCACAAATTACGAACTTGGAATATGCGCATAAAGGCTAAAATTGAACGGAAAGAAAATATGGAGGTGTGGATAAACCCTTAGACTTACTGGTACAGATTTCAAAAATGCTATGAACTTGAGGCATTTGGACATCCTGCTATTGTTTTGTTCGAATGCCTCGTGATTTTGTAAACCTAAACAGGCGAGGCATTTGTATTGTCTGAAAGATATGCGCATCCCTACGCACAATTGGTTTTGATTGTTGCCGTATAGAAAGTTGGACACAAAATACAATTGTGCTACAATATTTTCCCAAATTATATTTTACAAAAATGTATCAGTTGAAAGTTGGAACAAAGGGTACATTCCAAAATATGTTTAAAAATGTACTCGACGAATAAATAACCTCCTCCTTTAGAAGTCTTAATGTTAAAAATTTAAGTAAAATATCGTAAATTATACAGTCGATTAGGCAAAAAGGTGAAAAATGTCAAAAAGCCAACAACACGCAGTGTTCCCAAGCGGTCACCCATCCAAGTACTGACTGCGCCCGATGTTGCTTAACTTCGGTGATCGGACGAGAACCGGTGGGTGTATTCAACGTGGTATGGACGTTGGCAACTATTATTGAAAATTTTTGGTACACGTTATTTGACAGTAAATAAAAAAATGAAAATAACATACAATATATATTATTTAAAATAAATAATTTAGGTTTGTTTCTTGTGAATATAACGAACTATGAACAGTCATATTATTAATAAAATCTGTTCAGACTAATTTTGAAGTACGAGTAGCATAGATTCGCAATTTATATTTTACAAAAATGTATCAGTTGAAAGTTGAAGTTAAAGGTACATGAAAGATTCAATTTATTAAACAAGCCCTTAAATATTCATATTAATTATATTTACAGATTCTTACTATAAATATATATACACAATTTATACAAATATATAATTTAAACGAAAAAAAGAACTTAAGGTTAATATATAAAAAAAATTAAATGTAAAAGAATGAGTCCAGGGGTTTGGACTCATTCTTTTACATTTAATAGAGGCAGGCCTCTTGGTAGAGTCCCAAGAATGCTGGCTACGTTGCCGCGTTGCATGGCCAAGCTTATTCTTTCGCCAAAATACGCACCAGATAAAAGGTATATTCCAAAATTATTCTTTAAATTTCAAAATACAAATAAAATATCGTAAATTATACAATTGATTAAATAAAAAGGTGAAAAAAAATGTCAAAAAGCCAACGACACGCAGTGTTCCCAGGCGGTCACCCATCCAAGTACTGACTGCGCCCGATGTTGCTTAACTTCGGTGATCGGACGAGAACCGGTGTATTCAACGTGGTATGGACGTTGGCGACAGTGAATCAGAATTTTTGGTACACATAGAAGTACCTACTATTCATTGTATTTTTTTTCTATAGTGTGATAAATTATAATTAGCACTGCGCTGTTTGCACCTCTAGCGGCTTAAGGGGCGCTCCTATATTTTCAGTTCGTATGGCATCAGCGGCGTGGGTTTTAAAATACAAAATATATTTGGTGTAGCATAATACTTAATTATATTCAAACCACAAATTACGAACTTGGAATATGCGCATAAAGGCTAAAGTTGAACGGAAAGAAAATATGGAAGTGTGGATAAACCCTTAGACTTACTGGTACAGATTTCAAAAATGCTATGAACTTGAGGCATTTGGACATCCTGCTATTGTTTTGTTCGAATGCCTCATGATTTTGTAAACCTAAACAGGCGAGGCATTTGTATTGTCTGAAAGATATGTGCATCCCTACGCACAATTTGTTTTGATATACCTACTTATTGCGATGTGAAAAATCAAAAGTTAACATCTGGTCATCTGCAAATTTTATAAATTGATAGAGTGGATCTCTGAATAAAGTTTATTTACTAATAATAAGATTTTTAGTATCGTTTTTATTTATTTTTAATTCTTATGAAATTGTGTAGTAGAAGTATTCAAGTGCAACACTACGATGTCAGTGCCCCGTGATAGATGGCGCTGTTTACGTGTAAATGGATCTTTAAGCAGATGGCAACACTGCAATACTAATGCAATCCAAATAATTATTTTCTGTTTCATTTAGGCATGATTTAGGACAGAAAAATATTGTACAAAAATGTTAACAGAAAAATATTGTCTAAAATATTTTATACGTCACGGTCACGAACTATAATTCGCAATTTATATTTTACACAAATGTATCAGTTGAAAATGAAGCAAAAGGTACATTACAAAATATCACACAAATCTCAAAGTAATAATAAATAATATAAATGAATAAGAAATTTCGTAAATTATAAAATTGATAAGCCAAAAAAAGGCGAAAAAAATATCAAAAAGCCAACGACACTCAGTGTCCCCAGGCGGTCGCCCATCCGAGTACTGGCTGTGCCCGATGTTGCTTAACTTCGGTGATCGAACGAGATAAGGCGTATTCCACGTGGTATGGACTTCCTATATAGGTTACTATACTCTTTTATAGATCCTTATACTGTGGTATGGACGTTGGCGATAAAATATGAGAGTTATTGGTAGACACTGCTTTATAGTAAACTAGCTGACCCGGCGAACTTTGTACCGCCTCAAAATCTATTTATGAAATTGATTTGTTATAAAATATAGCCTATGGTACTCGTGGATAATGTAGCTTTCGAATGGTGAAAGAATTTTTAAAATCGGTCCACTAGTTTTTGAGCCTATTCATTACAATCAAAGAAACAAACAAAGTTTTCCTCTTTATTTTCTATTTTCCTATTTATTTTTTATCTATACTAATATTAGTATAGATAAAAAATAAGAATGAAAATAATTTACGATACATATTATTTAAAATATATAATTTAGCTTTGTTTCTTAATATACTGTGAATAGTCGTATTATTTCCAAAATCTATTTACACTAATTTTGTAGTATTGCTTCATGTTGCAAAACAAACGATACAATAGTTTCGCAATTAATATTTTACAAAAATGTATTAGTTGAAATTGAAGCAAAAGGTACATTCCAAAATATCTTATAAATTTCAAAATATAAATAAATAAAAATAATCGTAAATTATACAATTGATTAGATAAAAAGTTGAAAATAATATCAAAAAGCCAACGACACGCAGTGTTCCCAGGCGGTCACCCATCCAAGTACTGACTGCGCCCGATGTTGCTTAACTTCGGTGATCGGACGAGAACCGGTGTATTCAACGTGGTATGGACGTTGGCAATATTAGATGGAAAATTTTGGTACAGATTAATTGATAGTAAATAAAAATAATAATAACGAAAATAACTTATAATACATATTATTTAAAAATAATAATTATTTTGCTTTATTTTTGTGACTGTAATAAATCATTAACATTCGTACCTATTAAGTATTTACAAAGTGAATTTACACTAAATTTTAAATATTGCTGCATATTGCAAAACAAACAATACGGTACATTTTGCAATTAATATTTTATAAAAATGTATTAGTTTAAATATTGTATTTATTTAATTCGAATATGATACAATTATTATAAAATATACTTAAACTAAATTTAAAACAAATAGAAATAAAAATATTTACAGTAATAAAAAAAAATAACTAAAACTATAATAAATAAAATAAATGAGCCATCTCGCTGCCACGCGGTAGTGTACCCAAGACACTAGCAGCATTACCTCGTTGTATGGCTAAACTTATTTGTTGACCGAGGTAAGCTCCAGCTCTTGGGTCACCAGAGGTCTCAATCAAGCGCGAAGACAATTCTTTATAAATTATAATTCTGTATTAGTTGAAATTGAAGTATCTCAAAATATAAGTAAAAATCTTAAAAAAAAGGCGGTCACCCATCCAAGTACTGACTGCGCCCGATGTTGCTTAACTTCGGTGAATCGGACGAGAACCGGTGTATTCAACGTGGTATCACAAAATAAAAACTTATTTTGTGGTGGTATGGATGTTGGCGATAAGAGTTGAGAATTTTTGGTACACATTATATGATAGTAAAAAAAAAATAACAATACATATTTTCTAAAATAAATAATTTAGCTTTGTTTCTTGTGAGTATAATACACCATGAACTGTCGTATTATATACAAAGTCAATTGACATTAATTTTGAAATGTTGCTTCATGTTGCGAAACATACAACAAACTTATTTTCCGCCTATAGATATGCAAGTTACTTACGACCTTCCAAATTTCCAACACCATATTAGCATTGTCTGTTTGATTGAATAACGTATTGAATCATTCTACTCAGCATTTACATAGTATATCCTATTGAATACCTTGACCGATTTCATAAGCAGATCCTGACTGCGGAGACGTCATCGAACGCTATGTGAGTCAAAAGAAAGCCTTTGCTCGTCCCCTACCACTTGTCGACCTCGATCAAAACTCGCTACGCCTACTTAATTAGAATGTATATGAATTTGTATGTGTGAATTTGTATCTATGTATTTAAAAACTTTAGAACAGCGTTTAAAAACTGAATGTTATTTTCGCCTACTTGCATTAAAAACTTGTATGCATTAGCGATTAAATAAACAACTTAATTTATTCAAATATTTTTAAATGAAAATAAATTCTAAACTAGTCTTAGTATCTTAGATAATATAGTTTGTGAAGGTCCTTATCCTAATAATGTAAAATTATTTACTTTGGCCATGTAGATTACTAGTAATCTATTATTATATAAGTGTATTAGACGTTTCCCACCTTATCGGCAAAAGCTGCTCGGGCAAACCAATACCGCGGGTGATAAATACTTAACGCTGACGTCTCTTGTTATAATCTGCAGTAAATAATTTACAATCGAGATGCGATCGAGAACGCGTAGTAGCTCCTTGATGCGTTTCGCCACCAGTCGAAGAAAGGCTGGAGGTTCGCTTTCGATGTTTACGGGGAGAAATCTTGAACCGGTCTAGCTCAGTGCCGCGCGCCGCGTCGTTTAAACTACGCGTGTTTTACCTGACGCCGTGTCAACAAACTCTTTATATTCCGTGAAACTAAACTCAAAATTCTTAAGTGCAAACGCGTGTTACAAGTGCTGTGTTCCAACTGTGGTTTGCTCTTGAAGGAACACCGAGCATTGTAGGTAGAAAGTTTGTCTACCTGTCCGAGGTTTTCCACAATCCACCGGTACGTTTTTGAGCTTCCAAGTATTTTAAGATGTTATTGTGAATTTTTGAGTTGTGTAGCTTGCTTTAATTTAACTGTAAACGGTAAGCTAAACGAATTGATAAGCCGTTTACATTGCAAAAACGTTGGTATTTTTTGTATTAATTTGTAAATGATTACGTTGAATTTAGTAGAGCATTGAAAGTTTTATTTTTTGTCAATTTCAATTATATTAAGACGCCAATAGGTATGTGGTTACAAGTTTTTATGTAAGGACGCCTCAATGTTAGTTGATAGAAAGACCTCTCACTTCGGATCTCGTCAACTTAGATCTTACATGGCCATGTGTGTGTGATAATCACGTGTTTTATAGAAATTTCACTAATGAGTTCTAACAGTTTGACGAGTAATTTCATTGACGGGAGAGTGGTATGGTATGGTTAGCGTAATTATGCTAAAATACATACGCAGGTCGCGTATCAAGTTTTATTATGACAAATATTTATTACTACATTGTCAATAATTAAAAATATATCATTTATTTAGTATGCCTATGTAAATACATGAGATTTTATATTAATTTAACTGATATCCTCGAGCATTTTTCCCATACGATAGAGTTCAACGAAGTAAATTGGTTCAGGGGTAAAGTTAGTGTTTTAGGTATTACTTATTTATCAACCATTTATTTTAACCTTCATCACTCTTTTAATTAGATATTAGTAAAATATGTAATATATATAACCTTTTTCTAAAAAAAAACAATCACAGAGTCTTTATAATGATTTTAATCTTTTTTATTTACCTTAGTATTAGTTATATTTACATTAATAAAATAAAAGACTGAATAAAACGTGTAAAATATAAAATAACACAATATATTGGTCCTTTGAGCCAGATACCATTAAAAATCCATTATCACGAAATCCTCAATTAATTCTAACTGGGTCAGATTATACTTAAATTTTTTATCTAACTTAATTTTATCAAGGTAGGGAGGAAGCCTTAGTAAACTTAGTAATTTAGGTACAATCTATCTTCCTATCAGAAGTTTTCCAGTACGGTACGTTAAATGCTTTCAAGGAGCAGTAGTTACAAGACGTTAAAAATATGCTATCAAAAAACCGTGGTACAAGACAGGTACAAGATAGCTCACGTAAAACGGCTACTTAAGTATTCTACACAGAACCCTCGACACGCAATCCGCATTACACCTACCATTGTTTACGTTCAACTGTATATTGGATGTCCTGCTTAGCAAACCGTACGCAACCCCGTTTATGTCTCACTGCTGGGCATAACCTTCCCAGTATTCCCACAAGCTTCATACTACATTATGTTTTTGTTTATAATGTAAGAGTAGCAGACGATCTTGCAGTCCTCTTCATCGTAAGTAGCTACTGTCGTCCATGGAAATCTGTAATTAACCCCAAAATAAATACGATTAGATTCTTCCCTTAAGTCGGCCATAGATGTGCCGCTAACCCTGTTGGTATGCCTCTAAATATTACCACACTCGGCAGACCCATGCAGCTTGCGACCGAGCTCTACGTTCTTTAACTACTTATATCTGTTACTATGTACTAAAGTTCTTACCCAAATTTCGTATTATCCAAGAAAAAATAATAAAGTTACAATAAAATTAGCTGTAAGACATTGGTGGTGGTTAGACAACTGGTGACTTTTTTGGCCTTTAAAACAATAGTTAACAAAATTAGCTGTTAGACATTAGTGGTGGTTAAACTGGTGAAATTTTTTGGCCTTTAAAACGAGAGTTAAAACAAAAATAACCAGCATTTTAATAGCTTTAAAAAATATTAAAAAACAATAAAGTTAAAAAAAACGTATCGCTTATACGAAGTTTGTTTTACAATCAGGATGAAATCGGCTTTCGTAGCATTATTCATTGCAAAAGAAGCGTGTGTCATCGCCCGTAAAAGTTGTTAGGCGGGATACACATTACGCCATGTCGAATTCTACACCACATCCTGTACGCAACACGTATGATGCTTCGTGCATCGAGTTAAATGCGGTATGTTATAAATATATAGCCTTAGGGATGTCATATTTATGGTCGTTTTTTTATTTATAACTAACGATAAGGCAGACGCGCTACCTGGTGGAAAGCAGTCACCGTCACCTATGGACATTTGCAACACCAGAGTGTCGCCAATGCATTCGCTGGCTTTGGAGGAGAGCTCTTTTTGTACCCCTCTTGAAGAGCCCCATGTCATAGCGCTCAGGGAATACCTCAGGAGGAAGTTCATACGTGCAACTAATGCAGCGCGATACTGAGAAGGGTTAAACTGTTTCCATTCAGTTTAATTCTTCAAGTCTGTCTAAAACTATAGTAGTAAAACTAAGAAATGTCCGAGACTTCGAAGGAAGCTGCTTCGAGTGTAAATACTTGAATAGTAGACTGAGTTTGGTTTTTAGTGATAGCAACGTATATGTGATCAACTTTGTCCATTTTGTTTTGGTGAGCTGTTCGAAACTACTTCCCATCAAGTTGTGGGTTCCCATCAAGCCTGTATGTTTATTTATCACGTAATAGTAATGTTCTGTACGCAGTACTGAGTTAAATGTAGCGGTATATTGTAACGGTTAGGGATGTCAAAATATGGGACTAAAGGAAATCCGGTTTTGAAGAACTTTGTATTATTATTTGGCTGGCGATCGGGCACTGGTCATCGTACTGGCTGGCTATGAAAAATCTTATAGAATTAATCCCAGGTTCGGTCGATATAAAATTGACGACCCGCGTAGCGGATCGGTTACCTTACCGGTCTAACGCGCAAGGGTTTCGGGTTTGATCCCCAGACAGATACCTGAATAATGAAATTGGGTATCTGTGGGTCTGGATTTGTGTATTCGTCTTTGTGTGTGTCGGTGGCACCCACGTCACAGGGAATCTTAGTGTGGGGCTGTGAGTGCAGAACGTGAGTGAATGAATTAATAATAACTTTTTAAACCTTGTTTTTCTTTACGACTAAATTATCACCGCATGTCATAATTAATAAATAAATCTTGAAATTCGAACCGGCAGCGTAGAAAACCGAAATTTTTACCACCTTTTTCAAGAGCACCCAATTAAAAATAATGTTTATAAAATTAACAATGTTTCATTAGCAACTTGGCATCAACTTTACGATGCGAAATCTCGCACGGTCAAACTTTCCTCTCTACTCTAGAATTGAGATCTAATGACGCGTATTCGTGTCGAGAGAATGTAGACTTATTGAACTTTCATCTCGGAAGAAACTATGTTGTGTTACAATTAAGTTTTATGTTAACTATATAGTTTACCATACTTACTGGTTACAGTTTAACTTATATAGTTAATTGTATCAGGCGTTACTTTGCGGAAATCCATGCTATTAAGTTAAGATTAAAACTACTTCGTAACAATCCGCTACTAATATGTTTGATGGTATATATGGTATTTAAACCATGGAGTATGTTCTACCTCTCTCTCCTTCAAAGGATGCGTGCAGATGCAAAAATTAAAAAATTACACCACCATACATACCACCACCAACACGTGTTTCTCTCCAAAACGGAGTATCATCAGGGTAAGTTGACTCTACGACGGTTAAGTTAACGATTAACCTTTATTAATAGTCAATAGTTATCTGTTTAAAGAATCAGGAATTTTACGCCAAAGCTAAATAGGTACTTACTTATCTTAATTTTTCGAACTTAAAAATAAAGTTTTCTAGATTGCGAGTTTTACATACGATCGATTAAAATATTTAATTAATTATCTATTTAACATCAATTTATATTAATATATTTCTACATCTACTTATAATATTTTGAATATTTTATTATATTCAGTATATTCATTGCTATTTTACTATTATTAGTTATTTTATCAACATACTTTTACAGAGAAAATATTCCGTGCCCACAAATAACGCTAAAATAGAACTCGCGTCATTCTCATATAGTTTCAACAAAACGTGTGTTGATCGTAAAAGGAAAAATCGTAAATGTTCGCTACTTTATATGGTAGGTAGCCTATAATTAGCACAGGTCTTGTTCGAATCCAAAACCCACACGCCATATAAAGGTAGCTTAGCTCTTAAACTCCTTTGAACACTTTAAAAGCGATAGAATAAAAAATGTTTAGAAACAACACCCTCCTTCTTTACCTTGTAGCAGCTCTGTTTTACGTTTTTGGGTCCAATGGCTTGGAATATTTTCAGCTTGCACAAGAATGCTCTATTATAAAGGCGTCAATAAAAATAGATTTAAAGTACGGCAAAAAATTAACTATACTTCCTTGAAACTTTATTTAAAAATATAGTTTTAAAATTAGACAAAAGTAGAGGTATAACAACATAACATAACATAAAAGGTAAACATAACATTCGGCTAATTACAATTTTCAAATTTGAAAACAAAAATAAGAAATAAAGTATAAGAGACGGTTAGAGTCGAGTCGAGAGTCGGAAGATAGAGTCGGTTTTTTAACTAATGTATGATTTATTTTACATGAATCAAGTTACGATTATATGCCTTAAAATAGAAGTAAATTAATAATATTACTCAAAGGTTGGATAATAGTTAACTACAACCCTGACTCAAGTAATCCATCAATATTCAACGCGATGTCGACAGGTCGACCGGTCAATCTGGCGAATTTACATGCAAATATTGTAGAATGGACATATAACCAACAATGTCTCATTGAATGCTAATATGTAGGTATAAGGACATATACCTACTTTCATTGATATACTAGTAAAACGCCTACTTCTGAGAAATAATTCTTAGCTATATGTTAAATAATGGTAAGTAAGGTAGTTCTTTTATATAAGCAATGAAATACTTTCGTGAGTTTATATATCGAGATACATGGGTAATAAAAAACTTCACTTGAGTAGGGATGAATATTATGTTTTAGACGTCATAAGGAGACGTCGATTTGAAAATATTTTATTTCTTGTTGTCGATGATTTTTTTCGTAACATAACAAAAATAGAAACACAAGCGATTAATCCAGTACAATGCAAGATTATAAATATCAACTGAAAGTTACTGAAAGTTTATTCCTGTTTTTCGAAAGGATGCGTACTTGGTGGTGGACGTGTCGGTGGTAGAATCCTTTGTGGTTCAACTTTGACGGCACCACCGCCACATCAATTTCTGCCTAATAACAGCAGTAAGAGACATACTCTTCCGAGGCGTTCCAACTTAGTCGTCAGGGACAGCGGCGCATCTGTGGCCGACCTCAGGTAGGAATGACTAATCCTATCTGGGATTACAGATGTTCATGGGTGGTAACACTTACCATGCTGGACCAGGTGGACTGCATGCTTGCCTGCTACTCCTACATTAAAAAAAAATATATAATAAACTTATCTGTTAGAAATTAATTATCGCCTGCTTAACAGAACATGCTTAACTGTGGATTTGTTATGTCGTTGTGTTGGTATGTGTAGATGATGTAGAAGTTAATCTTCATTCGATAGTTCTAATATATGTGTGATGTCGTTATGCATTCCCGAACGACACAGCTCCAACGGTCGACCTCCGCCTGTTTCGAATTTACATGCAAATATCGTTTGTATAAGAATGTCTAGTCTTATAACATACTGATGACACTATCACAGTTATGCTATGTTACTTGTCTCGTATTTTGTAAATTAGGTAAAGAAATCTTAATTTTACTGCACCTTGATAATAAAGTTGTTATTGTACCAACTTTTTGGGTAATATACTGAACGTGTAATTACAAGAAATATATAATTACAAGAATTTATTATATTAGCTCTATTTGTATCGTTGAAATGTGCGAACTTTCGGATAAAAAATAATTCTATCCACCCGATTAGATTTTTGATTTCTTGATTACAAACTTCTTATTTTTATATAAGTATTGTTCTTATGAAGTCCTTTGCCCTAAAATTACATAGAACATCGACACACGCTTCGAACATTAGACAAAAAGACAAAACATTACAAAATGATAGGTAATTATGTTTTAGTATCAAAGAGAAATATGGGCATACAATAAATTATTTAGTAACAGAGAGGCACTTAAATTTACGTATAGATGAAATTTTTTATGATACAAAGAAATATTAATAGCACTCAAAACACGCAAGTTTACGGTAAATTGGAGGGAAATATTGAAACTGGAAATGTGTAATGCGGTCGAGTACATTTCGATGTGGGCTTGTTGGTTCAGTTGGATGCTTCCTCGGCATTCGTATTATTAGATACTACTTAAAATACTAAGTCTTAGTACAATATACTTCTGCTACCTCATAAATATGAGACTGACATACTTATGAGGTGAAGATTTACTTTTCTGAAGCTGCAACGTATCCGATCGGCTTCAGGTAGATTATGTTCTAGGGAGATGGTTACAGTTGTCTATGGTTGGCAGTGGCACTGACCACTTTCCCTCAGATGAGCTAGCGGACTGCTTACTACTTTGATACTTCAATTTTATAAAAAAAAACTTAAATTTCATGCGAAGATATAACACACTTTTGTCTATCTATATTTTTTTCCAATTTCCTGTAGAACACTGAGTCAGAAGACACTAAAAACTATGGACGGATTTTGAAGACTTTTCACTCTAAATTAGATTTTGTTAATTAAGAAGTTTACTAAACGATACTCACAGTTTTTTAGACCAAGCATATAAAGAACTTAGAAAATAGCGAAACGCCTTCCGAAGCGGTGGTGAATTTTAAAAACAGTTCTATAGAAAACATTTTTGAATAACTGGGATTTCAATCTGAATTCGAATTTTAGTACATATTGTGTGATAATTATAATGGATAGATCATACACAACAAAAGTTGTGTTTTAAAAAAAATGGGGGCAACGCTAATAATAACAAATAATCACTTCGCGTACGACAATATTTTGCAAATATTCTCAATGCGGAATCATTCATAGTAAAGAGTTAACGGCCCTACAACGTACAATACAATTCAAATAGGGGGCCTGACCTCCCGGACCCCTGACCCCTTTGGACTGACTTTCAAGGGCAACCGCTGTGAGATTTTTTTGAATAGCACAATGTGTACACAGATTATATCAACCAAGTTCAAATTCTACGGTGCTAATGTTTGTTTTAACGAAGATCTTTTGAATAAATTTGTTGATAACATTGTAAGGTAGGTACACGTATTGAGGCTCGTTTTTACATAAAAAACACAATTGAATTGTCTATGATTTTGATTTTTTTATTGACCATAGATATTTACAAACACGATACTAAAATTCAGTAATACATTTTGAAGTAGT
Source organism: Epargyreus clarus (assembly GCF_041222505.1). Classification (NCBI taxonomy): domain Eukaryota; kingdom Metazoa; phylum Arthropoda; class Insecta; order Lepidoptera; family Hesperiidae; genus Epargyreus; species Epargyreus clarus. The sequence goes on from NW_027332214.1 coordinate 9,252,358, forward strand.
AATTGTTGTGCTATCTACGTGTTTATTTGATAATGATAACTTATTTACTCGTAGATGAGAATTTCATCAAAATCCAATACTATTTCACACACAAACATGTGGAACTGAATTTTATATAGAGAGATATCATACATTAAGAACCGTTATTAAATTTCGATCTTGGGTAGGCATAGAGTTGCAATCTAACCAATGTTTTACCAATGATACGCATAATCTTGGCAATGTGACCAATGTTATGCGTATCATTATTACCTACCAATTCGATGATTTATACTTAATTATACCTAATTTTGATTATAAGTAGGCAAAAGATGGACAGAGTGTTAATAAGTAACAACCGTATGCGTATGTTTTTTGCATCTGCATCACCAGACTTGCGAAATGAATCGAAGAAGCTCTCTGCCCATCTTGAAGTTGAACTCATTTGAAAGTCACACGAACTACTCGACGACGAGACTCGATAGTCTTTTGATTGAAGAAACGTTGTATTGACACGTTTTCCTTTTTAGGGCTCTGACTCACAAGAATGTCATTGGCGACGTAGCTTTAGCTACCTCAAGCAATTTCGCCAGATGAAGATAACAACACAGTACGCAATATGTAGATTCACAAAACATCATGTACACCTGTACCTGATGATGAATTAACCTTAATTAATTTGTAGCAATATACTTCATTTGATACTACTGCTATGTATAGCTTAACGTTATCGTTTTCATAAATCTTTCAAATTAGCTTTCAGATGGACAACAATAGTCGCCAAGGTATCTCACATACATTTTAATGTTCTTTAGCTACGTCGCCATGGCTTCCCAGTGTGGCACAACTCTATGGAATCTTGCACGTGTGCATTATCCTACGCCCGTATTGCCCATTGTGTGTCTGGCATAATTTTGTGAGGAAGAAATTCTATCCTCAATCACATTGTTAGCATTTTATGAAACTAGGGCAGGCTGGTAGCAACAAGAAGTACTGCGAACATTTGGTCCTACCGCTTAGACTATATTGGCCGCCATAGAGTGCCGTCCATAGAGATCACCAACCCCAAACACAGAAATCCTACCCAATAATTGTGGATGCCAGCTTTATAAGGATAAATGAGCAGTGGATGACTAAGATCGCCGGAAGCCCGGGGCGGAAAGTTTAATGGATGAGTGTATGATTCCGGCGACCATTTTATTTTTCCGCTTTTTTTTGGCTTATTTACACACGAGCTTTTGCTCGCGGCTTAGCTCGCGTTACGAAGTAATATTTTCATACCCTTGGGGGTATAAAATAGGGGAATTGCTTAGCGGATGCCTACGTCATAACATCTACCTGCATGCCAAATTTCAGCCCGATCCGTCCAGTGGTTTGGGCTGTGGGTTGATAGATTACTATGTCAGTCCTTTGAGTTATATATATTTAGATGGCACAAATTGTTTGGTTCTGGCGACTTTTTTTTAGCTAATTAGCAACTGTGTGAGGGCGCCTCAGGATCGGTGGCCCGGGGCGCACCGTCTTTTCCGCCCCCCCTCAGTCCGCTAAACAAATGAGTCGATCATCCTATAGTCCTCAGGAGTAGTAACGCATCCATGTTCGGCATCTGGTAGAACTCCAGTTCCATATGGAATTGGATACAGATGTCTATGGGCAGTCACAACTTACCGTCAAGTGGACTGTATGCTTCTTGCTCAATCATATACAAAAATATTACAAGCGTCGCTCCTTTCAGAACTAAGTTATAAAGCCTCATGTAAGAAAGTTTTCAAACAAACGTAACGATAAAGCTAACAGTTAATTGTACAGTTAAGAATTTATTTTAATGAGCGAATACAGTTTTTGTTGCTGTGCAATGTCACATCGTTCATTAAACTCCTCTGCGATATTTAAATACGTACATTAATCATTTTGTTTAATTTCCTTACGATAATCTTGACTTGTGCGATCCTGTAATTAATCAGATTATATCAGATGTCTTACGTCTGTTATTTATAATCAATCTATCCAATGTTTTTCCTACCAAATATGTGAAATTTTAAGACTATAGAAATAGTCTATCATAAAGCTATAACTATGATATTGTTATTATTGATCATTGATTTAATATTTAAGAAATTATAAATTTCCGGTTGGAAGATTTATTTAATTGCATCCTTGTTCCAGGCACTTATCTCATTTTCAAAGTTATGTACGTACATAAAACTTAATTATCACTTGATTCAATAGTGAAGGAAAATATCGTGAAGAACTACATGCCTGAGAGCTCCAAAATAAAAATGCTCAAGGTGTGAATTTCAATTCGCACTTGGCCAAACGCCCACCGTGCTGGCAAAGTGCGAATTGGAATTTCTCAACCTTTATTTTCTAACTTAACCTAACCTAAACCATTCTTACTATGGGAGTCTTGTGCCCAGTTATGGTAATGGGTTGACAATAAAACACCTATAGGCAAGAACAACATGCATACGAGTAAACTAACGAAATCGTGTGAGTAAAAAGTAAAAACGAGTAAAAAACATATATGGCTATTTGTAATGACCCCGTAGGCCCAAACGTCATAAAAACATTTAATTTCGAGAAAGTATGTGAAAATATGCTCAAAAACCGCCATAACACCATGTTAAGACAATGGTTCTACCTACAATGATTTCGCAAATTCCCCATTACAACCTGTTGCGCTCCGTTAAGCCTCCTCAATGGGCGGAGATAGCATCTTGATCGACAGCCTCCGAGCGGTCGGGTACTGTTAACCGAGATAATGATATACAGTATTATATTTAAGTAGGTGCACTAAATTATATGTTAAAAGTTCAGTGATAACGATGGGAAGATAAATGGGTTCGATCAGATTTTATTTATATTATGTGAAGATAGCATCGATTTTTTTTTACTTTTCACCGAAGTCGTAAAAAAATTGGTAATTAACAATTCGATATTATATCGTTTGTATTCTATAATACACATGATCACAGTGGTAAAATTGTCAAAATCGAAGCTGTTTATAAGGACTTTCGATTTTTTCTTACTTTATGTATTCATTGATGGCACCAAATTGGTATGACCCAAGTCCGAAATTGCTATGTACAATTCATAATAAAAGATATAAAAAATATTATGAAAAAAGATCATGATCAGTCTAATAATTATAAAACTTTACTCATGAATAATTACATTTATACACGTTTGATAACAAGTTGACGAGCAGTGATAGCCTAGTGGTTAAGAAACTCGGCCTCTCGATGGAGGGGTCCGAGGTTCAAATTCCAGGCACGCACCTCTGATTTTTCAAAGTTATGTGCGTATTAGAAATTAACTATCACTTGCTAAACGGCGAAGGAAAACATCGTGAGGAAACCTGCATACCTGAGACATTTATAAATAAAAAGAAACATCTCAAATGTATGTGAAGTCTACCAATACGCACTTGGCCAGCGCGGTGGACTATGGCCTAATCCTTCTCATTCTGAGAGGAGACTCGTACCCAGCAGTGGGACAGTATTGGGTTGTTGATGTGATACACGTTTGTGTGACAATATTTTTGACAGGTGCATCTAATTCCTCATTTGCGATCAGTTAAGTAATAAATATCTTTCTTCAGTTTATAACTGTATTTACTCGAAAGCTTACATGAAATAAATTAATATGGTACTTTATCAAACGTAACGTCCACCATAATACGTCTTTTATCCTGGATATAAAATATATTCCTTTTCTTATTTCAAAAATACTCAGTTCAATGCCCTGTAAGCCGACAGTAACAATTCATTTTATGAACAAAGCCTGGATGTATAAAAGTTTTGCGTGAAAGTTAACACCTTTTGTAGCTTATATTCATAATTCATAAAACAAAGAGTGGACCATTAATACCCTTCAACAATTATCACGTTACATCATCAATTTGTGCTGTAAGAGGCTCGTCTTATAATGAAAAGGACTATGGTTATGTACGTGTGTACATTTATATAAATAATGTGTCTATATAAAAAGAAAATGACAAAACAGTTCTGTACCTTTTTCTTTGTTTTTTTTTTTTCTTTTTTCAAGTGAATTTCTTTTATTTTTGGTAGCTTTTGACGAGCTTTATCAATAAAAACTTCCTATTTTTTTTTCAATACTTGTTATTTCGTATCAATCAAACTTACTACATGCTATGTGAAAAGAATATTGCTACATTTTTACAAAAAAAGACATCGGAATAAAACATATTCAGCCAAAATGTTGAATATCATTGTGCAAAAAATATTCAATTTCTGTATGTAATACTGGTTCTTTCTTTACCCGAAATTTTTAAAGATAATACGGATCAAGAAACTCAAAGGTACTTTGTTAATCTCATGACAACATACATGCATGTAACTGCATATATCTACCAAATTCATACGGATTCGTTGCGTATACGAGACATGAAATTGCAAAAATAATATTGACCACAGTTTTACTTACCAATATGAACTAGCTGTTGCCTGAGACCTCGTAGACTATAAAATTGGACGAATTTTCAAACCCTCACCCTGTATTTCAAACTCTTAAAATGTGATTTTTCAAAAACATAAAATTAGTCGTTATATGATTTCAAACCATAAAGCTAAATACTTATGTTCGTAGATGTCGCAAAATTTCAAAACATATTTTCTAACCATTAGTCGTGAAATATAAAATAAACTTTATTAGTGAGCCTCCATATTATGACAGTTATCCGTTGACTAATTTTCTTGGTTCTTACTGCAGTAGTCAATAAACATCTCGCTTATATTTGTAAGGACAGATTAATTAATAATTTAATATGTTAACTATCTAGTTAGCTAACTACTAAGTATCTACTCAGCCAGATAAAACATCGATAAAAAATCAATTAAAATTATTGCTTACAGTTCCCGTTGCTTATGCTCACTTATTACCCAGCCGTTGTTACCCACGTTGATATGCGAACAATGCTTCTTGTACAACAATAAGTTACGAAACCTGTGACCGATTAGAAACGAAAAACCTCTGGTGAGACCCGCAATTGTTTACGTGGGAACCCATACGGATAATTACGTTGCAGCGCGGTGCAGTAAACGGGCGGTTTGTATAGATCTCAGCTTTTGTTGACAAGATTTTTTAAGTCGTCAAAATTAATAATTGACTATTAGGTAGTTACAAATTATTTGTCACATGCATTAATTAACACATCGTGAGGAAACCCATAGATCTGAGAGTTGTTATTGTTAGAAAAATGCTTAATTCTCTGCTCTCTGCTTAATTTGTGGTGTAATTCATTTTCATTCTGAGAGGAGACTCTTGCTCAGCCGTAATCATTTAAGATTTGATAGTTATGATGATTATCTCTGTGACTAATAGTATATATTTCATGTTGAAAATTTAATGGACAAAAGCTCGATGCTCCACCAAGCCATAGACAGATAATATTAACTTTTATTTTTTTGTATTTATCAAATCTTTGGCTATGATTATTGGTTTGGAAGGAGTGGATTAAAGAATCCAAAATGTGTATAGTATGGTTGAAGGCAACCACACTCTACAAATAGGTAGAATATACAAATTAACCGGAGATAAAACCCATAGCAAACTAGTACAGTGACCGCTGGGATTCTTTATTAGTCAAGTCATAAAAACGTCTGTACAAATAGGCGTTTCTATCATCGACCGCTTTATGGGCTGCAACATGCACAAAGACAAATGTGCAGTGTGGAAATTCAAATTATTTAGGTGCGATGCAATTGCTGCATTTGTGCAAGTATGTGTAATTGTGCATTGCTGTTTCTTAGGATGTCGTCCGGTTGCACAGATAGTTCTCGGTAGATAATTCCCTGGTATGTGCCCAGATGCGCTAACTGATGGCAATAAGTAAATAGATGATGTGTAATTGTTGCGTTTACTGTGCATTTGCAGGGTTTTACTGAAGTTAGTTATTATTTGCTGCGATTATCCTCAAGCTATCCTATATGAGATACTTTATCAGATGGCTCTGATTAGTTCTTTATCCATAGCTTTTATTTTTTTCGCTACAAATTTATCCTATCATATGTTTTCCTACGCCTACATTTGTACGGCTCGTAAAATATATGAAAGTTATCATGTCTTTATGGTTTTTATAGTAGACTTTGGTGAATTTGTGGTGTTTTGTTGTGCAATGAAGCCCAGTTAGGCTGTAGAGGTCTTCATAATGTGTACAAACCTATGCATTTGACGCATACGTTTGTCAACTTGATTGACTTGACCTAAATGTTTCTATATTCAAGAGGAGATCCGATGAGACAATTCGATTAATAATGAATAACAAGCCAATGATTATAGACATACCTGTTTCAAACAATGAGGCCTCGTCATACATCATGGGAAGATTCTAGAAGAAAACGACCCGATTGCCTGCCATCGATTTCACGTTACGTGTAAACTGGGTTTGTTACTTTACAATCACACGTTATTGCATACTATATGATTTATTAGTGATTTAGTGATTCGTTTCTACATAACACGAAACGTCTTTTGCATAACTGTTTGTGTTTGCGGGTTTTAAACGAAACTATATCTAAGTATATGTCACTGTATGAAAGCAGTGATATGCTAGTGGTTAAGAACCTTGGTCCCTCAATCGAGGGGTCCGAGGTTCAAATCAAACCTCTGATTTTCTAAAGTTAAGTAAGTTGAATCTGTCAAACTTTTCTATGCGTATGGCGGAGGTTTTGCTGTGTCAATGGCGCACTCATATTGGTAGGTTATAAAACTACAGAAAAAGTGTAGAATTTAATAACTACCATTTTTATTAATATTTATCGCCAGTTTTGCATGCAATTTATATGATAGTAAATGGTCACCGCCACCAACGATCTACCATCAAACCTGTTATTAGACAGAAATAAATGTTGCGGTGGTGCCTCCGAAGCGAACCACAAAGGTTTCTACCACCTTAAAATCTGTTTAGCGCTTCAAAGGTAGAATACAAAAACATAAACCTTCCTGTGTAGCACTGGTGCCTACAGAGTAGTAACACGAATAGTAACCACATTCTTGCTGCGTTAAGTTAGATGACTCTACCAACTCTAAGCGACAAAGGCGGAAGGTAAATAAACAAGATTTGCGTAGGCGCATGACAGCCGCCTATTAACAATATTTCTTGTAGAGCCGCACGTAATAATGAGAAGAATTTCATATTAATGGAGTTGCAGTTATGTTGGTTTTTGCTGTGTTTCATAAGACGTGCGGTAATGATGTATGTTTTGCTTTGGGATAATATGTCTTATATGCGAAATGAATAAAATGTTCAGAATTCTTAGTAAATAGCTAGGTAATGGGCAACTTAACCAAAAAAGTTTATAATTTGATTAATTTGTAGATTTATTAACAAAAAAGTAATATTGTTATATCCTATGTATTGAAGATGAGTCTGCTCCATTCCATCCCTTTTTTAAAAATAGTATTTAAAAAAAAATAGGCACTTTTTTATCTTATTATCATCTATCTCACTGAATATTGTCCATCTTAAACTTAATGGTTTTTTTTAAATAGTTATTTTATTTGCTAACATAATTATGTAATCAACTTTTTGGCTCTATAATAAATACTAAAAAATATACTTTGTTTTCCATTAAAAAAGCTGCCTACTCGTACGATGCATAAAATTTCATTCTGAGGGTAATTTCTTAAAACATTTTACTCGATAAAGCCATTAAGTAACATTATAACTGGACCGAGACATTGTACGGGACAGCGCGTAGTACAATAATTGTACTTCCAGCGAAAACAACAATTATGTTTACATGGTTAAACACTTTAAAGTCCAGTGCAAATAATGCAAAATCCTGGTATTTTAAGATTTTTAAGTAACTTTTAACACTTAAGCTTGAGGTAATCTTATTTCAGTACTATAATAGGTTTTATTTTCCGCTTACAAGAGTTTCATATAAATAAGTATGTTTTTAGTTGTACCTAAGTAGGTATAATACGAGTATAAAAATAAAAAGAGAGAAGTGTACCTTACCCCTACGAGGCTCTACCATTTAGGACCACGGACTGGAGCCTGTAAGCGTCGCAGATGTCCATAAGCGATAATGCTTTCTTAACATCAGGTGGACTGCCTGCTCGTCTACTTCTGTAATATAGAAAATGCCCAAACTGTACACTATATGCCATATAACAATGCGATTGTAAAATTGAAATAAACTGTTTCGCTATTGACATACGATGAACTCACCCGTACACCCACGCTTTCTAACGTGCTAAAATATTTTACGACTTATTTTAAGTGCAGAACGACTACTATTTTTCATCGTAGCAATCTGTAAAAAAAACGGAATAATGGAACTATGTAACAAATTAAAACTTATTTTTTTAAGCTATTGCATAGCTTTTATCGCGGGCTTTGAGCGCGGCGACCGAATCGAGAAATTCCGTAACGAAAATAAGTAACACCTTTCAACAACTCGGTTGCCTGGAGACTTGATATCCAACTATCAAGTCTCCAGGCAACCGAGTTGTTGACTGTCAATAGAAAAATATGGATATAATTGAATTAAGTATTATTTTACATTCCTTATTATTTTATTTGATATTGGCGACGAGATGTCGAATGAACTAAAAAAACAATAAGGAAATACGAGCCACATTACGTGGGTTAATGAAACGAACCGAAAATTACATTTCGGGAATAGAAAAAATTGACATTGAAGAAATAAATATACGACTGAATTCTTTACAAGAAAATTTGAACAAATTCTACGCGATTCAAGAAAAAATTGAATGGCTTACAGAAGAAGAAAATTTAGAAGAGGAAATAAAATACAGGTACGAATTTGAAGAAATATATACAAAGCTAAAATTTAAATTTTTGAATGTACAAAAAGAAAATAATCGGCTAATACCTGAATGTTCTTTTATATCAGCAAGAGCGGAAGTGTATTTGATAAACTGTTAACTGTCAAGGCACGCTTGAGACGTACACCTAATACAAAAGAGTTATCACCTTATCAGTTAGTTCGGCAGAGAGGTAAGAACCTATATGCATGCCTTATTTAAGAAATCCGCCCCACTATCCAGATTACATTACAATGCACCGCCAACGCAGGAGTTCGGACAAGGTGATAAGGTACAAGTCCGCAGTTACACCAACCCAAGAGTTAAATGGGAGTTCGGAGTCGTCATCCGAAGATTAGGTAGACTCCATTATGAAGTCAGAACTGAAAATGGCATACTGGTGCGCCGTCACCTTGACCAAATGCTGCCGGCGCCCCTGGTGGTGTAAGTGAAAATAGCGGTGGAGGACTGTTGGATATCAAGTCTCCAGGCAACCGAGTTGTTGACTGTCAATAGAAAAATATGGATATAATTGAATAAAGTATTATTTTACATTCCTTATTATTTTATTTGATAACCTTAATTCGTCAACTTGAACACAGATGGCAGTAATACACATTTTTTTTATAATCCGTGCAGAAATCTTAAAATTGCGTGATGTATATTTTATATTCCCATTATAAAATTCAAAATTATATTACCATATTATCCAAATAATATGTTTTATCAACATAAGCTATGTTGAATTCTGGATTGATAAAATAACGTAAAAGAGTGTTTGTTATTTTTAAACGTACAATTACAACTGACAGACTTGACAGCACAAAATCAAAACGCCATTATGATTTATGGTACAAATAATTTGTGTACAAAGTGTTTTAAATATGAATAAACAAAGTGCATTTATTAATGAAAAATGCGATGTTCCTGTAACATTCGGCCAAATGTTACAGGCACATCGCATTGATCCATTTATATTGCTGGTTGTTAATACTTTATGTCACTTATTAAATACTTTTCTATTTTATATTTTAGAATGTTCAATCTTGCTTGGAGTTATGAAATGTCAGCTGATATTTGCAATGTCTTATATAATGGAGATATGATAAAATATAAAAATAAAGGATAAAGATGTATTAATGTAAATGTTGATGATTATGGAAGAATATATTGTATTTGTGGAATTCCTTCTGAGCGTTTTCATAGCATAAAAAATGCTATGCAATAGCTTTACCGCGGCAGTCTCCGAGTGCCACACGTATTTTTTTTAATTATTTTCTAAGTATATGTGTCGTAAGTGAGTTAACAAAGAAATTATTATTATAATTTAACTAGCTGACCCGGCAAACGTTGTGTTGCCATAAAATAAAAAATGTTAAAGGTGAACAATCCTTATCACTTATGGGTAGGAAAAATAGATAGTAGCCGATTCTCAGACCGACTGAATATGCATATAAAATTTGGTGAAAATCGGTAAAGCCGTTTCGGAGGAGTACGGTAAATAACATTGTGACACGAGAATTTTATATATAAGATATAGTTTTACCTTATGTTAATAAAGGAATATTATATTGAACGGATTTCCCGCGTACGAGGAAGATAATACACATAAAGGTAAAACCTACGATTTTTATGACAATAGGATTAAATAATGTTTAAAATTAAAAAATGAAATGCGTTTTTTTATTATTAAGTAAATAACAAAAAGTATTTGAATATCTATGAGTAAAAATATTTAAATTATTTCAAGAATGGAACTCAATATTTTTTGCGTCGCAGCGCCCGGCCTAATGTGAAAGTGATATAACTGATTATAATAACAATATGGGCGACTGTCATATACGCAAACAATGGAAGGTGGGCCATGCTTATACATTTTTTGTACTGTTATTACGTAATAAGCAAAAGTGATCGAAACGAGATCTGTAATAAATTCAGTACTTTTTTATACCAATATGTACTTCGGTAGTCCTCAAATATAGGCAGTAGATAAAACAACGAATTCATCTTATACGACGTGTATAAATTAAAATTAATTAATTTAAATTGTTAAATGGGATAAGTACAAAGAAAAAAATCGCCTTTTTTGTTTGTTCCTAGTCTACTGCTATTAAAACTTGTAATCATGAAAATAATCTTTGGTTTACAGGATACAGGAAGCGGTTTTAATAACACTTTACACGTCTCAAACTATTCACATACACAAAACTCATGCCACACTATTACAAAACCTATATTCACATGTCCTACAAGTTTCACATGTGCTATTTACCTCAGTTTTGCGGTATTTACCTTACAGCAACGTGATCTGCGACCGTAATTATAACTCAACTCGATAATTATTTCTTGTTCATTGCACATTCCGCGGTTTACATGTAGGTTGGAGTAATAAAGTAATTTTGTACAATTTCATCTACTCGAGCAACTAGTAGTTATAGGTAAATGTGTGTAAAAATTACCGGGTTATTAAATTACATATCTGTTTCGCTAGCGGCAATATATACAAGTTTTTTTATGGAGACAACAACCCTTTTTACTGCTGGCTCTCTTTCTCTCTCCCCACCATTAAGGGAGGTTCATAGCTTGTGCTACAGTTTAGAAAATAACACAAGTATTACGAGTACAATATAACTGATATAAAAATATGTAAACAAATAAATGTATGTAAATAAAACGCACTTGGAATTATAAGCAATTTTTCAATCACTGATAGCTAGATAACAATGTCGATACAAGTAAACATCGGATCTTATGAGTTTGTTTACGACAGGTGTTAACGTAACAGCGTTCACGCTTTCACAAAACGGAAATCGAAACGGCCAAGTGCGAGCCCGATCGAGTTTCATAACTACCGGCGGTAGCGGATATGGGGCATTGCACTTTGCACAGGTTTTATCAAAAACTGGTTAATTATAATTAAACTCAATTAGTCTTTACAATACGTTTATTTATTGTAACTGTGTCGTAAGTGTAATTTGTCCATATTAAACATATGACTAGTACGTACATACCAATTTTAACGCATAATCAGATGTTTTTAAACAACACAGCATATGACACTTCCTTGGACAGTCTTCTATCTTAGTAAACATCAAGTCAGGATTAACGTTGATACTGTCTACTTCTTTTTGTTTATGTATGTAAAGTGCTTCGTATATTTAAAGTATTGCATGGTAGCTCAACCCCATAATCCACTTTTAATAATTCTCAATTCCCCCACCAGATGGCGAGACGGTGATGGCGTGGAGCTCGCGCGCCGTGGCGCTGTGGTGCGCGGTGGTGGTCTGCGCGCGCGCCGCCGCGTACACCGTCGACTGCAACCACGAGTACACTGACTGTGACACTGAACTTAGTTAGTATTTATGGAAGTTATACTTATATTTTATGTAATCTACAGATCAAGAAGATCTGGTATGTAGAAAGGATTGCCTACATGAAATTACTACTAGGATTCAACTTTTGTTTTGGGATTCAATGCTCGTTCTTGTATTTGTAGGAATTCTCATATGGAACCAGAAGAGTAGAAAATGTTTTTTATATTTAAGTGCCATTAACTTTTCTACTTTTTAAACCGTGTAACAATGTTTCTGATTCATAGGGATGACTTTTTTGATATCGTATGTCGTTAATTAATTCAGATAATAAGAAAGGATATATGTATGCTATGAAACAAATTTCTGAAATCAACTTTCCAGACGGTGCTTAAGGGAGTTAACAGAATAACGTTGATGCCCATCCGCAAGTAATCCATTTGGGAGATTCTATAGATTTTTTGCATACTCAGTAGACATTAACTCTTCTCGTCACATCGGTATAGTGACAATGTTGCCACAATTCATAAAAAACCACAAAGTAACCTTAATTTGTGTCAACATACAGACCTGTTATTCGCAAAGAAAGCTTCAGGGGTCATTAGGCAATTATTAACCTGACCAGCGTATCCACTGCTGTTGTTAAGGTTGAAAGTGTTGAAACTTCTCATTTATTATATTTACCGCTTTTCGCGCTACGGTATGATTATGGATACCGTTTTCACAAATTCAATTCTTCTAGCTCTTTTACAAGTTAATATGTTTTAAAACATCTGTGGATAAACTTTTATATAATATCTTGGCAAAAAGCTATTTTATGATAACAAAATAACGTTTCAATCGGGTTATAAGAATAGTTTTTAATTTGATAATGTCACGAAATCATACAAAAACATTCTAAGAAATCTTCAGTAATCACAATTTACCAGCTCCACTAGTCCACAAATTTCATTGAAATACGTAAGCTGCATTTATCATTTAAAACCAGACAAACTACGTATTTCGTGGCTGGCATAAAGGCATTTACAAAAACTATTTTTACTGGCATCAGAACTATAACTGCAATAATCTTCCTTAAATTCTATCACAGATGTGCTCTTACGCTTTGGATTTGTGGTATTTTATTTACTTCTAATAAGCTTGTCTGTAGAAATTTAAAGCCATCATAAGCATCTAGTTGTGTGTATTAAGTCTTCTAATAACAAAGTTCTGCCTAAAAAGAGATATATTACAAACGACTAGCAACCTAAAATTATCGTTAATTCAATCTCGTATTTTAATGACGAATGGCGGTATTCGGGCGGGAGATGTCTGGTCCATTATTTTTTTCGACTGACACCGCTGTAACAGCTTTGCCCCGAGTTCTGTGTGACCGTACTTAATTCGCGGTTAGAGCCTCGACGCTTTGAGAATGGCGATACGTTAGTCAAACATGAATCTATTTTAGCCCAAGAGATTAAATATGTTCCGCTAATAGTTAAAAAAGTCTTTGTCTACATAATAATTTATTATTCTTACAATTTGTAAGTAACAGATTTTATGTAAACTACAGGTACGTTTACTATTATTTCCTATAAATAAATAGCGTAATGTGAAGTAAAAAGAAAACTTCATTATTTCACGTTTCAATACTTACATCATTTTACCCTTCTGCTTTCTTAATGTTCTTTTTTTTTTAATTGACATTGACGTTTTCGTTCTGAAATGATAAAATATATCTCGTGTGTTGATATTATAAACAAGGAATTTCGCAGAAAAAAATCAAGCCTATGGTTGATATACTTATGACAATAAAGAACAGGTCACAAAATATAGTGCAGTCAGGTGACATGTCTCGATTTTAAATAACTTTAATATGTATAGCGATACGAATTTTGGTATTCCCAATTTTTTTTTATTTAATTTTATGGGTTGAACTCATTTTCATCCAATTTCATTATATTTTACACGGATTAAAACTACACGGAGGATATACGGAAAGTTTTAACTTTTTAGAAGTGAGTCTGGCTATGACTAATCATTTACAAAATCAGCATGTCCATACAATTCGTAACGGCGGCGGCGGTTGCAAAGAAAAAAAGTTTAAATGTGACGGAACCGAATAGTGGAATCGTGACTCCACTGTTGCCTTCTTAGGTTTCCGGAACTTGTCTCATTATCGACGTACAAGCTAAAATATCTTATATAGCTTATAAATCGAATAATATGTTAATGTATTTCATCACTGCCATATATTAGTAAAGATACGAGTACTTCGCCGTCTTGAAATTGAATGAAGCCACAAACGGCTTATTTTAGTAAGTTCTTTTTTTGAATTCTTGACAAATAAAAACATTTTTAGAGAACATTTCCGAATAAATAACCAATACTGCGTAATTTACGTAATAAATAAATAATTATTTCAAATATTATAGGGACATTTTAGCACGGAGACGTGGCAAAACTTTAACGCAACTATTTCAATTCTCAAAACTGGGTACATTTTCTTGTTAGGAGTGAGTAATCTTTACTAATATATGATCACTGCCCACAAAAATAGAAAACGTTGCGTGTTAACTACGAAAAGAATTTAATCGGTTATTAAAACCCGAGTTCGAAATATCCGTTTTGCGGAAATGTAAATTTCTGAAATACATTTAGTTAACACTTGGAAAAATGTTGCAATAATTATCATTGAACACAATTTACATAATAGCGATTTCTAACTTAGGTATCCATAAGGTCTAGTCTCAGGATCAGCTCCAGTATCTCCCCTGCCTGTCGTAAGAGGCAATTTAAAGGGCGTTTCCGAGGTTCCGGGCGAAAGAGATCGAGTTCGAACCGCCTAGCAAGGACAACTGTATGTGTTGCCACATACGTAAATACCCGGAGATATGGATAGAGTGTAAAATGATTATTTTAGAGGGAACTCCTCAGAGGCACCGTGCTCACAGGACTCCGGTTGCGTTAAATCAGAGCCCCTAGCCCTCCACACGGCCCCTAAACGACGATCACCAGGGGTATTTTAGCACACTAAAAATCCCACATAACCCAATGTGGCTCTCACGGCACTAGGTAATCTAAGTCTTATCGTGTATTATAAATTTCTTAGTTGTTCGCTCTTCGTTAATCGTTGTAAATCAAACAAGACCTTAATTTTCGTCACATTCTTTGAGTTAAACGATCTTTTTTATTTCTGCGTAAATAGCGGCCTTTGGATTTTTTAGTGCAGATGAAATTAGAGGAAGTCTGCTCTTTGGTATTAAGTAATTTGTTACGAAAACAGAGTTTCTTTGTTATACTTGTATAAAGGATCGTTATAAATAAAATTCTGGTAATAATTTATTTGGGTTAGTCGGATTTATTATAGGTACCTGAATCCAAAGTTTCTTATCTCTTTTTTCTTGTTTATTTAATATCTGCCCATAGGTGGCTGTATCTATGTGGTATTTATAAGCAGATACTAATATAAGAATCAGCTTCCGTATCGTTGTATTCGAAAAACTCCAAAAATAGTGAAAATTTGCACGTTAAAAGTGTTTTTACGTACTTTTTTATACGTTTTTACGGGAACATCAAATTGAACCACAGTTCCAAATAAAACAAGAGTGTACCACAGAAGATCTCACGATGTTTCTCTTCGCCGCTGAATGATAATAATTAATTTCCAATACTCACTTATTTTGGAAAAAGTGGAGTTGCGTGTCTGAGGTTAGAACCTATAACTTCCAAAAACAGGTCGACTGTCAAACTACTAGACTTTTGAAGGTGGTAGAACCCTTTGTGGTTTGACTCTGGCGGCACCACCGCCAGTCGCCACACCTATTTCTGCCACATAACAGCAGCGTTAAACGCTGTGATCTGGTTTGAAAGATGTGGTAAGGGAGACATCCTTTTCCGAAGCGATTCAGCTTAGTCCTAACGGGTACCGGCGCATCTGTGGCCGACCTTAGGTAGGAATATCTAATCCTAACTGGTGTTGATTACTGATGTCCATGGTCTGTAGTAGCCACTTACCATCAGGTAGACTGCATGTTCGTCTGCTACTCCTTTATTATAAAATAATATCACTACTTAGCTTAAAAGCAATATAAAGTAGTAATAAAGTCAATGGACGTTACACGTAACTAACGTTGACATAATCGTCTTCAAGCGTGACTGCGCAGACGCATAGCATTTAGCGCGGCGCGAATCTGTATGATCTGAAGTGTAAAAAACATGTTTGCTATTTTGGCGTTGAAATAAGAGCATTACTCTTAAGATTTATAGCAAAAAGAGCAATAAATCAAAGCGATAATCTATCTATTGTAATCTTTCATTACGAGGGTGAAATAGCTTTACTTCTCTATTAGAGTTGTAGTCAATTATTACTATCCTACAAGTGGCCACGGGTCTCTCTTCAGAATGAGAAGGGCTTAAATCGTGATTCTTTAGATTTTTTGCAAGTGTGCAAGTTTTTTAATGTGTTTCCTTTGCCGTTAAGAATAATGTATGTCTAATGCGTACTTAACTGTAAAAAATCAGTTTCGTTCAACTGTCTAGCGCTGATGTGTAGAGTCCATACATCTCATTTACTCCTGCAGATAGTTTAATCGAGGTTTGCATGGTAAATCTTTGGCTTTATTGCAATTTTTTAGTCCTTTAAGTAAAACGGAATAAGTAATGACTAGTTTTTAACACGCTTTTATTAGCTTGGGTTGTATGTATGTAACAGAATCTTAGAGCTCAATTTTCACCCGTTTCTAGAAGCTTAATAAATTTTAAACTCTGCACGCGTATGGACAGGACTTATGGCAATGCAAAAATTTGATAACAGTTTCCCATTAATAAATTTATCAATTAAAGCGATTTCCCATTACAATTTAAAACGACCGCTGTTTCCTCACCTGATACAAATATAGAAATCTATAGAATGATTTATCCTAACTGTACATAATAGTAAAAACAAAACATTCTAAAATTCGCAGAATCAACAAAGACGAATCTGCAAAATTGCCGCTATTAGTCTGCAGTTTTGCTTCCATTCATTCTGTGATTTATAGTACGAGTGTCATAAATCACATCTGCTAAGGTCCATTGTGTGTTGACCTTGTGCTTCTTAGTGAGGAGTGAAAGTGGACGGCCGCGATTCTGATGATACTTCAACTGCTTGGTTTTGTTTCTCAAATTAAGAATAGACTAACAGCTCTCAAAGCCCTGCTCTAGAACACATGTTTACAACAAGGCTAGATATCTAGATAAAGTTTAGTTTTTATCTGACTATATAGTACCTATGATACTCTAAGTATCTTTATATATATATTTCTTATGTGCGTGTGTATGTCACTGAACTCCTCCTAAACGACTGGACTGATTTTGATGAAATTTGTTGTGTGTGTTCAAGGGGTCTTGAGAATGGTTTAGATTCACAATTCAACCCGTGGGAAAAGGTTTTTTTAATTAATTTTTAATTCGTAAGTAGTTATAGAATCGGAAACCATGCATTTGGTCAAGTGATGATCTTTAGCAAAGTTGTTGTCCAAGAGCCCACGAGGGTTTGGGAGTTGGTAAGACCAATTTTCGACGGATGGCACCACTGTCATTCCAATGCAGGTACACTTTTTCCGTTTTATGTATGTCATATTATTTCTTTAAAATGCGGGCGAAGCCGCAGGCACCACTATTTATAAGTATACTATAAATCAGTTAAATCAGTTAAATCAAACTTATTTGATTTGATATACTATCTTGAGTTGTACAAAATCCAAAGTCCTCATATATGTCAAATAATTTAGTTTTTGCGTTCATACGGTTTTTTTTCTATGTTTTTATCATTTTAAATTATTTGGAAATGAACAACCTCATAGTAAGTCACTGCCTTCCAAAGACATCAACCCTAAACAGCCTATCTTAGGTTGCCCCTAATTGTGCTCCTACCCTTCAGGTCTGAATTTCACCGACTGTTACTGTCTTACCATGATCTTACAACAATAACATAGAAGTTCTTAATATTGCTTATAATGAAGAAATAGTTTTGGTGCCTCTATAATCGAACCTTTACGGGTGACTTGCCATGAAATAATCTACCAACTACATTTTACGTAAGTATAGCTATTTACCACAGTAATTTACCGTTCAAACAGATTACACCGCGTAAGTACGAATGCGTGTAATATAAACGGATATATTACGATTTACGTAACGTAAGCCTCATAGCCTTATTGGTATTAGTCATTGACTACATATTTGGGGTTTCGCGGTGTCGAAATTGTGTCGAGTGTTACTTGAAACGTCATTACTACATGATTTATAAATTCAAACGCTCTATTCAGGTATTTGAGCGTAAAATTATATATACTTATGTTACGCTACCAGATGTATTTGAATATGTTTTAGAATATCAAAGATTTTCGATGTAGAGTGTCTACGACTCTCCCGTTAATGATCTTCCACATTTGCTTCGATGAAAATCCTACTTAGATCGATCATTTACTTGGAGGTAAATTTAATTTAGCTACTATACTACTAGTACTTCTACTACACAATCCTAACTTAATATTATATATACGAACGTTTCTTAGTTTGTTTTTTTGCTCAATTTAACGTTTTAAATTCATAACCTTCAATCACGTAGTTATCGAAGTTCATAACAGATTTTCATGAAATTTTGGACTTTTTGGACTGTGTAATTTACATAATAAATAAATAATTATTTCAAATATTTTAAGGAGTGATTGTCTGATTTCCGTCAAAATCAGTCGTGTCGCTCGCGTGCTCCAATTAAGAGCAGAAAGTGCATACGAATCATAACATTGTCGCCGCGCCGCCGGCCGCGCCGCGTTCGTGCGATGACCCAGTTAAAGTGCAAGGTGTTATAACCGATTATTTTATTTATAATATTAAGGTGCAGCTACACTTGTCGTAAGTATGGCTAAGCAATCCCCTATAAAATTAAAAACAGAAACGGAACATATGCTCTATGAAGCATATATGAAAGAAAAAGCTGAGAGAGAAAATCTTGAAGGTATAATTAACGACTTTAAGAGTCAAATAGCCCAATTACAGCAAGAAATCGCAGAGCTAAAAGCAGAAAAAAATACCACGAGGAATGAGAATACTCCCAATGAGCAGCCTACTCGTTCGGTAACATACACTACTGATGAGGAAGATCTTGCGAAAGAAACGGAGTGGATTAGACAAAAAAGCAGAAAAAAGAGGAAATTAGCGACATCACCCACTACAATAGAACAAGACTCCGGTGAGAAAAAGGAGCCCAAAAGAGAAAAACCTAAAAAACTACCCCCACCACCACCCATTATAGTGGATGGCATAAAAAACTACCAGACATTCTACGATTTCCTGACTCAACATGTTGGTAACACATTCAACGTTAAAATGTTGAGTAAGGAAACAGTAAAGATTAATACAAGCAATGAAGACAGCTACAGGACACTGACAAAAAATCTGTCAGAGAACAAAATACTCTGGCACTCGTTTGAAAACAAACGCGAGAGGCCAATACGAGTCATTGCTAAAAAATTACACCATACATGCGAACCTACAAGAATAGTGGAAGACTTATTAGAAAAAGGATACAAGATTGTGGAAGCTACAAACAAGTTAAGATGGAAGAACAAAGAACCACTTAATATGTTTATGCTTACCTTTAAACATGAAGAAAATATAAGTAATGTGTACAATATAAAATCCATTTTAGGTTGCAAAGTAGAAATAGAACCACTGAAAACTCCAAAGTTAATTCCTCAATGTAAGAGGTGCCAAAACTATGGTCATACACATAAATACTGCGCAAGAGAACCAAGATGTGTCAAATGCACTGGCAAACATCTTACCACGGACTGTCAAAAACCGTCAGACGCTAAAGCTAAATGTATCCACTGTGGTGAAGCTCATCCCGCGAGTTATAGAGGTTGTATCGTAGCAAAAGAGATGCAAAAGATGAAAAATAAAAGCCAAAAGAAACTAACAAACCCTGAAAACCGTCAAACAATTTCAGAACAAAGAAATCCAGAAGCTACTGAGAAAAAAAACACTTTTGAAATAAACCAAAAAAACAATAATAAATCTTATGCTCAAGCAGCAGCAGCTAACAAGAAGGTACAACAACAATCAACCTCAAATAAGAGTAAAGAAACTGATGATAAATTAGGTCAAATTCTAAAGTTTATGACTACATTTAACGAACGGCTTAATAAACTAGAGAAAAATATTATTAAACATAGTAATAAATTATAATGGGTCGCATACTAAAGATAATGACATGGAACGCCAACGGACTACAGCAACATCAGAGCGAACTTCAAGTAGTCCTAGACACAAAAAATATAGATATCTGCTTAATTTCGGAAACACATTTCACCTCACAGTCACACATAAAATTCAAAGGATATGCAATATATCACGCAATCCATCCAGACAATTGTGCTAGAGGTGGAAGTGCTGTTATTATCAAAGATAATCTGTTTCATTATGAACAATTTAAACACGAAGAACATGATATCCAATCAGTGGCTATTGGTGTCGAAACTAAGGACTACCATATAACTATTGCAGCAATTTATTGCCCACCTAGATATTCAATAAAAAAAGAGAAGTACATACAATTTTTAAATAAATTTAACGAAAAATTCATCTTGGGTGGTGATTTTAATGCCAAGAATGTCTATTGGGGTTCGAGGTTAACAACTCCTAAAGGCAAAGAATTATTCAATGCCTTGAAACACTTGAAATGTGAAGTTATATCAACAGGACAACCTACATACTGGCCAACTGATCCTAATAAAGTTCCTGACCTGATAGATTTCTTTATATATAAAAAAATATCAGGAAGTCTCATGAGCGTTGAGGGTTCATACGATATGAGCTCGGACCATTCGCCAATCATACTAACACTGCATCAAAGCTTTGTACATCGAAATAGCCAGCTCGGCCTAGTGAATAAGCATACAGATTGGGAAAGTTTTAAGGTGGATCTCACACGTAATATAAACTTGCACGTTCCACTTAAAACTCCCGAACAAATAGACGAAGAAGTGGGTGGATTTGTTAAAATTATCCAACATTCAGCCTGGAAAAATACACCACAAGCTAGAGTGAGAGTCACACGTCCAACGTATACAAGGGAAATACTTGTCCTTATAAAGGAAAAACGGCGACAAAGGAGAAGGTGGCACCAAACGAGGTCTCCCGAAGACAAAAAACATCTGAACAACCTCACAAAAACACTTAGGAGAAAAATTAATCAATTTAATAACGATACCCTAAAAACCTATTTATTAAGCTTAAACAATGATCGCAGCACAGACTACTCACTGTGGAAAGCAACCAAAGGTTTGAAACGACCTATCAAGCAAATTCCCCCAATTAAAGATAAGTATGGAAAATGGATAATTGATGATATGCAAAAAGCTTCTCATTTTGCCCTTCATCTAGAAACAATCTTCCAACCAAATGAAGGAGAATATAGTGATTATAGTAGTCACTGTATAGAGCAGACAGAACTAGATATTAAATTTGTGACCCCAAAAGAAGTGTCAACAGAGATACAACGCAACATTAATCCTAAAAAAGCTCCTGGATTCGACCTGATTACAGGTGAGGTTATGAAGAACCTTCCTAGAAAAGCTGTAATCAAGTTAACTTCCCTAATAAATGCTTCATTCAGAATTCAATATGTTCCAGACTTATGGAAGGTAGCTGAAGTAATAATGATACCAAATCCGGGTAAACCGCCACATGAAGCTGCATCATACAGGCCTATCTCCCTATTGCCTATAATGTCTAAGGTCTTTGAGAAGCTCTTGTTAAAGCGACTCAAACCCATATTAGAACATAAAAACTTTATACCAGATCACCAGTTTGGTTTCAGAGAAAAACACTCCACGATAGATCAGATTCATAGGATCTCTAGTACAATAGAAAAATCATTAGAAGAGAAGAAAATCTGCTCTGCAGTATTTTTAGATGTAGCGCAAGCCTTCGATAAAGTTTGGCATGAAGGCTTGATATTGAAGCTAAGAGCAATGCTACCAAAGCAATTCTCAGAAATATTAATATCTTATATTTCAAACAGAGCTTTCCGAGTGAGACAAGGAGAAGCATACTCAGATCTCAAGCAAATAAATGCTGGCGTACCACAAGGCAGTGTATTGGGGCCGGTCCTGTACCTCTTATACACCTGTGACATTCCAGAAACAGAAAATAACATCTTCGCAACTTTTGCTGATGATACTGCAATTATAGCTGTAGGGAATGATCACGCTGAAGCAGCGGAGAATTGCCAAGTAGCTATCAACAAAGTAATCAATTGGACGAAGAAGTGGCGAATGAAACTCAATGAAACCAAATCAGTGCACATTGATTTTACAAATAGGCATCCTAATTATCAACCTATATATATTAACAATACACCCATTCCATACGCAAACACAGCCAAATATCTTGGCATGACCCTTGATGCGAAGCTGCGCTGGAGAGCTCACGTCAAGAAAAAACGTGACGAGCTGGAGCTCAAATACAGAGCTATGCATTGGCTGCTTGGGAAACATTCCTCGCTGTCTATATACAATAAAATATTGCTATATAAACAAGTCCTAATGCCTGTATGGACATATGGTATTCAACTCTGGGGCTGTACCAAAAAAAGTAATTTAAATATCATACAAACGTTCCAAAATAAAGTACTTAGGGGTATTGCAAATGCACCTTGGTATGTAAGAAACGAAGATCTACATCGGGACCTTCAAGTAGACCTTGTTAAAAAAGTGATTAGCACTTATGCTGAAGGCCATCAAAAAAGACTTCACCATCACGTCAATATCGAGGCGATCCAGCTCCTCGATACGACGGACTTAGTGAGAAGACTCAAAAGGACTAAACCGTTTGAGTTAGTGACATGACACAGTGTAGTGTTAGTGAAGAAGTGATAAGTGAACATTATAGAACACAAGAACAATGTGTCTACTCCTTTATGTGATAAGACAAAGAAGTGCAGTGTCAGAGGACGCCGCCTTCATTATATGATTATTTAGCAGTTTAAGTTAGCGTAAAATTACTCATTAGTCTTATAGTAGGCTAGATTGTAATAAATATAAAGTACCTTATTATTCATTCGGTACTTTATACAAGGAAAAAAAAAAAAAAAAAAAAAAATATTTTAAGGACATTTTAGCACGGAGACGTGTTAATACCCAAATGTCGGCTGCAAACGCTTAAAAAGAATGCCCAGTATTGCATAATAAAAATATATAACAAATTACCAGTGTTTCTTAAAGATTTACCGAATCATACGTTTAAATTGAAACTAAATAACTGGCTTTTGGAGCATAGCTTTTACAGCCTGCAGGATTACATGACACACGTGATAAATACCCTTACCATGAGTTTTTACGTTTTGACAAATACGACTATTTTGGTATTTGTTTACGTATTTGCCCATAAAATTTTCAATCAGCGCCCCTAGCGGATTGTGTTAGAACTTGGAAATTGTATGTAAGGGTGGTACAGGGGTTCAGAAAAGAACATAAGGTACCTTTTATTCCTTACTGAGGATAGATAGACACAACTTTTACAGTAGTGTATCAGTACTTTAAAATTATGGGAAAATGACAAAATGTACACTTAAAGTGTTTTGGTACTTTGGAAATAAGTAAATGAAGTTTGAAAATGGCTTACTTCCTGGCTTATTGTAAGCGCACAGCTTACAATTAACAATACGCCCGCACGTACTAAGCTTCAATGTTTGAATGCCTTTCAATACCCTGTTGATCTTATTTTGCATACAAACTACAAGCTTTTATTAATTAAACTAGAAGTAATAAGTCCCACAAGAAGTTAAGTGTTAAGTGGTCATTGCAACCCGCGAGCATTCCCAACATGTTCCCAACCAATTCCATGTAGAACATGAGCTCTACCTGAAGCCGATCAAAGATGAGTTGCATGAAGACTAAGATCCTCATAGATAGATAAGTAAGTTTGAATAATGGAGGATGTATGTACAATCTTACAAAGAGTGTCTATAGGAGATCTTTACGTAATAATTAAAAAATATGTTTTTTTTTTCTATTTCTCGATCCAATTTATAACTTTTATATTCCCGCGCAAAATACAACTCAAACGTAAAGAGCGTTCTTTTTCTTTTTTATGCTTACATATACAATCGTATAAAGCCAGTGATTATAAAAATATGAACTTAATATTATAAAAAGTACTACATCATAAAAATAACACAAAATAATTAAATTAATACTATCATCATAGATTAGTAAAGATACTTCGCCGCCTTGAAATTGAATGAAGCCGTTTTTTTATTAGTAAGTTCTTTTTTTGAATTCTTGACAAATAAAAACATTTTTAGAGAAAATTTACGAATAAATAACTAATACTGCGTAATTTACATAATAAATAAATAATTATTTCAAATATTTTAGGGACATTCTAGCACGGAGACGTGGCAAAACTTTTTTACGCAACTATTTCCATTCTCAAAACTGAGTACATTTTCTTGTTAGGAGTGAGTAATCTTTACTAATCTATGACTACCATTAAATAATTTGAATATATTTCTAACAATAGTAAACTTCACACATTTTATTTACTTGATCGCCGCAAACATATCGAAACCTGCTTGTTCAGAGAACTTTGACATTCATTAAAACGGAAATTACGATGAGTATTTATCCAAAATGTGAACCACAATTTAATTAATGAGCCCTATACCCTACGGTGTTACAAACCGGTTGAGCCGCGTCGAGCCTTCAACGTCCTTTGCTAACCTACATTTGGATAGCCATGAAAGGTATTTAAGGTCGGTTAAAACTTAGCATTTAGTTCACACGACTAATTTAGATCGTAAATATTGTATTGGAATTTTTATAGTTATTTTTCTGGTTATTGCCAAATACTGGTTACAACCGGTACTATAAGATACTCGTACATGCAACTTTATGCATTATTTTTGAGTATGAGAAACAAACTATCAATTGGTTGTGTACTTTAGGAACTAAAAGAATTAGATTCATGATCTCAGTTATAACTACTTTAAGCAAGGACACTACTCAACGGATTAGTGACTTGGAACCTAACACTAGATTTTTTTTACACGAATTTCCGTATTTCGAAGGACAGAGGAGTGTCTTCACAAGCTTGAAAAACGAATTAAATAGATTCTGTTATGTTTGTTTAAGCAATGTTACACGCAATATCAAATATTCATATTATGACTAATTAGGCTTCTCTATCGCTTTATGTTAACTATAATGATAGACGTAACGTTAACTACAAAATAAATAATTTATCCATTAGCAACTGTGGATTAAGATATTTACGCCGGAGTCGAACCCTTTGTGGTTCGACTCCGGCGGCACCACCGCCACACCTATTTCTACCTAATAACAGCAGTGTTAGGCGCTGCTGTGTTCCGGTTTGAAGGGTGTGGTAAGGGAGACATACTTTTCCGAGGCGTTCCAGCTTAGTCCTCAGGGGTAGCGGCGCATCTGTGGCCGACCTCAGGTAGGAATATCTAATCCTATCTAGGGTTGATTACAGATGTCCATGGGCGGCAGTAGCCACTTACCATCAGGTGGACTGCATGGTCGTCTGCTACTCCTATATTATAAAAAAAATATTTGGTGATAGTAACGCAGAGACCTAGAGAGCATGTCGGCTTCCATTTCTATTAGGTTTTATAAATACTTCTTATTTTTATACAAATAGTCGTAGCTTTCTGTTAAAATTACCATAACTTGTTAGTATTTGTGCATTTATAAGATTTTTTGTTAACTTTCACTCTTAGCACGGAATATGATTCATCATTATGTAAAGTAGCTAAATAGTGAAAATATAAGACAATTACTTGTGGTTTGCGTGTATTTGAAAGGCGTTCTTAAATATGTTATTTGAGGTTAATCACGGGTATGTTTTAAGCATGTTTTAATGAGTAAGATTTAAGAGTTCATTACCACGTAAGAGATAAGGTGTTAGTAACTTCGTCCTCATGAATGTTACAATAAATGATTTTGACGATTAATTAACTTTAATTATAGTAAAATGTAATTAATAATCAATAACGTTAATTGATTATTTAATAAAATCAAATTGAAAAATTTACTCCGTCAGAGTATGTGATATTCGAATATTAGAAGTAATAAAGTTACAATGATGTATTAAATGTTCTGCTTTATTTAAAAAATATAAGCCTTTGCCTAATAATTATAAAAAAAAAACTTAACTTAACTTTCTTATGCATGGAAACTAACTTCTGAGAAAATTGAATATGTTAGGATACTTTAAAATGTGCATCTATATTTTATTCAAAAGTTAACGTTTCTGGAACAAGCTGAATATCTTTTGTCAGTGCATTAATAATGCTTATAACTTGATCGTGTCGTGAGCGTCGTAGTCGTAATGTATAAACGACCCGAGGCCTCTTACTTATCGACTCCCATGCACCTGTCGCACCAAGATTAAGTGATGCCGTGTTGCAAACGACCATGATGCGATGATTTGATTTGAGCAGGATGCGTAGAAGCCTGATAGGATGTTTACTTCCTTATTAAAATTAAAATGGTTTTTAATACATCATCTGTTTTGATTAGTGAAGTTTAAAATGTTTTTGTAATTGATTCGTGAGACATTAAGATGGGAAGAGGATGCACGTAGCGGAGCACCACCTTAGAGTGACACGCAGAGTTCCGGCTTCGAGCCCCGGTCGGATATCTAAATGATAAATTACGATTTATGTACTGGGTCTGTGTGTTTTGATACTTGCCTGTGTGTATCTCTGGCATCCAGGACACACATAAATATATGGCTTTAAATGTAAAACCTTTAGATATTCTAGATGGACAGTGCCTGTTATGCCTCCTACGTAAAGATTTCGATATCTTATAAGATAGATAAGGTACATTACATAACTTGTATGATAAGACATGCTCGTTTCCTACTTCTATTTATTTTGGTGTAACTTTAAAATCATATAACTCTATAACTAATAGGAAAATAGAGCTGAATATCAAGGATTTCGGTTTTTGTTTATGATTAATAAAATTTATAGTTTCCGTGTGACATCAGCGTCCGAATTTAATTCATAAAGCATTTAACCTTTAATTTATGAGCATCTAACCTTTGATTGGTCACGGGGGATTATTCTAAATAACAGTTAGTCTTATCAATCTTAACATTAACCCATCCTACTGTTTGGCACGGGTTTCCCCTCAGACGGTTCGGGTCATAATGCTCCACACGACGTGTGGATTGGTAGACTTCACACTACTTATAATTTTTTTTTAACTTTTCTTTTTTTTGTTCACGAGGGGGAAACCTACAAAAGGTAAGTACCCGATGCCGTGGGAGCGAACAGGGTTATGTGGGACTCTTACCGCAATAAAACCCTCCCGGTGGCCGTCCTCGGCGCTGCGTAGAGGACTCCGGGATCTCCAAAGAAACGCAACCGAAGTCTTCTTAGCGCATTGCCCCGTCGGGCTCTTACGTTTCTAAGTTAGACAATTTTCTTTTACCGTAACAAGTAATAGCTACTTAGGGTTCCGTACCCAAAGTGTAAACAAAACGCAAATTTTCTGCGTTTTTCGCATTATACATATATCTAATCATAATAGGTAGACAGTTCAAATTTTCACAATGCATTTACTTCTCTGGCTGCTGTGATAACAAATACTAAACATAAAAAAAAATAATTAAAATTTAGCGGTACGGAACCCTCCGTGTGCGAAATCGACACGCACTTAGCCAATTATTTATAATTCGCATTTAATTTAACATCAGAGGTGCTTTTTATTCGAACCTGAGACCTACAGATCGCGAGGCCAAATTTCTATCCACTACCTACCACTTCCTCCAATATCCGAGGTCTACTTAATAATTAAATACTTGGTACTTAAACTAGTAGAACTGACGACTTTCGATTTTCCGGTTACTGGTTATCCTAGTAACCTAATGGCGGAGCACTGATTGACTTTATTTAGTTTTAATTGCAGTGTTCCATGTGACATTTGCTTTGACATAAAATTCTGTCATTTATATGTACTTTGTGGTGGTATTTAATTTGCGAAGTGCTTGCATTCCAGCTCCTTTCATAAACTGCAGTAATTAAAAAAAATTAGACAATGCCTAATATAAGTACTACATACGTACTAAAAACTATAATTAACATCTGACCATCCTACCATCTTTTTTACTTAAAAAATCTATGTCATATATACGGCTGTTTACGCCGTTATCCAACGAAATATTTTGACTTTGTAATGACATTTTCATTAAATTATTTTCACCCTTTTTAGTGATGACATACTAATTATAGATAGCCGTATGTTCTTTGCTGCCGTCGATATATAAATAAAAATACTAAATGAAAAACTTACAAACGCGCTAGTCGCCCCTACGAATGGAATGGAACCACCTTGGAAATATATTTTTTCAAACAAAAGAAATCATCAAAATAGAATAACTTCCGCTTTTTATGTACTTAAAAAGAAGGAAAACTTTAGTATCGATGACGTACCTGCCATATGATATCAAAACGTAATCTGTTTAATTGGATAAGCTTAATGACTTATGGATAAGTTGCCCTCGTTATAAGTCTTCATCCAATTAAGCACTGTCATAATAATGGATTAAGCGGTTAATCCATTTTTCAAAATAAAGAACCAAAGTGTAGCTATTGTATGCTTTTAGGGTTCCGAAACCAAAGGATTGCTTTAGCATTAAGTCCGCCTTTTGTACCAAATTGTTTTTAACATGGTACATAAAGAGTAAATAAATAAATAAATACAAATGGAAAAAAAAATGGTGGTACGGAACTCGCCAATTGCGAGTTCGACTTGTACTTGACATAATTTCATCTATCAGTTGGAAACACCACCTTAGGCGTGACGTTAGTGAAAATATAAGTTATATTTACTGCTAGAAAGTAAAAAAGGGTGTTTTAACTTTCTACCTATTACAAATTTTACAAGGAAATAAATAAACTAAGTCATCTAAAATTACCGTGTGAGCCAGGTGGCGGCGTTTCCTTGCTGCACGGTAAGAATAGTTAAATATTACAGTAGTTTTCTCCAAATACTTTTCCCCAGAATATTAGCGAGTCAGGTTACACACATTGAAAACCGTTGTTTATATACATATACATGTATGTATTTGTGTTTGATGACGCATGTACACAAAGAAGGATATCAGAAAGTAATTCCAATAATTGGATAACGTCACATTACGATTTATATCCTTCCCTTGATTGTAAGTCTTCATCCGATTCCAAACCACCGTAATGAATGACTTAGAGATTAATCCTGAACTTTCATTAGAGGACAAACTTTGACTGATATGAACAGAGAAGCCTGGTGAATGCGTCATAATACTGTGGTGGTTATCCGCAAATCGTCATAGGCTACTAGTATTCTGAATCGCGTTGTTAAAGTTTTTAAAACATCTATTAAAGAAAATTATATTTTGTTCAACATTAACCTTTATCATTAGTTTTTGATTTATTACTTCTCACGATTGATCCTTATAAGCGACGATATCCGATGGTCGAATAATATAGGTTATGTTTGTTTTTTCAAAATAAACTCGTTCGACTCCCGGCTTGGAAAATAGATTAAAAAAATTGAGAATGCAGTTGTTTATATCAAATTCGGCCTTGTAACTCCTTTCAGCATTTTTCGCTACTTATAGTTTCGGATTTGGCCCCAAAGGCCCATTTGAAAGATTTACCCTGTATAAGCTCCGAACAAGGACTATTGGAACACGTACGCTTCCCAGACTTTGAAAGTCAGGAGAATGCCTTTCGAAATATGTATTCACTAATATACGTCATAGCAAGTAACCACGGCCATCAGACAAAGAAAATCGTTATAAAGAACTTACTATTTTCATTACAAAACTTAAAAAGAAACTCGTGTCTGGCAAAAGAAGAGTCAAATCTTGAACAAACTCCCAAAAGCCCTTTGCACTTACACTACGATTACAATGTAACAGACCTTGGGAGGTTGCGTTGAATGCGTAGGGATCTAGACTAGGCTCTAGACTTTGCATAGGTTTATTTGGTCTCCAAAACAGGTGACTGTCTCAATGCGTGCTTCATATGTAATCCCGCTATTGCGGAATGTTTAGCGCCTTTAGAATCGTGTGTGGTGCGATTAAATCCAGGAAGACCTGGGATTATACCTATGATTTTCTTGTTCCTTATTAGAACATTTTTTTACAACGGAAAAATGTTTCTTTCTGAGTTGTGACCAGTGATTACACACAATATAGAGCCTAATCTTTCATATCGATATTGGATAGTTACCACTTAAAATGTTGAAGGCAATTTCGAAAGCTACTAGAGTTCTAATATTAAATCCCTTCTATTATTTTAAGTTAACTTATTTTAAATAGGCCTTAATCATTTAAAACTATAAAATGCTCATTAAAACTACATATTTGTGACCAGCAATAAATAAATAACAGAAATAAGTCTGTTTTCTAATTCAAACAGATGTAGAGGTACCGCCCAAAAAAAGCTCTACCTTACATGTAATATTTTGGTAAAATTATAATACTTCAAAATAGTTGTGCTATAAACCTGAATGATTTCAAACGTGCACTGTCGCACGCCTGTAACCTTAAAGCTAACTTCTAAGCTTTTATCTAACCTTAGTGGAACCTTGGCAAAGCATTTCCGTAGGTCATGGTAAGACCGGTACAAGTGACTCATGTTCATGATCTCATTTAGATAGACTCAATAAAAAATATAAATAAATATTATATTATAGGATTTTTGACTCACATTTTCTTATTCTGCTGTCATCGTGTAGTATTTATTAATCCAGTGTTTTTATAATATAGGAGTAGCGAAGTGTAAAGTCCGCCTGATGATTAGTTGGTACTGCCGCCCACGGACATCCGTAATCGGTCTCAAATGAGATTATAGCCCTACCTGAGGTCGGTCAGATGCATTGCTACTCCTGGAGACTAAGATCGAACGTCTTGTATAAGTGGCAATGTGATAGTCTGGTAACCACCACCAGACTATCATACACCAGACCACCATACACCAGACCACCATACACCACCACCATACACCAGACTACCATATTGCCATTTTTGTGCCAATGAGATCAGAAAACGATTTTAAGAGATACCAAAAATAAAGTGTCTTGTTATTATACAATTAGAGATCATAAATGATCGATGATGTGATTGTGATTGCTTTACGATTTCTCGAATATAAACGGTGATTTCATAAAGGTTTCATAAGTAATGCGATCTATATGTAAATATGTTTTGCGGATCCCTTATATGGTTATGAATCAAAACAGTGACCTTGTACAAGCAAAACCTTATAAACAAATATATTTGAGGTTATGCAGCCAAATATGGAACATTTTATTATTTGAAATATGAGATACAAAAGTACCTACCTATATTTTAAGAATAAATAAAATATGTTAGGTGAACCGGAGATAAACCGTAACGTATGCCAATTTATACATTTGCAAGTTAATTTTATTTATTTACTAATCAAGCGTTACGAAGACAACGGATTATGATAAACTATGACTAAAATAACTGTAGTGCTATTCTGTAAAATTCCAATACGAATTCTAATTTCGATATTATACCATCTTAATTAAAATTGAGACAATTTTATTCAAATTAAAATGAATTTATGTTTCGGAAATAGACTTGACGTAACGCGGTCGGTTGCATCATTTTATAACTTAAGATCCTGTTTGATTTTCATGTTTAGGTGTTTTAATCAAAATCAAAATTAATTCGAAAAAAGATGGTACGGCTGTGCCGATTTTTTTGCTCGACTAAGCAGGGCACTTCCGTGCCCCCAGATATGGATTCCCACAATTTTGGCCATCAGCTTCAATTTACTATAATTAATATTTATTTAATTAACTAAATATTTAGAAACATTACTATAAAACACTCTTATGTCATGGCGAATCAATTCAATCCCAGGACAAAGACAAATAAACAAACACCCAGATCCAGAAACAGAAATCTAAATTAATCATTTAGAAATCTCTCTGGCCGGGGATCGAACCCGGGACCCTCTGCGCGTTAGACCGGCATGGTGACCGCTACGCCACGCGGGTCGTCAATGTTAATACAATATTCTTTATACACCATACTTCATCTGATCTCCGCACTAATATCTTACGCATCAGAGCAAATTAGGCTTTAAATTTTATTGATAAGTTTATTAGTATGTACAAACCGATATTTTTTATTTATATAACATAGAAATCTAGTACCTAATATAAATTACTAAGAGAAAATATTTTAAATAATAGCTTTCAATTATAAAACTACCTTAAAGACTACAGTGAGTCTGTATACATATACAAGTTAGCATATTGTAAGTTCATATTTATCTTCGATTAATATAGTGTTTTATCTTTATATCCTATAACGGAACTTAATGATTTAATAGTTCCAGGAAGTTCGCAGATCTTGGGTCTCAATTCCAGTGTCGATTTATACTGACTGTTAGGTGATTAGTATGTAAATTATAAGTATATAATCATCATGTTTATATATAAACTAGCGCCGACTTCTTTAAGAAAGACTTCTTTAGGATATTCGTATTCAAACCAATCGAAAATCATACCTAAAATAACAGGAAAACATATGTTAAAAACATTTCTGTATTCTTGGTTTTCTATCCTCGTTTAGTACATAAAATATTAAAGATTAGCGCAAAAAAGTAAGGATCGAAACAAAATTCATTTTTTAGGCAATTTTTTCTAGTTTAATTTACGAAGAGACGTAGGTAGTTCTTTAAAAAAGAGCAAATTTAAAAAAATGTGCAAAATTTTGATGCAATATGCAAAATTCTAGTTTAGATTCAAGCTACGCCTATTTTTTGCTGGAATAAACCTTTAGAAAAATTTCCAAAAAATATTTGTTTTTTTTTTGCGTAGGCCTGTATTGAAAATCAAAATAAGATCAATCTCTTACAGTCAGATAAATAAGTTACTATTAGTAATTAACAGAAACAGTTAATTTTAATATATGCATATTAACATTATAAATAAAAGTCCTTCGTCCACTGCCGGTATAATAAAAATAAAACACTTCATAACGGACTTTAGTGCTCAAGTTGTTGACTTGTTATTACGGAAACAGAGTTTTAATGTCATATTTCTAATTATCATTGATTTGTTTTGTATCACTTCATCTTCTAATTTATTAAAATTATTATTTCGATACTTCAAAAAATAAATTAATAGTATGCTGATTAATGTTTATTGGTGTTCTTTACCAGGCTTGGTTAACCAGGTTTTAATATAATGCCTTAATTTATTATATTCTTTCTTTATACTCGTAGTATGTTTCTCTTGACAGTAAACTGCTGGTTTATGCCTAGGTATTTTTTTGCCAGTCCAGAATTTCTGTTATCTAATGTTTAAAATTTCGCAGAATTAAGTAATCTTGTTTCAATAATTAAACCTTACAAAGAGGCAGTTTTGAAAAACTGTTTCTTTGTGTATAGATAGAGGACATTTCAAATTTACGAAGGTATATGTAAGTTACGACCGGTTTCACAATATGGTTTATACGCGACCGTATATCGTAAACAGGACGTGAGTATAATCATTTGATATCCAGTTTGGGTTTAATTTTGGATGCTTAGTACATAAAGCCAAATTATCGACATTCCTTCGGCTGCGGTCAATAAATATATGGTACAGGTCTTCCCCAGTTACGCAAAGGTTCTTTTAATTCGATACTAGGCGTATAGATCAGTTTAAAACTACTGGGTACGGTACGTCTTTCGTTGAAAGATTTTAGGCATAGTCCACCACGCAAACTTGGTAGACTACACACTCCTTTGTGATTTTTTTACAGAAGTCTCTCAGGTTCTGCGGTTTAAGCAAATGATGATTCGTTTCCAATTCAATTAATAAACACTGGGTTAAACGTTAAAGGAAAATATCGAGAGGAAACCTGCACGCTGCTGAGAGTTTTTAAATAAGTTATAAAAGCTGTGTGAGGTTTACCTGTGTTTGCTGTGTTTAGTTTTGAAAAAATTCTAAGTCTGTGAGTCCTCCAATCGACAATTGGGTAGGGTTGTAGATCATGGTTTAAGTCCCTAACACTGAGATAGAAAATCCTTGCCTAACAGTGGGACACAAATAGGTTGACGTCCTTGAGATTTACTCTGACAACTAATATGTTCATGGGTTTCGTATTTCCATGAAATGGAGATGACAACATAATAAATGCAAATATAATAATTATTGGTCGCTCATTCAAAAAGATTGAAATGATATTAATTAACTAACCTTTATTGAACTCCAGATTAAAGATTTCTCATAGCTAATACAGTTATGCCAATTTTAGCGGTTTGCTAATTCCAATTCCGGCTGATTGACCTCTGCTTCGATGCGCTTGAACGCGACAATCAATTACTATTGTAAACTTGATTACGTTTAAGTATAACTTCTTTGGACATTTGCGTCATGCGAATTTAATCTTTTGTCATTTGAAATAGTTAGCCCACCTACTTCGATTTATACTAAAATCTTTAATTTGGAGAGTTTTTTTATGATTTCAGAATTTGAAAAGTTATAGATGTTATCGCTATGATGAGATCTGAAATATATTATTAAATAAAAAGAGAATGTATGTGATATAACATTTTTGATAGTATAAACTTGAGTGCATAGTCGGCACAGTACAGAGATACTTAATATGAACTGCGGAGAATATTAACGAAAAAAATACTTATTGTTACAGGTAAACTAGCAAATGAAGAAGAAGATGTGCCATCATCATCAGCAACAGCTTTCGTTACAAATACTGAAATCCCTTCTACGACAACGAGACCCACAGAAGTTCCTACACGATCAACACCAAGCATAAAGGACATTGTTACTGACCACATCACAGAAGCGACAATATCCACAGATGTGACAGATGTCACGGAATCTTCTCCTAAACCTAAACCTAGATTATTGAATCTTAACGTGGATGAATTACAAAACTTTGCAAATGCATTACACAATCAAACCAATAATAAAGGACCAAAGAAATCTTTAGTAGACCTCAGTGACGTAAACTTAGATGGTGAAGATGAAGATGAACCATCGAGGCTAATAGATCATGATACAAAGCATAAACACATATCTGATAAATTTTATTCTAATTTACAAGCACCATTCCATCCACTATTAGGTGTGGATAAAGGATCTGATGAAATTGAAACATGTAGAGAAAATGGAATTTCTTATAAGGTATGTTTTTGAAATGAGAGCTTCTTAAGCACTTCTTCTATTGCGTGTGAACTACCCACATATATCTTCACGTGAAGAATTATTTGAATTGTAACAGCTTATTTCTTTTTATGAAATCTGTTGTATTTCAGATAGGAGAACATATAGACAGAGGCTGCGAGGAAACTTGTGAATGTTCCCCTGGAGGTTCCTTTGATTGCTCTCCGAGATGTAAACATCCGTACATACGCAGAGGCCGACGACTTAACGATCCCCTGTGTTTTGAGTCACCTGTTGATGAATGCTGTTCTATTATTGCTTGCGCTACGGGTAACGGAGGTAGAGATTTTTACTGTATGTAGCTTATAAGCCTAAGTGCACTTTGTAAATTGCTACCGTACGTCACGAGGACTTCTCGTATTGCGCCTTTATGGTTGTGTCTTTTTATATAAAATCCTGGCAAATAGCAATTACGAAGCTAGTGGACCTGCAGCGGACTGCTACCCCATGTTTTTGTTTATAAACTCATTTTATATGAAAAACCATATCCGTCCGTGTGTAGGACGACCACCGTCTGGATGTCGTGCGGCAGTACGTCAACACAAATGAATGAATAATGTACTGCTTTTATAACTAAAGTTCCCAAAAAACACCCTTTATAAAAGTAATATCACTTATTGATTCCATTCAATCTATTGTATTTCAGCAAGCAGTTCCTGATGATCTTATATATAAAATTCTCGTGTCACAATGTTAGTTACCGTACTCCTCCGAAACGGTTTTACCGATTTTCACCAAATTTTATATGCATATTCAGTAGGTTTGAGAATCAGCTACTATCTATTTTCATACCCCTAAGTGATAAGGGTTGTTCACCCTTAACATTTTTTTATTTATATGGCAACACAACGTTTGCCGTGTCAGCTAGTATCTATCTAATATAATAAAAAAAGTTACTGATATTAATTTATTGATTTACTTTCCAGATAATAAACCTACCACTTTAGAGGTGTGTCGATATGGAAATGACACGTATCCAGTGGGTGGTAAGTGGAACATCGGCTGTGAACAAACGTGCACGTGTGAGAAGAATTCTGTGGTTACCTGCAAGCCTAGGTGAGCAAGTCAAACAAGTCGGTCAAGGGTTTTTCTAACGAAAGTAGGTGGGAATTAGTTACGGTTGTCATAGTAAGTTGTAATGTATACATAGTATATTTGACAAAGGGAGTTCGAGTACAGTTTTAAATTGATATGTATATGCTGCACATTGTAAGCTTGACAATGGGAGTTCGAATTGAATGATCGAACTCTCATGTTTCTCTATTAATATAACAATTATTGAGAACATACACACGGTTCGGTTTGCACGGACGTTCTTGCCACAGACGTGCAAGATGTGAAATGAACATACTCCTGAGGTATTCCCGGAGCGCTATGATATGGGGCTCTTCAAAAAAGGTGTAAAAAGATCTCTCCTCCAAAGCCGGCGATGCATTGGCGACTCCTCTGGTGTTGCAAATGTCCGTAGGCGACGGTGACTGCTTTCCATCAGGCCCGTCTGCTTCATCGTTTAGGTATAATTATAAAAATATTTAACTTAGTCTAAAAATATAAAATTATTTTATTATAGATGTACTCGATTGCCACAATCAGACAAATGCATAAACGTACAAGATCCGAATGATGAGTGCTGTGAAGTACAAATCTGTGATGTTTCTCAAGATGCTCATGAGGAGCCCATTGACAACGCTACCAGTTCTACAACCACCACTACTACAGAGGTAGCTATACAATTAAGAAGTATATTCATATAAATGATTTATAAGCTTTGATTTGTCTGTGATGTCCGCTGATGGCAAGTTAAGGATAGAGGAGGATAGAGCACGCTTACTTTAAAAAGTATTAGCTATTTTTATTGTAATTTTTAAGTACCATATAAACTTGTTCGCATTTGTGGGCGAGGTTGATTGCTACTCTGATCTTATAAAAAAAACTTCATCTAAGTTTGCAAAATATTAGATACGTTTTCGTGGGATTAAGAAGCTCACATAAGATATTTTTCTTCGTTGTAGATGCCACCGAAAGATTTAGAAGATCTTATTACTGTACATAAGGCTCCACCAAGACCGCTAGTTTTAGCCGAACCCATAGGATCGATCAAAGTTTTACACAACAATAGTGTGCAAGTAAATCTCATACATGTGAATAGTAGCGAAGATCCCATTCATTTACTTCTAAGTGACGATGGCGGAGAATCTTACAAGGATATCGAACTTAAATACTCAAACTTGATACTAAATCTTGATGGAGGCAAGGACTATATATTGAAAACCAGAGAAACAGGCACTAAGTTCAATTTTACGATTACTGCCACTGACGCGGAAGCAAATGAAGTGCCGGTAGAGGATGTGGGTAATACGACTAAAATCGGTTGTTATGAAGATGGACACTTTTATGCAGTTGGTAAGATATAAGTTACTTTGAAAATTTAACATACAGAATGTCTTATTTCTTACTTTCTTATTTGTTCTGTATATAAATGATTTCTCTCGATGCTATTGTTTTTTTTTCCACATTTGTAAGATTTGATTTCTTGCGATGTAAGTCTATAAAGATTTAGAGTTAGGATAAAACCTTCCATTTACCGAGGTATTAGGTAATAGGCATTAGGTAATATGTGTTTATATTTTGTAGGTGAAGAATTCCATATTGGTTGTACAGAACTATGTGAATGCACTGGTCAAGATAGTAGAGAATGTGCCCCGTTAGTGTGTCCAAACCACGTTGGTTTAGAATTAGTGTCGAAGGGCTGCGTGAGATGGGCGCCCACACCACCATCACAACCACCAAACTGTTGTCCAAGATCAGCGAGATGTCTTAGTGATGGCACCTGTCACTATAAAGGAGTTGCGTAAGTTCTTTTTTTATTTAATTTTATTTTTTATTCTTCTGTTAAAGGTTGTAAAAAAAATTTAGCTATAACAAATATGTTTTGAGATAACCTATTTTATTTTTAAGACAATTTTTGGACTTTTTTCATAGAATTCCCAATTGGAGTGAAGTACCACTATCCCTTACTGGTTGCGAAGAGCATTGCTTCTGTGAGAACGGCGAACTGGACTGCCAAGAGGCCTGCAGTCCCCTGCCTCCTCTCCCACCACAAAACCTTCGTTGTCCGCCCTTGCATCGACCAGCCCCCGTCAACATATCTGATGAGGATTGCTGTAAACAATGGGGTTGTGTACCTCACGGTAAGAGGGAAGGAACGAACACTAAAGTTTTCATACCATTTTATTATTAACCACATCGTCTGTCATAAGGGATATGCATTATCGCATGCTACACAAAAATACCGAATCATCAATCATTACTCAAAGAAGCATAATTCATTCATAATTGATCACTTACTTGTATTAATGCATGATCGCAAATCATTCATCAACACATTATTATTGCTTGCAGCTGGAGAGACGAAAGGATCATTTCAGGAATATAGCATGCCAACTCTTGGCGAAGAGCCAACGGTGAACTATGTAACTCCAATCACACCCATTCTACCAACCTTCACCACATCAGTATTACCCACCCCTCCAATTGTCACCGATAAAACATTCTTTTACAAGAATCTGAATCAAGTTAAGACAAGTATTCCCAAAATTCTGAAAACTATAGTGTCAGCTCCCAGTCCCAATAACGCAGGTAGTTTTGAAGAAACACATTCAAAAACAATACATGCTGATAATATAACGGTTTTTACACCAGAAGATATAGATTCACCTTTCAAAACTATATATCCTGAGCATATCATGAAAAACAATGAAAATTGGGATATTGATACACAAATTCATACTCATTTACATCCAAATCCCCCGAATATGTTTAAAAGTACACAAACTGATAAAACGTTAACACCAGGACTGCACAATAAAAAGCCAATGAATATAATTTTATCTGATAGTAAAATGCACGACGCTTTGCAACATGCACAAGCAAATCAACCTTTACAATCAAATTCCTTAAGCCCCCATGACATGTTTGTTAAGCAGATGCATGATGGCGTCAAAAAAGTATCTCTATCACAACTGGATAAACTACACTACTTTCTCCCAGTTTATGACAAACATCTAAATAATCAAGTTCCTTTTAAAATGTCTGAAAAAGTAGCTGATCCACCTAAAGTGACCCAAACGTTTTTCGAACCGTTCGTTCAAAACCGTTCCTTTAACTACCTAGCACCTAAACCTCCACCAATTCCAATAAAACATGAAAACCACGACACAATAAATGACTATAACAGAAAACACGTGACTGTATTACGACATAAGGATATAAAAGCTGCGAGGCTTAATGAAAAAGCAAACGATTTATGGGCACAACAAGGTACAAAAACACATGTGCTGTCCAAATCTCCGAACCCTTATGAGACAGTTTTGTTCCGAGTTTTACCGGTAAAAAAACCTGAAAATACCAAGGCATCAAGATTGCCCGGTAAACCATTCTCACCTTTAGAACTTGAGCATCTACTAGGCCAGATGGAGGTGGAGTCAGAAGTGAATAGGAATCTTGGACGGTCAGCAGAAAGCCATGGTACTGCCGCGGCAGGTCAGTGACCTTGCCTTGGTGTCGAAAGCTCTTCTTAGTTCCTTAGATAACTGACTGACTAAACTTGTTTGACTGACTTTTCCTGTAGAATAATCAACATTGCTGACCTTAACTAATTAAATTAACACTTTCATAGAATTGTGATTTGCTAAAATCGTACTTAACCCTCACCCCAACACCAAATCATTACACAAATTAGCATAATTATCACCATCCGAAGCATGTGTCTATTTTTTTGTTTTATGTGTTCTTATATTGATAATAGTTACATCAACGTCTGACATATCCAAAATATATAAAGAAGAATTATTTTCAGGTCAATTACCACCAGGATTTCCACCGAACGCACCTCGTCCACCTTCTTTCCTCCCAACTGTGCCACCAGGGAACCGGTATCCTCAAGAAGACATTCCCGATTACGACCAGAACAACATCCATCGTCCTAGTAACCCTCTGGATACCGCCTTAGCTGGTCTACCCCCAGGGCTACCCATACCGGGCTGGGGTGAAGAGAATAAGAAATTAACTGTATTATCTCTACAATCTGATTCGCCTACCAGTGTCAAAATGCTGTTTGGACTTCCGTCAGTTTTGGTGGGATTGCGCGGCAGCGTCGATTTAAGATTTACAGATTCTCCGTAAGTATTTTTGATTTGTGGAAAAATAAGAACAGAATGTTTAATATATTAAATAGGAACAATTAAAAATAAATTAAAAATTATTTTTTTCGTCATGTTTCATCAAAATATGACATTAATACTTGTATAAAGAATTGTAATTTGGGCATAGAGATATGATGTTTAATGCTAAGCTTTATAATTTTTGAGAAAATGGTAGGGTTTCCAAATCTTCTTGGATCTAAAATAAATCATATTATCTATCATCAACACACCCCAATTTCCATTTTTACTTAACAGGGATGAAGACGTATCTCACTGGCTGTCCCAAGTATTCGCCCCGGCTGACGAAGTGCTCACCACACCTCGGTTAGAATTCCGACTAACGGGTCTTAAACCCTCAACGACGTACAGGATCCGTGGGAAACTGTACCTTCATAATCTTCCTGTTGAACCTGAGAGTGATGTATATTCAATCCGAACTCAAGATTTGCCCACTGTAAGTAATTTGTGTGTATAAAATGTCCATGTGTGTTTTGTAATTCTCTTAACGACATGACCTCTTTGAAAAAATAATTTGTTTTTATCGGTTTGTTGCGATAGTTCTTAGATAAACCTGATGGTAGCGCTGTTGACTAGATAACAGTTTTTTTTAAATTACCTGGCCCATTTTTCTGGGGACACGGCAGTGCCCCGCCAAGTCGAGCCGAAAAAAAGCGACTCGGTCGCATCATTATTTTCTCGAAGAAATTCTGGCATTTTTTGACCCCCTTTAACTTTGTAATTTATTAATTATTACATTTCTCGCGTAACAAATCACGCAAATCAATAAACTTTCTGTCTCCCAGATACAATTTTATTTTTTATTCATAAAATAGTAACCAGTACGCTATTATTATTATAAGATAAAATGTATCTATATAATTCAAATATGCAACGTTACATTTAATTTATTATAATGTATTTTAAACAAAACAAAAAATACTTTCACAGCTTCCGCCAGTTGAAGAAAAACGAAGAGAAATCGACAGTAAATTGACGGTAGTGGACGTTAATGATACCACCGCTCATGTTAGCTGGAGACACTTTACGGAAGAGGAATTGCAATTTATAGATGGTATACAAGTCAGGTAAGAAATTATGTGTGTATTTCCTCTATGTTGACACAAATTAGATACACACTAGGTACGTTATCTCTTCAAACGGTCAAAGTTTATTTTAGTTTTAACTTGTGGGTATTAGGACTGGGTCTAGAAGTTCGTTAGTTTTGTGTTTCAGCCCTTAACAACTTTAACTTAATCAGCTGTGGAGCTTAGAACGTCCATAGTTGGATATAATCGCACTTTAATAACCCTTTGCGCACAAAATATAAGTCTTTGCGTAAGTGCACAATGTGTAACACAATATTATGGTGTTGGTTTTAGATTTTCATTAAAATGATTATTAATCGTAGTCATCAGGCGAATATTCTAATACTCATAAATGTTTTGACATTTTTATGAAGTTAAGGTAATCTGAAGGCATCATGTACTTCCAGCCGCACGTACTAATTTTTATTCTAAATTTTGGACAATGTCCTTTTCATATTACTCATAGTATTTAAATGTACATGATTATCCTTTCAGATATCGTCCAATGGGCACACCCATCTACAGCATGACGGAGCTGCTACACCACAGTCGTTCGACGGCTGAGCTTCAAGAACTCCGACCTGGAAGTCGGTATGAGGCGTCTCTTGTGCTGATTCCTCCCCCACGAGCTACCACCGAACTTCTTGATCCAGCTAGAATTGAGTTCACGACGTCACCATATATAGGTAAGACTAGTTGTAGGAAGATGATAATTCCATATTAGCATAAAACAGCTTATTTGTACCTTGCAGTATATTATGGGCATAATTTCTTTTAAATACCGGTAATGTTAAGTTCCGATGTTATCTGGTTTGGGGGAGAGACATCCAATGCGTAGCAGTGTACTTTTGGTACATTTCATTGATTCCAGTTACAGATATTGATTACAGATTTTTATGAGTTGCAGCGATTTATTAGGTGGACTCTATTACATTATGAAGTCGGTTAAAAAATAGACTGTATCAGTTTAGGTCATCGGATAAAATCTAAGAATTACGTCAAAAAATGGTATACTGGAAGCTTATAGAAGTGTTTGTATACTTCCGCCAGATATATTGCATTACAACCTCCAATCTTTAGTCTTTTGACTGACCTATGTTATGACTGCCAAAACTTACAATTACTTATCGTTCACGGTCAAATATGCTTCAAACTTAGTAAAGTTATTTATTTCGCGTTTTGAA
This sequence comes from Epargyreus clarus, assembly GCF_041222505.1. Taxonomy (NCBI): domain Eukaryota; kingdom Metazoa; phylum Arthropoda; class Insecta; order Lepidoptera; family Hesperiidae; genus Epargyreus; species Epargyreus clarus. Next base: position 9,295,181 of record NW_027332214.1, read on the forward strand.
ATCTTTCGAATCAGCATGAACTCACGCGTGGCTTTTGGAGAGAAAACCAAGGTTTTCAATACCTTTAAGACTACAGGGATAAAGATCTTCAATACTTAATCATAAATCATAATATTTGCAGATCCATACAACTGGTCAGTGGTCCTCGAAGCGCGATCAGTGGGGTCCGAAGCAGCGGAGCTCACGTGGCGAGGAGTACCGTCACCAGCGGAGCGCTGGGTGCGCGTGTACCGCGCGGCGCACGCGTGTGGAGAGTCCCACCAGGAACACGACGCGTTCCGGCTGGCGGCTAGAGACTCCCCGCCCACGATCACGTTGACTGGACTCGAGGCGGATGCTAAGTGAGTATTGCCAGTAAATCTTCGTAGATATTTTTGTTTGCTGATTAGGTTAATATGTGTAGGAGGACATTTGAGAAAAAACATTTTTGTAGGATGAGATTTGAAAAATCACATTTTAATTGTTCTTTAACAATCTTGATGTATGATGATTTGTGATAACATAAAACCGTGACTTTTATTCATTTAAAAGTTTATATTGTAGCAATGGATGTATTATAACCGCAAAAGTAATATCTCAATATGTGTGTCTGCGCAGTCCCAGATTCGATTCCTGGCTAGGCTCAATTCTAGATATAAACATAGTAAATATTATTTTAAAAGTACATACTCCATTTATTGAAAAGTCGATGTTCTATTAAAGATGATTTTTTACTTTTTTCAGATGCCGCGTCTGGCTAGAGTTGTTCCTTACAAACGGTAAAATCAAAACGAGCAATGTTTTGGAGATTCACACCAAATCACAAGATTCTCCAGAACCTATTGACAGTAAGTATTCCTTTCTTTCTTTATTAGTATTCTATGGAGATAATTTGACCATCAGCCTTTCTAATTTCACGTTTTTTATACTACTTTTACATTGCTTAACATTTAGATCTGTTACAGTCTATATAAGTTCGGCTCTATTTCTCCTTATATTGCAAATTACAGGCAAGATACTTTTTGAATAGATGTCTTACCATACTCTTCGTACTCGATTCACCTTCCGGAAATAGAAAATATGTAAAATATAAAACAAAATCTATATCGTGATTTAGAATACTTGCAGCGCCATCTCTTGACGACTTGTTGAGAGTCGCCACAACCTCAGTTTAATTCCTATCGTGACGTATGTACGTTTTCCAGATGTGATAGAAGCGTCGTCGGTCGCGGGCAGCCGCGGCGCGCCGCGCGGGGACTACTACGGCGCGCTGGTGGTGGTGGGCGTGGTGGCGGCGCTGGCGGCGCTCAGCTCCGCGCTGCTGCTGCTGGTGGTGGTGCGCCGCCACCGCCCGCGCTCCGTGCCCATCACGCGTATGTATCTAGGCTTTATTAAAGTAACTGATAATGCTACAGGGTGAAGTACAGGAGCTGGTAAAGAGAACATTGGAAAGGAAAAATGTTGAGGCGGCTTAGAGAACGACGACTGATAAAATTAATACTTTATTACGACTTAGTCCATAAGCAATCAAGTTTTAAGAAGTTTTTGTATTGAATACTTATTAAAAGTGGCGAGAGTAAAAAAAAAAATGTTACAAAATAATTATTAACTTTGGGAATTAACTACATTAACGAAATAGTTAGGAATGTCGAAATCTGTGTATTGCTCATTTTTTTTACCAATACCCTTAAATGTTTCAGCTGTGCCATCCGCCCCTCGGGACTCATCACTGCCGCCCTACGACAATCCTGCGTACAAACTTGAATTACAACAGGAGACCATGGGTAAGTTAACCTTAATTATCAGTCATTATCGCACCTACTTACGTTCACTTTTGAAGTGGCAAACGACCTTGCAGTCAATCTGAAATGTTCAGTACTAACCATAGACACATTTTATCAACTCCAAATAGGATTGAGTTCCAGATCAGCCATAAATTCGTTGCTAAATAAGCCCTAAAAACTAAATAAACTCAAATGTATCTTTTGTCGAATCCATTAAACCAGAATACAGCAATTCTTAACATTTATACGTAATAAATAGGTGTCCCTGTGACAATCCTCAAACATTCGTAATTAAACGTTTAATAATTGTAAATAATAATTCTGACGTTTGACGAACTTATGTTTAATCTTTAATAATTCTTACATTACATAATAAATAATTATTACGTTCAATAATTCTTACGTTTCTTCACAGACCTCTGACAGTTAACCTCCCGTGAGCACAGGAATGGGCTTAACGGGATCTCCGAGCGGGGCGTCGACGTCCCCAACCAGAACGGGCGGACGTACAACGAAATGGGCGTCTAACGTGTTAGACGTTGTTGACTTTGATGTAAGACGTCACGTGACGGCCACGTGATAAGACTTGGACTGTGTGTGCTAACCAGTTACGGTTTTTCGCTAGTGTAAAATAGTTATTTATTTATACATGACATAATTATGTAATGAGATTTTTATGCAGGGGTTGATATTCCATTGATGTCTTGTGGTCATTGTTGTCTGTGGTCAATGGACATTTATCGAATGGATTTTTAATGGGTTTCTATAAATAATTATGCTGCTATGATACTCGAGGCGACATTACAGTTTTAATTCGGATGTAAAGTTTTTTTGTTTCTTTCTGAAGGTTTTGTTTTTTTATTTGTTTTTTTTTATTACTTACATTTGTCAGTAAAAATACTCGAACGTGTTAACTTACATGCTTTCCGCTAAATTTAATACAAACACAATAATATTAAAATAATCTGGAGGCAATAGAGAAAAAAGGCGTCTAACTTAAATCGACCATAAAAAGTTTATAGAACGTTATCAGGTTGTTTTATTTGTAGCAGTCTTTAATATTTTTATAAAGAAATTGATTATCCAGTACAGTATGAAAGCTGTCCTCGAAAGAGTCTATTCTGTCCTCGCCCGACGTACCTTCTGCGTGCCCTGAGTTTTACTTATAAACAGATTGTATAAAAATATCCTTACTATTGGAACAAGATTTGTATTCTTAAATCACTTTGTTTTACTGTATTGTAAATAATGTTAATAATTCGGTAATAAGTATCTTGTATATTATCTATTATTTAAGACTGTTTTGCCTGTCGTAATTTTTTCCGCATTTCGTAATAAATAATGTATTTCTAAGTTACCTCTATAGTTTCTGTAGTCTATGGTTAAAAGTATTTTACAATGAACTGCTAGATTGTTACATTGTAATGTAAAATAAAGTTTTTATTTAAAATTCATAGCGCATTTTTTCTTTAAATAAATTATTTTATATTTCTAGTATTATTTAACCTCATGAACAATTTGAATTACATCATTTTTAAGGGTAGTAATTTTGGAATTTAACGACCATAAAGTGTTATTATGAAGATTCCAGGTTCATTCCCAGAAAAGCAGATATAATGATTTATTTTTGTGACTCTGGGTATTTGTATAATTGCCTTAGTGTGTATCTGAATCTGGGTATTTGTATAATTGGGTATTTGTATAATAACACTAGCGTGTATTCACAGCTACGATACAAGGAATCGCAGAATTAAAATAAAAAATAAATCCTCGTTGTTGCCTGTTTGCTAATAAAATTACAATTAAAGTTTCAAAATTACTTGTAAAAGGGAAAGGATGCAAAATTACAAAAACGTCGTTTAATTCAAATACAACACCAAATCACATTATATTTTCTATAATAGTAATACATTTATAGAGTTCTCTTTAGGTATATGATTTTATGCTCTTAACAACTACGCTATTTTGTAAAGAACCTATGTTTTGACGTCCGAAGACTGCAAAGGTTCAGAAGCGATACAGTAAGGTCGGTTCAAATCAACGCGATATATGCGTGGAAGCGGGTTAATCAATCGTTGCCTTAAATAACTGTACATTTTACGTACATGAAATATTAGGTATTTAAGTACATGATATTAGGTATTACTTAATATCACAATATTAGGTATTAAGTATTAGGTACATCACATATTGGGTATTAGGTTCATTGGGTACACGATTAGGAGAAAATCTGATAGAGCGATTACCACCTGCTTACGCTATCCTTTCGCGTTTATTTAAACAAAGCTTATACTAAACGGATAAATAGAATTGAAAAACGCTTAAGATGGTATTATTTATGTATTTTATATTATTTTCTTTAAGAAAATATGTAGTTATAAAGAGCCTGTAAACCTTAGTACTGTCACTGGGCCCAAAAGTAAGTTCTTTATTTGCGTATTATGTAAACAATTTTATTATATCTTATTTTATTACGATATTTTTCTATATTCTTTGTATATTCTTTAATAAATTTTCAAGGTACATACAATTTTATATATGTACCGTGAAAATAAGATATCCAAATGAATTGTATTTAGCTGGGTTAAATACATTCATTTGAAAGAATAAACAAAATTATAAAACATCAAATAATTACATATTTTGTTCTAGCATTCACTATACGTAACATAAATAATTATATTTTCGAATAAATCAAAGTTTAAAATTTCGAATATAAATGTTACAAAAATGTTCTTTTATTATGTTGTTATTATTAATATTTATACGATTATTCATATTAAATCTTGCTCAACTTCGCATGTAGTAGTATAAAATATAGATATTCGTGAAGTACTTACTACCAAAGATTTAAATCGATGGATATGTCCCTGTTATATTGCGATAAAATTGCTGTTGTCAAAGTCAAGAAAAGATAACATTTTTTTTAATGCAGTAGCAAATAGTACATAGTCCACTGATGGTTAGTGACCTCTGTTGTACTATCGGCCACGGATGTGTGTCCTACCCCTGAGGACTAGATCGGAACTCCTGGTGTGTCTCTCCCTTACAACACGAGTGAAACGGCAAAAAGGGACAGGGCTTATTATATAACATCGCTTCGAAGACATATCTTAAGATTTAAATCTTTGCTTACTACATTCTGCATATGCCATATTGATATGTCCTCTGATAAAATCATATACGTATCTATTTGGTAATGAAGATGAACAAAATTTAATTTCTAATAAAATATGTCTTTCACCCTACGACGACTAGTAAAATAATCACTTTATTAAAATAATCAATATGTATACTAGTACTAAAATAAAGATCTAAGTCGCTTTAAATAGTATTTGGAAGCTTAGAGATTTGGTTAATTTATCATTTGTCATCGGCATATACCCGTATTATCATTGAAATAATTTCACACAAAATAATTTCATTAATATTAAATGAAAAAATAATTAAAGTTATTTTATTTGGTGTATATTGATATTATTTTAATAAAAAGCCGCGTTATTCAGAGACATTAATAAAACGCATTTTATAATAATGAAAAAAATATTAGATGCAATTAAAATAATAAGTGACTAATAAGCTTTGATACATTTTTTTATGAATAATGATATACAATCCATGAATAAAAAAATATAATTAATGATTGATAAGTTGTTTATAATAAAGCACAATTAAGTCATTTATAAATGTCTTCCAGTTATAATATGTTTTATCTCTTTCTGAGCTGGTATTTTAGAAAGAGATAAAACTATAGCAATTGCAACATAATGTGAAACGGTACATTAATTCAAAAATAAATGAGAATTTAAATTAGGTACTCAAAGTAAGCATTGATAATTAAAAATAATTTAATAAAAATATTTTTTTTTTATGAATAAAAGTAAAAATTTTTGATTGTCAATAAATTTATGCTATTAAATATCCAAGAAAAATATAGGTTAAATATAATAACATGGAATTTTTGCCGTTTCTGGATCTAGAAATGAGAGGGTAATTAAATACCTTAGGCGAAAAGTATACAATATAATATAAAAAGTAATACCTTAAACTCTATCCAAGCCCTCGTACCATCATGGTACTCTACACATGGTACTCAAAATATACAAAAATGTCAAAACTCTATTTTCCCTTAGCTCTTAGATTATTTCCTTCCATGTTACAGTTGAATCTCACTTTTTTGGAAATGACAGGACACAAGTGGCCTGAAAGCTCAGTGTAGGCAGTCTCACTTGTTAGATATATTTCCCATTATTGGTCTTTACTTTCGATGTAACTTATTGTTGTAACAACATGTTAAGTATAACATTTAAGGTTGTAGAGATATGTTAAAAATACCAATTGCCTCGAATAGGGGTTTTAGAAATAAACAAAATCAATTATAATAAGAAAATAAAAACAAAATCAATAAAAAAAGGGATAAAATATGGAAACAATATAAGTCAGTTTTTTCCTAAATTCGAAATGATGAACGTACCAGATGTGGCTTTTTTGTACTAACCCTTGCTATAAGCCACATTTTAAACGCCCTATATTTATGTAAGATACTTGAATACCTAAAAATAAGTGTCATATCGTCATATGTATGGTCATTCAATTCCTATGAATTTGATAACCTCGTTGTCTCACTATTAAGATCTATGGTGCAATCTGCTTTGCATTTCTGAATGCCTAGTACCCCATATAGTTTAACAACTCGAATCTGTTACGATATAATACTATATACGTCTGTAGCGATATAGATATCAATATCGTATCGTATAATAAATAGAATAGACATATTTGATAATATATAATGTCTAATATATCTTTTTTATTAGTAAATTTAATACAGAATATTCCCTATAATGCTTCTCCTATGGTTTAGTATGTAACTCTATAGATATACTAGCATACAGAGCGCGAGAATAGCGCAAATTAAAGGAGCAATTAAGGGTTTATGGGCAGCAGTGGACCTTAAAATACTGATAGATGGAAGCGTTAGATTCCTTACATACAGTCAAACAATTGCAATTGATTGCCGAGTTAAGACAACGGTTATCAAACTCTTGGTTAATTCTCCTCTCACTTCTAGATCCGTTTCATTGGTAATAGGGTCTATTTATTGAGGGCATTGTCTTCGTGGGCTTTCTTGACAACGGCGAGCTTGGAGTGCGGGTCCTGGGGCTGCAGCTGGGCGTAGGGCGGCGCGCGGGTGCCGTGGAGGACCAGGGACCAGCCCTTCAGCCAGCCTGACGCTGAACTCGGACCTGAACCGCCGTTAAAACGCGCCTGGGGAATATAAAAATAAAAAGTAAACTAGTAGAACTAGAAAATAAAGTAGTATTTCTACCAAATTAATGGAATACACCTCCTGTGCAGTCGAGCGTAAAATGCGTTTAAAACAGATATATTGTTGTTATGAAATACTCGTAGTTTTAATATGAAATGGGACTGATAAATGAGATTGCAGTACATATTAAATTAATAGTCACTTATTTACAGTTATTATGAGCAGTTTGTAAACGTTTTTTTTTGTATAATATAGGAGTAGCAGACGAGCATGCAGTCCACCTGATGGTAAGCGGCTACTGCCGCCCATGGACATCTGTAATCAACCCCAGACAGGATTAGATATTCCTAACTGAGGTCGGCCACAGATGCGCCGCTACCCCTGAGGACTAAGCTGGAACGCTTTGGAAAAGTCTGTCTTCCGTACCACACCCTTCAAACCGGAATACAGGAGCGCCTAACACTGCTGTTATTAGGTAGAAATAGGTGTGGCGCTGGTACCGCCGGAATCGATCCACAAAGAGTTCTACCACCTTCAGAAAGAAGACGTCTACCACCAGGAGGGTACTACCACCTTCAGAAGGAAGACGTCTGTAACCATTTAAAAAAAACATGATGTCATCTCTGTTCAGTCGTCATTAAACATCGAAACGTACATTACTACCGAAGTAGAAGAGAACCGACCCTTTAAAATAATCTAAGACTTTTCCTTCAATATTTGTAAGAGTATTAAAATTATATTTACCTCTAAAGTCCAAGTTCCCTGCGGATACTCGCCCCAAGTGTGCGTGGTCATGAACGGCCATTTTGTGAAACCATCCCGGCTGTCATCGTCGTTAGCCCGTCTGCTCAAAATCATTGATCTGAAATTCGTGTAAACACCTCATATGACAATCATATTGAAAATAAAGAATTTATTTAAAAAAATACAGGAATTATTAAAAAATGTTTTTTTTTATACTTCCTAATAATACAGGAATTATTAAAAAAATAGTTTTTTTTTTATAATTCCTGTTCAACTAAACGAGGTAAGCCTGTGGATTAAATAAAAAGGTATTGTCCTGATCATTATTGTGCTTCAGAAACCTATGGTATGATATTTTAGAATAAGTGGAGTCTAACGACAGATATGGTTCTTAAAATAGTAGTGTATGTATTCGTATATGACTCATGCATATATGTTTGTGTGTGCGAGTGCGAGTTTGTGTGTGTGTATCTGTTTCTTTGTTTTTTGATTCAGGTGATAAATCCTTGGAAGTACGAGTATGTTATAGGAATGTGGGAGATTAAAAAACAACAAGATATGCTAATAAATAAGGAATAACAGATCACATTTTCCACATACCTGGTACCCATCGGACTTGTGAGGAACAGCTCCACATCTCCCCTCCGCGTGGAGTTCGCGCTGACCACCGCCTGCACGTGCTCCAAGTAGCGCACCTCGCTCGGAGAGCCAGAACACGCCGTGGTCTCGATTCGTAGTGTTATGCTGCCATCTGACGGGATCTCACTGAAACGTGGCCATAATAAAAGATTTGTGAGAACAGAATTTAAGTTTAAAATTATAAAATTTTATTTAAGTTTAAAATTATAAAATTAAGTTACACTTGAATGAAAATAATATAAATCACTGTTAAAATTTCAAGTGATCCTTCAGGACGATATGCGCTTAGTTTGCTTGAATGTCTAGCCAACTTATGTATAAGCTCCAATTAAAAAAAAAGGGCCCATGGCACAGATTTTGTAGCACACAATGCACTCGTGTGAGTGATTTTGCTTTTAATTTTGAGTCGTGGTGAATTTCGTAAATATTTTAATATGTTTTTGTAATAGTATTTTACCACATAATGTCACCTGTTTTTTTAACATCGAATAATGTTAAATAAGGTGACGACTCATGGATAGATAATTTGCGTAGTTACCTATACTATGAAAATTGGCCGAGGTACCCCAAGTTCGATACGCTAAAGCCACCTACTAAGTTCCGAGTATGTGCCAACAAAAATCAATTATCCTTACGTATGAGTGTTAACAGAGCCAGCTTCGCAGTGATATCGTGGTGGCACGGACCGCCAGCTCGCAGCGAGCGCCGTCATAGCACCTGCATCCAGAACACCGAAGCCAAACAAGTGGTTGAACTCCAGACCCACGCCGTTCATCGTCCAGTGAAAACGACCCTGAAAAAAAAAATCAAAAGTACTAAAGACACAGATGTTTATATAGAAATAAACCTGAATATGGAATATATTAAAAGTAGTAAAGACACAGATGTTTATATAGAAATGTACCTGGATATCCTAATCTTTTTTTTTATAATATATGAGTAGCATACGAGCATGTAGTCTACCTGATGGTAAGTGGCTACTGCCGCTAATGGACATCTTTAATCAACCCCAGATACTATTAGATATTCCTATCTGAGGTTGGCCACAGATGCGCCGCTACCCCTGAGGACTAAGTTGGAACTCCTTGGACATGTATGTCTCCCTTACCACACCCTTCAAACCAGAACACAGCAGCGCTTAACACTGCTGTTATAAGGCAGAAATAGGTGCGGCGGTGGTGCCGCCGGAGTCGAACCACAAAGGGTTCTACCACCACCTTCACAAATCCTAACTACTGTTATAAATGCGAAAGTGAGATTGTTTGCAACACGTTCACGCCTAACTATATAATCGATTGTCATAAAATTTTGTACACATGATGACAGGGGGTCAGAAAAGGGGTTCAGAGATAAATAAAAACCTCTGACTGCATGCGAAGGCGTAGGTAAAAGTTAGTACTTATTTGATTTTTTTTTGTAAGGAATGATAGTACATTTTTAGTGTTATTAAAGTATATTTTGAATTATATTATTCTATCTCACATATAATCAGGTATTACTAAAAATCGCCAGTCTTTGACAGTTGAAAACATAAAGGTCTTTTAACGCGAGGCTCAGACATCTACAAAAATATTTATAGAACGCCTCAATCCGTTCGAAGGCTACTCTAAAAGCATCCATTATAGTATATAATCCACAGGTTCTAGTTTAAAATAAACGCTGCACTGTACTCTTAGTATGAGTTATTATGTTTTTACAAAAATGACTGATTTGCTATTTGTTTACGTATTTGCCGACACATTTCCAATCAGCGCCCTTAGCGAATTGCATCTGAACTGATTAGAAAAAAATATGGGAAATACGTTAATAAAAACAAAAACAAAAACAGTAATTTTTGTCAAAACGTAACGTAAATTCATACTACGGGAACAGTTATTTTAACACGAGATCAGACATCAACAAACATATTTATAGAGCGCCTCAATCCGAACGAAGGCTACTGAAAGCCTCCATAATAGTCTATAATCCACACGTTCTATTTTAAAATGAACGTTGCACAGACATAAATCACAACACTGACCTAAGAGTTATCATTAGTGTCATGTGTAACAAACGACATCATTATAACGTAACAACCTTGCGTCCACAAAGTTCCTTTATGGCAATTTTCTTTTGTAATATGTATTTTTATAAAACCGTGAGTAATAGACAGAATAGACTTCACACTTATACCAATTCTCCAGCTCCAGGTACAACAGATACAGGTAGAAGGTAATGTGTTTCGACTCTAGAGGCACCAGTGTCACACTCTTTTCTGCCTAATAACGACAATGTTAAGTGCTGCTATGCTCCACTTTAAAGTGTGTGACAAGGGAAAAATAGTCATCCGAGGTGTTGGAACTTAGTCTTCAATACATTTCTGGTCGAACTCAGGTAGGATAGTAATCATATCTAGGTTGATTAGGTGCAGATGTCCATGGGCAGAACTTGCCATCAAGCGAATTGCATTATCGTTCGCTACCTCATATTGTAAGTTCATTACCTCTATATTGTAAACTAGCTGACCCGGCAAACTTTGTACCGCCTCAAAATCTATTTATCAAAAATATTTCATATAAAATATAGCCTGTTACTTGTGGATAATGTAGCTTTCGAATGGTGAAAGAATTTTTAAAATCGGTCCAGTAGTTTTTGAGCCTATTCATTACCATCAAACAAACAAACAAAGTTTTCCTCTTTATAATATTAGTATAGATTATATGTGTATTTTCCCACACGCTTCAAAGTAACCGAGTACTGACACGCCACTCTTAGCAAATACTATTTTCCGTTTTATCTAGACTATCATTCATTACGTTCTATGAATATACTAAAATAAAATTAAAGGTTTCTTACCTTTGCATCGTACAGCGAGTTCCTTTTAGAAGTAAGAACCGTCAGGTGCTGAATATCCCGCCAAGTTAAACTAGGGCTGAAACAAGTTGTAAAATCAATATTATTGTATTATCAGTGGTTTCAATATAAGTTTTATGTTTCTTGTTTAATAATTGGAAATTGTTATTTATGCGTAATCGTCAACCCATTTCCGTCTCACTATTATACACGGCATCTCCTCTCAGGGTAAAAAGGTATTTAAGACATAGTAGTAATTGTCGAATCTGAATATACGAGTACCTATACATATAATTGTAAAAAATAGAATTGCAGTGCTACCTTCAATCCGTCACAGTCTTGCTACCCTTAACGACTAATTTGTTTTTTTTTTTTATAATATAGGAGTAGCAGACGAGCATGCAGTTCACCTGATGGTAAGTGGCTACCGCCGCCCATGGACATTTGTAATCAACCCCAGATAAGATTAGATATTCCTACCTGAGATCGGCCACAGATGCGCCGCTACCCCTGAGGACTAAGCTGGAATGCCTCAGAAAAGTCTGTCTCCCTTACCACACCCTTCAAACCGGAACACAGCAGCGCCTAACACTGCTGTTATTAAGTAGAAATAGGTGTGGCGGTGGTGCCGTCGGAGTCGAACCACAAAGGGTTCTACCACCTTTAAAATTTGTACTTTAACTGTATTAAGACGCCACGTAAAGTGTGTCTTTACCACACCCTCAACATCACTCACATCAAATCAGTAGATAGCGCCACTTAACACTGATTTTATTCAATAATCAAATCATACGGACTTTAAAAAATAAAGATCTAAAGTAAAAATCCAACTGCTTTAAATATAGCCGATGTTACTCCGATAATTTTGACGAACCAAATTACACCTTATATTTTAAAATACGTCAAGCAGTTTGGGCTGAAGAGCGTAATAAAAAGAGACCAATAAATAAGATATACCTACAAACATAAGCTAGAAAACATTACCCTCCATAGTCGAGTAAAAAATAAACAAATAAATGCTAAAACACAATCTCGAAAGCTCATCGATATTCCTAAACAATCCTTATCATTGTGTTACCCACAATATATTCGTTCTATTGATCGTATTCGAATAATTGACCTGTGGCCGTATACATACTAATGTTAATATTGCTAAAAATAGAGACAAAGAACCCCTTTTTATTTCAAACTATTTTATATGGTACCCAACGTCGAATTCGTACAAGGGTCCAAATATTTTCGAACAAGTTGTACTAAGAAGAAAATGTAGACATATTTTACTGTATGTTATTTCATTCGGTATGCTATTTTTAGGAAGTTTTCTGTTTCTTTTATTTGACAAGTCATCAGATATCTGTAAAATTTTGGCTTGAAACATTATAAGCTTAAAATATTATCGTCAAAACTCGCGAGTTTCTTGCAAGTAGTAATAATTTAAAAGTGATGTATATAAATTATAAAGTAATATAAAAATTATATTAATAATATAAATTTAACTGACAAAGTGTATACAAACAAAATACATTTCATTTTATAACGTCTACCTACAATGTAGTTAATTTTATAACCTTTTGTTCACGAGGTAGAGTGCTAAGTAATGCTAGGGCGATAAAATAAAGTGCACTTAACATGCACTTGACTTTGAAAGCTCTAAACCAAAACGGACTTTTATGTACTTTAAATATTTTATTAAGAAGTATTTTTGCTCGTGGAAGTAAATTGTTCTTTCTTAAACAAAGTTCGCCCAGGCACGATATTTGATAAGTTAATATTTACATTTATTAGCCCGGTCAATTTAGACGTAAAAATAGTGGTCAAATAGGAAAAATTCCGGGAAAGCTAAATTCCGTGGAGACCTTGGGTTTACCATTACAAGTAAAGTGTCAAAAGTCCCCATCGATTCGATGTGTGCGTCGGCACTTATTCGGGGTCAAGCGTCAAAATTTTAGGTTTTTGGATTTTACTCTAAAACGGTAAGTTTTATCGAAAACTACCTCAGGCCAAAGTTGTAGCTCTTTAACTTTGGCAGGCAAAAATGCTTATGACTGATTACTATTGCCTTACGGGAGTTATACAGGAATATTGTTCTTAAATATGGCTTAAAGTAAATTTATTTATTGTTTTACCTCTAATAGAAAGTTTTTTCTGAGAAAATAGCAGATATACAAATTTACATACATACTAGGTATGTACATTGTACATGCATAGCGATCGAATACAGAACCTCTTCATTTTGAAGTCGGTTAAAAAGAGAAAATTAACTTTTCCCTTTTTAAACGACTTTCCATGCCTAATGGCATTCTCTATCAGTCAACCCCGAGGTACATGTAAAATTGGCAGCAGGTATTAAAGAACGCACATAATAAAATAGATTGTGAAGTAAAATATTATTAATATTAGTATTTATATTTACTTGGCATGAAGAGCAAGCGCGAAGACTCCAGCAGCCTCGGGTGCTGCGGCCGAAGTCCCCGAGTGCGTAGCCGTGCACTTCCCGTACAGATCCGTGGTGGCCACTCCGGTGCTCGGGTCCCTCGCGCCGTTACTGAAGGTGCTGGCCAGGGTGGAGGAGCAGGACTCGTCGTAGTGGGCGTTCTGGCCGTCATTGATCGCGCTGCAATTAAATGTTCGTTTAGGTTTTGAACTATTATGTTTGTGAGAAAGTTATGAATTTCGCTCTAAGACTGAGTATGAAATAAGAGATTCAAACTCATTAGTCTCTCGTGCAATAAAATCATTTTTCAATAAATTGTATCTCTAGCTCGATGGGAATATACCTACAGCAATGAATGTTTCAAATAGGCGTTCTGGACCAAATACGGAATTATAAGGATTAGCGAAAAATGCTGAAAGGAGTTATGAGGCCAAATTTAATAATCCGTTTCCCTAGCCGGGAATAAATTCTGGGAAGTAATTATAAATAACAAACTAAAGAAAGAGCTAGTTAAGAAAATACATAGTTTTTTATATCATGCTGGCTATTTAATTAATAATAATGGACAAATTATACAATTGTACAAGATTACATGAATATTTAACTAACTACGAACTACTAACTATCTAGACAAAAGCCATCGATGCAACTTTGCCGTACAATAGTTCAGTTTCGAGTTCAGCTAATAGTTACATTAGCTGAACTCGAAACTGAACACGTTCTAGACTTAAGCGCCCTTGTTAGCGGTCGGTGGCAACGGATTAATTAAATAGAGATTTATTGACTTATGTGGTACGTGATACATTTCTATTTCGCTACGAGATCTATTCAATTTGTTGTTCGTAGTTGTTAGTGTGTTGTAGTTAGTTATTGCACTTGTAGTGTTGTGAAGGCAATGACACGATATCTTTTAGGAGTTATTGTGAGTTATTCATGTATTTAGGGGTTGTGTCTATTGATTACCCTTATTAAACTGTAAACTAGCTCCAAACGCAGTGATTTTATAAGCGTTTCTCATATTATGTCAATAAGTAGACTAAGAAAGGATTTTTGATAATACGAGATTAACTTAAATCTTCTAATATAAGATTACAGCGTGTATCAAAGTAACAAACTAATATAAAACATCTCATTGTTAATAATCATGTACAAATGAATCAAAATTGTACGAAATTACATGAATATGTAACTAGTCAAGAACCACTAACTATCTAGACAAAATCCATCAATGCAACTTTGCCGTACAACTTGTAACTATTAGCTGAACTAGAAACTGAACACGTTCTAGACTTAAGCACCCTTGTTGGCGGTCGGTGGCAACGGATTAATTAAATAGAGATTTATTGACTTATGTACTACGTGCTACATTTCTGTTTCACTACGAGATCTATTCAATTTGTTGTTTGTAGTTGTTAGTGTGTTGTAATTAGTTATTGCACTTGTAGTGTTGTGAAGGCAATAACATGACAACTTTTAGGAGTTATTGAAAGTTATTCACGTATTTAGGGGCTGTGACTATTTAATGTAATTAACAAAGTCTACACTTAATATTTTTACCGAATGCCAGATAATACTCCGCTTAAGCCTATAGACGCAAACATATGAATTTTAATACGATTTTTTTTTGATAATAGGAAATTGACAAACAAATTTTATTCATATTTTTGACGGTGTAACTATTTGTGTGATGTAATTTAAAAGAACTAGCATCCGGGCATGTGATCCACTTTAATTTACTGGTCACTGCCGGCTTAAGTGTAAATCGAAAGTTGTATCTATAAATTATTTAGATCTGGGATACAAAGCTGGCCCTGAGGAGTTAACACGTGATAAAGTACCCTTGACCCTTGTCATCAACTTCAAATAGATCGGAAGCCATACAGCTGCTACCCTAGATGACGTAAGTTACAATGTATTATGTATCCACACCAGTGATTCTCAAAGTTGACGCTAACGCCTATTGGAGCACTTGACTCCTGAGACCTAGTTTTAGTGTAGTGAAGAACACTGCAAAGCTTTTAAACGCTTTAAACGCTTTCTACACTCACAGCCCCACACTAGGATTCCCTGTATCGTGGATGCTATGGACACACACAGAGACAAATACACAAACACCCACACATCATTTAGAAATCTGTCTGGCCGGGGATCGAACCCGGGACCCTCTGCGCGTCAGACCGGCATGGTGACCGCTCCGCCACGCGGATCGTCGCTAATGTATTTCAGTGTAAGCTTATTTTTAAAGGAAAATCTTATGGTTCTTTTCATCAAACTTTTTCCAAATGTAAGTTGAAAATTTAGTGTCGTCAAGACCTACCTTCGCTATTGCCGTCAAAGCAATTTATAGGGCGCTAGAAAATAATTGTTTCTAATTCTTGTGAACCAACGCCTACACAATATAAGTTATAGAACCTCTGGTCTACACAGAGGCGTTTAACTAAAATTAAGCTGAAAAATCTGACAGTGCCTTAAAGTTATTTCTCACCTGTTAATGGACACCGTCCACATGGAGGCGGCGTAGCCATCGCAGTTGCAGTCATCATCTTCTCCACCGTCACCACTGGCCCACACGTAGATGTTGCCCAGGCCGTTTCGTCCCTGTTTAGGCAAAAAACATAATGTATTCAGGAGTTCGTATGAAATAAAATCGTCAATCAGTACCCTTAGTATGAGTTAGTACGTTTGCTCGAAAACGTTGTACGTTTACGACTTCGTTAATTCAGCGCCCCCTTGGACCGTAAATTATTTATACTAGCTGACCCGGCAAACGTTGTGTTGCCATATAAATAAAAAGATGTTAAGTGTGAACAACCTTTATCACTTAGGGTTATGAAAATTGTAGCCGATTCTCAGACCTACTGTATATGCATACAAAATTTGGTGAAAATCGGTAAAGCCGTTTCGGAGGAGTACGGTAACTAACATTGTGACACGAGAATTTTATATTTAAGAAAATTAAATGTCGTTAAAATTGACTATTCAATTTATTAAAACTCATAATGCGAAATTTTTGTTCCGATAAGGTCTAAGGGGGCGCTATGTGAGCGAATTCGTAATCGTTGAACGTTTTCGAGCAAACGTAAAAACTCATACTAAGGGTACAGAGAGCAGAGGCGTTGTGTGCCGACGGTAAATCTTAAGGGGCGGCAAAATCAACATTTTCCTGTAATATTACGTGTATTTATAGCTTTGGCGATTTTTATTTTGTTTTGATAATCTGTTGTTTTTCTGTGAGTTGTTATTATTGGAGACGGCTAATTCAACTTACGCCCCTGGCCGTGTTTGTGCGATACGCTTGTCAGAAAGTCCGGATATAATCAATAATCAATATTATATAATACTAGCGGTGCCCGCGGCTTCGCCCGTATTTTAAATAAATAATATGACATACATAAAACGGAAAATTTGTACCTGCATTGGAATGACAGTGGTGCCATCTGTCGAAAATTGGTCTTACCAACTCCCAAAAACTCGTGGGATCTTGGACAACAACTTTGCTAAAGATCATCACTTGATCAAATGCATAGTTTCCGATTCTATAACTACTTACGAATTAAAAATTGATGAAAAAACTTTTTCCCACGGACTAAATTGTGAATACACACAACAAATTTCATCAAAATCAATCCAGTCGTTTAGGAGGAGTTCAGTGACATACACACGCACATAAGAAATATATATATAAAGATAAAAAGAAAGCCGCACTTTACAATTATAACTCAATACTACCCATACGATATTACTACACATTGTTTACTAAACTGTAACAGTCTTTCTTAGTACAGAGAGACATGGGAGGATATACAATCCCCCGAGGAAAGCTCAATACATCAGATAATAACAACTTCTGAATAATCGTTTTATGTTTACAATTACGACACCAATTTCTGCCTAAAAACAGCAGTGTTAAACGTTGCTGTATTCTGGTTTAAAAAGGTAGTCATACTTACTTATTAGAGGTGTTCCAACTCAATCTTCAGAAGTAGCAACACATCTGTGGTCGACTTTAGGTACGACTCTAATCTTTTCTGGGGTTGTTTAAAGTTGTCCATGGCAGTAGCCACTTAACATCAGGTCAACTGCAGTTCCTAACGATATACAGATGTGAATATTTAGCCAACCCGGGGAAATTTAAATACACACAAAGATTTACATTATACTTAAAAACAACTTCCATAATAAACTTGATGCAGTTTTAAGCCGTGTCTTAAAAACATGTACTACCTAATTTTTTTGATGTGAAACATCTATAGCCGCACGTAAAAAAGATTTCTGGCGTGGCGACGATTACCTTTAACTACATAGACAAATGTTCTATAAGGGACAGAGCTATTAGAACAATGTGATAAAAAAAGACAACTAGTGTTTGACCTTGCGTTTCAAGTGTACGCAAACGTAAATATTGACAATGGAATATAGTGACCAATGATTACTTCAGTCAAAACGGGACATCGAATTTTTTATGTCAAATACTTTTTACTTGAAAAAATATAGTTAAAAATAATAAAAAACACGATTTTATGATAAAATTAACTAAAAAGTAGAAAATAATTTTCAATCTAGGAATCATTTAAGGAAAAGTAAATAGTATAATTGTGCAAAAAATGTGGGGCGCTTTATGAAAACTGATAAATGGAGCACCCCATGTTTTTTTCATAATTATAATATTTACTGTTACTTAATTGACAATGGCAACGGTTCATTTCGGAGACAACGGCACGAAGCATCGAAAAAAGGGACTGTCCCGTTAAAAACGGGACGTATGGACGTATATTTCTCATTGATACTCATGCTTGTCAAAGACAATGAAATAATGGAACAGAAGGTAAAAAATGTCCAGAACTGTCGATAATAGTTTTAGTACATCGTTTACGTAGAAATGTTATAGTACAGTTTAACTAAATAAATTATTATTATATAAATATATAATTTGATGAAAGAATGTATCTATACAGATGTATCGACTGGTTTAAAATATACTATTTAAAAATTGTTTATATTTATTATCGTATATTAGTAAAGATTACTCACTCCTAACAAGAAAATGTACCCAGTTTTGAGAATTGAAATAGTTGCGTAAAAAAGTTTTGCCACGTCTCCGTGCTAAAATGTCCCTAAAATATTTGAAATAATTATTTATCTATTATGTAAATTACGCAGTATTACTTATTTATTTGTAAATTTTCTCTAAAAATGTTTTTATTTGTCAAGAATTCAAAAAAAACTTACTAATAAGCCGTTTGTGGCTTCATTCAATTTCAAGGCGGCGAAGTATCTTTACTAATTTATGTTTATTATTTTCAGTTTTATTTTACACACGACCATTAATTGCAAAGTTGTGTACATTTTATAAATGTACTAGCTGACCCAGCAAACATTGTGTTGCCATATAAATAAAAAAAATGTTAAGGGTGAACAACCCTTATCACTTAAGAGATATGAAAAATAGATAGATAGTAGCCAATTCTCAGACTTACTGAATATGCATATAAATTTTGATGAAAATCAGTAAGAGCGTTTCGCAGGAGTACGGTAACTAACATCGTGACATGCGAATTTTATATAATCTTACCGTGGTCTTTTTGAGGATTAATTTCTGGCTATACAAAGATTGTTTATTAAATTATGTTTAGGTTAATTTATTCAATTAAAGAAATTTTAAAATACCGTATACTATCCTATATAAATTTTATGGTAATATTTTTTATTATTTACCACAGATATCGAAGAAAATTTAGAGATTAGGATACAGAATTTCCCATATATCGATTTTATTTTATTAAAATAAACTATAAAAAGTTATATTTTGACTAAAACACACTAATATAAAAATTAAGCAGTGGGATCTTAAACTATAACATACACGTATGAACATCGTGAGCTTCAATAAAATGTCACTTCTGTTCTGTTGATCTATGGTCATAGATCAATGAAAATTTTTCATTGATCTATGACAGTTCAATTCAATCAATGAAAGTTTTTGTCAATGAAAGTGATAAAGACGCAAAATGCATGGTCATGCATTTTGCGTCAAAACATACTTTGTCTCTTTCTGGTTACTCATGTAATCATGGCGGATCGAACACGAAAAATAAACAAAATTTAATAATTTCCCTTCATTTACGTGTGATAGGTGATTCCATGAATCTTGTTTCTTTTTCGAGCATAATTTTTGCATTTATGCATTGCACAAGAAGGCATTTTGAGGCTTAAAATTCAAAATAATGACGTTTAACGTGTTCAGTGACATTAGTGTGTATTACTACGCCGCGCGAGAGCGACTGGAGTCGTTTTAACTCGTTTTACACCACTTGACGTATTTTGTATGTTTTAAGTATTGCCCGCTTATTTTTCTGATAATAAAATGTCTGACCGTGATAATTTAGAGAGTGAAAGTGATCAGCCTTCTGCAAAGAAAGCAAAATCACACTATGACACACCATCAAGTCATCAGTAAGTTAATTATTTTTTTATAATTAAAGTATGCATTTATCTGTGCATTAAGCACGCGTATATTTGGTGTGTTTTGAGCGCCAGCAAATGTAAAATCTACCATCTTGGTAGATTAAAATTCACATAAAAATCATTGCATACAATGTTTTTAAATTATTAATTAATTTTAATGTCATTCTTCTCAGAGAATAAATTTATTAAGACTGACAGAATTGTATTTCAAAATCAGCTGATGGCGTGCAGCGCACGAAAGTTTTTTCTTATTTGTTATAAATATGAACATTAAACAAAAATTAATTAATTTTTCTAATCATAGTGGCATTTATTGTGAAACATTCATTATTGATACTTATAATTTACGATTTTAGTAATATATTGAAATAACTAGCTAAGATTCTTGAGTTTACTAATATATTGGAGCCAATTTTTTTTTTTCTGTATATTTTAATAACATATTTTTTATAAATAATTCAGAACCCAACAATCATCACAGGGGTCACAAAATATTATTATTGAAACTGGACGTCACCAAGATCAGTTAAACACAAGACATACTATTCATGTTATGTAAGATTTTGTAAATCTAATAGTACCAGAATATACTAATTTTGATGTGAAACATCTATAGCCGCACGTAAAACTGATTTCTGGCGTGGCGACGCATGCCACGCACATCGCACGCATACGATGGTATATATATACAGTCTATATACAGTAGTGTGTACGGTGTGGCGACGCGTCGCCATGCGCACTGTGCGATTCACTGTGCGATTCTCTCCATTAAGTAGTCACGCTTTGAAATAAATTCGTAAATTTTTGTATTTAATGAAAATAAATGTTTATTCAATAAATAGTCATCGTTATCTGGATAAAATCGTAATATTTTATTTTATCATTATGACATATTTAGTTCCTATCACAATATGTTCTTTTCTGCATATTACTTGTACAAAATAATGTCGATGTTTCACATCTGCCAGGCGTCCCGTGACGGCTCACATTTTTTTATAATTTAGAAATAGCAAATGAGTATGCAGTCCATCTGATGGTAAATGACCATGGTCATCTGTAATCAACTAGATAAGACCAGATTCCCACCTGAGGTTGTCTGCAAATGCCTTGCTACCGCTTAGGTCTTTTTTTTATAATATAGCAGACGAGCATGCAGTCCACCTGATAGTAAGTGGCTACTGCCGCCCATGGACATCTGTAATCAACCCCAGATAGGATTAGATATCCCTACCTGAGGTCGGCCACAGGTGCGCCGCTACCTCTGAGGACTAAGCTGGAACGCCTCGGAAAAGTATGTCTCCCTTACCACACCCTTCAAAACGGAACACAGCAGCGCCTAACACTGCTGTTATTAGGTAGAAATAGGTGTGACGGTGGTGCCGCCGGAGTCGAACCACAAAGGCTTCTACCACCTTCAAAATCTTCAAAAGTTGAAACGCTTCTGAAACTTTCCTTCGTTACTTAAAGGATGTGGTAGACACAGTTTAACACTACTCTCATTACATAGAAATAATATATGGAGGAGTCGAATCACAAAATATTCTATCACGTTTTGATGTGAAACATCTATAGCCGCACGTAAAAAAGATTTCTGGCGTGGCGACGATTACCTTTAACTACATAGACAAATGTTCTATAAGGGACAGAGCTATTAGAACAATGTGATAAAAAAAGACAACTAGTGTTTGACCTTGCGTTTCAAGTGTACGCAAACGTAAATATTGACCATGGAATATAGTGACCAATGATTACTTCAGTCAAAACGGGACATCGATTTTTTTATGTCAAATACTTTTTACTTGAAAAAATATAGTTAGAAATAATAAAAAACACGATTTATGATAAAATTAACTAAAAAGTAGAAAATAATTTTCAATCTAGGAATCATTTAAGGAAAAGTAAATAGTATAATTGTGCAAAAAATGTGGGGCGCTTTATGAAAACTGATAAATGGAGCACCCCATGTTTTTTTCACAATTATAATATTTACTGTTACTTAATTGACAATGGCAACGGTTCATTTCGGAGATAACGGCACGAAGCATCGAAAAAAGGGACTGTCCCGTTAAAAACGGGACGTATGGACGTATATTTCTCATTGATACTCATGCTTGTCAAAGACAATGAAATAATGGAACAGAAGGTAAAAAATGTCCAGAACTGTCGATAATAGTTTTAGTACATCGTTTACGTAGAAATGTTATAGTACAGTTTAACTAAATAAATTATTATTATATAAATATATAATTTGATGAAAGAATGTATCTATACAGATGTATCGACTGGTTTAAAATATACGATTTAAAAATTGTTTATATTTATTATCGTATATTAGTAAAGATTACTCACTCCTAACAAGAAAATGTACCCAGTTTTGAGAATTGAAATAGTTGCGTAAAAAAGTTTTGCAACGTCTCCGTGCTAAAATGTCCCTAAAATATTTGAAATAATTATTTATCTATTATGTAAATTACGCAGTATTAGTTATTTATTTGTAAATTTTCTCTAAAAATGTTTTTATTTGTCAAGAATTCAAAAAAAACTTACTAATAAGCCGTTTGTGGCTTCATTCAATTTCAAGGCGGCGAAGTATCTTTACTAATTTATGTTTATTATTTTCAGTTTTATTTTACACACGACCATTAATTGCAAAGTTGTGTACATTTTATAAATGTACTAGCTGACCCAGCAAACATTGTGTTGCCATATAAATAAAAAAAAATGTTAAGGGTGAACAACCCTTATCACTTAAGAGATATGAAAAATAGATAGATAGTAGCCAATTCTCAGACTTACTGAATATGCATATAAATTTTGATGAAAATCAGTAAGAGCGTTTCGCAGGAGTACAGTAACTAACATCGTGACATGCGAATTTTATATAATCTTACCGTGGTCTTTTTGAGGATTAATTTCTGGCTATACAAAGATTGTTTATTAAATTATGTTTAGGTTAATTTATTAAATTAAAGAAATTTTAAAATACCGTATACTATCCTATATAAATTTTATGGTAATATTTTTTATTATTTACCACAGATATCGAAGAAAATTTAGAGATTAGGATACAGAATTTCCCATATATCGATTTTATTTTATTAAAATAAACTATAAAAAGTTATATTTTGACTAAAACACACTAATATAAAAATTAAGCAGTGGGATCTTAAACTATAACATAATAATGTCACTTCTGTTCTGTTGATCTATGGTCATAGATCAATGAAAATTTTTTCATTGATCTATGACAGTTCAATTCAATCAATGAAAGTTTTTGTCAATGAAAGTGATAAAGACGCAAAATGCATGGTCATGCATTTTGCGTCTTTATCACTTTCATTGACAAAAACATACTTTGTCTCTTTCTGGTTACTCATGTAATCATGGCGGATCGAACACGAAAAATAAACAAAATTTAATAATTTCTCTTCATTTACGTGTGATAGGTGATTCCATGAATCTTGTTTCTTTTTCGAGCATAATTTTTGCATTTATGCATTGCACAAGAAGGCATTTTGAGGCTTAAAATTCAAAATAATGACGTTTAACGTGTTCAGTGACATTCGTGTGTATTACTACGCCGCGCGAGAGCGACTGGAGTCGTTTTAACTCGTTTTACACCACTTGACGTATTTTGTATGTTTTAAGTATTGCCCGCTTATTTTTCTGATAATAAAATGTCTGACCGTGATAATTTAGAGAGTGAAAGTGATCAGCCTTCTGCAAAGAAAGCAAAATCACACTATGACACACCATCAAGTCATCAGTAAGTTAATTATTTTTTTATAATTAAAGTATGCATTTATCTGTGCATTAAGCACGCGTATATTTGGTGTGTTTTGAGCGCCAGCCAATGTAAAATCTACTATCTTGGTAGATTAAAATTTACATAAAAATCATTGCATACAATGTTTTTAAATTATTAATTAATTTTAATGTCATTCTTCTCAGAGAATAAATTTATTAAGACTGACAGAATTGTATTTCAAAATCAGCTGATGGCGTGCAGCGCACGAAAGTTTTTTCTTATTTGTTATAAATATGAACATTAAAAAATTAATATGTTTTTTTCTGCATATTACCTACTTTTACAAAATAATGTCGATGTTTCACATCTGCCAGGCGTCCCGTGACGGCTCACATTTTTTTTTTATTTACAAAGCAGTAAATAGCTCCTTATGATAGACATATGTGAATATTCGGTCACCCCGAGGGAAATTCCAAGTTCCGTTACTTGATGAAATACTTATTACCATTGGGAAAGGCAAGGTTACATTATAGCTTTTATCTTCACACGTATGACTTGGGAATATGTTACGTAAATATTTATATTTACCGAATTTCCTTTGCCCTTTTCCTTTCATGTGAATGTGGGAAGGAATACGATATGTAGACGCGCGTGGCGGGGTCGGTCTGACACGCAAAGGGTCCCGGGTTCGATCCCCGGCCAGAAAAATATCTTAATGATGAATTTAGATTTCTGTTTCTGGGTCTGACTGTTTGTGTATTTGTCTATGTGTGTGTCCATGGCACCCACGACTCAGGGAATCCTAGTCTGGGACTATGAGTGTAGAAAGCGTATTATGTACAATACGACGTAGGTGATTTTTAATGTACTTCCTGTGCGTTCATTTCATGGAGTTTTCTGATTTAAACTTAAATAACACAGGAGCAGTGTAATAATGATGCCCGTATACCTTCTTGTTAGTAAAATAGTCGTAAGTAAAAGTTAGTTAAGATCCATCTACTCAGCTCTAGAATTTTAGTACAAAAACTCAGATAAACAGATTTTGTCACGATGACGTCATTACCTCATTATTATACCACTATATACAGGCCTCCTCTCAGAATAAGAGATAGCTCTCTGAGATATTTCAGGCATATAAGTTTCCTTACAACGTTTTCATTCACCATTAAAAGGGGTTTTAATTGATTTCTAATATACACATACATACTTTGGAAAATCAAAATTCTGTAAATCGAACCTCAACTCCAAGATTGAGAAGCTGAGTTGAAAACCACTGGGCTACCATTACTTGTTACTTTCAGCGACCTCAAACGATGTTGACAACAAATTTACTTTGAATATAGCATCAATATTACGATACAATATTACAATAAGCATTTACTTTAACATGCTTCAGTTATCGGCTATATAGTCCATTAGGTCCAGATATCAAAGGTCAAACAAATGGGCATCTAAAGCTAAGTACACACGGAGCGGTTTTCAGCCGCTCCTCCGAGAGAATGTAGGTAAAAGCTATCTTATCTTGCCACGCGTGTTCATGCTTTTCACATTCACCTTTTGTATGTGTATTTTTATTTCATACGCATATGGCTCGAGAATTGACATTAGCAAATTAATTAATGGGTGCGTGAGGGGCATGCGTGCGAAAACATGCGTGGCAGGAAAATAACTTCAAAAGATAGTTCCTTATTTCAAGACGCAATGTATGGACTAGTGCGCTATTTTACATGGCTCATTACAAAGACGGACTAGTTGAAGAATCAAATATATCAAACTAGCTGGACCCGGCAAACGTTGTGTTACCATATAAATAAAAAAGTTAAATCTGAACAACCCTTATCAGTAGGTATATGTAGGTAGGTAGGTATGAAAAATAGATAGTAGCCGATTTTCAGACCTACTGAATATGCATATAAAATTTGGTGAAAATCGGTAAAACCGTTTCGGAGGAGTACGGTAACTAACATTGTAACACAAGAACTTTATATATGAGATTAAACCAACTATGCAAGCACATCTACAATCTCTTACTAAACAATCGCATATAACTACGGACTCGTGAGTTTTGAAATAAAACAGCTATCGCGATCGCGGCGGGTGCGTTTAAAAACCGCTCCGTGAGATCGTGCCCTATATGTGACGATGCGCTTCTGCTATAAACATTATCTAGTTTTCCTCCATTGACCTGCTTACACATATGTGGCACAGTTTCGAACTTTCCCTATTAAACTTACTAAGATGAGGTGATGTGTGTTTATGCAATAAAGATGGGAAAATGTAATCTGCGTTCAATTAATTCTACACAACATGTTATTTATTCTGTCTGATACTATATTTCATATTAAAAAGGTATTAAGGAGTATTTGAATGTGGAAGAACTCACTATTGTTTATTTTAAAACTTTATATTATTATTTTTCTCCTGAAGCTTAGGGAACTTTAGGGAAGTTTGAAGGCGGTAGAACCCCTTGTGGTTCGACTCCGGCGGCACCACCGCCACACCTATTTCTACCTAATAACAGCAGTGTTGGACACTGCTGTGTTCCGGTTCAACTTCAATTAGAAACAAAACAAGTTGTAGAATAATTTCGTTTGAGTTCATCTTGTTCCCTATTTCCTTCCGGATATTACAATGAAAGGTCAACAGGCCATCCAATCCACAAGTTGCGCTGCAAATTAGTTTCGCAACTGACCCGCTTTACTTGTGTGACACACTTCTGAGCGAACTGTAATCAGTCAGGCACTTACAAAGGGTTTTAATTACTGTATTTTAAAAGAGAATTCCATTTTTCGTGTTACAATTTAAAAAAAAAACTTTTGTCGGTGGTAAAACCCTTTGTGGTTTGAGTCCGGCGGCACCACCGCCACACCTTTTTCTATCTAATACCAGCAGTCGTAAGCGCTGCTGTGTTGCTGTTTGAAGGGTGTGGTAATAGAGACCACACCCGTATTAGAAACAATTTATGATGACACTATTCATGAGCAGTGAACATTGAACCTACAGGAATATTCGTCCTGACATATTTGAAACGCCATGAAACCATAGAAAATAACAAAACTAGTTAATTTCTATTGTAGATCTTCTATTAAGGATGTTGAAAATTGATATTACAATAGGTAATATGATAAAGATATAAATTTTCTCCGTTTACATTTTATTGGCTTCCTCAAAGGCAAGGTAGCGAACAATAAAAATGGACCAGAAAATATATTAAAATATCACACTGCTTACTTAAACTTATTTGCTATAACAAAAAGAAACAACGCATAAAATAAAACATTAATTAAAAATAACTTCTAATTGCAAGTAACAAGAGAATGCCAATGGAAAGTTTGAAATGGAAACAAAAGATTACTTTTTCATTGCGAAAATAAGCGGCAGACCTGTTTATTTCTCTGGCTCATTAGTCGCAGGAAATCACAATACTCGTTTATATAGCGAGAAGATTTAAACGGAAATTACGTCAAGAACGGACATAGATGAAAATACTCTAAGGATTATTTGTTAGAAATAAATATTTTAGTCTAATGACAAATGTAAGCGTCTATTTTTGGGTGTCTATTTTTACGTATATCCAAGAATTGAAACTAAAAAATCGCTTTCTATACCAACTCGTATCCTCACACTAGGACTTTTCCTATTCGTGATTGCAATGGACACACCTATTCCTAGACCAGAGAAGTCGGGAACGAACTTATACCCTTAGTATGAGTTTTTACGTATTTAGAAAATGACTGTTTTTGTATTTGTTTACGTATTTCCCATACATTTCCAATTAGTTGTGATACAGTCCGCTAGGGGCGCTGATTGGAAATGTATGGGCAAATACGTAAACAAATACAAAAACAGTATTTTTTTGTAAAAACGTAAAAACTCATACTAAGGGTACATTTGGTGTGGTGGAGTGGTACCTCAGGTGTACCGGTGGTGGAGTGGAGTGTACCTAACACATCTACACAAGATTTTTTCATATTTCTAAGAAATTTGTTCACTTACATAAATGATTCATAATAATTTATTTGAAGACGTGAATCAGTGTTTCTCAAAGAGAAGGATAACGCCCTCTCGTAGGCACTAGAAGCCTACAGGTAGGCGGCGAAGAGTGGTTGACTTGATTTTACCAAATATACCTTATGTGGAGCGCTGACCTCTACTTGCGAGGACTCTTTTACCATCCAGGAAGTAGATGTTTTTCGTATACTTATTTCTAAGACATTGACATAGTGAATTTATTTTTTATTGCCTTTTTCCAACCATTATTGTCCCACTGCTGGGCACATGTATCCTCTCAGAGTGTGAGGGATTTAGCCCATAGCATTGACCTGACTGGAGCTCTAGAAAATACTTGACTCTAAAATTGCACGTTACATGAAATAAGTTTAAAAGCCTTTAGCGAGAAATAACAAAGGTTGTAAAGTAAAGCATTTTCACTCCCTACACCGTAAAATTAAAGCGAGCGGTAAGGTTTCTATTGTTGTAGGCCCTTGTTTTTAATTTACCACGGAACGCAAGAAGCGGGATAGAAAATAAACATTAGGTGGAGCGTTTACCTCTATTTGCCTTTTACTATCCAGAAATAGGATGTTTTCGTATAGGTACTTATTTCAAACACAGGCTATTGTCATACGGAATTTCTTTTTTTCATTGGCCTTTTTGGACTCCTCAACCATTATTGCCCCCACTGCTGGGCACGTGTAATCTCTCAGAAGGAGAGGGAGTTGACTTGACCGGAGCTTTAGAAAATACTTGACTCTTAATTTGCACGTTATACAAATAATAAGTTTATAGGTTATATAATAATTATAGGTTATATAAATAAGTTTAAAAGCCTCCAGCGAGAACTAACAAAGGTTGTAAAGCATTTTCACTCTACACCGTAAAATTAAAGCGAGCGGTAAGGTTCCTATTGTTTTAGGCTCTTGTTTTTAATTTACCACGGAACGCAAGAAGCGGGATAGAAAACAAACTTTACGGGTCCGTGGTTGTGTATTTAAGAAGTAATTAGTCGCTTCAGAGAACCCTTTGAATAAATATTATCTCTTTAAATCCAATTTAATGAATAAACGGCGATTGCGTAAATGTATTATACGAGAATATACGAGTAGATTCATTTTCAATCAACTTTAAATAACTAGACAAATAATATAATATAATAAAACCATCACTAAACTACCCTTGCGACATGTGGCAGACCCAGCATGGTTTGATCAGGGGTTCTATCGAAAGATTTATTCTAAGTGCAGCAGTTTTAGCCTTTCCGTGAAAATCGTCTTTGTCCTGGCAATGCATTTGTGATCGGTTTCAGATGAATGTTTATAGGGAGTTGGTTAGAGATGCACATGAAGTGACGACTCACCATCGGGTAGCATGATCCTTTACTATTTCCATATTGTAAAAAAACAAGAATGACACTAAATATCAACTTAGACCTCAGAGTTAGCAAGACTTTAGTCGACCTGAATAAGACTCCAATCCTGTTTGGAGTCAATTACAGATGTTAATGAGAAGTAGTGGTCTCATCCAATCAGGTTGACTGCACACGGCATTTGTTACTTTTGTGTTATAAAAAATGTTATCATTATTTTCTTACCTCGTTAACACCACGGACAATAGCCCTCATAGTCGCGTTTCTCGGTCCATCGACGGTCCTTCCATCGTCAGTTGGACCCCACGAAGCGCTGTAGATGTGGATCTTATGAGGCTCGTGGCCCATGGAGTTCGCTTCGATCAGATCCGTCATGTAGGGCTGGTCCAACATTCTTATACCTGATAAATAATAATATTTATTTGAGTATATTACTTTCACTTCATTGTCGCAGGTCACTATCTTACTAGGACGCTATGGTCACGTGGTATCCGAACAACAGATATGGAAAATTATGGTGAAGCCAGTTATGTTCGACCGGGTAGGAACCACCGGCAAATCCATTTCTAGCGTGAAACAGTTCTGTGTTTCAGTGAAAGGGTGTGGATACCAGCTCTGGCAACACATCTGTGATCACCTTCAGTATCTCTCTTATAAGAAGGTAGTCACTAATTAACTACTTAACTGTTAGGCGGACTACAACTTTTTTTGTTACTTATTTTGATCTTCCAAAAAACATAAAACTACAAAAATATAAAGGTATATTTACGAAATGCATTAAGTCTATAAAGTATGTTTCTGAGAAGATTTTTACTTTCGTAACACTTTTATTACATGTTATTTACTATATTCTAGACAGCCATAACAATAAACAAGAACTTACGCAAAAATAAGACAAAAAAGAAACATGATATATTATTCCTTATAATAAGTATATTATACCACTAGAGTGGGTGTTAAATTTGCCTCTCTAAATCTCGTTTATTCCGAGAGTAAATGAGGAAAATTCCACATAAATCTCTCCAAAAATCTTGGGTTAGATTGAAATAAGTAGGAACAATGTTACCGGCTGTTTAGTTGATATTACAATTGGATGTCTACCGCTCGGCCACGGACTTGTGCTTAGCGACACACGACGCGACAAGTGACGCAGCAAATGACGCGACTAGTGGTAGAATATTTAGTTCTTCATTTGTTTCGGACCGCACACCGCTGTCGCGTGTCGCGGTGAGAGTATTTTACGAAGTATGTTTTTTCAAAGTTTGTGCTCCGGTGCGATATGCGCCTATTCTACTCGTATCAATGTCTGCCCTGAGAGTTCTTTAAAGAATTTCTCCAAGGTGAAGTCTACCGATCCGATTATAGCCTGAGCCCCTCTCACATCGAGAGGAGACCAAAGGGACAATAAACGTTGAATTGACGTCCATTCATTTCATTTAGAAAATTCTCATTTACGTTCGAAGGACACGGGCTGGTCTTTTAAGTTCACCCAGAAGTATATAAATGTCCATGTTTTCTCATTATCGTGAAAAAACGTGCTTCAATTATCGTTGTGTAACGGATGAAATTAGCATTTTTCCGACCATAGTAAAGCATTTTTCCGACCATGGTAAACGAATTAAAATTCATGTGTAAATTCCTTAAAATATTGTCAACCCTTTTCAATGTTGGCTATCTGCAGCGCCTTTTAATGAGTTTTTAAATTGCTTTGCAAATGTGTTGACTAAGATTTTAATTACAATTTTGTTCTTATTTACAAGTACTTCGAAAAATATGCAAATAACGAATGTTACTGCTTAAGGAGTGAATAATAACTCATGTTTGTCAAGTAATACAGTTTCATAAACTTCTTCACATGAAATAATACCAGGATTCGAATATTTATGTACATATTTTTATTTACAAACGAGTATCTATCTATCGGGTAGTAAGTGATCTGCTGTAAATTGACATCGGGAATCAATCCTAAGTAATATTAAGCCCTACCTAAGGTCAGTCACAATAACGTTCCTATTCTTGAGAAAAGCCTCGTATCACATAGCCACACCGTTCAAACCTGACCACAGAAGCGCTTAACACTGCTGTTATAACGCAGAAATAGGTGTGGCGGTGGTACCACGTAAGGTTTAATTACCTATTATTAGTCTATGTTTAGTAAAACATAGATTTAGAATATACCAAAAACAATGGAATAAATCTCAAACACTAAATTTTGTAGAAAATGGACTAGAAATAGTGGAATGGCCAAGCGATAACTCCAAATGGCGTTCCAATAAATTTCTCACATTTCCAAATCGAATATAAATTCTGTTACAGCAGTAATAAACTAAAGGTTTCCACTATATAAATCTTATGAATTGAGTCAATATATTTTTATTTATACTCATAGTCTTGAAGTTTTTCTATGAACCCAGTTATACAAAATTTGACCACTTAATTTCGGGGACCAACGTTCGAATTTCGAGGATACACAAACCAGTTGAAGTTATGTCCGTTTAAGCCATAACTTTTATTATTTGATTTAAATCATCAGCTTACGGAAAGTTTTAATACAGAAGTAATCAACCTGATGGTTAGTAGCTACTACTACAACCCATAATAATCTGAAATCAACCGCAATCCGCAACCGCAACCGGATCGGGCTCTGCCCTAGGGGAGCGTTCGCTCCTCCCACAACATCTGGTGATTACGACGGTATGCGACCACACATACCGCCGTCCTTCCCGGGGTCGCTCGCTGGACGGTTCGAGCTCCCACTCTTGCCGCCCGCAACCCCGGAAGCCCCCTTTTAGTCGCACTGTCTTACGAACCTCTGATATGTACCTACGAGTATGTCTCTCTTACCATTTAACACAGCAGCGCTTTATTATCAGAAATAGATGTGGCGGTGGTGCCTCCCGCGCCAAACCTTAAACGTCATAGTAAACTAATAATAGGCCTGCCACGCCCTTTTAACGGGGCGGTAGGCCTATTTTAGTAGCTGATACCTGACCACATTTTGAATCTCACAGAAAAAAGTTCAAACATGTCGTTAAACAAACGCTATGTAAAAAAGCGTACTATAAACTAAGTGATTATTTGACTGACAAAACGGTGTGGTCTGAAGTAGTTCCAGCTCCACATGTACCATTAGGTTAAGTTTAACATTGTAAAAAACATTTTTTTAAAGATGTGTGTTATGGAGTTTCTTTCGTCGCTCCTTCTCCATAACGAAACACCTTGTGAAGTGGTGGTAGTTGTATTGACATTCAAAAAGTGCTCTGTCAAGAACCTATTTATAATTAAAAAAAAGATTTGATTTGATTTGATAACCGCAATCGACCTGTTGAGTTGCAGCACCATACATAAGTGATATTTTCAACCGCAGTCAACAGAGTAATTTCTTAGATAAGTGTTTCCGACACACTTTCGATAGGGAAATGAGAACTTGCGGTCGAGCTCCAAACACATTTGCATCGGGGTTGCAAACTAGATATAACTATGTTACGCCATTGTTTGTTGCAAGATGAAACATGTTGCAGTTTAAAACTAAGTTACGTACATAGCTACTCCGACGGTAACAGTATGTATTTGCGTATCTTTACATACATGAGTAATAATTACTTTAAGTTATTAAATAGGTATAATCCGCGCCAAACTGCTAGTCCGCTCTAAAGTTGTTGCAAGTGTAGTCATACAATTTGCTATGGCGACGCGTCTCAATTCTATATTCAAAGCGGACTAGCAGTTTGGCGCGGACTATACTCGTACTTTATAAACAGGCAGATGGACACAAATAAAAGGCAACACTTAATAAAATCGTTTTTGTAAATATAAGCTTAAAATGCTAAATTATTTAGATATCACGGGCAAACACTATTATATGATACAATATATCAATTCCAAGATTTGAAATATCATAAATATCTACAATTCTAGCACTAACTGTCTAAAACCCATTATGCCTTAAAACGGTACGTATGTGCATTATTAATATGTAATTTTAATTGGAAACTTTAAAAACGTATGGAGTTCTAAGATAGGATTTAAGGAAATTCCTTACCTTATGGACCTAATTATTGGATGCAAAATAATTATGTACCATGTTGAGGCATAGACAATGCTAGGCGCTTTGTTAAGGGGAAGTCAATAAGGAATGACGTAGTAAAAAAGGGGCGACTAATCTTACCTAACTTGAGCCATTAATTGTACCGTGTTTTAGAAAATAAATAATATATTTTTTTTATTTTATTCTATTGTAGTTATTCAAATTTCGGTAAAATATATCTTTTTTAAATATGGTTTATTCTTAATTGGTTATCTGTACCTCCTAACCCCACCATATATACTCATACTAGCTGACCTGCCAAACGTTGTGTTGCCATATAAATAAAACATTTTAAGGGTGAACAACCATTATCACTTAGGGGTATGAAAAATAGAAAATAGCCGATTCTCAGACCTACTGAATATGCATATAAAATTTGGTAAACTAACATTGTGTCATGGTAACTAACATGGTAACTAACATTGTGACACGAAAATTTTATATACTCATATATACATACATAGGTATATAAAAGACATAAAATTGGCACAGTCCGCTTTCATTTCCGTGTGCCAAATGATACTTGTGTTGTTTTGCAATTAACGTAATTAAGTAGGTTGGCAATCAGCCTACGACCTCATTAGCCGAAATTGGATTGCAAATACTATACATTTTAACCTCCTGGGACCCAGGAGAAAAAGTTGTTAGGAATTTGAATTAAATTTATCCTGACCAATACAATAGGTAACAGAATTACAGGAAAAAATATAACAAAAAATGTAAGTCGGAAAATATGGATTTTCTCAATGTCATATATATAACACGTGAGTTCCCAATTACAACTATTATTTGTGTCATATATATATGAAATAGAACATTAATCATATATATTAATGTAAAATTTTGGTAATATGAGAAATGTATTGTAAAAAAATACTGTCTGTGTCTCAATTTAAAAAAATGATTCTCACAATCACATTAACACAGCAGTAAACTTAACTGTCTGTTGTCTTGTATATTTTTTCTAACATATATCACAGTCATCAAATAAACTTAAAATATGTTCCGTTATAAAGTCACAGTACACAGATTATATAAATATTTTTTTAAAGTAAAAATAATACTATTTAATAAATTTGCGGTACGTTCTTATTATGACACAATTGATAACTGAACACAAAATATGGTTACAAAAAGTATAAATTGGTGATTAAAATATTTTTTTTTGTTGAATTATAAGAAACAATTATGTTTTATTGAAATATATATTGCATTTAATACAATATGCTCTTGTAGTTGCTGTATTTTGGTTTTCTGCATTTATTTGGAACGTTGGAGTAATGGACTAAATTATGTACTTTATGATAACGGAAACTTTCGGTTGACATGGGTTTTATTTTAGCCTTCTATTAATATGTCTTCGTCTTCGAACTGCCAATCGAACTCGAATTACTGTCAGATTCAGTGTAATGACACAGTCCAGTGTGTTTGTTGTCCAACCACCATGTGAGAACTATTTATCCTAGCTAATGATTTCGATATTCCCGTCGCTTTTTTCATTAGAAAACTCGCAGGTCTTTGCAAATCTGTTTTTGTTGAATAGTTATCGTTATATGAAAACCTCCTTTCAAAAAGTCTTCCAATTTTGTATTAGTGAAATAATGAACACAATAAAAATGTTAATCTGATATAAGTATTTCGCAAATTTTGCGGACTGCTGATTCACCCAAAGTAAATCCTTAAGGCTCTAGGATGGCCCCTTCCATTAATTATAATTGAGGACCCGATAAAAATATCAAAACCTGCACAACTTTCTACTTCAATAAATCGAATTCGAATTCTAATTCGAGAAACCAGAATACAGGTCATTTTTGCCATCATGACATTGTAATGTTACGTCTTCTAGGTCATCTTCATCAGTTAAGTCTAGCTTTGAGTCGTCTAGCATAGCGGATATTTCGTAATTGCGTAAGCTCGTAATAACAAACAAGAATAACATTAAAATATGAAGTTCGAGAAAGAAAAATGTTTATGTCATATGAGTATTACACTGGGACTCTTCCATTCACAGTAGTAATTGGGAACTCATGTGGTACCAGTATGACATAAAACTTTCATCCGATATTTCATAATTTTTAATGTAACCTACAAGCATTGCAGACTCATATTTAGTAAAAATGATTTATTATAAACGATAAAAATTACATATTTTTTATAAAAACATCGATATTTGAACAAAAATCTCAAATTCACTTACTACTTGTTACCGACCGTGACGCCATCGTTTGGTTAAAATTCACAATGCAATAAAATAGTATCATCCTATCAGCTAATCACAAATTTAAATGGTGGACCAACATGTTATCTATTGAATAAAACTAAAAGATCTCGTAAATATTGACAGATGGTGCTGTTACATTTTTTTCTTTTCTATGTAATATATATATGACGAAAGATCCCAGGAGGTTAAAATACTTATAAGTTCTAACTTAAAAAATAAACGTTTTAATAAATGGGTTTACTTTTAGCGCGATTAAAAAACTTGTATAAGTTAGTTCTAAGTTTTTTTTAAATCTTAATAACTGAGTTTAGTTTTAAACTTTAGCGCATCTTAAAACACTCTATAAGTTATAACTTTCTTCTTTAAAACATTTTAACAAATGAGTTTAGTTTTAGCCTTTGACGAACATAGCTCTTGTGCTTGTAGAAATCTTAACTCAACTACAAAGTTAATGAACGTAAGGTGTACTTGTTGTGGGATGGGTGACTATCAGTAGGTAAATAGCAGGAGCGGTTTTGTACTTTGCTTCGAATTGAGACTTTAGGAGCACGGCCGCTCCCCGGGCATTATCACCTAGCCTAGTGGAAGATCTCCCGTTGCCAAAGGGTTTTAACAATTACATAATGCGTCAGAATCCTCCATGCCTCCCCCAATAGTAATGAGAAACTCGTACCGAACAGTAGGACAACTAAATTATTTATTAATGCCAATCTTTTAAATAAATATTTCATAGAATCGCATGAACAATGATACCTATTAAGAGTCTATTTTCTTCGTATTTCACGTAACATATAAATAACTGAGATCCTGAAACAATGACGCCCCATCCGCAAATACCCATTAGTTTGATTGACAACATAATTGACGAGCCCATAATAGCGACATTTGGCCTTTAGTGTCTATTCACATATACCACAACCATAACTGCGTGGGCGGGCTTTTTGCTAAAATAGTCTTATACCCAGAGGCCACATTTTGCCGTACAAATCTAGGGTGTGGATGATATCCACCAGATCGTAACAGTAACGCAATTATAAATGACACTGTGTGTGAGAAGCCAACCATGAGGAGGTCTTAGGTTCAACTCTCAGGCACTGTACACCTTTCAAAGCCATGTGCATGTTACAAATTAATTATCACTTGTTTATAAGGCAAAAGAAAACATCGTGCGGAAAACTGCATGCCTGTAAGTTCAAAAAAGTTCTGAATAGTATGTGAATTCCACCAATTCACACTTGGCCAGCGCGGTGGCTATGGCCTAAATCCCTCTTACTCTGAGAGACCCATACCCAGCAGTGGGACAGTAATGGGTTGAGACGTATGGTACATGTGAATAGGTACTGAATGTCTATGTCGGATTGTGATTAATAGCTCTTGCCTTTCCATCTGTCATGGACCTTCGCTTTGTATCTTGCGAATGTGAAATGTGAAATATTTCTGAAAATATTCGACTTATACGAGCTATCTCGACAATCCAGACGGATTCCCGCGGGAACATCGCACGTATTTCGGTGTTGAAGCACGCGTGCTTTGAGAAATATTTCATGAAAAAGGTCAAAGGTTAACCTTTGTAGCACCTTTAAGGTATTTGTACCTTGAATGGAGTGTATTTTATATTACGAGGCGTTCAAACTTATTACTCCTGAAGGTGCAATGTTTGGTTATAGATGTCAATGAACGGTAGATATTCTAGTAAATTAAAAGACATTTGAGCTTTTCGACATAGGTAAGATATAATATTAAAATAACCTTTTATTTGAAAATTTCATATTACATTATAAAGCTTTCCACAGAAAATTTTCAAAATTTCTACACCACAGAATACATTTAAAGATTATTAATTATTATACCGTATCTTCTGCATCACAAAATACGTAGAGCGATGGTAACTACTTGAAAATGAAAGAACACTCCGTATTTACACGTATATTTGTCAGTGAGTAACTCCGTTTTTCAGTAGAAAGAGATCAACATACATTCTTATCTTACCCTGCATGTATGAAAGAATGACATAAAATACCGAAAGCTTTTTAGTTGATTTTATCATAAAAGCGTGTTTTTTAGTCTTTTTTTAACTAGATTTATTTTATTTAACACAGATTATTTAACGAGAACCGTAACCTGCACTTAATTGGATCGAAGTTTCGAGCTTTCCATAAATTTGATCACAGATACAATCGTACAGTGATTTCTTAATGGTAAGTGACTACTGTCGCCAATGGACATTCATAATGAACCTCAGTTAAGATTAGATTCCTACTTTCGGTCACTGACGCGCCGCTATCCCTGAGGGCTAAGCTAGAACACCTCGGAAAAGTATGTCTCCCTTGCCACATCCTTCAAACCAGAACACAGCGCTTAACACTACTGTTATTAAGCTGAAATGGGTGTAGCGGTGGAGCCGCCGGAGTCGAACCACGAAGGGTTCTACCCTTACTAACTAGAATATAACAGAATAAATTAAAAAGAAAAAACAAGTTGTTGTACGTAATGTTACCAACTTTAGTTAATTTAATTAATAGATAAAAAATATTTATTATTCATTGGAAAAAAATACTTATAATTAGGATTTGGAAGTCAAAGTCTCGAATCTTTCTATTGTCACGTTCCTAATAATCTTAAGTTCAAGTTTATTTGCCCAATATCGTGTTTCTTTGTGATATTTCGTGGAGTACCATTGAAAGTCATAAGGTCACTGAAATCGCTACTGGGTACAATGATATGCTTTTTGTTATTATTGCGTGGGGCGAATCTTAAAAGGTTTACGACAGCTGATATGCTTAGGAAACTTGGATCTGAGTCAACCAGCCAGGATAAATATAAATATGAATGTTCGTCTATGATTTCTATATTCGTGTTATCAACCCATTATTTTTCTACTGCTGGGTACTGTTCTCGTTTAGGACGTATGTTTAAAAACGAATCGGTAAATGAATCAATTTCAATATTAATGGCACTTCTTATTTTTTGTAATATATACGTAAAAGCATAAGATTTTTGAATTTATTTGTATATTGGGTAATGTTAGAAACATCAGATGTAGACTTTGAGGTCAACCATTAATAATGATATTAGGAGGCGACGGGGACTGTCCCAGGACTACCCTGGGACTAGAATAGAGTACGGTAACCCCTGCCTGTTGTAAGAGGCGACTAAAAGGAGGCTTCCGGGGTGCGGGCGGCAAGAGTGGGAGCTCGAACCATTCAGTAAGCAACCTCGTGAAGGACGGCGGTATGTGTCGTCGCATACCGTCATACGAGTACATCAACAAATATTTAAATGATGTTATTAGATATCTGTCTTATATATACGATACAGGTTTTTTTCAGTGGGGCTGTAACTCTCGAAAGCGTCGTAAAGTGCTTTTTTATCTTACTATAGGCTTGCGTGTGGCTGCAACGTTACCTGATGTTAAGTGAGATGCAGCCTTGGGTAAAACACGCTTGCCTAGAAGTAGCCTATTCACCCTTGACTTGAACAATCCCAGGTCGTATGTATCGGGAAACAACGAAGGCGGGAGTGTGTTCCATTCTTTGGCGGTTCGCAGCAGGAATGAGTTGCTAAAACGCTTAGTCCGCACAAGAGAAATCAACCAAATATTGATGGTATCCCGCGGTTCGTTTAGATGTCCGATGATGAAAAGGGGCGGCAGGAATTAAGGCGCTATTACTTATCTGC
Organism: Epargyreus clarus; assembly: GCF_041222505.1. Lineage (NCBI taxonomy): Eukaryota > Metazoa > Arthropoda > Insecta > Lepidoptera > Hesperiidae > Epargyreus > Epargyreus clarus. The sequence continues at coordinate 9,334,426 of NW_027332214.1, forward strand.
GGAAAATACCCAGATATTTTATTAATATCCTGTCTGGAGGTCAAATCGATCTTCATGGTTCGATTTCCATTGCCAGTCTTAATGAATGAATCCTTATCAGTGTCATATCGTGTTATCTCGACCATTGAGGCGTACAAAATTATCTTCGTTTTACGTCACTATGATATCAAAACTTTATATATTTTTGGCATCTCTCATTTCATTAATGTTTCGCGATATAAATAGAATCCCACAAAAATATTCCATTCACATTTAAATAAGATATGTTGTTCAAAAGTTATTATACTTTATTGATTTTTTAAACAAACGGTTATGTTATAAGAAAATTGAAATATAACAGAACAAAAAATTATTCAAAAGATACATATACAAACAGATCACAAACTATACCTAATCATGGATTTATTGAATATCGATAAATTCAATATATTTGAATCACTTTATTAAACAAACGATTATTTATAGGAAAATTGAAACGTAAAAGAACAAGCATTTATTCGAAATATACACACACATTTCCTCACGATGTTTTCCTTCACCGTTTAGCAAGTGATAATTAATTTCTAATACGCACATAACTTTGAAAAATCACAGGTGCGTGCCTGGGATTTGAACCTCGGACCCCTCGATCGAGAGGCCGAGTTTCTTAACCACTAGTCTATCACTGCTTTCATGATTATATGTCTTTCTAGTAAGTGGATTAAAGAGGAGAACATTAACTTCAATGATGAAAATGCGTCAACCCTTAAGCTTACGTAGTGGATGCGTAAATCCTAGGATTACACGGCTCACGGCTGATCTGTACTTAGTAGATTTCCTTTGAAATAAAGTGTTCCAATGCTGAGTACGGGTTTCTTCTCAATAAGAAAATTTTGAGACATAGCTTGCCAAGTGCGAACTTAATAGAAAGTTTAGACTTTGAGACCTTTCTACAATACTCAGATGTACAGGCTTCCTCGTCATGTTTTCATTTCCTTTAAAATTTATGATTACCTATTATACTTTCGATAATAATACATATTATACTTTCGATAATCACTTCTGAGCGCCTGAGTTTGAATCCCAGAATAAGAAGATGAATTTTAAACAACATTGCTATGTAACAATGAATCTTACAAAATTAAATTATTTACGAATGCTTTGACAGTCTTAACTAAACCTCCTACAGTCTTAACTAGCGTAGCGAAACAATTCTAAGTCTATGGTTTTAACTATGAGTATACTTATAGCGTAGCGAAGTAATTCTAAGCTTCTGCTGAAAACATTCAAATACTTAGAAATTAGTAACAAATTATTATACTTGAATTTCACTCACAGACTTATTTCGCAAGTCGAAGATATATATTGAAATTCAGTTCTTACATGAATAGCTCAGTTCAGTATTAAAGATTCAACATTTATTCTTTCAACTCCATTTTATCGTATAAACCGTGATATCCAATATCTGCGCTGTTACGCCCCATTTGATAACGCTAGCGCACATCTTTATATCCTTTGAACCTTGTTAAACTTGCAGAGGATTTATGAGGTCGTAATGTCATGAGTTCTTTAAGATAAATAAACGCTGGCATTTTTATGGAATTTGATAAAAAGTTTGAACTTGAAATTTTGTTTCTTTTTTCCGAAAAAAATGGCCACGCCCGGATAGTTCCGTGCCACAAAATGTTCCTTTGCTTTTTATGTTTATATTTGTTATCATAGAAGTGAATATGAAAACTTGTATTGTCTATCTATTACGGTTCAGTAGATACAGCAAAAAACGTCAAAAAATAGCGGTTTCTTATATGGTGACCCCATGTATATTCAAGATGTTTTTATTATTAATATTTGTTCTTATAGCTTGCACTTTCAGCGGTCTGCACTTGGTAATTTTGGAAACGAGAAAATATATTTAAATGGGGCTTTTATGCAAAGTAGTATTTAGGAGTCCCGTGTAATAAAAAAAAATCTCGAGTCATCAAAGTCACCCTGTTGCTCGTTTTATATAACAACAAGAACAATATCTTAATTAAAATAAATCGAATGAACAACCTTTCAACGCCTTGAAACTTTCCGAAAAAGTGACTGCCTGTAATCAAAAAACTCATTGAAACGTAAGACCGTGTAATCGAATCCCTTAACGAACCTAAAACCTTTCTTGGAAGTCCCGTCCCTAATCAAATTTTCTCTAATTGATGTTCGGTAAGAATTTTAAGACAAAAATATTTCTCGCAAAATTTTAACTTTATTTTACCTAGAGACGTCGTGATCATTATTAATTATATCATATTATTATACATCTATAGGGAATTTAAAAAAAGTAGTGATAGCCTAGTGGTTAAGAAACGCGGCCTCTCGATCGAGGGGTCCGAGGTTCAAATTCCAGGCACGCACCTCGGATTTTAAGATTTATGTGCGTATTAGAAATAAATTATCACTCGCTAAACGGTGAAGGAAAACATCGTGAGGAAACCTGCATACCTGAGAGATTTATAAAAAAATATCTCAAAGGCATGTCAAGTCTACCAACACGCATTTGGCCAACGCGGTAGACTATGGCCTAATCCTTCTCATTCTGAGGGGAGACCCGTGCCCAGCAGTGGGACAGTCATGGGTTGACGATGATGATAGGGAATTTTGACTATTCATATTTGTTTTCGTAAATGGTTACTTATTTTCCGAATTTGCTTTGTTTAATTATTTGTATAATGGATTTTTCATTTATTATATTTTAAATTATTAAAAACACATATACAATTAATTATCGGCAAAGGAAAACACATCACTGACAGTTCTATAAAGGAGTTCTCAAAGTTTCTTTATTTTATGGCGTTGTTTAATATAAACTATACTTTATAATAAACATTACTATTCTTAGTAATTTCAATAAACGCTACAAACATATCAAGTTTGTAATAATCGCTTAAATTTGAATTACATTATTAATACATTATAAATTTTGTTAACAGAAATTTTGATAACCTTTGCCTAGTAAATAGCCCAACTTAAAAGCAACACAAAGTTTCTGGCTGCGTACAGAAATTCTGGAAAATGTTAAATTATGTATTATTAAGCCTGCGCTGTCTGACTGTCTGTCTGACCGTCTGTCAGAGGCCTCTATCTCTAGAACCGTTATAGATAGACACATGAAATTTTCACTCCAGTTTGAAAAATTGTATAATGGTGGTCGCTACAACAACAAATGCTTAAAATAAAAAAAGTTATCAAAATAAATATCTAAAGGTCGCTATACAAGAAACATTATACATTGAACCGTCCATTGAATTTGAGCTGCCTACATTTAGTTCAAATTTTGACAATAAATTTACTTCTAAGGCTACTAAGAAAAGAAACATTTAAAATAAAAAAAAATAAAAATAATTGGTGGTTCGAAATCATCCATGTGCGAATACGACTTGCACTTGGCCAATTGTTCTAATTTGTTCAACTAGTAGTTTTGGTATCTAGTTTCAGTACAGCAGTTGGTAGTGTGTTACGAAATAGTTTTTGGGTGTTTTAATGAGTTTTCGCTCTATGTTGTCTTTGGAAAGTTCTGGATCTATAAGATCTATTTCATTTAGCACAGCTGTAAGATATCTGGTGTGGGTGCTGCCAAAGTGATAAAGTGTTTTAAAGTACACATTGAATTAGTTCTTAAGTACTCAGAAGTCTAAACTATTAGGCTCAGTATACGTCTAATTAGCCGTAGGTACATAACGTTCCCAATGTTTTAGTTCGGGTATAAATACTTTTAAACTACAATAAATCAAAGATATTTTTAACTAAAAAAAAACTAGCATACAATCGTTCTATATACCTGTTGTTGTTTATTAATAACAATTTTAGCGTATTCAATTTTAGCGTAAAGATGGAAATTTGTCAATTTCTAATAGGCAGTCAATTTTCGGTCTTTGATAGGCAAAACTTTGTATCGATTGATTTTATTAAAAACAGATGCAAATGTGTAGTATTATAATTTGATTAAATAATAACTTTCAATCTGTACTATTAACTATATTATTACCTTTGAGTAGGTAGATAGTAATGTAAAGTCCCTTGTACTTTAAGACAGACAAGACCACATTCACTAGTGTTATGTGACTTAAGAGATCCGATAGAGCTTCAAACAGTTATTAGTTAGAAATTACTTACTAGCATATTAATAGAAGTTACTTATTAGTATATTAGTTAGAAATGCAACTCACCAGCAACTTTTGAGTGGTAAGCGACACCAACACCGCAGACTCCGTTGTCCCTCGCCGCGGCCACCTCACCTGCACATCTTGTACCGTGGCTACAAGAAACAAAGAAAATTGATTAACTACTAATTAATACGTCTTAAGTGTTTTTGTTGCAAAGTTTGTACTTTTTCGTCAACATGTCTGAAATGACAGATATGATAAGTCTTTAATCCATAAACTCTAGTAACTGTATAATATTCACTAATAATTATTGCTATAGGTACTTGAAACAACGTCTTAATAATTCTGACTAATATGTTTGTGCAAACTTAATTGCTCAATAAATTATTTTCTTACATTTATTAACACAGAGAAAATAAAATGATCCTTGTATTTGAAAACGGTTTTATTAATTAATAATTTTATTTTACTGATAAATACAAATAGATGTTAACTTAAGACTCATTTACACCGGAGAGTCGATTACCGAAAGTCAACGGTAGACCGCCGATTTTCTACTTTCTACTCAGGCGCTCGACTTGGTATTTACCTACACCAGGTTGGTATTTTTATATATATATATATATATATATATATATATATATATATATATATATATATATATATATATTATAATATAGGAGTAGCAGTCCAGCATGCAATTCAGCTGATGGTAAGTGGCTACTGCCGCCCATGCACATGTGTAGTCAACCCCAGATAGGATTAAATATTCCTATCTGAAGTCGGTCACAGATACGCCACTGCCCGCTACCCCTGAGGAATAAGTTGGAACGCCTCAGAAAAGTCTGTCTCCCTTACCACACTCTACAAACCGGAACACAGCAGCGCCTATCACTGCTGTTATGAGGTAGAAATAGGTGTGGCGGTGGTGCCGCCGGAGTCGAACCACAAAGGGTTCTACCACCTTCAAAATGAGCCCTTAGACCGTAACCTTTAATTATACATATGTTACGTCTATCAACATTAAAATGGAATAAAGAAAAGCCTTTCCCTAGACAGAGAATATAAATGTTCTAGCGCTAAATAAATATAAAGCGATGTACCATAATTTCATTATTTACCGGGTGGCAAATTAATTAAAAGTTAATTTCAGTCTGTTATTGAAGACAGCCTGTCGGCGCGAAACGAAGGATATTGGAGTGAAATCGAATTACTTTCACCCACGAAGTAAATGAATCTTTGTGGGGGTAATTACTCTAATTGATTTGCCTTATCCGGCAACAAACGCGCGAAACACCTTTGCATAACATGAAAATCGATACATTTTTCCAATGTTTGAAGGTGGTAGAACCCTTTGTGGTTCGACTCCGGCGGCACCACCGCCACACCTATTTCAACCTAATAACAGCAGTGTTAAGCGCTGCTGTGTTCCGGTTTGAAGGGTGTGGTAAGGGAGACAGACTTTTCCGAGGCGTTCCAGCTTAGTCCTCAGGGGTAGCGGCGCATCTGTGGCCGACCTCAGGTAGGAATATCTAATCCTATCTGGGGTTGATTACAGATGTCCATGGGCGGCAGTAGCCACTTACCATCAGGTGGACTGCATGCTCGTCTGCTACTCTTATATTATAAAAAAAAAAAAAAAAAAATGTTTCGAAGGTGAAGAATGAGAAGGTTCAATATTAGAAGGTGCTAGGTGTTGGAGTTCTAATAACAGCTGAGCAGTGTTCAACGTTTCTGTGTGTCGGTTTGAAGGTTGTTTAAGGGAGACATACTTATCTGAGGTGTTCCAACTTAGTCCTCAGGGGTAGCATCAGCGGTCGACCCCAGGTAGGATTCTAATGTTATTTGGGGTTGATTAGAAATGAATTGTTTGTTAACTTCTTGTTTGTTGTTTACTTCCATATTATATAAAAATCGTAATCTTCTCGGCGCTTTTACATAAAAATATAAACATCTAAAAATGGCACATTTCATAGCTATTGCTAAAAATTATAATTTTATTATATGACGTACCTACTCTGAATAACAGTTATATCTGGTAATATCCGGTTTACGCGAAAAGCCTCTTTGCGTAACATAAGAATCACTTGGTAATATAACCTTAAGATAATTTTGTTTACGCTTGTATAATAAACAATTCTACGCATTCTTTCTACTAAAGATTATAGAAGTATCTGTTAGCATACGTAGAAAAAAAGTTCATCGATTTGTGTCTCATCCATATCTAATCTTGTTAAATATTGAAACTATGTGATCAGGACTCTTAATGCGTGGTACAATTTCATACGAAGTGCAAATACCCCAAAACTAGATACTAAAGGTTGAAGGTGGTAGAATCCTTTGTGGTTCGACTCTTGCGACACCACCACCACACCAATTTCTGCCTCATAACAGCGTAAAGTGCTGCTGTGTTCTGGTTTGAAGAGTCTAGTAAGAGACATACTTTGCCGAGGCGTTCCAGCTTAGTCCTCAGGGTAGCGGCGCATCTGTGGCCGACCTTAAGTAAGAATATGTAATCCTATCTGGGGTTCATTACATATGTCCATGGGCGGCAGGAGCCACTTACCATCAGGTGGGCTGCATGCTCGTCTGCTACTCCTATATTATACAAAAAGTAATATATAGGTGCTTACAAAAATCGAAACTGTGCTAAAGTACCACCATAAAAATGATTCTACGAAACATGAGTATTACGCAAAATACCAATGTTCATAATGAACTGCGAACACATAATTAATAGTCTGTGAAGTTAATTTAAGACGGGAAAGTTATCGGCAAGTTTTAATAAGTTTCTAGATAAGGAGGCACATTAAGAACTGGGTTTAGTAAATATTAAGTGAATTTTCGCAAAACTTTCGAACGAACGTCTTAAATTTGTGCTCAGTCATACTCCAATCAACCTTTTTTTTTTTCCTCGAGGGGGAAACCTTCAAAAGGTACCCGACGACGTGGGAGCGACGCCGGGTTATGTGGGATTTTTACCGCACTAAAACCCCCCCGGTGGCCGTCCTCAACGCTTGTTGGAGAACTCCGGGATCTCCAACGGAACACAACCGGAGCCCTCCAAGCGCGATGCCCAACGGGCTCTACCCTGGGGGAGCAGTTTTCGCTCCTCCCACACCATGTAGTGTTTACGACGTTATGCGACCACACATACCGCCGTCCACACTTACTCCAATCAACCTAATTACAACTTACTACAACATGTATAAAATCGATGCGAAATATGATTGGAATTCTAATTAAGAGCGACTGATGCTAAAGACTAATTTGGAACACGCGATATCTTCTATGTTGTTCTTCTTATATGCTTTATACCGTCAAATCCGAATACAGAAACTTCATAGAATATGGCGATAATGCCATCGTAATTCAATCGCAAATTATATTATTTAAGGTCATTTATATGGACGGTAATAACTCATAACCATTTAGTTAAGGTTGAACAATGATTGATGTATAGGATAAACTGCTGCTGTGTTCTCGTTTGAAAGTTGTGGTAGGGATTTCAACTTAGTTCTCAGATGTTGCGACGCATCTGTGGTCAACCTCAGGAGGGAATCTTATCTAGAATTTATTAGAGATGTCCATGGGCGGCAGTAGCCAGTTACCATCAGGTGATTACCATTTTGATTTTATAAAAAAGTGCTACACGGACTCTACTAATGGTTTTCTACGCAAAGATTTGTGTATTTTGATGAGGACCAGGCTGCCGAATGAAATGAATTTATGGCTCTAAATATTTCTGTATTTAGATTTGTGTGTATCCAAGACACCACACAGAAAATCCTTATATGACTTAGAGACTGAAATCTGCTTAAGCTTCCATTTACCACAATTATGAGATAATCTCAATTATTTATCTTAGACTTTATTTCAGTGTAATACTTATTTAATTGAGCGTCGTATCTCATTTCGATTCCAGAAACTAATTTGCATACTTTTAAATGTTTTGAAGCGGGGAGTCCTATTGAAGAAAGTTTCCAGTAAATGAAAGAATTCTATTCAAGCGTTCCACTCAACCCCGCATTAATTTCACTCCGTTTGTTTTCAAATCCATCTAAAGTTGCCGATCCGCCGAAATTGAATTTCTACTGAAGGCCTCTGAAGTATAAATATATATTTATCTGTATTAGATAAATATTAGTATGAACCCACTCTTTTTCCACTTCTGTGCACAGATCGCCTGTAAATGCGACTTACGTCATTAACTTTTAACTTCATCTGTATTTGAATTTCAAGTAAAAGTGAAAGTCAAGGAAGACGTGTGAACTCGGCTTGGTGGACTTCTCACTTTAAGAAGAGAACGATATGAGTAGACAGTCAAAAAACTCGTGTTGATGATAATATATTTATCATAAGGATGATAATTTGATCATCATGATGATGTTAATCAACAAGATGATATTTTTATCATATGGTAGTAAATACCCTTTTCTATGCATAGACACACACTAGGATTTCATGTTTCATGAGTAACGCGGACGCACACGAAGACGAATACACAAATACCCAGAATAGTACTGAAATTCATCTTCATTATTATTAAATATCTGACAGGCTAGAGATCGAACCCGGAACTCTCTGCATAAGATCAATATAGTGTACATTTCGGAATGCGAGTTGTCAAATGTGAAAATAAAAAATTACCTGTTAAACCAGTCATCTGTGTATCTTGGGTACGGAAACGGGTCGTTACTGCTGAAGTCGTACGATGCCTCTGCATTCTGCAACAAAAATACAATCAAACATATTTATTTAATTATGATGAGAGTAATGATGATAAATGACATGGGGCTCGTCTAACGATTTCGGATATGGATTCTGGCTGGGTAGTCCGCTAGCTAAAGCGAATTATTGGCGCTTTTCAAGTGTTATGCGAATATGTGACGGTAACCAATATATAGCTATAATTCTTTAAAGGTATTCCTTTATACAGCCAGAAAAAGGTACATAATCTATTAAGGTTATATGCTACTTTGGTAAAGGGAGATCTCACGCCGGGCTAGGTGATCATGCCCGGGGAGCGGCTGTGCTCCGACAGTCTCAGTTCGGAGCTTGTATATATGCAAGATGTTTAGAAACCTTCGATAGCGTGATTCAGAATACTCGTGGCGCCATTTCTTGACGAGTAGCGGGAGGTCGCCACACTACTTTTGGCATCCGCGATCGACAATATAGCGGATTTTCTGAAACAAGCAAGTCTCAAAAACATAATGTAGTATCGATGCAATCTGCAAAATGAGTATCGCCGATGTTAAAATTAAATGTGTGCTGGAGCCGTAATAATTCAAGATAATATCACTTCTTACATTGCAATATTGTGAATATTGTTAACATATATTAACTACCATAGTTTATCAGCAGCGTATTATGCGGCAGCACTGTTGTCACACATAATTTACCTTTAATAGAAGTTCTTACGCAACTCTAACTTTGTTATATATATATTAGATGATAGAGTACAGTTTGAGTTTCCACTAGAATCTAAATTTGAATGCCTAAGAAGCATCTCTAGTGGTGAAAGCAAAATTACAGTTTGACTGAGTTTTCCACAAAAGTTCTAAAAAGAGTGTGAGACTTTTATTTCTGACACACCTATAGCGTCATACCTAAGAGTGCGACAATAATGGATAGTGCAGTGAAAAATATAAACTATTTTATGCATTAATAAAACCGTTTAAAAGTAGCTTCGCTTATCCAAAATCTATCAAATTTAACGTAGATACGATTACCTATCACTGTTAAAATAGGCCCTCAACATCATAAATCTCACTAATAACGAAACTTTACCTGACCTTGCTCAACAATAACGATATTGGGTAAACTAGATGAAGTAACAAGTTTATATACCACGCAATATTCTATTGTCTCACATGATACAAACTATGAACAGCTATCTGTTTAGGTAAAAACATTTTAAATATCTGTCGATTATTACAAAACAATTTGCTAGATTTCGGCGCGCATGCCTTATGTATAAAAACTTCGTCATCGTCAATACTGACCTAATAATAAACGGCTATGCTAGCTAATACGAAATTTAATAACTAAAAAAACATTCAGGCAAATACGTTATATATGTTTTTTTCCTCTAAAGTTAAAACGAGCAGTAGATTATTTGCAATATGTATTTAACTCAGTAATGTGTATATAAAGGTAACTGATTTATGAAACTAGGATCCCCAGAACAATAATTCTTACTTCTATAGTCGTCACAAGGCCGATTTTGACACACGCCATCCTAATGTCATTAAAATGTGAACTAACTTTGTGTGAACGTACAACACGTAATTGGAAAGTCAAATACTTCTAAATACATAAGAACGCAATAATTTGTAAACAAAACTAATTAATGAAATTTATAAATTACACATTTAAATTCAGTTAAAATGTGTCCAGAAACCAATTTATCATACTCCGAAAAGTATTATAGGGCGTCGTTGCAATATTATATCAGTCGGGTAGTTTGGAAGTTTACGCCCATTTCCGTCTACAGCTTGCCGCTTCAAACCATTCGGAAGAAACCATAATCGATTAACTTTGAAATAGTCAACACTTAGAATTACCAATAATTAATTATTTGTCCCTTTTTCATCATCAAAATTGGGCCTTATAAATTGTGACGACAAAGTTATCCCTGACAATACCACCCACTATAAAAACATATTTGCACAGACAAACTGTTAGTATCAATACTCTTAGATAAAACGAATCCCATTTTCATAACCATCCTATGAATTACTTGTTGACAAAACCTATAGAGTGGGCGAGTTTCATATTTCATACGACACCAAATTGTCTCAAAGGGACCAGGGTAGAACCTGTCCCACGCAGTATCCAGTAACATCTTAAAAGTGAAAATATCGATACAAATATTATGCCCATCATGTAACTAAAGGATAACTAACATAAATCTTTCGCGTCTAAATAAAAGCCAGCGATGATGTAAAAATGTCGCACATTTCATTCTATATCCGTACGTCATTTTAGTTACGTGAATAAGTGCTAAACTTGATTTTGGAACAAATGAACACACAGACACACACACACGCACACACATACGCACACACACACACACGCACACGTACATACACACACACGCGCACTCACACACACACGCACATACACACACACGCGCGCACACACACACGCACACACACAGAGAGAGAGAGAGACGAGAATATTAACACCCAGACCCAGAATAGAGATTTAAATTATAGATATCTGTCTGACCGGAATCGAACATGGAACACTGCGTGTGCGACCGGTACGGTGACCGCTCCAATACGAGGGGTCGTTAAAGGTAGAATCATTATTGGTTTATCTATTGATACTTCCCCACACCAATGTTTGCTTAATATTCAGAACTGTTGCATTTTGGTTTGAAGATCATAGCCAGGAAGAAGCATACGATAAACTACAACTGTACAACTAAGGTCTCTGGGATAGCAGGGGATTTGCGTCCGACCTAAGGTAAGTCGTAAGACTATAAAGAACACCGGATAGGACAGGATATAATATAACAGATCCGTGGATTATTATAGATGTGCCAAAACGGCAGTTCCCATTTACCCATCAGGTGGACTACATTGTCTTTGCTACTTTAATTTATGGAAATCGAATACTGCAGGCCTTGGGCACCTGACCCCAAATCCGAGCCGTCTTAATTAAAGTAAACGACAGTTTCGTAATTGTAATTTCCAAACCAGACTACAGCGGCTTAAACTCTATCACTACCAGTAATAGGTATCCTGGTTGGCCTCGACACTAAGACAAATTTGTCTACCACCTAAGTTTCTAAAACCTCCATTGTTAAGTAACTCCTATTGTCCTATATTCTCCTCCTAACTTTACTCCTATTTTCTCCTATTGGTAAATCATCGCTAATCATCTTAGTAAGAACAATACGCATTAGGCATATTTGTCGAAATTTTTGGAAAGAAAATTTGCGATTCATGAGAAAACGTGTTTTTGTAATGTTATCTACAAAGATTAAATCCACTTTACAACATCGCTTACTTATTCTAATAAATATTGTCTAAATAAACAACGTAAACATATTGTGTAAGTTAAAGGCTAATGAAAATGTTATTACAAAAAGATTTTTATATTAAGCGAGCAATCTTTCGTGTCAAAACAATCTTATCTTAACTTGATTAAGCTTTGTCAATATTATTTTTGCGCCGCTACCCCTGAGGACTAAGCTGGAAACCCTCGAAAATGTCTCTCTTACCACACCCTTCACACCAGCAGCGCTTAACACTGCTGTTATTAGAGAAATAGGTGTGGCGGTGGTGCCGCCGGAGTCGAACCACAAAGGATTACAACCTACTCAACTACTATTGAGAATATATCTAAGTAAGATGTCTGTTTACTTTGAAATGAAAAGGAGCAATGCGTCACATCAATCAATATTCACAGGACGTGATTTCCCTAAGTTATCACGACGCTATGATGGATGACGTCCCGGCGGCCGTCAGACCTTCATCTGTCTTCCGAACCAGCTATGAAATAAATCTGGAGTGTATCAACAGCTTATCTGCAGATTTTGTTTTATATCATCATTCACCAGATATTAATAAATCGATCTTTACATTATTCTGTTTCCTACCGAAGATCGAAGTTTGACAATGACAGTATTCGGAAATTGTCATATTTCCGAATACATGTCTCTGATAGGTAAAAATTGGGTAGATTGATCATTTAATAACAGGCGTAGTTATGTATATTGTTTTGTATATTTTTGTAGTAATTACAAAATTATGTTTGTAAGTTAATTTCAGTGTGATGGTAGAATAATATATTTCCTTCAAATATCGCCCTTATAGAGCTTAGGATAATTTAGTATTTGAATTTAATATGTCATCATCATCAACCCATTACTGTCCCACTGCTGGGCACGGGTCTCCTCTCAGAATGAGAAGGATTAGGCCATAGTCCACCCCGCTGGCCAAGTGCGTATTGGTAGACTTCACACCTTTAAGATTTTTTTTTTATAAATCTCTCAGGTATGCAGGTTTCCTCACGATGTTTTCCTTCACCGTTTAAGCAAGTGATAATTAATTTCGAATTTAATATGTAAATATTTGTAAATGTGTCTAACTTTTGATATAAACGAAAGATTCATATCGTGAATGTACTCGTAGGCCCTATTTTTCTTTCTTCACAAACGATAAGCCGTTTAAAATATTTCACAAATTAAATATCTGAACAATCAAATCAAGATTTACCAATTTCAGTCGCTGAAACATTTTTAATATAGCGTAAAAACTTATGAATAGGCTTTTAAATACGTTGAACTTTTGATACGTTTTGTCTGCCTTCAGTTTATCAGAATAAGTACCTACTTGTTTTAAATATCATCACTGGAGAGGCTAAAACACTAACACGCAAAATGGCCCTTTTGATATGTATTTTTCGTATTTTTTTCTCTAAATAGGGTATACACAGTATGCGTTTAATCAATTTATAACTTTAGGAGCCGCCTTCTGTACATTTTTTTTATAATGATTGATGATTCGCGATTGTTTCCCTTTCTAAAGCGTTGTAACTCGGCTTGCTTACATATTAGGTGACAGCCTTAGTCCTAAAGAGAGACAACGGATCTGTGATCGACTTAAGGTAGCACCTTTGTACTATATGGCATTTGTCACAGACATTCATGGGCAGCCCAGGACCCTTATCATCAAGCATTGTTGCAAATGTTCAATCAATCGAGAGTGCTCGTTTACTACTTCAATCAAAATCTTATATATACAATTCTCGTGTCACAGTGTCAGTTACCGTACTCCTCCGAAACGGCTTTACCGATTTTCACTAAATTTTATATGCATATTCAGTAGGTCTGAGAATCGGCTACTATATATTTTTCATACCCCTAAGTGATAAGGATTGTTCACCATAAACATTTTTTTATTTATATGGCAACACAACGTTTGCCGGGTCTGCTAGTAACATATAAAATCAATATAGAAAGGTGATTAAAGGATATAGAAACTATGAAGAACTACCAACAGATTTCGAAAGTTTCTTTATAAGATACATGGATGCTATAAATCGTCACATTTAGGTATGAAGAGTCATAAATTGCTTCATATCTCCCCATCTCCGCCTTTTAGATTTATCACGTTTCGTATTACTCCTTTCAAAATACTGACGTTGACGATATTAGGTGTAGGATAGGTCATGCAATATTTTATGCTATTTTTGTTGCCGATATCCTGTAGAAATTTTGAACAGAATTTCGTTTTTAATGTTTTACAGAAACTTGATATTCGTCGCTTTGAAACAAGTCGGAAACTATTTTCAAAGGATTGTTAATAATATCTCAACGAACATGGCCCATTTAACATATTCGATTAAAATAACGTTTTCTTTATTGTTGATATCTTAACATAAAGCATGTTCCTAAAAGTGTCGAACCGATTTTAAGAAGATATTCAGATAATATAAACATAGACAGCTTTACTGGAAATGTTAGTTTTATACACTACTGCATCATATCTAGGGTTCTCGTGTAAAATAAAAAAACGCATTAAATAGTTTTTCAACAGTTTCCTTTGAAACCTATTACCGGCCGAGATTCTAACGAAGCTCTCACAAGAGATATATGGCTAAAAGCATTTCAAAGTTATCCACAAAAACACAATGTAAGTAATAAAAAGAGTAATAAAATGTACGGAAAGTTTCAAAGTGCTTGATTAAAACTTTTTGAAAGTACACATCCCAGGTGCGCTGTGATTACGCGAGCTTTAAGTTTAAGGGCTTTAGTTCAAGCAATACATTACTTTATCTACGAACTACATAAAAGGTCTGTACCCTTACCATGAGTTTTCCAAACATCCGACAATTTTACATTACGTTTACTCAATCCATTATTAGGTTCCGTTAGCTTTAGTAGACTGAGTTAACGTAAGAATAAGTGCTCAAGTCTTTTTGTCTGCCTCACATGTTCGCAAAAAAGAAAGACAAAACATAATGCGCCATTTTGTTAATTTAGACTCTGACACTATAGTTCTCATACAATCTGTTAGGGGCGATGATTGGAAACTGTATGGGCAATACGTAAACAAATACCAAAACAGTCAAATTCGTCAAAACGTAAAAACTCATGGTAAGGGTACTGATTTGTCCGGGTTAAATAATTTTATTTATTAACCTATTTAGTATAATAGATCTTGATTTATAAAGTGATACAGCGATTAAATAATGCTTTTAATGATCTATTATATTTTATCAAAATTTTAAATTAAGAATATTTAGTGTCAGTTACTTTATAATACTGAATAAACTTTTTTTAGGATTGTAAAAAATTTAAAAACTAATAACTTTTCATTTGTTCTGGAATATAACAGAAAAAGAAAATCATCGTCATTACGAAGAAGACAGCCAAACATAATTATATTATTTTTGATCCATGTCAACTATAATAACTTTAAAGTACATCAACAATCTTCCAAACAAACTGTTTATAAATTTTGAAGAGAAAAATTTAAACTAGAGCTTTGAAGAAGAGCAGCAATCATGAAACTTTGACTATAGACGCAGCGCCATGGAAGCTCTCTAGGGGCCTAACTTTTCCAAAACTTGTCGAATATTATTATAACTTTAGTTACTTTATTCTTGTATACATATTAGAAGGCGGAAACCCCTTTGTGGTACGACTCCGGCGGCACCAACGCCACGCATATTTCTGCCTGATAATAGCAGTGTTAAGCGCTGCTGTGTTCTGGTTTGCAGAGTGGGGAGACATACTTCTCCGAGACATTCCAGCTTAGTCCTCTAGGTTAGCGGTGTATCTATGGCCAAGCTCAGGTAGGAATGTCTAATCTGGGGTTGATTACAGATTTCCATAGGCGGCAGTAGCCACTATCAGGTGGACTGATCGCTCGTCTGCTACTCCTATATTATAAAAACAACCATAATCTATAGTCTAAGTACGTCTGAAATAGTATACTTTTCAAATAGTGAAAGAATTTTTCAAATGCATGCTGTTATTCCGAAGATTATCCACACACACAAATACAAAACGCAATTATCTTTTTGCAATACTAATATGAAAAGTCAGTAAAAGAACGTTAGCGCATCGCACCCAATTCTACCATTTAAAAACTTTAGAAACTTTTTTGAGAAAACTCCAAATATTTTATTCACGATTTTAAGATGATCTCAGTTGCGAAAGCACCTCATTATTTTAGCGCATGAAAGCGTGTAATAAACCATTTTTCGGGTCATATTTTTTATGAAAACCTGGCCGTAACGTTGGTCATGAATAAATTATTTTCATTCCACATTTAAGCTGAAATAATCCTGGGATTAAGAACAGCCTGGATTGACCTTTTGGTTAACGTAGCAACAGTGTCAGGGTTGGGTGTTTTAAAAAATATTAATACGTACCATTCCACAGGGACTGGAATGAAATGAAATAATGAAATGAAATATATTTATTTTGTATAGGCCAACGGCGGCACTTACAAATTGTCAGTTACAATATTTTCTTAAACTACTACCGGATCGGAACGCGACCTCTACTGAGAAGATCCGGTAAGAAACTCAGTGGGTTTGTCTTTTTTAATTTTAAAAATAATTATTCTCTTTTTAATTTTTTTTTAAATGCCATTATTTTTACATATAATTAATAAAGCATTAGCTCCAGTATCTTGATTTACATTTATCTAAAAAAAAAAGAAGTTTGTTCATTTTCAAAAGCCAATATTTTTATAAGTACAAAAACTTTTATCCCGCTTCACAATAACTCCATCTCGAAACAATTGACGGTGGACATGACATATAAGTCAGATCGACTTATTACCAATTGGTGATAAAATTTATGGATGGCACTTTTCCTCTCCATTCTATTGCTTCTATATAGTTGGATATTAGTAGATTTACTTCACGCGGAATAATGTAAGTTATACTTCTTTTGGCGTCTAGGGAGATACCGATCGCTGTCTCTCCGATAAGTTACGGAAGTTGATACTTATGTAACGTAACTCACATACGGAAGTAAGTCACGAGTCAAGTTGCGCATTGGTTCACACTATTGAAGGAACCTCTAAAAAGAAAAATAATAACGTAGAAAAAGGATATAGAGGGTAAGGTAAGGTAATATATTTTTTCATGGATTAAAATTTAAATGCTTTTAATAGAATAGCTGAAATGAGTAGTAGTCGTGAGATGATAAGAAAGAGTAAGTAAAAAATATTGTCATACTTACATAGTTGTACTTCAAATCTGGATGCATGTAGTCTACACCTGTAAACAAATGTTCAAATTTAAAAAAAAAAAGGTAAATTAGCCATTCTACCAATAAAACTATTAATAAAATACAGTATACATTAGACGAGATTAATGGACCCATATCAGTATATGACTATATTTCTAACATACCTAATAGTATAAATATGTGTCCGAGTATGAAGACTTTACGTAGTTATGTACTAAGATAAAGAGTTTTAGTTCTATTGAAGTTATTTGTAGTATATTAAAATAACCAAGTTCAAAACCTACCATCGTCCATAATAGCAGTGGTCACGTTCACCCCGGTGTACCCTTGCGCCCATGCCGCTTCAACGTTGAGATCCAGTTTCGGCTTCCCTCCATTTTGTCCGGTGTTCTTCAGATACCACTGAAGGGGGAAGTAGGGGTCACGCGGCTCAGCTGCGGGCTCGGTCTCAGGGAGACGGAGCGGTCTAAAGCCGCGCTTGACTCGCTTGAACCCAGGTTGCTGGATCGCGGTGTGGACCTGGTGAAGAA
The DNA here is from genome assembly GCF_041222505.1 of Epargyreus clarus. Taxonomy (NCBI): domain Eukaryota; kingdom Metazoa; phylum Arthropoda; class Insecta; order Lepidoptera; family Hesperiidae; genus Epargyreus; species Epargyreus clarus. The sequence continues at coordinate 9,352,305 of NW_027332214.1, forward strand.
GATTTCCATGTAAAAATAATTGACAAATGAAGACGCTTTATAATTTTCTACATTTATAGCTCCACAAAGGGATTCCCTCTCGTGGGTGAACATATACAAAGAATGGATGATTACCCAAGTAAAATAGAAATCAAATTGTATTATTTAGACGTCTGACTGACCGGAGATGAAACCTGGAGTCTTTGCGTGTTAGACCGGTATATTGGCCGCACTGCTACGCGTGTCACCATCATAGAAAAGATTTGAGATATAATAAAAGTAAAAAATAATACAAATAACTTGACCAATGAGGGCATGCTCGTCTGCTACTCTTATATTATAAAAAAATTAGCTTCTGGAGACAATATTATTTTAAAAGGAATGGTAGTATGTATAAGAAAGATATTTAAATGTTTACATAATGAATCCTTAAAACGTTCTACGAAACAAAATTACGGTAAATCTAAGTTACTAAAGTTTAGTGATGAAGATGAAATGGTATCTGCGATGGATTACCCAAGTTTGAAAATTTACGAGGGTATCGTGTAAGCCTTATAATGTATTTCAGAATGAGATTACTCAACGGTTTCCAACTTTATTTCGATCAGCATAATAAAATTTCGGCAATGTATTCCTTGGCCAGAACGCCGGAGGCGCGTAATTTGACGCAATTTAGAAAATTACCAATTTAAATTTTCTAAATATCGATTTTGAATGCTTTATTGGATATTAAGTTAGCCACTGTAATAACTGAACTGTAATCATTTTCTTCAGAATATGTAATTGTATTCTAGTAGTGTCGTAAGGGAGACATAGTTTTCTTTTAATCCTTAAGGGTAGCGGCGCATCCGTGGCTGATCTTAGGTAGGAATCTAAACTTATCTGGGGTTGATAGCAGGTGTCTATGGGCGGCAGTAGCCATGTTCGCTTGTTGAAAAAATACTATCATGTGTAGCAGGTGTAGCGGTCAATAAAACCATACACAGCATAGTTATAGTAATGTGAATGTTATAAATAGGTAAATTCTACATTTTACGCCCAAAATCCTGATCCTAAAGGGTTCTTATTTAAAGATGAGATCCGTCCCCAACAATGGGAAAGTGATCTGTTAATGATTTTGATCTAACTATTCCAATATGTTCTACGATTTCTCTATTTTTACCTTTTTTAAAATAATACATCCGAAAAGACTTTAAACAATGGTTTTAGTCGTTTAAAATTTCACAAATTTTAAAGTTAAATTCTAGACATAAAACTAAAAGTAGATGAATAAATTCTAACCTAAATACTCATTAGCAAAATGTAATTGCTCTACATAATCTCTCTTCAAGCCTCCGAGGATTACTGGTGGCTTAGTTAAATAATGGACCTCGCTTTGATAAATACAAGGAAATTTATTCGTGTTAGTCAAATAAAACCAAATTCTAATTAGGATCGTCCTCGCGTTAAATTTATTCTTTCTCTGTATAATTTTCTATCACTCTAATAGGTAGATAACATATATTTCTATTAGCCCAAACATTAAATAAAATGTATAACTACCGCCCAATATAATATACCTGGTATGAATAAAACTTTCTTCATCTCTCCGACGTCACTTTATAGGCAGATAACATAATAAATTTTATATTGCTTATTTTTACCTAAAATACTAACTAAAATGACTACCAATTCATTCAGTAACAAGGCATCAAATACATATTCTTTACATACTGTTCTACATCAATCTAATAGGTAACTAACATAAAACATTATTATTTGTTGTTTGAGCCCATCATACAAAATAAAGTGCAATACAACTACGCACATTTAATTTAATGACAAGACATATACTCTACTTTCTTCTATACATTTCTTCTACATAACTATTACATAAACATTTTGTTTCGTTTTAACTCAAAATACTGCAGCCTAATTCAGATCTATGTGGGCGTCACTTCATTGACCAATTTGGAATGCCCCGTGTAATACAAGAGCGTAGTTTACCCGTGTTCGCTTATCTGACATAATGTAATAATCTAATGTTATCACAGCTAATATCATATAATATCTCGTTATGGTTACTTAGCGTCACAAAATGAGATTGCTTTAATTCACACTATGACAATGAATTTTTTTTTTGTTACACGTATCTAAAAGTTAAGAAAAAAACAAAACACTTGGGATCACTCGGGCGTCTTTCCGTCCGTCTGTCACAGCCTCTTTGCTCGGAAAGTACTGGACCAAATGAATTGAAATTATTACCCATGTACCACTCCATGACCGAAAATCAAATGTATGAAGCAAACAACAGAATTTTGAATTGGCCGTGACTTTTGGGTGGTAAAATAAAAAATATATATCCTTTTTTCTGGGTGTAATAGAGCGATACTTTTTCAAGTCTATCCAACTTAGTCCTTAGAGGTAAGCTACGCAACCTCAAGTAGGACGCTAATCCTATCTAAGCTCATTACAGATATAGCTGGCAGGGGCCACTTACCATATGGTAGACTAAGTTGATTTAGAAAAAATCGCGTGGTGATGAAGACTACCATCTTTTAGACATCTTGGTAACAAAAACAATGCCTACTGTAGTCATAGATTAGTAAAGATTACTCACTCCTAACAAGAAATTGTACCCAGTTTTAAGAATTGAAATAGTTGCGTAAAAAAGTTTTGCCACGTCTCCGTGCTAAAATGTGCCTAAAATATTTGAAATAATTATTTATTTATTACTTAAATTACGCAATTATTACGTAAATTAGTTATTTATTCGTAAATTTTCTCTAAAAATGTTTTTATTTGTCAAGGATTCAAAAAAAGAACTTACTAAAATAAGCCGTTTGTGGCTTCATTCAATTTCAAGGCGGCGAAGTATCTTTACTTATCTATGACTATAGTAGGTAACCTGTAGGTGGGCACATGTCAACTTTATTTATTTTGCCCCCATTTCTTAGGTTTAACGTAATTAGTGACATCGTGGGCAGTTACTCAGAGCCGTGGGCAATTACAAGACACTAATTACGCTAAGCTCTGTGGGAAGCTAATCAACGGACTTATACTTGGAGTATTGTGGCTTAAGTGTCATTTTATCTACACTAATATTACCTAATAACAGCAGTGTTAAGCGCTGCTGTGTTCCGGTTTGAAAGGTGTGGTAAGGGGAGACAGGCTTTTCCGAGGCGTTCCAGCTTAGTCCTCAGGGGTAGCGGCGCATTTTTGGCCGACTTCGAGTAGGAATATCCAATCCTATCTGAGGTTGATTACAGATGTCCATGGGCGGCAGTAGCCACTTACCATCAGGTGGACTGCATGCTCGTCTGCTACTATCCTTACTTCCTTACTAATATTATAAATCCGAAAGTAACTCTGTCTGTCTGTCTGTCTGTATGTCTCTTCTTCACGCCTAAACCACTGAACCGATTTTAATGAAATTTTGTAAAAAGATAGTCTGAGACACGAGAAAGGACATAGGATAGTTTTTATCCCGGAAATCCCACGGAAACTAGGAATGGCGATCTAAGATCGATTAATCGGAAAATCGATCTTTTGGACCGAAAAGTCGATTATTTTAATCGATATTAGTAAAGGATTGAATCGTAAACTATGCATTTGATCAAGTGATGATCTTTAGCAAAGTCGTTGTCCATGACACCACGAAGATTTCAGAGTTGTTACGACCAATATTCGCCAGATGGCACCACTGTCATTCCAATGATAGTACGAATTTTCAGTTTTATGTAAGTTAGTATGTCATATTATTATGTTTTAAACGCGGGCGAAGCCGCGGGCAAAAACTAGTTATATTATAAAAAAATAAATATAATTGTACAAGAAACATTAACGCTGCACTCTAATGGATTGAAGATAATTTTACTCCCAGGTAACACTAATTACGGTACAAAGCTTAGCGCCGCGGGATCTAATCTGATGTGATTATAAGAAGCTTTCCTCACCCCGTCTCTTTTATTTATAGTAGCAAAGAAATTCCTGTTTTTATATCTAAGTGCCTGCTGTTAATATTTTTACATTATGCCTCTAAATATTTTCGTGGCTCTATTTAATGTATTCAACGCAAAATTGGTACAATTAACACCAAAAATAGTTCTTACAGACAGATAAAAACGTTAGTCCTTAATTAAGAAAAGTTGGATGGGTGAAATCGTTCGAAGATCGATTTTTGGAGAGTGATTCTTTAGGCCCCGATGTTTTTGTGAATCGATTTAAGTATTACACTTCGATTCGAATCGATTCAAGAATCGATCTTTTTCGGAAAGAATAGCCATCCCTCTTGGACGGTACGTAAAGCTGTCGGTCCCATTTGTTACCCATAAATAGTAGTTGTTAAATCTCGTCGGAGATCTTTAAGGCGGTTTGAGAACATCCGGGTTTGGCCACTAATCCGTATCCCGTCCAATAAAATCTAAACTAACGAGGTATACTACACTGCTTGTGAACCACAGTAGTAGGAGGACCTGTGCCCAGCAGCAGTTTTTTTTTTTATATAGACTATAAGAGTAGCAGACGAGCATGCAGTCCACCTGTTGGTAAATGGCTACTACCGCCCATGGACATCTGTAATCAACCCCAGATAGGATTAGATGCCTACCTGAGGTCGGCCATAGATGTGCCTGAGCACTAAGCTTCAAACCCAGATCACAGCAGCATTTAATGCTGCAGTTATGAGGCAAAAACAGGTGTGGCGGTGGTGCCGCATGAGTCGAACCATAAAGAGTTCTACCATCTTCAAATTACGCGGCCATATCAATAAGTACACTATGTATTGTATATCCATGTAAAGACCTTGAATACATGTAGATCGACTGTTACGAATTTATCTACACACTTCCGTATAGTAACACCTGATCCTATTAACAAGATACAACTATAATCAATGTCGAATTAGAAAACATATCGTAAGCACCACCTGATATCATTGATTGATATGACACGATAGGACGCTATAAGCTTTAGCGGAATTTCCGTATCTACTTAATAAAAGTTACAGTGACTGACAGACAATACAGCTTAAGCCTGGATCTAGTAGCCTGAAATTTTCAGGAGGTAACTAAATGACGTGAATGAGTAATAAGAAAGGATTTTTTAAAATTTTCCCCTAAGAAAGCTAAATGGGATGAAGACTTTTTTTTTGTTCACGAGGGGGAACCCTTCAAAAGGTACCCGGCGCCGTGGGAGCGACGCAGAGTTATGTGGGTTTTTTACCGCGCTAAAACCCCCCCGGTGGCCGTCCTCGGCGCTGCGTAGAGGGCTCCGGGATCTCCAAAGGAACGCAACCGGAGTCCTCTTAGCGCGTTGCGCCGCCGGGCTCTGCCCAGGTGAGCTTGACGCTCGCCACACCATCTGGTGCGTACGACGGTATGCGACCACACATACCGCCGCCCTTCCCGGGGTCGCTTACCGGGCGGTTCGAGCTCCCACTCTTACCGCCCGCTCTTATGGGATGAAGACCTATTATACAAAATAGTATTTTAAAGGAGGCAAAATAAGTTTGGTTCATCGGGAACGTACCTACTACGGTTACACTTATTTCTAACACACACAGTTCTTGGGTTTCGATAGACTATCTTCGTCCTCAGAAGTGGAAACGTATTAATTTTTGTAATTCACTTTTGGTAGAACCCCCGTTCTACGTAAAGTACCCTTAGTAAGTGCTTACAGTACCCATAGTATGAGTTTATACGTTTTTCCGAAAAATGACTGTATTCGTATTTGTTTACATATTTGCCCATACGATTGGAAGAACTGATTGGAAATGTATGGAAAATACAAAAACAGTCATTTTTTTTAAAACTGATACTAAGGGTACTGATGTCCATGAGCGTTAGTAACCACTTACCATAAGACGAACTGCAAACTCGTTGCTATTTCAATCTTATAAAAAATTAAGAAATAAATAAAGAAAAAACAACGTTTCCTCTTTACATACATTTTTCATAAACCGAAGCGTTCACTTAAATTATGTTAGTTTACATCAATGTTGCAAGACCCCCTCGCTCCGCAAACACCGCATGGGCTATTAAGCTTACAAGATTGTAAGATTGTTAAACTTTGTTAAGGGTTTTACATATAAAGTAGAGCGGGGAAATACATGTGTGGTTACATTAACATCGTAAAATAGATCTTTCGTAAATAGGTCTACTTTTGTGTTATTAAAGTGGCAAAAGAGAACTACAGATGCGCATGGTAGAGATCGCTCCAGGGCTACCCTAATTTTGGAATCCTGTGTCCAGTGGGACAGTGAGACCTTTATAGTTTAGTATTCAAACAAGCTGTATTTGATATTAAGTGATCACTGATATCTATTGACATCTGTTATTAACCTCAAATTGGAGCTGAGGCCTATTTATGACCTCTGGAAATTATTTTTTTTAGATGGGTTTGCATATGACAGTATGTACTAGAGTAAAAGCAAATTTCTCGATCCATTCATAAACAATGAAGAACACAACCAAATACACCAGCGCTATACTGCTGTTATTTACCGCAAAGTGAAGAGGCGATGGCGTCTTCGCAGACAAACCATGGATGATTCTATCACAATTTGTACATTGATAGGGTTACTCACCAAAGGATGCTGCTTCAGTAATCGTGTGTGTGCGATGGACCGGCGTGGCCGAGCGTGCGGTAACCCTCGGTGGGCGAAGTGCCATTCCGTGTCAGAGCCGAGGACCTGAGGACAAAATAATAGATAATTAAATACATTTTACATTTATATCCCTATATTCATGTAGGGGTGGTACATGAAGTTCGTTTCCTATATTCCGTATTGTGGGTGCTACTAACACGAAGTACACAAATACCCAAATTCAGAACGGAAATCTTAATTTGACGTTGTTTGCCTAGCCGGAGATCGAAACGGGAACACATTACCGGTATAATTGTAATGGTGATGCGATGTCAATAATAAACGATTTAACGTCCTATTCTATGAATCGTGGGTGGTATATACATAAACAAAGTACACAATTCCCAGACCCAGAAATTAAATTTAAAATCAAGACAAATAAGTATCTGGCTAAGTATCCTAAGTATCCAGGCAAGTGCCTGGCCCGAAACCTAACCCGAATCCGGTACAGGTATGATATGGTAATGCTCAAGAGTACTCAAGACACGTAATGAAATAAACAACCGAATCCTAAACCATATTTTTTGGAAGTTATGAAAACAAAGATAATAATATCTTCTTCTTCTTCTTTCTCAACCATTCCTCACCCACTGCTGAGTGTAGGTCTCTTGTAATGCACGCCACTTTTTTCGATTTTGGGCCTGAGTTGTCCAAGCTTTACCCGCTACTTTTGTTATGTCGCCCGTCCAGCGCATGGGCTGCCGTTCCACATTTCTGTGTCCTGTCCTAGGCCTCCACTCCAGAACTCTTCTTCCCCATCTTTCATCAGCTTATATGTCCGAATAATTCCAATAATAATTTCATATGAATACTATTTAGGACTTTTAATTAGGAACATTTAAGTTGGCATATCTGAATTACCTAATGGGGTGTACCTATGTGCCCGAATACATCAACGCGACTGTACCCTTACCATGAGTTTTTACGGTTTGACAAATATCACTGTTTTGGTATTTGTTTACATATTGGCCCATACTATTTCCAAGTTCGGACACAATCCGCTAGGGGCGCTGATTGGAGATTGTACGGGCAAATACGTAAACAAATACCAAAACAGTCATATTTGTCAAAACGTAAAAACTCCTGGTAAGGGTACTGTTGCCAAGACGTATTAGGAAATACATTAAGTTCTACCTTACATAATATAATCACATCATATTCACTACAAGTAGTAAATCCATTAAAGGATTTCCATACTCAATTATGTTTCAAAGCAAATCCTTGTTACAAAATACACTCAGTATTCCACGTTTCAATTCCCTTAATTCCCTACCCTCTAAAGCTCTATATAACAACCCTTTAACGTTATTGTATCAACTACAAAGACTTAATATAACACAATGTTACAACGCTATTCTACTAAATATATTATCCTAGTTCAATACATTTTCTACATTCCAACGAAACAAATCGTTTTGCCAAACGCCGAAATGAATCACTTCGGAAAATGGAAAGTCCTTTGTTTTCCGAGGAAAATAGCACTGGAAAATTCTGGAAATATTCAACACGTTCCGATTGAAACAGAATTGTGCTGTAATGATGAATAGCTCCGAGTTTAGTATTTACATTTCACTCTAAACAGTTCGTATTGCTGCGTTTTATTTTGTTCAACGGAAAAGTTTTACAATTATACAGACATTTTTACAATTATACTAAACAATACATAATATTCCTTTTTTATAAAATTTAAGCAGCATTTAAGCAATAATGAAATGGATTTAGAAGGTGATACAATTCTCTGTGGTTCAACTCTGAAGGCTTAAAAGGCTTAACAGTAGTGGTAAATGCTTCCGCGTTATGGTTTGATTGTGGTAAGGACGACATGTTTTTCAGTTGCGTTCCAACTTAATCCTTAGGAGTAGCAAATCTGTGGTCGACTTCAGGTTATATATAATATTAGGGCCCCTAATATTATCTGGAGTTGATTACAGGTGGATCTATGACCTGAAGAAGATAGCCCCGCTGGATTCCAACGGTTCTGTAACGTAAGTTCTGTCATCAGTGACGGTCTGTATAGCGTAGATAAGGGAAAGCTTATGTTTAGCAGTTGACTCTCAATTGCTGATGGATGGAAGTAACAATAACGAGTAGAAAGTTTACACTTATATCTCGACGAGCTTTTGCCCGCGGCTTCGCTCGCGTTAAGAAGTAATATTCTCATCCCCTATTTTATCCCCTTGGGGGTAGAATTGATCAAAATCCTTCTTAGCGGATGCCTACGTCATAACATCTACCTGCATGCCAAATTTCAGCCCGATCCGTCCAGTGGTTTGGGCTGTGCATTGATAGATCACTATGTCAGTCCGTCACCTTTGAGTTATATATATTTAGATATAAGCTCAGTTCATATTTGAGTTAGTACCCAAGCGTTAATTTTAATGTTGGATAATATAATTTAACGGGATGAACAATTTTAGATACATACCCCGCAGATAACAATTACATAACGCACTGTATAACGCCACGGCAGCTTCACGATATTAATAAAGTTAAAGTTCAACAAATCCCTCTGGTACGTTACTATCTATTTACTAATTAAATTCTATTAACACTCTATATATTAATTAAATGAATTGTTAGTTAATGCTTCCACATCTCGCAAAAAAATTGGATAGAAATTATTGATACGAATTTAATTTAATGACTACGTCATAATAACTATTTATTAATCTGTGACCACGTAATACAAATACGAGTATAAGTAGTGTGGTCATTGCGTACGGAAGCTAACTAAAATTGTATCTGTCAGGAAGTAACTTTCCCACACTTATTCTACTTACTAACAGCAGTATTAAGCACTGTGTGTTGGTTGTAAGGTGTGGTTTGCAAGATATACTTATCCGAGGCGTTCCACCTTAGTCCTTAAGGGTAGCGACGCATTTTTATCCGGCCTCAGATAAGACTCTAAACCTATCTGGGATTGATACACATGTCTATAGGCGGCAGAACCCACTTGCCATCAGGCGGACTGCACACTTGTTTGCTATTTCTATATTTGAAAATAAATCAAATAAAGACATGTAAGTATGTGTTTGTATTGCGAAAGAAAAAAAGAAAATCTCAATACATACGAATCTATATACCTACTGACCCTTTCTCGAAAATCATTAGAAATTCACGAAAAGGGACGGCGAAGGGCACGGCCACGTTTCTACTTAACAATAAGGGACCAATTTCCCTTTAAGTACGGGATAAATGAAACGAACGAAGTAAAAATCACGATTGCGTGAAGTTATTGGTTTTTTCCAGTGAATGGGAAGGTTTTAATTGGCTTGTAACATAAGATTTACGAAAATGAAAAAATATATAGACTCTTTGGTGCGAAACCCTGATGAGATTGCAGCCGATATTGTCCTTATCCGATTCTGGCAGGGTCGATTAGAGCAGGCAAAGATTGCTTTGTTGCGGTGCTCTATTTTGTTTTTTTTTTCTATAATATAGCAGTAGCAGACGAGCATGTCCACCTAATGCTATGTGGCTACTGCCGCCCATGGACATCTGTAATCAACCCCAGATAAGATTAGATATTCCTACCTGAGGTCGGCCACAGATGCGCCGCTACCCCTGAGGAATAAGCTCGAACTCCTCGGAAAAGTCTGTCTCCCTTACCACACCCTTCAAAACGGAACATAGCAGCGCCTAACACTGCTGTTATTACTCGTAGGTAGAAATAGGTGTGGCGGTGGTGCCGCCGGAGTCGAACCACAAAGAGTTCCACCACCTTCAAACTACTGTACTAAGGAATCAACACTTTCCTACACATCCGATAAGATTAAAAACGTTCATTCTTCATATTGAAAGCTGAAGTAATATTTTGTAATAGTAACTTGATATCAATAGGCGTCTTTCCTGAAGTCAACAAAAGACGTGTAGGTTGCCTTGAAAACTGCCATCAGTATAGTGATACTTGATACTGTATAGTGAATAGTGATACGTGATACTGGCAGTGGCCAAATGTTAACCTTATTACACCCTTAAAAATGGAAACCAGTAAACCAAAACAAAGTAGCGTTTTATATACAGAAATAGTTTGTAGTATTGAAAAATAAACAGGATGAAAATAGGCAAAAGCAGTCGCAAACCTCAATTACCTCTCGACATTCAATTGGAAGACCTTGCCTGAATGGTGCTGTAATATTATTTATATCACGGCGTGCGTAAATTGACGTTTTACGCACGCTTCGCGTGCGCAAAACCCCCATTTCCGACCCCGTAATATAAAATTTTATACAACACGCGGACGAAAAATGTTTTTCTGACTCGTGTGATTGCAGTCCTCGCCTGCGGCTCGGCCTGCAAACTCACACTTGTCAGAAAAAAATTTTTCGTCCTCGTATTGTAATGTACTATTCCTTTGATAGAAAATATGTAGATGGAATATCAAATGTTTTAATAAACAGTTCAATTCATTTATCGAGGAAAACATTTAAGGAAAACAAAATTAATAATAATGATGTCCATATTTATATTGGTCAAAATGTATGGTTATAGTTTGGTTTTCACTTTTTTCAAAGAAATCTCATGTGTATGCATAAAGCATGTGACAATTAATTTCTAATACGCACATAACTTTGAAAAATACAGAGATACGTGCTTCAAAATCTAAATTAAGACTCCTCGATTTAGAAGCAAAGTTTAAAACCACATACCTTATAAAAAAACTAATAATATATAAATTACGAGTATATCGAACGTAACAATATAATTCTAATAAAGTTTATTGCATCAACATACGTCTTATATGCGGCGCTAACATTCGCACCCTTCAATAAAATCTTCATTCAAGTACTTCCGTAATTATACGAATTTATTAGCTGTGCTTTATTACCTTACGACGAACCGACGAAAACAAACTTTATCGGACAGTAAAGTCCAAGTGGCTGTTATTTTTAGAGCCAATTTGCAACCAAATTGTTCATTCGTCGGAGCGCCATCGACGAATACGTTAAGACGAAATCCCTCTTTTCGTCGAAAATATCTTGAAAATCTGTTTAATTTGGCGATTTATTGGTATTATTGGCGTTAGTTAAAATGTGCATATTAACATGTTTTTGCAACGTTTTACGCTTTTAAGGCTACGTTGTGATTAAATTATAAAATGTTATAATACAGAAGTATGAAGTGCGCATTTTAGTTGTGTAGGAACTAAAAATTACGTATGACAATGATTAAAATATTTTCCTATTAATAATGTTGAATTGGCAATGCATTTGTGATCAACTTCAGGGTTTTCCTAACCATAGTGGTACTAGATTGTTTTCTACCTTTAGACTAGATTTAGGTTAGACTTCAATGTGACCTTTTTTTGTTTCCCAGACGCCCGCTTTTGGTCGCCTCTTACGACAGGCAGGGGATGCCGTAGCCTTATTCTAATCCCAGAGCTACAGGGACAACTTCAATGTGACCTAACACCTAGAGGTCACTGCCGCCTATGGACATCTGTAATACATACAGAACAGGGGTTCTACCTCAAGCCAAATTAGAAGCAATGGCTCTCCAGAGAACTAAGGGAACGTACCCAATAAGGGACCGTGGACCATGGACCGTAGGACCGTGACCTATTTTTTAATATTTTTCGACCCCTCCCCCCCTCCGCTGAGCACCCGTAGTATATGCTAAGAAAATAGATAGTTCAGATAGTCAGGTAGTTTTGCGAATGTGATTTTTTTGTGAAAGTTTATACAGCCGATCGTACAACGACATTATTGTATACGCCTGTAGCGCGGATTCTCGACGTGTTTTCATTCAATCAGCTGACGTTTCCACATATGTGCGTCAGCGCCACTAACTGAGAATTTAAGAATCACTAAACACTCCGCCATATTGAATTATAGCAAAAAAATCGCGAGATTTCTCTCGATGAATTCGACTACGTGATAAAAATCTAAGCCCGCCGCGCTCCTGTGCTTCAGCGTAATATTTTAAAGACTCCCCCCCTCCCCCCTTAAATGGGTCCTGTAGTATGGGTATGTTCCCTAAGATGGTCGCATCATATAAGTCAGCTAGCATCACCATTCTTCCACCGAAATGCAAGAATTAATTCTACCTGTTAATAAGTGTGACGGTGACGGTGCTGAGTTTACCCCCTCCAAATATTTTATTGTTAGATTGTGCACTAGAGTTTGTGCGATATAGGAACTCCAAATAAGTTTATTTTTCTTTCTATTTTTCATTGTCGTAAGCCCTACTCTCAAAATGAATCCCGCATTACGCCAAATTAATATTACTCCCCTCTTAAAAATGGTAATCATTCATTTTATAACGAGATCACGGACTAAAATTTTCTTTTCTCATTCTAAAAATAATCTGGTGCCTAAGTAAATACTTTTATATTACCAGTACTTCAAAGCAAATAATTCCCAAATGTCTATACTAATAATGTTTTAGGCCTTCATGTTTTATTAATAAGGTCCTAATTATTATTTTAGCACCGTCAAACAATAGATCTATTATTAGTGATATTTATTAAATGGCCTATCATGCAAAACACATAATATCGTACCGTCATGTCGTGATTTTTTACGATGCTTGTCGTGGATTTGCCCGACATGACATTGCCTCACGATACGACGTCGCAATAGCGTGACGGACTTTTATCATTAGTATATGTATCGTAAAAGTAATATGCAGTGTGTGTATTCGCCCTATGATGTAAATAATATAAAAGACTTAGTAACGTAATTTTGTTTTTTGTATTTTTAAATACGTATCAATATCAGAGGATGCATAAAAATGTTCCGCCATCTTGGAGCGTCCGCCATATTGGATACAAAACTATATCATTAAGTTAAACATACATTATCACCCAAACAGATCGTGTATAGTATATACGAAATTTCAGTTTAAGCCGTTGCAGTTAAGTGGTTTAAAACTCAGTTCCAAGATACATACATCGTCATCGTCAACAACTTATTACTGTCCCACTGCTGGGCACGGGTCTCCTCTCATAAGGAGAAGGATTAGGCCATAGTCCACCGCGCTGGCCAAGTGCGTATTGGTAGACTTCATATAACTTTGAGACTTTTTTTTATAAATCTCTCAGGTATGCAGGTTTCCTCACGATGTTTTCCTTCACCGTTTAGCAAGTGATAATTAATTTCTAATACACACATAACTTTGAAAAATCAGAGGTGCGTGCCTGGGATTTGAACCTCGGACCCCTCGATCGAGAGGCCGAGTTTCTTAACCACTAGGCTATCACTGCCTTAGATACATACATACGTTCATACATATATATACATACATATATGTATGTAACGCAAGTTAAATAAAAGCTCCTAAAAACACGATAATTAAGGAATTTATTCATAAAATTTTATTAATGAACTCATTGTTATACAACAATGATGCAAGAGGGTAAATATAGAATTTAAACAATGTATACTGTTCGCAACCTCGGAATATTTACATAAGAGTAGCTCCATACCTCTGCCCCTTTAGTTATTTGGAGACGCGGGATTATGTAAATAAAGCTAGCAACTACGAAGGAAATGTAGGGTTGGACCAATTTTGAGAGAAAACATCTTGTTTTACGAGCAATTTAGTGTTTAGGTTTATCCCAGTTGCTTTTATAGGCCAGTGTCAAATTATTAAACTTAATTATAAAGTTTTGTTACGTAATTATGTCACGGATATTTTTTATAAATATTTCAAGGGTCTTAAATTTAATTAAATACGCCTTTTTTACTCATAACATTCAATGTCAAAATATCGAAAGAAATTAAAAAGTTTATGTTTAATCCATATAATAGGGTACCTGTAAACTGTATAAACTTGTTTAATTAGTTACATGATGATTGATGGCTAAGGTCGCCCAGCAATATACTCGTACCGTGAACTTGCAGAGACATAGTGCCTCTACCTAAAAGGGTTTTATCACAATGTGTTGCCTTAGAATCCCTTAGTAAGCAAAATTTACTGTATTTGTACGTTATAAGTAAAATAAGCGACTATTATACAAAGGGATGACGAAGGGATGTCCACCTTTAACCGATTCGATATTCCATAGCATTTCGTAGGCGTGGATGTGGGAAGATAATGGAAGAAAAGAAAAAGTTTATATCCGAATAAACCAATAATCCTCCGTTTCCTTTTACTAATATTTGTCTACTCACAATTTTCATTCCCAAAATGTGCTTCGGCATAGTTCAAAATACACCGTTATAATATTTAATCAATACATCAATCTAACGAACATTTTCTACGAAACAAATCAATGAGAAATAAATAAAAATATTGCTTGTAAGCAAGATTATTTTGAGAAAAATACGTTTTCGGTTCGAAGAATTCCTAAGGTCACATTACAATATTTTCTTTCAAACTGAAATTAGTATTTGCTAGCGTATGATACATAACAATATTTATATATATGCTCGTTTAGTCTAATTATTTTATTTTTTATATGGATTTTTTAGTTTACGGGTTCTGCAGACTAAATACCGAAATTCCTAACATTTATTTATATAATAGCAACATATGAACAGCTTAAGAAAACTTTCTATTAATTTGTTGTATTTCTATCTGTCTTTATTTTTATTTGTCTGTAGCAGCTTATCATATTAACAGTTGAACACATATAACGAAACTATAACGGTAGATTTAAACAAAAATAATCTAGAATAATTTTATCTAACAAAATATTTTTATAGCAACTACTTAAGCTACACTTTCCATTTATCATTTCAGCTTAGGGTTGAGTAAGACGAGCCCTGCATATTCAAAAGGGCTTTGTATCGCCCGTGGCTTCTTTAATAACTTGGAGCTCCCATTACGCTACTAATGAGGGTTGGTAGCCCTTGACATATTGCGAGTATTACTAGGCTTGTTTATTTATAAGTATTTGTATTTATGGCAACTTTGTGTCATGATTTCCGAATTTAATAATTATTTTGTTATCGTCTTAACAGCAATGATTGAAAAATTAATATTAACAATGTGAGCCGTCACGGGACGCCTGGCAGATGTGAAATATCGACATTATTTTGTAAAAGTAATATGCAGAAAAGAACATATTGTGATAGGAACTAAATATGTCATAATGATAAAATAAAATGTTACGATTTTTGCGCATGGCGACGCGTCGCCACACCGTACACACTACTGCATATAGACTGTATATATATACCATCGTATAGCGTGGCGACGACATCGTATCGATATCGTATAGCGTGACGGCATGCGTCGCCACGCCAGAAATCGGTTTTACGTGCGGCTATAGATGTTTCACATCAAAATAGGTAGTTTGATATTAAAATAAACTTATATTGTGGGTAGTATGAACCTAAAATCCCTATAAAAGTCTGTGATAACGTCGGCTCGGCTAGTCAGTTTGGGAGTCGTACGTTAACCATCAAGGTGATAAGTTGTTCAGTGGAAACTATGCTAGTTGGCTGATAAAAGTGTTAAAAATGGAATAAAAGTAGGTATGTAATGTGCTGTGAATTGGAGTTTTTCTGATATTTGTTTATATTAAACTTATGTTTGGTTCGTCCAGCGGCACCACCGCCACAACTACTATCTATACTAATACATATTATAAAGAGGAAAACTTTGTTTGTTTGTTTGATTGTAATGAATAGGCTCAAAAACTACTGGACCGATTTTCGAATTCTTTCACCATTCGAAAGCTACATTATCCACGAGTAACACAGGCTATATATTTTATATGAAATATATTTGATAAATAGATTTTGAGGCGGTACAAAGCTTGTCCGATCAGCTAGTGCCTAATAAAAGTGTTAAGCGCTGCTGTGTACTGTTTTATAGGGTGTGGCAAGGGAGACATACTTTTCCAATGCATTTCAGCTTATACCTCAAGCAAAGCATATGTGGCACAACTCAAACAGGAATGTAATATTATTTACCCGTCAATATCCAATTGCCATTATGTACACTACATGCTGGTATGCCGCCCCTATATTATAAAAAAGTCTACCAATAATGGTTACATCATCCGTATTAACACACATATTCACGCACGCATACGTATACACACACACAATACTACGCGTTTATATAAGTAATAACATATACGCTATACAAATTCACAAAAAAGCAACACGAGAAGCCAATTAGCTTTCAATTCAGAAAAATGAAAATAAAATTAAAACTATCGTTTGTTCAATAAATCCGTACTGGTGACTGACATGTTAATTAGAGCATGCATGTTGCAATTAAAACGACACTGGGGTCATAGCGCCTGCCCGTGACAGGTTATATATACGAGTACATGATACAGATAAAGACATATCTACTGTTTTTATCCGTGTGTCCAATCGCATACGTTTTGTTATTTATTAAAAACGTTATTGGTTCTAAAGGAGGCATTCCTCAAAGTAATTATATCATACGTTAAAACAGTGTAACAGTTCATGTATAATCCACATGTATAACGAGTAATAATGTATGTTTGATCACCACCGCGCGAAGACGCCGAATTTTTCAAAATCGCACCTCTTATTTTAATTTTCGTAAATGACGCGCGCGCGTAGAAAAGAATATACTTCATGTCCGCGTAGTAAGCAGTAAGTAGACGGAAAACGTTACATGGTTTCTTAGCCAAAGTCTGTCAATTTTCAAAATATTAAGGCCTTTTAAACTTCTGCTTTACTTAAAACGTAGCTAGACAGTATTCAATGGTAACTATGCATCTAAATATATAACGTACTGCCACATTGCTATAAATAGGACTCCGGGATCTCTGAGCGCGCAACCAAGTCCTCTGAGCGATGCCCCTATCTCCTCTGGAGGCACCCCAGTTGGGCTCTGTTCGAAGAGTCTAACCATCCCACACCTTCACGTGTTCTACACAATATGCTACTCCCGAGCTACAAACATCTTGCCCCAGTGTCTGTCCGTGACAGCAAGTTACGTAATGAGTATAAATAGAAACGATGTTATATATACTGAACAGCACAGCTATCTGTTTACATCGTACTAATAGAAAATATGCAGTTATGCCAGTTTATATATGATTTTTAGTTGCAATAGTGATTAATTAGTATGTATTTGAGGTGGTAAGAAATTGCAGATTATTTGTGATTAATCACAATAAGAAGTTAATAGAATAATGACGTTATAACTAATCAAAATATTTGTGCGTTCCACACAGGCCTCGTATAGCCTGCGCAAATTTTAGAACATAATATAGCAAAATCCTCGTCAAAGCAGATAAGTAGATAAAACCGCCAACATTACCTTCCAATAAATTAATTAAGTGTTTTGTAAAGTGAAATAAATGATTAAAATGACGTACTTTTGCTTAAAATATACAGCTCAATGTAACATTTTAACAAGTTAAATAAAACTAATGTAATTAAAACAAAACATCAATAAAACTCCGTTTAAACTCTAAACTTAAAATGAATGATACAGTTTTACGACAAGAATTAAATTTAATGGGAACGTTACTAAGGCAAGTAATTACAATGCAAAGGTTGCCGCTAATATTTCACTAAGAAGACGATCTGTCATGACGTCAGCCCGTGACAGGCAGTGACTACGTGACGGCTATACAAGGCGTACAAGGTGTACAAGGCTATACGGTGTTATATATAGTCCGCGTAAAACTGCTAGTCCGTTCTGAATATAGAAATGAATCGCGTCGCCATAGTAAATGTATGGACTACACCTGCTCGTGATAGCTTCTGAGCAGACTAGCATACTATATAATACTTATTGCTCACATAGTTTAAATTAGATTTACTCTATGTATACGTGGAAAGTAAAAAATAATATACTTATTAATTCAGTGATAACCAGTAATTATACTTATTTCGTTTTAAATGTCTGTTGTTACACTGGAAGTTCAAAGATTACCATAGATGAGTTGTTATCATGCTAACTAGTTGGAACTCTTATATCAAGGGCATGACTGACACACCCTCACATACACAGACAACATGACAACTTGATCATCACATATAAATTAAATATAACTAGTACCACTATATATTAATCTGTGCTAGTACCACTAAAAGAAAACGCCAACAAAACACCGCCAAAAACTATGAAGTTAAATTGAACAATTTACATTTAAAGATAAGAATTATATTTTATTCAGTCGTCGCTAAGTAGAGTAATTTCTTCGCAAAGTTCACCGCTAATAATTCACAGTGAAGACGATCTGTCATGACGTCAGTCCGTGATAGGCAGTGTCTACGTGACAGATAGATACAAGGTACAATAATTAGTACTGAGATACTTTAATTTCTGTTTTCCCTTGTGGGTAAACGTAATCAAAATTGATTTATGTCCTACAGTTACATTATTAGAACTATGTCCTGGAAAATCAAAGTTTACCACAGATGCGTTATTATCATTTTAACTAGTTGGAACGCCTTATGTCATGGGCGTGACTTATACCCCCTAAATAAACTGCCCAATAACTTTACCATCACATATAATAACTAACCTCATTAAAAAGACATGAACAAAACACGGTTAAAAACTGTGAAATTAATTTGAGCTATTTACGCTTTACAGGGAAGAATTATATTTTATTCAGTCGTCGCTAATTAGAGTAATTTTTCCGCAAAGTTCACCGCTAATATTTCGCAGTGAAGACGATCTGTCATGACGTCAGTCCGTGATAGGCAGTGTCTACGTGACGGATAGATACAAAGTACAATAATTAGTATTTAAATACTTTATTGTGTTTTTCTTTGTGTATAAACTTACTTAAATTGTTTTATGTTCTGTATTTTCATTTCGGTTAAATTTCTGTTGTTATACTGGAAGTTCAAAGATTACCACAAATGAGTTGTTAGAATGCTTACTATTTAGAATGCCTCATGTCATGGGCGTGACTTACACACCCTTAAATATACAACCCAACTTTATCATCACATATAAATTATACAATAACTACTGCCATTAAAATAAAACGTGATCAAAACACCGCTAAAAGTATGGAGTTAAATTTAACTATTTACATTTTAAGACAAGAATTATATTTTATTCAGTGCTCGCTAAGTAGAGTAATTTCTCCGCAAAGTTCACCGCTAATAATTCGCAGTGAAGACGATCTGTCACGACGTCAGCCCGTGACAGGCAGTTACTACGTGACAGATACTTTATTGTGTTTTCCTTTGTGTAAACGTTATTAAAATTGATTTATGTCTTTTATTTTTATTTAGTTTTAAATGTATTTTGTTATTGTAAATCGAAAGATTACCAGTTGTTTTCATGCTTACTAATTGGAACGCCTTATGTCATGGGCGTAGCTTTAAGTCTTACGTGACAAATAGGTAGAAGGTACAATATTCAGTACCTAAAAGGCTTAAATCGGGATAGATCTTATTATTAATACATTTGAAGCGTAATTAATATTAATCTATATTTTATACAGTAGCTATAGCCGATATATCCAATTTGAGTTGGTTGTTTGTATTTCATATTGGAAGTTGGGGATAAAATCCTAACGAGAAATCTCTGATACTTTGAAGTTAATGAGTATAAGAAATTAAATAAACAGTAAAGAAAGATTTTACCCGGAATCTTTAATAGATATCTGAAAGTTCTATGAATATGTGTAAAATCATCTTATTCAACAATAACAAATGGGACAGCAATGGTTTGGATATAATATGTATCATTTCTCAATGATAGAAAAAAGATAGGAATAACTTTTAACATATGATTGTTAGACGTATACCATAATATTTTAAAATAGAGGATCAAAATTTGCAAGTCTTTTTTTTATTTTAAATATTCTTAAACGTACTGCAAAATTTTTAAATATTTTGAAACATATGTTCTTGATGCCTGAATCTTCAAGCTGAAATTTATAAAAGAAATAAATGGAATTCGCTCCATTTTGAGATAAACGTCTTTAGTGTTCTCGTCACGTCGTCGTCTCAAATCTCAAAGAGAAATCATTATTTCTCCCGGGATAATTAGTCAAGGGAAGTTTGTAATTAATTTGGGCTAGCGATTATGGGTAATTGTTATATATATATGGGTTTCATTATAACTTTACAAATTTATATAGGATGCCAAGATCGTTCCCGTCGTTACAATTAGGGCTATCTCAATATTAAATGATTAGAATCCGTATTTAACACTTAGGGAACGCTTTTTTTAAAGCAATGTTTAAGAAAAAGTTTATCATATTATATGTGCAATGATTAATCCATAACAACTCTATTTAAAGTTAAACGTACGAGAAGATGCATTACTGCATACATCCCTAATAACTAAGGCGGAACGTTTCATGTAACTACCAAAAAAATACAAGATTACTGCGAGATGATTATGACCCGCGTGGCGGACCCATACCGGTCTAATGCGCAAAGGGTTCCGGGTTCGATCTCCGGCCAGACAGAATTAGTAAGTATGATAATGATGATCTGAATGACCAATTTCGATATTTTTTGTGGGTGTGAGTGTCTGTGTATTCGTCTTTGTGTGTGTTCATGACACCCACGACATAAATAATTCTAATGTAGGACAGTGAGTGTAGAATTTTTTTTTACTGGAATATGGTACTTACTACCTTGAAACTAAGTACCCACGTAATAACTTAGTACTTACATATTTTATTTACATTAGATGAAAAGTACTTATCAAAGGAAAATAGAAGCTTAGAATTCGTGAATTTAGAGAAAAGCATTTCAGCTATTCAATTAAAATTAAGATATAGATCTACAGGGTATAGAGTTCAGTATTTATAAATTCAAGGCATTCTTTGATCAACTGATTACAGTAACAAAAGCCCAGAGCTTTCAAAGCTTTGACAAAACAATACAACTGAATAAATTAGATTTCTTTACGGAGCTCAGGTATTGTTTTATACACAATAGCTGAAGAATAAAATGTTATCTACTTCGTGATATGAAAGGAATGGAACTTTAAACCTTCGAATAATATTTGCATAATCGTGAATACTTATTGCATAATATAATCTGAAATACAAAGGTATTTAAATACAAATAAAATTTTAGCATCCAGCTATGAGCTAAAACAACGAATTTCACAAACATTAACTATATTTGTCGTGTAAGGAGATCAAAGTCTCTACTTTTTCTATTTATCCAAATCTAACTTATATACTTTACCGAGGCATTCTAGCTTAGTCCTCGGGGGTAGTCCTCAGGTAGTCATCTAATCTTATCTGAGATTAATTACATATGGCAATGGGCGGCAGAGCCTTACCATCAGGAGGACTGCATGTTAGTCTGTTATCCTACATTATTTAAAAAAATGTACCAAATGTGAGCTACAAGCTACGAGTATCCAAAGTAACTATATAAATACATTAAAATTTCAAAGTAAAACCTTCTCTATATTCTTGTGAAAAAAAAACCGTAAAGCCTGTTTCAAAATTCAAGATTAAAAACTAAAATCTACACAAGTAAAGAGTCAGGCAATTAAATAGAATATATCTGAAAACAGGTTACGATTTTTTGTTAGTATGTTCCAAAAAGACTTATTTTTGTTAACTTATTTTTACGCAAAATATTTACGCGATGAATTGACGGTCTCTCTTTTGGGAAGTCGTTTAAAAATATAAACATGAGTATACCGACACATGGGAGTATCAAGGACTTTTGTAATTAAAAACTCAACGGTTTGGAAACCTCGGGCTCAGCGTAAATTTATGTAAGTACACGCATGACGACAACGTAAACATAACGCCTACGTTACACAACCGAATGACATACGCTTAAGCTACGAGGCTACGATGCTACGGTTATATAAACTGTGCGTAGCATGGCTACGACATAGCAATTGTTGAATGACAATATTTTTTTATTTATACAAAGGTTCGCTTACAGGATTTTTTTAAATTCCTTTGTTAGTGCTGTTTGATATCAGTGAAGGTGTTAGAACTCTTTGTGGTTCGACTCCGGCGGCACCACCGCCACACCTATTTCTGCCTAATAACAGCAGTGTTAGGCGCTGCTATGTTCCGTTTTGAAGGGTGTGGTGTGGGAGATAGACTTTTCCGAGGCGTTCCGAGGTAACGGCGCATTTGTGACCGACCTCAGGTAGGAATATCTAATCCTATCTGGGGTTGATTACAGATGTCCATGGGCGGCAGTAGCCACTTACCATCGACCTGCATGCTCGTCTGCTACCCCTATATATAAAAAAGGGAATATTTTTTACAACGAATTCCTGTCAAAATTTTTTCTCTTATAGAATTCTAGACCCATCAGTTTCAGTTGCGAGTCATTGTTAACTGTGCAAAGGTATTGCTTATTTCTCATGGAAGTTTCTTTCAATAGACCTATTATTGGATACTGGGTACCGGATATTATTGTGACTAGAAAAATCATCTCCGCATATGAAATACCTTGTCAAAATTTACGTTCATTTCAAATCACACAATATCTAAGCATTCTCAAAAATTCAGTTCTAGAGCCAACATCTAGGAATAGACGAATTCTAAAAAGGAAACCACAAAGCCATCAGTACCATTCATAAAATTAAATTCCCTTCAAAAATAACATACTATTAAACCCAATAGTTATCGTCGCTTCACACATAACGAGTGAAATTACGGTACGTGAATACTCTCCATTTTCAGATAAGTTTATTCATTGGGAATTTCCAGTATGTATGGAAACGTTGCCATTAAATTTGCATATTTGCTTTTCATGTCTCGCACTCACCAATTTTCAACTCGTAGCAATTGCCAAGTAATATTGGATCAACAAGTTAATAGCATACCCTCTCTTTGAGATGTTAAATAGCATAAATATTAATGTTTAATGAACAGATGAATACCTTCTAAAATGAAGTATATTTTTGGATTTAAGATAGTACTGGCCGTACTGTTATGGATTTGTAGAATTGACATATTCTTGGATTTTTTACTAGACTGCGCCTTAAACAGTAAGGGTTTTTTTTAATTATATAAGAGTAGCAGACGAGCATGCAGTCCACCTGATGTTAAGTAGCTACTACCGCTCATGGACATCTGTAATCAACCCCAGATAGGATTAGATATTCCTACCGACAGATGCGCCGCTACCCCTGAGGACTAAGCTGGAACGCCTCGGAAAAGTCTGTCTCCCTTACCACACCCTTCAAACCAGAACACAGCAGCGCCTAACACTGCTGTTATTAGGTAGAAATAGGTGTGGCGGTGGTGCCGCCGGAGTCGAACCACAAAGGGTTCTACCACCTTAAAAATTAAATAAAATAAAGGGTAATTACTAAAAGACAAATCCGAACTGAAACCTAGATGATTATTTCAAAAAACAAAAAATCTGTCTACCTAAAAATATAGTCTATGTTACTACCATAATTTAGACGAATGCAACGACACCTCAAAAGACGTCAAACGGATTTTGTTACAAATAATAAGACACATATAGTATATACGTAGGTATAACGTATAAATACATACGTATAGACTATAGAGTATATTTATATAGCTACATACGCTCAAAAACCTTACCCTCCCCATTCGGGTAATAAACAGTCGACACTCGACTACTTTATAAATGCACTTTAGTGTAAACACGGCCTTATTCGAGTCGCAAGTTAATTAAAACTCTCACGTTCTTAGATCTTAATCAAGAGCACATTCAGAAAATATTTATACAGTAGTTTAAAACCACTTGCACATTTCAATTTAAATTGCTTTTAAAGGTACTATGCTTCTTTCAAAGTAATATGGAATGAATTCTCTTAACTAGTATCTATCTACATACTTCGTTTCTATTTTGAAACTTACAATATAATTACTTAAATATAACTCTTGTAATCTAAGAAGACGTAATATTTTACTCGACTGCCGGGGGTAATATTTTATGAATGCATGTCTCATTCTTTGTCACGTCATGCAGCCCAAACAGCTGTACCCTTAGTATGAGTTTTTACTTTTTAATAAAAAGGACTGTTTTTGTTTTTGTTTACGTATTTTCCATATATTACCAATCAGTTCTGATACAATCTGCTAAGGATGCTGATTGGAAATGTATAGGCAAATATGTGAACAAATACCAAATCAGTCATTTTGTTAAACGTAAAAAGTCATACTAAGGGTACTGGTCTGATTTTAACATATGAGGTGTCGTCTAAATTTTGGAATTGACGTATATGACGATGCTATATATTTAAGCGTTCAGATTTTTGTTTTTGCAACAATTCTCTAGTTATCATTATAAATACAAAGATTATAAGTCATTATAAGAAAGTGCCTGTTTTGACATTGACATTGAAATGTACTTAAATTAATATTCGCCAACTTTTATTACATAAGTCTGAAACACGTGCAAGGTATATAAATATCGTACATATCTTTTTTATGAGCCTTTCCGTAGAATTACGTCATAAAACATAATGTGTTCTGAACAAAGGATACGGCTTCAATGTCACATAGCTATAACGTACTGTATCTCAACTCAATCAGAACTTATTGATTTATACCTCTATAAAAGTAAAATTGTTACAAAAGGCCAATAGTCTTAAAGGACCTCTCGACTCTGGGTTAATATTGAAGATTCGATTAAATTCTTTGCAGTGTTAGGTCGTTTGGTTGCTACTTTGCAAACTACATACAACTGAATTATGTACAAGTATCTATATAATGGTTAGACCCCTTTGTGGTTAAGGTTCCCACTGCGTGTTCTATCGGCTTCACAATGGTGAGTGTTCTGAGGAACTATTTGACCTGGTGCCTACGTCACCATTTCTCCATCGCCCCACTCGCCGAAGGAAGAAGTTCCATCCACACCAACTGGACTCGTGACGGTCCTCCACGGTTCGGTATGCACGGACGTTCTTGCCAAGGACGTGCAAGATGTGGAATGAACTTCCTCCTGAGGTATTCCCGGAGCGCTATGACATGGGGCTCTTCAAAAAAGGTGTAAAAAGAACTCTCCTTCAAAGCCGGCGATGCATTGGCGACTCCTCTGGTGTTGCAAATGTCCATAGGCGACGGTGACTGCTTTCCATCAGGTAGCCCGTCTGCCTCATCGTTTAGGTATAATTATAAAAAAAAACTTTGAAGGCACCACACCGCAACACTACTTTCCGTCTAACAACAACAGTGATTAGCTTTGCCGTGTTACAGCTTGATGGGTGTGGAGTGAAGTGAAGAAAGAAGTATCTCCCCGAAGGCATGATAATCCCAGGAGATCCAAATTACTCCTCAGAGAGCAACGTGTATCACCGATCACAGGTAAGATTCTAATTATATCTGGACTCGATTACAAATGTCCAGCTGCAGTGGGCACTTATCATTGGGATTTGGTGCTGTATTGAGTGCTCGTTCTATATTTTAAAATAAATATTCTGTGATATGCTAGATGATATGAACGATTAAAATGAGATGATAAGGGGCGTAGTGTGCGTACTTGAAGAGGTTATCCGTACCGGGTGCTTTTATGGGCGTCAATTTTTTCTATAGACCTTTTTATTTCAGAATCTATTGAATTTTGACATGTTTTTTCAGTGACCTAATTCGTATAAGCCGCGACAACTCAACTTCCGCTCGAAGCGGCAAAGCAGTAAACGATTAAGGAAAAAATAAGAAATAATTTGTTTTGGAAGGTTTTATTAATCCTCATAAATGCTATATTAAAAATGTAATCATGAAGAAAATATTAGGTACAAAATCATTTTTGAAATCATATTTCCTTGATAAGTCTCATGTTTAAGCAATGTGAGAAATGAGTGTCGCATTATTTGATTCAAAAGTGTATTACAAAAGAAAACTTAAGATCGTGATGTTTGTAACTTATATTAAAGAAAACGTCACCCCGTTGTTTAATAAAAAGCTAAGCTTCCACAGTAAAAAATAAAGCTATTTTCTACGTAAACCCTTTCGCTTAACACCTACCTCCTGAAAGCGAGGGTGTATACTCGTAAATTATGCAGAGGTAATTGCGAGAAGCTTACGCACAAAGATGGGGTATTTCAGAAATTTTAAGTATCTGCATAGAGCACTTTGTGTGTAATAATGTTTTTTAATAATAATGTAGTAGTCAAGCATGTAGTACACCTGATGGTAAGTGGCCTTGGTGGTGCGCCTTGTACATCTGTATTTAGGTCGGCCACATATGCGCCGCTACCCCTGAGGACTAAGCTGGAACGCCTCGGAATAGTATGTATCGCGTACCTATCAAGCCAGAACACAGCGCCGCTTAACACTGCCGTTATAAGGAAGAAATAGGTGTGGCGGTGGTGCCGTTGGAGTTCTAACACAAACCACAAAGAGTTCTAGCACATAAATATATATGAAGTATGTACAGTAGTATAGATATTGGCGTAAATCTATTTATCATAGTTATATTTTACGAAGAAACAATCATTTAATAGAATTTACAAACACTTCGTAACGAATTTGTATATTCTTAGAGAAATAAATGGATCAAGTTAAATTCTTTTGGACCATTTTGCCAAATGCGGTCTTTATCTTATGTAGCTTCTATGTCACCCTTGTTATCAAAAAGGTTTCCAAACGCTAATGTATTTGTTGTAAACCTTTAAATAGGTTAAGTCATGTAAAGAAAAACCCTTAAGAGACGGATTAATTAAAACGTTAAAGAGACGGATTAATAAGTAAAGTATGTAAATAAATTAGCGATAAAATTTTTTGTTCTTAAAAAAGTGTTATTTAAAATGCAAAGAAAAAACTTAATGGAGCCGGTTTAATAAGTAATTACTAAAGTTAGTGAATAATTTATCCGTACTATTTTTCGTAGTAAAAAACATTTTCATTCGAGCATTAAATCTTTCTTTGCTGCGCATGAAGCTTGTCTGAAGTACTTTTGCGAAGTAGGTTAGTTAAAATTTTGCATGCAAGAGAAACTTTTAATACTATTTTTTAAATTAAAAATACGGTCTGCATGAAATTGCAACAAGCAAAAATCTTTTTAGATGTACCTCACATAAGATGATAAGGGTTGACTAACCTCCAAGAATAGGGTTAAACCCTTAAGGGGCAGGTATGCTCATAGCTAGTGTCCATGTGGTCTCTTGACCAGAATCTATGACTAAAAGGTGTGCCAGGACTAAAAAGGTGTAAGAAAAGCAAAAGTTATTACAAAGCAGAGTCCGACAAGGGTTCAGGATAAGACTCTCAGAGGACTCCAGTTGCGTTCCGTTGGAAATCCTGGTGTCCTCTACATAGCGCCGAGAAAGGTCAATGAGGGTGATGTAATGACTTGAAAATCCCACATAACCCAGTATCTCTCCCATGACACCGTGGTAACTCTATAAAGTTTATTTCTGATACTATAAAGATACATGGAGGATTGGTCGTACTAGCTTACCACGAGGAGGTTCTAAATGCAGACTATATGTGTATTTGTTTTCATGTTATTTTTCTTTGTCATACACTTTTTCTCTTCTGGTAGGTACAGTACCTTACCATGAGTTTTCATAACATCTCACAATTTTACGTTACGTTTACTCAATCCATTATTCTGTTCCGTTTGCTTCAGAAGACTGAGTAAACGTAACAATAAGTAAGTGCTCAAGTCTTTTTGTCTGCCACACATGTTCGCAAAAAAGAGAGACAAAACATAAAGCGCCATTTTGTCAATTTAGACATTAAATGTTACGTTACTGACACTATACTGATACAATACGCTAGGGGCGCTGAATGGAAATTGTATGGGCAAATACGTAAACAAATACCAAAACAGTCATATTTGTTAAAACGTAAAAACTCAGGGTAAGGGTACAGTAGTATTATCGT
This sequence comes from Epargyreus clarus, assembly GCF_041222505.1. Lineage (NCBI taxonomy): Eukaryota > Metazoa > Arthropoda > Insecta > Lepidoptera > Hesperiidae > Epargyreus > Epargyreus clarus. The sequence goes on from NW_027332214.1 coordinate 9,380,567, forward strand.
AAAGCAGATATTTTGTTTCAATTTCACTTACAAAACGTTCAATAAGGAAAAAACATAAAGGTTTTTTTAAACCACAGAACTGAGTTCCAATTCCCACAAAAAAGATATAATCGGAATAAGTATTCGAACAAAACAGATCGCGGCCGGATAGCGGTCGGGAGCCAACCCAACCAAAGAAACCACTATATCGAGAGGAATGTGGAAATAAAGGTCTGTTTTAAAAATATACAATCCTATTTATCGCGTTTTGTACGTAAGCGGGAATCGAATGGATCAGTGGTTGTGACATGGGGCTCTGGGGGGAAAGTAGTTACTGAAAAACGACGGTGACTGCTTTCCATTAAGCAACCCATCTGCCTTATCGTTAGGTTCAAAAAAGTGGATTTCATATCTGCTTCCATGTTAAGCCGTCGTCTCCAGATATCATTGGTGATTTGAGAAGATATAGGTTGGCCACTTAGTATCTTTGTCTACCATTGCGCCGATCAGACCCCGAATGCAGATGCGCTGCTACTTCCAGAAGACGATCGAAAGATTGTGATGATGGTCGCATCATAAGTTAGTATTCTGGTACCCTTATTTTTTTTGTTGACGAGGGGGAAACCTCCAAAAGGTACCCGACGCCATGGGAGTGACAGCGGGTTATGTGGGATTTTTACCGCATTGAAACCCCCCCCGGTGGCCCTCCTCAACGTTTGGTGGAGAACTCCGGGATCTCCAACGGAACACAACCGGAGTCCTCCTAACGCGATGCCCTTTTATCGGGCTCTGCCCTGGGGGGAGCAATTTACGCTCGTGAGAGGATCGCCTGGTGATTACAGCGATATGCGACCACACAAACCGCTGTCCTTCCCGGGGTGGCTTGCTGGACGGTTTGAGCTCCCACTCTTGCAGCCCGCAACCCCGGAAGCCCCCTTTTAGTCGTCTCTTACGACAGGCAAGGGATACCGTAGCCCTATTCTGGTCCCGGTACTACAGGGACAGTATTCTGGTACCCACACTCTTCCACCGAAAGGTAGAACTCCTTCACGCTAGAAATGGATATAGCAGTGATACGTCCCCGGTCGATCAACTCTGGTTCTGTCATCTTACAATAATAGAAAGAAAGAGATAGAAAAACAATTACGCTAATATTGTACTCATAACTACTTATAGAACAAAAAAATGGCAATTTAGTTGTATGTTTGAAATACCAGTTTTTGGTGCACGTATTACATATTTATAACTTCAAAGTTGCTTGCTAATTGCCGTTTCAGAGGCACTTTTGGCCTGTATCCAAAAGCGCCAAGTCTGAAGTCGAAATAAAGTTTTCAAAGAAACTCATGCCATATCTTGCACGTGACAAAAATCTTTTAAAACTTCTTACTTTTAAATCATCTTACGTAGTTTATTTATAAGCAGTGACCTAGTATTAGATAGTTTCTGCATTAAACCTTATTTTGCTATTTCCCACGCTAGGATTCTCTATGGCGTGGCTGCTACGCAAGTACACGTACAAAAAGGAATACAGAAACACCCATACTCGGAAAATACATCTAAATTCTACATTTTGTCTCACCGGAATCGAAGCTACAACTCTTTGCGTGTTAGATATATGGTGAATACTCTGCCATACGGGTCGTCTAAAGAAACATCGCGGAAAAACGTGAACCTACATAAAATACCTGAGAAATTACGCAATTATGTAATTTAATAAATGTATTTGTAATTATATGTATTAATTATAGTTGTAAAAGAAAATTGTAATAGTTCAATAAGCAGAACATACTTTCTCATTGTTCAGAGGTGGGCGTAAAGGCTGCGTCACAGTTTTTAACTATAGCAGTCGTTTACAAACTATTTGTTTTTGTGCATTAATGTTTTTATGTTCAATAAATCTTTGAAATATTTGAAAGTTCTTAAAAAAATGTTCTGAAAGTTGTGTAAAATCGAACTTTTCACTGTGGTGGACTCTAATCCCCTCTCACTTTACGTAGAGACACGTGCCCAGCAATGTAATAGTAATGTGTTGGCGTAGTAGGTTTTTGTAACAAACTCAGTTCGGAACTAAACCTACATTATTCAGGCAAATAGTTTTGGGTGCGGTCGGATGCCGCATACAAATGAAAGGTTTACCTAAAAGGGATAATGGGCATTACGAATTCCGGTAAGGAAAATATTAAGGTATGTTATGATGTATTATGGTTTTATTGGCTTAGGTATTTGGTCTTCAATTTACTTTTTATTTAGAATCGTAAACCAGTAGTTCTTTTTCGATATTCATAGAAGCTTTGGATTTGTTGGGTTATAATATTTTGGGTGCTACGAATGTAGAGTCATAAGACGTAAACACCATTTGAAACAAATCTATCTATGCTCATAATTTAGATTTCTGCATCTCAGAAAACCAAACCCGGTACACTCCTAAGCTTCTGATTTATTTGGTTTTAGTTGTTGATATTCATCTGTTATACGAGTATGCCATATGACCTGTTAATCGGTGATGTTAATTTGCTACTTGTATCGCATGATAAAGCAGTTAAGTTACAATTAACAATTACGAATTATTATAAAAACATAAACCCGAGTGCTGAAAACGGAGGTATAGTAGTCTATGCCACACACTGAATTTAGACGAATCCAACGACACCTCATATGTTAAACCTTCAAGGTGGTAGAACCCTTCGTGGTTCGACTCCGGCGGCACCATGCCACACCTATTTCTGCCTCATAACAGCAATATTAGGCGCTGCTGTGTTCCATATTGAAAGGTGTGGTGAGGAGACATACTTTTCCGAGGCGTTCCAGCTTAGGCCTCAGGGGTAGCGACACATCTGTGGCTGATCTCAGGTAGGAATATCTAATCCTATCTGGGGTTGATTACAGATGTCTATGGGCGGCAGTAGCCACTTACCATCAGGCGGACTGCTGCATGCTCGTCTGCTACTCCTATATTATAAAAAAGCACCCAATTTAGACGAATCCAACGACACCTCATATGTTAAACCTCCGCAGACGGGTAAAAAGTATACTTTTAGAATAAATAATAGTAGTAAATTCTGGTAAATATACTGCTGTTACTTATTCTGTAGCTAAAGCACCGTTTCTTTGTAGTTTCTAAAAAGTTTTATAAGTACGAAATTGAATTCCGAGGCACATACATTCCAACATATTTCAAGCAAAGCGTGTCGGTGTGCGGTCGTAGCGCATATAAATAGAAGATTTAACCCTGAGAGGGATAATCGGGAACTCTTAGAGCTTTAAGTAAGTGCACGAAGCGATGCAGGGTTAATATTATTTTTTAATGTATTTCAACTTTTTTACTCGACTGCAGTGGGCGATATTTTTCGAATGTATTAAGTATGTCTTTAGTATATTTTAGTATGAATGTGGTAGAACCTTGTGGTTTTATTCCGACGGCACCACTTCCACATCTATTTCTGCCTAACTGTGTTAAGCGCTGCTGTGTTCTGGTTTGAAGGTTATGGAAAGGAAGACTTACGTTTCCGAGGCGCTCCAGCTAAGTCCTCAGGGGTAGCGGTGCATTTGTGGCGGACCAATATAAATCCCTTTAAAAGTCATAAAATAAGTTTCATTTTATGCGACAAAAAATAGTAAGTAAAATCTGAAACAGATCCTATAAAATTCACTTTTATTGTTTGAGCAGCTTACTTGTTCGTGTTATAACAATGAATTCATAATTTCCCTCTTATAAAAGTACTTATCGTTTGGGCTTATTTGCTCGGTCTGCTTGTTTGCTCGGTTCGCTTATTTGATCGGTTTGCTTATTTGATCGCACTAATCCCGAACGTGCTTCGATGACCGTCAGTGGCGTTACGGGTGTTGTCGGAATAAGCCGCACTGATATACATAAACAACAGAGCTTACTGCTTACGTTTATTTGGCCGATAGAGACAATAAAATTGGTTTCAATATATTTGTGTTTCATGTTGCTTATGCAAAGAAGATTTTTGTTCGAACTTTTTTTATTAAATTGAAGAGCAGAAAGCTAGTACTGCCCATGTGCATTTATAACAAACCCCAGATACGAGACCTACCTGAGGTCGAGGTGATGTATTGCTACCAGTATGGTTTATTGTTGGAATGTTGAAAAGCTTGAATGTCTCCCTTATCACATCATGTAAGCCAGAACACAGTAGCGTCGACGACTGCTGTTATTAGGAATAAAAAAGGCACAAAGGATCTACCAAATTCAAAACTTGAACATGAACAAACAGTGACAATGGAATAACAAACAAGTATGCGGTCAACCTGATGGTATGTGGTCACTGTCGCCCACAGACATTCTACTTTAATCTACTGGTTCTACCGACTGTTTGAATCAAATCGAAAATCTCCAATCCAATATAAAACTAGGAAGTAAACAGTGATTCTCCATCCATATACTAGAAAAGTAATCAAACTACTAGTTAGTTACAGTAATCTCTTCCACGAAGCACTAGCTAGACCGGTTGGTTGAACAGTTTAAACCCGGGATTACGTTGTTTGTTCGTTGTGGCCGGCACTCGCGTCATCGAACGCCCCGTTATCATGTAACAATGATTTGAAAACACGATTGTCGTTTACTGTACCTTTACCAGGAGTTTTTACGTTTCGACAAATATGACTGTTTTCGTATTTTTTTACGGATTTGTCCATACAAATTCCAATCAGCGCCCCTAGCGGATTGTGTCAGAACTAGGATATCGTATGGGCCAATACATAAACAAATACCAAAACAGTCATATTTATCAAAACGTAAAAACTCATGGCAAGGGTACTGTAGACGGCTTTAAACGTAATGAAGGTTTTATTTTATACTTTTCATGTACTGGTTTATGTTAACTACACTTTTTTATATATAATGTAGGAGTAGCAGACGAGCATGCAGTCCACCTGATGGTAAGTGGTTACTGACGCCCATGGACCCTTCTTTCAACCCTTTCTGGTTCGACTCCGGCGGCACCACCGCCTCACCTATTTCTACCTAATAACAGCAGTGTTAAGCGCTGCTTTGTTCCGTTTTAAAGAGTGTGGTAAGGGAGACAGACTTTTCCGAGGCGTTCCAGCTTAGTCCTCAGGGGTAGCGGCGCATCTGTGGCCGACCTCAGGTAGGAATATCTGATCCTATCTGAGGTTGATTACAGATGTCCATGGGCGGCAGTAGCCACTTACCATCAGGTGGACTGCATGCTTGTCTGCTACTCCTATATTATAAAAAAGAATTAGGACTTGTATTTTTTGATTTCTTAGACACTGATAGACAATAGCCTGTGGTTGAAATTTGATGTCATTGGCCAAAGTTATGTTCGTTAGACAATCACGTGCTACAACGGTGAAGGAAAACATGGTGTGGAAATGTACACACCTAAGAGTTTCTTAAATAAATGTTCTAAAAGATATGTGATGCCTCCCAATTGTAATTTGGCCAGCGGCAGCGAAATTAGCACATAAAATCAAATGATTATTATGTTAGTAAAATTTTATGTCTGATACGTGATCCAAAATGTCAGCATTATCGAGATAATAACATGTTATTATTTGTTATAATTATATTCATTAATTTATATAACGTAAGACAACCCAATTATGTAATCTAATCATTTTCGTTCTTAAATTGGTCGCTATTTGTTTACGTATTTGCCCATACAAATTCCAATCAGCGCCCCTAGCGGATTATGTCAGAACTAGGAAATCGTATGGGCCAATACGTAAAAAATACCAAAACAGTCATATTTGTCGAAACGTAAAAACTCCTGGTAAGGGTTACTGTTCTTGGTTTGAAAAAAATATACCGAAACGCAGGTATACCTATTTCTCTAGTTCTATAGTGGCAGTGATTCTTCTTCAATGATATCAAATGGGTTCTATTACCTTTAAATTTCAACCAGAGCCCTTAACTCGAATTATTGCTCTTTTAAGTTAAACTTAAAACTTGAAAATAGCAAAACACCTATATTTTATATATTGATGTTCTATGCAATACATTTATTCAAATTATTATTGGAAGTAATTTTCAATACACAATATTGTTGTCTAATACCAAATATTATCATAAGGTGAGTGCCTTCAGGCGAACATAAAGTACGCAACTTCAATACAACTTTACAGTCGCTAAGGGAGTATTCTGTCAATATTTGGTTAAACTACTTGAACTAGGACCGTATTTACATTTATTTTGCTCGGATTTCCCTTACAAAAGCCTTCCAGTTGTCCGTTGTATTGAAAAGTACGATTTTATATTCCGTTTATTTCATGTAGATGAACACAAAAGTTTTAACTTTATAGAAAAATCGTATCATAAGTACCATCAACAATTCTATGTGGAATGAACATATGAAAAGATATAATCTATCTTCAATTATATTTCTAAAAAAAATCATAAACAATTACGAATACCATAGTTTTAATAGCCATAAAATACACTTAATAATTTTAAAAATAATTTTATAAATAATTTTATCTTTAAGCACAAACGTTGTGAGAAAAATTACCGTACATCAGTTTTACAGCTAAGAACCACGTCGAAATATTAAGTTAAGCGCCCTTACAGATTTATTAAGACGTACGGGGTACGCGAAGATATAAGTAAAAACCTATTCAGCCTTACAAAGTTTATCTACCAAAGTTGGATCTTATTTAAGTTGGGAGCGGTCTAACCGCAGCTCAACTTAGCAACACGACTGACAGCTCGACAAGTTTGCGTAACGAAAATAAACCTTGGTTTCTGCACAAAACTAATTAATTATGTTTATTAGCTTAATCAATAAAGTTCATAATTCCGTTATGTAGTTAAAAGTATAGATGTACGCAATCTTGAAGATTATCTTCAAGTGTGTCATGACCAATTTAGATTTTTTATATTTCAATGTCTTCGACATTATTTGCCGCAGCTGAACGCTTTTACGTCTTACGGCTTGAAGCCCAAAAGGGGTGTAAGGTCTGCTAGGGTTTAAATTAGAAAGAACTTTTTGCGTACGAGGTACGAGGAAGATATAAGTAAAACCCCTATTTTTAACCTTAATCTTAAGTTTATCTTACCAAAGATTATCCAAGTTGGGAGCGGTCTAACCGCAGCTTCACTTAGTAACATGACTGACATCTCATCAAATTTGCGTAACGAAAATAAATAAAACTAACTAATTATGTTTATTAGCTTATTTAATAAAGTTAAACATATAGTTCATGTACGCAATCTTGAAGGTTATCTTCAAGAGTTGTACTCGAGTCTAATGACCAATTTCGTTTTTTTTATATTTCAGTGTCTTTGATATTATTTGCCGTAGCTGAACGCTTTTACGTCCTACGGCTAGTGGCCCAAACGGGTGTAATTCCGCTTCACATGTGCGCAAAAAAGAGAAACAAAACATAAAGCGCCATTTTGTCAATTTAGACATTTAATGTTACTTTACTGTTACTATAATTCTGATACAATCCACTAGGGGCGCTGATTGGAAATTGTATGGGCAAATACGTAAACAAATACCAAAACAGTCATATTTGTCAAAACCTAAAAACTCCTGGTAAGAGTACAGTAGACTGCACGGTCGCTTGCTACTTCAATATAATAAAAAGTGGGTTAAATACTCGTTTACTTTTATTTTATAAAAAAGTACTGTAGCTTACACGTGCAAGTTCAAGCAGAACTCATATAATAACGCATTCTTCATTCTCCGTTTCGCTTTACATTTCTTCGCGCGTCACCTGAGGCGTTTTATATTCAAACAAGGAGAACCTTGTGACTTCACTCGCATATTTTTAAATAAATGTATATTTGGTCTTTGTACGTCACATACAAAATAAATATTAAATGTTCCATTTCTTTATGTGGTAGAAAAACGGACAAGTCGTGAAACTAGAGAACTATTATAATAAAAAAAAATCGATTGCTTAAATAGTAACCTACTCCCACAATTTACACAAATCCAGTGACAACTCATATGTGAACATCTGTTAAGCCATTTAGGCTGCAAGGAGTGCTAAGGATTGAGACATATGTATACATATACATACATATATGTGTACACACTCGAATAACATTACCCTCCGCAGTGAGTATAAAAAATTAATATCATTCTATTAGTGAATAAATTTTCAATCAGACTGATAATTTCACAAATTACCTTCAACATTATGGATAATTTTACCTTTTTTTATATATTCAAATTTCAATACATTTCAATACAATGCACGTCCGGATGCCCAATCAGTTTTATCTGATGGATTGACAGAATTGAAACGTTTCATTTGCTTAATTGCATATCACTCCCACAGGCTGAAATACAATCGAAGCGAGAATTATCATGACAGTTACACTGTAATCAAATATACTTGTTACATCATTTATCTTAACAACTTTTATAGTGCCTAATAACAGCGTCTGTATGTATTATGCGTTAGAATTTATACCCCATAAGGTTAATTTCTTTCATTACAATTTTTTTTAAACGTCTAGTTTATGAAAATATTACAAACTAAATTATGTGTTACATCCACAGTTTGTCACGTGTTAAAAGAACAGTCGGATTTCTTTCCCAAAATAAACGTCAATGAACACTTTTCGATCATCATCATCATCATCATCAACAACAACCCATTACTGTCCCACTGCTGGGCTCGAGTCTCCTCTCGGAATGAGAACGATTAGGCCATAGTCCACCGCGCTGGCCAAGTAATAATTAATTTCTAATACGCACATAACTTTGAAAAATCAGAGGTGCGTGCCTGGGATTTGAACCTCGGACCCCTCGATCGAGCGGCCGAGTTTCTTAACCACTAGGCTATCACTGCTGTACTAGGCTATCACTGCTGCACTAGGCTATCACTGCTGCTTCTGCTGCTGCTTTTCGATCTCATATGTTAAATACAAAAACATAATTGGAAAGAAAAAACAACATTTACCTAACAATTTCCATAAATAGATTCTGAAACTTTCTTCATCTATGTAAGCGCAACAATGAGATTATAACTTGATAGGCATCTGACAAGTTGCCAAGTTTGTGTAAACGAGGTGAACGTAAACGTACGACATGAACAATAACAGTCAGCTGTCGTATCACTCAAGTTGTTTCATTCATAATTGTACATCACTCCTACATACTAAACACAATTGATGCGAGAAATATCATTGAATAGAATATGTGGGGAAAAGCCGATTTGGACGTAAAACTAGACCTTCCCCCGACAAATACAGTTTTTAATTGTTTATTTATTTATGATCTATATTTATATAATAATTTATATTTTGTAGTAAATAAAACTTACTTGGTACATTTTATCTTTACAACTTTCTAAATAAAAGAGCGTGTGGAACTTATGTGCACATAATTATAAGGACGGAAGAAGTTACACCTCTTGAACATAATTAATAAAGTACTTTTTATACATTAAAAAAATCACTGAGAAAATAAGTAATAAACAAATGAATTATCTGTAACATCAGCGCACGCAACTATGTCCTACGCTAAAAATATATTCGTATCTGTTTCTTTAACTTGCCAAAAAAGAACAAGTTCAATGAATATTGTATAGACGATTGCAAAGAAAAACAACATTTACTCAACAATTTTCATAAAGAGATTCCAAAACTTTCTTCATCTAAAGTGTAAGCATAACAATGTTGTAAGCGCTACAATGAGATTATAATTGGACAGGCACATCTGACAGGTTGCCAAGTTCGTGTAAAAGGGGCGAACGTAAGAGCCGGTCCACACGGCGCGTTGCGTCAGCGTTGCGTCGTCGCAACGCAAAGGTTTTACGCATAGCCGGCCACACGGGCGCTGCGCCAACGCAGCGTTACTACGACGGAGTCGTAACGCTCCGTAAGTGAGTACTCCCCCGCCCGCTTCGTCTCGTGCGCTGCAGCTCAGTCGCGTATGCGCTGCGTCGACGCGCGCACCGTGTGTACACTATGATTATTAGTATGTAAAATGACGCAGTCACAGCGCTGCGTCGACGCAACGCTGACGCAACGCACCGTGTGGACCGGCTCTAAACGTACGGGATTGAACAATAACAGTCAGTTGTCTTATCACTCAAGTTGTTTCATTCACAAACTCAGGATTATTGAATAGCCGACTTATATATGACGCGACCAACTTACGCCCGTTAATAATCAATCTTTCCATTTTTGTCTAACAAAGATCAAAATTTACAATAGTACAAAAAAAACTACTATGTGTTCAGTATGAAAAGTAAGTATTTAATTGTAAGTAAAATTATCTCAAATTATTTATTTGACTATATTCCTATCTCTTAAGAAGAGCTAAGACTGACCACATCGCTGGCTTGATCAGTAGATTTCAATATATTAAAACAAGTGATATGCAAACAAATGATAATAATTTCCTAATTATCACTTGCATAAGGTTGGCTTTGCTTGTTTGTTGGTAGCCCAAACACCCAGCGCAAACCGAATTTGAAACACTAAACCGTATTTTTATAACAATTATTCGATAAACTGTTGATAAATTAGATTGCCTTAGATGATTAATAAAATTGCCTGCAGAAAAAAACGCTACGTTATGCGCTACGGTGCTACGCAGCTACGCGAGCTCTACGGTGATCGATGAGAAACTCTAGTAGCATAATAAAGAAAAAGTTATCGGCAATAGCTATGCATGGTAACAGAAATGTCACGACGTAATTTATAATATGATACATTACTCACAGTACCTTTGATTTTAATTTTAATCTCATATTATATGAAAAAGTCCATAAGTATTCGTATTTTTTATGTTCCAACATGGTTTCAACGGCGTATTATATTTTTATGAGTTTATAAAGTTATGATTCTTATGAAGTTTAATAAGAAATCTTCCAAACTTTATTATGAATCAGATTTTTTATTTGAGTAACTTTATTCACATCAGTATATATTATTCTAAGACTTTTCATGTTTTAAGGATTTTAATTTTTATTTTGCGCAATACTATACACAAATCCTAATTAAACAGTACTAATACTAATAAAACCAAATTAAACGTTATCCTTGATCATTATTATATTATCTATAAAGCTCACAGATAAGCTTTATGATATTTTTAATTAGAAAACTTTATACAATATTCCATATAATATACATATCATTGATTACGTAAATAAAGTTTGAAGAGCTTACCATATATTTTAATATCAAGGTTCCGTACTTTGTAGCTAGTATATTATGTAAATGGAGACTATGAAGGACAAAGCTCAACTTTGAAACATTTTGGGCGCTTTACCTGATAGTCCTTAACTTATTATCCCCTAGAGAGGTATGTTCAAGTTTTACTATTAGTTACTAAGGAGTTAAAACTTTCAGGAACCTATTACCGGTATCATTACCTTTTTTTTACGAGAGGGAATCTTCCAATGTGACCTGGTACAATGGGAGTGACTCAGGGTTATGTGGTATTCTTACCGCACTAAAATCCGCCGGTGGCGGTCCTCGACGCTGCGTAAGGAACTCCAGGATCTTCAAAAGAACGCAACCGGAGTTTTCCTAGCGCGTTGCCCCTCCGCACTAGGTGAGCACTCGCCACACCGTCTGCTGGTCTCGACGGGATGCGACCACACATACCACCGTTAGAACTGCCGAACCCTGGATCTACCCAGGGTCGCTAGCCGGGCGGTTCGATCTCCCACATTTTAGCCCCTTTTACGTGTATTTCTAATTTATAGGAAGCATACCGTCCTTCATATAAACACAACAATTTGGGTTGGTTAAACATGGATATAGGCCAAGGCCTGATTTAGCAAGGCAAGCAATTTCCAAAAAGCGTTTAGTAAAAGTAATATTATTAAAGCGATTGTTATATTTTAGAAAAAAATCTATTCCTTATTAAGTATTTGCCATTTGTCATATGGCACATTGTGAGGTCGTTTGCTTCAATTTTTTAAAAAATATTGTATGTTACGTAACGTTTGGCATATAACAAAGAATTCTTGTAGTACATTGCTCACATGTTAGCAACTAAATAAGTCGAGTTAGCATGCGACCGGCATGCGTGACATGATAACATCTGTGTTATAAATAAAGCATAGGTTTCGTGTACACTAAAATACGAGTAACAGCATTTTATTAAACCATGTATTGTGTAACTTTCACGTTTTAAAGGATTTTTTTGTGTTAAAATATTACTACCTGTTATCGTCGTTAATAAGGAGCTTGGATGTTAACGATATCGCATTTTTATAACATTACATTAAGATAATAAGTGACTCATTTGATATTTCAGTTTAAACACAGATGCGGGTATTTGAAGTGGGGACGACACCATGGTGGCGCTCGAGTTAACAGAGAGCGGGATTCTGGTCGGAGACTTCAGCAAGTCGAATAACGGAGATACTTGTGTAGTTATAATACTTCTAATCACTAGTGTGAACTTACTTACGTATAATTGTTATATCATTACTCTGTATAGTTTATGTGACTATATTATTACATGACTTCAAGACCTTCAAGATGACTTTGATTTCATACCTGTATATAATTTTTCGTTTAATGTTGTTGGCTACTTCAACCAATATATAGCTCATCTGATGGTAATTGGCTACTGGCGCCAATAGACGTCAATAATAAACCACAAATAGGTTTGGAATATTAGCTATACCATAGATTCCTTGCTACCCAGAGGTCTAAGTTGGAACGCCTCAAGTTAGCAGTCTCTTCCATTACATCACCCATTAAACCAGAATACACCACTTACCACTGCTGTTATTAGGCAGAAATAGGTGTGGTGGTCCATCCGGAGTTACCTACAAACTACAAATGCATCTACAACCTTTATAGCTTAACCGATATCATTCCACGTAATCTAAATATACATAACTCAAAGGTGACTGACTGACGTAGTGGTCTATCAACGCACAGCCCAAACCACTGGAGCGATCGGGCTGAAATTTGGCATGCAGGTAAATGTTATAACGTAGGCATCCGCTAAGAAAGGATTTTGATCAATCCTACCCCCAAAGGGATAAAATAGGGGATGGAGTTTGTATAAATCTTCTTAGTTAATAATATTACTTCGTAACGCGAGCGAAGCCGCGGGCTCGTTTATTATAATGGTCGATGTATTCTAAAATAGAATAACATTTTCGATCGCTATTTTAGGTATTATTAAACAAAAAACACTGACCGGACAATATGTACGGTCCTTTTGTACATATTTGTACGAAAAACAAAATATTTTCCATCCGCAATGAGGAAAAATAAAAGCAATTTATGTGTTTATTTGCCGATATTGTGTTATTAGCCTCGTTTATTATTATACCTCAGATCAAAAAATGTAGAAAAGGCCTCTCAATCAAAATATTGGAACGCACATTTATCGAAGTTATGTCGAATACATTCAGTACAAAGTATCAAATGAGACCTTATTTTTGAAAAGAGATAGTGATTTAATTCAATGCTCTGAAATATATGAAAATAAATGATATCGATTCGATAACAAAACGTTTAAACATTTGTTTACAGTTTGCTAACCACTACGAAATTTATTTCTAGAACATTTTACAATGTTATGAAAATCGGAAAAAGAACTAAAAGTTTTATCTTAACAGGGAACGCAGTACAGGCATGTCCTTAAAATAAGTACAAAATAAATAGGAGATTTTATCCTTACTAATTAATAATTAATATTATAAATCCGAAAGTAACTCTCTCTGTCTGTATGTCTGTCTCCTCTTCACGCATTAACCACTGAACCGATTTTAATGAAATTTTGTAAAAAGATAGTCTGAGACCCGAGAAAAGTTTGTATCCCTGAAATCCCACGGGAACTAAGGATGGCGATCTAAGATCTATTAATCGGAGAGTCGATCTTTTGAACCAAAAAGTCGATTATTTTAATCGATATTAGTAAGGATTGAATCGTAAACTATGATCAAGTGATCATCTTTAGCAAAGTTGTTGACCATGAGCCCACGAAGGTTTCAGAGTTGGTACGACCAATTTTCGCCAGATGGCAGCACTTTCCTTTCAATGAAGGTACGAATTTTCAGTTTTATGTATGTTAGTATGTCATATTATTTTCTTTTAAATGCGGGCGAAGCCGCGAAACATAGTTTAAAATAACATAACAAATGTATGTATCTATTTAAATCTCCTATTTTAAAAAGGTTTTAAATAATTCAATAACATTCCATCCATAAATCGGTCAGTCCATATAAACGCCTAGAGTGTTTTCAGTTTACGCCCACCTTTCCTAATGGGCAATAAAAGCAGTATCTAGATATTAACAAACGATCCATTAAACCCCAGGAGGTAAAGTACCTGCGATTAAACTTTTTTATCGAAGCCATATCGCGAGTAACACGTGTATACGTAAGGGAACACTGTAGTTATATGATCAGCAACACTTGTGAAACTAATGTTTTGTTAAGATTGAAGTGGTAAATGCATGTAGTTCACCTGATGGTAAGTGGTAACTGCTGCTTACGGACATCTGTAACGAAGGTGGTAGAACCCTTTGTGGTTCGACTCCGGCGGCACCACCGCCACACTTATTTCTGCCTCATAACAGCAGTCTTAAACGCTGTGTTCTGGTTTTAAGGGTGTGGTAAGGGGGGCATACTTTTCCGAGGCGTTCCAGCTTAGTCCTCAGGGGTAGCGGCGCATCTGTGGCCGACCTCAGGTAGGAATATCTAAATCTGGGGTTGATTACAGATGTTCATGGGCAGCAGCGGCCACTGACCATCAGGTGGACTGCATGCTCGTCTGCTAGTCTTATATTATAAAAAATCATATAAGACACGGGTTCTACTGAACAGATGACAGATATGTTAGCACTCCTGAGAGCTAAGGTTTCATTCAACCTAAATACAGAAATCCTTCAAACCAGAAATGTATGTGACAGTGGTACCTCCCCAGCGATCTGTACTAGTTCTACAACCTTCCAAATCTTGTATGCGATTTATATGATCCCCATAGGATACCAATGTGATCATGTATCTCTATTTTTATTGTCATCAGCGCCTTGTAGGGCACAGATCTCCGCTGAATTCGTTTTTGATCTTAAACTCTTCTGGCTTTCTGCTAAATGAAATGCTATTCTGTGTGATTAAGAACTGTGTATAGATAGACTTCACACTCGTTACCAATTATTGTGGAGAGCCTAACCTAACACAAGCATATAGTGATAACAGATTTTTAATATGCTTTAATGTAAAATCCGATTTGGCATTCAAAATAGGCCCTTCAGAATGGAGCCAAGAATTGAACCATTAAATGGAGAAATCCTTCCACCTATGTGGGCGGATCACATATGTCATTAGACAAACAATCCACTCCACGTGACATACACAAAGCAGTTCAATGATCCATCCGTCCTTTAAGCTAACAAGGTGCCCCAAAGTCCAATGTACAATTGAATAAATAAGTCCGAATCTTTGTCGAGTCCCTTCATACTCACTTGTGGAGGTCGTTGGCTCTCATGAGCGTTCACAATGAAATCAGACAGTAAGGCAGGTGACATGACTCCCACGGACATCACCCTGTATTGCTAAAAATAACCCTGAATAATCTATGAGAATAACATATCTAAAATTATATATTCCTTTGGCTAACCTCGTTCCAACCACTCAACACGTTATGCATACATTATAATAATGCATACATAAACAATATAACCTTGAGTTCCTCACCGTTTGTATAATAAATTTCAGGCTCTCGGAATAAACACCTTACCCTTTTGTAGGTACATCGTAATATCCCGTCTTATGAATAAATAAAGTTGAGATGACTGTCTTAATTTCTAAATGTTCTTGTTAGAATTATGTCAAAATGTAAAGGTAAAATTAATTAAAGAGTATTTTGAAAAGGTTTTCATATGTTTGATAGATGGAAAAAATAAAGTCAATAGAAAATATGACTAACAGCTCATGAGTGATGTATAATTTCATATTACATCAAAAACCGAACAGAAAAAATACTTAAATTGCTAACATGTTAAACTTTACCAAAAAAATCAAAGCAAGTAGCTTAAATAGAAAATTAAAGTATAACCAACGTATCAAAGAAACAAGATTTTACAATTTATTTTCCAATTCTACATCTCATATTATTGAACACAGATATAAGTTTCAAGCACTTTCCTATAAAGAGAAGTAACACCTTTACTTTTAAACGAACGATATTTCACTTCTTGTCAATAAGGTGTATAACCTTCTATAGTAGAAAGAGCCTTCAATTTAACATTCACTTTGAAGATTTTACAAAGGTAAATGTTTCTTGAAGTAACTTTTGAAGCACGCCATTTAACAAGACGTTGTTAAAAGTTTCAGAGACGGGAGCATCTGGAAAGCTCTTCTTGCTAAAGTATATATTGTTGTTAGCACATTTAGAAAAGTTATATTAAGATTTCGGTTAAAATGAAATCAATAAAGTTTTTGACGTAAACTCAATGTTATCTGCTATTAGTTACCGTTAACCGATTACTGTCCCACTGTCGGGCAACCGTCTCCTTTCAGAGGTCTAAACCCTTATCGACTTAGCCCACCGTACTAGGAGGTGGTAGAACCCTCTGTGTTTCGACTCCGGCGGCAGCAGTGTTAGGCGCTGCTGTGTTCCGTTTTGAAGGGTGTGGTAAGGGAGACAGACTTTTCCGAGGCGTTCCAGCTTAGCCCTCAGGAGCAGCGGCGCATCTGTGGCCGACCTCAGATAGGAATATCTAATCCAATCTGGGGTTGATTGCAGATGTCCATGGGCAGCAGTAGCCACTTACAATCAGGTGGTCTGCATGCTCGTCTGCTACTCCTATATTATAAAAAAGTGTGGATTGGTAGACTTCACATCATTAAAAAAAAAATTAAAGACCTCTCTAAAAATCGAAGATGTAAGCCCGGGATTCGAACCTCAGTGCCCAGGTTTAGATGCGAGCTTTCACTAAGCTATTGAAGTCCAATGCAAGTGACAATATATCTTCGTAAATATACTTTAGCACCAAACACAACACTCACTAGATAAATTCGTTACATATTAAACAAGTTCCACGAATTCGAACCAATGTCCTCCAGACTTAGATATTTACGTAACGCTTAAGTTTATTCATAGAATATATTACAGCCCGATCTGGAACACAAAGGTGTGCTATTATAATGTGTTCCCGGAATACACATGGTTACGAAGCTGTAAATATAATATTCCTATAACGCATTGTCGACTTCTTTGCTGTTGCAAATGTCCATAAGTGACTGTAACTACTTCAGATGGCATGTTTAACTACCGGTATGGATGAAGTCTTATTCCATTTTCAGTATTGTTTTTGACGTGACAACGTCTTATAATTCGATGGAGCCGGCTGCACGCACCAAAAAACATGACTCATGCGGCGTTACCTCGCTCTGAGGCGTTCCATTTAAGGCTTGAAGTGCAAGCGCGGAACGAGCGACAAAGTGGCATAATCGGCCTCCGCGTTCGGCAGCGTTCGACATCTGTCTCTCTCCTACTTGAGTGAGCGATGCGTCCGCGTGGACAGCTACAATACAATAATACATTTACATGTTTTAAATTTAAATTTTCTTTTGAAAAATGCAACCATTCCATCAGTATTTTCTTATGACGTTGTCACGTTCAACTATCGTCAGTAAACCGACTTTACAGACAACCGATTTTTTTTTATATAAGTTCATATGCAGCCCATCTGATGGTAAGTCACTATATATCTGTAACCAACTCCATACAGATAGAGTTCTATGATATGCCGATTACAGATGCGTTTCCACTCGTGAGGACTAAGATGGGCCTCATATGTAAGTCAGACGGCATGGACACCCGTCGCCTGAACCGTAAAAACTGCTTCTCACCAGAAATGAAGGTGGTAGAACCCTTTGCGGTTCAACTCCGGCGGCACCACCGCCACACCTATTTCTGCCCAATAACAGCAGTGTCACGCACTGCTGTGTTCCGTTTTGAAGGGTGTGGTAAGGGAGACAGACTTTTCCGAGGCGTTCCAGCTTAGCCCTCAGGGGTAGCGGCGCATCTGTGGCCGACCTCAGGTAGGAATATCTAATCCTATCTGGGGTTGATTACAGATGTCCATGGGCGGCAGTAGCCACTTATCATCAGGTGGACTGCATGCTCGTCTGCTGATCCTATATTATAAAAAAAAAAATAAGGAAAGCTATAGTTGGTACCTCACCGAACTATATTGAATCTACCACCATTTTAAAAATCTGTAGCTCATGAGCTATTATATTATTTATTAACTAACAATTAGCAACAAGTACTTTAGAAAAATCTACAGACACTAACAAATTCTTCAAAATTAAATAGACTACAAAAATATTTATGCTACCATAAAATTACAAGTGTGTTTTGCTCATCTGTACAAGTTTCTGTATTTTTATTTGAAAATCCCTTCCAAATAACTTTAGTAGTTCCAAAGATTATCCCGTATAACCTAGAATGTAATTAAACTTATTTTTAGTACTAAGCAAATAATGTTTAAGCTCAGAACGACTTCCAAATTACACCTAGACACTTCAATTTTTCAATTTGTATCGATATTATTATCATCCTACACACCCATGGCCGACGTGGGTTACCATTGAATCTATCAGGCTAGTGACGTCATTGTGACGTCACCATGGTGTTAGAATGGCGAATACGAAGTGACAGGTTGTTTACAACAAAATTATCGGCACCGTGACCTTTACTACCTACTTATCTTTATTCAGCACATTGTCTTCGATTTATTAATAAGTTGACTGACAGGTACTAAATAATTCAAAGACTAATGACGTATGAAACTAATTGTGTGGGTCCTGTGTATGTGTTGCAGTGATCGCCTAATGGTTAAGAAACTCGGCCTCTCGAACGAAGGGTCCGAGGTTCAAATGCCAGGCACGCTTCTCTGATTTTTCAAAGTTATGTGCGTATTAGAAATTAATTATCACTTGCTTAAGGAAAAAATCGTGAGGCAACCTGCACACCTAAGAGATTTATATAAAAAAATCTTAAAGATGTGTGAAATCTACCATTACGCACTTGGCCAGCGCGGTGGATTACACTATTCCTATCCTAATCCTTCTCTTTCTGAGAGGAGACCCGTGCCCGGCAGTGGGACATTAATGGGTTGATGATGATGTGTATGTATTTATTTATGTTACGTTCAAATTGATAGTGCATGAATGTATTTTATTGCTTGGGTAATATCGAATGATAAGCGGTCATTACCGAATCGGACATCATGAACCTACCAAAAATTCCCCTTCTATCTGGCTGAACTTTAAATAAAAGATCCTAAGTATACCTTCGATTATATAAACGAGACTTCAGAAAACAGCAAGTCTGATCGTAAAATAGGTATTCATTTCAATATTTAGATGAATTCTATCTCAATTTTAAGTGTTGAATATTGAATGTAGTCTTTGTTTTACACTATCGCAATTGACTCACTCAGTTTCACCCTTTTATTTTGGAATTCAATGAGTAAATTATAAATTCATAAAAGATTTTATATTAAGTAGATTAAAAGTAGAAGTAATAAAAGGACTTTTCGTACACCACGTTGCTCATAAAGGTGGTAGAACCCTCTGTGGTTCGACTCCGGCGGCACCACGGCCACACCTACTTCTGCCTAATAGGAGCGGTTACCATACCGGTCCGACGAGGAAAGGATCCGGGTTCGATCCCATGCCAGAAGTTACCTGCATGATGAATTTTAATATCTGTTCTAGGTGTTTGTGTATTCATCTATGTATTTTCATGGCAACCACAGGGTATCCTGGGAGCTTTAAGAGTAGAAAGCGTCCCTATATTAAAAACGGCCGTGCAAATGAGTTTCAATATATCCCAGCGATCTATTCATAGCTTCTATATCTACAGCTTTGAACAGTGTTGACGTATCCTAGTAACACGGGCTTATAGGCAAACTTTTGAGTCGGGAATGTTATTGACATATCCGTAATCACGCCGCCAAACTTTCCTATTCACGCCCGTCCCAGTTTGAAATGCTTCGTTCAAAATGTTTGGAGCTTGAGAATCAAATGCACTGAAAATATATTTATTACGGACTCTCTGGGGGATCCATTTGCGTGCTTTTTCAGTTTTTGAATGCCAATGCTAGTACGAAATATCTTACGATTAGTAGGTAATAGGACGTTAGTATTAATCTAATAATCAGTCTTAACCAAATACAAATTTTGTAAGTTCCGAATTTGTTATTTTTCCATCTATTTCATCTTTTGGCTATTGTATTTCTACTATTCCAAGCAAAGCTCCCATTTCTGCATTATAAATTAAAAAAAAAAACATTATCAACTTGAAATTGTTATAAAGACAAAAAAAGAATGTTTAAAAATAACCCCCAACAATTTAGACCAATCCAGCAACACATCATATATTAAAATCCGTAAAGCCGTTTGGGCTGCAGAGCGTGACAAAGAGTGAAACACACCTACACACAAACATACAGTCGAAAAACATTACCCTCCATAATCGAGTAAAAATAATAGTTCAAGCAAAGTATCAAAGTCTTTGCACTCAAGAAAAGAACATAAACAAGTAAAGTAAGCACCTTCTTGTTCGTAATTTGCCTCATTCTTTGAGCACACTCATGAAAGTTTCAAGGGAAATAGAAAATGAACGCTAAACTTTACTTAACATGAGTACATTATTTATTCAAGAGCTTATTTTGTTGCTCACTTCTCCTTACATTGTATTGTTACACTTATGTCTCAAGCCTTTCGTGTTTTTAACGCGATGGAAATATTTATTAGTGATAAACAAAAGGTGGACTAAAAGTGGTAGATCCCTCTGTGTTAAGCTCTACTATGAATGGTGTATTAAGGGTGACATATTTTTCCGAGACATTCCACCTGAGTCCTCAGGGGTGGCGACGCATTTGTGGCTGACCTCAGGTAGGAATCTAGTCTTGGATGGATTACAAATGTTCATGGGTGGTAGTAGCCACTTATCATCTATATATTATACAAAAACACACACTGAGTGTGTATATACCTCCTTAACAGATCAATCAAATCCTTAACAGATAAATGAAAAACAATTAGGTAAAGAAACGATAAAAATAAAACAAACGTGTAAATCAATTAATTATAATAAAATTAATTATAAAAAAAGTGTGTGTGTGTCAGCTACGACGCACGATTGGAGTTTACTCCTTACGAATGATAATTATGATATATATCGAATAGAAAAAAGGGTAGGTAAATGAACGCATCTGCTAAAATGATAAGAGAAAGAAACATATATCTGTAATTATTCGGATTATTTATATTACTTCAATAATGCGTATTACATAAAGTATGTTACAAAATAATATAAAATAGCGCCATCTAGTGGCAAGTTTTATAAATTGTAAGTTTGCAAGTTTATCAATCTATGTATTTTGGTTCCAAATATTATAATGGTAACTTAATATAATTGTTTATATTAAAGTGAATTTTAATATAATATAATTATTTATATTTAAAACAATGTTAAACGTTTTATAACTTAAAACTTAATAATTATAATTTCTTTGCCATCTATAAAATATCCTTGTTGCAATTTACGGATGAAATTTATATGAGACTCAATAAACATGTTATTATATGTAATTTGGATTGTTTCTGAATGTTTTATAATTCTAGAATTCATTTAAAACGTATTGCTAATTTTATATAACTTATTTTGAACATAATTAGCAATAATTCTGTAATAAATATTAAATAATACTGTTTTGATTTTGCCCGTTTATCGTTGATAGATGGTGCTGATCAATAATGCATCCATTTTTATAAGTTAAATTAATATATCAGTAACTTACAAAAGCCTCTTTATGTTAAAAACTTATTTTGCTAATATTATATCTTATTCAATTGCTTACTGATTTTATATGTTACTCTTCTTTAAAAACGTTCATAAAAGATTGTTAATCATATTATGGCGCCAATGTTCATATTTTTCACAGTGTTTATAAATGATCAAACCTATAACTTAATTTATGCAAAAATGTAAACAAATTAGTTAATGACGTTTTAATGTTTTATATATTGCTAATTATTTTTATTGTAATAATTACTTTCATATGGGATTTGAACTTACTGTATTTTAAATTAATAAAAGCACTCTTGATTCATATTTTGGTTTCCGTTACGCCTCAACTTTTCGTGTTACACTTGATTTTACTCCTCATAAAATTTCCGTACCGGGCCTTATAACTCAAATCGTTTCTTAAGGACTAAACTCCAAAAATATATATATTAGGGTCGATGTTATCGAACATTATGGATATATCGTTGCATTGTAACACCTTCATTCTGAAAGGAGAACTGCGCCCAGTAGGACAATGAAGGGTCGACGACTATAGCTATTGTCTTTAACAAAAGCTCAACGTTACAAGAAACTTTCTGTAGCCAAGAGTCAATCCATTTATCTACTTCCTTACCCTTAAAGCCCTTGTAGATAAGTTTTATTATGAGGCTAAGTTGCTATAAAGGTTCATCTTATTAAGTACGTTTTATTATTGCGGGTAATATTTCTCGGCAAGTTATTGTGGTAACATTTCTCTAAGTTATATAAAGATGAAAAATGTAATATTCGTTTTAATAGCGTTATTATTTTAGTCCATATGTTGTATGTATTTGTATACATATTAGAAATTGTAACGAAACACCTTCCGAAGTCGCGGTAGTTAACGTTCAAAAAGTGTTTTATATGAATCAATCTGAAATAAATTTGATTTTAATTTGAATCATAAGTAACAGATGGATAAATGGTTTACATATTACCAATGCTTAGGAAATCGTATTTCTTTTACAATGCAAAATGTAACGTTCCTTTAAAACGTTATCGCCTAATTTTACATATTTGTATACTTATAAATCTAAATTTATCGTTACATTTCTATTTAACCAGGAATCTAATTCGGCACACTGACAGGTCAACTTGGTGATTCCTGAGCCTGAGTCATTACACCAATTCCACTAAAAGCTATGTTGAAAGCGCGAAGCAATTACCGGTTCGCAAGGAATTGCTGCCATTAGGGAATTCGGGTGTTTGGCATCTTGATCGCTATGCCAATGCCCTATCCGTTAATTATTCCTATCCCGGCTATATTGATATAGATTCATACCAACTTATTGTCCCTAGAGAGTTATGTTAAAGAGGCAGCAAACATACATGCAGTTTCCCTGTTGGTAAGTGGTTTGTTAATTAACATGTGTAATTAACCGTAGATAGAATTAGTCCTTTCTAAGGCCGGTCAGAGATGCATAGTTCAATGCGCTGGACAAGGATGAATTGATAGAGTTTATACACTCGTAAATGTTTTTGCGTGGCTGGGATTCGAACCTCGGATCTCCCGATTGAGAGACCAAGTTTCTAGCTATTAGGCTTACATCGCTGTTGTAAGGTATAAAAATAAATAATATAAGGTACAAAAATAGGTATAATTGTGGTGCCTCCGAAGATGAATCACGATGGGTTCTACCACCGTTCATATTACTTTCAAGATACCATCAAGATTCGAATTAACACCGTCCATTTAACACCAAAAGAAAAACTTTTGAAAATGTTCTTTTAAAAGCTGTACTAATCTATCTTTAATTAAGCATCTAAGTGTAAAAGTTGTTTGGAGAAATTAATTTTACTTTAAGATAAAACGACCTTTTCTATAAAAATAAAAGTTTATTTTATGTCTAATGATTGAATGGACTTGAGTAGGCCATTAAAAACCTCTTTGAACAATACAGTTTAATAACAAATATCAATTAATTTTATCAATAAATTTAGATTATGAGATGTTAAAAATATTGCTCAGATACTTAATACATAAAGATAAAATAATTAATCGCTAATTAGTGGCAATCATCTTACAACGGAAACAACATATAAGTATGTCGGATTATAAAAATTATATATTATTAACAGACTCCATTTGTGAAATTTATCTCCTAATTCTATTTGCAAACACAATTTTATGTTCTGTTATTTAACAAGTTTGTGTTATTTATATTTATTATTAGCTGTGCCCCGCGGTTTCACCCCCGTTAAAAATAAAACTAACAAAATCATAAACAAAAAAATGTTAACAAAAAAATACAACCGACTTCTATGTCACTACAAAGTAAAAAATAATTCAAATAAATGTTGGTTTAGTACATATTTCTAAAGTCGGCGCTCTATATATTTAGTTGGATAACGATGTAAACAGCGTGTCTAATATGAGCGCCGACTTCAGAAATATGTACTAAACCAACATTTATTTTAATTAATTTCAATATTAAAAACAGACGCTCCAATTTTATTTATATGTATAAATTTCGCAAAATATTTCCGATGAAAATTACCTAAATGTTACAAGTATATTAACTCACAAAGGCGTAATACGTAATCTTCGTAACCAAGGCCAGAGGCTCTACGATAGATAACCCTGAATATTATATGTACAAAAGAGCCTCCAATTTGTCCCTCTATCACAAATGAGGCCTCGTAGAGACAACCTTAATTTTGTCTATTTATATCCCTGTAAAATAGACCGGGGTTTAGCAGAGAAACTTATCTCATAGCTCTTAATATATTTCAAACTAGAATTTATAATAAAAAACCTCGACTGATTAAAAATAAACCATTAATTATTCCTAAAGTTTAATTTTTTAGACGAATCCAACGACAACCCACACGTTAAAATCCGTAAAGCCATTTGTAGTAGGACATGCTAATAATGAAGGTGGTAGAACCCTTTGTGGTTCGACTCCGGCGGCACCACCGCCACACCTATTTCTGCCTAATAACAGCAGTGTTAGGCGTTGCTGTGTTCCGTTTTGAAGGGTGTGGTAAGGGTAACATACTTTTCCGAGTCGTTCCAGAGGACTAATCCTCAGGGGTAGCGGCGCATCGGTGGCCGACCTCAGGTAGGAATATCTAATCCTGTCTGGGGTTGATTACAGATGTCCAGGAGCGGTAGTAGCCACTTACCATCATGTGAACTGCATGCTCGTCTGCTACTCCTATGTTATAAAAAAAAATGAAACATACATATGCTCGAAATACATTACCCTCCGCAATCGGTTACCTAAAACTTTAAATGGCTTTAAAAATATTTCACAAAGTATTTCATAAGAAAATTACCTAAATATTACAAGTAGATAAAGTAATAAATACGATACGTAATCTTCGTAACTGAATAGTATATGAACAAAATAGTCTCCAATTTGTCCGTCTATCCCGAATGAGGCTTTGTGGGGACAACCTTAATTTTGTCTATTTATATAGCTGTGAAATGGCCCGGGACTTGTTATCTGCGCTTCAGAGACCGGCTAATAACAGTTATGTCGTGAACGTAAGTAGCATTTTGCAAATGACACCCATTTTTGTAACACTAGTAGTTACGTAGATAATATAACAAGGTTAAACATACCATCTGAGGCGATCTACGGTTTTTCTTACTCGTAGTTTCGCTTTTGATATTTCTATTTGTCTTCTATTAGGTATTTTGTGCTTTGACTCCGAAGCCTGTGCCTAATGACCTGCTTCTCTACCTAATAACAGCAGTGTTTGGGTTGCTTTGTAAACTTTTAAAAAATAAAATAATAATCGGAGGCATTCCAACTTAGTTCTCAGGGGTAGCAGCGCATCTATGGCCGACCGAGGATTCTTATTTTATCTGGGATTGATGACAAATGTCCATGGGCGACAGTAACCGCTTGCCATCAGGTGGATTGCAAACTTGTTTGCTAGTTCTGTATGATAAAAAAATGTATCTGTAATGTATTATAAATGTATCTTTGAATTGATATTTAATAATTGTTTTATAGATAAACAGTATAATAACTTCAAAATGATTACTTAACCCAAAAAAAGAGTTGTTTTAAAAGTGACACTTTTATTTCTAGTCGTAATGACGCAAAATAAAAGACATTTAATTTACAAAAGTGTGGTTCCCAGCTGTCTGGATTACAAAGGCCACACGATTTAGATATTTAAAAGCTCTTTCATTTTGTCAATCTTCAAAAAATAATCCCTAGCTAACGGTGGACGCACTGATCCATTATTATAATTGGAGAGTATGTGGTATACCACAATTATTAATTAATTTTATTATTAACGAGCATTTGCCCGCAACTTTGTATGCCTAAATTATAAAATGAAGTAATAACACAAACTTTGAGAAACTAGAGAAACCCATTTTAAACCGTTAGGGGTTGATTTTCAGAAAACGGCGAAAAAAGGTATTAAGTTATTTCAACCCAGAAAGTAAAATACAATACTTTATAGTGTTTGCTTCAAAATTCATCGATTTTAAGTAGTTTTTTCAAGCAAACTTTCCCTATTTTACCCATTACGACACATGACAAGTTTGAGGCCGATCTCAACTAGGACTTAAATTCCATTTGGGGTTAATTACAGATGTTCTTGGGCGGCGCTAGTCACTTACCATCAGGTGTACTGCTTGCTTTTTTTCGACCTGAATCTTTAAAAAAAAAGCTGAAGTACGCTAACCGATCCCCCATTTTTCATTCGTTTTGCAAATGTTCTAATCTAGACTTACTTATATTAAGTAAATTATTATTTATATTATTATTATGTCGATCAATCATTACATTTGGTACATTCGGTACATACTCAGCGTTTACAGATCCTTAACTAACGATATAAAATATATCCCAAGTGGCAGGGAATACGAATCCCTCGTATAATCACGCGAGATCGATGCTAACCCCTCATCTCATACTTGATTTCATCTGAAGGACGTTTAAATTGGTAAACGTGGAAATCAGGTCAAGTTTATGATAAACAAACTTGTAGCACCAAATTTTATCTGAGTAGTTTGGCTGTAAATTAAGACGTAAGTAAGCAAACGAAGATATACACAATGTATAATAATGTATACATAATGTAAACATACAACTAGTGCCTGTGGGCATCAGCTGTGATCAATTGTAAGGGTTTACGGTATATTTTCATTACAATACTTTTAAAATTATTTTATGTTATAACAGTCTATTTAATTGTTGGTGAGTTGCAATCTAGCGGGAAATTATATAAAAGAAAGAAAGACATTTTGTTTAGAGAATAAAATGTCATAGAATTCATTTTTAGCGAAACTAAACAATGGAGTTGTTATTGAATCTTTTATAATATAAAATAGTCTTTACCAAATTAAAATTGGGAAATTTATATTTAGGAATAATAATTTATAAGAGGAATCTAGACTCAAATTATTTTAAGTACGTTCCTATTACTAAAAACATCCTTCTCATCATTATTTCAAAGTAATTGAACATACTCGTACCAATAAAAGTTAATATACGATTTTATTAATAAACCTAAGTTATTTACACCCAGACCTAACAATAACTATGTTAAAGTAATTATATTTAATGATAAATTAATAAAGTACGAATCTACTCTTCCCACTTCCTAGTACTCGTAGGTTCGTATAATGAAAAGCTTTTTGTCTCCTGTCTGAAGTGCTTGCATGAAAAGAATGGAATATGGGATCCTTTTGTCAGTAATTGCACGAGTCTTTTAACTTCAAAACTTAAAACAATGACTTCACTACCGTTTCGTGTGTAGGCGTTGTAACGGGGGAGGTATACTTTTCAGCGTTCCGTACTCAAAGGGTAAGTACAAAACTCTGTTATTAAGACTGCGCTATCTGTCAGTTTGTAAGTCTGTTACGGGGCTCTTTTTCTTGAATCGTAAGAGTTAGACATTTCTTATGGAGTATACAGGGCGATTTTTTCAAATAGGCCTTCAGGGCCAAATCCGAAACTATACGAAAAATGCTGATAGAAGTTACGAGGCCGATTTCCTAACCGGGAATCGAACGGGATCATTTTGAAAACTAACAGTCGGTAGTTGGGTAAAAAATAATCTTTAAATTACTTTACGGAGTTTAAGAATGAAATAATTTTGCTTAAACTATGGTAACAAACATATTTATTTAATACGTAACTACGTTATTAATTTTCATTGACAGTGGTGGAACACAAAAGACAAATAAATAATCATCTTAAAGCAACACGGTTAACCTTGAATAATATAGAACATATTATTTTACCATTAATTATTCAGTAACACAAATATTATAAGCAACACAAATAGAATTTTCATACATTTGCATATTTCGAGGATGGGAGATAATTTTCCAAGAAGTTTATAAGCGGAATATGTTATACATATAAGGTATGCGTACCGATTTGCGTATTATCATATTTTCTAACGGATAGGTAAATTTGTAAAATCAGTGTTTGTATAAAACAAAATATGCAAATAACACTAAAATATTGGGTTTTCCAAGGTTAAAAGAAATTGATACGTTTTCTTTTTCAGTTTCGTTTTCGTTTTCTACTTTATTTTTTAGCTATGTACGAGTAAGTCGAATAACATTTAAATATTCATTAAAATATATTAATATTGTCAGTAGGTATCGGGTAGGTAATCCTTTTATTTATGTTGAAGATCCGGAATCGTACCCATCTTGGTGCTAAGTGTAGACCCCTGTCCAGCAAGGTAAAGGCACCAAAATCAGGACAGCTAAGAATTAATTATGAACATAATAATATTGTACGTATTTTTCTCATATTACTTAAGTCTATTTTATGCGCCCAAGGTACCGTGGTTGGAGGGGGCTTCACTCCACGATTTTTGTAGACCGCAACTAATCGACAAAGTTTGTCGTTATCAGCAACGTTGGACGCGGTTAAGAGTTGAAGTTGGAGTAAAACTTCACGCGCTTTTATGCTTCAGAAGGCTCAGTCAGACGTTATCATTGAATATAAGTCTTTAAACTTTAGCCGTAGCCATTTGAAAACATTCGATACGAATTAGCCAGTCACCCGGTACGGATTCCTGGATCAGTCAGCAATTGAAATGCATAGTATCGTGGTAATATAAGGTGTGTATCCAAAAATCGCCCAAATGTAGAGTACATCCCTAGTCCAGCAAGGGGAAACAAATGGATTGCAACCATGGACTAGCATAGTTTTTGAACATTTTGACAATTTGCCATAGTTTTCGTTTACCAAATCGATGTTTTGTACGTCGACTTGGCAGTAACATGGGTACATTGAACCAGCCCGCATTCAGCTGTAATGTCAGGGATGTCTTATCTCCCGCCGTCATCCGTATCGGTTATCCTCTTATCTATAACTAGTACGCAATAATACGCTTTTTATTTAAGTGCCATGCTCCCCGCGAACGCTTTTAATTAAGGTTGGGATTGTGCCAGCCAATCTATCGAAAGTTGGCTTTACGTATTTAAGTACTGTCGCGTAAATGACCGCGAGGCACAATGGCTACTAAACCCGTCTTCCAAGCTATGGATCCTGGGTTTGATCCGTAGTTAGGCAGTTAATAAATCTAAGGGTATAAAATGTTTGTCTGCATAAAACCTGCTTACATGATCGAGATTTTATCTTTTACACATCGAAACAACTTCTGCCCAAAAAAAGAAAGTATTACGTATAACTCCGTCTCCGTGAACATTACGCATTAACTTGACAAAAATATAAATTCCATTTTTTATATTATAGTAGCAGCCTGCCGTCCGCACGATGGTAAGTTGGTCACTGCCGCCCATGGACATCTGTAATTAACCTTAGATAAGATTAGACTCCTGTCAAAGGTCAGTCACAGACGCGCGGCCACCCCTGAAGACTAAGCTGAAACGCCGGATAATTGTCAAAATGTGTCACCTTTCAAACCAGAGCAGAGCAGCGCTAAACACCTTGAAATTAGTCATTAACAAGTAATACAATACATTACACATATAAGCCAAAACATAGCCCCAAGTGACATCCAAATCCTGTTCAGATACATTAAACTTTGAAATA
Organism: Epargyreus clarus; assembly: GCF_041222505.1. Lineage (NCBI taxonomy): Eukaryota > Metazoa > Arthropoda > Insecta > Lepidoptera > Hesperiidae > Epargyreus > Epargyreus clarus. The sequence continues at coordinate 9,410,309 of NW_027332214.1, forward strand.
ACGTTCACAGGGAATTCCTACGATAACTAAATTCCTATCATGAAAAACGGAATTTACTTTTAAATACTGTTCTTTTAAAGATTCATTTTCCAAGCTGACGTAATAAATCAAAACAATTTTTCCACCTGCAATGTCAAGTGCAAGTTACTGCCCCCACGGCCGTGGGCGCGAATGCGTGGAATCCATTCATTCATCGAACCACATTAATATTTCACCTACACATCGACAGGTCTTTGATCTTTATGAAAGTTTATTGCACAAATAATTAAAAACTCGTTACGTGATCTTTCACGAAGTAAGTTACTTAATTATTTATGCATCAACGCTATGCTGAAATATATAAATCCAATTGCGAATAAGACACTTACTCGTCTGAAAAATCATAAAATGTATCAATTTATTTTTAAATAAAATTTAATAGGATATTTTTAGAAATTGGGTGAACTTGACAACGGAAATGTGTACGTGTGACACTTCTGCGGGCGATCATTGCGCGGGTATGCTTATGTTTACGTATATCACGTGGCCACTTACCGGTCCGAGGTTGTCGAAGCCGTGGCGGAGCGCGACGTCCTGCGCCTCCTCGTGCCGCAGCGACCGCTTGAACCGCACCAGGAACGAGTTGGTGAAGACCTCGCGGGACGCGGTCGCGGCTATCAGCACCGTCGCAGCCAAGCATTGCAACCACATGTTCACGCTGTGGCCGGCGGCGGCAGACTGAGGCCGGACTCCGCTTGACGTCACCACATATCGACCCAGGGACCGCGCATGCGCCACCAACCAAGCCAAGCACGAGTCTCAAAGCCTCGACGGTTGTCTTCACAGATTATGACGGGACGTTCCAACATGCACATTGTTTTCCATCGAACCAACCTATATTCAAGTCTCGTGAACTGACCTTATTTTTTGGGAACATGCAGCAACATACTCTCTGCATTAAGTCTTATGTACGCTCTACCCTACATCTATCTATAGTTGCAAACTCTCAATTATCAACTTAATGTAATATTATAATACATTAAAATATTGCTTGATATGAGAATCTTCTCTAAAAGTAAATAAGTTAAAGACTATTAAGCTGGCCAAAAGGGTTTCTATTAGTTATCCCTTTTTAAGAGAGTAACTACAGAGAAAACTTAATGGATAACCTTTAGAGCTTTAGAGCGCAAGCAATAATTATTTTCCCACCACGTACTTAATTATTAAATGTGAATTTAAACGTGCCTTGGAAAATCCAAAGGTTTTCACATACAAGGTCATGAACAAGAGAATAATGTTATTCCAACACGCACCTTCAGAGTAGCCGAAAATCATAATATCATTGACTTTTGCATTTCTCCTGAAGTTAATTAATTAATTGTAATATATTTAAAACGATAATGACGCATCACCATAGACGTGCACAGGATTTTTGATTCGATTACTAATTAAGGATGGTTTCTAAATGATGACTTCAAATTTGTCTGCGGGTAGTTTTGTACGCGTCTATGTATCTACGACCATAGCTGTAGTGGAGTACAGTTGTTCCACATAACCCGCAATAATTAAAACAGAACCACCTATTTAATTCTTTTCTCGTCTTTTCTAAGGGGGCCAGACTCCCTAAATCTCCGATATATATGTCTATATATAAACCTTTTAAAATTCCCTTTTTCCCATAGATATCTGACAAGTAATCCAATTTACGGCTGCTGACTGAACTAATATCATTTTCCCATTTTTCTTACGCCTCCGAGGCTTCCTCTTAATGAACAGGAAAATGCCCAAAGAAGTAAAAAGGTGAAAGGTTCTGTAAAAAATATATACCAATATCATTTTACGTAGCTATATCTACATTTATTTCCGAATCGAATATTGTTTTCATATTTCTATTTCATATATATTTTTCAGTTTGGCCGATTTCCTTTTTTAAATTTGGTAGCAACTTACGAGCTTTAGTAAAGATCAATAAAAAAGTATGATTACAGTCGAACAGTTAAGTACTATTAATTACTCTTTTATTTATTAACCGATATTTCTGTGTTTTCCGCTTCATGTCTTTTTTTGCTCGGTTCACTTTTCTTGGTGATTATGGTCGAATTTAACAAGGTAACTTTTTAAGTAATTTAAAAAATGGTAAATATGACGATATATAGATACGTTCCCCGTAGTGTGCCTGTCTCAAAGAACACAATCCCCTCTTCCTTTCAAATCCGGAGAAGGCCACTACGTTATTCACCCATTGCGGTCATCAACACGCTCCGCCGAGCGCGGTGATTACGGTGTTCTTTAGAAGAGGCTCATCTCAGTTATAAGGGATACAAATTATAGGGTATGCGTATGTTCACTTATCCAATTGGGTATAATGTATCGTAGCTGGTTATTAATTTAGTTATAGTCTAATAATATACTAATTTAGTAATAGTCTAATAGGTATAAAGCATACCTACTAAATGTTCAGTGTTTGTTTAATTAAATTTCAAATTTTTGGATAATATTTTTTTTTGTTACTAGTAGTAGAGCCCTTACATACACGAAATTAAGGTACCTCTTTTTTTTTGAAGGTGGTAGAACCCTTTTTGGTTCGACTCCGGCGGCACCACCGCCACACCTATTTCTACCTAATAACAGCAGTGTTAAGCGCTGCTGTGTTTCGGTTTGAAGGGTGTGGTAAGGGAGACAGACTTTTCCGAGGCGTTCCAGCTTAGTCCTCAGGGGTAGCGGCGCATCTGTGGCCGACCTCAGGTAGGAATATCTAATCCTATCTGGGGTTGATTACAGATGTCCATGGGCGGCAGTAGCCACTTACCGGTGGACTGCATGCTCGCCTGCTACTCTTTATTTATAAAAAAAAAAAAAAAACCTCTGCGTATAAGTAACTAGTAACCCTCTGCGTTACATGCTTAGTTGTATCCAAAAAAATTATTTGATGACTTTTCCAAATACTTACTGAAATCCCAGTCTAAGCGTATCGCCGAATCCTCGTATTATAAGCTCCATAACGAAAAGCAATAAAATTGTTTTCAATTACCTAATAGCAATAATAGAATATTATCTTTATAGCCTCTTAGTAATGATTCGAAACGAAACGAATGAAAATGCGTCATAAATAGTTTATTACTTCTTTAACTACAATGTCTCAACGAATTTCAAAATCACCTACAATAGTGAATTTTATTTTTATGTTTTTATCCATTTGTCCCGTCTTCTGTCATAGAAACGATCTTGCAATGGAAGGGAAAATTGTTGGCGGCGCATACACAGAAATAACGAAATTTCCTCACGCGGTTTTCTTATCGATAACCTGTGGACATCTTAGTATGATCTGTGGCGGCTCGATTGTGAACCAACATATAATATTAACGGCTGCACACTGTTTGGCCGAATGTATCGAAAATATGAGTGTGGATGTGTACGCTGGACATGAAAATTTAAGGGAGGTATGTTTTAGCGTTTTTTTTATGTCTGAGATTTTCAAAAGGGACTAACTTCGATAAGGAAATGGCGAGAGGTCGCGAAGTCGCGAAGAAAATACAATACAATACAATACAAAAATGCTTTATTGTACACCGACGAATACATAAAAATATACATAAACATAATGAACGGTACAACAGGCGGTCTTATCACTTAAAAGCGATCTCTTCCAGACAACCATAGAGTTGTTGAAAGAAAACAATACAGATGCAAGAAATACAGGTAGGGGTGTACAAATGTAATACATACCGACTCGAAAATTATCTTTGAACATATCAGCAGCTAGTTTAGAAGGTGAAGAAAGTAAGGGATATAAATAGTGGTAATACAGAGAATAGGAAAGAACGATAAAGTAAAATAATATCATAATATCATATAATATAATAAAGCTATTGCTATAAATTAGTAAAAGATTCTGTTACTAAAATATTATTAATTAAGGACCTTCTTAGGACAGGCAGGGGATACCGCAGTTCTGTTCTGATCCTGAAACTAAGACAACAATCGTAAGACTTAACAATGATGTTTTTAAACTTTCTCTGGTTAGCGTTGGTTGGAGACAACACGGGTAGACCACTAAACTGTACATACGTTCCTTCACCAATCGAATTTTACCAACACAAGGGTGCCTCTTGCCAACAAGATTGCTAGATATTCATCCATTGATCAAAGAAGAAGGAATCCATTTAAGATTTGAAGAGATTGGTGGTAGAATCATCTGTAGTTCAACTCCGGCGGCCTGATAAAAGCAGTGGTATACGCTGTTGTGTTCTGGTTTTAAGGGTGTGGCAAGGAAGACATACTTTCCCGAGGTATTCCAACTTAGTGCTCAGGGGTAGCGGCGCATCTGTGGCCGTCCTAAGGTGGAAATCCGCTCATGTCTGGAGTTGATTGCAAACCGCAAATGTTATCTCTTGGTAAACCGCATGGGCGGCAATAACTACTTAACATCATGTGGACTGCATGCTCGTCTGATACTTCTATATTATACGAAAAAATAAAGTAATAAATATAAAAATGTATATTTATAACTATATTTGCAGGTGACTGTAATAAGAAATGGTCTCAGAACAGCAATTCATAAAGAATTCAGTGAAGATACTCTGATGAACGACATCGCTCTAGTACTCCTGTCACAGAAATTGCCATTAAATTACCGTATAAAACGGGTGATTATTAAAAGGAACCATCCTGAAAAACTAATAGCTTGCGTAGCAGGATGGGGTATAACTAATGTGAGAGACTTATTTAATTACCTATGCAATTTTGTGCTGGTTTATTTTTCTGTACGTACTAATAGGTAGTACCAATACTCCCTAAATGAGTTATATTTGTATAAGAGCATCTTGTTTCTTTTTGAATGATATGGTCTTTCAATTGACGACGATTCGCGCGGTGAGGCAGTCGACATACTGGTCTGACGCACAAAGGATTCGATCCCCTGCCAGGCAGACATCTGAATGATGAATTCGAATGGCGAATTATATTTATGTAATTATCTAAGTGTGTCCGTAGCACCCACAACACATCGAATCTTAATGTAGGGATGTGAGTGTTGAAAAGGTAATTTAAAAAAAGTTGTACATAAATAAAACATATTTGTAACACAATAGGATGTGACCAGGGAACGAACAATTAAGTTGAAAATGGTAGAGCAGCCCTTACATACTGCACACGAGTGCGCCATAGTCGGCAACCTTCAAAAGGGCATGACTTGCGCAGGGAATATAAAGGATACCTCAAACAGGCCCTCGAAGTAAGTAACATGTTTTCCGTTGTACTATAGAGGTACAAAATAAGCATGTAATCCACCTAAAATCACATAATAATCTGTGTATGTGTGCGTACCATCCACTCCAGGGAATATTAATGTGTTGTTGCTTTGTAGTGCAAATATACAAAGTTCCAAGCGTCTATCTATTCGTATTATTATGTAGAGTTATGAATAAGTTATGATGCAATGTCACAAAATAAAGTTATCCGCTGTAAAAAGTTCATTGGATTAGAGTCGTACCTAAAGTCGGCTACAAACGTTTTGTTATCCCTAAGTATTACCCCTGAGTATTAAGTTGGTCACCTCGTAAATTTGTCTCTCCCTTACACCCTCTGAATCAGAAGACAGCAGCGCTTAGGACTAATATTTTAATACAGAAGTGTGCGAGTGAACCATGAACAGCTCTAACATCTTAAAAATACAAAGAATTGATGAATGCTTATAAAAAATATCGCGGGATTAATAGCTTCCAAGGGAAGAAAAGTTTCTATCCATCGTCCATGTCATATACGGACATACAAGTCGTCTTTCTGTCGGCTCAGAGGAACATAGTATATTATGAAATGACGTGTTCTTTATGGACAAGGAAATTAATTATCTCGGGAAGGGCTAGTCACAGGCTCGACACAAAGGTCACAGTTGCCTGTCGCCGTACAATCAATCTTAGTTTAACGACATTCGGGCGCCGTAAGATAACAATAAAATTATACACAACATGTATAAATAAATACATGCTTACATATAGGTATTACTGATACATTCTATATTTTATGTATTCATGTCTTATACTTTATTCTATCAAATTGAATGTTAATTATTCTTGGTATAGCCCACTGGTTAAGAAACTCGGCCTCTCGATCGAGGGGTCCGAGGTTCAAATCACTTGCTAAACGGTGAAGGAAAACATCGTGAGGAACCTGCATACCTGAGAGTTTTATAAAAAACAATCTCGAAGGTATGTGAAGTCTACTTACGCACTTGGCCAGCGCGGTGGATTATGACCTAATCCTTCTCATTATGAGAGAAGACCCGTGCCAAGCAGTGGGACAGTAATGGGTTGATGATTATAACCTTGGTAGGCCTTTTATATATTGTAAGTACAGTGCTGTGGTTTGAAGGATGTGGTAAGGGAGACATACTACTCCAAGGCATTTCAGCTTCTGTCCTCAGGGGCAGCGCTGCATCAGGTAGGAATCTAAACTTATTTAGAGTTGATTACAGATAACTAGTTAGTTAGATTAGAGCTGGGTAGAGTTGATAACCATTTGGTTACTGTTTCCTATGGACATCTAAGCAAGCAAGCAAGCAAGTACCTGCTAAGTGGGCTGCTTGTTCATCTACCCCTGCAATATTATTTGAAAAAAAAAATTTTTAATTAAACTACTTTTCTCAAAATTTCAGGGGTGATTCTGGCAGCGGTCTGATAACGTCAGATCATCAACAAATAGGAATAGTTTCATTCAGAAATGACAACTACCCCTCCCTAGTCGTCTACACCGATGTCTCATATTTCTATGACTGGATCCATGATATATCAAAGAAACTGTACTGCTCAGTACGAATGTGAAGTCAATAGTATAATAGTAAAATGGTATTTTCAGGATTATACAAGTATATGTTATTTTTATGTCTTACAGGAGTATAACTTTATACTGTTATAAAAATCTTACCCCTAAAAAATATTTACGTTTTTCTCGTTTTGTTTTATTAGATTACCTATGAATAAAATAAAATAAATATACATAGAAACTTTATTCAACGCAAACTGAAATTGCAGCTAAACTGTATCCTATGTCTACTTACTACATCCTAAGTATCTGTTGCATGAATGTACAGGTGATATTCTATGGGGTTTAACAGAATTACCATAATCGCACTATAGATTTTCATTAGACTTTTTTTTTTTTTATAATATAAGGGTAGCAGACGAGCATGCAGTCCACCTGATGGTAAGTGGCTACTGCCGCCCATAGACATCTGTAATCAACCCCAGATAGGATTAGATATTCCTACCTGAGGTCGGCCACAGATGCGCCGCTACCCCTGAGGACTAAGCTGGAACGCCTCGGAAAAGTCTGTCTCTACTAAAGACTATTACAGATAGGTAGTAATTCTACATTTTCAATATAATTTTCTTTGGGAAAAAATATAACAAGTTTATATATTGAAATATAATTTATTAACATATTCTATAATTTTAACAATAACAGAAACTCTAAATTTATGTCAATGTCAATTTAGTCGGAAGAGCTTGTTGTAGCAGTCGATCCTGCGGCACATTCATTCTCCATAGCATGTGATGGAGGATGCTCTAGGACATTGTCGATAATACCAAAAGCCTTTGCTTCAGTCGGTGACATGAAGTAGTCTCTCTCCATTGAAGTCTGAACCTTCTCCGCAGCTAATCCTGTATGTCGTACATACAGAGCGTTTATCTGTGATTTAAGTTTCAAAATCTCCTCCGCTTGTATCTGTATGTCTGTAGCTTGACCCCTAACACCGCCTGAGGGCTGGTGGATCATGATACGAGAGTTGGGCAGCGCGTGACGCATTCCCGGTGCTCCAGCTGCCAATAGAAGAGATGCCATACTGCAAGCTTGACCTACACACCAAGTCGCGACTGGCGGGGTAATGTACTGCATTGTGTCGTATATACCCAACCCTGAAGTGACGTTACCGCCTGGTGAATTGATATACAGGTGCACGGGCTTTTTACTAGACTCAGACTGGAGGAACAACAATTGGGCCACTACTAAGGAGCTAATATCGTCGTTGATAGGTCCCATCAAACATATGATGCGTTCGCGAAGGAGTCTGGAGTATATGTCGTAAGCGCGTTCACCTCTTCCAGTCTGTTCTACAACTATTGGTATCATGCCAATCCTGGCAACTGATGTTGTTTGTATTGACCTATGGAGTTGGGTATTACATTTGCTAGCTCCAACGCATATCACTCTAGAGATCTGTCTTGCGTAGTTCAATGCCATTTTCACCTTGATAATGAAAAACTTTCGTCGATTTCGCGTTAGTTTATGGTAGTAAAGTTCGTTTTCTTTGTATACGTAAATAATTATCGTTCAGCTCGCTTCTATAGCTATACTTTAAAATAACCTTACTAATAATTAAATCACACAAATATCACAAATAGAATGAGATAAAGATTTTTCTAATAGTTTACAACTTTACATACAAATTATAACCCACAAAATACAGCGGAGTTCACTGACTTTAATAATTTTGACAATTTCACTTAAATGTCACAGTCACTGACACTTGACTTTTAACTTGTCGTTCAAAAATATCTTTTGCCACTATCACAAAAAAACTGTGTATTTAGCAATAGATAATATAAATAGATATAGCAAATAATTCTTAATTTATGACTTAAACAAAAGAACACTATTGAAATTTTAAAGTAGGTGTAATAAATACTCGAAGGATGAGATAAAACGGATTAAAATCATAAAATACGGCATCTTTTCTAATACAAATACATCTCTTTCATGATAAATGTTATCAGAACAAAAAAGGAAACAATACTACAATTTACGGGACAACCAATAAATATTTCATATTTTATTAAAATTTATTTAAGAATAGGGATCCATATTAAAAGAACATAGTATAATCCACATACTATTTATATTTATATATCAAAATCAATGATTCATTTTACAAAATAAGTACGATAAAATAATCTTATTCCAGGTCACACGGGTATTAAAATCAAATCAACAAACTCAGCATAACAGAATTATCAGATAGTACATTATTTAGTGTGTGACAAGCAAAAATGGTACTTAAATAAACCCACCTTATCCATTATTATCAATTAAAAAACATATTATATAAATAATATCACAAAACATACTTGATTTCTGGCAAAACTTAAACGAAACCACTTAGAATGCTTAATATAATGAAATTAACAAATTGTAGGTTCGTGTAAGTATATATCTTTTACACTTTGCCAATATATAAGTTTCAGTCAATATAGTGAATTGTCCTTTAAATATTTCTACAATAGTAAGAGCATTACATACATCTTTGCAACTTTTAATTTAATATTTACTTTCCCAAAACCACTTCATTTATTTTGAAGTTGTTGTTTACGTCTTAATTTCATTAGTGCTTCTTGTCTTTTCCTCTCAATTAATAATCTGAGGTCCATATCTTTAATTGTATTCTGTTTCTGAGTAGATTGTGCAGGATTTGTTATAGTCTCGGATTTCTTAGTGTCAGTGCCTTGGTTGGTCGGAACTTTTGGCTGAAACTTGAACATTTTTGGTGCTTGTTTGTTGTCATTTATTTGTGTAGTTGCTTGTGATGTATTACAAGTGTTTTGTTGTGTTTGTGTGAACGGCAAGAGCCTCTTGGCAAGTAGTTTCTCCCGAGCTTGTTGATGCTTCCTCTGAATTTCTATTGGTGTACATCTTGTTGGAGAATCACCTGAAATATGTAAAATCATTAATTGATTAATCTATACTTAAAATTGGTTAACTGTTGCTATATACATGCGACAGCCTACAGATAGACACAGTTTGTGTAAAATAGGCACTGCAATTAATAATAAATGACTATTTAAAAAAAGATTTCATTTCAGCTTCACATTTACATTTGTTTAAATTAACATAGGTAGATTTAAGTTACAGTCCGCGCCAAACTGCTAGTCCGCTCTGAAGTTGTTACGAGCAGGTGTAGCCATATAATTTGATATGGAGATGCAATTCATTTCTATATTCAGATCGGACTAGCAGTTTTGCGCAGACTATAGGTATATAAGAAATGTCGCCTCTGACTAGGAGTATGATTATGTTCAGTTGTTCTTAGTACTTGACCAGAAACTAAAGAAATAGAATCACGACTATGAGTCAGAGAACAAAATTTATTGTAGTAAAATCCAAATTATTAATCACAAACTTGAAAGACATCTGTTAGTAAAAATGTAATTTACCTGCAACCCCACCCATGCTATCATTAAACGGCATAGAACTGTATCTTCCCAGTGGCATTGCCGATGTTCGCCTGCTAAGATCAGTAACGGTTGGTGATTCAGGCATAGAACTGTGTCGTATGAAGGAAAACCTCGACGAAGGACTCGCATCATTCATTGGATTTTGCGTATTACTTCTATCCATTTTCCTGTTTACTGGTTCACTCAAAACTGGCATTTGTGTTAGGCGCTCCAAGGCACTGTCATCTAAATTACCAACTAAACTATCAAATGAATCATTTTTCAGGCCGGGTGACGCACACTTTAATTTACTGATGTATGGGGATTTTATACTTTTTAGAATTGCATCCATTGAGTCTTCGTTTATTATAGGATCTGGCTTGTTAGATTCTTGTACTGGACCCTTTTGAAAAACATTCTCCGCAGCTTGAGTGAGTTTGTACAGAGACTCGTTAAACGAATCATCCAACTCCAACCCATTTTCCGACTCTGGTTTAACAAACTTTGAGCTAAGGACATTTTTTCTTAAACATCTTGTACTGCTGAACGTGCTTTTGGGAGAGCAATCTGGAGCTTCACTGAATATATCTTCCTCACTACCGGACTGGGGTTTTTCTACAGCTTGTGTCTTTTTCTCCATTAACTTGCCCACATACTGGTGGAATTCCAACAGTTCTGGCGGTACTTCCAGTTTCTGTGGGGGTTTAATTACTCTCCGCTTGGGGAATGTCGGTTGCTGCTCCTTTTCTAGTAACTTTAATCTGTGGCGTTTCCTTGACTTTTTATTGATAGGCGTTGAGCTTCTAAGGCGAGTGTTTTTGGAAGCTGAGCCGTAATAGTTCCATACGACATCAGCGACTCCCTCTCCACCATCTTGTGTGCAAAGAAATGGAACTGGGCTTGCGGCTTCTGAGTCACTATCTCTGGATGGCGAATCTAATGTACGGTCTGGCGTCGAACATGATAAAACTGGAATGAGAAATACAGTTTCTTATGTCAGTGATTTATCATAAATCAAGAATTAGGCTGTTTGAAAATAAACACTGTCACTTATAGAGTTTAGATGAATTTAGATGGCTCTACCTTCAATTAAATCATATAATATTTTTTTGCAACCAAATGACCTCAAGATATCAGACATAATGTTAGATATCAACATGGAGGCCAGTTTGGGGGCGGCTATTCGTTCGTAATTACTATCGATAAAATACTATTTAATACATGCAATGATGTAAGTATTACTTCCAACTGGAATTTGTACAACTGAATAAACAATACCTTTCTTTTTATTTTTTGTGGCCACCATTTCTTTAGTTATTTTTCTGTTGCTCATAGGTTCTAGTGACCGTCGAATGTGTTTTGGATTACATGTGGAGATATTTATCTGAAGAAATATGACAATTTAAATGATTACTACGTTTTACAATGGCTGTCAAAACGATCGTACTTTACGAACACTCATAAAATTCAGTTTAAAGTTATAAAAATACTGAACGAATAAGATGATTAATTAATTTGACAAAATATGATAAATGAAATGACAATTGACAATGACATTACAAGCGAATCAATATTCAATTGATTTTCCGGTGTTGACATATTAAACAACGTATCGATCTCGGCATCCTGTAAATTCACACAGCAATAAAACTTTGAATTTAAATTTTATTCAATATTATTATTTTGTCACAAAAACTTGAGAAAAACAATCACAGTTTATGCATATCCTCTTGATGTTTCCAGTATTTTAAAATCTGCTCATATGATTTTATTGCAAACTACTTTTTGATACGGATTCATTTTGTGATAGTGGATAAAATTTATAATAGACGAATTGATTATAAAACTAATTTTCTATGTTATTTTTCTAAATTCCTTTTCTTTAAATTTCTCACGTTGTAACTTCCTATATAGGTTACTATACTCTTTGGTTGTAATTTACGAATGCTTAGCGTCAGTGTCATGTCATTTTTTCATAATCTGTCAGTGTCAGATATCATGACGTCATTGTCATTCAGTTAACTTCCAGCTCCAAGTTCCAATCCAACTATTTCAGTTTGTGCCTTCGATTGGGACGGCCGCGTCATATCGTTCTAAACTTTTAAAGTCGCGATGCACCGCGAGTGACTAAGTGTCAAGTGTTATCGAACTAGTGCAAAATGCTCGCAGACGGGGAGATAGTTGGCGACGGGTCATGGAACCTGACCATATACGTGACGGATCTCAACGAGAAACGCACGATGGTCGTAAAGGGTGACATGCACATCGGCGGGGTTATGCTCAAACTCACCGAGAGCTTCGGTAAGTCCTTAATTGGTACATAACTAGTTTGCAATGAACTTCGAACAGCTATTTGTAGCTGTTGAGTCATTGAGCGTTGGTTGTTTTCATTGACTCGTACAGAATTGTAGTCGTAATAGTTGCAAATGTACTCGCTACGGTTATCTGATAGTATAAGCACAATGGTCATAGTTTGTGTTTCCTAAGTAGCTGTGTGTCTGCTCAGTTACTGTAACTCCTTTATGTTCCACTGCTGGGCATGGGTCTTCCCAGTATTTGTGGCCGTTGCACACTACTTCAATGCTGTTGTGGATCCAAATTAGCGGTTAACCTAAGTTAGAAGTTGTCACACTTCTCTCAAGACCTTTCCTCGCAAGGTGATGACAGCAATCCAATGACAACAATAGAAACAGATGGCTTATGCCCTCCAAATCACCAGAGCATCTCCTGACTGCTTTCATTAAAAAACTAGCTAAAAATTGCCTAACACAACTTTAAACATCATTTTTCAAATCCTGTATCTAAAAATTACTGAATTTTGCCAGCATGTTTTTCTTGAAATGGTATATAAGCTGAATGATATCAATATGATGTGTCACTTCGAAGGCATACTAGTGCCAGTATTCTAAATTGGGTGTAGGTGTTAGATCTCTAACATAATAAGGCAGACTGCATACTAAACCCATGCTTATTTGTGATCACAATATTTGTAATGACAATACATGTGTATCACATTACAGAAACAAATTGCATTAAATTTCGCATCTACACAGCAATAAAACATTTTTTCCTATTGATTGCCATTTAAGAATATCACCATAATAATGGCTAAATGATAATAATTGAAATCTACTGACATATAATTAAAGTCATTTGACATATACCTACATATAGTGAAATAAATTTTCCACTAGACTGGGGGCATACTGAATCTGCAGATAAATTTAAACCTATACAAGGAAAATGATATATATAAGGAAAAATAAACTAGTTAACACACATAAATACCAAATATATGATATGTTTTAACTTGCTACATATGTGGCCAGAAACTTAGTTGTTTTTAAGACTACAACACCATCATATTCTTTTCCAATTTAAATCATTAATAAAAAGATATTAATTAAAAGTAGATATAATTCTAAAATCATACAATTGTTAATGCGCTTGGCTATTTCTCCTCTAAAAAGCATAATTTTCGTATATATTATGCATATATTTGTATATAACGATCAGATAACTTTCAATGGTAATGTCATCATGAAGCAGTTTAATATTTTGACCATAGACAAAATATTTATAATAAACATTATTCAAAATATAACAATTTCACAATATAAAGTTTTTTGACTATGACTTCATAAGTTTATAACTTCATAGTATTATATCTATAACTTTTAAGACTTAACAGGTTTTCTAAAAATTTAAACTAAGTATCAAAAGTACACAATGTTCTTATGTAAAATTAAATGCAACCATTTTTATATCCATGATCATACTTCATTACGCTCCTTTGACCCTCTTACTCTTAACAGTTTTTACATAATGTATGTGTATATTAAATCTATTTCACTTTGTCTAAGAAGCACATGAATATAAAACATATTTTACTTAACAAGTTTTTAACTTACAAAACTTTCAGTGAGGTAAAAATAATTTAGGTGTAAAGAATTCGCAAGTTTTGCATTTAATCAATATTCATTACACCGCAGTAGCCAATCCAGACCCTAAACTGGTTTTGATAGCAATAAAAGCAAGCCGATTTGCGGGTGGAGAGGGAGACAACACGTTGACGAAAGAGAAGGAAGATGCGCGTACGCAGGCACGCGTCCTTCGCTGATACGTAATGTTGGATGAGTTTTTATTCATCAGGGACAGGTGAAACACCCATTTTTATACTGTACAGTTCTAATAATACTGTGGAAAATCGTAAAGTCCTTGATAGGTTTACCTATTTTTAGTTTTTTTTTAATCACGTTATGTTACGTAAATTAATTACGGCGTTCGAGAACAGTTAAGACACGAGGATCAAAATTCTTCAAATGCGTAAGAAAAATTCTCCTTCAAAGCCGTCTATGTATTGGCCAATCCTTTGGTTTTAAATTTGATAGAAGGTGGTAATAACTACTCAGGAGAATTTTGCTTGTTATCTAGATATATGTTAATAAAAACATCCAATATTTATATATTCGAGCCATTTGGAGCAATAAACATGATTACATAAATCATCAAAAAATCCAACCTACGCAAACACGATTTGACTTTCAAAATGGCGGTCGCCATTCGCCCACTATAATCCAATGCATGTAAATTGTTCTATTGAACCGTTTAGATAGTAATATACTAACACGTTAAATAGTAATATTATTGCCATCATTGAAACCTCCACGATTTGGTTGCAATTGCTAAATTTCAAGAAATAAAGCAATAATACTCCTTGTTTTTGTTATGTTCCCACTATTTGGTCGTTGGTGCTAAGAGAAGAGACTTGTCCGTTGATCAGCAGCATGATGGTACAATCAAAGACGGTAGATATCTTCGTGTTTTGGCTCTGGTAACTCCACACGTATTCAGTATTTTAGCCTGTAACAACCGTGTTAGGCACTTTTCTCTACTGGTTTAAACGGTTCTCACCGTTAGCTACGCAATTTTTTTCGTTTCGTTTACTTAAAGCAAATACATACTCGTAGTTCAAATATTCTATGGTAGTATGGTATAATGGCAAAGTATTTTAAAACTAAAGTTATGAGAAAATTACGTAGATGTCCTTACACTAAGAATATTATTGGTAAGCTTCAATCAAATTACCGACTTAAGAAACGTACACACAGCAAGATCTGCAATTTTCTTAATGATAGGGAAAGATAATTGAACATTTATGCAACAATTTCTTAAAGTGCAACACTGATTGCAGTCGTGTTACGTAGTGGTTTAAAGCAATCAATTACATATTCACAATCTGTATGAGCTCCTGGTAGCGGCTTCGTCAAAGTGTACGCCAAAAAAAATGTTATAATGTCTTACATGTATGACGACCCGCGTGGCGGAACCGTGACCAATCAGGTCTGACACGCAATGGGTCCCAGGTTCGATCCCCGGCCAGACAGATATCTAAATGACGAAATTAGATTTCTGTTTCTGGGTTTGGGTGTTTGTGTATTGGTGTCTGTGTGTGTCCATAGCACCCATCACACAGGGCATCCTAGTGTGAGGCTGTGAGTGTAGAAAGCGTTTACTACGTTATAATATCATGTGTTTTAACTTTTATTGTCTTTGCGCCTTAGAAAATCTCGTAGAAGTCCTTTTAAAATAGGTTTACAAGGTAGCACTATAGGCAAACTAATTTGGAGACTTGCTTGCTGCTTTGGCACGCCCTGCAGTCCAAACAGCTTCACAGATTTTAACATATACTTTAGGTCGGACATCATCACATCAGTGAATAACGTTAATTATTCATTATTCATTGCTTTATTCACTGCTTTTAAATAAAGCATAGTACAAGTAAAGGTTGAGAATTAATGAGTATAGAAGAAAATCTAGCACATAATTATCGTAGCTTGCGTCAAGCCAAGCAAATATTTCATAAACAACACTTCTTTACAGCACCCATTTGCTCCAGATAAGATACGGCATTTACATAACATCTGAGATTATTTCTAACTACGTGAATGATAATAAAGGCGTAAGACTTAGTATCGACTTAGATTAACGGACTATTCTGCCTATTTCTGCCTCATAACAGCAGTGTTAAGCGGTGCTGTGTTCTGGTTTGTAGGGTGTGGTAAGAGAGACATACTTTTCCGAGACGCTCAGCTTAGTCCTCAGCAGTAGCGGTATGTGGACATAAAAAGATAATAGTTTCCACAAAATAATAATATACCTTTTTATTTTGTGACAATACATTAAAAATATTGCTCATATAATATATCTGTGCATCTTTTATCTACCTACAAACTATTCAGCTGTTTGAGATGACTCCATACAATATAGACATTATTTGAAAAAAATAATCGTTTGAGCATAACCAGTTATTTTCAATCACAAACAGACACTTCTATTTATTTGTATAGTTCGATTGTGTATCGGTAATCTATTTCGACTTGTAGATAACGTTTGAATGTTTTACAGTAGCTATTCCAAAGTGGACGTCAACGCATGTATATGTAGGTTTTTGTCTCAAGAACCTCGGATTACAAAGAACAATGTGACGATGGGCTATAAATAACACAGGTTCTAAATCATCCTGATTTATGCGTGCAATTAATGTCGTGAGGATTTGCAACTGTGAGACTGATAAGAATTATGTTTTCGGCTCTCAAATTTCTACTTTTGTAAAGGTTCTTACGGGCTTAGCAGACATGCTACTTTTGTCATTGGCGTTTTGCGTTTTAACGGTTGCATGGTTACTGCCTCACGTTCTAGGCTCTTCTACCTTCGGTCATGGTAGGTATCGAAAACGCGCGTATAAGCGAATGCATTAAAGCTGAATCGCGTTTTTCTCGTTCAGTTACTAGTGTTACCACATCCGACGTCCAAAAGTATCTGCGACAGACGATCGAACGCGTGCCTGAAACGCAACTAAATCGTCAATCGCCGATGCTAAACGTAGCACGTCTGTCGAGACCCTTAATGTCGCTTCATTAAGTTTGTAATATTTTACTTTGTCAAGATGTTATAATATGTAGCGGTTTATTCGAAAGACAACCCGCATTTATCATGCGTATTGCACGCATTTTGAACTTAGTAACGAATGGGCATGGTGGTAACGGCTTAGTGACTAATTTATTTTAATTATAATTAAACATTAGACAGACTACGTGTTCCGATGCATGTGTCAGTTAAAGTGACGTATGTATCTGGCCTATCTGACGTATGTAGTCATTAGACCAACGATAGAGAATGTGAGACACAGTGGTTCCGTCGTTCCGTCGCCTTAGAGTTGTGTATGATTTTTCAATGTTTACTATAAAACCCATTTACGAAATGGTCGAACTCTACGAATATATTTAGAATAATCATGCTCTATATGTTTCAAAAACCGGTTCTACTATCATTAAGATTAACCACTACACACTGCCGCTCCTGAAAATTTATAATCAACTAGATTTATGATTTACATATACGAGTAAGTTAGTAGGTATCGACGCCTTTCAAAGAAATTCAGAACTATTCACTCTGGAAATTGGTGTGATAGTGTTACCTCACTACCTCCCCGGTCAAGCCATTCTGGTTCTACCACCTTACATTCCATTGGACTTCAAACAAATACTATTCTTCTCAAACATACCTAATACTTACAATGATGACTTCTTTCAGCTATTTCTAATGTATTTGTCCTACAGACATCTGTTTAAAACTAGATGAAGTACCTCACGATGCGCTTGCGCATTCGATCAGGCTAGCGTTTCCGGCGCCTCCCCGCCACTGTAGATAAGGCGTTATCATCCGCTCATTGTTGTTCCATACAATCACATAATGGTAGGGCGTTGACTTGACGTATTTTTAGCATGTAAACACAACCATACTTGGGTATATCTCACGTAAGGACGGTAAGACACTCCGTACATCCTATCCAGTACAATAAAAGATAACTAATAGATATATTCATATACGGGCCTTTTGAGTTTTCTTATTACTTATTATTTATGGAGGGATTTTTGGCGTCATATTATGACTTTACTTATTCTCGAATACTACTCTACTGTACTCTACTTCTAAACTGATGATGACTCGATTAATTAAATTATTTATTAAAAAACAAACCAGACCATTTATTAAAAAATAAGCAATTGAAATTACACAAGTATATTCCGCGTAAAACTGTTAGTCCGCTCTGAATTTAGAAATGAATCGCGTCGCCATAGCAAATTGTATGATTATAGTTTGGCGCGGACCATGCTACACTCAAATTAATATATTAAAATTAAAGTTAAATATTGAAAACACCTGCAGCCCATCTGTACAAACATAGCAAAAAATATTTTATGTGAATATTTTGTAGACTATGTTACTCCCAAAATTTAGATAAATACAACGACACCTCATATGTTAAAATCCGCCAAGAGCTTGCCAAACAATCAGAGATGCTACATGCAGTCAAAAATACGCTCGAACATAACAAAACATTACGCTCATTCTGACGAAGTTGGTTAAAAAGACTGTTGCATCTCATTTTTATGTTAGATAACTTTAATTTTTGTATCATCAATCATAAAACTCATTAAAATTCATAAAGTGAAAATTTCCTCCATACGAGTGATTGTTTTCCAAATTTGGTCTTATATCCTACATGACACCTAATGCCTAATCTGGCGTCTCGCTAATAAAGAGCTTCCTTGCCATTGTGAAATCTTAAGTCACTAATTACCTTAAAACCTTACTTAGCAATATCCAATTTTGGATTAGCAACTTTAAACCGAATTTGTCCATCACGAGATGACCTGGTGATTCGAAACAAAATTTCCTTTTACTATCTGTATTTCTTTTGAATAATCATGATAGGAAACCAAAGACAAGAGATTTAATTCGATTTATAATTAAACGTATACAAATGTACTATATGCTGCCATTAAAAATCAATTTCTTTTAATCAAATAACGCCTTTTTAACGACCTAATTTGTCCATCACCAAGTGGCCTGGTGGGTCGAAACCAAATTTCCTTTTTCTATCTGTATTTATTTGAAATAATCATATGAGTAATAAGAAACCACAGACAAATGATGTTCGATCTATATTTTCTGCAGTCATTAAAAATCCATTTCTTTTATCGAAATTACGCCGTTTTTGGCTCCAAGCTACATTTCTCAGATCTTGTTATAAATTCCTCTTGTAACATTCCACTTCTGTGTCCCGAAAGCTGGGAAAATTCCACGCGGTGCTCCCATAAAAATTACTGTTATCAGAAACGTGTCAATGCAGAGCGTGAGCTATCTCGTCGGTACTCGATAATGTATGTCATCCCAGCACTTTGTAGCCCTTGTGGCATGTGTGATAGCCCGCATAACGTCTAGGTGAATAAATCCTTTGTCAAGGATATTCGATACTCAACACGTCGGTTATCTCCGGAATGTCACTCTTGAAACTTGTTTTGCGGGGTTGGTACGTATTTTGCGAGCGAATTTTTGCAATATTCAGGATTAGGTACCTACTTAATTTTATTTTGTAGGGCCAAAGACATTCAATTATATCGTAGCAATAGAATTAGTTGTTTTAAAATGAATGTATCTCAATTCTCAATCATCAATCAATCCGAAATAATATCAGCGTGAAGCGAGTTGAAAGTTTTGTATGAAAATCTTGACATGTCTGCTCTAAAGCCTTACGTATTCAATCTCTTGAAAATCTCATAGTTGAGTTCATAGTGTGCTATCCGAAGTTGCTTCATCATTCATAAATTCTGTTGTATAATATAATAAGCAAATAAATCTCTCAGGCATTTTCACATGACAAATGTAAACCTACTTTATAGCTTAAAAAGCCGCAGTTATATCCATTATGATCACAAAGACTTATCTCTAACAAAAGGCAATCGAGTTACGTAAATCACACAGCATGAACTCAACTCACATTGGATAAATGAACATCTGTGTATATTGCAACGGCTGAAATATAATAGTTAGATCGCATTACTCTTGTAATTTCAAATTCTCCTACAAGTATAAGGGATTTGCAAGCCGTAATGGAGATGTGGCCTCTTCTTTACATATTTGTCATAGAGACTGTAAATTAAGACATAATCATTTACTCAGTACTTATTAAATTAAATCTTAGTACTTATTACATACTGTTCGGATGTTAAGATTGCCTCAACGACACGCCTAAAGAACTTTGGGGGCAAAATACACTAGAATAATCCAACAAAATGCTAGAAAAATCTCTATTCCTCGAGAAATATATTGTGTTTTTATACGCTATGATTTATTCAACCAATACTTTACATCACGTATATAATCAGTTGGCGACTGAATACTTTTTATCCTTTGCAATTCAATAAGTTAGACTGAAAATTATATTCCACGACTAGTGGAAATTCCCGCAAATCATACAGGACAGAATTGGCTGCACAAAAGGCACGGGATCTCATAAAGCTGCGACCATTCAACCGAGATGCAGTGTCACCAACTAGGGATACCGGGCTACCGGAGGCTAACGGTCGCGCGCATTCCGCCCTTCTCCCTACCAGCTAATTGCTTCTTATGCGAATGTCTTGCCATGTTAATCCTTTGTAGCGCATTGTCAAGCTCCGGAATGGAGCCACTGGTCTTGAGCATAACTGTGTATTGTTTGTCTATTGCCTTATTGCACTAGCGATAAGTATCTAGCTTATTGGTTGCTATTACATTATGTCCACGATTGCAAATCTGTCTACATTTGCGAATTGCACTGGGTGCTGATTTGATCTTTTGCAATGTTTTACTATAGAATCTGAAGCATTGCTCAAGACTTGAAAAGGAACGATTTTGTATATTCCCTAGTGTGGTCAAAAGTCTTCATTGTTACAATATTTTTCTTTGTGTTTGTTAGAACGTGCTTTAACTTCGCCAATCACTAACTTAATACAATATTTACTATTTTCTTGGAATTACGACCAAATGACCAAATAGTCATTGTAGCACAGCTTTAACAAATGATTTCGCTGCAAACAACATTCTTCTGTTGCTTCATTTGTGTTCAGCTAATTTTATAACGAAATGGAATGTGTTACGTTAAATAGATCGCTCTTATTTTATTTTCAATTTTGTCGTAAATGCTTTAAATTCGTTTGGCAGTGATAACTAAATCATTGGTATTCACCAGATTTACAAAGAACGAGTGGGCCACAAATGATTATAAAGTAAATATTCTCAAATTACAAACCAGACTACTTCCAATAACTATGGTCAGAATTATTGCGAAGAACTATTCTAAACCTGATGCCCTATAAAAACATCCAACAATTTGCAAACCAAAGCTTCTTACTGTCTTCCCCATTATTCCTGAAGCATAAAACAACATTGTCAACTCAGCGGAACGAGGCAAGAAACCCATTTCGCTTAATGCATTCACTTCACACTATGGACAGCGTCGTGCACAGCGGGGGGGTTTGTTTACAACCTATTAGAACTCTATGCTTTTACGATTCAATGCAACTATTCTGCTGGGACACGATCTGCGGATCGTGGTGTTCGTTTTCCACTAACGAAAGGGTAAGAATGTGTGGGATCTAAGAAGAAACAACGACGAGAGCTATAAAATTGATTCTGTTACGGATAGTTGTATTTGCTCACAAAACTGATCGCGTAAACAAGATCTAGTCTCCAAAATGATGTTTCCGATCTCTAGAGCATTTTGACTTGAAAATTGTAACCCATTATATTATGTTATAGATACTATTGAAAATGCAACTTCTTTGTAAAACTTTGCGGGAAATTAGCGGATAACAAGAACGAGTTATCTATAATGATCTCCAAATTTAACTGTGGTTGAGACTATATACGTCTCAACCACAGTTAAAAGAGTTTATCACACTATTTAGATTATGTTGGATTTAGCTTAGCCTTACCAAATTCTAGTAAGCGCTTGTGTAATAAGTATTGCGTATTGTTCAATTTTGAATTTGTACGTCTTGCCTTCTTCTTTACAGTAATTTTCCCCCTTTTAAACTTTTCAATCCAAACTTCTGCTTTTAGAACAAATCAAACTTTGCTTATTATTTGTAGAGTACGATAACGACTACTTCTATTATATTCTAACTATAAGTTAACTATAAGCACGTAATTGTCACGTCCATACGACGACGCAGTTCCCCTGTCCACCATCAATGCAACCGATTTGCAATGCAAAGTACCATCTGATTCATATAAATTATTCTTAAGATATATTGTAAACGAACTCATTGTTTATGTAACATAGTAAATAGGTCTGATAGAAACCATGAGATTATGCGTGAAGTATGAACATGAATATGGTTATATTTAGACGAATATATCGCGTTAAATGTTGAAGGCATTTTTTTGATCCATCAAAAGCTAAGGAGGAGTCATTTTTGTCTTAAATATTTGTATCACAGAATGTTACCATTTTCTTAAATATAGGGTAGATTGAAAGATGCGATTTATTCCTGTAATGAAGTTTTATAGCTTTTTACTCTGAATTGAATTATTATTTGAATAACTTAAATTTTATTATAATTTTATTTTGAGGCGATTCATTATGATTGATTTATTTTCTAGTTTTTAGTTTCATTAGCAATAAAAGCGTTTTTTATAGTTTTTGTAAAACTATTATTTATTTTATTTAATAAGTTCTAGTTGTCTTTTTGCAACGTATGTTTTTTCTAAATACTCTATTGACATACTCCAGAATTTAACAAACCAATGTCAGTTTAACTATTTCATCTATAACGTTGGCTACATCATTATTATGTAGGCAACCGCACGAGAGATGAACATATCCATTCCATTGTAATGACGTGTCATAGTTCTAATGACGAATCATTAAATATCAAGGCATGCATCACGGCTCATTAGCGACCGACGGTAGTCTCTATGACTATTAATGATAGATCTCGGTCGCATAACGAGACTACATACTGTAGGTCTGGTTTGATAATTATTATGAAAGAATTTCTAAGCGCCAATGACTTATCAAGCCGTATGTGCTGATCTCAAGTTAATAGCGAAGCATCATTTACCAACAAACACTGTATGGAAAACATCCGTCTTAATATATTCAATTCAATTCAATTCAATTCATTTATTTATTGCAGGATAAGGTGAAATACATTATATATGGAATACATTAGTTTTGTGCTCCTATCCTAACCCAAAGGGTATGCAAATATGTCATAGGTTCTAAGGTCAATAAATCTAATTAAAATTACATTAAATTAATAATATTGAATTAGAAAAGGATACAATAATAAAATTAATAGAAATCATCATATTAAATTAATAATTAAACAACAAAATAGCATGTCAGTACAAATAAAAATATTTTATTATAAAATAATGGCTCATACTTAAAACAGACAAGATATAATAGAAAAATAATTGTTTCAGTTAATGTCATTATAAAAATCATTAATATGGTAGTAGGACTTGTCAATGAGATATTCGTGTAATTTATTTTTAAAGTTTTGATTGTCGCTTATATGCCGTATTGTTTTTGGTATTTTATTGTATATCACTGGTGCTTTGGAAAATAAGCTTTGTTTAAATATATGTGTGTTACATTTCACAGTTTGTACCTTGAAACGTACAATGAAATTTAAATAATTCTGGATTACGTTTTATATCTTATTATATCTTATTATATTATCTTATTATTATCTTATTATATCTTATTGTACACTGGTCCTTTCTCCTTTTAGTTCCGATTCAAGTTTTATATCAATTTAGAATATGTATTAATACTTAAGTAATTTTTAAAAATAAACACCAAACTTTATCCATCAATATCTAATTCTAAATCCAGTCACAAAAAACTTTGACGAGATTTGTGTCCAACATAAAGTTCCCCGAAAAGCTCTCATTGGACTCTGACTAACTCGGCACGCAATCGTTTCAACTTAATTAATATCTTGAAAACTTATTTAAATATTTTTTCCTGTTTTAACAAACGTGAATGACAAAATGATAAGTTCTTGGTAAAGGTCAACATTGTGTCATTTCGCTTAGGCTAATAGATATCGACAAAAAGTATAAAAGCCAAGCGACCTCCAAAAACTACGTTCAGAATCCATTATAATTTATACTTAATCAATTAATCTTGTGCAATAATTTTGAATCCATAAATCAAGAATGTGATTGTTGTTCATCAACTTTGGCTATTAGTCGCGGTTTCACTGACCGATACGGTACGTTACCTAAATTGCGCCTGTATCGGTGCTCTTACATAATATGTAACTTACACATACATTTAATCTCAAAACAGGTTAGAAGTCTAAAGTCGAATTTTATTAATTTTACTTTCCCTACTTCTCTCTTGATTATCGTCAGCAAGTGTAAATAAAACCCTTCCCCACTCTCCTATATGCTTACGTAGATATAGATTTGCACGTTTTTAATCTACTCACGTTTCTTCGTTGTTATTCATGTGAGTTTGTAAACCCCCCGGGCCCAAATGTCATCCAAAAGCTAAGCAAAGATTCATCATTCCCGTTTGATGATTACGTAATACATACTTGAATGACCCTTCATGTACAAGTTGAAATGATGCATACCGAGACGAAGATGCACGCAGTAAAAGCCTCACAAGGAAGCTCATGTAATACCATAAAATTTCAAGAATCCAAAAAAAATGAATGAAGCGGTGCGTCATTTTCTGCGTCCATAAATCTGCAATTGCGATGCTGCGTCCGACAGCGTCCGCTATTGAACGCTTATTTACGCGTTTTGCTTGTTCCCAATACAGTCAATATATCAATTTGATAATGTCACGGAGGCAACATTTCGATACGTAATGCATTTTTCATCACAATCGCTATAGATTGTACGATACATGTATATGTTGGTTTTATTAATTTTGTTTGTATAATTTTCTTTCGTTACGCTACAATGTATTGAGTACAGTTGTTGATTCTGTTAAGGGCTACTGTACTTCACTGCTAGAACTTTTATGTCCCATTGCCGTTTAAATCCTTCTTTAGAAGAGTCCTGGACCTGTTCATCTTGCTGCTTAAGGGCGAATAGATGAAGAACGATATAGATTAGTAGTACCCATGTCGGATTTCTTAGAAACTAAGGCTTCTGACCAGCTGAACGACTGCTATCTAGTAATACCAACCGGGTTCGATGTCCTAACGTTCTCTTAGAAGTACAGAAGCTCGCATTAAATTAGGTACCAACGGATCCCCTATTCAATTGCTTAACTTTCGTAACTGAGGTACAAAACCCACATGACGCTTCTACTGTTTAAATTTACTAATAATTCTAACAATATGCTAATCATACTCTTGTTTAGTCAAAGCTCGAGGTAATTTGAATAACAATGGCATATGTTTGGTAATAAGTTAGGTTTTCCTCGTACTTCTATAACGGGCTTAATATTTACTAAATTGCGCACGCACGATGCTGTTAATTGGACGCATAGGAAAACATTTTAACCTAAATTTACCTAACTTTAATAGAACATCATCAACATGTAATACGACTATAGTAGAATATCAATAAGCATGCAGTCCACTGCCCTCGTGGACACGAGATACTCCCTATAGAACAACGGTCCTACGTTACACCGATCACTGAAGTGGAGCCACTCCAGAGAACTGAGGCGGTCGCCTTTTATGTAAGTCAGCTAATCATTAGAGGATAACCTCAGCTGGATTAGAACAGTTTTGCGTAACAAACACTGACGTACTCTGGCACTTCAAGCCATGATATCGCCAAAATATAACACACTAGTAAATACGCCTTAATGAACATAACAGTACATTTATTCTAGTTGACGTATTAGGATGGTTACGAAGCACAAAAACCGCAACAATGTATATGATTCAAAACCAGCGATGACTAGTGGTCTTGTATCACTAACCGGTTTTCCTGCTACAACCGAAGATGACGTCACGATAAAATTAAAGGATTACACACTTATATGGTCATAATCAACTTACGGGTAACAGGCTTGTCCGAAACTATTATGTGCAATAATATTATTAACGATTTCATTACGCCTGTCAACTCGCAAATAACTTTTGTTCTTAAGTATTTTCATAACAATTGCAAAAATGGTTCCTCACTTTAATTATATTAACTAAGAATCTTTTCCGGTATAGATTTTTACCGTTTTTGTTATTTTTAAATTTAAAAGTTTTCTTAAACAATAAGTTTTTTGTTGAATAGAAATCACACAGCAAAAACGGTTATTTCAAATTACAATTTAGGTAGATATTGCTCAAGGTTAAGCATTTAAACGAAAAAGTGTGTAACTAAAGTTTTTGTGACACTATTATATCGGAGCTCTTTATATAGGAAGTTTTATTTTATCACTTATAGCATTTATTATGATATGTTGATCGTCAATGACTTAGATATTTATGGCAAGAGAAGAGTTTCCAATAGGAGCATTGAGGGGGAGCTCGTTGTTCCCCTTTTATGAAGAGCTAAGTGTCATAACCTCGGGAATACTTCAGATTGAAGTTCTTTCCACATATCACACGTACACAGTCAAAATTAATGCCAGTAATAAACCGATAGTTATATTTTTCTCATATTCAGTAGATGTATTGGTCACGTGTCTAATTTACACTTGTATTGCGTTGTAAATCACGAATCGTGGCGTGAAAATCCAAAACGCGTGCTCTATTTTTACATCTGACTTCACTCGGACGCTAATACAACACAACACTATACAACACGCACTGTTCTATGCGTGTACGCTTAGGCTACGACCAAAAGGTGTAAGACGTAACGATAAATAAATACAGAACAGAAGAATCAGTGCTGGTTTGGAATGGAAGTGCTGGTAGTGGAAATGAATGGTGGGAAACGAAACGTGAGCGAATGAATCATCAAATTGATTCGCTCATGTGAAACATCGTGAATATCGTAAATACGTACAAGTTGAGATAGATGCCACTTGTCAAGTTGTATGTCAGACCTTGGAACTCCACTAATAGTCATAGGATTCTTCTAGAAAAAAAAAACCAAAGTATCCACTTTCAACTGCGCACGGTGCTAGTTGAATAATTTACTAAGAAGACGATGATGCACTCTCTTACGAGTAGGTTTAATCCCTCTGTAGTCTGCATCATTTACCCTCTCTTTAGAGTTTATGATGATAATGACATTTAACAGGTCACGAACATTTCATAATGATGTATGTAGTAGATGATAATGATGTTAGCCAGCAAGAGTTGTTTAAAATCAGAAAAAGATGTGGGCGACAAAAACTGTCATACAAAGGAAACATCGCTTAAGAAAATTGTTGATAAAGGGCACATTAACTCATGAACAAAGGAGTTGTGGTGAAAACAATAGTGGTTAATGGGTTGGTAAATAAAAGGAGTGGCGTATCCGTTACTTCAGACCTTGACCCCCTTGTCACTGTAACCTTTGTTCTGGAAGAAAAATAAAAATGGTTCAATGTCATCGCTAAAAGCCAAACAAAGTTAGGTATATGATTTTTCCACTTTAGATTTACATTATAATGTTTTTATTTGTCGGGGAATAAGCTGTTTATAAACTTGCTTGATCGAGTCTTCTAAATCATGTCAATTGTAAAGTTATTCATATTGAACTTTTCAAAGTGTAACTCAACAAATCAACATCAGTCTATCTTAGATTTATATGTTATCAAAAATTATACCACTAATATTTATTTGAAGCCTATTTAACCTCCTTAGACGAGCGCTATATTTCGTAAGCTTCTCAACAAACTTTCAATCTAGACCAACTGTAATCTGTGCTATGTCTGTCAGTAAATATGGCGATATGATATTATATACATTCGATGAGACTATGCACGCTTCGCAGAAGTTTACGTTAAGATATATTAGGATTAACCGATCAAACATATTCTGCCAAAACACTCGCCGATAATGATGTATCTATTTGTATCGAATCAGGATTTACAGCAGCAATGTCTATGTCTAAGCATGGATTAGAGCCGTTCTCGTACATCTCGAGTCAAGTATGTTCGTAAGTTCGAGGGGTAACGTACGTAGGTATTATGATCGTCTGAGTGGTGTTGTAATCCTAGCTTTTGAATAGGGACTACGTAGTGCATAGAATATATTTTTTATTGTTGGTTGGTTGTTTTTAGCTAAGTTTCTAATAAGAATAGCATCGTATTAGCGGATAGCGTCAGAGAATGTTACATTTTATTACATGGTGTAGGAAAGGTTAGGATAGGTTAACTTTAGTAGAGAGCATAATACTATACTATACGAGTGTGGATACTATTGTGGTTTAAATTTGTTCAAGAGTTTTAGACAAGTTTTTGAGTAGGGATAAGGTCGTGCAAAGGATTTGTCACAGGACACTTATAATATAAATTTCTTTAATATTTGCGAAAGAATAGACATTACACATGAAACAGATTTATCACCAAGGATATGGTGATATATTGGTTGGATTCCTAGTTAATTGGCTAAGTTAGACGCTTTTCAATTGCTTATATGTTCTTCAAGATTAAATTAACTGTGCAGAATATGTGCATGCGTCTGTTATATCATCAATTCGTTCCTTTGATATAATCAACGTTTATAGAACCTCATTTATAGTCTCAGCGTATACCGGAAATATTTAATACCATAACCTCGCTTGTGTGTAATACACGAGACTGTGCAATAAAGTAATAAACTGTATTTATAGTTCCGTAAACATTCTCAATGACTATTACATTTTTTCATTTGGTAATACACGAGTGTATGTAATATGTATGTATGTCCTTTGGCACGCCCTGCAGCCCAAACGACTTGAAGGATTTTAACGTAAGAAGTGTCGTTGGCTTCTTTTTTTTATAATATGGGAGTAGCAAACGAACATGCAGTCCACTTGATGGTAAGTGGCTTCTGCCGCCCATGGACATCTGTAATTAACCTGAGGACTAACGTGGTACGCCTCGGAAATGTACGTCTCCCTTACCACACCGTTCAAACCGGAACACAGCAGTGCTTAACACTGCTGTTATGAGGCAGAAATAGGTGTGGCGGTGGTGCCGCCGGAATCGAACCAAACAGGTTCTACCACCTTCAAACTACATCGCAACTGTGAAGTGTCATGGGCGTTATAGTGGACGGAATTTTATCATGCAGTCCACCTAATAGGAAAAGATGACTGCTGAAAGAGATCTGTCATCCTACCAAAATTGGAATGTAGACATGTCATCTAAATGACTTACAGCCCCTAAGGACTTTGGCGACCTCGTGTAAGTCCCTACTTTACCACACCCTCAAATCAGAATAGGTAACATTTACCACTGATATTATAAAGCAGGAATAGGTGTGTTGGTGTCTCCACATATCATACGCCCATCGACCTCGACCCGGCCCAATGCAGTCATCATACCATATTATTAATGTAGCTTCATACATTAAAGTAATGACACCGCCCTGCGTCACACGTTATTTACTAATTGCTAATTATATTTTTAAGCCAAGGACAGACACGAAAATCTCATTTTGTTATGTATCATACTTAGTGGGAAGGAAAATTAAATACGGTGCTTACATTACGACATTTTTCGCTGAAGTACTGAAGGTTTATGCTCGTGACGTCAGTTGTGATCTTGTGTTATCAAAGGTTGTTTATATAGCTAGGTAAGACTTTTATGATGAATTCCAGTGCTGTCGTCAAGGGTAATACACGTATTCTGTCAATCTTAAATTGAACTACTGTTTTATTCTAAGTTTATAACGGATTTGGGAAAATAAAATATACTAAGGAAACCCACTTGCCTGGCACGTCTTCATAGGATTCTCAAAGATTCGTGACGTCTATTAATTCGTAATCGACTACTCCAAATTTTCGACAGTTATGGGTAATAATGATCTGATCACTACCGTTTGTTGTTATATAAAAATCCATTCATAAAATACATTTGACAGGAAAATAAACTTAGATGTAAATTGCAACATGTTTCTGAGAAGTGATCTCAATTCTAAATACCGCATTGTATGACGTATTGAAGGCACAGAACATTAAATTAACTATAACCATGCACCATTTAGTCGGTATACCGTTATTTCGGTCGATTGCGTTCTCATTTCGAGCTAATGTTAGTTTTGTGAGGCCGCAATCAACAGGGTATAGGCAAATATTCGATGATAGGTCATGCCTCAAAATGTTATGTTCGTGTTATTGACGGGCGGTTACGGCGGATAAACTGGTAATCAGGTATTAACTACGTTGCCAATACCACGATTTAGAACACTATATGTAAAAGCAGTGATAGCCTAGTGGTTAAGAAACTCGACCTCTCGATCGAGGGGTCCGAGGTTCAAATCCCCGGCACCTCTGATTTTTCAAAGTTATGTGCGTATTAGAAATTAATTAACACATGCTAAAACGGTGAAGAGGAACACATCATGAGGAAACCTGCATACCTGAGAGATTTATAAAAAAACCTCAAAGGTATGTGAAGTCTACCAATACGCACTTGGCCAGCGCGGTGGACTATGGCCTAATCCTTCTCATTATGACAGGAGACCCGTGCCCAGCAGTGGGACAATAATGAGTTGATGATGATGATTATTTTATTAAGGCTAATATTTGCGTTTTATTGCGTTCGATGGCAATACTATTGCCTACACATCAACACGAGGTTAATATACGTCATTGGTATTTCTCAAAATGTTATGTTTGTGCTATTGACGGGCGGATACAGCAGATAAATTATGAATAAACTATTTATCCCATTGCAAATATGTACAACGATTTAAATATAATTGAACATGTTACATGTACATTGGAACTATTTCTGTTAAGGCTATCATTTATTTGCTTTTAGGTCGACATTGATGGTATATTTTAAAATTACGTATGGTCCAATTTTGTTTATTTATTTATGACGTAATATACGAGTAGGTATAGTGACCTAATTAATATAGGTACTTATTTCTCTTTGACTTAAATTTTGCCTGAAATAATTTCGGCAAGTCACTTAGAATCAGTTCGTTAGAGATATAATTAATATCATAATAAAAATAAAAAAATTGTACAAACACCTGGGAAACAGGCAATTTGAGATTCCCTTTCAAGTCAGTTAAAAACAATGCAGTTTGGTTTTTTAAATTTATAACATTAGTATGAGTAACTCAGAATAACCGCGAATATAAACAGCTGATGCAAACTTCAAACGAAACTCATCTGTTTAATTGATTTGTTTATTCTTTCGTTTAAATAAACGTTGTTTGGATATCGCTTATTTAACGATGAGATCGTTCTTTGTGGCTTGATAAGGTTTTTAACAAATTCATTGCTATTATTACTCTAAATATAATGTGTACCTTGTATTTAGAGAGATATAAAAGATCTACCTCAGATTCTATGAAGTTACCACCGCCATACTCATATCTGCCTTATGACAAGTAGTGTTAAGGACTGATGAGTTATTTGAACTTAGTAGTAACAAGTAGTAACAACGCAGTTGTGGTTGACCTTACGTGTGATAGGAGAGACTTACACAAGACATTTCAACGTATTCTTTAAAAGTCCAACAGCTCAACGAAGCGACGCTATGACCATACCTCACGTAGATTTCCTATATCTATCTTATTGCACACCTCATAACGTTCGAGGACGGCACACGGAGAGTTTGAGATATTGTTCTACTCTCAAAAAATTCTATCGAGCAATTTCTTCGACTCCAAGGCAATTGCCTTTATATTACATACATTTTTTTTATAATATAGGAGTAGCAGACGAGCATGCAGTCCACTTGAAGAAAAGTGGCTAGTACCGCTCATGGGCATCTGTAATCAACACCGGATAGGATTAGATATTCCTACCTGAGGTCGGCCACAGATGCGCCGCTACCCCGGACTAAGGGTGCGTACACAAAACTGCGATGCGACGTCGCATCGCAAAAATCTGCGAGCTCCCTCGACGCATCGCAAGAACTTGCGAATTGATTCGCATCGCACAGTGGTTGTTGTTGTTGGTCACCCTGAGAGACGCTACGCCGCACGATATCGCATCGCAGCAATTCGCATCGCAATTTTCTGCGTTGCGAATTCGCATCGCGTCGCATCGCACTTTTGTGTTCGAGCCCTAAGCTGGAACGCCTCGGAAAAGTATGTCTCCCTTACCACACCCTTCAAACGGGAACACAGCAGCGCCTAACACTTCTTTTATTAGGTAGAAATAGATGTGGCGGTGGTGCCGCCGGAGTCGAACCACAAGGGGTTCTACCACCTTCCTTAAGTGTCCTTAAATGGATGTACACACTTACACATCAGATCGACTTCACGCACATTTGCACATCAATTTAATAATTATATTCAAGCTGTAAAATATAATGTAGTCAAATTTAGAGCAGTAACGCGCTCATCAAATCCGGTTTGGGCATGACAATTCGCAAGGAAGCCCTCTCGAATCGTAAGAGGGGTCGCTGGGAGGTCAACGCACCAGAAGCATTTAAATTACACTTCGGTCTTCTGCCACATGCTATGCGTATTTAATACTATGTTATATGTGGATGTGTGTGTTATGTGTGTATGTGTAATTGTATGTATATGTGTTTTTGTGTGCGTGTGTTGAATTTGAAAGTGTAGGTGTAAAGAAAGAATGAGAGACCATTTTTTTGGATTTTGTTAGGAATTTTTTGTTATATTTCTTGTGTTGATTTTTGTTGTATTAATTTATATTTACATTTATCTATTACTTGTTCATTGTAGAAATATTGACCTAACTCAGACATCTCAAATTTAAGTCCTAATATGTAGAGCCCAACTAAAAACAAATTATAATTCAAACTGTGTTTGTTAGTTTATTTTTCAAGGACTCCTATTATCTCTCCTAATAACAATATTTTTTTGGTATCTTTAATATCAATATACCCTAAATTACAGCAAATTACCGATACAATAGTTTAACAATATCACGCTTGCTAACTCAAAGTAATTAAAATAAGTTTTTATCTACAAACGACATAAATATAACTTATCGGGTTTGTCGCTTTCATGGTTGAATACTTTCGAAGCGCAAGTCATACTTGTAACTCAAAATGGTCAAATAAGACTCCTATTGTTAAAATGAAATAAGTCTTATTTCATTTTTCAATCGATGCCTTCGCTGGAGCAAGCACGACTGGCTTTATTAAAGACCAACGCAAGTCATGATCGTAATAAGGGAGCAAGGGACTTAGGCTTTTACGCACATAGCGTTTACACGCACAAACGTGTTTGTAACACATCTGAAACGCTCTACGAGTATAAATGCAATGCATCTTTAAATTGCGTCAAGCAATTAAACTTTTTGTCTCTATCTACAAAGCCTTATCCTTCTTGCTTCGTCTTCTTAAATGTTGAGGGTCCATGAAAGTGGTCAAAGCTGAAATTGGTGACTTTCATTTGCCACATTTATCTTGATTATGTCTCGCTGAACATATATAAGTCAAAAACTCTAAGGTATATTAAACGCCAGTTTTGTATCGGGGATACAAATACGATCAAATAAAAACGCATGAAATTGTGTTTCGAATTTTTGTCACAGAACGTTTTTGGCGCCGTCGACGTATGAGAAGCTCCATGTGCACAAACCCTTATTCACGAAATTGATTTCGAATTGATCAACGTGACCACCCGCATGTTACTGGTAATTACTGTTTTTGAATCAAATCGCCATTATGTAGGGTCTTATAGGCGGCACGCGTATACAATTCACATAATTACATAATGTTATACCGTATCCACAGGCTTGCCAAACCTCACCAAACTGTCACAACTTCAAGCGTGTGGATAGAGTGTTTGACTTTGTTTGTACCTAACAAATTAAGCCAAATGTTTAGGAATTTCGAGTTTGCAAGTACCAAGCGTGTGTACGCGGCATGATAATAATAATATAGGTCATAGATTAAACATTTAGACTGAAACCAGACTAAATTATGGCCTGTGGCCTCAACCCACCAATATAATTCGTTTACAATACATAATTTTACCGTCTTATGATTTAATACCGTTCGTGTCGAAAAGTAATAAATATTTTTTTTAATGGACTACCCAAAAGATAAATGGCTTCTCCTCATCGCGAATGTATCTTTTTTAGTTCTGCAGAATTTGACCAAAAATTAATGGTTTTATTTTCAAGCTGTCATATTTATAATGAGAGTTACATATTAAAACAAAAACGTAAAAAAAAATCCTGTGATAAGTTACAGAGTTACGATTTGCATAGATATACCGAGACACATCGAACTATCAAGCGAGCATCCGGATGACTCATTGATCTAAATAGTCATTACTCATTAGTAATTGGCATAACGTTTATATAAGCGGGTTTGACCTCTTCGTGGCTCCAGTCACGCGGAACAATAAACAAAGTAGAGCTCTACATATTTACTCCTCTTGGGTGGTCTTTAAACTCATTAGGTGTTGCTTGACCAAATTTTGGTCCAATATTTGTTAGGATTTATTCTGTTGACAGACGATATGTCAAACTATTCCTCGAGTATTTGATCAATAGTAACCACAGATAGAGTAACTAAATAGACTCCTATTATATTTGTAGTGTAACATAAGACAAATAACTGATAAAAAAATATAAGTTTACACAACTTATTTATCTGTTATGCGCTCATGCGAATGTGAAGTTTGAGTCAATTGTTTAGAACAGCCAACGCGCCAACGCTAGCGACATGTCAATCACGGCTATAATTGCAGTCGAACGTGGTATGGAAAATAAAATTGGCGAACTTTTTCGTCGACATCAGGTCAACCTCATACAGGTAGAACACACTGGACTGTAATACGTACATAATATCTGTGTAATAACTGTGTTATAGCAAAATTCAGATTAATTTGACAATTGCCAGAGATACTTACAAAAATGTGAAAAGTATTTGAGCGCGACGACTTTTTTTCATCGACCTAAATTCCTAAGGAGGAGAGCAATCATAAATTTACTGTACACTCACATAGTATTATTACGAGTAGTTAATAGAAGATATCGTGTACAATAAAATTGGCCTGGTCTAGTTCTTTACCTTATTTCGAGCGAGCCACATTACATAGACATTGATCCTTATGCACAATTTAGAAGGTGATAGAACCCTTTGTGGTTCGACTCCGGCGACACCACCGCCACACCTATTTCTACCAAATAACAGCAGTGTTAGGCGCTGCTGTGTTCCGGTTTGAAGGGTGTGGTAAGGGAGACAGACTTTTCCGAGGCGTTCCAGCTTAGTCCTCAGGGGTAGCGGCGAATCTATGGCCGACCTCAGGTAGGAATATCTAATCCTATCTGGGGTTGATTACAGATTTCCATGGGCGGCAGTAGCCACTTACCATCAGGTGGACTGCATGCTCATCTGCTACTCCTATATTATAAAAAAAAATTAGGGGGCAATTGGAGGACTATTCTGTTAGTCCCTCTGATACAAATTAATGAAGTAGCAAGAATTCTTTAAAAATGAAAGTTGTTGAACTGGTCTCGACTGAAGCGCTAAAATTTGTCTCTGAGAAAGAAACCTAGCATGTCTGCGTTGGGCGTTAGTAACAGGTTTCAGTGGTGTAACCTGAATAACATTCAATACTAAGCCCTATCTTAGAAGCAATAAAGAAAAGGATCTAGGTACAGTGATAGTCGATATGGCATGGTCGTTATCGGTTTTAT
Source organism: Epargyreus clarus (assembly GCF_041222505.1). Lineage (NCBI taxonomy): Eukaryota > Metazoa > Arthropoda > Insecta > Lepidoptera > Hesperiidae > Epargyreus > Epargyreus clarus. The sequence continues at coordinate 9,446,026 of NW_027332214.1, forward strand.
TAAAAACGGTTACGTAAACGATATCTGGTTTTCGTATCGATATGGAAACTGAAAACAGTTTTAAGCTAACAGTATTATAACTGTTAGCTTAAATCTGTTTCTTATGAAAACTTATATCGTTATTAGAAGGACAGTTTGTTACGGATTCCAGTTGGGAACGGTTGACAATGTTCTCCTTTTATTATATATTCGATTTCGTTCATTTAATGTCTTGCTTATCTCAGCGGGTGTTAGAAGTCAAGCAAAAATTTAGTGAATATAATATGTCATTAGAAACTGTTTAAGTTTTTGTTTTTGGATTCGTGTCTGTCGATTTGTTGGTTTTGTAGCGGTTGACCATGTTTATCGTGTCGATACGATACGATATGATATGTGAATGAAAACGGTTTCTAGTTACAGTATGGTATATCGGAAGCATGTCTAGTCGGCATAGGTTCCCACGCGAAACTGTAGTGGCAAGTGGGGAGATAAATATTTGTAAACACGAGTGCGAGCCCCTGACCTTGCCTGAGAACATTTGAGTAGTTACTTAGACATATTTAGGTAGATGTCATGAGAACGGTATGATAGCTTTGTTTTGACTCATATTGACGCTACAGCCACATTTTTTCCATTGTGTTTCGAGATAAGCAAATACGTTTGTTTATATTTCATTTACTATGATGTCTGGTATTTATTTACGTTTGACGGTGCTACGGACGCTATTTTGTATGTGAAGCATAACTTGCTTAAACCTATTGATATTGAATGTTACATTCAGTCACTTAGAAATAGGTTGGCGACTACTGATTTTTTCTTATTTAACGACATATTTAAGTAGCAAAGGAGAATGCGGTTTTCCATGGTAAGTGGTCACTGCCGCCCTTGTACATCTGTGAGCAACTTAATATATAACAAGGATTATATCTAGACTAGATCATAGATGCATTGCCTCTCCTGAGAACTAAGATAATCGTATGATATGTCAGTTGACTTATTATCAGAATCACCCAAAAATACCGTTTAGCATTTATTTAGTTAACTTTAGTAGATCATTTAAGACACACAGACGTTACGGCCAGTCAATATTTTTATAAACAAACATATGGCAATGCCCGACTCCATTACCTCTACTGAAACTAAATACCAATTACAATGAATCAGAGTTGCGGGAATTTAATTAATTTCAATAAGTCGAATCCCAGACGCGTTCAGTGGCACATGGCCGGCTCGGGGCTGTGGCCCGACTAAAATAGACAACCGATTATGTCTTTTAGGGATTGATTTAATAATCGTACATATAGACTTCACGGCTAGACAGCATTTGCGTAAACAAATATAATATGGCAGTGCCCGATAATATTACTTAGCCGACTTGGGGCGCTGTGGCACGTCATAAATAGACATCCGAACTATGTCTTTTAGTGTTTAGTAGTGGCACATACAGACGTCACGGCTAGTCAACATTCTCGTAATCAAACATAATAATATGGCAATACATGATTCCATTGCATTACATAGATGTTATAAGAGTAATCCGACTAAAATAGAGAATTCCCCGATTCCCTTAGCACTAGGTACTCACTGAAACTAAATATGTATTACAATGAATCAGAGTAGCGGGAATTTAATTAATTTCAATAAGTCGAATCCCAGACGCGTTCAGTGGCACATGGCCGGCTCGGGGCTGTGGCCCGACTAAAATAGACAACCGGCTATTAATACGGCGCGTATCCGCCCTGCGCACGCGCAAGGCTGATGGCGCCCGCGGTAACATGGCGCTTTGTAGTCACGGATTCAATCTTGGGGTATTATGATAATCCATTGTTAAGTTAGCCTCGGTTTAGAGTGGCCGGCAATGATATTGCATAATGGTGAACAGTTTCTTTGGAGCTGGGAGTTAAACGATTAGTTTTTTACAAATCCTAAAAAGTTTGTTATTTTTGATAAAAAATATTTTTGAAACGGTATTTAAGTTTAATTGAAAATTTGAAAGGTCTATTTCCTTTCTATTTGAAATGTGGAGTCCCATAAATTTGTTTTTCATACCTATTGGTCTCCACATTTATTGTTAAACGTGTCCAAAATGACAATTCAAAATGTGATTGCAATGTTTCAAAACTTCAGTATATCGAACAGTTGGTGTTAATTAATATGCAAACCAAATTAAAGATGCAAATAATATTCCAAAAAAAAAAAACAAGCTTAACCGAGCTTATTTATCTATTATGATAACATGATTGATTAATTCATAGTACATTCACCTACACATTATAAGTAACTAGCTGACCCGGCAAACGTTGTGTTGCCATATAAATAAAAACGTTAAGGGTGAACAACCCTTATCACTTAGGGGCATGAAATATAGATAGTAACCGATTCTAAGACCTACTGAATATGCATATAATATTTGGTGAAGATCGGTTAAGCCGTTTCTGAGGAGTACGGTAACTAACATTGTGACACGAGAATTTTATATATAAGATTATATAAGTTAATGCTGACAGATTGAAATGACTACACATTTATGTGAACTAGATTTCAAAAGGAGGTTAAAGTTATACATCATAGTGTATTGCGAGCAAAAATGTAATATCGGAGAAAGGCTTTCAAGGAACCGGATTCTATCCATCAATCATGATTTAACCAACGCAATGGTAACTGGTAATGGATTCAAGATCCACGCCCACGCTTTTACAGCGGTTCGAATGGTGGCAAAAGCCTAGTTTATGAAGACTTAAACGTGATCCATTACTGTCATGACGACTGAATAACGTCCATTATTAATAATCAATCTGTCCGAAGTTTTGTCTACCAAAGACAGATATTTGATAATCTTATTGGACATTATCAAGTTTAGATCTTTACTACTTATAATTGGGGTAATTAATTCTAATAATTAATAAGGGCGTAAGAAGGGCTTACCGAATTCATGACATCCAATTGAGGGTAAGTTTTACTTTTGGTAGAAAACATGGAGAAATCAAAAATAAATTGTTTTTCGATATCGTGTAGAGGTCATACCGACCTGTCACTCACAGAATCCCTAGATCGATCCCGGCCTGGTAAATTTTTAAATTACAAGCTTATAGTCTTGATATGTGCGTTGAATGCTAATGAGCACATACACGCATAAATGTACGACATAAATCCTCAATGTATTGGTTTAATATTGAAAGCTGAGCACGTAGGAAAATTCAAGATACAGTTACGGCAAGGTAAACATACAAGCAGTAACAACACCCAAGCAATGATGTAACACGATGACGATATCAACAATATATTTATTTTTAAATGCTATATTTTAGGTATATGAAATACATATATTCGCGTAAATGTGTAACACATAAATCTTCAGAGTGTATCGCTTTAATACTGGTATAGTCCGCGTAACTGCTAGTCCGCTCTGAATATTGAAATGAATCGCGTCGCCATAGCAAATAGTATGTAATACGACTACACCTGCTCGCAACATCTTCAGAATGGACTAGCAGTTTGGCGCGGACTATAACTCAGTACGTACTAATATCCAAGATACAGTTAGAAATTAAAAGATTATGAATTTGTGGCGGACCCAAACTGAGACGTTGGGTCCGTGGTCGGCTGACATGAAACATTTCATGAACGAGATGTTTCACAGGATTATCCTCGCTTCGGCTGTCAGCTTTATGCCCAAAAAAATGGGCTAGCTGTACAGCGAGGTAATGCTGCCACCGTTCTGGCACTATGCGACAAGTAGGAGTTTAGGACTACATCTTTATTTTATAAGTATAGTTTTTTATTATTTATAATTTAATTTCAGTTACTTTGAGTTAATTTAGTTAACTTAGTAATAATTTATAGCCTATGTTATTCCGGAATAAAAAATAGCCATATGGTTAAAAAAACAGTTATGGAAAGGTAAACGTAAAACAGTAACACAACAACGCCCAAGCAATGATGTAACACACGGTGACGCTATCAACAATCTATTTATAAACGTTTAAAAACTCACAACATTACAATTCGTAACATTGACCAAACCAGCTGGTTCGGTTTTATGCTCTTGAGACCTTACATACGTTGAGATTTAGTCAGATTCAGGTTAGAATTAGTCACTTGAAAATACTGAATTACTCATTTCTTTACTCTACTATACCTATGTCTAATTTTTTAGCACGCGCTTACAGCCTGAAGGGCTTGACGTATTTCAACATAGTGTAGTAACTTTTCTCTTCAGTTAATTATTATTAAGCACTTTGTTTTTGAAATAATTATTAGTTTCTTTGATTTATTGTATAACAATATATTATACAATTAATGTTATTGAAAACACAATAATATATTTAAAAACATAATAATATTCCGCTGACCGCACCTTATATGATTAATTGTGTTACGTTTTTTAAATTTTGAACAGCGCAAATAATAAAGTAGTTTATTATTCAAAACTATTTGATTTATTTTGTTGTTGATATTTTATGTGTCGGTTACTTAAAGTTCTATTAAGATAAAATTCTTGCGGTAAATCGGCAATATTTTCAGTTCAAAATTCAAATTCAATTAAAAGCTTCTTATTAGAATTCTACGATATTTTAAAACACTTCGTATGATCCATTATTATGAATGCTATGGAAGGTTTATTAGATTGCAGTAAGAAACGAGAAAGCAGTCCACCTGATGGTAAGTGGTCAGTGCCGTTCACTTCCATCTGTCATAATCCAAAGAAAGAATTGAAGTCGTTAGTTTGACCGTGTTTCTATCCCTGAGGACAAAGTTGGAACGCTTCATGTAAGTGTCTTACCACACATCCTACAGCTATCTTTAAGCTTTACAGCCAGCGATCAAGTGCGAAGTCATAAAACTTAAGCAGTGTTTACACACGACCGATTTGTTATTGGTTACTTGTTCACTTGATTCCACAAACGTTATCTGGGTCACGGTCCGTCGTGAACCTCGTTTTTGGATGTCTCACAACCTCTGCATCTCCAAGCTGACGTCATGGCATACTGAGAATGAAAACAAAAATTCGTAATTGTATACTATTGGCGCGAGCGCGCTGAGGTAATCGGTTTTATATAGACGCGTGAGGTTGAAATTAAAATTTGTTAGATCGAAAAGTGTAATAAAGGAGATATTCTTATACGAGTTGTTCTAAAGTCTTCAACATTAGCACCGCATCTGTGGTCAATTTAATTACTCTTAATATAATGGGAGGTTAAGTATAAACGTTCAATGTCTATCCATAGGCGGCAGTGACGATAACATAAAATATAGGCGATAGTTAAATATTTAAAAACTCTAAGTTACCCGTTCATGTAAATAATAATGTTAATGCATTGCTTATCAACCTTCAGGACTAAGGTCTTCAAGGGAAATAAACATCGCTTCTATGATTGAGTTTAGGCAATGACTCTGTAACCGTTTGCGACTTAAAATAATTGACCAAGTGAGAATCAAACTCGTACTCGGCAAGTTCCGTACCACCAAATTTTCGTTTATTTTTACTGTTTGTTATTACAGCGGAGGCTTAGTAATACGGTTCCGTTTATATCCTTTTTTTTTTTTATTAGTTGCACCAAAAAAGTGTACACCATCTCCTCCAATACACAGGCTTGACTAAGTTAGTTACAAACTAAGTGTCACCTCAATTATAGGCACAAACGGCATGCATTAATACCAACATTAACATTCCTGTATTAAGACTTAACAACAATTTAAGTGGAAATACAGAGCATCCTTTAGATAAGGAACCCTAAAACACTTATGAACGACCTTCTCAATACTTTTGGAGGACATGAATAAATAAATAAACACGCCATATTCATATGTTTGGTGAACACACGACATTGTGGACCTATGACCAAATAAGAGGGGAAACAGGAAACGTGGATTTAAAACGACTTCCGTTCCCTTTGCAAACGGTTTTTAAATCGTGTTGGATTTAAAACTATTAGTAAAACCCGGAAGATGTGTGTATTTATTATTTATGTATGAAAAAAGGAATGGTGTTTAAGTAATCTAGAATCTTCTAGAAAATATTATCCGTGCTCAGATACCCAATTTTTATGTCGTTTCGTTAATTTATATAAAGGTGCTGCAACACCATCTACACAGAGTTACAATAAAGTGAACAGCAACACATCGATAGCGTCTCACGCCGAGGGTCCTGGGTTCAAATCCCAGGCATCTCTGTGGTTTCAAAGTTACATACGTTTTAGAAATTAATTGTTACTTGCTTTAAAGCTGAAGGAACCCATCGTAAGGAAACCTACATGACTGAGAAAGCTTTGAAAAAAGATCTCAAAGGTATGTCAAGTTTACTTAACCAGCCGTGGTCATCGTGGTGGCCTAGCCATTGTAATAATGGGTAATGATATAATAATGGGCTAACCACGATGGTGGAATCTACAAATCGTCTACAAATTGTAACAATTAATCTATTTAAATAATAATATTGGTGAAAATGGACCATTCAAACGTGGTAGAACCCTTTGTGGTTCGACTCCGGCGGTACCACCGCCACACCTATTTCTACCTAATATCAGCAGTGTTAGGCGCTGCTGTGTTCCGGTTTGAAGGGTGTGGTAAGGGAGACAGACTTTTCCGAGGCGTGTCAGCTTAGTCCTCAGGGGTAGCGGCGGATCTGTAGCCGACCTCTGGTAGGAATATCTAATCTTATCTGGAGTTGATTACAGATGTCCATGGGCGGCAGTAGCCACTTGCCATCAGGTGGACTACATGCTCGTCTGCTACTCCTATATTATAAAAAAAAATCACGTTCTCATACCATGAAAAACACTATGAACATAATGTATGAAATAATCGATCATTCGCAATCTCCTATCGTTATCTTTGTATGCGATAATGGATACATTCACGACAAAATGAAGTGCACTGATAATGTCCAAGCGTGGTAGTAGGTACCACCAATCGAATATAGATGTAAACATAAAGATACAAAGTACAAAAGGTAGTATAAAAGATAGTTAGCATTGGTAGACTTGTGTCGTGATCTAAGACGAAAAATATAGACTTAGTCTATGAAGTAATAAATTGAAGGGTTATATAGTACATATTGATTTATTGCCGATTTGCTTGATGGACATGAATAACGAACAGAAAATTTAAATTATAAACGTCCGTTTAAAACAAAGAATAATCCTGAATGAATCATTACGTTGTTATATCATATAGAACTTGAAACATAATGTCATGATATCTAACGACGTACAATAACATTTAAATTAAGTGAGCACAAATAATTCTGTCGCTTAAATGTTCCTGCAATATTCAGAACCAACTAAGGCTTTCGGAATCACAAATGCAAATTATGCTTCAATGTATTCCTCGAAGCGTTGTCCTTTTATTTTTGGTCTGAGATCGTGATAAATAGCCTCCCATCGTCTTGGGCGGCCAGGAGAAATTTCTTTTTAATTTGAATATATTGCCTCAGACCAACTTATTAATCAACATAGCTGATCAGGCTTTGTTATAAATTACAATGCCCTTATTATTGAGGAGCAACAATTTATAACCCATTCGTTGTATAAAGCACCTATTATTTTAATGAAGTTGGTCTGTTTATTTGTACGTCCAAAAATACTGTACAGATTTTTTTGATACGTATTGCGTTTAAAAACTTATTTCTACATTTACAAACTGACGTGATGAATCGGAGATATAAGAGAAACTTTTTACAAGTTTTGTATTAAACTGTAAAAGGTTAGTAAAATGGACCCCCATTTTACTAACCTTTTGGACAAGATGTCATGATGTGATATGACATAGAATTAGTCAAAAACAGATTAAAAATGTCAGTGTTGACAGAACATGAATGAATAATAACAAGAATGATATACTTGTCTTCTAGACTACAATGAAAAACTTTATGGTAGTGCTTAGCAAATAGTAAAAAAATCATGGTTGACAGTTGTAGATACCCATTACAGTGTCAGGTATTACCACCAGGCAGACGAAGTCGCGGGCTTAAACTAGTGTTATACCAATGTAGTTTTGGTGCTGTCACGCTCCAATTACAACGTTATTGAATGCTATAGTTATAATAGTTGTTTGTCCAAGTGTTCATACCACAAAAGCTTGGTATTTGCTTGCGTATTAGATGGTAGACGTACTGAGAAACATGATGCATTTTCTTTCCCACAGTTTTCGAATGCGCCAAAGATTCATACGTGCCACGAGAATAACGTTGTTCGAAGTTTATTTTCGTGGTGTGACTTTATTCTCGGGAATTTTGCGTGGAATATACACTTTGTTAATGTTTAAAGGAGATACATGTGAATAAACAAAATTGTCCAGCTGTTCGTGTCGGAACGGAAAGAAATGTCACAGCTTCATTAAATACAAGTGTGATAAAAATAAAGGAAATTATAACAGGATTTCGAAGTTCAATTTCGAAGTGTTTTTTAATCGTTTGTACATAAGATTCTGTGGTGTTGTACATAAGATTCTTATACCTAGTATCCTACTTGAATTTTATAACAAAACTTAAAAGGAAAATGCTTATACTAGTGCTGTACTCGTAGATAGCACACACACACGAGCGAAAAATGTATACGCTATGAGTCTGACGATGTCATTATATACACTACTGAGCTATATCCAAAGTGTATTTTTTTGGGTTCCGAGAATCGAACCTGGGACCCTCTGGCAGATAAAATTATGACGTCATAACATGCGTTCATGCGGGCCGTCAATATACTAAAATCAATCTGCAACAATTTCTCTGGCATGTGCGTTTGACATCTAATTACTATGCACCAACGTTAATAATCACAATACAATCTAACAGCTGGTGACCATATTGAATTTATATTTGTTCGTGACGTCATTGCATTTGTGGTCTTCATGTATGTGCGTAGATGCATGGCTAATGTCCCGCCGTGCCATATGGCCACGGTATCTAAACCGTTTGTGGAAAAGATCAGCGTAGTTCTAATAAATTGTAACGGGATCAAAGAGGAAAGTTTTAGTTTATTTTGTATGTAAGAAGTCGGTTTTAGTATGAGTATGTTTGTAGCCAGTCAAAAAGTATTTGATTGATTTGAAAGATTTTACACAGCGATGCATTTATAATTATATCGGACTTTTATCCTGAATTTAACACAGGAACACGATGCCGTGATTCGTAAGTATCAAATTGAATCATATACTTTATTGGTTACTCTAAGTTCTCTATAATTATTTATTTCCTGTTATTCACTACCTTTATATTATTCCCTATTAAGCCTAATGTCCTTATTAATAATTCAGTATTACATTGTTATTACAATAATAACTATTATGTTTAACATTAATGTTAAGCAATGTTAGATCTTAAGTTTGTCGTATGTGCTTTTTGTACTTCTTATCCGTCCAAGCCCCACAGAAGAGTTCTCATGTTTAACTACTAATAGTTAAGTAAAGATCCATTGACGCCCTACTTTCCGAATCCGTCAGCATTCTTCTACGCCGGGAGAAAACTTCGGCATGAGCTCTCAGTCATAGGTTAACGACTTGATTGGTCGTGCTGGCGATCCGCGAACGTGCTAAGTGGATGATGACGGTTGTCTCCGCTAATTTAAGATGCTTCCACCCAACTATGGACACTTTCATTGCAACAAGAGTAACTACTTACTTGTACATTGTATGTTACCAGTAATATATTTTTTTTATTAAGTAGGAGTAACAAATGAATACTCTGTGACAACGGTAAGTTAAGTGTGTTGCTGTTGTAGATAACTGTATTGAACTCTAGATAGGATGAGATTCTACTAGAGATCGGCCACAAATATATTCAGAAAGTTCAAATCAGACAGCTACGAATAACACTGTTGTTTTTAGGCAGAAATAGATGTTTGTAGTTGTGCCTTACGATATATAGGTATATTATATTGAAATATGAATTGCAGTCACTGCAAGATTTGTCTTGGTTATGACATAAAAATGATAAGATACGGTTTATCTGTGTAAGAAATTTGCTGTGCTACTTTCCAACCAGATTTTAAAGTTTTATCGACCGTCAAATATTTGTTTAGCAGAGATTTCGTGTTACCCATAACTTAATACACCGTATTTGGTAAACACATTATGATAATAAACGTAATAGGTTCATCGACCCTTCGAACAATCCCTCCGTCTGTCTCGAATTCGTTATATGTTGTTCTTAATATGGTATCGCTCGAGCAATTTAGGGGCTTCGATAGGTATGATTATTTAGCCAGAACTCGCTAATGGTCCGACCAGATCGCGCCTCAATTGATAATTGTTCTAGCCTTGTTAATTGCACAGCACCATACACGGACTCTAATTTATGAGATAGCAGCGAAGCTGTGAAGATGATGGATGCAACTTTAGATATTATCTCTCTTGGCTAAGAACAGAAATGGCTTGTGCAATCGAGTGATGTGTAATCAGGTGGTCGGTAAATCTCGAACGGGCCACGTTAATGGTGAAATTTATTACTTGGAACCCGGTTACCGGTAGCCGTTACAGAATGTAGTGGAAATATGTAATTAACGAACTTCGGACTGTTGGTGATCGCATCGTTCGTAACTTTATGGGCTTCTGGACTGCCTGTCTGTCTAATCTTGGCAACCGCTGAGATGATTTGTGCAGTAATTCCACGTAGAGACTCAGAGGGATCCTCGTGTTATAGGCTACTGAAGTTTTTATGATACTTCTAAGAGCACTTTACCTCATCGTTAAGTAAAAGTATAATTGATGAAACTTTTTAAAGATTTTATTCTAAGTATAATAATGACAAAATTTTGAGTTTTAACATTCAAGAGTGCTATTCTTATTATTTGTGTTGTCAGCGAATTAATTGTAAAGTCAGTCAGTGGGTACAACAAGCGGTTTCTACTTTTCCATTTCTGTTTACATCCTGCTCTTTGAATCTATTAGTTCGCATTATGCACGGCCTCTGCCAACGTTTATTTGTTTCAATACAAGATGCTGAGACATTTAACTAGGATAGGATAGTTACCGTTCAGTTTTAAAGTACCTCCCATTATCAAGTTTTTTACATTCAGCAATGAAGTTTTGTTTGTACACTTGTCCATCGAGTACAAGATTCACCTTCTGACATCTATGATTTTTTTATGTTTTTATGGTAATGGTCAGTGCAATGCCCGTCGTCTTTGCCTCAATGTATCATGTAAACTTAGACACTGATTTTCGAATCACGATTATAGAAACTTTTTTTACCTACAAATTATATGTTATATAAACACTTGAATTGTAGACGTGCTTGTAATTCGCAAATAGTCTTAACTCATACTGTATAACTGCAATTATTGATTTCGAAATCATTGCAACAAACATTATGTACTATTGTACAATGTTTAGAGTAGATGGTATGTGGCTGCCTAACTTGTGCAACATCGAATTCACGCAATTCTTTTGTCGCCTACAATGCGGCATTAACAACCGGTATACACTATAGTGCGCAATATGGAGTCTCTACATTTATCTGTCCCGAATTGTAGCTTGGAAAAACTATAGATGTCACTGCCAATGTTTGAATTATCATAGAAACAAAGATTGTTCATTTTATTTTTAGCTATTAATGAATAAACGCAGAAAAGTGTAGAGTTTTAGCATACGCAAATAAACAAATAATTTCTCTTTTTTCAATTTATTCGATGTCAAATATTATATCTATGTTATTTACAATTATAATTACTAAATATAGGAAATTTTAAGTAATAAAATAAACTTTAAACTATAAACTAAAAAAGGACTTATTTACAAAATATAGAAGAAAATTATAAATAAAATAAGCCATCTAAAATTTCCGTGTGAGGCATGGTTCCCAAAACGCTGGCGGCGTTTCCTTGCTGCACGGCAAGACTTAATCTTTGTGCAAAATAGCCGCCAGCTTTTTGGTCACCGGAAGCAGTGACAAGTCTGGTCGACATATCTGACATGAATTTTTTCATGTCAGATGACCATGGACCCATTGTCTCTAAAGCAAGCGCCGCAAACAAGTAATTGTCTAATAAATTACTATATTTACGACGCTTGAGAGTCTGGGCACGGTCGGCTGCAGCCCCCGCTTTCACTGAAGTATTAGCTACGTGTGAGGGGGCTAAAGTATCAACGCACGTTGCGTCCCATATCAGGGGTCGTCCGAGACTCCATGGAACTAGAGTGATTCCATCAGGTCTCATGCCATCGTCTCTAAAAAGACCTGGGGGTTCTAATGTCGCTGGTATAGAGACGGTAGCAAGAGCCCGACGAATCAAACTGTTCAGAGTCCCGTGACGATATAGCCTGCCGGCACTCCTGATACAGGACAAGCCATGTCGACCCAATGTGTCCACCTCCTGCCCACACGGACAAAAGTGAGACTCGCAAATCTTGGCACCGAGCCGGAGACCTATAGAAATGCGCAACGTTATAGGATCCAGCACAGTGCCAATATTGTTGGAAGGGAGTGCGTGTAGCCAATGTCCTGATTCACTTTGGGCAACAGCTAATAAACGGGCCCTATCAGAGTTGTCAGAACATCGTTCCAGAAGACAGGCAAAAACAGACTTAAGAGCCGGTGTGTCCCAGACGGATTGCTTGGTTTTATCTGACAAAGATATATCCTCAGCCGGAAAGCAACCACTCCAGGCCTCCTCAGCCTCTGGCATGTACGTCACCCGAACATCATCCAAATTAGTGTTTAATATATCTGAGATGAGGGCGATCGTACTATGACAAGAGGCCAAGAAAGCCGGAAGCGCTAAACTTTCCGTGGTGCGGACACCTGTGCCACCAAACCTAACCGGAAGAGTTGCCTGCATCCAGGAACGATCATCAAATTTTAAATTTAGAATTTTGGATAAGCAATTTTGTAAAAGCGTATCTAATATGTGAGTGACAGATGGGAATTTCCAAAAAGGACAACAACGAAGTAAGTACAAGAATTTTGGTGCGAATAAGCAAAGGCGCAAAATGTAAATAGCCATATGTGGTTTTAAATCAAAGAGTCGCTCTGAAATATTTTCAAAATTATGTAATTTTGAATTTACAATGGGTAAAAATGCATCATCAAATATTGGAGCACCTAGAAGTGTCAAATTTTCTTTTTCTAAAATAGATATGTTAGGTGATATTGAAGCGAATTGACCATATATATGATGACATTGCTCAACAGATAATTTTTCCGAAAAGAATATTTCACATTTATTAAAATTTAAACTCAAACCAATTTTATTAAAATGATGGATTATGATTCTTAGGTCCTCCAATACAGTTGACGCATTTCCTCCCAAAGAACCATCATCAAGGTACCATACATTAAATTTTGAATTTAGTTGTGTAATAATTGGTTGTATTGCCAGACTAAAAATTACTGGGCCAAGAGGGTCGCCTTGCTGACATCCCACACATGATTCAATGACATTATCACCAAATAATAATTTTGAGGGGGTTCCATAACATTGCCACATATATCCGAAAATGTCAGGCATTTCTTTTTGAATTTCTGTAAGAAGGGCCCCCCTATCTACCGAATTAAAAGCATTTTTAACGTCTATTTTAAGGAAAACGTCATAATCATTGTTACTTAAAAATGTGCGAGCAGCGTGTACTGCTGCTTCGCAGCCATCTTGACTCCGAAGCCGAGCTGCCGCGGCTTAAATCGCGTCGCCAATAACTCACTATAGTTACGGCAGCACAACTTCGAAGCCAATCTTCGGAGCGTGCACCCAACAGCGATGGGTCGAATGCCCCCATCCTTCTTTTTGAGAGCCACGAGGTTGGCCCCGTAAAGTACAGGCGTAATTTCGGGAGGAACTGCACCTGCCAACATTATGTTAATGAGGGCAGTGAGCTCCTTCACCAAATTTACGCCTGCTTCACCTAAAGAGGGATCTGTAAGGTCTTTTAGATGTTGCGGTGTAAGGCCGTCTAAGCCACCAGCAGATCCATTTGGAAAAGAACGGATAGCGGACTTGGTGGCTTCCTCGCTGACTCTCAAGAAGTCGCGCTGTGAATTGGGCAATGGGCTAGAAAGCTGCGAAGATGTGATCGGTGTGGGATGCTTCTCGCGAAGTGCCCCAAGCGTTTCAGATGAGCGCGTAGCCATAGTGTCTTCCGAAAATAAAATTTTTGCAGCACCTTTAACGTCTCCATCGGAGAGTTTGTTTTCAACTAATTTGAGAATGTTATTACGTAAGGAATTGAAATTGACAGAAGACGTATTTACAGGAAGAACATCTTGAGTAATATTGTGTTTAATTAAACTAGTTAGTGTTTGGTTGTGAGATCTATTATTTAAATGTAATTTTTTATATGTGAATAATAAAAGGTCTTTCCATGCATTGAAATTATTTTCTGCGACTACTCTGGCCACGCGCTCATAAAGACACACAGCTACGGCATAACGCGCTCCTTTAAGGATACGTTTGACCACTCTGATGTTATGTTTAAGACTTGCGAGTCTCTTGTGTAATGGTTCGTCATTACGGTCCCCATCTGTATTATTTATGTAATTTGAGAGCAAAGGTAGATTTATTGATTCTATACGAGGGACATGAATGCGGCTGCAATGGATTTTTAACCCGCGTTGGCCTTTATAAAATTTGTTATCAGCACAGATGGGGCATCGTAATAACGAATCACTAGACATCAATTAATTTATAAAGAACAAAATCTACAAAAAAGCCCTGTACAAATAAAAACACTTCATACAACTAATACTTATACTAAAACTTATAATTTATTTAAAATAAATATACTATAATATTTATAATTATGTACTAAATAGAGCAAGACACAGTTTTCTGGAAGGTACAATGAACAACAAAAAAAAAACACTTTAACTGCTTTCACACACTGGACAGACGAAAGATGTAGAAACAGGAAATATAGTCTGAATATATTTTTAGGATCTGAAGAAGCACTTGTATTGATTTTTTAATTTCGTTTTCTCCTCTTTTTGTGATATCGATGCATCCTTGTCAATTACTTTCCAGTTGATAACAATTAGTAATATGGACACTATATTGGCCGCAATAATTATTATAGGCACTCATAGCACTATTTATCTAACGTGTATATCACTATTTATTAAACGAATATAGTATAATATTTATTAAATTTAATATTTTTTATGAAGCTTCAATTTTTCCGTGACATTGTCATTATCATTTTTTAATAATTTCTCTTTTTACCCGACTGCCAAGGAAGGGTTATGTTTTTCGCGCGTATCTTGTGTTAGCGTATTTTGAATAATTATAATATGTTAATGTATTTTTAATAATAATTACAGTATAAGATATTTTTCTTAGTCTCAAGTATTGTTTTAAAAAAGTATGTAATTGATGAAAGTAGCTTGTTGTCAATAGGCGCCACTTGGTGGCGCCAGTGAGCGAATTGACATGAATATCTGAAAAAGGCGGGAAAATCTAACAGACGAATAGAAGTTGATCTGATCAATTTGGATTTATTGTTGAGTGATAAAGCGTATTATAATAAACTGTTATAAACAATATTGTGTTTTCCTGAACTGATCCTTACAGTTCAGAAGCGGGATAAAACGAGAATTACTTAAATCTCTCGCCACGCCCAAAGGAACGGAAAATGTAAGTATTTTTTTTCCCTTTTGTCTTATCTTTTGACTATTATATAATTATACCTGAAAATAGTAAAATGCATGCATGTAATGCTTAGACATTTTAGAGTTACGATGTTTACTATGATAATCATAATATATTGACTACAGCCTCAATAGTGATTGTCTAGAGGAACACAAATTGTAGGTAATTTTATTTTTTTATATATATATTTTAATAAACCATGTACCGTCGATCATAAAATATATATCATCCAAATAGGTAAAATTATTTAGAAGTTGGTATCGGATATGCGCAGCATGACATTATTTTTTTTTTCTTACTTTAAAAATCTTATATATAATTCTCGGGTCACAATGTTGGTTGCCGTACTCCTCCGAAACGGCTTTGCCGATTTTCACCAAATTTTATATGCATATTCAGTGGGTCTGAGAGTCGGCTACTATCTATTTTTTTGTGCCCCTAGGTGATAAGGGTTGTTCACCTTTGACATTTTTTTTATTTATTGGCAGCATAGCAGCATTATTGGCAGCGCGGCGTTTGCTGGGTCAGCTAGTAGTATATAGATATGTTGTATGATTAAGAGTTAAATAAAGCATTATCATATCTTCTTACTTATAATACTTCTTAATCATGAAGGCATTTGTGTGTACCCTACACGAATTATAAAAGTGTTACAGATGTATAATGGAGGTTATGACTGTCGTTTTTTTAATACATGTCGTTTTATTTTAGTTTTTTTTGGTACGGTGACTGGTTATATAGATATAGATAGCACACTGATAAAGACCACTTTGTGGGTCGTTTTTACAAATTTTATTATTCAAACGTAAATGCACTACTAAAATTATGTTTTTCAAATATACGGGACAATAATAAAAAGAACCTCACTCATACAATTATTGTAAGTTTCAGATTGAATATGGATCCGGTAGATCCTAGAGATGGAGGGACGACGCGGACGAGGTTTCACGATTCTGATGGCGATGAGGATGAGTACGCGATTCGTGAACATCTCCTAAGTGAAACGCGATCGAGGCGTCGTAACAACGGTCATGGTGAGGTATGTTCTGTATCCGGTGGTGAGGGTGGACTCCATCAGCGAGGGAACGATGATTATTCCCCGCGACTGGGGAGCTTGAGCAACAGTCGCGGGGGTGACTCGAGACACGTTTCGGGCGGTGAGCTTGAGCGACGACCGATCCGTGAATCTTTGAATGAATCACTGAATTCTCCAGACGGTGAGCTTGAGCGACGGCTGGAGGATTTTCGTGATAATGATGGTCCGACCGGTGAGCTTGAGCGACGGTCGGATCTACTGAACCGAAAGCGACAGCTTGTTCGTGACAGGCGCGGTAATGAGCTTGAACAGCACGCGCCAGTCACGGCCAAGTATCCAAGGTATGAGATGGAAACAAGTCGACGCCCCATGGTTGGATCTGATCAAAGAAGAGTACCAAGTGAACAACATGACCGAGGTGAAGAACGTCCTTCTCGGCAGACCCAATGGCACCAAGGCGACGAACCGGGACCTTCTAGAGATAGTAATAACTGTAATAATAATTCAGATATATTCAATCAATTTATGAATGCCATGAAATGTTTTGCTAGGTCGGGTAATCACACTCTTACGTCTGTAAATAACGTTATACCTGAATTTGATCCAATGTCTAAAAATCAAACGATTTCAAGTTGGATTTCGAAGATAGAGGAATCCGCGGATATTTATGATTGGAACGAGCGTGAACTAATTCATTACGCTCTTCCAAAATTATCTGGAATGGCTAAGTCGTGGTATCAAAGTCTACCTAGCTTGCGATTTACCTGGGCTGAGTGGAAGTCGAAACTTATGGATGCTTTTCCTTGTAGGGACAATTATGCCGAGTTGTTGACGGAGATGCTTGCTCTAAAAGTTAAATATGGAGAACCATTGGAACAGTACTACTATTCAAAATTGAATTTGCTCAACAGATGTCAAATTACCGGTAAGCGTGCTGTTGATTGCATACTTTACGGTATCGATGACCGTGCTATTAAACTAGGAGCACAAGCAGTACAGTTTGACACACCTGAACAGGTCCTAAAATACTTGAAGTCAGTAAAAGTAGGTCAACCGAAAGACAGTGCAATTGTTAGATCTAGAGTTAATAGGACTGACAGGCGTTTTGACGCAACTGATAAACAGGTTTCATCTTTCAGAAAGGGGCCTATTAAGTGCTTTAACTGTGGTGTCGAAGGTCATCCTAGCTTTAAATGTCCTAAGCCACTTGAGAAATGCAACAGTTGTCATAGATTGGGTCATCGGACAGAAACATGTCCCAGCATTGTTGGTCTTAGAACGCAGGAACAGCCAAGAGATAACAAAACAGGTAATGAGAAGCAAGTACTTAAAATTAATATTGACACGACGGAATCGATAGACTGTATGTTGACACCAGACACAAAAATTATAAATGGAACCGAGCCGAACAATAAATATTACATCACTATAAAGGTAAATAATGTACTCAGCTCCTGTTTTGTTGATCTTGGCAGTGACTGTTGTTTTATTCGATATACAGACGCAAAATCTATGGGACTGATCATGACATATGATGATTTACCGTTAATTAAGGGATTTGGTGGGAACTTATTACAACCGATTGGTAAGACAAATGCAAGGGTAGAAATCCAGGGTATTGGAGAAAACGTTGACATGTATGTTGTAGACGACGTGTTTCTCAAACAGCCGGTTTTACTAGGACACACGTTCACTGAACTTCCAAGCATTATAATAACTAAAACGCCAACTTGCCTTTTGTTTGAAAGGGCTATTCAAAATTCTAAAATCTTTCTTATGTCTTGTGAAGAATCTCATATTGGTCCTGGTGAAATTAAAGCAGTACCGGTGTTTAATCCCGAAAGCTTGTACTCGGGACAAATTTATGTAAATGGCACAGTTAGAGGAAGAGAAGGAAGAGAATACCTACTTCTCCCTGGTGAGTATGTCCTTCATAGGGGTTGCGGTAACCTATTGATTCAGAATATTTCAGATAGTGTAGTTATATTAGTAAAGGGTTGTCTTGTTACGCGTGCAGTTCCAGTCGATAAAACTAATATTAAAAATATGCTTCAAGTAGATACTGTTAGTAACCTTCCAGATAATGTTAACATTAACCATGGCGAAACACTTACCAGCGCGCAACTAACGAAATTATTTGGAATATTGGAAGAATTCAAAGACTGCTTTTCAAATAGTTTAAAAGATTTAGGGTTTACTACCGTAGCCGAGATGGAAATAAAACTTAAAGATTCTGAACCAATAGTTTATCGCCCGTATCGTTTATCGCACAACGAAAAAGCCCTTGTACGTGACATGGTACAAGAGATGCTTGAGTCTAATATTGTCCAGGAATCATCATCTCCTTACGCAAGCCCTATTGTACTAGTTCAGAAAAAAAATGGCGAAAAGAGGCTCTGCGTAGATTACAGAGCGCTCAACCGCAAGACTGTGAAGGACCACTACCCATTGCCACGAGTAGAGGATCAACTCGACCTTCTAGCAGGGCATGAATATTTTATTACTCTGGATCTCGCCTCAGGATACTACCAAATACCCATAGCAGAGGATTCCATTTCGAAGACAGCCTTTGTAACACCAGACGGGCAATTTGAATATTTAAGGATGCCGTTCGGATTGGTAAATGCTCCGTCGGTATTTCAACGAACTATGAATAGGATTTTGGCTGATGCTAAAGTAAAATATGCGATTGTTTATATGGACGATATATTAATACCAGCGCATAATTTCGAGGAAGGACTAGAACGATTGAAGGAAGTAATGGGTTTGTTACGGAAGGGCGGTTTGACTTTAAAGCTCAGTAAATGTCATTTTTTCTATCAGACTATAGATTTTCTTGGATTTGAGGTTAGTTCTGAAGGTATCCGACCAGGTAGTAAAAAAATAAATGCTGTCGCTAACTTTCCAGCTCCCAGGAATCAACATGAGGTGCGCCAATTTATGGGTCTGGCCAGTTTCTTTAGAAGGTTTATAAAGGGCTTTGCGCTTATTGCAAGACCATTGACGGACTTGTTACGTAAGAACAATACTTGGAAGTGGTCTGACGAACAACAGTCCGCTTTTGAGGATATTAAAATTGCGTTGGTAAATAGACCTGTTATAGCTCTCTATGATCCGTCTGCCGAAACTCAGTTGCATACGGATGCCTGCAAATTAGGTGTAGCCGGCGTGCTGTTACAAAAAGGCCCAGAGGGATTATTTAGGCCCGTATCGTTCTATAGTCGTAAGACTACTATTGACGAACAAAAGTTGCATTCGTTTGAACTTGAGACGCTGGCGGTGATAGCGTCTCTTAGCAGATTTAGAGTTTATTTAGTTGGAATCCCATTCAAAATCTTCACCGATTGTAATGCATTAAGAACTACCATGACTAAACGGGATTTAATACCACGCATAGCACGCTGGTGGATACAGCTACAAGAATATGACTGTGAAGTTGTATACAGGCCTGGAAACAAAATGTCTCACGTGGATGCGTTAAGCAGACACCCCATAAGCCCTGCTATTACGGAATCGCATGTGCTGGACGTACTTAACATTGAAAGTGAAAATTGGTTGAGTACCGCTCAAACTGTCGATGATGAAATTAAAACACTGAAAAACATATTAGAAAATCCAGACTTGAAAAAAATAATAGACACTCACACAAATTATGCATTGAAGGATGGCAGAGTTTATCGCATAGTTGAAGGAGAACTACGCTGGCTTGTCCCGAAAGCGATGCGGTGGCAAATTTTAAAGCGAAATCATGATGACATTGGCCATTTTAGTCTCGATAAAACATTGTCTCGCATAAAGGCAACATATTGGTTCCCAAAGATGCGCAGATTTGTGAAAAAATATGTCTCTGCGTGTCTTGAATGCGCTCACCATAAGGCGGTGGGTGGTCGGCGTGAGGGTGAACTTCATCCAATACCAAAGCCCGACCGGCCATTTCATACCTTACACGCAGATCACCTTGGTCCGTTTGTGAGAAGCAAATGCGGAAATTGTTATTTACTGGTCGTGGTTGATGGTTTTTCTAAATTTGTGAATATCACAGCAGTAAAGAATACTAAGTCATCCACAGCGATTCGCGTTATTAAAGAACATATCAGTTTTTTCGGTACTCCGTCAAAGTTAATAACAGACAGGGGCTCGTGTTTCACCAGCCAACTTTTCAAGAAATTTATAAAAAGCTCTGGCATAACACACGTACTTAATGCTGTGGCTACCCCCAGGGCAAATGGGCAGGTAGAAAGATTTAATAGAACAATCTTGGATGCTCTTGCGACTAAGACACATGGCAAGGATGATAGAACATGGGACGAAAATATTTACGACATACAGATAGGTATAAATACTACGGTACATAAAACAACACAGAAATGCCCATCAGAACTAGTATTCGGATTTAGATTGACCAGTGCATCCGAGGCAATTCTAAGCAATGTTATCGACGACACATTAGATATAACTCCAACTGACAAATTAGATGAAGTAAGGACAGAAGCCAGTGAACTAATTAGAGTACAGCAGGAAAAGGATAAAAAGAGATATGATAAAAGTCGGAAAACAGGAACGAAGTATAAGGAAGGCGATTTAGTAAGGGTCGAAAGAGACTTAAGTGTCTGTGACGGTAAGTCTAAGAAACTTAATGTAAAGTTTCACGGCCCCTATCGTATAGTCAAAATATTGCCGAATGAAAGGTTTGTTATAGAAGATACGCCCGTGACTCGAAAACAGGGACGCAAATATGAATCAATCGTAGCCATTGATAAAATCCGCCCCTGGCTTCACCTGAGTACAGATATGATGGAAAGTTCTAGTAATGAAGAAGAGAGTGAATAATTTATTTAATACTTATTTTGGATCATAACAGGTATGCAAAAAAATTAATGAATGAAATTGGAATAGTTGAGTGTGATTGCTCCATCTAAGTGAATTAAAGGAACATGCATAAATATGTGTACTCACATTTTAGAAATATATTTAAAAAATGCTTATTAAATTAAAAAATAAATTTGGATGTAATTATTTTATTTAGTTAATAGACCGAAATTTAATATTATTATGAACATATCTATTATCTTTGATAAAGTACGAGGACGTACTATAAGTCAGATGGCCGAGCTGTTAGCGTATTTTGAATAATTATAATATGTTAATGTATTTTTAATAATAATTACAGTATAAGATATTTTTCTTAGTCTCAAGTATTGTTTTAAAAAAGTATGTAATTGATGAAAGTAGCTTGTTGTCAATAGGCGCCACTTGGTGGCGCCAGTGAGCGAATTGACATGAATATCTGAAAAAGGCGGGAAAATCTAACAGACGAATAGAAGTTGATCTGATCAATTTGGATTTATTGTTGAGTGATAAAGCGTATTATAATAAACTGTTATAAACAATATTGTGTTTTCCTGAACTGATCCTTACAGTTGTATGTTTGTCTTTCTTTATTTGATCCGATCTAACAAACGGCTGGATGAATTTCAACAGTTAAAGTGTCATTATATTTGTCTCAATGACCCGAGTGTCCTTAGATAGGTGTTAGTAAAAAAAAATCAAAATGGCGGATTTTTGGCGCGAAATAGTAACACATTTAAAAAAAAAAGTTAACCGAACCTATCGAGTAGGGTATCAAATGAAAGGAAATTAAACGGAGATTATAAAAACATATTTGTATATATATAAAACAGTAAGGTGACTGACTGACTGACTAACTAAATGACTTTTTCATTTTTCAGAAATCAACGTACAGCCTAAACCAAGGACTTTACAGTTCTGAAATTTTGCACACAGGTTCTCTATATAGCTTGAATAAGTACTAAGAAAGGCCTTTTGGAAATTCTACCCTTAAGAGGGTAAAGTAGGGGAAAACAGTTTTTTTGAAATACTTTAATTTTGAAGCAACTACTATAAAATTTTGTATTTGGCTTTCTGGATAGGAACAAGGACGCACTTATTTATCTCCCTCCGAAAAATCAACCCCGTAGAGGGTAAAATAAGGGTTAAAAGTTCATTTGAACTATCGTCAATTTTGAAGCAAACACTAT
Organism: Epargyreus clarus; assembly: GCF_041222505.1. Classification (NCBI taxonomy): domain Eukaryota; kingdom Metazoa; phylum Arthropoda; class Insecta; order Lepidoptera; family Hesperiidae; genus Epargyreus; species Epargyreus clarus. The sequence continues at coordinate 9,468,651 of NW_027332214.1, forward strand.
GACATTTTGTATCAGGCTTGTTGGATAAAAATAATGAAATAATGACCGAAACTTTGATTTACTGAAGTTATATATTTTATAGACCGTAAATGGTGAATTATTTCGCGAAATAGTAACACGTTCTAAAAAAGTTAACCAAACCTATCGAGTAGGGTGTCAAAATAAAGGAAATTAAGAAGAGATTACACATACATTATATAATATATCTTATATATAAAATTCTCGTGTTAGTGACCGTACTCCTCCGAAACGGCTTCACCGATTTTCACCAAATTTTATATACATATTCAGTACGTTTGAGAATCGGCCACTATCTATTTTTTTACACCTAAGTGATAAGTGTTGTTCATCCTTAACATTTTTTTATTTATATGGCAACACAACGTTTGCCGGGTCAGCTAGTACATATATACTCGTATATACACATGGAGATGACTGTCTGACTAAATGAGAGAGTTGATGTGCCAGAGATCAACGCAAAGGGAAACCGCTGAACTTAAGCGTGCTGGAATTTTACACGTAGGCTCTTTATATAGCGTAAATGAACACTATGAGGATAAAATAAAATAGGATAATATTGTTTTAACATTTTTTGTTTTTGAAGCAGACACCTACTATGAAACTTTGTATTTGGCTTTCTGGATAAAAATAATGAAATGCCTATTTCACTGCTTTTGCAAATTCTATTTCAGCCTTTTTGATGCAGTCGGGTTTTTGATTTTTTAAATTAATTACTTGTTAATGTAAAGATTCCAATACCTACGAGTATCTTCACTACAGAGTACATACCAATAAAGCAATGTATATTGAAAGCGATTGAAAAAAATATTAATTCATTCGTTCGTTCATAAACATTGATTCATTGATTAATTTCGGTGCCTTTATAGCACATTGTCTAACGTCAATCACCGCGGTGTAAAAGCATCCAAAAGCAGTTATAACAGCGTGTGGTGCCTTTTTTGCACAAGTCGGCTTGTTGCTAGTACCATAAGTGCTATTAGGATTAGTATTTATTAGTTAAATCAACTAATCTTCTTTAAACATAATCTTTTTTGCATAAATAGCTTTCTCGCTGGCACTCCTGGAGACTTCAGGGTTACTATTTATTATTTAAATTAATTTATTACTTACACCGACGTTGTAGTACGTTGTATAAATGTAGGTACTCCCTAATTTCGACAATCACACAGGGCCACTTTCACTGTTCGCCCACTGTTATATAGTGGGTTGGTCTATGCTAATGAAATAGTGGATGGCACTACGCCGTTCAACGGATGCATAGGCAATAGGCATGCTGATTAACTGCTGACTTCTGTTTTTGTCTTCACTTTCTATTTGCCGTTGTCTTATATATAAAATTCTCGTGTCCATAAAAAATGTTAGTTACCGTACTCCTCCGAAACGGCATTACCGATTTTCACCAAATTTTATATGCATATTCAGTAGGTCTGAGAATCGGTTACTATCTATTTTTCATACCCCTAAGTGATAAGTGTTGTTCACCCTTAACCTTGTTTTATTTATATGGCAACACGACGTTTCTCGGGCCATTTCTTATTTATATAATAGTAATCTAATTGTCGATTTCCAAATTTGACTAAGATTATGGGAAAGTTTAGGATTATATTTTACTAATTGTCAGTAATTATTCTACTTATTAAATTCTTATCATTATTGAAAAAAAAATTCAAGAATTATTATTAGTTGTCAGGAGGCTATTAATATTTATTACGTTTACATTATTGTCAAATTAATAATTCCATTCCTTTACAATTTAAAGCAAAACATTCGTTCATTTTCATTCGCATTTGTAAGATTGTTGATACCGAATGAATTTATCTTACTTATATTCTTGTTTTTAAAGTATCACCTTGAACTTCTGTGATATCTCATTAACATAATTCGTTTTATTTCACAACATTTTCTTACTTAACCGATTTTATATAATTAATGTTAATATTTTTGTGTTTCAGGTAAAGGTAAGGAGATCAAGTTTATTGCCATTAATCCTTATGTGGTAAGTGGATTTTTATAATGATGCCTGCTTAAGCTTTTAAAAGGCACTTGCAAGATATAAATAAAAGTTTATTTATGTCCGTATGTCGGTTTGTTCTATTCATCCGATCGCCATTAAACTTCCGGAAGTTTTAAGTACATTCCCGCGAAGGTTCCGCCATATTATATCTGTCGTATCAATATATGTATTAATAGCAATCGAATTCACACAAATATAATAATCAATGGAATTTTCCTAATGTATAAATAATTTTAATTTGAAATTTAGTATCCGTTTGACCCGATAGATGGTCCGGATGTCAAGATTATTTAAAGCATAACAGAATCTGTCCGATTCAATAGTTAACATTTATAAGTCTGACTCAAGCCTAGAATTATATATTATGTAACGAGTATATAATATAGGACACCAATTATCAAGTTAATTAATTCCACATGATATAAATGACGAAACTAAAATGATAACGCTAAAAATATAACTAAATTGGAAACTGTTTTCCTTGATGCGCTGCAGTCATATTTATTCATTTTATTACATGTAGTGTTACTGTGAACTAAAGGGTATTCAATACCTTATTTTTTAGGTAAAATTCAAAGGTATAGTGATGTAATGAGTCTCATCAAGACAATTTTTCATTTCGGCCACGAAAATTGATTTGTCATGCTTGGATAGTTAATTCATATGGAAATTAACACGTGTCCCGTATTTTTTTTAATATAGAAGTAGCAAACGAGTATGCATTCCATTTGATGGTAATGTGTCTATATGGAAATCTGTATATATGGAGGAGATATACAAAATTTGAGTTAGATGCCGAGGTCGATCACAAAGGCGTAACATAAGTGCAGGAACTTAAGCGGACTTAGTTAGAACGCCCGTATCTCCAGTACTATACCCTTCACAATATAATACATCATTATGGAATCTGTTTTTATTACGCTGAAATCATAGATTAGTAAAGATTACTCACTCCTAACAAGAAAATGTACCCAGTTTTGAGAATTGAAATCGTTGCGTAAAAAAGTTTTCCCACGTCTCCTTGCTAAAATGTCCCTAAAATATTTGAAATAATTATTTATTTATTATGTAAATTACGCAGTATTAGTTATTTATTCGTAATTTTTCTCTAAAAATATTTTTATTTATCAAGAATTCAAAAAAAGAACTTACTAATAAGCCTTTTGTGGATTCATTCAATTTCAAGGCGGCGAAGTATCTTTACTAATCTATGGCTAAAATAGGTAACTTTGGATTTTTACCAGATGATTTATATCCTCCATAAAAGCCTTTTTCTATAAAGAAACGAGTAAAACATTCATGTATCTTGATCCAAAAACGTACAACTTTATTGTGTGAACGTTTTCGAATAACTTACGAATTGGGTTCTATGAGTCTATCTAATCGTATTATTGTCGAAGGCGTACTACGAACAGCTGTACAACCCAATGAACCCGTTGTCGATGTAAGGTACTTGTCACATCCACAGAGAACGGCGATATGCTTATAAATTATGATGACTTAGTGATAGCACTTTTATCTATCAAGTAACATAAGATTTGTGATAAGAGATGACGCTACATTTTATTTAATTTAGGCATCTTGTACCTATTACTGAGAATAGTGATTTATTATAAAAAAGGAACATTATTGTAACTAAACTCAGTGACATTTTCTAAACTCATTTGCATAGGTTATCGGATAGTTGGATATAGTTGAACGGGTTATTTATAAGGATAAAACGTATGGGATCATACGTAAAATCGAAATTCATGTGGTATATGAATCGTCCGTCTACCTATATGATTTTCATCGTTAACGAAAAGTAATTCAATCTTCGCTTCAAGCTCTATTCGATTATCGCTTTTCTCTTAACGTCGGACAATAACCTAATATTTTTTATACGGCGTCCCTTTAGACTAGTGGGCGACGCTCTTTCAATAATACGAGTACGTTCGCAATGTTGAAACTTGTTGCGGTCTTAATGATTTTAGAAGGGTATTGCTTTTCGTTACGTCGACTTGATGGTATCTACGATCTGCCCACATTTGCTTTGTTGCATGATGGCTTATGGATACGGGGTACTAAGTGGCAATTTGTGTTGGAAGTTATCTCTTGTTTCTCCTACTGTTCCTTTTAGTGTTTGAATTAACATAAAGCTAGAAGTAACCTTAGTCATTCACTTTGCTTCAATTTTTTTTTGTGAAGCCGAAGCTTCGTATCAAGCGGACGATTTTAAGTACCCAAGTACCTAAATGATAATATTAATTGGAATACACTCTCTTTTTCCCGTATGAACTGGCAATATTAAATACTCTCCATTTTTAAGAGAAAAAATAGTTCTATCGAAATGTCTAAGTTGTCGCACTAAGGCTAGGAGACTTCTATATTTTCGTTTTAATTCATCGAATATACTTAAATATCCAAAATCATATCGTCTGTAGACACCACTACTTTAATAGAAAAAAATCAGTACAAAAATGTAATTATAATTTCCATATAATATATCAAAATGATGGTTGTAATACATTAAGGTGTTCCCACACGGTAACCGCCATGTCATTTGACGCGCACATAATCGTTAGGTCCAACGTAACTCGAACACGCAAGGCTATATAATGACCCCCATCCTGCTATTCCAGATGAGTTTCCTGCTATTAGAGTTGAGTGACAAAATTGTTAATCCATTTTGCAGACCCCCACGCTCGACAACCTCTGGTTATCGCACCTGTAATCGTAGAAGTCATTATTCTCTGGTTGGAGATAAAACTTCTTTAGGCGCGACTCATTTTGAACTCACGACTGTAACCGACACCTTTAACGCTTAAACGCTTTCTACACTCACAGCCCCACACTAGGATTCCCTGTGTCGTGGGTGCCATGGACCCACACATAGACAAATACACAAACACCCAGACCCAGAAACAGCAATCTAAATTCATCATTTAGGCATCTGTCTAGCCGGGGATCGAACCCGGGACCCTTTGCGTGTCAGACCGGGATGGTGGCCGCTCCGCCACGCGGGTCGCCTTTGTATAGGTACATATTTAATTATTTCCTGACCATTCAAAAAATACATGTAATTGTTCAAGTTTTCGCTTCTGTTGGCTCTCCCGGAGTGCTACTGTTTTTTTACCTAATAATGGGCACGGATCTCCTCTCAAAAAGAGAATGGTCTAGTCTGTAGTCCACAAAGCTGACTAAGTAGATTTCACACACCTATAAGAACTATAAAATTTAGTACTAGGAATCCGCATTCATTCGAAATTTAAATACTGTAAAGTATTGTAATAGTTCCATTCGGTTTCAACATCAAAGTAAGTATGTACATTTTGTACATGTTTTTTTTTTCTTTATCCTAGTCCTATTATTCTAGCCTAAAGCAAAACATGTCCACGTGTTCTATTGTTCCATGAGTTCTATGACTATTGAATCATTGCGTAATGTGTTGCTGAACAAATGTGGTTCCCTATTATTTTATCCCTTTTTATTCGTTTTCAACATTGCTGACTACTTGCATATTAACGCAAGAACACTAGATATTTTTGGAGGTAATTTTTTTTTGAGAAAGACATTTCCGAATTTTAGTGTTATCACGTAAAGAACAAAGACCCTGTATGGTGACAAGAGTGGAGTAGTCGGGGAGGTAGTCGGAGTTGCAGAATAGAAGAAGATAGCGAATACCGCGGAATTCTTTCTAAAAATCAAAATGAGAAACAAAATCTTTAGTAACACAACTCGAACCGTTAGCTCATTCTTTGTTTTTATACGGGTTTTATTTATTTGGGTCTTATCTTATCATCTGTTACGTATTCATCACCCTTGGCCTGCCCTTAGCCCTTTTTTGTAAATCCAGTTTATTAGTAAGATCAGATACTATCACAATCGACCTCCGTTACCGCTATCACGAAATCTCGGAGCCAAATAATAAAATACCGTATTTATTATCTCCATCTCGAGTAAGTGGTTCGATTCTATCAGATTCTTCTGATTTTGGAGATTTAACCAGTTTTCCTGGTAATAAGATTTACTTTCACGTAATTCTTGATAAAGTTGAACGTTTACTGTGATAGCCACTTGACGTTGTGAGTTTTATAGCTGTTGGTCTGTCGCTTTGATTATGTCATAAAGTTACTTACGTGTGGGCCAAGGTGAAAAATTATGTACTTATGTGACCTCCGGGAGGTCCATATTTTATTAAAGCCGGAAGGGGTATAAAGCATGAAGTGTTAATTCCGGAGCTCTGTTATGGCCTTTTAAAGAGTTCTTTAAAGCTAATGTGGCATTGGTCAATTTCAATCTGGCATTGCACATAAAGGTAACATAATGTATAGAACATGACTTTTCAAAGAACTTAACATTTTATGAATGGCATCTTTATCAATAACCTTAGAAGAGATTTGATTAATAATCTTAAAAGAAACGTAGCCTATCATAGACTAAAACTATAATAGATTTGTCTGTATACTTCACTCATTAAGGTACACCCACGAGCGACGGAACCCACGTAGAAGTGAGTTCTGAACCATCAATTTTGTCGCAACAAAGCAATGAAACCATAATCCTATTAACTGGATTTAATATTGCTTCAGCGGTATAGGGTTGTCTGATTTCGAAACTTCTCAGTGACATCACGACCATGCTGATTTTTGAATTACAGCAATAATCGTGATGTTATGTTTTATATGAGGCGTTTTAACTAAGCCTTTAGAGTACGGACTCTGAAGTCTTCTGAACTGAAGTCTGTTTTAATTAAGATTCGTATTTGTATCATCATACTGGTCTGACAGAGGGTTCCGATTTCGATCCTTTATTAATGATAAATTCAAAGGAGAATGCCCATTCTTGGTACTGATTTTTCTCATGCGTCAAAATGAAAGTATTCCATTTAAGATAAAATAAGACGAAATGTTGATTGTTGTTCTTAAAAATTAAAATGGCGGAATATTATACTCGGAATTCAATAAGATCTATTAGTGTTTTGATTATTGAATTTTCTCAGGCATCAAAATGAAAGTAATAATAAAATTATTTTTTGATTTTTTTACATAGTTGGCGATCAGAATAGTTTCTTTGAACAAGGGGATTCCATTTAAGAAAAAATAAGATGAAATGTTGAGTGTTGTTCTTAAAAATTAAAATGGCGGTATTTTATACTCGGAATTCATTACTTTAGGTTTTTAGGATTATTTTAGGTTTTTTTACCTACTACCTTTAAAAGTAAATGGAATATGTTAGTCGAACTACATTATAGATACCTACTATCAGTTAAAACCGACCATCAATCTATCGTCGGATAATTTCGATTTAGAGGTTATGTAACATTTCGGTAAATAACTTCAGAGCCCGGGTGCTGATCTAAAAAATAATTATTGGTGGTAGTATTTGGTTAATTATACATCGTCCACAACAAGTTTCAATTTGATGCAACTCTGGACGGCGGTCCATACTTTCATGGGCATTGTCCTTTCTGGGTCTAAGTGCTTGTGTATTTGTAAGTGTCCCCTTGACAAAGATTATCCTAATGTGAGGCTATAAATGTAGAGATCGTCTTATGAAGGTGCTACAGCCCTTTTACTATTGCCCCGCTGAACACGGCTCTTTCTCCACAACTGCCTGGAAGCCGAAAACGCCCTTCTTCAATACAGATTAGTGGAGTGGTGACTGGTGGTTACATGTTGTCAATTGATAGCAGTTACCATTAAATATGAATCAGAGACTGTTTTGACTATTTCTTCTACTATATACATAAGAAATTTCATTTATGTGTACTTGGTCTGATAGTAATTAAATGGCAACCATAAGTTTAAATCGCACAGTAAGAATGTCCAGCTAATCGCCCTAGATCGCTCTATAGATCTTAAGGTAGCGCCAGAATGCAAATCAATCATGTAATTACTGCTACAAAATCATGCCGATTATTTAATCCCTCCGTGGTTGAAATGTTAATCGCTTAAATCGTTTTATAATCAATGAAGTTTTTATCTAATAGGCTAAGATCCGGCCGTATGGCTGCTAAGTTCATCGGCTTCTTAATGAATATTTATTTTTTATTAGTTCGCTATACGAGTAAACCTTTTTTATAATATAGGAGTAGCAAACGAGCATCAGCCCAGCTGCCCATGGACATGTATAATCAACCCCAAACAAGATTAGATTCCTAGGACTGGAACTGGACTGAAGCTGGAACGGCTCGGAAAAGTATGTCACCAATATGTGTATCCTCCTGCTGAGCATAGGTCTATGCCCATAATTATGGGTGGGTTGGAGCTATGGCCAGCTGGACGCTAAGATGCTGTAATGTAAATTATTGGAAGTAGAGACCTAGTGCCCAGCCGTTTCAGCCGTGTTCCAAGACCAAATGCGCATGAAAATTAGTTCCTAAAGGTCACCCATCCAAATGCCGACCGCGCCCGACGTCTTAGTTTTGTACACCAACTATTGTTACCAATTATACTAGTCCGAGAATTGTGCACGCTTCTATGTTGTCTATGTCAATTTGTCATCGAAATATGACTACAAAATTAAATTCATATGGAATATTCTAGAAATAAAGTAAATCGCGTATAAGCGGGCGTAAACATCCTGTACATACTTTGATAATACAAATGAATAATTCCCGTGTTACGGGGACTATAAACGGTAGCAGTTCCTCTTATGATTAATAATAATAAAACGATAATTTCAATGTCAATGTTAATTAAAATCGTTTGTATGTCTTCCTGTTGTAGGGTGTGAAGTATGTCCTGGTTATCATAACGGACCTTGTTGGAACCTTGGAACGGTATAAAATTTTCCGAGAAACTCATTGGCTAGTAACCAAATTCCACCAGAGTAGTGTATGGTTACTGGGAACGACCCATAATTCACATAGTAAGGTTGGCTCGCAGGATTACTATTTAAATTAATTAACTAGTATAGGTGGTCTTTCAAATCGACATCAGATCTTTTTTTAGCCTTTTTCCGGCTTCACTCTAAAGTGGATATGGTCTCATGTAAGCTTTCTGAGGCATCTACGATTGTTATGTATTGCCATTTTCAAATCTATCCGTCCCAGCAATTTTAACCAATTTTTAAAGACTATACGGTCTTTAAAACCTAGTTTTATATAGATAGATATACTGTAGTCACCCACCCTGTAGTCCTTGTGTAAATATTTTAATATTAACTTCAGGATGTACAAGAATTAGTTTTTTCGTCACCATCAGATAAATACTTTAGCAACAACTGCTATATTCTATTCTGTAACAGTAATTTTCAGCATTAAAATTGTTTAATATGAGCTCCGATTTAACTAAACAACCTAAATTGTATTTAGTAAGTACAGTTTCCTAGTTTTTATCGTATCAAATTTCCCTTCATCGTCCATTATAATGCTTAGAATAACATGATTAACTAAAGTAATAGCAAAACAATAAAAGCGAACAGAGTAACGTCGTGACGAAATAATTGTAATAATATTATTATTTATAGTTACAGTGTCAGATTTGTTTCTCAGAATCATTCACAACTAGTTTATTAATATTTATGATACGGCCGTCAATGCTTGCATGAGTTTCGTAAGCCAAGATAAAGATTCGAAAGGGTTTCAAATGCATTGGCAATGTGCCAGTGGTTACCGTTTATTGCTCACCTGCTCTTATCGCTGGCCTACTGGTTAATTTAGACTGAAATATTAAACTCAACGGAAGTTCTGTCATCTCTCTGTCATCATATTTTCTGGCGCTGTCGACGAAATCATGTCTCTCATAGCAAAAACGTCTTAAACTTTTTCATATCTTCCACTTTTGTCCTTTGTTTATTTCAACTTCAACGTAATTAAGCTAGTGATGAATTGTGTCAATAACGCCTTTTATACTTGTACATATTTGTTTATTTAGAGAGACATAAGCGACTAAAGTATGTAGTCTTAGCCTACTCTCATTTCTTCTATCTGAACAAATAAATCGATTGTTATTGTCAGTGTTGATGTAAATCGTTTTTAATATGTATCCTTTAGACCTTTACATATTTACATGTGTCTTTACCTCAATTCTAATTCAATACTTATATCAGTCCTCATCGCTCGGTCCTCCATTAAACACTGAAACTATTTGCCAGTCACTTCGCTCTACGACATTCAAGATACCGTTTGTCTAACCATATCAGTCTCAAGTACTCCCATTGCAAAATTGTATAAGAACCATAATATCCTATCCGCTATCAGGTGGCCGCCTCCGTCGCGGAAGCTGTGGGCGGCCGCCCACTGTCAACACCCGACAATCCGCATCGCTTGTGTCACCAATACAGATCTTATAAGGACTGATGCGAATTCCACGAACGTTTTTTGATGTGAAACATCTATAGCCGCACGTAAAAAAGATTTCTGGCGTGGCGACGCTTACCTTTAACTACATAGACAAATGTTCTATAAGGGACAGAGCTATTAGAACAATGTGATAAAAAAAGACAACTAGTGTTTGACCTTGCGTTTCAAGTGTACGCAAACGTAAATATTGACAATGGAATATAGTGACCAATGATTACTTCAGTCAAAACGGGACATCGATTTTTTTATGTCAAATACTTTTTACTTGAAAAAATATAGTTAAAAATAATAAAAAAACACGATTTTATGATAAAATTAACTAAAAAGTAGAAAATAATTTTCAATCTAGGTATCATTTAAGGAAAAGTAAATAGTATAATTGTGCAAAAAATGTGGGGCGCTTTATGAAAACTGATAAATGGAGCACATGGAAAAACATGGGTTTTTTTCATAATTATAATATTTACTGTTACTTAATTGACAATGGCAACGGTTCATTTCGGAGACAACGGCACGAAGCATCGAAAAAAGGGACTGTCCCGTTAAAAACGGGACGTATGGTGGTTTTCCCATTGATACGCATGCTTGTCAAAGACAATTAAATAATGGAACAGAAGGTAAAAAATGTCCAAAACTGTCGATAATAGTTTTAGTACATCGTTTACGTAGAAATGTTATAGTACAGTTTAACTAAATAAATTATTATTATATAAATATATAATTTGAAAGAATGTATCTATACAGATGTATCGACTGGTTTAAAATATACGATTTAAAAATTGTTTATATTTATTATCATAGATTAGTAAAGATTACTCACTCCTAACAAGAAAATGTACCCAGTTTTGAGAATTGAAATAGTTGCGTAAAAAAGTTTTGCCACGTCTCCGTGCTAAAATGTCCCTAAAATATTTGAAATAATTATTTATCTATTATGTAAATTACGCAGTATTAGTTATTTATTTGTAAATTTTCTCTAAAAATGTTTTTATTTGTCAAGAATTAAAAAAAAGAACTTACTAATAAGCCGTTTGTGGCTTCATTCAATTTCAAGGCGGCGATGTATCTTTACTAATTTATGTTTATTATTTTCAGTTTTAATTTACACACGACCATTAATTGCAAAGTTGTGTACATTTTATAAATGTACTAGTAGCCAATTCTCAGACTTACTGAATATGCATATAAATTTTGATGAAAATCAGTAAAGCCGTTTCGCAGGAGTACAGTAACTAACATCGTGACATGCGAATTTTATATATAAGATTCTAATCTTACCGTGGTCTTTTTGAGGATTAATTTCTGGCTATACAAAGATTGTTTATTAAATTATGTTTAGGTTAATTTATTCAATTAAAGAAATTTTAAAATACCGTATACTATCCTATACAAATTTTATGGTAATATTTTTTATTATTTACCACAGGTATCGAAGAAAATTTAGAGATTAGGATACTGAATTTCCCATATATCGATTTTATTTTATTAAAATAAACTATAGAAAGTTATATTTTGACTAAAAACACACTAATATAAAAATTAAGCAGTGGGATCTTAAACTATAACATACGACATATGAACATCGTGAGCTTCAATAAAATGTCACTTCTGTTCTGTTGATCTATGACCATGCATTTTGCGTCTTTATCACTTTCATTGACAAAAACATACTTTGTCTCTTTCTGGTTACTCACGTAATCATGGCGGTTCGAACACGAAAAATAAACAAAATTTAATAATTTCTCTTCATTTACGTGTGATAGGTGATTCCATGAAGCTTGTTTCTTTTTCGAGCATAATTTTTGCATTTACGCATTGCAGAAGAAGGCATTTTGAGGCTTAAAATTCATAATAATGACGTTTAAGGTGTTCAGTGACATTCGTGTGTATTACTACGCCGCGCGAGAGCGACTGGAGTCGTTTTAACTCGTTTTACACCACTTGACGTATTTTGTATGTTTCAAGTTTTGTCAGCTTGCGGCGTATTTTCAGGTTATAGATAAATGCTTGAAAACAAATTATTTTTCTGATAATAAAATGTCTGACCGTGATAATTTAGAGAGTGAAAGTGATCAGCCTCCTGCAAAGAAAGCAAAATCACACTATGACACACCATCAAGTCATCAGTAAGTTAATTAAATTTTTATAATTAAAGTATGCATTTATCTGTGCATTAAGCACGCGTATATTTGGTGTCTTTTGAGCGCCAGCAAATGTAAAATCTACTATCTTGGTAGATTAAAATTCACATAAATTTCATTGCATAGGTACAATGTTTTTAAATTATTAATTAATTTTAATTTCATTCTTATTGAAAATAATGCATTAAAACAATTGATCAGAGAATAAATTTATTAAGACTGACAGAATTGTATTTCAAAATCAGCTGATGGCGTGCAGCGCACGAAAGTTTTTTCTTATTTGTTATACGAGTAAATATGAACCATAGATTATATGAACATTAAAAAATTAATTAATTTTTCTAATCATAGTGGCATTTATTGTGAAACATTCATTATTGATACTTATAATTTACGATTTTAGTAATATATTGAAATAACTAGCTATAATTCCTATCACAATATGTTGTTTTCTGCATATTACTTTTACAAAATAATGTCGATGTTTCACATCTGCCAGGCGTCCCGTGACGGCTCACATTTTTTTTTTACTGTTACGGGCGTTTATTAACATAGTTATGATGTAAATGTTGTCAATACGAATATGGAAAATGTGTAGAAGTTTTTTTATTGTATAGAAGTTGCAAAACAAGCAGACGAGCTGATTACTTGTGTCTACTGGAATCCATGCAATAAAGAGTTAATCAACCTCAGGTAATATGGATTTTTTATGTTTTCGTTACTACAAAGTTAGCTTTAAAGCAGAGCACAGCAACGCATATAGCATAGGTCGACAGTAGATAATATAAACTTCGTACACTTTTTACGGCGTTGTGGTGTGGAAAAATGACAAAAAACCACATATAATTATAATTGTACATTAAAGGTCAGTTCAGTGGTCAGTAATTCGCAATGCAATGTTCAAGGGTATAAAACCGGAAAAGGTCGTCGAGTACGCTCCAAAAAACTGATAACTTGGATGCTTGTCATATATTATTCTGTAGGTACATATATGGTGTATTCTACAAGAAGACAGTTTAAACTTAATTAAGCGTCAATTAATTTGGTCGATAATGTTTTTTATACTCTTTGGAAGTTAACGTTTTTCCTTATTATTATTGCAGTATCGTAACTAAATCATTTATTCGTGTATGATAAATCACTAACATTTATCATGGCATTAAAATCTTAAACCTGAAATCTTAATTGAAAAGAATTAATTATGTATAAAGTAAATACTTCATTATAAAAATATGCTTCGTACACTTAACTCTATCGCGGTTTAAGATCTATAATAACCGTAACGTGTTTTGAGATACAAGATAGCATTTACTTAAAATTCAGTAACTACTTAAATATTAAAGTAACCTGCCGTCAGTCAACCCACGTTTACGTCAAAACGGAGAAGTAGCTATTAATATGCATTGAACAACCGTAAGCGTATGCACTTCATCCATTATCCAGGAGTAGCGGTTCATAGTAAACAAACAGAAACTTGGGCTCTTAAGTCTTAGTATCTATGTATCTATGACATTGCAAAAGCGTTCGACGTGATACCCTTTATGGAACCGTGACTCTAGTAAGTGACTGGTCATGTTCTCAACAACGGTAACATTTGCTTAAACATGAGATACGCGTATGATCACTATCTTCGAGCTGTAGAACGTTTGAACACATTTAAATGTTCCGATTGACGGGAGTGCCACAGGGTGCGCCTATAGGGTTGCTACTGTTTATAAGGTTACTATTATTCGATTGCAACATTTCGTTAGAAAGGGAAAATAATATTTACCAACGTTGTGGCAGAATCTTGTCATAATTTAAATGCTTCCTCGAAGTAAATCTGTTGAATATAAACAAAACCACAGTGGTTAGCCTGTTTTGTCTCTGTTTGTTTTACGAGTATCTTCGTGGACATTTATTTACAATATCCAGATAGCGGTTTGGTTTAATTACTTTGCTTGTTTTATATTTACCATGCACACAGTAAAGTGTGAGCCGGTATCTGCATGATGTTATGCAAGCAACTATGATGTTTACGACATTTATTTACAGTCTATTCTAAGTTGTCTACGGCTGACAGATTTCTAACTTGTGGCTTGTTTGTTAATATACAGTAGATATTTGAAAGGCAAAGTGCAATCTGTGTCATTGCAACTAATAGTAGTGGCACAGTTTGACGTAGTACGTAGACTTCCGGCAGCATGGTGTAGCTTTGAAATAGGTCAGAGGGTATTAATATCTGTTTGTATTGCTATTAATCTACGTACAGTTTACAATTAATATTTTTAATTTTAATCAAGTTAATATGACGTAGGCCCTTCAAATCCCTTGGTTATTAACGAAATTATGGTAAAAATGATTGTCATTTCGGATTCATCAGGGACGAAATTGTTCTAATTTATTAAAAGCTCCAGATTTTTTGTTAGTCCTTTTTTGCTGGTTCATTGCAGTATTGAACAGTAATTAAAACTAATCAGTATGTTAGCTTTTTACTGTTGACTTTTTGCTGTTGAAGATATATAAACTCAATGTAATGTCTGTCGCGCGTATTAAGTATACATATTCCATGTAATATATCTTGATTAATCCTGCAAGTTCACTTATTTTAACCTATACACCATTTACTTCATATTTGTTCGGTCCATCCATTATTTACAAAGTAATCTATTTATATTTAGACGTCACAACACAAGTCTATCGTCGCGACGCCGGCGCAGGAACTGTCGCGCCATCTCATAAATAAACTATCTTGCCCCACATAACTAAAGATAAAACTGAGAACTTACCAATTAGACGAACAATATGTACGAAGAAATGAAAGGGAATGTTTGTATGTAACTTGAAAAATTTGTGCTAGTTGTTAAGCTCGTCCACTTATTTTTGTGGTACTGGAATATAAAAAGAAATATAAATATTTGTCTACTCCTTACCATGAAAGAATATAAGTATTTTAGGCTCATGCAGAATATACCTTAAATGGAGGTGAAATCGTCGAATAGTATTCAAGCTTAACTAACGTAATATTAAACTTTAAAATATCCTGTTATGAAACTTTATCACAAAAAATATTGTGACATACGTGGAAATGTTTCTATAAAAATCATTTATAATTGACTTGATTCGTTTGTAATTGCATTTTTACCTGTTTTAAACAACGTTGTTATGACTATTAAAATTCCATTAAAGATAAACGTATTGACAAAGCAATTAAAATTTAAAACAATATGATAAACTATTGTAAACGGACGGTTTATTCCCTCATTTGCCAATATTACCTCGTTGACAAACTTAGATTCTCAGCACTCCTTGGGTATGTTGAAATCGATTTCCCTACAGGAACCCTAAGTGTTGTGCATTAAAATTAGCTTATGCAAAGTTCTTTCTTTCAGGCTTAAAAGGCTCTTATGGGATTTCATGCCGGAAAATGGTGCTAAGCGTACACGTCACGTAACGTGACGGTCGTCGTCAACTCATTACTGTCTCACTGCTTGTCAACAGAGTGCAATCTCAGAGTGAGAGGGGTTTAAGCAACAAGCCACCGCGCTGGGCAAGTGCAAATTGGTAGACTTCACACACCTTTGAGAACCTTTTTTTAAGAACTCTCAGGCGTGTAAATTTCCTCGTGATGTTTTCCTTTACCGTTGTAGTAAGTGATAATTAATTTACTCGCACATGATTCAATAAAATCTGAGTTACGTGCCTAGTTTTGAACCTTGGAGAGAACACGTTTCAACCACTAAACTGTCACGGGTAATTCAAACACACGCAGACACTACAATTTTATCTAGATCTATTAATATGGCTACCGGATCAGGTACTCATAAACTACTCAGAACATGTACACAGCACAAATCTAGACATGTGTTGGCGCCTTGTCATTGACTACACCACCGTTTATGGCAACGAATGGCGATTTGAATAATTAATCTATAAGCCTTATTATGTAAGCCGTAATTAAAATTGTTGGTGATCATTCAGTTATCTTAGTCCGCTGGATACAATCCAACCTTGTCTCATCGTACGGTCTTATCACATAATTTGCTCTTATCTCCAATCCAATGTTTGCAGTTGATATGCAAATTATTTAAACAGTTTTATTAATTAAATAGGGCAATAGTCGTCTCAGCCGCGTTATCGTTGGTAAATATCGTGAAATTATAACCAACTATTCTGTCGAGGAATAGAGATATAAAAAATAGTTTTTTGTTCGCAGGTTAGAATATCTTTTTCATTGATAAATTTACACAATTTTACGACTCACTGACTAGATTTCCAATGATTGCGAACGATAAACGGAAATATCTTTTGGATTATAAATAATAATAATGTTCGTGTTTTTATAAAAAAAAAAGAAGTTGAATCGGTAAAAAACACTACGTTGCATAACAGATACATTGAAATATAACAAGTTGTAAACTAGTAGAATTTAAAGTCGAAGTATGGTAACAACTGTATATTTTGGGGCAAATATAATTAAACCGTAAAAAAAAATCTTAGTACTGAACAAAATAAGGAGAGCAAAATTCCAAGTGACACAACAAGAAGTCATGTGAGAGAACAGTAAACTAACAAGAAGCACACAAACACGTTGCATTGACTCGAGATAGATCTCGAGACAAATATGGATGCGACTGAGGACGCCGTTTATGTCTATTGTCACTTCAACCATCAAATCGTTGTAATGGTGTTTATGACGTAAATCGTGGAAATAGAAGATGATGATAAATGGTAATTTATGACGTGTCATCAGATTAGAAATTAATGACTCGAGAATAGAAGGGCTACAGGTAAGACTTAAGGATATATTCTTAATGTAAGAAAACTTAATGTAAGAAATTAAGGTACCATACTTATATTTATTACTTATATAGATTAGATTTGCTTTAAAAGACACGGAGATGAAAAAGTGAGGAATTGTAGAAGGTACAAATATGGACTAGAAGGCGCTAGCACTCAACGGACCATTTACGTTCAGAAGGTTGTAATGATGAATAATAAATTAAGCTGATAGCTAAATTAAAGAATTATCTCTGCAATCTAAATAGTTTGCAATGCAGTAAATTTAACTAATTCTAGTATTATTTCTGCCTCATGCAACTTTAAGCGCTGCTGTGTTTTGGTTTGAAGGGTGTGGTAAAGGAGACATACTTTTCCGAGGCGTTCCAGCTTAGTCAGGGGTAGCAGCGCATCTGTGGCTGACCTCAGGTAGGAATATTAACTCCTATCTGGAGTGGATTACAAATGTCCATGGGCGGCAGTAGCCACTTACCATGAGGTGAATTGCATGCTCGTCTGCTACTCCTATAAAAACCTCAATGTATACTGTATAATAAACAACCTTGAAATACAACATTGTCGTTTTAAACTCTGTAATATCTCAATTTATTTCATAAACTTTATCTTCACTTTGAATTGAGTTATCGCAACGATCGTTAAATAAGGAGCGTTGTGAGATTGCAGTAAATGAAGTTTAATTCATTTCAATATCAGCAAGTTTCGAATGAAATCATCTGAGATGTTTGCAAGCAATGCCCTTCGCAACAGCGGTGACCTTAAAAATATTTAACAAATGTGAGTACGCTCATATGACTCATTCATATGGTTGGATACGGTGTACAGTTATGTTGCCTTGTTGCCGATATTTTTATGTCTGGCATCAGAAATTCATGATCTACATGTTTGCTTATCTTAGCCAGTTCTAGCATGTTTACGCCTTCATCATATTTTTACAGCGTATTTTTAGTTTAATATAAATATTTAAAATGTTTTTCGTTTCTTCATTTTAGGGTTCCATATCCAAAGCATAAAAACGGATTCCTGTTACTAAGCCTCCGCTGTCAGCCAGTCTGTCACAGGGCTCTATCTCTTTAACTATAATAGATAGACATTTAATTTTTATATATAACGCCGCTATTACATCAAATAATAAATAAAAAAACATATAAATCGTTGAATTGAGACACCTCCTTCTGTGAAGTCTGTTAAATATAGGCGCTACGGAACCCTCAGTTTCAGAGTTCGACTCGTACTTCTTATACTAAACTATGGCTATTACAATGTAACTAACAAAAAGATAGAATAAAAATGCCAGATAGAAGAAAGTGGTATGATTCCCATAATGCTACACCATAAAGTAATTTTACTTTGAAAGCTTACGTTGCCCAGTAACATTTTACGGCTGATTGTAAAAGGTTACCATTAAAAACCAATATAGCATCCATCTGAGTCAGTGGGTGATGACTTAAAGTTCACCCATTCGTTGGTGGCCGTTTACATACTCGTGTTTTTATTATTGTGAAAGCCTGTCACAATATTTGAATGTTCGTTCAATTTATCGTTTATTCTTGGACGTAGATTTTGTTTATGTCCGTTAGTTGCGGCATGGTCATGGAATTCTTTCATATAATGCTCATAAATGTCGTTTATTCAACTTCTTGAATCACTATTGACGGAAATAATTCCTACGTTTTTACCTATGAATTAATTTGGTGAAATGATTTTCTTAATATCGTGAATCATCGCTTAACTATGTAATTTGATTTACAATTTGTGCGTCTGACGATACCCCTAAACCAGATTCAGTGAGTCATACGTCGACGGAAGCAAAGTGAACGTTCACGACCGAAGACGTCCAGTATAAGTTGAGCTACTGGGATCCCTTTTAGGTCCTTTACATAAAGATGGGAAGGTAAAATATTACAAGCTTGAAGGCTCATCTAATGCGCCAAGTCATGTGCACTGCCCTATGACGTCACAGGGCTACTGATCGCTTTCTAGACTTTTTTCTCGTGGCGTCGACAACCCGTAACGTTGCTCAGACCGGATGATAATATTTTTTGCTCCACACTTGTCTCTTGACTTGATAGGATCAAAGTCCATGTTTTGAGCACGCGAAATATAAAGTCGGTAATTTGCTTAACGTTTTTTGCTCTCAAATGTAATTACGAAATGACATGCGTTTAAATGTAATTCAATTTTAATTTGTACGATGATGATAACTCTTTATGGATCTGAGCCAATTTGGAATAAACATTTTGATTATAGAAAGCTTTTTGTGCTAAGATCTCAGTAATGAAAATTAACTTGAGAACATATTCCTTTATTTTGTCTCGATTAAGTTCATCGTTTTATCCCAAGTTCTTCTACCCTATATTGATCATTTTGTTTTGTTTCACAGAATTCACGAAGGATTGGTCAGATCACGCGCTCTGGTGGCCGACACGCAACAAATGGCTGTCGAGACCGAAGCACACCCTGGACCAGTACGGCGTCCACGCGGATGCCGCCCTCCACTTCACACCCATGCACAAGCCTCTCCGGATCCAGCTGCCAGACCTCAGATACATCGACTGCAAGATTGACTTCTCCATCGACACATTCAGCGCTGTGGTTCACCTGTGTAAAAGTCTTGGTAAGTTCTTATTTGAATCTTTGATAACTAAAACGTATGAGACCAAAATTGTTCTCCAAACATAAAGGACCGTGATTTCTTGAACTATAGAGTTCTCTTTCAGAACACTAAAACATGCCTAGCTATCAGACATTAAGTAGCAGTAAGATGATATTCATCATGATTTTCTTTATAGTTGCTTTTGTCACTTTTGCTTCATTTTCTATTTCATAAACGAAATTACGTGAAGTAGTTTATTAGTATTAACATAGAAAACAGTATTATAAAGAATGACTTTAATTATCATATCTGGATTTGATTTCATATTTCTAGTAACTGTAGAAATATCTACGTATAAATATTGTAACATGTACGTAAGCATTATCTATAGTTCCTTTTACGTTCTTCCATAGTTGCATGTCCATGATGGACGAACCAGCAAGAAATGCTTTTACCTCGTTTACGACTAACTTTATGGATGGTGCCACGTTAAAGTTACTTTAAACATTTGTGTACAGCGTTAGAATGTTCAATTTCATTGTCAGTAAATTTTAATGTTGAAAGTTACGCATATGTATTAAAGTTTCTCTCCTTTTATGTTGTTGTTTTGATGATAGTGTGGGCAAACTTTACGTTACTAGTTAACTTTATAATAAAATAAATTACTGATGACAATGTAACGATCTGGTGTTGGTAGGGATTCTCGAGTCAAGATCAGCGAATACATCCAGGATACTTTTTGATCATCTACAGTAAACACAATATTTAGTTTCGTTTTAATAAAGATTTTTATATTTACTTCATCGCGTAATATCTATACACAGTAAAGTTCGATCCACTTAGTTTTCATAATTTATTTCTGTTATGAGGTTATTTTGACATTCACATATTCTTTCTTATCTTTTTAGGTATACGTCATCCAGAAGAGCTCTCACTATGCTATCCCCTGGAACAGTCCCACCTAAAGCAGAACTATCAGAACTTGAAAGAAGCGAAGAGGATAAAGTCCTCTCAACCACCAGACACGAACACGTTCATAGCGGCCACCAGGGGTTCTTCAAACAGCTTGGACAGAAGCTTGCCTTGCCCAGCCACGCCTCCGCCTCCCAGGTCGCTGTCGGCTACGCCTGTGGCTTCACAACAGGTAATAGTCTTCTTTGTATAGTCATTGGTTTAAGTCTAGACCGCGAAGTAAATAAAATTGTATGGTTCTACTTTCGTTCGGTAATCGTCATTGATATTATTTCTAAGTGAGTTAAATGTAACTTCTGAAGAATATATTTTTTAAATAATTAACTTCTACAACGGTCAAGTACATATACATAATAAAAGAGCTTTATCGATATAGACATTTAATAAACTTTTCCGATGTGTACCAGCTGAGTCCTCAAGAGTAACGGGGCATCTAATTTTGTCTTAGTTTAATTACAGATGTGCATGGCCGACAGTAGCCACTTACCGTCAGGTTGATTGTATGCTCGTCTTCCATTCCCGTAGTATAAAAAGCTATCATAATATAAATACGAATATTATACGAAACCTACAGGACAACCATACATAACAGGTTTAATTCATGACACTACAACAGAAATCCTCATTGTCATCCACTTTATAAAAAAGGAAAACATATTCCAGAACGGCACACTCCGTCGTTACGGCGGCCACATCTACAGCACACAGAGCGATGGGTCCAGCGACGGTGGGTACTGCGGCACTCCGCCCCGGGCTGCTTCCCTCGACGCCCTGGACTCGCTGGCCGATCTGTCTCTAGCAGACTCGCCGTTGGAACCAGACAGCCAGTCCCGCGAGTCGCTACTGACGCCCAAGTCGCTGATGGAACGCGCTAGGATGAATGTTGGGTGAGTTTGAATTATCCTTGAAATTGGTACATGCATTGGGCATGTACGAAAAAATCTTTTTTTTTTTTGTAAATTCTCTTTTCGTAATAATGGTTAGAAATATACGAATGAAAAGAAAACTTTACAAGGCGTACATCGCCAAACAGGTTCAGCTCTAGTTAGTCATGATCGTGACATGAATAAACATAATAACGTCTCATACTATGATAAACCAGGAATATTCTTTAAAAATAATTGAGGCCATCTTTGATTACCTGACTAGTACGGTCCATACCTCTCTCACTGGGAGACACCTGGATCAATTAATAGGATTTTGAAAGCGTTGCAGGCTACTTACCAATATACTCTATATAGAAACTTATTATCTCCCACAGCTGGCTAGATTCCTCCCTATCGATCATGGAGCAGTACGTCAGAGAATGGGACACCCTGCAGCTGCGCTTCAAGTTCTACTCGTTCTTCGACCTGACCCCCCGGGCTCAAGATGCCTCCCGTCTGAACCAGCTCTACCAGCAGGCTCGCTGGCAGATCCTCAATCAGGAGGTGCACTGTACTGAGGAGGAGATGCTGCTGTTTGCTGCATTACAGGTGACTATTTATTTATGAAGGTGGTAGAACCCTTTGTGGTTCGGCGGCACCATCGCCACACCTATGTCTGCCTAATGATAGAAGTGTTAAGCTGCTGGGTTCTGTTTGAGTGTGGTAATTAAATAAATTGTTAAACAAACCAATGCATTGTTTGGCAGTTTTGAGTAATACTCGTATATCAATTGAATTCATTTTTCCGAATGGTCACAACGGTCGCACATTATGTGTTTCTATTAGCATACATTCTGATTAATACATGACCTGCTTCCTTAAATTTATGTCAATAGCATTTTACTCAGACGTGTGTGACTTTAGCCGTCAGCCGTAACATCAAAATAAAACTTCTGTTGTATTTTCCGTTTATTTGGTTACATACTATGTCCACGCAATGACGAATGCTCAACATCGCATACCAGTTGTTAACACGAAAAAAATGCGACAATTTTCAATAACTAACATCATATTAATTCATATTTACAGTTGCAAATCGAGTTACAAACGCTAGCCGGTGGTAGTGTTGATGCCGCGGATGGTTCTCATGGCGCCGGCAACTCTACGGCACCAGAGGATGAAATCGATGCAGCGTTGTGCGAACTGCAACTGCAGTTGGAGGGCGGACCACCAGCCAGGCCGGATATCACACATGTACCCGAACTGGCTGGTTATCTGAAATGTCTTAGGTAAGAAAACAAAATAGTTTTAAAGATAGTAATCGATGCCGCATTGTACGAACTGCAACTGCAGTTGGAGGGCGGACCACCAGCCAGGCCGGATATCACACATGTACCCGAACTGGCTGGTTATCTGAAATGTCTTAGGTAAGAAAACAAAATAGTTTTAAAGATAGTAATCGATGCCGCATTGTACGAACTGCAACTGCAGTTGGAGAGCGGACCGCCAGCCAGGCCGGATATCACACATGTACCCGAATTGGCTGGTTATCTGAAATGTCTTAGGTAAGAAAATAAAATAGTTTTAAAGATAGTAATCGATGCCGCATTGTACGAACTGCAACTGCAGTTGGAGGGCGGACCACCAGCCAGGCCGGATATCACACATGTACCCGAACTGGCTGGTTATCTGAAATGTCTTAGGTAAGAAAACAAAATAGTTTTAAAGATAGTAATCGATGCCGCATTGTACGAACTGCAACTGCAGTTGGAGGGCGGACCACCAGCCAGGCCGGATATCACACATGTACCCGAACTGGCTGGTTATCTGAAGTGTCTTAGGTAAGAGAACAAAATAGTCTTAGAGGTAGTAGTTGACGCCGCGAGGCAGTAATTGAGACAGTAATTGAAGGAGGGCTG
The DNA here is from genome assembly GCF_041222505.1 of Epargyreus clarus. Taxonomy (NCBI): domain Eukaryota; kingdom Metazoa; phylum Arthropoda; class Insecta; order Lepidoptera; family Hesperiidae; genus Epargyreus; species Epargyreus clarus. The sequence goes on from NW_027332214.1 coordinate 9,492,243, forward strand.
ACCACAAGACAGGCCGGGTATCACTCATGTACCCGAATTGGCTGGTTATTTGAAGTGTCTTAGGTAAGAAAAAAGAAACAATAGTCAATTTAGAGAGAGAAATCAATGTTGCGCTGTGCGAATTGCAACTGCAGTTGGAGGGTGGACCACCAGCCAGGCCAGATATCACTCATGCACCTGATTTCGCTGGTTATCTGAAGTATCTTAGGTAAAAGTTAACAATGTTACCACAAATGCTATAGCTTAAAGGAGGGCGTTGATGCATACAAAACACACGTGTCAACCTCAACAGCAGTTAGAAGTTACAAGCCATGTAACCAGCTAGACCGGTTATCGTATTTAATTAATTATATCTTATTTCCTTAATTGTGAATATTATATTATTAGTATTATTAGTATATTATACTTATTAATAAAGTAATAATTTAATGTATCTTTAAGTATTTATATGTAATTTCTTCTTCCATTTTCGATCCGTGCGCGGCGTGCATCGTAGCAAGTGTCAAAACAATTACTGTTCGATCGCGTAAGGAGTGTTCTTTACCCCCCTACCCCGAACACATGGTATAATATCGTAAAACACCAGACGCACGCTATGTACAGTATCTAATAGGTCCTCGAGGTCCGGATTGGTATGGCCTAAGAATTCAAATAGATTTGCAAAAGCTTGATCAAAGTTACCCCATAGACATTTATATTCCCTGGAAAAAAGTAGTTGTTTTCTGAAAAGCCTGGGATACCTCGGCAACTTTTCCTTGAGCGACAAAAACCATTTTTAATGAAATTGCGCATCTAATGGTAGCTTTTTTAATAAAACAACCTTAATAGTCAACATCTCATCGTCCCACTGCCAGGCACGGTACGTACGAGTAGTACGAATATAGGTCAAGATATTTTTCTTTGAACAACAAGTATTTTTAAATACTTTCCCGACGCATTCCAGCTTAATCCTCAAGGGTTCTCAGTTCGTAGCGGCGTATATGTGGCCTTATCTGGGCTATTATGTGATTACAGAAATATCCATGGGCGACAGAAGCTACTTACTTAAGCCTGGTACTCCTATATTAAAAAAAAACTTTTTTTTTTTATAATATAGGAGTAGCAGACGAGCATGCAGTCCACCTGATGGTAAGTGGCTACTGCCGCCCATGGACATCTGTAATACACCCCAGATAGGATTATATATTCCTACCTGAGGTCGGCCACAGATGCGCCGCTAACCCTGAGGACTAAGCTGGAACGCCTCGGAAAAGTCTGTCTCCCTTACCACACCCTTCAAACCGGAACACAGCAGCGCCTAACACTGCTGTTATTAGGTAGAAATAGGAAGAAAACTCTTAAAGGCACCCATTCTATCCTACCAGTCCGAACCTTTTTTGAAATTTACATAACCATCACCAATGTAAGCACGATTTGCTATCCAAAATAGTAAATAACTAATGGAATTGTAATAATTATGTATTTTGTAAAAATACTAATTCCCTAATAAATCCCTTTCAACACGCACATATAAAATGGATCCCTAAATTAATGCCACTTACTTAAAATATATAATTGTATACATATATTCTCCATAACTTTTTCGGATTTTAAATCTACTATACAAGCGTGGTTATGGAGCCATACTTTTTCGAGGCATTCCAACTTAGTCCTCAGGGGCAACGGCGCATCTGCGGCCGACCTCAAATAGGAATATCTAATCCTATCTGGGGTTAATTACAGATGTCCATGGGCGGCAATAGTCAATTAGTATCAGGTGGACTGTCTCTTTTGCTACTTCTATATTATAAAAAAAACTATACTTGGATACTAGGTATATTCTGTTATATATTCATTGTATTAATTTGTCTATAGTATACAAAATACTATACTTGTAGAGTAATATATTAGAAAGTACAAAATGTTTATTGTAATTTGACAAATTTGAAGCATAGTGTTTTTATGAGCCTATTTATTTCCATGTTTCATAATCGTCATTCATTCATATTCTTAGTTTATTTATAGTATACAAGCCGCAAGGGCATATGAATAATTGGTTGTAGCTAGCAATTATCATGTTGTGGCAAAGCGATCAATTAAACGAAATACATGGTCAATTGGTTGACCATGTTATTAATATAGTTAAGGACTCGTTACCTTTCTGTCTTTTTTCAAAATTAAAATGTGAAATTTAAATGAAGATCCTTCTTATATAAATTAATTTACACATGAGATTTTTTTCATAAATGAATATTCTTTTGTTTCTTTTTTAATAACGGTAAATTAAAATTAATTTATTGATCAATAAGTATAGGCAACGTAAGATGGAATATAATTGATAATTACAAAAGTTTTCATTGTATATAAGAGGCATCCCTCTTCTCCAGATAGAAGCTACCCTAAATTAAACTGAGAAAAAAGGTATACTTTATAATTATTTAGTACCAACACATTTCTACAATGTATATCATATTCAATAATATTGTAATTATAATTATAATAATACATCCAATGAACAATACGTGCACGTTATATCTATATATATGTTATTTCCTTCAAAATGTATTTTTAGTTGTTGATAAAGTACCCACCAAATAAAGAACCCAAATGTTATCTATTAATAATCGTATCCTGTGTTTTATGTTAGTAATATTTTCTTGTTGTTTCTATATTTGTTTTGTATAATCATTTTAATAGCCTAGTTTTTAATGTATATGTGTATTTATTTAATAATAATTTATTATATGCATAACAAGTATATTTATTATATGAAAAAATGTACAACACATAAAGTTAACTTTATGCATTTAAATCAAAATTTTGTACAATATTATTACAAAAACAGTGCAGGCAAACAACATTTTCCTTAATACTTATTAGGTAACCAGCGTGGTTATAAACATTTTAAAGTTCTTATTCCTTATATAGAGAATTCGTGCTTATTTAGACTGAACAGATAATCTCGCTACTATTATGACATTATTAGTATTGATGAACAGTTTATTTACAAATACATAAATTTATTTATTTATTGTAACCCTAACACAACGTTAAGGTACAAAAGGGCAAACTTAGTGTCTGATGGCATGAATGAATTGATGAATGAATGAAATTCAATTCAATGATGGATGAATTCAATATTTTTCGTGTATAGTCCGCGCATAACTACAAGTCCGCTCTGAATATAGAAACGAGTTGCGTCGTAATAACAAATTGCAGGTGTTAGCGGAATGAAGGCAGCACGACTCGCTCACGGGTACATAGCTGCGTTAGTGTGCCCTTACTGTTGCTACGGAATATATGCTTGTAGTTGTGTTCGACCGAATTGGCTCTTTGACTGACAACTGCGCGCATTAACTTCAGAGTGGACTTGAAGTTTTGCGCGGACTATAGGTACCTACTACGAGCCTAGCTCATATTACAGTTTTCAATTCAAATGTTATTTTTTTTACAATATGCAACTAGCAGACGACCATGCAGTCCACCTGATGGTAAGTGGCTACTGCCGCCCATGGGTATCTGTTATCAACTCCAGATAGGATTATATATTCCTACCTGGAGTCGGCCACAGGTGCGCCGCTCCCCCTGAGGACTAAGCTGGAACGCCTCGGAAAAGTGTCTCTCTCTTACCACGCCCTTCAAACCAGAACCTAGCAGCGCTCAACGCTGGCGCTGGTGCCGTTGGAGTCGAATCCTAAAGGGTTCTGTCAACTTCAAAATTACGTATATTATAAGTCAAACATTTCATTTACAAAGACATAAGTTTAATATACATACTTTGCTAGGCCCATATTGCCGTCTTCAAGTGACATGTTCATCGAGTGATACAATACAATTTCAATTGAAACGTTAAATACGAGTGTGACGTCACGTTGCAGACCGAAGCGGTTCACGCTGAAGGCGTACAAGCGGTACTGGGTGTCGTGCCGCGACGGCACGCTGCGCATGCACCCGTCGCGCGACGCCGCCGCCTCGCAACCGCCCTCGTACTGCGTCGAGCTGCGCGGCGCCGAGGTAAACTAACGCACACACACACACACATACACACGCACGCACACACATACACACGCACATACACACACACACACACACACACACACATACACATACGTCGACTCGTGCATCCACCCATCCATAAACTCATACACATAGATACACTATGTGCAGTGGCGGACTATGGTTGTCGGAGGCCCGGGGCGGAAAGTTGAATGGAGCAGTTACAGTTATCCATCCCATAACAGCTATAAAATCATACTGCATCCAACCACTAACCTACACAATGCTAGTATGTCAAATACCTGCTGTCTTCTTCAACATTATATTTACTTTTCTACGCCATCAACTTTGAGTGCTTCGCCCTATAGCATTCCAGAATGCTACCAAAGATTGAATGGGTATCCTGGGCCCCCGGGCCTGGGGATATATCATGAAAGTCACAAATTATTCGATCCATTTTTGAATAAACTTGTTAGCATAACATAGCAAACACACTCTTTTAAATCTTAAAATATTTCATAAAAAAATGTTTTAATATGAATTTTAATTTTACATAAATGTTTTTATTTTCAGGTAACACCAGACGCCCACCCGGCCTCGGGCAGATACAGCATCAAGCTGGAAGTGCCCGCCGAAGACGCCATGCATGAGCTGTGGCTCAAATGTGAAAATGTACGTAGAATATTAACCTTCAAGTTTTTCTAACTTTTTTTTATAATTATACCTAAACGATGAGGCAGACGGGCTACCTGATATAAAGCAGTCACCGTAGCCTATGGACATTTGAAACACCAGAGGAGTCGCCAATGCATCGCCGGCTTTGTATTTTACTGCTCTATTGCAATAATTTATGTTTAAAACGTGAATGATTTTTTTAATTTCACAGACAGATAACTATTAAAATATTCCCATTCGACCATTCACATTTACAATAAGAAAATGTTTTATCTCCCATGACGCCGCAAATACCTGATTTAGTTACAAGTATATATTAATATTATGTATACTAGTCTGTAAAGTGTATATGATATGGACCTCTGTATTCATGTATACATTTGTGTCTTTGTTTATATTGTTTGAAATAATGATTATAAAATAAAATAAATTTACACCTTTTCGATTCTTTTTAACATCTATTTGAAATCAATTTTATAGTTCTAATTTTCATTTATCTTATTTTTATATGATTTTAATTCACCAGGAGGACCAATACGCTGATTGGGTGGCAGCATGTCGACTGGGTTCCCGCGGGCGCTCGCTAGCGGACCCCACCTTCGCGACCGAGGCCGCGGCCGTCAAAACTCTACTAGCTCTCCAGAAGCCCCAGCCTGGAGCCGCTCTCAACCAGCACAGCTTGCCCCATCTGGACCACTTACAGCCGGAGAACTACCTCGCGCCGCGGTTCCTTAAGAAACTTAAGGGGAAGGTACTTACAAAATAGCTGTCAATATTTTTGTATATAGACGACCCGCGTGGCGGAGTGGTCGCCGTACCGATCTGACGCCCAGAGGGTCCCGGGTTCAATCCCCGACCAGACACATATCTGAATGATGAATTCTGTTTCTGGGTCTATGTGTGTCCGTGGCACCCACTACGCAGGGAATTCTAGGGTGGGGCTGTGAGTATAGGAAGCGTTTAGAAGCAATAGGCGAGCATGCAGTCCACATATTAAGTGGCTACTGCCGCCTCTGGACCTCTGCAATCAACCCCATTCGAGAGCAGATTCCCACCCCAAATTGGCTACTGATGCGCCGCTACTCCTAAAGACTAACCTGGAATGCCTCGGAAACCATGTCTCTCTTACCACATCTTTCGAACTATTAAAGCCATTACCACCTTTTTGTAGTGTGTAACCGAATCTAATCTGGGGTTGATTTTAGATGTTCATGTGTGGTTATACCTACTTGCCATCAAGTGGACTGTGTGCTCGTATAATATAAAAATCCTTAAATTAAAAAAAACATAACTTTCATTTACTAAATCAGTCTAGTACAGCTTTCTTCTCAAGGCAACTATGTACCCACGATCTAAACGACCCAAATGCCTAACGATTTTAATTCCTTTCCCCAGTTCACAAAACGCGTGCTAGAGAGCCACGCGAACGTGAAGGACCTGCCGCTGCTCGAAGCGAAGCTCCAGTACATCAAGACGTGGCAGAACTTACCGGACTACGGCCAGAGCCTCTTCGTGGTGCGCTTTATGAGCCACCGCAAGGACGAGATCATCAGCATCGCGAACAATCGCATCATGAGACTGGACCCGCACACCGGGGACCATATTAAAACGTGGCGGTTTAGTACCATGAAGGTAAGCTATAACGCACTTATCTATAAATGTGTTATTTAGGTGTTGTTTTCAATTATGTGCGTATTAGAAATTAAATATCACTTGCTATAATAGTGAAGGAAATCATCTTGAGGAAACTTGCATATCTGAGAGATCCAAAAGACAAGATCCAAGGCGAGGTTTACGAGGGGGAAACCTTCAAAAGGTACCCCGGTGTCGTGGGAGCGACGTAGGGTTATGTGGGATTCTTACCGCACTAAACCCCCCCCCGGTGGCCGTCCTCGGCGCTGCGTAGAGGGCTCCGGGATCTCCAAAGGAACGCAACCGGAGTCCTCTTAGCGCGTTGCTCCGTCGGGCTCCGCCCATCTGGTGCGTACGAAGGTATGCGACCACACATACCGCCGCCCTTCCCGGGGTCGCTAGCCGGGCAGTTCGAGCTCCCACTCTTGCCGCCCGCAACCCCGGAAGCCCCCTTTTAGTCGCCTCTTACGACAGGCAGGGGATACCGTAGCCCTATTCTGGTCCCGAAACTACAGGGACAGTTATGTGAAGTCTATAAATTCGCTAACTCGACGAACGCTGTGGACTATGGCCCACTCTTCCTCATTGTGAGAGGAGACTCGTACCTAGCAGTGGGATATTAACCAATACATTTTTTATGGTAACACATTATAGACAACGGGATATAGTAGAGTCTGTATAAACTCCCTATTTGACACTTTTTGGTATAACATTAGTCATATAGATGTTCTGGGTTCATTTCAGTGGGGACCAATTCAATTTCATTATGTTAATTATTTAAAATACAAATCTATAAATAATACGTAGAATATATTCTCTTACGACATGATGAGTTTTAGCACTACCACTAAAATAAGATTATGTGGAAATAAAAAGAACATTTTGGCAAGAAAACTGGTGGACTTTATTTTGCGTACACACTACATATTTTTTGGGAACTAAACACAATTGAAAATTGCTTAACATATTTTTTTCATAATCATACATTTAAATTTTATCATGAAAAGACAATCGTTGAAATATCTGTCTTATTTATTGCATTTCAAATTATGTTCTTTATTTCGATTAAATTAATGATGATTTTTAGTGACAACTGTACTCATGCATATTATGAAAAAAAAATGTTTTCAATTTCATACATAATTCCCTATTCCTGATAGTGAATTTGGTTGCATATTGCCACTAAGCGTTTAATACGTGCGAACATACATTTTGCATCGATTCACGATAATACTGTTGCAATAAATATAAGTGATTAAATAATGTTTGTTTTAAATATAAATTATGCGTAATACATTTTGTAAATTAGTGAGATGAGATTTAAATGAATAATACGCCCTTTAATTCAGTTGTTAAAACTCAGTGAAGTCACTAAATTCATTTGAATTCAATCTGTTATTTAAATAGCGTGTCCATATGAGATAGCGATACTGTTATTTAAATGAGTAAAAGAGACAAAACTAGTCCTTCTATTTCGTTCGACATTACGCTACATATTACAAATATCAAGCTTCAGGGCGCATCTATTATTTAAATCCGTAGACTAAGTAACCAGATACCCTCCTAAAGCAAGACACTAACTATATTACTTATTCACTCTTATTCTATCTCGCTCATAAAAAGTAATACAGAAACGAATTAAAACCCTTTAGGAGTCTATTTGGTTAGTCTGTCTGCTTAAATCTAATCTTATTATGCAATTTTAATGGCCTTTTTCTTGTCACGCGGGTTAACCCACTGCAATCGACCCGCGTGGCGGATCGGCCACCATACCGGTCTGACGCGCAAAGGGTCCCGGGTTCGATCCCCGGTCAGACAGATATCTAAATGATGAATTTAGATTTTTGTTTCTGGGTCTGGGTGTTTGTGTATTTGTCTATGTGTATGTCCATGGCAGCCACGACACAGGGAATCCTCGTGTGGGGCTGTGAGTGTAGAAAGTGTTTATTTATTATGTTTATTTAATCTTCGTGTCCCAATGTGGCTTACATGACAGGAAAAGTATCTGTTATGTATATTATCATACATGTCCGATTGCTGATTCGATAGGACGCAAGGGACACGCGTGCGGACTTGAAATGCATGCGGACACAACACCGCGTGATAAGAAAAAGACTGTAACCTATAATGTGATATCACTTATATTCTAAACATCTAAATTATATCTTATCTTTGCAGGCGTGGAATGTGAATTGGGAAATCAAACACATGATGGTTCAGTTCGAGGAAGGGAATATCATCTTCTCGGTACAATCAGCCGATTGCAAAGTTGTGCACGAGTTTATTGGAGGTTACATCTTCCTATCAATGAGATCGAAGGATGCAAACCAGACCTTAGACGAAGAATTATTCCACAAACTGACCGGAGGCTGGACGTAATGGTCCAAAACAGAAGTTCGTAAATGGAATGTCAGAGGTAACGGTGTTACCATTCCGTTAAACTTTAAATGCCTTGACAATGTGCCTTGAACAATGTTAATAATTGCCTTTGTAATAGAATTTTGATACACATTTACCGTACAAATTGTATAATCTATCAGATCAGAGAGTTTGAGCTTTTTTACTATTACCTAATGTGTGTAATACTGTAATGAAGGTGGAAATAACTTAATAACTCGTGAATGTATTAAAGTTCAAAATTTCTGACGAGAATTTACAGCACAAGATTTTCCATACAGATTTATAATAACCAATATGAGAGGTTTTGCATTTTCTACGAATGAATTAAATTTTTATAATAATGATTAATGAGTTACAATGATTTACATAAATGTAGTGCTTCCATTAATAGCTATATTTAAATGCCAAAAATAATTTTGACGCAGAATGTAATACTAGAGCGCTTCTATTTTGTACATCACCGATTTATTATAAACTTGATTTATTTAATGTCAATTTGTAGGTTTAAGAATAAATAATGCGATGGAAATGAGCTTTTTAAGATAGTTATGTTAATAGTTATAGATCGTAGCACACTGACATATGGAATTAGGACCGGTTCACATTATTCCATAAAAAACAGATCCTGCAAAAACTGTATTGACGAATAGATTATTGTAGTACTTTAATACATTATTTATTGGAGTTGATTATACTGGATTCCTTCTGAGAACAGTAGAGAACGGGATAAGCGATAAGATGAGTAAACACTAATTAATAAAATGAGCTATTTTAATGTAAAATGGTGATCATCTGTAACCAATCATCGATAGGACAAACGTTTCAACATCTTTAAGTCCAGAACATAGTAATACTTCAATGTTTTAAGACAGGAATAAAGTGGCAGTAATGGTGTAGAAAACTTCTACCTTTATTATAATTTGAAAAGGAAAAATACCCTACAAATAATTTCAGTTACAATTCTATAACAGACATAGATTAGTAAAGATTACTCACTCCTAATAAGAAAATGTACACAGTTTTGAGAATTGAAATAGTTGCGTAAAAAAGTTTTGCCACGTCTCCGTGCTCAAATGTCCCTAAAATATTTGAAATACTTATTTATTGATTATATGAATTACGCAGTATTCGTTATTTATTCGTAAATTTTCTCTAAAAATGTTTTTATTTGTCAAGAATTCAAAAAAAGAACTTACTAATAAGCCATTTGTGGCTTCATTCAATTTCAAGTGGTGAAGTATCTTTACTAATCTATGATAACAGAATTATAATGCCATATGGATTAATATGAACCGGTCCTTCACTAGGGATTGTTGACAAGACAGTGCCATTATGAATTTTTACACTTGACGTCCGCACACCACAACGGAACGACTTACTTCAGTATGGTGCTTTATAATAATTATAATAAATATAAAAATATATTTATGTAGGAATACCGAGTGGCGTTAACGTAGTCTTATGACCGTCTCTAAGTTTTATGTATTGTAAATAACATATAATAATTAAATATAGATCTTATTAAACCAGTGTTAATTTCTTTTGCTTCAAAGTGTATACCTAATAAATGCAAAGATTTATTTTATTAATTTGATAGTTTATTACTAGTCTCATTGAAATCGCATAAAATGCTATCGTTTAAATGTAATGCATAGTTTAATATGAGTATTAACAAAATTTTGGTTTCATTTTAATGTAGAATTATTGTACAAAATGTATGTACACAAATCATAAATAGTATGTTAATGTTTGTAAATCAATGTCTAAATAAATGTAAATGAATAACAACCAGATGTTTTCTTACGTATAATTTTAATGTAGATTTCTACCCTCATTTGTCCAACTCTACATTTAGGCCAATTCCATACCAAATACAAATGAGGCACCAATAGGGTACATTTCGATTTTATTTACTTTTGAAGTTATGCTCCTTTTGGTAAAATGGATTATTCGTAAAGATGTTAGATGGCTGTATTTTTTTGCGTGGGACGAAGTTGTGCGTTGTATGTAATACATTTTGTTCGTGATTATTTTCTTGTATTAGAAGCACAAAATTTTTTTTATTAATTTCGCCAAAACAGTATAACTTCATACGTGGTTAAATATGTACATACACTTTTATAGTACCTGAGCCAGCTGTTCTTAAGTGGACTTTCTAGCACATGGCCATCAAAACTACCCTACGACATGATACCCTGAAGTACAAGGTGGTGGTTACAGATTTTTTTTATGAGATTGGAGTAAATGAGCTTGCAGGCCAGCTGATGGCTTCCACAAAATGCCTAATATGTAAGTCAGCCGAGATCTCCACAGCGGATGAATTGCTTACTGAGAACTAAGTTGGAACGCCTCGTAAGTAAATACATCTCAATGTACCCTTCAAACCAGAACACAGATCTACTGATGCTAGGACCGAAACCCGTCACAGACGAACTCTACAGTGAAAATAGTTATAATTTTATACTTGCAGTGAAACACACATTACATAGATGATTGAAAATAGTTATTTTTAAGGACTACAAATTTTAAAAAACGTTTATACCGCTAATTATAAAATTGAATCACTTATTTGTAATATTATATCAACTTATTCTAAGTCTACATTAGTTCAAAAGTGATTGTAAACGTTTGTTATTTTTAACGAAAATCCTTGATTTTAAGCGGAGTTGTCCAATAAGGGTTTAAAACACATCATACGGCTATTTGCTCCGACAAAATAAGTCCAATTAAGAACTTAGAATGAGAACTCGCTGTGTTTTTCTGCTGCGTCGGTTGAAAAATCTCTGAGAACTTTTTTAGAGAGAGAGCCTTTCATGTATTTTAGGTACCCATGTGTTATCCGTTAAAAATAACATACGCCTACATTCGCTCCTAAGCCTCTTATGTTCTAAAACCGCACTTATCATGGCTATATAATTGCCTCTAAGAATAAATACTTGCGTGATTATGAATTATAATATTCTCATAAGTGATCTCTCCTAGACCTCACATTCATCGTCAATTGACGTATAGTTTTTCAAATATCCCCTAGTTCTTACCACCCATCTATTTTTACTTAGTTGTGACGTCACAATCCTTATATCTATGTATGGCACCTAATTAAACAAACCGGCCAAAAAAGTCATCACAATATTTACGTGATTTGCGCTTATTGACGCTAGCGTGATTGATTTTGCTTAAAAATCTAAACGACACACTTTCGAGTTCGCAACTACAATCGCATTCCAAAAATAAAATCTATTTCAGCGCTATAAAGTTGCAGCGAAATATGAAGCACAGCTTAACTATCACTAGGTTACTTGCTGATATATTATCAGTAATAAATATTCTTACCGCTTATTAAAACGTGTACTACTAAATAAGTGTTACAAATACGTATACACCAACTTGTCACCTTATAACATATGAGATTATATAGTTTATTAATAGTAAAATTGCCTGAACACCCGAGCGCCCGAGCCCTAGGCCCGAGTGCTCGCAACTTGAGGCCCTAATAGGTAATAGACATAGATAATAGTTTAATATAAGTATGTAGTTGAAAACTAAAATGCATTTTGCATCAAACAATAAAATAAATACGCACTTATCATAATAAATTAAATTATATAAAGAAAATTCGATTTTGAATCACCTATGAAGAATTTTTTATGGTTTTTATATATTTAACTATATTTTAAAATCGCCGCACACAAAAATAACAATAGTATTGCTTTTGCTTGTAATAAATAATTCAAACCTCCTTATTCATAAACCTTTGAGGCCAGCTTTTTTGCTTTTTATCTCATTTGATAAAAAATGGGTTTATGAATAAGACGGTTAAGCTAAATAAATATTAGTATAAAATAATCTGATCACATAAATTAAAAATCTAAAAACTAAAATATACAGTCCAAAAATTATTCCTATTACTTTCATTTGAGGTCTGAATTTAAAACTAAACAATAAAAATATATCAGTGATTTGTGAATAAATATACTCTTAGACCTACGTATACATTGACAGGTCAAGACGTACGACTACGATATAGACTTAGTTCCTAGGAATACAATAAAAAAAATAGGCATAGTGAGAATAGCATATAGTTTTTGGTAACCTTGTTACTCAGAGAAGCGCTCGAGATACCGCTTGTGGGTTTGCGATATCTCCACATGGATCGGTGGTAAGGACGTCACCACGAGGGCGGAACCGGCAACATCATTGATCTTTACCTCGGAGAACGTTTGCAGCCAGAGGACTTTAGGCTTGAGCTCGAAGTCGTGGGTTTCGTCGTACTCCTCCACTGCCATGATGTCGGCGTGACCACACATTGTCCTGGTGAACACCATCATCCGGTCACCTGATGACAGAACAAACTAAATATACCAAACGAAAAAATATTTTTTGTCCAGAATATACGTTAATGTGTTCAAATTATAAATTATTTATAATGCGAAGATAAACAAAGTCAAAGGACTTTACTCATAGGAGGTTCTTTAGAAAATGCCTTCTGAACATCTATAAAATTACAATTAAAATGCAATAAGAATCGTTAGCCTATCCAAAATTATCTAGGCTATTAACTTTTTTAAAAATTTTAGTTGGATACACAGACATAGAGAACAATTCTTTATTCCGTTATTTCTTTTACATCTTTCAAAAACAAGCCTAAAATATTATACATGAAATAATAGGTACAGTCAGACACCTCTTAATTTATGAAGCTGGTAAAAAAGACACAATTGAACATATTAATTATATTCTTTACAAAAAATTAAGAATCCGTATAAACTACTTACGCATGTGAACCAACACAGCTGGAGGGCTGCTGAACTGCGAAACCATTTCCAACTTGTCATCTTCACCAGGCTTGAATCTATACAGATGACTGAAATAATTCTGGGTGCAGTATATGGACCCTTTGAATGAGATCATATAGCTCGCACGCAAGTCAGTATTTATAACCATTGTCCAGCGATCAGACGAGCCTGTTTCTTCATATCTGTAGATATTCTTCTGTCCGCATGCATAGATGACCTTCCCATGAGCGCATATAGCAGGATTTTGAATAGCGTCAGGCAATGGTGCAATCTTCCTGTATGTTCTTTGGTTTAAGTCATACACTATAGCTGTATCAAGCACAACCCTGAAACCAATTAAATTTTAGTTGTATGACGGTATTCTCAAATATATTTACGTTAAAGAAACAACATGCATAATTCCTGATGTTAAGTGTTCATCAACAACTAAAACAAAATAAAACAGCAAAGAAAGATAAGTGCATCTTTACATTGTTACTCCTAAGGCAGTTACATACCCTAATTTACCACACAAGACACTCTTCAAATCAGAATAGCATATAATATACATATTGATGCTTGAAACGCAATCCTTACTTAATAATTTTATGTTCAAATATTAAGAAAAAAAATTATGTATTTAATTTTTTGATTGGAATTATTTTTACAGACTTAGTAATATTTTCAATCCAACAAATTTGTATTTTTTTTTTTAGTTTTATTAGCTTAATGTTGCTTAGTAAGGATTGCCTTTCAAGGGTAAATAAATTACTAGTTAGGGGCACATAATGTATGGTGACATTACGTAACAAACTGTGATTGAAACAAAACGAAAATGAAAGGCTTGAAACAAAACTGAAAGAACTTTTATACATAAAATGGGCATTACGTACAATGTGCAACCCGGATGGGAGTACATAACGCGTGTATCGTTTGGTGGCAGTTGCCTCTTTAGTACGCAATCCCCCACTTCACACCTTTAGGATTAAAGTTACAATTTTAGGTTTTAAACAAAATTATTTTACACAAAATGCAAATAACAATTTTATTTAAAAAGACAATTTTAAAATTAAGCTATTTGTTAAAAAAATAAGCGGTAAAGTAAAAATTAAAGTCTCATATTTTAATAAACATGGCTTACCTATAACCACCGACACCACCCACAATGTAAAGTTCATCTTCAACCACTGCAAGGCCAGCGTGACGACGTGGCGGCAGTTCCACGCCATGCTGAGTCCACTGCTGCCTCAGCGTATCATAAACCTTGATATCCTTGTAGAATATACCACTGCCTCGGCCAACCTCACCACAAACAAGTATTATCTTAGTCAAGCCCCATGCTATGACACTCCAACCCCACAAATTCTTTTCAGCGACTTCTAACCACTTTTCAAAAGCATGCTCTTGTGTAAAAGTATACAAATGATGTGGGATCACTTCTGGTTTGGATTCCTTTACAATCCACATCGGAATGGTGGGTGTGTGAATAAACTTTCGTTGGATTGACGCTTTCATTAAATTCACAATCTCCCTGTAAACTCTCTCAGTGTATTTTTTACAAATGGACGACTTACGTCTGGTGAAGTAGGAAGTGTAGAATTCGTCTTGTTCATCAGACTGTTCCCTTAAGCATTCAATTACTTTTTCAGCCAGGCTGTTAGCGTAATTACCCAACATCCCTGTCATATCTTGGAGATCATAGAATGTAAGTCTCTTGTAGTCCAAGCAGCAGAGAACTAGCAGCAGGGCATCTCCACCACCACCATTCTTCATAATCCACTCATGGCCAAATTTGAAGACCTCACATTCAGTCTCCGCATCCAAGTATGGATGGGAGAGATACCAAAATAGCTTCTGTATTGTTGGAATATATTCTGGCTTCATGCGCTTAAAGCTCAGCAGACCATGAGCAGCAGCAAAGTGCTCTAACTTCGGGAATGTAGCACATTCAGCAATGGCCATAGTTTCCACCCAATTGGATGGAGACAGTTGAGAATCAAGTGTGTATTCAATTTGTTTAATCAACTCTGTAACTTGCAGAAAATTAGCAGTCAATGCGATCTCTTTAATAGTAGCCAGCGAATGTTCCGACAGATCGATAATACCGATTCGCATGTACTGCAATATTATACCCATTATATTCGGATCCAAAACCTAGAAATGGACATAAATAAAGTAAGATCGGGCGAAAGTAATTTATTGCACTAATAAGAGATATTAAAACCGAACTTACATCTATAGTAACTTGCTTTTGCACATTTTCCACATAATTACCGCTAAACATAGCACGAAAATAATCACTGTATTCGGAAAGCTTAGCTTTTGAGGCAGTAAACTCTTTTCCACGTATTACCAACGTAATGTTATCCATTTTAAGCGATTTTTTCACACGACTTAAGTAACACAATTATTAATTTCAAAATTTAATGTCCTCTCTCGTACGATACGAATCTGATTGAAAATCCATTCGCGGTCCATTATTAAGTACCTGTCAAATATCGATAACGAGCAATGAATATTGTATGTGTGTATGCATACAATCAACAATGTCAAACAAATGTGCATCGTAATACATCATAAAGCTACTTTCACACAACCAGAGTTGATTGATATGGCAATGATTCAATCTTGATTCAGTAAGTTTCATAAATCTAAACTATTAACTTCACATAATCAGTATAAATACTAGAATTATTTGTATTTGTTAATATAATACCTTTATATTGTTGTTAAATTATACGGAAGAGTAATCGTAATAGCTAATTTTTTACATATATTTTGTTAAACTTAATAACATTATTTCATTCTCTTCTTTATATTATTTTAATTATTATAATGTATTTATTATTGTAACAAGACTTTTGAAACAAAAAACATGTACTTCTAAAATACTAAGATATTTTAAATACAGTATTAAAATGAATTTGAACTGAAATCGTAAATAATCAACATAATAAATTGCATCAATTCACATTTTCTCACTTTGCACTTTGATAAATATTCTTTAGTTAAAAATCTATCTTTATTTAAAACCTTGTTTATGGTGAATTCAGCACTACGTTGATGACGATTTACCTTATTTAAAATTAAACAATCAATATTAAAGTCCATATCGTGTCTATGTCAAAAAATATTTTATTTTAGTTTTCTTAATATTAATTGTCGAGTTTAATTAATTTTTTGAATCTTGAGTTTAAAAATCGCAAAGTTTCTAATTTGTTACAATTTCTACAAATTATAGAAACAAGACCACATGTATTTTGATCAATTCTGCATTAGCGGTATGTTTCCATTCTGCGCTATCCTTTACTTAACATAATCTTTGTTCTTTTGCAGCAGAATTTACATTTAGCTCTTTAACATAATTGTTATATTCTATAAATACACGTAATATTTATTCATATTGATTATTTTTATTATTAAGGACCCTGCACAGTGTACAAGTCCATTGAACGAATGTCCGTTTGTCTATGGACTTTTAGCTTGGGAATAAAATACTCTCTGTGGAGTTGAATTGGAGGGAATTTTAATTGTTACAATCCTACATATTGTCATTTTGACAGCTCGTAAACTAAACTTGTTAAAACAGTTCTAATTTTCTAACTCCACTACGAAAACATTTAATTTAAAAAAGAAAAGAGTTGTCAAGTGTATTTTTTGATTTATGTGCATGTCTTCAATGAAACTGTGATAAGTATAAAATGACTGCGACCGCATCGACTGCAACTGCGTCAGCTACTCTAGAAGAAGATTTGGATGAGTGTGGACCACAGCTGATCAGTAAACTAGAAGTAATGTCATTGTTTTATACTTAAATAATGTTTAAAAAAGTTTCACCGTAGTAGCACCAGTCATTTTAATTGTATTTTCTTTTAGAGAGACTTTCTAATATTAAAGATATCAAAGTATCCGTTCCTTTTTTACTTATCAAAGACTTCTATGATAATAAATTATTTATTCAAATGTAACTTTGACGTACATGAAGATGACCATTTTCTTAATGTCTCATTACATATCGCCTAAAATTTAAAATATTTCCAGGGTAATGGCATTACATCAGGTGATATTAAAAAATTAGAAGAGGCTGGATACCACACAGTTGAATCAGTGGCATATGCACCAAAAAAATGGCTTATCACAATAAAAGGCATATCAGAAGCGAAAGCCGACAAGATACTATCAGAAGCATCAAAACTAGTTCCTATGGGCTTTACAACGGCTACAGAATTTCATCAAAAAAGGTGGGTCTTTAGATATTTAACAGAAAAAATATTTTTGAGTGAACTGTATTTTTTTTTGTCAAAAATAACACACTTTACAATAACATAAGCTCCCATAGTAAACACTCAGGCTCAAAAAAGCTAAGTCAACAACTAGATGTATGCCTGGACAGGAATTGAATCAGGGAGTCTATGTCAAACTGCTATTGCACTGTGTTGCATGGATGATGTTTACTTATATTTATGTTAATTTATACTCGTATTAAAAAAGTTTTCAATGGTTTGAGAAAACTATCAAATTACACTTCCAGTATACTGCAATACCTGTGGTGGACTATGGCCAGATCCCTCTCTTTCTGAGAGGAGACCCGTGCCCAGCAGTGGGACAGTAATGGGTTGATGATAAAAATTGCATTCATATTTTCAGGGCAGAAATAATTCAACTCACAACAGGCTCAAAAGAGCTAGACAGATTGTTGGGTGGTGGTATTGAGACCGGATCTATTACTGAGATATTTGGAGAGTTCAGGACAGGAAAAACGCAGCTATGCCACACTCTAGCAGTTACTTGTCAGGTAACATAAATTAATATTATTTAAATATTGACACTTGAAATCAATCTTGAAGGCAAGCTTCATTAGGCGTATTGAAAAAAATTTACGTGAGAGTAATTCGAACTTGAAATATTTACATAAAACTAAATAAACTCACATTAATGTTTGATTGAAAATATTTCTGTCTGTTGAAATCATTTCAGTCCAACAATTAGGTGAGGTTTTTTTTTATTATTTTAACTTGATATCTCTCTTCTGTAAAATTTATGCAATGTCACTTAATAAGGATTGATATAACCTTTCAAGCGTCAATATTTACTGCACTTATTTTAAAATAATCAATGCTATGTATGCACAATGTCACACCTATATGTCTTTGGTGTCATGAACATAAATTATACCCAGAACAAATCAAATTTATATAAAAACCTTTGTGTGACCAGGAAAGAAATATATAATAGCCTAATAAACAAATGAAAACTGGAAAGGGCTAATATCCTGGAAAAACAATTTTTAAGTATGTTTACATGTTCTTCACAATGTTTTCACCATTGCAGTAAATAATTTCCAAATATAAGTAGTGTTTAAGATTTAGATCAGGACTTCACAACATTGAGAAACTTCTACAATATTGCTAGCAGTATTTGACCATACCCATTTATTTTATTACAGTTACCAATAGAACAGTCAGGAGGGGAAGGCAAGTGTATGTACATAGATACAGAAGGCACGTTTCGACCAGAGAGGCTGTTAGCAGTGGCGCAGCGATATGGCATGGAGGGTGCGGCCGTTCTCGACAATGTTGCATATGCAAGAGCATATAATACTGATCATCAAACTCAGCTGCTGGTACAAGCTTGTGCAATGATGGCTGAATCCAGGTGATTATTTTAAAACTATGTATATATTGCCTTGTAAATAAACAAACTAGGATATGTTTTGTAACAATGTGATATAAAAATTTTTAGCTTGTGAGCAGGATTAGTATATGTAGCCTGTTACACCTCAAATTACTTTGTATAAACTCTTAAATATTTGCAGAGGTGACAAAATCATTTCAGCTCAGTCAGGAGCATAAATATATGACTATGGGCAGATTAGCAAAAATATCTGACCCAAGAACGAGTTCAGTAATATCTGCCTGCAAGAACGCAGCAAAAATATCTGACATTAATAGGCAGCAAAAATATGTGATGATAACGTTGATCAAATAATTGTGACCACCTTACGAAGCAAAAATATGTGACAATATTAATCTATTCACTTTTGTTATTCCGGCTCAAAATACAACTCGAACGTCAAGCCGCGTTCTTTTTTTTTTTATGCTAAATCATAGAATTGTATCAGCCAGTGACTTTATAAATAAGAACTTATTATAAAAATCATGAAAAAAATACAAAATAATTAATTAAAATAATTCTAAGGTTTCTAATAATACACTATCAATCAATTCCTAAACGTTACTCGGCAGCGTTGGATAAAAAGATCTACTACCCACGTTTTAACGATAAAAATAATAAATATATCAAAGCGACATCATAAAGATGGAACCTATTTCTCCGATAATATTGCTAATTTTAGAACTTGGTATTGCTAATATAAATAATTAAAGTTACATGTATCAATTAACTGTTGGTAACTTCTTTTTATATTTTTGTCTTAGCAGAATATTCGTAACCATTTTAGTTTAATAAAGTATAATCTATATAATATTGTAAAAGTCGTTGGGACATATAATTTTTGTTGTATACAGGGTGCAATAGAAGCTTTTCCTATAATTTGTCATTTAATCCCAGAATTTAATCCGTATAAGGGACACTATCCGATAGTAGAATTATATAAGGTGTGTATTTTTTTTTTTCAAAATGAACTGGTTCGATCCCCTTAAATAGGGATATTTTAAATAATTCGCCAAGTACGGGTCAAACTCGCACATGGAGGCTTCTGTACCACCAGATGTTTACTATTTTATAAAAATAAGTATAATACTTATTTTCCGGTTGTCTTTTAACCCTTTGGGTACGGAACCCTAAAAACTAAAGATGCAGTATTAGTTTTTATCAATATCGGCCTCGTAACTCCTTTTAGCATTTTTCGCTAATCCTTATAGATTCGGATTTGGAAAATTCACCCTGTTAAAATATATTTATCCTGTCTTTGTCTTTAACCCTGTTTTTTTCTTACTTAAATAAAAAAATATTTATAACGTGTTTTTTGCTCATATTCTTTCTCCGGAAAAATACATTGGCCCCTTTGACCGGTAGGTTGATTGATATTTACATCAAAGATATTTGTAAATTATGTCAGATATTATTGCCCCTTAGTTGACGTCACATGTCATAACACATGTCACAATTATATGATCAACATTATCATCACATATTTTTGCTGCCTATAGTTGTCAGATATTTTTGCTGCGTTCGTGCAGGCATATATTATTGAACTCGTTATTGGGTCACATATTTTTGCTGATCTGCCCATAGTCATATATTTATGCTCGTGACTGTACATAATAATGGCAGACAAGCATCATTTTTTGGTTTGAATTATGTATTGGTCCACCTAAGGCCACTATCAAAGGAACAAGGCGGTAATAATTATTTATGTAGAAAACAATTTCGTGAGAATATCTATGTGATTGATTCTGTTTCAGATATTCTTTGCTAATAGTAGACAGTGCGACAGCATTATACCGGACAGATTACTCCGGCAGAGGAGAGCTCAACTCTAGGCAGCTGCATCTTGGCCGGTTTATGAGGATGCTGCTTAGGCTTGCTGATGAGGTATTATAGTTACTTTGTATAACCTATAATATGATTTTATTTAAGAAAGCAGATGTTCTGAGTTTGATTCTGGTTTTGTATAAAGGGTTATTGTATGATCAATGGCAAAACATTTTAACAGTTTCTTTAATAATAAGACCTATTATCCCCACATATGCCATAGGTATCTAAAAACAATAGATGTGGACATCTTACATGAACTCTATCATTATTTATTCCAATGGGAAGAAATACTACTACTTAAGGTTTAAATTGAAACATTTCAAATATTTTTTTGTTACGTTAACTTACCCATGAATCGAAAATACTTGGTCAATTTAAAATCATTGCATTTCAGTTTGGTGTTGCCGTTATAATCACAAACCAAGTGGTGGCGCAAGTGGACGCAGTGGGAGTGTTCAATGCTGACACAAAGAAGCCCATTGGTGGGCATATTATTGCCCACGCTTCAACGACTAGACTGTACCTAAGGAAAGGCAGGGGTGACAATAGAGTCTGTAAGATATATGATAGCCCCTGCCTACCGGAAACTGAAGCTATGTTTGCTATTAGCACTGAAGGGATTACTGATGCTAAGGAATAAAATTATCTGCTGCCAACTGTTATAATTATTGTGTATAAATCAATGCATTTTTAAGTTAAAACGAGTGTTTTAATTCTGTCCTTGTATTTTGAAACCGTATAGTATTATTTTTGGTGCAATGGGCAATATTTGTCTCTAGGGCATGACAATATCTGGCTTATGGGCAATAATAATGGGCCAGTGTTACAACTGGCAAAATTGATGAGCCATGAGCATGACGATGATTTACAATTATTACATATACAACTAAGCAAACAATGTCTTGTTGTTGAAAATGGGTTATCTGACGCTCGTTATTAATACTCAATCCATCAAAATTTTATCTACCAGAGATCGGAGTTTGACAATTTCTAATATGAAATAATTGTGAAATGTAGAGCTTTTTGATAGGTTGATTATTAATAATGGGTGTTAGAAGATAGTCAAAAACCGATCTTTGTTAGGCAAAACATTCGATAGATTAATTGAATTGATATTTATTTTTTTCTAAAAGGAAAAAGATAAGTTAAAAAAAAAAACATTTTCAGGCTGAATATTTAATTTAATTGTTAATTGAATTAAGCTGTAACATTAAATACCTTGCCGTATAAAAATAATAAATAAAACTTAAATAAAATCCTCATCACCGTAAAACTTAACTCACACTATAATATTTCTATGTAGCCCATGTCCAAACCCTGGCAACAATTTATTATTTAAGACCATATTATATAAAATGTATTGCACATTTTTTATGTATGTAATTCTTAATTTCGCTTTGTATGCAATGTTCTCACGCTTGGTATTAGCCACAAACCTCAAATGTTTGGCTTGAATAAAAGTTATACTACAAATGATTGCAAAATGACAAACCAAGTCAAACAATCTATCCACACGTTTGAATGTGTGACTGCTTGTTGATGTTTGGCATTATGTTTTATAAAAGCATAAAAGTGCAATTATTTACCTTCACTAAAGCTTTTATAATACTAAATACACAATTTACGAGATGCACTTTCTTTTACCAGGAATTAGACATCCAACTAAATTTAATTTTATCATAACTAAAACAAAACTTTATTTAGCAAATCTCTTGCAAGCTATGCACTGTCAGTATAAGTAAGGCATTCTCTATAATTTTAACTTTATGTGTTAATTTGTACTACTTAAATATATTTTACTAATAACAAGCTTAAAGAGATTTGCCAAAACATTCAATATTATGCATTCTTAGAAAAATAACTATCACTATGTCATTTTACATACAATTTAAGCATGTTACAAGTTATTAAGTATTTAAAATATATATCTGTTTCATAAGACATTTTATTTATGTATAACATTTTGATTAACTATGCAGAATTACATGGAATAAAGCATTTAACATTATTTTAATATATAGGGTGTTGAAGACTATACATAAAATTATAAAATAAATAAAAATAATATTATAAATATAAACTCATTATTAGTCAGAAATAACAAAAATTAAAACATTTGAATTACTTGTTTAATTTAAAATAGGTTTACAAATTAATAGTGTATTTCTTTCATAATACTAAAATGTAAAAAACAATAAAAATGTGGTGCGAATTCAATGAAAAACATTTAAGTAACGATTATTATACTTTAAGCCCACACTGTATAATCTACAACTTGAATTAATAAGGACAATAATCTAAATGGTATTTCTATCTACATCTTACTCATATTCCATGTGTGAGCGAGAAACAAATATAAAACCTGCCATTTAAGATTACAATCTTTAGAGACCAAGTTATTCTAAAATTTTACCTAACTACAATATATATCTTAATATTGCAAATATGTGAAATGCTCTGTCAGTCGTCGATTCTTTCTCGCCATAACAACATTTTAACTATGTATTATGTAGAACTTTTAAATTGGAATATTATTTGAAGGCAATTTTATATAAGATTCTATTAAGGCTATTGAATAAGTCCCTACATCTCACCATGGCCAGCGACTATCCAAACAAAATAATGGAAAATGAGTGGTAATTCATCTACAATAAGGCTATTGCTTAATCAATCTATTCGTCAAAATTGTAACTTCTAAATATATTGGTATATATTCAACCATTTAAAATGTATAAGCTAATACATATTTCACTTCTGACTGTGGGCTGATAGTTAAAAAAAATTAGGAAAAAAAAATAGCACATGAGAAGTTCCAATTTAGTCCACAGAGGCTGACCTTACTAGAATTTGTTCACGGATATCCATAGGCGACTTAAAATCCATCTAAAGACCATTTAAAATCAGGTAAATGACACGATCATTTACTATTTTCATCACATAAAAAATCATGAACATAGGGAAATATTTTGAACATAATTTTGAGTGTAGTTATTATAAAAAAATCTAGAGGTCACCAAATATAAATTGCCGCACTTATAAGTCCACTTACCGTATCTTTTTCAATACCCCAAACCCAAAGTACCATGAGCCCTTCGAATTTCACTTAAACCGGCCAAACACCCAGTAATAAGATTCGTTAATTAACTAACTAGTAAATATGTCACAAGTTCATTAAGCCTACCTTAATTTTAGGAAAGTCTTAAATAAAATAAATTACCTACTTGCATATTATTTTGAGGCACTATTTTAAATATAAACCTAAGATTTAAAAGGTTATATACTTCTATAATATATTTACTATTGAAATCACAATACTATTGCTTATAGTTTGATACTTTTTAGAAGCTAATGATTTTTCTCTATTCCAGGGATTTCATAGATCTCTTTTAGAATCATAACATGATTTCTAACAGATAACAATAAATATTCACAGAATACAATATTTTTTATATAAACGTTTTAAGCTATTATAATAATTATAACCGTTGAAGTTCACAATGTATATAGGCGTTATATTAGTATTAGTATATAGCTGTTACTTTCGAAAGTGGGAGACTGTGGATTTATCTATATTTTTTGACATCTACCTATTATTTACTCTAATTTTGAAGTTGTTGGTATTGCATCATGCTTGAACCACCCCTCACAAAGGGTTTTTCCATAACGATTGATTATTTTGTATTATACAAAAAACGATCCATTTTTAAATAAGAATCATATTTTTTATCTGTCATTATTGTAGGTATCATACACATTATGGTCCTTAAAAAATGGAAATTATTTCAACTCCAACATTAATGTTACTTAGTCCAGTTTACACGATTTAACCTTTTGACAATCCCAGCTATAGGCGATAGGATAACGTTAGGTACACACATAGCTATAAAGCATACCATAGTTAACAATTTGAATTGAAATATAAAAGTATGTACTAGTTTAAAAAAAAATATATGGATTGAAAAAAATGCATTCACTACCTTTTCTATCTAAAATCTAGTAGTCATTTTTAGCATTAGCCAGTAACACAAATAACTTTAAATATACAGGTGAATTTATCAAACGGGCATTCAGGGCCAAATCCGAAACTATAAGGATTAGCGAAAAATGCTGGCTGGGTCGGCTAGTATAAAAATAATTTCCTAACTTTCCAGTGGTAAGGTAGTTGTTTTTAAAGTTTGACATTTTACATTATGGACCTTATTGGATATAGTTTGAAGAGCGTGCTAAGAGATATACTTATCTGAGGCTTTCCAACTGAATCTTCAGGGATCGCAATACATTGGTGGCAACCTCAGGCAGGAATCTAATCTTATTTGGGATTGATTACAGATGTGCATGGATGATAGGAGCCACTTACTATCAAGTGGACTGAATACTTTTTTGCTACTACTATATTATAAAAAAAATACAGTTAGAATAGCGGTATTGTGACCACTAGGCAAGGCATAGCAATATATTACGCGTGATAAATTTTAGATTTCTTTTTTTTAATTTAGAATTTCTTTCAGATGTTATTAGGTAAGAATAACTTACCATTGCGAGAAATGCCATATGCCTCGTAATATGGTATATGTTACGAGGCCTGTTTTGATAAAAACTAAAACTGCATCATTACTTACTTTTTTAAAATACTTTTTTTCCCTAGCCGGGAATCAAACGAGTTCATTTTGAAAAAAATACACCTTTATATTATTCCACTATAACATATAACTCCTTTCAGCATTTTTCGTTAATCCTTTTAGTTTCGGATTTGGCCCTGAAGGCCTATTTGTAAAGTTCACCCTGTATATAATGTTTATATATAGAAAGTTATTTCAAAAGTATACTAATAAATTTTTGTATATAGGTATGTGTGTACTTATCTTAAAATAGAGAAATAAATACATAAGTTAAATGTGGAGTACCATTTTCATAGCTTGGTCTCGCTGTGACCCGGTATGGGTATGGGTGTTACATCTGGTACCACTGGAGTATATGGAGTGGTGAGGTGACCCTCTTGTTCCAGCCTCTTGTGCTCAGTAGCCACTAAGGCTCGGAGCTCATCCTAGAAGTAAAAAGAAAAGTTGGTAAGAAACAGACAGGCAGTCTAGAGTGACTATGTAATGTGAGCATGGCACCCATGAAACCCTTAAAAGACATGAACATGACCTCAAATAGGTTACAAATTGAGTCTGAGGTAGTTCCTTGGTGCTTCTTATTTGTATGCAAAAAAATTTTTAAAATAAATTCACCACTTCATCTTGACAGGTCTGTTACAAGATAGAAATTGCATAGTATTGCCACAAGTACTTCTACTACTACTAAGGTGTGGTGGAAAAAACATTAATAAATTATAAACACAAAAAATCCAACTGCTATTGAATACTTGACTTAAAAGAGAGAAATAAGTCTTACAATAATGAAATGAGTAAATTAAAATAGCAGTTAAATATTATAAGGTACAAACATTTGAAATCTTACATGACAAAATAAAAATAAAAATTTTGTAGGGTTAAATTACTCACCCCCCAGCCGAGTCTGTCGGCTACATCCTGGCAGCCATCATCACAGTCTCCAAGCCTGGCAACGTCCCGCACAGCATCCTCATCTAGCTGGAGGCCTCCACCCATAAGGCCCCACAGCCTCAACAACGGCGCCCGAACACCAGCCTTCTCTCTGTTGATGAGTAGCCGAGGACACCAATCTGGGACCCTGGATGAGAGAAGTTAATAGTTGATTGAAGTTGTAAAGCTAAGAGTAGTCATTTAGAAACTTTCTAAATACCTAGTGTTGAAATACAGTTTGATGGCTAAGAGTTAGAGCTTCAATACTTCCAAAAGTTTTAACAACTGCTATCCGATCGTAACAATTGGATCCAATGCACTAGCTTACTTGTCAAAACAAAATTTTGGCAAGTAATCTTCAAGTATCAAATATGTCTCTGTGACTTACAGACTAATGATTAGTCACTAATCGGATCTCAAGGTCATTATGGTCGTGGTGTCTAGTTTTCTTACAATGTTTTACTTTACAGGTAAGCCTAGAGCTAATTATTATATATTTAGGCTACCGTAGGATTACTTACATGTCTATTAGTGATGCAAAAGGCTGTACTTCAAGTGAAGATCCCATAATGATGAGCATGTCACATCTGTGGAAGTCCTCCTGCACACAACTCTGGAAACGGTCTGGCAGACTCTCACCGAAGAACACTATATCAGGCTTTACCACTCCAGGGCACTCGGTGCAAATAGGGATTTGATCAGAAAATATTCTCTCTGAAAAGTAGTAATATTTTATAAGGTTAGTTGAGGTTATTTCTTACGGGATGCTATTTAATTATTATCTATACAAATATATAAAACTAAAAAAGACATAATATGTCTTTATTATAGTAATAATTTTTAATAAACTTCATGTTTTTGTCTGATACGCAATAGGTATTGTCTTTAACGACTTGGATAAGACCTTTAGTTAAAAATATAAGATCTGACAAGAAGTAACAACCCTCTTTTTTCCCTAAAATATAAAGAGTACCTATAAAAATATCTAAGCGCTTCCCAAAACAACTTGTATATGCTACTAACCTTTGATAAATTCAAGAGAATACTCTTTACGACAGTCTAGGCAGTGGGATGTGTAGAATGTTCCATGTGCCTCCACAATCTTCTCTTCAGGGATGCCAGCACCCCGTTCCAATGTGTCGATATTCTGTGTGTAATGGCGGAGTAATAGGCCTGTAACAAATCTTATATATAAAATTCTCGTGTCACAAGGTTAGTTCATACTCCTCCGAAACGGCTTTACTGATTTTCACCTAATTTTATATGTATATTAAGTAGGTCTAAGAATCGGCTACTATCTATTTTACATACCCCTAAGTGATAAGGATTGTTCACCCTTAACATTTTATTTAAAATTAATATAGTAACACAACGTTTGCTGGGACAACTAGTATTAAATTAATTTTCTAACTTTCCAATGGTAAGGTAATTTGTTTTTAAAGTTTGACGTTTAACATTATGGTCCTTTTTGGATATAGTTTGAAGAGCGTGCTAAGAGATATACTTATCTGAGGCTTTCCAACTGAATCCTCAGGGGGTTGCGATACATTGGTGGCAACCTCAGGCAGGAATCTAATCTTATTTGGGGTTGATTACAGATGTTTATGGATGATAGTAGCCACTTACTATCAAGTGGACTGAATATTTGTTTGCCACTACTATATTATAAAAAAAATACAGTTAGAATAGCGGTATTGTGACCACTAGGCAAGGCATAGTAATATATTATGTGTGATAAATTTTAGATTTCTTTTTTTTAATTTAGAATTTCTTTCATATGTTATTAGGTAAGAATAACTTACCATTGCGAGAAATGCCATATGAGGATTGCTTGTCTTCATTAAATTGAGAGGACCTGAACTTATTGTAGTACATAAATGACAGTTACTGACCATACCAATTAGTCAGGTAAAATATCATATTAGTGTTAGCCTGGTGGTCAAACTTTTACTATAATCTACCAAACTTCCTCAATTAGATTACATGTATAACTATTTATAAAATATCTTAGATTTAGGTAGTAACCTGTTGTCTGAATTTCATGATAATTATTTGGCCAAATATGAAGATGATAATGAAACAGTTACACATAATTTTATTTTAGCACCGTCAATGTCAACAGGATGTGTGATCAAGTTTTGTAAATTAACATATTCTTGAACTATTTCCTTATACACATTAAATACAACACATTTGTTTGCTAATTTTGAGTGCAGATAAATATTCTGCACAATTTTAAAGTTTGAAGATCTGTTTTATTTTTCCACTAAGTATACCACAGCTCACAATCTATGTATCATTTATAAAATATCAACACATTCATAGTCCATTGATTCAGACACTTAATGACACAATTTAAAATGTGCATAAGAATTGAACACATACGTCACTTTCATTTGAAATTTCATTTATGGACATAATTTCTGAATTGTATATACAACACATTAATAACTAAAATTACTGTTTAATCCCAATGCCCTATTTTAAAAATAAGTCTAAAACATATTTACCTTTCTCATGTAGCAATCTGATGAAGTAATGTGAGATTGTTGGCTTGAAACTCCCCGGAAACAGTTCCTTTGCCAGTGTAAAGAACGGTTTTGGATTTAGCCGAAAGAAGTTGATCTCAAATATTGCTTGCGGTTCTGGTAAATTGTACTTCTGAAGGTTGTGGTAGAGGCCTGTTTCTGGACTTCGGAAGTCTGGTATACCAGCAGCTGAAATTTATTTCTTATTGTGGTCAAGTTTAAATTTACAAGTGAATAAAATCAAAGTGTTTGTTTATATTGTCGAATTAACTGATTTGTAGTTTTGAATTATAAGAAAAAACAAATTTTGTTAATATATCCATAATCAAATATATGACTGAATTTAAATATTTCCTCATTCAATAAAATACTAACAGTAATACCCAAATTATAGATAGGTAGTATGTTACCCAAAATAAATCAGTTTATGAATTGTCGAACATTATAATATAGTGAATATAGATAATGAACATTAGATAACACTTACAAGTGGAAATGCCCGCTCCGGACAGTGTAATAATATTTTTACAGCGGTCGCTCTTAATCCATTTTACAATTCCATCCAAATTTACTTCATCCAAAACCTTTTCTACCGGCGACGGCTCGGATGGTTCATAAAACCCAAGTTTTTGAGCTAAATACCTCCTTATAGAGTCCACATCTAGATCTCTTATCCGAGAACCGAGGCTTTCAATCGGATTTGGCGGGACGGATCCTTCAGCGGGGTCCTCACCTAAAATACAAGAAAAACATATATTTATGTCCCATCTCTCTAAATAAACTATAATAAAACCTAGGAAACTAACCATCGCTCTTTCCAGGTGGAGAATTAGCAGACATCGTAAGATAAAATCTTTTATTGCGACTCCAAACCTTTGTCCAATTTTGCCACGGCCTCTTTGACAGATAAATGACGCGCATTCTTGGAAATAGTTGCGGTCCAAATTCACAAAATATTGCACAGATAAAATTGAAGTATAGATATTTTGTTACGTAATAATGACGCTTAAAATACTTTGGAATAGTACCAAATATATATCTTCATTTACTAGGAATGGCAAGTAGCAACTACAATTAATAAAATATTATTCTACATTTGATAAACATTGACGTCAAGTCTTGTCTATGAGCATTTTTATTATAGCAGTATTTACAAATGCAATTGAGAAATTGGAAACAACTGAGAAAAATGTTCCGAGGGCACTTGTCTCTATTTTCGCACTTATATAATTGCCAGATATTTTTTTACTGCACTTATTTTTTCTCACATATTTTTCAAAAATTTACGCCGGTAAAATAAAAGACAATAATTTTTTTTAAAATATATTTATTCATTCTAATGAATTCTATTATGTAATGTTTTTTATTTACTATCACACAATGTGTACCAATAATTCTCAACTCATGTTGCCAACGTCCATACCACGTTGAATACACCGGTTCTCGTCCGATCACCGAAGTTAAGCAACATCGGGCGCAGTCAGTACTTGGATGGGTGACCGCCTGGGAACACTGCGTGTCGTTGGCTTTTTGATATTTTTTTCACCTTTTTGCCTAATCATCTGTATAATTTGCGATATTTTATTTATATTTTGAGATTTATAAGATATTTTGGAATGAACCTTTTATCTGGTGCGTATTTTGGCCAAAGAATAAGCTTGGCCATGAAACGCGGCAACGTAGCCAGCATCCTTGGGACTTTACCGAGAGGTAGTGGTTTGGACTCATTCTTTTACATTTAATTTTTTTATATTACCTTAAGTTTTAGTTTTGTGTTTAAATTATATTTTTGTATATATTGTATATATATTTATTGTTATAATCTGTAAATATAATTCATATGCATATTTAAGGGCTTGTAAAATAAATAAAATCTTTCATGTACCTTTTACTTCAACTTTCAACTGATAGATTTTTGTAAAATATTAATTGCGAATTGTATTGTTTGTTTTGCAACACGAAACAATACTTCAAAATTAGTGTGAACAGGTTTTTTTAATAATACGATTGTTCATAGTTTATTAAATTCACAAGAAACAAACCTAAATTATTTATTTGTAAATAATATATATTGTATGTTATTTTCATTTTTTTATTTAGTATCAAAAATTGTGTACCAAAAATTCTCATTGTATGTTGCCAACGTCCATACCACGTTGAATACACCGGTTCTCGTCCGATCACCGAAGTTAAGCAACATCGGGCGCAGTCAGTACTTGGATGGGTGACCGCCTGGGAACACTGCGTGTCGTTGGCTTTTTGATATTACTTTCAACTTTTACCTAGTCAATTATATAATTTACGATTTTTTTATTTGTTTATATTTTGAAATTCATAAGATATTTTGGAATGGACCTTTGCTTCAATTTCAACAAATACATTTTTGTAAAAAAATAATTGCGAAACTATTGTATTGTTTGTTTTGCAACATGAAGCAATACTACAAAATTAGTGTGAATAGATTTTGGAAATAATACGACTGTTCACAGTTTATTAAAAAACAAAACTAAATTATTTATTTTAAATAATATGTATTGTAAATTATATTAATTCATATTTTTTATTTATTATCAAGCAATGTCTACCAATAACTAAAATTTTATCGCCAACGTCCACACCACGTTGAATACACCGACCGGTTCTCGTCCGATCACCGAAGTTAAGCAACATCGGGCGCGGTCAGTACTTGGATGGGTGACCGCCTGGGAACACTGCGTGTCGTTGGCTTTTTATTTTTTTTATCCTAATGATAAGTAAACTTTAAACATTAAAATAAAAGACGATACATTTTTTAAAATATATTTATTCATTCACATATTGGAATGCTTTTGCAGGAAATCTGATCGAAAAGAAATAAATGATCTCAAATAAAGTTATGATGGATATTCCAAGTAGGACGCCACATAACCCGCCAACGTTACCTGTAAAAATAAATTTAATAACGTTTATTTTATTTTTTACTTTCATATGACTTTGACCGTAAGTAGGTAGATACAATTTTATATTATTAAAGACCTAAGTACTTTTCATACACCTATTACCTATCTTTGTAGTTGTACATAAAAGCTCTAAATTTATTCGTCCTCTCCTAATAAGTTATTAAGTTTTGTTTTATTTCTAGATAAAATAATCATAGGTTAGTATTGTACTCACTTAATATCTCAAACCAGTATGAAACCACATCCAAGCGATTAAGCACACCATCAGTAGCTGACTGATAAATGCTCAAAACGCATTTCTTGGTCATGTTAAGGTTCTTCCTATTAAAACAATAATCAAATTAATAAAAATGTATAAGATAATAACACACCTTATTTGTTTTGTACATAAATTATAATTTTAGAACTATAAGAAAATGTCTAGCTCTAGTGTGTTTATTAATTTCGTTGAAGTAATCGCCAACGTCCATACCACGTTGAATGCACCGGTTCTCGTCCGATCACCGAAGTTAAGCAACATCGGGCGCAGTCAGTACTTGGATGGGTGACCGCCTGGGAACACTGCGTGTCGTTGGCTTTTTGGTATTTTTTACCCATACATTAGTATTTTTACCCAATAAATTGTACAATTTACGATATTATATTTATATTTTGAGATTTATAAGACATTTTGGAATGTACCGTTGTACTTATACACTTTTGTAGATATAAATTGCGAATCTATTTTATTGTTTGTTTTGCAACATGAAGCAATAGTTCAAAATTAGTGTAAACAGATTTGTAAATAATACTAAATTAGTATTTAGTTTTATTGTTTCGATATTGTAATATATAGGTACAAATATCTAGTTTCATATTTAAAATAAAATACAATGTGTCATACGACTGTTCATAGTTTATTATATTTATAAGAAACAAAAGCTAAATTATTTATTTTAAATAATATGTGTTTTTTTATTTACTATCAAACAATCTGTACCAAAAATTCTCAACTCATGTTGCCAACGTCCATACCACGTTGAATACACCGGTTCTCGTCCGATCACCGAAGTTAAGCAACATCGGGCGCAGTCAGTACTTGGATGGGTGACCGCCTGGGAACACTGCGTGTCGTTGGCTTTTTGCTTTTTTATCCTTAGGTAAGTAAGTAATCTTTAATTTTATTTGTGTTTTTTTTAATCATTATCAATATTGTTATCATATTTTCCTATTGTGTCGAAACAAATAATTAGTCTGTTAAGTTGTCACTAGATGGCGTTGCAATCTCAAATCGACTTGCAAACGCTCTCATTAATACATGTTACCTGAAACTAGTGATCGAAGTCTGAATATGATATAATTTTAAATTTCATTTTTTAGTTTTGTTATTTTGGTTTTTAGTTTGTAGTTTAATATTTCATCGGCACGCGAAAAGTCCGTAACGTGCAAAAAAAATAATATTTTCTCCTAACGAAACTGACTTTTAATACCTATATCCAAAATTATAAACTAAAGAATGAACACTCACAGAAAAAAACTTTTAAACAGTTTATGTTCCCAGGCATCACTGGCCAAGGGTATTTTGGAGTACTTCGTGTAGTGCTGTGTCAGCTCGCAGTCTGGTAGGCAGTCGGGGCAGTAGAGGGAATCTTGGATCTCTGTTTCTAAGCCATCTGTATTTTCAGCACCCAGTGGGTAGATGTAGAATAGCTTTTCTAAAAGAGGAAGCAATTTCATATGAAAAAATCTAATCTAATACCTTCAAACGAGCAATTCTTATATGAACAACCTCGGAAACGGCTCCAACGATTTTCCTGAAATTTTGTATTTACGGGGTTTCGGGGGCGATAAATCGATCGATAAACCGTTTACGAAGTTACAATAAATCAGTCGGAAAATCGGGCGCCTTAAAACGCAGGAAACTCGGGTTCTAAACTCGGTCCGAATGTTTTTTCTTTTTGTTCTCTTTTTTTCGAGTTCCTTCTTTATGTGAGAAAAACTGTTCTTGGGAGTCCTAAAGAAACAAGAAATCATTAGGCTATAGACTACCACGCAAGCTAAGTGTGGTTTGGTAGATTTCATACACTCTTGAATTTTTTTGAGAAAACTGTCAGGCATAGAGATTTCTTCATGATATTTATTGCTCTTTAAGCAAGTGATTATTTATTAGAGATGTTCCTTGGACCTTAAGACGAAAGAGATGTTACTTTAATAAGAGGCCGAGATGTTACCTTTATGTTTATTGAGGCATCTGAGATCATTAAGTGTGCAGATGGAGCCTTTGCGTTCAGTTGGTAGGAAGTAAGGTGTGCACTTGCAGAGCGACTGCACCGTCCTGATCCGGCAGTTGACGATGCAAGCACTGTACGAGTACATCCAGGAAAACTTCTTTTTACTCTCGTCGTGGAATAGGCATTTTCTCTAAAAATAAATATGATAAATATTTATTAGGTACCTACTTATATTGTAAAATTTTAAAAATGTCAGCGGAAAAGATTCGGAAAAATAAAATAGTCAAACCATTAGATTGACTATATAGTTATCCCCACGATGGGAAACC
Organism: Epargyreus clarus; assembly: GCF_041222505.1. Taxonomy (NCBI): domain Eukaryota; kingdom Metazoa; phylum Arthropoda; class Insecta; order Lepidoptera; family Hesperiidae; genus Epargyreus; species Epargyreus clarus. The sequence goes on from NW_027332214.1 coordinate 9,526,749, forward strand.
AAATATGTACCTAAGCTACGAAATAAAGAAGAAAAGAAAAAATATTGCATCGTATGGTCAGTCTCCCTAGACCTTTTAATTAAAATGTTTTATTCTTCCAGAAAGGTAAAACTATTGTATTAATATTACTCGATATTTGACCTTTGTCCTTAACGTTAATAGGAACAACATACCATACATACAAGTTCATACAACCCTTTTATTTATCTTGTAAGCAGGGCTGTATATTTTATCTATGCAAGTATGTGCCCCTTAGGTATTTATTTTTATAGCGTGGAACTAAGAGACATTTACCTCACCTGACAGTTTTTTATCTATACTAATATTATAAAGAGGAAAACTTTGTTTGTTTGTTTGGTTGTAATGAATAGGCTCAAAAACTACTGGACCGATTTTAAAAATTCTTTCACCATTCGAAAGCTACATTATCCACGAGTAACATAGGCTATATTTTATATGAAATATATTTGATAAATAGATTTTGAGGCGGTACAAAGTTTGCCGGGTTAGCTAGTATAACAATATAATAATGCTTTTTGAAAATGCGATAGGTAGGTAAAGGCATTTTTGCCCCGTACTTAGGGGTAGCTTTTTTTAATTAACATTAAACACGACTGCTATAAGGCAGAAGTACGTGTGGCGATGGTGCCTCAGGCACGATCGCAGCATGAGATATTGGGGGAGTCACAAGGGAAATTTGGCATATTTTCTAACTTTAGTCTTTATTGTAAAGTCCGGGATATCCCCTCCGCTACCCCTGTGATAGAGAGGAATACATAAAGGGTTTCCCCACGAAAAAAACTGACCAAGTGCGAGTTGGACTCGACGGTTTTGCGGGGAGAGGGTCATGACCCCTGTGACCCCCCGCCCCGCGCCTAGCCTCCTTTCAAAACCTTCGCATGGCCAATCACAGGACTATTCTTAACTGGTTGATTACAAATGTCAACAGGCAGCAGTGACGACTTACAATCAGATGTTCCGCATGTTCGTCCACTACTTCTATATTACAAAAAATGATTTTATCATGTGTGGCCTCAAGCAAATAGTCGGCACCTAAGAATGTCGCCGGCACGTTTAGTTCCCGTCAGATAACTGTTAATGTAAGTCCGCTTGGTAACCGCGTTTACGATACTTTTTGTCATCAGTGCGATCACATATCACCGAGCTAGACGAATTTATAGTATTAGCTGGAAACCACACGCAATTATTTGCATGTGTTAGAATTGATAGCTTATTGTTGAACGGCTTTTATGTTTATACCTCGTAGCTTTCATGTACAAGAGTTTTTTTTATAAGATTGAAGTAGCTACCGAGCTTGCAGTCCATCGATCGGTAAGGGGTTATTGAAGCCCAACTGTAACCAAATTATGATTTTAGACTAAAATTATCGCGGAATTGAGACATTTTATTATGTAACGGGTACTCACGATATGCGTTTGTATTGCCGATATTTCATACCAACTTCATATAGGACATGAGCTTTACCTGCAGCTGATCGCAGATGCCTCGCTATTACTGTGGACTAAGATAGTCACCATATCATATAGTAAGCTGGCGGTATCCACACTCTTACACTGACACACAGAACTGCTTCACGCTAAAATAGGTGTGGCGGTGGTACCTCCCTTGTTGAACCACGCTGGTTCTTCAAAACGTAGTTTTACAAAAGCAGCGTGGGTATTGGTATATATTTGTTAATAATATGGGTATAGCAGACGAGCATGCAGCCCATCTGATGGCAAGAGGCTACTGCCGCCCATAGACATAAGTAATCAACCCCAGATAGGATTGATATCCTTACCTGAGGTCGGCCCCAGATGCGCCGCTACCCCTGAAAGAATGTCTACCTTACCACACTCTTCAAACCAGAACACAACAGCGCTTAACACTGCTCTTATGAGGCAATAGGTGTGGCGGTGGTGCGGCTGGTGTCGAACCACAAAGGGTTCTACCACCTTCAAAATAAAAAAATATAGGCTGAATAAAGAAAATAACATGAATATCTTACTGTAGAATAAGGGTACTTCCGCACTTCTCTTGTAGCGACTTGTTTGATGGACTGGAGTTCAAAGTATACAGCTTGGCCTGGCTGCACGTTGCGTTGGATCACACGCCCACCGCTGGGGTCCGCGAAATGAGTGGGATCGAAAATCAACACCTGGAAAATAATATGATGCCTGATGATGTTTTGTAGTTATATAGAAGTGAGTGCTAATTATAATATGTATTGATAAAGAGACCTATATATTTTATATTTAGATGTTTTATTATATATTTAGAGTTATAAAGAAATAAAAAGTTTCTGTCAGTTAATATGGTACTATTACATTTTGTAATGTTAAAATCCTTTTTTATAATATAATAACATGTTTGGCTTCTGGTATATTTATTGTAATTTAGAAAAAGGCTAAACCGATTATGAAAATTTTTACACAACTTTGCATAATTGTATCCACTTTCAAATGTTTATTTGCTAAAACATATTTAATTACCCTGTTAGATATTATATTTCATATTATATTAGTGAAGGTACAGTATCTACTGAACCACACAATAAAATCTAAATCGATATTTTATTCTATAAAAATTGATAAAAAAATGTAGTCTTACTTCGATTCCTTCTATATTGTACATGGGGTAGGCGTAGTCATCCATCATGGGGTCTAGGATTACATTTAGTCCATTATGCTGTCCAGGTTCAGTTTGCCTCTTTATTGTCGCGATAGTTTCATTGGGTCTGAAATACTTAACTACTTTGACCAAGTGAAGTGCATAAATGTGGATTATGTAGATCGTACGTGATATACAAAGTTAAACAACCGTGGGCCGGGTCGGGAGTTGGATAGATGACCGCTAGTGCCTAAAATTCCTGGGCGCTTCTAAGCTTTGCGTGTCAACCATCGGCACCGGTTGTTATTTCTGGACGAGAGTAGTTAAGTCTCGTCGAAGGTTTTACTAGCGTTCTGCACAGAAGCACCATGATGAAGTGCATACAAGAGTCATCGGAAAGGTCGCAGTAAGCATTGAAGACTCAGCTGAGTTTCAAAATCTCTCTTTTGTTAAAAAATTGCTGCTACAGTCAGTTTTTTCACCCGCACACACTTTTTACTTTTATTGGCTAAAAACCTTTATTATTAGATTTAATTAGCAAACAAGCATACATTCCATCTGATTGTAGGTATATGCTTATATCTGTAATCATCTCAAAATATACTTGAAATTCTACCTGAGATTGACAGATGGTTTACTGTCACCACCTCGTACCAACACACTCCAAATCAGAACACAGCAGTACTTACCAATGCTGTTATAAATTTTAACCACCTTTTTTATAAGAAGGTTAATCACTTACGTCCCAGCAGAGTCGTAGCCCAACACGTAGTTGAAAGCACAGCAGTGACCATGAACAGTTCGCCGCACAGAGAACAGGGTGTTACAGTCCACCTCTTCACCTGCCCAAGTGCACCTAAGCAACATGTCTTCGCATTTTGGAGCCACCTGGTGCATTGATAATTATTGATTAGACACATGATAAGCAATGATAGCCTTTTTTTTTAGCCTAAGGCATGTGGTAGTGTTAGAATTCATGGGGCGGTTTATTATTTGAATGTAACGAATACTTAAGTGTAGTTTTAAAAAAAAATTTCAATACAAATTCAAGTATTTTTTTTACTTTTAAATTTCCTTGAAATTCTAAAGGACCGTTAGACAAAACTATATAAGAAGCGGAAATATAAAGCATGTTATGCTATTAAACAAAAACTTTACCCAATTATGGAGAGGGACTAATGAAAAAAGGATCCTAGTTTTTTCTCAAGTTGTGGATAGCAACTTATATAAATCTGTCAGTAACGACCTGATTAATAATCTCCTTAAATTTATAGGTTGACTTATCCTGTAAACCTGTACCTATATATTAACCTTGTCCGTAAATAGGAAATGTAATGAATTTCAAGGGTTTCAAAATTATATTATTAACGCGAAAACGCCAAAACGCGATCAGTTGTAAGCTGTTAATTATAAGGTCAAATAAAGCCACGATTTATATAAAACATCTTTATGGCCCCGTTATTCAATACACCTCATTACCGTACTTACAAACTACATGAAAACATACATAGGAAAATGATACGAATTTTACAAGATTCGAAATTATATTATGGCGAAAACACCAAAAAACCCGATCAATAATAATCTGTTTATTATAACCAATAATGTCCAAATAAAGCCACAATTTAAATAAAACATCAACAAGGCTTTATACCTCATTATCGTAGATACAAACTACATAAGCAAAATGGTAATTGGAGCCAAATAGTAATTGGCCATTACCTCCACTGAGCTGGTTCCTAACAAGATAAAAGTTCTCGAGGTGTGAATGCAGACGCATCTGAATTTGATATAAGAAGTTAATTGAGAACCAGATGATTGAAGGTGTTAATGGGTTGCATTGCCAACATACCATAAGGTTCCTTTGGATGAACGCAATTTATAATAAAAAGTAACAATTTTTAAATTGTATACCTTGTAATTTTTTCTTCCACCGCAATCATAGTTAAATTGAAGTATTATATTATTATTAGTTTTTCGTTAGATCCTGTTATACTTTTTTATTCGTTTCCTTTATTGCGAGAAGCGGGATAAGCAAGTTTTACGCACAAATTATAAGTCTGTTATATTGAGCAGTTACTTATGAGGCAATCATCTTAGTCTTCAAGAGAGGTAATGCATTTGCGATCGCCTTAAGCATGTTCTATATGGAGATGAAGTCGGTTACGAATGTCTATGGATGGTAGTGACCCGCTTACCATCAGGTGGACTGCAAGCTCATTCACTACTCTAATGTAAAAAAATCGAACTAAAATTTTCATTTTTTTTATATAATATAAGAGTAGCAGACGAGCATGTAGTACACCTGATGGTAAGTGGCTACTGCCGCCCATGGACATCTGTAATCAACCCCAGATAAGATTAGACATTCCTACCTGAGGTCGGCCACAGATGCGCCGCTACCCCTGAGGACTAAGCTGGAACGCCTCGGAAAAGTCAGTCTCCCTTACCACACCCTTCAAACCGGAACACAGCAGCTCCTAACACTGCTGTTATTAGGTAGAAATATGTGTTTAATAAATAGGAATTTTGGCGGTGGTGCCGCCTTCAAAAAATGATGTTGATTTTGAAAACGTCTGCTTAGTAAGTATGCTGAGATCCTATTTGTGATTTTTTCAGCTTTATTATACAATGTGTTTATGAAATAAAATAAAACCTAAATATTTGTTTAATGTGCGATCATCTCATAAGATATAGAATATATCAACCAACAAAACAAATACAGGTCTGTGGAATCTATTCTTGACAAAATTGATACGTATTAAGTAAATTGATAAGTTGATGATAAAGTTACAATATTAATGGTGCCTTGTGACTTCTGTATTAGATGTATATGACTTTTTAAGGGCAATAATTTTCATACGATAACCCTGGAAACTTTTTGCTGCACGTGGACATCAGACTATGTCCTAATTGGCTTATACTGTACCCTGATTGGCTCGACCAAGCGTACGGCCTTATAAGACTGACAAAAGAATCGAAGGCGTGGCTTAGGTCTACGTACTTAAAAATTGGTGCATTGACTTGGTCGTCCTCAGGTAAGAGTCTTGTTCTATTTGGGGTCGCTGGTGAGAAGAGACCAGTGCATGATAGTGATCACTGAACATTACTGCTAATATTCCATGTTCGTTAGTTTTTTTTTTTATATGTAACTTAACGATAAGGCAGCCGGGATACCTGATGGAAAGCAGTCACCGTCGCCTATGGACATTTGCACGTCCGCGGCAAAAATGCTGCTTCAGTTATAGAAAAAAAAAGCATAAGTACCTTCTGAAATTGGTGGAACTATTCGAGATTGGATTCCGGAGGAACCACCTTAAGTATTTCTGCCTTATAATACTAATGTGAAGCGCTTCTGTGATTAGATCTGATCTGGATAGTGTGAGAAACGACAGACATACAAGTATTTTTATCTTCAGACGTAGCAAGGCATCTGTGACCGATGTGTGATTTCAATTAGGCCTTTCTACCCTATTTAAGATCTTTGAGCATATTACTGGTAGTATCAGTCTAGTACAAAGTTCAATCTGTTAACTAAAAACTTACATTTTTCATTAAATCAATCAATTTCAAAGTATCATGAACGTGTGTCGGTACCACGTAAAGGAAAGGATGGTTCCTCAACATTGGATTATACGTAAAATCCAAGAGGCGTCCTGCTTGTAGGTAGAACCATTCCACTTCCTTTAGTCTCGATTCGTTCTTCAGCGACAAGTAGAGGGAGCTAGAAAATATAAGTTACTTAGTTAATTTATTGGTAGTCTTAAAGGCATTTTGAAAATATCGTACGGGTTAGTCGCTAATCTCTACCTACCTCCAACCCCTGATTTATATTATTACAATGAAAGATCCTTACTCAGCAATACTTCAAGCACTTCATTAAGGAAAATGATGGGTTCATTCATACATTAACCCATCTAATATTTCTCAAGGTTTCATATTTATTTAACTCCAACCCAAAAGTTGTTTCAACGAAATCGCTTCTTAACGATAAGACCGCCTTTTTGTATGCCGTCTCTTATGTAATTTTATGTTTTCTTATATGGATTACAAATAAAGAATATTTTTCTTTAAAGACCTCTTTTAAACGGGGGGATTTAGCTACAATATACATTGCTTACGCAGTCGTCGTATATGCAGATAACTAATAACTTTTTTTTATAATATAAGAGTAGCAGACGAGCATCCATTTCACCTGATGGTAAGTGGCTAGTGCCGCCCATGAACATCTGTAATCAACCCCAGATAGGATTAGATATTCCTACCTGAGGTCGGCCACAGATGCGCCGCCACCCCTGAGGACTAAGCTGGAACGCCTCGGAAAAGTCTGTCTCCCTTACCACGACCTTCAAACCGGAACACAGCAGCGCCTAACACTGCTGTTATTAGGTAGAAATAGGCGTGGCGGTGGTGCCGCCGGAGTCGAACCACAAAGGGTTCTACCACCTTTAATTACAACTTACGATCTCTTAACTGCCGCCGTCAACGCCTTCTTGCTGATCCTGTTAATATTGCACAGCGCGATCGCTGGAAAGTCTATCTTCGATATAGGATAGGTCACAGATTCCATCGTAACTACCAACGGCTTGATGAGGCTGTTGCACCAAATGTGACGCAAAAAATAGAACACGGTAGCACACATCACGCAGAACATAATAATGTAAATTGCCCTAGAAAAATAACAAGTATTAGTTAGGGCGACTGCATATTGGTTACAATCGCTTGGGCGATGGTTGTATAGGCGTAAGTTATTGATCAGTCGCTTAATCCGCTGCCGCTCTAGCACAAAAATGTGGTTTGAGCGACAAATGAGCGTTTGGTACATGTTTGATTATATTCGAAAAATCTGTCTGTAATCTATTGTTTACACGTATACATAGCTGTGTCAAGTAATAAATAGTCGCCGAGCATTTTGACGTATTTTGGTTTGTGGCTTCTATTATAGTGGACATCCAGCAGTGGTCCTTAAAAGGCTGTTGGATAGATAGAGCATTTTAACAGCAGGTTGGAAAGTCATCTTAAGCACTACTTCAACGCTACCGGCCGTTAATAATAATCTATCTATCCAATTTTTAAAATTATCAAAATTTGAGAAGTTCTAGTACTTACTTAAGTACAAATGGCTTAAGGGATAATAGTCAATGGGCGGGCAGCCTTATGTGCCTCTTTACTTATGTCATAACGTGACAATCCCATTAAAATTTATCTTATATGGCAACACATGTTTCACGGTTTTTATAAGCCCCACTCGGCTTCGTAATACGAGCGAAACACTTATAACAGCGTAAATAATCAATTACGCTTTATAATAACAATTTATTTCATTTCAATTTAATGTCATTTCAAAATAACTCTTCAATGTACGTTGAGTGGGTGGAGTTTTTGTAATTGCGATTCTTGGGTAATTTGTTTACGAACTTGTACGAAAACACCATAATAAGCTTTTTCACGCCAATTACATATCTATAGAAATACGTATAAAATTGCTATTTTATTATATCTGTGTGTTTGTTTGATTTCTGAATGGTTGGTTGTTTTCGAAGCTTATAACTTATTATTACAGTAAGTGTAATATAATCGGGACATCAAATTTCTGTTTGTTTTGAAACAGTACCCTTACCATGAGTTTTCAAAACATCCCACAATTTTACGTTACGTTTACTCAATCCAATATTCTGTTCCGTTTGCTTAGTAGACTGAGTAAACGTAACAATAAGTAAGTGCTCAAGTCTTTTTGTCTACCTCACATGTTCGCAAAAATGAGAGACAAAACATAAAGCGCCATTTGTCAATTTAGACATTTAATGTTAAGTTACTGACATTATAGTTCTGATACAAGCCGCTAGTGGCGCTGATTTGAAATTGTATGGGCAAATACGTAAACAAATACCAAAACAGTCATATTCGTCAAAACGTAAAAACTCATGGTAAGGGTACAGGCGTTTCTCCTCCCGTTTCTTCGCAAATTTTAGGTGTGACGTAAATTAGTTTCTACCCGAAAATATGATGTACCTATAGTTTCTATTGTTTACTTGTATTATTATGCTAAAAATAATTATGTTTTTAGCCCGTAAATGTTCAACCCGTATTAATTCGACCTCGGAATATACTGACTGATTGCGAAGCACTACCACATCGGCATTTTATTTGTATTTGCTTTAAACATATGAATTCGAATTGTCAAGACATCTTTAATTTTCCTTTATCACTTTCCAAACCAGAACCGTTAGATCAACTCTATGATACACATCTGATCTATGATATTTATCAGATATATTCAATGCTCCAAATAGAAAACTGAAGGTGCTACGAAATCTCACCGCTGTTTATGGGTGATGGTCGCATCGCACATCTGCCTGACGCCCGCGACGGAGCAATTATCGGCATATTCCTTCAAAGTGGTGCCGAAAGCCGTACGCGCAATAATTTCGATGCTCATTTTCGTCCGAGGCTCTCGTTTTCTTGCCCTGTAGTTGTACCACCACGCTCGTTTTTGTTGCATATCGCCCTAACTTAGTCTTCAGCGGCTGTACCCTTGTATGCAAGTTCACTAATTGAATCGGGTTCTACGGTTTGGTAAACTTCATTATCATAAAAAGAATTGGACTGAACGATTCAATAATTAGGCGTCAAGCGTTGAAAATACCTAAATAATGAGTGATACACGAACTTACGTGGTGCTTGCAAGGTTCTGTAGTTTTTGTGACGAACCACTCAATCCGCAAGGTGTTAAATTTAATGAAGGTGTCGATTGCCGTGTTGGGAACTGATTGTTTTAATAGGCTTTGAAGTTTTTGAAAGCTGCTGGTTAGGACGAACGTAAGGCGGTTTAATTATGTTAATTAGCTTTGTATAAGGTTCTACACTCCGCTTCACGTTAGGATTCTCTGTGTCCTAGTGCCTTAAATACATGGAAAAACAGTACAAAAAAACAATCACACACAAAATAGACTTTAAGGGATGATTTGGATATCCCGACCCGGGATATTATCCGGATCTGTCTTTTGTAATGGACTCTACCACACTCGGAAATGTGGACCTGAAATCTGCCTATAAAAACCTTTTAAATTGCCTGAAGCTTATTCGTTCATTAGTGCTTATGTTCCCGTAGATTCAGGTTTATTTTTACGCTTCAGGTCATTTACGTTTATATTTAGGTGTACGTTTCAGTTCACGTTCATATTTATCATATTATTTATGTCTTTTCAATATAAAACGAATCTAGTTTTATATATTTTCCAGGAAAAAAGTTAGGATGAACTTTTTTAAATTTAAACACTACTCTCCTACCACAGGCATAAACTTACTTATAGAAAAGTCCCGAAACCTTGTAATCTTACATACTTGTTTAAATAAAGGATTTTTGATTGTTTTGTATGATTAACGCTGAACCCTATTGTTCACAATCGCATGATTTTAACTAATTAACCTTTACATTCGAACAAGATTTTTATCATACACGAGCTCATACAATTTTAATGATGAAACAATTAACATTGAACATTCCTGGTACATATAAGTTTAGTGGTATCAGTAGCTTTGATCGTAGTTTAAATACGGGTTCGAATCTGATGCGACATCTACGTAAGGCTTTCCAGGCATTGTACGTACCTATTATAGTCTTGTCTCAATATTTTTAAGTAATTATTTATACTTAATGTTATAAACTATTAAAATAACTTCCTTACATACTTACATTATTATTATTATTATTACATTAATTAGTTTCTTGAATAAAATGAATTCAAGGTTTGGACCCTAATAGGACATGAGGTCGGCCACACATGCTTTGTTACTGCTGCCTAAGTATTAAGTTGCTAAGTTGTGACGCCTCGTATAAGTGTCCTTATCACACTTTAAAACTAGAACACAACAGCGCTTAACATTAATATTATAAGGGAGAAATAGATGTGACGGTGGATGTGGTGGTGGTGGGAAAGGATCTACCATCTTTAATTTTTTTGAGAATTGGTTGGCTGGTTATTGGTAGCAATAAGTAGGTAGGTAGAAATTGAAGGTGGTAGAACCCCTTGTGGTTCGACTCCGGCGGCACCACCGCCACAACTTTTTCTGCCTTATAACAGCAGTGTTAAGCGTTGCTGTGTTCTGGTTTGAAGGATGTGGTAAGAGAGACATACTTTACCGAGGCGTTCCAGCTTAGTCCTCAGGAGTAGCGGCGCATCTGTGACCGACCTCAGGTAGGAATATCTAATCCTATCTGGGGTTGACTACAGATGTTCATGGGCGGCAGTAGCCACTTACCATCAGGTAGACTGCATGCTCGTCTGCTACACCTATATTATATAAAAAAGGTAGTTATACCGGCCACTGATCCAGAGGACATTCAGTTTTGGCCACATCGGGCCTGAAGCCAACGTAACGACTCCGATTTGCTTCAGTTGTGACGTGAACAAATTGGTTGATTCGTACAAATGTAGCCGAAGCCCAAATTTAGATCACAGCGACGTTCGCGTTCATTTGCTCGTCTTCTTATCTAAGAACGATTTAGAACTTTCGATGTTCCGTGTCTATAGAGTAATTAATAAATGTCCTTACGAACCTACTACCTACAGGTACCTACTAAATGATTAAGAAGACTTCGTACTGCTAACTAGGAATTTAACTGACGGATCTTACGTTGTAGTAGTCTTTGTGTACGTTATTTGTACTGACGACCCGTGTACATAATCCTATTGTTGAACTATATAGTATAATAGTAGAGTAAGTTATTATTTTATTAGTCCGTAACACAATGAAACTAAAAACATAGATAACGCACATTGCGTTTCATTTAAGCAAATATGTAAAAAATCAGTCACTTTCAGTAATAATATTGCGTACAAAACTCGACCCGCGTGGCGGAGCGGTTACCATACCGGTCTGACGCGCAGAGGGTCCCGGGTTCGATCCCCGGCCAGACAGAAATCTAAATGAATTTAGGTTTCTGTTTCTGGGTCTGGGTGTTTGTGTATTTGTCTTTGTGTGTGTCCATGGCACCACGATACAGGGAATCCTAGTGTGGGGCTGTGAGTGTAGAGCGTTATTAATACATGGGGTTCTTTAAGAGCTCTTCTACATAGGTACTTCTTTCAAATGTCTATGGCAACAGTAAGTCCTTATCAGATTTCCAGTCTACCTTATTGTTCTTCTTATTCTTAACAGGTTATTATTAAGTTTAATTATAAAAAAGGGAATTAAAGTGGACATAACGTATTTTTAAAGTATACAGCACTGTATTTTTATTTGTTTCAAATCATCATCATCATCATCAACAACCCATTACTGTCCCACTACTGGGCACGGTTCTCCTCTCATAATGAGAAGGATTAGGCCATAGTCCACCACGCTGGCCAAGTGCGATTTGGTAGACTATCAATATAAATCAAATCAAATCAAGAGTGTAGTGTATTGTAGAGGGCGCTCAACACTTCAAGTATCCCAAGTGACCTGCGCCCAAGAATTTGACTAAAATGTACATTTTCGTGTTCCAATGGACTCAAGCCAAAAAATTCCAAAGTTTGCGAACTCAGTCGTCTGGTGTCAGTTTGTTGACAGTTTAGTCTCCGAATAAATCTTTTACAATGAATGGTTTATAAAAAAGCGAAACACTTGTTCGGAGACATCAGAAACCAAAGGGTAAAAACGGGAGACAATTTCGCGCGCGCCGTCAAAGATGCCGCACTTCTTGTATCATTTTTCATAAAGCAATTTCGGTAAACGCGAAAACTGACTGAGGGCTTGATAAAAAGCTGTGGTCTTAATCAGATACTGTGACCATTTTGTACTCTTATACTACAGGAATTCTAAATTATACAGTTTTAGACTTATGTATTTTAGAATTATGTACGTGCCTATTATGAGCAGTAGCATGGTGGTTGAAACTCGTCCTTTCTGTCAGGGGGTACGGGTTGAATGCCAGGTATACACTTTGATTTTGCAAAGTTATGTGCCTATTAGAAATTAATTATCATTCGCTGCAGCTATGAAGAAAACCTTCGCGAGGAAATTTATACGTTTGAGCATTCTTAAAAAAAAAAACGGTATTCTAGTGCAGTGGGCTATGGAATTAACCCTTCTCACTTCAAGAGGAGATCTGTGCCCAGCAGTGGGACAGTAATGGGTGGACAACGTAGACACATGTCCGTGGGCGACAATGACCACTTAACATAAGCTTTTTTTTTTTTTTTTTTTTTTTTTTTATATTTGAACCTGACGATAAAGCAGACGTGCTACCTGATGGAAAGTAGTCAACGTCGTCTATGGACATTTGCAACACCAGAGGAGTCGCCAATGCATCGCCGGCTTTGAAGGAGAGCTCTTTTTGCACCTTTTTTGAAGAGCCCCATGTCATAGCGCTCCGGGAATACCTCAGAAGGAAGTTCATTCCACATTTTGCACGTCCGTGGCAAGAACGTCTTACGAACTCTACGAGCTGGAGTAGGCTGGAGTGGCAAACACCACTTGAGGTCGAATTCGATAATTTTATGGAATTCTTAAAACGACCTATAACTGCGTTTCACCTCCAAAACGTCCTTTAATCAAGGCAAATAAAATGACAAGTTTCAAATAATCTAGACTTTATAAAAAAGGTTCCTTTGTAAAGGTGACCGCAGTTTATCACCAGATAAGTATGTGACAAAATTATCTCATTCATAACGACCCATATGACGTAAAGGTCATATGGAATACAGGTATTACAGTGGATTCCCGGTTCGATGTCCTGTTAAGCAAGAATCTAAAAGTCTAAGTGATGAAGTCATATTTCTGCCTGGATTTTGTGTGTTTGTAGAATCTTTGTCTAGTTTAATTGTACTGACGACCGGTATAATCCTATTGTAGAGTTTTGTAGAGTGAGTTATTATTTTATTAGTCCCTATCACAATGAAACTAAAAACATAGATAACGCACATTGCGCTCATTGACGCAAATATGTAAAAAAACAGTGTCTTTCAGCACTATTAAGCGAATTTTATTTTCTATTTACACTAATTATTTTTCTACAATTTTACATGAACCACTTAATTACGATGTAACTTTATTTTTTATTCTACAGTGTAACTACTCATCTTCTAGTATTATGCTCTATACTAAATGTAATTAGCATAACTGTGGTATGACTCCGTTTATACTTCCAGGCAATGAACGTGTCAGACACGAGCCCTGACAGACAAAACCATATTTTGCTATGCAAAGTCTTTTATTGTCAATAATATTGCATGGAAAAATGTTATTTTGTCTGCCAAGGACCCTGTCTCCCGTTCAATATCCTTAAATATAAAATAAACTTTAATTTGTGTATACTATCCCAAATCGGCAGAATGTGGCATATTTATATTAATATTTTATTTGAACGACCTATTCTATCTTTTTGCTACTCTGAGTCACAACATGCAAAAAATTGAGGTAGGTACCTAATCGTTGAAAGATTACATGATATTAAACAACTAAATACACACCCGAAACATGCTTGTAATAATATTTACTAGCGGTGTTACAATATTCTTTATCAACACCGTACACGACAGTACAAACAGATTCGGTTACACAGTGTTACATTGATAAGACAGGACAGTTTATAGACTAGGAGCTGGTGAATAACATTTTTGGTAGAGAATCAACCCGTTATTGTCTAACAGCTGGACACAGGTCTTCTCTCGAAGTGAGCAGATTGAGGCCATAGTCCAATGGGCCGGCCGAGTGCGAATTTGTAGACTTCACACAACTCTAAAAAGTTCAGCTCGTTCACTGGCCCCGACGGAGCAATACGCTCAGAGGACTCCGATCGCCGAGTACGACCACCCTGGGGATCAGTACGTTCAAAATCTCATATAATCCCGTGTAGCTCCCACGGCACCAGGTACCTTTTTAAGGTCTCCCCCTCGCAAACAAAAAAAATAACGAAAAGTGAAAATTGAGTTACAGGAGAAACTAAATCCTTGTAAAATAAATTACAGCAATAATTCTAAAGTCCAATCCCATATGTATGGAGATATTTAATTTCAGTGACATATGTATGTTGAAACGGTGAAGGAAACCATCGCGAGGAAACAGATACACCTGAGAATCGAAAAATAATGTCTCTCCCTTCTCAAGAGTGTCTCTCTCTGCTCTTGTGAAGTCTACCAATTCGCACTTGGTCCGCGCAATGGCCCTGGGGGGTTACTACCATCTCTTAAAACAATATTATTTTAATCATACTTTTACTTTTTTTTGCAGGAAATTTAACTTTTTATGCAAAATAATACAATTTCAGTTGGTTTTATACAATGGATAAGCGAAAAATTAATTAGGGTTTAAGTTTGTTCAACTGTGTATGACGGAATATTTTACTGTTTTAAGAAGGTAATAAAACTTTCCTGAACTATGATGGTTTTTAAAAGATGGTGGTAGGCCCCCTGGTACTAAACCCGTCTCACTTTGAGAACAAATCCTTACTCAGCAGTGGGAGAGTAATGAGTAAACGACGACTAAAATATAAAATAATATTCAAAATTGGTCATCTAACTCTTGGAGCAACAAGTTCTTGAAGATAACCTTCAGGATTGACCTCACGTAATTTGTTTAGCACTATGTCGTTATATAACTTTTTTCTTAATTTTTATTGACCATAGACGTAGAGTAATAAAAATCTAAATTACATTTTTTAAATTTTTTTCTTGTTCTTGTTACTATTTTGATTTTCTTATTTTTCATTTTAGGCTTAGACTTTTGAATGAATTTGAAAGAGTGATCTACTTTCATCATCATGTGTAATTAAGGAAATAATATTCTTTATTCTTAACACTACCTAGAACCTTATAATTATTTTGTTATATTTAATATATTACCTATAATTTCATATTCAATGTTATAAAAGGTGGTAGAGCCGGCATGGTTCGACCATATAATTTATAGCGTAAAGCAGTGATGCATTTCAGTGGTTGTGGGTTGCCGACTGTCTTACATATGAAATTATCTTAATCTTCAGGAAAAGCAATTCATCGGTGATCGGCGTCAGGTCGAACCTTTATTCTACTTGGAGTTGATTACATATATGTATAGGCGGCAATGTTAACTTACCATCACCCTTACCATGAGCTATCAAAACATCTCACAATTTTACGTTACCTTTACTCAATCCATTATTCTGTTCCGTTTGTTTAGTAGACTGAGTAAACGTAACAATAAGTAAGTGCTCAAGTCTTTTTGTCTATCTCACATGTTCGCAAAGAAGAGAGACAAAACATAAAGCGCCATTTTGTCAATTTAGACATTTAATGTTACGTTACTGACACTATATTTCTGATATAATCCGCTAGGGGCGCTGATTGGAAATTGTATGGGCATATACGTAAACAAATACCAAAACACTCATATTTGTCAAAACGTAAAAACTCATGGTAAGGGTACAGATGTCCATGGAGAGCTTATCATCAGGTGGACTGCGAGCGCGTGTGTTACTTCAAAGAAGAAAATGTCTTCTTTTGCATGTACATATGTATTAGATATATTTTATAGCCGGCTATATAACCGTTAATATCAATTATTGTATTCTGTTTACATCTAATTAAATCAATTATTATATGTAAACAGAGGACAATAATTGTTTCTTATAAGACAGAAATCGATTTGGAGGTGGTGCATTGTGGTTCCACTCCGGCGACACCACTGCCACACCTATTTCTGCATAATAACAATAATGATAGCCGCTTCTATGTTCTGGTTTGAAGGGCGCGGTAAGGGAAACATACTTCAGAGACCTCAGAACCGGGACACCTCAGGGGTAGTGGCGCATCTGTGGCCAGTAGTGTATGCGCATCTTATCTATAGTTCATTACAGATGTCTGCTACTCCTTTTTTTTTTTTTTGATGTGAAACATCTATAGCCGCACGTAAAACCGATTTCTGGCGTGGCGACGCATGCCGTGGCGTCGCCACGCTATACGATGGTATATATATATACAGTCTATAGGCAGTAGTGTGTACGGTGTGGCGACGCGTCGCCATGCGCAATCGAATTCAATAAATAGTCATCGTTATCTGGAAAAAAATCGTAATATTTTATTTTATCATTATGACATATTTAGTTCCTATTACAATATGTTCTTTTCTGCATATTACTTTTACAAAATAATGTCGATGTTTCACATCTGCCAGGCGTCCCGTGACGGCTCACATTTTTTTTTTCTTTTCGTGGGGGAAACCTTCAAAAGGTACCCAACGACGTGGGAGCGACGTCGGGTTATGTGGGATTTTTACCGCACTAAAACTCCCCCGGTGGCCGTCCTCGGCCCTTGTTGGAGAACTCCGGGATCTCCAACGGAACACAACCGGAGTCCTCCAAGCGCGATGCCCGAATCGGGCTCTGCCCTAGGGGAGCGTTCGCTCCTCCCACAACATCTGGTGATTACGACGGAATGCGACCACACATACCGCCGTCCTTCCCGGGGTAGCATACTGGACGGTTCGAGCTCCCACTCTTGCCGCCCGCAACCCCGGAAGCCCCCTTTTAGTCGCCTCTTACGACAGGCAGGGGATACCGTAGCCCTATTCTAGTCCCGGAACTACAGGATACATAGATGTCTGCTACTCCTGTAAGTATTATAACAAAAATCTTTTGAGAAAGTAGAATTATAAATACACGGGTATCTTCTAAGCGCGAGAGGGGCTCGGGCCATAGTCCACCACATTGGCCAAGTACGAATGGGCTGGCACTACATTATTAATTTCTAATACACAGCAATTCTAAAAAAAAAATAGTGCGTATCCAGACTTCAAGCCTTGAGCCACAAGATTGAGAGGTTTTCAAACTATTACAAACTAGTTCCTGCTATTAGTATGTAAGTGATAGCGGTAAGTAATATGTATGTTAAGTAAGTAAGCAGGAAGTCGTACTGTATGCCTGTTTGCTGTTTGTTAATTCTATTATTTAATTATGAATAGAATGTACAACTGCAAATAAGTCTCTACAAAATAAATATTTTTGTTTGTACATAAGGACCAAAGTATAGTTTCTATCTACTCTACCAATGAAATTTGTTAGTAAATTTCGAAGGTAGTAGAACCCTTTATGGTTCTACTCCGGCGGCACGAACGCCACAACTATTTCTGCCTAATAACAGCTCTGTTAAATGTTCTGGTTTGAAGGGGATGGTAAGGAAGACATACTTATCCGAGACATTCCATCTTACTCATCAGAGTAGCGGCGCATTTGTAGGCGACCTCAGGTAGGAATATCTAATCCTATCTGGGTTGATTACAGATGCGGCAGTAGCCACTTCCCATCAGGTGGACTGCATGCTCGTCTGCTACTCTTATTATAAAAAAGAACGAAAGTGTCAAACCTTTGATCATAATTACGCGACGCACACACGCATAACAAGTGCGAATTAACACACGTAATATCCGTGTGTGTAACCCACACAGATTTGAGTCGACAGTCAGTGATGCGATTAACGAGCGCGCGTGAAGCTGTCTCTATGATTAATGCGATAAGATTGAAAGTTGTTCGAGTGTGGCGTCGTCGTGAGATGAATCCGTTGCAAGTGTACGGTGTTGCACGCGATCGGATGGAAGTGCAACCACACGCAGCGGGGCTTTTGTTAGTGTGCTGTTTCGTGGATTCGAATTTTAAAATTATTTGAGATTCGAATGTGTGTTATGATTTGAGCTTATTTAAGATTTGATGGATCGAATAAAGGAAATCATTTATTATAATGATAGTAGGTATGTGGAAAATTTAAGAGTTCGCCTGTCTATAATCTCGTGTGGATTCGGTAGCAAAAAGCTTAAATGTTGATAATTTAAAGATACAAATGTAGAGGTGTTGAGTTGCACATTAGTGCATTTTATATATTGTTTCAATTTATTTTAATCACCACTCAGTACCAGTATTTACCACACCTGTATTAAATATGCATAGCTCTATTCACGAATTAGGAAAGTGCTGCGTCTTTTGATCATACGAAAGATGTCGACTAGAGATCACATGCCCAACACAAACTGTTAAGTATTATAATAGTTTTGAATATTCAGTGCACCTGTAAGTGTAGAGTATCATAGCATTCTTACTTATACTTACGTAGAGAAACAGACGAGTAAATTGAATGGAAAGCAGGTTAATTTATGTCAGCTTCTCCGTGAATCTTTTGACAAAATTTTACATTAATAGTCATTGCACTTGAAATATGAAAGCCTTCAGTCTAATAGATACTTAGTGACCATGACAAAAATGAATGTCAAGGAGTAACCGGGTGCCTTGAGAAATGTTTTACACGTGCAGTCGTTTGATGCACGGCAATAAATGCAGTCGCGAGGCGAGTGGGGAGCGGGACGGGGCGGCGCGACCGGCGGCGGGGCGATCAGTCGCATCGTGAACGTGTGTCGCGCTGAATGTGCGTCCGGTCGACGCGCGACCAGTCCCGCGAACACGGCCGACAACGAGCCCGCCATGGTGTCCGTGGGCGCGTGGAGACGTCGCACCCCCGACGACTGCGAGGAGCGCTCGGAGCCCGGCGCCTCCAGCTCCGCGGTGCCCCGGGCGCCCCCCAACTGTGCGCGCTGTCGCAACCACCGGCTCAAGGTCGAGCTGAAGGGCCACAAGCGCTACTGCAAGTACCGCTACTGCACCTGCGAGAAGTGCCGGCTGACGGCGGACAGGCAACGCGTGATGGCGCTCCAGACCGCTCTGAGACGGGCCCAGGCGCAAGATGAGGCCAGAGCGCGAGCCAGGGAGTCCGGCCTCCAGGCGCCCGGCGTGGAGCTGGACCGGCCGGAGTTGCCCGTGGTGAAGGCCCCCCGAAGCCCGGTGATCCCGCCGCCGGCGCCGCGGTCTCTCGGCTCGGCCAGCTGTGATTCAGTGCCCGGTTCCCCCGCCGTGTCTCCGTACGCTCCGCCGCCGCCGTCGGCGCCGCCGCAGCCGGCCATGCCTCCGCTTTTGCCGCCGCAGCAGCCCGGTGAGTGTTTGGCTTGCAGTGATAAGATAATCGAGAGTGATAAGCGCGTATTATAAGATGCTCTCGCGCATCGCAGATAGCAACCGCGCACGCTCGTGTTCACGGCATACATTATAATTATTAGTTGTTCGAAAATAATTTGCATTCTCAATGATTTAGTAGCCGGGATGCTTGCAACACGTTTAAAAATTTACTAAGTCACTTATAATTAACCAACTTGTATGTTAATCAGGCTAATAAAATCTGGTATTTATGCAATAAGTAAATAGAAAAGAGGCAATCATGATACATAATAATAACATGATGAATGTATGGGAAAAGTATACATATACACACTTAATTTGAATCGCGGTGTCAAGTGTAATTTGTATGAGAGTCGTGACTCTACCAAGAAGTTGTAAATAAGTCTAGCTCTACTCTATACTCTACTCGTGATCCGACAACCTTAATGATAGGG
This sequence comes from Epargyreus clarus, assembly GCF_041222505.1. NCBI lineage: Eukaryota > Metazoa > Arthropoda > Insecta > Lepidoptera > Hesperiidae > Epargyreus > Epargyreus clarus. Next base: position 9,546,750 of record NW_027332214.1, read on the forward strand.
CCCATGGACCATTACTTTGAGCCTATAACTTAAACACTTAGCAACTTACTTAATAATAGCAAAAACTAAAAAAAAAATACTCTTTTTAAAATAAAAAAAAATCTAAATTTTAATATTTGTAACTTATTCAGTCAGTATACAAATAAAGTATTAAAAAAGTGATATTGAAAAATATAAATGTAGAGCCATATTTATATCCGCATACATATATTATTTTGTCAAATAGAATAACATGATAATAATAATAAGAAATTATAACCATTTTTTTATTATGAGTATGAAGATTAAAATAAAAATAAAAATAAAAATTATTATTTATTGTACTTAAATAAAAATGGAATTACAGAAAATTCATTGCAAATATGCTTATTTCTGCTGAATATTTGCCTTAAACTTTATGTTATTTGGAAGTTATCATGTACAATTTGTCCTTGTGTGCGTAAGAAATACGTATAAAATGCAATTTTACGATAGATGCACATTTAAATATATAAATCGCTTGTATATCCGTTTAGGTTCTTAATTCAATAATTATCCTGTAAAATTATTAGTAATTCATGTTGTAGATGATTTCCTTCAATTACCTACAATACATTGTACATAAACGATATAAGATTTATAAATATGAACAAAGAAATCAGTGTTAAAAAGTTAAATAATTATTTTTTTATTTTCTGAATAAAAAATAAAAAGATAAAGTAACGATCACAAAATATTAAAATAAACAAAATAAATAAAAAATATAAATTGAGCAAACATAGAAATAATAATTTAAATTAAATTTTAATTTTATTTTGCATGTAAGAAAAATAATTTAATTTTTTAACTCATTTTTTTTTTATTACTGTTAAAGTAAAAACCAACGATTCCGTATATTTATTGCGGTTTCATTTTCAGTCCTTTAAATTTGTATTTGTTTTTAGAGATCCTTTGCTGGACATACTTGTATTTTGCGCCCGTCATTGATAATCAATCTATCCAATGTTTTGCCTACTAAAGATCGATAATTGTCAATTTTTATCTCCTATAAATTTTGCATAGTATGCCATAGTAGCATAGTAGCCACTTCAGAACCCATCTTCAGTATTTATACTATATGTACTGATTATATATATTATATATTATACTGATTATTTAATATTAGTTTAATTGCGACTTTTAATTCTGAATGTTCTCCTTAGTGTCTTATTTCGTATCAACTTAATAATTAGGATTATATCACTACTTAATAATCTGTGATTTATACAATGGTATAATCCGCGACAAATTGCTAGTCCGCTCTGAAGTTGGTGCGAGCAGGTGAAGTCATACAATTTCCTGTGGGGACGCTATTCATTTGTATATTCAGAGTGGACTAGCAGTTTTACGCGGAATATACTGTCCGTTTACCACTTGAATCTTATAAAAAAATCCTAGCGTTATGAAACTGTCTAGAACTTCATCTAGAACGGGACTAATACTAGATCTATTTTGGCATTCATTATCAACCCATTACTGCCCCACAGCTGGGCACGGGTCTCATCTCAGAATAAGAAGTATTTGACCATAATCCACAGCGCTAACCAAGTGCGAATTTGTAGACTTCACATACCTTTAATTTTTTTTTTAGATTTCTTATGTATGCAGGTTTTCTCGGGGTGCTTACCCACACCGTTTTTGCAAGTGATAATTAATTTCCAATACGCACATAACTTTGAAAATTCACGTGCGTGCCTGGGATTTGATTTTTGGCTCAAGAGACCGAGTTCCTTCCACTGGGCTACCACTGCTTTTCGCTGTTTTAGCATTTATGACATGTTATTTGAAGGGCATAAAAACACATGTCTAGTAACTACCTAGAAACATGAACCGTTTTGTATCGCATGTTCGATTGTTACGTTATTAAAAAAATAATAGCTTCTAAACATCTTTCACTATTATCTACAATTGTTTGCTATTAATAATGTCGAAGTTTTTATACGAGTTTCACATTCTTAACGGCAATTTTCTAAAACTAGAAAATTTTATAAAAATCCTGTAGCTGACATTTTTATTACAGTAATATTTAAGTAAGATTAAAAAGTGACGTTAGTTTTAAACTGTAATTTAATACTTTGAATTAAAAACAATATTATTTAAAAGTATTTATTCTTATTTCAAATTCAATATTAATAGATTCATAATTGACGTAAGAACTTTAAATATCTTATATATATAAAATTATTGTGTTACAATGTTAGTTACCGTACTCCTCCTAAACAGCTTTACCGATTTTCATCAAATTTTATATGCATATTCAGTAGGTCTGAGAATCGGCTACTATCTATTTTTCATAAGTGATAAGTGATAAGGGCTGTTCACTCTTAACATGTTTTTTATATATATGGCAACACAACGTTTGCCGGGTCAGCTAGTTATTAAATAAAAATACTCAAAGACTTCTTTTGCGTGAAAATTTCGTCAACATTGGTTCATCCATTTTCACAATTAATCTTTCTATTTATAAAGAACATATTTTGTATCCTAAGTAAAACAATTTTTTATTTTTGAGTAAAGATAACACATATGATGTTATTATATAATTTAAGAACGTATTATGATCTAAATGAGAGAAGGGGTAGAGATAAAGCCTCGGAAAACATTGCTTACATTGATGACAACTTGCATTTATTCGAGTGACATTAAATGGCATAACCAATTTAATTAATGTTGCAATTCTGAACTTTTTATGTGTCTATATTTGCACCACTTAGGTATTGATACGGCAGTTAGTATTTTAAAGTCATTTAACGCCATAAAAACTCAGGAGAATTCAGATATCCTCTGAAAGTCCTTCTCGGTAAGATTTGGATGCGTTATTTCGATGTGACTGAGGAGGGTAATGTTTTTCGAGAGGGTAATGTTACATTTTTTGGCACGTCCTACAGCCGACACGGCTTGACTAATTTTAACATATGAGGTATCGTTGGACTAGTCTAAATTGTGGGAGTGTCATAGGCTATATTACATTACACCCGGGGTTTTGTTTTCGTAATAATTGTCAATTTTTTTCTATATAAACAATATGACTATCAAATTATAGCTAGTAAATAGACGTTTCAGAATTAAGTGGAAAATATTGTCAAAATAATGTTATTAAATATTTTTAAAATTAACTTTATATGAGCGTGTTTAACTCCCGTTATTATTAAGCAATCTATCATTTTTTTCCTACCAAAGATCGATTTGACAATGTCTATTATTGTGTGTGTTTATTTAGTTTATTTAGAAATTGTCAGATGTCGATCTTCGGCAGGCAAACGTTAGATAGATTGGTTACTAATAATGGGCATTCGTCAATAAGTCTTTTTTATAAATGCGCAATATATGTAACAACCCTTAATAAAATATGTGTCGAATTAATATTAAGAAGTCAGTTGGCAGATATTTGCGTGAACAAGAAAATTAAGCATAAATATTCATTATTCTTATATTATAACACTATACAGAATATGAATGCAATTGTTAATGTTTTTGTGCATCGTTTATTTTAATTAAAGGCACGAAGATGCGCTAATGTAATGGAAGTCGATATCGAATCATATTTTAATTTTGATGACCTGTTGTGGAGAGGTCAATCGCCAAATTGGCCTGACGCTGAGAGTCCCAGGTTCGATCTCCGACCAGACAATCAATTTAGTTTTTTGTTTTAGGTTTGCGTATTAGTACAAGTATATGTTTTTGTATATATTTATGGCTCATACATAGGGTATTCTAGTGTAGAGACACTACTTAAATTTAAATAATAATTAGTTAACCAAGTATCTTAGGAACATTGTTTTTCATTTTAGGCATATTTTATTGTATATGTATAATTACTTTGGATCAATAGTTAAATAATAATTATTTTCGATATATAGAAATGAAAAAACGAGCATGTAGTCCATTTGTTGGTGTTACTGGCGCTAATGGACATCTATAATCAACCTTAGACAAAAGAAAAATGATTTATTTCTTAAAAAATAACTGTTATAGGTACTTAAAAATAACCATTTAAGAAGAGTTCCGTGTATCTGCAGTATAGGTTGACGGTAAAGGAAGTAGGTTAATAGAATTTACAAAGTAGGGCATAGAGTACTAAATGACACTATTTACCTCATGTGAGCGTGATACAAAATGAGTGATTGATGGGGAGTACGTGACTACCGGCGTAGGGCTTTAAGCGAAATATGACACTTAAGGGTCGGTACACATGTGCTACTGTTTGTTGCGATTAAAAGTCGCATGGTTGTATTGGTTTATTTTAGTAGAGTAAAGTGGTAGTTTGATGTTTTGTTCATCATCAACCCATCACTGTACCACTGCTGGGCACGGGTGTTTTCTCAAAATGAGAAGGATTAGGCCACAGTCCACTGCGCTAGCCAAGTGCAAGTTAGTAGACTTGACATACCTTTGAAAACTTTTTTTTAAGATTTCTCAGGTATGCAGGTTTCCTCATGATGATTTCCTTCACCGTTTAAGCAACTTATAATTAATTTCTAATACGCACATAACTTTGAAAAATCAGAGGTTGCTTGGTATTTGAACCTCGGACCACTTCTCCATTAGGCTATCACTGCTGATATTTCCACAGTAAATCATTTAAAGCTTTTTGTTTGTGCTAATAAATACAATTTAAGCGATTGTACTACAATTTTATGGTTATAAAGCTTTTCTTGTTATTTTGATTTAAAAGCAAATATATAACAGTTCAGTAAATGTTAAAATTTTGTTTTTCAGCCGTTTCTTTGGTTTTAATGATTTATCTTGGAAGCTTTATGATCATGGTTGAATTTCGTCAACTAAATATGTAGTAGTGCTACTGTAGGCGGCCTTATTATAAAACAGGTTTGTAAGAATGGGAAACACCGCGGCACTAGTATAATGTTTCATACTATGACTTAAAAAACCTACATTTTTTAATTTGCACTTTCTTTCGCAGGATATTTTCCATAAAGGAATTATGTGGCGGTACATTACTGATCAGATATAATCCTGTAAATAAAATATATTGTACGTAGAATATAGATTTTGTTTCTTATTTTTAAGATGTTAGTTTTTTTTTTAATTTTAATGCTCAAAAAATGGACAAAGATGGAACAATTTAAGAAGTTTTTCTCATTTATTTGTCTAGTTTTAGTGTTTTTTTGGTTTGATTTCTATCCACAATCTTCAGTCTTATCAATAAAGGTTTAATAGTTATATTTATGTATATATCTACCTATATAAATACAAATCTACTTAAAATGTTCATTGATGATCGAATGTCGAATCGAACATGATCGAATTTCGCCTATTGAACGAATACTAACAATACTAATCGCATTTATTTAAGTACACGTGTACATGCTCGCGTGCAGAATCTTCTGTAGCTAAATGGTAAATGGTATCTACTGTTTTTTGCCGTTACATCTGATCGTGACATAATTAAGATAATTGTTGACATTCTAGTTTTCTATCGACGTTTGCCGCAAAAAAAATACAGATGACAACAGACGTTTGTCATCGGTAGCACTACCATGAGTTGGCATAGAAACGCCACTATAGAAATTGTAAATATAAACTATTGTCATTTTGCTAGTGAATAACATAACTACTATCGTTACGGTATTTCTTGACAACGTCTGTCAAATTAATGACTCATGGGACCGAATTTGTATGGCAATAGATCATAATGACATTCGCTAGCGATTTGATTTCGATAGGTTTTTTACGTATCGAGTTACGCCACTACGGATTTTACTTCTACGAGTAACCACCAGAGGCGCTGTACAATTTTTCATACATTTATTTTACGCAGTCGCTAGCGAGTAATACTTTTGTAAACTCATGGTAGTGTTACGGTACATTTCTTTGTGCAGGGTTTTGGTGCATTTATATCTACGACGATATATCGAAGGTTCGAAAATATCGATTATCGTTTAAATCGAAAATATCACGCGATATTATCGATAATTCATAATTCAATACAACCTTTTTTAACGCCGACAAAGTTAAAAAAAAATATTTCGCCAACTTTGTATCTAGCATAATAAGTACGTACTTAGTATATAAAATATATATCGATATTTCAATTTTTTATAAGATAATATGCATTAGTCTCTACACTCATTGATTCAAGTATCAATATTCAGGGTCAGATATCACCTAAATTACGATTTATCGTTGAATCATATATTAAGATTGAATTACAAAACACAATTAGCAAGTTACAATGTAAATTAATTAAACGTGAAGCGACAAAATAAACATAGCGTACTATCTTCCACAAAATAGTACATATTTGACCGATATGTGTTACACGGTACAATATTATCAAGCCTTGTACTGATAAGTGATTGTGTGTTAATCTTGTGTGTTACGTATTAATTATCATTTTGTGAATTTATAAATGTTTTTAATTAAGTAGCGATGTCACATGTTTATCTTATGGTATGAGACCAATATCAGTTCGGTCCGTAACCAACGTCAAATTATATTAAAGTCCCCTTTGAGGTCTGCTTAAGATGCGTTGCTACCCTTGAGGGCTAAGTTAGAATCATCATCAACTCGTTAGTGTCCCACTGCTGGGCACGGGTCTCCTCTCATAATGAGAACGATTAGGCCGTAGTCCACCGCGCTGGCCAAGTGCGTATTGGTAGACTTTACATACCTTTCAGATTTTTTTTATTAATCTCTCAGGTATGCAGGTTTCCTCACGATGTTTTCCTTCACCGTTTAGCAAGTGATAATTAATTTCTAATACGCACATAACTTTGAAAAATCAGAGGTGCGTGCCTGGGATTTGAACCTCGGTCCCCTCGATCGAGGGGCCGAGTTTCTTAACCACTAGGCTATCACTGCTTTAGTTAGAATGCTTCGTGTAAAATTCTCTTTTAAAACAACCTTATACTTAACAAACAGAAGAAGAAACGTTTATAGGCGTCAAGGGTATAACGAACTCTAGGAATGGAGACTACTTAAGGTCAGCCACAGACGCGTTACTACCTATGAGGACCAAGTTGGAACGTCTAGAAAAAATGAATCCTTTACCACACACTTCAAAACTAAACAGCAGCGCTTAACACAAACAGAAAGAGACGTGGTGATGGTGTCGGGTAGAATCATGAGGAGTTTGAACATGTATTAAAGTATCGCGACAGTGGAACTACAAAATGCCCTCAAAAACCTTAGTAGTTTGACAACTGGCTATTATTGTATCCACGACCTGTAAATATAAACTAAAACCTTGACCTCTGTTAATCGTATAGATTAAGTTTTATTACTTTTTATCAATCTTAAACTTTTTACAGGTCAATTGTTTGTATGAGTGCACTTGATATTATGTTTTTAAGAGTAACGTGACTAGGGAACACTGCATCGTTTTATAAGGTTATCGATGACGTATCTGGTATATATTAATAGTTAATACAATATATTAATAATGTAAAATTACCGTAATAACGATATTCGTACGTCTAGAGCAGTGGTTCTCAAACTTATTTCGTTTAACGCCCACTTTAAGTATCTATTAGGGTTTTCAATAAAATATAACAACTTCTTATTAATAACGTATTCCGTAGATATTAAACCACATTGTTAAATTTTAATCATTATTAATCGAAAATCCGCGCATAGTAGGTACCTCAACAAAATTTATTTAATAAATTTATAATTTTTGGGAGATTGAATTGAATGCTTTAAAAAAACATTAGGCGACAAAAAATATGGAATGGTAAAAATTAAAAATGGCGAGAACATAGCTGCTAACCTAACATTTGCTTGTGCATAACTTGCCAACATTTTGTATATCGCATAACTTTTATCACAATATCATAATCACAATCATTCGCTATTATAAATTACTTCAAATAACTTTAAATATTAAAAATCAGTAAAAGTCATCAAGACTTAAACGTCAATTTTCTCTAAAATCTGCGCCAGTACCCACAAGGGCGCGTTATCTTTGAGAAACGCTGACCTAGAGCTTCATATTAATAATTACATACTTACCTTATTAATTTACAGTGACTTTGTTGTTATTGTGAATGTAATGATGCAAGTTGATTGAACCGCTACATTATGATATGAAGTACCTATATATCTGCTACTAGGTTCATATCTTAGTCTATTCAGTCTAGTCTGGTCACTCTGCTCCTAGATTATTGTCTATGTATTAATGGATTAATGCTATAATCGGTACCATAGATCCGTAAGTGTTCGAAGTTTAAACGGTGCTAAAGCTTTTTTTTTATAATATAGGAGTAACAGACGAGCATGCAGTCCTCCTGATGGTAAGTGGCTACTGCCACTTATTAACATCTGTGATCAAGTGGCTACTGCCGCCCATGAACATCTGTGATCAACCCCAGATAGGGTTAGATATTCCTACCTGAGGTCGGCCACAGATGCGCCGCTACCCCTGAGGACTAAGCTGGAACGTCTCGGAAAAGTATGTTTCCCTTACCACACCCTTCAAATCGGAACACAGCAGCGCTTAACACTGCTGTTATTAGGTAGAAATAGGTGTGGCGATGGTACCACCGGAGTCGAACCACAAAGGGTTTTACCACCTTCAGCTAGATTGGTTTGGTTAGATTCGGGATACGCCATCACCACATCCATTTCTAGTGTGAAGCACTTCTGCTTTTCGATGGAAAGACATAGATGCTGACTGAGTAGGCGAGTAGCACACGAGCATGCAGTCCACCTGATGGTAAGTCACTACTGACACCCATGGACATCTGTAATCAACACCCGATAAGATTAGATTCCAATCTGAGGTTATCATAAGTGTTAATAGTAATACCTCTGAGGACTAAGTTGAAAGACCTCGTTAAATATGTCTCCCTTACCACAACCCTCAAACCAGAACACATTAAGCCTTAACACTGCTGTTATTAGGCAGAAATAGGTGTGGCGATGGTGCCGCCGGAGTCGAATCACTCTGGTTCCACCACCAAAATTTACTTGCTTAGTCTCCAATAGACTAATTTCTTAGACAGACCTAAGAACATGAAACCACCCTTTCAAAATCTATTTCTCCAATATCTAGACTAATTTCTTAGACCTAAGAACATGAAGCCACCCAAGTATAACCTTCTCGTCCCAATGACATTTCGTATCAAATTGGCAACAGAGATAATGCAATCGGGAGCCTGTTTCAATGTAGATATAGGTAATAGTAATCAAAGTTGCAACTGATAACGGTGTCAACGAGGTGATAATGATAACAGTCCATGTTTATATTGAAACAAATTGCATTATTATTATCAAGTTTCGTTTTAACGCTTGTTTGTGTTGTGCGAACTGTTTTAGGGTTCCGTACCTCATTAGAGGGTAAATCAGAACCCTATAGCTAAGTCTGAAGATAGTAGAACCCTTTGTGGTTCGACTCCGGCGGCACCACCGTCATACCTATTTTTGCCTTATAATAGCAGTGTTAAACCGCTGTGTTCTGGTTTGGTGTGTGATAAACGTGTGATAAGACATACTTTTTCGAGCCGTTCCAGCTTAGTCCTCAGGGGTAGCGGCTAGAGTTTAGTAGCTCGCGAGTGAGTGATATAAAAGATATATATCTTCACCAAAGAGCTAATCACTCATCAACTCCGACGATTTTGAATTATATCTTTATATCCGCGTTACATGGCTCAGTTCATAGGTCCATATGATTCCGGATATAAGATCTTCTTCAACTCAATAGTTTTATACTCGCTCGCGAGTGAGTTATGAGTCAAATGAGCGACTGATTGAGAGAGTCTGATTTGAGTCAAATGCATTACGTATTAAACACTAAATTAAAATCTTTTTTCTTTGCTAAGAATATGGAAACAGAGATATACAAATAGTGTTGGCTGTGAAATTCATATATAGTTTCTTGCCAGTTTTGTATTAATTATTGGAATCAAAAATGTTGTCAAAACATTTTGATCTGATTCTCTGATATACTGATATAAAATGTCGCGTATATCTTTACAGAGCTACTGAGCTAAAGTGAGTTACTGAGCTAATAGAGTGATATATATCACGACGTGGCCGACCTTAGGTAGTAATATCTAATCCTATCTTGGGTTGATTACAGATGTCCATGAGCGGCAGTAGCCACTTACCATCAGGTGGACTGCATGCTCGTCTGCTACTCTTATATTATAAAAAAAAGTTTTTAGAGTTCCGTACTCCATCATAAACCCGTTATTGTCCCTGCTAGGCACGGGTCTCCTCTCAGAATGAGAAGGATTAGGTCATAGTCCACCGCGCTGGCCAAGTGCGAATTGGTAGACTTTACATACCTTTGAGATGATTTTTTTTAACATTTCTAAGGCATGCAGGTTCCTCGCCGACCAGTTCAAACTGCACTTGGTTAAGTATTTTGAAAGTAAATTTTTATAAACTTTTTTCTATAAAATTTATTTATCATTAATGAATTTACAATAGTAAATTCTAATGTAAACTAAAGTAAAGGCTAACTTAATAACATAAGATTAACTTTTAATAATTTAATCAATTTGATAATATATTTACATCTCTAACATAAAGAAAACTTAACGGATATAAGAACAAATATTTTAATAACAAAAAATCTTACAACTATTGTGAAGTAATGATCTCAGCACCGCCATTATAATCCTGTAAGAAGATACATGTGGCCTGACTCACATAAAAACATGTAACGCATCGTTACATACGCCCATCGTCTGTCCTTATCATTCTTCCTTGCTCGTAATAGGCTAATAGCTCCGTTATCCTGCTATCTCGCTCTTACCGCATTACACCCCTCACGAGGGTTGGGGCGATAAAAAGCCTATAGAAGGCGGACCGAAGATTCTTAACGGTCATGCGCTCCTAGTAGAAATTTCCTTTGTTTACTGTAATTATTATAAATAATTATAAATAACCTCGTTAAAACTAATTGTTTTAATAGTTGCTTAATAAGAACGTCGTCTTTAAGTTAAGGTTATAAAGTATAGTTTGACGTCACTCTAAGCTCAATTTGAGAGAAAGAGATAAACATATTTCCGTCAGTTACGTTTTGTATCTTGTTATAAACAATTTGGATTAAATATTTTGTAAAAAATAATACGTTAGTTTACGTTAACATCATTTATGAAGTAACGGAATTTCTCAAGTCATTACTTGTCTGTTGATTGGGTATATTGTACCAAGTAAGGGCATAATAACCCTATTTTAAGTGTATTGGCTTGTTCTGTAGCATTCGCCACCCACTTCCCGCCTTCCGAATTTGCAGTATTATACTATGATGGTAAATTGTTCTGTATTTATCGATTTGGTACAATTGAAGATTTTATACTTGACAAATGTTATCTTTCATATGTCGCAAGTTACTAGCTAAGGGCTTTGCTATAGTTCAGATTGTTTCCAAGGGAACTCAGGGATATATAAAACATTCTTACATATAAATGCAAAATCGTATTGAAATGTTAAGCCCATTAATTTACGTTTCGGAATTTGTAAACATTTTTTCTTTAATAGAAAGATTGTTCAAACACTGATTTCACTGAAAAATATTGTATAATATTTGTTGTTAAGTAATTATTATTTTTAATTTAAGTTAGATATGTTGACGTTTTTTGGAATAAAAAATCGAATTAAAAAAACCCTTAACCCTATGACCATAGTACAAATATTTCTACTGTGCTATTACGCTGATATTTTACGGTTTAATTTAAAATCAACTAGATATTATTTGTTATATACAACATATTTGATTGACATAATGGATGGTATTAAAAACATACTTTTTGGATTGTTTGAAGGTGGTAGGACCCTTTGTGGTTCGACTCCGGCGGCACCACAAAGGTCACACACACACCGCCACACCTATTTCTGCCTCATAACAGCACTGCTGCGTTCCGGTTTGAAGGGTGTGGTATGGGAGACTAGACTTTTCCGAGGCGTACCACCTCAGTCCTCAGGGGTAGCAGCGCATCTATGGCTGACTTCAGCTAGGAATATCCAATCCTATCTGGGGTTGATTACAGATGTCCATGGGCGGCAGTAGCCACTTACCATCAGGTGGACTGCATGCTCGTCTGCTACTCCCATATTATAAAAAAAAAACCCATATTCTTAATTTTAGTGCACTTGGATCTACGGTCAATTTAGTCATAAAGTAATAATTTTAATCATCAACAAATAAACCAAATTGTTTAATTTGCGATTATTTGTAAGAGGTTAAGAATCATGCTGATAAATATAGTTAAATTGGAATGTATATAAAAACTACTTGCGTCAGTCATTGTAGTTACTGATATGAAAATGTGCAAGTTTATATACCTATCTATGTTAATATAGGTTGCTTTTTTATAACATAGCAGACGAGCATGAAGTCCGCCTGGTGGTATGTGGCTACTACCATAGACATTTCATTAAACCCAGATAAGATTAGATTCCTATCTAATGACGGCCACAGATGCGCCGCTACCCCTGAGCACTAAGTTGGAATTCTTCAGAAAAGTAGTGCCTATTTGACCTAGTGCCTACGTCACCATTCCTCCATCGCACCACTCCCCCAAGGATGAAGTTCCATCCACATCAATTGGACTCGTGGCGGTCTTCCACGGTTCGGTTTGCACGGACGTTCTTGCCGCGGACGTGCAAGATGTGGAATGAGCTTCTTCCTGAGGTATTCCCGGAGCGCTATGACATGGGGCTCTTCAAAAAAGGTGCAAAAAGAGCTCTCATACAAAGCCGGCGATATACTGGCGACTCCTCTGGTGTTGCAAATGTCCATAGGCGGCGTTGACTACTTTCCATCAGGTAGTACGTCTGCCTAATCGTTAGGTTAAGCTATAAAAAAATAAAAAAAGTATGTGGGAGACATACTTTTTTTATTTTTTTATAGTACCATACCCTTCAAATTAGAACACAGCAGCGCTCAACGCTGTTGGGGAAGAAACTGGTATGCCAGTGGTACCGACCGAGTCCTCAAAGGGTTCTACCACCTTCACATGTAGCACACAATTTATGTTTTACTTTTAAGTGGTAATCTTTTCTTTAAGGTTTATTTTTTACCGCTTAGGCAGTAAACTCTAAGTCTAAACACTGTGTACTTTATAAATATCATATGACATACTGTAATTAATGTTATCTACATGCACAATTGCACATTGTCAGTCTGTTCGTACCATTTGCTTTTTGTCACGAACATTGTACACCCTATCTTTATAATGATCGGATATTAACACTTCCATAATGTGTCCACGATTAGTTGGATATGATCGAATCTAACAATTACTATTGGTGGTATAAAATATGTGAATTACGCATTAAACAGGGACTGACAGACAAAATGCACCTCAAAATAATTCATAAGTGCAATATTTTGTACATTACTTCCATATACAAATTAGATGTCTATCTATAGGCCTAAGGTACGAAAAGGGATTTTTGAATATTCATACTCTAATGAATAACTAAAGAAATAGGTATTATAAAAAAAACGACAGGTTAATTATAGTACCTATGTCATTCGAACAATTTGGACAAATCTAACGACTCTTGATAGTCAAGCCGTGTGGGCTGTGGGGCTGCCAAATAATGAGATATGCATAGGCTCGAGAAAAATTAGCCTCCCCCAGTGGGATCCCACATGGGACCTCCCAAATGGGATGAAAGCTAAGACATGATAATATGATGGATTCTTGAAGCTTAACTGTTAAAATATAAAGATAAAGATTCGCTTCGGGATCAGATCCAACATTATCCTATCTTTAAAGTTGAAATTTAACACACAAACAAAATGTTATTAAATCCATTCAACATCAGAGATTAACCTATACGAACATACGAACCTATACGTGATTGATAAGCCTGTTGCGTTAAGATTAGCTGACACGGCAAACGTTGTGTTGCCATATAAATAAAAAAATGTTAAAAGTCAACACTCATCACTTAGGGGTATGAAAAACAGATAGTAGTCGATTCTCAGACCTACTGAATATGCATATAAAATTTGGTGAAAATCGGTAAAGCCGTTTCGGAGGAGTACGGTGACTAACATTGTGAGACGAGAATTTTGTATATAAAGATCATCCTACAGAATATTTGAATTCACAAGACCTGCACCAAGGTTATCTTTATTGTTCTGGATTTGACGTAATGCCTCGTAATTTAAGATAAGCGGACATTATATAATTTACATTTTATTTTTATTTAACATTTCGTATAGATAACGAATGATACCTATATTGTTGTGAAGATCGTTGCAATTTAATTTCTTGATGATAAGGAAAGATGAGGAATTAATTGAAGTTTACTTTGTAATAGAAAAATAGGAAATACAGGAAATAGTCTACCTGTTAGTGGCTATTGCCGACAATGGATATCTATTAGCTGTTATCATCCGATAAGATTATATTTTTACCGGAAGTTGGCCATTGATGCGTTGCTACCCCTGCGGACTTGTTGAATTTGCTAAGTAGGTATGTGAAATGAAAAATATTTATTTTGTATACGCCTACTAGGTGGCACTTACAAATTGTCAGTTATAATATTTTTTCTTAAACTTATACCCGTTCGGAACGCGACCTCAATTGAGAAGATCCGGTAAGAAACTTAGTGGGTTTGTCTTTTTTTCCATAATAATTATTACTCTTTTTTTCTTTTTTTTAATGCCATAATTTTTTATATGTAATTAATAGAGCGCTCCAGTATCTTGCTTTACATTTATCTAAAACGAGCTTTTGCCCGCGGCTTCGCTCGCGTTACGAAGTTATATTTTCATCCCCTATTTTATCCCCTTGGGAGTAGAATTGATCAAAATCCTTTCTTAGCGGATGCCTACGTCATAACATCTACCTGCATGCCAAATTTCAGCCCGATCCGTCCAGTGGTTTGGGCTGTGCGTTGATAGATCACTATGCCAGTCAGTCACCTTTGAGTTATATATATTTAGATTAGATTAGAAAAAATGTCTTCTTTACCACGCCCTTTAAAGCGCAAATTATCTAAGGGTATTTGTTCTTAACTAACAAATCACGCTTATCTTAACAGGTCTAAACTTTTAGGGGTTTTGTATGAGAAAAGCATCAGTCCACATATATCAGTTTGTCAACAGAAGTGATCACTTAACATCGTTTAGAGGTTTCAATGCTGATTCTGTAATATTAAGAAGCCCATTAACTTGACTACGATACCTATTTCTCCCTTTTGCAAGTGCTAGAATTATCTGGTTTGAATTGCATGGCAAGAAAAGATACACATACATACATGGTCTACACAGAATGAATTGATTAAAGGACTCTGAAAAATGTTGATATTACAATAAGTTGTACTTGAAATGTAGAGTCGAACTTGAATCAAACTTTTATCTATTTTATTTTCAAAGTTTTCAAATAAAATATATTCGTGGGAGTAGTGGAGTAGTAAGAAGGAACCGACTCAATTACTTAAGTTTAAAATTGGAAAGCAAATTCTGTGGAAATTTGTCCGGTACTCAGATACAACGCGAACGAACGCTTCGGTTGAGATGAAATTACATACATACACACATACAAATACATAAACCCACACACACATGTTACATACACAAACGCATGTGCACGCATACAAGCACAAACGCAAACGCGTCTTAATTTATATTATTTGAATGTTTATATGTGCGCTTAATTGGTGTTTTTAACCGACTTCCCAAAGAAGAATGATTACCTATTCGACACATATATAGGTCCATCGATTTTTTTTAATTTATAAGAATGTATCCATTTAAATTGTTTGTTTTGGTAATAAAGAAGAGAAATTTATCTCTATTTCTACACTAAAGCCACATCCAAGTCTGCTATACCATTTGCAAGAGTATCAGACCGTACATACAGATTAAAAGATACATACATACTG
Organism: Epargyreus clarus; assembly: GCF_041222505.1. NCBI lineage: Eukaryota > Metazoa > Arthropoda > Insecta > Lepidoptera > Hesperiidae > Epargyreus > Epargyreus clarus. Next base: position 9,562,581 of record NW_027332214.1, read on the forward strand.
TGCAGATATTTTTTAAAATATCTTTTCCCTGTTTATTTAGGTCCAACACAAAAAAATCAGTTTTTAAAGCGGTCAGTTTGCGTTCGATCTAAAACAAAATTTTATTTATTTTATGGATGTCTAAAGGAATCCACGTAAAACTTGATTCCGACTAGGAAATCCGGTGCAAAATAAATTTGTGCTCTGCAGTTCAGTCGGGCAATATTCGTCTGGCGTTGTTTAGGCAAAGGGGTTACCGGGGCACTGGGGGAATAGGGCTGTCAATGATCTGTTTTACGTAGAAATATTTTATTTATTTTACTGTATTTTTTACGAAAATATATTGTTGTTTATTTTTCCTATTTTAATAGTAAATGAGCGTACAGTCCACCTGATGGTAAGTGCCAAGTGCTGTCCATGGATATGCAAACGCATAGTCAACTCCAGATGCGTTGCTATCGAAAATCATTCTATATTTTACCTGACGAAAACGGTGAGCAAATATTTTACTATTTATTTTTAAATTAGCCTGAGTTTCAAGCCATTTTTTTGCTAATTCCATCCTTAGTATATCTTTTATCATGTGAATGAAATTTGTAGGAAGGTCCCCGATTTGTAATTTTAATGTTTTGGGTACACCGGGATATTGAATACGAATGATTTCTTATTTGAATTTCATATTCTCTTAACCGTAAAGTTGAATCGAAATGAAAATTTTCCTTTTGCCTTGAACACTTCTGGGTTCTTGTCAAGATATACGAGTAGATTGCAAAATAACTACAGTTATATCATTATTAGACTTAGAATTGATTGCAGATTATCGTAACAAAGTACAAAACATTATTTCCTGTAGTAATTGTATTGAATTCACAAAGAAACACATCATTAACGTCGAATGTACCTAAATGTATTGTCAGTTAGATTAATGATGGTGTGAGTAATATGTAAAATGTTATCTTTTCCTTTAACACGGCGAAAACAAAAAAATACAATTTTATATTCGGCATTGACTCGATTTATCGCTTTCGCAACATATGACCGTCACACCTATTATGTAGAAGACCAGAACACAGCAGCGCTAGATACTGCTAATAGGCACTATAGGAGTGACGGTGGTGCTGCGGAGTTGAACCACCTGTAAAATCCTAAAACTCAGCATTCTAAATGTACGTAAGCGAAAAAAAGCAATTCATTCATAATAATAAGCACTTTAAAACTGCACAAGCGACAGAAACAACACATTATAGAGGAAGCGTTTAAACTTTTCGATTTGCAAAACTTCCAATGTCTACAGGGTAGCAACCCTAGCAAACGTTTGATGTTTTACGACTCTCGTCATTACCCCGCCCTATTCGCAAGGATCCCAGGGTTGACACGTGTACCTTTGTAGTTGGATGGCGAAGTCGTAAAGAGTTTCCTTGCTACCAGGTTGCTGCAGTTGCATGGTTGCATTTACAGTTGCGAGTTGTTTTAGTGTCGATCAAACTGAACGAATTCGTTTGTCTTCCTGCGGAGGGTAATGTTTTTCGAGCTTATGTATGAGCTTCATATTCCTTCTCCAACTTCATACACACTTCCCACTTTCCTCACTATCTTCCTTACTTTTCCATGCATAGGTTGTCTGGAAGAGATCGCTGCTTAGCGATAAGGCCGCCTATTGCATACGATCAACTATATAATTGTATATCATTGTTATGTTCTGTTGAAGTGTGCAATAAAGAATATCTATCTATCTATCTATGGAAACTGGAAAGGCTAAAAGTCTAACAATCTTATGGCGATGTCTTAACCCTTGGCATGCTCAATTGGATTAACGGATTTTAATTACATATGAGGTGTCGTTGAATTGAATTGAATTTGTCTACATTGTGGAAGTAATATGCTGTTTTTTTAAACAGTTGGGTATTCGTGTTTTTTTTTGTAATTTCCCATATCTTACGTATAAGATTCTGAATACCATTACCACAAGGTAGGATTCAAGTTTTTACTGTTCGTGTTAACTGCTAAATAAAATGACGGTTAAGTTTTGTAATTTTAGTGAAAGTAAATTTGTTTGTTAGTCGTGAGTTCGTGTAATGAAAGCGTATGGGTTTCCTTTTTCAATTTTTTTGCTTCATTCTTAATCGTGTTTCTTGTATCAAAAGGCTTTTATCCCTGACATAAAGGAATAAAACAATGTTTTTGTATCATTGCATGTTCGGAAGTGAGAGAAATAAAAAAAATGTAGTTATGGGTGATATTTCCACTTATTTACGAAAATTAAGTTTTCATTTTTGTATTTCACATCAAAAGTGCTTTAACCATTTTCTTTCTTTTATTAAATTTGACCATTCTAAGACAATAACATCTTATTTCAATGCACTATGAATGTACTCAGACTTGCGTTGCAAGCGTCCATTGGGAAATACCCCATGCTTAAAGCTAGAAACATACTGTTTGCAGGCTAATTCTGGTTACTTCTTATTTTCTTTAGATTTCTATCACTCTATCTATTTAAGTTTGTCAATGTCGTCATCCACCCATTATTAGTCCACTGTTGGGCAGGGGTCTCCTCTCAGCATGAGAAAGATTAGGCCATAGACCACCGCGCTGGCCAAGTAGTATTGGTAGACTTCACATAGAGGTCGAGTTTCTAAAATTCTTTTATTGTTGTTTTTCAATGTCATAACACTAATCTCCTAGTTTTTTCTGTATCGTGACAGAATTCTTTTGTAGGATTGAAAATGTAGAGAGCGTATTCTGTAGTAGTTTATCGATAAGCCCATTTAATTTTTAGTAATAACTCTTGAGATAAAAGTACATTGAAAGCACAAATTAGACATTCTCATAATGTTTTTCTTGGTGTGTGAAATCGATGAAGTCGTACTTCGCCAACATAGTGGCCTTAAGTATTAGTCTAATATTAGAGACATGCCAATTACCCCTCAGACAGTTAACAGTATTGTTCTACACAAATGTTACATACTGCTAAACTCGATATGTTTCTAGCTTAAGTAAGTAAACTTCTTTGATTCAAAAACTGCTGACGGCATAAGATGAATGCAATCGTAAACTTGTCTTCATAGTTAAGAACCTTGTTTGTTATAGAGATATATTTGATTGTTAATTACTTACTATATTGTTTCTATTATCTTCGTCTATATATAAATAAAATTATTGTCTTTTCGTCGCGAATATGCTTATCTTATATAAAAAAATCTCCTGTCACATTGTTAGTTACCGTACTCCTCCGAAACGGCTTAACCGGTTTTCACCAAATTTTATATGCATATTCAGTAGGTCTGAGAATCGGCTACTATCTATTTTTCATACCTCTAAGTGATAAGGGTTGTTCACCCTTCACATTTTTATATTTATATGGCAACACAACGTTTGCCGGGTCAGCTAGTTATAATATAATATATTTACAGTTTTTTAGAGATCAATAATTTTGAATGGCATTGAAATAAGAATGCAACGCTTAATAGACAAATACAGAACTTCCTCCTTTTTGAAGTCACTTAAAAACTATTCAAGTCCTACCACAGAATTGCAGACTCTTAGAACAAAGTTGAAATCTTGAATTTCTTTAAAACAAGCCGTAGCAATGCTACTGTTATAACGCAGAGATAAAGACCATGATAACAGTGCTACTATTTTTACAAGGCAGAAAGAAATTCAGTGACAATTATTATATGGTGAGGCATGGAAATAATGTATCTGACTTACCTAATAAACTACTTCTGTAATTGAAGGTGGTAGAACCCTTTGTGGTTCGACTCCGGCGGCACCATCGCCACACCTATTTCTACCTAATAACAGCAGTGTTAGGCGCTGCTGTGTTCCGTTTTGAAGGGTGTGGTAAGGGAGACATACTTCCGAGGCGTTCCAGCTTAGTCCTCAGGGGTAGCGGCGCATCTGGGGCCGACCTCAGGTAGGAATATCTAATCCTATCTGGGGTTGATTACTGATGTCCATGGGCGGCAGTAGCCACATACCATCAGGTGGACTGCATGCTCGTCTGATTCTCCTATATTATAAAAAAAATATACAAAAAATATAAAAATAAAATACTTAAATTAAATGTAATTATAGTATTCTGTTAACATATTGTCGAAGTCTATCCTAAATTGCAAGCGAACAGCTGACCTTTGCAAAATGAATCGTAAACTTTTGGCTGAGTTTTATAGCTTTGTTTGCTAAAACGATAGGGGAGACCTATCTTTAATTTAAATACAATGTTTTTACTTATACCTAAATTGAATTTATTAAAGTAAGAATTGCTTAAAGTAAGAGTGATTGATGTAAGTAATAATACAGATATAGTCTATTTAAATTTCAGCGACATAATTATATAGGAGTATTTATGATATATACTTATATTTTGTTTTTGCACACAAATTTTGCCTTTCGTATGCACATTCGTGACCCAGGGTTTGCTGGAAGAAATTCCATTTTGGAATAAGCAAAGCTTTGTACTTCGTTTCTAACTCTTCTGTATTGTTATGATTTATTTGTGTACAAAAATGGATTTAATATAATAAAAATAAATAAAGGGTAACTTACTTACATATGTATGTTCTATCTACATAGTTTGCAACGTAATACTTTAGAAAAAAAAAAATATTATCAAAACCAAAACTTGGTTTCAATTAATATTAATAATTCTTAGTCAAGTTACTTTCATATTTTCAATGATAAAGTATTATTTCTAACGTCTTACAGATATTCAACTTAAGGCAGAGACCGGGTTATAAAAGATAAACATTAAACATCCTTCATTCTGCAGGAGTGAATGAGTATTTACACATTGAAACTTGTTTAGTTCCTCTATACGTAGGGACTGAGAGGCTTTGGAATCTTCAAAGGAACGCCACCGAAGATAAACCTTGTACTCACTAAGGGAGCTAATACAAGAGCGACAGTAGCGGGTACAGTCTACGAAGGCTGGTGTTGACAAGCGGCGGTAATTGCCGACATGAACTGCTGCACGTTATTTCGCTGTCGCTCATGTGTTACCTCCCTAAGACGTACGTCACTAGCCATACAACGCCTGAACTTTAACGCCACGTCCGCACGCTTGGCTTTTGCCGCGGATTAGGCTCTAGACAGACGGACCGCATTTCAACTGAACGCAATTGAACTACAATCGGACTGCGCGTTTGGTTTGCAGTTCTATTGCAGCCGTGTCAACTGCATTCAAACTGCACCTGAACTGCAATTTGCGATTGGATTGCAGTTTAAATGCGGTCCGTCTGACTAGAGCCTTAGAAACGTCTCATCATCAACCCATTACTGTCCCACTGCTGGGCACGGGTCTCCTCTCAGAACGAGAAGAATTAGGCCATAGTCCACCGCGCTGGCCAAGTGCGAATTGGTAGACTTCACATACCTTTGAGATTTTTTTTTCTATAAATCTCTCAGGTATGTAGGTTTCCTCACGATGTTTTCCTTCACCGTTTAAGCAAGTGATAATTTATTTCTAATAGCACATAATTTTGAAAAATCAGAGGTGTCTGAGATTCGAACCTCGGACCCCTCGATCGAGAGGCCGAGTTTCTTAACCACTAGGCTATCACTCATTATATGCTGCATATTAGAAACGTCTAGAAACATTAAATTGATCAAAAGCTATGCTACAAACCTACACAAACCGAAAAGCACTGTCTATACTCTATGGTGCATTTGTGGTGCGTTTAAAGATATCGTATGTCAGACACGGTAAAACAAAATTTTATGAATGACGCCTAGGGCTGAAAGTTGAATGACAGGAAGAGTCTAAGATCTTCATCTAATTTTACAAACTTACACAAATGTCTACAAGGGAACTTGTCGTCCTTCGTCTACTGTATACACAATGTATACCGTATACTGTATACACAAATGTCTACAAGGGAACTTGTAGACATTTGGGGCCCTCCCAGGAGAGGCCCGGGGCGAACCCCCTCCTCTTACTCCGCCAGTACGTGCCAGTCAAAATTTAAAAAAAATAATTTGCCTGACACGATAACTTGAACGTCAGTAGATATAAATGTGGTTACTTATGTAGTTGTCCCCGGTTAACAACAGCGCTACACTTTTTAGTTTTCTCCGCTAATTTACGTAGCATGTGGCTGTGTTGACTCGGCGTGCAGATCGCGGAGACAAGTGTAGCGCTTAGTAATTATCGAGAGACTGTCTGCACGTGTAACAGTGAATTGTAAGGAATGTAATGTACCTACTTAGTTTAAGATGTACGAAACTGTGCTTTGGGGCCTTTTCAATGAAAGGGTGCTTTGTGTTAAAATGAAATTCATAAAAAAATTGCACTCGGAGTGCCGGCACAAGTAAAACTTTCGAAACCTAACCTGAATAATAAATATCGTCAGGTAATTATTTAAAAACCAAACTTTTTATAAGCCGAGAACCTTACCTTTCCTAATTAAATTAACAGAAACACAATTTAACGTAAATGATGACGTAATGATCGGAAAATAACTACCCAGTAGACGATCTGCAGTGCCTATTTATACGCCCACTTTTAGTTAATACCCCCATTTGACAATTAAACTTTCTTACTTTTACCATCACTCCCAACAATTATAATAAATAATTAAACTGACACCCATTGACATTTTTTTTCTATGCTGACCCCGTATGACATCTTGACTTTTGTAGTTTGCTTTGCCATCTTACGAATTTTCGATCAGGACATGTGATCCTGACGCGAGTTTAACATTTTTATCCATCACAAAAAGTGCACAACGCCGGCACAAGAAGGTTTCACTTCAACAAATATACATTACATTTTTTCGTCCGAATCCCAGGCGCCTCTGATTTTTGAAACTTATGTGCGTATTAGAAATTAGTTATCACTTGATTTAACGGTGGAGGAAAAAATGAGGAAACCTGCATACCTGAGATCTTAAAATAATGTCTCAACGGTATGCAAAGTCCACCAACGCACCTGGCCAGCGTGGTGGACTATGGCATAATCCTTCTCATTCAGGGAGGAGACCCGAGGGTCGACCACATTATATTTTTCCAGGTATATATATTTGAAAGGTAGTTAGAATACTTACTGTTTCGATGAAATGGTGGTTTTCGGTGGAAAGTTGTGGATATCGGTGGACTTACGTATGAGGTCTGAGGTGACTCAGAAGTGGCTTTGTATCTGTGATCGGTTTCAGGCGAAACCCCTGTTCTACAAAGAATTGGTTACAGATGTGCGGCAGAGACTACATATCATCAAGCGGACTGTACACTCGTTTGCTACTTTTTTCCTATAAAAATTGTATGCCGGTAGTACTACTTAACTAAATTCCTTATTTGTCTCAGCTATATATCACAGACCAAAAAATATAGACTTAGCCTCTCGTATAAAATAGCGTGTAACTAGAATTTAATCGTGCACAAAATCATACTATCCAAAGTATGATTTTGTGCACGATTAAATTTTACGCATCACCAATTATGTTTTTTAATTAAAGAGTACTTGATGTAACGCTCTACAATGTATTCTGTATAATGTATTTTATACTCCATTATGTGCATACTACGTGTTTGGTTAAAACTTTTTTATATTTACGTAAAAGTTTATACAAAACCGGTTAATCCGATCCTACCCGAATAAGCACGTGCTAAAAGATTTGATAATTATATTTCACCTATGTAGTTATTTATATTACTGATGTAAGTTATGGTTCATGGTATAGAATGAAGTGGTATTGAACATAAAAAAACAAATCAATTGTTTTATATTTTACACTACTAAAATTTATTCGCCATCCATTTATCAAGAGTATGGGCAATACTTTTTAAGAGTCTATTTACTTACTTCATCCCTGACATAAAGACACTTGTACCTCACCCGGGATAAGTTGGCAAATCGTTCCACAAACCAATAAAATCTATGAATATATAAAAATACGCATAAAAATGTGTATTAGCTCACGCGTAATGTGTTTAAGTTGTAAGCACAGGTGTAAGACTGTTAGTTTAATTTAATTAGACTCCACAACTCTATTATAATAGCAAATTGAACGTAATAATTTCTTTACGCACGATCTTATGTAGGTTGTGACGTCACGGCGGTATCGTATTATGTTCTTACATTCTAGACTATGTTAATAGGTAACGCGTTTGTTTAAAGTGATACATAAATTCACTATACAGGGTGAATTTTTAAAACGGGCCTTCAGGGCCAAATCCGAAACTATAAGGATTAGCGAAAAATGCTGAAAGGAGTTACGAGTTACAAAATATGTATTTTCTTAAAAATTAGCCTTTACCTTTAGTTTGTGATACATCATTACTTTCCAGGGATTCATCCTAATGAGTGACACTATCAGATAGCATAATAATACAGGATGTTGTTTTTTTTCAAAATGTTATTTTTTCACTACTTTGACGTGTGGTAATCGGCGTATTATGATGTTTCCTGTTTTCTAGCATTATTTCCTTTATATTAAAAAGAAAATTGACCGCGCTCGAACATGTCCACTGATCGTTTCTTTTTGATTGTGCGAACCCCCCGACATAGAAAGCTCCTTTATGGTCTAGGGCGGCGGTCGGTAACGCGCGGCCCGCGGGCCGCATGCGGCCAGCGGACGTCTTACTTGCGGCCCGTGAATGTTTTGTAAATAAGTACTAATAATATCAAAATACATGCATGAACGAACAACCCTCAATAATAACCCTTAATAGTCAATAGTGTGTAACGCGCTTCGCTCGACTCGCGAATGATCAATAAATGTCCGAGTGTAGTAGGTAGTCATTTTGTAATTTTAACTTCTATTTAAATTCCATATTTTAGCTGTAAACGTAATGTAATTAAATTCTGTATGTTTTAACAATTTGAAGAGCATTTTCATTTTTTCTATGGGATTGATAAATTATACAGGTATATTCGACTTCTGGGGTTTATATTACAAGTGCGGCGGCCCACCTTTAGTTTATTTTGCCACTGAGTGGCCCTTGCTTGCTAAAAGGTTGCCGACCGCTGGTCTAGGGTACTCTACAGGGTGTGAGGTATTTCCCATATCTTAGTCTGCAGCGCTCGAGACACTTCCGAAATCCCCTCTTGGGCTCCCCTACTATATGTAATTAACCCAAATAGAATTAGTACTATTCTGAGTGGGTGACATGCGTTGAAGAATAGATAGGTAAGTTGGAACGCCTCGGGCTTTTCTGAATTATGTAATTAAAGATCTAATGTATCTTTTGACCATTTTAAATGACGGGTTCAAAAAGATAGAGACCGTTTTATTTCAAGCAAAATAAATGAGTGTTAATACAAAATACTATTTTCAACTTAACTGTTCTTAAAGTATAATTCGAGGAAGTATTTAGATGTGGACAGGTGATTTCGATAAAATCAACGATTATCCTCCGTAATTCAAAATTGAAAGTTAATCAGCGCAATTAAAAGTTAACATTTTATTTCTGGTAGCCCTCGTAAAGTTAACGACAAAACAATAAAACACTTGAATTTAAGCAACACCTTGCATTTTTATTCGATACGTATAATCTAAGGTATTATCCTTTAAACCTTAAATTTAAAAACGGATAAGTGCGAATCGGACACAGAAGGTTCCGTACCTACCGTCCCTACGTAGAATACAAATAATTGGCCCAGTGCGAGTCGAACTTGCACTCTGAGGGTTCCGTACTACCAAATTTGATATATTTTAAATTTTAGTATTTGTTATCGTAGCAGACATAAAAGTACTTACAATGTAAAAAATTCAACTGTCGATTACCATTTAATAGATGAAGCAAAAAACGTCAAAAAGTAGTGGTTCTTTGGATAGCGACCCCTACTTAGTTTCAAGCTTTTTATTTTTTGTATTTGTTGCTATAGCGTTATACATACTCTGTAAAAGTTTCAAGTGTCTATATATTACGGTTCAAGAGATAAAGTTCTATGACAGATGGACAGACAACGGACGCTTCGTAATAGGGTTCCGTTTTTACTCTTTGTGTAAGGAACCCTAAAAAAGAATATATCTTTTTTATTTTTTGTTAAAACACATGTACCGCGTACGTGCAATGAACTTCCTCCTGAGGTCCCTAAGTGTTATGACATGGGGCTCTTCAAGAGGGGTGCAAAAAGAGTACTCCTCCAAAGCCGGTGACGCATTGGCGACTCCTCTGGAGATGCAAATGTCAATAGGCGACGGTGACTGCTTTCCATCAGGTAGCCCGTCTGCTTAATCGTTAGGTATAAATATAAAAAAACCTTAAAACTACTGCTTATTGCAATTTCAATAAATGTATTTGTGTGAAGGTACAATGATGATTTTAGCTGTAAATGGATCAAACCTTGAACATTGTACATAAGTTGGTCGCAAAGTTTATTACTTTTTGTGAGTTGATGACTTATTTTAATGTTTTTATTATTTAATCATAATTTAAGAGTATAAAATGACATTTATTACAATAGTACCTACTATAAAATAATAATTCTAGATGTGACTAATTAATTTTGCCTTCCAATGATTTATTTAATTCTACGGTTCCGTATTAATACGTGCTTATTTTAGTATTACATATTTTGTCGTATTCCTCTTAATAGATATTTTAGAAAGGGTTAATATAAGTAAAACCTATAAACAGTAAAAACCAGTAAAAACTATACAACTACTACGACTATAGTACCATAAAGCTATAGTCAAAGATAGCTGAGCTTCCGAAAGAAAGAGAAAATTATGATATATTGATTTATTTATTTATTTATTTATTTATTTATTTATTTATGTTACAGTTATATGCTTAACAAACATTACAGATACATGTCCAAAGCGTTTGTTTAACCAGAAAGCATTTGAACGAATTTGCCGGCCGTACTACGAAATACGGCAGGTGCTGAAAAGAACATATCTAGGCTAGGATTTGAGACCAAAATACCATTGAGTAAGGTCAGTGCACGAACTAAAGGCGATTCAGCCAGGAATACGAAACAATTTATATCTACAGACCCTAATGGTCTTACTAGGAACATTAAATGATATAAAAGCCAATACTGAAGGGTTATGTATATTACCTCTAATCAATTTGTAAAAATAATCAATGAGTGACAGGTTACGTCTTACTTCGAAGGACTCATATCCTAGCATTATATTATTAGAATTCGAGCTTATATCTAAAAAAAAAAAATTCGAGCTAATACCTAAAATAACACAACTGGCCCCAAAGTTTTATATCATTTATAAATGACGATGAAACAAACCACTTATTTTTAACCTTAGACTGAAATATTAAAGACAAAGCCTCCAAGGTTTCAATTAAAACGATTAGATTTTATAAAGTGAACGTATACTCGTACGTACTACTCGCTAGTCTAAGTAATAAAAGTGTTTAGTAATATATTAACTTGATTTATTTGCTCTGCTCTAAATTACCAAAGGGCAGCCTATCAAGGGAGTACTGCGATTGTCCTATAAACATGTATTTTATTACCACGCATGTATTTGTACCTGCGTCTGGCAATAAAACTATAAAATATGCACATAACGCAGTTTAAGGACTTGCTAAACCGTGTGCAAGTAACGAGTTGAAGATAAAAAGTCAAAGTGAAGGGAAAATATATCGAACAATTAAATAATAACTATTTTGACTAAACCATGAAAATGCACTCGGTGCCGTAGGAGCGTCTTCAGATACCAATGACATCCCCTCTGTGGCCATCCTGATCGCTACGAAGAGAACTCTGGGATCTTTATTGGAACGAGACTAGAGGTCTCAGAGCGCGGTGCCACTGGTGCTGCCTGGGAGAGCTTTTAACATGTCACGCCTTTTTCGGGTGTTTAGCACGGTATGTGGCCACATATACCTACTGTCGTCCTTCCCGGAGTCGCTTGCCGGTCGGTTTGAGATTCAACTCTTGCGGTCTACAACCCCGTAAGCCACTTACGCCAGGTAGAGGTTACCGTAGTTTTATTATTTTCCCGAGACTGCACGGACAAAATAAGATATATGACGAAATTTTATATTTTACCTATATTATAATTATATGGTCGAAACTATGAACATTATATTTTAGTTATTCCCAAATAGTTAAAAGTTTGAAGTTTAATAGTATTGTGTGTCATTATATGTAACCTAAAAAATAAATCAGAATTAAGCAGACGCAGGGTAGGTTGATTTATCCACCACTAGTGGTTGCTAACAGTTTCTCTCCGCCATCGAAGTTTCGCCGTGACCACGATCCATGCAATTATCGAAATGTCGGCAATAAAAAAATTAAAACCGCATGTCGTGAGTACCCGTTACATATTAAATTTGAACAGTAGGTAGGCTGGTAATTATTGCTAAAGAAAGGTTTTTATTTATGTTAAAATAGTCTACTTTATAATTTCAAAACGTATTTCGCCGGGGTTAAGTATTCAGCGATTTTCTTGGTTATAGTTTAATGATGACTAGTAATTATTATAAAAAAAATATATTGACTGTTTAAAATGTTACTCGCATAATTTAGACGCATCCAACAACAACAAAACACTTAAAATCCGTCAAGGCGTTTGGGAAGCATGCTTGAAAATTTGGATGGTAGTCGAATGACACGACGTTCGCGCTACTATTTTCACGTTATAACACCATGATCCCGTATACAAATCTAAATTGGGCACTTTCGTCTGGCCGGACGGGATCACACCCGGAACCTTCTAGAATGATATGGTGAACGCTTTAACACGTTTTAAAAGCGTCAAAAATAAGGCCATTTATATCTACAGACTTTAAATGGGGTTTTCACGGCTCGTGTCTGCTCGGTCGCGTTACGGAAGATATAAAAACTTTCATACACATTGTATAGAACGTTACGATTTTGGTTACCACGAACCGTGGTTGACACGTAGGATCTGATATAAATGCACCATACAGTAGAAGTTACGAATTAGGGACGATCTTCAAGGGATTCTTTAATGTATGAAACCTATTTTACTTCAAAATTAACATGTTAAAAATTATATAGTAGGTGGATTTGCTGAAAACGTCTAGACTACGCTATAAATAATTAAAAATGCGAAAATGGTTAGTAGGTAATAGGTATAATAATGTATGAAAAAATGTATTATCCTAAAAGTTGGTGTTTTTCTAAAAGAAAATGATTACCTAAAAAGGAAATTATAATACTTCTCAGTGTTTGATCCTTATGTGTAATACTATCTGATAGAGTAATAATGAAGGGGGGATTTTTTTTGAATACTCTGTTCAAAAAGTTAATTGTTCAAGGAACTTGAAGGATCAAGCATTTTCTACTAGTAGCTATAAATGCAGCCAGTAACACTAGCATATCGATCGCCAGTAGTGCGTCGACCAGCCAACGTCCAGAAGTAACAAATCAAACCGAAATATATTGGTTATAAAAGTGCAACAAGTATGCGAAATGTACACTCGGCTCGAATGTGTATCTCCACTTGGTTTTATGGACCATAAAGCCTGTTTACGACCGCCAGGATAATACCCATCCAGCTAAAAGGGTTCGGGTATATGTAGTATGGCCGCTAATTAAAAACGACTGGGCTGGAGTTGAAACTAATTGCGAATTGGTTATTGAAGTGAAAACTAGCAATAAAGTATTGGTTACAAACTTGAGTTCTTAATCTGGGTTTAAAGTTCAAATCCCATTTATATAATTTTTCGAACTTCATCATAAACCCATTATTGTCCCACTGCGGCACGGGTCTCTTCTCAGAATGAGAAGTATTAGGCCATAGTCCACCGCGCTGGCCAAGTGCGTATTGGTAGACTTCACATACGTTTGAGATTTTTTTATGAATCTCTCAGGTATGCAGGTTTCCTCACGTTTTCCTTCACCGTTTAGCAAGTGATAATTAATTTCTAATACGCACATAATTTCGAACAATCAGAAGTGCGTACCTGGGACTTGAACCTCGGACCCCTCGATGGAGAGGCCGAGTTTCTTAACCCCTAGGCTACCACTGCCTAATTTTTCGAACTTGTGTGAGTGTAAAAAAGGTTTAACTTTTGCATTAACGGTGAAGAGAGAGGGAAGGGAATCGTGAGGAAAGCTGAACGCTTGAGAATTCTTTATAAGTTAGTATGACGCCTTATACAAAAGTATCATAGAAATGTTCCGTCGGAAAATACTGTAAATGTATTTAGTACGTTATATACGTATAGTGACTACTACCCTACTCCCGTTTATATAGCAGCTGACAGCGATTTCATTATTGGCTCATAAGCTGTTTCGGTCTTAAAAAAACATTTTCAAAATTCATCCGGTATCCCTAATACAAATATCTAGACTAAATAGTATTAGAATAAGTATTGGCTTGATCGAGGATCAAATCTGAAACTCTTAAACCGTCATGCTCACAAATAAACACTACAAAGCTATTAACCTGCAATCTAACTTTGAAGCTAAGCGGCTAACAAAAGATATATAATCGCATTCATAGTGGTAAAATTGTGTTAACATAGCTAACATATATGTATTAAAACCGGATCACTTTAATAGGAATCGACACCTCTATAATCCTACGCAAAGTCAACAGTAAAAATCAGTCATTTTTGTCAAAACGTAAAAACGCATACTAAGGGTACTAATCAACTTTATTAGGAACCAGCATCTATATAATCGCACCCGAAGGTAAAATGTATAAAAAGGCTAACACCATAACTCTTCCCGTCAAAGCCAGCTGAGCATCAATCAGCTGACGAATGTAAGCCAAATCGATACGACAGCGCACCCCATTCCCTACTTGCTCTGTAGAAGCCGTTTTTAGTTTTTTCAACCCTATTTAGCAGTGATAGCTAGTGGTTATCACACTCGAGCTTTTGATCGAGGGGTCCGAGATTCAAAGCTCAGTCACGCATCTCTGATTTTTTAAAGTTATGTGCTTATTAGAAATTAATTATCACTTGCTTAAACGGTGAAGGAAATGATCGCGAGGAAGCCTGCATATCTGAGATCTTAAAAAAAAGTTTTTAAAGGTATGTGAAGTCTACCAATTCGCACTTGGCCAGCGCGGTGGACTATAGCCTAATCCTTCTGAATCTGAGAGGAGACTCGTGCCCCGCAGTGGAACCGTAATGGGTTGATGATGATTTAGCAATTATTATATTTATTTATTTTATCATGAAACTGGTAGGAATTTCGAGCAAGGTCTGGGGTTTATTTCCATATGTATAATAAATGGTCGTGGTCAACATATTAATGTCCCACTGCTGGGCATATCCTCTTGGAGGTTTAGATCATAATTCACCGCTCTGGCCAAGTTCGATTTGTAGACTTCACATACTTATAAGATTTTTTAAGAACTCTCAGGTGTGCTGGTTTCTTTACGATGTTTTCTGTCTCTGATATAGAAAGTAATCATTGTTTTTTAAACAAATACTTATTTATTTTGAATTTGAAAGAAATATTGTAAAGTAAGTTGTTTAAGTTTTCTCGTAATGATTTTCTCTCAGACGTGTCTCTGAGTTTCCTATTAGGTTTTCGAAAGTGTATAAATTTACTTAAATTTTATAACATAATTAAATAATGTTATTTAAAAAAGTGTCAAGCTAAACGTGTTTGTGTACAGTTCAAGATTTCAATGGCGCTAATCTAAAACTTTTGTCCGATTATTACTAAGTACAAACAAACTTTTGTCTAACTTACCTACAAACCAAGTTTCGTCTAATATTTTTTTTTTTTTTTTTTTTTTTTATAATATAGGAGTAGCAGACGAGCATGCAGTCCACCTGATGGTAAGTGGCTACTGCCGCCCATTGACATCTGTAATCAATCCCAGACAGGATTAGATATTCCTGTCTGAGGTCGGCCACAGATGCGCCGCTACACCTGAGGACTAAGCTGGAACGCCTCGGAAAAGTATGTCTCCCTTACCACACCCTTCAAACCGGAACACAGCAGCGCCTAACACTGCTGTTATTAGGTAGAAATAGGTGTGGCGGTGGTGCCGCCGGAGTCGAACCACAATGGGTTCTACCACCTTCAACATATATACCCTTTAACATATATTACCTCTAAAAGTCTTGTTCCGTCAAAACGTTTGTGGACCGTAGACAGAATAACAAAATAGACTCCTAGTATCGGACAAATAAAATGTTATAAAAGTAACATCTATGATTAATCTAATTATTTGCTATGCAATCAGCATACAGATTTAAACGTTATTCTTTTGGTTTGAGGCGTTCCTACATACATACATAGTGATCAGTAGTTCCAATGCATGTATAATGCATAATACATGCATATAATGTGTAATGCATGTAGAACTTCAATCCTGTTTGAGTCTGAGAACATATTTGATAATTTCTTGCCATTCATATAAGAAATCAATCTATTTTTATAATTTTGAAGCCGCAAACTAGTATGCAATTTAGCTGATGGTAAGTGGCTACTGGTAAGTTCTACTTGACATCGGCTACAGCATGCCACCCTCCCCGCCACCCCACCCCCGCCTTTTGCCACCCCCGACAACTAAATTAAAATGCCTCGGATAAACATGCGGCCCTTACTACAAAGCGGAACAAAGAAATGCTCAAACTGCTGTGATTAGGCCAAATCACGTGTGGTCTTGGTGCCTCTAGAATCAAACAACAAAGATTCTACTTACTACTTTATAATAGCAGTTCAAATTTTTCAGTCTTGTTATGCGTGTGTGGTATGAAAGAAACGATGACGTCGCAACTTAGGAAAATCACCTTAGTAATGCATATAACTATGGTTGACATAAAGAACAATTCCAATCCAGTTTAAGCTTAATTACAGATTGCTCCCATTCAATTTATCTTTCATTCCATACATAAATATTGGAGTCTATTCCATTCCTACATCAACGTTGGTAACATACGTATCTCCGTTGTTTCATGCGAGCTCTACTAGGAAAGTTTAGTGATACCAGTTAATAGTGTGCTCTCGTTGTTACGCGTCTACGTTGTTTTTGGGATTTCGCCCGAAGTTGAAAAACTTCCGAGTTTTAGTGGGTACAAGTTCTTTAGTTTTAGGATTTTTCTGGTGTTTGGTAACAAAAAAACTTGTATCATACTTTAAATTTTACCGCTGAGCATTATCTTAAATATCGTGTTGATTAGTTTCCTATAAGGGCTGCACCTGATAAGTAAGGCAGTAAGTGGCTACTGCTGCCCATGGCCATCTGTAATCTGTATAATTAACCCCCGATTAGATTAGATTCCCATCCAGGTTGGCTACAGGTGTGCTGCTACCTCTGAGAATTAAGCTAGAATGCCTCGAAAACGTGCCCCTTACCACAACAACCACACCAGCTAACCCTTCAAAACAGAATACAACAACGCTAAATGCTCCTGTTATGAGGGAGAAATAGGTGTGGCGGTGGTGCCGCCGGAGTCTAACAACTGAGGGTTCTGCCATCTCGGAACTTGAAAAATCTCGGAATCTTCAAAATCTATGTAATTACACTCATAATCTTGCATATCACGGGACATACAACACAAACTAATCAAATTTTCGTTACCAAAGTGTTTCTGTTGTTATCATACATTTTTTTTATTTATTTCTTTCATTATTCATTTTTTACTTTAAATTAACCATTACAGTAGGGTATACAGTACAGTCTAATATGAAAGTATTGTTTTAGGAAACAAAATTTCAAATTCAAATTGCTTTATATTCCAGTGAAGTATTGCTTCATTCCGAAGCCGTTTGCGGCGTTTTATTTATTTTATCTCCGCCACAACAATGGTCTATTCAGGTCTGTAATTATATGGATTTGTATAACCATTTACGAGTAACGTCAGGCATAAATGACTGTTATCTTCAATAAAACTTCTCATTTTAACACCGTGGGTTTTCGTTTTTGCGTTTAAATCCATCGGTTGAACACTAAACGTCAACTTGTATGTTGCTCGAACTTTAGCTCTGGTTTAAGTTATCTTTTAGAACTTTAGATCACACTTAACTTATCTTTTAGAAGGTGATGGTACTTTTATAGTTTGACGAAGATATTATAGATATTAAGATACTATATATATATATATACGAAGATATTAAGATACTATACACTTATTTCTTCTCATAATAGTTGTATAGCAATGATAGCTTAGTGGTTCAAACTCAGCCTCTGGATCAAAGGATCGTTAGGAAATCTGCATACCTGAGAAATCTTTAAAGAAATTTCAAAGGTGTGTGAAGTGTGTGTGTCACTTAGTAAATACGGTGAACTATGGCCTAATCCTTCTCATTCTGAGAGGCCGGTGCCCAGCTGTGGGACAGTAATGATGGTTCACGACGAGGATGTCTTAAACGCTGCGTTACTGTTAGAGGTTCCTGTTCTCAGGAGATTGTCTCATATTTTCCTTGTATTTAGACGTGAACGGAGCCTAACTTACGTAATAAATAAATAGGAAAATAATAGCTTATAGTTTTATTTATAATAGTACTTGCACCGTGTAACGCCACTACATTACAGTGTACATACAGGACCCATTTTGAGCTGCTTCCACAGTTACAGTAGAATTTTAACTTTATTTAAAATATCTGTTGGTTTCACATCTCCATAGGCGGAGGTAACCTCTTACTCTCTATATTACAGCAAAATTGTTCAACATCCCATCGCTCGTAAACTGAAAAAAAAATCGTAAACAAACATCTACATATAATTATACACACAAACGTTTATTACATCTTTTATGACCTCCCAGTACGCCTCGGATAGATGTCAGAGCCTAGACATCGTAAATAAGTATGAAATATGATAATTGCGAAATTCTTCAATATATTACGATTTAAACATTGATGATTCCGACGTTTTGTGGGCCATAACTCGGTTCGTGGAACGTGGATTGCTTGGGCCCTTTTTTCGTAAAGCCCTTAAAGGTATTGTGTTTTATACACCTCTTAGGATGTAAGTGGTTAATTTTATAAACACAAAGAGATTCGTGCCTGACGCTTTGAAAAGCTTTTAAAAGTTAGCGTAATATGAGTGGTAATGGTGGTGAATGCAAAAAAAAAATGTAATAAATAAATAAATAAAATGAATGAATGAAAGTAAAAAGCAGTGATAGTTTAGGGATTACTCTGGTTCAATCGAAAGGTCCGAGGTTCAAATCCCAGGAGGAATTAATGATCACTTGCTAAAACGGCGTAGGAATACAATGAAAGTTGAATGAAAGTTTTTAACAAAAGCTCTAAAGGATGTCTGAAGTCCACCAGCCAGTCTAAGCGATTGGCTAGCGCAATGGACGTTGGTTTAAACTCTTCTTATTCAAGGGCGGTCTACTGTTGGTATATTAAGTTTAAAAACTTAAAAAAAAACAGTAATTTATATTGCCATGCATAAAGATCGAACCTGGGACCCTTTGTTTAATTCTTACACGGGTATGCCCTCTATATTCAGGCAGAGGGTACACATGTATTTATGTTCAAGAGAAGTGCTAATTAACAAGGGTTTATAAATTCGAGTGGCCATCCAAAACCTATTTTAGTCATGCTACATGTTACTTCGATAAGTTGATCGTCAAATAAAATTAGTTTCAAAGAAATATTTGATTTATTCAGCCGTCCATTAGTAATTCTTCACGAGTGTTAATCAGTTCTGAATGAAACTACCGTTCATTTGTAATTCAAACGATAACGATGAGGCTGCCAACTTTGGATTTAACTATATTTTGTTTAGAGTATATATAATTATGCATTAAATTGCGACAGCATTTGAAAATTGAAAGATTAAAAATGAACACATTATTAGACGAAATTTCATGTTTTATTATGTTTTTATTAGATCTGGAGGCACGGCAGTGCCTTCGCCAAGTCGAGCCAAAAAAAGCGGCACGGCCGTACCATTCTTTTCTCGAAGCAATTCGGCTAAAAAACTTTTTCATCTCAATTGAGCTAAAAAACGTTAGGCGTTAGGAATATTTAAAGAAATCTTAAATGGAAGTAGTTTTTTGAACTACTAGCGAAACATTTTATGTGTTACAGGACCATAGAGTTCGAAAATATCTTTAAGTCTAGAGTTTTGCATTGAGAAAGGTAAATAATTTTGAATTAAGAACTTGATTCTTCTTTGTGCTCCGCGATCATACAGATCGTATAAGATCGTTAGATGGGCATAGAGCCGACTCCACTAAAAGAGCGAAATAAGGCGCCAACCATTAATATTACTGTACAATCTGTATTGCTAATAAAACTAGGGAAAAAATGTTCCAGAATTGCAATTTTTAGTTCTTTCCTTACTATTTAATTCTATATTCAATAATTACATTTTAATATCTACGAATTAATTTAGATACTTTCCTATATTGGATTTAGATAGTTTAATATTTAGATAGATAACACCGCATCGTTTCTTTTAATATAAGCAAATAATAAAAGTACAGTGTAGCATCGCCGACCTCAAGAATATTTTTGCTCTGGCCCTATATTGAATCCTTCGGTGTGCTAAAGATTCAATATTAGAATAGAATTCTACTTTAGAATCATTTGCTCCGCTCTGCATTCAAATCAGGGTGCTCGCCGTAATATATTAAAACAATATATTAAGCTCCTTTGTGAAGGAGGTAGAAATAGCTTAGTGGTTGAAAATCGCCTTCTCAATTGGGAGGGGGGTCTGAGATTCAAATCCCAAGGCTCTGATTTTTCAAAATTATGAGTGTATTAAAAATTCATTATCACTGCTCTAAATGAATATCATAAGGAAACCGACAGATTCATGTTTCTACGAACTTTATAGTTAACAAGCTTTGGCCGCGGCTTCACTCGCGTTACGAAGTAATATTTTCATCTCCTACTTTATCCCCTTGGGGGTAGAATTGATCAAAATCCTTTCTTAGCGGAATAGCGAATAGGGAATTTCAGCCCGATCGGTCCAGTGGTTTGGGCTGTGCGTTGATAGATCACTATGTCAGTCAGTCACCTTTGAGTTATATATATTTAGATATAGAGGGTAATGTTTTTCCAGCCAATGTACCTATATAGGTATGTCTTATTTTTTGACATGTTCTGCAGCCCAAAGGGATTGACGGATTTTAGCATACGAGGTATCGTTGAAATGATCTAAATTGCGGCAGTAACCATAGGCTATATTTTTAAGCACTCGATTTTTTTTATTTTCACCTAATTACTTGTTACTGGTAGCCCTACGCTACTAATTATTTTTATGAGCGTGTTTGCAATTAGCACAAGACACGCTTGTTGGGCTATATTACTGTCGGAGCAAATTACATGTGACCCAGTAATTGCGGAGATTGATTAAAAATTGCAATTGATTTGCGTCTCGCAGTTTCGATTCGCAATGATTTGATCCGGCGTTTGGTTGTAAATGTCTTGATGGTTGCAATTCACGTGGTTTTTCGATTCAACGAATGGTAGTGACTTTACGTGCTCTCCAAAGCAAGGAAGCACGTATACAGCGTAGACTCTTTTTTTTTATCGTATAACCTAACGATTAGGCAGACGTGCTACCTGATGGAAAGTAGTCAACGCCGCCTATGGACATTTGCAACACCAGAGGAGTCGCCAATGCATCGCCGGCTTTGTATGAGAGCTCTTTTTGCACATTTTTTGAAGAGCCCCATGTCATGTTTAACTTTTTAATAGAGAGATAAGATCTACATTGGTCGTGAGACTAAGCACGATAATATATTGTTTGTTACTATTTATCATACACCCATTATACATTGCTGCATACAGGTTCCCTTTCAAAATGATGAAGTTATTCTATTTCATACCATACTGTCTAATAACATTCTTTAAATAAAATAGTACACCTTAAACTTCAAGGACAGCTCTCAAAGTTTGTGTAATTTCGATACTAATATACCGGTGTTTGTTGATAATATAATTTGTATGTGGGATTCGAACCGCACTCCAGCGTAAGACACCAAGATTAATACCATTCTTATACACCGATCTATTGAAAATATTGTTTGTGTGTGCGCACCGCAGACTTCCAGATAAGAGATAAGACGCCAATATTCATGTGGCATGACTATTAATATATACCAATAATATTTATTTATGAAATCCTAATCAGGTAACAAAGTATCAACAGTTCACCAGTTCAAGTATTAGAGCTAGTTTAGCACGAATCGTCCTAGATAACCTACTTTACTTTGTGGTAAACACAACGCGATAATTCATCCTATTATCGATTAGCATAGCAACAAGCTGTTGAGATAACTGATCTCAATATGTTTCAACCCGGTGATTAGTTCATGATGTGTTTGGATATTTACAATATATTACAGTTAGACATAGATTAGCATAGATACCTCACCGTCTT
Organism: Epargyreus clarus; assembly: GCF_041222505.1. Taxonomy (NCBI): domain Eukaryota; kingdom Metazoa; phylum Arthropoda; class Insecta; order Lepidoptera; family Hesperiidae; genus Epargyreus; species Epargyreus clarus. The sequence goes on from NW_027332214.1 coordinate 9,584,753, forward strand.
GTAATTGAAGGAAGCCACAAATGGCAAAATAGTTCCCATTACGTCTCTGACTGTCATGGTGTAATTTACGCGTAACAATGCCGACATGTGCATGTAAGTGGTGCAAAAACAACACGACATCGCAGAAAAAGTGCGGAGAAATATCGTTTCATTCGTAAATGATCTGATTTTTTTTTAAATATTTTTCGAACACGAAAATAGCTGACATTAATAATTTCAATTGTCAAAACTGGTTACATTTTCTTGTTACGAGTGAGTAATCTTTACTCATCTATGCAGTAAGATATAAATATTTGCATATTTTAGTCTTCGTTTTGGAACGTAAAATAGCAGTGATAACCTAGTAGTTAAAACTCGGCCTCTCTATCGAGGTGTCATAGGTTTGAATCCCAGACATGTACCTCTGATCTTTCAAAATTATGTGCGATTAAATTAATTATCACTTACTTTACGATGAAGGAAAACTTCGTGAGCAACCCTGCATACTTGAGAGAACTTTGAAAAAGTTCTTAAAATGTTTGTGAAGTTTACCAATACGCACTTGGCCAGCGCGGTGGACTACGGCCTAATGCTTCTCATTCTGAGAGGAGACCCGTGCCCAGCAGTGGGTCAGTAATGTGTTGAATAGGTGCAACCCCGATGACGCTATATCTTTTGGTGTTGCGTAAATAAGACTAAAAATATTTTGTGATCATCATATAAGGAGTAAGTGCTATATCGATTATTGCATCTTATTGTTACCATACCTTTAGGGGTGCGTAAAAGAATAATAATGGGTAACTTGTAGAATGAAAAAAACATCTTAAATGTATCTTGTTCAATATATTTTTTGAAAATATGTACCTATAAAGGACGATCTAAAATAGGTATATATTGTTACTCAAATTACTTTGCATCGGTCAACATTAGTTGTAATAAATTTTAATGTAAAGTACCTACAGAGAGATCCGGAAATACTTGTAAAACCAATATTTTCAAGTACCACTAGAAAGTTGATAAAATCAAGCCCTTGAAAGATATACAATGAATACAAATCTTTTTTCACTAACACTTCGATTATAACATTGAAAGAGCCTCTTACAACTACATGATATGGAGATACTTTAAATAAATATTAATCATAGTAGAAACCGTCATTTAACAGATTACCACCGCCTTATAAATAACTAGCTGACCCGGAAAAATTTGTACCCCCTCAAAATCTATTTATCAAATATATTTCATATACAATATAGCCTTTGTTACTCGTGGATAATGTAGCTTTCGAATGGTGAAAGAATTTTTAAAATCGGTTCAGTAGTTTTTGAGCCTATTCATTACAAACAAACATACAAACAAAGTTTTCCTTTTTATAATATTAAAGTAGATTGAAGGCCTATTACTCTATTATAAATATTGGAAGGTGGTAAAACCCTATTTTAAATCTTATAACAGCAGTGTAAAATGCTGCTGTGTTCTGGTTTGACGGCTGTCATAACTTAGTCTTCAGTGGTAGCGGCGCGTCTGTGGCCGACCTCAGGTAGGAATATCTAATCCTATCTGGGGTTGATTACAGATATCCATGGGCTGCAGTAGCCACTTACCGCCAGGTGGACTGCGTGCTCGTCTGCTACTCCTATATTATAAAAAAAAATTTGGTCACTATTCTGGTCTAGTATGGAGTGGTAGACTTCACAATACTATTGACATTAAAAAACTCATAGTTGTAGGTTTCTTCGCCATGTTTCCTTCACTATTAAAGCAAGTAATAACTATTTCTAATGCGTACATAACCTTGGAAAAATCAGCACAAAAAACTATGTATCGATTACTTAGAATACATTGTTTGCAACACGAAATTGGACGAATAACTTATAGAGAATGTAGACAAACACTACAAAGCTATTTACAATGCAAGAGTGGATACCGAATTTTGATGGAATTGGCCAAACTCAATTTCGCACCAAATAGGTTACCAGCACTGGGTCAGTGTTGAACAGTAATTGTAGTGGGACTGCCACCGCAAGTCCCACTGCAACGGAACAACGAACTGATTTAGTGAAACTGAGATAGGGTTCAATTTATATCGGTGTGCGAAGGTCCAATACGAATAGTTACTGTGATCAAATTTTCACGACAATCTAATTATAGTTCACATTGTTTGGTTGAATATTGAACGAATTTGAATCGGTTTTACTAAATAAATATATATGTGTTCAGCAGGCTTTATTACTGCAAATGTTTAAATTAACGCGTATGTACAGGCATAAAGCGTGTCAGACGCGTGCCGTAGCAGACAATAAACTATTATCCTATACAATGTAATTGACAACTTTATATGAACAAATTATATTATAAAACAAAAAGTCGACCGTCTAAAAATGTACCAAATCCGCTACCACAATTTAAACGAAACTAACGACACCTCATATGTTAAATTTGTCAAGCCGTTTGGGCTGTAGGAGGTGGCAAATCGCTCCGAGAAGGGCCTAAAGGCATCACGCTGGGGAAGCAGCGGTGCGTTCATTATTGAGATCCCGAGGCTTCCCTCGATTTTCAAGCGTAGTGAGGCCACCGAGGGGGTTTTAGTGAGTACAAATCTCACATAACTCGGTCTTTCCCTCAGAAGATCAGGTATCTTTAGAAGATTTCCCCCCCGACAACAAAAAAAAAAAAAAAAAAGGAGGTGCCAAAGAATGATAAATACGCTCCTACCTACATACGCTCGAAAATATTACTTCAAGCATTCCCATTTAGGTATGAGTATTGTGTAGAAAAATAATATGATTTTGGCATAATTAATGTATAAACGGGGTCTTAAAGGTTGGACAGACAGAAGAGCAGACGATGTAAGGTCGTTCAACAAACTATGTTAAAAAGCTTACTATAAACTAATCGATTATTTGACAGATAAAATGGCGAAGTAGATAACATTTTTTAAAGAAGTCTGTTATGGAGTTTCTTTCGCCGCTTCTTCTCCATAACAAAACAACGTGAAGTGGTGATAGATAAATTGGCGGTCAAAAAGAGTTCTGTAAATAATTTATTTGAAAAAAATATTTTTGATTTGATGTACCCGTAAGGCTTTTTTAGACGGAACTCTAAACATAATTTAATAACAATGCAGACATGTACTTAGATAGTAGATACTTATTAGATAACTTAATTTATCTATTGTACGCGTGTACGGCTAGACTAATGTCTACTGAAGCTAGATAAAGTTATCATTTTAACTATATTGTTATATCCATATAAACTGATAACTGTTGCTTCCTTGCTAAGTGCTCGATTTGCACGTGGAAAAGATAAATAATTACAAGGGTTTAGATCTCTCGAACAATGGCATATAAATCTATTGTGAAATTCCAAAGACGATACAATACATTACATATACAACAATAATCTTTGTTTGTATACCAAAATACATACAGACAATATGATATAACATGGTTTAAGAATGGCGGCCTTATCGCTAGGGTAGGGATGTACTGTCCCTGTAGTTCCGGGACCAGAATAGGGCTACGGTATCCCCTGCCTGTCGTAAGAGGCGACCAAAAGGGGGCTTCCGGGTTGGTGGGCAGCAAAAGTGATCCCGGGAAAGACAGCGGCATGTGTGGCCACCCTCCTTCCAGAGGATTTGGCGAGCGTATGCTCACCTGGGAGGAGCCCGATGGGGCAACGCGCTTACAGGACTTCGGTTGCGATCCTGGAGAACCTGGAGTCCTCAACGCAGCGCCGAGGATTGGCACTGGGGGGTTTCAGTGCGGTAAGAATCCCACATAACCCAGTGTCGCTCCCACGGCATAGGGTACCTTTTGAAGGTTTCTCCCTCGTAAACAAAAAAAAGGTTAGGGATGTACATATTATTTTGAAGGTGGTAGAATCGTATGTGGTACGACTCGAGTGAAACGCTTCTGTGTTCCACTTTAAAGGTTGTTGTAAGGGAGATATTTATCAGAAGCGCACCAACTCAGTTGTCAGGCAGATATTTAATCTTATCCGAAGTTGATTACAGATTCATGGCGGCAGTAGCCACTTACCATCAGATGGATTGCATGCTCGTTTGCTACTTCTACTATAATTGTATTTTTAAAGTACAAATTAATTGTAAAAATATATAGTTAGAGGTACGGAACTCTCCATCTGTGAGTTGGACTCCAACTTGTTCAATTATTTACTCATCAGAGATTTTTTGCTTACGGAATCCGTATAAGATTATTCTCGTGTGTACACACTCAATCAGAGTACACACACACACATCAGAGTACACACAGAACACACAGAACGCTCGAGACAGTAACTCGTGTGTTCTCGTGTATCACATATCACAATTTTTTTCGGAGTCTATTTAAAAAGAAACGTATTTTCTGTAAGTTATGTGTTTATTTTAATTGGAATAAGAAATAAATAGCTGGCAGTGTGGTCGCAATTCAGTTCACTTCCAAAAATTAAAAAACCAAATCATTTCGGCGTTAACAGATGTTACGATCTTTTTATTGACTGCAACATGTTTACCCATGTTTGATCATGACCGTCAAACCGATTTTACATTTTGATCGTTTAATAATACCGTTTCAAATAATACGACCCCAACATTACGACTCCTTTTGAAGTTATACGACTAAATAAAAGGTGGTAGAACTCTGTAGTTGTGTTTTGGTACCACTGCCATACCTACTTCTGCTGTGTTTTCTTTCATAAACAGTCTAGTGTTATTTTCAAACGAAGTTCAGTACGAGCATCGTGCGCGCCCTGTACCCTTAACATGAGTTTTTACGTTTTGACAAATATGACTGTTTTGGTATTTATTTACGTATTTGCCCATACAAATTCCAATCAGCGGCCTTACCGGATTGTATCAGAACTATATAGTGTGTGAGGCAGACAAAAATACTTGTGCACTTACTTATTGCTACGTTTACACAGTCTACTGAAGCAAACAGAACAGAATAATGGTTTGAGTAAACGTAACGTAAAATTGTGGGATGTTTTGAAAAGTCATGGTAAGGGTACTGTTGTGGAACTACGATTTTTAGATAAAATCTGTTTTTTAGGGTTCCGTACCCAAAGTGTAACATATGTGGATGTGAGTAATATGAATATTAAAAAAAATTGTTGCTGACAGGGCTCTCCGGCCCGCAGCATGTATACTTACATATATATTTTCTAAAACTGTTTTCACATTAACCCCATTTAATCTATCATTGGAACATTAAGTGCTATGACGGGTCGAAGCGGTTTGATATACAGGTTTCGGGTTCGATTCTTGACAAGATTGATTGAAGTATTGAAATTATTGTTCCGGGTCTGGGTGTTTTTTAATATAACTAAGTATTCGTCTTTGTTGTCAATTTATTGCAGGCCTATGAGCGTATGAAGCGTCATACTATCCTATACTCGTTTAAGCGTGATACCGAGCGTTTTATTGAATTTTATTGTTGCCTTGTCGACTTTTATATCGCATTTGCATATTTTTATCGTTTTGGCGGTGAAATTAAAGTATAGAACCGATGCAACCCATTGCGATACAGACGTAAGTCGTAAAATATTGTTGGCGATCGTAAAAACGCGAATAAAACCGCTCGGGCAAAAAAACTGCCGCTCCATTTAACTTTACTGATAACCTTAGGGCGATTTGGATGTGATTGAAGTTAAGTTAATTGGTCGGAAAACCGCGTGACATTAAGTGTTTATTTTATGAGGGGTTATGATGTGTCTCTGGTGGCGAGTAGGAGTGATAAGCCTAGTCGTTAAATCTGTTTTTTTAAGTTAGCGCGTATTAAAGATTAATAATTATCACTTGTTTTAAAGGTGAAGGAAAACATCGTGAAGAAATCTACAGGTACATTTAAGAAAAAAGTGTTTCAAATAAATTGACTTGCAAGTTCACAAGTGTGTGTGAAAAGTCGGAAGGCACTGCCAGCCGCTTCGACTATGACTTAAAACTTCGTCACTCCGAGAGGACCTTAACCGAAAGAAACTGTAACAAGGGTTCATTTCCAGACGCTTTTTCGTATCGTTTCAGACGCATGGGTCGCGAACAGACTACAGGTAATCATGTGTGAAATGAAATATATTTATTTTTGTGTAGGCCTACGGTGGCACTTACAAATTGTCAGTTACAATATTTTTTCTTAAACTACTACCGGATCGGAACACGACTGCAACTGAGAAGATCCGGTAAGAAACTCAGTGTAAATGGGAAGAGATTGTGGACATAACCACGCATGTCAAGAAAGAGACTGTTCTTAAAGAAGAAGAGACTGTGTATAAGAGCGCCTATAAAAATAGGCACCACTTACTTGACATTTGTAAAACTTTAGGTTTGCGTGCCAATTTGTCATTTCATTAATCGAAAGGCACATTGTTATCTAGTAGAATTTAATCTCGGACTAAGCATTTATAGATTCCAATTGTATTCTGATTTCAATGACAGGCTCTAATTATTATGGCGTTATTGTAGTCGTACAAAAAATAATTTAAATCCGTCATAAAATTTAAATGTGAGAAGATTGGAGCTTCGTGTAAATCGGCTGAATATATTGATTTGTTTAAAAATCTAATGACTTTGTGATTGAGTGTTTTAAATGTATTCAGAAATTCTGATGTAAAACTGTACTGGCGTCTGCTTATTGTTCATTAATGATAATTCCTTATATTGTCATGTATGTCACACCAAGAAACAATAATATAACTTTAATTGTTTCATGTAAAGTAAATGCAAATAAATTAAATGTTTATTCTTGATTTCAGATTTACTTCCATTTCCAACAAATACCTTTTTTCCTAACTTTTTCCAAAAACAAATAATAGATTGATAAATTTCAAAATATAATAAAATCCGACCTCTTAAAGAATTTCACGACACAACCGTTCGTTGCTTCAAGGCAGTAAGCAAGGCGAGTAATAATTTGCAGGAGTGTGTCTGTATGTATAATATAGCCTATAAGAAACCTAAGATGAAGACAAATTTAACGATACATCACATGTTAAAATCAATCAATCCCTTTAGGCTACACGTGCCAAAGAAACAGTCATATACACTTACACTGGAAACACATTACCCTCCTCGCGTCATTATGGTCATTTATACTTTTAGGGACATCTTTAGTCGTACTTGGCTTGATGTATCACCCAAAGTAAATTAATGCACCTGATGCCTGAATGTTAACTGAAATGATTGCTCCAGTGGCTTCATTTGAGTTGACGGACACACTGCCATGAAGAATCGTGAGCGAATAAAATAAATATATTTTTAAATGAACACACATTTAAATTGGAGGCAATACGCAAAGTGATCGCTGGTGGTATTTACAAGAATAATTCAAAGCCATGACTTTTCAAAATTGATCTATACATCCATTAGCCTTTTACGATTGATTGCTGGACATATAGTCTCTCCTAATTGGCGCCACTCTTACCAGTCCCGTGCCGTATGAATCCAGCAGTTCCTACCGTCTTCTTCAAATCGTCGATCCACCTGTTTGGTAGACGCGTGTGCTCCTTTTGCCAAAACGTTGTCACTACTCAAGGACCTCTGAGTTTCTGAGTACTCTAGGTCTGTCCCACATAACCCTGTGTCGCTCCCACGGCATCGGTACCTTTTGAAGGCTTCCCCCTTGTGAACAAAAAAAAGGAGCTCTGAGTTTTCTGGCTGTATGTTATAAAAATATCTTTATTATATAGGAACTTACCGATGGAACTTGCAAAGATATACATTCAAATACATCAGTAATCTGTACGATTACCGCATTGCTCGTATGTGTCTGTAGTAATTCTTGTGAACCCAGCTATAAATATCTCAACGTGGGCACTAAATAAGGCGACAGGAATTTGCTCTGAATCAGAGATTAATTACTTATACCCACTGTTTGGGTAAACCTCAAGTGGTTAATGATTCTCCGGCGAAATATTAACACTTGCGTTTTCGAAAGTGATTATAATGTTATGTTCTTGTAAACACGTTTCCGAAATGATTATCCTTTCAGAGTGCCATAAATACATCAACCATTTTAACTGACCTCGTTAATGTATGCTGGCGTGTACAAAAGAGAGATCAATGTGTATCTCATGTTCTTTTCATTGGAATCAAACTTTAAGCTTCGATCAAGATTATAGTCGCAATGTGATTCATTTAAACCGTTCTAGTTTATGCGCTAGATTTTTGCGCGATGAACCCATAGACAAGCTACACGTTTTGGCATATTACCATCTACTCGTATATTACAGATGAATACAACAGCATACGTATGCTAGAGCTACCTACCATTTTAATATATTTCAATTATTAGCAACGTTTGAGTTTTGCATTTTAAACAAGCATTTAAATTCAAGTGCCATAGAATCCAGTTCTGCGTGGAAAAGCCTCATTATCAGTAATGAGAATTCAAGACACGACGAATGTTGTGCATTTAGATGAACGGATGCATTGCGTTACAAATCGATCATATGTACCATTTAGGGGTTATTATTAAAGCATTGTTTTTGTATTGATACGCGACGGGCGTGAGTTGGGTAACTTTGTTCGACGTTTTATTAGACTGTGTGTCTCCGTAGCGTCCGGTGTCGAATTTAAATAATTGTTTCATAGAAGCGCTTATCTGGTTTCCTATGTTTGAATATGCTGTTTGGAATATAAATTTAATGTTGAACAAAGTAATGCGGAACTGGTACGCTAGATTGTTTCTGCAAAGTGATACCTCGTCGCTGATTTGTATTTGTTATAGAACGAAATCCGGCCCTGATTTCAACGTCACTTTTAAATCTTTTTTAAAGATCATACTGTTAAAAAAGGAACAATTATAATCTTAAAATACGTTTTAAATAATATGACTGCTTGCGTCCGGTGAGTACCTATTAGAGAAATATTGTTACTGACAATTTTTAAGTGCAACAAAATTATTTTTTTGTGTGATTAGGTTGATTGCCGGGAACAGGGAAAATAATTGAAACATGTTTTCGCCACAATTTAGGTCTTTTTTTGGAAACAAATTTCAAATATAAAATTTTAATAGTTTAAATTAAGTTTCAGGTAAGACTATTGCGCAGCAAATATGCATAAAATAGACGTGCAATTAATTCTGACAAAATGTTTATTACTAAAAACAAAAAATCTAAAATGTAACTTTTAATAATCTTTTCATTAAGACGCAACGTTTCAATGTAGGTAGAGCTACGCCCTTCCCCTCAATGAAGGTACTATTTCCATACGCTCCATATACGCTTCAACTTTCCGTCTTGTTACATTTAACGAGGTCCTGGAAACATTCGACAGGTGTCGGTGGAATCATTGGAAGCAGATCGAAAAGTTTCCCGCTATTACTTAGCATTGGAATGGGTTACGCGGAATGTGTGTGCGTGGAATGAATGATTGTACTGCGTGGTGGGTCTGTGTTTGCCTGTCTGGTGAAGGTCTGTGAAGCAAGGAATACGGATGATTTGTTTTTTACGTTTGTTTTTTTATAATATAGGAGTAGCAGACGAGCATGCAGTCCACCTGATGGTAAGTGGCTACTGCCGCCCATGGACACCTGTAATCAACACCAGATAGGATTAGATATTCCTACCTGAGGTCGGCCACAGACGCGCCGCTACCCCTGAGGACTAAGTTGGAACGCCTCGGAAAAGTCTGTCTCCCTTACCACACCCTTCAAACCGGAACACAGCAGCGCCTACCACTGCTGTTATTAGGTAGAAATAGGTGTGGCGGTGGTGCCGCCGGAGTCGGTCCACAAAGGGTTCTACCACCTTTTAATGTAATTGAAGTTGCAAACGAGCATGACAAGATATGTGTTCATGGTGACATGAGGCGATAATCTAGGCAAAGGTGGTAGAACTCTCTGTGGTTCGCTTCGGATGGCATTACCGCCTCACCTGTTTCTGCCTAATAACAGCAGTGTTACGCGCTGCCGTGTTCTGGTTAGAAGGTTGCGTAGCGAGACGTACTTCCGAGGCCTTCTAGCTTAGTTCTCAGGGAATGTAATCTTATTTGGGGTTGATTACAGATGTCCATGGGCGGCAGCAGCCACTTACCAATAGGTGGACTGCATGCTCGTCTGTTACTCCTATATTATAAAAAGGAACAAGGAGGTATGGTTAGTTTTTTACCCGACCGTGCAAGGTACAAAGACTTCATGAAAGAGCTAGGTAAAACGCTTCATCATGTTAGTATAGTATCTATCGGAGTTGTCACGCACTTTAAACTAGATTCATAGATTAGTAAAGATTACTCGCTCCTAATAAGAAAATGTAACCTTTTGAAATTCTCACTGACAATTATTTTCGTGTTTGAAAAATATTAAAAAATGTAGTTTTTAAATCATTTACGATGAAACGATAGGTATTTATCCGCACTTTTTATTCGATTTCGTGTCTTAACTGCGCATGTCGGCATTATTGACAGCCATTAAACGGCTTCTATGCCATGGCTTCCTTCAATTACAAGGCGGTGAGATATCTATACTTATCTATGACTAGATTACGGTGGCTTGCACGTTTAAGGTAGAAGTAGGTGTGACGGTCGTGCCTAATCTATGTACAGAAAGGTCAACAATTCATAGTGAGATGTGTTACAGTTCTTCATCAGTAATAGGTATATCCTTTAAACAAGTAACATTTTGTGGATGCGTGGCGAGTTGATAACGTAGGGAGATTTCAGTTTGTAGGGGAATAAATAATTAGCCTTTGCCGTAAAAATTAATTATTTAAAAATACAATTTGATAATTGATGTATTGATTATGAGAAATACAAATAAGTTGTTACATAAAAAATATATATTAAGCATGCATGCCTACTGGTTAATACTTAATCAATTCTGAACCAAATTCTTGCATTTCATCCATTTCATTCCATTTGAGTATAATAACGTTAGATAATGCTTACATCATTGCTATAACATCACGATGCGATTGCGACATCTAGTGTTTGTAAACACTAATACAATAGCTAGTAGCTAGTACTATTCTTTATTGGTTAGAACGTGCGAATATTTAACTTTTTCTATTGTAAATGTTGAATGTAAACTGTATTGAGATGCCTTATTGGTGACGAATGGTTTACAAGATTATAGTTCGTTATAGGTAGGTGTTACTTTCTATGACGTTTAAGCTTATTGATTTACGTATTGACTGTAAGGAACCTAACGCCACATACACGCACTTTTCAAACCATCACAAATTCTAACATGTGGGTAGAGAGTTTGCCTTAGTTTGTGTAGGTTTGCAAGCGCTTGTAACGTGGCATCGGTCTGTCAATCGAGGGGACCGAGGTTCAAACCTCTGATATTTCAAAGGTATGTGCCTATTATAAATTAATTATTACAATTGCCAATAGATATAGAAACCGGCAGAGGTACCTTAAAGAGAAAATAGTTATATATCTGCCACGGCACACATCTGATACGGTCTAGATGTAAATTAACCCTTATTATGTTTGAGATTCGCGTTAGTTTCTTGCCTTAATTTTTACTTCAAGCCTTAACACAGGTTAACACGGCAAAAATAGGTATAACTCAAGTTCAGCTTTAAAATTACGATGAAAGTTTAATTATTCCGGCTTAATAAAAGTAGTGTGAGGCGCTGCTGCGTTTGAAAGATGTGAGGGAAACATACTTTTCCAAAGCGTTCTTAGTTCTCAGGGATAGCGGCGCATCTGTGGCCAACCTCACGTAGGAATATTTAATCCTATCTGGGGTTGATAGCATTTATCCATGGGCGGCAGTAGCCACTTATCATCAGATGGACTGCATGATCGTCTGCTACTACTATACTACAAAAAATATGTTTTTTTTAGAATCGTCAGGATAATGTATTTATGTACCTACGTACAATGTACATACACAATATATGCAGGCACATACTTACAGAGGTGTCGGTTACGGTAAAGTTAGTTAAAGTCGAGAGTTCAATGTTTTAAATACATATTAAAAACAGTATACATGTATTGTATTGTACCTACAGTAAATATTTATTTAAGTTGAAATGGGTAAACTCTAAGTATAAAGTTAGATGGTCTCCGTAGCGGTAATAAAAACTTTTCATTGGCTGCGTAAGCCATAGTGCCTTTCTGGAACTTAAGTTTATCTCAGTTTTATGATGCTGGAATACAACCACTGCATAACTCCACGTTCATGTATATTTAAGCTTTATTGAAAAGTTATATATGGTGTAGATTAATGTTTAATATACATTCCGAGGTATAATGTGATGTTACTGTGTTTGTGTTAAGAGGATGCTTTTACCTTTTCCAATTCTTTAAATTTTCTTCTATCTGTAATGTTCTGATAAAGCGATGTTAATATTTTGTGTTTGGGATTGGACTCTAGATTCTCCTCGAATATTTTTCTATGTTGGTTGTTACTCTTTTCTGTTCATTTTCTTTCTTATTTTATCTATCTTTTTCCGTTCCGTTGTTTTGTTTAAGTCCAATTTCTTAGTGCGAGCGTGCGTAGTGTATTAGATTGTCTTATGTCGTTCGTGTGTATCGGAAATACACACAATAAATTATGAAACACCCAGACCCACAGCAGATTGAAATTCACCAATTATATTTGCAGACTAAGTAATTACAATTTCTTATTTTTATTTGATTTCAGAATATTTCAGAATATTTTTTTCAAAAAGAGAATAAGTTATACTCGTATAAATAGGCAGTATTAAATTAATTAATTTTAATTCATAGTTTAGAATATGAAAAATATTTTTAACCTTTGATAAACGAATTTACAATTGCAATATTATTATAAAAAATCAGTCGAAAGAACCTAACTTTTACCTGATAAAATCCAAGTCATCAAGTGAAGCCTTCGAAATTAACACTATCAACTCAGCCAAGTTTACCACATCAATGTAAAACCAATTTTAAACTATGTTGCCGTTTTCAAATAAATAATTTAATATACCATCTACCTATGTGGTCGTTTCCCACAATATGGTCAATGTACCTATTTATGTTTAGGCTCCATAGGAGTTAGTGAAGCCAATTCATAGCCGCAATAAAAACTTTTCATTGACTGCATAAGCTATAGTGCTTTCTAGAATTTAACTTTATCTCCGTTTTATGATGTAACCTTACTCTATGGCTGGCGATCCGAGATCTTTTAACCGAATCGATTTTTTTTAACAAATCCTCGATATTTAGTTGACATCATATTTAATCGATCTCAAAAATCACAAATATCATAATTTTGTCTTGCAATTACTTTTTTAAACGGACAAAACAATAAAAGCTTGTTATTTTTTTAATTATCTTTTTATTTGACAATTAAATATCTGGGCGACAGGAAAAGTTTTTTAAGTTAATATATTTGTAGGCCAGCTATGAAATAAATAGAAAATCGATTTTTGAGATGTCTCGTCGATTGTCTATTAGATTTATATTAGTGGATCGATTCAGACTTCGTTTTGACTTCATAATCGATCTTTCTTTGATAGAAATCCCGTTCGCTATCCCTACTTGATTGCCTAGTCTTCAATATTTATGAGGATCGATTTAGACTTCACTTCGATTACAAAATCGATTTTTTTAGGATAAAATCTCCATCCCTACTTTATTGTACTTACGGGGGAAGTAATGGCCTATTTAATTAAATTTATGAATGGTGCGTTATGTGAATGGTTTAAAGTGACTAGTTAAATACAGAAAAGGTTATGATTCATTGTTTATCGTTATAACCATTAGATAGAGCTTTGCTTAATTCATTCCGTGTGTTATTGCCGTTAATTATAGTTACCTCTTATTGAATAGCGGTAATATTATGTAGCAAATGTGCGTTAGTCTGTCTTTTTAACAGCTTTTACGTATTTTGCTTTGTTTGTTCATATGTATCTGGCTTAAAATGGCTTGAACAGCTGACAATTCTGTCAGCCGCCGGAACAACGCCGACATGCGCAGTTAGGTGGTGCAGAAACACGAAATCGAAGAAAAATTGCGGAGAAATATCATACATTTTTTTTTTTATTTTTCAAACACGAAAATAGACGATAGTGACAATTTCAATTGTCAAAACTGGTTACATTTTCTTGTTAGGAGTGAGTAATTTTTACTATTCTATGGTCTCACCATACTACATGAATACACAATAGCATTTAACACTGCCTACTGAATAAGAAATAGGTGGAATTGTACCCTAGAACCATGAAGGTTTCATTCTTGTCTGTCCTAATTATTGCTCAAAATTCTAAAAAGGGCTTCAGTTACAAAATTTGATTTTACGTACAAAGTTTAAGTACAAAGTCTGTTTATAATGAATACAAAATAATAATTTTACACTACTTCAGTCTAAAATTATGAAAATTATCTAATATTTATCAAGAAAAAAAAATTTTTTTTCAATAAAATATTAGTAAAAAATATATTATTCCATTTTTGTAGAAATTCCAAAACAGCTGAAACGATTATATAAAAAAATGTACCATTTGTAAATATTTATCAGATATATATGAAAAAAATATATATAACAAATCATTAGATGGGCGTTATAATAAGAACAAAAACAAACATACGAACCGAAGGAAACTTGTATGTACATCGTTTATCATTTGTCAGGGCGTGTTCGCCACGGGGGTATGCTGAGTATGTATTACTATGGTGGTAAGGCCCATTTCGGTAGAGAGCGTAATGTCAGGCGGGGTCTCACCGACAGTTATTAATGAACAAGCGTTAGTATGTGTTGGTTGGGTAAAGATTAATCTTGTGCGTTGTGTATTAAGGGTAGAGCTTGTATGGTTTGAGGTACCATCGCCATTATTTAGCGATTATTTAGCTAAGCAGTTCGTTTGTAGCAATATTGATAGTCTCCAACACTGAAGCAACACCATCGTGAATAATAATAAAAATTCTAGCAAGCTCGGTTGGTTAGTGCAAAAAAAGCTTTTTATTAAGGTACATTCTGTTGAAGCTGCGTGGAGTTACATATTTATTGTATTTTCGTTTTTTTTTTCAAAATATTCGCAGACCAGCAACTGTTTTTAGAAATATTGATAGTCTCCGAAAACACTTAAACGACGCCATCGTGAAGTATAATAATAAGAAGGTTATATCTTAAAAACCACAAACAATCTGTCGTGCTTAACGTGAAACTCATATCCCTAACTTTACGTTCTAATAGCATATATCCGCACAAGCTACATAAACGACTAGAAGCTCAATAGTTACACACCCAAGTACAGTCGCAAATTAAAAAATTATATCCCTAACTTTACATACTAATAGTATATGTATCATAGGTATGTATCCGCAAAAGCCATATACGACTACAAGCTCAATAGTTACGCACCCAAGTACAGTCGCAAACTAAAAACTTACATCCCTTACTTTACATACTAACAGCATATATCCGCAAAAACTATACGACTAGAAGCTCATTAGTTACGCAGAGGCAAGTACAGTCGCAAATTAAAAACACTAGAACATTCAGCAGGCGATTGTCTTATCGCACTTCCTGCGCAGGGCGGCCGCGGTCACGTAGCGCGAATAACGCACAATGTACGCTCAATGGGCCCTTGTGCGCTATCGCCGGACGCTACGCTACTACGGATGTAGGAGACTTGTAATTTGTGGGTCGCTGTAAAATATTCCACCCATATGGGTGGGTATTCCTTTCACATGAAAGGTTGTAGCGTCCACATGCAAGAAGAAAGGATCCAGTAGGTATAGTTCATCGGGGAAGTTACTACTTCTTCTAGATCATTTGAGGCAGGCAGAGGCACAATCTTAGCCATCAGGAGTTGCAAAACATTTGTGATTGGTTTCAGGTAGGACCTGTTCTAAAGAGTCACAGATGAATATAGGCGGAGGTGACCACTTATCATCTTTGAGAGATCAGTGAAACAATGTACGTTAACACATAATGTACGCTCAATGGGCTCTTGTGCGCTATCGCCGGACGCTACGCTATACGGATGTAGGAGACTTTTGGAATTTGTGGGTCGCTGTAAAATATTCCACCCATTTGAAAGGTTGTAGCGTTCACATGCAAGAAGAGATCCAGTAGATATAGTTTTTCGGGGAAGTTACTACTTCCCCGGATAATACTTTATCTCATACTCTTTCTAGCTCAGTCCTTGCGTTTCAGAGGAAAGTGCGATGACTTACATATGAGGCAAAATCTTAGCCATCAGGAGTTGCAAAACATTTGTGATTGGTTTCATGTAGGTCCTGTTCTAAAGAGTCACAGATGAATATAGGCGGGGGTGACCACTTATCATCATTGAGAGACCAGTGAAACGATGTGCGTTAACACATTATGTACGCTCAATGGGCTCTTGTGCGCTATCGCCCGGACGCTACGCTACTACGGATGTAGGAGACTTTTGTTGCTCTATTTGGAAAATCTTGTTATATTTGAAAAATGTTCCGCTTGAAAGGTAGTAGGACTGTGGAAGGTGGTAGAACCCTTTGTGATTCGACTACTTCATAACAACAGTGTTAAGTGCTGCTGTGTTCTGGTTTCAATGGTGTGGTAAGGGAGACATACTTTTCCGAGGCGTTCCAGCTTAGTCTTCAGGGGTAGCGGCGCATCTGTGGCCGACCACAGGAAGGAATATTTAATCCTGCTTGGGGTTGATTACAGATGTCCATGGCAGTAGCCACTTACCATCAGGTGGACTGCATGCTCGTCTGCTACTCGTACTTTATAAAAAAAAAGTCGCCTTTTCTGGCGTGGAGCTTCGTTTCGGTAAAAGTGTGCGGGTTCTGGTTGCTTTATTAAACGAAGTCTTGGGTTCAGGAGTGGCAAAACATTTGTGATTGGCTTGAGGTAGAACGCGTTCTAAAGAGTCACAGATGAATATAGGCGAGGGTGATCACTTATCATCATATACGAGTATAAATTCTGCTAAATAAGTTATAATAACATTTTATAACATGGGCATTTATGAAATTTAACGCACAATGTACGCTCAATGGGCCCTTGTGCGCTATCGCCCGGACGCTACACTACGGTAGGTACGCATGTAGAAGATATTTTCGGTGTGGTTTCGTGTTTGGAAAATATTCCATTTGAAAGGTAGGAGAATCGGTCGAGGAAGTACCACGCCATTTCTAGCCTGGACCGTTTATTGCGTTTCTAGGCTGTGGATGCCGGTTGACTTACATGCTCGTATGAGGCAAAATCTTTGTCCTCAGATGTAGCAAGACCTTTGCGGCTGACTTTAACGAAGGCCTTTTATCAGGTTTAAAATATTCGAAACGAGTTTTCCAGTAATCCATATGTACGTTTATAGAGTCGCGTTAGAGCAAGGTAGTGGAAAAAGCTTCAGACCTGTGACATGTGTAGGAAAAGAGTGGTGCTCAAGTGGAATATAAATTGGATTGCAGTAAAGAATTACCTAAAGGATATTTTTAGGGCTTTTGAATTTGAAGTAGGTAGGCTTGATTTAAGGTTGTTCACATCCCTTCTCTAATCGACTTCCAGTGCATCAATCACCTCATCTAGCAGGAGACACCCCAATCTTTATTTGCCAAATATATCTGAAATAAGAAATCTCAGGGAGCAAGTGTGTTCGATATCCACCTAATATAAGGGTATCCTGACTGCAAAAATGTTATTTTAGACTATGTGTATTAGAATCCCCACCACAAAAAAACTAAAATAAATCTGCTTTGTTGAATAACTAACAAAATACTTGATACATTTTTTTAAAAACTAAACCGACGCCATCATACGCCTAGTATTTTTTAACATTTGAATGTCCTTACCCATTGATAGGTATCACGATCTCCGTTTTACAACCGACACGAGTAACTATTCTATAAGTCGATTCGTCTTCACACCATTCAAATACATTGTAAGCACAATTATGTAGGAGTTATGGGTGTCATGTAGGACCCATAAATTCTGCAAGGCCGTAGTTTATTGCTTGTAATGACGTGATTGAGGCACGCTCTGGATCCATGTTATTGCTAATTTATTTCAAACTTAATGACCTGACAGTGTCTTAAGTTTATATAAATAAATCTTATTTTTTAAATTTTAGTTTTACAGGTAGCACAAAGACAGCTTAATGTTTGAAGGTGGTAGAGCCCTTTGTGGTTCGACTCCGGCGGCACCACCGCCACACCTATTTCTGCCTAATAACAGCAGTGTTAGGCGCTGTTGTGTTCCGGTTTGAAGGGTGTGGTAAGGGAGACAGACTTTTCCGAGGCGTTCCAGCTTAATCCTCAGGGGTAGCGGCGCATCTGTGGCCGACCTCAGGTAGGAATATCTAATCCTATCTGGGGTTGATTACAGATGTCCATGGGCGGCAGTAGCCACTTACCATCAGGTGGACTGCATGATTGTCTGCTACTCTTATATTATAAAAAAAATATATCTTATGAGCAACCTTTACCGAGTGGTATCCATAGGCCGCAGTAACCACTTATCATCAGGTGGACTGCGCGATCGTTTGCTACTCCTACCTGCCTCATAGATTAGTAAAGATTACTCACTCCTAACAAGAAAATGTAACCAGTTTTGACAATTGAAATTGTCACTGTCAGCTATTTTCGTGTTCTAAAAATATTAAAATAAAAATAGTTTTAAGATCATTTACGAATGACACATTTCTCCGCACATTTTCTTCGATTTCGTGTTTTTGCACCACTTGACTGCGCATGTCGGTTAAATTACACCATGACAGCCATTAAATGGCTGACAGAATTGTCAGCCGTTTAAGCCATTTAATGAACTCCTTCAATTACAAGGCGTTGAGATATCTATACTTATCTATGATCTGCTTATTAAAAAAAAATACAGAGACCCAAAACTAAACCACAAAATATTAAATACATTAAAATAATAAATATTTATTATTTAGATTAGCTGCTAGTGGCTGGTGTAAATTATTGGGTTCATATTATCACGTTAAAAATACCATTGGATGATATTAAAGATCGTTGATTTCTAAATGATTTGAGATAGGAGTAATCCTATCCAGAGTTGATTACTGATGTCCATGGGCGGCAGTTGTCACTAATTGATCTGCAAGATAGTTCACTACTTCTAGGCGTATCCTAGGTAGATCCCGGAATTCTCCAACAAGCGATGAGGACGGCCACCGGGGGGGTTTTAGTACGGTAAAAATCCCACAAAACTCCCCCTCGAAAAAAAATAGGTGTATCTTAGGTGTACTATGTATAAAAAGGAATAGATATAGGATTTTCACATAAAGATCTATATCTAGTACCTATGTACTTAATATATATGTTGGTTAAGTTATTAACTTTAGATTATCTATGACAGATAATATCTGTCATTAAGATACCGTTTGCCGATCTAAGATTTATCTAGAGATACTTACATCTTTAGCATCTGAAGTAGGTACCTTAAACTTGTGTTGGCTATAAACTTTTATGATCTTAGCCTTCAAGATAAGCAACTGTTTATGTGAAGTCTATAAAAACAGGCGTGACCACATTCAAAATGGCCGTTCTAACACATTTATTACCTGTCACGGTATTTTGTGCATTCAAATAATATTTTATGTAGCTTACATGTCTGTAGATAAGATAACTTCATCAGTCTACCTGTGATTAATATTGACCGCCCATTGAATACTATTGCTGGGGCAATTTGTAGCTTTGGCGATTACATAGTGGTTAACGCGACTGTTAGAGAATACTTGGTGACTATATAATAGCTTATGGTGTTATGTAATTATACAGACGCTTAGACATAATTGACATATTTTTGTATTAAACCAAACATACCTTTTTTTTGTTGACGAGGGGCAAACCTTCAAAAGGTACCCCAGCGCCATGGGAGTGACGCCGGCTTATGTGGGACTTTTACTACACTAAAACCCCCCCGGTGGCCGTCCTCGGCGTTAGCGGAACACAACCGGAATCCTCCTAACGCGATGCCCTTCTATCGGGCTCTGCCCTGAGGCGAGCAATTTACGCTCCTCCCACATCCCCTGGTGATTGCGATATGCGACCACACAAACCACTGTCCTTTTCGGGGTCGCTTGCTGGACGGTTTGAGTTCCCACTCTTGCCGCCCGCAACCCGGAAGTATCTTTTAGTCGCCTCTTACGACAAGTATACCGTAGTCCTATTCCGGTCCCGGTACTACGAGGACAAAACCAAACAAACCTTTCGTCGGTCGCTCAAACAACAAATTGAACACCCGAGCGGTGGCGGATTTAGACGACTACGCAGTAGAAACCTTATGCAACTAATGGTCATTAGATTTTTTTATGAAAATACTAGTAGTTAGTACATTTTTCCTGGCTTGATGCAGAAGCACACAATTTTATTTGCCTTGAAACAACTGCGTCAGGCGCTAGAAAAGAAAGATGAAATACGAAACAACCTAGGTTCACCCCAGGGACGACACTTTGGTGACCATCTTCAGGTGGGACCTTAATTCAATTAGTAGTTGATTAGCAACGAGCAAATCTATGGCTACGAGTAAGTTTCTATGTACAGTCAGGTGGCATACCTAAATGGAGTGGACAGATGGAGAGCAAAATTATTTGTTATTTTAATTTCATAAAATGTTTAGTTGCCTACCTACTTTTCCTACTTCTATAGGTACCTTTTTGAAATTGCACACAAAATAGGTTATTTTTCTCAGATATTTAAAATTTAGCATCCAATACCGACTATTATTTAAGTAATAAATAAGTGATTGAAATGTATTAAAATGTGCTCTTTCATTACAAAAAAATATTTATTTCAATCTAGACCTTAAAATATTTCCCATACCTTGTGCTCACACGGATTTTTAATTAACACGTTTAAAAAGTAAATCATTATGATGTTACCATAAGTAACAAAAAATAATATTTATAATTGCCAGCGTAAAATAATTGCTGGCTGGAAAATACCAAAGCAACATTTACGTTATAATTAGTTGTAGATAATAATTAAAATAAATAATTAAACTAATGATTGTTTGTAGGGAGAGGATATAACCTACCTTCTGTAATGAAAACAAAATGGCGGTCATTAATTGTTGCTCCATGGTTGCGTTCAGAAATTTCTTGATAACTTTTTATAAAGTTTAATTTAATGTATTTTATAAAATAACTGCGTAGTAGGAAGATAAGGGTAATGGTTACATTTTTTATTAATATAAACGAAAAAATCTTATCTAATTTTATTTTGAGAAATTATTTTTATAGATGATGTTGAAAGACATTTTAATATAGGTACCTAAATATTTTCAGAATGTCGCTTTTATATGTAAATCTATTTTTATTGGAGGAGACCCAGTGAACTCTACTACAAAAATACACAAGTATATAAAACTTAAACTATTATGGGTATACCTAGGTATAGACTCAAATGTTCTAATATACATTGGTTCTATTAAAAAAAAAAATACATATAAAAATATAGGTAAAAAATTAAGTGTTTCGATCAATATTTTTTATATTATCTTTCTTCCTATCGCTATTCGAATATGGAACTGTTTTCCCGCACTACGAGTAAACGTAGCCGCGATTTCTAAAACCAGAAACATGCGTAGCTAACAAAAAATAAATTAAAACGTCATTAAAGAATATATACTTGCGTCCCTCTTTTCCGTTCAGAAACTTACGCCATTCCTTATCGTCATTCGAATCACGAACGGTTTTCCCGCGCGACGCTGGGCAGAAAATTGTCTACGTGCTTCGCCGAGCTTACGTAGGCGTTAGAGAAAAAAAAGTGGTTCTATATTCAAAGTTGGCTCATCGCCCAATCGCGAGAGCCGTAGGCGTGGCGGCGCTCTCCCATTGGCCGGCCGTTCCCGCGCCACACATCGACAAGCGATTACTTGCTCGCTTACTAAAGGCAATGGCTCGTAGTAATATTATGCCAGTTTAATAAGGTTTTTATTTTTTAGAGTTTATACGCAATTAATTTATTTAACCTATTGCGGAAATCGTATGCTTGTACTAAATCGCTGTTCATGTAATGGCCTCTTTAATTTCATGTTGTTTGTGTCGCAATGATGCTGCTTTCTGTTTTGAGTGACTACATTTTTGTTTAATTTTCTGTATTTTCGTAACATTTCTTTGCATAACTTTCAATTTAATTTTTATAATACCTACTAACCTACCTACGTATTTTCATCACAACAATTCTTTGGACTGAATGTTTTTTTGGTATTTTAATAATAATAAGACCTAGTTACTTAGGTATTTGGTGCCTTGGGCCCAGGCATCATGGCCAGAATGTTAATTTTTAATTAGATACAGTAAGAAAGCTTTTTTATCTAATCACAAATCTTTTGTGAATTTTTTATCGATCTTTAAATCTCACGGTACAGTTTTGGTGGCATTTACCTTCCTATGGACCTTTAACTTTAAGGTTTGTTAAAATACTTAATTGTGCCTACCTACTAATACGCAGTATGATAATGTTCTGAGTCCCGTACGGATAACTACCATAACAATCTAAATGAATCAGTCAAACTAACCTCTTTGATATTTACAAATCAAAAGTGATTTAAAATTACGTATGTGTGGTGTTTAAAATACTTTTAAAGACGATAGAAAATTACGTATGTGTAGTTTTCTATATTCTTATTTTAAAGTTATTGTAAGGTAAAAAAAACCTGTAATATTAAAAATTGGCCAAGAGTTCTGTCCGTTTTAAAGAAAGAGAACAGTGTCAGACGGACTGACAGCGGAGCGTCAGTAAAAGGGTACCGTTTTTACCCTTTAGGTACGGACGCTTTTGAGCGCTACATAGAGCATTGCAACCAAACTTTTCTTAGGACTAGCGTATCTGTGGTTAACCTTAGAACTTGCTATTCATAACACATCCGGGCACAGTTCTGACCTCATAACGTCGTCTGCCGTTTTCCACGCCGCGTAAAACTACTAGTTCTAGCTCTGAATACCTATAGAAATAAATCGCGTCTCCATAGCAAATTGTATTGCTGCTCAGAACAACTTCAGAGCAAACTAGTAGTTTGGCGGGGACTATATGAACTTAACGTTACATTGTTTAGTGTTTGACCACAAAATCGATGTTTTTACCCTTTGAGTACTGAACCCTAAAATGCTATTGAGCGCTACATAGAGTATTGCAACCAAACTTCCCTTGAAAGTAGCGTACTTGTGGTTAACCTTAGACCTTGCTTCAAAATAACATCCGGGGGCAGTTCTAACCTCATAACGTCACTGCCATTTCTACTGTTAACTCCTAACGTTACTTAGTTTAGTGTTGACCATAAAATCGATGTTTTACCCTTAACATATGGAACCTACAAAGCTATTGAGCGCTACATAGAGTTTAGCAACCAAACCAGATACAAAAAAAAATTTCTTCGACCAATTTACAACTTTTATTATTTCCGCGCAAAATACAACTCACCCACCATGAGCGTTTTTTTTCTTTTTTTATACCACTGCATATAATCGTATAACGCATACAGCCAGTGACTATATAAATGGCTACTGGTAACTATATATAAAAATAACACATCATGAAAGTAACACAAAATAATTAATTAAAATAATACTATAATAGGATACTCACGTTCAAAACGTATTAATCAATGTTTTGCCGAAACTACCGCAGCTATAAGCATGAAATTTGGACTATATTTTTTTTATTTTTCAGTTAATAAATCATTTGTGCTTAAAAATATCTACTATAATTCAATAATTTGAATATATTGCTAATATTCCCTTGAAAGTAGCGTATCTGTGGTTAACCTTAGACCTTGCTTCAAAATAACATCCGGGGGCAGTTCTGACCTCATAACGTCACTGCCATTTCTAGTGTTAACTCCTAACGTTACTTAGTTTAGTGTTGACCATAAAATCGTGGCCATTGTTCCGCCGGATGCAATAAAACACCTCTGAACATATTTACTTGTAACAAAGCGTATGTAACATAACTAATGGTACAATGGTTGGCTTAGAAAATAGACATCGAGAATTAGGTATAGGTATGAATATGTTTATAAGCAGTGATAGCCTAGTGGTTAAGAAACTCGGCCTCTCGATCGAGGGGTCCGAGGTTCAAATCCCAGGCCTCTGATTTTTCAAAGTTATGTGCGTATTAGAAATTAATTATCACTTTAGACTAAAATTATCGCGGAATTGAGACATTTTATTATGTAACGGGTACTCACGATATATATTAAATTTGCATGGATCGTGGTCACGGCGAAACTCCACCTTGACCACGATCCATGCAACTGGGTCGAAATATCGGCAATAAAAAACGCATATCGTGAGTACCCGTTACATAATAAAAATAATTATCACTTGCTAAACGGTGAAGGAAAACATCGTGAGGAAACCTGCATACCTGAGAGATTAAAAAAAAAATCTCAAAGGTATGTGAAGTCTACCAATACGCACTTGGCCGGCGCGATGGACTATGGCCTAATCCTTCTCATTATGAGAGGAGACCCGTGCCCAGCAGTGGGACACTAATGGGTTGTTGTTGATGATGATGATGATGATGATGATGAATATGTCCAATAAATAGTGTAACTTAAAAGCGGTGTGTTTCTTTGTTTGCACATTATAGTGAATGATCGAGAAGTGATAATAGAAATGATCGACTTGTCAAATCTTCAAACAGCTGATTCCTACCAATTTCAGTAGGGAAACATTTGATATTTTATACTTAAGTAGGTATATATAGTTTATACTGCTATCTTCTAAGTAGGTATAGGTATATAGTTTCTATCTTCCTTGATTACCTATCTACATTTTAACTACTGCAGATTTACTTAAAACCAACAAATATTAAATTAAACGACTTGTGTTTATTTTTACTAGAATACAATATCTTATTAGAATCACCATTAAATCTTTTTAAATCCTGAATCTATACAGCCAGTTCTAATGATATAAAAGGGATAAAACCAACAATCTGGTCTACTGCGGTTACAACTGGGAGGAACAAGTGAAACATTATCTTTACGTCTTAATTCAAAAGCCGGTAGGAGAACCATCATATAAGCATTTGAAAATGGTATACCGTATGGTATACAGTGATAGCATAGTGGTTTCTCGCCCTCTCGATCGAGGGGTCCGTGGTTCAAATCCCAGGCACGCACCTCTGATTTTTCGAAACTATTTGCGTATTAGAAATTATCACATGATAAAAACGGTGAAGGAAAACATCGTGAGGAAACGTGCATAACTGAGATATTTATAAAAAAAAATCTCAACAGTATGTGAAGTCTACCAATACGCACTTGGCCAGCGCGGTGGACGATGGCCTAATCCTTTTTATTCTGAGAGGAGACCCGTGCCTAGCAGTGGGACAATAATGGGTTGATGCCGTAAAATAGTATATATTTTGAAAAGTCTTCATGAAATGATATCGCAAAAATACATTCCTTTTCTCATACAGGTACTCAAATGTTATTTTTATTAATCTGCAACAGTTTTATCGTTCCGGTGTCAGTGTTTTAATGTCATTATTACAATTAAATCCCAGTGTTAAAGAGGTTGAGCTGCAGCTGTAATTTCGAAATTGACCCATTCATAGCTAACGCATGAAGTTAACAAACTATATATTAAATTTAGCAAGCAAATTTATGCGCAAGCGCATCCTAAGAATTGACAATATATGTTATCAGTAAAAAAGCTTGTTATAACCAAAATCCCATCCAAATTGGATCAGTAGTTTTTAAAAAAATCGCGGACATACATACAAACTTTCATACATACTCGTAGCGCTCGAATACAAAACTTTTTTTGAAGTCGGTTAAAAAGATAGTTTTAAGCGATTTGTTGGTTTGAAGTGTTAAATTATGATTTGAGGACATTCCCACAAAACCTGAGAATGTGTAGCCTACTAATGATATTTCATGTGCTTTATACACTTCAGACCGCAGCGTTATACGATACGAACCGCAAGTGATTTGGTTCAATATATCATAATAATGTGGCACCCTTGCACCGCTACTTGCACTTCAATCTGCAACAGACACCAAACAATGACGTTTTTATTTGTTTGCATACATTAGTAAAGATTACTCACTCCTAACAAGAAAATGTACCCAGTTTTGAGAATTGAAATAGTTACGTAAAAAAGTTTTGCCACGTCTTCGTGATAAAATGTCCTTAAAATATTTGAAATAATTATTTATTTATTATGTAAATTACGCAGTATTAGTTATTTAAATTCAAAAAAAAGAATTTACTAATAAGCCGTTTGTGGCTTCATTCAATTTCAAGGCGGCGAAGTATCTTTACAAATCTATGTTTGTTTGTTTGTAATTTCTATCATGTATTCTTCTATCATGCTTGCTGTTATCCTTTTGGCTAGAAATTCGGCGTCTCTTTGGTCTTCAAATCTTAGGCACAGACAAACTTCTGATTTTGCAGTCATGAGAATATTATTACTTGCCTCAACGGTAAATGAAAACAGCGTAAGGATCCTGTACCCTTACCATTAGTTTTTACATCTTGACAAATATGACTGTTTTGGTTAATTATTTGTTTACGTATTTGCCCATACAAATTCCAATCAGCGCCCCTAGCGGGTTGTATCAGAACTAGTGTCAGTAACGTAATATTAAATGTCTAAATTGACAAAATAGGGCTTTATGTTTTGTCTCTCTTTTTTGCGAACGTGTGAGGCAGACATAAAGTCTTGAACACTTACTTACTGTTACGTTTACTCAGTCTACTGAGCAAACGGAACAGATTAATGGATTGAGTAAACGTAACGTAAAATTGTGGGATGCTTTGAAAACTCATGGTAAGGGTACAGGGCAAGGTGTCTGTGATCAGCCCCAGGTGAAACTACTATTCTGTATGGAGTTGGTTATAAATGTTCATGGGTAGCCGTACCCACTTAACATCAGGTGGACTGCAGGACGGCAGTGATAGCCTAGTGGTTAAGAAACTCGCCCCCTCGGTCGAGGGGTCCGAGGTTCAAATCCCAGGCACGCACCTCTGATTTTTCAAAGTTATGTGCGTATTAGAAATTAATTATCACTTGCTAAACGGCGAAGGAAAACATCGTGAGGAAACCTGCATACCCGAGAGATTAATAAAAAAAAATCTCGAAGGTATGTGAAGTCTACCAATACGCACTTGGCCAGCGCGGTGGACTATGGCCTAATCCTTCTCATTCTGAGAGGAGACCCGTGCCGTGTAGGACAGTAATGGGTTGTTGATGATGATGATGGACTTCATGTTCGTTACTTACTTAAAATTCATTAAAATCCATATTGAAGATTTTATTACGTCCGTCATATTGATGTCCGTCAAGTAACTACCATATTTTAGATCTTAATTCTCAGAACTTGAGCGTCTGGGTAGACTGGATTGCTTCCCAAGAATGTGCAGAGTAAACATTTGTGCTATAAAGGAAGTGTCGAATGAAATAATAAACCCTGTAAGGGCCACATTGACACTCGTATAATTTATAAATAAACAAGTCAACGATATCTTTGTATGTGTTATAGATGGTTATTGTCAGTTTTGTTTTACTCTATAGAAAAGCGAGAATGAATATATACTGTGTTTAAGGAATTTTATAATATAAGAGAATCAGATGAGCATGCAATCCACCTGACAGTAAGTGGATACTGCCGCCCATGGACATTTGTAATCAACTCCAGATAAGACTAGATACCTATTTGAGGAAGGCCAAAGATGCGCCGCCAACCCTGAGGACTAAGCTGTAATGCCTCGGATAACTTATCTTATGGTTTGAAGGGGTTTGGGAAAAGAGACTCTCTTTTCCCAAACCCCTTCAAACCATAACACAGCAGCGCTTAACACTTCTGTTATTAGGAAGAAATAGGTGTGGTTGTGGTGCCGTAGGAGTCAAAACTCAGACGATTAAAACAAATCAATTTTTTTTATTCAAAATAGGTTCTTTACAGAGCACTTTTTGAATGTCAATACAACTACCACCACTTCACAATTAATATTAATTATAATTAGAATTCTGTTTGAAGGTGGCAGAACAAAGAAATCATTTCATATATTTATAGGGATTTACCACAGAAGGATTATTGCACAATTTTGTACCCTGACAGTACCCTGACTGTACCTAACTTTATTGGCAAATGTTTCGAACCTTTAAATGACTGGCTTGTAAACTATGAAATCGCTTAATATTATTCGTATTATTCAGTATTTAATTAAATGATCAATGTCTGACCAAATCCGTTTCGTACAGCAGTGTCTCTGGAGACGCTGGTGGAGAACTGCCACAAGCTGCTGGAGAAGTTCCACTACTCGTGGGAGATGATGCCCCTCGTCCTCGTCATCCTGAACTACGCAGGCAGTGACTTGGAAGAGGCCTCGCGCAAGATTGATGAAGGTAAGTCTAGTGGATAAGAAAGACTGGGAGTATGCGACTGAAATCTTGAGTGTAGAGATTTAGCCGGTGGTAATGTACAGAATTATAGACACGTATGTACCCGGAACTTATTTTCAAGTGAGGTTTCATTGAATTTTCCTAAATACTTATAGTAAATATTGATATTTTTGGTGTAAAAATTAGTCTTTAACACTTTAAAGTCGTTTCTTTAAATCTAAATTGTATGTCATTATGAGATTTTAGGCTTAGATTTTGATGACTTCTTTAGCGCAGGCTGGGGCCCTAAAGGCGACTGACTTTAATTGAAACATGAAGTGCCCTTAGATTAACCTCTCGGTAGCGTGATTGAATTGTCACTGTACCACAAGATTGGGGCATATTTACGAGTAATAAAAAAATGGCACTCTAATGTGTTTTATTTATTGCTAGTACCTACCTATTAACTTATTTGATAACTTATTTATTTTTTATTAAGTTGAGTTTAAATATTGAGTTTTCCGTTTAGAAATATGTTACATACTCATTATTACTGTCGCATACTCCCAAATACTTATTTAACGCTTTATACTCGTACACATTTCCTAACATAGTTTGTAAAATTGTGGTTTTAATTATGTTACGTTTTTCTTTGAACGATCGTATAAGCTTAGTTATCATTTAAGTATATTTAAAACTAGACTTACTCAAATTCTTAAACGATAGTAACTTCATCTCATTATATTTGATTGAACATTATGTTTGCTATGAAGTTCATTACACATACGTTATTATAGTAGCTAGGTTCTATCATATTCTAATTTATATCATGTTTATTATACGACTATGATCAATTTAACCTTATTCTCATTTAAGTTTAGTATTTCACGCTACATTCTCATTTTCTCGACTAAAATGGTGTGTTTTCAAAGTATAAATGTAATGTAAATAAATATTTACTTGCTGAGAAAAGCAGTAAAAATTAACTTTTATTAAAAACTTATTGTAGCAGAAAATAACGTAATGGTTACCTACATATAATAAACGGTTTTCAGGATTTTCAGAGATAGAGTTATAAGTTTACGGAAATTGACGTAAAAAGATAGTTACAATATTATTAGTCATTACTTGCTTAAAGGTTTTATATTATTTAGAGCCTTATTAGGTACGTATTATCGTGTATTCATATAGGTATGGATATCTATGTTTTGTTCTATGCTATTTAAGTTTACATTTTATAACATGTTTCACTAAAGATTTAATTTCTTCTATTCTCTTGGTGGTTCTCTTAATGAGTGGAGAGAAATAAATACAACAATGGCCATTTTGTAATTTTGATTTATTGGAACAAGTTATAAATATATTGTTATTTATTTTCTAGTTATATGCTTGCGGCATAGCGTTGTGTATTTTCAACAAATGGATGTATGGCTACATTTGTCCGGGTTTTTTTCTATAAATAAAATAAAAAATACATTTCTATTTATTATTTAAATTTAATTTTCTACCGTGTGGCAATAGTTTTACATAATTACTATAGAGAATTTGCCAATTTCTAGGTTGGCAATCAATCATACATTTGCCCCTATAAGTCGTTTTTAATCAACTTCAAGGTACCTCTGTTTGATAATTGTCACAACTTCTCAATTCAGCGACTCTTTATTATTGCATCCGAAATATAACTTACCCTTTTTCAGAAACCTCAAAAATAGAACAGATAAGAAATCATCAGTTCTTCATCAATTTAAAGGAGCCAAGAAGGACACCATTTCAAAAGTAAATATTAGTAATGGTCCGTAAAAGGCTAATTTTGGATCTTGAGATAAAAAGGGCCGATGGCTCTACCTAATTAAAAAAATATTAAAACTTAATTTAAATATATACGGTCCCGAATTTTTTTTTTTAATTTTACAAATCGTTTGGAAATGATTTTACGGAGACGAAATGTAAAATTTAACCGACCTTATTATTTATCACTTGGTACAAACAATGGCCATACATCCAGATATGTTAAGAACCGTATTCAGTAGGAGAGATTAGAGGAATCTAAGTATCAAATTTGTGAGATGTCGTATATTATTTTACATTTTTACAAAACGAAGCTAACGTAATAAATTACTATACTTAATGATATTTAATACAAAATATGTAGAAAGCACCACTAAATTCAAATTTGTACTTAAATAAGGTATGCTTCTTGTGAATTTCTACGAAAAGGTACAAAAAGCTCGTTTAAATGGTTTCTTTACGATTTTTACATGATTCCGCTGTTTAGCCTTCTTGGGATATGATTATCGAAACTCCTATTTTAATACTCATCTAACTTATATAACAATTGTTCCGACGTTTACGTCAGTTATTCTATAAGTTTAAATCGTAAATATTCAATCTATCATTTATTTTAGATACAATTCGAGGAGCATGAATAGTTTCATTCGACGGCGTCAACCCATTGTCCCACTGCTGGGCACGAGTCTCCTTTCAAAGAGAAGGGTCCCTATAATCCGTCGCGCTGACTGAATGCAAATTGGTGGACTTTATTTTAAAAAAACCCACCTAAGAGTTTTTTTTAGTAGGTTCCTTACGATGTTTTTATAAATCATACTAGCTGACCCAGCAAACGTTGTATTGCCATATAAATAAAAAAAAAAATAGGGTTGTACTACCCCTAATATTTAGGGGGATGAAAAATAGATGTTGGCCGATTCTCATAGATACCGGATAAGCACAAAAAATTTCATCAAAATAGGTCAAGCCGTTTCGGAGGAGTATGGCAACGAAAACTGTGACACGAGAATTTTATATATTAGAGATAGAAGATAAGTGAGTAATAGTTGATTTCTAAAATAATTCTGTAATAAGTCTAATTTTCGAACCTATAATCCGCTGATT
Organism: Epargyreus clarus; assembly: GCF_041222505.1. Classification (NCBI taxonomy): domain Eukaryota; kingdom Metazoa; phylum Arthropoda; class Insecta; order Lepidoptera; family Hesperiidae; genus Epargyreus; species Epargyreus clarus. The sequence continues at coordinate 9,615,828 of NW_027332214.1, forward strand.
TAGGCTGTGTTTCAAACAATTATATTATTTATAGTACTGATAACACATTATGGGATCACTACAACAGCGCCTTCTAAATATTAGTATATTTTCAAAGCATATGCAATACTTTTCAAAGGGTTCTACTTTAGTATCCTTGTCATACTATAAATCTAAGTATTATCGATTTATTCAATTTAAAATTAAGCTTTTCGTAGTCTTAATCACACCTCATAATTAAATCCTACTTAATACGGTTCTTAACAGCTGGCTATGAAACAAACGGTGCTTTAATGAATTATACTTTATAATAACAAAAATACCATAAACGGTTAATTTACGACCTATACTGTCCCATTTACGTTTGTAATATTTTCACAAAGTATAATATAATGATTATTAATCGTTTAATTAATTCCAATAGTTCCTTATAGCAACAAAAATGGAATTGTATAAGAAACTGATAATAATGACCGATACAATAAATAACGTTGTTAAAATGTAAATACTTAGGTATTTAGTGTACTATTTTTTTATTATATATGTTAACTAGCTGACCCGGTAAACTTTGTACCGCCTCAAAATCTATTTATCAAATTATCAAATTTCATATAAAATAAGCCTATGTTACTCGTGGATAATGTAGCTTTCGAATGGTGAAGTTTTTTAAAATCGGTCCAGTAGTTTTTGAGCCTATTCATTACAATCAAACAAACAAACAAAGTTTTCCTCTTTATAATATTAGTATAGATTAGGTTAGCTTTATTAACATAAATAATCAAAAAATAGTAAAAAATCTTATAACCTATTTTTACGTAGAATAACGTCAGTGACCTCCAGTAGAGTAACCTAACCTAACCTAACCTAACCTTGAGATCGAAATGATATTAATTATTGCAGAATTACAACAATGGAAACTTAATTTATGATGTTGTCGGTATATCCAATTATTTATTTATTTTTCCAAATATTCTATTGTAGGTTTCATTTGTTTAGTATTGACACAAAACATATTTTTCCTAAGTGGTAACCATAACTTCTCGTTGTAAACGCCCTCTATAATATAAAATACGATAATAATCTTTGTAAATTTCTGAAAGTTCTAGCATTTTTCAAGATGAAATTTGTAATTTCGTACTCATAGGCAAACGAAGACTATGGCCATAAAATTCAAAAAAGTTATGAGCTAAAGTACCTACTTTAAAAACAACTCATAATAATATCCATTTATCTCTGAGTTCACAGCCCGTAAATCCATAGACAAGTTTTTATGAACCCGTTTATAATGAAGTCGATTTATAAGTCGTCAACGACACAGGATTAATTGACTTATTTATGTTATACTAAGTTATAGTTTCAATTACTTTATAAAATAATTTCTTATAGTAATTAACTAGTTAATACTGGGACTTGTATAGATTATAGATATAATTATTATTATTATATATTATGATTATTATATAGAAATGTCGGTATTTATTATCATAAACATTTTTGTGAATGTCCTTAAAGCATCGTTATGTCCTTAAAGCTTAATGTTAAACCTTAAGGTGTCTTTACAGGAGATTTCTGTCATATACTGTAATAGTTATTCCACAGAATAAATGTAGAGCCTTACACACTAATGTGACAATGATGCAAAGATATTGAATTATATAGTAGCACTAAACCAGTTATCAACAAGTTATTAATTGGTAGTAATCAGAACTGCGTACAATCAGGTACTCGTATACGGGAACTTTCAGACAATCAAAGATGGTGTTAGTGTTAAGCAGGGTGGAAAGTTTTTCTATGAAAATCTTGACAATGTCCACTTTGTAGCTCTATATATCCAATCTCTTTGCAATTGTCTTGTACACTCCAATGAGCTAGGCTCAGACTTTGAGTATCAAAACGGTTTCTCTATAAACGCACCTTCAGGTATAACTGTGCTCTGCATATGCTTGCGAATTTTATCAATATTTTTATGCTGTGATCATATTTCATGTGTATTCCTAGATATTTTAAGACACTTAAAATGTCACCGGTGTAATTAAATTACTATGTAGCGTATTCTTCCATTTAATATATAACAAATTGGTATAATAAATATCAATTTCGTAATTTGTATTACCTATATCTTGGAAGAAACATGAAATATGTTGCAAATTAAATTTTAAATACTGTTGTGTTATTTAATATTAATTGCTCGCGTATGTTATTATGGTACATTCGTAATAAACTGGTACAAGTAGGAAATTAATTTTCTGCAGGGGAGAACGGGGCTGGTTGTGACGGGGGTAAGTTACAGTGACAATAGCGGCGGATCAAGTAGTACATACTGCATGGTTTAAAGTATATACCATCATACATATTTGTAGCGGATTGTGATGTATGATGATTGTTTTTAATAAAAAGGAGTTTATTTACATTTGTTTTTGTTTGTAACAACCAACCCCTGGTGCGGGGTTGAAAGTTACAGGCCTCTTTTTTCAGCATTTGTTCGATTATATTTAATGTAATGGTTTTATATACAAAATCTATTTTAAATTTAAATACTGAATAGTTACTGAATCATACAAAGATACAATCGGGTAAAAAAATACAAACAAATAAAAGGATATGAGACTTTAAAATTAAAATGTCACATCCATCCCCGGTCTGCCCTACCTACTCAATGAATTATTAAATATGCAAAACACAAATGTTGTCTTACAACTATCGTAACATTATGGGACCTATTTGCCTTTATTTACAATTTCGACACAACAGTTGTTTACTTAAGCTCATTATTAATAATCAATCTTTCTATTTTTACCTATCAAAGATCGAAATTTGACAATGAATAGTATTAAACACTGTGTGACATTAATTTAATGCCCATTACTAATAATGATTAATCTATCCATAACTTTGTCTGCCAAAGATCGACATATGACAATTTGAGGCTGTTAGAATCAGAGTAGCTTTTTTATTTTTTTTATTATCTTTTTTTTTTCGAGGGGGAAACCTTCAAAGGGTACTACCCGACGACGTGGGAGCGACGCCTGGTTATGTGGGATTTTTACCGTACGAAAATCCCCCCGGTGGTCGCCCTCTACGCTTGTTGGAGAACTACGGGATCTCCGACGGAACACAACCGGAGCCCTCCAAGCGCCATGCCCCGATCGGGTTCTGCCTTGGAGGAGCAGTTTCCGCCTTTCCCACACTATTTAGTATTTACGACGGTATGCGACCACACATACCGCCGTCCTTCACGGGGTCGCTTGCTGGACGGTTCGAGCTCCCACTCTTGCCGCCCGCAACCCCGGAAGCCCCCTTTTTGTCGCCTCCTACGATAGGCAGAGGATACCGTAGCCCTATTCTAGTAACGGAACTACAGGGACAAAATCATAGCCTAACTACAAAAAACGATTTACAATATGGAGAAAAGTAAAAGTGTATAGTCCGCTCTAAAGTTGTTGCGAGGAGGTGTAGTCATACAATTTGCTATGGCGATGCGATTCGTTTCTATGTTCAGAGCGGACTAGCAGTTTTACGCGGACTAAACAACATTTTTAAATTACGAAAATACAAATAGATCAAAAAACATTAAAATGCAGTTAGGCCATTCTGGTTCTAGCAGCCTCATTTCTTCATAGTCATTGCCAAATGTCGATCTTTGGCAGACAAAGTTACGGATAGATTAATCATTATCACAAATGGGCGATTAATCAATGTCAAAAAGTTTCTACGTGCTTCAGATTGACAGACAAAATAAAATTACAATTCTTACGCCTTTTTAAATCGTTTATTGCGTAAAAATGAACCATAATAACATATTTTTTTGGAAAATCGAGATTTTCTATAAATCTCGGTTTTTAGCTCGTTAGCGATTTTAATTAATTAAGGGTCTTTAACTGCCAAAATTTGTATTAATTTCTTTGTAATAATAAAAAAATATAATCTCTATCAATTTCCAAATGATTATTTAAAAAATATATTACTGAAATGCTTTTTTAAATTCCATCCCTATGTCTTTGATGGATTTTAATATAAAAATTACTTTCAAACGAAGCCGTTAAAGCCCCTTAGTTCAATATTGCTTTATCTAAAATTGCAACTTTAATTTGTATCAAATTGTATTTCATATTATAGTTTAAAATTTTTGACAGCGGTAATTGTTTGTCGCTATTTTAATTTTTTTATTATTATCTATTTGTAATTAAGGCAATTAGTCGCTCTAGTTGAGCGACTAATTTATTAATCAAGTTCAAGTTGCAATTTCAATTGCCAAAGATATTATATATGTCTAGAATGCAGCCTTACCGAGAAGCGCATAATAACTTCATTTTATTGACGTGCGCGTAAGAATCGCACATCACCTGATTCTTAAAGAGAAAACATACTAAGTTTAGTTTGTATTAACATTATCTTAACTTTAGTCTGTATTGTATTTGTTGATGGGTTCTAGACATATATAAACTTTATTGTCCTGCATCGCGATTGCGATTGGCCAGCGTTCACGGTGCCCATTGCTTTGTCCACAGGGAAGATGATAATCAACGAATACGCGAGGAAGCACAATTTGAACTGCTTTGATGGGCTCGAGCTGCGGAACTCGACACGCCAGTACGGACTTTAATACAGTAATATTAGTTGTTCTAAACAACGTAATAAGTCCGAGGGATAGCTCTCGTGAGGCTGACACACGAACACATACATGCTCGTATATATATGTCGTTCACACACAAAACGACACACGCACTTTCTCAAATAAATATACTCACGCATACGTAGTCTCCCACACAAACACACTCTCTTTCACACATTCACCCGCACATACATTTATTCACGCACTCAAACTCTAACACACACATATTCTCTCACATCCACACAAACATACACACACAGGCGAACTCGTGCGCTAACTCATTTTGTAGAGTCCGAGATAAATAGAATTCAAAAAGATTTAATAGATTAAATAAAGAGAAAGATACAACATGTAAAGAGAGTGAGACATCCACAACAAAACTGGACTCGAGGGTTGGAAAATACCCGAATGTTTTAAAATTACCCATTTATATCACTGTTACAGATAAATACATTTAAACACGCACACACAAATATCAAAACATACACACAGCTGTGACTTTGACACCGACATCAAAATGTATAGGTATAGTTAATAACAGACTCCTAAAGTCCTGCAAATTGTTCATGTATAGGTTATCATCACTTTAACAGACTCAGTTACCTACTATAAGACAAACAGCGTAAAATCCACACGTAGAATTAAATGGACTATAAAATAAGTTCGTATTAACAGTCTATTTTGATAGTAAAAGACATAATGATGTTAGTTTATCTAATATACCTCCTACAAGTGAGATTGCCTATTTGCATACATTTAAACTTCGTATGAAGACACATTATCCCAAGGTTGACCGCCTATTGGCTACTGTAGTTTGAGCCATAATTGTGTAAGGCTACTTTTAACTCTTAATTCGCTGCAAAGAAACTGGCAACGGTGACCAAAACTATTCTTCCCTTTCCAGCCCATATTCTTCTTGTTAAGTTTAACTTTAGGCTTGCCACCAAAATCAGGTGAAGTTAGAAAGGCCGCTAAGGCTACCAGCAAATAAACAATTTGAAACAAACCGCTACCGCTCGTGTGTTTGTCGTTTGAGCGACCGACAAGCGATACACGTTTGATTTTATTAATAATCTATCAACATTCGACTGTTTACATGTCTGTTAATAAGCTACTGAATAGTCGCTGAGTAGATTGAAAGCTTTAAGTGTCGCTTTAACCACTCCTTAAACGCTGATGTTACTTAAAAGCTAACTCTGTCCAATCATTATTCAACCAGCTGAGTGGACTTCCAAATCCATTTCATTCTGAGAGGAGACCTGTGGGACAATAATCGGTTGACGATGGGAATTCTAGAAGATGGGAATTTGTTTCAAGTGTGTGTGTAAAACCGCAAGTTATGTCTAATGAGGCAAGGCGTAAACTAACGCCTACCATAAAAATCGTATGGCAAACTAAACAGATCATGTGTCTTTGGCAGATTTGCTTCGTAAATAAAAAAAATCAACAAGTTGCACTCCGGGAGTGCCCACAGAAGTGAAAACTTGTATATTAACATTGTGCATTTATGATATTTTCGAATGGTTAGGGAATAATTTTCATAAGATCAGTATGAAAGTACTATCATTTATGCGGTAAAAAACAATATTCATTTATTGCGCTATCTATAGGGGTTGCCGTATCTTGCCAGTTAAAATACTTTTATGATATTAGGGTGTAACTTGTTTTAATAAAGATTGTAAATCAAAATAGCGGAATTTTTATAAACCGCTCGTTTTATTATAATATTTGAGTGACTATTACTTCCTTCTTGTAGCCCTACTCTCTTATCCAAATTTAATCACATAAAAACAATTCAAAATCCGCCATTTTGAATAACATTATTTATTGAAACGAATCTATACACATTTATCATACCCATCTTTAATAACAAGAATATTAAGAAAAGACAATTTGCTGTATTTATAAATAACTGTTTTCAGAACAAAGTAGTTAAAACGGTTAATCTTTAAACCTGATATATTCCAATTAAGGAAATACAATTTATCATATATCAAAATACAATACAATTTTAATGACAAGTAATAAATGTGAGAACAGAATAAGTGGGTATATGAAATCAAAAATAAAAAGTAGGCACAAGATCACTTTGTTAATAACGGTTTTTAAATGCAATCCTTAATTGGATTTGCATATTTGGCGAACATTAAAAAATACATTTTAATAGCATTTTATGTAAAAAACAAGAGAACTATTGTAAAAATAAAAAACCTACTGCTTATTATTATGTTACTTTCAAAATTTAAACGAATCCCACGACACCTAATATGTTAAAATTTGTTAAGCAGTTTGAGCTGCAGGTCGAGCCAAAGAAAGCGTTCATACATCAGTACCCTTACCATGAGTTATCAAAACATCCCACAATTTTACGTTATGTTTACTCAATCCATTATTAACTTATATTATTATAATAAACGTAACAATAAGCAAGTGCTCAAGTCTTTTTGTCCGCCTCACATGTTTGCAAAAAAGAGAGACAAAACATTTAATGTTACGTTACTGACACTACAATCCGCTAGGGGCGTTGATTGGAAATTGTAGGGGCAAATACGTAAACAAATACCAAAACAGTCATATTTGTCAAAACGTAAACTCATGGTAAGGGTACAGTTCTAAAAACATTACCTTCTGCAGTTGAATATAGTAGGCTAATGAAAAGAGTGCAAATAGAATAATTATTATTAATGTCTTGCAGTATTAATTAAAGCAATATTAATAATAAATGTAATGTAAGAGTTGTTTTTCGAATCAAATTTATAATAATTTTGTCATTTGCAACACTCCCCAGTCAAAAACTCTCAGACAAAAAGTAATCATTCATATAAACGAATCGATAAAAAATTGTTTATAGAAGTCAATTACAATTTATTTACAGCGCGAATTTATGGGTGTCGCATGTCTAGTTACTTGTAAATTGTTGAAAATTGCAAAGTTAATTAAGATTTTGAATGCAGGTGTCGGGATATCGGTCTCTGGGTTTTTCCGACCAATCGCAATAACTTGTTAACGCTTAGGTTATCATTTAAATGGGTCTAGACTTACGGTATTTAGTGGTCAGGCAGTAGGGATCGCGATCTGAGTTCGGTGAGATGAATCGATTTTGGGACCAAAAAATTGATTATGTTAATCGATTTCCAGTAATGGATCGATTCTGTGAATCGATCTTTTATTTTAGAAAATCGTAATGCGATTTTTTAGAAGTTGATTGAACATTACCAAATGTGTTATAGATATTTTTTGTTGGCGGCTGCATATTTCAGTGATTAATTGGTACTGAAGACCATTTTTTCGCTAGCTTCGCCCCTGAATAGATCGAAGATCGATTTTTGGAGAATCGATTCTTTGGGCCTCGATTTGAATTGATTGATTGGTCTTTCAGAAAAAATCGCCATCCTTACAATGCAGCTTATGTATCGATTACCTAGATTAGTGGGTTACTACGTAGATCCGTTTGAAGTTAACTATAACAATGACTTTGACGACAGAGATGATGTAAAAATTCTGTGTTGCTCCAACTTGTCATTAACGTCCTTCATGTCACTGTCACCATATTATTATTCGTTGAAAAAGACGTAAATTAGAAAATTGTGAAATAAAAAATAAAGAACAATTTCTCTGTAGGTTTTTTTAAATATTTTTTTCTAAAATCGCATTACTTTTGTGAGTTTATTATTTATTAATTCATTATCGTGAATAAACTGCACAGTGCACATTGTCTTTTCTTGATTACTTACAAAACCTACACAAAGAATACATTGTGATTACATATTACACACAACAATATCGTCAGCACGATAAAAGAAATGTTAAAGTCAGCGTATTCTACAAAATCTACTACTACTAACCAGTAGTGATTTCCACTTTGCAGTGACCGGACGAAGTTGGAGAAGTTCTAAATTTAAAAATTCAATCAGTGACGTCCAGTTTGAAGCTAGTGTCGTGCAAGTGTTTATTCTTTTTTTAAACAGTGTTATTTTCTTTTTTGTAGGAAAATGCTGAGCGAAATAAATAATATAAGTGGTGTACTATCGTCTTCGATGAAGTTATTTTGCGAATGATACTATGTATTACAAGTGCGGTGTAACTGTTGTGTTTGGACGTGCGAAGTGCGTTGCGTGCTGTTGCGAGGGAAGGTGGCCGGTCACGGAAGTCTGGGTGAGCGATCTTGAAGTATTTTATGTCACATTAAAAAAAAATTACAGACTTTTCTGTATAATAACATTAGAAAGATCCTTTCATATTATTTGTGGAAAGTCTGTGAATATTTTTTTTTGTGACCATTTTAGTGGCATGTGATCGAAATCAAACTGCTGTTTGTTCAGAAATTGATTTTGCTCTTTATAATGTGTGATATTAAGTATCTTACTTCTGATTCATTTTCTTAATGGATACTTGTGATAATGGACACGTTCCACAAAAGAGTTAAAATTACCACATTAATAATATCGATGTTCCTTCTTAGTTTTTTTCTCTATGTAGGCAGATAATGCAATAAAATATGTTTTTCCAACAATTCGGTCTCACAAAGCGGGAAATTTAAAATTCGAATATGAAGTACCTATATTCGAATTTGTCATAATTTTTATTTTCATAATTGCATACCTATAGACACACATGTGATTGTAACGCACACATCAATCTAAAAATGGAATCATTTTCTTTACTCCTTTTTTATGATACGGTATCTAGATATATGCATATCTACATTAAACAATAAAGCAGTTGGAAATCGGTCAAATGTTGCAATTGTACATTGCAATTATATTGTGTATATAAGTTCTACAATAATATATTCCATTTACAGCCTTTATAACATATAATTATCGTTAAATGCACAAGATTACGTACGGATATGAAATATGCAATCTGCTTTATAACAACCATTTAGATTTGTATTACAGGAAACTGATATACTTTGAGCCTGCAATAGTTATAAAACGTATAACAAACTTACCTTACTGCATTCAATATCTCATTTAAGATAAAGATACATATCTTTTAAGAAAACAAAATAATATTATACAAAACTTCGATCGTTTGGAATTTGGTGACGCACTCCCTGCTGCTTCAGTTACTACTGTTTTTTTATAATATAGGAGTAGCAGACGAGTATGCATTCCACCTGATGGTAAGTGGTACTGCCGCCCATGGACATCTGTAATCAACCCCAGATAGGGTTAGATTCCTACCTGAGGTCGGCCACAGATGCGCCGCTACCCCTGAGGACTAAGCTGGAACGCCTTGGAAAAACATGTCTCCCTTACCACACCGTTCAAACCCTTATTGTGAGTTTTTACAAAAATGAATGTTTTGGTATTTGTTTATGTATTTGCCCATACATTTCCAATCAGCGCCCCCAGCGGATTGTATCAGAACTGATTGGAAATGTATGGGAAAACGTAAACAAAAACAAACACAGTGATTTTTGTGAAAATGTAAAAACTCATACTAAGGGTATAGAACACAGCAGCGCTTAAAACTGCTGTTATTAGGTACCAATGAGCACTTGACCAGCGAAGGGGACTGTAACCTAAATATTTCTATTCCCGACACGAAATATGTGCGTGTATACTTAAGATAAAAGTATAGATACTTTTTAAAGGTGGTAGAACCCTTTGCGGTTCGACTCCGGCGGCACCACCGCCACACCTATTTCTACCTAATAACAGCAGTGTTAGGCGCTGCTGTGTTCCGGTTTGGAGGGTGTGGTAAGGGAGACAGACTTTTAGGAGGCGTTCCAGCTTAGTCCTCAGGGGTAGCGGCGCATCTGTGGCCGACCTCACGTAGGAATATCTAATCCTATCTGGGGTTGATTACAAATGTCCATGGGCGGCAGTAGCCACTTACCATCAGGTGGACTGCATGCTCGTCTGCTACTCCTATATTATAAAAAAAAAGATACGAGTACAATTAATTGTCCAAACGGATAAGCTCTTTAATTAAAGTTAATAAAACTTCAATATAAATAAATGACTACGCTTTAGAGGCGATACTAAACCAGTTTATGCAAATAGGGCCCCGATTATTCTGTCATCAATATTGTGTTTTTGTCGCTTATTCATGTGTTAAGTTGTATCAACTATGGAAAAAATAAATTGTAGTGTCTGTTTGTCCCATATTTACCTATATTTTTATACCATGAAAAACGAGTATGCAGTTCACGTGATGGAAAGAGGTTGTTGCCGCCCATGGACATCTGTAATCAATCCCAGATAGGATTAGATATTCCTAGAGGACTCAGCCGGCCACGGCAAAGTATGTTTTCCTTACCATACTCTTCAAACAAGAACACAGGAACGCTTAACACTGCTGTTATTAGGCATAAGTAGATTTGGCTGTAGTGCCGCCGGAGTCGAACTACCAAGGGTTCTACCTCCTTCAAACAGTACTCGTAGTTACTACAGGTGAAGTTGTACGGAGAAGGATGTCACTATACTTGTTTGTTTTATCGCTACAAAGTTAGAGGTCCGAATCGGAATTTGGGACGACAGTCGTAAATGCTAAGTCGCGCGCGAAATTTTTTGCGACATCGTAACAGGCTCACACCTCTTATATTTCAATATGATGTGAGTATTAGGGATTAATCAACTTAATAAGGTATACCATAAGGTTAAGTTTGCCATTATATAAAACATTTAATTTTTAAAAAAAGATGTGTGTTGTAGTTTTTTTCGCCGCTTCTTCTCCATAACGAAACACTTTGTGAAGTGGTAGTAGTTGTTGATATTGACATTCAAAAACTCTGTAAGGAACCTATTTTAAATTAAAAAAAAAATCAATTTGAATGCTTAAAACGGCAAAGGAATTGTGAGGACCTTAAAAAGAGTTCTTAAGGGTGTATGAAATCTGGCCAACCTAAATCCCTTTTACTCTGATAAGAGTATGACAACAAAACGTTATTCTTATAAGAAAAACAATAAAATTTCATTGCAGATTGATCTTTATTCTATACTTGTTATTAAACTTTTTCAATCAGATTCCTTTACATTTCAAACCTGAACCATAAAACGAAACTAATTAAATACTCCACGTTTCCACATACATAGTATATAACGTATAATATATTTACATATATTTCCTGCCAATCCCGGGCCATAACTTAAACCGTTTATTGTTTTATAATCTGCAATTAGGGATTGTAAAAATGTTAAGGATTCTGTAATAGTAGCCTGTAAAAGATGGTTAATGATTGTGTGTAGGCAAATTGTATTTTATTCGTAGATTCGACGAAATGCAATATTTTTTGCAATTATGTTCTTGTTTTATGTGGGTCGTTTGCTTGTTACTGCTTTAATGCAGGTGCTTTTTAGGGATATTAAAATGAATTTGTTCAGATATTTTTATGGGCGATCGGAGAATTTAGTTTTAATGAGTAGATACATTTTATGAGTAGTTAATTTACATAAGACGTTTTATGTCGATGAAGATCAAAATAATTTGTATCTTATCTCAGATAGCTCGGCTTAGGCTGATTTCCCATTGGCTACTGTTGCTCGAGCAACTGGCAGCTTTAGCGATTAAGTAGTGTTTAACGCGACTGTCAATAGTTGTTAGGCGACTATTTTGTAGCTTATGCATTTATATGCATAGAGAATAGAATGTTAATAATTATTTTGATTAAAATGAGAATGCTTTTCGGTTGCTTAAGCAATAAATTGGACGTCCGAGCGGCACGGAGTTAAGCTTAAGCGATATGACCAATTGACCATTGCCTACGTAAGCTAATGTGTGGCTAGCCTAAATTGATAGCACTTAAAGATGATATGATTGTCTACGTAGCAAACGACATGGGGATTGGTAAAAACGTAATTAATTATGTATCTACGTATATAATATGTGAAAAATATCATGAAATTAACGAACTATATTCCTAGTATAGTCTTTGAATTTGCTCACTAAATATCATATTTTTCTCTTAGAACTTTAAAGTAAATAACTACTATGCGTAGGTTTTTAAAAAGAAAAGAAGGGAAAAATCAATATATTTCAATAGACACATTCCCTTCAAAATCTTGCTAACACATTACACAAAGAAATCTGCACTTTACGTCTCATAAAAATCTGAACAGCGTCATTGACTGTAGGTACTAGCTAAAAGATACATCGCTAAAACAACCTCTACTATATTGCACAGAAGAGTAAATTTATAAAACCATACTTCACCCACGTAGTAAAACCATCGTAGCTCATTTTCAATTATGGTTGGTCGTGTCGTAAAACACTAAAACGTGTAGCTGCCAATAGAAAAACGTTGGCAACATTGCAGTGAATTAATTTTTAAAGAATACGTAACGTGTAGAAATGACAGACACTGATAAGAGGATTGTTTGAAGGCGATGGAAAATTTGTGTTGTATTGTGTCCTCGTAATAGATATTCTAGTAAGTATACCTACATTACAATTTAAAAAAAAAAATCTTTTTACGCCAATATTACACTCTATATCTTACTTGCATTAATATTGGACGCTGTCACGGTTCCTTCAAATGAAAGCAGTTATTAAGTTTAATTCCAAAGTAAAACTAGTGCAACCTGATAAATGTTTTCCTATTCTTTTTCATAAATAAATGCTGCTTTTATAAAGCTTAGATATTCATATTCTTGACTTCCATTAATTATGCAACATATTATTTCTTAAAAGACGTGACCGAAGATTTGCAAACAATAAAAAAATAAAGTATAGGATTAGTATTTGCGTTAAATATTTTCTTTAATGTCTTATACGATTCGCAAACCGCAACATAGGATTACAAAGAAAAATAATTGTCCCACATATCGAAAAAATATATTTTCAGCCATTTCTAAGTGTCACACTCTGTGGTGTCCATTCTCTGTTTTTTAACCGCAGAACTGATTACCCGTATCCCCTATGCGTTAGAAGTTCTAGACCGAAATACAGAGTCAGGTTGTAACCGATACTATCTGCATGGGAGGTCCGCAAAGATGTGGCGCTCACCATCATGCCTTGTGGTAAAATAATATTTGTGATGTCATTCTAGATACGACTGTGTTTAACTAACCAATAGTTTTGAACTTTTTAAAATTTAGTTACTATTGCTATTATATAGGTGTTATCTTGCAGGCGTGACAGTGGTACCTAAGGGTTGACTCGGCCTCTTATTCAACGTATTCGAGTTTCAAACCAGAAGGTCATCTTTGATTTTCAAAGCTAACGGTGAAAGAAAACATCGTGACATTGGTCGTGTTTTAATTTTTCGTTATATTATTTCTAACACAGGGCCCCAAATTCTTGTTTGACTAGCGGCCCTGGCCCTCCTTAAGACGGCCCTGGTTGACATTTATAAAATAAGTGCAGATTTTAAGGATAGATTGAAATCACATGTACCTAAGACTTTTATCAAAAAAAAATAGATACCGGCCGAATTGATAACCACCTCCTTTTAAAGTCGGTTAAAAATACTACGAGTTCCATACTTTCAACGTACGTTTTTAACCAATGCCAACCGTAATCATCATCATCATCATCAACAACCTATTATCGTCCCACTGCTGGGCACGGGTCTCCTCTCATAATGAGAAGGATTGGGCCATAGTCCACCGCGCTGGCCAAGTGCGTATTGGTAGACTTCACATACCTTTGAGATTTCTTTTTTTATAAATCTCTCAGGTATGTAGGTTTCCTCACAATGTTTTCCTTCACCGTTTAATCAAGTGATAATTAGTTTCTAATACGCACATAATTTTGAAAAATCAGTGATGCGTGGCTGGGATTTGAACCTCGGACCCCTCGAGTTTCTTAACCACTAGGCTATCACTGCTTTTAAATGCAAACCATAAACTTCTATAAAATATATTAAAAGTAAACTTTAGTAAACAACGAGTAGAACTTTTAAATTAATAAACCCAGAGTTAAAAGCTACAGCGTCGCTGCTTGCGAAATTATTTTCGAGAATGAATGCGTTCATAAAAACTATATTGGTAAAATCGTAAAGAGTTAATGGCTTCGTACAGACTTATGGGAATCCGACACTCGTCGGTACTTAGAAAATCGAATATTACCTAGTTATGCGTTAAAATACGCTACATCGCTATCTCTTATTCTGCTTTTGACATGGACTATTCGGTTACAATGTTGCCAGCATCTGTCTCTATCACACTATACTCGTTCTCCTAAGTTAGAGCGAGATGTGTATAAAATTTTACGATTGACGTTCCTGAATAGCGCTAAGGGCTTTAAACGTTTTCATTGCTTATTTTGCACTGTGACTAATTTTATGCCAACAGCCCAGAAGTAACATAGGTGTTCCGAGAAATTCTATATTACTTGAGAAATTTTATAACTTTTATACGACCGTTTTATGCTAATGAATAAGTTTTCATAAGTGCCTCTTCGTGGATATTATTTGTGGTATTTAAATACAGTATAGGAAGGCAGTTATTTTTTAACCGAAAGCGCCATGTTTGTGCTTTAAAAAGCGGCGGTAATCCATTAAATTTTTACTACTTAAAATACTGAGTTTTAACTGAAAGGTTAGCAAATAGACTAGTTCCTACTATATCTACTGTAACTTATTTACTTAGAGGAAGTATCTTGAAATATTACTATATTATGAAAATAAATTAAAATTTGATACACCATATTTATAGTCAATGTTTGCATCTTAGATAACCAGAATCTGAATAAGTTAATTTAAAAGAGTGATACAATTTTTAAAAATGGTTATGTTTCTTAATTATACCGATAATTAAATCGCATAAAACTAAAATCAATCATAAAGATGGGCGGCCCGAATATTTTCACGGTTCGTCGTTAGTTTTTTTTAGTCGATATTGATTCGTATATTGATGAGATTTAGGATTCATATTGAGCTGATTGTAAAGTCGTATTTTCAACATAACCATTTTTCAATGTTTTTCGTTTGATAATAGTAACTTTACTATGGTCTGATAGATTTTCGTTTAGGTAGAGTTTAAACTTTGAGACGTCGTCGCAATCACCTCTATGTTTACATCAGTACCATAGATTACGTTTTATGCTGTCCATGTTCATGATTTATCAGACCATGACAACGGTGTATTACCGGAAAATCTAAATTTGCTTTTTAAGCTTGCATATTAGGCAATGACATTGTATAAAAATGAGTAAGAAAACACTTTTCTTTAATTTAATTGGTTAATTTCAAATTAGGTAGTCATCGCCAAACTGCTAGTCCGCTCTGTAGTTGTTGCGAGCAGGTGTAGTCATATAATTTGGTATGGCGACGTGATTCATTTCTATATTCAGAGCGGACTAGCAGTTGTACGCGGAATATACTGTTTTCAAAAACTCCCACGAAGCATTTGTGACATTCTTACCATGTCAAACATAAACGGTTTATCGCTTTGAAATGTATATAATTGACAGCGTCCGCGCTCACCCCCGTAATACATAAAAGCCGAGCTAACAGCTCTATATAAATACCATCGAAAGGTTATAACAGTCCAGTTAATGCGAAATGGTCCATTCTGTCCAATGCTGCACATCAAAACGTAATAAAACCACATTGTAGGTTCTGTACTGATCCTTATGCCTGATTATTTATGTATTTAATTAAATTTAATGTTGCCAATTCTTTTTTTGAGAACTTGGTTGACACACTACCGTGTGTAAGTATAAACTTAACTTTTAACGAGAAAGCATAAAGAAACTATTAAAAAGTAGTAAATATTATGAAATGAGAAAAAGTCTAGATTCTTCTAGTTAATAAATTAAGTAATAGTAAAACAATACCAGTTTGCAATTTTACAGTTCATGTTTCTACTACATAATGAGAATGTGGGACTCTTTTACATAATATGCTGTACCTAATTATGGATTACGAATAAAGACTTAAAAGGATATGAAAGAAAATAAATTTTATAGGATTAATAAGTAGAAAAAAAAACGCTTTCTACACTCACAGCCCCACACTACGATTCCCTGTATCGTGGGTGCTATGGACACATACAGAGACAATTACACAAACACCCAGACCCAGAAACAGAAATCTAAATCATTTAGAAATCTGTCTGGCCGGGGATCGAACCCGGGACCCTCTGCCCCTAACTTACGGACGTCGTGAAAGAGGCCTAAATCTTTATTATTATCCGTAGAAAATACGATGGAATTTAGTACCTCTTAAAATTGATCGAATTTGCTCAGTTAGCAGCTCTATATAAATACCGAAACGACGTTACAACTCAGTTTATACGAAATGGTCCATTCTGCCAGATGTAGTATTAAATCGATATAAACAGTTACAATGTTCGTTGTTCGCCATCCTAAACCAATTAAAGATGTGGATTCGGTTTAAGAATTCGGCGTCATTCGAATCTAATGATCACGGGTCTCTCAAAATATGATAGGTGTTTTAATATGGCAGAACTAAAAAAATACTTTGTGATATATCTACGGTTATACCTACGGTTAATACAAAATCTTGGCCTTTTTAAAGATTTTTTTAAATATCATGTGGATTTCTTAAAAAATGTTTGCCTGTAATCTTCAGTGTAGCATATGCAATGATCACGGAGCTACGGTAAGAAATTTAACTGCAATTAATTTTTTTGTTATTTTATATCTATTTGATAAATTGATGTCGGATTTTAAGGCTTTTCAAATTATAGGGTTTTAAAATGATAGCATATTGTTCTATCGCCGCTATACTGACATTTATACGTACATATGAACTTAATATCCTGTATAAAAGACATACAATTACAATTCACTTACTTGCCATGTTTGCGCAGTAAGCAATATATCTATTAAAGTGATTTATTGTTATCGCTATATAAATGTTAATTGTTGATATTACCATTTAGTTGCAATGAACCATATACGCCTACACGACGGACGGTGCTCATTGGTCATCGACCATACTCCACACTCCATAGTGGCAGGGATACACGTGTCTTGATAGGAATTTACGTTGTATGATATGTAAATGTTACTACATTTAATACTATATTTAATACTTTCACAATTCTACTACTACTATACCTACTTAGTAGTAGTAGGATTGTAAAAGTAAATTAATTTCATAATAAGGGATCATTGCTAACATAAGCACCAAAAGTGTTGATTTGCATGGTTTTGATGAGATGGGGGACGGAAGAGGGGAGGCAGCGAAGATGTAAATAAGCAAATATCTATTACTTCTATTTTTTTAGTTAAATTTGGTAGGTTCGAGCTTCGAACGAAGGGAAATATGGAGGGGGGGGGGGTCGGAATGTGATGAAAAATACTTAAATTCTACTGATGTAATAATTCGATGACCACTACCAGGAAAAGGTTATAAAAACCTTCGACGTTATGATGGATGATGTACTAAAATATGAACAAAAATTTTGATTCCTGCATCTTTAAAAATTTTGACTAAGAATTTTGAAACAGTTTTTTTTACTATCTTGTTAACATTTATCCCTGTCCGTACACATAGCTTAACACTAGACATCCCTGTTCCCCATTTCTGTCGGTGATTTTTTCTTACTACACAAAATAAACAACAAATGAAATTAAGAAAATCTAGCCAAAGGCCATTCATTTGAATGCGCAAGCGCCACTGAGTCTCATCGCTTCATAATATGATCGAGCGTGATTAGAACAATCACATGCAATTAACTCTGTGTGTGATCTCGACACATGTGAACCCGAGACCTTGAGATAACAAGAACCGATGTGTTACACATTCATAAATACATGTCTACTTTTGAAAAATCTATTGGTTTACAATTAAGAAAGGAAGAAAGCAAGAAAATTGAAAAACACAGTACAATTGTAACCAAAGAAAAACAAAGAAAAATATTTAATTTAAAATGTGTAAAATGTCTTAATGTAAATGTATATAGTGCGTCTTTAAACTTTTGACAGTCGTTTTAAAAAGAATAACGATGAAGTTAATGTAGCCAGTGGTGCCTATCACAGTCATTATTTATTAGTGTCATCAATAATAACATTTAAACCTTCGGAAAAGTTACAAACTTAACACGATCAACGTAAACAGTTGCAACATACAATTAACTGCAGTCTAAACAATTAAGAGGTGTTCAATTAATCGTGGCCGGCCTGTCCCATTAAGTCCGTGGGTGGGCCGGACCATTCGTTTGTGTCAACTGCAATGACAACTGACATAGAGGTACTGGAAGTGGCCAGTACCCTTAGTATGAGTTAGTTTTTACGTATTTACTCATACATTTTCGATCAGCGCCCCTAGCGGATTGTATCAGAACTGATTGGAAATATATGGGAAATGAAAGTAGGACTTATTAGAATACGTCTCTTTTTTGCTCCACTTTCATACATATACTTTTTTTAAATATGGCTAGCAGACTTATAAGTTGTTACATGACCGATCTCATACAGGATCTCATTATATTTTTTGCGAGATCTCATTGTCTCATCCAGTAAGACTATTCAGTTGTTTTAACATGCAAGGGTGAGCTGATAATGAATGGAAAATTCGATTTCGTCTAATCAACTTGAAATGTACATACATTGTTTGTGTTAAATTTTAAAGATGGTTGTATTTTTTAACTATTAAAAGAAGGAAAAAATAACTTCTAATAGTGTTTATGTACATCAATCGTATTATGAATTAAGTACCGGTTAACGTGTGTATAATTAGGTACATATCTCTATGTCCTTCTAAACAAAGCCCTACTAATATTTTGCACGAATTTGAAAAAAAGTCTTGTAATTGACAATTGCTTTCCTTTCGGGAAGTTCATTACTAACTTGCGAAGTTTCAAAAATTGCAATTTAATGTTGGGAACATGTGTTAAATAAAAATTTAATACAACTTACGAGCCTCAGTTAGTCTTAACTTTTCAACCAGAAAATCAACGTCCAACAAAACAACTTTAAGCAACACTTACTAGAATTTCTCAAAGTTTCTTCCGTTGCGGTCCATTCGGCTCCGCTTGGAAGTTTTCGGCAATTATCGGAGTTTCGGTTTAACCAACTTCATTAGCAAACAGGACTTTATCTTTTAACTGTTTAAAGGTCGGGTTTCGGGTGTAAATGTATAACAAATGTTCCGGGCAGCTGAGCGTGAAGTTCGCAAACTGTTGGACCGCAAATGGACCACATTTCGTAAAACAATATTCAGACACACTCACCCGAAATTCGTTGTGGTTTTAACGTTTACACCTGGATAAGTAGGGACACAATTTTCTCTTTGTTATAGATGTGTGATAAGTTTAAAATATATTTTGTAGGTAAAATCATCCTAAAGATTAGTTTTTGGTAATCTTAGACTCTATTCTTAAGCCTAGTTCCTGTTAGTTAGTAGTTTTATCCATAGTTGAAGCTAGCGTTTATTTCATTTAGTAACAGTAAATAATGTTACGTCTTGTATGTTTCTATTGATAATTTTTTTATAAAAAAAAATAATGCACCTAATAATTATTTTTAACGAAACCTTTACAACAAAATACACAACACGAACAACAACACTAAATTAATACATTACATATAGTCGAAAGATTACCATTTTGAATTAAGAACTTACCATAACCAATATCAGTCTTCTGCAAAAAGGGAATATCTATAAAACTTTAAAATTTTAAAACTCGCCATAAAGCTAAGACGATACAGGCTTGGCCGTAAAACGGGCTATGTCCGATATTCCGGATTCCGTCGGATCCTATCAAAACTTTTATTGCTAGCTTTTGTCCCGCTCACTCTAACCCGGCAGTAAAGAGACGACGATAGTATTATCTTTTTCAGGAATTCATTGTCGTTGCAAGTTTTATGTGCCTGCAGCGTCGCATATTTTTATTGCGTCTCTTGGATTGCTTCTGACAAGCTTCTGAGCGATCTAGTTTAGTTTCAAACGAAATACCACTCGAAGAATTACATACTACTACCACCTATAATAAAACAAGTGTAAAGAGATGAAAACAGAAGAGTGTCTCTTATTTTATTTTGCTTAGAAAGATACGCTCTTAGTAGTAATTTTTTTTGTGTATACTGCGTAGCTTATCTGGTCATTGGTACAAAAATGTTACCCGATACGTAGTGCATAATTCTCTGTTTGTTGCCATTTTCCAAATTTCACAATATAAGAAATTATAATGTTCGTATCTTAAAAAAAGGTACGATTACTTTTCGACAACTTGATGGGTTTTAAACAAGTTTATAACTACTTACACTAAAAATATTACTAAATTCATCATAAGCCTATATTCCGTGCGTTAATATAATTTTATTATAATAATGTTTAAACAAACTACTTTTTCCCATACCTTTATTTCAATGTAATTATTTTCTTAACAGATTAATCGAGTTCTCAATTAAATTATACACAATGAGATTACATTTGCAAATCGATTTTCGTATAAAACGAAATTGCTTTCGTTAGCAAGTAATGAAAAATTCTGCAGTAGCGGAATTTACGTGTATTTCCTACAGCGTATTCTCGTAAATATTCTGGCCATAAAATGAGACGCATTCAGTTATACGCTTTTTACATCGGACCTCGTAACTCGCTACGGGATTTAACTTAGTTCTATATTAACCTCGTTTACGGAAAACGTATTAGATTTACTATTATTTATGAGATTGATGAATTATGAAGTTTTGTGGGAAATTCTTTGTAAATTACAATGTAAATATAGACAAATAAAATAATAACCAAAATAAGATTGTATGTATTTTCGTAGTCTTTAAAGTTTCGTAGCCTAGTGGGGGAAACTCTACCTTTCAATCGTGGAGCCCGAGGTCCGAATACTTAAATTATTTATCACTTGCTTGTACGGTGAAGGAAAATATCGTGAGAAACACTTAGGTTCTTTAAAAAAATTGGCTAAGTACGAGTCGAAATTGCATACGGAGGGTTCAGGGCAAATTTTCATTTATTTGTTTGTATCATAACATAGTAAGGGTTTCGTTTTTACCCTTTAGGTACTAAAATAATACTGAAAGTGGTATGAAGTCTACTAATCCGCCTTTAGCGCAGTGGACTAGCGCAGTGAGTTAAACCCTTTCGCTCAGAGAGGTGACCTGTGCTACGCAGTGGGATAGTATTGACACCTCTGCTACGGGTCTCTCAGAGTAGTACTTTAGACAGAAAGAACACACGTGCCCTGTAGTGGCATCCCACTGCTGTCGTCACTACTGTCGTATTGGCACTGCTAGGCACGGGTCTCTGAGTAGGATTTCCGACCACAGGACATTGCTATCCAGAACGTACATTTGTTTCCACAAATCCAGTTCCGCGTACTTTAATTAAACTAACGTACAGGCGTTAAATGTAGACGCCGTCCGCCATTGAACGCAGTTTCAGTTTCATGACTTTAGTTGGAAAACGTTGGAGTTTATGGGCAATTTCGGTTCAGACGTTTTGTTATATTACCAATGCTTTTAAGGCTGCACCTCGCCCGGTAAACATGCTGGTTTACGAGGCTCTACTTTATGGAATATGTATGGAAGCGATAGCTATGATGTATGCGTTTATTGAAAGCGTATCCTAAGATCCGAAGACCTTCGCTTATCACTTTGGTGGGTGGAAACTATTTAATGTCAAATTTAGTTTCTTTTTTATAATATAGGAGTAACAGACGAGTATGCAGTCTACCTGATGGTAAGAGGCTACTGCAACCCATGGATATCCGTAATCAACCCCAGATAGGATTAGATATTCCTTACTTAAGGTCGGCCACAGATGCGCTGCTACCCCTGAGGACTAAGCTGGAACGCCTCAGAAAAGTATGTCTCCCTTAACACACCGTTCAAACCGGAACACAGCAGCGCTTAACACTGCTGTTATGAGGCAGAGATAGGTGTGGGGGTGGTGCCGCCGGAGTCGAACCACAACGGGTTCTACCACCGTAGTATGTTTAAGAACATAATATGAGTGGGTTGGCTGGAAAAACGCTGGCATAACTATGATTATTAACATCGATGATTCGATTCGATTATTAAATGATAGTTTGAGAATGTATGAAAAGAATACAAATGTCTATCTCTTACGTTTCAAGAGATAGAGACCTGTGACAGACGGACAGTCAGCGGAGGCTTAGTAATAGGTTTCCGTTTTTACCCTTTGGGTACGGAACCCTAAAAAGTATTTTATTAACAGTCTTAAGATACGTTACTATCCCTACTACTACCTTCAAATCAGAACACAGCAGCGCCCAACACCGTTGTAATAAAAGAAATAGGTATATCTATGGTATCGTGATAAAGCTATGAAGGGCTTTACCGAATCTTTATACTGTGTCACACTCAGTGAATTTTACTTATTAATTTTGAACCACAGAATTTATTGATTAGTTTAAAATTTGCAGCGGATTTTTTAATCAATTTTTATAACCATATTTAACCGTAGTGCTGCAGTGCATTTTATTAATTAAATATATAGTGCCTTACAAAGTTTTAGCTATAAACTGGTAGTTAATTATTGAAATAAATATTATATTTTAATAAAATGATGTATAATTTATAACTTCTATTATGTGGTGATAACATAGCAAGGTTATTAAAGTAACCGTTAAATATTTCAGTATAGATTAACTTTCATGTTAATTACGTAAAGTAAGTAGTAGTTCGCAATAACCTGATAGAAATTATTAGGTAGGAGGTTTTTATGGTTAATCAACTACTTTACAAAGCAGTGAAAGCCTAGTGGTTAAGAAACTCGGCCTCTCGATCGAGGGGTCCGAGGTTCAAATCCCACGTACGCACCTCTGATTTTTCAAAGTTATGTGCGTATTAGAAATTAATTATCACTTGCTTAAACGGTGAAGGAACTCATGGTGAGGAAACCTGCACACCTGAAAGATCTCAAAGGTATGTGAAGTCTACCAGTACACACTTGGCCAGCGCGGTGGACTATGGCCTAATCCTTCTCACTTTGAGAGGAGACCCGTGCGCGCAGTCGGACAATAATGGGTTGATGATAAACTATTTTCTACGTCAATCCATTGCTTTTTCATTGCTGGCCGCAGGTTTCCTCTGGCGAGTGGGGTGTGAGCACGATGTTTTGCTTCACCGTTGTAGCAAGTAATAATTAACTTTTAACTCAAACATAAACAACTTAAAAATATGTGCAATTTGAAAATTTATAATGATTTGAATCTGAGGTTACACTACTAAGTGGCCGTTTTAACCGCTAGGCAATCAATGCGTTTATACTTTATTTGTCTCCAAGTCCTATTCCGTGGCGTACGTGTTCCTAAATTCCATTGGTTGCTTATCCGTGGGATATATTGATAAAGCTGAAATCCTTATTTCTCTGATGGACGTAGATCTCTCTCCCCAACTGGGGGAAGCCTACAGTGCACACCACGCTGTTTCAATGCGGGTTTGTGGGCAATCCATGTCGAATATTTCTCCCTTAAGACCTTCGACAACTTCTTAACTTCTGAACCACGCAAGCTAGCTACTAACTAGATATAAAGGTTTAAAACAAATACTAACAAACTAACATTGCAAGCGTGTGACGAGATGACCAATTAAAACTTATTAATTGCTTCCACTCTCGCTCGTAAACCCGCGCCTTCGTCGAAACTCGCAGTAAAGAAGTTCTCCTTTAAAACCCTTAAAACCCTGCTACTAACCGATAGTTTCAAACGAACTCTAGAGTGTTCGTTTTATTAGCTCGCGTACGTTCGTTTCATGACTATGTGGATCGGAAGGCAGTGCGTGACTTTTTAGCTAACAGCCCGATTTGATTAGTTGTGAAAATGCTGTTTGAAGCGTAAAGTTTATTGGAACTCGTTTATACTGCTGCGTTCCTAGTACTTGCCTTTTAATACTTTACGACTAGTTTTAGCTTGTAATTATAATTTTCAAAATCTAGCCTAGTGATTTGTATTTTGGTTCCTTTTGCTGGGATTTGGATGTAAATTTTAAGAAGTTCGTGATTTTTTAGTTGACCCGATTGGATTAGTTGAGAAAATGCTGTTTGAAGTAATGTTTATTGGAATTCGTTTATACTGCTGCGCTCCTAGTACTTTGGCCTAAATTCTCTACGACTACTTTTAGCTTGTAATTCTAATTTTCAAAATCTAGCCTAGTGATTGGTATTTTGGTTTCCTTCGCCGCGGTTTGGATGTGGATTTGAATGAAGTGCGTGACTTTTTAGCTAATTTTATTCTACGTTTACGCTTTACGCTGGGGTTTCAATGGGTG
Organism: Epargyreus clarus; assembly: GCF_041222505.1. Taxonomy (NCBI): domain Eukaryota; kingdom Metazoa; phylum Arthropoda; class Insecta; order Lepidoptera; family Hesperiidae; genus Epargyreus; species Epargyreus clarus. Next base: position 9,640,531 of record NW_027332214.1, read on the forward strand.
TCAAGTCCGAGAGTATGTCGTCTTATAAATCCCGGTCTTATGAGTTCTTCATAAAAGTTGTAATTGATATATTTGAATGACCTTTTACTTGATGATTTAATTTATCCAATTTTAAAATCTTAACTCTTATCTTAAATCTTACCTTAAAATATTTTAAGATAAAAAACTGTGTATAATTGAAAATAACTTGTTAGTTTAAAATATTTAGTTTTGTTGTGTTATTGAAGAAAAATAAGAAAATCATTGGACCAGTTAGTAATTACTAATAAATTAATATAATAAATAGAAATATGTTTAATTAATACGGTCTACTTATTATAACATACTAGAAATCCGTTAGAAATACATAATTGAGTAAAAGAAAAGTTATTAATTTAAAGGTTGTAGAACTCAGTGGTTCTGCGAAAATGCCGGGTATATATTCTGTTAGTGTGCATGTATATTTGTTTTATCCGGAGTTTGCTATGACCATGGGCGAATAATTTAATAGACTCCCACTAAGCAATTATTTTTTATGACAATATTGCGCACTGCCTATGTCACTTTCAAATTCCCTGTTTGATATTTATACTATAGACTCACTCAAGTATGAGGACTTTAGTTATAGTTTTGAAGGTGGTAGAACCCTTTGTGGTTCGACTCCGGCGGCACCACCGCAACACCTATTTCTGCCTAATAACAGCAGTGTTAGGCGCTGATGTGTTCCGGTTTGCAGGGTGTGGTAAGGGAGACAGACTTTTCCGAGGCGTTCTAGATTAATCCTCAGGGGTAGCGGCGCATCTGTGGCCGACCTCAGGTAAGAATATCTAATCCTATCTGGGGTTGATTACAGATGTTCATGGGCAGCAAAAGCCACTTACCATCAGGTGGACTGTATGCTCGTCTGCTACTCCTATATTATAAAAAAATCTAAAGCCTAGAAATGGGACAATAATGTGTTATGGATGGAATTTCAAAAGCTAACGTTTTTCTACTCTAACCGTGGGAATAAACCACTTACGGCATGAACTATACATTTTAAGTGGTTCTGCTGTTTTAAAAACTCGTAAATTATACTTTTTATTATTACGGATACCCCACAAAAGGCCTTGTTCGTTCGAATACCCGATGAATGGGATCTACAATTTAAGCATTCATAATTGTATCCGTAAGTATCCTTAATATAACGTGACAATAGGTCCTTGTGTCATGTATGCTAAAGAAATGTGAATTCATCATTCGATATTAAATAAAAATTTTGTGTTTTCTCCTGGCTGTGTTTTCAAATTAATATTGTGTAAGTTTTGACAATAATCTGAAAACAGCAGTAATTCATCGACTTTATGATTTAATTCAATGGCTTCCTTATTTATATTCCACATGAACATACATCAAAATTACATCTTATCATAAAAACAATTAGATTTGTAAAGAGATAAGTAGGCGTTTTGCCGGTATAAATGACCAGCAAGTAGGGTTGTCAACAATGCTGTATTATGTAGAATTCTATCTATAAGAGCTAATCTTGCCACAAAAACATTTTTTAGGTCCCAACCACATGACTGAAAGTATCTATAAGCTGTAATCTGCACTAATATTATAAAGAGGAAAACTTTGTTTGTTTGTTTGGTTGTAATAAATAGGCTCAAAAACTACTGGACCGATTTTAAAAATTCTTTCACCTTTTGAAAGCTACGAGTAACATAGGTTATATTTTATCCCTGTAGTTCCGGGACCAGAATAAGGCTACGGTATCCCCTGCCTGTCGTAAGAGGCGACTAAAAGGGGGCTTCCGGGGTTGCGGACGGCAAGAGTGGGAGCTCGAACCGCCAGGCCAGCAACCCCGGGATGGACGGCGGTATGTGTGGCCGCATACCGTCGTGAACACCAGATGGTGTGGTGAGTTTCGAGCTCACCTGGGCGGAGCCCGACGGGGCAACGCGCCAAGTGGACTCCGGTTGCGTTCCGTTGGAGATCCCGGAGTCCCCTACGCAGCGCCGTGGACGGCCACCGGGGGGGTTTTAGTGCGGTAAGAATCCCACATAACCCCGTGCCGCTCCCACGGCATAGGGTACCTTTTGAAGGTTTCCCCCTCGTCAACAAAAAAAAAAGTCTATATTTTATATGAAATATATTTGATAAATAGATTTTGAGGCGGTACAAAGTTAGCCGGGTCAGTTAGTCAATTATAATGGACAAAAAAATATTTTAACCACTGCGCGTTCAGAGATTAGGCTGTACTAACACGGTAACACGATATTTATTATCACGCTATTATTTATAAACAAATATATTTTCGACAGTATATCCTTTAATTACTACAGATACTTTCCTAACAGGATTTGCGAGTCCAACCCTGAAGGGATAATTGTCAGTTAAAAGAACCTTACGTGTTTAACTGGTAACATACAACACCTTTTTACCGCCTGGCATCCAGCTCCATTATGGTTCTTTACCACCACTGGCCATATGAATTAGCCAATATTGTTTTAATTAAAGCCTCATAATGATTCGAGACGATTGGTCAAACGTGTAAAGGCATTAAAATTGTTTCTCATTTTATATATCGAAACAATACAGGGAGTGGTTGGCTGGGAAACAATAATGGGCCTTTTGTGTATATATATGTAATATGTTGTATATAATATATTGTATATGTAATATATTGTTGTGTTAAGTAAATTGTAAACACGTTAACATATGTCTTCATTGCTTTTAAACTTTATTATATAAAAATATAATCGAGTGCTTAAAAATAGTTAGTGAAATGTGAATATGTAGTCTTTATCACTCACATTAGACGAATCCAACGATAACTCAAAACTTTAAATCCTAAAGACGTTGGAGTAGTAGGCAGTGCCAAAGAATAACACATAGATTACATCTTATATATAAAAGTCTCGTGTCACAATGTAAGTTACCGTACTCCTCCGAAACGGCTATAGCGATTTTCACCAAATTTTATATGCATATTTAATAGTTCTGAGAATCGGCTACTATCTATTTTTCATACCCCTAAGTGATAAGGGTTGTTCACCCTTAACATTTTTTATTTATATGGCACACAACGTTTGCCGGGTCAGCAACCGGACGCTCGAGAAAGATTATCCTCCAAATCGAGTAATTAGCAAAGACTCGTGTTCGATTTCGAGCCGAGCACATCAAAATAAGTTATCTGGTTGGTCTTTGCGTTATTTATCATTGGTATAAAATAAATTTACTAGAATAAAAAGTGAAGACGTTAATATATAAAAAAATAATTAATAAAGTTTCCGCGTGAATGGGCAGATCCAATTAATGATAAAATTCCGGGTCTGCATGTTTATTTATTTCTTTCTGTATCGTATCATCACCAACTCATTCCTGTCCCACTGGGCACGGGTCTCCTCTCATAATGAGAATTAGGCCATAGTCCACCGCGCTGGCCAAGTGCGTATTGGTAGACTTCACATAGCTTTGAGATTTTTTTTACATAAATATCTCAGGTATGCAGGTTTCCTCACGATGTTTTCCTTCACCGCTTAGCAAGTCATAATTAATTTCTAATACGCACATAACTGAAAAAACATCGAGAGGCAGAGTTACTTAGCCACTGGGCTATCACTGCTATATCGTATAATCTCTTAAAAATAATATATGTCTCAAAAGATGAAGTTAATGCCTACTGGCGTTTCAATATTTCCATATCAGTTTGTAGTTTTTTTCTGGTTCGACCCCCGGTCAGATAGATATCTGATAAATTTTGATTCCTTCCCTGAGGTTGAGTATTCATTTCTGTTTGTGTCCATGACATCTACAATATAGGAAAATCCTAGTGTATAGATATCTTCATATGATTGTATACATATTCCAATAAAATAATATTTGTGCTATTAGATATGTGTCTCCATTTGTGTGGCAAATAGCGAATCCTCGTAACATACTAGAATTATCTTTTTCTGCTCTTTCTTTCAAACAGACAATTCTAGTAGGTACCACGCTACCTCTGTTGTATAAGTAACACATCTACAATATCAGTGGCACTCCATAGGTATTACCCGAAGTGCTATGAAATGTGACGTCAGATAAACAGGTTCCTTCCCTCCACACGAGCTAGTTAAACTGAACACAAGATTACATACCCCGATTAGTAAGGCAATCCAAATCAAACAAAGTGAATTTTTTCAATTGTATTTTCTTAATAATGAACCCTTTTCTCTGAGTTGTCATTTATCATTGTTTTCTAGAATTTGATCCTTATAATTGGTATTAACTGATAGAATGACTTTTACATGACTTTAGAATGACTGATACAGACTGACTTTTTAAAATAAATTTGATTCTGAATTACGATAACAATCTAAATTAAATGGTAAAACCATAGTTTTTTTTTTATCAAATCAAGTCAAATTGGTCTGTGACGTGATTTTTTCTATTACTTACGTCTTCTATTTGAATTCCAAATAGTTATTGTAGGGTGATGAATTTTCGAGGTTTGGTTTTTGAAAGTCACGGGACGGTTTTGTACGGGTACGAAGGCACCCAAAAAGCCTGTGGCATGTGATTGTACGTCAGACGAGTCGAGATATAAGTTGTTCGCAACGGAAAAAGCTGACGATCGCCTCATGAAACGGCATCTATATTTTATCTACATTTTCATATACGTAAATTTTCAACACGTAGAACTCTGCCACATCTGCTAGCTATTTAGCACGGCTATTTCGCATTAAGTCCGCCTTTTGCACCACACTGTTTTTAACATGGTCAATAAAGAGTAAATAAAACTGCTCCATGAGTTCTTAGCCTAATTCATACACACATAAAAGGCAGTGAAGAACGGATACTACTTAATTAGATTATATGAACTTACTTGATAGAGCCATCTATGTAAGTAGACGTTAAACGTTATAAATAGGTTTCCACGTGTATCGATTCAAACACGTGGAAACCTATTTATAGATTTAGATTTTTTTTTTGTTTTTTTTTTTTTATTTATAATATAAGAGTAGCAGACGAGCATGCAGGCCACCTGATGGTAAGTGGCTACTGCCGCCCATGGACATCTGTAATCAACCTCAGGTAGGATTGGATATTCCTACCTGAGGTCGGCCACAGATGCGCCGCTACCCCTGAGGACTAAGCTGGAACGCCTAGAACGCCTAAGTCTGTCTCCCTTACCACACCCTTCAAACCGGAACACAGCAGCGCCTAACACTGCAGTTATTAGGTAGAAATAGGTGTGGCGGTGGTGCCGCCGGAGTCGAACCAAAATGGGTTCTACCACCTCCAACTTGCACTTAACTGTATTTAGTTGTTGCACTTAACTGGATTTATCGCAAACCATCCAATATTACATCAATCGTAAAGTATTCAATTTCTCTGCCCACGTTTGAGCTTCTAATTTAAGTAGAGTAATAGGTTTATGTGGGCAGTGTCATAGCCTAATGGTTAAGAAACATCTCTTGATCGAGGGGTCCGAGGTTCAAATCCCATGCCCCTCTGACGTTTGAGTTAAGTGGGTACTAGAAATTAATTATCACTTGCTTAAACGGTGAAGGACATCGTGAGGAAAGCTGCGTACCTGAGACATTTTAAAAAAGTTTTCAAAGGTATGTGAAGTCTACCAATTCGCAATAGTCCAACGCGATGGACTAAGGTCTAATCCTTCTCATTCGGAGAGGAGACCCGTATCCAGCAGTGGGACAGTAATGGGTTGATGACGGTGGGCGACTTTGGTCTCTTTATCTTGGAACCACAGCGTATGTAATATATAATATATAAACTCGGTAATAAAACTAATTTTTTGTCTGAGCAAATTCATAATTTTAGATTTTTAACACTTAATATTGTAGATCGAAAAGATAGATTAAACTTTAAGGAAGCCGATAAATATTTTTCAACCGACTTCCCAAAGGAAGAGAGGTTATCTATTCGACACGTATATATATTTTTTTTCATCAAAACTCATCCCTGCGAGTTAATATAGATACTTCAAGTACTGTATAACAATACCTTGTCTGTGACGTTAAAATTGGTTATTTCTTGTTTATACCTACTTATTACTTTGTTAATAATCGGTATATACCTACTTATTACTTTGTTATAAAGTAACGGTTGATAGATTGGTCTAATTATTTGCGAAAGTATCAGACTTTTTGTAATCAACCACGTAAAAATTCTTGATTGTTCAACTTTTAATTCGAATTCGTGTGTGTATTCGTAATGTATGAAAATCACGCAATATTTCCTTCATTAACTAATCATACACTAATGGCTGTATCTATATCCGTATATATGAATAAAATTGAACTGTCTGTCAAAATATAATGGATATACGCAATGAAAAAGTGCAGGTGCAAGTCAATTAAAAGTAGACTAAACTTTTAAGAAATGGTTTAATATCAGAATGGAGTCAACGAAGTTTATTATTAACTTTTTTATAATATTTTAGAAACAAAAGAGTATTTAGTCCACATGATGTTAAGTGGGCACTGTCGCTTACAAACCTGAAGCCAACCCTAGATTAGACCAAAGTCCTACCCTAGGTTGGTCACAGTCTTGCTGCATCAGCGGACTACCTAAGTTTGACGCCTCATATAAGTATGTCCCCCTGACCACACAGTTCAAGCTACTAAATACATTGATGGCAGTGCCTGCTTACCATCGGATGGACTTCACTTGCTTATGACATAGATTAGTAAATATTACTGCTCCTAACAAGAAAATGTAACCTTTTGACAATTGTTACTGTCAATTATGTTCGTGTTTGGAAATTATTAAAAAGTATAGTATAGTTTTTAGATCATTTACGAATGAAACGATATTTTTTCGCACTTTTTCTCGATTTTGTATCTTCACTGCGCATGTCGGCATTATTCCGCGTTAATTACACCATGACAGCCATTAAAAGACTTAAACGGCTGACACAATTGTCAGCCGTTTAAGTCTATGGTTTATAACTTTAATTTCAGAATAAGTTGATTGAGCACTGATAAATTTGTACCCCAAGTAAAACAAAATATATACCAGAGAATATGTAAAAGAAAAACTGTATTTATTATTTCAAATAAATGAATTGGAACTTTATTATTGAAATGGAAATATAACGCATACATCTTTTATCTACAAAAGGTCGACATAGTAACTAAATGAGTACCCTGCGCTTAAGACAGCGTGAAATATTAGTAATGTGCGCGTGCGCATACAATGTGGTTTGATACAATCTACTACACAACATTATTAAATCTTCATTCCCCTCCATTCATACAGGAGTCATTGTTTTTACACGCTTTTTATTAGCTTCACCTGTATGTTTGTATGTTTGTTTGTATGTTTGTAACCGACTTCTTTGGGCGCGATTTTGACCCACTTTAAACGGCCAGATAAATATAGTTCAAAAAACTAAAAAACACGCTTTTATGATAAAATCAACTAAAAAGTATAAAATAACTTTCAATCTAGGAATCAATTAAGGAACAGTAAATAGTATAATTGTGAAAACATTGTGGGGCGCTTTTCGAAAACTGATAAATGGAGCACTCCACGCTTTGTTGTTGATTTTATCATAAGAGCGTGTTTTTTAGTTAAGAACTACCTATAATTATTTTATTTGTATATCTTGGGTATGTTACGAGCATGTTTAATATTAAATGTAGTTTATTTATTACTGTATCTTTATTTATACTATTTCCATTTCTTTATTTTCTCGATGACAGATCGACGCTCATGTAATTTTGTGCTGTTTACGTTAAAATGTCACACAGATAATACTGTACTTCATGGACAGTTAGTGATGTGCTCCACATAATGATTACTATAGGAGCTATAACGATAAACGTAACACGATAACAGACCCGTTTTTTTTACAAAATGTAAGAAACTAAACTACTGCCGGATACTTTTGTACAAATTTATTAACTATAATATAATATTACATATACTTATAATTTTTGATTGATAATGCCTACTTCTTTAAAATTTCCGAAGCTGTTGTAAAATAAGTAGGTATAGGTAGGTACTCGACAATGAAACGAAATTATTATTACGACAGGTAATCTTTATTTATTTATTTTAATCAAAATTTGATGAATCGTCACTATATGCGATCGATAACATTGCTTATTTGGTCACAACACTACAAAGAACTGTCATCGAGAAAATAAAGAAATGGAAATAGTATATTTAAGGTAATTTCTTGGTTTAGGTACTTTAGGACATTCAACTCTTTTCCAAAATATTTATAACACTTAGTGGCAATTTATTACTGAAATATATTTTTGTTTACAAATCACATTGGTGCCAGCTTTGTTTTACAAGATTTGTAGCTGAATGTAAAATATGGTGTTTAAAAGACTGATTTTGAAACATTTAAATTACTTTAAAATTAAGCTGCTGAGCTGAATAAATGACGAAAGTACTTTTAAAAATAATTTTAAATCAAGAAAGTCAACTATAATAGTTATTACCACACGTCGCTATAAGCCACGTGTAACCTATGATACTAGGCAAATCCAGAGTTGAATAGTATATTGTAACACAAAACATCGTATATTATAATTATAATCGGTGCAGTTGCATCGCACACATTGTACCGAGAACTTGACCGCGCGCTATTTCAGGACTGGCGTTTTAAACACATTTTTATACATGTTCTACTAATTAGGAATTTTATTTAAAGTGTTTGACAAATTATACTTCATCAATAAATTAACCATATCTCTGCCGATCCCGTGTGATGATTGATTCATATTGAACAAAATTATGCAGCTGGATGCATAACAAAAGTACTTTTAAAACCGTTTTAAACTAAGAAAATCAACCAAACTACTCGTACATTAGATATATGCAGACAGTAGACACATCGCTATAAGCAACTATAAGCCACGTGTAACTCATGATACCGGACAAAATCCCGAATTGAAAAGTATATCGTAACTATTAGAAATAACCATGCGTCTTATAAGCCACGTGTAACCTATGATACCGGACAAATCCCGAGTTGAGTAGTGTATTGTAACACAATATATTCAACTCCATCGAGTATTATATAATCGTTGCAATTGCATCGCATACATTGTACCGCGACCTTGACCGCGCGCTATTTCAGGACCGGCGTTTTGTAAGCGTATTATTACATGTATGTATAATTGCACATACATGCAATAAATCTGGAAGTCGACGCGTATTTAAGACGCGACATTTAAGATGATTTAGTAAACATATGTTTAATATTTTTAATGAATACAACTAAACAATAAACTTTTGGGTTGTTTTTTATGTGAAACAATTTGGAATGAACAAAATTTAGAAATTCCTAGTAATTTTACTATTAAAATTGTATCATTTTAGAAACGGATTCTTGGTTTTCAATTTTTATAAAACAACTGTTAAAACCAATTCTTTAGAATCTAGATCACTAATTTCGACTTCTACTGAACGGACAGTATTTTATGCTTCGTCGAGGCCTCTAAAAAGAATATGACATACGCGATAACTAGCAAACCATAATTCGCGGTGTAAGAGTCAGATGAACGTATCTACATTTTGTCAATTTTACAGGAGAGCAAAAATAGTGTGAAAATTCGCTACTTCAAACTTTACCAGATTATTAATAGAGAATATAGCGTTACGTCGTTTTGCCATTTCATAAAAGACTACATTGTGGACCGTTTTGTGAAAAAGAAACCATTTTTGATTTTTTGTACATACGTTCATCTGACTCTTACACCGCGAATTTCAACTCACAACCCACTAGCAGAATACTCGTCATGATCTCCAAACTGAAAACTCCAACGCGGTAAATATCTAAGGAACATTCCCAAAAGACAAAGCATCAAAAATTTAAGTTCTATTCTTAAAATATATTAATAAATCAATCTAGAACTACGCTAATATATAAAATAACATATCACATCGCGCGTCGAGCCGTGATACAGCGTTGAATGATTCCGTTGGAACTAGAGATGGGCATAGGGTTTAAACCCATCGGGAATAAACCGGGTTTTTACCCGGTCGTTAGGAAGAAATAGGGTTTAAACCCGAAAATGGGTTTTTATTCGGGTATTTACTATTTTCACGCATATCTATCGTTTTTTAAGCGCAATTATTACTTTGATGATGATACTGTACAAAATATGGACTGTAAAAAGACATTTACAGCGCCAAAATGCCATTTTATCACGCCATTATAGATGCAGACTTAAGTAAGAAGCCAATCAGCGTATGCTTTTGATGCAAATTTCAAACAATGTCCAAACCCAGTACTGGGTTTAAACCGGTTGTTTTGCCCATCTCTAGTTGGAACACAAACAGACATGAGTTATGTAATAGTAATAGAGATAAAACTCCTGCAGTAACTACTGATATCTTAATAGAGTAAGATCCGTTTGTTATTTGTACGTCCATGTAGATTTTATTTAAAGACCCTACATTTTTATAATTTTTTAATGGATGGTAAGTTATCTATTTTTGTTATTTTATATATAATATAAGTATGGCAGACGAGCGTGCAGTCCAACTGATGGTAAGTTGCTACTGCCGTCCATGGAAATCTATAGTCAACCAGCCAGATAGAATTAAAGCCAAAGATATTTCTACTTGAAGACGGCCACAAAAGCGCTGCTGCCCCTGAGGACTAAGGAACGCCTCGGAAAAATATTTCTCCTTACCACACCCTTCAAACCAGAACACAAAGTTTAACCACTGTCTAAAATAAAAACCGGGACTGACGGCTTATTGTCTACAAGGAACGGAAGCCCACATGTCCACTCGCGGTCACCCATCAAACTCCCGAAAACACCCGTCGTTGCTTAGCATCGGTTACAGTTTAAAACCCGCGGAGCTGTTTTCTGGACTGCATGCTCGCTCCACTTTAATTACATATAAAAGGAATAATCAGTCGGTTTGTTCGTATTGTCATAAATCCTACAAACAAGGCAACATAGTGTGCTTCGATAATTAATTACACCTCACCCGTCAACTGGATATCAAGCGTGAAGTCGCGTGATTAACTTCCACATTCATATACCGCCGCACTAAGACTAAAAATATAGACTACGTCTTGAATAAAATGTTGATGGACATGTAATGCAAATCATGTCGGTTTGTCTAACCCAGCTCAGACTATTAGTTGCAACTTTTGAGTGATACACGACAATATGTTATACAAGTATCGTTAACCTATTTGTGAAATAAATAATAACTGTTATTATTCTGTTCGACAGAAAACATTTTTTTATGGTCATAATATTTGCCTTTCCATGATCTATGCAGTATTCATGATCCATCTACATGTAGTATTTGGCCTCTTTAAATATTATACGATTTGATAGAAAATGCCAGTATGACGCGAATGTTGCAAATAGAGTTAAAATAATTTAAATAAATAGTTGAACGTTGTAAAATAAATAAATAAATTAGAAATCATATTATAAACAATTGACCCTTGCGACACGGAATTTACCACGGTGCAGTATGTTACTGGCAAATGCTCCACTTGTAAAATTTTCCGTGAGGCGTAGTCTATTTTTTTTGGTCCGGATCGCCCCACATTAATCTGTCTTGTTTAGACTATTTAATTTTAGTTCTTATACTTAATCCACTCATTACAAGTTATTTAGTGAATGTTTTAATTAGGTAAAGTCAATTGTGAATGAGTATGGAATCAATTATGAACAAATAAAAGAGTATTAGAGTTTTATTCTGTCAGTAACTTTGATACGGTAGATTAATATGTTATATCTGTACGATAATTTAATTAAGATACTTATGTTTTAAGTATCTTAATTATTACTACAATTGGGTGTTTTATATCGTTATCAGTGACATCTGTACCACGTCAAATTTGGGTGGAAGTATATTCGAATGATAATCAGTGATAGTCTAGTGGTTAAGAAACTCGGCCTCTATCGAGAGGTCCGAGGTTCAAATCCCAGGCACACACCTCTGATTATGAACGGTCCCTCATATAGTTACTAAACAATATTATATCACTCGCCGAAGGATGAGGTTCTAACCACATCAACTGGATTCGTGGCATTCCTCTAGGATTCGGTTTGCGCGTCCTATTTGCCACAAATATGCAGTATGTGGAATGATCCTGAGATGCAAAAAGAGCTCTCCTTTAAAACGGGCGATGCGTTGGCTCCTATGGTATTGTAAATGTCCAGGAGACGGTGACTGCTTCCCATCCTATATTTTAAGTTTAACTATAAAAATATATTGCAAACAAATGTTGCTTATTAGTTAATCTTTAAATTATTTGTTAAAAAAGACGCTTTCTGCACTCCCAGCCGCACACTAGAATGACCTGTGTCGTGGGTGCCATGAACGTATACACTTAGACCCAGAACTCCCAGCTAGATATCTACCTGGCCGGGGATCGAACCAGGACCCTTTTCGCGTCAGACCGGTCTACTGACCGCTCCGTCACATTAGTAATGACTAAACCATATGAAGTTGAATCTAAACCTCTTTGTCTTTATCTATTCCAGAGTTCTACGATACACCGCAAAGCGATCTTGAACAAGATTTAGATAAAGATAGCCTCAATAGCTGTAGAAATATTTCATTCTAGACTATATATAAAGATGAGATGTCTAGGAATACCAATATAATCTAAGACCCAATGCATACGAAGTTTAATGTTCGAGGAAGGACACTAAACTGTTGTCGCTATGTGACAGGAATGATAAATCGTATAGCTAGCTGTTAACGGTTTTAAATGACCGGAATAAAAGGAAAACTATATGAAAACTAGCTGACCCGGCAAACGTTGTGTTGCCATATAAGTAAAAAAATGTTAAGGGTGAATAACTAAGTTCTCATAGGGGCAAAAATACGCTGAAACGTTTCGTGTATACCCATGCGCGTCCTTGGAATTGCGAATTCACTTCTATTTCTTTTAAGTGACCGCTATAAATTCAAATTTAATCAGATTAGCTAGACTTATTGAGGAATATCTGATTTATGTAATTAATGTAAAGAGTTATTTTAAAATAAGTTCACTATGATGATGATCGTTGTTAGGCTAAGAGAGAGGAAACCATGCTTTTCAAGTATTTACGGTACTCGTATGTTCGAACTTATGATCTCACGTTTACGATAGTGAAGTTTAGTCCTGAACCTCTAAGGTCCAAAGAATGAGGCTTGAGAATTTATCACTCATATCCACAATATTTAAAATATATTTTGTAGTGAATGGTAAATATAAAAACTTATTTAAAACTGGTGCAACCACTAATTACTTCTTCCTGTACGCAAGTATTCTTATTAGAAAGCTTATTGGGGCAGGGTGTGCAAGTGCACTTTTGTGGCTTCTTGCATAAATTCTTGATTGAATACCATAGTGTCAACTTCAATACGACCTAAGGCTGCCTGTAAAAGTGCAATTAAAGTTTAGAGTGATTTGAATTGCCGGTCAACTCGCGCCAATAAATAAATATAACACTTTGATTTAATCCTGGAGAAAATGTAATAATCTTAATGTTCGTAGTACGTATGGTTAACAGCATCATCTTTATAAATGCAGGTGTGAAGTGATTTATTTATTGGAAGCAATCGAGCATGCAATCCGTCTGACAATAAGTGATCACTGCCGCCCGTGGACATTTGTTTTTGGTCCTAAATAGGACAATCTTACTACTTGAGGTCGAGCTTATCGATAAACTGGAATGTTTTTTATTCAAAGAAAAAAGAAATCAAATTCTGGCATTAAAAGTCTCATAAATTTGTCTTATTTAAATCATTCTTCAAAATAAAGTTTTTTCTTGATAATACTAGTAGTATTAAATACATGTGCTTGTATCTTTTACCTGATGGTAACGTTGTCTAACTTTAATTATTTTAAGATATACAATACCAGATCTTCAATATCAGACGCAACATCGCGAATAACACGACATGTCGGTTACAAAACGAAACTGGACTGGTGCATATCGGATGTGGCGTTTGCGTACGCGATTTGCGCCGACGTCTCGCGATTTGCGCCGGTGCGTCGGTGTCGTAATACTTTGCGCCGGTGTCGCATCGCTTTGCGCCAGCGTCCGCGTGTGGCGCGCCTAACTGCAACATTGTTGCAAGTTGTTGAACTCGCTGGGGACTAGAGACCTGCTTATTTACGGGGATTTATTTCTGAGCAGTTTAACCGAGGTTTTGTTAACAATAGTTAAACATTGACGCTGGGATATATTTTTATTTAGTTTTAAGGAAAATGTTAGTTTCCGATTATGATAATATGACAGTCAATTTTTGTCATTGAATTAAAAACGTTTTTTTTATTCTTTAAATTTTAGCAAAAGAGTAGGTATTTGGTGCATTTAAATGGAAAGTAAGATTAGAGTCCTACCAGAGGCGGGTCAGAGTTGCAGTGCTGCTCCTGAGGACAAAGCTGGAACGCCTCAAATAAGTATGTTTCCCTTGTCACACCCTTCTAACCATAAAACACTGCAGCGCTATACTGCTATTATTAGGCAGAAATAGGTGTGAACATAATTTCTCCGGAGTTCCACAAAGGAACCACCTTCTACGACCTTCAAAAGAATAGTTTATGTTACGCGAATTTTTTTTTTATGTTTTGTTACAATAATTCAAATGTACATTTGTATTACATCATTGTGTCTTCAAACAAAATGGACCCAGTCTTGTGTTTAATAAAAGAGCGCCGGTGAAACATTATGTTGCGTGTTTATGGTTTTTCGATAACAAAATGTATTTGATATCTAAATTATTCATCGAGTTTAGATAAGTATTAAAGATGTTACTTATAAATATTTATGGGTTTAATAAGAATGTATGAATCTGTAATGTATGTTTCATAATAATGGTGAATTACTTTTTCTAAATTTATAATTCCCTGTGTTGTGGGTGTCATACACACACACACACACACACAATACGAAGACACAAACACCCAGAAAAGAAAACTAACTAAATCATTAAAATTTAATCATATCTTTTTTCATATTTATAATATAATTGGATGGATGGATGGATTGGATGGTGTACCCTTTGTGTTTCAACTCCGGCGGCACTACCACCACACCTATTTCTATCTAATAAGTGTTAAACGCTGCTGTGTTCTGGTTTGAAGGGTTGTAAGGGAGACATACTTTTTCGAGGCGTTCCAACTTAGTCCTCAAGGGTCGCTACCCTCAGGGGTGTATCTGTGGCAAACCTTAGGTAGGAATTTAACCCTATATGGGGTTGGTTACAGATGTCCATGGGCGGCACTAGCCACTTTCCATCAGGTGGACTACATGGTCGTCTGCTACTCCTGTATAAAAAAATATATATTTATATAAAAAAAGATCAACGGGTTGCATTCCGGGAGTGCAGGCAGAAGTGAAAACTTTCGAAACCTAACCTGAATAATAAAATGTAATAATATGATATATAATGAATAAAAAATTGAAACTGACACCCATTGACATATTTTTTCTATGCTTACACCGGATGACATTTTGACTTTTGCAGTTTGCTTTGCCGTCTTACGAATTTTTGATCAGGCTACGTGTCCTGACGCGAGTTTAACATTTTTACCCACCACAAAAAGTGCATAAGGCCGCTAAAGAAGTTTTCAATTAAAAAATACATGAATTTTAGATACAAGACATATTAGAATATTTCCTCGTCCTTGTTAAATGGTAGTCGTAATTAAAACACTAATTGCACTTTTTGTAATTCGCAACTATGTTCGTATGTCACTTTTTATGAACTGTTTAATAACACTATTCCATCAGAATTGTAATGAATTTATTCTTATGTTTAAACGCACCTTATGTGGATTTTGTAATTGCAAACTTGTCATATTTTAATAATTACCAATTAATTAAATAATTAGTTACAGTATCTATAAGTGAAATTAAACATTAAGTAGGTACAAAATTATTTAAAGATTTTTAATTAGTGTCTTTCAAATTTAAATGCTATTGCATTGTAGAGAAAGACGTATGTGAATGTGACATTTTACTCTTATCAGTTTAAGGGTAGATACCCCTCCCAAAGAGGATTTCTTGCCTGGGTAGATCCTCAAGAATATCTCTTAATTTTTTACATTATTTCATAAACATTTGTAAATTTGAAAATACGTTGTAAGACATATTTCAAGGCGCTTGACCTGAATTTTCTTTATTAATGCTTGCACTTGGTCGGCACTTTACTATCATAGAAGCCCTATATCAATACGCTTACCCCTACATATGGGTTACTATGTCCCACGTTTTATCCTTATACATACACATTCACATTCTTGCACACACACATCTTGTCTTCCGCCGGAGGGAACTGGTGACCTGTAATTCAGGTTTCCCTTATCTACAATACGCAGGCTGTAACTTCAAAAGATTGAAGATACCAGCTTATAAGACTCTAACTTGTGAAAGAAATACTATTTCATTTCATTCTTTGTGTCATTAATACATATCATTTTATTAACATTTAAGCCAGCGGTGCATTGGCGGCTCCTCTGGTGTTGTAAATGTCCATAGGCGACGGTGACTGCTTTCCAATAGGTAGCCCGTCTTCTACGATATCGTTAGGTTAAATATAAAAACACAAGCCTTCAAAAGAACCGCAAGGATGTTTCACCCGAACAAGATGAAAAGTTCAGCCAATTATGTCCACTTAACATTCAATAGTACATTTTTAACACATGCATCAATTCGCATGCACAATGTGTGCATATGCAACATAACTTACAATGTAGCTGCAGGTGCATAGCTATGCAATGATCTTTGATCTTTTTACCTATAATTGATGAGTTATAGGGTTCCGTAGCCATAAATAACGTCGATCCATATATGTTACGATGGGCACGTGCCTGGGGAACTAAGACTTATCAACAAGCTAATTACAAATTACGGCCGTTATTAATAATCAATCCATCGACATTTGTATTGACAATTACTTCATAAAAGAAATTGACAAATTTCGATCTTTGCTAGGTGACATTTGGATGGATTGAGTATTAATAACGGGCGTTAATAGAGTTGTTTAATAGAAGAAGTGGTCATAAAATAAGAATAAATATTATTCAACACTTTTTATTGCTTTTCTGTCAAATCTCTGTCATATACAGAAGCGAGACTTGACGCTGATTGGAGGAATATGTCTAAGAAAAAGACGAAGTACTCTGTACTAAGAAAAAGTTAGTAATGAAATGTAATACAATTTGTTCAGTAATTAAATGTTTTATTGATTTCACATACCTTTTAACACCCTAATGTGTGAGAACATTTTTTGCATTTCAATACAGTTGATGTTCGTGTTTGAATGCTGCAAATGAGTTATTCTTTTCCGAGTCGTTCCAGCTTAGTCGTCAGGTGTAGCGGTGCATTTGTGACCGACCTCAGGTAGGAATCTAATCCTATCTGGGATTGATTACAGATGTCTATGGGCGGCAATAGGCACTTACCATCAAGTGTACTGCATGATCGTCTGCTATTCTTGTATAATAAAATAAATCTTGGCATAACGACATTTAAAGTAAGGATACTATGTTGTAAAGTAATAAAATCTACCTGCTTCCTATGTTCTTAAGAAAAATAAGCCAAGTTTTATTGTACACATCACGACGTCTCGCACTTGGCTACATTTCAAAGGTCACATTGGAAGCGTAAGACTATTCTTGATATCTGCTGCCTCCTGACCTTTCCGTGCATATCGCGATCAACTTAGTTTTTATTTATATGTCCGATTAGACTTGTTATTAGCTCTTTCTTTTAGCATTCGTTTTGTATTTAAAATAACTGTTACAATGTGGTTTTAATTTGGAAACGGCTTAAACGATTTGGAGGAATATACTTTGGAGAAATTGTAGTTTAAAATAGCTAGAGTTCATTATTTTAACCCTGAATAATGTAGGAGGCATAAGTAGCACGAAAAACATTTAATAAGTCAGCGCACGGGCATAAGAATCATTATTAATTCTCATCTAATATAGTTGGTAAAGTTGTCAAATAAACACCGCTTTCTACGGTCACAGCTCTACAGTAAATTTTCTAGAGCATCAAAACGTCATGTCAATGTATACTTGTCTAGAATCGATCCCTATGATCCCTATGAACTCTATGTATTTTTTTAAGTAGCAAGAAAGAATGCAGTCCCTCTGATAGCGGCTATTGTCGTTCACAATTGTATTGTTGTACATTTGTAATCAGCTCTTGATAGGATTGAAGTCCTTCTTGAGATTGTCAACTGACGACTAAGTTGAAATACCTTTAGTTCTCCCTTACCACACACTACCACAACTATCAAAAATTTAAAATGTAGCCCAAATATTACACAGTGGCAAAAACTGACGATACAAAATGTCTTTGGAATTTGTATTCTATCCAAAAAAGTAACGAGATGAAGCCAAAATCCAAACGAGTTTCTCTGCAGAATGTCGTCTCGAAATAAAACTCATCTTCAAGTTTTATTTATACAAAAGAAAGGATTCAAAAAACGCGAATAAGTTGAAAAGAATCGGATTTGCAAAATCATAATTTTATTACCTAAAAACTTATACGTTTGTACTAAACTAAGTAATTTAAATTATTAACTTGCTTTAACGGTGAAAGAAAACTTCGTCTGACATATCTGTAAGAAAATAAGCCTCAAAGTTCTTCGTAATCTACCAATCTGCATGGTGTAACATTGGTTTATATCAGTGTTTCTCAAAATGGGCGATGACGGACCCTTAAGCAGGCTGGAAGGCTAATATTTTTGTTCGCGGACCCTAAGGGGTGAGCTGGAAAACAATTTTTAAAGTAGGCGATACACAATATATGTTTAGTAACCTGGTCTATAGGCATCCCAGCATGAGCCCAACAGGGGGGCTAAAATGAGGTGGTCTCCAAAAAAAGCCTTGAAAGTTAAGCTGTTCGGTTACCTTACCATTATGTCAGTGTGTCAAACAGCAACAAAGTTGTGCCAACCTTGACAATGAGTCTAACCACTACAATGTACCGTGCGCCGTTGCGTCATACGCTTTTTTACCATTCCCCGTACAACCGCGACAACATGTGCTACATTGTGCCACGGGTGCAGTGGAACAACAACCCGCAACATTGTTGGCCCACCCTTGACTCGTAAACTAAATTCACATACACGCAATTGATTTTCATACGTTATTTTTTTAAGATTTAAGTAACTAATGGTCACAAAGTGGACCTGATGGTGTCGTCTATAGACATCAGTAACCAAGTCCATTTTTTTTTTCGCCGGGAAAATTTTGGAGACTACTTATTATGCGCACGCACCTTAACATATGTTGAGAAATAATATTCAAATAAGAGAACCACTTCTTTTCGCTTTGACTGCGACTACGTGACGACTTTTGGTCGCTTTTTTTTATCTTACTATAGCTGCAACGTTACCTGATGTTAAGTGAGATGCAGCCTTGGATAAAACATGCTTGCCTAGAAGTAGCCTATTCACCCTTGACTTGAACAATCCCAGGTCGTAAGTATCGGGAAACAACGAAGGCGTGAGTGTGTTTCATTCTTTGTCCCTGCAAAAAAGTGTACTTTTATGGTACACTTCATTATTATGCAGAAAATGTGATAACCAAAGGTAAATCTAGAAAACCGATATTTATTTTATAGAACAAAATTAACCGATCTACAAATAGTAATATACATATAAACATCAAGTGAGTAAATTGCAACATCGGTCGACCTTGATAAGGATAATTAACATGTCCTATCAATGTAATCTGCTAACAATGCAATCATTATCTAATCGTCAATATTGTCCCTATGGAGCAATGAACGTTTGTCATACTATGTAATTATATCAACAAACTAGCGTTTGCGTGCGACTTTGTACGCGTTAACTTTACTTAATAATATATTAAATTTATAGATTACCCCTTAGGGGTTGATTTTTAAAGAACTTTAATACAAGTGTTGTATTATTTTTAACTAGTAAAAAATACTATATTTAACTAGAAAACTTTCAACCCCTATTTAGCTTCCATAGAATGAAAATATAAAAATAGGCTCCCTAAGGGGTGCCTAAGTCATAAAATGAACATATCGTCTAAATTAAATTATTAAAGCATTAGTAGCTTAGGCTCTGTGTATTATTAGTCAGTGCGTACAGATTATGTAATGGTACATAAGTGGGCCAATAAACTGCAACATAGTCCTTGTCGCCCAAGGCCGGGTCTGGGTCACGACTTGTCTACTAACTACACCAGACCCGCGGTAATACAGCAATCGTTTTGCAAGACAATGTCGGATAAAGTTTGCCTGTCGAGTACTGTCTCTAACTACTTGTAGTCTAGATTATTTTAAAAAGTTTATGTTGGTACGACTTTTAATTCTTATAATAATTATGTCAGATTATTGCATGTTTTATATAACAAAAGTATTTATAGTCTGACAGACTCTCCATAATTGTGTGACCGATCATAATGTTGCTAGGTTGTCAAAACTTCCTAAGATGTGGGAAATTTTAATGATTATATTTGTTAATATGCAACATTATTATTACAAATATATATGAATAAAGTCAAATATATTTTTTTGACAAATATCCATTCTACATGTCAACAATCATAATATTACTAACAATAAAAACTCTTTAAATCGCTCATATAGCTGACAACAAATGTCCATAGACAATAGAACAGCTGTTTCAGAATACCGTCACACGCACACAAGGTTGTAGATTGAATATAAAAAATACCACAGATAGTAAACGTCAAGTGAGTAATGTCCCTGATTTTCGTGTTTTCAGGTTTTGAATAAATTGATTTCTCTCGTTTCGTTTTAGTAAAGCGACTGCAGGCCAATAACCTCCGCCCAAGCTCGGCCCGATTCAGCATGGAGACACGATACCGGTGACGTCTACTGTACCGGTTTTTAAGTTTAAAAATATATCTGGCATTTTGAATAAATACTAAAGATAGAATTTTTATTTCTTCCGATGAAATATTTTTGGGTATTTATAGAAATCATTGTTATGCCAAAAAAGTCACGATATGTGCATTCCTTATCGGTTTTTGGGTTGATACTCGTAAGATTATATATTTAATTTTATCATATTCTACAAAGACTTCATCTGATCTTAATGTTTTTGTCAATTAAGAAAACTTTATTAAAATTTTCATTTCTTCCGATTCCTTATATATAGGTAGGTACAGAAACGGTTTTTATATCAATAAATTATAGCTAACGGGATGTGTGAGGGGTGGCTCGCATATTGAAGCCTACAGATATATTTGGCACTAAAATATTATTTCGGTTTTTGAAATTTTGCTTTTTTTACGAATTGATTGATTACTGAAAAATACTCATAATCTCAAAATAGGATTAGTCTGTATCTTAGAAAAAATCTTCGCGAATGCTCTACCTACACAATCGACTGAAATTTGCGCACATAATATCTGTTTCCCACGATATAATTAGGTACATAAAACTACATAGGAATGTATTCGTTGGTATAAGACCATCTTAGCATCTGCGGACTAAGTGACGTCTTATTGCACTTTGTACCGCATATTTTTATCTTTTTTTGTGAACTATTCTTATCTCTTAATATATCTAATAGTGACGACCCATTAAGCGATTTTTATAATATTGAAGTAGCAGTGAAGCATGCTGCCCATCTGATGTTACGTGGCCACTACTGCCCATGGACATCTGTAATCAACTCCAAATAAGATTACAGTCCCACCTGAGATCGGTCACAGATGCGCCGCTACGCCTAAGGACTAAGCTAGAATGCCTCAGAAAAGTGTCTCCCTTACCATCCATGCACCCATCCATCTCAACAAAGCGTTTAACGCTACTGTTGTTAGGCAGAAACAGGTAGGGCCGTGGTGCCGCCACAATCGCTTCTACCTCCTTCGATACTTCGAGATAATGACATTTTCTGTTCCCACCTGTAGGAATAATAAAATGTCAATATAATAGCAGTTACTTTGTTGACCATTTATTCAACAGACACTATTCATCCGCCCATCAGTTGCACCATTTAAATGAGACCAATTTAACAGTTAACAATGATCCACACATTGACAAGTTTAAAAATAAAAATAATATGCGTTAAAGTGGCACTCCCACTGAACAATGTCAATGCTGTCAAACTAGAATACACTTTTTAACACACCGGTTTTAACCGGTTCAGTATTTAATTAGGATCCCGTTGAAAAAGTACTTTGTTGCTCAGTCGATTGCTTTATGGCTTAGTTAAGTGCGGGTTCTTAATTAACTGTGTATACATATTAAGTATCACTCATATAAGACCGATCCGACTTTCGGCTTCGGTAGAACCGCTTGGTCTACGTGAAGTCGGCTCAGACGTCCTACCCCCCAAGGACCCCATACCATCAGGCGGATTGGGTTCTAATTTAATTGTATAAACATTTTAGATCGCAGGTATTTTATTTCGTCTAGTACAATTAAATATTTTTAATGTCCCTCAAAATTTTATAGAGAGTAAAAAAAATATATACGCGTTCAAATAGATAACCTCTCTTCCTTTGGGAAGTCGGTTAAAAATGTGAATCGACGTAGTGTATTTATTGTAAGTCACGATAATATGGGAAAAGCACAAATCAGCCGTAACCTTATTCAATACCTCCAATTTTAATTGACCCATTTCTCGCCCCTTAGCGTTTCCCCTGCTCACAAGGGGTTGTTAACTTTGAGAAGCACTGCCGCAGGTCACCTCACTGTCAAGGTTCAGGCAACTATGTTGCCGTTTATTGACTCAAAGGCATAATTATGTTGCCTCACTAGCACGATTATGTAACACTACTACTACAATTATGTAATAGTTGCAAAGTTAGTAGCGTTCCGATCCGATTAATATCAGAAAAAAATAACAGACAATTTGTAAATGTATGAAAGTTTAATACATTTTAATTTTTTCGTCTGTTTTCTTTACCTAAAGATAAATTTACGTATTTGTCGATTTTGTTAATTTTTACGTTGAATAAATTAATATGTAATTTGATAAAGAGCAACACACAATAGTCATAATAGAGTGTTAGAATCTTTCATTTTTCGATACCTACCTATATCTGTTTTGAAATAGATTAAATGCTACTGTGTTCTTGTTTAAAAGGTGTGGTAAGTGAGATACTGTTAAAACACGGGAGGTGTTATAACTCAGTCTTTCGGGGTAGCAATCTTTGGCCGATCTCAAGTACGACTTAAATCCTATCTGCGAATGATAAAGAACATTTTTGGTAGACTTTAGCACTTACCATCAAATAGACTATGCTCGTTTGCTAAATCCATGATATATAAAAGTTAATTATTTATTGCGTTCTATAGTTCTACGTTACCTCTATAACACCACAGCTCAGTCTTTTATTTGTTAACCTTTTTCGTAGGAAAACCCTACATGGGTTGCATATGCTGGACTCCTACCGGCTAAAACACCACGGTGTTCCTCTGGACGCCCTTTGTCGGGGCCACGGGTATGCTTATAGCACTCGTGGTATAAGCGTACCCGTCTTGGTCATGGTCGTGGTCATTTTGAAGGTGGTAGAACCCTTTGTGGTTCGACTCCGGCGGCACCACCGCTACACCTATTTCTGTCTAATAACAGCAGTGTTAGGCGCTGCCGTGTTCCGTTTTGAAGGGTGTGGTAAGGGAGACATACTTTTCCGAGGCGTTCTAGCTTAGTCCTCAAGGGGAGCGGCGCATCTGTGGCCGACCTTAGGTAGGAATATCTAATCCTATCTGGGGTTGATTACAGATGTCCATGGGCGGCAGTAGCCACTTACCATCAGGTGGACTGCATGCTCGTCTGCTACTCCTTTATTATAAAAAAATAAGTCGCCCGCGGTCCCGACGGTTTATTTGCTATCCAACTTATCTGTTAGCCAGCTGTTAGTTACATTGATGTAAGTGACTCATTGTCAAGGCTGCCACAACTATGTTGGAGTTTCTTGGCCTACTGACGTACAACACGCTACATTTGTAGCAGAGCTCTACTTTCTAGTCTTTGGTTTAAATCTACTAACTGGCGCAAGTATCTGATCTGGTGTTGTGTAAGTAAGTAAGTAAGTTAGAAAATAATATGTAATTAACGATTTGTAAATGTCCTTCTATAACAAAATATAACATTTCTCTTCATTCTATTTTGTTTTCAAAATAAATTCTATTTTGTTGTCAAAATAAATTTTAAAATCTATTTTGTTTTACCAGCCTATGGAAATAGGGTAAAGGTTTTCGAGGATGTGGACCCTCTGGCCCAAACGACTTGATTGATGGAAGACTTCTCGTTGGATTCATCTAAATTGTGGGAATGACGTAGACTACATTACTTCTATTAATATATTAATAATTTAAAACGTTTTTGGTTTTAAAATAATTACTAGTTAATTTTTGTGGACACCATAATTAAAGATGGTGCGGCTTGAGCGCTATTATTAATTAATTTGCTCTTTAGAGACTGAATGTCGCTGTGGTTTTGGAAATTAAGGTACATGGAGCGTTCCTACCTCGTTATCTTGGGTAGCAACGATTCTGTATCGATATGACAGTCTGAAAGTTCCGGGTTTGGACTGCGGCAAACACATAAACATTGAAAATATCTCTGCTTGTACTGAATGTTTGTGTATATGAAGCACCAAAGGAAACTTATAGAGCTATGTCGAAAACATTTTTTTTATAAAAACTTCTATCTATTGTTTAATGATCTAAGAGGACGATTCTTTCACGGTCAAGTGTAAGAACACTATGTTGGAGTTCCTTACCCTACTGACATAATATGGTTACAAAGTAGTTACTTCTTAGTCTGTAACAATCAGTAACAGGATAAATTATATCGCGCGTAGTAAATGTACATTGATTAAGATTAATTGCCGAGGCGTGAACAACCGTGATATTAGATATATTGCTTTTAATTTTTTAAGACTATTTTTATATTTATTTTCATTTTTGAGACTAGGCTATGAAATGATAGTAAACTGTTTTTGGACGGCCAGGTTGAAATCCCAGTTATTTATCGTCGCTAAGCCTTTACTGTCCCACTGCTGGGCACGGGTCTCCTCTCAGAGTGAGAGGTATGCTAAAATTGAATTCAATGTCTTTTATATACTTAAACAATGAAGAGAGTAGGTAATTGTTTAATAAATAAATCGTTTAGTATTCTTTTGGTTCGGTAGTTGTATGATAATACAGAAACATATATCATAAAGTTTCAAGTTAACTTTTATTTACAAGTTAATATTCAATTAAGTAAACGTTAACATTTCACGGAGTTAATCATTTTGATATTTTTTCTTAGATTCCATATAATATTGACTTTGGTAAGTAAGCTCTGGATTCGAACCCCCGTCTGTTGCCGGGATTCGTCGACTATGTTTCAAAGTAGCAATGTACTATGTTGCGGTTTCTTGTCCTATTCGCGTAGTATTTGTTTACTGAACCTGCAGTGTTGCTTAGAATAACAGTGTAAAAGTAAACGCCCTTGACTTAGCCCTTTATGCCCTTTATAGTTGTTTAATTTTTACAGAAATCTTAGAAGGTATTAACTATGTTGCGTGTCGTGATGCAAATATATTACATTTTTAATGCAAGCTTCTTAATAGATTTCGGCCGTCGATAGACCGTTGTTTCGTGTTATTGTTTTATTTATGTAATACGGAGAGTATTACGTAAATATTTTTTGAGTCATGTATGAAGATAAGTCAATTCGTTTAAAATGAAAATCATTTACATGTTCCTTAATTTTAACTGTCATTTCCTTAGATGACAATTTGTAAGAAATCACATTGATTTTAATAAAACAACGGAAAACGCGTTTGAATACAAGAAAGTGAAGTGTGAAAGCTGATTAAGAAAAACAATAAATATTACAAGTCAGTGGGTCTTGCGTTCATCCAAGTAGTTAAACTGCGTTTCACTTTCAACACGGTGCAACAATGTTGCAGTGTACTGACCTGACGATATCACGATATGAACGAAAAACTCGTAATAAAATCGGTTAAAGTAACCTGATTTGACAATGTTGCGGTGTCGTCATCTCAGTGTCAGGGTCAAGATGGGTTTGCTCTTTCCTTCATGTGACACGTTCAGAATATTAAAAAAAAACAATACTATTAGCTCATATGCCTTAAATGCTATGTTGCAGTTTACTGACCCGACGATAACATGATATGACCGAAAAACTCGTAATGAAATTGGTTAAAGTAACCTGATTTGACAATCTTGCGGTGACGTCATCTCAGTGTCAGGGTCAAGATGGGTTTGCTCTTTCCATCGTGTGACACATTCAGAATATATATAAAAACTAATAAAATTTTTGGCAGAATATTATTATCTCATACGCCTTAAATGCAATGTTGCAGTTTACTGACTTGACGATAATACTTAATGAACGAAAAACCCGTAATGAAATCGTTTAGTAAACTAATTTGACAATGTTGCGATGACGTCATCTCAGTGTCAGGGCCAAGAGGGGTTTGCTCTTTCCTTCATGCGACACGTTCAGAATATTAAAAAAAAAGCATAATATTATTATCTCATATGCCTTAAGTGCAATGTTGCAGTGTACTGACCTGACGATAACACGATATGAATGTAAAACTCGTAATGAAATCGCTTAAAGTAACCTGATTTGACAATGTTGCGGTGACGTCATCTCAGTGTCAGGGTCAAGATGGGTTTGCTCTTTCCTTTACACATTGAGACATCAGCAGAATATGTATGAAAAGTTCTTCTGACAATGTTGCGGTGACGTCATCTCAGTGTCAGGGCCAAGAGGGGTTTGCTCTTTCCTTCATGCGATACATTCAGAATATGTATAAAAAGTTTGGCATAATATTATCTCATATGCCTTAAATGCAATGTTGCAGTGTACTGATCTGACGATAACATGATATGAACGAAAAAGTCGTAATGAAATCGTTTAGTAACCTGATTTGACAATGTTGCGGAGACGTCATCTCAGTGTTTATTGGATTAACTATAAATTAAATATTAATCGCGTTTGATTATAGTCTAATATAAATAAAATGTACATGAGGTTCTAATTAAACTTGACCTTCAACTTGATATGAAAGTGGATAGAAAATTATGTAAATACGTCAATGCAATATTGATGGCGATAAATTGCACGTGTCAGCATAAACGTGTATAAACAGGGTGTTTTTTTTAAGTAGGCGTGGGTGGCCAAATCCTAAACTATAAGGAATAGTAAAAATGCTGAGGAGATGCCGTTGCCGATTTTTATAACAACTCAAACTGTATCATTAGAATTTTAGTTCCTTCACAAAATTTCATCTTTATAAGCTACAGTAGGTATCAGATATAATAATACAGCTTGTGTTTTTTTTTTCAAAATTAATTAATTTGATTCGCTATTTTACATAGGTTCAAGTTTGGCCAACCACACACACTGAAAATTCACCCTGTATAATTACTGATAGATGGAAATTTATAGAGATATTAATTATCTCCATTATGACTGGGTCAAGGATTAAGCTTAGCTTGTATATTATCTGCATAAGAAATGATTAATATTTATTAAATTACTTGCATCTATTTATATTATTTTTAAACAAAACGTATTTCTAAACAATAATAATATGTGAAGCGGTGTTACGTTAGTGTTTGAAGCGTGTGGTAAAGGAGAGACTTCTACGGGGCGTTTCAAATTTGTCCTCAAAGGTAGCATCGCGTCTGTGGTTGACCTCAGTTACGACTCTTTCCTAACTCTGGTTAATTAAAGACCACAGGCGGCTGTTGCCACGCAGCGCTGAGGATGGTCACCGGGGGGGTTTTAGTGCGGTAAAAGTCCCACATAACCCGTCGTTGCTCCCACAGCGTCGGGTACCTTTTGAAGGTTTCCCCCTCGTCAACAAAAAAAAAAAAAAAGGCGGCTGTTGCCACTTACCTATTATCACGTGGACTGCATACTCGTTTTCGTTTTTGAAAATACATATAAAATGAATCTGATGCACTTCATCCACTGTAATCTTTACTTCGTCCACTGTAACCTTTTTATAGGGCTAATTGGGCACGGTATCTCCCCACAGTAGGGAGCTTACTCCACCGGGTTGGTCCAATATGAATTAATGGCTAGGTCTTATGACTGCTATCCTAGGATAACAGCGGGACCTCTAGGCTAACGTGCCAATCATGGAAGCGTGCATATTAACCACTACCGGTCATCCATCCAACTTTTTTTTTTTACAAATACAAATACAAGTCTTTATTTGTAGAATAAGGTGCATACATTGGTGTTACAGTCAAAAATTTTCGCTCATTCTGCCAATTGCCATGCCAACAAATATAATTTTAAGTCGCATTTTATGAGTTCAAATTATTAAATTGTAGATACTAATTTCCAATATTATTAAAACGTTAATAAGATAAAATGTCATATAAAGATAAAAATGAATAATGAATAATGTCAGTATTATCACAATAGAAAATGTCAAAGGAGCATCAGTGGACAATAGTAGATTATTATTGGATTTCTAATTCAAGGTTAAGACCAAAACATTTCAGACCACTCAGCAAATCATAAATAATCATAATATGTAACTATTCTTATGCGCGTTATAATATTATATATCAGTATAAATCAATAAAGTTAAGCAAAATCGGGCTCTCGCTCCCTCATTTGCTTAACTTTATAGATATAACTAGCCGTTACCCGCCCGCTTCGCGTGGCATAAAATACATGCCAAGTAAAAGAAATATTAAATTGTGTTATCTAGCTGCCTAATTATTTATCATGAACGGATTTTACGAAATCAACACACCGTTAACTACTTAGGGTCTTATCGATTTATATGAATTAAAATAATAAATAATACAGCTTTCCACATCACCATGGAGGTACTGTGTCGTACGTAATTAAAATTTACATTTTTATTTTAAAAAAAAAGTATAAATTTCGAAGTATTTATTCTTGGTTGTTTAACAGGACGAAACAAAAAATCGTTTCAAAATTTGATCTATTCCAGCTGTTAATTAAATATTTTTACTTTTTTTTTATTTTTATTTTACACCGTGCATTTTTTCTAAGGGCATTATTCCCGAACTCTATTCCAGCCTAGTTTCAAAGTTCTAAAATAATTATTATTTACTCTATTCCATAGGAACCGTCCATGTTATATGCGGCCTTACATACAGTGGTTCTTTCCAGGGTAGCTGGCTGGGCGGTTAGAGCTCCCATTCTTGCTGCCCGCAACTCCCGAAGTCCCCCTTTAGTCTCGTACGACAGGCAGGGGATACTGTAGCCCTGTTCTAGCCCAAAAATTTTAATCCAAGGTCTATGTGTCTATCACATAACCATCACTAATCCACGCATAACCACAACCATACCCCACGGCAGGACAAAATGTTGGCACGCAGTGTGTCCAAAGTAGTTGCGATGGACCTAATCAGTATACCAAAATTACGCATTATCATATATGAAATTTGCACCCGTCCACGTTGTCGTGTATTTGTCTGAATAGACGTTATCTGAAATTTTACGTTTCTAACTTCGAACTTAAAAGATTCCCGTATATATACATATAACACTTCTTTTACCTCCTTAGTAGAATTTCAAAAACATTCCTATGTACATATGTATCAATAAATACTTTATCATCAAATTTCTGAAAGCTAATTCAACACCTGCGGTCGGCAAGCCGACACCCACGGGTGGTGTATGGCCCGCGACTTTTCCTTGTGGCCCGCGGGTCTGCGCGTTACTAATAATTTACCAAGTGCAAGTCCAACCCGCACCTTGAGCATTCCGTACAACTACAATTTTTATTTACACATTTTGTGAAAGTTTCAACTGTCTACTTCTACCGGTTTAAAAGTTAGTTGGAAAAATATCGAATAGCAGTTTGTTGTATGGGGACCCCTTTTTGTTTTCAACTTTTTTATTTTTAGTATTTGTTGTTATAGCGGCCACCGTTATGCATCCTCTGTAAGAATTTCAAATGTCTATCTATTACGGTTCCAGAGATAGAGCCCTGTGACACACGGACAGACGGACAGACAGTGAAGTCTTAGTAATAGAGTTCCGTTTTTATCCTTTATGTACGGAACCCTAAAAAACCGTCGATGTGCACTTCAACACGCGTAATACATTCCCATGTTAAAAATATATGTTACGATGGCCCGTGGAATTTCACCCTACACTAAACCTCTCTGCACTCTGTTCTTTTTCCAGACACGCCATAGGAAGTAACTTCAACAACGGTTTTTAAAGAATCTTCCTTTACTTATAGGTTTCTAAAGGTGGTAGAACCCTTTGTGGTTCGACTCCGGCGGCACCACCGCCACACCTATTTCTACCTAATAACAGCAGTGTTAGGCGCTGCTGTGTTCCGTTTTTAAGGGTGTGGTAAGGGAGACAGACTTTTCCGAGGCGTTCCAACTTAGTCCTCAGGGGTAGCGGCGCATCTGTGGCTGACCTCAGGTAGGAATATCTAATCCTATCTGGGGTTGATTACAGATGTCCATAGCCACTTACCATCAGGTGGACTGCATGCTCGTCGTCTTCTTTTATAGTATAAAAAAATAGTACCCTAATGGTGGTTGATTGTTGAGTTGCTAAAATGCTGAAACAGATGTGTAAACAGAAAGGCATAATGCATACACCCTTCTATAGCAGTCTTAAGGGTTAATCTAAAAATCTAAAAAAAACCGTGACTCAGATGCTTCATTGATTGTAATGATAATTTTTCATAGTGGTCGCTCCCGAATTAACGGAGTTTGAAATGAAATTCCAACCCCCATTTAACGACCTTAAGGGATGATTTTCCAAAAATAATGGTAGGTATAGGTGTTTAATTATTTTCTATCGAAAACCCAAATACCGATTTTTATACAGTTTACATTAAAACTGGAGGACTTTCATACAAACTTACAACCCCTATTTTACCCTCTTGAGGGTAGATTTTCCATAAATGGTGTTAAAAAGTTCTATTATTTCTAACAGGAAAGCCAAATGCAAGTTTTTATAGTCCTTGCTTCCGAATTAACGGAGTTTGAAATAAAATTCCAACCCCCATTTAACGAACTTAAGGGATGATTTTCCAAAAACAATGAAATAGATGATTAATTATTTTCTATCGAAACCCAGATACCGATTTTTATACAGTTTACATCAAAACTGGGGGACTCTCATACAAACTTACAACCCTTATTTAACCCAAATAAGGGTTCATTTTCTAAACGGTAGAATTATAGTTCCACTGTAGCTAACCAGTGAGCCAATGGCTAACTTACATAGTGCTGGCTTTCAAATTGGCAAATTTTAAAATAAGCTGTTAACCCTTATTTTACCAACTTAAGGGTTGATTTTCCAAAAATGGTGAAATAGGTATTTAATTATTTTTAATCGAAAACCTAAATACCGATTTTGATAGCGTTTACATCAAAACTGGGGGAATTCTATACAAACTTACAACCCTTATTTAACCCACATAGGGGTTGATTTTCCAAAAACGGTAGAACTAAAGTTATTTTATATCTAACCAGCAAAGCAATGGCTAACTTTCATAGTGCTGGCTTCCAAAATGGCAAAATTTAAAATAACCTGTCAACCCCTATTTAATCACCTTTAGGGTTGATTTTGGAAAAACCCTTAGATTAGATTTTTATTACTTTAAATCAGAAAGCTAAATACCAATTTTCATCTAGTTTGCTTTAAAACTGACGGACTTTCATATTAACTTCCAACCCCCATTTAACCCCCTTAACGGTGGAATTTCGTAAAATCCGTTCTTAGCTGACCTCTACTCGGTGAAAAGAATATTCCTACCAAATTTCAAGTCTTTAGCTCTAATGGTTCCAGAGATATCGTGATGAGTGACTATATACGTGGAAATCTCTTTTATATATATAGATAGGCTTATAGATCTGTTATAAGAATTAATAAACGAAATACCTTTATTTATTTAAGTAAAAAACATATAAGTATATAGTCTTCATTATGGGGAAGGTATCTAAAGACGGCACTTAAATATAATACTGAGTAAATATTACACTTGCCTTAGGAGTTGCTATCTGCATAGTGCATCATATAGAACATATTACACATAGAATTGGCGTGCCACCATGGCACATTTAGGAGAATTTTTAAAATCTGTTTTTTATTTATTTATTTACTCTTTATTGACCATGTTAAAAATAGTGTGGTACAAAAGGCGGACTTAATGCTAAATAGCATTTTCTCCCAGTCAACCTTAGGGATGTGCAGAAAAATTGAAGGCGGTACAACTATACTAAAAAAAATCTATTGGTCAACTCTATCTCTAATTTTATCTATCTCTAGTTTACAGTTTTCATTAAACTCTACCGTATACTAAATAAATAAAAATTAAGTAAAATTGAAGTGTAGGTACCTATAATTGACATTTACTGCAGCACAAAACGTAAAGGTTGTCTCAGTGTTTGCAAAAGTAATTGTAGAAATAGTTAAACTATGTTTAATGGCAGTTTGTATAAAGTGTACATAACCTTTTAGAAAGAACGAAACGAAAAATAATTTACAAATTGCATTAAATTTTTGACGTAAACATTAAGGACCTTTAAAACACTTTTTGTAAAGTTGTATTACTTTTTACCACAAATTACAGATATTACAAATTCTATTCTTTTTACAAGCATATTGAAATAGGTCATTTTAGTGTTAGCTTTCTAGACTCGAAGGTAGGCATTTCTAAATAATATGTGTTCTTTGAACACACCGTACTCTCTAGATGAAGCTAGATATTACTATTTAATATGCGGTTAGACTACAAATAATCTTGTATCTTGTTTGTAGTGCTAATCTCAGTATATATAGGTACATACTAATTGTGTTGTTTCTCTTTTTATAATACCTAAGAATTTGTGTGTACTATATGTTAAATAAATGTTCAGTTTAGTAATAATTTAAGTAATTTAATTAAAACATTGTTTGTATAGGTAGCGTCAAGTACATATATTCTTGATATTCGTATATATTAGTGATTAAGATAAAATATCGAAGGAAAACATAAAAGCATGTTATGAAAAATATTCATAAAAATTATTTGACATATCTTTAAAGAAACAAAAAGGGCCTATGGCATGTCAAAATAAGACTCATTTAAAAATCATCTCGTTGGTAAGAAAATTATTTAATTATTCAAAGTAAGAATGTTCACTTCGTGTCTTAACTTCGATCTCAAAAAATAAACCTCATATTAGTCAAATACAACTAGTGAGTGCATATCGTATCTTCCTTTATTATACTCTGCCTGGTAGTAGTGGTAAGGGAGTTACCCATAAGCCTTACCAACTTAGTCATGAGGCTAGCAACACATTTGTGGCAGACACAGACTTCAAGTACTCTAGTCCTATTTAAGTTTGCAGTACAAAATACGTCATAACTTTTAAAACCGCGGAAGCAAATAATTTAAAATCTCGTCAAGTAAAACCGAAGGCAAAGGTTAGAGGCGCAATAAAGAGTAATTATTTCTTGATTGTAATAGCGCTACTCTGGAATACTTATTTCTGACGTCAAGGTCTGTAAGTAACTTGCTAACGAAGCGTTTTTGGAGATTTTTAATGTGAAACTAGCTGTGCCCCGCGTTTTCACCCGCGTTAAAAAGAAATAACGTGGGTGAAACCGCGGGGCACAGCTAGTTTTAAAATATAAGTAACGTAGGTTACTCCTTACTACATCAGCTACCTGGCAGTAAAAGTCCCGTCAAAATCGGTCCAGCCATTTCAGAGATTAGCCGGAACAAACAGACAGACAGACAAAAATTTAAAAATGACATTTTGTTGTATGTACCGTATGTATAATTGTATATTCATATGCATGTAGTAAAAAGCGGTTCTTTTAATATTGAAAACAGAGACTCCAATTTTATTTATATGTATAGATAATTGTTATATACCAACACTGAAATGTTATACATTCGAGTACCTATGTATCATGAAAGAGTAAAAATATTAAATAAAACGCTTTAAATACGCAATATTAATTATGTTTTCTATATTATGTTTTCTATAAAGTAAAACAGAATACGCAATATGAGACGGATCAAATAAGAAAAGGATCGGTTGTAATAATAATATGAAGAATAGAATAAAAGTAATTAAATTTAATGTCGAACATACTATCTCCTTGTTCGAAATCTGTAAAGTAATTAATATGGTTAATCATTATTACAAAGCCAGTCTATAATAAAATAAATAAATGCAATATTGAACAAAATTAAGGAAATAACTCAAACGCAGGAAATTGCTAAGATAAACCAATAAAAAGTAAATGTTATATAGTCGTTTATACTGCACTATACCTACTTCATAACGTAATTTCGTGTCTTACTATGAGCATAAACTTAAATTATAAATAAATATGATTTCATAGTTTTTTAGGATTGCGACTTTTATATTTTGAAGGTGGTAGAACCCTCTGTGGTTTGATTCTTAGGTATCACCGCCACATATGTCTGCCTTATAACAGCAGTGTTAAGCGCTGCTGTGTTCAGGTTGCTACTGTGTGGTAAGGGATATACTTATCCGAGGCTTTCCATTTAGTCTACACGGGTAGCAACGCTTCTGTTGCTAACTTCAGATAGAAATCTAATCTTATCGGGAGTTGATTACAGATCCATCGGCGGCAGTAGCCATTTACCACCAGATGAACTGCATGATGGTTTGCTACTTTTAAAGGTGGTAGAACCCTTTGTGGTTCGACTCCGGCGGCACCACCGCCACACCTATTTCTACCTAATAACAGCAGTGTTAAGCGCTGCTGTGTTCCGGTTTGAAGGGTGTGGTAAGGGAGACAGACTTTTCCGAGGCGTTCCAGCTTAGTCCTCAGGGGTAGCGGCGCATCTGTGGCCGACCTCAGGTAGGAATATCTAATCCTATCTGGGGTTGATTACAGATGTCCATGGGCGGCAGTAGCCATTTACCATCAGGTGGACTGCATGCTCGTCTGCTACTCTTATATTATAAAAAAAAATACTTCTTCAACATTATAAAAAAAAATGTTTCAAAAACGCGCGACAAAAACGTTTAGTTGTAAGCGGCCTAACACTACATTGTAGTGGGTCGCTAATCCGGTAATACGATTTATTGCCCTGTCTTATCATAGCATTGTATTAGCAGAGTTCGTAGGATATCGATCTCGCTCAACGATTATAATGAGTGCACACGATAGAATCTATGTTAGCGATATGAATACGTTACTGACTATGGGATTGGGATGGATTCTTTATGAAAGTAAGCCACATGCAGTCAGATTAAAAATCAGGTCAGTCTGGCATAGGCTTCTGTAATTAACCCCAAATCTTATTGAAGTCCTGTCCTGTGGTCATCTATACGTCGCTACTTCTGGAATCTTGGATCTGGATTCTGGAATCTGGAATCGTTGGAATGGCGCGTATATTCCTTTTTTTTATAATATAGGAGTAGCAGACGAGCATGCAGTCCTCCTGATGGTAAGTGTGGCGGTGGTGCCGCCGGATCCGAACCACAAAGGGTTCTACCACCTTCAATATGTTATCCTTGCACCCTTCAAACGAGAACACAGCTGGAGTCGAATCACGAAAAGTTCTTACCAGACATCAAAAGTGTTCATTGTATGTATTATTTATCTACTACATTTTCTCGTGACTTTGCCTTCATATTAATTAA
This sequence comes from Epargyreus clarus, assembly GCF_041222505.1. Lineage (NCBI taxonomy): Eukaryota > Metazoa > Arthropoda > Insecta > Lepidoptera > Hesperiidae > Epargyreus > Epargyreus clarus. Next base: position 9,676,065 of record NW_027332214.1, read on the forward strand.
CTGTTGCTTTCATCCATAAATACTTATTTATGAGTTATCTCTACCTTCTTTGATACGAAAGTCCCATCCAAATTCAAGAGTTTCAAGTTTTTAAGCACAGACAAACAAATGTATATATTGATTAGTAAGCATTATAGATTGTTATAACCTTATTCTAAATAAAATTGACATTGACTGACTGATAACGCTGCTAGACTGGTAGATCTAGCCTAGATTTTGCATAGGAATTCCACTATTACGTAAATGAGTACTAAGATGTAATCATTATTATGTTTTAATTAGCTAAGTCTTAGCAGATGACACCTAAGTGTTTATTATTGAAAATTATCTCCTAAGGGGTAGAGTTTAGTACCTTACCCCTAAGGGGATAAAATGTTATGATGAAAACCGCGTAGGCTTGATAATTGTAATAATGACATTAATGGTATTACGTATTACGCAGATGTAGTAAAAATATGGGATTTTGTAAATGCGACCCCTAACTAAGTTAAATAGGGGATAAGCTAAGGTTATTATTTGATTTGGCTTAACACTATGTGTTTATCTTTCAAAAAAATGCTTGTCTTTATTTACATTAACATATTTAGAAATATAAGTAATATATAAGAACTAACATTAAGTATAGAAGCAGTTTGACCAAGTTGTTGTAAATGATTCAATTTGAAGTTTATCACAAGCATTAGAGCCTGATTTCATTGCCGGTGTCTGAAGTCGTGACTAGAGTGTCTAGACCAGACTTTAGCGTCTGGTCGTGATCGGCCGGAAGTCGCACGGACTTATCCCGACAAGATAATAGTCGAAATGGTCCTTAACTACAGAAGAGAAATTTAAGACACCCTACTTTTTCTTACTTATCCGTTTTAGAATTTTTATGTTGTACCATAGATTAGTAAAGATACTTCGCCCCCTTGAAATTGAATGAAGCCACAAACGGCTTATTTTAGTAAGTTCTTTTTTTTTAATTCTTGACAGATAAAAACATTTTTAGAGAAAATTTACGAATAAATAACTAATACTGCGTAATTTACGTATTAAATAAATAATTAGTTTAAATATTTTAGGAACATTTTAGCACGGAGACGTGGCAAAACTTTTTTACGCAACTTTTTAAATTCTCAAAACTGGGTACATTTTCTTGTTAGGAGTGAGTAATCTTTACTAATCTATGTGTTGTACATATTAAAGGTGGTAGAACCCTCTGTAGTACCTACTCTAGAGACCACCGCTACACCTATTTCTGCCTAATAACAGTAGTGTTAAGCGCTGTTTTGGTTTGAAGGGTGTGTGGTAAGGGAGACATAGTTTTCCGAGGCATCCCAACTTCGTCCTCAAGGGTTTCAATATTTAATTCTATCTGGGGTTGATTGCAGATGTCCATGGGCAGCAGTACCCACTTACTATTTTACCTACTATTCTATCTATTTTATCCAAACAGTCGTACGGCAATGATTACTATCTATCTTAAGAAAGATAGATTATAGATAATTTTCTCAGGTGACAATGTTACATCATTATGCCTCTAACGTAGAGCATATAACAATCTTATCTCGGTTGGAATTACAACTAGGTAGAGTTAACTTCATATTGATAAATCTCATATATTAAATTATTATTAATCCTCAGGAAGGTAAAATAAATGTCATTGTTATAGCAAGAAATAGTAACAATTTTGATCCGTATGAAGCTTCATTTGTCTACACATATCCGGAATCCTCATTTTTATATGTGTCCAATATAAGTATCAGAGAGAACATAATATGTAATATTTTTTCTAGACAATCATTGATAAACCTTTACGGATGGGAATGTTTTTCAATCGTGTGTATGTCTAATTTTTTGGAAGGCCTTGCAGCTTGACGATTTAAAATATTGTACCATGGAGTCGTCTAAAATATAAATGGTTGCAATGACACAGGAAGGTAGATTTTATTGCATATAAATTATGCTTATTAATTAATGAATAACACTTTGAAAAATAGATGTGGTGAAAATTACTTTTCGGTTTACTGGTCAACTTTTCGAGGTCCTACCTACTAGGTAGTAAGGGAGCTGCCACACTGCTGTTTAAAAATGTTTACTAACATTATCTAGTACATCTAACATGAAAATAGTGTCTAACATTGTTTCTAACATTTGTTAAGAAACATATGATCATGTTTCTTAACAAATGTTTACTAACGTTTGTAAACATTTTAAACAGCAATGTGGCAGCACCCTAACATGTCCTCCAAAGCACGGAAGTGCGCGTCATACATTTTCCAAAATAATAGTATTTTAATCAAAAAAGTTAGTCACTTTGGGATTACAATGCAGTTTTAATCACGTATGCATGTATCATAGGTCAATCTTTCGATCGACCTATATATAATTAATTGTTTATATACAGCATATCCACATCTTTGTTACTATCAGTGCCGTCCTCGACCTTGCTTTACACGTGGATGTGCGTTTACACGGCAGTAACACTATAATAATTTTATATCCCAAGTTTTTTAAAAAGTTAAAAATTAGCTTAAATTAAATTTAAAGGGGAGTTTATACTAAATCGGTTAATTTCTTGCGCACTACAAGGTTTTAAAATCATCTATTTTAACAGAATATTACAAATATACTATTATTGTTATTAACATTATTATTTTCATTTCAGTACAAATAACAGCTTCTGTTTACAAAAGTTATTATATAGATTTCTTTTTATAATAATTGTATTATTTACTCACTAAATCACGTAATATTTTCGATATGAGAGAAAATGTTATACTTATATTAAAATAATAAACCAAGCAAATTCAATAACACTACATTCACATATTTCAATTTACTTTAGGATTTAAGTTAAGTACGACATAAAAGGTTATCTTCAAAAATAAAAATAAAAAGAGCCAGCCCTTCTACTTATTATCAAAATTTTCGATTCGAGGTGAAGATAGCCTAACTCTTCTGCGGCTTGCCCTTAAAGATAAATCAAATTTATCAATTCTGAATTTACAAGTTTATTACTTTGTTTAGCGTAACTAAAATTCTGCTTGCATAATTAATTCACTTAATGAATTAAAGATTTGAGATTATTTATGGGCAATGAAGATTTTTGAGATAAGTCGTACGCTAAATGATTAATTAGTAAATTTTACACATAGTTTCACGTAAAAGTTTACATTAGATTTAAAGATAATTTCAATGAAGAATTCAGTGGTTGTCTTTACTTAAAATTTACTTGTATTTTTTTAGTTTGTCTAAAAAGGGTTTGCTGGTATTGTATAGAATGTAAGTACAAGTATTTATTTTCCGAGCAAAACTTCTAAAATTTTCTACGAAAATAATATTTTTTAAGAACCTCTAATTTAAAACAACTATATTTTTGCAAAATGGGTTTCATAAATTTTATTATATTTATTTACATAATTACAACAATCTACATTTACATAATAATAAATTTTACTGTTAAAACAATCTCGATATATTTTAATAGATTGTTATTAGACATAGATTGTGTATTAAAAATAATTATTATCTACTTATATTTTTAAATTAATTTTGACTTAGTAAAATTAAAGGAATACTGCGGTGGTAACGTACAGGGGATTGCAACGCATGCGATTAGCGACGCCCTCGGCGAACTCACCGCGACTATGTTAATAATAACATTTACATTTACACACAGAAAACGTTACTGCTTTATACGTATGAGTAATATTTTCTTGCGAAAGTTACGTATGTATATGTATAATTTGTAGTACGGTATCAAGTTAGGATGTAAATACTGTATTTAAGGTGGTATTTCTGTAGCACTTAATAAATAAACATCTCCTACATCTATCTATTGTTTATTTAATGATTATAACTATTTAATTTTATTTTGACTTAGTATATTTGAACGAATACTGCGGTGGTAACGTACAGAGGATTGCAACTCGTTGCAACGCATGCGATTAGCGACGCCCTCGGCGAACTCACCGCGACTATGTTAATAATAACATTTACATTTACACACAGATAACGTTACTGTTTTATATGTATTAGTAATATTTTCTTGTGCAAGTTACATATGGTTTATAGGATGGTAGATATTGTATTGATTCCTAAATATTTCTGTGTAGCGGGCTATTTGCATTTGGCCAGCGAGGTTGACTATGAGCTATGACCCTCTCACTCTGAGTGGAGACTATTTTAGAAGAAAAGTCCAGCAGTTTACCGCAACAGTTGCAGACGTGTCATATACAAGAAAGAAAAAATATTCGGCAAAAGCCATAAACACAATAAAATAAAAATTAACAAGAATTACTATATAGCAGTGTTACCTCTCAAAAATATTTATCCCTAAACTGAAGTCGAAACCCCCTATAATTGCCTTAATTATTTGAAAATTCCCCTAAAAATAAATTACACTTTAGGTGCGCTTCTTTTTTTTTTAACGCCGTGCCAGCTTATGACTCGTTTCCCGTTTTTTTTTTACAAAACCCCTAAGAATACCCCTAGACATATAAAACCCCTAAAAATCCCATACCACTCATTTACCCCCTAAATCGGGGGGGAAAACCCCTAAGTTGGGAACCGTGCTATATAGTAGCTATTTCAAACCGAAACGGTATCCACTCAGCTTTAATCTTGCAGTTCACGGAGGTCAACCAGGCGCCCCAATTTAGTTCAGTCTCTCTCAAGTAGAACTGTAATTTTTTGAGAAAATGTTACGCATACGCAAACATACAGTAGGTATGTAAATGTTATTATTAACATAGTCGCAGTGAGTTCACCGAGGGCATCACTAATTGCATGCAATGCAATGATTGTGTTGTAATAGTCATGTACGTTACAACGGCAGTACTGTTTGATATTAACTAACTTCAGCTTTAATCTGAAAACACTTGTTATTAGTCTAACGTTAACAAATGTAAACGTCATTTTTTAAATAATTACACTGGATTTCAAGATATATACTGTTTTTGAAAATAACGAAGATTTATTACCCAAATCAGTGTTTGTAATTGGTACATGGGTAAAATTTAATTTGCTCAAACAAGCTATAAATAAAAAGGGTGATTTGCGATAAAAGATGATTCCGTACTCGGTAAAAGTCACGTGGTTATATTATCTGTAGCAAAAAATATTTTTTTTATTTCATTGTATCATTGTACACTGAAAAACGAAATAATTTTTATGGCTGTTGGGCTAAAACGTGGAAGAATTAGCGTGGTGCGTTTTACCACTGCCACCCTTTTTTCTAGCGTAATGTAATTTCTTTGTTAGCGGAGGTGAAGGGCTCGGATATATTTACTACTTACGTTAGAACCTTCCAAATAATAATAAATAAGTTCTTTTTTAGTTTATAGCTTAAAGGTCATATTCTAAGGTTTAGTTTAAATTAGCTAAAGTAATACTTTAAATTTTATGTGTTCAGTAATTATAATTGGATGTAAACTAAAAAAATACCTTCCAAATTTAATATAGGGTGTGTCTTTAAAAATGCAATGTTCTCGGATCGGTGGTAGAATTAAAAATCCCTTGACGTCTATTTACGGAACCCTAAAAAGGATTCTTATGTTGCTGTATCGTGCAGGTAAACATATGAGTGCACATAATTGGTGTTATTTTAGAATTACAGACTACTGCTTTTTGTGCAGACTTAACTATACGATGCAAAATTTCCAATCTCCTTTTAACAAATAATTTATCTTAAAAAATCTCTAAAAATTCAGCTTCCGTACGTTTTAGCCCGGAAAACTGAAAAAGTAGGTAGTCGATGAATAGACTTGATTTTTTTTACGCAAAGAATTTCTATAGAAGATTTATTTAAACTTAATTTAACTATTTCAAATATTCTAATGGATAATTAGATTAAGCCCCAGCTATGTGTTTTTTTTATAAAATTTAAGTAACAGACAAGCTTGCAGTCCACCTGATGGTAAATGGCCATCGCCGCCCATGGACATCTGTAACCAACTCCATACATACATTCTACTTGAAGCCTATAACAGATGCGTCACTCCTGTGAACTATCGCCTCGTACGTCAGTCGGTATTCATGGTATTCCACCGAATCGCAGACCTACTTCACAACCGAAGCCGGGTACAAAATACAAATCTTTTATATATATATTTCTTATGTACATGTGTATGTCACTGAACTCCTCCTAAACGACTGGACTGATTTTGATGAAATTTGTTGTGTGTGTTCAAGGGGACTTGAGAATGGTTTAGATTCACAATTTAGTCCGTGGGAAAAGGTTTTTTTAATAATTTTTTAATTCGTAAGTAGTTGTTAATTTTGGAATGTTTCACATTGGATTTCTTCAGACTTCGCTACCATCGCGAGTTTCAAATATTCTATCTATTTTTCAAACCCGTAAGTGATAAGGGTTGTTCACCCTTCTCCACACTCCACTCCACAACGTTTGCCGGGTCAGCTAGTTACATATAAAAATAATGATTACATTCAAAAATAAATAGCAACAAAAACGCAATCATAAATTAACAGACTTTGGGCACAGTCCCAAGATGCTGGCATTCCTTTGTATGGCTAATGTTTTCTCTTTACGAAGATAAATTATTATGCCAGGCCATTCATGATCTCAGACTCTATGTGATGACTCGTTATGTAACATATGGTTGTTTATATTATTTTTCTTATTATATTAGCCACGTGGTTTGTGTAGTTTTGATCTACAAAGTTCAGCATAGCAAAGTTGACGACCCGCGTGGCGGAGCGGTCACCATGCCGGTCTGACGCGCAGAGGGTCCCGGGTTCGATCCCCGGCCAAACAGATTTCTAAATGATGAATTTAGATTTCTGTTTCTGGGTCGGGGTGTTTGTGTATTTGTCTCTGTGTGTGTCCATAGCACCCACGATACAGGGAATCCTAGTGTGGGGCTGTGAGTGTAGAAAGCGTTTTAGTTTTTTTTTTTGGAGTTTACTCCTTAAGAAACGATTTGAGTTATAAGGCCCGGTACGGAAATTTTATGAGGAGTAAAATCAAGTGTAACACGAAAAGTTGAGGCGTTACGTAGAAAGAGACAAACATATATCCATACTTTACGCGCAACACCAGTGAAGTCACTGAATAGAAATGTCATAATTTTATTTTTTTGTACTAGTGACGTGAAGGAATGCGTTGTATCGGTAAAATAAGTTCACAGACTACATATTAAAAGTATTTTTAGCCACAAATAAAACATAGATAATTTAAAATAAGCCAAATACGAAGGTGCTAAACTCGGACATGTATACATGTCCGTGGACGGGTACGGTACATTTCGTTTCGGACATGTATACATGTCGCTGGGCGGCAACGTATTTGATCCATTACAATCCCTCCTTTTTATTTATTATTATTATTTATATTATTTTGTAACATACTTTATTTAATACGCATTATTGAAGTAATATAAATAATCCGAATAATTACAGATATATGTTTGTTTCTCTTATCATTTTAGCAGATGCGTTCATTTACCCTTTTTTTCTATTCGATATATATCATAATTATCGTTTACGGAGTAAACTCCAATCGTGCGTCGTAGCTGACACACACACACTTTTTTTTAGCATCGTTGAGTGCGGCCGAAGCGGGATGGGTGACCAACGGTGGCTAAATTTTAGATGTGCTTCGAATATTAAGCCCCCTGTCGGTCCCTGCTGTTATTATTGTATAGCTTTCGTTGAAACTCTGATTGTAATGATTGTCCCGCTTAGAAGGATTTAGGGTTTGGAGACATACATATCCGAGGCGTTCTAACTCAGTCCTCAGGGGTAGCGGCGCATCTGTGGTCGATCTCAGGTAGGAATTTAATCTTACCTGGGGTTGATTACAAATGACCATGTGTATCAGTAGCCACTTAACACCAAGTGGACTACATGTTCGTTTACTTCTACATAATTAACAATCGAATTTCTTCCTTATTGCTGTACAAATACTATTAATCTACTGATATATCGTTTAAAAACTCGCTATAATAAATAAACATAATTATATCTTCCATTCAGGAAATGCAAACCTTTAGTTTGCAATGTAACGTGCCATTTGAACCTATTTGTTTCTCTACGAAATAAGTGTGACTAATAGTTAGTTAATTGGTCCCACGAGTAAGATTAAGTCGTCAAATTACTTAGAAACAGGTGATAAAAGTTTACTACTGTAGGTTACTCATGTTATTAAGTAAATTAATGGTTTGAGTATTGGTTTCCATGAGCCAATTATTACTTAGATGGTCTAGCCGTCGTAACTATGTAACTACGGTTTGTACAGCTGCTAGTTTTATGTCAGCGGATCTATATTTTTATGTAAATAATAATTATTAAAAAATACTATTATTGATTTAGAATTATTAATTATTAATTTAGAAGGTTGTGCCTAATAACAGCAGTGGTAGGCGCTGCTGTGTTCCGTTTTGAAGGGTGTGGTAACGGAGACATACTTTTCCGAGGCGTTCCAGCTCAGTCCTCAAGCGTAGCGGCGGATCTGTGGCCGACCTCAGGTAGGAATATCTAATCCTATCTGGGTTTGATTACAGATGTCCATTAGTGGCAGTAGCCACTTACCATCAGGTGGACTGCATGCTCGTCTGCTACTCCTGTATTATAAAAAAAAAAGCTTACATGGCTTTTTAAAAGTATAGCCTATGTCAATCTTCCAATTTAGACCCTTAATTCCTAAAGTGATGCAGGTGTTGGTGTAGCAAAAATGGAGGTTTACAATTCGTAAGCGGTGGCCCACGAAAATTTATTTGCCTTGTTTAGTGAAGATCTAAAATTTGGGATTGTCATCGCCTATTAATGAACGCAGATAATATTTTAAGAAGCTCAGCGTCTGTTACGTGGTAATGTTTGCATATTCCATATTCAGTACAACGAGCCAAAACTTAGCTGTAACGCAAATTTCCATAGTTTGGTTAAGACCACCACATTTCACACATTTCCACATTTCTTGTCGAGTTTTGGGTATATAGGCCAAATGTAGCTGCAGCTTCACGGGGTCTACTGGAACCAGCAAAATGTTGACAGTGGTCTATGAGAAAAAGGTTTCGGATCCTCTGATTTCGACGAATGTAACGACACCTTATATGAATCTGACATTAATAAGCAATTGTACCAAAATTTCATTTTTTACTATTAACTTTTACACCGGCAATACCATTAAACGTCTTATTAACATTTTCATCTTTATTATACATGTTATTTACACGTATACTGATTATCCGTATGTCTGTATGTCAATTGCTATTAAAACCCCTTTGTAACTGTCAATCGTAATGATGTGTCTGTAATGTTATCTTTTTGTTACATCACTTTTTGCAATGGAAATACCAAACGGGTGTCTACTGATACTGCCGTTAATGGACACCTGTATCCGTAGTACGAGTTTTTACGTTTGCTCGAAAACATTCAACGTTTACGGATTCGCTCAAACAGCGCCCCCGTGGACCGTAGACCAATCAGGGGGTGATTAGGGATCGATAATAAATAAAAATAAGATATAAATTTTTGTCTGTCTGTCTGTCTGTCTGAATAACCGTTATAGAAACAAAAACTACTCGACGGAGTTTAACCAAACTTGGTACAATCATTTTTCATACTTCTGAGCTGGTTATAGTATACTTTTCATCACGCTATGAATCATCATTTTCATCACGCTAATAGGAGCAGAGCAGTGAAGGGAAATGTTGGGAAAACGGGAGAAGTTACTCCATTTTTTAAGCTACCGTCGCGTGTGCAACCTTAATGGTTAAAGCTACATAGAAATCATGTATGACAGAAATGTTCTCCTTAAAATTATATAAAGAATATTCCACGACAGCATATGTCTATCTTTTATGGTGCACTCACAACACGTGTGACTCCCGATAGCTTAGCAGTTCGTAGCTTTCTGATTATATTTGTCTACTCCTACATTTATAACACTCTCAGTCATTACTAATTAAAAAAGTTAACAGTATTAACTATTCCATAAAAAAAGAATCATAGAAATCATACCCCTAAGTGATAAGGGTTCTTCACCCTAAACATTTTTTTATTTATATGGCAACACAACGTTTGCCGGGTCAGCTAGTACAAAAATACATTTAATTTCATAATCAGAATACTAATATATAATTTCGAATTTGATATAATTTGGTGTCGAAAAATTATTGTAGGGTTTGCCATTGATACATTGCCATAAATTGAACATACACACAAAGTTTTTAAAATATCTTTTGTTATACTAAACTTTTATTTAAGTAGGCAGTTGACTTAATACGTTATTATAATGTCTTCACTAATATATTAAATTGCGGTATCCGTTGGCTTATGCCAATTAAATAAACACCTTTATAATTTTAATGTTATAATTAGAGAGTTTCTTGCTGCCTTTTCCTTTGGAAGTTTAATATAATAAGGTCATTCAAGTTTTTATATGTACATCCACACATATGATGATGTTAGAAATGAGGGCAGCATATGTTTTGTTTAACTGCTTTTATAATTATAATAAAGAGTCCTCGATTGATATGCCATCTACCTATATTGGAGATTTTCTTTAAGAATTAAAAATTAAATTAATTGATTTTCCTAGAAAATAAGACTCAGTTTTTAACCACAAAAATAAACATTTTAACGTCCTAGTAGCTGCTAGCAGTAATATAACTGTATATAACAGTAATATACTGTACTTTTGTTTTTCTTTGAAAGCTAATTTAAACTAGAATTAAAGTAGGAACTTAGCTATGATTGAACAAACCTATTCATTCTATTCTGTTCAGAGATATCATCAAATGGTTTCTTTTTACTTGGATTTTTGTAGGTCCGATGGTGACCATTAATTAAACATTAAATTTCCCCATGTGTATAAAATGTAGAGGAGCCTATAATGTATGGTGCCTATGTAGAAGTGCATTTTAGCTGTGGCCTCAAGCGCAGCTGTATTCTGGTTCGAGGGGAATATTAACAGAGAGACATTTATTAAGGAATTTTAACTTAACTAGCAGGTAAAACCATTTTTGAGCGATCTCATGAAAGATCCAATCCAATCTGGGGTTTGACTACAAATATCCAATGACTTTAGTGACCACTTATCATCAAAAGGACTGATTACAATCCTATCTGGGATTGACTATAGATGTCAAAGGACAACAGTGACTTACTAACAAACGCATGCTCATGCGCTACTTCCACAGCTTTCTAGAAACAAAACAGCCTAATTATTTATTCGTATAAACATCATACCATTCGAAAGAATTCACAGTTGCACTGTTGTACCACAGTAGTTCATTCATAAGATTGTCTCATATTTTAAACGTTATGGTTACTCAGTATTAAATTTCGTACAACAGAGTGTTTGTAGCTTTAACGACTCGTCAACTTCGATAAGGGTTCAACTTACAATGTTATATTTTAACAAACAAAGCTTACTGTTTGTTTTATGTTGGATATTTTGTTTGATTGATTGTGTTAACGAGTATAAAATATGATATTGGTATGATAGATTGTGGTACAGAACAGTGATGGATAGAAAATCTTAGTAGAGTCTCCGACCATAACGCGGTCATTTACGTTTCTACATTTTTAAGGTGGTAAAACCGTGGTTCGAGTCTGCAGACACCTTCGTCACACCTATGTTTGCCTAATAATAACAGTGAGCCCTTCTTCCCTCTTATCGTCTAGTCTTATCTGGTCTAGTATTTGATTACCAGTGTCCATGGGCAGCAGTGGCCATTTACTATCAGGACTACACGCTCGTTTGGAACTTCAATACTATAAAGTATGTATTATTTTAGAGCTTAGCGAACTGTACCCTTAGTAAGAGTTTTTACGTTTTTACAAGTTCTGAGTTCTGATACAGTCCGCTAGGGGCGCTGATTGGAAATGTATGGGCAAATACGTAAACAAATACAAAAACAGTCATTTTTGTAAAAACGTAAAACTCATACTAAGGGTACTGATACCTTCTTCGCCTCTCATTGGCATATTTATTTAAAGTAAAGCAAAATATTTGCACGCCACACAATGCAGAGGCTCCCCATTGTTTATAACAAAGGGTCCATTTAGGTTCTTTAGCTTGGGATTAACACGCGAATGGACTTATTTATAATTGTAAATATTTATTGAAGTGCTAATATCGAATAGTTCTCATTTCAGAGAATTGATACCAAAATATAGGTACATAAATAAATTTAAATGAAATCATTCTATTTATGATTTTATTAAGTAATAGTAGGTAAATAAATCATTGTATTGATCAAATGTGTTTATTATATTTAGCTTATTTTCTTGATCCAATCTCAATTTACCCTTATATTGTATAGTGTAATATAATGTACATATATTGTTACAAAAATGTAATAGGAGTAAAAACATTATTTTACAAGGATTTTTCAAACTGATGTGGATGTGAGATACAAATGTACTGCTCTACAAAATAACGACTCATGAGCTCACACTCGAGAAATACTCGAGTGATGGTTCTCACCAATTAAATTGAGCAACCCGATGGCAGCTCAATAGTCCTTTAGAAAAACCGGTCGCAAACTTACCTATAAATAAAATGGCTGTTACTATTATATTACTTTGTATGTGAAAATATTTGTATATGTTTTATTGATAAAACGAAACAAAAAATACAACAAAGATATAAACAATAAAATAAAATAATAAAAAAACAAAAAAGCGCTTAGTTAAATTACTGACTGCTTAATTTTTTTTTATCGAAATATCTGAAAATATCGTGTCTCATGTAGTTTTTTGTTTATAAGCAAATATTGACATTTAATTTAAATCGAAGTAAAATAATAGTTATCACATGCTGGGGCCGAGGATAAAAAATAGAGAAAATAGCAAAATTACGTATATAACATTTAAAAAAACATGATTTTCGGGAAAACAAGACGTCCTCCTTCTAAATAAAATATCCTACTTCGTACTAATATTATAAAGCTGAAAGTTTGTGAGGATGTACAGATGTTCGTTAATTCTTGTAGCAAAAAACGGCTAATTGGATTAGTTTGCAACTTTCCAATAATATAGTTTATACGTCAGAATAACAGAATAACGGATTTTAAGGATATTGTTTGGTTTGGCTTTGATATAACAAAAAGTATCGAGTGAGTCCCAAAAAATCTTGCTGGTTGAGAGCTGTCTTGGCGTACGCTACCTAAACCGTTAGTCACAGGAAAGTAATGTATGGTGGAATTGTTTGTTCCAAATAGTTCTAAAATGGCCAGAACTTTCTTGGCAACCTAATAACATCGGTCATCAATAATGATGACCATATCTATAACTCAACAAAGCAATGATTTACTTCAAGTACCTAGTAGCGAATTGAGTCTGGTCGGTAATAAGTCATGATAACCGGCTGACGAGCGAATATCGTTTAAACCCGCTTTGGACACAGTGAGTGGGTTCATCATTAACATGTTTTATCTTAATGTAAAGCCTGAGCTTAACGTAATTGTAAGAGAAATGTTATTTGAGTACAGATTTATTTAAACTGAAGTATTACAGAAAACGTAGCAATAGTCCTGTGATATAAATGTGGGGTTTCTTTCATCTTTAATTTAAACGCTTTTTAAATACTACCTGAAATTTCTTTCATATTTATTTTCCAAATTAAGATATTCGGGCATAAAGATTTGGTAAAATCCAAAATATTAAAAAGAAAACGGCGGAAACTTTGTTGTCAACGAAATATGTTCATTCATTAATAATCCTTACTGTATCTATAACTCAAGAATGTAGTGATTTATTTCAAATACCTACCGATTAGAGAATTGAGTGGCTCGGATGGCAATAAGTCAAGATCGACTGATTAACACTGATCGCGATGATTTGATGCGTTTGATCTTAATACAAAGCTTGAGCTTAACGTAATTGTATGTGAAATGTTATTTGAAAACAAATTTATTTAAGTTTAATACAGAAAAAATACAGTATTACAGAAAAAAATACAGTATTACATAAAAAACTGTAATAGACCTTTGATATGAAATTAATTGAACGACTGACTGAATGAATTTAAAAAAAGGTTTTGAAAAAACCACCTTCAATCTACAATTTTGCCTCCCTCTAAAACGCGTGGCAGCCCGGATTCTAACCCGAGCACCTCACATTCGGCCCATATGCTACCTTGATTTCGGGAGTAAACTGCCCAGTAGTGTAAATAATTGCTAAGTACTAGTCGAACTTGTACATTTAGGGTTCCGTACCACCAACATTTTCACATATATTTTTTTATTTCTAGTATTTATTATTATATAGCAGCTATTAAAGTACACACATTGTGAAAATTTGAACTGTCTACCTATAACGGTTCAAAAGTTAGTTGGAATAATATCGAATAGCAGTTTGTTGTATGGGGTCCCCATACAACAAACATGTGATAACACTCACATTCCGTTTACTGATACAGTAAAGAATCTTGGCGTTATTCTTGACTCTAACTTATCGTGGGATGCTTATGTGCGGGAAGTGAGCCGTAAGGTCCACTATACTTTGCACTCACTTAAATGCCTTCAAGGTTTTTTGCCCTTTAGAACTAAGATTTCCCTATCTCAAACTCTCATACAGCCGATTTTAGATTATGCGGACGCGTGCTATTTGGATGCTACAGAGGAGTCATTAAATAAACTTGAGCGCTTGCAAAATCTTTGTATCAGATTCATTTTTGGCCTACGAAAATTTGATCGTGTTTCTCATTTTCGCAAGGATCTCAAGTGGCTCCCAATCCGACTTCGCAGGAATACTCGAATCCTCTGTCTCCTCTATAATATCTTGAAAAACCCTTCCTCTCCTTCGTACCTGCAGCATCGTTTCTCGTATGCACGGCCTTCTCTGGCACCCTGCAGGTCACACCTTAAATCTCTATTAAATTACCCATCCCATAAAACTTCTCTTTATTCTCACTCCTTCTCTGTTCATGCGGTTAGACTGTGGAATTCACTTCCGCCTAATATTCGTCTCTCTAAGACTATCACTATATTTAAACGTAAAGTTAAAGAGTATTACCTGTCACTTTCATAACTAATTGTATATGTGTATTTTCGGTATGTATCCATGTATGTTATATATATATATATATATATATATATATATTTTTTTTTTTTTTTTTTTTTTTGCACACTAATTTTGCCTTTCGCATGCACATTCCTGTCCCAGGGTTGCTGGAAGAAATTCCATTCGGGAATAAGCAATCCTTTGTACCTTATTTCTATGACTTCTGTATTATATGATTTATTTTGTGTACAAAAACTTATTAAATAAAAAATAAAAAAAACAAACTGCTATTTTGTATTTTTTTAGGCTTTGTTGTTATAGCGGCCACCATTATACATCCTATGTAAAAAAAATAAGTGTCTAGCTATTACGGTTCCAGAGATAAAGCCCTGTGACAGACAGACAGCGAAGTCTTAGTAATAGGGTTCCGTTTTTACCCTTTGGGTACGGAACCCTAAAAATCAAGTG
This sequence comes from Epargyreus clarus, assembly GCF_041222505.1. Taxonomy (NCBI): domain Eukaryota; kingdom Metazoa; phylum Arthropoda; class Insecta; order Lepidoptera; family Hesperiidae; genus Epargyreus; species Epargyreus clarus. Next base: position 9,691,488 of record NW_027332214.1, read on the forward strand.
TACCGTGTGAAGTCACGGGCAGTTGCAAGTGGTACTAATAAGGGTACCCACGCAAGCTTGAGGCTTGAAAATACGGGTTCACTTCGAAAGCGAGACGGGCCATTTAATTATGCAAACTTGTCTTAGGCTCCTGTCACACTGACAGACTGGAAGCAAACTACTTTTTTATTAAATTGAACGAGCAAGAGAATATACAATGATATAGTCCGTCTGAATAAATGGTTGCTGCCTAATTGATTGAAGTTCTGACGTCGGCCACAAACGTTGATACCATGTAGACTAAGTTGGAATGGCTCGTGTAAGCATCTGACCCTTACCATGTATTTTTTATAAATGAGATCACAACATTACGTTATCACGTACTGCTGTGATCACGTACTGTGTGATGTGCTGTGCAGCATTATCATGCTGCCATTTAAATCTGATCTAGCATCGAATCAACAGGATTCTACCACTTGTTATTACTCTTACTCTTCTTTTAACTTATCTTAAAATATGTTAACATTTTTCAATAAAACAATATTTATGACGAAAAAGACTATAAAATAAAAAAGAGAACATTTCTATTCATATAAATATATGATCACAAAATATCGGCCAGTAATTTCGGAATACGTTTATTGTTTGGCGGAAAAACTACATCTATACTTAAAAATGTACAGGAAACACATAATTTACCGATTATAGCGAGTTTTCGAAGTTGCTTAAAAATTATTCTGTGATTTTTGATCCGAGACAATTTTAATATTAATTGTGAAATTTTAAAATTCGTGAATATAAAACTGACTATATTTTTCTCCAATACGTAAAGAAATATTTCATAATTTAATTTCACTAATTAAAAATCATTAAAACCTTACTTAAAATAGATCTTGAACCGGTATAATTAAATCTAAATTGATCTCCTTAGTCCAATTATGCGAATTCTCCAAAGGTTATGTTTATCTTATCTGATATCCATATATTTAACGCGAACACACACGGTGCATTCACTTGTATCGTGAGAGTAGATTCTGCTACAAATTATCAACAGTTTGCTCAAATAAAAGTAGAGTTACAGCAATTATATTAATAAGATAATACGAAAGAAAAGCAGAATCTTTTTTTCGACTCTATAGGTTACTTCAGTCATTTGCGTGAATATGTATATAATACTAGTGGTGCCCGCGGCTTCGCCCGCATTTTAAAGAAATAATATGACATATAAAAAATGGAAAATTTATACATGCATTGGAATGACAGTGGTACCATCTGTCGAAAATTGGTCTTACGAACTCCCAAATCCTCGTGGGCTCTTGGACAACGACTTAGCTAAAGATCATCACTTGATCAAATGCATAGTTTCCGATTCTATACCTACTTAAGAATTAAAAATAAATTAAAAACACCTTTTCCCACGGACCAAATTGTGAATCTAAACCATTCTCAAGTCCCCTTGAACACACAACAAATTTCATCAAAATCAGTCCAGTCGTTTAGGAGGAGTTCAATGACATACACGCGCACATAAGAAATATATATATATATAAAGATGTTGTATACAATGATTATGTACAGGATTTTGTTTATAACAAGATTTAAGTTTTACTATAGTCCAAGTGTGTGATAAGCCTGAAAATCTTGCAGAATGGGTTCGAACTTAGTCCTCACAGCGGCAGACCACTAACCATCAGGCGAAGTGAATATTCGTTAGTTATTTATTTTATTAAAAAAGTTTATTTGGTGCCTGAGATTCAACCATCTTAAAGTTAAAACATAATGCATACCAAATAACAAAAACCCCATCGAAATCGGATAAGTAGTTTATGAGAAAATCGCGGACATACAAACTTACATACATACATACGTACTTCTACCCATATATATAGCGGTCGAATACAAAACCTCCTTTTTGAAGTCGTTCAAAAAAGAAAACAATCGCTTTAACTATTTTATGTGTTTCAATTAAATAAAAAACGTAAAAAGCTTACTTCAATGTGGCTCAATAAACTCAAAATACCCATAAACACTTTACTACGTTTGTAAACACTTAGCGCAGACCTGTAAGTGAGCTTTGCAAAACGAAAGCTCAAATTAAAAGCTCACGAGTCGATTATAGTGTACACAGGGTTTTGTCTTGTTTTAAGTGAGGTTGTGGGCAAGCTTTTGTTATAGTAAGGTACTTATTTTTTAAGTATACAAATTAAATTTTATCTGCATCTATAATTGGAATAAATAATGTTGATTAATAATAATAAATTACGTTGAGACGCACAGGACAAATATTTTGGTTGGTAGTAATATATTAATTTATCGTTCTTCCAGGATTATATAACACATATTTTAGTACTCAAGAATTATTCTACTGAAAGATGATAATTTTGAAATTAACATTTTCTGTTGGTATATTTATGTATACCTATGTATGTAATGTAATTATGAATAAATAACGTCAAAAAATGTCAGTAATATTTTGGAATTAAATACCCACAAAAATAGTAAAAAAATATCCCTAGGGAAAAATACAAAAAGACTACTGTTGTTATATAGGGGAAGTGAAAGGAGTTTAGGTCATAATCTACCAAACTGGCCAAGTGCAGATGAGTAGAAATTTAAAAAGTCACACACAACAAGACACTTTAAAAACTTTTTAATGCACTCTCAGGCTTGTAGATATCCTTACAATATTTTACTTCACCCTTACACCAAGTAATCATTTATCATCATCAACCTATTATTATCCCATTGCTGGGCACGGGTTTCCTCTCAGAATGAGAAGGTTTTTAAGGCATAGTCCACATCGCTGGCCAAGTGCGTATTGGTAGACTTCAAATACTTTTGAGATTTTTTTTTATAAATCTCTCAGGTATGCAGGTCTCCTCACGATGTTTTTCTTCACCGTTTAAGCAAGTGATAATTAATTTGTAATACGCACATAATTTTCAAAAATCAGAGGTGCGTGCCTGGGATTTGAACCTCGGACCCCTCGATCGAGAGGCCGAGTTTCTCAACCACTAGACTATCACTGCTTTTTACACAAGTAATCATTAATTACAATAAACTTGGTGCTTACGTAAAATACATCGACCTTCATTATTTCAGGCTTAACATACTGAACAAATAATAAATATTTAAAGTAGCTGTAGATTTCAGTTCAGGGTTAGAGAACTCGTGCCAAGAAGACTTATATGGAATTAATTAAACATTCCTTTTTATGTTGGACCGAAGGTGAATCCTTAAATTGCGTATTTAAATTACGCTTACAAGGATACGGATTTAAATAATACTGGTTGCTAGGTGAAAGCCTATACCATTTATATTTTTTAAAGGTGCAAGTCGAACTCGCACTCAATAGGTTCCCAACTACCAAAATTTGCATATATATTTTCATTTTTAGTTGTTTCTCTTCGGGTACAGAACCCTACTTAATGGCAATATAGTTGCATAGGGCAGATTAAAAAATTAATTTGCTCAAAATGTATCTTTATAAAGTACTAGCTGACCCGGCAAACTTTGTACCGCCTCAAAATCTATTTATCAAATATATTTCATATAAAATATAGCCTATGTTACTCGTGGATAATGTAGCTTTCGAATGGTGTAAGAATTTTTATCGGTCCAGTAGTTTTTAAGTCTATTCATTACAATCAAACAAACAAACAAAGTTTTCCTCTTTATAATATTAGTATAGATACAGGTATAATATAGATCAGGAGTCCTACCTGAAACAGATTATAGATGGCTTACCACAATTAATGAATATTTAAATGATAAAATTATTTCAATGTGACTAGTAAATAAAATATTGACATTGTTAAAATTGACCCTAAAATATATTTTACAAAATAATTGACATAAACATAATTAATAATTGTAATACCTACTAACTATAATTTTATATTTGCATGCTTTTAGCAAAATAAGAGATCATCGTATCAATTGAACACCTATTGTATAACCTTATTTGCAAATAAAGACTGATTTGATTTGATTTGACTTGAGAAATAGAACTATCGTTTCATCTGTAAGTCCGTCGGTCCACAATGCGATATCTATATACGCTTTAAATAAAGCTTTCTGCACATGTCCACACTAGGATTTTTCCTGAGTTCATGGACATACAGTAGAATACACAAAAATCCAGACACAAAAAAATCTAACTTCAGTTTTTACATCGGCATGGCCGTAGATCAAACCCGGAACCCTTTGCGTTTCAGACCCATGTGGTGACCGCGTTTACACGAGTCTTTAAAACCATTGAAATGCATATACACACATACGTATGAATGTATGTACATATTCCCGTCTTAAACTCAGAACTCTAATAAATATACTTATTATCAGCCTGCGTTAACCCCACGGAGGCTTCATTATAGGGTATTTGTCTCAGATAAATCGCATAATAACCACCGCCTTACTTATTCCAACCCATGCATCAACATCACGCCCATTAAAACTACCATTCGTGACGGAGTACCTACTTAATATGTAAATTTGTAATTTATGGCTCCAAAGAAAGCTAATTTTAGGCTGATTACACATTGCTTTCAATATTGCAAAATTGCGATATTGCAATATTGTGAAATTGCGATATTGCAAAGGTTGTGATGAGGTCATTATAGCCCAATGATTCTTGTTGCTATATCTACAGTACAAATGTATTACAATTACCTTCTTAAAAATGTAAAGGTAAAAATGTATTTAAACATTTGAACGAAAAACAGGAATATTTTAGATTATTTCGCGCAAGTTTATATTTTTGCATTATTTTCGCGTTTTGTACTTTGTTTTGGAACTGAAATTGATAGTTTAATTCTCTACCCTTAGTATGAGTTTTTACAAAAATGATTGTTTTTGTATTTGTTTACGTATTCGCCCATACATTTCCAATCAGCGCCCCAGCGGACTATCACAACGTGTTATCGAAAGGATATTGCACATGTGGTCACAGCCTTATCCCGTCATATATTTGTCTGTCGCTACTGAGCCGAATCATCTTCGATACCATCTATTAGATTTATTGATCTAAACAGAAAAAAATATACCTACCAATGGCTTATTCTTAATAATTGTACAGATAAAAATTGTATTTAACATTTGAAAGTAAAACTGGAATATTTTAGAGGCTTTCGCGTAACATTCTCATTTCTGAATTGGACGTGGTTACCAGCAGGATATTGCACATGTGTACAGAGCCTTATCCCGTCATATATTTGTCTGTCGCTACTGAGCCGAATCATCTTCGATACCACCTATTAGATTTATTTATGGGACGGCTCCTTTTAAGTGTCGCTGCGCAAATGTCAGCTGTTTGTCACCGGTCCATTGATGTGATGCTGCATTGACGAATGTAGATTTATCACATTCATACCTTTTTAATGAGATAATTTGTTTAAGCAACTGTATGATGAGTATTAGCAGTCATAGCCTAGTGGTGGAAACGGCCTCTAGATCAAGTCCGAGCTTCGAATCCCACGCACTTCTGATTTTTCAAAGCTATGTGCGTATTAGAAATGAATTATTACTTGCTTTAACCGTATGATATAAGTATTAGCAGTGATAGCCTAGTAGTAGGAACGGCCTCTCGGTCGAGTCCGAGCTTCGTATCCCAGGCACTTCTGATTTTTCAAAGCTATGTGCGTATTAGAAATTAATTATCAATTGCTTTAACGGTTAAGGAAAACATCGTGAATCCTACATATCTGAGAGATTATAAAAAAAGAAAATAGTTCTCAAAGGTAAGTGAAGTCTACCAATACGCACTTGGCAACGTGGCCTAATCCGTCTCATTCTGAGAGGAGACCCGTGCCCAGCAGTGGAACAATAATGGGTTCACAACGAAACAATATTATTAATTAAATACTATATAGGCACACCAAAAGAGCCACAATACGTAGCGTTACTTAATATAAATATCTAACCCAACATTCACATAACTATCATGAAGTTATTATACCGATTTTCTCTTTACATTGAACAGAAATACAATACTAAAACCGTGTAGGAGGTAATACTTATAAATCAGAAGTGTCACAGAAAATATTGGCACTGACGATGTATTCAAACAAATAAATAATGCTTTCTATACTCATTATAATTTCCTTGTGGTTGCTATGTTTCTTTTATTATTTAGAGGTAGTAAGCGATGCAGTCTGAGTGGAAACTGCCGCCCATAAAGATCTGTAAACAATATCAGGATAGGATTGCAGTCGTATCTAAGCTCGGTCAGTTGCCTTCGTGCCTTTAAATAAGATAGGACCATTTAACACTGTACTTACGAATACTTCAAATATAACACTACTGTTCTACATGGAATTAGTTACAGATGTCCATTGGCGGTGACCACTTAGCTACCGTCAGGTGGACTGTGTGCTACATTCATGTAATAAAAAAATAAGGTGAAAAAAAAATGTTTCGTTGCTTCTCCCGGAATTGAACCTCGAAGAGTTCGGCTATCTTACATTTTCAGGTTAGGAAGTAAATTCATTATTCTAATGTGTGCTTGACCAGGGATCGAACCCGAACCGGTATGATGTTACGCCACCCAGGCTGAATTTATCGCATGACCTCAGCTTTGTCTTTACTTACCGTAAATCTGTCGAAATATGTAAGTTACGATACCGATAAACATGTAGCAGTAAATCCACCAACTCAGTAACAAATTAGGCCTCCTACGCCGGAGGTCTGGGTTTGAATCGGACATATCGTTTTACCAACATTTTAGTCACTTAACGGTAAGAGTTGCAATTCTAACTTCCAAATTATATAATTCCATTTTTTATAATATAGGAGTAGCAGACGAGCATGAAGCCGCGGGTAAAGCTAGTTTATAATATTTCATTAAACAATTTTTGCGTAAAAATGACCGAAGATTGAAATTTTTAGTAGGCTGAAATTGTTATATGCATTGGAAAGTCATAGACATTGGATAGATCGATTATTAGTAACGAACGTTATTGGAGATATTAGATAAGATAGATTATAGTATAGATTTATAGATAAACTAACCGGTTGGCCAAATGTTTTCCATATACAGTTTTCTTGTTACCAACGCCCGGTTTTTCAACTAACAGGAATCGTCAGTACTAAGATGGAATGCCCCCCATCGCTATAATAGGATAATTAACCAAACTAATGACTTCTTGAAACGATTGACAAATTTTATGTCTTCGTTTAAAAATACTGGAACGAGCATATCTTAGTTAAAGGTTTAAAGTTTGATCGTTTGAAAGTTTGAGGTTTAGAAAACAAAACTTTATTGAATACATTTTAGAAACCATAATATACAATAATATTTCTTATCATCTTATTAATAATACAAATACGGAAGTGAGGATGGATGGATGTATACTCTTTCACACAAATACAACTGATCCAATTTTTATGAAATTTGCCATATACATAGACTATGACCTAGATTAACACATAGGATAATTTTTACCGTGTTATAAAAATCTACACGGGCGAAGACGTAGACAAAAGCTAGTTGTAGATACTATAAAGAAATAAAAATCAATGGGTTGCACTTGCGGAGTGCCGGCAGAAGTGAAAAATGGAATACTAACGTGCATTTTTAATATTTTGAAATGGTTAGGGAATAATTGCTTTAATTACTGGTATAAAAGTATTATCACTTATTATGCGCTATCGTAGATACATACAAACACGACAATTTATATTACATTAAAAATCTTACGAATTTTGGATCAGGTCAGGCGTTTTTAAAATTTTTTACCCATCACAAATGTCCACAACGCCGCTAAACAAGTTTTCACTTCAATAATGAGGACCACAAACCTCTTATTAATGTTATATAACTCTAGTTGTCCTAGCCAGACTAAGGCCTCACTAGATTACATGATAGATAAAACAACTTAAGGCTTATCAACAGTATCTTATGTTATAGATAATTCTATTAACTGTTCAAGTGTATTGTATCTTGGCAAACTAGTTTCCATTTTGGTGAAAATAGGAAACTCGCTTACTAGAGCTAAATATTTATGGGTATTATGTGAGGGCTTTTCATTTAAAGACAAGCAAAATATATTGCTAAATAAATATTTTTGAAAATAAGTAAATATTATAATCTTCGTTTAAGTAATAAATAGTAGTAATCTATGATGATCGAAAAAGTATTGTCATAGGTTACTAAACTCTTTGGTAATGTTTTCTGGTTTGTTCTTCGTGTAATAATAAATAAAAATTAATGAAATAAAGATGTGTCTGCGATAAGAAAAAAAAGAATTTAATGTAATACTCGTAATAACTACAGAATTATTATAAGACCACAAAAAACTAACTGTTTCAAAATTAAGCATATATTACGCCAACAATTTAGTAGAGTCCAAAAAAATCATATGTTAAAATCTGTCAAGCCGTATGAGCTACAGGACGTGGCAAAGAATGAGACATACATGCATTTACATAAAAGACATTACCCTCCGTAGTCGGGTAAAAATTTAAGTAGTAAAAATACAGTAATGGTATAAAAATATTGGATTAATAAATGGACGTTTGTAAGTGTTTCCGTAGGCTTAACAAATATATACTTGCATAATGAGCCAGTATGTTACGACTGCGGGAGTACCAACAGCTTCGCACCAGCTATTTTCTAGCATGAAGAAGTTATTTGTTGGAAACATGTAGATGCCGGCTGACATACATATGTGGCGATCCTTTAAATCCTTGGAGTGACTATGACCGGCTTCAGGTAGAACATGTTCTATATAGCGGTGGTGCCAAAAGTCCATAAGCGGCAGATACCACTTTCCATCAGGTAGATTGTTAATTTTGCTTCTCAAATCTTTAAAAACAAATACATTTAAGAAGAAGAGACGAAATCGTATGAAGTGTCATGACTCCAGACAGAGTCTGTGACTCTCCAGAACCATTTTAAATTGTTTTTATCTAAAAAGCCGTTCGAATTGTGAACTCCGACTAGCTAGACACTTCAACTTTACATTTATATGTAGATTATGCAGATATTTGCATGACATTGAGCAAAACGCGGTATTAACACCGCATTGACAGCATTTAGCAAGTACTTGAAAACAAAGTGTCAGTAACAATAGTCTCGCATCACAATCGAAGTTTCTACATACCAAGTGTCTATAAGTATCCAATGAATAATTGAAACGGAAGTTAAATATCACAACGCAATTAATCTCGCTGTAATAAAACGGTATCAGTATTGCTTTAACATATTCTATCTGGGTGACACGTCCAGTTTTCGTAGATCCACGACGCCCCCTTCGCTAAGAATGTAACCGGTTAGCAGAGGGGGAGGAATTGCATTTAGACGGCTCTATCAAAACTGGTTAGTACTTGAAACGTATGCATTGATGTCAGTCTACATATAGATAGTCTGGCGCGTGGTCGGTACGTACAATACTAAAGTTGGCATCATTGATATGACTGCACACACGCGACGTGCAATTAGATTTCACAAAAGAGCGTAACTCCACTTTTCTATCGTCTTATTGTACGTTCTATGTCTATTAAGCTAAATATTCTAGTTACATAATAATTAAGATGTGTTTGTGTGTGTAAGGTAATAAAAATAGACGTTCGATATGCGTTACGTTAGATTTAAATATGCATCGCCCGGCGACATTGTAGCGCACTTGTTGCTATTTGCCCGACAGTTTATGGCGTTCGCTTCCTTGTTTTGTTGATAATAACGCCGATAAAATTATTTGCATTCGGAAATAGACTGTCAACTTTACACCTACTGAGTGTGATACACAGGCTTGCGTTTACTGATTGCAAGTGGATCGAGCTGGAATATTGTTAGCTTTTACTTTTGTATGTCCCGTGGTATACAAGATGACAAGGTTAATTATATAGAGTATCGGAAAGATTTAAGTACACTACACTAATTAATCTTCTTTTTATTAAACACTGTTTTACCTTTGGCTTGAAATACTTGCGATTGCAATTCCTTCGTGAAAACTAGGTTAATTATGAAAAAATGTAAGAAATACGAAGTACGGAAATTTAAAAGACAAGAAATAAATATTTAAAAGACAATCTCTAGTTAATTATATTCTAATCTATCTATGTCTGTTAATTGAGAGTGATATGATATTTTGTAATTTAAACATAATAAAATCAATCAGTTTATTTTCGTATAGTTTCAAAGTTTTACTTTTAATTCTATTCGTCGGATAAAATCCCCTACCGTGCCGTCCTAACAGTGAGCGCTGGCCCTAACTGTTACTACACGGTAAAAATAGGTGTGACGGTGGTGCCATTGTACGAGTCGAACTCTGATCAGTAGCGCCAATAGGCGTTAAATTCCAATAGCGGGCGGAGCCGCGGTGCAAAGTTAGTAATTAATGATCGCATTGCAATTTGAAGGGCGGTGCGTTTTCGTTGGTAATTAATTTGAGTAGTCTAAAGTGACGTCACACTTATGAAGCGAGTGCCAATTGTTGTAGGGTTATTTTTTATTGAAATCTTATAAAACGTTATAAAAATAGTTTTATATTGTGTTATGACTAATAATTATTTTATTTATTTATTTAAAAATAAATAAGAAGTTAGGTTACTAGTTAGTTTCATTACATGTAGAGTTTATAGTTAAAAGGCAGAAACAGGTTGTTGTCTCCGGAGTTGAATCACAGATACTTTCTTCCATTTTTCCATAATGCACTATATTAATAAGTTAAGATAAAAACAAAGCTTTAATTTATGTATAAGTAATATTAATAATTATTGTCGAATATTGACCACCGGGCCAAAAAGTTTATAAAAACTCATAATCTCATGAAATAACATGTTTTTCTACATATTATTCTACAGTTCTATATCTAGTATATGATTGTTACAACTATAAAAGAAACACTTCTACAAATATTTATATCAATACAGCAATCGTAGAGTCCGGAGGGAATAATTAAATTGTTTAATTCCATTTCGTTTCACCGCGGAAATTAACTGATTTAAGTGATTTAACCAAATCGCCGGGCTAATAACAGATACAACAAAGTTGCGTACAAAGGACACGATATCTCGTAAATAATACATTCCCAATAACAGCGAAGAAACCCGCTAGTAATACCACAGAACTAGTTATAACTAGAAATGGCGTGTAGGCGCGTGCATTCCTCTGATTTCTTAGTGGCATTGCTAAACCTGACGAGTTGCTGTAGGTGGGGCCCCTTTTTGTGGTTAATCCTCTTCTAATTGATACTCTTTTTTGTGGCTCGTGTAATGTTGCGTTGTAACTATTCTGTTCATTTTAATGTACGGTGTTCGACGTAGTGCTAACGAGTACTTCTACTATCTACTCCATAAGTAAGTGATTTTATAGTGACATTGCTAAACCTAACAAGTTACCGTAGGTGGGGCCCCTTTTTGTGGATAATCCTCTTCTAATTCTGCGTTACAATGATTCTCATGGAATTGTACGTGATTGTACTCTTTTTTGTGGCTCGTCCTCTTGTAATTTTGTGTTGTAACTATTCTGTAAAGTATTAATGAAAAGTATTTTGATGTAGTCCTTATGAATAGCTATGAGATTCTATTTTTACTCTATAAGTACTTTACTATTTATGCGCAAAGTACTTTTACTCTGCATCTAGCCCATATAATAATAACTGCCTTATGAAAAAGTTAGCACTGCTCAGGCTACAATACCCACTGAAGGTTTTGTAGGGTAGTTAGCGCTCTTTCCATATTTTTACAAGTTGCGAAATACAAAATAATTTACTAAATTTTATTAAAATAATACGTACTCGTATATGGATATTGGAAAATGCAATCCATATATAAAATACATTAAATCACAATTAATAGCGTAGACTCTCGAAACTGATGTTTATAAAAACGAATGACATTTCTACATATTATCAACTCTGTGGTTAATACAGACATAAATTGACACCTGAATGAGAAAAGGGAATTAAATTGGATTTTTATTTCACCGTCGTATGATTTGGGGAACGATCGAGAGTAAATTATAGAGTCGGTCAGCTTATTATCTCCTCAGTGGCCGATTTTGTTTATGAGTGGTGTTTATGGTAATCGGCATGTTGCAACTGAGCTTACATTGTTGAGTTATGAGAAAACTGTTTTTCGCGATCGATGGTGCACGACTTTTGCTTCGATGTGATAAGTAAACTGTAGGGTTTAATTCGTAGTTTCGGTCGAAGTTACGGATTCTAGTTATTGTCCGTTGGGTTTGTTGTCTGTTCCGGACGGACATTAAACGATTCGTCCTTTTGTTTCGATGTGATAAGTAAACTGTAGGGTTTAATTCGTAGTTTCGGTCGAAGTTACGGATTCTAGTTATTGTCCGTTGGGTTTGTTGTCTGTTCCGGACGGACATTAAACGATTCGTCCTTTTGTTTCGATGTGATAAGTAAACTGTAGGGTTTAATTTGTAGTTTCGGTCGAAGTTACGGATTCTAGTTATTGTCCGTTGTGTTTGTTGTTTGTTCCGGACGGACGTTAAACGCTTTGTCCTGTTGATTCGATGTGATAAGAAAACTGTAGGGTTTATTCGTAGTTTCGGTTGAAGTTACGGATTCTAGTCCGGTGGGTCTGATATCCGTTTCGATCGGATATTAAACGATTTGTCCACTAAACTATCATATTCTTTACCGTCACTAGTAGTAACTATTTATTAATCTGTGCTGGTATTTACTATCGAAAAATTTAATATTTTTGTCGGATAGAAATAGCAGAACGTGAGATAAGTTTGCTATAAATCGTGTATGTACTACTTTATGCAAGTAAGAAGTTACTTCGTAGTATCTTATTAAAATATATTTGAACAAAACACATTTTAAATGAGCAAATGATTGATAGACAAAAGTGATAGACTCTGTTCGTTTCGTTCTGTTTCTTCTTACCTCTTTTTACGTCTATGAAAAGTGATAGACGTTAAAAGAAGCATAAGTTCAAAAATAATATTAATAAAATATTTTCTACGTTCGTACGACGTACGTACGTTCTAATTTTTAATATAACCAATAAATAAGCATTTTAAACAAGCATGTACATTGTACACATACACAGCATAGCATAGTCTTAAACAGTTTTCCATACTCTAAGCAAACTTTTCCTATCATTCAGAATCGCCACGTGCTGAACAAATTGACGGATTGCTCATATTAGCTTGGGAAGTGCCTATTTAGTTTTTACGCTCCCCATAATAGCCTATACGACACTTGCTGTTTATGGTCTCAATGTCGAGCATTTAAACGGCTAAATGATAGTCGTAAGGTACTTTGGCGGCTCAAGTAAAGGTTAGTAAAAAGCGTGTGAAACAAAAATGTATAGTCACAGGCTTTGTAATGTCTGTCAAAAATCAGTAAAAATAATTTTAAAGAATTTGAAATTATTTTTTAACTTTAAAACCAATATATTTTAGCAGTAAGAGCTAATAAGATTAAAATATAAAATTTAATGTAAGGTGGCGGAAACGTGTGGTTAAACTGTGTCAAAATTATCACCATACCTGGTTCTGTCTTCTGTTGCATTTCTTTTCTGTAAAATAGTATTAGTATACAGTTATTTTAGTTTAAAGTGTGAGGTGTAGTACACCGATACAAGGCCTTCTTAGTCTTTAGGGGGTCCTTAGCAACTGAGTTTTTTTTGAGTAGAGCTCCAGTCTTTTTGAAGTTGCTATAAATTTCTACGGCAATTTTCACATCTCATCAGATGAATTGCATTTTTATCGCATTCGCTTAAAATGTATATGATCCACTTAAAATGGAAATTCTCACCGTTAATAACAAAAAGTAGGATTAATTTTAACCACAACCACTACTTATTAGGCATGCGTGAATGTGTCGGCATTCTACCACCTAAAAAGTGCTAAACGCATCTGAGAGTATTTTTATGACTCCATCGTTAGTTATCTGATATGGTAGATGTAAGTTACGAGATTTGGCGGTTTTTGCTAGCGGTTGGCGAGGTGAGATATTTGATTGATATGCAGCCTAGTGGTTTAAGAAACTCAGCCTCTCGATCGAGGGGTTCGAGGTTCAAATCCCAGGCACCTCTGATTTTTCAATGTTATGTGCGTATTAGAAATTAATTATCACTTGCTTAAACGGTGAAGGAAAACATCATGAGGAAACCTGCATACCTGAGAGATTTATAAAAAAATTAAAGGTTTGTGAAGTCTACCAATACACCAACCAATATACCAACGCACTTGGCCGGCGCGATGGACTATGGCTTAATCCTTCTCATTCTGAGAGGAGACCCGTGCCCAGCAGTGGGACGATAATGGGTTGATGATAAGTATTACGTGTTGATAGAATGTTAGAGGTGTACTGAGGTTCGGATAGATTGTGAGTAGTTGAGTAATGTTGGACGCGATCGGGGATTTTGTTTTGACCGTTAGTAGCTTTCGCAAGCTTCCACGCTTCGGAACAAGCAGTTATAACGTAGTGGTTAGAAAATCTGTGTCTCAATCAGGGAGTCCCAACTTCATGTCCAGGCTCCACCTCTAACTTTTAAAAGTTATGTATTATGTAGGTATGTAGTTATGTATTATGTATTATGGTATGTAGCTATGTTTGCAGGTGGTAGAACCCTTTGTGGTTCGACTCCGGCGGTACCACCGCCACACCTATTTCTACTTATAACAGCAGTGTTAGGCGCTGCTGTGTTCCGGTTTGAAGGATGTGGTAAGGGAGACAGACTTTTCCGAGGCGTTCCAGCTTAGTCCTCAGGGGTAGCGGCGCATCTGTGGCCGACCTCAGGTAGGAATATCTAATCCTATCTGGGGTTGATTACAGATGTCCATGGGCGGCAGTAGCCACTAATATAAAATACAAAATATAAAATTATTATCACTTGCCTACAAAATCTAAATCCATTTTAAAATGCTCTTAGAAATCAATGACATTTTAATGAATAAAAAAATCAATGACATCCCGTCACATATTAAATTAAACAAATTTTGCGATGTTTGTTTAAAAGGACTACTACACTACCATTATATCTATTTAAGTCGTTAATTGCAGTCCTATTTCAGTTTGAAAGGTGAGATTTATGCGAAAGCGTTCTAATTTAGTCCCCAGGTTAATAACATCACAGACGAGATTTATGTAAGTTTTGAAGACTATTGAAAATAAATGTTTATGAATTAAAGCACTAAGTATTACGGTGTGGATGTGGTAAGGGTACGTATTTTTCTTGGTTGTCCAACCAAGTCACTAAATGTGTCTCATCTGTGGCTCTCATGGACTCATCATGTAAGATTCTCATCTTATCTGGCTATCATTACAAATTTCCAGTAGTTTCCATGGGTAGCAGTGGCCACTTAGCATCAGGCCTTTTTTTCGAGGGGGAAACCTTCAAAAGGTACCCGACGACGTGGGAGCGACGCCGGGTTATGTGGGATTTTTACCGCACTAAAACCCCCCGGTGGCCGTCCTCAACGCTTGTTGGAGAACTCCGGGATCTCCGACGGAACGCAAGCGGAGTCCTCCAAGCGCGATGCCCCGATCGGGCTCTACCCTGGGGGAACAGTTTTCGCTCCTCCCACACCATGTAGTGTTTACGATGGTATGCGACCACTCATACCGCCACCTTCCCGGGGTCGCTTACTGGACGGTTCGAGCTCCCACTCTTGCCTCAGACCTGCATGCAAAATGCAAAATCATCCAGAGTTGATGAAGGCACCACCATCATACCTACTTCTTCTCTATAAAACCATGTTAAGCTTCACTGTATTCTAATTTTGAGAGTGTGGTAAGGGAGAAACACATTCGCTTTATTTAGTCCTCAAGGTTCACAATGCATACCTATGAGACCGTCATCAGTGTCTCATTAAATTGTACATATATATTTCCATGTTCCATGTAGATGTGTCTGCGTGTGTGTGCGTGATTTGTGTGTAATAAACTAGATTACAAGTGTTACTATTACAAGTGTTGTAAATTAATTCAACGCGCGGCACAAATGTTATCCGATGCATATTTCAACACTAATTTATTCAGTTAACGTTTAAGTAAATGATTTATATTATCACCAATTAGTTTCTAATTGCCGTGTCATCGTTAATCTTTTACTATTTCTCTGGATGCTTCAGAATTCGTATTTTGCTTTGGTTAAGGCCATAGTCCACGCGAGTGGTAGAATGTGGAATGAACTTCCTCCTCAGGTATTCCCTCAGGACTATGACATGGGGCTCTTCAAGAGGGGTGTAAAAAGAACTCTCCTTCAAAGCCGGCGATGCATTGGCGACTCCTCTGGTGTTGCAAATGTCCATAAGCCACGGTGACTGCTTTCCATCAAGTAGCCCGTCTGCCTTATCGTTAGGTTAAATATAAAAAAAAAACTTTTTGGTTCGATTCCGGCGACACCACTGCCACGCCTATATCTGTCTTATGTCAGCAGTGTTCAGCGCTGCTGTGTTCTGGTTTGTAGTGTGTGGTAAGGGAGACATATTCATCTGAATTGTTCTAACTTAGTCATCAGGGTTAGCAACACGTCTGTGACCAACCTCAGGAAACATTCTTATCTTATCCGGGGTTGATTACAGATGTTCAAGGACGGCAGTAGCCACTTACTATCAGATGTCTGCATGCTCGTTTCTTACTTTAACAAATGTAAAAAATCTAGCCTATTACAATTTGTAGACTCCTTCAGTCCTACTCATAGAGAAGCCCCATTTCAATCACTCCTTTTATGGTCTAAGTAACATTACCGTACTAAAAATAAGTATTACCTTGCGTCACGTACTAAGTGAACAAAATTGATTGTTGCAATTTAATTTTTAGATGCAATCTTGATCTTAAATAGGCTGGCATCTTGCCATACAGATACACGTGTACCAATGGCATGCGAAATGATAGAACCGAAATAGATTATTGATATCCGTCTTTATATATGAAATTACTCCGGTTGCATAGTAAATGTGTGTGGAATGATACTACACGTGTCGCCTGGAGAACTGGTTTGGAGTCCTGACTTTCCTTTCCATTTTTTGATTTTTTTCGGAACAAAATTTCGTATACATATAATAAAAAATGGAATATGTTGTGGTTATATAAGTGCGAAAGAGTGAAGGTTTAATGTTTATTCGAAATAATAAAAAATTATAATTATAAATTGAAACTAAAAAACCTAAATTTAAGCATTTAAAGTAGAAAACTTCAAATTAGAAATAATAAATTTAAATTGAAGATCAAAATTAAAAAATAAGTAGTAGAATTATTCAAGATTTAAAAAAAATAATAGAATTATTCTAATAAAAACAATCAAACGTTAATTCGATTACTACAACATTAAAGATTAAAATATGCAAAGCAATGAAATTACTAATCAAATGAATTGTATGTACAGTTTAAAAGCAGTATAAAGAATTAATTTAATTAGATAATTATAATTGCATTATTTCTATTCCGGTTTTACTATTTTAACAAATTATAGCATAAAACGTTTGGCATTTTGATTTAGGATCCAGCCTACGTCCATGTATTGTATATGGAACGGGGGGGCAAGATTTCCTATATTGCCGACCTTGTTTAACTGCGAGCTATATCTAGGACGGCAAAATTGTACTCACACTTAGGGCGCCATGTTTAAGGGGGTGTACAAATAATACTATTACAAATACAACTAAGAAGAAAACTACTGTGAATTATGAAAACAAATGCTATAAATATTTAAAAAATAAAAATTTGGTACATGTTTTTTTAAATCTAAATACTTAATTAAAGCATTCAAACAAACAATCTCTGCATTAATATTAGTATCGAAGCAACTAGTACGATTATAAGCATTGTATTGCCCAAAAATGGCGTTGAATACTATATTGCAATTTTGGCTTCTTGCCATAATATCATGTAAAGAATATGAAACACTAAAATGTAAAACGCACCCTATGATAATGATATTTAAAGTTGAATTTAAAGAGGGTTAATGGTAAAACGACGCACCCTTGACTGCAACTTTTTATATGAAGATGTGATTGAAATTTAAACGGAGATCAATTTGTGGTCGATAAGCAACCATGTTTCGACGGCGGAACAAAAACGTATTCTTGTGCATTTATCGAGACGCTTGTGTTAGTAAATTATAGTTATAAAAAGTAGGTACTCGAAAGAGTAGCTCCACAGTCCAAAATAGGTGAGCTTACAAGTTCCTACGTGATGAGTTTCAATTTGGTTTTGATGAAACAAAAAGCAATCTGGGATTAATTTAAATAAAATTATCTTAGGTTTTATCATGCGATATTTGTTTGAAAAAATGTCAACGGGTCTCTCTCAGCATTTATTTCATAACGTCCTTGATATATTAAAGAAGCAAATTATTATAATATGTAAATAAATGCGACTTGAGGCTTATGTAATCTTCTTCTGGTATGCTTGCTGCAGGCAATTGTAAGTAACGAAGATTTGCGAATTTATTATTGAAATAGATTTTATTCTTGGCCTAAGCCTTTGTTCAGCCCTTGTACTATAAGAATGGTTAGGGAGACAAACTTGAACACGCGGAGTATTAGCTGTATACTCGTTTGCTGTTACTTATAAAAAAAAATCGTATGTTCACAGCACGCTGGGCGATCCACCAGTGGCAGCTGTACGAGCAGTCGCTGTGCTCGCTGCTGGAGCAGGCGCGCAAGGGCTCGTACAACGTGTGCTGCACGTCGCGGTACGTGCTCGCGCCGGAGTACGCGCCGCACCTGCTGCCGCTGCCGCTCGCGCGCCGCTCGCCGCCGCCCGCGCACTTGTAGCGGTGTGCCGCGCCGCGACAGGTAACAACTGACTTACAACCGTTTATAACAGACGTAATCCTATATTGAAACAAATGTACTACTGTATTGACATTGAGATACATTGATAATATTTCGTACAGGATGACATTTTGTGGTACCCCATTTCGAGCGGCGAGCTAGAGTTCAGGCGGTACTGTTAGAGGCGGCAAATTTGCATTGTAGGACAACTTTGTTTTTCCGTCGACGTTTTTTGTACACAATATTTTGCAAATCCTGCTCTTTAATCCGTCATACAGGCGACTGCTGAGATACAATTGTATTAAAACAGATTAAATAAAAAGTGCACTTCGTTCCGAATGGAACTTTTTGGGGGACGGCAAAATTTCAAATATTACAGCTCTTTTGTATCTTACACGTTTATATGGGATGTTTTTTTACATCGACCTATTTCGGTCGGCATATTTCAATTGCGTTCGACCGGCAGTATAAGGGGCGGCAAAATTTTATTACTGGACAACCTGATGCTTTTTTGAACACACTATTGATGTGAAACATCTATAGCCGCACGTAAAACCGATTTCTGGCGTGGCGACGCATGCCGTAGCGACGCGTCGCCACGCTATACGATGGTATATATATATATACAGTCTATATGCAGTAGTATGTACGGTGTGGCGACGCGTCGCCATGTGCAATCGAATTCAATAAATAGTCATCGTTATCTGGAAAAAAATCGTAATATTTTATTTTATCATTATGACATATTTAGTTTCTATCACAACATGTTTTTTTCTGCATATTACTTTTACAAAATAATGTCGATGTTTCACATCTGCCAGGCGTCCCGTGACGGCTCACATTTTTTTTTACTATCTGCTTTATACTCGTACTTCTTCGTATAAGAAGACTGTAGACTTTTACTGTCGACGACCCGGTTCCCGACGACCCGACGACGTTCCCGGTGGGTGGAAAATTTGATCTAACCCTGGCGGCTTAATTCTGCTTTTCATTTTTAATTTTAATTACTATAGTAATACTGTAATATAGTGATACTTTATAAGCATGGAACAATTTAATTTTACACCCAGTTCCTCAATCATTATATTCAAATGTTCGCATGTACGCACGTAGTGTCAATCATTACTATGTTTTGTGAAAACTGGAAAACATAATGAGTGATTTATAATGACGGTTGATAACACGAAAGCTGCGGTTAAACTACAGCGTATTCTGAGCGGAAAGCGCTTTAATGTTCTTCTTCCTTCGTATAAGTATCTTTGCTTTAATTCCTGTAAATAAGAACACAGCTGAGCAAAACTCCGCTATTAATGTAAGACAGAAATAGGTATGGCAATGGTTCTTCTACAATGGAAGCACTGAGAATTCTTCTATCCGTAAAACTTTTTATATTGAGTGTTACTGAAACAGAAATATATTAAATGTAATGTAATATATAACGTACTATTAATACGCGTTAGTTTAGACAAGTTCTTATTAACAAGAACAGAACGTATTGTAAAGAAAATGAGAGTCTCATTAGCAATCATAATTATCGATACAACGATATGGATCGCGTGAACGTTTCAACACTGTTTCTTTCGAATCATATTAAATATGACGAGTAACATTTAGATAATAGCGAATAACTTGCCGAACTTGACGAGTATGTGAACTCAGCGCAAATGCATAAAACGTACGAGCATCATAGTACCGAATAATATAGTACAAGCAAATCAAAAATCAAATTAATGTATTTGCAACCATGGATTATATTGAAAATAACTGAAAACTGGCGCCTCACTACATCGTCATAATGTTTAGAAACAAATGGTTGATTTTCATCATCATCATCATCAACCCATTACTGTCTCACTACTGGGCACGGGTCTCCTCTCATAATGAGAAGGATTAGGCCATAGTCCACCGCGCTGCCCAAGTGCGTATTGGTAGACTTGACATACCTTTGAGATTTTTTTATAATCTCTCAGGTATGTAGGTTTCCTCACGATGTTTTCCTACACGGTTTAAGCAAGTGATAATTACCTAATTTCTAATACGCACATAATTTTTGAAAATCAGAGATGCCTGTGAATTGAACCTTGGACCCCTCGATCGAGAGGCCGAGTTTCTTAACCACTAGGCTATCACTGCTAGTACCGAATACACCCAATTATTCTACGAGTAATTACTCGTGCTCGCGTCTATTTGATTGTACTCGGGGACTATTTAAACGTTGTATAGAAAGTAGCATGTTTTAATTACTTGCTTTTATGATAAATTTAAAGAATAGGTATCAAATTCATGTATTTGCAACCGTGGATTATATTGAAAATAACTCAAAACTGGCGCCTCACTACATCGTCATAATGTTTAGAAAAAAAATGGTTGATTTTAAGATGGTAGAATCCTTAGTAGTTCAACTGCAGAAGCACTACTGTCACACCAATTTCTGCCTAATAACAAGAGCTATTGTGCGCTATGCTATACTTAAATTATATTTTAAACCAGAATCTACATTCAAAAATAACATTGAAATCGATAAAAAGGTTTCGGAAATAGGCGTTTACAATCATTATGTCCCTTTTACAAGCTTGTCTTAATAATTGCCGCCATGACAAAAGCTGGAGGTATTTTGAGTATGATTGATGAGTCGTCGAAAGGACCCGCCTACTTAGGCGTTTTCACCGTCCAATTAATGATTTAAGAGCCGTCAGCATGTCACACACGTTGCAGATATTAATACTTGTGTGGACCGCCTTAGAGCATATTTCACAATATCAATCGTAATAATTGATGTTATGTCACACATGACAATATATTTTTTTGTTTTTTTACCCGCCTATGAAGGGTTATGTTTTTCGAGCGTATGTGATTAAATATGTCACTCTTTAGCACGCTCTACTGCACAAACGGATTAAGGGATTTTAACATATGAGATGTCGTTAGATTGGTCTAAATTGTGGGAGTAACATAGGATATATTTTTAAGCAGTTGGGTATATTTTAATAACTATAATCAACAAAATATAAAACTAGAGATTATTGAGGTAGAACCCTTTGTGGTTCGACTCCAGCGGCACCACCGCCACACCTATTTCTGCTTAATAACAGCAGTGTTAGGCGCTGCTGTGTTCCGTTTTGAGAGGTGTAGACAGGAGACAGACTTTTCCGAGGCGTTCCAGCTTAGTCCTCAGGGGTAGCGGCGCATCTGTGGCCGACCTAAGGTATGAATATCTAATCCTATCTGGGGTTGATTACAGATGTCCATGGGCGGTGGTAACCACTTACTATCAGATAGACTGCATGCTCGTCTGCTACTTTTATATTATAAAAGAAAAAAAAATGTTGCATCTTAGTCAGCGACATGCAATTTTACACGAGGATACTGAAATAAGTAACAATTTTGAGTAATTGTGAAAAATAACTGGTGTTAGACGGTATGACATTGTGTTAAGATGTCTACACACTTCTTTACTTCTTATAAATAGTATTGTACTCGGAAGTAAATAAAATACGAAAATAAAATATTAAATTTTGAGATATATTTATATATATATATTTACTTTAAAACCAGACAATTCAGTTAAAAACTAAATATTTTATTAAGGAAAAAGATCCATCTATATTGGTTCTACCTTTTGCATGATTAGACAGTACAGACAAACACAAATAAAAAATATGCAATGAAAAAAAAAAGTTTGATAATAACAATTAAAATAAAATTTAAACTGCCTCTTAAAGTACCTACCATATACAACAGTAAAAAAATCAATTATTTTAAAATTACAGACAGACAAACTTCAGTAATATTCTGTAAGCATAGCTAAAAATTGTAAAAGAATATCCCCACTAAGTTACGCAGTGTGACATGCTTAAGTTTTCTAGTTAATAACAGGGTCGTATGACAAAGTGCAAATATTAAATTGCATTTTTTACATCAATAAATTTTATACCATAATTATAACGCGATCATGTCAAGATAGTGTCAATTTATACTTTAAGGCAATTTCCATTGAATATCGCCTATAATATTGAATTTTGAATCTTCTATCTGCTTCGTAAAGATCATATTATAGGTTCCATAAAATGAATGGGTGTAATAACTTACACGTTTTAGCTTTTTTGTTAATAATTCATTTTCATATACTTTATATTCAAAGTGAAGAATCTTACCTTTTTACCAAAATGCTAATAAAATTATCTTTAGTTTTAATAAAGTTTATCTACACATTTCAAATTGTCTATGATATGGTTTATATTATAGCCTTTGAAGTCATTCTGACCCCTGTACTTTCTTACATCAGAGTTTTTTTTTTATAATATAGGAGTAGCAGACGAGCATGCAGTCCACCTGATGGTAAGTGGCTACTGCCGTCCATGGACATCTGTAATCAACCCCATATAGGATCAGATATTCCTACCTGAGGTCGGCCACAGATGCGCCGCTACCCCTGAGGACTAAGCTGGAACGCCTCGGAAAAATCTGTCTCCCTTACCACACCCTTCAAACCGGAACACAGCAGCGCCTAACACTGCTGTTTTTAGGTAGAAATAGGTGTGGCGGTGGTGCCGCCGGAGTCGAACCACAATGGGTTCTACCACCTTCAGTGTGTTATATTCATGGAGTATACCAGTGCCCAGCAGTGTGATTTAAAAAGGCTTACGGACACCATGCCCACATTCACATCAAATATGCAACCCTGAAATCGGATCTCAAACTGACATTCATGTCTTCATCATTTCAACCCTTATACCACTCTAATAAATATTTCTTTGCCAATAATGTCACTAAAATAGTCTTAATTTTGTTATTGTATAAATAAATAATTACTTAAATTAATCGTTGACTTAATTTAATTTATGCTCTTATATTATATCTCATTTGATATACTCGTACCTCAATTTCGTAGAGTTCTTTGCTAGTGGAAATCACAATTGTCGCACTAATCCTTTTAAATACTTTAATTTTAATGTACCTAGATGGTATCTACACATATAACTTGCTTTAAGGTCAAAATATCGTGAGGGAACCTACTTGTACTTGTATTTGTACTACTACTACTGGGATTTCCATAATTATAAAGGTTTCTCTAAAGTATTTGATGTCTAGCTACCTGCATTTACCGTTAGTTTTGTGGACTATGACCTAAACTCAACTGAGTGGAGGATCAAATCCCACCAATCCCAGCTGTGGGGAGAGACTAAGCTCAACAGTGGGACAGAAAAGGTTCCATCCTAAGCGAAAATAATAACCAAGACGGATCAAGTCTTTTAAACACGTTTTTTAATCTATTTTGTTTCGCGGCAAAAGTAACTTAATACCATAGATAGAGTAGTGAAGCATAACTTTCGTACTTTTTATTGCCCTTTATAGGTGTAAGGACGACATTAATGTGGCGTTAATTGCTTAACATGATATTTAATAACGTTTTATATCAAATTACCTTTTGCATAAAGAAGGCTATGAACAAGTTTTAAATTTATGGTTCTAAAATTTATGTTCAAAACAATTGAAAACAACTGCCACACATATTTCTGCGTAATAACAGTAGGTACCCTTACCATGAGTTTTCAAAACATGCCACAGTTTTACGTTACGTTTACTCAATCCATTATTCTGTTCCGTTTGCTTCAGTAGACTGAGTAAACGTAACAATAAGGAAGTGCTTAAGTCTTTTTGTCTGCGTCACATGTTCGCAAAAAAAGAGAGACAAAACATAAAACGCCATTTGTCAATTTAGACATTTAATGTTACGTTACTGACACTATAATTACGTTACTGTCACTATAGTTCTGATACAATCCGCTAGGGGCGCTGATTGTATGGGCAAATAAACAAATACCAAAACAGTCATATTTGTCAAAACGTAAAAACTCATGGTAAGGGTACTGTAGTGTTAAGCATTGCTGTGTTCTGGTTTGAAGGGTGTGGTAGGGGAGACACTTTTCAGAGGCGTTTCAAGTTAGTCTTCAGAGGTAGAAACGCATTTGTGGTCGACCTAAGGTGGAAATGTAATCTTGTCTGGGGTGATTACATACATGTATGGATGGAGTTACTTATTATCAAGACTGCAGGCGTTGCTACTTAGTAAAAACGTTACTAATTTCAAACTTTTATGTTTAACATATTTACAGATTGTAACATGAAAATCCATGAAAAACGTAGGTGTCTGAGCATTTCCTAAACAAGTCTGCGTATAATTTACGAGCAGCAATAAAAGTTTTCGCAGTGAAAGCGCCTGCCGATATAAAACTTGGTCCTTTCTGGCACGCTTTACGAGCACATGCACCGCTGCAGCACGACATATGCTACGTGGCTATGTAGCTTTGTATCCGCATATGCTATAACCGGCGTGTATGGGCGGCGCGACTCTATTGAAAATAATTATAGTTTAAAAATTAGAAACTAAGCTAAAATCACACTAGGAAAATCGTCAATCCTGTTTCCTGATTGAGGACCATCAGGTGAATGCGATAAAATTATTTAAATCGTGTATTGTCATCGGTTTTTGATAATTGTTCAACATTTTTAATAAATCGGACCGTTCAAAGTGGATAAAAATCGAGTTCAAAGATTCCGTTACATACATACATATAGACCAAGCTAATAAAAAACGTGGTAGGAAGGTGCCGCGATACTGTACCCTTATCATGAGTTTTTACGTTTTGACAAATATGACTATTTTGGTATTTGTTAACGTATTTGCCCATACAATTTCCAATCAGCGCCCCTAGCGGTTTATATACGAACTTGGAAATAGTATGGGCCAATACGTAAACAAATACCAAAACAGTCATATTTGTCAAAACGTAAAAACTCATGGTAAGGGTACAGTACGTTGCCGTTGAAACCGCGGATGAGTTTAGCGTAGCCACAGTCCTGACAAAGGACGTCCAGAGGAACGCCATGGGGTAGCCGGTAGGAGTCCGGCATATCCTCTCCGCTGCCGCAGTTGCTGACAGGAACCCACGCAAAGTTTCTCCATGTATACAAGGTTTTATTTTTTTATAATATAGGAGTAGCAGGCGACCATGCAGTCCACCTGATGGTAAGTGGCTACTGCCGCGCATGTACATCTGTAATCAACCCCAGATGGGATTATTTATTCCTACCTGAGGTCGGCCATAGATGCGCCGCTACCCCTGAGGACTAAGCTGGAACGCCTCTGGAATGTCTCCCTTACCACACCCTTCAAAACGGAACACAGCATCGCTGAACACTGCTGTTATTAGGCAGAAATAGGTGTGGCGGTGGTGCTGCCGGTTTTTAGACGTCTTTACACGCGGCAGGTGCCCGCTCGCATTATGTTTCTAAAAGCAGTTGATCTCCGCTACTATAAATTGTGGGTTGCATGCAACGGAAGCCCGCGGCGTGTCTAAAGTCCTCCGGAGCGGACACCCGCTCTGTGAATCCTGGCAAGTTTTAGCGTACACGACGACCCCAGATCGGATCAGAGTCTTATCTGAATCATAGATTCTTTACTCCTCCTATGAAATAAGATATACGGCTCATAGAAGTGTAATACCATACCCAGAACAGCAGCGCTTAACATTCCTGTTAACATATAGGTGTGATAGTGTCTCCGAAATCGAACGACGAAGAATTATACCACTTTAAACCTTTTCGACGCACTGTTAATCTTATACGAGTATATAAAACGTGTCACAATGTTAGTTACCGTACTCCTCCAAAACGGCTTTACCGATTTTCACCAAATTTTATATGCATATTCAGTAGGTCTGAAAATACGCTACTATCTATTTTTCATACCCCTAAATGATAAGAGTTGTTCACCCTTAACATTTTTTTATGTATATGGCAACACAATGTTTGCCGGGTCTGCTAGTATTTAAGTAGATTTTATCGAAAATAACCATTTTCAAATTTGATTAAAAAGCCTTAAGGAGCGGAACGTGTGAATTTCCTCCGCAGTTCCGTATAACGACTGGCCGGATAGAGTGTAATAAAAGTTTTTGTATAAAAAGCTATAAAGTTGCCGTCCTTCTCGTTTTACGAGTGTGCGAGCGAGAGCTTTTACGCTGCAGCTTTATGGTTGATCCATGCATCGAGCTTAACGCAGATCAACTTACTGAATTTGTTGGAAATTGTGAAAAATTAATAAAGGTGGTGTAAACTTTAATCCTACTTTAAGATAAAATTTTGTGTGCTCGTAATTTAGCTTTAAAATACTTAATTATACCTCTGTTGCCGTTTCGACTTACTGTAATAGAACTTTTATGATTTTGTGTAATGAATGAATATATAATATTACATTATTATATGTATAATGCTAGTCGTCTTTCGACTCCGATCACCTCGAGCACCTCCGCCACATCTATCATGTTTCCATAACAGTAGAGTTAAGGATTATTATCTATACTAATATTATAAAGAGGAAAACTTTGTTTGTTTGGTTGTAATGAATACGCTCAAAAACTACTGGAGCGATTTAAAAAAATCTTTCACCATTTGAAAGCTACATTATCCACGAGTAACATAGGCTATATTTTATATGAAATATATTTGATAAATAGATATTGAGGCGGTACAAAGTTTGCCGGGTCAGCTAGTGATTTACAAAGATCGTCCTGTGGCAGACAGTACAAAGGTAATATTCTCCTATACAAAGATTAATGACCTATTTATACATTAAGGCAGCTGTCGCAGCAGCCCTTATGGGAGTTATATATGGGGGTTAAAATTAAGTGAAATTTAGTATTTGAAACACATATAACCGTGTTTAGAAAATCAACCCTAAGGGATTAAATAGGGATTTAACGCTTGTATTCATATTATATTATGATTGACATTTATGAACTCTCTGGCAAAGGCTAGATACAAATTGTAGAGATCCTCTTTCTTAAAATGACTTGCCGTCATATAAAATAATATAATATATATGTAACGTATAAAATAGTTGTAGAATTTCCTTAAGTGCAGTCTACGAATAATTTACGACTCAGTTGGTAGTAAAACTTTGCAAAAAACCGGCTTCCAAAAGGTTTTAGTTCCGGGGTGGTTTTATTACTGAGTCATTAACGTTCAGCTGGATAGCGCTGTAGCTAATTTTTGAAGGAGTTTTTGATTCGTCATTACTGTCCCACTGTTGGGCTTGGGCTATCTCCTAATGAAGTCATTAGATTGACTTGAGGGTTTATAGAGTTTAGAATAGGCAAAGTAAGTTAATTGTTTTCTAATAAGCAGATTATTAGATCTTTAACAAGGATTCGAACCCTGAACTTTCACATAATTATCCTTAAGATTGAAACGAAAGCTTCGAAAATATGTATTCTGAGTTTTGAACTCTAGACCCTCAAATTAAGAGACCGAATTTAAATTAATTAATACATGTGACTGTCCCAGTGCGAATCGAACTTGCACATGGAGGGTTCCGTTCTGTACCACCTTGTTTTTATGAGGAACTCACTATCCGAGATATTCCAACGTAGTTCTGAGGGGAAGCAAAACATCTATGGCCGCCTTAAAGTAAAACCCCTTTAAGTAAGTAGAACCCTTTGTGATTCGACTCCAGCGGCACCACCGTCACACCTATTTCTGCCTAATAACAGCAGTGTTAGCCGATGCTGTGTTCCGTTTTGAAGGTTGTCGTAAGGGAAAGATACTTTTCCGAGGCGTTCCAGCTTAGTCCTCAGGAACGCATCTGTGGCCGACTTCAGGTAGTAATATTTATTCTATCTGGGGTTAATTACAGATGTCCATGGGCGGCAGTAGCCACTTACCATCAGGTGGACTGCATGCTCGTCTGCTACTCCTATATTATAAAAAAAGACTCTTATCTGGGAACGATGACAGGTGAGCATAGCCGTAGTCACTTACCAGAATATGGAATGCAAGGAACTTTTATATTATTAAAAAATGTATGTCCTATGTCGGCTCTAAATCTAGGGATAACTATAATAGTCCAGGCGTTATATATTCCCGTCTTTCGTGATACCGTATCACCCCATCGCCTTTGTTGGCGCTATCTCGCTACATCGCGGCCGGTATCCATGACAATCTCTTACTTTGTAGAACCTTGAACAATGCGAGTTGAGCGTTAATACAAAACTTATAGCTACTGTTACTATTACTAGCTGACCGGCTTCTATTCATGAATATGAGACATATGAAGTAGCTGGAAGGCTAAAACTTTTGGACTTTTTTATGTGTTTAATGAAGTTATAAAATTAGACCAAACGATGTACCAGATATCATAACATATGTTATATAGATACTTTTGTATTTTTATAATATAGAAGTAGTCAACGAGCATGCAGTCTACTGATGGTATGTAGCTCCTGCTACCCATCTGTAATCAACCCCAGATAAGATTAGATATTCCTGCCTGAGGTCGGCCAAAGATGCGCCGCTACCCCTGAGGACCAAGCTGGAATGCCTCTGAAAAGTATGCCTTCCTTACCACACCCTTTAACGGAACGCAGAAAGAAGACAGAAATAGATGTGGCGGTGGTGCCGCCGGAGTCGAACCACAAAGGGTCCTACCACCTGAAATCATATGATTTGATTTGTTATGTAGGTAATTTTTCAGATTTTGGAATTAAGAAAAATATAGCGAATCTTAAGTAAACGTTGTTATTCCAATGACCTACCACAACAAAGGACCCATTTAAAAATGGAACTCGGATACGCGACGAGACGATCGTAAAACGAAGCCTCTAGTGATGGGTAACGATCTCTTCGATAAAATGAAACAAAAAATATATAAATATAATTAATGTACACATAAATTATGTTTAATAGCTTTCACAATTTCAATTCAATTAGTTTTAATAAAATATATGAATATTCAAGTTAAATAACTTTACGCTTTCATAAATATTATGTTTATTAACATGAATATTATAAAAAATATTACATCGATAATCGATATACACTGACATAGTTCCGAGTGAAAACTTTTTATGCTGGAAATTATGTACGTATTACTTGATTTTTCCAATTTTAGGCCAAAATTGGGGTGGATTAAAGCAATACTCAATCTTATACAATACATATGGTCTAGCCATAAGGCGTTCAACAATGACATGCACAATCGAAACCCACACTGAACTTGAAATTTTGCCACTAACGGTCACCCACCCAAATTCTGACCTCGCCTGGCAACACTTAACTTTGTGTCCCTGCTACAATATACACAAACCACAAGCATATGCATGCAGCTTATTTGTACAAGACTTAGTAAGAAATTTACATAAAATGTTAGTTGCTATCAGACCGCGTAAAGAGTCTTATTTTCTATGACTCTTAATTATATCGCTAACACGCAAGATAATGTCGTGTTTTCAATATAAAGGGTTTATTCGCGATAGGCATTTGTAGACTATTTTATTTTATTAGTATGCAATTTAATTATCGCGGATGAATATTAAACTTTAGCATACATTTAACTTATTCGTATCTTGTTTTTGATATTGCCATAAAATAGCGAACTTCATAAACTTTTTATTACTTGTCTAACGTTTACTATTAACAATATTGTATCTATTGGAAAGATTGCATAGATAAGGAGTTCCTTACATAGTTGTGTAGATCTATAAAAACTTGTACATATCTTATTATTTATAACTTAAGTTCACTTAAGGCAAATAAATATTTGCCTTCAAAAAAATAAAAAAACAGACTTTCTTTTCTGCTATACAAAAGTAGATGATACTACATAATTGAGATGAAACTCAAACTTCATCATCCGTATATAATACCCAATTTAATTATTTAATTGGCAATCTTAATAAATTCTAAATTGCATATAAAATTATACTTATTATGTCTAGGACAAAATTATATTTATTCATATCAAATGAGGTCTGTGTAAAAGTACCAGGTATGCAGGTCCTGGTGATATATCGATATAATACTAATGAAGCACATCACTAAATATTTGATGTGTCGTCTGCAGATCATAAAACTTCTCGCACGTAAACGTCATCGCTGACATTAGGTAGCAGCTGCAGCGCTGTACGCATTTCCTTTGTGCGGCTACCGTTCAATAACACTATTGCTTATCTTGCTTAACGTGATAAAAATACCGATTCTTATTAGACTCGAAAGGGTTTAACTGAGTTGGTTATCAATGAAAATATAACAGAACTCAATTACACTGGGAAACTATTATAATGCCATATCATACAATTATGCATTTCTTAATTATACATTGTATTGTAAAAAGAAATGTGTTTCAATGTACCTACTTGCCAATGCGTACATTTCTTTTTTACCGACTACCGAATAAGAGGAGGTACCACCGTGAGGTACCTTCTGTATTTGGCCGTGTGTATATTTTTTCAAGGCTGCGACAGGGGAATAATTTTTCGAGTGGTCAACCCATTACTGTCCTATTACTGAGCACGGGTCCTAACACACCCTAGACATCACACACGCTTGACAACATTATCTTTTTTTAAGAACCCTCAGGTCCGAGGAAACCTTATGTTGTCTTGTACCATTTAAGCAGGTGATAACTAATTTTAATACGCACATAACTTCGAATAATTAAGCAGAGCGTAGGATTTGAACCTCGGTACCCCCGTTTGAAATGACGATTTTCTAACCATTAGGTAATTACTGTTTTCGATTTACATATCCATTTCTTTGGCACGGGCTTTGTCCTAAACGGCTTGATGAGTTTTGCCGTAGCGTTGTCTGAAGCGCGTTTGTACTTGGTTGTTGTGACTGCAGTTGCAGTTGCAGTGGAAGTTGCAGTTACTATTAGTCCGATCGCCCGTTATCAACATATTAGTATTTTCGATTTACATATCCATTTCTTTGGCACGGGCTTTGTCCTAAACGGTTTGATGAGTTTCGCCGTAGCGTTGTCTAAAGCGCGTTTGTGCTTGGTTGTTGGGTACATTCAAATGAAGTTGCAGTTACTATTAGTCCGATCGCCCATTAGTAACTTATTAGTATTTTCCATTAACATATCAATTTCTTCGGCACGGGCTTTGTCCTATACGACGTGATGAGTCGTTCCGTAGCGTTGTCCTTACATTCGTCTTGTAGCGCGAGCCCTACTTGGTTGCTAGGTGCACTAAAATTAAGTTTCAGTTACTATTACTGAGTTAAACTGTCCAAATGTCTACAGTTTTTAATTTATCGATCTACATGTATACGTTGTACATAAATTTGTTGACATCTGGTACACAAATGCACTGTCTGTTATAATTCACGATACACATTAATTTAAACTTGTAATTAATTTAAACACATTTAAAATAAGCAACATTAATTTCAAATTGTCAACTTGTGTATTATTTGTTGTCTATTGTCGCGTACGCTTAAATAATGAAGAATATCTTATTAAGCTACCTAATCCCAGCCAGGCTTCTACAGCTGATGTTCCCGTGGGAGCTTCGTGATAAAGTATATAAAAACTCTTATATAGAAATGCACTGCTAAGTAACCATCGAATACATTTCGAGTTACGAAGACTTACATTTAAGGAAGCTGATTTTATATTGTCTTTTATTATTTCAATAATGTCCCACTTCTGGGCACAGGTCTTCTGTCAAATTGTGAGGTCTACCATTTAGACCTAATACGGATAGGTAGTTTTTCAGTCGTGTAGATTTTCTTTTCTGTGAAAGCAAGTATAGTTCATAATACCAAAATAACTTTGAAAAAATTGGAGTACGTCCTTGTAATTCGTATCTCAATCCCCCAATTCAGAGGCACCAAAATTTGATTTTCACATTACTAAGCTATCAATGTTTTTTGTCATCGTAACTAATATTTTAAATGCGAAGTGACTTTGTTGGTTTGTTACGCTTTCACACCTTAACTATATAAGTGATTGACCTGAAATTTTGTACACACGTTGTCAGGGCTCCAGAAATGGACATTAACTTTTACCCCGAAAAAAATGTCCCTGAGGGATATATAAAAACAATTGTCATAGACCTCTGAGCACGAAACGCCGCGGGTAAAAGCTAGTACGATACAAGTAGCAATACTCTTCATCTCGGAAGTTGGGACATACACAAGGTAATATAATCTAGACAGACATCAGCCTTCCCCGTCTCGGGTCGTAAAACGTTCCTAAAATAAGCCATAAAATATTGTCTGAGTATTTAAATTTATCTCCGCTCGCCAAGCTTACCGGAAACTGGCTCTCTCGATATTACCATCAAAGCCTATTTTACGAAGGTTTCAGGTTATATCGTATTAAATTTTTCATAACTTTATCTTTATATTATCATTTACACCATTATTTTTGCCATAACAGCAGTGTTAAACGCTGCTGTGTTCTGGTTTGAAGGGTGTGGTAAGGTATACATATTTTTCCGAGGCGTTCCAGCTTAATCCCCAGGAGTAGCGGCGCATCTGTTGCCGACCTCAGGTAGGATATCTAACTCATCTGGGGTTGGTTACAGATGTCCATGGGCAGTAGCCACTTACCATCAGGTGAACTGCATGCTCGTCTGCTACTCCTATATCATAAAAAACAGGTTACAGGGTGCGTCAACTTATATATTTAAGGAGGGAATTAATCAGGTCATTATAATTATACCCTTTAATATGTTATCCAAGACTTTACTGTTTTGAGATGGATTGACTTTTGAGATTTATCTATTTTCTTTTTAATTTTCATTCAAATTTAAACCTAAAAAAACTGGGATCCTAGTTGCGTTTTCTGCTGTATTTAGGTTGAGGGCATTACAATTAATATATAACATTAAGTTTAAAGTTTAAGACACAAGTGCTAACAGTGTAAAGTGGCTGTTCTGTAACTATTTAAACTTTGAATGTTTCACTAAGTACTCGTATTTCCAAATTCAAGGTACTGTAAAAAAAACCAGGGCAGTTATTCGGCAGACTAATTAAAAAACTTCTACGTATTTCTAGTTTTCTAAAAAGGTTTAATGACTACATAATGTTATAGTCCGCGCCAAACTGCTAGTCCGCTCTGTAGTTGTTGCGAGCGGGTTTAGTCATACGATTTGCTATGGCGGCGCGTTTCATTTCTATATTCAGAGCGGACTAGCAGTTTTACATAGACTATGCCCTATGTTCTTCTGTGGCCATCTGACAACGTTTGATCGAAATTTCATGACAGTCGGTTTGGTAGCTAAATGGTGAAAGCGTAGCAAACAAACTCACAGTCACATTTATCATTATTACTTAGCATGAAGATAGTACGAAAACATATTTCATAGTGTCTCATAACCAACTAGATCTATAACCCCATAACACACGAAACTTCAAAGATGTCGTCGGGTTATTCTAGTACATTTTAGTGGATAATTAAACACGCCACTTTTATGACACTTGTGACAGAGCGGTTAAAGTTTTCAACATAAAACCCACGTAAAGGTGATTCCAGACGCGATATTAACGTTTGTTGAATTCAGGTGCCGCAGCCGTAAATTTGGCGGGATAGTTAAATGTTACAATTCTATTATGACGTTTCTGGAGCTTCGGTGTCTATGTTTAAAGTTATATCGGAATAACTATGCTGTTTTATTAACTATACTAAACTTTGTTTTATTCTTCTCAGGGCGCTACTTAGAGGGAATCGGTAATCCTGATGATCCTGATGAGGACAATGGCAGAAAATTATTAATATCGTTTATTGTCGTCCATTTTTGTTCAATCTTTTGAATTATCTTATCGTTAAAAGTGGGTAAAAATCTAGTTGAATGATTCCTTTACATAACCCCAATGACTTTTTATACTAATACGAGCTTTTGCCCGCGGCTTCGCTCGCTATACGAAGTAATATTTTCATCCCCTATTTTATCCCCTTGGGGGTAGAATTGATCAAAATCCTTTCTTAGCGGATGCCTACGTCATAACATGCACCTGCATGCCAAATTTCGGCCCGATCCGTCCAGTGGTTTGGGTTGTGCGTTGATAGATCACTATGTCAGTCAGTCACCTTTGAGTTATATATATATTTAGATCTATGCATAACCCGCTACAATACATACATGGTAAAAACTATAAAGTTGGGAAGTTAAGAATCCAATGCTATAAATCGAAGAATTAAAAACATTGAATCTAGTATTTAGAAGTATCAAGTTACGAAAGGTAAATGAACAAATGAAAAATGACGAATAAATAAATACTTTTTTAAGCAACAATGTGATCACTTTTATCAGATAGAGTATTGTTTTATTTGTTTTTCCCCTAAAAAGCCAGTAAAAGGAAATCGCGCCATGTTTTAGCGTTAATTAATCTTGAACCTTTAGTACCAAGTACCTATAATAAAGAAAGTAAGATAGAAAAAAAGAAAAATAATTTATTTAGGACAATTGCAACACACAGTACAATTGGAAACAGACAAAGTAAATAAATAAACCAAATAAATAAATAGGTATAAGATGTACCTATATCAGCAAAGATGGTAAAACCCTTCCTGAAGCAGCACAGCCATGAGGTGCTATTTGATACAAATAGGTATCTTATTTCTAAGAACTCTCTACAATCGGCTTCAGCTTAGTTAAGTTTGTCGTGTTCGCATCTTTCAACTAAAAAGTCGTTCATCGCTGGTGGTCGTTATTTAAGACGTATCCGACCTTGAAGATCGTTGAACCAAAAGACAAGGCATTCTCGCTCGAAATCAGTAGCTGGTTACGCAACACGCTCCAAAGTTACAATGTTGCCAACCTACCACTTTCGTTTCATACATTGTTGCGTTGGTTGTTTTCAGTTTTATTTTAAACGGCTATATAACCGATATTTGGTCATATTGATATGAAAAACTGTTTTGTTATATCGATATCAGAAGCGTAGTTACCAACATAGATTAGTAAAGGTACTTCGCCGCCTTGAAATTGAATGAAGCCACAAACGGCTTATTAGTAAGTTATTTTTTTGAATTCTTGACAAATAAAAACATTTATAGAGAAAATTTACGAATAAATAACAAATACTGCGTAATTTACATAATAAATAAATAAATATTTCAAACATTTTAGGGACATTTGAGCACGGAGACGTGGCAAATTTTTTTTACGCAACTGTTTCAATTCTCAAAACTGGGTACATTTTCTTTTTAGGAGTGAGTAATCTTTACTAATCTATGGTTATCAATGTGGACTTCGTAGTTTAATTTGAGTTCGATGGACAAACACACTAATTTTAGTTAAATTCAATTTCATTCGCTTAGTTTCTTTCTCATGACAGCGAATGTAAAGTCGAAAAGAGATATATCGGATATAAGAAAAACGAAAAACGATTTTAGTTTTGCTTTCGATATTGTAACAGTTGGCTACATCTAGTTATCGATAATTGATATATGCATGAAAACAGTTTTCAGTTACGACATTGAATATCGGGACCACGTATATTATGTATGCGCCAACTTTACCAATTTCTTTTTTAAGAAAAGATCCTCTGATTTTATGTAACATTACGTTTACATCTTTTTATTATCAGATAGAGTTACTTAGTAGGCTTTTAAGCTTTTTTGGTGATTAAGAGTTACTGATAAAAGTTTGTAAAAGTAATTAATCACTTTTAGCCCATTAATGTAAGATTTGATCTAATTTGTTGTTATTGTAAAATTTTGTTGTAAAGTACAATATAAAGAGATTTGTATGGAAAGAAAAATATATTGACGTACGTACAAAGCTGTTGCAATCGCATGTTTTAATATCGATTTTTTTAATCATTTTTTTTAAAGTTATCTGTAATACCTACGTATTTCTATTTTACTAAATGATGAAAAAGATATAATAATAATAATTCTGCCTATTTACTCAACAAGCAAAAAAATCAAAGCCAAAAAAATTCAAAAAGCAAACCTTTCTTATACGGAATTTCAAATACTAGATCCTAAAGAATTTACGACTTTGTAACAAATAAATCATGGTGTCATCAACATCATTAGCTTACTCCATAAATTATCATTACACTGTTACCATACAAATTATTAGTTGAACTGCAATAAGTATGTCATTACTAGCGATTATATTATGAGGAATTTTATTGCAATATCCTTCATATTATCCGATATAATGTCTGATATTATTGAAATCATTGCGACATCATTGTTGTAACGACGTATCGATATCGTTAGTGATGGGAACAGGGATTTATTTTTATTTCGGTTGCCACCTCCGAATTATTTAGCCTTTTGTCTGATCGCCGGCGATATACTCGCTCAGAATTGAACAAGTTAAATAATTTGCAGATGATTGACGTCATTGGTTTAATTGTAGTACTTCTGCAGTAATTATATCAACGTAATTTACGCGTTTTTCTGATAAATTATAAATGCGAAAGTGTGTCTGTTTATTTGTTCGTTCGTTAGTTTGTTTGCTACGCTTTCACGCCTTGTCTCGGGTCCAGAAAAGGACATAGGGTAACATTTATCCCGAAAACGTCCTGTACCCGATGGGTACATAAAAAACTATTTTCATGGCTCTTGATTGAGCAAGATTTAGTAATAGAATAAAATTACTTATTCCACTATTTTGTCAAACTTTATCGCTTATCGTTGCCAGTTTTAGATACAACAAGGTACTTATTTGCCGACCAGATCGTCGCTTACGGTTGATAAGCCGTTATTTATTACCCTCGCCCGTGCACCCGCCTTGTAATTATATTGTATCTTAATTTACTTACTAAG
This sequence comes from Epargyreus clarus, assembly GCF_041222505.1. Taxonomy (NCBI): domain Eukaryota; kingdom Metazoa; phylum Arthropoda; class Insecta; order Lepidoptera; family Hesperiidae; genus Epargyreus; species Epargyreus clarus. The sequence goes on from NW_027332214.1 coordinate 9,728,741, forward strand.
TTCCACCAGACGGCGGTTAGTACTGAAACTTTTATTAATAGCGGCGCAGGCTTTCATTAGCCTAATTTAAATGTGCAGTTACTTATTGACATTTGAAAAACGCTTTTTTAAAGACAAAATTAATTAGTGAAACGTATCTATGTACTTATGCAAAATAACAATCATCTCATGATTCCTCTCCAAATAATTTTATTATAATTTATAATCCTATCCCTGCCCTTCTTGATTTCCAACAGAAGGTATCCATTCCATGCCATTATCTTTGATCATATCAAAGCTAAAGTATAGAAATAGACTCCTAATTACACTTTTTGGTATTACAACAATTAATAAGAACCTGCGATAATGTATTAACTTTTATATAAACTTCGAAACTGCTAACTTATAACTATGTCAAATAATAAAATCATATTCAAACTGAAAATTTGGTGTACAAACTCCTCTGAGTATTCTATATAGTTATATACATAAACATGGGCGGGAAGGGCGATAGGATCGTACCATTACTGTAGGGCAAGGGCCATAGCAAATCATAGGGCGCGTTACCAGGTAGGTCGGTAACGGTAGATAACGCGGTGGAGGCGATGATTGGCGCTTCACAAGTTATATGGTATACCATAAAATTATGGTCATGTACTTTACCTTTGTATATGACTTGAACACGTTTTACAGTGAGAGCCTAGTGGTTTTAATTTGTCATGTTTATAGTCTAGGGTTCGAGTACCAGGCACGCCTCTGACTTTTTTACTTATTTTATTATTTATTATTCTTTTTTCTTATTTTCTTACAATTTACCACATGCTTAATCGGTGCAGGAAAAGATCATATTATTATATACCTTTTTTTTTCTTAAGGGGGGGGGGGGAAACCTTCGTAAGGTACCCGACGCCGTGGGAGCGACACGGGGTTATGTGGGATTTTACCGCACTAAAACCCCCCCCGGTGGCCGTCCTCAGCGCTTGGTGGGATCTCTGGGGAACTCTGGGATCTCACGCACGATGCCATATCAAGCCCTGCCCTGGGGGAGCAATTAACGCTCCTCCAGCACACCAGGTGTTTACAACGGCATGCCACACATACCGCCGTGCTTCCCGGGGTCGCTTGCTGGACGTTTCAAGCTCCCACTCTCGCCGCCCGCAACCCCGGCAGCACCCTTTTAGTAGCTTCTTACGACTGGCAGGGGTTACCGTAGTCCTATTCTTGTCCTGGTACTACAGGGAACAAGATCATATATACCTATGCGCCTGAGAGTTCTTTAAAAGCAGTTTTCAAAAGGTGGATGAAAGTTTTCTCAAAAGTGTTCCCGAAGCTATCCGAATTTTGCCAGCATGACGAAATATGGCCTAACCCCTCTCATTCTGAAAGGTGACCCATGCCCAACAGTGGGACAATTTGACAACGAATCCATGTAGCGGTTCCAGCCATGGGACCGGAATGGGTTGAAGACGAATTAATATAAAATAGAATTTAGAATCCTTTATACCCTTTTAACCGCTGGAGCATTCCCTTAAGCTTTTCATTGACCACTTCGAAAAAGAAATAACGACCCAGTATACAAGACACTTCGGCAAAATTCGTAAAACCGATCGCTCCCGAATCGTGTGCTTCAAGATCCCAAAATTCAACTTCAGACGAAGATTACTTCAACGCAAATGCAATAAATTTTAAAATTACTCTACAGGGAACATTCGTCAAAATTATAAATCACAGTTTGTTGGTCGTAAATTGTGTACCATTTTTAAAATATTAATTAAAATACTTCGATATAAATGCGATAATGTATCATGTATCGTGTTTCAATAAAGATTTCAGGAGGGATTTCTTGAGAAATTTGGGCATGGCCTTAAAAGGGTGATTGATGTCCCCAGTTCATCAACATTAAAGCTCTGTTGTCACGATATATTATATATTATCAAATGAAAGATCCTTTTTAAGTATTCTAAAATGCATGTCATCAAACCATAATACAAACACAGGAACACAAAAACACGCACACACAAACAAACACACACATTCACGGATAATACCTACATTCTAATTAGAAATTAATTATTACTTGCTTAAAATGGTAAAGAAAAACATCGAGGAAACCTACATACCTGAGAGATATAAATCTCTATATAAAATATATATATAAATATAAAAAATCTCAAACAGAATAACGGATTGAGTAATCGTAACGTAAGATTGTGGGATATTTTGAAAATTCATGGTAAGTTCCTCGTTTTACTAGATTTTCTTCGAAACACTATAACATATTATGGTTTCAGAACACACACTTAAAACTAAATTATAAGCAAACTTACAGATCAATAAGCCAATTCTGTTTATCGGAATGCATTCGAGATTTATTTGAATGGTAGCACATCCCGTTTAGGGAATGATAAAATCAGAATGCTCCCGTGTCCCTTACAGGAACAAAAGGTGCTGTATATGGGATATTTCACCTTTGTTCGCCAGCGGGGTGGGGATAATCTAAAATGCCTATCAACACTTTAGATTCTCTATATTTATGACGTGTGCAAAGGGTTTTTAGAGCCCTTATAAGTGATTTTTAATAGTCCTGTTGAAGTAACTAAATCTAGTTAAATAAAGATGTCTACATAGTAAGTTTTATTAACTTTAAAGGTAGCTTTTAATTTTAAGTTAAATTACTAAGGACGAGAAACGAATAAAATAACTAAACGAATTATTATCAAAACGATGTTTTTTAAAATAACCTAGATTATTCCTACTGATTAGACGAATCCAACGACATCTCAAATGTTAAAATTCGTCAAGCCGGTACATACCTACGTTTTGAATCGAAAATCATTACCATTCGCTAACGGGTAAAAGGGTTCATTTCCACATTGACTAAAGTCAATTAACGTCGTCAAGCGTATCTCATGTTTCTTATTATCTCTGATCAGATACAGTATAATACATCATTTAAATGTCCCATTTATTCCAACAAAATTATGCTATTGGTAGGTATAACCTACAACTGAATGCCATGATTGAAGATTCCAATCAAAATAGTTGATTAACTGGAACAATTCGAGTTACAATGCCTAAATGCGCTTCTTGCTACATATTTCAGCCCCAAGATTGTTAATATTTCCACTTGTCTTTAAGAGCCGACGTCTTTAACCACATGCCGACGCTATATGTGGTACGAGACCAGTAAGTTAAGGTCGATATTTCAAATATTTGCGTTATAGTCGTCATTTATAGTCGAAATATTACGTTCCACATGTCTCAATCCTGTTGCTAGGTGATACCGTTAATGGGGGCCTTTATTTTTATTGTGCTGGGTAGCAACAGTAATATTATGTATTTTTTTAATGAATTGGACAAAATCGCCTCTTCCGTCTCGAGTTCTCGACTTACACGCAAGAATAAATTTATTATACTGCTGCAGTGAAATTTTATTCATTTGGTAGCAAACCAGCAAGAAACCCTACAGCCCACAAATTCTAACATAAGGTGGTGTCCAAAATTCAAACGCTTACTTTATAGTCGAAAACGCTTCGCATATTTACTTTATAATAGTCATTTATAGTCAATGTAGAAGAATGCTTGCGAAATTACGTTTAAAATGATTTAATTCTGTTTCTAGGGCGTTTATACCGTTAATGGGCGCCTTTATTTTATTTTAAATTAAGGCGCTGTCCGAACTTCAAGTTTACTTTATAGTGGTCGTTTAAACTCGAAATACTGCATGATATTACGTTTAACATATCTTAATCCTGTTTCTAGGGCTCCATTCAGACGTTGTCATTAGGAGTATTTAATTTTTCTTGGGCATTATAATAATATAGTTTTTTACAATCTGTTTACTACTATAACTGGTATTATAATAAATACAAATAAGGACCATAAAACATATTTTAATACAGTTATTTTAATTTTATTAATAATATTGTACGTTTTTTACGTATCATTCATCATCACCCCAACGCCATCTATTTTTGTGTCTTATAACTAAGTATTGTTGAAGATAATAAAATGAATAAAAATAAGTAAAAAACAATGAACATTTGGTGGTACGGAAGCCTCCATGTGCGAGTTCGACACGTACTTGGCAAATTATTTTTATAAGCTCTGACTGCGCCTTAATGTTGAGCGTTAACAGCCAAAGTGGCCACTTGAGAGCGGATAGTATTTATTTAATAAGATTATTATAAAGGTTATTTTAAAGAAGCCAGCCTGATTCGCCAGCCACACCACCGCCACCGACTTTGTAGTAACAGCAGTGTTAATCGCTGCTGTGTTCTTGTTTGAAGCGTGTGGTAAGCGTGACATGCTTTTCCGAGGTATTCGAGCTTAGTTCTCAGAGGTAGCGGCCCATCTGTGGCCGACCTTATCTAATCTTAATCGTAGGTAACTAATCTAATCTGAAGTTGATTAAGAAAAAGTAGGAAACTGATCATATCTGCAGTTAATTAAAAAATAAAGATCCATAGAAACATATACAGAAACATCCTCTTACCTTACCCTAAGACTTACCTAACAAATCAATAGGGAGCATACGTAGAGCATACACAAAAGTTTCACAAAAGAGCGATTGAAACAGCGTTGATTTGGACGCATACTTATATAAACATAATTAAGGTGAACAAGGATTAAATTGGTCAGGTGTATCCTCGGATAAAACAAGCAAAAATGTTTAGTGCAGTTTAACCATGCAAGTAAGAACCATTTTATGGTTCTTCAGAACAGTTTAATTACAGTCTCTGTAAGTTACATGTGTAGAGAAATTGGATAAACTTCCGTTTAGAACATACCTCCGATCGATCTGAATTTTGGTAGACCTATGGATTTCGACCCGCAGATGAAGAATATCGTACTCAAAATACCCGCAAATAATATTTTCAAGGTCAAATTGCTCAAAAACGATTTTTTTTGCTGCTATATTTCTCTGAAACAACTGGGTCTACGCAAAAAACATATAGAACAAAAAATATGTATTTCTTTACGGTCTACAACTTTTGTTTGGAACGTTTTTCTCTAACGTTCATATTTATCGCAAAAAGCGCAAAAAACATCAAAAAAAATAGTTTTTGAGCAATTTGACCTTGAAAATATTATTTGCGGGTATTTTGTGTACGATATAAATGTGCTCTTGAATAAAGGTAAGGTGTGGATTGGACCCACCCGCTCGCAGGGCGCTGCCGCGCCCTGCTCGCTTAGTTTTATATTGTCTTATATGTTCCAACCTAACCTAACCAATTCAATACGAAACACTATAGGCTAGGCTATACGCAATACTATATTATTGGCTAGGTTAGGTTGGGACAGGGAAAATTACATTACCGACTAAAGAAAACTCCGTACTATATAAATATAACGCGCGTGCTAAAATGCAATTTTCACAATTTAATTTCTCGGTAACTATGGGTATGCGCCAAAAATCCCTTTAGGGGTTGTCTTCGAACATCCAAAGGAAAGTCCGAGCCAAGTCTCAAATCGATCGGACGTGGGGGTTTTCGGAAGTGCACCACATTTTTCTCCCAAACAACTGGGTTTATGCGGAAAACATACAGAAAAAAAATGTTGATCTTTTTAGCGTCTACAACTTTTGTTTGAAACATTTTTCTCTAACGTTAATGTTTGCTGCAATATACGCGGAAAACCATTAAATAAATCATTTTTCAGCAATTTCACCTTGAAAATATAATTTGCGGGTATTTTGAGTATGATAGCCTTAATTAGGGAGCCAAAATCCATATGTGTACCAAAATTCAGATCGATTGGAGGTATGTTCTAAACGGAAGAACACCCGAGAAATTTAATCTAAATATATATAACTCAAAGGTGACTGACTGACATAGTGATCTATCAACGCACAGCCCAAACCCCTGGACAAATCGGGCTAAAATTTGGAATGCAGGTAGATGTTATGACGTAGGCATCCGCTAACAAAATATTATGATCAATTCTACCCCCAAGGGGATAAAATAGGGGATGAAAATATTACTTCGTAACGCGAGCGAAGCCGCAGGCAAAAGCTCGTTTACTATACGAAAATAGATAATTATTATAAAAATGTAAAAAAAAGTGTCAGTTAAAAAAACATAGCCATATCATTCCCACAATTTATTTGACTACTAACATGTCATATGTTAAAATCAACCCTGCACATTTGGTTAAAATTTACTAAACTAACCAAAATCACTTTTTAGGGCTTAAGTACAAATTGATTGGAACAATCGAAATTAAAAATTAAAACGACCATACATCAAAGTCAAATCGTTCAAAATTTTAATAGCAACCGACCATACATACATCGAAGTTGACAAATACCGCCCCATAATCAAACGCGCGTTCGTCCAGTGCTTCGGCGGTAAAAAACGAAGTGCGGATAGCATTCCGTTGCCATATTTGGAGCGGCAACGTTGCCGCAACTTTGTTGCACGCGAATCGGGTCAAGGTAAGAGCGGAGGGCGGTTTGATAAACTTAAGTCATTAGTTATTTACGTGTCTCTGATTAGATCTCGCTGATCCAGTTCTATATAATTATACATTCATTGGAGTTATTAAAAGTAGTTTACACGTGTATAACTAGAAGTGTATTATATGATTTTAGGCTAAAATTATTGCGGAATTGAGACATTTTATTAAGTAACGTGCGTTTTTTATTGTCGATATTTTGACCCAGTTGCATGGATGGGCGAAACTAGAAGTGTATTAAAATACATCTATTTGTATTAGAGGTAAATTTTATTGTCATACGGAAATATTTTTAGGGTATATAATTGTGTAGTGTAGTGTAGTAATATAATTTATGTATACTGAAATTTAGATTTCCTCTTAAGTAGTTATCACTTATCAGTTATCCAATGCATTCTAATTAAGGAATCGCTCTTGAACCTAATCTCAGAACATTCATGGTTCCGACTTAGGACTTTACAAATGCGAGGGTACCTTGTAAATAATTCGCCAAGTACGAGTCGAACTCGCATATGGAGGCTTCCGTACCGTTCAATTGGAGACCCTCTTTAATATTCAACTTTATTTTATTTTTAGTATTTGTTGTTATAGCGGCCACCGTTATGCGTCCTCTGTTAAAAAAATCATGTGTCTATCTATTACGGTTCCGGAGATATAGCCCTGTGACAGACGGACAGACAGCGAAGTCTTAGTAATAGGGTTCCGTTTTTACCCTTTGGGTACGGAACCCTAAAAAAGCAGTACCTTATCTGTAACGGTGGAGATAGCCCCGACATTCAGGGTTACAATGTTTTTATGTATTTTTATTATTTTTATATTATATTAATATACAAAGAGGTGTTTCGCTGTAAAATTATGTATTTATAATTATGCTCGCCAGCTACATGGTTTAAAGGTGATAGCAATATAATTGATAATCTCGTATGGCATCATATAATTGATTTGACAATTGACCTATTCGATAAATATAATTCATCTTCCTATAATCTGTACCTCTTATGACATTTACATCATGTAGGTAACATTATGCTGTCTATCAATAATATATTTAAAGATACTGGGGTTAAATTAACTTCCTTAGTTATTATTTTTTATAATTAGTTTATTTTGTCGATTTTATTAAACTGTTCTATCTTGTCTCTTTATGTATACGTTTAATTAGACATCTGTAAACTAGCAATTATTATTCAAACAAAAACTGGACTGCTTGAAAATATAGCATATAATTACTTCCACAATAGTCGAATCTAACGACAGCTTAGACTTATATGCATACATACATACATGCCTACAAACCTACATACACACTAATAAACTGTATGTCTTGATTCAATTTGCAACTTTTATTATTCCCGCGCAAAATACAACTCAAATGTCAAGAGCGTTCTTTTTCTTTTTTTCTTTTTTGCGCTAACTCATACAGTGATACTAGTGACTATAAAAATGGCCACTTTATAATAATATAAAAATAAATATAGATCAAAAAACTAAAAAACACGCTTTTATGACAAAATCAACTAAAAAGTAGAAAATAATTTTCCATGGGAATCAATTAAGGAACACTAAATATTATAATTGTGAAAAAAGCGTGGGGTGCTCCATTTATCAGTTTTCGAAACGCACCCCATAAATAAAAGCGTGTTAATAACACGCTTTAATAATTAATAATATTTAATGAAATTTAATTTAATTTCATGAAAATAAAACAAAATAATTAATTAAAATACCACCATAATAATACTATAATTAAATCATTTGAATATATTTCTAACAATAGGTACATATTACGAGTAAATAATAGTAATACCTACCTACTACATACGCTCGAAAAATATAACCCTTCGATGTCGGGTAAAAAGAACAATAATACACAAATAATACAGAAATAGACAGTCGTTTATAACTTGCACCACACTTAGTCCGCAACAGGTGGCGGATCCAACATTCAAGTGTACTGGTCACTGGACCAGTGGCCTACTGTTGCCCTGTGACAAGAACCTAACGGCTATTATTAATAATGAATCTTGACCATTTTTGCCTACCACTGCTTTGACATTTGAGGTACTCGTAGGTAAAAATGACAAATATAGAATTTACTAAATATTATTTTTTTTTATTAATTAATTACGGGCGTCAAGGTATTTAGTGACAGATTAGGTTCGTTGAGTTTCTTTTTAATTAAAGTGAAGTGGCAAGTATGTTGTCCTTCTAATGGTAAGTATACGCTCATGGACGATATAAGAACTGAAAATGTTATCCTAGAGGACTAAGTACGTCGTCGTCATCAACCCATTATTGTCCCACTGCTGGGCACGGGTCTCCTCTCAGAATGAGAAGGATAAGGCCATAGTCCAACGCGCTGGCCAAGCGCGTATTCGTAGACTTCATATACCTTTGAGATTTTTTTTAATATAAATCTCTCAAGTATTCAGGTTTCCTCACGATGTTTTCCTTCGCCGTGTTAAGGAAGTGATAATTAATTTCTAAGTATTTAGTTAGAATTACTCATTTTCTATGCTTTAACATAACCAAACACACAGTAGCGCTTAACACTGCTATTATAAGGCAGACACAGATGTGGCGGTCGTACCGCCGCGGTCGAACGAAGGGTTCTGCCAACTTAAACGTTAATTCAGAAGCCGATAATGTTGCAAGCAAATTATTGGGTATTTTAGTAATTTTGTAAGTCATAATCTCACAGATTTTATTGCACGTGTCGTTCGGAAAACTTGTTTTGTTTATCACGCCTGATACTTAGGTATTAATTAAACATTAAATCTCTTTGAATGTTTACTGGAATAAGATGCAAAGTTCGTTCCTAAATACTAAAATATATTAAACCGAATGGGGATGTCGGCTGACTTACATATGAGGTGAGGATGTTCGTTTTCAGGAGTGGCAATGCACCTATGATCAGTTTTAGATAAACTCTCTCTTATCTATGGGCTCGGTGATAGATAGCCATGGACGGCCGTGTCCTATTACGATAAGGTGGACTGCAAGCTCCTTTGATCCTTTGATTTTCTCCTTTCATGTTATAAAATAAATCTCATTGTTTTTTTATTGGAACAAGTAGCTCGGGTTTTCGTACGGAACCCTAAATGGCTTGTAACATGGAAAACGTTGGTAAAAAGAAACGTCTGGTGATTATACTCGTATTCTGTTTCAAGCTCAGGGCTATACAAAAAGATCTTCCAAATATCATCAGCCAATTATTGAAGAGCGGTAGCCAAAAGGCCGATAGCTATAAAAAGTTTGCAAAACTTATCTTTATACGAAATACAGGTGTCTCTGTGTTCAAATACGCTAATCTTCAAAAGCGTTTGAGCACAGTGTAAGTTTTTTTATATTATTTATTTATTTATTTATTTATTTTAAGGACTACCAACAGAACTATATGTTATTCATGACTGACAATGTTATTTTCTTAAGTAATATAGCTTAGTACACATATTTCCATTTACAGGTAGTCACAACGTGCAAAATAGTAAGGATAATAATAATAGAATATAATCATAATATAATCCTAATCATTATAGGAGTAGCAGACGAGCATGCAGTCCATCTGATGGTAAGTGTACTGCCGCCCATGGACATATGTAATCGTCCCCCGATAGATTTAGATATTCCTACCTGAGGTCAGTCACAGACGCACCGCTACCCCTGAGGACTAAGCTGGAACGCCTCAGAAATGTACCTATGTCTTCCTCACAACATCCTTCAAACCAGAACACAGCAGCGCTTAAAACTGTGTTAGAGACAGAAATAGGTGTGGCGTTGGTGCCGCCGGAGTCGAACCACAAAGGGTTCTACCACCTTCAAAAATTTTACGAATTTGTATAGTTGCTTCCTTATTTTTCCACAGTAGAGTTTGGCAGGTAATGTTTTTCGAGCATAGACATGTATGTAGGAGGTGTCGTTGCTTCGTCTAAATTGTAGGAATGACAAAGGCTATATTTTTAGCAGTAGGGGGTTTTTGTAATTGTCTTTATTGAAATCAACATAGCTAAGTATAGATATCTAACCGCCTTGTAATTGAAGGAAGCCAATAAATGACTTAAACGGCTGACAATTCTGTCAGCCGTTTAATGGCTGTCATGATGTAATTTACGCGGAACAATGCAGACATGCGGAGTTAAGACACGAAATCGAAGAAAAAGTGCGAAGATTCATTCTTTCATTCGTAAATGATCTAAAAACTACATTTTTTAATATTTTTCAAACACGAAAATAGATGACAGTGACAACTGTCAAAAGGTTACATTTTCTTGTTAGGAGTAATCTTTACTAATCTATGGAAGTCAAAGACAACAAATCCTTTTCAACTAAGAATATTTTTAGCGTTTGGTCATCAGCATCACCAAATTTGCTTGCGTCAGATATTGCAAAGCAATCACGTATACATAACCATGTGAGGGCACGAATAAATCTGTCTGACTTCTTATCTTGGGCTCGATCCAGATTTCAATTCAGATTTTTTCTGCGGACGATTTAGTATTGAAATGGTAGTGATAATTAGGTATTCATTATACCTATTGTAAAGAAACGCTTCGCACAAAGAAAACATCATCAATCCATTATTGTCCCACTGCTGGGCACGGGTCTCCTCTCAGAATGAGAAGGATTAGGCCATAGTCCATCGTGTTAGTCAAGTGCGTATTGGTAGACTTCACATACTTTTGAAACTTTTCTTTGTCATATTTCTCAGGTGTTTTCGTTCACCATAGCAAGTGATACATAATTTGTTATCTAATACGCACATAACTTTGAAAAATCAGAAGTGAGTACCTGGTTTTTGAACCTTGGATCCTTCGATCAAAAGGTCGAGTTTCTTAACTATTAGGCTATTACTGCTTTGCTACATCTAAAACATGGGTAGATTAATAAATATTGCCATACACGCTCTGCTCATGGAAATAAAATACGCGGCTCAGCTGTTTTACCATCCATCTGTCCGTCTGTCACGAAGCTCCACCTCTTGAATCGTTACAGACAGATATTTGAATTTCTTATCTTGGAACCATATTAGGGATCCGTGCCCAAAGGATAAAAACAGAACCCTATTATACTAAGCCTCCGCTGTCTGTCCTTCTATCCGTCTGTCATAAGGCTCTATCTCTGGAACCGTAATAGAAATTCATTACACTAGAAATTTTCACAATACATTATATGGCTGCTATGGTAACAAATACTAAGAATACAAAACTAATTAAAAATTGATGGTACGGAACCCTCCGTGTACGATTTGGATTCGCACCAATTATTATTTTATATAGGCTTTATGGTAATAAATACCAGAAAGACTCCTTTAAAGATACCTAAACAAAGTGTCAAATTTATAGTTGTATGGATTCGTTAGTATGCGAGCTCGACGCACACTTGGCTATTTATTTACAGAACTGAAGCATGTAAATTTCCTTAATTTTTTTTAAACAATAAAATAGAAACACTCCAACCGAACATATTCGGCACCAACACTGAATAAATCGGCCGAATACAAATAGCAAAAGAAATGCCGAATACGCCGAATACCGAATACCAAACAAATATTCAGCGCATCTCTAACACACACATATGCATACATAGATGAATCATAATTTAACCAGACAAGTGTGTGTATAGTGTTTCGACTTCCAATTTGAGATGTACCAAAATACCGGTTAAATAACCCTTGTATTTTACCGAATGCTATCAACGCTGTCATGATATCGATAATTAAAATTTGCTCGTAAGTATCAATGTTTCTTTGCGGAGCCGTCGAAAGTTGCCCAATTAAGTTTATCGTTAACGTACTGTAGTTAGTGTAGGTACTTATTCTTGTCGTCAAGTCAAGTACTGAGCTCCGGTCTCCTTAAAGTGACGTCATAGTCCACCGACTAGGCCAAGTGCGGGATTGTTCTTAATTAAAGTGATAACAGATGTGAGTGATGTAGTCCTGTGGTGCGGCCACAGGACTACAGGGAAAAGTCTGTTTTACCACCTTCAACATTGACATTTTATTAGTATATAGAAGTAGCAGACGATCATGCCGTCCATCTGATTCTTTACTCCGTCTTTAATTCAATGTATGTCCTCAAGTTGCACCAAATGGTGGAATTTTGAGCGAAATGGTGAGAACCAGTTGTTCAAATCAAATCAGTCTTTATTTGCAAATAAGGTTATACAATAGGTGTTCAATTAATACAATGATATCTTATTTTGCTAAAAAGCATGCAAATACAAAATTATAGTTAGTATTACAATTATTAATGATATTTTTGATTGAATCTTTTTTCGGGTTCGAAGCGTAGGCAACCTCTGAATTTTCAAAGTAATGTAAATCTATAGTTCTTGTTTTTATTTTGTAAAACGTGAGTTTGAAGTTCTTTCAGTTGCTAAGTAAGTACCTTTTGATAATGATAATGAGAAAGGAAACAAAAGGCAAACCAGCTGAGTCTTGTCGGATCTTCTCAGTCGAGGTCTTGTTTCGATTCAGTAATTGATAAGAAAAATGTTGGTACTGACATCTGCAAGGGCAGTTAATATACGTTTTTTATTTCTTTGGCGTAAACCCATTATTGTCTCACTGCTGGGCACGGGTCTCAGAATGAGAAGGATTAGGTAATAATCCACCGCGCTGATCAAGTTCAAATTGGTAGACACTTTCGAAAACTTTTTTTCGCTTCCTTAACATTTAAATGCGTTCCTTTTTACTACTCTATTGTCCCACTGCTGGGCATGGGTCTCCATGGGCAAATGTCCATGCGATGTAGCAAATATGAGGGCGACGGTGAACGGTTTCTATCAGGTAGTCCGTCTGGCTTATAAATGGCATCGATGATAGGATAGAGTTGAGAAATGCATTAAGATTTTTGTAGGACACTGAGGCATAAAAGGCCTTCACCATTAAAACTAATAAGAATTTCTAATATGTACACAGATAACTTCCATAAATCATACTAAAAACCTACCTGGGACTTGAACCTGGAACTCCCAGTGAGCGACGGAATATACACCACTAAGCTATACGCTCTCAAAATTGCCCTTATAACTATTGTATTCATATAATAGTAGACTGGTTTTAAGCTCCCTTTACGATCAGCTGCTCCCAAGTCACAGTTGTCAATCACTTTTCCATCTTTTTACGTGCCGCTATGAAAGAACACTATGTTTACGACGTCTCGCCTAATTCATTTCGAGTTAACAAAACTTCAATATTAATAAACCCTTGCCTAAACCTTCTCAGAATGAGGCTTAGGTCATAGTCTGCCGCGCTGGCCAAGTGCGTATTGGTAGACTTCACATAATATAACACATAACATTTTGAAGGTGGTAGAACCCTTTGTGGTTCGACTCCGGCGGCACCACCGCCACACCTATTTCTACCACCTACTATAATAATAACAGCAGTGTTAGGCGATGCTGTGTTCCGTTTTGAAGGGTGTGGTAAGGGAGACATACTTTTCGAGGCGTTTTAGCTTAGTCCTCAGGAGTAGCGGCGCACCTGTGGCCGACCTCAGGTAGGAATATCTAATCCTATCTGGGGTTGATTACAGATGTCCGTGGACGGCAGTAGCCACTTACCATCAAGTGGACTGCATGTTCTTCTGCTACTCCTATATTATATAAAAAAAAATTGAAACCTTTTTTCGCTTCCTTAGCATCTTATAAATGCGTTTCTCATCAATACTCTACAAATGACGTCAACATTGACGTTGATTGATAGGTTAGAATTGCGACAAGACTTTGGGAACTCTTAGATATATTTTTTACAACATAATCCTTCACCGTTAAAATAAGTGACAACATCTAATACGAAGAGAAATAAAAAAAAAATGTAAAAATCTGCCTGGGATTTGAACCCTCAATTCCTAGTGTGTAACACGTACCACTAAACTGTACGCTCTCAAGACTGTTCTTATAACTATTGTAGGTATTCATATAACAGCCAACTAGTTTTAAGCTCCATTTACGATCAGCTGCTCCCAGTCACAGTTGTCAATCATTTTTCCATCTTTTTACGTGCCGCTATGAAAGAACACTGTATGTTTACGACGTCTCGCCTAATTCATTTCGTGTTAACAAAACTTCAATATTGTAGTTTTATTCATTTTTAACGCGTAGCGGCCACACAGCTTAAGGACATAAGACATGTGTCGTACTTGCGGCGAATAGGCGGTTGCGATTAACGATTTCTCGTTCTACAAAGTGTTTGAAATAAAAAATCTTTAAGACTATAGCGTTGATTGTAAAAAAATCGTCTGTTAGTATGAAGTTTTAGTAGTCATAAAGGTAATTAATAAAAACTAAAGTCCGCCTATTGTTCGAAATCTGGTCAACTACTACTAGTATATCGTTGTTGGTCAATTCATTATTAATGAAAATTTGAAGAAAACATGAGCAGAACTTTAGATTTATTTTGAACATTTTGTATAAAAAATATTGTTCCCTTTTTTATCAAATAAAGAAAAAACAAAATAGATTGACCAACAGAACTGTAAAAGGTTCTAAAATGTTTCTAATTTGCTATTAAATTATAGGAATAAAACTACAATGGACAATAGATCAAGCTAATCAGCTGATTCTAAATAGTGTAATGTGTTTTCTTTATATGGTATCTCTCTCTTCTCCTTCAACATTTATGTTCTATCAAGTATGAAAATGATTTTCCTTTCCACTTTCTGTTCAATGTTCTAACAATATACGTTCATCACACGTTTTTCCGCGCTCAAACGCACTTCAATAATCATTTAACCCATCACTTCCACACCATATAAGTCGGACCCCAAACATTCGCACAAACTCGTCAGACGACTTAGTCGATAAATCCCGCGGCTTATTCACACGAAGTATAATTAAGTTACAAGCCAAGTGACTTACATGATTTACAGCTGGGACAAAATTTTAACGTGTCGTGTCCGGTCGTAAACGTCAATGTTTAATGCTTCAAGTATAAAGGAACTTCAGCCAAGTGGTCCAGACATTGAGAAAATAAATGTATGAGTAGAATGTACATGGAGGTTCAGGGGCCTGCCACCATCTTTTAAAAACCATCATTAATTCAGGAAAGTTTTATTTCCTCCTTAAAACAGTAAAATATTCCGTTATACACAGTTGAAAAAACTTAAACAGTTATTAATTATTCGCTTATCCATTGTATAAAACCAACTAATTTTGTCATATTTTGCTAGTTATATTTCCTGCAAAAAAAGTAAAAGTATGTTTAAAATATAATATTGTGTTAAGAGATGGTAGTAACACCCCTGTAACATTAGACGAATGGGTTTTATGTGACCAGAACCAATTGTTTAAAGACGAAGTAATGGATTAAAGCAACAGTAAAGTTTTAAAAGCCTTTGCCTAATGGTTGAAACTCGGCCTCTTTCGAGGGGTCTGAGGTTCAAATCCCAAATCCCAAATTGATCTTTAAAAGTTATGTACGTATTAGAAACTAGCTGACCCGGCAAACTTTGTACCGCCTCAAAATCTATTTATCAAATATATTTCATATAAAATATAGCCTATGTTACTCGTGGATAATGTAGCTTTCGAATGGTGAAAGAATTTTTAAAATCGGTCCAGTAGTTTTTGAGCCTATTCATTACAATCAAACAAACAAACCAAGTTTTCCTCTTTATAATATTAGTATAGATTAATGGTCACTTGCTTTAACTATGAAGGAAAACATCGCGAGGAAATCTGCATATATGAGTAATCTTTAAAAAAATATTCTCAAAGGTTTGTGAAGTCTCACCAGAACCAATACGAACTTGACCAGCACAGTGGACTATGCGCTAAACCCCTCATTATTAGAGGAAACCCGCACCTAGAAGTGAGACAGTAAAGGATTCAAGACGAAGACGGATTACGAGTCTATTTAATTCACCGTCAATGTTCACAGCCAAGGTATCGAGTTAATTGTAAAAACTTGCAAAGGATCCACATGCCGTTGTATCATAAGTCACTTTTTTCGAAACACTCAGTCTCTGATTATGCGGCACGAACAATGCTGCTTGCATATTTGAAGCCAAAAAATTTTGAAAACGATCTTTTCTCGATAGGGTTGTGAATTGTGATACGTTGAATTCAAACGAATATCAACCGAAATACAGTGCTTAAGCTGCTGTTTTAAGTATGAAGGTGGTAGAACCCTTTGTGGTTCGACTCCGGCGGCACCACCGCTACACCTATTTCTACCTATTAACAGCAGTGTTAGGCGTTGCTGTGTTCCGGTTTGAAGGGTGTGGTAAGGGAGACAGACTTTTCCGAGGCGTTCTAGCTTAGTCCTCAGGGGTAGCGGCGCATCTGTGGCAGACCTCAGGTAGGAATATCTAATCCTATCTGGGGTTGATTACAGATGTCCATGGGCGGCAGTAGCCACTTAACATCAGGTGGATTGCATGCCCGTCTGCTACTCCAATATTTAAAAAAAAAGCCTGAAATAGGTGTGGCGGTGTTGCCGACGTAGTCGAACTTCAAATCATTTCTCATTCAGTGCCTACATCGTAAAATGAACGTATTGTTCTTTCATGAGCTTCAGTAGTTAAGGCTCTGATTATTAATTTGATAATAAATGTCCTTAATAAATATTTCTGTATTTTTCTCATATATAATAAAGAAGTAAATGAGCATGCTGACCAATTGATAAGTGGTCACCATATGTCGTCGGTAATCAATCGCAAATAGGATTAAAGTATTATCTGCCGCCCACACATACTCGAATACCCGAGTGTCATTTCTTTATAGGGCAGAACATGTACCCTTATTCATCTTACGCTATACCAAAGAATGAAATTCGACAATTTCTTGAAGTAATCTCCGTTAATAATAATACATCTATCTAATACAGATTGATTAGAAATAACGGAGATTATTATTTAAAAATGTCTTCTTGGTCGAGAATAAAACCCGGAACTCTCTTGCCAGTTTGTCATCTCGTATAAATATAACTACATCTAATATATAAAATTCTCGTGTCACAGTTTTCGTTGCCATACTCCTCCGAAACGGCTTGACCGATTTTGATGAAATTTTTTGTGCTTATCCGGTATCTATGAGAATCGGCCAACATCTATTTTTCATCCCCCTAAATGTTAGGGGTAGTACAACCCTATTTTTTTTTAATTTATATGGCAACACAACGTGTGCCGGGTCAGCTAGTTATATTATAATAAACTAGCTGACCCGGCAAACCGTTGTGTTGCCATATAAATAAAAAAATGTTAAGGGTGAACAATCCTTATCACTTAGGTGTATGAAAAATAGATAGTAGCCGATTCTCAGACCTACTGAATATGCATAAAATTTGGTGAAAATCGGTAAAGCCGTTTCGGAGGACTACGGTAACTAACATTGTGACACGAGATTTTATATATAAGATTTAGTTTTTACAACTTACTGCTACCAATCAATTAATAAAGAGCGATATGGCGTTTCAAATCCATTTCAAATTTAGGAACCTTTTCACGGTCGGCGATTAGCGAGAAAAGAGCGGTAATCATGTGATCATGTTATTACATATTAAAACGTAAATGTTTATATAATTATATTAAATTTCGGTATGTTTCCGATTTTTAAAGTGTAATACTTAATAACTCACTTCCTTTATTAAAGAAGTAATAAATCATTCTTTTTTGTTTCAAAATTATCTGAAGAAAATATTTATTAATAATTAGGACGCAACGCTAATATGTAGTATATTCGGATACAGACAAAAATAATGGTAGGTTGTCGCTTACAATGACAAAATATGCATACGAACTTGTGAATTTGATAATTATATTCCTGTACCATACTGAATTCGAGCATACATTACGATACTTCTTTTATGGTGGTTCCAAGATTAGTACAGACATACAGATTTTTTCTTTTTTTTATAATATAGAAGTAGCAGACGAGCATGCAGTCCACCTGATGGTAAGTGGCTACTGCCGCCCATGGACTTCTGTAATCAACCCCAGATAAGATTAGATATTCCTACCTGAGGTCGGCCACAGATACGCCGCTACCCTGAGGACAAAGCTGGAACGGAACGCCTCAGAAAAGTCTGTCTCCCTTACCAACCTTACCAATCCTTACCAATGTCAAGAAAAGTATGTCTCCCTTAACACACCAATGTCAATTGTTATGATGTCGCAAATTGAGCATATGAGCTGGAAAAAACTGTCATTTTGCAAGTACCAAGGACACTTCAATTTTTATTTATTTATTTTTAATACACACGATAAATTCCGAAGATATATCGCGATATTTTTTGTCTCGTACACCGCTAGCAGTGTGACTAATCTGTAATAACGTCGTCAAGTAGTGTTAATTTATAATACCCAATTCGTATAAAATTTGAATTTGTTGACGTTTTCTCAAATTTATTTGGTAGTCTTGAAGGGTGTCGGGTCCCTTAGTAGTGTGTCGTTAAAGTTAACGACCGTGTCTTTATCACCGTGTCACCTTTGGGGCCACATACGACGCAACGTGTGTAATATTTTTGGATTCAGTACCCTTACCATGAGTTTTTACGTTTTGACAAATATGACTGTCTTGGTATGTGTTTACGTATTGGCCCATACAATTTCAAAGTTCTGATACAATCTGCTAGGGGCGCTGATTGGAATTTTTATGGGCAAATACGTAAACAAATACCAAAACAGTTATATTTGTCAAAACGTAAAAATACCGGGTTAGGGTACTGGTCACGAAACTCTTGGGTAGTAGGTATTAAGGGATTTTGCAAATATTTTGACTGGAGTTGGCTCGAGCTGGTTAGATCCAGTTATGTCGACGGGAATGTCGATGTCTGGATCAACTTGCCTAGAGAATGGCTCATGATGAATATGGCGTCACTTACACTTTTATGTCGTAAATCTATAAGCTATGCTATAAGTGTAGATAACTGGATACTATTGATGTTACGACCGTTCAGTCTTCCAAGTACTGACTTGACTAATAAGTCAAAGATTTAAAAGATCTTCAGGATTGAATATCTTCGTCCCTATGTAAGAAGGTGTCATGAAGGTGGTAGAACTCTTTGTGGTTCGACTCCGGCGGCACCACCGCCACACCTATTTCTACCTAATAACAGCAGTGTTAGGCGCTGCTGTGTTCCGGTTTAAGGGTGTGGTTAAGGAGACAGATTTTTCCGAGGCGTTCCAGCTTATTCCTCAGGGGTAGCGGCGCACCTGTGGCCAACCTCAGGTGGGAATATCTAATCCTATCTGGGGTTGTTACAGATGTCCATGGGCGAGAATAGCTACTTACCATCAGGTGGACTGTATGCTCGTCTGCTACTCCTTTATTATAAAAAAAGAGAATAGGACTACTCTAGGGGACCTCACACGATATTATCAAAAAATCAATTGAATACAGCGACATCTATGAAACGAAAGTTACATCTAAGGTGCTATTCTAAGATCGCTTATTTAATCGCGTATCAATAATCCCATTTGTCTTAAGTAATTCGTGAGTTTACAAAGTGGGGCTACATTGCAAACGTCGTAAATATGCTACGGATCGCTTACAGTCGCTACGCACTCCGGATGCTGGCTAACAAACACGTATTTAAATCAACGGAAAACGACTTAAGGTGCGATTGTGGTGACGTGATAAGCGGAAGCGGGAGCGGGAACGGGAGCGTAAAAATGTCTGATATAAAGTAACACACAAAAATGTGATATAATTTGTAATAAGTACACTTACAAAATGTAATCGCTAAATGTTTTCAAATGAACAATTTTATTAGGAGCTATTTATTAATAAATATTTAAATATGTCGTTTTAATCTAAAATAATAATAATAAAGCAAAATGTCCCAGCCGGACCACGTAATTTGCTTCTTGTGAAGTAACGAGCGTCCAGAGGAACGCCACGGAACGTCGGTCGGCAAGACTCGGACATATGATATAGCCCTGAGTTTTGTTCAATTTATCCAGGTTTCTTCTCTACATGTAATTTTAAATTCCTATAAATAATAATAAATTCAAATGCGTCTCTAAGTTACTAATCTAATCGCATATTCCCACTAATGTGTCCCGCACGCGTAAAGTAGAAAATCCGCGAGCTTAAAACATGTTTAATAAATAACCTTTGTATGTTAAATTCAGCTTCCGTATCGATGTTTGTATCCGCTAAACTCGAAAAGTGTGCAATAGATAGACGCGATTTTTATACATAACATACAATTTGTGCACACGAGTGTTTCTATATTTTTTTTATCCAGAAGTACTCACGAGAACGTAGCGTTAATGAGGTACGGACTTTATTTCGTAAAAAAATATATGCACTGGAATACTTTTATTTACTTTCCAAAAAATTAATATGACATTTAGCTACGGCGTCACATGACCGAGTTTGCCTAGAAACTCATGTACATATTTTGTTTCTAAATTTCCAATCTAATCGCGTATTCCTACTAATATGTCCTGCACGCGTATCCCGCGATTGTTTTGGCAACACGGCGCTGCGGTCACGCGCGCGTGTTGTTAACGTAAACACTGCTGTTGCAGCAGGAACAAAGAAATGATTTGTCAAACTATAACTCGAGCGAGGCGGATGTCTAACCAATAAAGTAAAAAAGTCCTTTAAAAATCCATATACAGGTGAACTTTTCAAGTGGTCCGTCATACTAAAATACTGTTAAAACTATAAAAATAGCGACAAATATTGAAAGGCGTTATGAGGCCGATTTTTATAAAAAATCTTAAACTGCATGGCCATGTATATATAAGTATTTATTAAAAATAATTCAAACACAGTGAAAATAATATTGTGTGGCAAGAGAGACATAATATATGTACTTATTCGAGGCTTTCCAACTTAGTCTTCAGGGCTAGCAAAGCATCTGTGATAATAATTTTAGAGATGTCCAAGGGCGGCAATATTATTACCCGTTAAGTGGTCTGCATGCTGCTTTACATATTATTTAAATTAGGTAGAGTAAGATAGGACTAACATTGATTTGTCATCAACCCTTTACTGTTTCACTGCTAGGAGATGGTAATGGCTCAGTAAAAGTCGGATTCGTATAGACCGGAACCTTTACGCTGTTTGTCCACCGCAACCGTCACCGAGCCGATACCGATAATTAATAACGGCGCCAATTTAGCGTACATACAGTTACTATAGCTGCTTGTCCACCGCACAATCCGAGTAGATCGGCGTGTCTGCTAGATCGGCACCGAGATTTTGACGGGCCGATGTGCACGCAATTTAAAACACGTTGGAACTTGTTCATACACTGCCGTCACACGCGTGGCAGCTGGAACAAAATAAACAGCCGATATCGGTCGCGGTGGACAAACTATCTCCGTCACGACATATTAAAATCGGCCACAAAATTAATCTCGTTCTCGGTAACGGCTCGGTGACGGTGCGGTGGACAAACACCCTTAGAAGTGAATGTTCATATACTTCTCACCTACAATTCATATATACAACGTATTCGGTTCACGTATGTAACAATCACGTTTTGTCCTTTTTGAAGCCCAGGTGCGCTATTCTCGGTGTGACTTACGCCCATTCGACGCTTATTCGACGCCTTGTATTTATAAAATGACCTAACGATAGGGATGTGAAAGATGAAAAAATAATCGATTATTTTTGTGTACAAATCGATTTTTTTTCTATTTGAATAACAATAATCGATTTTACAAAATCGTTTATTTTTACGAATTGATTAATTATTTCTATTTATCATTTAAAATGCTCGGCCCGTTGCCTAGAATTTTGGCGTAAATTACGTGACGGCATTTTTTTCGCCATCAATTTTTCTATTTAGTTTCGAAAATCGATTCTTTCAACAATAATCGATTTATTTTGGAGAAAGGAAAAGCGACGGTTAATCAATTGATTTTTCCACTCGATCTCACATCCCTACCTAACGACAGATATATAAATACACTTAGTTTTGCAATTCTGAAAACCACACCAACGCTTCCGGCGGTTTCTGTAATTGTACCTAATTTAGTTCAGTGTAAATACGTCAGTTAAACTTAGTTCACAAGAAATGATTTATATGAATTTTCGGAAATCATACTGTAGCGCTAATATTTTTGCGGTTATTTTCATACCCACTTATATGTGCAAAAATACACGCATTGAATTTAATAACTTACGAGTTAAAACATATGATAGATAGTTTGTAACAGAATAGAGATTTCTTCTCAGTAGAAGTCGCGTTCCGATCCGGTAGTAGTTTAAGAAAAATATTGTAACTGACAATTTGTAAGTGCCGTCGTTGGCCTATACAAATAAATATATTTCATTTCATTTCATTTCATTCTAAAAATCTTGTTAATTCTGTTTAACTTAATGAAATAAGCAAAAGAATACACCTTTATTCTAGGAGTAATAAGATTAAGATACATTTAAATGACGTTTCGGCTCCCTTAGTGTAAATGAAATTTGAAATTATACTAGATAATTTTGTAGTTATTCACACGTCCATTATGCCACGTATGTGATGGTTATTAATATTTTTAGGTACACAATATACATTCATGCCGTTTCCTATGTGTCTCCTATGTATTTCCTTTATTCCAAGCTTTACAACAATAGCAACAGTTCAGTAGCGCCCCGTACAGTTTACAGCATGGAGGAGGTGCCAACTGTCATTTTTAAAGCCCGTCTTGTAGAACATAAAGGTGAGGTCAGATACGGCGTAAAGACATCATCAAAAACCCGTTTTAGTTAGTTTTCAAAAACTAGTTTTAGTTAACGTGTCATTTTAGTTCTTTTGTTTGCCTTCTCACCGCGTGTTCTTTGTTTATGATTTGTTTATCCGTTTAGGTAAGATAGTTGTTTTTTTTATTTATTTAAGGACTCAATTTATTTATATTCACGATGAAATAAGAGAAATTCTAAAACAGCAATTCAGTAGTTCCCCGTAAAGTTTACAGCATGGAGGAGGTGCCAACTGTCATTTTTAAAGCCCGTTATTTGTACGACCGTCTTATAGGACGTAAAGGTGTGGACAGATACGGCGTAAAGACAGATCCTTAAAAACTCGTTTTAGTTAACGTGTCTCTTTCGTTCTTTTGTTTGCATTTACGAATGTTCTTTGCTAATTCGCTTTTCCTTTCAGTAAGTTAATTATTGCGTAGTAAATTAAGATTCTTTACTTAAGAAGTCAATTTATTTATATTGTCGACCACTTCGAACGTCGAACAGTAGCCCATAATAAATCGTAACAGGACATTATAATGGTATTGTGTTAAATTATTAGTAAGAATAAAAGACGATAGTGATCGTTCAAACAAAATATGAAATGAATTAAGAGTCGATTGCAGATTCGTGCCCCTTTATTAATAAATGCTCAATAGCTGTGCTCTTAGCTGTATAATGTTTTATGCCTTTTATTAAAACATCTGTGAATAAGACAGACATGTAAAGATACGCACATGGTCAAGGAACCCAGACTCTCATGTCCTCAAAGGCTAAAACAATAGACCCCAAATTATAAATGACCAACCTTTTTAAAGGCTTACTGCGTTCTTACCACGTTTGAATAGCTTCGTATAAACCGTCCTTCTGTGAGGACATAAAGTCGTTGTTGCAGTACTATAGTCTAGTGGTATAGTGGTACTATAGTCAATTGAATGTTGTTCGGTGGGGAAACGCGATGAGCGCTCCCTACAAGCTAGAGTGTGGAGTGAGACAGGGTGGGCTGACGTCATCGAGGCTGTTTAATATATATATGAACCAGCTGATTGAGAGGCTCAGCAGAGCCGGTGTTGGTTGCTCTATAGACGGTGTTCCGATAAATAATATCAGTTATGCGGACGACATGGTTCTGCTGAGCCCCTCAGTCAGTGGTCTTCGAAAATTGATAGCAATTTGTGAGGACTATGCTGGGGAGCATGGAATCAGCTACAATACAAAAAACAGCGAGTACCTCATCTTTAGGGGAAAAAACAAACCCAGTCCGTTTAAACCTGTCATTCGACTCTGTGGGTCTCCCCTGAAACAAGTAGCTTATTTCAAATACCTCGGGCATGTGTTCACTGAGCGTCTCGATGATGACAGTGACATAGAATGGGAGCGTAGGGCGATGTCAGTCCGGGGCAATATGTTGGCCCGCAGATTTGCACGTTGTACCACACAAGTAAAGCTGACCCTATTTAGAGCGTACTGTCAGACATTTTACACGTGCGGTCTGTGGATCGACTATACGCGGCGGGGTTACAGAGTCCTACGTGTTCAATACAATAATGTGCTGAGGGCGGTGCTGGGGAAGCCGCGATACTGTAGCGCGTCAGCAATGTTTGCGGACGCCCTTGTGGACGACTTCTACGCGATCGTGCGCAAGCGTACGGCTTCCTTGTTGTGCAGGCTACTGAGCAGCACCAACACTCTCCTCGGCACATTGGCGTATAAGCTGGACAGCCCTCTCTGGAGGGCCTGGAATGGTGGACACATTGGTACCAATAGACCGTAGAGTTATTTCCTTTTTTGTGTTTTATTTTTATTTTATTTTTAGTCTTATTGTTATGTGTGTGTGTGTGTGTTTTCTGTGTATACTAATATAGGTTAAGCTTAAACTGTATACTAACAATAAATATGGACAACCCTAGTCTGAAATAAAATTTTATTATTATTATTATAAAGTGACCGACCCCAGATTCCTATGAAGGCTGGTTATAAGCTAAAACAATAGACCGCAAATTATAAATTACTAACCTTTTTAAAGGACTTTAAGTTGCGTTCTCACCGCGATTGAAAAGCTTCGTAAAACGTCTTTCTGTAAGGACATAAAGTGACCGATCCCAGATTCCTATGCAGGCTGGTATAGGCTAAAAAAATAGACCCTAAATTGTAAATTACCGACCTTTTAAAAGTCTTAAGCTGCGGTCTCACCACGTTTGAAGAGCTTGGTATAAAACGTCCTTCTGGTAGGACATAAAGTGATCGTACCCAGATTCTTATGTCTGCTGGTATAGGCTAAAACAATAGATCCCAAATTGTAAATAACCGACCTTTCTAAATGACTTAAGCTGCGTTCACACCGCGTTTAAAGAACGTCGTATAAAACGTCCTTCTGGTAGGACATAAAGTGACCGTCGGCTGTATAAAGATGGACGTCTTCAAAACGTTTTAAAGGTAATATATTTTTATGGGCCGATACTGTGAAAACAGTTTAGCGTTTAAGGATATTGTGTCATAAAGAACCAAATAAACTAGTTATTGGGTAATCAATTTAGAAAACAAGGTGATTATTACGGGATATAAAATAAAAAGACGTATTGTGGTCACACGTGACGAATACTCAGTTTCCTTAGCTTTATATAATTTATGAAATGGAAAAATAATATAAATGAAGGGGCGGTTATAAAATTGTATTCATGATAAAAAAGGTTTGTTTTATACATTATTTTTAAAAATTAGGTACATAGGTATAGTCTAAAATGAGGTCTAAGATGAGCTTTGCATTTGCGTGAGTGCACATGGATAGTGTAGGTGTGGTGTGTAGGTAGGTAGCTTTTAATTGAACCGGTGTGTACTACTTTTTGACAATCGTGCATCTTCCTCACTTCTTATACTGATAGCAGAATTGTTTAATTTTTTATATTTTGTTTTTGTGTTCGATTTTTTAGTAAAATGGCATTCAATATAATAACGTGAATGTGGCGAATAACTTAAAATATCAAATATATATATAGTCCATTGAAAAGTTACATTTGGGTATGCATTTGTCAGAGGACGCAATTTTATTTTTTTAATGTGTAGGGGGGGTCAGTAGAAGTTTAAGTTCAAGTTTGTGGGGTCGGCACCCTTGTCCCCCGGCCGCCATCTTGGAAAAGGGGGTGCAAAGGGTTTTCGCGCTGTATCTCGTAAACTAGTTACCCTACAGAAAATTTAATCAAACATAAAATGTAGCGAATTAAATTTCCTACAATTTTATTTCTATTACTTTTTATCGTCAAGTGACCAACAAAAAAGTTATAAACAAAAATAAATGAAAATTTTGTAACAAATTTCCTTTTGGAGGTTATAACTTTTTTTCAGTTCATTTTACAATAAAATGACATCACAGCAATTTTGTAGAGGGTTTTTCAACGAACAATTTCCTCTATATAATTGTTTCATTTTATTTATTTATCTAGGTTTTACAGCGCTCCAAACTTGAACGGATTCTCGAATGCTCATAGGGATGCAATAAAAACTAAAAATTAGGCTTACTTTTCTATCTATATTTTTTTTATTCATACAATTTATTATGATCTTAACATTCCTATGCTATTATTAAACTATGTTTGACCCTTTTACCCACTACAAAACTTAGAACCCTAAGCAGGTAGAAAAGGCCTTAGTAGTTGTTTGAGAACAAATGAACCTCTACCTTCTATTACTGTTATTATTATAATTTATCCTAGGTGGCACAGCTGTCGGTTCCCCTCTATTTATTCTTACAGTTGTGCTACATATTTCGCAAATGTATTTTTTTTAAAACCTTCAAAAGGGCGTACGTCCGAACAATTGTACTGTCCTTCAAGTTTTAAATATGACGACGTAATAGCTGAGAATTTACTGTTTCTCCATGCCTTCTCAGGATGCGACACAACTTCAGCAGCGTATAACATGGGCAAAGTCAAATTTATAAAAATTTTGCAGAAGCATCCAGAGTTAGCAAGTGGAACTAAATTATTTATGAGTGAGAAAGTCGAGTCATCGTTACTCAGTGTTGTTGGCGAACGTTTTTTCGTCTCTTTATATGGCGGAAATAAAGACGATACTCTAGACACTCTGCGATACAAACGATTTGCTAAGACAGTGACAAAAAATGCATTTAATCTCTCTTCACTTCCTCCAACACAAGATGCAGCCCGTTTCCACAGTTTCCGAGTGTATCACCAGATTCAGTTATGGCTCGGTAAATATTGTGATCCAGAAGAATGGAGCTGGAAAAAGCATGGAAAATTTTGGATGCCAATCCAAGCTTCCAAGCCTCCAGCACCCCCCGAGCTTATGAAATTAATCTTTTGCAGATGCAAAGGAAATTGTGGAAGTGCGTGCGGTTGCCGAAAAGCAGGCCTTAAATGTTCACCAGTTTGCCTCCATTGTGGTGGTGAAAGCTGCAGCAACATCGTGGACATATCAACATTACTTGAAGAAAATGAATTAGAAGATGAATTACCGACAATGACGCCAATACCAACTCCCATTATACTACAAAAATTCACCTCGGATACTGATTCAGATTTTTTCTCGCAGCCTGGACTATCGAAGAGAATGAAAAAATAATAACTGATAGACATTTTTCAATATATAATAATAAATAACATTATTTTGTCTAGAAATTGCCCGTGGATTACCTCATAGGTGGTGGGTAAAAGGGTAAAACATAGTTTAATAATAGCATAGGAATGTTAAGATCATAATAAATTGTATGAATAAAAAAAATATAGATAGAAAAGTAAGCCTAATTTTTAGTTTTTATTGCATCCCTATGAGCATTCGAGAATCCGTTCAAGTTTGGAGCGCTGTAAAACCTAGATAAATAAATAAAATGAAACAATTATATAGAGGAAATTGTTCGTTGAAAAACCCTCTACAAAATTGCTGTGATGTCATTTTATTGTAAAATGAACTGAAAAAAAGTTATAACCTCCAAAAGGAAATTTGTTACAAAATTTTCATTTATTTTTGTTTATAACTTTTTTGTTGGTCACTTGACGATAAAAAGTAATAGAAATAAAATTGTAGGAAATTTAATTCGCTACATTTTATGTTTGATTAAATTTTCTGTAGGGTAACTAGTTTACGAGATACAGCGCGAAAACCCTTTGCACCCCCTTTTCCAAGATGGCGGCCGGGGGACAAGGGTGCCGACCCCACAAACTTGAACTTAAACTTCTACTGACCCCCCCTACACATTAAAAAAATAAAATTGCGTCCTCTGACAAATGCACACTAAGGCCTAAAAAATGTAACATTTCAATGGACTAATAATTTTTGTTGAAATGTAATTTAAAATAACACAAATGTTTTTTTTTAACTAACTAAAAATGAAACGTTAAATAAAGTACAATGTAACAAAATGGTGGGTTTAAATACTAGAAAGTTTATTTAATTAATTTCATTGGATATTGTAAAATCATTTTTACTATATTTTTTAAACAAGAATAATTTTTCAACTTATGTACCTAACTAAAAATTATAAAATTTATATTTGAAAGTTGTTATCTTACCCGGTGGGTTTAGGACCTTCAAATTTTCCACAAGAGTTCCTTAAATCCATAACATAGATGCGATAATATATTTAAATTTATTGCCTCCGGGATGAAATAGATGATCCCTAACAAAATTTATTACCTACGGAATAAATAGCTGATAATAGCTTATCTATTTATAAAGTACCTATTAATTCGCAGAAATTCGCAAAGCTATTTCCCCGGTTTTATTAGTAACAATAATGACATAATAAATAACGGATTAGAATGATATTAAGCGAGGTGATACTGCATAGTCGTTGAGAAAATAGATCGTAAACTAACTTCATTTTGATTTAAGTATAGCACGCCGATTCTCTGTAAATTTGAGAATTAGACGCTAAGAGTTCTGCTCTACTGAACCTTGTCCACTGTTATTGTTAGTGTTTTATTTGACGCCGTAAATTATTGTGACGTCAGGAAACGTCGACATGAACATCTATAGAGAACAAGACGTCTATTTAACATTCTTATGAGTGAACACGAAGTGTTATTTAAGGTTTACGTGTTACATTACAATGTTCTTCGATTAAATAAATAAATTAAACGCTTTTTACACTCACAGCCCCCATACTAGAATTCCTTGTGTCGTGAGTGCCATGGACACACACATAGACAAATACACAAACACCCAGACAGAGAAACAGAAATCTAAGTTCATCATTTAGATATATGTCGTCTGTCCGTCTGTCGTCGTACCGGGAATCGAATCCGGGACCCTTTGGCCGTCAAACGGGTATGGTGACCGCTCCGCTACGCGGGTCGGATTACTTTGTTACACAATTTAAGTCTTACTATCCCACTGCTGGGCCATAGGTAAAAAGAAGACCATCTGGGAGACGCCCAGAGCGTACTCCACCAAACGAATACAATTCAATATGTTGCCGTAAGGAGATAGGGATTACGTCCGATATTAATATAAATCCTTCCGATTTTTATAACACGCTTTGAAGTTTAAAGTTGACACTGCTATTCGGCAAAATAATAGTGATATCAATTAATACAATGTTTCGTGTACATAATCATATCAGTAGTTCGTGTCTTCGTGTAAAAATGAGTGTAATCTAATTAATCATTGTTCGTGTAACTTAAATTTGATATAATTAAGGAGTTGTGTAATGTAACGCGATGGTTCGTAATTACAATAGAAACATATATCAAAGTTGATTGGTTTGCGAAAGTTAATTACAATGTAATCAAGCGAAAAATGGAGTAACTATATATTTTTATAAAATAGAGTAGAAATGAGCATGCTGTCAACATGATTGTATGCTATTCCGCTCATGGACATCTATAATCAATCTTAGATATAAATGTACAGTCATACTTAAGATTGGACGCAGATGCGTGGCTACTTTGGAAGGAATATCTAAGTTGAAACGCATCAGATGAATCTTTCCTTACCACACCCTTCAAACCCGAACATGGGAGCGCTTAACACTGCTGTTATAAGACAGATATAGGTGTCGCTGTGGTGTCTCTGGTGGTGAACCACAAAGGTCTCTACCACCCATAAAGGGTGTAAAGGAATAGCAATTTGAAAAGTTTCAACTGATTTCTAAATAAATAGGATCGCATCTACGACAGACAGATTCTATTTGCAGTCGCTTCTATTCTATTTCGAATTAGGTTGTCAGCATGCCAGTTAGTTTCTCTAAAAAGAAACTACTAGCTTCTAATGATCCTTACTAATATTATAAATCCGAAAGTAACTCTGTCTGTCTGTCTGTCTGTCTGTCTGTCTGTCCGGTTGTCTTTTCTTCACGCCTAAACCATTGAACCGATTTTAAACCGATGTAATTTTTGAACATACGATAGTTTTTATCCCGGAAATCCCACGGGATGGCGATCTAAGATCGACTCGGAGAATCGATTTTTTGGACAAAAAAATCGATTATTTTAATCGATATTAGTAAGGATTGAATCGTAAACTTTGCATTTGATCAAGTTATGATCTTTACCAAAGTTGTTGTCCATGAGCCCACGAAGGTTTCAGAGTTGCTACGACCAATTTTAAGGCCAAATTTACGGCCAGATGGCGCCACTAGTATTCCAATGAAGGTAAGAATTTTCAGTTGTATGTATGTTAGTATGTCCGAAATTGAAAACGCGTGTTTTAATACCGCATCGCGTTTTCGCTTTCGCTGCGTCGCGATCGCATCTAACTTTCGAAAAGCAGCTAAATATTAAGTAGTTGATCGCCAATGCTATAAGCATAGATTAGTAAAGATTACTCACTCCTAACAAGAAAATGTACCCAGTTTTGAGAATTGAAATAGTTTCGTAAAAGTTTTGCCACGTCTCCGTGCTAAAATGTCCCTAAAATATTTGAAATAATTATTTATTTATTACGTAAATTACGCAGTATTAGTTATTTATTCGTAAATTTTCTCTAAAAATGTTATTACATATTTGTCAAGAATTCAAAAAAAGAACTTACTACAATAAGCCGTTTGTGGTTTCATTCAATTTCAAAGCGGCTATGTATCTTTACTTATCTATGGCTATAAGTATAGTTTTTTATATCTTCTCTAGTTATCCAGAAAATAACTTATACTCCTTTCGTTAGTTCAACTCTAGCGCATCTCCGACTCACTCAAGAAGTCAGACTGCAATGTATGTATACAGGGTGAATTTTTCAAATAGGCCTTCAGGGCCAAATCCGAAACTAAAAGGATTAGTGAAAAATGCTGAAAAGAGTTACGAGGCCGATTTTGATAAAAACTAAAACTGCATCATTAGTTTTTTTAAATATCTTTTTCCTTAGCCGGGAATCGAACGAGTTCATTTTGAAAAAAAAAAGAACACCCTCTATATTATTCCACTATCTGATAGTGTTGCTTATAAGGATGAAATTCTGGGAAGTAGTTTCGCTAATCCTTATAGTTTCGGATTTGGCCCTGAAGGCCAGTTTGGCAAGTGTGCAAGACAAACCCACTGAGTTTCTTACCGGATCTTCTCAGTAGAGGTCGCGTTCCGATCCGGTAGTAGTTTAAGAAAATATTGTAACTGACAATTTGTAAGTGCCGCCGTTGGCCTATACAAAATAAATATATTTCATTTCATTTCATTTCAGTTTGAAAAATTCACCCTGTATAATGAATTTCGTAATGAAGTCGTATAACTTACCTATAGGTACCGTTGGACTTTAATAGTAACACCAATTCTTAGTAACGCAAACTTAACCATAACTTAGGCAGCTGACTTTCGCCGAAACATATATAGGTTCCTAGTAATAAACCTAAGTGGATGCGGAGTTTACGGCCGTTTTATGCATCTTCGTATAACTTCCGTACCCAGTATCATGATTAAACTATAGAATACTAATATAACTGCTAAATTAAATTTCGAAACTAAGATCC
This sequence comes from Epargyreus clarus, assembly GCF_041222505.1. NCBI lineage: Eukaryota > Metazoa > Arthropoda > Insecta > Lepidoptera > Hesperiidae > Epargyreus > Epargyreus clarus. Next base: position 9,760,716 of record NW_027332214.1, read on the forward strand.
ACCTTAGCAAACTCGTAATTTACTAGTCGACATTAATTTAAAGTGGTTTATTTTACGCTTTTTATGACCTATCGCGCCCTGATTGGCACTTTCTTGAATAAGTTCCTTTTACGATCGGCTCAAAGTAAGGCAACCATAAAGCGGGCATACGTTTTAGTGGTTCCAGCCAATAATTATAGGAACTTGGCTTATATTGCTACAAATACTTTAATGGGGTATTTGTTATAAATATATTGCGTATATCTGTACGTTAAGGGATAAGATTCGTGTGGTTTTAAGGTAGAAGTTTTAGTTGTAAGGCTCCCCATCACATCTATTTTTGGTTTGTTTCTTCTAATTGAAAGCGAGTAAAAACCAGAAATATGAACAAAAGGCATTCCAACTTAGATTCTTACAACTCTTCGTAACAGGCAAAAGCCACTAACGGACATATAGATGTCCGTTAGTGATTATAGAATCAACCCCCGATAGGATTAGAAGTCTACCTTGTTGTCGGCATAGAGGCGTGCTATCTATAAGAACTAAATAATAACGCCTAATATAAGCGTCGTGTGAGTGTACCCTACAGGATTCAAACCTCAGGCCTCCCGATTGTGCGTGAGTTTCTAACCATTACGCTATTAATGCTTTGAAAATCGCGAATATATGTAATTATATGTACATGCCCTTACACTTTCATAAGAATATGTATAATTCTATATAGTTCACCTATCACGCGATTCTTAACTGACATGGCTTTGACATCTTTATCTACATGCTTCAATTAACGACGAATTAAAACAAGCTCTTAATTTTTACCCGATTACGGTAAGGTTTTACATATGTATGTCTCATTCTTCGGCGTGCCGTCCCGCCCATACGCCTTGACGGATTTTAACATATGAGGTGTTGAATTCATCTATTGTGGGAGCGACATATACTATAATTTTAAGCATTCAGTTTTTTGTTTTTATAATAGTTAAAGTAATACAATGGAAACCGGAATCGTGATGAAATGTGTGGTTCGATGCGAAGGCACCACCGCCACATTAGTTTCTGCCACCTGTAGTCGAACTTAATTAATGAAACTCTTATCTGAGGTTGATTATAAATTTCCATTTACGTACCCTACCAGCAAGTCGAGATTAATGTGTCTGCGACTTCTATATAAAAAATCGCAAGCCGTAAATCTTCAGTGTGGTAGCACCCTTAGCACTATAATGCTAACTCCACACAACATGACATTTGCAATAATATCAGCTACAGTTTAATGTGGGATAAACGTCAAAGTTAATATGAAATCCAGTGAACAAATAACTCAAAAAGTCACTATCCCATAAAATCGTACGAGTCGCTCGTAAAACTCATTGGATATTATAATTTAGGTCATTCCAAGTCGTAAATTTTATGTCTTGTAATGACAAACTGAACTAAACCCTTCGTCTTTCGTGGAACACCAACATAGTCCCTTTATAATTAAGTTTTTGGGAAGTAGAGATTTTAGAACGGTTAATTATGATTTTTGAACTTTATTGTGATATGATTTAGTGTTCCTGTTACGCGAAATTCATTAAAATTTGTTATTATTTTCGTGTTATTATGTAACTTTAAAATCCTTTAACTTGTACACTATTATCATCTTTGTAAATGACGACCCGCGTGGCGGAGCGGTCACCATGCCAGTCTGACGCGCAGAGGTCCCGGGCTCGATCCCCGGCCAGACAGATTTCTAAACGATGAATCTAGATTTCTCTTTCTGGGTCTGGGTGTTTGTGTATTTGTCTATGTGTGTGTCTGTAGCACCCACGATACGGGGAATCCTAGTGGGATTGTGAGTGTAGAAAGCATCTTTGTAAAGGCCGCGCCGTCAAAATCGGCGACGCTGCCTGTCGCTACGGAGAAATTTGTGTCGTGCTACTTACCGTGATTTGAAAAATGGTCTTGGTAATGACAGGGTTGGTAAATGACACCGAGTTGGTGCCGCAAGGTTCAGCGCAATGCCTTGTCTGTCGGCCATATGATACCTCTTTTAGATATAGGTCTGTGATACCTCTATATATTCCATGAGCGGTAGTAACCACTATCGCCCATGGAATAGTTCATTTAGTATAGGCCACGTAAAACTGCTAGTCCGCACTGAATATAAAAATGAATCGCGTCCCCATAGCAAATTGTATGACTACAATTGCTCGCAACAATTTCAGAGCGGACTAGCAGTTTGGCGCGGACTATACAGAGAAGTTCAATCTGGAATCAATCATTGCTTTTCTTACGGACTAAGATTTAAGATACTGAAACGCCTCAAAAAAGTAAATCTCTACCAGTCCCTTCCATAACCAACCTTATCTACTGCTGTTAAAAGGCAAAATAGTTACAATAATGAGTTATCTTCCTAGAGTCCTTAGTACTTACGATTTACCTTCAATACGAAACAGTGCTACAATGTTGCCCCAAAAATAAACCCATAAAACATCGCAAGGGACAAAGGATTTACTGCAAACCGCATTGTTGGCATTTGGTTGCTATACAACTGTTTCACCGTCAGCGTGTGAAATATAGATTAATTGTCAGCGAAGTTTATTTAAAATAATAGGCATAGGAATAGCAAGTATGCTGTCGACCTATTGGTAAGTGGCTACGCCGCCTCATGGACATCTGTAATTAATTCCTGATAAATAGATTCTGAGGTTTACTTTACTACATGCGTTGATCCTTCGACAAATTGGGAACGAATAAGAATATATTTCTAACCGCACCTTTTAAAGCGAAATACAAACGCTTAACACTGCTGTTATTAGACAGGAATAGGTTTGGCGATGGTGCCTCAGGGTTCGAAACTCAAAGCTTTCTGCACCTCTTACTTTATCTCTTTACCTCTTTTTTACCTCTACAAACTTATTTAATTTTATTTTTTATTTTATTTTATTTTTATTGTATAGGTAATATTATGGTACAATTTAAAAATTTCGACCACTGGGTGAAAACTAATATATAGAATAGTATAGTAGTATAGTTTATCGCTTGTAATAGTACCATTCGCGGTAGGATAAGTCAATATATCGTGGCTCGCACGCGCCATCTGTTCAACAATTCTTTACGATTGCCAAAAAGACTTGAATGTTTACAGTTACCTTGGCACCTTTGAAAAAAATGGGCACATGTCCTGTCTTCAGGCGATTTATATTTTTAGGGTCCCTTAAATAATGGAAAAACAGAACTCGTGTTATTTTAATACGCTGCCTTTTACAGATTTTCTGAAAGTAAACGATGTAGAATTTTGAAATGATACGTAGGATTACTTTGCTTATTTTGGCTTTTAAAGAATAATGTTTTTGAGCGTATATACTCTAATGTATGTATGTATGTATGTATGTATGTATGTATGTATGTATGTATGTAATATGTACCTGTACGTCTCAATCTTTTGTACGACTTGTAAAACGAACGACTGAACAGATTTTACGTGAGGTGTTGTTGGATTCGTTTAAATTTTAAAATTAATAGCCTTTTTTTTAATATACTATTAATAATCTTTTTGCCCATATATTTGTTTTTCCCGATAAAATCTCTATTTACAACTTCAGCGCCAATAAAACAAACATAAACAAATCGTACGTGCGAATCATATACTGTTAAACGGAGAAGTTATGATCTCCGTTTAGCAATTCTCATGCGTGTTTACAGTACGTCTCAAACATTTGCCCGTTTAATGTAAATCATACCGGACTATTATTAAACAGAGCGAGCAGTTATTTCAGAAACACCGTCTAATATTACCTAGTAGGACAATCGGAGAAAATTGTGGAAACACTCAACATATTGGATGTTATTGCAAGTAAACGGCGGACAATGTGAAACAATGGCGTGAAAATGGAGCTATAACAATAATAGTTCATGATAATATTATATTAAATTGATTAACGTGGTATAATTTACGCGGTTTTGAAGTTTAGACGATTAATGTCTAGTTCTGAAATTACCTAAAAGAAGTGTTGTACCTACGAGTACTTTTCGTAGTACCTAAGGAAGGGTTATGTTTTGCGCGTATCTTGTACGTTTGTTTTGTTCAATACTTCGAATGTTTCAATGGGCTGGATGGATTTCGATAGTTAAGATATCGTTATTCGCTTTAAATACCCTAGTGTCCTTAGAAATGTGTAAAAAAAAAAACAAAAAGGCGATTTTTAGCGCGAAATGGTAATTGTAAAATAGAAGTAGGAAACGAGCATGCAGTCCATTTGATAAGTGGCAACAGCTGCCCATGGTATTCATCTGTAATCAACCCCAGACAAGTTTAAAGTCCTGCCTAAGATCAGACACACGTGTTGCTTTTCCTGAGTATATTGTTTGCATCATTCAATTCCTTGCCCAGACCCTTGAAACCAGAATACAGCAGCGTTTGAAACTACTGTTATCAAACAGAAATAGGTGTGGCGATAATGCCTCCAAATGTCCTCCGGAGTTATAGGTACGAGTACCTAAAGTAAAACGTGAATTGCCAATTATTTTTATTTATTCACTTCGCTAATATATGGCTTTACACTGAAGATTTTATTACACGTATCGACTTTATACTGCAGTTAAAACATTTTTATGTTTTATATTAACTTTATAAGAAATTAAAGTAAATTTAAACACGTAAGCGGGTCTAGGACGATTGGACACTAAATATTAACTTTCAATAAACGCCTTTAAAAAAGTACCATAATTCAGATCTACGGACGTTTTCGAATTATATTTATGACTAAAATACTGAAAATATAAGGGCAAGGTTCAAGAGCCTTAGGCTGCGGCCACATCGATCATCGGTGTATGTTTGCGCACGATTCAAGATTCACGATCGTAGTATATTGGTTTTGAAAGCATTTTATGTAAATAGAGACATGCTTGTGCGATCTAAATCTTAGATTTAAAAAGGTTCAAAATCAGAATCATCTTAAACTTTAAATTTTTGTCGCAGATGTCGAGCCTTTAAGACCGGATTTGGATTCCCCCGAATCCGTATCCGAGGGCTCATGTATGTAAGTCAACCCTCATTCACTTATCTGTTTTTTTTTTATTTAATCTCATTTTTTACTAACTTTTGAACTAAGTTATTTTATTATTACCTAGAATATATCATAATAACTTACATTCTATGATCAATCGGCGTTTTAAGCCCTTAATGGCAAAGTATATCCCTTTGTGGAACCCTAAAAATTATTCACATAAAAATCCAGATGAATAACAGATTATTCGCGGCTCGTCTATAAAATACTGAACGTTAAAAAGTTTCGTACTCAACGTCACGACACACAAAGAGAGTCGTAAATGTCCTCCGGGAACTTTTACGACCAGCTATAGGATAGTTGGATTCGATTCTGAAAATCCAGACTAATTTGAAAGAATTAAGTAGAGTATAAAAATGTCTGGATTTATTAAATGAGCGTATGTTGTGAGCTGGAAAATAATAAGGTAATAAACGGTAAAGGAAATAATTAGTCGTATGATTACTCACAAAATAATGAGTACCTACGAGAACTATCCTTTAAACAATAATTACGTTTGAAATCAGATGGAATATGTCTACATAAAATAAACGTAAGAAAGACCTTGTTACTTACGCAAGACGTCTAGTCCGCTCTGAAGTTGTTGCGAACAGGTGTAGTCATACAATTTGCCATGGTGACGCAATTCATTCCTATATTCAGAGCGGACGGATATCTACCTGCCATCCTTAAAACATATATTACTACTAAAATCAGATGGCCTTTTTTTGCTAACGAAGGGGAAACCTTCAAAAGGTACCCGGTGCCGTGGAAGCGACATAGGGTTATGTGGAACTCTTACCGCACTTAAAACCCCCCCGGTGGCCGTCCTCGGCGCTGCGTAGAGGACTCCGGGATCTCCAACGGAACGCAACCGGAGTCCTCTTAGCGCGGTGCCGTACCGTAGCCCTATTCTGGTCCCGTTACTACAGGGACAAAAACATATACCCTTAGTACTGCTACCATGCTTTGGTTGATTACATGTCCGCTAATTGCTATAATTTCAAGTGCGCTTTCGTCCTTCAAAGGACATGTTAATCCGTTGTTCCTCGTTGATATAATTTTATAGCAGTCTTTAAACTATGGAGACGTTCGGTTGGTTTGAAAACATCCGTAACAGTTCTGGTTTGAAGGGTGTGTAATCCCCTACAACAAGGCAGTAAGAACTGTACGATACGTACCAACTTAATCCTCAAAGGTGGCAACGTATTTATGGCTGACATTCGTTCCTATTATATCCAATCTGGGGTTGATTATGAATATCCAAGGGTAACAGTTGCTTCTGACCTTCACGTAGACTATATGCTCGTTTGCCATTATATCATAATATCTAACAGAGGCCTTTAAAATTAGTTTTAATTGTATAAAATAACCTGTAAATTCGTACAATCATATCCAATACAGTTACTTATCAACTGGTAGTCTTAAGGATCCAGTTTCTCAGTTGATAACGAACTAATGTAATTCTTTAGGGCAGTAACTCGTGCTACAAGTTTTTAATGTACAACGCCGACGAAAAACCGTTTAACAGGGCCTGACTTGAGCGACTTTATTTTGCCTATTTTTAATTATTTTACTCTACAATTATCTTTTAAAAGTCAATAAAAGAATGAAGTATAGGGAATGAGAGAGGAGGAATGGGAGAGGGCAAAGTAACAAATATTTTTAAGTAGGTACTTTGTTTGCGTGCAGTCCAACTGATGGTATAGTCCGCGCCAAACTGCTAGTCCGCTCTGAAGTTGCGAGCTGGTGCAGTCATACAATTTGCTATGGCGACCCGATTCATTTCTATGTTCAGCGGACTAGCAGTTATACGCGGACTTTAAGTGGCTACCACTGCCCAGGAACTTTAATCAACACCTTATAAGATAATAGTTAAACTAGTTTTTGCCTGCGCTTTGCCCGCGCTTAAAAGAAAACAATATAACATACTAACATACATAAAACTGAAAATTCGTACCTTCATTGGAATGACAGTGGCGCCATCTGGCGAAAATTGGTCGTACCAACTCTGAAACCTTCGTGGGCTCATGGACAACAACTTTGCTAAAGATCATCACTTGATCAAATGCATAGTTTAACATTCAATCCTTACTAATATCGATTAAAATAATCGACTTTTTGGTCCAAAAGATCGATTCTCCGATTAATCGATCTTAGATCGCCATCCCTAGTTCCCGTGGGATTTCCGGGATAAAAACTATCCTAGGTCTTTTCTTGGGTTTTAGACTATCTTTGTACAAAATTTCATTAAAATCGGTTCAGTGGTTTAGGCGTGAAGAAGAGACAAACAGACAGACAAAGTTACTTTCGGATTGATAATATTAGTAAGGAAGTAAGGATTGTAAGTCGGACACAGATTCGTCGCTACCTCTGAGGATTCAGTGTTAACGCCTAGGATAAGCATGTCTCTCTAACCATACAATAGCAATGCTCAATTATTAAATTATATTTTTTTTGTATAAACAAGTGGCATTATCGTAAATTCAATAGGGTAATATTAAATGGTCAAAAGTTTGGGAACCACTGGCTAAGACGATTTAATGCCCATTGACAAATATTGACTATTAAAACTTGAAATTTGTGTATAGTTTACAAATGTTGTTAAAATCCCTATTACCGAACTAGTATTAAATATGTATATAATTAATTCAAAAATTAATCTAGAATTCTGCAACTTTGTATGTATAACTTAAAATGTCAAAAAGATATTATTTGTAGTACCAGTCACTATCTCATATCTCCAAGTGCTCTGAATTGGAGTAGTAATAATTAAAAACTAATTTGTAAACCCACCTTATACCGATATTGACTTGATAATATTCATATTTGTAGTATTAATATTTTAAAATAAGACGACCAGGTATGTATTTCCTTTAAAGTGCAAATTGCTTAAATATAGTGCAAATTTAGTATGCGTAGAGCCGAAATGTCCTTTCATTTCAAATGATATTATGAGCTTAAAATAATTCGGATTAAAAAGGCTGATACGCCTTACTTTGCAAAATTCCGTGCAATAAAGTTTGAATATAACTACTTTAGAACAATTCGCAAACAATGTATGACCAACTCTGATGGTACATGGTAGTGTTTCTCAAAGTTTGCTTGACCACCTATTGAAATATAACAAATAAATAAATGGACGGCAAACAAATAAATAAATAACATGGGTTTCAGCTGTTTTTTTTAAATAAGCAATTGCTACACAGGAAATAGGTCGATTAAAAAAGTATTCCCCACTGTCACATGTAAATGATATAAAATAAAATGTGTCACATCGGCCCGTAAGCTCCGTAAAAAATCAATATAAAGCATAAAAATATAATTTACTAAGAAAATGTTAGTTAACCCTATACTTGACATTGTGCACTTAAATGCACATTAGAATCAGATTTTTTTATTCGGATAATGCGACATCGAATCTTACTAGTAATAACTGAAAGCGAATTAGCAAACGTTTCTTTATGTCAGAAAATGAAATCAATATCTGTCTCGTTCACACATTGTAAATGGTAAACAAAATAGCGAGCCGTCATTCAGCGCCTGCGCAACGCTCTCTAAGAATCTTATTTTATCTGAATGAAATTAAGTTATATGTACGAAATTTATATAATCTTACTTTCTGCAAGCTTTATGCAATGTTTTGGTGATATTTTTTTGAGATATAATGTTTTGAATATATAGTAATTCATGACTTTTGTTATGTGTGCATTAAAATGCACACGGCCAACGACATACAATATTACTGTTTATCAATATTGTGTCTTTAAATGCACACTGCCAACTTTGCTACTATATACTAAGGTTCTGCGCACAAGGTAGGGGTAGGGTGAACAAAGTTCAGACAGAGTTTTTTTTTTATAATTCACGACTGAAATTAATATTTCCCCGTTTCCACTAAATTCCCAGTCCTTAGCTTGCAATATTTTTTTCAGATGACTGGAGGCCGAAAAATTCTAGCTTTGGTGTCTAAATTGCGTAATTAAATCGGATGTAGAATCCAGCAAATCCCTAGAAAGTTGAATTCCAGACGTCTAGGTCTCATAAAGACGTCCCTGAACTCAAGTCCTGTCCAATCAATAGCGTCTTCTGTCAAAAATGTAAACATCTCCAATAATGATGATTCCAGAACATCTGCAATATCAATCCCAGATAAGACCAAATTCCCACTTGAGGTCGGCTATAGATGCGCCACTAGCCCTGAAGACTAAGCTGGAATGCCTCAGAAAAGTATATCTTCTTACAACATCCTTCAAACAAGTGGAATAAAGTCCAATCATATGCTCAAATTTAATACAACATTCTAACGGAAACATTGATGCAGGTCTAAACAGACAAGTCGCTTTATAGCGTACAAATGTGATAGGCCATTGTTAGTATTGTCCACACAGATCCTGGACATCTTCGTTTGTAATTCCTGGTTGCTGTTTCGTCATGGGAACAGCGGTAAACAAAAATTATTGCCACTCAAAAAGTTTCGAGTCGCTTTATGTGGGAACTGTGTTTTTTTGGGAGGAGGTCTTCTAATCTCTCAACTCAACTAAAATATCTCAAAACTTGTTGACATGTCATAACTTCCGAGACTTTTATCTTTAGTATTTTCAAAATGTATGATATTTTTTATATTTTTTAATTATTTCTTAGTTTAGTGAGTACTTGGCGGTGTGCATTTAAAGACACATATTTTTTTTCTCGTGAACCTGGCAGTGTGCACTTAAAGACACATACTATATTCTGAAAACTGAAATTCAGAGATTTTTTATTTTATTTTTCCTAATATCCTTAAAACCCAATTAACGCAGGGAAGTAGCAAAAGTATAATTTTTTTAGGATAAAATTCTCTGCCAAGTATAGGGTTCAAGAACTGTTTAAGTTTAAGGAACTTTATTGCGAATGTAATTATCTAATTGTGAAAAAAGTGTTGTATGAGTTTGATAACATTTAAATACAGTTTAAAATACCGGAGGACAGGGTCTCACGAAATATTAAGGGGATCGTTCTATAATAAAGATTGACAAGAACAGCTAAGCGTGTAGTAAGCTAGTAAGTATGCATGGTCCGTCCTCCCACACATAGAATAATATTCTTGCAAGCCAATAACCTCCTTACATTAGATCTGTTCGTTTTTGGTTTTGAAAACGGTTAACGGTTTTCGTAGCTATACGAAAAACAGTTTTCTTATATAGATACCAAAAACTCAACATATTAAATTTCCTTTGCTTTATCTTTAATTTACCTTAGCTAGTGCGCTAGCTAGCTAGTAATATTGATTAAAGGCGGACATATTATAGATAATATATACATAGACAATGATTTATTTTCGTTCGTTGGTCGATTAGTAGTTTTGGAACGAAGTTCCTTATCGCGCGCGGTATGCTGGGTAAGAGGCCTAGGCGAGCGTCACGAAAAATTCTCACGACACTTTTGCTAAAGTGCGTGGCGCACGGAGAGGGGGCAGGCCGAGTATACGATTCGACTTATTCGTTCTCTCTCTCTTTCTCTCTTGACAGTGACAAGTCACGCGACGCGCGCCTCTGCTGTGTATGTGTTCATTGTTTTGTCGTGTTCGTGTGTATTCATTATTTAACTCCTAAATATTGTTAATTTTTTTAATTATTATCCTATATTACTTATTCCAAAACGAAAGGAACTTCGTTCCAATCGGGTGTCCCACATGTGACACCTCAGACGTTTTTTTTGTTTTATTATTGGCTATGATTGATATACCTATTATGATTTGATATGAAAATGAAAATATTTTACTTACATTATTACAAGTATGCTAGCTCATATTTCATATAAAAGCAAAATATACGAAATCCATGGCTTTTATTATCATTAAAATGAAAATATACATTCTAAAGTTTAAAAAGCTGTTGATTTTTCGCATAATAAATAAGTTCCCTATGATAAAGACAAATAGTATAAAACAATTAACATGTATACGATAATTATGTCGTAACTGTTATTTATTTGTTCATTAAGAACGTTTCAAGCTTAACTTGTAATTACTTGAGTAATGGCGAAAACGACCACACATTTGTCATTTGAGCAAATTTATAACTTTTTCAACGAAACATGTCACTTATGCGATATCGTGCACGAGCTAAGTGATATGTTACAGAATATAGTAGTTTTATTTAAAATTATTTTTAGTAAATAATTTTTAATTCATTAAAATTTTAAATAAAATTATCATTATCAATTTGGTTTGAATACCTTTATATGAAAAGTATTCATTTCTTTAGTCGTATGATATATCATATCGTCGTATAATAAACTATGAAATAATTTTAATAAATTTAATGAGGAGAATTATAATTAAATTATATTCCATATATTTTTTTAATTTAAAATGTTTGCACAATTTTATCATACGAAACGTCATTACCAGATCCGTTAGTTGTACAAAAGCCAATTAAACCGCGATTGTAGCACTTATACTTTGTAGCTCTTTCAGCCCGGGTTTTTCCGATGTTCGAAGTAACATCGCGATTAAAAAAAACATGTCACAACTTTCTCACACAAAAAGTCATTACCAGATCCGTTAGTTGTACAAAAGCCAAATAATCTGCGATTGTAGCACGTATACTTTGTAGCTCTTTCAGCCCGGGTTTTTCCGATGTTCGAAGTAACATCGCGATTAAATAAAAACCTGTCACAACTTTCTCACACAAAAAGTCATTACCAGATCCGTTAGTACTACAAAAGCCAAATAATCCGCGATTGTAACACTTCTACTTTATAACTCTTTCAGCGCGGACGTTTCCGATGTCCGAAGCAACATCTCAATTTAAAAAAAAATTGCACAGCTTTATCACACAAAATGTCATTACCAGATCAGTTAGTAGTACAAAAGCCAAAAAGTCCGCGAATGTTGCACTTCTACTTTATAGCTCTTTCAGCTTGGACGTTTCCGATGTTCGTAGTAACATTGCGATTAAAAAAATAATTGCACAGCTTTTTCACACAAAACGTCATTACCAGATCCGTTAGTAGTACAAAAGCCAAATAATCTGCGATTGTAGCACTTATACTTTGTAGCTCTTTCAGCTTGGACGTTTCCGATGTCGGAAGTAACATCGCAATTATAAAAAATTGCACAGCTTTATCATTTAACACGTCATTAGGTACCAGATCCGTTAGTAGTACAAAATGTCAAATAGTCCGCGATTGTAGCACTTATACTTTGTAGCTCTGTTAGTGTGGACGTTTCTGATGTCCGAAGTAACACCGCAATAAAAAAAATGCACAGCTTTATCACACTAAACGTCATTACCAGATCCGTTAGTAGTACAAAAGACAAATAATCCGTGATTGTAGCACTTCTATTTTATAGCTCTTTTAACGCAGACGTTTCCGAAGTCCGAAGTAACACCGCAATTAAAAAAATGCACAACTTTATCACACAAAATATTACCAGATCCGTTAGTAGTACAAAATGTCAAATAGTCCGCGATTGTAGCACTTATACTTTGTAGCTCTTTCAGCCCAGTCAAATCCGATGTCCGAAGTAACATTGCAATATAAAAAAAAGAATGTCACAACTTTATCATTTAACACGTCATTACCGGATCCGTTGGTGGCACAAATGTCAAATAGTCCGGGATTGTAGCACTTTTACTTTGTAGCTCTTTCAGCCCAGTCAAATCCAATGTCCAAAGTAACATCGCAATATAAAAAAAAGAATGTCACAACTTTATCAATTAACACGTCATTACCGGATCCGTTAGCAGTACAAAATGTCAAATAATCCGCGATTGTAGCACTTCTAATTTGTAGCTCTTTCATCCCGGACGTTTCCGATGTCCGAAGTAACACAGGCATTTAAAAAAATGCACAGCTTTATCACACAAAACGTCATTACCGGAACCGTTAGTAGTACAAAATGTCAAATGGTCCACGATTGTAGCACTCCGACGCAGCGTTTAAAACAAATACCGCATACGTCGATGATATTCGCAAAAGGAACGCACAGGAATTGATCGGACGGGGCTAATGTCGCGTGAAGAGTCCGGCCCCGGCAACCGGTCTGCAACATTGTTGCTGATCTCGTAGTAATTGTTTTGTTGCTTTTTTGCAACCGTACGTCGTGCGATCCGGTGCCGTATTCACCGTGGGGGAATATTTAAGTTCCTTAAGACTCAAATAGACTCTAACTCGAAGGTGGTAGAAACCTTTGTGATTCGACTCCGGAAAAACCACTGCCATATCTATTTTTGAGGTTATTCTGAAGACTCGGGATAATAGACTCGAATTTGAAGGTAGAACCTTTTGTGGTTCGACTCCGGAAACACCACCGCTACATCTATTTTTGCCTATTAACAGCAGTGTTAAGCGCTGTTGTTCTGATTTGAAGGGTGTGGTTCCAGCTTAGTCCTCAGGGGTAGCGGCGCATATGGGGCCGACATCAGGTAGCAATATCTAATCTTATCTGGGGTTGATTACAGATGTCCATGGGCGGCAGTAGCCATTTACTATTAGGTTGATTGCATCTCATGTCTACTACCTATCTACCACCTACGCATCAACGTCAACGGTTGTCAAGTTTCTCCGCAGCTTAGACGTGAGCGTCGTGACCACGATCCATGTAACTGGGTCGAAATATTGGAACTAAGTAATTGGCTCAGTGTGAGTCGACCGCACTCGGATGGTACCGTTCCACCAAATTGTTATTTACTTTTTTATATTTATTATCGTAGCAGCCATAGAAGCAATGTGGAAATTTAAAATCTCTGCCTATTACGGCTCAATAGATAATGCGAAATATAGAGTTTATTGAATGGTGACCTTCATTTATTTTAAAACTTGTTTAGTACATATTTGTTTTGTTGTACTCCGTAAAAACTACAAGTGTCTGTTTATTACGGTTTAAGAGATAGAGCCCAGAATTTAAGTGATTGACGGGGGGACAGACGGACAGATCGATAGACGGACAGACCAATAGAGGTACAGTCGGACAAGCAGACAGACGAAAAGACGGTCAGAAGGACAGATAACGGAGGCTTAGTAATAGGATCCCATTCTTATTATTTGAGTCCGGAACACTAAAAAAAACGTTACGTGATTTCCCGTTACGTAATTAAATATAGCCATCCACTTTCCCAACAGCTATCCAGTAAAAGTTTCAATAGTCTAAACCCTTACCATGAGTTTTTACGTTTTGACAAATATGACTGTTTTGGTATTTGTTTACGTATTGGCCCATAAAATTTCCTAGTTCTGACACAATCCGCTAGAAATTATATGGGCCAATACGTAAACAAATACCAAACCAGTCATATTTGTCAAAACGTAAAAACTCATGGTAAGGGTACTGTTCGGTATGGTCTATGAATACGGCCATCGGGCCCTTGGTAACAAGTAGTGCTACCGCGGTGCATTGGCCTATTGACCGACATCGAATAAATCAACCGACGAGAAGGAACGTGTCTGAATAATCACACGCATTCGGTTCTTACAACATTCGTGAGCGCTTTAGACTTTCTTAAAATAGACTTTTATTTTTTAATTAACACGCTTTATATAAAATAAAGTGTACGGTGTTAATTTTATTTAATCTTTTCAAAGATTATATCATAGTTAATAAGAACATTTCATTGTAAATTAAAAAAAATGAGAAGAACAAAAATATAATTATAAAGTGAATTACGATTTACAATTTAAATGATATCAATACAATATTTTAGTATTTATTTTAATAACTTAGTAACGCATTAAAATAATTTAAAAGCCAATTTAAAATATTCGCGCTATACTGATATATGTAACTTGATGCAACTTAAACAGCTTATAAAAAGTTAATTAGTGTGGGTTTGTAATTATTAAGTTATATGTAAACGTGTGTGTGTGTCACTTGTAGAGGCCAACCGGGCTCTACATAGTCGCCTGATAAGAGAAAATTAGCTTAAAATATTAGGTTTATTGCTGTTCAATACAATTTCGTTACTAAGTTGTTTCGGTATGTGCAAAATATAGGTTGCAATGAATGTGTAAAACCATATTTAATGTTTTAATGTTGCTAAATTATTTTGCTAAATTAGTAAAATGCAAATGAGTTTTGTGTAAATTGAAAGCCTGTGTATTCTAGATTAAGTTTTTACGATTTCGCATGCCCTTAATCAAAATAAAAACTATAATGTTTGTGTGTCTGCCCATATGTAACTGTCTGCGTTTTATATTACTTTTATAATAACGCTTTAGCTCAAAAGCAGTGATAGTTTTGTGGTTAAGAAACTCGGCCTCTTGATCGAGGGGTCCGAGGTTCAAATCCCAGGCACGCACCTCTGACTTTTCAAAGTTATGAGTGTATAACAAACTAATTATCACTTGCTTAAATGGTGAAGGAAAACATCGCGAGGAAACACGCATACCTGAGAAATCTTAAAAAAAAGTTTTCAAAGGTATGTAAAGTCTACCAATTCGCACTTGGCCAGCGAGGTGGACTATGGCCTAATCCTTTTCATTCTGAGAGGAGACCCGTGCCCAACAGTGAGACAGTAATGGGTTGATGATGAATGACGTCGCTGAAACCCAAAGGGTTTCAGTGCTGGGTACTTCTCTCTCTATAAAACTAGAGGTCTGGAGTGTAAAATACCATTGAGTACCAATGGCATTACAGATTGGTGTAGTTATATTAATTAAAATGTTTAAAATAGTATCCCCATTGCATTTTGATCTTTAAACATGAAGTTATGTTTCTTAAACAGTTTTAGGGTAGCAATAAACCTATTAGGGTTCAAATTGAAGCTAATATAATTGTAGTAAATTCAATTTAGATGTCCATCCGGCCGGGGATCGAACCCGGGTCGCACTGCGTGTCATTTCTTAATATTTCTTGTTTCTAGGCCGTATCCAACGCGAATCATTAAGTCTGGCTACCAGATGTTCTTCATAAAGGTCATACCGATCGCTATGGAGATGATTAAATGGGAAAAAGGAATTAATAAGGCTATTTCGTTGCAATAGCTCTTATATCGTGTCTATTAATAACATTGTCTATTAGTGCAACGTCTTGACAGAATATTGTTAATTAATGTTATACTGGAAATACAGTCAGCTTCAGGAGTAGATGAGCTGTATACTGTATTTTTAAAGAATTTAAAAATACAATATACCCATACACCCATACACCCAAGCGTTAATAACTAGCTAAGCACCGTTAGCATGATTAGATGAACATCGTAGTGTCAAAAGAAGATGAACACTAGCACGTCAAATGTAGCTGAGTAATATCAAATATTTATTCCGCTTATTTAGTGTAAATAATTTATTATTAGTTTATAGTTAGTAATTTATTATTTAGTGTAAATAATTTATTATTAGTTTATAGTTAGTAATTTATTATTTAGTGTAAATAATTGATTATTTACACTAAATATTTATTTCTTTAGTGTAAATAATTTGGTCAATTATTGGTTTGTTTTTTGTTTATTTTATTTAAAAAATAACCTGTACATCTACTTCTGAAGCTGACTGTACATTGAAATTTATTATGTTCTGTCATTTTGATGTGACTGGTTTGACTTGAATCCTTCACCTATTCATTGATACTGAGGATAGTAATTGTATTGTAAGGGCTGTATTGAACTTTTACATTTCATTTAACTTGCCTTGTTAGTTTGTAGTAATATGTACAGGGCCAGATTGAGGGGGGGCAACCGGGGCGGTAGCCCCGGGACCTCTACAAAAGGGGCCCCCACAATAGAGACGTCGGTTTTTTTTTAATTCCGACTTGTAAACACTCTTTAAAAAATATCTTTTCCTTTGATATTTTTTTTCGCTGTTTTACCTTTATCTGCTATATCTACCAGCGTTTCACAATAAAATATTTATTGAAACACTGAAAAAATCAACTGAAAAAATTGTTCATTTTATTCGGAAAATAATTTGGGGCCAGGCCTCCACTCCTTTGTTGCCCCAAGGCCTCTAGACCTCTAAATCCGGCCCTGTATATGTAGGTCAGATCTTGTATCTGAATTTTAGACCAGTAAATTCAATTGATTGAGCCAAAAGTTTGCAAACTCTTTTGGTTTGAATGTCAATGTATCATTAACTCGGTGACGTCATTCCAAATCCAACATGGCGGTCGTCCCAAGATGGCCCTGAGATTTCTGCGCCCCTGTAATATGGGTATCAAATGAAAGTGTTTTTTGAGAAGAATACGAAAAACTTGTTTTTTTTTAAATTTTTCAATGTATATTTATTTTTACTTTATTAAAATCTTTTTATGAAGTACATTTCTATAGGTATGAACAGAAGTAGGTACCTACATAGTACAGAATAGTAGTACAGATGTCCATAGCTTCTTTCTTTCAAGAAACCATTATTATATAGATAAAATGGTACTTTATGTTTACCACGCTTTTATTGACCTGTATGTATGTAGATACCTACATGTATGTATGTATGTAACGGAATCTTTGAACTAGATTTTTAGCCACTTTTAACGGTCCAATTAATTTGCAATTTTGAACACTTTAAAAGAACCGATGACAATAAAGGATTTTAATGTTTTTTTCCTATTCTTCTCATCAGGATCGTCAAGATTAACAATTTTCCTTGAACGATTTTAGCGGTGTGTTTAGTTTTTACAGTATATGATTTTTTTTTATTAAAATAACAAACGAGTATATGAAATCTAGTTAATGGTAAATTTTCAGCCAACGGTAATTTTCTGTCTAACATTTATTTATTTCTTCTTTTCAGGCGGCGGACATCCCCACCGACTCGCCGTAACGTCAGCAGGCGCCGGTGAGATCGCCGTGACAGACATTATGTGAACCATACCATAGTGATAGATCTGTATAAATAATGTATATACGTGTATCGGAGACACCGTGGATAGTACCTTATATTTATAAGACCAATCGATATGGTGTTGAACTTTTGTTCCTGTTATCTTGGTCGGGATTTCAACTGTCAATCCCATGGTTAGTTTGATGACGTCACTTCTAGGTATAAATATCTCTGGTGTTTTAAAATGGGTAAAATGTTGCAAGTACTAATCTATGGTTGCAAGTGTGACGTCAATGCATGGGAGATTACAAGTGACAAAGTGTGACAATGATGAAGGGATAGGGTTAGAAGTAGAAGGATTTGTTTGGTGTAAATTACAGATTTTAAATAACCATTTTTAATATCCAGTTTTTTTTCATTGTCAACTAATCAACGAAACATACAAAATCAACTATAAAAATGTGTCACCAACATCTTCAATATAATACCAAACTTATGTACATTCACAAAGTAATGTCACACATTTTTGGTATAAATGAAATAAAATGAAATGAAATCGACATTCGCTGTTATTAAAGTTTATCAGCGTGAAATATATATGACATGCAGTTTAAACCAATCAACGTGTAGATAACTCAATTTGCGAGAAGTTTAAACCAATCAGAATGCCGACTGACCTAATCTGCAAGTAATTCTAGCCAATTGGCGTTTATTATTTTTAATAAGTCTATTTTTAAACAGCTCTTATTTATTAAACATATACTAATTAAGAATATATAATTTTTATTTCCTTCTTATTCGACTCTGTCACAATTTGTCGACTCCCAAAACATTCGACGTAAGTAAGAAGTATAAATAAAAATACTTGAAATAAAATTTACTGGTTTATTTAAATTCAAATGTGGAGAGAAATACCAAGGGATATGGTCTTAGTCACGACGGGACAGTTTCGTGGGCGTTGAGCCGATGGAAAGTAATACAAGGCAGTGCTTAGAAAATAATGTTCGAACATTGTATGGTAGCTGATGAATAAATATGTAAATACCGTTAGAAGCGTTTAACCGAATCTTAATCTGGAAATAAATATTACAACTGTGTTCTTTGCGTACATTTGGGTTGGGTTGGGTTGAGGTTGTAGAAATGGAATCCATAAAAAGGAAACATGTAGAAAAGGTGTCCTTATTACTTTCTATTTGTATTATTATTGTAATGATTACCTAATAATTACATATTTCTACATCAGCTTTGATAGCCGTGTAGATAGATCGTGAGCAGTGATAGCCTAGTGGTTAAGAAACTCGGCCTCTCGATCGAGGGGTCCGAGGTTCAAATCCCAGGCACGCACCTCTGACTTTTCGAAATTTATGTGCGTATTAGAAATTAATTATCACTTGCTAAACGGTGAAGGAAAACATCGTGAGGAAACCTGCATACCTGAGAGATTTATAAAAAAAAGAAACATCTCAAAGATATGTGAAGTCTACCAATACGCACTTGGCCAGCGCGGTGGACTATGGCCTAATCCTTCTCATTCTGAGAGGAGACCCGTGCCCAGCAGTGGGACAATAATGGGTTGTTGATGATGTGATGATGACATCAGCTTTGGACGCTAATGAATACAGGCTTCCGTTTGAGAACTAAGTCACTAACGTTTTTTTATCTCGTTAATTCGATTATTGCGAGAAAGAGCGCAAACTCAAATACGGTTAATAGTAGATGATTATTTTTTATATTGAATAAAGTGCAATGTTAGTTTCCAACTAGTGTTTACGCTGAAATTTATCACATTTTTTTTTCTAAAATTTGTGATTAATTTCGTTATAGACCTTCTGGTCGTTGGTATATTTAGGTCTTGGCGAAGTGTCTAATGAAAATATCAAGTGTAATCAAATTCGACATTTTAACGTTCAGTCACGAACATTAACTTATCTGCATAATAAGTGTAAAGCAATTTAAGATAAACTGACTCTAAGGACATCATTTTATTTGGTTTTACGTGCTTTGATAACGAGCTGTTTTTTTAAAATGGATATCGGTAAGAAACACTATTTGGGATATTAAAAGTAAATTTACTAAGGTATCTAGAGTTAAAGGAATTAAATAATTAATATGGTGTACCTCAAGGGACCGTATTAGGAATCCTCTCACTTCCTATAACCATGATTTACTCAATACTTACTTTTTAACGCGTATTATCAATAATAGGTACCAGGACTGCTAACAATTATTATTTATTGAACGAATTAAAGTTCCTCAGTCATAGTTCATAAATTCGTCATAGTTCAATCAGCGACTCTATTGTCGAATTTGTTTATATTTTATCGGATTATTTCATACAAACCTTAAATTAGATAGAATCTAGTGTACACGACCAAAGCCGAAGATAAAAACTAGCAGCGTTTGTACATTAGAATTACCAGGAGAACACAGACTCGAAGCGATTGGCTATAGGCTAGGCTTAGGGATGTGATCTTAAATTTAATAATCCATGAATCGATATTTGGACCACAACATCGATACTTTAATCGATAAAAAATTAACGCTCTCAACTATCAGTAAATCAATATTCGATTACTTTTCTTTTGTAGTAACAGAAATATAATAGGTTGCATGTTTTTCTAATGAAATTTTATTTTTTTCGTCGATTTAACTTCCGCTCTTTTCGCATACCTTATTGTATATTTTGCCCAGAAGATGAGCAATTGCTTCTTTTCACCGATATAGAGCAACGGCATAAAAAACCAGAGTTCAGTTTTTGGGAATTTGATCTTTTAGTCTACCATTTCTTGAATCGATTCTTTAGACATCGATTTTAAATCGATATTTGTATCTCGCATCCCTACCAACGGGTTGTAATGCCAGGGTAGTGTACGCAGGCGTCGGGCGGGGCGAGATCGGCGCCGCCCCGCATACCACGATCATGTTACAGGCAATGCCGTAATTGGAGTTACTGCTCATGGACAGATACAAAATTGTATAGCATTTAGCCTATTTCGACGAGATAAGTAGATTTTTAAACCGCTATCGTGAACTGCTACGTACTTTTAAAGATATTTCGTTTTAAGCAAGCTAATCGGCAAGGTCTATCTGATGGTACCTAAGTAGTCACTGTTACCACCTTAATATACAGGGTGAATTTTTCAAATATGCCTTCGGGCCAAATCCGAAACTATAAGGATTAGCGAAAAATGCTGAAAAGAGTTACGAGGCCGATTTTGAAAAAACCTAAAACTACATCAATACTTTTTTTAAATATATTTTTCCCTAGCCGGGAATCGAACAAGTTCATTTTGAAAAAAAATACCCCCTCTATATTATTCTACTATCTGATAGTATTGCTTATAAGGATCAAATTCTGGGAAGTTATGTTTCAAACAAAATAAAAGTGAAGTTAAATAATTTTCAAACATTAATTTCACGTTTTTGAAGTTTTATTAACAGTCCATTGAAATTGAAATTGATTTTCAAAGAGCACTGTCTTGTATTTATTACTTTATAATTAGTGTGAGTATCGTATCTTCGTTTAGAAAACCCGCTGAAACTGTCCATAGAGTGAAAAATACATAGAGATGACGATTGCTTATTTTAATATTGTAACCAGTGAGTAAATTAGGAACTGTAGGTTCACGCACTCAGTGACTTTGTAAAATTACTCGTAAAATTACTGTAAACATTGACCTAATAATAGTCTTCGGGTATGTACTCAAAACCATTCAATCTTAGAATATACAAAAAAAAATACAAACTATTATAATGGAGCCTTACTTAATTTACCATTTACCCAAGAAATAAATAAATAATGCCTTTAATAACAGTTTTAAAAAATTAAGTAATGGTTTAATTAAAAGATGCCCAAGAATCGCGTTACTGTGAAACTGTATGTGAAATTAAAATATGTTATTTTACGAATTTAATAACACACCCGAAGTCTATCTGTTATTAGGTCAATGGATTTTATGATTTTTCTATTAATCTTTCGTCTATTAATCTCTTTTTTCAAAAATATTTTAATATTTAAACCTACGTCCAAACTATGCGTCCATGGCAACTTAGAAGACACAGAAAGATGAATATTTTTCCTTATTCATTTTTAATACATATATCAGGACAAAACATTGATTTTTTAAACTTTTATTACAATATATTTAAATTAATAAATGTAGTTACTTGGTACTAAGGTGTTTTCATACGTCCCATTTAATATTAATAAACACATTGTCCATATTTAAAAAAATTAAAATTATTTCATATAAATATTTGCCTCTTAAAATATATTAACAGAATTTTAAATTAAATAAAAAGTGATGAACGGAATTTCATTGTTTTAAGATATTTGATCTCACATAAATTAAATCATTTTAGCTTTTACTTCGTGGTAAATAAAATCAAAAATTAATTTTAAAATTTGTAAACTTAAGTTAATTTTAACTTCGTGTGATTTTCTATTGTAATTTTCAATATTAGGTATATTGAGTTTGTAATTAGTTTCAAACCAACGAAAAAGGATTTGCTAGTCACGAAATTCATTTGGTTTAGTTCATAACTTGATGTGATTCGTTGAAGAGATAAAAATAGTTTTATTTAGACTCCATGGCCAGTGTGCACTTCGCAGCCATTTAAAAGTTATTTTTATATTAATTGTGGTGTGATTACGGTGCGTTACCAGTTGGAAAGATTGTTGAGATGTAATGTGTCGATGTTTTTACATGCGTTGCTTATTATCAATTTTAAAGTGCTATTCTGTAATAATAACACAAATCCGAATCTCGATATGTAATTTCGATCACTCGAGGGTCTCAAAAGGCTTGCTACTTTTAGTATCGGCTATTAATAAAGATACTGCTTTTCGGAAGCTATTTCTAGCCAACAAACGCTACACTCCTTACATTTGAGCAGTCGTAGCTAATTTTGGACGCTTGATGCAGCAACTAAATGCGAAAACCCCGGTCCAACAAGTCGCTAAATCGCCGATGTTAAAAGAAGCAAGTGCCTGTTTCATAAGACAATTTAAAAGGCGAGTGAATAATTATTTCGAATGCACAGGTTCGACTTGACATTCAGGACGCTAATTGCTTAAAAAGTAATTTCTCACATAAATAGTTCATCTCATCTCCACGCTCGAAAGTGCGGCGTAAGCGACATTGTCGACTTTTGAATTTCATATTTCGAGAATAAATTACAGAATAGCACGGCTGTGGGTACTTTTGATATGGCTGCTACATATAACTTATACATAATTATCTTAAATATTATACCTAAATATAACGGTATGTAAATTTTTATATTCTTACATTATTTCCAAAAAACTTGTAGTAGAAATCCGTCTCCGTTTAATTCCATTTCTTGAATTTTTATATAAATAGATATATTCTTGTGTAAGGGTATAATTTAAAGGTTTAATATAGCTATGTCATTAATATACCTAATTATTTATGTTATACCTATGTAAATATATTGTAAATATCTACATGTTACGTTAGGTCAAAAAGGGATTTAGTTTACTTACATAAAGATATATTTCATTTATGGTATATAAGAAATTATGTCCTGCACACTTTTTATAATTATAGTTCAGTTATCCGAATTTATACCTAATCGTTGTGTTATGTAATAAAACAACAATATCAGTAGTACGACAACAAAAATACAACAATAAAAATACAGTGATTACAAAATAAGACAAAAAAAAAATAAAAAACACTTAATTTGAAGTCAATTTAATTGGAATAAGATTTTATTTTCTGTTAAAAATCCTTTAAATAAATTTTAAATTGTTTATTTCGTTGTTTCAACAAAAACTGTGGCAATTTAAATTGTTTTTACAATTTTATTGGAGAATATTGGAGCGTAATTGTAAATTTTTAAATAAAAACAATCAACAACAACAAAGCAATTTTTATCTCGAATCAATTATCAACAATTTTTGCAATAAATTTGGGAAATAATATTCTTGTAGAATAATGAAAACTGAACATTTAATTTGTAACATCTAGCTATAGTTGTATATGCGAATGAATCCTAGTAATTTTAAGATGTTATATCTCTTTGAATACCTACTTAAAGAAATAATCATAAGATCTTTGCTAATTATTCTTGTCTCTTGATGTGATTAGAAGTCATCACACAGCTGGGCATGGGTCTCTTCTTAAAGTGAAAAAGACTTAGGCCATAGTCCACCAGTGATAAGAATTACTTCCCTTAAAATAAAACCTTAAGTTGGCATTGAGTTCTATTTTTGTAATATCAATGTGACATTTATTATATTGTCAGATTCATAGGCCACTTTACACTTATCGATAAAAAAGAATAATTTGTAATTTTGCCGTTCCATTTTTATAATATTGTAATTTTCTTTGTGTGTACAATGCATTATTTAAGGGCGCAGCACATTGTTTTAAAAAGTGACATATCTAAATGTCAAATGGGTCGTTTAATAAGATATTCTGTGGTCGTGTATAAAATATTACCCTTTTGATATCAAAGATAAGATTACAACATTCGAAAGTTCGTTATATTTTATTTCATGTTGCCATTATTAGTAGAAATTTGAGGTCTTAAACGATCGACTTATACAAAATATACCTAAATATATACAAAAACTCCATGTGAATTAAAATACAACTAGTATTTTTACGCAATAGCTATGATGAACCCTTTATTTTGATACACATATTGCAGTGTTCGAAGTTATTTTTTCTTTTTAAACAATGACATCTAAAAAAATATCCGTTGAGCATTTTGGAAGAAATAATGTAATAAAGAATGATATAAACACACAAAAATTAGCGCAAAAGTATAATCCTTCCTTTCCGTCAGGTAAAAAGGGACTAGGGTTTATTTTAAGGCAATAATTCTCATCAAATGACGACTCTAATCATTATAAATTTAATTTAATTGACATTACGATTTCCGCCCAGTGATACAGTAGGCGCATCACAATTATTATCACATTAATATTTAGTCTGTCCAACTGAAAGTCCATTTAGTAGTAAAATAATCATTACGCAAATGTAATTTAGGAAGCCAAAGTTTTCTTAAATATAATTGCTTTCATATATTATAGTTTTTATGAGGATATTTGTCCGAAATATCAGGTGCTTATGTCACAAACTTCCTACATATTGTTTAATATTATTCTTCTGTATAAATAAGGATAGTAACGGCACATTTTTACATAGTTTAAGCGACAGTCCATCACATAATGTAGCTAACAAATTTAAATTAAATATTTAAGATATTGTATAGTTTAAGTGAAAATATTGTAAGATTAGTTGTTATTTTGGGTTGGAATTTGAACGCTAGTGACATCGAAGCCGTGTTCCATTTGTGAAAAGAAACGATAAAATGTATTCTCAAGTATCTCACTTTCTGCCCATGTTGTGTCTAAAATTTTACATAAGTTGCTGCACGCAGCTTACATAGTTAACAAAAGTAATGTTATAGAATAACATTTCTTTTGTATAGGTACACGATATTTTTGTTAAATCATTGGAACACTGTCATAACCGTTATAATCGTCATGTGGAACACGGACTGCATGTACATAGAAGCGAAAATCTACAAATTAATTTTAGAGCTACATTTTTCATTGTTGTATCAAACAAGGTGAATTGTTTCAGGGACTTAGTATTAGTTAGATTTCGTTAAATTTTTAGAAGATTTTAAATATTTGAGTACATTTAATTACAGTACATCACAATTATTGTTATGTATATTTATTACCATAAGATCAAGTTTATTTGGATGAATGTTTTAATATTTAACTTCCAATATTTCGGTGATTTTGTTTTTAAGATTTGTTAATTTATTTTATAATTATGTTGTTTATAATACTTAAGTTCCTGCTGCAATAATTTGTTTGAAATAGATTCGCAGGTACCGCATTTTCATCTATTTGTCGAGATGACACGAAATCTTTAAAAATCTTAAAATATGATAAATTAATTCTTTGTTATATTTTGTACCCTTTCTTAAATTGTTAGGTATTAGACAATTTTGCTGGTGTTTTTATTCTACTATAAAAGTGATGTTTATAAACTATTTCTTGTCAAATAAATGATGTCAATGATCGTACTTTGGTATTATTTTCACTTCCTTTAATTAGGTTATGTATTTTTTATAATATAGGAGTAGCAGACGAGCATGCAGTTCCCTTGATAGTAAGTGGCTACTGAATATCTGTAATCAACCCCAGATAGGATTAGATATTCCTACCTGAGGTCGGCGCCGCTACCCTTAGGATTAAGCTGGAACGCCTCAGAAAAATATGCCTCCCTTACTACACCCTTCAAACAAGAACTCAGCAGCGTTTAACATTGTTTACGATATATTATTTACGATAGGGATTAAGACTTAGTATTTTTGAAACTATAATATATAGTGCAATTCATGTTTCTTTAGTTTTAAGGACAATCAAATAAAATAAAGTACGATACTATATCACGTAGCACCTTGGCGTGCTCTTAGAACAAATCATTAGAATGCCTATATTTCAAATATTCGACCCATTATATATATAAAAAAGTTCCATCTATCGCAATTGTTACGAACTACATGACTTGACGTGTAGTAAAGGACAACATAGTACAAAGTATAACTACTAGATGGCGCTGTACTAATTCATGAATAACCTTCCAATCAACTAAAATTATAACAGTTATTAAGTATTTCATTACAGTATACGGTCAAATATAGAATATATCTTTTGAAAATATTAATATAGTTGAAAAAATAAAATATATCTATTACTGTTCTATTCATGTTCTTTTAGCGGCAACTTTGCTAATCCCAATAACACGCTAATGTCAACTAGCTATGGTGATTGGTGACGTCTGTCAAGTGTCAGTAACAGTTGAAATGAAATAGGTTATAAAGTAGTTTTACACCGGGCATGTACATTTGTTTTGTTTTTTTTTTTTATCAGGTTATCATGTTTATCAAAAACGTGGTTTGGATAAGTCAAGAATGAAGAAGGAACTAGTCACATTATAACAGTATCCCTGGACAATTAAAAATAGTTACTTATAAGCTATTGATACTTAGCAGCGGGAAATACAAACCAAACCATGAGGATCAAATCAAACTTAATTTTATAGCAAAAGTTAAAGCCAACAGAACAATAAGAAAATGATTCCATAATCCTACCAAAAATGGAGAAGATAAACATCGAAGAAAACGTTATTAAATACGAGTCATTTATCAACGACGTATTAAAAGAAGATTTGCGACAAACAGAACTAAGGTTACAGCAGGTAAATCTAGAAATATCCGATCTTATTCAACAGAAACATACCTTAAAAGTAGTTACCGACAAAGATATCCATTCAAGAGGCTTCAAAACACAAGTGAATATTGGCTGTAATTTCTTCATGGAGGCATCTGTAACAGATACATCGAAAGTACTAATGAATATAGGATTAAATCACTATCTAGAATTTACAACAGTTGAAGCAAACAGATATCTAGATGCAAGAATAAATGCTTTTCAGAAAAAGTCAGATGAACTGAGGCAGAAAGCTGTGGAAATCAAAGCTCATATAAAATTAATGCTCTTTGGAATTGGAGAGCTACAAAATCAGGGAAAGAAAACGTGACATTGGAATTATTTTTTTCTATATAAATGTATACAATGTTTGTTGTTTTATAAAAATAGAAATGGCAGTGTTATGGAGATGTAGATGATTTTCTTATAATGGATTTTAGTTAATTAGTAATTATTTCTGTTTTGATGTTTGTAACTGAACAGGTGTTTGTGAGTGGTTGAATGTACATTTTTTGGGAACCCAAGAACTTAATAACCCAAGGATAAAGGAACCAATGTAATAGTCCGCCCCAAACTTCTAGTCTGCTCTGAAGTTTTTACGTGCTGGTATAGTCAGAGTGAAGCCAATGAAGTCTAACACAACTACAAGCATATACTCCACAGACCTGTATTTGTTTTTTAGATATAGGTCTGTGATATACTCTGTAGCAACAATAAGGGCACACTAACAAAGCTATGTACATGTGGGCAAGAGTGGGCAGCAGACAGTTGGGAGGGATGCCCCATGCTGTCTTTGTCCCGCTAATATCTACAATTTACTGATGCGAGGCAACGCGTTTCTATAATCAGAGTGGACTCGAAGTTTGGCACGGATTCTATCTGCTATATAGGTATCTAATATTCTGTGGTAATAAATCACAATAGTAATGTATTGCTTTCCCTGATGTAATTCTAAAAACAAGGTAGAATTGAGATGTAGTGAGTTAATTGAGCTATGAAGGTTTCTATAACATGTTATACTAAAATAGATTAATTCAGTTTCAATAATGTATTATATATTGTAAATGAATCACAATGTATGCATGTATGTAAGTTTGATAGCAACATTACAACTATTCATCATGAATAGGAATCATTATTGAAATAAATAATATATTTATTGAAACAAATTATAAATCTAGTGTTGCAGATGGAGTCTAATGGTAATACCCTGCTTATTGTTATAAGCTAGTCTTTCATTGATTGTTGTCAACCCAGTACCATCCTACTGCCAGGCACAGGTCTGATTACAGAATGAGAAGGATTAGGCCATAGTCCATCATGCTAGCCAAGTACATAGTAATGGACTTCAGATCAGCAGGATATCCCTTTGAAAACTTTTTTATTTTTATCTCAGGTATGCAGATTTCCTCACGATGTTTTCCTGCACCATCAAAGCAAGTGATGATTAATTTGCAAAATTATAATTTGCTTACTAATATTATTCCAAAAATGGAAATTGCTACTAACATTGCATATTAGGTACCCTCACCTAAAGAATTAGTTATACTTTGTGTAATTAAATTTGCATCATACTTATTTGTGATGTAAAAAATAATTTAAAAAAATATTTTCTTTCTTTAATGATTGTGCCTATAGTATAATAATATAATGGTACCAATACTTTTGAAATTGAATGAACTAAATTTTCATGAAAAACAATTTTACTAAGAAATAAATTAAGTTAGTACGTACATCCAGTATGCAATGTTAATAACAGGTTACATTTTGCAATGTTAATAAACTATCATGTTAAATATTCAAGTTATGTGTATAGACTATTTATAAGTGATATTTTTATATGTAACTAAGTGATAAGTATATAAATAAATCAATATTTTTTAATATTGCTTTTCATTAATTACCTGCAGGTACATATTTATAAATTAACGTAAAAAATTAAATTATACCTAGATATTTTTTTCTGTAGAAAATAAGTGCTCTTGAGAGGCCCAAAATTCAAACTAATGATACCGCCATAATTGTTTTGAGTAAGAAGCCAAAATAATGAAGTAGGTAAATACCCAATTTACTCATTTGTGGGAAATGATATCTATGACAGTCCCCTCATATACATATAGAACGAACGGAAGATAAATACGAAGTCATATTTTTTTATTAGGATAAAAAAAGATATTCATGATAGGTAATACGAAAGAAAATACTTATTCTTTTTTACCATCTTCTTTTGATTACTTTCGTTCGTCTTTATTTAGAGTAAGCTATAAGAATAGAACATATATTACGTAGAGTCTTTGTCATAAATTCAATATCGTCTTACAAGTTTCTAAGGGCCTACTAAATAGGCAGTTACTCTGTTTAATTTTTGTCTAATAAACCATTTAACTCCTTGAGATAAAAGGTCTTATTATGCCATGCACATTCAAGTGACTGTTCAGAATTCAATTAGGTCTTAGCGACCCGTAATCAGCTTAAAACCTGCTGTTCTAAGCTTCTGCAGACAAATTAGGGGCAATTTGAATACTTGATGATCTCAAGACCCTAGGGGTCGGAATACGCGCATTCGGTTGGAAAAAACTTGAAAAAATTAGCATTAAGACCGTTTTAGGGTTGAGTTTAAGGATTTTGCGACCTCAAGTGGATAAAGGGCCATTATAATACTTTATCAAGGGATAATTACAGACATAAAAGAGTACTAAAGGATTGAGAAATATTAAAGTAATTCTTTTTAATATTAAATAGTTAAAAGTTACATTCCTGTATTCATATGCAATTAATGTTTATAATTCGCAAATATTAGTGCAATATGAATTGGCAGTTATTTAATTTTATATGACATCTATTGATAATTAAAAATAATATTTTATTTTAAGTAAGCGACATCTACCATAGAATTTGAAACTAAGTAGGTATGTAGCTCATGTGCTACGTAAGCTTCGTAAAGGTTGTAGTCATTGTAGTTCGAAGTAAATGGCATAGATGGCCTTGTTACTCTATAGTACGAACATTTTTTATAACAGTCGTAATGTCAATTGTCATTGTCAAAAAAGCCTTATAAATTGAAATTCGAGTTTCGAAATGTAAAATATCTACCATATTTTTTATTAATATGAATAAAATTCTTTGGAAATAGATTTATTGAAAAGTAGAGCTTTAATTATGTGAATTGTGCTACGTCGTCGGTACCCATTGCAATACAGTAAGTACTTTTCGAATTTTCTTACTTCTTACTAACTTGAGCCCTTTTAGAAGTTTGTTGCTTTACAAGGTACCTATAGTTCGCGCCAAACTGCTAGTCCACTCTGAACTTGTTACGAGTAGGTGTAGTCATACAATTTGCTATGGCAACGGGATTAATTTCTATAGGTATTCTACCTACTTACCCAATTTAAGTATGTGTCAATATCTGGGGTCTTTTAGTGAATTTTATATTAATATGCAATTTGCAAACGAGCGTGTAGTCCGGATATTGAGTTGCTATTGCCTTTCAGGGACTTCTGAATTCAATCCCTGATAAGATTAGGGTCATATCCGAGGTCGGCCACAGAAGCCACCTCCGCGGGTCAAGTTGGTATGCCTCGACCGAGACAAGTAGGTATCTATGGCGTATTTACCACACCCTTCATTAGTTCATAACCGAATACAGCAGCGCTTAACATCGCAGTTATAAGTCGAACCACAAAAGGTTCTATCACCTTCAAACGTTATTACGTTACTTCCGAAAAGTAAACTTACTTCAGTATAGTAGTAGGAACTACCTAACTAAAGATATAAACCTTATAGGTAGCACCATTGTTGACAAACCACTTTAAATTTGAGCTTGATTACCGACTGTTAAGACGAAAAGAATTATTATAATCGGTCCACTAACGGCGGAGTAATTCGTGTACATATATAAAAAAATATATAGGTACCGGCCGAATTGAGAACCACCTCCTTTTTGAAGTCGGTTAAAAATAGACATTTGACATTGTCAAATTTTGATCTTCGGTAGGTAAAATTGGATAGATCGATTATTAATAACGGATGTATTTAATAACTATTTTAACTATCATAACTTTAGCTTTGGCATCGTAGCACCTGAAGGGTTGCACCTTCGATCACTAATAGGAACTAGAGTAGATACACAATCAGCGACGACAGAATGACGCGACGAAAAGCGCGCCCAATTTGACATTTGGGTGCTTTTTTAGGTTAGTAGTGTTTGAACGATCGGAGAATAAACATGCCTCAGTGTTCGTTTAAAAACTGCAAAAATCACACGTCTAGGACGTTAAAAAAGGATGGAATATCGTATTTTCGGTAAGTATTATTATTATAAGTATGTAATTGCTATCACTCAATTATAAATACTGCTATATCGTGCGTAATTAATTTATTTTTAAGTTTTCGAAATTATCAACAGAATGTATAAACCATGTAAATTGTAAAGTCTGTTACTAAGCGTACAATTATTACTATTGCATGCCCACTTGATTTGTTCGGGTAACATGGTGACTCTGTTCTATTTTGAATGGAGACGCTATTGTTTTATATTTTTTTCTTTAATTATTTTTTAACAAAATTTTTAACAAAATATACACAACAGACTTCTATGTCACTACAGAGTAAAACATAATTGAAATAAATGTTGATTTGGTACATATTTCTTTAGTCGGCGGCAATATATTTCGTTGGACACAACGGCGTAAACAGCTTGTTGATTTTTTAATTAAATTACTTGTATTTGGTTATATTTTAATTTTAAACTATAACTAATCCTTTTTGTGTTCTTCATTGTTCTTTTTGTATGATTTATTTTTATTTTATAATATAAATTTTGTGACTGCATATATATATTAGTTTCATTGATAAATTATTATTATCTTATTACTTACATTCAGGTAAAATATAATTATCTTCATTCAAATTAATTACTTCGACCTAATAAAAATATTAAGTGATAATTTATAATAACCGTTTAAAGTACTGACAGTTCGTCTCCACTCATCCCTTGTCCAAGTGACAAACCACGGTCGTAAAATTTAATGGCTTTTTTTTTGCTTTGTAAATGCGACTTTAATTTCATTCAAATAAGGTTAAATTTTTTATGGTAGCTTATGACAGCTAGCTTATGTCGTAGAAATTTATTGCTTTTGGTAAGCAGTTTCTAAAAAAACACCTTGAAATAATGGTGATAAAGTTGATTTTGTATTAATTTTAGATTCTGTCACTTAGAATTTTTTAAACACGTTTGACGCCACTTTTTAAGTTCATTTTTGTATGGGATTGTGTATCTAGTTCTTATTAGTCGAAGGGTTGCACCGATTTAGATGTCGGTTTATATGTGATAGGTTTTTAGCTAAAAATGCAAAAATTGATAGAACTACATACCTTTTTTATAATATGGGAGTAACAGACGAGCATACAGTCCACCTGATGGTAAGTGGCTACTGCCGCCCATGGACATCTGTAACAACCCCAGATAGGATTAGATATTCCTACCTGAGGTCGGCCACAGATGCGCCGCTACCCCTGAGGACTAAGTTGGGTCCATGGGCGGCAGTAGCCACTTACCGTCAGGTGGACTGCATGCTCGTCTGCTACTCCTATATTATATATATAAAAAATAGTCTTATAAGTATTTAGTCAGATTAGTGTTTGTGTACAGGATAAACAAAGCGTGGGTTAAGAAATAAAAGTCATGATTTCAAATAAAAGCTTAGCTTTATTACTCGTTATATTGACGAAGAAACATCCCTCACTGGTATCAACAAGTCTCCGTATTGACGTTAGTCAAGTTACAACTTTGTTTTACCGCATTGCAATCTCAATTGATTAATTTTGATATCATTTTAACAGATTTTAGAACCGCCAATTTTTTTACCAATATATGAACGCAATTTGCCACTATCCGTCACATGACAGATAGATTTAATTTTCTTACATGTTTCTTTCTTTCTTTCACATTACCCAACTTTATCTAAAACACCAAAGAGTGGTTAGATCCTAAACATTCACGGACAAAGACACACGCTCGTAAATTATAAGCATTATGACAATGTGATATTAATATTATTTACTTTACTGTAATAATTAATGTGTATTAGGTTAGGTTATTTGCGACGTAGGTATATGACTTGTCTCAGGCCCACAGATTACAATAGTGACCCGCTAGCAGCCATTCTAAGACAAATACCGAGGAATCGTTTACAATTTTTGTCCACTTTTCACCTTAAAAATGCCTTTAACGTTATCTTTTTACATCCAGAACCATATAAACATCTTTTAGTCATTTATATATTTTTTATCTATATAACCGGCTGTACCGCTCGCCGCCCCGCGACCGCGCCGACCAACTTTTTATTTACAAATGGTTAATGATCCTAAACGTTTATATCCGATAGGTACTATTCTTAAAATTAAATACAAAAAACGCATGACATTCTAAATTTACCTAATGTCCCCCTTTTTGTCATCGCTATAATTTATGAAATTTTGATTTTTACACCAACTTTAGAAATATTCAATACAAAAATACTCTTTTCGAATAAAATTTTATACACGAGTTTATAACGTCGGGGCGGGGGCGCGGCGGCGGGCGGCGCCTCCAAAGAAAAGCTTTGAGCCTCGTTACCTTAACATCATGAAATTTGTACTAAATATATCGAAACAAGCGGACGCGGGCCATCACTTAGCCGAAATGCGAGGATATCGAAAATAATGCCTAAACCCTATCCAAAATTTTAATTTTAGCGCCACGTTATCTTTCACTGCGCCTCCAAAAATTTAGTTTAAAGCAATGTAGGTCAAAAATGTGGCCTGTGAAAGATATCGTGGTGCCATACTAAAATACTTAATTTTGACTTTTAATTTTGTAACTAATTTTATCACCGGCACCGCGTCCGCTCGCTATTTTACAAATATATCATACGACCGGCGCAGCGGTCGAGCCACTTGCCAGACAAATTATTTTAACTTAACCGTACATATAACACACAAGAATACGAAATGAACGTGTATCGCTGTTACGAATGAAGACCACAAGGATATTGAAAATATTGTTAATTCTCTACTCATTAATTGAATACAAAATGACGAACGCTGTTTAACCGAGACAGTTCTGTTTTTCACAAAATGTCCTTTATTTTAGTGGGCGTTCGGCTTATCTTACTTAAATATTAATGATAAGCGTCGGCAGTATTTGTTTCGAGACATCCTAATAGTATTTCCGTGCTCAATTTTGATTTATCAGATACATACATACATATACATATAAACGAATGATACTTATTTCATAACTACCTAATTTTTCAGCATTTCCTTATTGATTTTTTTCTCGTATAGAAAATTGATACAGCTATTTGGTACACCTAAAAGTTTTCTAATTTCCAAAAATGAAATGCTACACAATAGAGTCTATTACAATTTCGAAAATTTAGGAACCATAATACCCAAACGTGAAACCAAATATATTCTACATATATTGTTTTTTTTTGTTTATAATTAATTTTGAAAATAATTAGATACATATTCATTTCATTTTACATTGATATTCCAAACATTTCGTAGACGGATTCAAAAATATTAAAAATGTAAAGCAAAAACATTACATACAATTTTTATGAAACAGAAATAAACTATTTTCTAAATACAAAATGTTGAAACAATGTGTAATGACGCCAAAAGGACCATTTATAATCTACAATACATATAGTTACAAACATGTTTCAACACCGAATTTTGTACTTTCTCTGTGGGATAGCCCCATGATCACTGTGGACTAATACTTCGATGTTTCAAACTTGAGTCTTTACAATAATTTAGAAAAATTGTCAACCGATAACTTATAAATAATTCGAAAAATCGAATACAAACAATTCGGCTCTCATTAATTACATATCCATTGTGGTCTTTAGCGGCGTAGCACAGTGTCACTCAAGTACATTTAAAATCCGGAAAACATTAAATTTGAAACAAACACTTAATACATAATCTTATGAACGCTCTTACCTGCCTGAAAAAATAGTTCCAAAATAATTAAACGGCTCCAAGTATCTGCAAATTACGGCATGTCGGTTGAATATTGTTGATGGGAAATCAATACTTTGCTATTGTAATATGTGTGTGTAGCCTGCGTTAACACTTCTATTATGATAATATAATTATGAAGAATCTATGGAGAGATCGGAATAACGGATTCATTACTTACTATACAAAGAATTAAGTACACGATCACGATTGACTTTTTAGAGCTACACTGTACTCGTAACTGTATTAAATCATCTAGGTAAATGGATTTATCGACTTTGGGATTGAGATCTAACGGGTAATTACTGTAAAATGTAATCAATTCCATATTTCAATTCGTTTAAAAACCTTAGCTCTATTTTTCGGTTGGTATTGTAGCTCTAAAAAGTCATCGTCCGTACGAAATGAACAAATAACATCAACAGAATAAAGTAACGCAACATGCAACTGTGCCGTTCGAATGCCCTGCGGCGACTGCGTATAGGTACGTGCCTACGAATCAACTTGAATCGCATAAAATGAATCCGGGCTATTGCATTGAAGGGTTGGATGGTGGACGTGTGTCCGGGGGGGAGAATCTCAACTAAAAACTGGTTTACGAAGTGGGGGGAGGCTGCAAGATTTGTGTCGATGTCTCTGAAGGGTTTACGTCTCATCGCTGTCACTTAACCTGAACTACTCTAAGTACACCAGTCGACGCCTGGTCCATCCTAAACTGAGGTACTCTTATATTATCGTAATAGTTCAAACGGTTACAAATAAACGATAACAGAGTGTAATCAAAATGAAACATGCTTACACTTGCTTAGCTAGGGCCGGCCGGCATCTCCGCGCGGTGACTATACAAGTAACTCAAGATGGTTTAACATTACAATTCCGCAAATCAATTCGCAATTTCCGTTTTTCTATTGAGCCTTA
Source organism: Epargyreus clarus (assembly GCF_041222505.1). Taxonomy (NCBI): domain Eukaryota; kingdom Metazoa; phylum Arthropoda; class Insecta; order Lepidoptera; family Hesperiidae; genus Epargyreus; species Epargyreus clarus. Next base: position 9,796,650 of record NW_027332214.1, read on the forward strand.
CTTAAATACGTTAGCGCTAAGATAGTTATTGATCATCTGTATTAAAATTACAGTATTATATACACTCGCTATACATCTCTGTACAACTATCTATCTTATTGTTACATCTAGTTAAGAAGCGAGAAATTAATCTAAGTTTTGTTTGCTGTTGAACTGAGGATGTGAACGGAAAGTGTGGCCGCGTGGCGGAGTTGTCGGCCGGCTTCTACACGTTATAACAAATACATCGAGATTGCGACCGACTCGCCCTCGCTTCCAAGCGACGACGAGCATATCTTCAAAATCGTCAAATACCATAACCACATATATGGAAAACGTCACAAACATCGGATTCTTCGGTCGCTCGGAAGCGAGTCACGAGTGTATCACGCTACATATATCTACGAATCAAACTAATTATTCTTCTATAGTATAATAGTAAGTGTGTATGTACCTATACTGGTTCGTTACGGCGAACGGGATGCGTGGGCGGGCGGTGGTAGCGCAGACGCCTTGGAGCGCTTCGGTTGGGCGGCAGGTTCTATTGAGGGCCCGTTTTATAATTTCTTATTAACTTCCGTAAAATATGAACATTTTTGAAGGCACTTCTGATCGGACGAGGTGGCCCAGTGCGTTCTAAAATCGATTGTAGTTTATGGTTGTATTTTAGTTTTTTATGTAATCTGGTGGAATTCTGGTCTATTGGTTTGTATGCCTTCAACTATTGCGCCGGTTTGGATGTGGGTTGCGTGGCTATGACTGGAGATAGCTGCCCCAAGACGTCTGCCGGCAAAGCATTCGACTCAACTTAACGTGCCTATTATATAGAGAAAACTAACAGGATATATAATAAGTAGTATACATAACTTCGGATTATGGATATTATTTCTATTTGTGTGTTTAATGTTTGGTTAAATGTGCTAAAAGACCGTCTTATACAGTTTTATCGGGAAAGGAAATATGATTACTTACGTACGAAAAAATGACGAGTTGGAATGCTTTGCGCATGCGTCGTTAGTGTTACATACGCCCACGCATTTCGGAATATAATATTTATCTAACAAATAAACTTAAACCTATATCCGGAGCGAGAGTTCCCGCAGATGGTCCGGACCAACTTAAGACATTCTGCCGAACAGTGCCGAAACATTATAACCTCAACTAAGGATGTTTACAATAACTTTTAAATCAGGATGTTTACGTGTTTTCGAATTTGGTAACTGCATCTTTATGCTATTGAAAAATCTGCACGAACATATAACCGGCTATCAGTATAAAAATAATGTTTAATTCTTTGTCTGTGGATCGAAAAATAACCCTGCTCTATTGTACTAATGTCTATGGTTAACGTTAATTATCCCTAAAATAATTAAGACGAGGTTAAGGTTGACAATTTTCGGCCGCACAAAGCGAGCCAAACTAAAACACTTTTCAAAAAATAATCAACAAAAATTAAGGACTGGGATTAGGGAAGGGCCGAAACAAAAATAAAAACAACAAAAATTAAAACTTAAGCAGTTAATATATTAATCGTTTTTTCCTTAATGAATAAATCAATAAATGATTTTAAGATATACATAACTATAAAAACCATTTAAGATAATACTTAATAATAATATAATAATAATTATATATAGCGAAATATATTATGTGCAGAAATAAAATTCTAGGTGACTTAAAGTTTTCTTAACTCGTATAAGTAAACTAATGAATTTCCTAGCAGACGGGCCGCGAGCCTTGGCCCGCACGCCGCTCGACGTACACAAATTCAATTTCTTTAATAATTTAATTAAACTTTTTTATCAATAATTTTGAACCTGAAGGCCTAAATGCGAGTGTCGTAAAATTTTGTTGTGCGAAACAATCGTCCAATGGATTCGTTAATTTAGTTATGCCGAAACGTTGTGCGTCGAGTCCTATTCGAGTTGTTCCAGAAAGTTCGGCGACTTGAAGTACTCGGGCACGGGGTCGTCGAGCCGCGAGATCACCTTGTAGATGGACTTCTTCCAGCTCTGCTCCGTGTCCTTCCCGCCTTGGATGGCGCGGAAGAACTCCCGGAGCGTCTGCTCTACCACGTATCTGAAGTTTGGTGGAACCTGGAATAAAGGAAACCTCTGTTAGTTCAACATTCCGTTTAAAGTACAGATTACAATTTTGGAAACAGTTTTAATCTATGATCCTTGACTGCAAAAAGAAAATAAGAAAGAAAAGAAATAAGTCTTTCCGTCAAAAAGAAAGTTCATATTCAAAGTTGGACGATTTGGGAATATAGAAATCGGATTTTGTGTTTTATTGTCTGTATGTTTGTCCTTTTATAAAAAGGCTTTTCTTTTTTGGCAAGATATTTATGGAACGTCAGAAAACCTTCCAGATTTGTCTAGGCAGAAAGCTTAGAAAGAGCTCGTAGAACAATTTAAATTCAGTAAGGAAAAATGTAATGGGGATTTTGCTGTTTTTAAAGGATCGTGTCGGTCTACTTGGTGCAGTATACTGTGAGGCCAAGACTATATCATAAGTTAGGTGTTCTTCTTACCTCAATGTGGTTATTTCTGTTGTAGTGAAGGTTGAGCACCCTGTACAGCTCGGAGTCCCCAGCGACGTGGATATCGTCCGCTGCCTTCAGACCCTCGCTGATTGCTTGCCGCGCGTATTTCTCCATTTGGATGTAGTAGAACTCCCTGCAAAGATAGAGAAGATAGTTGTAACTAAATCTCTTAAGATATAGGTATAATGGAGTGAAAAGATATAAAGGAGAGTAAAGATAACGGAAGGTGTAATAATCATTGTAGGTGTTGTGTTGTAGTTGGCTGTTATAGATTTGTGAAAAATGCTAAATAATAGATAGGTAATAGGTATAGGTAGTTGCTGCCTGACAAAATAAATAAATAGTATTAAAAATTATAATCAATAATTTAAATAAATAAAATAATTTAATAAATAAATAAATAATTTCGAAATTGAAAAAAAATGTGTATATCAGTTTTATATTCTTAAATCGTTTTTATTTAGATAGTGAATAGAAAATCTGTAAAAAGATTATGAAATTACAAAATAAAGATAAAAAGATAAATGAAGACCCGATAAATGTCACTATGTAAACCAACTCTAATCGAATGTAAAGTAAAGAAATAAGATTCAAACTTAATTGATATGCGTATTAATTACAACCATAATTCTGTGTGTAACCTCATATTACCTACGAGTACCTACGTACTAATCACTCATTTCACATACAGGTTTTTAAATACGCCAGCTAATTTAATGTGTGATGGATAAGGATTTAGCGTCTTTCATACATCATTTTGCAGATCATTTTCCATTCAGAATTATTTTACAGAATAATCAAGCTGCATTTTTGTAAAGGGTAATTTTCTATTCACTAATTATTCAAAGGCAAATCAACGGTGAAAAGTCTTAACAAAATATTCCTGCGATTTTAAAAAAAGTTTTTTTTTTTTTATGTAAGATTAAAAATAAAAGGATTCTTTGTCAATCTGTTACAAAGAAGGTATGGTTTTAAAGACGGAAGGTTTGGTCAGGACTAGAGATGGGCAGAGGGCTTAAACCCATCGGGAATAAACCGGGTTTTTACCCGGTCGTTGGGAAGAAATAGGGTTTAAACCCGAAAATGGGTTTTTATTCGGGTATTTACTATTTTCACGCATTTCTATCCTTTTTTAAGCGCAATTATTACTTTCATGATGATACTGTACTAAATATGGACTGTAAAAAGACATTTGCAGTGCCATAATGCTATTTTATCACGCCATTATTGAAGAGGATAGATGCAGACTTAAGTAAGAAGCCTTAAGAAGAATATAATATCCTGTGGCCCCTATAACAACAAATACTAATAATAAAAAAACATCAAAATAAATGGGAGACGCTATACAAGGACCCGCTTTTTTCAGCATATTTCGCTTTATCTATTGAACCGTAATACGTAGACAGTTCAAATTTTCACAAGACATTTACTTCTATGATTGCTATGAAAAAATATATGACAATTGGGTGGAACGGAACCCTCTTTATGTGAGTTCGACTTGTATCAGGAAACGCTTTCTACACTCACTTGTATCAGGAAACGTGTATGTTTCCTTGATAAAAAGTAGTATATGTCGTTCTCTGACTACAGTATACAAAATATTTATTATAGGGTAAAATTTTGAAGTGAGCCTTCAAGACCAAATCCTAAAGTATCAGGATCAGCTAAAAAAGCTGAAAAGAGTTACGAGGCCGATATTGTGAAAAACTAAACTGCATTAGTTTTTTAAAAATATCACTTATCCTTTAGTTTGTCATGTATCAATACTTTCTAGAATTTGACCCTTGTATTGATTGCATGCGATGATGGAATAATACAGGGTGTGATTTTTTTTTTAAATGAACTCGTTCGATTCCCCGATTTTCGAAAAAATCTAATGATGCAGTTTTAGTTTTTATCACAATTTACCTCGTAACTCCTTTCAGTTTTTTTTCAAACTCCTATCTATGAAAAAATGACACTTAGGTATTTTAGACAAATATACTCAGGACAAATCGAAATGATTTGCTTAGAATAAAAATAGAATAAATTATGTTTGTTCGTGTTTATGATACCAACAATATGGCTACACATGTTATACGTTAAATTTAAAAAATACCGAAACACGTTATGACATATAAAGTTAGAAAAATAGTTTTAAAAAGTTTAGATCTAGAACCGTTATAAAATATAACGTTATAACATAAACCGTTATAACGTTATTGAATTTCAGTGCACCGTGTCTTTTATTAGCGCTTCAGGGGCGCGATAAAAATGGGGGGTTGATTGAAATTCGTACGCAGCTACTTGAACGTAACCGATCGCTGTACTTGTAGCGATGTGACTGTTAAATTCACCTGCAGCATGACACTTCACGGCACAATGAAAATATAAAAAGCACTCCAAACCCCGAGTGGGAGTGGATTTGATTAGCCATTTGCGCTCGTCCCGCCATTCCGGTATCTTCGCTTCGCATCGCTTACGAGAGCAAGCGAATGGAGTGTCTCGCGAGGCTAATTACTTACGAGTTCGCATTCAGAAGGTAAGGTATACGTCACATGGTGGTCTCATGTACGATGGTGGTTGGTGGCGTCTGCGGCGCGGACATCGTCAAATATTCTGTCTACATATTTTATCTTTAACGGTAAGGGCAGTTTTAACTGCTGAAAGTATTAAAGTTTAAAGGATTTCGTAAATCCGATAATTTGATTGATTCCTATTTAATACGATAACTAATACATATTTGAATGTTAATTGATTAATTTTGATACTGATTATGCAGTCTTAAAGCGTGGAGCTGTTTTACTTGTGTTGTACACTCGCTGGTAGTACAACACGTGCATAAAACGGGGTAATTCACTAATTCGGTTTTTCGCGACGTCGAGTGACGCGTTACTTTCAGAATTGTCGACTTGTTTTAGGGTTCGTTATGCTTATTATATAAGATAGTTAATCCCGTTACGGAATTGTACGGGAACGGGAGTGATTTTTATCGTTATAACGAAGTAGCTTGCTAATTGATACGTATTTGTAAAGAAGCGTATGGAATTGTTGAATAACTAAAGTATAACAATTGGTGTCGATTTCGACGTCCTTAATCACATGTAGTATTAACAACTTGGATCAGGTGCAAAATAAAAAAAAAAGGAAAACCCTTGGATCCGTGGAAAATCCAAATCACTCAATAGTGAGCCATCAATCGACGCGGATCATCTCTAAGCCACTTGCGTGAGAGAGAGCTCTCGAGTGTCTCGCTCACACCGGGGGCTCTATTATTTTTTAATTGGCACTCTACGGGAGATTGCAGCCTTACTAATTGAGTAAGTAAATGAAGTGTCTTAATAATTAGATGTCTTTTTAACTGGTGAGAAGCGAGCTATACGTAGTTAGTACACCTTGACGTGTTACGTGAATCTAATTAGTATCGTGTAAGTACTGCCGAGTACACTTACAACGGTGCTCGTACCTAAAACTTGTGACATTTGTAAATGTTATGGGGGAGAATTACTCGTAGGTATGAAATTAGACTGATGTAATAAATGGGAATTTTAAGCGAATTAGTCTTCAAAAATGTTTCTAATTTAGTCGAGAGGAAACTTAAGCGTTGTTGTTATAGTATATTTTGAAATATGCGTGTTTTTTTTTGTTTTTATGTATTAATATGGAAGCGTATGTAATCAAATTGGTACTAATTGAATAGGAATCCTAACCTAACCGCACAACCTAACCACAAAGAACGTAACCACATTTCGTGCGGTTAAAGACATAACTAAAGTTTGAACTGTATTTATAAGCTTTTAGACTTAATGCTTGTCGACTGCTCATCACATCTTATAATCGATTCTGTAAATCAAATACACATTTCAATATCAAAATGATTGAAACGTATGATTGCCACTTTGATCTCATTAAAGTCTTCACATGGTATATATTTAATACCACGCGTGTTACCATTAACGTTGATAAGTAGAAACAGATGAGCCTATTAAAGTCGGTACTTAGTAAGAAGTTGAGTGTTTGTGTAGTGTTTGAAGAGATTATTAGAATTACTCATCTTCAAGATAATGTTCGGTCCCACGAACTTCTTAAGTGTCAATGAACTGTCAATACTAATAATATTTCAAAAAAATATTTGATAACGGATAACGAATAATATAACGATAAAATGATGTTGTTGCGAATAAATATTAGGTATAACAACTAAATAATTTTGTTAATAATTAACTGTATTAAAAAATAACGTTGCAATATCGTGATATAGCTAGGAAATCAAAATAATAAATATACATAGATTCTAAGTCCGAGTGTCAACTTGTCTAAGTGCATTATTTTTATGACAAAAAGAAAAATGATTATTCAAGTTTTTCAATCATCGATACAGGCTAAATAAAGCGACATTTTAAGTGTTTTTTATAGTTCAACAATAAATATTTAATTTATTTTTGCTTTTTGGAATGTAGTGCTTAAGTTTCTCGGTGTAATTAAGATTGGGATCGGCACTATGGTCCTATTTATAAGCGGTTCGCGTACCGCCCGTATGCGGGTCCACTCGTAAGTAGGTCTCGATTGGTTCGTAAAGAAACTATTATTGAGTAATGGTTGTCAATGTAAAATATATAACCATAATAAGCTGAAAAACTGTTATTTATAACATAAGTTATTTAAAAAAATAACGTTATGAATATTGAGTTAATAGAAATATAGAGACGACTGTATTTCTGTAATATCTCTCGTAACCTAACCTGTTCTAACCCAATCTGTCCCAATGCTGGGCATGTATTAGAGTGAAAAGGGTTAACGTACTTTTTTTTACGAGATTTTTCAAAGCAATTTATGATTTTTTTTTACTTTGACTTCGAAAACTCAAAAGTGTGCTTGGGATTCGAACGCTGTCATCTCAGCTTAAGAGACTGAATATTAAACCAGTTGAACATTATTACCTACCACATGATAATAGAATCCATAGGACAAGACAACCTTATAGAATTTATCGCAAAAACATATTTTGGATGCAACGTCTTTAAACATTTTTGGCAGCCATATGGAATAAAATATATCATTTTGAATCGAAAACCGTTACTGTGAGAATCAGCTGTTCCATTGTATGCAATCACTAATCAATAGTGAAAATAAACTTTCGTTACCAACATTTACGTTTCAAAATTAGTTGAAGGGCCATCGTTGCGGATTGGGCACCACAATGGAACTTGCGAAAAAACCGTTTTCGTTATTTAACAGTTTTGGACGTTATATTCGAGTGTTTAAAGGTGATATTTAAGTGTGAGGCTCACCCATTGTCCTTGTTTCTTAAGATCACATCTTGCCTACCTGGGACCGTCTTAGCACATTGTCCGTTGAATGCAGTTGTTTTTTTTGACTTAAAAGGCAAAGCTACGTGAAATGCAACGGAATTGGAACGGAGAGGAAGTACTTTTACTCGAACTTGGGACTATTGTTTCTTCAAGAAATAAGTTCGAATCTCAATACTTTTAATCTCAAAACTTGGCTACAAAACCTAATTAAAAAGTCTTTGTTCGGCTTTCTTTAGATCGGAATAAAGACTAAGCTGTGATTAAGGTTAATATTGGAATCTTAAGAAATGAAAGATGATTAACAGTTTCTTAGAAGCAGTTTTAAATAACGGTTTTCAGACTTTTAATTACATATTAGGACTTGCTGTTTCGTGACAGATATAAAGACAAGTAAACTCAGACCCATACCAAATACAAATTCATCTTTTGAATTGCTGTGTTTGGCACGGATTCGAACTCGAAACCCTCTATATATCGTTCTATATGAAAGCCCATGATGCCAATGGACGACTGTGACCATTTACCATCCAAAGCCAATGTGACCATTTACCATCAGATGGTATGCTCGCCCGCTACTTCAAAATCATAAAAAGTATCTTCATTTTAATTTTTGACTTAATTTAAACAATTCATTGCATATGTATTCGCTCAAAATTTGCATATAACAATAAAATATGAAGAACAAGTGAGATAAATCTCAATTCTGCTTCGTTTTAGGGCGCAAATTGCGAATCATAATTTGCCCGTAATGTGGGGTTAGAACAAATCTCGTGTCTTCGAGTCCCCCTCAAGAAAACATTCGATTCCCGTGTGAACATTGTGGGCCATAGACCTAAGAATAGGGTAGATAGTACACATACGAGATACTAGTTAAAACTGCTATAAAGTGGTTGATTAAGATGATCGTATGAATGTCATAATAAAATTGATATTGTTTTTTGGCGTTGCTATGCATTGTTTATTTGTAAAGGGGTATACTTAATCCTGTCTTACAAGACGAGTTTCCTATTTTTGCTGGATTATAATTATATTGTTGCACTTAAGGACTAATTTGGAACACAACACCTTAACATGCATGCCTTTTCACACCTTTCAAAGTAGAATGAAATAACTTGACAGCTGTAATAAGGTAAAGTGACGTTGCGGCATTTCAAATAATGACTACCATCTCTTACCGCAGGACTGCGTAGAGTTGATAAATTACAGTGAAATAAATTAACTTTCTGGCCATTTCTATATCTTCGTAACTCTTCATCCAGTCAATCGCTAAGACGTTGCCCGAGGGGTCAGGTTATTGTTTATTTTTTTAAGTTTCTTCCCTCTATTGTTGACTCGCTCGGTGCGAATACACCATCTCTTTGTTACAAACTCGAATTCTTATGGCTACCGACCGTTATGTTGAAATTTTCGGAAATTTGGTTTGAAAGCTCCATGGGGTATTGGAGTCATAGATGGAAATGTTGAATTTATTAGAGCTTTGGCCTAAAGGCATCAAAATATATTTTTATCTAAACAATGCACAGTATTCGTACTCTATATTTTAGTCATACTCACAATAAACCTTGTTGTTTTAATTAGTATCAGAAAGTAATAGAATTAGAGTTAAAGGTAGAACTCTTTATGTCTCAACTGTAGTGCCACCTACGTATCAACTATTTATGCTTAATAAACTTTAGGATTCCTTATCTGCTTGGACTAACGAAGAGTGTCTTGCGAATTAAATAAATTAAATATATAAGCTTTTTGTGGCTTCATTCAATTTCAAGGCGGCGAAGTATCTTTACTAATCTATGTTGCCAAAGAATAAAAAAATACATTTGAAAAACATTACTCTATACCCTCTGTAGAAAAATAAATAAGAAAAATATGAAACAATACAAAAACACTGCTGAATATGGGTCACCGTGACGACAATCGGATCCTTATTTTTATGTCGTGGCGATGCGGGTCGCATACCGTTACTGATAACGTGGTCGTGGTAAGAACCTTACGTCTAAGTGGGAAAGTTGAAGGGAAAACATTTACGTTTTCTGTTTAGAGGCTTTGAGAAATACGCAGTTAAAGGATTTTGTAAGATTGAGGTAGTAATTGCCCATATCTGAGTGTACCTAAATGGTTACTAACTTCATACAGGACGGGGATTTTATATGGAGTCGCTGATCGACTCCATATAAAATCTTACTTAGTGGCTTACTTTTGACGATTAGGATGGTCGACGTATGTAAGTCAGTCGACATCCAGACCCGTCTACTGAAACGCAAGAGCTGATTGACACTAGAAATAGGTGTGACAATCGTACCTTCCCGGCAGAACGATGCTAATTTTACTTTTGAATTTATTATGTACATACGTTATGTATTTTTTACACAATTTTTTTTGCGTGTAAGGGATTTAACGTCTTCTGATTATAAAGATTCTATCGTGCATAATTATAGATTTTTTCTTGGTATTTGCGGTTACGCTAATGAGACATATGTATGACTAAGTTGTTCTAAAATATAACTTCTTACTTCAGGTTTTTTTTTTTAAATCTTAATTGACTCTTATGAACGCCATGCATTCAACGGCGACAGATATTGAAATAACACTCGAGCGCTAGCAAAATAAAATCAAGTAAAAAAAAACTTTTCAATGTTTTCCAAATAAAAGGGCTTCAAATAATGCCGACGCGAGCCCGAATTAACCCGCTCCTATCGACGCCATTCGCCCAAATCCAATACCAAAAAAAAAAAATCAGACACGAATTTATATACAAGACTACAGTCCCTTCGTTTATTTACATAGAGCAGTCAAAAAACTCATAAACCGTACGCAACTTTGGCTCCCGACCGAAAAATAGTTTCCAGACATTTCCCACTGACTTTTCCAAACATACTCATTTCGATCGTTGCCAAATACAATGGTTATTAAAACCTGATGCAGGCCGGAGTCGCTCAAATGATAGGGGGAGGTATTACGCGTTATGTACTAGGTGCATCTGTAGTGGTGGCGGGGGTGTGTGGGTGAGTGGACGGCGTCCAGCTTTCGAGAAGTACGCCAGAGTGAGCGGCCACAGACTGCACCGGACAGAGCGTCCAATCATTTTTACGAATTACTATTATGAGACTAATTTATTTTTGTCTTTTTTTTTCGTTGTCAATGTTTTAGTGAGAATGCGGGCTCGCGAACAATGCGAAATGCGCTTTTTTGTCCAAATTCCAGCAAGTTTATAATTGACAGCAAAGTCAGAACGCTCTTGCACTATGAAAGTTGCACTGTGCACAACTTCAAGCATTCCGTTCCCGCTATATTGTATCGAAAAGTTGACTTTGCGCTTGTCGAAAAATCGCGAGTTTTCGTGTAACACGACGCCTCTGTGCATTCGCTGTCTGCGCGAAAGTCGCTCGGTGGCTCACATGCGCAAAACTCACACACAGGCCCGTGTAAGAGCGAGTAAACTAATACCGGGCCGGATTAATGCTTCAGTTAGTGAAAAAACTTTTTTTCAGACTGCGCCGTCCAGCCAGGGCCGGATTGAGACAAACGTCAAAGTAAATTATTATCTCGTGCCCCGTGACGTAACAGCACACTTTCATTACGCGATAACGTTATTTTGTTGCATTTCACGTTTTTAACAAACAAAATTGGTTTTCTAGAGCCATGTGTACGTGAAATGCGTTTTTGCTTTTTAATATAAAAAGTGAATTATGAAGCGTTTTTGTTTTTACGCTGTAATAATAAAAGCGAAATAGATGAAGTTTATACCGCTATTTGGAATAACAGAGGACTTAGAAACATAAAATGTCTATCGCAAATTCTAACGTTATGTCGTAAGTAGGTATTTCGGCGCGAACCATGCGGGTCGGAGACGATTATCTGCCTCCATACAACCTGGCAACTTTCTCGCAAATTATTCTCTTATCTTGTAACGGAATACAAAAGTCACATTTGCATAAGTTGCCGCATATTTTGCGTCACCGAATACGTGCATAAATGAAAGATGAAATAGGCAACCAACTTATTTAACAACAACAAAGCCAACACACCTCTTTCTAGTGCTAGCTATCTAGTTCTGCATTCCAGTGGAAGGATGCAGATGCCTGTTGACTTACAAAGAGGAGATCATTTCAATCATCAGGAGTGTCAACGCGTCTTTCATTGACTTCTGATAGAACCCTATCTGTGTACAGTTTGTCACGAATGTCCATAACAGTGACCACATACTATAAGGTCGACCGCAAAATCAATCTTACATAAACATAAAAAGTAAGTTTAGGAAATTCGATTACGAATCCGTTCCGTCAAATGCGGCCCTGGTTAATGACTCCCTCCGCTGACCTGCCTCTGTCTTGTACCCCACGCTTCAAAAGTTCAGCTCATTTGAGTGCTTGCGGAGATTTTATTACCCCAACTATACTCGGTATTAAAATTTCGAAAAAAAGGGTTGAACAGACGCTGCCGTTTAAGGGCGCGCACAAAGCTGACCGTTCGCGGCTACTTGATTTCAGGATTAGTTCGCTAATTACTGTTATGAGACAGTTTCCGAACTCGTTTGGAGGACGCCTTTTCAACCACGCTCCAGCACAAACCTACTTAAAAAATATAAAAACCCCAAGTCGTCTGATGGTATGAATCTGTACGAATAAATCCACATAACGTGGAAGCAAAAAATCCTGTGTATTCACACAAGATGATATTTCAGACGTAACTTTTGGAGGGTGAAATAAAATTAAAAAGTAACATGTTTGTAAAAATATCGCTGATAATACGATTTAAATTGCGGGCTGTATGTTTAAGGGGTTTTTTGATGGATTTCGGGCGAGTGTTCGCGTATTTCATGTGGAGTTTCGCTTTGATATTGCAAATGGGTATTTATATTAATTAAACTAAGTCATTCTTCTTCATTATCTTCTATGTGTATTGATATAATGACTTTTTTGAAACACAGGAAAACCTACAGAACTTCAATAAATTTATCATAATATATACTTAACTTAAACAAATTAGTTTATACTAAAAGTATTAAAAGTAATTTTGACGAAAAATAAAATACTTCGTGGTTGAACGGAGGTGACACTCTTGTCACTCTTTTTGACTAATAATAGCAATACGCGAATTTTATATTCTACTTTTTAATCTTCTTTGAAGTTTTTCGTATTATAAAAATCTATTCAGTGTATTTTTTGCTTAAAATTCCCTTACAAAAAACATTCCAACGTAATCTACAACCGCATAAACATATTACACGCATGATCTTTCTAGAATTATAAATTTTACAACCTTAAGATAATATCGGTTTTATACATCTAAAAAACCATTTTCCAAGTCTATCTCCACACATTCATACGATTTCCGGTATATTTTTTAATAAAAACAATGTTGCACACGTGTCTAACGATAATTACTAGTGTTGGAGGCGTCATTACGTCAACTGCCTGCTTGCCATCGCATTTTCAGTTACTCAAGTTATTTCCCTCGAGTATTTGTCATTGCTATTTAATACTAAGATTTCCGATGTAGCATGTGTTCCCACTTCTGTTATCGTAGTACTTATTATAGACGCAGTCTCACGGAAACTGCGTTGTAATTAATAAACTTGCTTCGGATTTTTTTTAATTAATGGATTTATTGTGACAGATTTTGTGAAGTTACTTTCGTTGCGTCTTTTAATTTTTGTTGTTAAAGTTGAAATAAATAAAATACGTGTAACAGGTGTAAAATGAATTTGACCAAAACAAAACCAACCTAACCTAACCTAAAAAAAACTAACCTAACCTAACCGAACCTAACCAGTAAAGGTATATAAATATCTACGAATTTTCTCATGGTGCTTTATGGACTTGATGTCCGTTTAGAAAATAATAATTACTAGTAGTATACAAGCCAAAATTGAATTTAGTTACGTATTTCTTTTTGCCTACTACATCTATTCACTATACTTAACTTTTGGTACAAACATTTTATCAGAAAATGAAAATTAATATAACGTGTGTGTACGAATTATGTGAATCGATTGCGGATATAGCAATAGTGCTCTATCGTATCGGGGGTCGTGTTCCACGGATATATCTATAAAAACTGTTAATTAATTATGTCTAAGGCGGGCCGTAGACGTGACGTTTAGCGGCACTTGGATAATTTCCCATGTGGGCGCCGCCTACCGCGCCTTTTCACACCTGTCTGTCACTACGTATGATTTCTTACGACATACGAGTATGACACTAGTATACGGAGAATAGGTATACACATAAAATATTTGTGTATGTAATTTCGAACGTATTTGTGGCTGTTGTCAGATTCTACATTGAATCTGTTAAGTGTAGAATATGCTGAAGAGATTTAGACCAGATTTTGTCTGAAGATTTGATTTTGTTTTAGTCTTCATAGTGTTATTATGGGATTTAAGAGACATACTCACTTTTTACACTTTTATTATCAGTTTAGTACCTAATACAATATGTTATTATACGTTTATTTGTGTGTTACCAAAACGCAAGCATTGTTGTGAGAAAATAGGTGTATTTTATATTTCTATATGCACTTTTAAGCTATATTGTAAATGAATTCTAGAATATAATGAGCTTGCTTTCTTAAATCCTGTGGAGTCGTGGATATAATATGATATAAATTAAAATACATGAATATTTTTACGGTCATATGAATAATTTAAAATGATTTGCTCTATATAGTCTTTTCCTCCTACACTTTTGATGGGTTTTCGAAATTTCACATCCGTGAATCACGTACTCAGAAACCACAATTGACAACAGGAATGGAAAGGCCACAGGACATACCCACCGGTAATACAATTTATATCTATAAATATAAAAGGTAAATGTATCCTTCATGGAAAATAACTGAAGGAAAATGGGTTATGCACTTCTAGAAATTTCTAAAATCATGAAACTTTTTCAACAATACAGTTTGTTTGTTTTTTTCTTTCTTTTCAATAAATCATTGCTTTTTGATTAGCGGAAGTTTAATACTGTAAAAACTAGCGGTAGTTTAGTTGATATTTTTTTATTAATTTGCTTTTGTAGTATGTACCTATGGGTTAAATCAACTAAATGTATTAAGTAGATAGGTACTTGCCGCCTTTGATTTTATCAATAGAGATGTGGAATATTTTTAGTTAGAGTAATTCCGATGACATAGTACAATAATATTATTAAGCGAACGATGATTGAGCCCATAAGATTTCGTTTAAACTTAAGCTGCTTTCACTGTGGGAATAGTATTATTCTCTACATCGGGTTGATTGGAGAATCCTAGGACCGCGATTCGGTACGGTATTACGACTCAAACCTTCCCGATAAGTCTATGTAATTTCGCATGTGATATTGTATATCACGGAACATATTATATAAAAGCATAATTCTATTATTTCTTCTCCATCTACTTGTGAATAATCTTCATTATTCACAAGTAGATGGAGAAGCCTGTGTAACTTGTAGGAAATTTGATCTCAGTTCTTTTTTTGTAATTCCGGAAATTCAGGATTTACTAAAGTCAGTCCCAGGATCCCAGAAAATTAGAATAATAAATAAAAATCACCTTTTTAATTATCTTCTAATTGTCAAAATAATTAAATATTTCTCAATAATAGGTAGTCGGTAAAGATAAATACGAGTATTAAGGAGATTCAAGCTAAATATCTTAAAATGATTGTTTCAAAAGATGTAAAAAATCATATGAGAAGAAAATGTCACATGAAGAATGTTGTATATTAATACAGTTGAGCCTTTAAGAACTATTAATCCTTAGAATTCATTATAAACATATATTCTGAGTAATATTACAGGCAATTACCGATAAACACATGCATTCTTATCAAAAGACCATAACTTCCTTTAAGTTCAATAACTCTTGCGCAGTTGCCTCTAATTGGAACAAAGACGAAGCATTTAATTAATATAAAGTACTACAAAATAAAATAATTGCTTGTCTTGTGGTTAGTTAGCGACCAGTTAGTATGGACTCTTCGATATACTATTATATGGAGCAATATATGAAGGAGGAATGAGAAGAGTTAGTTCGTCTGATTTTAAATGAATAATTAAAATTATAATTCTTCATATAGTTACAGAGTAGTCGTAATACGGTCATAAATACTTTGTGTAAAAAAGTTTTTAAAATTATATATTAGGAGTATAATCAAAACAGTTGCGAAAAAAATATTCTCTTGATATTTTATTTATTTTAGTGAACAAGCTGTTAGAAACGGGTATCAATTCAATGTTCGATAATAAATTTGAATATAGATAATGATTAAAATGAAGCCGTTTTAAAGACTTTTCAATTACTCCTAATAATTTAAATTAGAATTAAAATCAATTGTCATATTTTATTACAAATAAATAAATAAGGTCTTAATTATTAATAATATTTTTAGATCCGTAAATATAATTTTATTTACGGACCTAAAAATAATTGTTGGACCTAAAAATCACACGCTCGGATCTCATGCTAGTGATTGGCCGGTTAAGACTTCAGTGCGATAGTGCGCAAGCGCTGGTCCGCTTCCGTTCAACCCGATAGTGGTCGTAACAAGACTGGAGGATAAAACAAGGACAAAACACTGGAACAGATAACGAAGTGGCACAATAACACTTTTGTACAAACCGATGTCAAGATCGTTTTTGTTGAGATATTATAACCTAAGCTCAATAACGGTTTTGGTTACGTTATTCGTTATTAAATCGTTACAGTTGTTGTAAGAGCTGATTATTTTTTTTATGAAAAACTATTTCTGTAAAGTAATTTTATTATTTGTATGCTAAAAGTATGATGATCTGTTTTAATAACATTTATAAGGTCTAAAGTCTTATTTTATTTTTAAAACATATACTTAATGAACTGTTCATTTTCCTTTGACTTCTAATTATGCGATGTAAAACTATTACAAACAAACAACAATTTATTGCGCGCTTCTAAGAAATATAATAAAAGGGATTTTAATATTGCCTAAGGCTATCGTAATGGAATGCAACAGGAAATAATTATATATATAACTGAACTTTTTCAGCTTTCATGCAGTTCTTCATAATTATAATATGATATTTGATTAAATTGAATTATTTGTAACGTCGCCGTCAATTTTTAACTGACCTGACTTATAATTATGAAGAAACTTAAATAATAAGATTAAGAATTTTAATTTTGTATTTCAATTCAATCAATTTACAAACTCAACATTCTACAGAACGTAGTCAGGAGCAATATTAGTCTTCATGTATCAAAAGCGTTATCAAACAGGCGCTAGAAATAAACATGAAACATGAAAGAAGATAAAATTATTAATAATTGAATACCTACTGCCTTTGTTTACAGTTGTATGTGATGCATATAAATTTTGACCAAAATAATTTTATATATTTTCCACTAGATTGAAGCGATAATTTCTAACAAAAGAAATTATCGACATAAAATAATAATCAATTGAAGCAAATTTATTTTATCGAATTTAATTTTACGAAAAACTAATTTTACAATAGATTTAATTTATAATTTTGAACAAGAGTTATTGACATTAAATAATTAATTTGATTAATGTAGAAGAATTTTAAAAACATTAACAAATTTTACCAAGTATAATATTGGTTTTCAAAATGTTTAACGTTTTGATATTGTTTACATTTCGACTGTGGTTTAGTGGTGGTGAATATAAAATTGTACTGAGTAATCTTGTACGTACGTATCAATCGTAAAATAAACTACAATACAAGATATAGACATTTACAGACAGTAATTTATAAACAGAAACTATAAAAATAAAAAATGCTAATTCTTTCTCTGCGTATCAAAACTTTTAGTTCCGACGACGGCTTTATACAAATATATTTTCTATTAAACTTTTAAAACTAAGCTTTTAAGTGCATAAATAGCTCTATGGATTTATATACGAGTATCTTTTTAAGCTAAAACATAGCCAATTGCGACTATAAAAAGATGTTTACGTTTTACACAGAAATAAAAAGACAACATCGCGTGACCATCCCCTAAAGTAGATCCATGTGTGTCATTGTCATTAGGAGAGTATTAAGGTTTTTAAGGCATGCTAATGAAAGGAGCCGCGCCCGCTCCTTCGAGACCGAGGCGCGCCTGCACATAAATGTTATTACTTAACACGAATAAGGTTACTTCTCATTGGGAATATCATGTTAATTGTTAATACGAACGGTAGAACGCGAAGGTAACACCCATTGTGACCGGCGGCATATGTAATACCAATTTCTGTATGGCAGTGTTGAGCGCTGCTGTGTTATGGTTTGAAGGAAGTGGTAAGAGAGAAGTATTTTTCCAACGCAAGTAAAGTGGTCGATTGCATGTAGGAATGTAATCTTATCAGGGGTTGATTACAGATGTCCATAGTCAGCAGTAGCTATTGCGGCGGCAGATGGACTGCCTGTTCGTTTTCTATTTGAATCTTATTAAAAATATATATTTTTACACGACATAATACGTTTATTAAATTTACACAACGTAATGTTAATAAAATAACCCCTAAATTCGTAATTGTAATTATAATCTTGTAGGGTGGGGTAATTAAAAACCTTAATGGCCATCGAAGACAAGATAAGGTTGGCGGTCGGAAGAAACCTCCACTTTTCTAATTACTCTTTCATTAGTTGATGGATTACTCACGCTCCCGTTACTAGCATTCAGCTACATAGCTAGTGATGTGCGTTAGTTTCGGACTGCGAATATCGAATCGATTTTAGTTGGTTAAATTTTATCGATTTTAATTGTAATTTGTTTTTTATAATTAAACTAGGTTTTTATGACTTCAAATTACAAAATTGAAATGTGTTCGTAAAATTAGATTTACTAGACTTATTTGTAGTTTTTCTAGTATTTCTTGCATCGTGCGTGTCATGGTGACACATACAGACAAGTAAACTTAAACCTCTGTTAAGTATCTGGTTGGTGGGGAATCAAATCCAGAAGCCCTTCTTGTCAGACCGCCCCACTAACGATTCTTTTTAAAATATCACATATAAAAATCTAAAAGAATATATGAAAAAACTAACATCGAACACTTTCACACCATATGAATGTCAAAATAAAAAACCTGTGCCACTTCCGCGATTTAGACGAATCCAACGACACCTCATATGTTATAATCCGTCTATCCGTTTGAGGTATAGAACGATGCAAAAAATAAAACATACATAGAAAACATTCAAAACTTTTTAACTCAAGTAAAAATATAAAATACACGGTACAACGTACATCAGTTTCTTGATTACGACGATAAGTAACCGCACCTTCGCATGTTTTAATTATATTATTAACGATGGCCGGCGAAAGGCTAATTTTTTATAATGGCCCCCGTATCGCAATGATATGTAAATATTCCGCCTCGCCCTTACCTATTAGCTTCGTCGCGTGCGTGCTAGCCTTAACATTCGGAAGTAAGACACGTTATACTATTTAGTACTATGCGTGACATTGTTTTTGGGTTATTCGAATTCCGTTGCCAAAGCCGTTTCGGATCTAACTATCTGTGTGTATCTGTTTATGAAGTTTCGGATCTGTTTCAAAGTGTCACGTTACTATTCGACAAAGATTTTTTTTAAATAATTTCTGGATAATTGGAAATCTGTAATCATCTGAGGTTGGCCACAGATACACCGCTACGCCTGAGGATTAAGCTGGAATGCCTCAGAAAAGTATGTCTCCTTTACTACATCCTTCAAACCAGATTACAGCAGCGCTGTTACTGTTAACAGGCAGAAATAGGTGTGGCGGTGGTGCCGCCGGAGTTGAACCACAAAGGGTTCTACCACCTTTAAGTATCTATGTGTATCTGTTTACGAAGTTTCGGATCTGTTTGAATGTGTGACGTTACATTCCGATGGAGAATATGTTAAATATAAGACAGCTCATAGAATAAATAAAACCTATATTAAATAGCTAATAGAATACAGAGCGAACATTGTCAAGATTTTCATCCAAAAAAGGATTTGACTGTCAAGTTACTAATATCTGTAATTTCAAAATTCGCGACGTCATCTGAAAAAAACATTCGTAACAATCCGATAAAAACCCCCGAAAGTTCGAGCGAAACTACGGACCGTACCACGACGGCCTATTGCATTTCTAGGCACTATTTCTTTATAATAAGACGTGAATGCACCTGTGCCGTAATTAGCAACGTTTCAGAAGGAAACCTACTCATAAGCTTTCTCGAAAGGGTCGTATTAATTACTGGAGGTGCTCATATGAGTGTGGCGCGATATAAATGGCCGGCCACTTGGCGCCCTAGCCTTGCCGGGCCTTATTAAAAATGTTAACACGTAAATTAGACCCCGTGCACTGTATTAGCCAACCAATTAAATTTCACAGTCAACGCATACAATGCCTGGAAGGTAACTTCACACGTCGGGGGATGATTATTTCATACACTAACTACTCTTACCCTATGTTTAGAGGTCCGCCCGTAATATTTTCCTTCACACTTTGATAACGTTTTGAGTGTTTCAAAATAAAATTGCGCACTCAAGTTTTTAATTACAAAAATTAAATATTGAACTAAATATGTACGGAGCGAGTTAGCACGGTAAGTTAGGCATATGAAATTGCGACGTAAGGCTGCCGGTGCCGTTCGCGAATAAGAGTCCTCACAAACGAGAGATTTTATTCTCAGTTGAATTAACAAAACATCGGATTATATAATGTCATAATTAATATTAACTTGCAAATCGTTATTTCCCGCTGTTTATTAACGGTAAGGTAACTCTAGGTAGATGTTGCGTTTGCTTTGAAACGAGGGCGTAATTAAAATTCGTTTGAATTAAATTAAACTACTGCTTAGTTAAACAGGAGTGTCATCAGTGGCCGGTTAGCGCGACATTGTATGTCGTATGAGCGTTTAAAAGGAGGCTCGGCGCGTCTAAGTGCAACCCCTCATATGACTAGTTGGATGTGTAAAAAGATTAATTGGAGTGTTGCCCGTATTCTAACAATTTACGACGCCTTCTGACGGGCCGGCCGCAGACCACTTCTGCAACTTAATTAAGCGAAATAAGTTAAACGAGTCACCGTCCCTAATTAGTGCTATCGTTGCGGGGCTAATTCTATGAGTGAGTCTTTGTTTATGCTTACTTCTTTGAGTCGCGCGCCAAAAGAATTTGTCTTTGCACCGACTTTGAGTGAAGGATGTTTGTTTTGCCCCCGGAGACTCTACAAAGACTGTGTGCATGCTGAGAACCGAGAAATGCGGCGCTGAGTAACTTTGTCGAGGTTGGAATTCGTTACTGTGGAACAGATTTAAGTTGTTCCACTTGTAACATAATTCGCTGAATGTTAGGTACATATTTATGTGCAAGACGAACAATTTTAAAAATATGTCTGCACTCTTTTTCATTTTTTTAATACACACGAACGTACAAACATACGGAAACACATGCAAACACAAACGCATATTTAACGCTTAAGTTTGTTGTTTTAGATGCCTATCTTTTATTGAGATAGAAATTTATAAATGCTTTCATAAATTATTTTTAATCTTGTTCTTAGTATAAACAAAGATTTTAAGGTGGTAAAATAGTGTAAAAGCGCCTCTAAAAGACGTGCAAGGAGAGCTCTTGCTAGTAGAGCCCTCGAGGGTAGAGCACAACAAGTGGCCAGTAGTGTGTGGAAGGTTATACTGTCTCAGAATATTTCACAGTCCTTATTACACCTTAGTCCGAGAGATTTATTTTTGCAGCTTTTTTATGATATTTTTTCATTTATTTTCGTTTCGTCTCTTTTGGAGAGATCTTTGAGATTCTTCTACCATATGTAACATGCATTTTTTTGTCATATAAAAGATGTTATTTAATCCTAGGTAATGATATACTTTGCGATTAAATGGAAAAAACGAGAAATATAATTTTCTTTTTATCAAACTGAATAGAATTCTTTAAATGAAGAATTACAGGCGTAAATAATTTAATGTTATTGAAAAAACTTACTTTATTAAAAAAATATTGCAGTTGCATTTTTTTCAGTTTTATAAATGTAATTGCTTTATTTTTTTATGTTGTCCCTTTTAGGGTGTCGTTTTGTACACATAAACATTATAATTATGTCAGATTCGAATACACTAGCTGGACGTACCCCTTCACATTTATCACATAAAAACGATAACATAATAAGCTTTGAACACAAATTAATTAACATTTATTCAGGTTTATGGCAACATTATCGTGTTGGTTTATCGTTGGTGTAAAGGCTATCGGAACTTCGAGTTTATAATCGTTAATAAGATTAAATTGCGGTTATTTTTTAGTTAAATGTTCATTAATGCAATCCTTTGTAAGCGATAAGATACTGTGGTGATAATTAAAGTTGAAATAATTATGTGGATTTTTTTTAAAGTTTTGATCGGAATCGATTTCTTTGCTTTTGTATTTTTTTGTTATTATTCAGTAATATTATGTCTTACGTAATTACATTTCAATTGTAACTTTTATCACAGTTACAAGTTTCCATTCAAATGTTATAATTTGATATAATTATTTTTATGCACTAAGTTTTACAGGAATGTAATGTTTAATTGACATTTACCATAGATCGGTAGAATATACACAACAAATGTTAAGAGTAAATACTAAAATAAATATTGATTAATATTTTTTTAGAATCCTCTGGTATGTTATGCTGTACGAAAACAGACAGACGGACAACAGAAGAAGCTTAGTAATCAAGTCCATTTTTACTCAAACGGAATCCAAACAACCCCAAATGCAAGTTTCAAATTCAGCTTTTCCGAATCAAATTCGACTTCGCGTAAATGTCAAGGGGGCGACTACTAATCGACGTTTCCGTAAATTTAAAACGTCATTTATTATTGAAGCAAGCGTACACCTTCGTTGTAATTGCCCGCGCTTGTGGCGCCCTCACCCTTTCAGTCCTTTCAGATGTTTATCGCGAGGAAATGGCCGTTTTCCGTTGTCCGCGCCATTACCGGACAATACTAATGGAGCAAGTTGTTTGAAGACATGTGGTCTTGTTTCTTTTGAAGCGAAATCGAAGACAATTGGTCGGGTTTGGTTTGCTTTTTTGAGGCCATTCAGACTTCAGGTGATTACGCGTATTGTTTGAAGGGCTACGTATAAACGTTCGTGCAGTTATTTTTATATGTAATCGCTGGTTTAGTATACCGAAACTGTAGCATTTATTTTTCCAAAAAAGGATGAAAATTTGGAACATTTGTGAACTAAACTCTTACTTTGACTGTTTTTTAATTTTGGCTTCAGTAAATTTTAAAGGACACAGTAGATTACAACAACAAATACAGAATCCTACAAACAAACTAAACACAACAATACAATAAATAAATTAAAACAAAACATAGAAATAAAGATACAAATCGCATTTCCCCTTCTGTTAAATTACAAAGCTTCGTCCACACGGACACTTAAACGTATCATAACAGGTAATCTTATCGAAGCTTTTACAAGTTTTCCCTTTATCTAACTTGGCTATGACTGGCTTGAGATATCAGCAGAATGCTTCAATATGAACGTTTATATCAATTCAAGTGCTGAGCACACATAGAAGTAATTTCTATTGTTAGGAAATGGTTATATCTTTTACCCGTTAAAATTGAATCTTTTGTTGAAATATCTTTTACTAAGTATAATAGACGCAGCATGTAAACGCATGCAGTCCATGTGATGGGTATATAGGTTTTACCACTACAATATCAGTTATAAAACTTCTACCACCATTTAATACATTAAGTAATACTTGTGGTAGATTAACCGCCTTTAAGGTTAAATATATCATTATTACTCATGTTTCATTAATTATAATTATAATTGAATATGTGGACATTTTCCTCATTGTATTGTTTCTTATGTTAAGTTTTATTTTAAGGATAAGATGGGACGTGTAGTAGGTATGTATTAATAATTATAAAATTCTATGGTCTACGTAATTGATAAAAGATCGTTCAAAACGTAGATAAGGAATTAAATAGAGTCCTAAAGCAAGGTATCCACTTTTGAAATTATACACCAATTAAAAAAAAAAGTTTCTTATTAATTATCGTGCTTTAGATCAAGTTCCGTGGAAACCAACATGTGTAAAAGTTGTCCAAATATTAAAATTGTGAAGATTTTAATTATCTGTTAATTTATTAATAGCCACTGAGGTACACTATGGCTGAAATCCTTCTTGTTGTGGAGAGAAGTTCTATACCTACCCAAAAGCCAAAAGTAAAGAAAGAGTAATGTCTCGTCAAGTCTATATTTTCCTTCGTCTGTGTGTAAAATGTAAAAGCTATACATTAAGCATATGTCAATATCAGATAATACGTTTGATAGAATGTTTGAGGTAAAGGGGGGAGCCTATCGATGTACAAAGAAGGGGTGGTTTATCAGACGAGGCTCGTGGCAGGTGGCTCTTATCACTGGACTTAGATAACGGAATTAGTCGAGTAGAAATCAATACCGCCTGAGGGTTATGTGACTTACAATGACATACTCGTATATTGCGATTTTTGTTTTTATGAATATTTTTTTCTGTTCAGTACCCTTAGTATGAGTTTTTACGTTTTTACAAAAATGACTGTTTTGGTATTTGTGTACGTATTTGGCCATACATTTCGAATCAGCGCCCCTAGCGGACTGTATCAGAACTGATTGGAAATGTATGGGAAATACGTAAACAAATACCAAAACAGTCATTTTTGTAAAAATGTAAAACCTCATTCTAAGTGTATAGACTGCCTTGATAAAGTTTAACGTAATACGTATTTTTAATGTGCATTTGCAAATAGAATACGATAAAATCTCTAAAAAGGTACATTTATTAATAATTGTAGAAAATAAGTGCACGATAAAAACATTGATCATGAATATTCTTAAAAAATATTTACTTAAAATAAGTATTTCAATTAGTACTTCAATTAATTCTGTTAGTAAACTCAAAGCGAACGAATGTTTTTAAATAAATATATTTTCTTTGACAAATTAAAGGCCGTTGTTATATTACAAGAGGGTTGCGGGCAATTTGCACTAGAACCTGGTATTTCTTACGCAGTTCATACTAATTTGTTCATTACTTATTCCTTTTCTTGCGTAAACATATCCTATAATAAGTCAAGCATGAGTTACACTTTATTCTTTATTACGATGTTTACTTAGTGCCTTATAATTTAGTTTGTTTATAGTGCAAAACTTTTATGTTTTATTTCTTTATTATGGACTAGCTGACCCGGCAAACTTTGTACCGCCTCAAATATATTTCATATAAAATATAGCCTATGTTACTCGTAGATAATGTAGCTTTCGAATGGTGAAAGAATTTTTAAAATCGGTCCAGTAGTTTTTGAGCCTATTCATTACAACCAAACAAACAAACAAAGTTTTCCTCTTTATAATATGAGTATAGAAGTATAGATTACGATGTTTACTTAGTGCCTTATAATTTAGTTTGTTTATAGTGCAAATCTTTTATGTTTTATTTCTTTATTATGGATTAACGTTAATAGTAAATTGTTGACTAAATTTGAGTAGGCGGATATTTTTATAAGTATTTCCTTGTAGTCGCAACTTTACGATAATGAAATTATTAAAGACGAATAATACTTGTAAGTACTTATCTAGCAAAAAATGTAAAATGAATAACAATCGCTTATACATATGATACAGATGTTTTTACAAGATTTTCTAATATAATGTGGCTAGACACTATGAAAGGATTTTCGAAAAATCATCTCCTTAGTGGGAATTGAAAATATGAATATTTTATAGTTTTATGATAATAATTAAGTAATTAAATAAGAAAATTTATCAGCGTGTAACGAATAATATGGCGTTAAAACCCTAATTAATAAAACCATGAATGTTTAAGCATCCCATAAATGGCGACGCAATTCAAATAAAGACTGCATTTGTTTGCGGGCGTCGCGAATCGTTTTTGGGGAGGCACCCTAAATTTGTTAATTAGGAAATAGTGAATTCTCAACCCTTAACCGAATTATTATCGGACAATCAAATTATCGTGCTGTCAAGAAACTGTGATTGGTATTAATCGGTTGTGTCTATGAATCTATAAAGTATAGAAAAGGGTTGGTCCGACCAAAGGTCTGGCTAAGAAAGTTATCTTTTATTTCGGGTTGGAATTTTTTTTTTTAATTTAGTTTAAATCTATGAAGAATATAAAAATTACTTCTAACTCATACTCAGAATTCCCCATAAGGGAGTAAAATAAAGGTAATAAATTCTGTGTCATCTCAAAATTCATCAAGGTATTTAAATTGAATCATACATATAATATGAGTAATAACTAATCGGTAACGTTACTTCTATTATATAATACAATTTATAAGTAAATTTTTGAATTTGTTAGCAGGAAATTCAATAAGCAAATACTATATTATTTTATGTTGTCAGTTTTGTATTTATGTATCCATTATCTTTTGCGAGGTACAGAGACGCGCTAATATATGTAAAAGGAAATCCGTATGATAAAGCTGAGCTGATTAGGTATTAAAGTAATATAAATGTAACGAGGATAAGAATAAATAAATTGCGACATATATTTAAATATGTTCTTTGTATTAATCGTACATTTATATTGTTTTGCGATGTACCTACATTTTGTTTTTGCTATGTACCTATGTGTTAGTAGTTTGTTTTTAATAAGCAATAAAAACTTTATAAATATAAACAAGAATGCTTAATTTGTAAGTATGGCATAAAAAGAATTGTAAAAGAAAAAAGTAAGTGACCGTATCGTTCGTGGCAGCCTAAAGAAGGGTTGGTCAATTTAAGGGTAAGTTTGTAGAATCTATTAAGCACAGGTTATGTTATAAATTACTGGGCGATAAATTGGAAAATATATTCAACAGATGTTTAGAAAAATGTTGTTGTTGTTTATAAGTGTTGTAAAAGTTGAAAGACTTACCGGAAGTTGGAGAACCATTTGACGAGCTGGGCGGTGTTGTTCTTGTTGAACTTGATGTCCGGGAAGTACATCTTGAGGACCGCGGAGCTGGGGTACCGGACCCAGAAGAACATCAGCTTCGCTTTGCGCAGGTGCATCGGAGTCAGCGTCGAGGAGTACACCGGAGTTAAAGGTCATATTGGACAATATGGTAATAGTAACACGGCAATATTAGGTAATGAGTAACACGGCAATATGCGGCAAATGTGGTTAAACTATATTTGGTTTACTATATTATCTCTATATATGTCTCTGTTAGAATTGTTGTGTATATAGTTCAAAATTTAAGATAAAAAAAAATATTCTAGTTATATTTCTGCTACAAAAAATGGTATATTATTTGTTACCTTTGCATGAAAGCATTACTTTAAAATAGTTAAACAATTATATTCAGATACTTCAAGGTCGACTCGTCTACTTAGAGCCGTAAATACACATTTATCAAAACCTTACATGAAAATTGCGAATCTAGTTTCTCTCTCCATCGTACATTGAAAAACAGCGTCTAACACAATATGTTGTGTTAACAACCCCGTCGGTTCTTAAACCGAATCAACTAACTCAAATTTACAAGTGTAGCCCAAACTTTTAAATATGAAGCAATTAAAACTTATTGACCAATGAGATAATAGGTGCTAACGAGTTGCGAAACAGGAAAATTTTTAATAACTAGCAATCGTGTGGATTACCAGAAGTTTCGGTATCGATTTAATTAAGCTGTTGTTCCTAAAATGGGTTATCTGTTGAGGTAAAGTGTTGTGTAATTTAATATCTTCTCTAAATTATATATCATTTGCGAAGCTTTGTTATGGAACTATTAGAGTCTCACTGCTGGGCATGATTTACTTTAAGGGTTATAGTTATGTTATTGCTTGTGCGAATTGGCAGATTTCATGTGCCCTTCAGGTTTTTTAACTCAGGCGTGTGGGTTACCTCACGTTTTGTTTTAAATATGAGGGGCGTGTGTGATTCGAAGGACCTTCGGACTTAGAGGTCGAGTTTCTAACCACAAAGCTATTACTACTTTTGTACCCGACTGCGGAGTAATGTTTTTAGATCGTATCTATGACTAAATATAATTTGACAGATTTTACCATATGACTTGTAGTTAGATTTGTCTCGATCATGGGAGTGACTATGGCTATGTTTTTTAAGCGGTCGGGTTTTTGTTTTTATAATAATTGCAATTTACGAAGTGGAACAAATTCAAATGAAGCTAAGAAATCCGTGCTAGATAAACGTTGGTAAATCTGATTATATCCTCCCATTACGTAGGCTCAATGTGAAGCACCACAAAGTCTTAATCCGTTTGCATCTAATCTTATAAAGTATACCTTAGCCTATATCACTGCAAGAGTCGTATAAATGCGATCGGTATTTTATGCAATGACGGTTAAACTCTAAATTATCTTACAGTTTTCTTTTACTAAAGATAAGTTCGCTGTAATAATTGACGAAGTTAATACTGTTATCTTTTACAAATCAAAGAAATTACCCGACAAATCTATAAATAGGCAATCAGTAATTGGATTCGATAGATGCCTTACGTAAAAAAAGGTGGCATTATTTTTGCTTGAAAGGCGCTTTCCTTCACGTATAGGCTTACCGTTAGACAAGCATCGTAAAACGTAGAAACCGCAGCAGTTGTGGGGTTTCGAAAGTCGTGTAATATCTAGCTACTAAGTCGGAAGTAGGCGGTGGCAGTCGTAAGGTTAAATACTACAGAAATAAGATATCTGTGGGCGTTTACATGTAAGGTTTTGATTTGTGTCGAGTTACTTGCTCGCTTTGTTTCTAATGAATTACGCTGAAAAAAATAATGGTTAGGTATTCTATTTGAAAAGGATATAGTAGGCTGAACTCCGTCGTACGGCAGGTCTGTAGAGTTGCAATCGGAGTGAGGATCTTGAGGGTCCATGTGCTGCGGGTGGTGCGGTACACCGCCGTGGTGCGGCGCGTGGGCATGGTGGTGGCGAATGTAGTCCGGCGAGGGGTGGTGCGCCGCCGCCAGCAGCGCGGGGTGCAGCAGCGCTGGTGCGTGGGGCAGCGGGGGTGAGTCGCGCTCCGGCGCCGGGGGCGACCGAGCCAAGCCACCACCCGCACCGAAGAAAGGCGAGTACGGCGAGAACACTTGGCTTTCGTGCAGTGACGGATTGGGTATCGCTACGGACGTCGGCAGCGCCATGCCTCCGGGATACGGCCGCGGCGACGGCGACTCGGGAAACTTGCTCTCGGGCGAGTGGCCCACGCCCTCCCCAAGGATACGGCTGACCGTGCGTGGCGTGATACGAGTGTCTGTCACCTTATGCCGTTTCTTTTTCGGCGTCACCACCAGACTGAGGGCCTCGTTCTGTTCGGGGTTCGGCTCGCGTTCGAAGTGGCCGTTCATAGCTCCGTACATCGGGCCCATCGGCTTCGGCGGCGTCTGGAACATGCCTGTCGGAGGTCGCACATGAGCTCCGTGACCGGGCCCGCCCGCCTCGGCGTGCAGCGGAAACGCTGCGCCGCCTGGCGCACGAGGTCCATTCATAGACATTAACATTGGATTATGTGTCATAAATGGTACGCCGTTCGGCGCGCCAGGGTGATGAACGGGTGGATTACCTGGTATCTGTCCCGGTGGCCTCTCAGGTGGTTTCTGTGACGGTGATTTTCTATCCATCAGCCTCGTTGCACGTATTATATCGTTATTCAGCTGCTCGGCGGCCGCTGCGGCCGCCTCCGATTGCTTGCCTATGATCCGTCGTTGATGCACGAAACGGGTCACAATCGAATCGATCAGGCTCGCTAATGATGAAGTGATTTCATTTTTGAGCACCTCAGCCAACCCTTCGAGGTCAGTACCCGATACGGGTCCCACAGAGCCAGCATTGACACGGAGTGCGTCTAGTCTCTCAGCTAGTTCAGAAGAAAGCGGCAATGGTTTCGGCGTCGGGCCATGTGGTCGCTGTTGTGGCGAATGTTGACTAGATTGAGGCCTTTGCTGTAGAGAATTCTTTTGCTGTTCTGCTGCTTCCTTTAAGCGTGCCTCCTGCTCTAGGAACAACTTTTGGCTTACAGTTAAATACATGGCCGCAGCATTGTTGAGATGCTGGTGCGGATGCGGAGGGTGCATATGTTCAGGTGGCTGGAGATGTGACATAATCGGCATTGTGCCATTAAAGAGGTGTGGATGGGGTCCTGCGTGAGGTCCTGAATGACCATGCATCTTCCCCGACATCATCTTACTCATCACTTGTGAAAGCATATTCGGTGCAGTGCTACTTGGAATCGGAATCGCAGGTGGTAATTCCTTTACAGGTGATGCTGGTTCTATTTTAGGTACCGGGTCGTCGTTTTGTTCTACATCACTAGAAGCACCGTCGTTATCAATGGTCTCAGACTCCTGTCCCATTCTATTGCACAGCTGCACATACTTTTCTTGCATCTCAGCAAGTTGTTCTTGCATAGTTCTTAATTGCGATTTCAAAGCATTCTTTTCCTCTACCTTCTTTTCAATAGGCGGCCGATCGACGTCGTCCTCGGAGTCATCCGACACCGTCTGCGCACTGCTGCCGTGACTGTTCCCGTAACGCTCTGCCGCACCGTCGTGTTGTTGCGGGTGGTACAGCTTCCTCTTCTTGCAACCGTTCACTTGAGGCTGCTGGGGGGCGGGACTAGCACGCATCGTCGACACTATATTTTCAACACGAGCACGTTTCACATCCAAAGGTCGCGGCGAGGAACGTAACGCGTCACTATCGCGGTCCTCGGGTTCCGACTTAGGATCGAGAAGAGGCTCGGATTGCGAAGGTATGGGGAGCGGTGAAGTTCGCGAGTTGCCGGTGCTTTCGAGCGCCAATAGAGCGTCGTCGAGATCTGGCCGGGAATCACTGGACACTGGTCGCTCGGGAGATCGCTTCTCCTCCTTGGGTTCGTCGTTGTTATTATTTGCTACATGTTCATTATTATTGTCAGGAGAGAGTCTCAAGAGTTCCTTCTTGCGATTCTGTAAGATGTCGCGAAGGACTCTATGTGCGATGTCTCCACCGTTCGCGTCTTCACCGTTGTCCTCCTGCCTGGGCACACGCCCAAGTAATTCATTTAACATTTCCGCCGGCGCGTAGCCGGGTCCGAAGAGGCCGAAGTGTTGGCGGCCCTCGAAGACGGCGCCGTAAAGTCCGCCACTCATGAGTGCGGAGCGCGCGGGCGCGGGTCCGTTCGTCGCGAGAGTCGAATACGAATTGCGCGGCTCACCGGCGTCCACGCGCTGTCTGACGCGTTTCTGTTTCTTTAGGAGCTTATCCGAATAGGGCGCGTGTGCGTCGGTCTCCTCCTCCGATGACATCATAGGCGAGACGGGCCCCAATTGGCCAGAATGGCGGCGGGCAAAGCCCCACCGCGCTACTCGCGCCGCATCGCCCGGTCTGCAACAGGAGGGGAGCGCGATCAGCACACCTGCTTGTGAGACGAGCGTCGTGCGCGCCGCTACCCGTACGCCTTGCGAGCGCACTTCCTACTCTACCATGCACTACAACTATAAACACGTTGCTACAGAATTAACTTATATATTTGAAAACACATTTCGTTTTAATAAATGAACACAAAATAAAATGCAACTTTCCAAATAACGTACATACGTTCTCAAGCATTTTGTACTTAAAAATAAACGTCGCAATTTGCATTTTCTACGTATGTAGTAGGTACTTAATTATCGTCATGTGATATAGCATGACGAACTCAAACATAAAAATTACCGGCTCGTGTCAGTTCACATACGTTCGTTTGTATTTGGATAAAGATGGATATCTAGAAATCGATCGTAAATTGGTTTTTATTACCGTAACCTACTTGTACCTGTAATATCTATTACGACCTTAATCCTAACTGCATATAGAAGTGAAGTATTTAGATTAAATTTCGAGTATTTTTCTGTAAGATCGACTAAAACAAAGAAATAAGTACTTAGGATAACACTTAACGATTGTAGAGCATGTTTTGATTATATTCAAGAAATCATTCATCCTATCAATATTCATAATATTGCACCTTAAATTATAAATTTTATTAAGAAAATAGGTACCTAATAATGTTTATAATTAATTTGTTTTTTATAATTAATTTCTATATTTACCAATTAGGTGATATTATAAATCGTATACATAGGTACCTATGCACATAGGTTACGTAAACGTCCAGGTAGGTATATACCACAATGAAACAACAAAGGACGTACATATCAACGGCATTAATTCCTTTTGGAGCGTGACTCCGTATTCAGGGTGGACAATGAGTCTAAAAATGTCAGAAATAATTCTGTGAGACACGCGGATTGAGGGTGCGGTTTCACTGTTATGGACGGTACGAGGACTTACTATTAAAATATAATAAGTAACATTAAATATTCGTTTAAAGTTCAAGTAATATTGAATATGAATTTATAAATATTTTTAAAGGTGGTACGAGTAGGACCATCTGTGGTTCGACTCCAGCGACTCCACCGCCACACCTTTTTCTGCATAATAACAGCAGTGTCAAACGCTGCTGCGTTTTGGTTTGAACGGTGTGGTATGGGAGATGTAGGTGTGTAATCTTATCTGGGGTTGATTACAGCTGTCCATGGGCGGCAATAGCATCTTACCAGTGGACTGCAAGCTCGCCTGCTACTGTTATATAAAAAAAAATCGCAGGAACAATAGAGCAAATTTTGAAGTTATAACATACTTTTATAGTCTTCAAGGATCGTCAATATTCTAATAAGACATACTCGTAAATGAAACTGGGATACTATTTGATTTTTTGTTTGGCATTGTGAAGTATATTTAATTTTGATTTATCATTACATTTAATTTTTTGAACTTTCAGTTACTTAATAATGACATGTTTGACGATTTCTATAAATATTCTGCTTTAACTCTAAAATAATTGTAATTTCCAATTATTTAATTATTTGAAATCCTTTTTATGTTCCATTGCAGGGCAGGGAACTCACCCCACAACTGGGACGCCCTGGATCATACTCTACCACGCTGTTCCAGTACATGGTAAGTAGCAAATGAACTTAACACCTATTTATTTATTGCTACACATGTGAAAAATACTTCCCAAGGGATAAATAAGGTGTCACTCACCAATATTCATAGACCTCTGACCGCTCACGAAACCGCTAAAAACTAGTTTATTTCTTATTTTTATATTTATTGACGACCCGCGTGGCGGAGCGGTCATCATATCGGTCTGATGCGCTAAGGATCCCGGGTTCGATCTCCGGCCAGACATAACTAAATGATGAATTTAGATTTCTATTCCTGGGTCTGGGTGTTTGTGTATTTGTCTATTTGTATGTCCATGGCATCCACGACACAGGGAATCCTAGTGTGGGGCTGTGAGTGTAGAAAGCGTTTATTTTTTTTTATTTAATTATATATTTTGTTAACATAATTTTAATGTGCAATGGAAACGTCCACTGCGTGCTGATCTCGTCTCCGGCATCCGCAATTTGCGCACAATGAGATGCTATCAATGGCGGATGGTGGCGACCACTTGCGACCACCGTCACGGTGGCTGCGTCTGATAGATTTACATGTTTTCGTAACGCTCGCTGATGGTGAATCATGGTGGAAAGTTGGCAATGGTGAACTCTACCACCTGTTTTTGTATTGAAAATTTTCATCTTTGTTAAAATTTATCTATTAGTCTTTGAAGTTACCCATACCATCCATCATCAGGTATATGGCATGTTCGTTCGTTACTTCTGACATAAAAAATGTATTTAATCAGATTGGAAAGAAAACAACATTCTTATAAGAAATACGCCGATACCTCGTATGTATTACAACGGTTAGATCATATGAGTAAAAGAAAATTTCTATAATATTTTGTTAACTTTAATTTTGTTGTTAAGTAACTCAATAGTATTTTTTTTATTGTGTAAATTTGAAAGTGGTAGAACTTTTTATCCTTCGCTGTTTGTGGTCACACTCTAACCACAGTTTTGCGGTTTAGTTTAAGGGATGTGGTAATATATATTTACTTTCTAACTATCTTCTACCCCTCCTAGTCAGATATTTAAGATCGACAAATACATTCAATTATAGGTATAGTTTTAGCAATAGACGGGACATGGGGAGTAAAAGTTTCATCTATGACTTTCTATCGAGTTATAATAAGACATAATACGCCACACGTGTATACTGGATGTGGGGAGGAAACGCTTCATGCACACGATTGGTAATAAGAAGTTCTAAACCATACATGAAACAATCCGAGACATTGTCAGTTGTGGGCGTGAAACGCGATTAAAGTTTAAAGTATGAAAATTTAGACATTGACATTTTTTCTAAAATTAAACTATAATACTTGACATTGCTATTATAAGGCAGAAATACATATGTATGGCGGTGGTGCCTCCAGAGTCGAATTAAGGGTTCTACAATGTTTGAAAATATAATATCAGGTGGACTTCTATTTGATTGTTACGAGTCATAAAAATTACCACAATAATTTAAACATTAAACGAATTATTCCAAATTATTCTATAAAATACCCATACATATCCAGAACAAAAGGCTCTCCCCATGTTTATCGAAAGAGTCATGTATCGTAATTCCATCGTAACGCACGAAACGATTCCGATAATTACCGCGTCATGAATAAGCAATGTACTGTCAAACTGTGACCAGTCAACCCCAGGTACGGTGTTTACAACCTACGACACGACTACGATGACGATTTATGTCTTATGCTAGGTAGATTTGATGTAAGTATTAATAAGACTGTAGCTGACTTTATGTTGTCTGCTGCTATAGGTGCGGATGATAAAAATAATGTTGCAAAAGGTAGGATTCGTCTTCTATAGGAAGATCTCAGATTTTTCTTGAGTTTATTATATTAGTGTGAACAAAAGTGTGAAATGAAATATGAGGTAGAGTAGAGTACTCTTGTTGGAATATAATTGAACTACGAATCTCAAACATTTATTAGGCAATGGGTATTTGGAATCAAAGGGGTGAGATGGCATTCTATCTATTCTCCCTTTACATGAAGATTATTTCTACGTTTTCATAATAAAACTATTTTTCTCACACTTAAACATAAGTATAGATTTTTTGCAAAGGAATTTTCAATGCTAATTTTATATTTATTTTGCTTGCTTTAAGCAATATTTCTTCGTTTGTTTGTTCCCTAATGTAGTTCCGTCTTTAAAATGTTTTCGAGCACATAACATCGTGTGTTGTAAAGGGTGGTATAGTGCCGGCATGTGCTCCCGACACGACCTGTTGATTTCCATCCATACCGCACGCTAGGGGTGCAAGCCCTTGCTCAAGTAATGTCGACTTGGATAAATAACTCAAGAAAATAATATGTGTACTTGTGAAGACTCTATTTTATTGGTTTCTTGGCTAGTAATACCAAATATACCTAGTTAAAAGGATTGTTTTATAAACTGTATGTCAAATAATATCACAAACAAACAGAACAAATAGATAAACTCTTTCCTTTGGATAGTTGATTAAGAATAAAGTGGCTGGAAAGGCTTGATGCACCCCTTAATATGCGTCAAATCAAATGGCAAAATCGTAATCGTAAAATCGTAATCGTGGCGTAAAATCAAATCGGTATTTCGTTTTGATATTTATTGAATATTAAACTAATGAAATTACATAGAGTAATAACGTTCTGACACAAACAACAAACAACAAAAGACAAAAAATAAACAAGACAAGAAACAAATAACAAAAAATAAAAGTTTTTATTTTGTGGTACTAAGTCTACTTATTTTTAAATTTTATATTAGAAATAGTGTATTTTTTATTATCGATATACCGCGACACTAGCGCCACCCCTGTTTAATTCGGCGTGACACACGTCTAATTTTTGCGGAAACGTTTCTTTCCGACTGTACTCAGCTGTAATGTACGTTTGTACGTATACTCCATACAACTTACTTCATGTTTTTCATGTGGAAATACGTAATTATTTCCCATTTGTGTACAAGAGCATGATTGATGAGGTTAGAAGCGAGATCAAGTTTTTTTGAACTTAAGTTCATGTAATATGACTTTTACGTTTATTATTGCTAATAGAGCCGTTTATGCAATAAAAAGTTGTTATAATAGAAGCGCTTGAATAAGCATTTTTAAAACTAGTGATATATTTAGTATGTTTCAAAGATTCATTGTACTATCCTAAAGAAAGTTCAGATTCATTTTTAATAGATAAAGATTCCTCTTAAAATGAGTAGGGCGGTAAGGTCTGGTCAAGTGCATATCGGTAGAGTTCTCTCATTTGACAACGTTTTTTCATAGAAATCTTATGTGGGTAATTTATGATTTTCTTAACCGTTAAAAGCTAATTCTACTTGAATTAGCTTTTAAAGGTTAAGAAACGCACGTAACTTTCAAAATCAAAAGTGTCTTCTATTTGAATCTATAACTAAAAAGGCTTACACGTTCATTTTTAAAACTACACCCTTTTATTCGCAATACAATAATAAGAATGACCGGTACCATCGTTACCATATGGCACAGTCAATTGCTATACACCATAACTCACCCCCACGGGAAGTGCAGGAATGCGTGGGAAAGCATTTCACCCTCGCATACACCTTTACCATGGGGCTCTTAATTTGCCGGTGACTTATGGTCAGTTGGCCATATGGTCGCGTGATGGGGGTCGAAGACAATTGTCGGTTTACTTATTATTTTTATAAATGTGTTTTGTTGTTTTAATGTTTTAAGTTTTAAGCTTTTTTGTTTTTCTTTAAACAGTATTTAGGATTCGTCTTTTTTTGAAAATGTGAGGTTTTCTTTATGATTCAAATACTAAGGCACCTCAGCTACATCTATTTCTGCCTCATAATAGCAGTGTTAAACGCTGCTGTGTTCTGGTTTGAAGGGGGTGGTAAGGGAGGTATTGGTACTTTTCCGAGGCGTTCCAGCTTGATTCTCAGGGTCAGCGGTACATATGTGGCTGTCCTCAGGTAGGAATATTTAATCCTTTCTGGGGTTGATTACATATGTCCATGGGCGGCAGTAGCCACTTACCATCTGGTGGACATAACAAGTAAGAACATAACAGCTTAAACCCCCTATTTACCGCTAATTTCAATATAATAAAGTTAATAAAAAGTATTACTAGTGCTGGCACACGACATTTCCACCTTTAATGTTGAAACAAAAAGAAATAAAAAGTAATAACAGTTCGTGCTAACTAAAATGGCGTCGAAGGCTGCATATGACAAGATATGCATGTGAGGCTCGCATCGCGTGACACCGATTAACCTAATGTCGGTATTCCTACAGATTATTGGACTATCTAGCAAATAATGCACCAAATACTAGAAAATACCTATAGCCATAAAAATGCACTATTGGTAGTTTAAAAGGAAAATGGTTTGAGTTCTCATTGAGAATTTTTATTTTTAACTTAAGTAATGTGAAAACAAAAGAGTAATTACTTAGATTAAAATATGCTCTGAATGCGTAATAAGGTGTGTAGGATATACTTATAAATATGATTAATATAATTCTATAAACACATTCTACATGTTTAAAAGGGTGAAAAGAAACTAAATATATTAAATAACGCCTATGGTCGATAAGTTAAGCAGTGAAGTTAGAAAGTAACTTCGTTAAAACATCTTAATGAATGATAAATGTGGTAGAACTTTTCCGTTACAAAGAAAACAATTCTAGAATCAGTACAATACCCAGTACTGTACCTATTTAACATAAAGAAATTTATGACATAAGGTATCATGGTATAACTATCAATTTATGATTAATCAAATAATAATTAAAGTGTATCTTATAATATTTTCCGTCTAAGAAAACAGAAAAACCTATTTCTGTGTATTAATAATGTTATTGACATTTGTATAAATAATTACGGGACTAAACTAAAATTCATATCATACTCTTAGTTTAATTCATTCAAAGACAGACAAAAACTGTTTAACCTAAAATTGTTTCGGTTTATCAATCCCATCTTGAAAAGTTTAACTAAATTACGGGACTAATCCATCAATATTTGGAGAATATTAACAATAATAGGACAGAAACGTAGTAAGGGTGAAGTGACAATCAGCATGCATAAGTGATGAGCGGTGGGTGGCGTGCCTTCTGGGCCATTACCGGACTTCTATGAAAAAGGACATTTCAGCTTATCGGTGGATATCACGAGAATAAAAACCAGCGATAAGATCACATGAACGGCTTGCGTTCGTCTAATCGATGTCGATAAAATGTTGTTTCGATGTTTTTTATTAACAGCAAAAAAGGTGTCGAGCTTAAGTGTGAAGTGTTTGTTTGTAGAAGCGTTTTCAAATTCGTTTCAAACAATTAAATTTATTTTATATCTTGTGATAAGCAAGATGTAGTTAATAAAAAAATATACACTTCCTGAACGATGAGTAGTTTTAGATCTAAACGTAAAAAAATATATTATTAAGTTTACTGGACTGGATAAATAGCACCCACCTACTTAGTCCATGAAATTCCATACAATGTTATTTTCACTCCGGCAAGTTTTCGTAAATAAATAAGTACAGGCGATTATACTAGATTATTCTAGATTTTATCGATACGCGGCCAGCACTAGGTACGGTGGAAGACAGGCACTTATTAGTCATTATCTACAATGCGGTATCGCGGTGACATATGGCGGTATTGGACACGACCGCCATATCTGCGATGGCGCATGCGAGAGGACGCCACGCTATTGCTTTACGTACGCCACGAAACTTTAATTGTTCTTTGTTCGATGCAACGACAGGTTATGACGTAAGGGTTATGATTCATGTATTTATTTGGTATTTGATACATATCAGGCATGTGTTATGGTTTGAGTTAAAATTAATGTTGCTTTAAGATATCTTGCTATTGCCTTTCTTGTACTCATTTCTGCATAATGGTCAATTTTCTCTTCATTTTTTCCTTTGTTTGTTGATGTTCCCCAGATAACATGCATCATATACATAGAATAGTAAAGATGACTCACTCCTAACAAGAAAACGTAACCAGTTTTGACAATTGAAATAGTTACGTAAAAAAGTTTTGCCACGTCTCCGTGCTAAAATGTCCCTAAAATATTTGAAATAATTATTTATGTATTATATAAATTACGCAGTATTAGTTATTTATTCGTAATTTTTCTCTAAAAATGTTTTTATTTGTCAAGAATTAAAAAAAAGAACTTACAAATAAGCCGTTTGTGGCTTCATTCAATTTCAAGGCGGCGAAGTATCTTTACTGATCTATGATCATCCATCAAATCATTGTTAATACTATGAAAGTTTCTAATCTTTCGTTAGATCGTCACTATATATATATTTATCATGACAGCTCTTCGGGTAGGCCAAACAGCAAACGAAAACTTCGTCGTCATTAATAAAACGTATTTTTATGCAACAATCGTATGAATTTTAAAGCAAAACTAAGAAACGTAAGTAAATTTATACAAAAAATAAATTATGTTACAACGACCCGCGCAACTTCGCGACTTCAGTCGTGTTTCTCTGTTTTCTCAAACGCCAAAAGAAGTATGACTTGGAAAAGGTTGGCTCAAAACTTACTTTACCAGTTTAATTAGTGTATGTTGAACAAACGCATGTTATTTATATTGAGCTGTTTCCAGTTGGTTACTAACCTGCTAGGGCTACACTCGACACACTTTCCCAAGTGCAGAAGTGGAGCGGTTGTTAATTTATTTCTCTGCTACCTTTTGTTTAAGGCGTCACTCGGTCGCAATTCTTGCGCAGTTGTTACATAACTAAGGCACGACTTTAATGTACTTGTGAATGCGATGTTTATGTGTTTTTACTGGAATAAAGATTGTACTGCCAGAAATGTTTAAAAATAGCCGAGAAAAAAATATTTGTAAAGCTAAATCTGAGTAAGAAAGTGTTTACGGTGTACCTAAGTGAATATGCGCGTGGTGTGACTCTCGCTCTAGAATCTAATTTATTTATTTATTTATTCTGAATCATCATTGAATGTGAAATGATGATGTTGAAACTCCACACACACACACACCGCCACTAATTATTTATTCTTATATACTTATGAGCCTTTATATTCTGAAATAAAAAAGCAACCACT
The DNA here is from genome assembly GCF_041222505.1 of Epargyreus clarus. NCBI lineage: Eukaryota > Metazoa > Arthropoda > Insecta > Lepidoptera > Hesperiidae > Epargyreus > Epargyreus clarus. The sequence continues at coordinate 9,836,465 of NW_027332214.1, forward strand.
GTAAAACACGTTGTATTTTACAGTAAATGAGTGATTATGTATCTATATAATTATATTATCTATGTTTGTTAGTAGATTTTGAGGGAAAACATTGGTAGAACACGTCCAATTAAATTTGTTTACGTATATCTTATCTTCTAAGAAGCCAATGGCATTGAATAGGTATGTTTTCTATATTTTTATATATTTACATGATACGATAGTGTATAAATTTGTTGCGACGTAATGAAGAAAATGTGATTTAAATGTAGAATGTTAAGGAAAAAAGAAATAGAAAAAATAAATAAGGAACTGTATTGTAAACGATTTATGAAGTAAAGCGAGGCATAAGTTTCCTATGGTGTTTGGCCATAGTCCACCTTCCTGGCCAAGTGTGAATTGGTAGACTTTACACAACTTTTTGTAAAGGACTCTTAGGAGTGTAGTTTTCTTATGTTTTTTTCTTCACCATTATGCGAATATTTTTTTGTAAATCAGAAGTGGATGTCTGAGGTTTGATTTCGGAGCACCAATTGAAAGGGCGAGTTTTAACAAATACTTTGTCTGTTTATTTAGTGGTAACTGGTTAAAGTTGCATACGTCTGAACAGAGAAACTCCTCGATAAGGTTATGAGTACCAGAGTACCAGTAACATTCGTCAGTGTATGACTAAGTGCGAGTTGCGAAGCGCCCTGTCTTATCGCCGTTGTCGGAGTGTCCAGTACAGAAAAACGATAAACGTATCTCGTTACAACATGGCCCAAGTCATAAGCGGTCGCGATTTTGCTTAAAAGGAATTTGTAGAGATAGGTAGATTTGTAGATACTTGTATTAGAGCCTATGATGCAAAATGTGTACAAACTCGAGTATCATTGGGACCTATACGATTGTGTAGATTAGACGTTAGAATGAAGAAAAGGTTATATGATATTTTTCGATTCAGCGAGGGGTTCAGCTTCTAGAAGGTTCGAAGATGTAAAAAAATGAGTCAGATGGATATACTCGAGCGCGACAGATTAGTGATAGAGTAAATAGTCCACATATCTCTGATGCCGGAAATATGTTAATCTGCCGGTTTGCGTGGGGCAAAAAAAATGTAACGGCAACACCATCACTGTTTCCAAATTAAATGTTCTTTTGAATTGTGATAAGACACTCTTACGTGGGTTTTACTTCTTAATGCTATCAATACATCATGTCGGCCTTATGTCACTTTCATTCGATGAATGGTTATGTTTATGTGCGGCTGTACCACTTATCAGGTAGACTATATTGTCATGTGTTAATTTCATTTGAAAAAAAATGAGTAGTTTAGGAAAGCTTTATTGTCTTTAAAGGTAAAGGAGATGGTGAGAAAATCTACATAACTACCTACGTTCTCTCTCATTTCCTATAATATTCTCAAACTTATCAAAATATATTAAGATGCGCTTGGTTTGCTTGGTGGTTTACCTTAACTCTCACTCTAACCGAGATATCAACTAAGATTACATATAATCCAAGTAATAGGACAGTAATGATTCGATTACGATGATTGAAACATCATGTTTAAGTAACCAGACCGTAAGTTACCGATATTACTGCAAATTACCGATAAACGCACATTTCCAAAATAGGCCTACACCACGGCTTTATTAGCTTCGCCAAATTGAATTTGTACGCCACTCATACCGTTTCACGGTGATTAATATGCCTCAAAAATAAATAACTTGACATCCGTGCCGTGCGTACTTTTTTCTGTAATGAGCAAACAAAGTTTTTTAGGGTTCCGCGCTCAAAGGGTAAAACGACACCCCTATTACTGAGCCTCTGATGCGTGTCCGTCATAGGGCTCTGTTTTTGAACCGTCGTAGAAAGATCTCTAATCTTTTATAGAATGTGTTATACTGTGGCCGCTATAACAACAAAACAAAAAAAATACAAAAGGAGTATCCATAGAAGAAACCGGGAGTTTTTGGCGTTTTTCGGTTGATTTATATGTATTGACCTCTAAGCAATACTTTAACTTCAAAATGTACTTCTGAAGCTGCTATAATAACATATACCATAATATCCCTATATAGCGCTAAATATTAGGAAAACCAGAGAGCAGGTAATCATGATTTTATTTCTTGGCGAAAGAATTACCTTATTTATCAATTAAAGAAGTCTTAAATTGTAATGAATTTATAATTTTCATCATTTTCTAAATATTTTTTGCCACGGTTTTCTTATTAAATAGTTTACACTATTGAATGTCGGGACGGAACCCTCCGTGCGAGATCGACTTACACTTCGCAGATTTTTTCTTTGAGCCAGACCGAAAATTGTAGTTTCCATTTTCTTTTTAGCGTTAGCCTAGTGTGCTCTTTGGGCTTTATCTGCTTCACTTCGCCTTGTTTTCAAAGACTCCCGAAAATATTACGCAACCTTTTAAAGTTGAGAGAAGGCGGCCATCGCTACCGAATAGATTTCACAAAGAACTATTCCCGTCTTAAAACTTTAAATTTTTGCTTTTAGGTTTTATTTTTTTCTTTTGTTTTCAAAGCAAATGGTCATGCGAATTTCTTTACTTTTGTTTTTTTATTTTAATGTTGAAATTTAGTATCTACGTGATTCTTAAAATTCTGAAAGGAATAATTTACACCGCGGCATTTTGTGTATCAGTATTGTTTTTAATAACCGTGTATGATATAAGTTGGTATTAATTAGTATTTTTTTTATTCCATATTATTTATATGCAAAAAGGAAAAAGGCATACAATACTATATTCATTTTAAGGAGGTATAGCTCATCTAAAGTTAATTACGGAAATGACATTTTGTGAATGATATTTAGATGAATAGCCTGTATTTATTATTATTATCGTTGATAAACTTTTCTTATTATTTATTAGTAGATAAGCAATAATAACAATTTTAAATTTCGACAGTTTCAGCTATATGATTAATAATTTATTGTAAATTATTTCTTTTTATTATTTATTTATTAATAATTCATTGTCAATTATTTCTTTCTTATTATTTGTTTATTAGTAAGAATCAATATTTAAATTTCTGAAAGCAGATAATCCGCTCTTCAAGATGTTGCGGTCAATAAAAAAAATATACGGTCAGTTTTTTTATTGGACCGCACAACGACAACTGAGTAACACATCTGGCTCCTTATCAGAAACAGAAACACATCATTGTTTAGAAGGAAAACACTAGATTTTATCTCAATTATATTGTTCATGTTTCCGTCCTTAAGTTCAGTACCGTTGGGGATTAAATTGTAATTTATGAACTTGTAAGAACAACAACTCTTTTTTCTATTTCCTGCAGATAGCAAGTTAGTAGAAGTTTCGGTTTATGTTTATCGTATGTTCACAGTTATTGTTCGTTAAGTTTTTATTGAGTAACAGTTTAGTATAAAAAGGACGCGTTAAAATACCGCCATATTTTAGTTCAATGAACTGACTAGTATTTTTTATTATTAATGAATGTAGGTATCAATAAAATAATAATTTTGATTGATTTATTTATACGTAACGAAGACAACGACTTATGAATAAAGATGTATTTTTTTACTTTCTGCCTACATTCATAGCTTCCATTACGATGTTATGTTGTGGGTGTTTAGACATAGAAAGACATTTAAACACCGCCCAAAACAGAAATCTTGTATTATTCATTCTTATCTGACCTAGGATCGAACCCAGAATTTGCGGATCAAACCACTATAGTGTCGCTGCTCCACGTGGATCATATAAAGTGTAAGGTCGGTTCTGGTTTAAAAATTACACGTGTAAGAGGTCCAAACTTCGCAATACGGGTCACAGCATCCAGTGACCGTGTTCCAAAGCAAAAGGTGACCTTTTCTTTGTTTGATACTGTTACATGTATGTGGCATTACATTGTAAAATGTAATGTTATTACATAAATAGTTTGCGGATGTTGTAGATGGGTAACTAGTCTACAAAGAACCTTCGGCGAGGTCACGAATTGATTGGGGGATTGCGAGTACCTAAATCTTCTGAATCTGATTTGGAAAATATAGTTGAGTAAGTTTTGCTTTATCGACTAATTCTTTAGGGGATAAGTCCTAAAGATGTCTTACTTAATTAACGCCCTTTATTAAAAGTATGTTTTGCCTAACGTCGACATTTGACAATGTCTCAAATTGTCAAATTTCGATCTTTAGTAGGTAACTCTTCGATAGATTGATTATTAATAATGAACGTAAAATGTGTTGTTACCGTTGAGGACTAAGTTGGATCTCATTATGTAAGGGCTTAACAACGTCCTCAAACCAGAACAAAGCAAACACTGCTGCTATAAGGGTGAAATATATATGTTAGTGGTGCGTCTCCATTCTATTTTCATACTTATTTCATACTCATTTTAATGTTTATTCATACTCCTATATTCGAATTCTATGCAATTTCTATATCTGAATCCTACACACTCAACATTCGTGTCTCAATAACAACAGGTTAGGCATTGATAGACAGATCCGGCAATCTAAGATAACTGACTAGCAGTAAACAATTTAGCTATTCAATTGCGCCGTACACGTCACAACATGCCTTGTGGCCTGCATTTGGGCGACGGTCGAAGTGACGCGGAATATGAGCGGATGGGCTTTGAGCGATTTTTGTTCCGCAGTTTAAATTGCACCATATTTTGTCTTTAAAGCACGTCTAATATTGAAGGTAATAGAACTTTTTGTATTGTAAGTGTCACATCTTTATTTCTACTCAAATTCACTGTTCAAGCCTCTTCTCTTTAGTTGGAAGCGTGTGGTGACAAAATTATTTTTGTTGTTATATTTACGAAAGCTGTGGCTAAACATTTTTACCCAAAACGTTTCATTTCTAACTCCTTACTCTACGCATTTGAAATTGATCGGAGGTGGAGCGTTTCTATATGACTCTATCACAAATGTTTCAGTCAGTAAAGGTAATTTAACGTCGAATGGATTGCGTGCGTTAAAATTAAGCGCGTAAATAAACCTTTACCTAAAGGTTTATATAAGACTATCTCGCTCATTCTTGCACAGATCCTTAGCATACTTCCACCGCGACTCAGATACAATTGTCTCTTCCTCTCAAATCATAGCTAAAGACAAGAACACACGACTGTATTTTTTAATTTTTTTTGACATTATATTCTGACTAAATTCTTTGTAGGTATTACTGTAGATAACCTCAATATTATTAGGAATTAGGATCTATTATATCATTTATACAAATAAACAAAAATGGGATTTTTTGAAAATTACTGACACTCTTAAGCTAAAAATATTTTTTTCTCCGTCTTTGGGAACGATTAAGCTGCGTTTGATGCGATTTTTATGTAAAAATACATCATACACGATGAGGACTTTGCAGGGAGTCAAGTGAGTTTCTTTTTACACCAAATATGTCCAAAAATTGGCATAAAAGTTTCGAGTAAAAACTAATCAGTAAGTAATGAATTGACATTTCGTCACTCCATATCAGCGTTGATAATAAAATTCAAGTCGTGTTATGTTACGATAACGTCAACAAAAACATGGCGGTATTGAATTGCATTTTAATTTCCATTGATTGCTTTTGGGTGGCTTTTATCATATTTGAAAAACTTTTTATACTTTTTATACTATACTTTAACGCCTAGGTAACCTTAAAGCCTCCTAGGGCTCTCTATGGCGTGGGTAGCATGCACACACACACCCAGAAATACAAAGAAACACCGAAACCTAAACAAAACCTAATTCTAAATTAATCATTTATTTAAAAATTATGTTTAGGTACAGTTGATTTTTAGTATTATGCGAAGTTCGACATAGACAGCTCAATACCTTTTTAACCGACTGCAATATTTTCCGTAATATTTTTAAGATTTAAATTATATACGCTTGCAAACGGCTTGACAGATTTTTATATATGAGGTTTCGTTGCATGCATTCATCTATATTGTGTCATTGACTGACACTATTCTAAGTTAAGGTCACAAACATGAATAAAATAATCGACTACGGTGAACACTAGTATATATAATAAAGTGCATTGTGGCAGTGTGCTCCAGCTGGGGTCGAGATTGACTAGAGTTCCGTCGCAAGCGGTACGCGTACAAGATTGTTTCCTCGTTAGCCGCCAATTGAGCAGGCGGTTCCGTTCCTTGCGGAACCCCGGCCCTAATAGTTCAATTGCGTCAAGTGCGTCCATAACGTGTGTCGGTGGCGGTATTTTTGTACCGTATGATTTTGTTTGACTTTGTTGAAAATATGGCCTGAATTGCTTCGAGTAAAGAATGGTACGGCCGTGCCGATTTTTTGGCTCGACTTGGCGGGACTCTGCCGTGCCCCACAGATAGTCGATTGTTGCGTGTGATTCTAGGTTTGTTCAAAAACTACTCGTATCGGGACAATCATACTGCATATAGGTAGCTACATATTATCTGTATCTGTTGGTATATCTTTAGAAAGTAATAGACCGCTGGTTTGAAATTTGGCTTCTTTCAGTTCCAAGATTCATCATCGTCATCATCAACCCATTACTGTCCCACTGCTGGGCATGGGTCTCCTCTCGGAGTGTGAAGCATTAGGCCATAGTCCACCGCGCTGGCTAAGTGCGTATTGGTAGACTTCACATACCTTTGCGATTTTTTTTAATAAATCTCTCAGGTATGCAGGTTGCCTCACGATGTTTCCTTCACCGTTTAGCAAGTGATAAATAATTTCTAACAGTTCCAAGATTGAATCCCGTCAATTTTTTTTGTCGTAGGTATTGCCTATAAGAATAATACCTATAGTTTTTTCCCTAGGCTGATTAAATCTCGTATATTATTGATATTGACTTTAAGCTTATCTGTTTTAGCCTATATCGACGTTTGAATGAATGACTTTCAAATTGTTTATTTTTGCAAATGATCATCCCCTTGGGATAACACCAAATCATTATCTGTTTAAATGACATAACCGCCCATTCATTGCAAAACATGTGCTTGCTTGGTTACTTAGAAGGCAAATATTTGTAAACAGGAAACAATGATTACTTAGTATTTTGACAGTTTATGCACCTTTCTATATATTAAAGTAAACAAATAAGGATAAATGATTTTAGGGTCTGTACGAGTTGTTTGTGTTGAGCGAAAACCTTTGAGTGTATTGTGTGTGTAGAAATGTTGTTATAGATTACAGAATTACATTTAATTAATTAATTAATTATTTTTTTGTACTATTGGAGTAGCACAGAAGCACATCTGATGGTAAGTGGCTACGGCCGCCAATGGACATCGGTAATCAACCCCAGATAGGATTAATTCCTTACCTGAGGTCGGCCACAAATGCGCCGCTACTCTCTAAGACTAAGTTGTAATACCTCGAAAAATATGTCTTCCTTACCACACCCTTCAAACCAGAACACAACAGCGCTTAAAATTGTTGTTAATAGGTAGAAATAGTTGTGGCGGTGGTGCCGCCCGTATTGAGCCACAGAGGGTTCTACCACCTTTAAACCTTTAAGACTGCATAACCACGTATGATTAATCATAATCTGAGTAAAACCTCAATTACCTATATTAGACCTCTGAAAATGATTCGTTGGTATTTTCGACTTATCGCGGCTCTTCATTTCCAATTTTGGACTTTTGGCTATCAAATAAAACTGTTAGTATCTTGGTACATTCAAGTTGTATGGAGTCGCATCACGGTGATTACGTAACAGTTCACTACACTTACATTCGTATTACTGAAGTTGTTGCAAACGACTTCTTGAGGCCAAAAAGACTCCTGGCTACCGTCCAAAGTATAGGGAAGTCTGCCGCTGATCCTGCAATTCACGGGACACACGGCCCGATAGTTTGTCAAACGAAGAAGTTTTTGTGTCGCGGATAGAAAATGTGAATGGTCGAGCTGATGTTAAGTGGCTACTGCCGCTTAAAGACACTATACCGGAGTAAATCTTACTTGAAGTTGACCATAGATACGTTGTACTTGTATGTTATCATCATCATTACGATTTTTTTTTATAAATCTCTAAGGTATGCAGGTTTCCTCACGATGTTTCCTTCACCGTTTAGCAAGTGATAATTAATTTCTAATACGCCCATAACTTTGAAAATTCAGAGATTCAGGGATATGAACCTCGAACCCCTCGATCGAGAGGCCGAGTTAGGCTATCACTGCTATGTATGTTATCGCCCGATATTAATACTTAATCTATCCAAAATTTTCCTACCAAAGATCGCAATTTGAAAATTTTTAATTAGAAATTGTCAAATTTCGGTCTTTGGCAAATAAATTTGGATAGATTAATTATTAATAATGACGTAAGTCAGAATTGTAATTTTTTTCCTTGTTTATTATCTGCAAATTAGTAACAGTTCGGAAACGAACATTACATGAAGTAACCTATATTTAGATGCAAATTAATTACAATTAAATTGAATATTAAGGTCCGTGTTTTTTGTTTTTTATAATGTTGAAGTAGGAAAATACCATGCAGTCTATCTGATTGTAAGTAGCTACTGCCGTCCATGGACATCTGTAATTAACTCGAGATAAGATTAAGCAAAAATATGTGTGGCGGTGTTATCATCGGATTGGATCCAAAAAGCGTTAAGATAGATCGTCGTAAAATGTTTAAAGATGAGTTGTATCATAATCATAATCTTTATTTAGTATTTTTTGGGTTACTATACCTATATAGGATGTCCATGTACATCTTATATATAGTAACCCAAAACTTTACCCAAAAATTGTACATGTGTACATCCTATGTATAGTAAGTAGTAACCCAAAAATTTACTGTAGTGAAAAACACATTAAAAATTAAATATGCCGATTAAGCATTTAGTGTCGTCATGTCATGTAATTTTAGGTAAATACTCAGTTATATCACATTCTTCGGCCGCACGTAACAGCTTAACCGCGTATAATTTTGGATTTTCCAATTAAATATACTTATCCTTATACAAAAATTAATAAGTGTATAATTTCCTGAAAGTGGAACGTTATAATTAAAATAAGTACGTCATTTCAATATAATGTACAATCACAAAGCGCAGTAACTGAATATGTTTTTTTTATTTATTGGAGTAGCAGATGAGCACGCAGTCCACCTGATGGTGAGTGGCTACTGCCGCCCATGGACATTTGTAATCAACCCCAGATAGAATAAGATATTACTACCTGAGGTCAGCCACAGATGCCCTGCTACCTCTGAGGACTAAGCTGGAACGCATCGGAAAAGTATTTCTCCCTTACCACACCTTTCAAACCAGAATACAGCAGCGCTTAATACTGTTGTTATGAGGTAGAAATAGGTGTGGCGGTGGTGCCGCCGGAGTCGAACCACAATGGGTTCTTACCACCTTAAAAATTAGTTGTAGTAATTTTAATACAACACCATTTTAAGATTAAGAGGAGTTTATTATATATATGTACCTACTGACATTACGTTATGACGAATTTGGGTATATCCTTATTCCTTATATTATTTTAAGTAATAATAGTCCTGTGCAGGAATTTCCAACGGATAAATATTGAATATTATAATATAAAATTTAATTATTGCATCATTTTTAACGATATATATAACGTTATTTAGCTTATAATAATTATAATGGGAAATAGTACTTAAAGAAACGAATTAAATTGCGTAAAATTGAATTTTTGTCTTCATTTCTTCAAAATAGAACTTATTTAAAAAAACAACAACACGCATTTAAATTTTATTTATCGTTTATTTATCAGTTAATATTTTTTTCTTTATGTAAGCCATTATTCAGGTATTTACCAAGTCTATTTAGAAAAATTAATACGTAACGTTATGTAAAATTTTTGAAATTGCGATCTAAAAAATGATGATTATTGAAAATATGGATCGGTGTGTTATTTTATCAAGCCGTGTGTCCCGTACATTAGACTTTGGTTATGAATGACCTCGGTTAAAACTTTGCACAACTGCATGCATATGTAACGGTATAAGTTCCTTGCAGTTTAATGGCGGTTGTTCATAAGTGTAATATCTAGTAATAACTGTTGTGGTGCCTCTGCCTCTGGGCACGTTTACAGCTCCGTAAGGAGTTAGGAGTTTTCGAAGTGTAAGCTTTTGTTTCGTACACACTAGAGCTGTATACACACGGTGTTGCTTGATACGTTACGATATCGTGTCGTGCCGCGACGCGTCGTGATATTTTTGAGTGGTGTCGTAGATTTTCACGTCACGGTGTCGCGCCGAGATACCACGTCGGGTCGTGGTTTTCCCAAAGATGGGATATATTATATTAGTAATTATTGATCCAAACAGGTTATATTTTAAAAAATGATTGTTTCATTTATGATAGATTTTTTTGTGTTTTTTTCTTAAAATCATATTTAAGAGATCCTTGAAGAAGATCGCGGGCACCTAAGACATGAATCGGACAAAATCACGACACAGCAGCGTGTCACGACACGTTTTCGGTACTTATAATAACAATGGAACTATATTAAATAATGTAGGGAAGTACAAAGAAGGTTAATATCTTAATTTATCCTTCTACAATATCATTTGTGGGTTTTACAATATAATTATAACTATACTTTAGTCTAATTAAAGTGGGAATAACGTCATATTTTTACTCATACGAATAATTACTATTATAACTTCTGTGGTGTAGATAAATTTGACAGGCTAAATATGTTGCTAATTGGATTTTAGGTTGTTACTTCTGAAATTGTATATTTTCGAAGTTAGTAGAAGTATCGAAGGAAAGAAAATCTGTCACCTCTAATAGATTTATAAATAGTGTTAGGCGTTTTTATTGTATGGAGAGAATATGCTGTGCCCAACAGTGGGACATTATGGGGATATTGCCGTTAATTTAGATGTCATGTTATCATGGGTTAATATCAGCAAGCCACGATTGTCCCAATGCTGGACACGTGTCCTCTTTCGTAATGAGAAGGGTTAGTTCATCGTTTACCAAGGTGGCCAAGTGTACCTACTCTAGTAGACGTCACACGTTCTTGAAAACTTTTTTTATAGAACTCGTAGGTGGTTCATTTTATTCGCTATATTTTCCTAATTAATTTCTAAAACGCACATATTTTTGAATAAGGGGTGTGTGCCTGGGATTCGAACTTCGAACACCCCTTGCGAAAGGCCGCAATTAAATGGTATGACCCTAGACACTAGTTACCTTACAGGACCTACAGACTAAGTTTAATTTCGTTAAGTTAACATTTATTCACTAATAGTTGAAAAAGTCAACAAAATCTATTTATACTTTTGTTAACTGCATTATACTCTACTACTGATATACGTACTAAAAATACTTTATTAAGCCAAATGGTTCTAATTAGAGGTAATGCGTAGAATTAACTCTTTCTTGCTGAAACTGAAAAACATGTTTAATTAAACGGCCACCTCACCTAGCGGCCTTATTTATGGACGACCGGAAGTGGCGATTAATCAGACAACTAGTCGCACGATTAGTCGGGTAATGAAGTAACACTATAGGTGTCTTAATGCATATGACCTCGGAAGAGTGTAATTAGTGGCGATGAAACTAGTTTGTTTAGCAACTTGTCTGTGTAACGTCCGCAAAACGTTTACTTTTAGAAATAGAATGGGATGTTACTGTTTTATTTTTTTATTTGAAGGCAAGTTTTGTGGCCAGTGCAGTCCGTTTCATAAGATTGAGCCATCGAGCTTGCAGTCCATCTGACAATGAGTTGTCACTGCCGCTCATGGACATGTTACCAACTCCTTATAGAAGGTTCGAGAAAACCGACCACAGATTGTCACTTATTAGGACTATGGTATTTTCCTTCACTGTTAAAGCGGTGATAGCATAGTGGTTAAGAAACTCGGTCTCTCAATCGAGGGGTCCGAGGTTCGAATCCCAGGCACGCACCTCTCATTTTTCAAAGTTATGTGCGTATTAGAAATTAATTATCACTTGCTAAACGGTGAAGGAAAACGTCGTGAGGAAACCGGCATACTTGAGGGAGAGAGATTTATAAAAAAAATCCCATAGTGTATGTGAAGTCTACCAATTCGCACTTGGCCAGCGCGGTCGACTATGGCCTGATCCTTCTCATTATGAGAGGAGACCCGTGCCCAGCAGTGGGACAGTAATGGGTTGATGATGATGTTAAAGCGAGTTTACACTGTGTGTGTACTTATCACCGAATTAGGTGGAATTCGAGACTCTAACCTTAAGGTAAATTTTATCTCTTAAGGAAACACGAGAACAATTAATTAATTTGAAACATGTTTCGTATCTAAATTTGCGGTTTGAATACAATCGTGTGTGTTACTAACGGTTTTGAGAATAATTTTGTATAGAATTTCTTGTAATAATTTTGTTGAATTGTTACACTTATTAAAATACTAATTCTTTTAAATCAATCAATGTCGTATGCAAATTCGTCTTCTATTTGAATTAAAGTTTGAATTATTATCTTATAATCCGCGCCAAACTGCTAGTCCGCTATGAAGTTGTTGCGAGCAGGTGTAGTCATACAATTTGCTACGCTTGCGACGCGATTAATTTCTATATTCAGAGCGGACTAGGAGTTTTACGCGAACCATACCTACAATTAATATAATATTTATTCCTTTAAATTTACCAATATCGTATGCAAGATGCATCAAGAATGTTCTGAAGGCATTTAAAAGGTGGTAGAAGTACCTAGTATGGTTCGACGGGGAGGTAGCTCTGATCAACATACGAGTAGGAAGCAGTTCTTGCGTTAGAGATATATTTATGTTAGAGAAAGAATATTCGGTATAAAAATAAGAAACAAAATGAAAACTGTAGACTTGTGACTTGTTTCTCATTGTCCGTTCACGGGATTTTCTGATGAATGAACTTTTGCCAAGGCCATATCATGTTTGTACAAATGTGCACTGCCTTTGCACATGTTTCATAATTATAGAATAATAAAATATAAATTTATTTCTCAGGAATTTACGCAAACTGTGTCATGGGATTGTCCTGAAAGAGTAGTTTTTAGTTATTACCATAACAATGTTAAATAAGTTATAAATACTTATAAGGTACTACACATAAGTCCTATGTTGAAAAATATAGCCGACTAGCTGACCCGGCAAGCTTTGTACCGCGTCAAAATCTATTTATAAAATATATTTCATATAAATTATAGCCTACTATTTCATATTTCATATGAATTACAGCTACATTATCCACGAGTAACTCGTGGATAATGTTGCTTTCGAATGATTAAAGAATTTTTAAAATCGGTCCAGTAGTTTTTGAGCCTATTCATTACAACCAAACAAACAAACAAAGTTTTCCTCTTTATAATATTAGTGTAGATTATAGATTTACTCAAAAGAAAATATCTTCATTTGAACGGATATAATGAAGTCCCCAAAGTATAAGCAAATAGTTTGGTACCAAAACATACCAGGATTTTTGAAGATGACTGTAGTGGCAAACGAGGACGGAATCCACCTAATGGTAGTGGTCATTCTCGCCATAATAGGTATAGAATACCACCAACACCATATAGAACAAGTGTTCTTCCTGAAGCCAACCACAGGGATGTTACTCCTGTGGACCTAGTCGCCTTATATAAGTCAGCCGGCATTCAGACTCTTCCTTCGAAAAGCAGAACTACTGCACGCATTAAATTAGTGTGGCGGTGGTACTTCCGCATTCGAACCACTTTATATAGGAGTAGCAGACGAACATGCAGTCTACCTGATGGTAAGTGGCTACCGCCGCCCATGGACATCTGTAATCAACCCCAGATGGGATTAGATATTCCTAACTGAGGTCGGCCACAGATGCGCCGCTATCCTTTAGGACTAAGCTGGAACGCTTCGGAAAATTATGTCTCTCCTACCCTTTAAACCAGAACACAGCAGCGTTTAACACTGCTGTTATGAGGCAGAAATAGTTGTGGTGCTGGCGCCGGAGTCGAATCACAGGGTTCTACCACCTTTATAACCTTCCAAATCTGTACCAGAGCCCAGCAGTGAAGCATAAGCGCATATGTTTCTGCTCTTCGTACACTCACTCAATTTAGCAGCAACAATAAAAGCGTTGTCTTGCGGCTTAATCACTCATTAAGGATATATCCTTTTTACCAATTAGTTAGCGTGCTCATTTCACGCCGTTGGTTTCGCTAGTGATCGTACATATGTGGTTACATTGACGTACATTACCGTAAAAGGATATGTAATGTAAAAGTAAATGATCTCACTATTAGATAAAGAATTTTGTTATTACACGAGGAAGACAAATATATTGACGCATGCCTGCGTCAGCTAACACGTAATACTAACTTTGGGTATTGATAGTAATAGGAAAAGCGCTAAGTATAAGGAAATTTCGGCTAAATAATTTTCTGCTTTCTGTGGAATTATTTGAGGAATTATGTATGAAATCAACAATATGATGTGTGAAATATATTTCGAGGTATAATTTATTGCTGTATACATGCATCCATTGATTTCTGGATTTCTTTCTTTCTGGATTTCTTGATTGATTTTATAGAAGTTCGCGCTGTGTGTTTGATTTAAAAGGTATGATAAAAGAGAGACGACAAACTCGACACTTCTATGGGATGTTATTTAAGGTAGGAGTATCAGAACCACAAACGGTAGAAATAGTTGTGGTTCGACTCCGGCGGCATCGTCGTCACGCATATTTCTACCTAATAAAAGCAACGTTAAGCGCTTCTGTGTTCTAGTTCTAGTTTGAAAACTGTGGTAAGGGAGACATACTTTACGGAGGTGTTCCAGCTTAGTGTTAGGTAGCGGCAGACAGACGGCGGCTTACAGATATGTCAGTAGTCACTTACCATCAGGTGGACTGCATACGTGTCTGCTACTTCTATATAATAAAAATTATGACTTCAATGTTCTTTGTATAGATATAATTATCACAATAGCTCGGCCGCGTTGATTGTACGAGCAGCGACAATTAGCCGGCTTAAGCAGGAAGTGCGCGAGGATGTGACGATATGGATTCAACCTCTACCACATCCTACATCTTCACGTAATTGGGGGCAAGGATTGTGTGACGCATCTTCATCTAAATAATGTTGTAGATATGAGCAGGTTAGGTTAGGTTAGGTTAGTGCACCTGTCCATCTGTAGTGACGTGATCTTAATAATTGATGTATATGAAGGTATCTTCTTAAAAGTATGCAGTTTAAGTATTGTGACGTTTATGCACTTGTCGCGTTTATATAGAAAAAATAGCTTAGTGTTGTTAGGATCAGGTGGGATTGGTGTAAGATTAGGATATGAGGCATTCCAATTACCGCCTTATGATATAGTTTTATAGGATTGACACATTAAAGGTACATTGTGGGTAGGCTGTAGTTAATTGGTTCCCTTGGAAGTACACCTATGGTAGTACCATCAATACTCCAATTTTGCTTTAGTACGGCAACACTGCTAAGGATTGCTAGTTTAGAGTGAGGTTAATTACGTATTCCTTATTTTAAAGCGTTTCATCTTAGGTTTTAAAAGTACCATCTGTTTTATTTTGAAGAACATTCAAATATGTAGGCTTCCTTGATATTTCCTTTACTTTGAAGTTCCTTCAAGCATGTAGATTCTCTCACTTCATTCGCCCTTAAAGGAAGTATTAATTATATTTTACGTACTTAGAAATTATTAAAATGAGACTAAAGTAGGATTCGAACTGAACTTCCTGCATGTGATTCGAAGTCTGTACCCTTACCAGGAGGTTTTACGTTTCGACAAATATGACTGTTTTGGTATTTGTTTACGAATGGGCCAATACGATTTCCTAGTTCTGGCACAATCCGCTAGGGGCGCTGATTGGAATTTGTAAGGGCAAATACGTAAACAAATACCAAAACAGTCATATTTGTCGAAACGTAAAAACTCCTGGTAACGGTACTCTCCACGAGCTGATTCACGTAATTAGGACAAGACTGACACATCGGTTCCAAGTGTCTTGGACCCACTTCCTGCGACACTCAATTGTATCCGTTGTTGTGACATAGTCTAATTAGACCAGTTGAGAAGCAAATTAATTTGTCTTTGTGACGCATTTTAATAGCGTGAATTTCGTTTAATGAAGCTTTATGCATATGCACTTCTATTATGGATAGCTAAGTTTTTATATATGTATTTTATAATATAGGAGTAGCAGGCCACCGTGTAGTCCACCTGATGGTATGGCCCATAGACATCTGTTATCAACCTTAGATAGGATTAGATTTTCCTACCTAAGGTCGGCCACAGATCACAGGTCGCCGCTACCCCTGAAGACTAATTACAATATTCTATTACGTACAATTATAATTACAACGTATAATTTATTTGTGAAGAGTAACTTTAATCTCTGAATAATACTGTGCTATTCTAACCACTATTGGTCTCGGTTTTGTCTATATTAGGATGTACTTTGAACAACGTGGTGTAGACAGGATATTTGAAGTGTGATAGAAGGTTTGCGGTTCGACTCCGGCGGCGGCACTGTTACATCTATTTTTGCCTTGTAGCGCTACTGTGTTCAGGATGTAAGGGAGACATACTAATCCAAAGCGTTCCAACTTAGTCCTCAGGTAATAACGCACTTGTTTCCAACTTCAAGTAAGACTATTATCTTACTGGGATACTGGGGTGACTGGGGTTGATTACATATGTCCATGGGCGGCAGTGGCTACTTACCATCTGATGGACTGGACTCATGTGCTACTTTTGTATATTTTTTTTTTATTGAAAATTGGTCCAAAATTATGTGCACTGTATTATTTCTCTACTTTTGTAATTATTTCTTACTACGTAACATTAGTATTTATTACTACGTAACATTTAAGGAAACTATTATGTTAAAAATATTTACGTTAAGTGTTAACAATAGCGTAAAGAAACTGTTTATTATACCTTTCTCAAACTTCAAGTTGCATGTTCTTTATTTCTTTATATCCAGCCCCGATTCCCTGGATTAAGATCTTATTGTGCAAGTTTCAACAATTACATACTGTCGTGGACTATTAGCGAACTTAGACTACCCACGAACGCTCTGAGAGACTTGTCTTAGTGGCAACGAGTAGCTAGTTAAAGCGAGGAAAGAGTTGTCTAAAAATATGAGAGAGTAAATGTTAAAACGTGTTATTTTTGCTTTGATCAACAATAGGATTGACAGACAAGGAAATTGTGTATTAATGATTTATAATTAATAATGACAATAATTATTTACTATTAATAATGTTACAGACAATGGTATTTTAATTAAACATTTATATATAAGGATAGGTAGGTATGTCTGGTTTCTTCCATTTATGTGTTATACGTTTATTATGCTCCAATAATTATGCTTTAGCATTGAATTAGTCGAATGTGTTTGCCTTAGAAGTTGGATTAATTTAAAATTCGTCCATTTAATTTACGAGTCCAAGGTTCGAATCCCTGGCACGCACGTATGATTTTTTGAAAACATGTGCGTATTACCACTTATTTGAACAGCGAAGGAAAACACTGAGAAACTTAATGGCTTGACGACGACGACAATTTTTTTATCGCTTGTATCTCTTCGCTTGTGGTCAAACAGGCGATTTAATCTCCGTACGAGCAAACTTGTGTCGTGTAAGTTAGCTAGAAGGGACAATAAGTGTATGGACTTACTGGCCAAGTTACTAAGTGTCTAGATAAGCTTTAAGATACAATCTCGAAGTTAGGCTGTTGCGATTGTAAGAGAATTTGTAAAGACGTTCTTATGCGATCATGTTGGACGATTACTTATATAAAAGGTACTCTTTTGAATGTCAAAAGTATATTCTATAAGAATAATTGTTATTTTGAGCTTTAAAAGGCTTAGATTCGATTATCGACAGGGTAGAACATAATTAATTATTAATTAAATTATGAATAAAAATGTTGTTCTTTACGTTTATGTAGAACATAACAGAAGAACGAGGCGTTATATTTTAGTCCTCAGGAGTAGTATTTCTGTGATTATCTTTAATTTGGACCTCAGTACTCGATAACCACTTACCATCAAATGGAAGTGGCTACTTAAATTTCACAAAAAAACCCTTCAGTTGTTGTACCCATATATTTTCTTTAAGCTTTAACGCTGTTGAGTCATAAAATCGATTCTAGGTAATCAATCAATTCTAGGTAATGCTTTAGCGGTTCTTGGAAGCGGCAATTATCTTTGATCTGAATGGTTTGAAACACTTAACAGTTAGCGAATTGCTTGTGATGCAAGATAAGGCTCCTTTAACGGTCTCAACAGACCTGCTACTTTAAGAGTTGCGTTTGCGCGATTGCGTCGGTGCTGTATCACGGTTTGACGATTGCGTCGATACTGCATTGCGTTTTGACGACTTACTGCGTTTGATCGTGGCGTTTTAGCGACTGCATTAATGCGTTTTTTGCTTTCGGTTGCTGCACTGAGTGGCTACTGTCGTACATGGACATCTATAATCGACCCCAGGTAAGACACAATTCCTACCGAAGGTTGGCAAAAGATGTGTTGCTACCGGAGGTGCCGCCGGAGTCTAACCAGAAAGGGTTCGGTCTCTACAGTATGAGGGCGTAGCTTTTGCTCGCTGCATCTATTTTCCGAAAAGTCGGAAAATCCAGTCGACCGATGTTAAAAGTAGCGTGTCTGTTGGACCCTTAAACGATTTTCAGTAATGCCTTTCGGGACTGTCCTAATATTTCTGGAGCGTTGATGATTTTTTTGCTTATCGATCGACCTATTTTGTATCGAATCTGTAGTTTGAAGAACCTATACGAAGTATAGTTGTAGGTATTTACTTGATGTAGAGAAAAATGAAGAATCCGAGACTTTGGTGTGGTAGATTGTAATGGTAACCACTTTGCTACGTAGGTCAAAACTAGAGTCAAAAGTGTCTTATCAGATTCGTGAAATTTATAAATATTTGGTATTACTGATGAAATCTACATATTTGAAATTTGTTGGAAACGTATACAGATATGGATTTGGCCAGTGTGATAAATTATATCTTAAATTCTTCGTAATCTCGAGAGCACCCATGCCCAGCAGTGGGACAGAGGTGGGTTCATGACGGATGGACCTGGTCATTGAACCTAAAGCTAGCGTAAAAATTGCGTGGTAATCCCATATGGTAACATGGTAACATTGGTATGGTAACATTTTGTCATTTGGATCAAAAGTATTCCAACCCTTCGAATGTGATAAAAGTAATCGTAACGGTATTCAAATAGGGTACCCACCTTTTGGTCGAATATTTCTTATTATAATACAGGTGGCAACCCTATTTGCATATCACTATAATAGCAGCTATACATGAAGCTTACCGACATAAAAGATACACACGTCCATACATATTCTACAAAGATATCCGCATAGATATGTATCTACGCCGATATTTAACCCACGACCGTTCTAATCAAGAACTATATCGACAGTGATTGTCCGAAGTCGGGCTTTTGTTCGTACGAAACGGAACTAATGTTAACTAAAAAACGAAAATGGTAAAAAACTACAATGTATGTACCCAGTATGCACAGGATTTGTGATAGGTAAGGGCGATTTTCACGAAGATGCGAGGGTTTTTTGCAATGTTTCTTGTAACAAAATATTTGTTTCTTTTACAAACATTATCCATTAATAGTTGATCATTTGTAATATGCAGAAATTTTCAAATGACGATATTTGGTAGGCAAAACATCAGATAGATTGATAATAATTACCTACCACGAGAACTAAATTAGAATGTCTCTACGTTATCAACCAAAATGCAAATACTGCTATGAGAAAACTACATTTCTGAATTGAACCCGCAACCTTTGCAAGCCGACCGGCCACTACACCACAATTAATGTAACTGAAGCAAGTGGAGTGCTCTCGGTAGACTGACATTCTTTAAGCACTATCTTACAAGTTAAACTGTGTCTTTAGAGCCAGTGGCACGTGCAAATCGGCTTCGCGTTGCCCTGAGTTTAATAAATGCGCATCTTAAGACTTATCTTAAGATAGCTCGCTCGTCAAGATGAGAGCTGGAGGCCGCGAGCACCTGCTCAAATCGCAAAGAATAAGTATTTGTCTATAAAACTAGTTTATTTTTTATAAAGAAATAATATAGTACTTTTTTACCGACATTATCACACATCTTCAACTAAAACGAAAATATGTCGCTATAATGTATGGGCAAAACATCCTATTGCAGGCCACTTCATGTGAAAGTGACGGGAATCGAATCTGGAACCTTTTACAAAATAGACCGACCGTTAAGCGGCCTCTAAGTGAAGAGGTCACGGTAAACTGACACTCTTTAAGCACTATCCTACAAGTTAAACTGTCTTTAGAGCCAGTGGCACGTGCAAGTCGGTTTCACGTTGCTCTGAGTATAATAAATGCGCATCTTAAGACGGAAGAAACGTTGTTAAGCGCTGGTGTGTTCCGTTTTG
This sequence comes from Epargyreus clarus, assembly GCF_041222505.1. Taxonomy (NCBI): domain Eukaryota; kingdom Metazoa; phylum Arthropoda; class Insecta; order Lepidoptera; family Hesperiidae; genus Epargyreus; species Epargyreus clarus. The sequence goes on from NW_027332214.1 coordinate 9,856,794, forward strand.
AAGGGTGTGGTAAGGAAGACATACTTTTCCGAGGCGTTCCTGCTTATTCATCAGGTGTAATGGCGCATCTAACCGACCTCAGGTATGAATCTAATCTTATCTGATGATGATGATGATGAAGATGAAATATGCCGCCTTAAGGCATAGGCGAAACATCCTTTTTAGACACTTAATCGCGTGAAAGTTTTTTTTTAAATATAGGAGTAGCAGAGGAGCATGCAGTCCACCTGATGGTAAGTGGCTACTGCCGCCCATGGACATCTGTTATCAACCTTAGATAGGATCACATATTAGAGATTAGATATTAGATTAGATTATATATAAAGTGACGAGAATCGAACTTGGAACCATTTGCAAAGCAGGCGGACCACTAAGTGGAGTGTCCACGGTAGACTTATACTCTTTAAGCACTATCCTGCAAGTTAAACTGTGTCTTTAGAGCCAGTGGCACGTGCAAATCGGTTTCACGTTGCGGTGGGTATAATAAATGCGCATCTTAAGACAAGATGAGAGGTGGAGGCTGCGAGCACCGGCTCAAAGAGCGGAGAATTCAGTTCATTACCGTCTTACAAGGTTTACGTAGTGAAGGTGGTAGTTTTGTCGATGAAACTTGTTTTTTTCTGTCTATAAATAATAGTAAGAAAAACACTGGTATCATAAGTTTAATTTATAATAAAATATAAAAAAGGTCTAACAGTTAATAGACAAACAAGCCGATGTTTGTCTATTACAAACAATATTTTCGTGTTATATAAATAATCATCGTAAATTAGAAAGAAAATTATAGACGGAGACGTAATTTTGGAAATAAAGACAGACAGTTTATATTTGTCTATGTAGCTCTCCAGTGTCTGAAATCAAGTCCTTCGTCACAAAACGCAATATCGAATCTGTAATAAAACAAAAAATATCTGTAGTCGAAAAGTTGGCAACTTTAAAAAGCGCGCTCAAATTGATATAAGCGCATAAACTTAATAGAGGAGCCGAAAATCATCAAGCAATCGTCCACGACTTCGATGTAATTAAAGCGGGTGGGGGAGTGAAGATCAACTGAGACGGGGCGCAAAAAAATGATAATTACGAAAAAGTATCCCCATCGTGCCGCGAACTCACTCGAACTATCAGCGGTTGCGAGCGGAACAAACTACGGCCAAGTGTGTCGATTTTCAACGTGCTCGAGTCTAGAAAAAAAATATTCTCGAGTCGCAAGTTCAGTGGGGGTGGGTGGGTGCCTACCCTTCCTGCGGACCTCCTTAACTGCTGCCAGCGGACAAAAAGAATGAATGGATCCGCCCCTTAACGAATACACCGAGCGGCATAATTCATACTTAGGAAAGTGCAAGGAGATGACATGAATTTTTTTGTTTTTTTTTTCTTCTTTTTTTTTAATTGCATTGAGCCACGCTCGCGTAGAACGTAATGCTAAAGTAACTTTGATTATTGTTACTGAAATATTGTGAACGAACTAACATACATTTTATATATTTGTTTTTCGATTTCAATTGTTGTCGTGGTGGATTGTTCAGTACAAATTAGCTTACGTTTAGTTAGTTTAATAAAGTTTTTTAGGAAAAAATACATTTGCCCGTTTTCGAACAATTTATGTTCCAAGGGTTACAGTAGATATTTTAAAAATTAAAAATAGGTTCTCAAATGTCACGGATTGCAAGCTGTGATCTTTTGGGAACTTTGTGATGAAAATAGTTACCAGATACAGCCGTTAAGATAGTCAGCTTGACCTGATTAATTATAGACACTCTCTATTAAACATTATTTATAAATTTGTTAGTAAATAATTGTTTATACATTTAAATAGGGCTGCAATTACTGAAATTCTATGCTTGATACTAATATAAACTTTTATTACAGTGCTTTAGACTTTTTACTTGTCTGGAGGCTGCTATGCTCCAAACAAGAACATTTTCATATGTTTAATTATTTCCGCGTAACACATTTATTTCATTTTTATTTTTAGTATATCTTGCATCTTGGATAAAATGCATCAATCAAATTATAATAAATGAGATTGCTAAAATCAATAGATACGAAAACCATTTTCTCATATCTATATCTTTCTTTGTAAGGTTTTAGTCTTTCAATAAGCATCCCACAAGATATATAATTGGATTCACTGCAGTACGTCAAAGATAACTTGACCTGATTCTGATTGAAGAGCTCAGACGAACTCAGGTTTGAAAGAAAAAAGATAAGTTAAAAATCGAAACTTACTGTGAATATTAATATTATCGTTTAGGAAAAAGATGAATTCAAATGGAAATTTACTACGAATATAAATATTATCGTTAAAAGAAAAAAGATAAGTTGAATATCGAATCTTACTGTGAATTAATATTATCGTTTAAAATAAAAGCTAATTTAAAAATCGAACTTATTGGCAGCTATTATCGTGTAAAAAGAAAGAAGAAATAAAAGTCGCAATTTATTGTGATTATTAATGAATATTATAATTTTAAAGAAATATATAAGTTGAAAATCGAAACTTACTGCGAATAATAATATTATCGTCGACCTAATTGAATTAACTTCGTTGTTATTAAGTAAACGAAATATAATAATTAGTCTGAATATCCTGTTTTTATACACGTACAAAAGATATTAATATCTTCATGTTTATATCGTATTACAAAATTAATTACTTTACATAATACCTACCAATTAATTCTCATAATATTATTGTCAATATCGCAGTAGAATGTTCCAAGGATTGTTATGTTTACATGTAATTATTAATTAACAAAATTATTAATTAATAATATTTTTAGATGAATTTATATTTAGTGATATAATCAATTAACTAAGTATATAAATACAATCATTTATTATGCTTAAAAGTTTTATTAAAATATTGATTTAAAGTATAGAGTCATCAATTATAGTTTTCCAATTTTTATTTATATATATTTGCTCTTACAAGTCTATGTTTTTGTTTATATGTTGAACAGTACGTAACAAAATTTGCAATATGATGCCAAGCGGTACTATGGGACACTAGGAACTGGTCAGTGATATTACTTCGTTTATACTGGGATTAATACATGTACCAAAATATTAAAGAATGTTCGATATAACTTATAGTTTTTACTCAATAATCTTTATCATCAATAATGTGCCACTGCTGGGCTCAGGGCTCCGCTACTGAGAAGAGCTTAGGTCATAGTTCAACAAGATAGCCAAATTGATAAATATAGAGTCGCTCTTGAAAACGTCATCGGAAACTTTTCGACATACCTATATGCTTTCCAAAAACAATCGTTACCTTAGCTGTTAATACAAATAAATTAATTTCAAGGCGCATCTAACTTATTGGGGAAAAATCAGGACACAATTCTGAATTCAAACCAAGTAGGAAAAAATACTGAAATTCTAACTACAAAGACTCTCAACAAATTAACCCAAAAATAATCTTACAAAAAGACATGTTTCAAGACGTATCGCATATGTATATTGAAAAGGCACGCAAACACAGTAGACGTTCTAGTCAACTGGCGTAGCGTCTTTCAAGCGAACTCGCCCAAACGAACGCGCCTCCGAAGGCAGCTCGGAAGTTAAGATGCGTCGGTTGCCACGTATAATTTTTTCCACTCTCTTTCAATTCACCCCCTATCGCACCCCGCCTCAACCCTTCCGTCTGTCAATCTTAACTACAAGGCGGGAAAGCTACGTTCAGTAGTGGGCCTACATTTTTTTATTTTTCGTGCCTCTAATAGGGCTCGAATTCTCAGAATCGATGATTTGAGCAAAGTTACGGCTTTCAGCGATTTTTCAAAGGAATATTTCTGTTCTGTAAGCGAAATCGATATAAACCAATTTTTGTTGATCTCCCTCCCAGAACAATACTTGATAGTTAAACTTTGCGGTTTACGGTATGCGTTTCAGTTTTTACTTGGAATTGCAAAACGAAAATATGATTTCATTGGTGTACCAATAAAACAGCTGTTTTGTTTGTATTTGCATATGGCGTAAACATATAAATATCACGTTTAATTATTTCTCCGTAACGTAAACTAATATAGAAATGAAAACAATGTTTGAGTGATGGTATTAAAAAGTAGGATTTGTCGCAATTTTGACGTCAATCACGCAAAAATGATTGTGCCATTTCATTTTAGTTTTAAATTATCAACAATTAATTTGTATAAAAATGACATATCCCAAAAAGTATTAAGCCAGTAAAAATCACAATTACAAAATTGTATTTTTAAAGATTAAGAATACGAACTTAACAAAAGTCCATTCTCCCCGAAAATTAGTTGCAATCAGAACGTGAATCGAAGGAGGCTACTTGCCTCCGGCTTAATCAACGCGTGGTGTTTGATGACTGTGAAAACGGGAAGACCAGACAGGCCAGGGGGAAGGAATAAAAAAAATAACCTCAACTTGCATACACGCATAACTAGCGGACGTCGTAGTCGAACGTACGAGTCGGTAACTTCGGTAATCGGCGGGGAATATGAAAGTTTGCCTCTTACCGACTTTAAGTACGTTCCACAACTTCGTAAAAGTAAACCGCGTATAGCTAATAGAAAGTCGTTGACGTCGCATATGAGTCGGATATATTTGCTCATTACTAAAGCCATTGGTATTCATCAAAACACAATTTAAGTTTAAATTGCGTCATGTAATAGTTAGCAGAATTTCTAATATTCATTTGTTTGTTTGTTTTGTTCATCCATATATAGCTACATATTTTTATCAACTACAGACAGGAAAATGTAAATTATAAAATAATAAATTTATTTATTTTAAATGCATTTTAAACATTGTATTTTTTTAAATATGGCGCCTGTTTTCATTTATACGTATTCTGTGTTATTTATTTGCTTTTAATTATTTCCATGTAGCCTATATTTAATGTTGAAATGGTGTTGCTATGCAGATTAATTTTTTTAAACAAAACTTGCCTCCTTAGTAATGTTGCTAGCGAAGTATTATTTTAGAATGTAACAAAATATTATTACAATTTTACAAGTAAAATTTCGGTATTTGAAAAACCATCTAAAATATCTAGTACTGTCGCAAAAAGTCCGAAACGCACCTTTCACTCTAACCACGACATCCGCCTCAAGATGCATCAGCGAAGGGGTCCCCTACGATCCACTACGCTGTACAAACTTACAACAGATAAGGGTCTCAAGTACCCCCCAAAAGGGGTAAGACAGACCCCCCAAGTCTGCCTAGAGTTTAGTGGAAGAAAAAATAATGGGGGAAAAGGACAGCGATACCCAATCGTGATTCGTCTGTGGCTTCACTTTCCCCTGTATCTCTCAGCTCAATTTGTTCTTGGGACAGGTAATTGGAAATTTGCTTTGTTTTACCTTTTTTCTTATTTTAGGAATCCTTTTTAAGAATGGACACAGATGGTTATTGCTGCCGTAGACCGGCGTTTCGATTGGACGTTATTTTCGTTTAAAGTTCGGATGGTTTTAAATATTTTAGGTATATTGGAATGGAAATATTATAGTTTAAGTTATTTTTTAGCAAGAATACAATTAATTTATATTCGCTTTTGACACTTTGTTTAGAAAAAGGGTTAAGTTAACAAAAATCGAAAAGTGTAAAAGGATTATATTTAGATTTTTATATAATCGTCGTAATATTACGTTACGTTTGTAATGTAGACATTTTGAAGTAATAATTCCTTCTTGTTCCATAGAACAAAGAGACATTTACAGTTGGCGACCGCTACTAATCTAAGTCCCATAAGTATAAAACAGGAACAAAAAACCCATTGTAGGCCGAAGACAAGGCAATGCTCTAATTATTTCCCACACTTGAAACTGATATCACATTACTCATTGTCCTTCGGCTATTGTGAATCTTTCTGAATCTTACCTCAGAAAAGTAGCCGTTGCAGGTACAGTTGGAAAGATAAATGGTGGTGTTAGTCATAAACAAATATCATTTTTAAAGTTTAACATTTTTAATGTCAAAAATGATTCTTTATTTTCAATGTATTTTGTTAATGAGTCTATGTTTAGAGTTTAATTGTTTATTGTAAAATGTGTCGGAAATTGTTGTACAGATTTTGTAATGAATGATTTGGACATGGACATGGACAAGTAATTTTGTATACTAAAATTGTTTTCTTCATATTGACGTCGATTTATATGTTTATATCCTCTTATATTACAATTTGACAAATATTATAGAAATACTACTGTACACAGGTAAATTTGAAATCATAGTACTATTAAAATGAGCATTAGATGACATCCAATAGATATACGATTAATATTTTTACGTATGACAGACTAATTTTGTTTACAGCTTTATTATAGAATGCATAACATAGATATATTTAGAACTTTTGAGTTTTGAGTATCTATAATTCTATTTGAACTCTATTTTTCTAAAATTCGTATCACAGACTTATCGATCTTACCTTTGTACACATATCCCAATAATCACACATAATCTTATCCCACTATTATTGTCTACTAAACAGTAGGTACAGTAGCTGTGTATTTTAATCCTAGCGAGTGTACGTCGGTTAACCTCCGTGGAGTGAACTTGATACATGACATTGTCTGCCCTTTCACGCACCTTGCTGCCACTCTTTTGTTCCATCGTCTCTGTGCAGCTTTCTTCGTTTTAGACTACACGTGCGATTTTAATCCGTAGTTTTAGTTCGTATGGTTAGAATGATATAGAATTCGTTTATTTGGAATAGGTTGGAGGTATGTTTGGTAAAGTAACGCGTTATTATGCGGTGTATGTGTGTAATGAGAGTAGTTAAGGTAGTAGTAGTACGTAGTAAGTAGGTTAAAAATCGGGGGATTCGAGGTTTGAATCTCAGGCCTCTGATTTTTCTAAGGTTCTGTGCGTATTCGAAATTATTTATAACTTGCTTTAACGGTAAAGAAAACATCGTGAGGACACCTACATGTTTGTGAGCTTTAAAAAGTTCTTAAAGGTGTGCGAAATCTACCAATTCGCATTTGTCCAGCGCGGTAGACTATGGAAGGGTTGTACCACCTTCCACGAGTTTTAGTTTAAGTTTAGATGCATGTAAATAAAAATATTTTCATAGTTGTTAATTAATATCGATTATTTTATCGATAGGAACGGATCGAGAAAAACATAGTGGAGCACTCGTTGTTTAACCGGCGCGTCTCAAGTCACGGCAAATGAGGGGTGACTTTAATGAATAATTAATGCACACACTTTTCTCGCCAATTATAATTACGTAAGGAAAGCAATTAGGATTCGTGCGACTACCTGCATAAGCGCAAATTTACATGCAGAGCTCGGCCGTACGGCCTAGGGTCCAACTTGCAAGCCAATCTAGGCTTATTTTATCTAAACTAAAAACTTAAAATTCCATGAGCTTATCTAATAGAATACTGGAGTGGATCCCAAGTACGGAATATATTATTAAATGAATAAAAATAACGTGTTACGACGAGCGAAGTGTGAAAAGCGTAGGAGATTCACACCTGAGATAAAAGGTAAAAAATTGAGGTAATATTTTTTCATATAAAAGGTAAGACCGTTTTTTGTAGCTATTTTTAAATAGTTGAAGGTTTAGTACATAAGGGATTTGCTTTAAGTAAGGTGATATAAGAGTTAAAGTAAACAAAATCAAGCCTAAATTACATAGAAAACGTTAAAAGAGTATCTTTTTTTAATAAAACTAAGATTATTTTTATTTTCAGTTACTAAATAGCTACATACTCATTTATATGGAGATAAAAGGATTAAAACCGACAAATGAAATCAAAATAAAATTATAAAGAAAATAATAAAAACGAAACAGGTTACATTTTATATGATTTTTTGGAGCTCAGTTTTAAACAAGCAAGATATTTAACACGTAATAATATAACTAGATATAATTACATAGTTTAATGTTAAGTGTAAACAAAATCAAAGTGAAACAAAGAGAACAATAAAACAAAGCATATATTTCTGGTGATTGCTCCCGCCGACACCTAAGTTTGGGTATCTTAGCGGGGGCAAGTGCGTCGTTAGAGGTGCATAAATATCCACCTGATCCTTATAAAGGATTGCATCTCCACTTTCATCGTCATTCGAGAAGTGTTATTGACGTTTGCAGTTTGCATTTTTGAAGTTTTTGTTGAAGTTGGGAAGATGGCAGACTTTGAAAATTTGTGCATAAACCACGCAGGAGGAAACGGTAAGCAAACACTTAGATTAAATTTTGTCAATTTTATCACTTTTTTATATTTAAAATATTATTTCTAATTTATAAAAAAAATAATATTGAAAACGTAAATTCAACTGTTAAATTAAAATTTGGTAAAGATTATTTCTTTTTTTTTTCAATTTTTTTTTTTTTTAAATTCCAACTTCTCTTATAAAAAATCAAACCCAATAACTTCGTACAATTTACTCTTTACTTCACCACTGGGTCACGCCCATAAAATCCGTCAAAATCCCCTCCATACACAAATTACCTCCACAATGAGCACACACACCTAATTACGAACAATGCCGCGTGCGCAGGTCGTCACGCCTTGCTGTACCGGAAGCCGCCACCGGACGTCGAGATTGTGGCCCGAGCCCCTGATTCCTTCCGGTGACTCCAATGGCCCAGGGACCCAAGGGTGAAGCGGTAGCGGGAGCACCGCGAGCGAACAGCGCTGAAGTTATAAACACTCTGGTATGTAGATACTTTGGTCCAAAAGACTTTAGGGTTAAAAAGTGGGTTATTTACAACCTAAGAAATATGTAAAAGAAAGTGATAAAAATCCCAATGTACGTGTAGGCGGATATACCTAAGTAAAGTATTAAAAAAATAGTGTAAAAAATAAAGTACTCTATAAGTTAAATCTTATGACTATTAATTTTTTACTATCATTTTTGTATACTCCTCGATTTCAATGTTCAAAGTATTACCATAATCTTTTATCTGGTACCTAATTTGTTACTGATACTCTACTGATATTTGAAATTTTAACCCTACCAATGAAATGAACGATCGCGTCCTCTCATCACTTATCCTACATAGGTCGTCGCACCCTGATCTTTAGTATGGAACGATTGGCGGTGATCTTTTTTATTGAGCATGTCATGTGTCGTACCCGTTGTCCGTGACTCATATCTCGATGATTTATCCGACGAGATCGTATCACCAAATTTTAATAATTGAGAAGAGAGAATTTGGCAGTGTTTTATTATTTTGTTACGGAAAGGAAGGAAGAGATGATAGTTATTCTATTTAAAGGCTAGTCGTGGTTTTAATTTGTGGTATCAATACGTTTAATACTATCCTTATAGCAACATATGTCGCTGCTCTGTTCTTGTTTTAAAGATAAATATAATTGCGTTTGCCGTCAAAATAAAGATACTGAGGGTTCGTTCAGAAATAAATTCGAGAATAGAGAAATTTATCAAAAATGACAACATTACAGCTCATTAAAACAAAACAAAATAAGAAAAACAGTTGACAAACAAAAAAGGTAAAGGCACTAAGCTGGTTTGAATTGGCTGGCAGGCTGGTTTATATTTAGATGTAGAACTTATATTTACGTAAGATTCCTATATTGTCTTCAGAGGTGGCAATATATCTGTGATCAACTGTACATTAGCTGCATTTACGTCTGTTCTCTCCATTACATAATCCATCTTTATTTAGTGTAAATAATTGAGATCCGAAGCAGAAATGGCCTATATTATGAGGACAGGAAGGAAGTTAATGTTACGACTGTGCAATTAATTTATGACCAAATTGATCCACAAACGATATAAATAGAAATCGAATGAGGTGAGGCGGATAAACTTAATATAAAGTGGCAAATCTATTGTGTGGGTATAGGTAATCAATATGAGTATATTTTAAGTAAATTTTATTAAGTTTTACTAGAAGATAGAAGTGAAGCTTCTGTACATAAAGATGGATAAATATGTCAAAAATAACGTACAAAGAAAAATACATGTTTTTAAATTTCAATTTTATAGATGGGATCCTTAAATTGCGTTTTGAGACGTGTTCAATTTTAGGCGTCATATAAAAAAAACCTCGATAATAGAAGATATTAAAATATTATATTTTAAATTTCTAAGTTTCTCAATGAACCCATTTGTTTAGGCATCGATCTATAATCTTGTACGGTAAAACAGATTCGCGCAGACAACGCAACTTTTAGAAGAGTTTACATATACTGTAATTCTTTTTATATGGCCAGGGCATAGGTGACATAAAACCTTTTTTCTATAGAACGATCGATATATGGGGTGTTAAAAACGCGTGTAATTATTATAAGGTAACACAATAGTGTCTAAGTATCATTGCGGTGGAGAAGCGGTGGTTTCTCACGGCGCGCGCGTCGTTCTCACGCGTTCGCCTTACACTTCCTTCCGTCGATGCGTCTGCGCAGCGGTCGGATACTCGCTACCGTATTGGATATTTTATTTTTCTTATTTTGACACATTATGCGAATATTATAATCAGCGATAAACACGTTGTAAAATTATATTAGAATGGTACTACAATAGTTGATAAACTTTTGTAGTAGGTAATAATTTTGTTAAAAATTTAATAATAATTTATGTGTGGTGTTGTTTCATATAAATAAACAAATTCAGTGCCGTATCGATGATAAGACTAAGAATTCCAAGAAATAAAATTTGTCCTTCATAAGTGTAATTTCATATTAAAATCATGAATAACAATTATTTTTGACAACATATTTATTTTTTATCAGAAATAATTGAACATTATAAATATTTAGGTATAATATCTCACAAAGTGAAATATTTTAAACACATTTTGCCGTATTTCGAATTGTTTAAATTTTATATAGGTAGGGAACATTAAAAAGAAGTTTAAACATTAGTGAATGTTTATTAAACAAAGTGAAACCTATCCGCGTATCCGAACGCACCCTGGAGGGTCACTACTTGTGGTTGTAAGCGATGCCAAGGGTGATAATCGTTAGCTGCCCGACCGGCCTGGGAACCGCTCCTTCCGGACTTAGCCCTTAACTACTTAAGTGACAAATCTTTTTTTGATTGTGAGAACTATGGCCCAGGACGCCGGGGAATCGGAAATTGGTAATGGGTTAAGGACGAAGGGTAATGAGTGCGGAAGTGAATATCTTGTTAGTGACTAATTCTTGATTGAGGGAAGTAAGACCTTTTTCGAAGAATATTCGTTTGATTACAGAATCTTTTAGTTTAATCTTATTATTACAAAATTATTGGGTAGGAATATTGTGTCGAGTACATCTAATGAAATGAATTTTGATGATAAATCGATGACGATTCGAGTATTTAGGTAATATGTTACAAAATTTAAAAATATAATGAATAAATCGATCTCGAATGTATTCTAAAGATAATAGAATGTGGAGCAAAAATAATAAAAACTTGTCTCAAAACAGATATTTCAATTTATAATTGGCCGGACTCAAACTCAGGACTCACTGTATCGCTAACCAACGTGGTATAATTTTATTACGGAGGTCATGATAAAAATATAAAAATCATAATTTACATATTCGCATAAATATAAACATTTCGAATACCGTTTCAATCGACGACAAACGTAAAAAGCTTAACTTACCGTAAATAATATCACCAAATAACCGGTGACGAAATGTAAAACTGTTGGAAAAACGTGTCCATATTTTACGGTAGTTGGGGAAATTTATAAACTCTAGTACTTGAAAAATCATCGCATCCGTGGTGATTAACGGAAGGCATAAATAAATCAGATGCGGCCCCAAGCTGTTGCCACTTTAAAACTGGGATGACAATTGAAGGTAAAAAGGAGTGAATGTCGCAATATATTTGTATTTCATTCCTCGTTCTTGCAAAAGCATAAAATATTCCGTAGCATTCGCGGCGTATTTGAGCCGCTAGTGTTCTAAAGGTATAAAGTTTCATTCTTTATTGCAGGGACTTTTGTCTTGCCCGATTTCTTTCCACTTTTAATTCTTTCTTTGTAGTTGCGGTTAAGGACCCTATTGTTTTACGGGAGTCTCACGGGCTCTCGTCTTGAGTGCAAACAGGTCATGGCACGGCTTTGTGTTGCCATATTGTTTAACTTGGCTAATATTCCCATGGGACACTGGTGTTCGGCTCGTTATTGTATTACCGTGCATCTAATGGATTAAGCGATTCAGTTTGTTGATTTTCTTTAATATTTGTAATAGTTGTATTGTGTGCAATTTTTAGGTGTGTGCTTTTTAGGTTTTAGATATTTGATACACTAACGAGTATGTTATTCATAGATTGTAAGTAGTCCCAGCCTAAATGTCTTTCACCAAGTCCATATTTACAAGAAGTTCCTGAAGCCGATCACAGATGCGTTGCAACTCCTGAGGACTACGATGGTAGCCTATTGTAAGTCAGCAGGTATCCACATTCTCTCACCGAAACATAAAATATCTTCCCCGTCAAACTATACTGGTTCTACCGCTTTTATATATTCATATCGATGTTAATTTTGGAGTTATTAATTTGATAATCCTCATCAACCCAGTACTGTGGTATTACTGGACCCAGGCAGAATACCCAGGGTCTTCTATCAAAGTAAGAACGGTTTAGGCCTTAGTCCCGCGCAGGCCAAATTATAAAGTTCACAATTTTTTTATTTTTTTTTATATAATAATGATGATTACTAAATATATTAATGTAACTCTTTTTATAAAGACAATATCATATTAGCGAATCTTAAGCATTGCGTGTTTGTATGTCATTAGGGCGCGTCTACACCATGAATAATTATCGCGCAACCCTCTTGATCGTTGTGGACATACCACAGTTATAGAGTTATACATGGATAGATAGGGTAACGAAAATGAAATATATAAGTGGACGATAAACTTTATTTAAGAAAAAGTCAAATTGAAACCATGAAATGTAAATTAATCAAAAAAGAAACTTGGCATTATTTAATAATATTTGTAACACTTAGATTAATTTAGATTCGTTTTTTTATTGTCAATTTAAAATCTGGCTGTTTGCGTCCTGTGTATATTAGGTATTCATAACATAAAGAATTTAAGAATAATTTAAACATCAAACGAAAGTCTTTTTCTTTCATTTATAAAAATAGCAATTATTGCATGTTTAAAAAAAAATAATTCTTATCGTTGCACCATTCTACCATTTATATTCCTACAATTCCCTCCTTCAGTTTTAGTGGAGTTTCTAATTATGTCTACAACGGAATCGCAAGCTGTCGCGTGGCGTACCGGTCGCCTCGCATCTGTCGTGTGACCTTGCCTTAAGTTCTGTTCTAATTATGTGTTACACTGTTGATGGATTATAATAATATTTTTTTTTTGGTTTTCGTAAAATTGGCGTAGAAAATGAGCATGCAGTCCATCAACGTAAATGGTCATTGCCGCCCATGGGCAGTAGGTAGCAGTAGATATAGTTTTATTTTAGGAAGTGTATGCAATTACGTAAGGTGTAGATTTAGTCATTGGTTTCATAAATGCGTAAATAAAAATATATCTAATAAAGAGCATAACAATTATTATAGCAACTAATAATCCTTTCGGAAATAAAGTCTTTGAACAAATTAAAAGCCTTAATTAATCAAAGGCTATTATTAATTTATAAGTCAGAAATAGAAATAGCAAACAATTCCACTATCTTTTAATTGTATTCGATGAATAAGTTTCTTTCAAGAATTTGATATAAGTTTTTATTTGAATTGCTCGCATATTTAATAAATTAATTGTATAAAACTTATAATAAAATTAATTACTTATCAAACAGAAAAGTGCTAAATTTAAATTCTTATTTTGTAATCATCACCTCAATTGGGGTTACCCGATCGATTAATTAAAATTGCTATTCTCATTCCTAACACCATATGTCCAAAACGTTGCTCCATGTGTGAAATGACTTGGCTATTTTCTTAGAACTATTCGGCATACATGGATTTGTATTCAGCTTCTAATAGTAAACCTTAGAGTCCAAATTCTCTTGTCGGGTGTTCGAATGATGCATACCCTATCAGTTACTGTGCCCATTCCAATTAAACAATGCGTCTTAAGGAAGCCAAGTTCCATTCTAAAGTTTCAAATTCTCCGCGTCATGCTGCAAGGTATAGGCAAGTTTCAATTCGATTCATAGATGATTGGTTCCGAGTTTTTGTAGCGCACTTCCGGATTTGTTAGAAATTTGTAGCACGCACGAGCGGGTACAAGAAATTGATATTTGGGTTCTTAGGTGGCCATTAGAGCGTCTGTCTTCCGGTGACGCGTGTGGGTTAATTGCTTCATTACGAATGTTATCGACAGTTTCAATAATGATGCACGTTGTTTACATTGTGTTACGCTTCATAGATTGACAGACGCTTCAGTCTTTAAGAAGTAAAATTTAGTTTGTTATGGATTTTCATCTTTCGATCCAAGGTTCAAATTCGAAACCTGATTTTTTAATGCAAGAAATTAACGAATTCATAATTTCAGGATTTCATCGCATATTGCAGGAAAATAGCATAATAAGTACTGCAGTTAGAGTATATGTTAGAGTTAGATTATAAATAGTCATCAAAAATGCGTGAAATCTATTACTTGGTGTTTAGCCATTAGGACTGTGCCTAAATATCTATCTAAGAGGAGTCTCGTCTCGTGTGAGATTGACGAAAATATTGAAGAACAGCGTTAATATAGTTCGGCACGTCGGAACAAAGTGCATTGAACTACGTCGCAATTACGCCGTCACGGACACAAAATTGGATAAAACTCATCATTTTTACACCTAAACGAATTATCTAGCGAAATTTTAAGCCGCCCGCCACCGGTGCGTCCGCTTATTCAAACAAAATACCGACCAATCACGATTTTGTGAATTTGAAATTTGTTAAAGCCCAGTACTACAGAAAACCAATACCGCGTACACGGTACACTTACGTACATACGGTAAAACTACGCACAGGCTAAGCAAACTTGCGTCCGTGTGCCACCCACACGCCCGCCATTCGTATAGACAGTCACTCACACAATGCGATATTGCAAATGGGCTAGTCGAATGTATTCGTTCGCCCGCCGGCCGCTGAGGGTGGGTAGGGGGAAGATGCGTTTTTGTGCACAACTCTCCGCTTTAGCTACGTTCACGGGTAAATATAAGTGCGTAACCGATACGTCCTTAATAAGAGATGTCTGTGTGCGTGTTTTTATGCGACATCTAGCCGGACTGCTTTTGAATACTATTACCTTCGTACCGAAAACGTTCCTTTCGAGATTCAGTACTATACGAAATGGTTGTATGATGCGTAGCGTTAGGCCGGGCGACACGCGGTGTCCGGAACGACAGGTAGGCTGTTTAAAAATAAAACGAGATGTATTATTAGTGACAGAAGCAGACTAAGTGGCTCCGTGAGTCCATCGTTCTCTGCGAGTTAACCACACCTGACTGACGTCGATCACGGCCCGGTTAACACTTCTTTCAGCGCTCTGAACCGGCCGAATGGAAAGCTACATGAAAGGGCGCCGCTTACTTCGTTACTAAGAAAAAAAGCGAAAAAGGGAATCGTGCGAGCCGACGGGCTTTTTGGAATCAGTGGGGTCGATCCAAAACGGTCTCGCCGAAAGCTTAGTCGAGTAAGGTAAACAGGTGTAATGCTGGCTTAGGTACTCAAAAATTGATAGCTCAGTTGCCCTTTTAATTGGTTCCAGTTTCGACGGTCGAACGTCGAAATGATTCGTCAAATACGAATAGCCGATGTGACTGCTATTCGGCACGTTTCGAATGATGGACTCTTAATGTGTGCGCTTTTTGAGCTTATTAGTAGGCGCTATCTGTCATGAGTTTTCATCCATGTTCAGTTTTTTCAAAAATACTATTGCCTATTTTTATTCAACCAATGTTCGGCCTATCAAAGATCAACGTTTGACAATTCTACGTAGACATTTTCAAATAACGATCTTTAGTAGGTAAAAGTAAAGGACGCATATCAGAAAGTCCTCATCTACTTCATTACTTAGTCGCAAAAACAAATCAATTAGCATTAAACACTTACATTGATTCGGTAAATCTCAAAGAGGGCGTACAATTGATAACATTGTTTCAGAGCTAATCGAACGATTGTCTGTTTTCTATTTAATCAAGACTCAATTAACCTGATACGTCGGCGTCAATTTATTTAGATTAGCCGGCAACATCTCTGGACCGATACGTACGGTTAGGGTTGCCACTCGACACCTTTATGCGAAAAAAAACTTATTTCTGCGAAAAAAATCATATTGCAAACAATATAGTATCTTCTTTAGGAAAACATAAAGTATAGCCCTTATGTAAATTTGTCTGAAACCTTATATTTTTTTTATTATCAGACTAGGATTACTATAACATAGGTATAAAGTTAGTTAAAGGACAGTTTTTTTGACTATTCCTAAATATTGAAAACCTCATGAAAGCAATATCATATACGCCCTACCTGCCGATTACCGATGAAAATAGCGTGACTTTTTTTCATACTTGTCCTATATAGAACGATCGACTAAAATATAGTACAATAATATAGGTACATTATACGGGTGGCAACCCTATACATTGTACGTATAAAGCAAAACTGCCGATGTCCTCTGCTTGCCGGACGAATTTTCGCACACACATGCATTGAATACCTAGTCCAGTTTTACCGTACACTGGCGCTTGTATAAAATTTATAGCGCACACTTTTGCAGCGTCCAATGGTGGGGGGTGGAGATGGTCAGCCATTTCAGATTAGGGATGCCCGTGTCTATTTTGTCGATGTATCGTATCGTATCACTTTGTATCGATATACCGTTTTGTAATTCTTGAACGCTTTTCAATAAAACATTGCAAAACAGTGCAATATGCAATTAGCAATTTTCAATAAATGTAAAGGGTTATTTTTATTTTTAATAAGATTCCAAATTTAATAATTTGATATGTAAGATATGATAACGATTAATATTATATTTCTGAACGAAATAATATATTAAAGCACATGACGAAAATATCGTAAAAACGATTTCGAGATATCGATATCGCTGTATCGATATCTCGAAATCGCATCGTATCAGACATCCCTATATCAGACGAGATTTACAACCTCAGTGCGTGGGCTAACTTCGCTAAGATTGTACAGAGGACCAATCCACGGCTTCTGTCAGATTTGTATGCGCTTTGGCGTTTGTTGTGCGTTGCTACGGTCCGATTTTGCGCACTCGTTCGAACTATTGACGCGTTTACATGTGTGCTGTATGCAACTGAATCTCCATAATGGTTATGACTTCAGTGTTGCAACTCTTTCAATGTATCGCCACTGTATGGTATAAATAATGGTGATTGTTTTTAAGGCAATCAAACTAAGTAGCGGAGAGTAAATTACAGTTGCATACAGGTTGTGGAGGATAATAAAAATATACTTTACACCTTACGTAAGATCAACATCTATCTGCTGTCTTATCTTGTCTAAGGTGGTAGAACCCTTTGTGTTTCAACTCCAGAGGCACCACCGTCACACCTATTTCTGCCTAATAACAGCAGTCTTAAGCGCTGCTGTGTTCCGGCATTCCAGCTTAGTTCTCAGGGATAACGGCGTATCTACGGCCGACTTTAGGTAGGATTCTAATCGTAACTGAGGTTCATTATAGACACCCATGTGCGGTAGCAGCCACTTACCATCAGATGGTCTACATGCTCTTCGAAGGTGGTGGAACCCTTTGTGATTCGACTCCGGCGGCACCACCGCTACACCTATTTCTACCTAATAACAGCAGTGTTAGGCGCTGATGTGTTCCGGTTTGAAGGGAGACAGACTTTTCAGAGGCGTTCCAGCTTAGTCCTCAGGGGTAGCGGCGCATCTGTGGCCGACCTCAGGTAGGAATATCTAATCTTATCTGGGGTTGATTACAGATGTCCATGGGCGGCAGTAGCCACTTATCATCAGATGGACTGCATGCGCGTCTGCTACTCCTATATTATAAAAAACTAGACCAGATCAACTACTCAAATCGTCTGTTTTAACGTCATTTGCTTATAAACATGACTAAGATTTTTATCTTTGTTTCATTTAAACATAAAAGGCGGCTTCAAAGAAATCGGTCAAGTGCAATACAAGAAGAAATAGTGCGTTCAACTTATTTTACATTTCGCTTGAATAGAGAAGTCTAGAATTACTTTAAAACGTTTTTAATGACTATGATTACGCTTTCTTAGGCCTCCGAGCATGAAGAGTGAATGTAAGCTCAACTTCTATACTGATGGGAAACGTAAGTAAATTAATTGTTCTTGTTATTACTTTATATAGAATTTAAAAATGTTACCATAAAATAAGTGTTTTTTGTATTTACTTAAAAAACTTGGGGTGATTGAACACTTGGAGGCTGTGACAGATCACTACGCATCAGTTTTTGCTTTACAGCAGTGTCTACTATCACCCATGAACATCTGTAATCAACGCCAGATAAGATTAGATTCTGACCTAAGATTGGCCCCAAATGTTTTGCTACTGAAGACTACGCTTGACACTGCTGTTGTGAGAATAGGTGTGGTGTTGGTGCCGTGGCAGTGATAGCCTAGTGGTTAAATTGACCTCTTGATCGAGGGGTCCGAAGTTCAAATCCCAGGCACGCACCTTTGATTTATTCAATGTGCGTATTAGAAATTAATTATTACTTGCTAAACGGTGAAGGAAAACATCGTTTGGAAACCTGCATACCTGAGAATTTATAAAAAAAATCTCAAATGTATGTGAAGTCAACCTATACGCACTTGGCCAGCGCGGTGGACTATGGCATAATCCTTCTCATTCTGAGAGGAGACCCGTGCCCAGCAGTGGCACAATAATGGGTTGCTGATGTTGGTACCTTTGGAGTCGAACCACACTATGACCCGTCTTAACTTAGTCTAGTAAAGGGTGTACTGTGTAGAGGTTCCACGTTTTGTTTCTAGTTGGACACTTATAATCATTGATAACGTATCTACTTCGGTAATCTCTCTTCATAGCAAAAGAAATGGAGTAGCAGCTAATGTCACAGAATCTATTGCTACTCATGACACTCAAATTGTACTTCACTAGTTCTTTAGTAGGTACTAAACACATTTTATGACATAACTAATTGAACCCTACCACACCTTTAATCACCTGCAAAACAATATTTATACGAAAAATAGTCATACAAAAAAAACCTAACAGAATAAAAAAAATCACCTAACTAGCCATTAAGCCTCTTTTTGCGTCGGTTAAAAACGGACGCCCGTAACGCAACTTGGGGGCATTATTTCAAAATGTACGTTAGGGGAGGTAGGGGGGCGCGGGGTCAGCCGGCTGTTTGTCTATCGCCGCGTTTTCCCATTCACCGGGTGAATTTTCCGAAGCCCATCGCACCCCCTACCACCCCTTTGAGCTGTTCTCTCTGTATTTTTATTAACGGAATTATAGCGACTGAATGAGTACGTATAACTAATATTGATTAGTTTGTTTATGAAGCGTTACCTGTATTAATAAAGTATCAACGCTGTTTTTTTACTGTTTTTTGTTTCTCTGTTTATTGTAACCCACTGAGCGGGTGACTTATAATAAAACGGTTACAACCACAGTATCACAGTCGTAAGGAACTAGTTGAACCGATTTTGATAGCATTATAAGTCAATAATAACAAACATGACGGGATCTTACACAGTATAGGCAGCGTTTTACCCGATTATATTTAGGACTTCTGCTTTGAAAATCGAAAAATTATACAATCGGGAACTGTGCAGAAAATATCCAAATTGTACAGAATATACTTACATGTGTATATTTCAAAAAATACGGACGTAAAATGGTTTGCTTCCTTAAGAGTAAATAAAACGACTTATACTCTATATGCATGTTTTATCATTTTTTTAATAATTATACCTAAACGATGAGGTAGACGGGCTACCTGATGGAAAGCGGCACCGTCGCCTATGGACATTTGCAACACCAGAGGAGTCGCCAATGCATCGCTGGCTTTGGAGGAAAGCTATTTTTACACCTTTTTTGAAGAGCCCCATGTCATAGCGCTCCGAGAATACCTTAGAAGGAAGTTATTAAATTAAATGAATTAAATACTGAAAAATAAAGTCGAGAAATCTTAGGCAATGTGAAGCTTTCCATGCTATATGTAGAATTAAAATCTAATAAAGGCAATAAAATGCAATGAAACGAGCAGTTACAACACCGAATACTATCAGACGGTGGGCGTTGCCGTTTAAGCGTTGATCAGAACCTCATAACACGTCAGTCTTATCGCGGGTTCGGTATGGCCATAAAATGAGTGGTTACCCGCCACAGTACAGTTCGCGCCAAACTGCTAGTTCGCTCTGAAGTTGTTGCGAGCAAGTGTAGTCATACAATTTGCTGTGGCGACGCAATTCATATTCATTATAATCTATTATATTCTACTAGCTGACCCAGAAAACGTTGTGTTGCCATATAAATTAAAAAATGTCAAGTGTGAACAACCCTTATCACTGAAAATCGGTAAAGCCGTTTCGGAGGAGTACGGTAACTAACATTGTGACACGATAATTTTATATATAAGATTATCTATATTTTTATATTCAGAACGGATTAGCAGTTTTATGCGGACTATAACAACCAAATGGTTTACACTCGCCTTCTTAGTTGGGGGGTGCGAGGTTCAAATCCAGGCAAGATTTTTCAAAATTATATGCGTATTAAAAATTAGGTAACTATCGCTTGCCATACTCGTGAAAGAAAATACCTTTAGGAAACCTACACGATTATCTTGGGCACATACATAAAACAAAATGATATCCGTATACTTTACTTTTTACTACATAAAAAAAAAAAAATATTGTTATTTCTATTTCAATAAATGTTTGATTACAAAGACTAGTTACAATAGGTACTGAAACAAAAATGTGCTGTTTTTAAAACAATAATTTATGTTATGTATCTTAATCTCTTCATTTCTTGTGTATATATCTAAACAATTTGAACATTGCCTAGTTAATAAAAATAAAAAAAAAAAAACTAAAAAAGGAAACATTTTCTTTCTCGGGTTCTATGACCCCACGCGCCTCGAATTCACGTAACGGCTTTGTATTGATACGCGATAGCATCGCTTCTGGCGTTCGATGTTCAAAACTGCGTGCTCCTGATAAATGTTGGATTTTACCAGCTATTTTAGAATTTAAATTTTTGAGCAGCAAATTGTGTTCTTGACTTGAATTCTCAAGAATTAAATTTTATCTTTTTGTTAACAGAATTGAAACGCTACAAATAAAAGTAATGATTTAAGTATAGATTAGTAAAGATACTTCGCCGCCTTGAAATTGAATGAAGCCACTAACAGCTTATTTTAGTAAGTTCTTTTTTTGAATTCTTGACAAATAAAAACATTTTTAGAGAAAATTTACGAATAAATAACTAATACTGCGTAATTTACGTAATAAATAAATAGTTATATCAAATATTTTAGGGACTAACTATTTCAATTCTCAAAACTGGGTACATTTTCTTGTTAGGAGTGAGTAATCTTTACTAATCTATGGATTTAAGTGCGTTTGAATTTTTTTAAGCAAATTTAATGTAGTAATTTTGATAATAAACTACCTATTGCCTATTAAACGCTTTCTACACTCCTACGATTCCCTGTATTGTAGGTGCCATAGACACACACAAAGACTAACTCAAACACCCAATCCCAGAACAGATACCTGAATTCATCACTCAGATATCTGTCTGGCCAGGGATCGAACCCGGAACGCTTTGCGCGTCAGACCGGTATGGTGACTGCTCTGCCACGCGGGTCGTCACCCCATATTGAACCCCAGAAAGAATTAGAGCTCTACTACGGTTGCCATACCTAGCTAGTTGGAATTCCTTACAACACCTGTTAAACCAACACACCGCAAGTTGTTAGGCAAAAATAACTCCGGAGTATAACCACAAATAGTTCTTCAATTTATCCGGTGAAGACAATTAATCATATGAATTGATTCATGATCGATCCTTAGCGTACACAAAACCATGTAACTAGTATTCGTAATCAAACAAATGTGTCCAATGGAAACGCGATTCGCTCCTGGCGTTCGATATTCAAAACTGCGTTGTTCCTGATTAATGTGCGCTTTATCGGCTACGTTCTAGCGTTAACCGGCTACTCGAATTTGAATTTGGAATTACAAATGAAATTGCGCCTTTTTGTTTGCTTTTTGCTGTACATTTTCTATTCAGCCAAGTGGAAATGTATAGATGTGTCTATGGCATCAATTTCAATGACGAACGGTATTTGTATTGTATTTGTTTTAGTGATGTCAGTTTAATTTATAGGAATAAAGGAAATTGAAGTGATGTTCTGAAATTTCAACGTGACTATTATTTTCTATATTCTACTAGCTGACCGGGCAAACGTTGTGTTGTCATATAAATAAAAAAATGTTAAGGGTGAACAACCCTTATCACTCAGGGGTATGAAAAATAGATAGTAGCCGATTCTCAAACCTACTAAATATGCATATAAAATTTGGTGAAAATCGGTAACGCCGTTTCGGAGGAGTACGGTAACTAACATTGTGACACGAGGATTTTATATATAAGATTGAACTGATTTAGATCACATATAGATGTTTTGCACAAATACATAGGAGTTTAATGGAGTAACGTAGGTAACTAGTTATTAACTCTTAATTTGTTATGGTCTCTCCACAAAAATCGAAAAAGCCGCCAAATTGAAGAGGTATGTGCTAGAAATAGCTTAACCTAACCGAGAAACTAGAAAAAAACCTGGCAAAAGTCTAAATAAAACAAAAATGCATATCAATTCGTTGTAAAAAAATAGCTAAATTTGTGCTATGTTAAAATAAAAATAAAAATAAAACTATATTTTCATAAAGTAACTAAAAAAATAATCTGTTATTCGTTCCTCATAAGCCGCAACTCCCAAACGACAGAAGACATCAATTAAACACCGCATACTGCGTATCTATCACGCAGTTTATGTTGCATATACAATTTGACAAATGGCGGGCCTGGGAGTTTTACCGTACAAAGCTATTACATTGCACTACGCTAAGTCAACAGTGCGATCGCGCCTCGTCCGCCACGGAATTCCTCTGATCAAATATTCACTGTCCCGTGTGCGGCCTAGCTCAAAAACCGGACTATGTGCCTATGTCTTTCTGTATTAATTCTATGTATGTACACGTGTATCATGTATTTTTTATGGAATTGTGGTAACAAAAGAAGGTGCTCCATAAAAAATACATATTGTCATCTTAAGTAACCAAAAAAACTAATCTGTTGTTCGTTCCTCATAAGCCGCAACTCCCAAACGACAGAAGACATCAATTAAACACCGCATACCGCGTATCTATCACGCAGTTTATGTTGCATATACAATTTGACAAATGGCTGGGAGTTTTACCGTACAACGCTATTACATTGCACTACGCTAAGTCAACAGTGCGATCGCGCCTCGTCCGCCACGGAATTCTTCTGATCAAATATTCACTGTCCCGTGTGCGGCCTAGCTCAAAAACCGGACTATGTAAAGTCTTTCTGTATTAATTCTATGTATGTTCACGTGTATCATGTATTTTTTATGGAATTTTGGTAACAAAAGCAGCTGCTCCAACTTGGTACTCAGTGGTGGCAATTTATCTGTGGCTGATTACAGTTAAGATTCTTATCCTATCTAAGGTAGGTATCAGTAGAGTTGTCCAAGGGTAGCAAAAACCATGTGTTATTAAATGCTTACCACGCATGCTCGCCTTTTACTCTACGTTATAAAGAAATACAGATTATAATCAATCTCAAATATCTGGTATTAACCTCAGATATAAGCTATTCTATCTGTGCTAGAAAAAAAACATTGCAAGCCCTGAAGACTAATTTAGAATGCCTCGGTATGTATCTTCTTCATCTCTATCTAAAAATATCAACTTAGTTCAAAATTTATACTCATAGCACCTCACTAGCAATCCTTATGTTGTGGATTTTATAGAAACAAAGATAGATTGGTGTCATAACTATTTGGCCACCTAATTATTGTTTACTAGCTTTTGCCCGCGGCTCTGTACGTTGGACCTCATTCACGGTCTTATGTGTTAATCCAGGTTATAAACTATATTTGTGTCAAATTTCATCCAAATTCGTACAGTCAGTTTTGCGCGTTTAGTTATTTACTCGTAAATTTTCTCTAAAAATGTTTTTATTTGTCAAGAATTAAAAAAAAAGAACTTACTAATAAGCCGTTTGTGGCTTCATTCAATTTCAAGGCGGCGAAGTATCTTTACTAATCTATGATTACCACTATCTATTAAAGTAAATAGTGCATTGATAACAATCTGTGTGATACTTTTTATATGGAAAGAGAAACAAAATAAAAAAAAAAACAAATCAAAACATCTCCAGCCTTAACAAATTAATCCGTGCGGCCGATGTATTGACGAAAAAAAAGTGCGCACAATCGAGAACAATTCTATGAGAATCACAAAAAACGACGTCGCTATAAAACCAGCGCTCTTTTATTACATAGACGCACGTACGTCTGATTATTTGAAAATTCATGTGCTGTCCACCCCTGTCCACCCACAGACAAAATACGGGTGTATACGAAATTCGAACGGTTTTATTCCGGACTAGCGAAAACCGGTTCATACCGGTACTATACGCATACGCAGATATAGTATGTTTAGTAAAACCCGTAGGCTGTATGCAAAACCGGGTAAATGATGATCAAATTTTGTAAAACTATACGCGTTGTTACGAAGGCATGCTCGTTGTGAATATAATTCCGCGCGTGTGTGGGTGCGGCTTCAATTATAATTTGGTAGACAAACAAATGGCTTCATAAACCATCCTTTGTATACTGTTGTTTCGACTCCGCTATGAGACAATACTAATATGGGGTGACCCTTAGCTTTTGCCTGTGCGTATATTTCTGCCGCTAAACAGCTGTTTTGCTCTGAAATATAAGCTTATACAAAGAAGAAACTTAATATTTCATTAGCAGCATTCTTACGAATCGCAATAAATTTAGGTACATTTTTTCTACGAGTATATTAACAAAGGTATACGATCTACCTGATGGAAAAGTAGTCACCGTCGCATATGAACATTTGCAACACCAGAGGATTCGCCAATGCATCGCTGGCTTTGGAGGAGAGATGATTTTGCACCTTTTATGAATAGCATCATATTCCAGCAGTAGTTAAGAAACTCGGCCTCGTCGAGGGGTCCGAGGTTCAAATCCCAGGCACGCACCTCCGATCATATTCCATGCCCCATATATATCGAATTAGACCTGTTTTATACATGATAGTGACCCTAATTTTCAGAACAAGGACTTAAGTTACAATCATTGTTCTTGTTACAATCATTGGTTACAATTACTCGTAGATTTTTGACGAACCACATAATTGATTTGTCATTTCTAATTTATTGTAATTAAAGGAATAATAATGTTGTTTGTTGTATGTTTTCCGACTCAACCATATGTATAAGTAATTAAAATAAATAGTTACGTACACAATACTATAATTTTACGTTTGTCCGTGACGCAATATGGAGGAAAGTCAATTATTATTATGAAATCTGTTAAATAAAACATGTTTTGAATATGTTGTTTTGATTTAATTCTGTTTTCCAATATCGTTGAAGCGAGTCATACTAAAATAATTTCAAATTCCGAGATTTGTGTACTTAATTACTAATAAATGAACTTGAACTTGCTATAAAGTTGAAGGAAAACATGATGAGGAAACTTGCATAAATACCTGAAACTTCTTAAAGGTGTATGAAGTCTCTACTTATACATCATCATCATCAACCCTGTTGCTTTTGCCCGCGGCTTCGCTCGCGTTACGAAGTAATATTTTCATCCCCTATTTTATCCCCTTGGGGGTAGGATTGATCAAAATTCTTTCTTAGCGGATGCCTACGTCATAACATCTACCTGCATGCCAAATTTCATGCCGATCCGTCCAGTGGTTTGGGCTGTGCGTTTATAGATCACTATGTCAGTCAGCCACGTTTGAGTTATATATATTTAGATGTAATGTATATTGTAAGACCTGCAATGACTGTAATATTCATGGCAAATAAATGATTAAATGTTAAATGATTAGTCGTACGCACTTGGTTAACACGGTGGATTAGTGTCTAAACTTCTCTTGAATGTGACTCCTTCCCAGCAGTGGGACACGATGCAGTCCACCCCGAACCCCAAGCGTGCCATAACATTCCAATAAGCACGTGATTGAACGCACGCATGCTCGTTTAAAACTTCATTTTCGCAAAAAACACACTGAATCCGCGAATGATTCGCCAGTCATTCTGCAAACTCTCTCATAAAGAAAGCTTTTGTCCAACAGTGGGCTGATAATAGCCGTTTTCTATCCGCGATGTAAAATGTGGTGTATTTTTGATATTTGTTCTTTTGTTTTAAAAAAGAAAAGTAGCAGTAATGATTGAGTGAGCTTAGAAACAAGTGTACGGGTATTATTATAGCAATATTCTGTAGTATTGTTTTGCAACAGACGTTTCAATGCCCTACTTATGCTGTGGACTAGTATTTGCAAAGTACAATGTGTTCATTTCTACTGAGTAAAAATTGTAAATGCTCTCTTAGTTATATCTAAACCCGGTCTATAATTTTATATCTAGATTTTTTGTGCGTAATATTAATTTCATATGTGATTTATTTATGGTGGTATATTGTCCTTTTAGATTCGAATCGGGACATACTATTTTCATACCTAATTGTCTTATGACAGTAGTGTTAAACGTTGCTGTGTTCTGGTTTGAAGGATTTGGTAAAACAGACATAATTTAAGATTTTTTCCAACTTAGTTCTCAGGAGTAGCAAAGTATTTGTGGTCGATCTCAAATATAAATAAATAAATATAAAGAAACGCTTTCTACACGCACAGCCCCACATTAGGATTCCCTGTGTCGTGGGTGCCATGGACACACACATAGACAAATACACAAACACCCAGACCCAGAAACAGAAATGTAAATTCATTATTTAGATATCTGTCTGGCCGGAGATCGAACCCGGGACCCTTTGCGCGTCAGATCGGTATGGTGACCGCTCCGCCACGCGGGTCGTCAATACGACTTATCTTATATGGATTTGATTTTAATAGCTGTCTGTGAGTGATAGTGGCCATCTGCCATTAAATTGACTGCACGCTTCTTTGTTATATACTTCTGTATTATAAAATAACGAATTAATATAAAATTACATTATTAACCTTTTTTCCGTCTTTTGTTTGTTAAACTTAAAGTATTATCCTGTTTTATAATTACAAATTCAAAATATTAATTATTAGTGTCACACAATATATTACGTATGTATATATTTTACACATAATATTTGTGTAGATATTACTAATTGTAATACTATGACGTACGTTTTCGGAAAGTTGCATTGTAATATTCGAAATAATTTGTAATGCATCACTCACCATTAATATGATTTTGAACTCTTATCCGGTGAAAATTTGCCCGTGGCTCTCCGATTGATCTGAAAATAAGGAAAATTTCATTTAATATACCTAATTAATAAAAAAAATCTACGGGTTGCACTCTTGGAGTGTCGGCAGAAGTCAAAACTTTCGAAACCGGTTAGGTTAGGTTAGGAATAATAAAATATAATAAATAAACAATGAAACTGACACCCGAAGACATCTTGACTTTTGCAGTTTGCGTAGCAGTTTTACGAATTTTCGATCAGCAGTAGCTAATAACAGCAGTATTAATCCTTGTTGTGCTCTGGTTTGAAGGGTGTGGTACGGGAGATATACTCCTCCGGGGCGTTCCAGCTTAGTCCTCAGCGGTAGGGACGCATCTGTGGCTGGTCTCAGGTGAGGAATATCTGATCCTTTCTGGGGTTGATTACAGGTATCCATAGGCGGCAGTAGCCACTTGACTTGACTGCATGCTTGTCTGCTACTCTTATTTTATAAAAAAAAACGAGCAATAGGCTGTTACGAATCATAGAGCAAAAAGCCGAACTACACGCGTCACAAACACCTTCTTATCAGAATTCGATAAAAAGCATCGAAAATCCCAATAAACAAGGTACCCTATCGATAAGACGTATCGATAGGATCTATACGGGCCGCCACGTGCGCACGACCACCCGGCGTGTGCGCGTGCGCATAGATCTACGCTTTTTGATTTTTTTTGCCTAGCTTCCGATCTGTAGCTACGACCCGTATGAGGATTTGACTAGTTTTTGAGTATGGCAATCGTTTTTGTAGGTTCTGTGGTTTGTATAGGAAATTTTAATGAATATACGAGGTCCTATCTAATGTAGATGTTTGATGTAAATAAAAGTGTCAATCGATTAAAAATATGGAAATTAGACAAATATTCCAACTAATATAACAAAGTAAGGAACGGAAAAATAGTTTTAAAAAGTTCACAAACATAACAAACAAATAAATGGAATTAAAGCCTAGTTATCATCAGATATTACGAATGCTTTGATGATTTTTAGAAAATGAAACAAATCGGCTATGTAAATATCTTCATATAATATACGGGCTAGTATTGGAAACAGCTGTGCATTTAACGGGAGTTTAATTATGTAAGAACTGGTAACGGTACTCAAATATTCAATATTTTTGGGTCCCGGCGTTAAATAAAAAAACCACGGTATGGGTACGGACATCATCCAAAGGAAGCTCGCAAGTAATAAATCGTAGCGTGTTAACATTATTGGTAATTACCAGCCCTTAAACCTCAGAAGGGCTATACAAAGGGTCTCCAGGTGTCGCGGGCGTGCGCTAAAGTGGCCAGTTGTACGCGGCCCTTGAAGAGCGGAAGTAAGTACGTAATTTGGTTTGTGTTGCTGATTTATTATTACATACGTAAATATAACGCATCTGTTTGTTAGTTATTGTGTTGATTTTGAATTGAATGTTATTAGTATTTTTATCTATAGACGAAGCGGTGTGTAGTCTGAGCGGTCTCAGTTTTCGAAATACTGACGTCTACACCTTTTAATTTTTGTGTACCTAATTGTTACCAATTTTGTACGAAGCTTTTCCGTGCATTTAAATTTAATTCTCCATACATACCTAAATCTAATTCTTATATAAACCTTGTCAATGTTTAAGATATGATTGATCAAAGTTTTATATGATATATTTTTTAAATAAACTTTAGGTATGTAATTTGTTATTTATCGGTGTACCTAACTTTAATTAGCCTCATTGATTTTAACTCTTATGTTAATCTATAGGTAGAGTAACAATCATTATGAATATTAAATCAGTGAAAGTTGCCTTTAGATCTCAATCGGTGTCGTAAACACATTGTATGTATTTTTTCTAAATCGTAAAAGATCTTAGCACCTTAACGTGCCAAATTGCCCGAATCGTGGATAATACTTGTGCAAGTTGTCAACAAAAAATCTATAGATTTCGCGCAGATGTGACAATTCTTATCGATTTAACTTTTGACTTCCGAATCTTTGTGTTTGATCACAGAAACACCTATTTACGGCAAGTAGGAGTATTTATTTATTTGTGGTTGCCATGATATGATATTTTATTTAGTTTAACTTGAGAGTTAGTGATGGAGATCAACACCTTCTTATTTTGTCGTAGGGACCGTAGATTTTTGCAAGTTTTTACATAAGTTAAAAGCCGATTTTCCTCATTATAAACTTGTCTGTGTTTACAAGAAGTCTTTTCAAAATCGGTTTATACGTTATCAAAAATGTTTGCGCAAAGAAAAATACTAAAATTGCATATTAACTTTCTTCTTCTTTTAAAGTATGGTTAAATGAAAACAGTCCTGCTCATTCTATAACCCATGAGAAATATTTATTGATTCAATTATATTAGCAATCTTCGTCACATCTTAAAGCACACATCCGGAAGAAATTCAAGTCACAAAAGTAGGTACTTCTCGCTCGCCATTAATATTTATTTGCAGTGACATGCGGGCCATTGAAGGAACCATTCTTAGAGCCCCTTAACCACAATAGAACAGTAGAATTGGTCTACTTGGCCCAAATTACCAGTATCCCGCATCCTCGGTCCCCTGCTGATATGAATTAACTAGACAAGTTTTTTCGCAGAACCCAAAACACCGGAAGTTCACACAAAGATGTTTAATCGCTTTAAATGTATGTCACAGATCAAAACTTGGCTTTAACTGTAACATGATATACCAATTAGATATGTGTTTGTACTCCAATTTGTCAAGTCAATAAAACGCCTTGAAAACTTTTGTAATGCTAAGTTGTTTAACGCTGCCAAATTATATGTTATCGAAACACTGAACAACCCTTCACCGTAATATCTCGTCATCAGACACTGCGACGTTTCACGACCTGTCAAAGCATAAAAATGTATCGCGTTTAGGGTGTGTCCACACGCCCACTTGCAAGACGTGTGACGTCACCGGAACTGACGTAAGGAGGTCGTCTCACCGTTCTTGAATGACGCACACACTGCGGTGCACGTATAAGACGGTACGTGTGTGTATGAATGAACGTACGCTACGATTGCGTAGTGATAGTGCGAGACTTAGCTATGGAGATTGGCGAGCGTGTAGACAAACACGCTTGATAGGTGACACGCGACTAATTGATGTCCTACTGTTACGGAAGCGAATTAACAGTTATAGTACTCGGAACATCTAATGAGCGAACATACGAATCGCCTACCATAAAGTCTCACTTGACCGCGCCTAGAACAATTGGAGTCGAAAAACTGTTCGTCATTTCCGAATTTTAATGAGCGAACACGTTGCTATGAATGACAGGAGCATTGGACCCTGCGCCAATACCATAATACACCGGCAGACTGTACTTTCGACCACATTTCTTTTCTATTCTGACCCTTATTCTAATGTGTGTTTAGAAGTTTGTTCGTCACTATCGGTATGGGTACAGAGGGGTGCGCGGGCAGGTGTGAGGCCAGATGTCTTCAAAATTGCCGTGCCATAAGGTACTGTATGGACACACCCTTACTTTTGTGGCGCTTGGCGTGTGCCAAGGTTTAATTTTATGCTTGATTACGAGTCGATTGGGGACTACTAATTAATGGTTACGAGATGAAGGACTCCGGAGTTATGAGTGCGCTGTAGTTATACTTCTTAGTTACGGTGCTCGTTAAAATGTTTCTGAGATTAAATTGTTTTTGTTTTGCAAGAACTCAAGTGAATAAATATCGTTGGATTTTTTTGTAGCCGTATAAAGATTGTCTCTTTAATTGTTCAAGTTTAACGTGTTTGAAAGATAGAGTATAGTATCTATCTATAAATACTGGGTATTTCCGATTCAGTGTTTTTAGTGAAAACTAATAAGTCAAATAAACAGATAATTTATAGACATTGAATCCGTTAAAGTGTATTTCTATTAGATCAACTTTGTTATCATCATCATCATCAACCCATTACTGTCCCACTGCTGGGCACGGGTCTCCTCTCAGAATGAGAAGGATTAGGCCATAGTCCACCGCGCTGGCCAAGTGCGTATTGGTAGACTTCACATACCTTTAAGATTTTTTATAAATCTCTCAGGTATGCAGGTTTCCTCACGATGTTTTCCTTCACCGTTTAAGCAAGTGATAATTAATTTCTAATACGCACATAAATTTGAAAATCAGAGGTGCGTGCCTGGGATTTGAACCTCGGACCCCTCGATCGAGAGGCCGCGTTTCTTAACCACTAGGCTATCACTGCCATGTTATATGTATACAACTTTGTTATACTTATTAAAATAAAAAATAAACTACACCTATTTATTGAAAATTATTTAATAGGTACACAGATTTCGCGAAAGATCTTATAGATTACATATTTTCTATGTTTACGGGTCATGATGTCTGATAGAGTGCTTAAAATATATATGAATTTTAAACATACGATTATGTCTTTATCATTGATTGTTTGTTACTAGTTTTGATGCTACTTTGAAAAACAGCTCACAAAAAATACATACAGCCGAACATAGTACATTTTCCTTTTTCGAAATATTAAAAAATACACACCTACTAGATTGTCAACCAAAAATACCAGGCTAACAGAAAATGGTAGAGCACAGATGTCAGAAAGAGATAGAATACGTTCGTTTATTTCATTTTTATCCACACATTGTCTTCCTGTGTCCGGTGCAAGTAATCAAAGGCACAAAGCGATGACTTTTCGAGGCAGCCCTTCAGCCTACGTCATATCTCCGTAATTGGCTTTCAATTTCGATACCTTTTGTTAGTCCCGATTGGTTTTATTCATATTCGTGGATATCTTCGTTAAATCTTGTTCGTAATTGAAAAGTTTTTTGCTCACCTTTAGACGTCAGTGAAATATGAACGCTTAGAGGTAGAAATATAGGTATCTCTATAAAAGTGATGAATAAACATTTCTGTAAAGATATTCGTCTTTAAGTAAACTCGAAATTCAAATTAACCTTATTGAGAAAGAGAGACTCTTTTTACTTTTAACATTAACAATTAGAATAAGATATAGCAGAGAAATGTGGAGTACTAGTAATTTTAACAGAGAAAAAGTATAAATGAAAAAAATAGTAATTAAATGTGCACCTGCTGAAGAATAGGTACTACTTAAAACCTTAAAAATTATTTGAGGTGATATAGCAGACTAGATTATTGATTAACCATAAAATTCACACCATTTAATTCAAAAGATCTTGTAATTCCCAAATAACAAATGAATATGTTCACTTGAAAAGTTCCTTCAGTTAAAAAATCATATCATTTACTTTTTTGTGTAATCATTTCTCATATACATTTAAAATATTACAAGTCCCTATAAATCTCATTGTAATAAAAATATTTTAGTGCAATGCGCAAGAATCCGAATCGACGCTGAATCCAAAAATTTGAACGTAACCGTCGTACGCGCATGACGCTTACGACCCCCGCGAAAGGTGCGCGCTACACAGGGGTACCACCCCTATTATCTTTAACATTCGAAGTCTGTTTGCAAGATAAAGGCAAGGGGAGCCGGGGGGTGATTTTCTTTATTCTTCACCCGGATTTATTATTATTTTTTAGATATTATTACTGTGATTGTCGACCGGCGCGTGCGCACATGTCCCGCCACCCTAACGAAAGCGTAATGCTCTTACTGTTTTTGTATTTACTCTTTGCTTTGTTCGGGGATTTGAAGGTTACTTTAGTGGTTCCTTGTTTCGGTTTTATTATTCAACATTTTGTTATTAATGTTACTACATTTATTGCTGATTGCTTTTCATGCGCTAAATATTTATTCGTACTTTAGTCAACTTATTGTAGAATGATCAGTTGATCCATTTTAAAAACATCTGGAAGTTATGACAGAAAAAATCAGCGATCGTAAATCCAAAACGTAAAGGTGGATCGCCGTAGTAACAAACTTAACTTCCATATTTTAGAGATCAATCCATTCTTATAATGAAAAGGAGAAGGCACAAAATTGTCTTCAAAGTAATCCCATGGCAGCACTTTAGCGATGTCTACCAAAACACTTGTAACTATTGAATTCTCGCCACAAAGCATTAAGATCCATATCCGTTCGTTCGAATTCTAAAGATGCACCACAGCTGATTCGATTGCACCTTAACTTAATAAAAAAACACCACAATCGAAACTGGTCTATACATCGAGTCTGTAAGGTTCGAAATGGAGCGCTTCTTACAAATTCTTGCAAGGTACTTCGGTTCAAGAATGTCTGAATACATTTTAACGGAAACTCAATCGTAAGGTGTTTAAAATAAGGTTAGAAGGGATAGTTTGAAGGCACGTGGAGATGCTATCACAGATGGTGTTTGATCCGGCGATTTAATGTGTTTTGTGGGCGTATCAAATGTCTTTACGGTGAAAAAGTGGCGCCTAAGACAAAAAGACAATTGTGTTTAAACTGGGCCAGGTGGAGGTCTCGACGAATCGTAAGAAGTTCTTATTTCCTTATTCTTTTTTTAGTATTTTATTATGTTAGTCATGAATAGATATTATGGAAATGTTACTAGTTTTATTAATACGTACATGCGTGTTTGTATATCGTCATATAATACGGAGATAGTTGAAAGAAAACTGATTAGGTTTTCTACATAAAAGGAGTGTTCTACTTAGTTGAAAATACAGATTATAACTGCGCAAAGTAATAAAAAATTAATAATTATTATTCTCATACTAATCGTTAAAGTTCACTTCATTTGATGCTATAGATGCACCTAGAACAACTTTTCTTTTCTTATCATTTAAATCTAACTAGACCAGATCTACCGGAGATTGAACCCAAA
This sequence comes from Epargyreus clarus, assembly GCF_041222505.1. NCBI lineage: Eukaryota > Metazoa > Arthropoda > Insecta > Lepidoptera > Hesperiidae > Epargyreus > Epargyreus clarus. The sequence goes on from NW_027332214.1 coordinate 9,890,972, forward strand.
ACACTGGCACCCCTTACATCTGACTGGTCCGGCATTGCCACGCGTCTCGTCAAAATAAATATCATACGGTTATATTTAAATTGAGTGAGATCGTAATATAAAGGGTTGTTTAATCACACATACTCTCTTATATACTCCATTAAACACCGATTGATTTGATACTACTTAGTTTTAAATTAATATGTATGGAAGTTTTAGTAAACAAAAGATCATTGTTCATAAATTATTATCAATCTATCTAATGTTTTGGTTACCAAATTGAAATTTGACAATTTTTTCTTCTAGAAAGTCATCGTTATTATCGTAGGAGCTTTAGAAATCTAGAAAAGAAGCGACAGCGTCTTCTTTCTTTTATACGAATAGCTAAGTATAGCTATTATGGCAAATCCCGCTTCTTAACACGATGTACTATATATTTCTTACACTATAATTCTTACACTATACAAAAATACATACATTTACTGACTTAAATACAATAATACATTTAAAGGTGATAGAATGTCTTTGTTTTCCTGCAGTAGCAAACCCTATCATACGTATTTCTGTTTTACAGTACTAGTATAACATTCCTATGTTTCAATGTTTGAAGGGTGTCGTAAGATAGATATCGTTTTCAAAGCATTCCGTCTTAGCTTTCAAGAGCATTGCATTTCTTTGACGTCGGGTAGAAATCTTCAAGTATATGAATCTTATAACAGATATTGAACGAAGGCATTGAACATTTAATATCAGATGGACTGCATTCTCATATTCTACTACATAGATTAGTAAAGATTACTCGCTGCTAACAAGAAAATGTAAGCTTTTGACAATTATCACTGTCATTTATTTTCATGTCATGTGTTTGAAAAATATTAAAAAAATGTAGTTTAAGACCATTTACGAATGAAACGATATTTCTCCGCACTTTTTCTTCGATTTCGCGTCTTAACTGCGCATGACGGCATTGTTCCGCGTAAATTACACCATGACAGCCATACAAGGCGGTGAGATATCTATACTTATATATGTTCTACTACTATAAAAATCAAAAATAGATAATGACTCCTATTCAAAGTCATTTTATACGCGTTTTAAATATCATTGAACGCACACGCCACTATTTTTTTCATCCTAATTTTTCTCGTATCCAAAAAAGCCAGAATCAAAAATGGACAGTTCCACATCAATTACGTTAGTATCATAAAAGCTAGATTCAAAAATGGTTCCACATCAATTACGTCACTGTCCTATCAGTGGAGTTCAATAAAATTCAAATGTCGAACGTATCGATCCAACATGGCGGTCATAATCCTCTTCAGGATTAAGCTTTTAGTTGAATAAGATATTTCGAAATGGCGAAGTAAATTCATTTACCTAGACTAGCTCCGATTTATGCTTAACGGTAACAGTAGGTATATTATATAGTTCATGTCATGTACCTAATATTTTCGTATTAGCAAAAGGAAGGTATTAGCAATTTAGACACATAGATTAGTAAAGATACTTCGCCGCCTTGAAATTGAATGAAGCCACAAACAGCTTATTAGTACGTTTTTTTTTTTAATTATTGACAAATAAAAACATTTTTAGAGAAAATTTACGAATAAATAATCCACAAAACCTTTACTGTATTTGAGGACTTAATATAGGTATTAAAATACTAATATAGTCATCAATATATTTACAGTTCTAGATTTTAAATTTAATTAATATTTAGGAATGATTTTTAAGCAGTTACAAACCCTTTGAATACCTAAGTTGGTCACAGATGCATTATTACTCCTGACTAAGTAAGAACACGTCATGTAAGAATCCCTTCCACATCCTTCATACCACAACCAAACAGTGCTGCTCCATTACACCTAAGCTTGTTGGAAGAACCACCTATAAAGCTTATAAGCTTATGTAAAACCAAGTTCTTAAGCCTTAAAGAGTCATTAGCACAGTAGCTTTATTACTCTAGTGCTCGTTAGAGTTCAATAAACATTGAATTTCGAGCACATATCGATCCAACCCCTGACGTACGAGTAATCCTGTAGACGCACGCGCCCACTATACCTATTGTTTCCTCCATGCTCCCTATACGAAGGGTATAATGTTGAATATTGTCTACTTTCGGAGTCTACTTACTTGCCCCTCCGCCACCTTTGACCCTGCGCAGGAGCAGCTGCGAGTAAGATGGCTAGGGGTGTATCCCGATCGATATTTTCGCTTATCGAACAATAGGACGCTTAGTATCTTGGAGCAAATTTGCCAATTTTACGATGCACTAAATTTTGTGAGTCTTACGCGTAAAAATATATTTTGTTTCGTAAAAATTCATTGCTGTTCTACGAAGTTTTTTGAATTATGATTTCGGTGCTTGTTTCAATTGCTCTTTGGAATATTTTCTCCAAAATGAAAACTACTATTCGAATTGAAATTCCTTAGAAGAAGGTAAAAATAGAATAGTTATAATTATTTCTTCCAAATATCTTTTAAAAACGATAATTAAAATTAAAAAAAACAGGACACATATAAATAATTTAGGGGCTTATCTAATTTAAATCTCGTAATTCTATCTCTCTGCAAAAGTCGATAAAGATGTATTAAAAAGTATTAATTTCTTTCTATCTACTTCACAAAAGACAAATGAATTTCGATATCCGACACCTTTACCAAAACAAACAATTAAAAAAAAAACAATCCATCGATCATCGCGAAACATCTTTCGCGAGCGCACGCGCCGCAGATGCGTTCTTAATTCAAATTGCGAACGTTGTCTATGGATGTAGAACATCTTTACTCTTTGGTGCAACCCCATATCGCGTGTCATTAAGTTGAATGGGAGCGATTTATATAAAAATAAATGCAAATTTATCGCCATATTGATATCGCATCTGTCGCGTTCGATAGGTTACATCTGTATTCATCTTGTGAGTTATTAATTTTGACAGTAGTCAAGATAGAACGTTTTTTGTGTAAATCATTTTTATTTTATTTTATTTTTATTTTTATTCATATTTTATGTCGTGGTTTTATACAGTAGGTATGAACTTACTTTTTGATAAATTTATTAAAATGGTTCTTTCTTATACTCGAAAATCATTTCTGCATTTCCAACTCTCAAGATTTACTAAATTAAGAAAAAACTTAAGATAAAATAATAAAAAAAATGAAAATATTTACATATATTAAAATTCACCTCATAGCATAAAAGTTATAAACAAGGTTATTCGCACCTTGCAACTTGCAACAAATACAGGCATTTATTTGTTATATCGTGACACGTGGTAGCAGATTCCATGAATAAGAAGGCTTAAAATATAAAATTAAAGCTCTCTTTTTATGCCAAGTGCATAAAACGCAAAATTAAATTGGATGTTTCTCCATCTGTTATTTTTACTTTTTGTCAACTTCCTCTTTTTCGTTTATGGGTGCATTTTTTGATAATAATAATTATACTATAAAACTTTGAAATAATTTTCTGGTTTAGTTATTTTGGATTGTGGGACTTAGTTGTACAGTTAGACAGATTAAAAATGCATTTGTGGTACGAAAGCGTATTTTTACAGTTAGCGGACAAGGTGCGAACAACCCATATTTGTTGTAGAACCCATGTGGTCCAGGCACGCGACATTCGAACGCAAAGGTGCATTACACCCCTTTCTCCTCTATTATTACGCTCCACAATCGCCTCATCGACCCTAGGAAAGTGTTTAATGCGTAGGGTCTTAACAATTGATAGAATCTCGAACAATAGACAACCGTCCCCAACGAAACTATAAGTATAATCTTGATTTCCAATTCCAAATTTGAATAGCGTTTGCAATATTTGTTGCTTGCAATTTTTTGGGCTAAGATTAATAAGAATATTGTTTTCTATTTTTAATAATAACAATAAAATAAATTTGTTTTAATTTAATTTGAATAACTATTCCAAATTTTAATATTAATTTAACGTTTTGAATTAATACAAATCTAAAAATAACTTTCAAAAGAAACTTTAAATTAACAAAATAAGTTCATACTCGTATATAAATTAAAAACTTGTCTTTCAGATGCGCTGTAAATTTGTAAATGGAATATGTACAGAACTCAATTTTATCTAAACAATATTTTTGGAATTTTATTGTTATTGACCAATTCGGTATAAATTAAAACAAAAACCTAATATGTAGTATGAACATAATATTTCTAAATTCAATAATATGTATACAATGACATGGAATGCAAAACCCGATCTTGAGACTCACAAGGCAGGTAATCTATCTTTGACATATCTTGAATCAATTCATTCAAAGGTACATCCTTCGCTTCAATTAATCGGTATAAGCTCCCGATTTCGTACATCAAAAGCAATCGAACTAGCAAAAAATCAGATCGAAGACATGCGGGCAGCATATGCTTTGCAAGGTGGTGCATGAGTTTTACAAAGAACTCTTTCTTTGGCGAAAGGTGCAAATTTTGAAGTAGGTCGCCTTTTTGCTAGTCATATTCGGGATTATGTTTATTATCTATCTTACCTGTACTTTTACTGACATGTGGTGAGATATTGTCGGTTAGTCAGGCACGTGTGATAATATTGATGGTGATCAATACTATTTAGAACAGTAGGTATAGGTAGAGAGTAGAAAGTGCAAGGTTCAAATCCCGGACTTATGATTTTTCAAAGATATGCGTATTAGAAATTAATTATCACTTCATTGTGCCCTTTTAGGAAGTCAAATAGTAAAAAAAATAAATTAATTAAAATATTTGCTCTCTTGTGTAAATTACACATTTCAAATCGTGGCATAGAGGCTCAGATATCGTTAGATGATAACAATCTATGAAGGTGGTAGAGCCCTTTATGGTTCGACTCCGGCGGCACCACCGCCACACCTATTTCTGTCTAATAACTCCATGTATATTCGCTTGTATCACAGTAAGAGGCCCGTATGACTGGGCATATAATTTCAAAATCAAAATCAAAATTGTGATATATCTCTGAAAACTGAAAAACACAAGCCTGTGTAACATCTTACATGTAAAATAATAATTACCTTAGTGCATAATAATTATCTTATCAATCAATCACCTGACAAAAATTCATCATCAGTTCCAGCAATTAATTAACACCGTTTTGAAGGGCAAGGGCGCTTATTTATGTCACTATGCTAAATCTGCTTGATGGAATCGATATTATTCAAAACCACCCTAATTTCAGTTGCCACTCTAAAACATACCCTAAATTTAGCATTTTTAAGTTTATTTTCCAATTTACTATCTGACTATATAAATGTTTTAGCTAGGTTAAGTTAAATAGTCTTTATGGCGTAGAAAATAAGATTCTCATAAAAATCTTGTGACAGAAGTACCAAATGGATTTCACGAAGGCGCGGGAATCGTTGAATTTTGAATCATAATTGTAAAGATTTAAAAACTATGTATGATGTATATAGATGTTTTTTTTTAGATGTTAGTAGTTTTTAGGGGTTGATGCGCAAACCACGTGACATTTGGTTCGGTTTATCGGTCGTTTAAGGGTTGTTAAGGGTTTAAATTGCAACATTTTTGTTATTTAATCGCTTATTTGAGTGGTGATTATAGTACTAGACTAGATCAGCGAACGCATTGTATTGATAGTAATTTCTAAAACTTTTTTTAAATATTAATCCATTACTGTCGCTTTCGACAGTGGACGGTGGCATGGGCTTGTGTAGCTTGGTAGACTTGATATGGGTATTTATACAGATTATGTTTATGATACAGCTTTGACAAAAAAATACTGTCAAATCCGATTTCTTACGACGTTTTTTTTTCTTCAAAAAGCAAGTGGTGATAAATATCAATAACAAAAAAAAAATCTAGTAATAGATGAATTATGTACCTACTTTTAAGGTATTAGTCTAAAATTTTGAAAATAGCTTTCAAAGTAGGTATACCTTTAGGTAGCACCAAAATCGACTAGTAATGGTTCAACGGTTGGTTCGAGTCCAATAATGTCAATAATTTAAAAATACCACATTTAAACCACAAACCCTATAGTTCCAACGTCTAACACAAATCAACATGATAATTTATGAGTAAATCACATCCCAAACAATTCCAAATGATCGCAAATTTTCCGAATAAAGTACAGTTAAGCTGAAATCGACAATTGAGAAGTGACATTATCGTGAAAGTCGCGGCCGTGCGCTGTTCACCAATAAAATAACATAAATCACATTGCCCCATTCAATTACAACGCATACATACTATCTGGTTTGGTCCAAGTGATTGCACAGAGCGGGCACGGGAGCGAGAGCGGCAATTCAATATTTAAAGTGAAACCATGTTCAATTTAGGAATCCTAAGATTAATTTGTCAATTGAATGTTGAATGGTTGCTTTTTGAAAATGTGCATATTTTCCTTTCTTTCTTGCTTTACTGAGTATATATAAAATAATATCTGAAAAATATAGAATTCAGTCTCTTACTTATTTTAAGTAAACAATATATCTATTAAAGAAATCTTAATATTCTTACATTGAAATTTACTTCTATTCATCCTAAGAAATAATTATTCAAACTTTAAATTATTTTCATTAATTTTCTGAAATTGCAAACTATCCGTACCTTGCTTTTCAGACATCATTTGTAAAAAAACATCCCCGCCGGCAGTTTACAACTTGCACCACACACCAGCTCACACAAGACAGGAAGCGGTGAGTACACAAGCCGCTCACAAAAGAGATGAGCGGAAAACATATAATTACGCTATCATATAACGGAACTAGGCAGATACGTCGCGATACGGAAACGAACAAGTGGCTCACTTGCTGCTTCCTTTGCGGATTGTGAGCTACCCGCTTTAGCTCAGGTGGAACAGGGGCTTTTTACGTCCTTTTAACAGGTTCTTTTCATATGTAAATATACGATTTTGTTTGAATTCGTTTATTATCTTAAGTCTATAACGTATGGAACTTAAGCGCTGTGGGTTGTAACTGAAATGGAATTTGAATGAGTCAAAGATATTGTTTTTTTCAAAGAAAGATAAATGCTGAAGAAATGCTGTTGGGTTTACCATTTAGTCGTATTCCTTTAATATTATTATTCTGATGTAATGTATAATAAAATAAAATATGTGACATACTTTAGCTTTTCTTCTTATGTGGATCGTATAAGATAGAATTGTATTGGAATTTCCACTTAAAGATTCCATCAGTAAGCTATTCCAATACTACTCTTTACTAAAATACTCTTAATAAACTCCTTACTAATAAATAAAAGTGGATATTGACATATTATTAATAGAATTCTAAATATTTTTTTATAAGAAAATATTGTAAATTTAACTGATATTATTGTCTTGTTGCTCTCTTTCGTATTTCTCTTCATTCGCGCTTATTTTAAATACTCGTACATATATTATTAACTCTATCATGACCGTAAGTGATTTTTATAATATAGGCGTAGCAGACGAGCATGCAGTCCACCGAATGATAAGTGACTACTGCCGCCTATGGACATCCATAATCAATTCCAGATAAGATCTGATTCCTATCTAAGGCTACACATACGACACTAATCCTGGGATAAAAGCTGGAATGCCTCGGAATGTCTCCACCACACCATTCAAACCAGAACACAGTAGCGCTTAACATTACTGTTATCAAATCATCATCATCATCGACCCATTTCTGTCCCACTGCTGGGCACGGGTCTCCTCTCAGAATGAGAAGGATTAGGCCATAGTCCACCACGCTGGCCAAGTGCGTATTGGTAGACTTCAAATACCTTTGAGATTTTTTTTTATAAATCTCTCAGGTATGCAGGTTTCCTCACGATGTTTTCCGTCACCGTTTAAGCAAGTGATAATTAATTTCTAAATGTTATCAAATATTAAGTAGATTTTTTTAAAGTTTTCTAAAGCTATGAACTTATTTGTCCATCTAATAAGGTGTTGATACAATTTGAACGGACGTCCGTTATGAGTAATGTCATTATTTCACTTGGCCGTTCAAGTAGGGTAAGCAAAAAACATTTCAAAATAAAAATATATAGATATATATCAAAATTATATGTAAGTATTTTAGGTAAATATGATTTACAGAAGAATATATTGTTTGTATTGTAAACAGAGAAAATTTTGTAATTTTACACAAAATGTAATTTGTAAAGTTTTAAACTTATTTAAAAAAATAACATTTCTTTGTATAATTCTGTAAAGAAAGTAATTATTATAACTACCTACTACTACTAACTTTTGTCGAAAAAACAAAAACAAATTATTGTTCACTTACGCAGTTCCAACCTGTCATAATACATAACATTGTAAAAATATGTCAATTTTTTTTTTCATTTGCAATGCGTACAAAACTCCTCAGTGCGTGACTGAAGGCGGCGGAAGTGGCGCCGCGTCGAGCGTTTCCGTGCGCTATGCCTCCGTGTTTCCGTTACATTATCGCGGTTTCGTTCACAAACATCTAATCATTAGTCCCCTTTGGTATTTGTGATTTGCCAAACAGGTGCTCAATCCACCTGACGTAATTTGCGCTACAATTAATTATCGGTTTGTGGTGCTGTATGTAAGTTCAAAATGACCACTTGTGTCAATCTAAACAATTGGTTTAGTAAGCTATACTTGTGTTTATTATTACGATGCGATACGAAAATACATATCATTGACTAAATTAATGTTTCGTTAACCTGAAGAAATGCTTGGAAATCTTATATTTAAAAAAAATACAACGGCTTAACATTTTTGAACTAATCATAATTATAGCCAATAATTATGATTAGTTCAAAAATGTCTAATGCATATTAATATTTTAAATTTAATATTTAGGTAACAATAAAATTATAATTATAGAAAATTCATTGTTATTTATAAACTTATAAATTACCAGCAGTGATAGCCAGCCTAGTGGTTAAGAAACTCGGCCTCTCGATCGAGGGGTCCGAGGTTCAAATCCCAGGCACGCACCTCTGATTTTTCAAAGTTATGTGCGTATTAGAAATTAATTATCACTTGCTAAAACGGTGAAGGAAAACATCGTGAGGAAACCTGCATATCTGCCAACTGGCATCTAATATCCCTTGCAATGTAGCCAGCTGCTGAGAAGGCCCTCACCGACTCAAAACTGGTTGGCAACAGCGTGATTAAGCAATTATATACAAACTGCAAATATCTCTCCTTGTTCTTCCACAATCCCGTCAATCTCGACCGAGATCTCGTCATGTTATGCTTCGGGATTGATCCCGAAAAATTACACGGGATCTCGCGCGTGATCCCGATCTCGCGAGATCGGGATCACGCGAGATCGGGATTGCATTCCCTAATGTGAAGTTTACCAATACGCACTTGGCCAGCGCGGTGGACTATGGCGTAATCCTTCTCACAATGAGAGGAGACCCGTGCCCAGCAGTGGGACAGTAATGGGTTGTTGATGATGATGAATAAACTTATACGTGTATTAATTTGGATATCTTCTAATCATAATGCCTGAATTAAGCAATTAAATGAATTTGATTTAGAATTTGTAGTTACAAAAATACTACACCGTGACTATTTTCCAGTTAATAATATTCAGATTGGTTTCTTCGAAATTGGCTTATTTGCAAACGGTATTTGTAATGAGTTTTAGTTCCTCCGGACTCTCTTTGTAGTAATGTTTTGATGCGTGAATCTGTATGACTGAAATTATTGAATAGATTCACAGCTCTACGTTAGTATTTCGTATATCCTCTAAAGATAATCTTTACAGCAACAGTGTTATGCATTGCTGTTCGGGTTTTAAGCATGTGTTAGAGATCCTTAGATAAGGCTATCCAATTTACGCTTTAGGAATAGAAATTTATACACAGGCAATCTCGACACTTGAAGGCACTAAAGATGGAATATTGCTAAAAGTATTATCTGTCGGTCAACTTTTGTATTTTAAATTGCTTTGTGGTCCATGGTTTCTACAGAATAAAAACTTTAAGATCATAATAGGTTTACTAAGTTAGATCAGTCTGACCTTAGAAAAATAGTATAGTACAGTTCAAGTTAAGTCTTGCATTCAAACAAACATACAATTCCAAGCAACGAGAAACATTGTTCATCATAAATATGAAGCAGATAATATAATCTTTTCATATTCGAGTAGGATGGGACAAAGTAAGACAATACACATCTTCATAGACATCTCTGAACTACGCTAGATAACTAAAACAAAACAATCCGGGAAGAGGTTTCTCGTCAACAGTCCTAATTTGAAAAGCCGTCCTTTTTCAAACAATCGCGACATATTAAAAAAATATGGAATCAAAAGCAGGTGCACTTTAAAAATAGGTAAGAATAGGTTTACATGGAGCACAATAACACAATCGTGGCACTCAGACAAAACAAAACATTGTAGATACAAGTAGCGTAGCCACAGATCGTCCTCAAATCGAAAACAAAAGGAGAAAAATGGAATGGAATGAACAATCCGAAACATACGAAAGCGCATCGAGTGTCTAAATTCGAGTGTGCGCGTTTTGTCGCTAATATGGAACCGAACAAAAACCCAATTCAATTCGTTACCTTGAATAAATGAATGAGTGCAGATTCAATACACAGTTTTTATATAGGTACCGTGCGGATTTTTACATGCTCTCAGATAACTAATTATTTCATGAGGGCTTGTTTTGCCGTTGTTGCGTCCATTGTGCCATTCGGTTTTTGAGATTCTTCTAATGGGACGAATCTTTTATTTACAGCCGAATTTGAGTCGTTTGCTTTGTTTTGTTATAATTATCAACGTGTCCTCATACTAAGTATATGGATTTTAAAGTAGCTTCAATTTCCACGCTCAATACGCAAGTGCTGTTCAGTAGTCAAAGGGCGAGTAGTTACAAGCGCACTGCGATAATAATATGATCTTTAGTTTTAATTAATTAAGACTGTGGCATGACATGAAAGCGTAATCTAAACCGAAATAGGTTAAACAAAGGTAACGTCTCTTGTCAGAGCGCCGTCAAGCCATCCGTAGTTCGTGGTTCGTGGCTCGTGGCTCGTCGCGGGCTGAGCGCCGAGCGCTGAGCACTGAGCCCGCGCTGAGCTCTGAGCTCAAACGAGCCAACCGGCTAATGCGGCCGCATCTGCTACGTAATGAGCTACTCAAGTACACCCTAACTTGTTTACATTGTTTCTTTATTGTGTTTTTTACCCGCCTCTTTCTTTCCTATGGCTGTATCATTTTTTCCCCGCAATAAAACGAAATCTAGCCGAGTCTTTGTCTTTTACCCGATTTATTTTTAATTAGACGAAGTTCTGATGCTTCCCGTGTCGAGATTTAATATCCGACGTGTGTTGGATTTTTTCGTGTCTTAGCGTTATCTTTTAAACGTGGTGTTATAATTACATGGTCTTTTCTCTGCCTCCATTGTAAGAAATTCATTGTAGATTTACGAGGACGTTCAAATGTGGAAATTCAGAGCTGGAAATATTGCATGAAATGTTTATATTTGCATTTTACTTTAATTGTAAACGACTGCGCTCCAAATGTAAATTTAAAACGAAAATTTCTTAGAATTTGTGAAACGGTCTCTTTGATATCTCTAGAATAGTCGTAGGTAACATAATCTCAACACAGAAAATATACATTTTAGAAAAAAGTCTTTCTCTTGTAATTTCTGTTGACTGTTTCATATTTTTTGTAAGTAAAAAAAAGTAAGTAAATAATATGTATATTTATTGGGATATTTTAATAAACTTCTAATAAAGCAAGGATTCTGTATGAAGTAGGGTAATTTTGCATAAAACTCCCTTGAGGTCAAGTAAATAATGAAGATCCGCGTGACACAGCTGTCAACATACCGGTTAACTGTGTTCGATTCCGCAAAGTGGTATAAATTTAAAATTCAGTTTTTGGTGTCTAGTACCACGTAGTATAGAAATCGTTTTTTGTTTGTAAACAATAAAAATCTGTTCAGACTAAGTGGTATTTTTTGAACCAAAACAGCAGCGTCCATACGAATGTTAAACAGCAGAGATGACCGAAGTACAAATTCGACCACTTTTAATTTTTACCCAACTTCTGTTTTTCGAAGATATGTAAGACTTATTTTGGCACGTCCTATAGCTTAAAATGCTTCACGGATTTTAACAACCTTTAATACTTAGCATAACATTGACCATTGTCTTTGATGTAAACTACACTACCTCATTACCGTCCATCACCGCTTAACAGCACGCCTTAGCGAGCCGTACAATTATTTCTTACAAACAGACTAACATTTTTAATAAAGCCGAGCAATTACGGGCTCTCGCAGCGTCACAATCCATATGAGCTAAAGTTACCCGGGCCCGGTACAGTTGGTAACAAAAGTGCGGTACACTCGCCAACAAAGCGGCTAATCATCTCGTATGTGCGTGGCCTCGTTTCGCGCATTGTCTGCACCCTGATTAAGAGGATTGTCTCCACCATTCCTCGAATATTAAAAGCTTGTCTTCTCGATCCGCAAATAGTGGCAGCGCTTTTCAAAGTCTCCGCCGTAGTAAGGATGAATTGAGTACGTACTCATCGTACTCGGTCGAGGTTCCGAATTTAAAATCTGTTGTTTGGTTTCGAGTTTTGTTTCCTTATTTAGTTGTCTAAAAAATATGGACATGATGTCTTAGGTGATAGCAAAACATAGGTATAATTATTAAAAAAAAGTATGAAAGATAATATTGACTCCTTTATCAAAATTACCTTTGATACACTATTTGTTTCTTTAATTCAGTGCATCACTGCACCTCATTTCGAACAATATGGTAAGGGAGACACACATATGCGATGCGTTCTCAGATAGACTTTTTTACCGCAATAATATAAAAAATCTCTATCGAATGTCAGCTATCTATGGGTCAGACAAATCGTTTGTCAATTTGCTGGAACCCCCCTCAAATCACTTAAGGTCACGACCACTTTGAGAAGCGCTGGTCCAGGAATTTTGCGCTCGCTCACAATTCGCGCTAGATAATGCGTAAAATGTGCCGCTACGTGAAACTTTCGCGCCACTGTTTTGTTTCTATTATTGTGTGCCTTTTTGTGCGGCTCTGCCTTTTTGTACCACGATCTTGTGATATAGATGCTGTGGTGACGTAATAGATGCTTTTTTGCACTGCGCTTCTAAAATAGCTTTACTGTCGCTCTGTTCAGTAGTGTAAGTAGTATTGGAGGTACATTTTATGTTTAGAATCGTTTGGTGGCGGATAATAAATTAAAATACGTTTTTATTTATCTACTAGTTGATAACCAATCTCGAATCACAGGTCTCCTGGAAGATTTTTTAGTCATAAGCAGCACCTTACTTTCTAAACTTAATTTAAATTTTGTATTTCCCCATTTTAATTTCACGTTTTCTTATACCCTTAAAATAAAGGGATTTTGAGGATTTAATAATAGGACATAATTATAACAAAAAAAAATCATAAATGATTTAATAAAAAAATATCATTAGCATATCCCATACTGAGGAGCCTCAGAGGGATTTAGAAAGTCGAGAGGGAATGGATTGTATAAAAAATAGATAGTTTACTTTCTCCGGAAGTTTATTTAATTATCTTGAAAGAAAGTGCGAGGTTCCCTTTGGTGTATGATAAGCCAGATTATTATCAACAGTTTGGGAATAGCATGCTGTTTATATGAAAGCATGCTTCTTCTCCATAACGAAACACCGCAGTAGGGTTATTAGTAACTCTATCAATCCGCATTTGGTTAGCACGGTGAATTATGGTCAAAACCCTTGACAGAACTATTTTAAAAACCCTTCTTTGTTTATTTGAGGAGGCTCTTCTACTTCTGTCTACTTTTGTCTTATCCAACAATCCAGCTTAATTTTTAAGGTTCTCTCATCGTATGCAGAATCTTTTTTCAGGTAACCATGAGCAGCAATGATAATTTACTTAAAACAAAAATTCCTGATAATATGGAAATCCCACAGATCGTCGATTTATCGGTACAAATCCCCCGAATATTATAATAAGTGGAGCGTTGACACTTAAATAAAAACAAGAGGTCTCAAGTGCAAAGTGAAGCAATTGGGTGAGACGCCGGCCCCTTATAGGGGCTCGGATTCGAGAGAGGAAATCTTGTAAGACTTGAGTATTAAGATAAACGTCGTGTAGGGTTGTCGATGCACGGTATTAACATAAAACTATATAATAATTGCAGTTTTTGATTGCAAAACCTGTTTTTATTCCATTGCTGGGCACGGCTTCCAACTCAGAGGAGGAGTAGAATTAACCACGTTGCTTCAGTATCTATAGATTGGTGGAGAATTGCAGCTTATGGTTCATGGTTCTACCACTGTTAGGCGGTGTGAAGATTTTGGCCATCTCTGCAGCCTATTAGTTCACTAGTAGATATAACTTAATTGGTACCTATCAATTCTCCTACATATATTCCATACGGACTACCTCCATATATAGGTATAATTTTTTAATTTCAGTCTCTTAAAAAAAGAAACATCAAACTTAACTATTGGCACTTCCCCTACTATTGCAAGTGTACAAAGCTAATCAGCTTAATAAGTGATAGAAACCAATCGGTTTCTATCACTTAGTTTCTCTACTTCACTACTTAGTTTACTTGTAAAAACAAACATCTTAATTTCAGTTTATGAGGTATATTATACCTTATAAACACGGCCTCATAAATTACCTCATATAATTTTCAATTTCCAAAACAAATCATAAAGCGTGAAAACGGCATTCCGGTATCACGCTAACAAATGACCGCGCGATCGCGTGACGACCCTGCCCTAAACGTCTTAGACTGTATTTCTCGAGCAAACACCGCTATAATAGGATAAGGGCTTGGACACTGTGAAGGATGAAGCCTAGTTTATAATTTAGAAGTGTACAAAACAAAGTGGGCTAGTGTATTTAACACGCTTTTATTAGCTTGGGTTGTATGTATGTACCAATGTATCTATGTATGTATGTAACGGAATCTTTGAACTCGATTTCTACCCACTTTGAACAATCCAATTAATTTAATATTTTGAACAATTATCAAGAACTGATGACAATACACTATTTCAATGATTTTACCCTATTCTCCTCATCAGGATCGTCAGGATTCAGGATTAACGATTATCCTTGTGCGATTTTAGCGTGGGTTTCAGTTTTTAAACTATAATTATTCATATAGAAGTAGTAAACCTTGCAGACTGGTGTTAAGTGGGTACTGTCGCTTATGGATAAAGTCCTACTTAAGGTCATAGTTGCATTGTTGTGACTTCCTGTCCTTGCTTGCGTGACTTGGCTTGCGTTGGAATGCTTCTTGTTAGAATTTTGATAATTGTCATCAAGCGATTTGAGGTAATTATTATAAATAATAATTGCCTCTAATTTTATTTCATCGCATTATAAACGGCATTGTAGTTTTAATACATACGCTTAGTTATCGTAATAGTTCATAGAATGTGCGGCACACAAAAGAAATGGACACTTGTATGACTTACCCATTTTAAATCATGTAGAGCCATTTTTTATGTTCTTTACTCAACGCTAGTTTTTTTCAGTAAATTTCAGTTAATTTACAATATTCTCTTACTTCAATATTTATAATAAGCAAAAGAATAAATAAAACAAATAATTACGATATTTTTATTTGAAGTATAAAACGCTTTCGCTCTATAACTGAGCGCACGACTTAACCCTTAAGTGGTATTTTCTGCTCAAAGGAGCGCGACATGTGCATCTTAAACACAAGCCGTGGGAGGGTTAGTTCTACTCGATATGATGCTTTGGTGATTAGGCATGCCCTCCATCTAATTAAATGTTTTTATTTTATATTTTTAAGAGTAGCTTTTGTGACGTGAGAGCACGATTTTCTTGTTTCTATTTACTTTAAATATATATCATCGGAATAAAGAGATATTCCAATCCTAGTCAGACTTGTAACGTAAAGTATGTACATTTAATTGTATGTATACTTTTATCCTCCGATAATTTACACTTGTGCACATGGGAATCTTATAAGTCATGTTGTCAGCTGCATTATTAAATAAGACGATTTTAAATAGGCCCATTTTAAACATATAATTTAAAGGTGGTAGAACCCTTTGTGGTTCGACTCCGGCGGCACCACCGCCACACCTATTTCTACCTAATAACAGCAGTGTTAAGCGCTGCTGTGTTCCGGTTTGAAGGGTGTGGTAAGGGAGACAGACTTTTCCGAGGCGTTCCAGCTTAGTCCTCAGGGGTAGCGGCGCATCTGTGGCCGACCTCAGGTAGGAATATCTAATCCTATCTGGGGTTGATTACAGATGTCCATGGGCGGCAGTAGCCACTTACCATCAGGTGGACTGCATGCTCGTCTGCTACTCTTATATTATAAAAAAAAAAAAAAAAAAAAAAAATATATAATTAATTTTAAAATTAAAGATATTTTTATTCTTAACTATATAATTTGACATTAATTATTTATTGATAAATAATTTGTTTCAAATCACTATTAAAAATATTTGGCTCTATAGTTACAAAAACAATATTTTTTTTTTTATAATATAGGAGTAGCAGACGAGCATGTAGTCCACCTAATGGTAAGTGGCTACTGCCGTCCATGGACATCTGTGATCAACCCCAGATAGGATTAGATATTCCTACCTGAGGTCGGCCACAGATGCGCCGCTACCCCTGAGGACTAAGCTGGAACGCCTCGGAAAAGTCTGTCTCCCTTACCGCACCCTTCAAAACGGAACACAGCAGCGCCTATCACTGTTGTTATTAGGTAGAAATAGATGTGGCGGTGGTGCCGCCGGGGTCGAACCACAAAGAGTTCTACCACCTTTAAATTGTAAAATATATCTAATAAATGTCTACCAAATACTTAACCCAATAAATCTTTAGACACAATATAAAAGTACGTTACTCGGATACATCAATGAAACAAAGCCAGCAATCGCAAATGCCACGAAAGGTGTTTGATTTCACGGCGCGCACGCGCACAAATCTGACATATGTTCCGTTTAAGTGGGGCCAACATTCGTCTAAACATTTGCAACCAAAAAAAGAGAGAAGTGTGAGCGGGGCTCGTGCTTGACGGTTCCGTACTAAAAAAAACTAGACAAGTGCGAACAGGGCTCGCGGTTGAGGGTTCCGTCCAAATTGTGTGATCTTAATGGAACTTAAATATTAAAATTTAAAAAACAGGCACAATTATATGTATCAAGTCATATTTTTTTAGAAAAATAGCATGCATTAGGTGATATATTTTTTCCCAAATTTTCTATTTGAGAGTCTAAAAGTAAGTAAACCACGCGTGTCATAACAGTATTAAAATATTTATTATAGCGTCATTTAGGGACATTAATATAATTATTGGGTTAATTATTTGCATAAGTTTATTTAATATTTCTTTTAATTATAATGATATGTTAAAGCAAACCAAAACAAAAAGATGACCGATCAGATAGAGAAACGGTTAACAAACAACAGTTTAGTTTTTTGTTTCGGAGTACGGATCCCCAAAACCGATCCACGCCAAGGTGTGTTATCTATGACTTTGCAAACTACCGCCAAACAGCTTTTGCATGTTTTTGCTCCTTTTTTATTTTTTTTATCTATCACTTTGTTTACTTTAATAGCTTCCGAACAGAATCAACAGCCATTTTTTCGTGCAATCCATTTTTGTTTAACCCTTTACTTCCGATCGCTTAACATGTGTCACGATTTTTTTATTCGAATAAAATGCCGATAGATATTTTGCCAACAATATAAAAAAATGTTTTTTTTTTTTTTGCGTTTTTTTTATGTTTCAGAAACAAATTTTGACAATTATTAATAAGAATAGACTTCTTAAGAAGTGTAGCAAAGTACTGTTAGTAAATGTGTTAATTATACTGTTTTGTAAAGTAACGAAAGAGAAGTATATTTTTTATATATTTTTTTTATTGTATATTCATTCCCGACATTTTACAGACAATCTATATATATTTAAAATTATTATTCTTATTCCTTTGTACATAAAATAATTACTTGGTAATCCTGTCATGGCATAACATAACAATAAATTGATTTAAGAATGAACATAATATAACGATAGTTAAATATAGACAGTTCTGGGTTAAATCCTAGCCGGCAATAATATTCTATGTATGCATGATGCACAGAAAACGTCATTTCATTTTTTAAACGTCAAAGAAATACGTATTTTTTTGTAGCATTTTCGTGGCACTTAAAAATCTTGCCGAGACATAAACACAGCTTAGATAAGTCAATACGCCCACAGTTTCTATCAGTATCACATTTCTATATCCCATGTTGATAGTCAAACAGGAACACATTGCGCACAGGAGGCACTTTGGAGGGCGATGAACTTTAGTTTTTTGTACCTACATCCACTCGTTATCTTTATTCGTTGGACATTTCATGTATTTAAGATTTTATTACCTCTGGGCACTTGGTAAGGAGTAAAGCTATGCTAAATTAATGATTTCACACATTTTTGAGATTTTTTTTACTGATATCTCTGATACCTGTGCTAGATCTTTTATGAAGCTTTCCTCTAGTGTATAATTCAAACTGGGACCCTGGATAGGTTTTAATTTAGTATAACCAGTACGGTTCGTCCCGGGGTACCATCGTCACACCTATTTCTAATATGAAGATCAATGGAAATGTATGGATGCCGGCTGAGTGACATATGACGTGATCATCATAATCCTCTTCAGTAGCAACGTGTCTATGATATGTGTATATAAAGCTGTTTTTTTATAATATAAAAGTAGCAGACGAGCATGCAGTCGACCTGATGGTAAGTTGCTACTGCCGCTCATGGACATCTGTAATCTAACCCAGGTAGGATTAGATTTTCCTCCCTGAGGTCGGCCACAAATACCCCTGACGACTAAGCTGGAACGCCTCAGAATAGTATGTCTCCCTTACCGCACATTTCAAACCAGAACAAAGCAGCGCTTAACACTGCTGTTATGAAGCAGAAATAGGTGTGGCGGTGGTGCCGTCGGAGTCGAACCACAGGGGGATCTACCACCTTCATACTGTTACTGATGTCCATGGGTGGCAGTGATCACTTATAATTATCATCAGGTGGAATATGTGCTCGTTTGAATATTTCGATATTATAAAAAGGTATGTTTATGGACCTCGTGCAGAAGGTACTTCTTTCATTTAGTAGACAAACATGTTTTTAAATGCAATTTCATACTTATTATATTAATAACAGATGTAACATTTGTATACCTTGCCTGGACCTAGCTTTTGCGAAACGCGGACTTCCATTCAAATTTTCCCGTTCATGTCAACTCATTCGATGTTGTCTGAACCATTTAAGGTTTAAAGCATTCGAAACATCAAATGCGGGGTTCGTTGATTTGAATCGCGACATTTTTAATACATGTAGAAAATCACGTTTTGAAAACATGCGAATACATTTTAAATGTACGAGTAAATGCTATGGGGTTTTTGACAGAGAAGTGACAAAGACACGTGTGGTATATTCATCAGTTACTCGTTCGTCAGGCTACTGAAGCTGTTTTATGTAATAATCCTTTTTGAAACTACTGATTGCATAGGAGTACTAAGAAAAACTCTTCGTTCATGGTATATCTCATCATCGGCCCATTGCTGCCTTAACCCTACCATTCTGAGAATCAAGTTGTATTTCATGTAATGCAGGCTGATAGGTAGGTTATATTAGAGCTTTTCAGAAATGTCACCCAATCGTCGAAATTCGTTCGTAATCATAACTTTTCAAACAAAAACAATTAACACTTAAGCTACTCAATAGCTACCAAAGTTTAAGCCTATTTCGTTATAGTTTTCAAAAAACCTTATAAATATTTAAAATTAATGATTTCGATTATGATTCTGTCGTTAAACACACATTACGCCTAATATAGACAAAAATATGTTTTAATTAACCATCTTCTTAACGAATCCAATACGATTTATCTCACATGTGTAGATAGATATATCTATATATCTACATATGCCGACATACTTCGTTAATGAAGTATAAATCTTCGATCGGCAAGTTTACAAGCAATTACAAGTTGCCGACATGTGGGGTCCGTTGTCACGCAGAAACCAATGGCATTCAACTAATTTAACTTGGGCAAACATCTTCAGATGCGAGCTTAAGAATCAATCATTGAGATGCGTGTGTGTGTGTTAAAGTATTTGTAAAATAGATGTTCGTTAACTTTGGATAACTATTTGGGAAATAAATATTCATTGAGTCTAAGAATTTGGGAAATAAATGTCTGTTTCACAAATACTTAAACATATTAGAAGCCTAATAGATCAGGCGTTTTGGGCGGTATAGCACTTTTCATATTTGGAAACGACAACAACAACAACATTTTATATCTAGTGGCGGTGCTTCTATATTTTCTTTTGAAGTAAGGCAAATGGATGGTAGAACAATTTCTAGTTCGACGTCGGCGGAACCACCGCCACACCTATTTTTGTCTAATAACAGCACCTGGCCGCTGTCATGTTATGGTTTGAAGAGTTTGGGTAAAAAATACTCATTTATCCGAGGCATTTCAACTTAGTCCTAATTTAGTCCTTGCAAGGGGAATTGTATTCTACTAAGAGTATTATTACTCTGTTAATTTCTTATACAATCAAATAAGAAAGTGCTCATATTTTAAAGATGTAAATTTTATTTTAAAATGGAAACAATTTTTGAAATCTCACTAGAAAAACTACGCTGTAGGTACACTGTAATAAAAACTCAAAAACCTAACTAGCGTCATACAAACATCCAAAAAAGTGACCATAGCTCACAATACGCTTAATTACGGTGTTATTATAACAAAATGGAGGAAAGCAGAAATTAAATTGCCTTTGAAAATCTTGCAGACGCAGCCGGCACGCGTACGCATTACAAAACAATAAACACCATTAAACCCAAACAAAAGAGTAAAAGGCAAGTCGGGGGGACAATTAAAACAAGAAATAATAAGGAGTTATAATAATAAGTATTATTGTAGAGTGACAGGGGGCCCTCACCTGGCACGCGGCCACCCTACAAAGCTTCTGCCGATTATTATTTCTTTTTTCTAAAGCCGTTGTTGACGTTGATTTTCCTATGAGGCTAAGTGCCGGTTAAAGGAAATTAGCTTCTAACTCAGCCTGTGTTGTAATGCTATGTCTGTTAGGTATATGTTAGTTTGTTTGATATTTACGTTTGTTCAGTTATTCACGAAGAATAGGATACAAGAGTGCATACACTTGTCCGTATATTATATTCAGATAGAAAACTATGAATTATGTGAAAAATTATAGTTCCTGTCAGTAATTTGGAAGTCTTTTATCTACTCTATACGCTTTAAAACTGAAACTACCGTATAAAAAATGTCAATTCTGTATTCAAGAATACCATGAATAGTAGGATAGAAATTATTTACGACACGACAGTATTGTAACGATGATTAAATCTACAAATTGTGATATATAATTTAACGAATTTTCTTAGAAAATAATTTAACGTAATTTCGATAAATAATGTTTTTTGTCAAAAGTTTTAGATCAGTTAATCAGTTTTATGGACTTCGCCGACTACATCTTATAGGTATCTGCTATAGTTCACATCTTTTAAATGCTTAAAATCTGTTTTAAAATTAAGCAGTTCATTAACGTTAATCGTTAATCATTAATGTTAATGTTAAAAATCTGTTTTAACATTACACAGTACCTATTTGAAACCTAACAACTAGCTTCTAACACGAATCTTAACGAAACAGTAGTCTTAGTAGATCCAATAGGTACCACATATATATATATCACATAGCAACAAGGGTACTCGTATCTGAACTGCTTAAGCGCCCTAGAGCGAGATACTAGTATAATCCTGAACTTACCACTGTCTTAATATATAACCACATAGTAACAAGGGTATCTGAACCTGCTTAAACACCGTAGACCGGTATAGCCCACGACCCCAAGTGCATTCCACTACAATAAGAGCACGCGACCCCAAGCCATCTGTCTTCGTGCACCTGGACACGGTGACGATGGTGTAATAATAATTACTTCATTGTTGCACAGCGTCGGCACGCTTCTAATGTAAGCGGGTATGTGACTTACTACTATTACTTACATAATAATATACCTTAAAACAATAATAAATTTAATAACTACATATTTCGAAATTCATATTTTCAAATAAATTCATATTTCGAAGGGATATAAGCAGTATTTGAAAAAATATGGTACAAAATTTATAAAATGTTTTATAAACACGTTAATTGTAACTAATGCTTAGAAATCTTATATATAAAATTCTCGAGTCACAATGTTAGTTACCGTACTCCTCCGAAACGGCTTTACGGATTCTCGCCAAATTTTATATGCATATTCAGTAGGTCTGAGAATCGGCTACTATCTATTTTTCATACCCCTAAGTGATAAGGATTATTCACCCTTAACATTTTTCTATTTATATAGCAACACAACGTTTGCCGAGTCAGCTAGTATTTTATACACACGTTAGCTGTAACTAATGCTATGAAATGTTATTATAAGAAAGGATATAGAAGCAGTAACCGACTCCTATGGACATTTGCAACTCCAAGGGAGTCGTCAATGCCCGGCTTTGGCTAGGTGTTACATTTGTACTTTTCTTGAAGACCAACGTCATGGCACTCCGTAAATAGGTACCTACTTATTGAGATTAAGGTAAAGGTAGTTTACATATTTATATTAAATTGTATTACATATTGTTCCACATGCAAGAACAGTGATACTGGCGCGTGAACCGTGACGGTTGGCCATTGGGCACATTGGCTTCCGCTTCCCGGAGTCACAGACTATTATCTGTGTCTGACAGATTTTCAATCTACAGATAATATGATACCTACAGATGATAAAGCTTTAATCCGTGTACGTAAAAGTTTTTTTATTTATGCATAGCATAAAATCTTATAATATAAAATTAATCGCATAAATGTTAAAATTAATCGCATAATGTATGTATTATCAGGGAAAAATATGATTATAATCGAATGGCGAATTTTGTTATTTATGAAAAGGACAAAATTAGACCTAATTTCTAAAAATCGGGGCTTTCATTTAATACGCGCTATTCCTTACCTACTCGTATGTAGAGCACTTGATTTTTTGTCGTTTCTTCTTTTCTATTTTTAATTTAATAAATTTGATACATATACAATATACAGCCTTATTTTATGATTAAAAAACGCGATTTTGTAGAGCAATTAATAGTTTTGTCCTTTTTCAATATATTTTATTTATTTTTGGTACATAATATTCAATTGTTATTAAGAAAGGTGCAAAAAGAGCTCTCCTTCAAATTTTCGCCGATGCATCGGCAACTCCTCTGGTGTTGCAAATATCCATAGGCGACCTTGACTAGTTTCGATCAGGTAGCACGTCTGTCTTATCGTTTAGGTATAAATATATGAAAAACCTACACCATATTCAACATTATTTTATGATTTTAACCGTTCTCTCCCGACACATGTAGATGCAGTTATTTTTTTTTTCTTTTTTTTTTGTCGATAATATACAATTTTATAATATAATTCGACGATACGTTTCAATATCTTACACAACAATCGGTGTAGACATAATGCCGGAGCGCGAGGCGTGACGCCCGCCCATTGGCCGGCCCGCTTCCGTTTCCTGAAGTCGCCGGAAAGTGAATCGTAACAATAACTTCTTAAACGTTTATATTTCAATAACAGTTTGGACTACATTTATATAATTTGAAATTCAATCTTAGGTCAAGGTAATCAGTCTTCGGGATCTAAATCATCATCATTATCAATCCGAATTACTGTCCCACGGCACGAACATCCTCTCAGAATGAGAAGGATTAGGCGATAGTCGCCCGCGCTGGTAAAGTGCGAATTGGTAGACTTCACATACATTTGAAAACTTTTGTTTTAAGATTTCTCACGTATGCTGGTTTACTTACGATGTTTTCCTCCACCGTTTAGGCAACTGATAATTAATTTGTAATACGCATACGGGGTCTAAATAAATAAACCAAATTCCATATATCTAACGTTAATAGTTTTTGAGTTATTAAGGGATCGTGTCGGTTCCTGTAGTGTGGCATATGGTGCTGACTGCTGTGTCACAAGTTCTTTTTTATAGAACTTGACTGCCACGCTACCGTGTGTCTAGATGGGAATTGGCCACAAGTTGGAGCAATACCTGCTTTATCTGATCCGGTAGATATGTCAATTCAATGTGACCGTAATTACAGCGTATTGTAAATGTGAATAAAAGATAAGATTTGCATTTTTTTTCTTTTTTATCTAGTTTGAATATTTAAATCGTTTTGTTTGTGACTATGCAAATAGAGATGTGGTTTTGATTAATGGCTAATTGAATGAAGTTAGTAATACTGCTATAATTCTTGTTTATCAGTAATTATTTATTTATGTCGTATAGTTTAGCATTTTTTAATTATTAATTTAATTCAGACAGAGTCCATAATTACTGTTTTATTATATTGTCTTCAATACCTATCACAGCTACTCTTATTACTCAAGACATCATAAAATTCATAAATCCGACTTAAAGATATTTCCAATTTTACTGCATTTTTCGATCTTATTATAATCATTTTTTAGGTAATGTTAGTAATAGTGTTAGTCAAATTGCTAGTCAATTGCGTTATCACAATTAAGAAACAAAAAAATATAAAACTAATTCTTAAAGGCCTTATTTTCAAACTCAGAGCCGATTTAGAAGATGGCCAGATTTTTTGGTCCACAAACATACTTTGATGATCCCGAGGTAAAACCAACTGAATCAGTGCCGGCATTTCCATTACACAAACAAAATCGTTCTATAAATACACGACATAATTCCCGACTTACTAACACCGTTGTGACTAACAAGTCACTAAATATTAACCTCGATTTTCCAAGAAACTATTCAAGAAATTCCAAGCCCTCCGCAACATGAGTAGGCGTTTCGCACAAAAGAAACGCCACATTTAATACCACAAGTTGGCACGACTAGAAAATTGCTCGCGAGACGTCGCAAATTCAATAGAGACACTGAGAAGAGAAAGTGGAAACATACGGTCGGGGAATTTGGGTTTTACCGCCGCGTGAGTAATTATAGGTATAACGGGAAATTTAAAGCGTTTTTGCAGTGACTTAGCAATTTTTATTAAAAGGAAAATACTCAGTGTAATTTTCGAATGCTTATTATTGTACCGCTCATGGCATAATTCTGATTTTGTTCCCTTTCTCGATTGTTGCAGCTCATAATATTTTAATAGCACAAGGTAATTATAACCTTCTTTGTTTTGTTTATTATTATAATATGGTAAATAAAATAGTCATTAATTAATAATGTGAATGAAATTTCTTTCAGTATCTTTAGTAAGTTTTTTTTTGATAATTCAGTAATAGATATTAATTTATACGGGTTTCAAGAGAAACTTGAAATATTATGAAAATTTCGTGATAACGCAGCTTTGTGCTGGAGATTTATATCTTATATTTTAACTCAAACGAAAGCGAATAAGAACGCAGCGAAACCGCACACAATACCGCACCCTGTGTACACATGTTAAGTGTAGGCATACGTTTACACGCCAACTTGGGTGCTAACACTTCACGCGTCGTCACTTACGAATATAAAGGCGTGGTAAAGAGTTTTAAAGTTTTCGCATTAACACCGCCATAACAGCGAACAAGTAATTAGGAGAGCGTCTTTGGTTTTGTCCTGTTCACGTGAATTTTCGAATTATTTTCCACCGTTAGACGGTTTTTCGCTCGGCTTTCGAATATTTATTGTACGTTTTGTATGATTTCTTGTAAGACCCTTCTGGTGCGAATTTTAACGCGTGTGTTAAAATGTATTACCGAAAATTCTTATACGATAAACGTGGTTAAAAATATTTTACTTTTTATATTTTTCCTAATGAGAAAAGACAATAGTTATAATTAATTGCTTGAAATAAATTCATAAGTATGCATGTAAATAGATACTACAATATAATTATTAATAAAAAGGTAGAATCTTAATGGTAAACCCCGAAGGCAATGTTTCGGTTTGAGAAACATGTTACGTTCCAATTTAGTTTTCTGAAGTAGCAACGCATCTATGACCAATCTCCGATAGGAATCTAATCTTATCTGGTATTAATTACATCTGGTATTGATGGTATTGATTGGTTATGGTCTTATCTGGTTCAGGGGATGCAGAACCGACTTTGCTAATCCTCTATTATGAAAATATATTACAGTTTATTCGATATCCGGTAATTTATCCATTCTATTTTGTGCTATGAATATTTTCATGAAATTTGAACTGACATTTCGATTATGAAGCACAATGTTCTCATGTTACTACATGAAAATATTAACCATAAAAGCTTTGTGTTTTCAAATCATATGTATTTCACTATTAGGTACGCTAAAGGCCCTATTACATACTAGTTTTTGTTTGTCGACGAAATTCAAATTTAATATTTAAAAAAAAAAAATGGATATTTTAAATATTTATATTTGGTCGTCAATAGCCACCAAAGAAAATATTATCGGCTGACAAACATAAGAGAAAGGTACTCAAATTCTTTGCATATATGTACGAAGTGCGAAAAGTGCGTGGATTGTATAGATCTTAACCGATCTACAAGTACTGTACTTACAGTCAAGCATGGTCGAAAGTCGGATGGGTGACCGAATGGTAAGCTTATATTTCTTTATGATACCAAAGCTCGCTTGTAGCTATGATAATGCGGCCAACCCTATTCCAAAAAAATATACATTTTCAGTTACGAAACAAACACGAAATATTTTGTTTATAAAATTCCTAGTTCTTTCCTGAAATACAGTTGAAGCATTTACAGTAATGATATAGAATTACATCGTCCGGTCATACTCCATGCAATTACTGCAGTCCATTATGTGTAAGAATTGTTATGGAAGAATTGGTAAGAGACGCGCTGTACCACGAGCGAGGAAAGATAGGCTATAACTTGAAGTAAATTTTTAAATGCTGTTAACAAAGTGTCAACGATCCATGAAAGCTTAATATCTCGTAGTAGTTTCATTAACGTTATAACATATTTTTTTATAATAATTAATTCTTATTGGACTTGGTCGTAGTCCAATAAGTGAATCGTATGTCTCTCAACGATACTAAAGTCTTTACAAAATTACATTAAACATTACGTCCATTACTAGCACACTATAATTGAATTATTATTATTTAGTTTACTAGCGCAGAAACGTACATCTCTGAGAGTTCTCTAATAAAAGTTGTCATGTATGTGTAAAGTCAAAATACAAATCCACGCACGACCAGCGTGATAAATTAGTTATAATATAAATAATATAGTTATTTTGCCCTTCTCATTTTGTGAGAAGAAACGGTTGTGAGAAGATCCTTTATTACGAGCTTTCATTTTTAAATATATCTGGTAACTCTAGTGGTGGTATCTTGAAGGTGGTAGAAGCCTTTGTGGTTCAACTCCGGCGGCACCACCGCCACACCTATTTTTACTGCTGCTGTGTTCCGGTTTGAAGGGTGTAGTAAGGGAGACAGACTTTTGCGAGGCGGCCCAGCTTAGTCCTCAGGGGTAGCAGCGCATCTGTGGCTGACCTCAGGTAGGAATATCTAATCATACCTGGGGTTGATTACAGATGTCCATGGGCGGCAGTAGCCACTTACCATTAGCTGGACTGCATGCTCGTCTGCTACTCCTATAATATAAAAAAAACATCTGGTAACTTCGTGTATTAAATATCTTTGAATATCAACGAACTTTAAATATTAAATTATTAGTATGTATCATGAATATAGTAAGAGAGTTATATAGCTTATCGATTATCGTTTACAGTGAGACAATTCATTAAAACGTGTCCTTTTCGTGCCTAGTTTTGAAGAAACGAGTGCTCTTTCACGTTCTTTGTTCCTTTCCGAGTTGCTTGAGTGAGAAAAACAACTTAAGCCCTTGTTTTCCTAAGTGTAACACCTTAAGGGGCTATTTCCGTCAGCTAAGGCGTTCGCATTTGTTTTCCGCTTGAGAAAATTTCACAAAGCAATTTCCAAGCTTGTGTATTGTGTTTTTCTTTTCCCTCCTCTGTGTGGAAATCGAATGGGAAACTGGTCAGGTTCTTGCATATGTGTAAAGGACTTTCAAACTTAAGGAAATTAAATAAGTACCTAGATATTTGAGTTTTCATTTGTGTACAACAAATTGTTATAAATACAAGAAAATTATAAATTAATTACCTATTTCTTGCTTTAATGGTAAAAAATCAAAAGAGTTTCAATAGCAATTGAACATGTTTTAATTCCATGGACATCTGGAATCAACAGATAGAATTGGAGCTCTACCTGCGGTAGGTCACATATTTCTTGCTATCTCTGTGGTAAGTTGAAACGGCTTATTTAACTAAATTTGCTTTACGATACTTCCATTTAAATCATAACGCAACAGCACTAAACACTGCTGTTATGTGACGAAAGGTGTGACGATGGTGCCTCCAGAGTTGAATCACGGTCCTACCTTCCAAAATGTATAGAGAGTCCTATTACTTAAACACTTTACATCAAATCTACTCGTTATTAGACATTTAATTTCAGCCCCGGCATATTTGATTAAAACGGAGAGATTTCTGAAAACAATTTTTCGCGTCATTTCGTCTTCATATACATTTCCGAGGTATAACAAAGTGCGTCTGGCAATATCGCGGTAATTGCTGACGGGATCTTAAGCCGGTAATCGCAGCCGCATCTCACTGCCTCTCCGTTTAATGGAGAGCTAGATGTACCTCTTTGGGGACGTTTGTGCCTTTTGAAATTGTCTTTTACTAGCGCACCGTTTACGGCTTCTAAAGCACTTTCTCAGATTTCCGGATAAGTCCGTAGCCAACGGAACGGGGATAAGAGCTCCGTTATGCTGGTAAAGTTGAAAGGTTTACCTATGGTGTGGTGACTGTAAAGAAGTGGTATGCTTTATAATTTAGCTGCGTAGGCACCTTTTATGGCCTTAATATAATAATACAACTCTGGCAGTGTTACGTGCTTATGTATTCTGATCTGAAGGGTGTGGTAAGGGAGACATAATTTTCCGAGGCGTTCCAGCTTAGTCCTCTGGGGTAGCGGCGAATCTGAGGCCGACTTCAGGTGGGAATTTGGTCTTGTCTGGGGTTGATTGCAGTTGTTTATGGGAGGTAGTAGCCACTTAACATCACTTGGACTTCAAGATCGACTACTATTTAGGTTATATAAAAAAGCAAGTTCCACAAAGTAATTTCTCAAAGCCCATTTATAGATTTAATTTTCCTCTCTCTAAATAGAGGTTATGCACGGGGTTGCACGTAGGTACCGGCACCCACCCTAAGGCATTTAGATTAGTTTGTAATCAATAACTCATATGGCAATATATTTCCGGAAAATTCCGATCATTTAATTTCAAGAGGCTTGGTTTAATTGATTTGATGTACCTACTTAGTATGACGCACCTATGTAGTATGAAGTAGTACGATCCCTACTAATAGAAAATATTAACAAATGTTTATTTTTTGCGAGTCTTTCATGTCTCACTACTGGGCTAGGGTCACGACCTAGAGAATACCCTACCATCTCTACCATCTGCCACTCGGTTCTTATGCGGATTAGTGTTAGATAAATGTGATAGAACCTTCGGTGCTTCGGCGGCACCACCGTCACACTTATTTCTGTCTAATAATGGTAGGTTAATAAGCGCTACTCAGTTCTGGTTGGAAGGGCGTGGTAAGGGAAACATAGGCACTTTTCCGAGGCGTTCCAACTTAGTCCATGGATAGTAACGTCTGCGGTTGATCTCAGGTAGGAACCTAATCCTGTCTGGGATTGATAGCAGATGTCAATTGGCAGCAGTAGCCACTTATCATCAGGTTGACTGTATGTTTGCACTCCTCTAAAAAAAACTTCAAATTACACACATAGGTAGACATAACCCCGTTTCAGTTTTGTACATACAGACACAGACACAGGCTTCCCTAACCTGCAAGCCAAGACCGTAGACCCACACAATAACCCACTAACGAAATTAAAAGCGGCAACCTCATTCCCCGAGGCATGCATGTAAAATCATTACTTAAACTGCATCTTTTTAAACACCCTGAAGGCTGAATGGGTCCTTGAATCGGTTTAGAAATAAAAAAGAAAGCACGCATGCCGCCATTGTACGCAGACACGAAGGTGGATCTCATTAAGGGAGTTCGAATTAAGAACCGAGTGCGATGGAGCGGGAATCTTAGCGATCATTACGTGGTAGGGTTGCCAATTCGTTGTTCGAAAGTTGGAAATTAAAGATTTGATTTAATAATAAATTCTATACTCACAGCCCTAATAGGCCTTGTACTGTGTGGATGGACACACGCAAAGATAAACAAAGAGCCTGATTAGATCTAACTTCGGAACTATGAATTCTATAACAGCAGTGTTGAGCGCTGCTGTGTTCTGGTTTAAAGGGTGTGGTAAGGGAGACATACTTTTCCGAGGCGTTCCAGCTTAATCCTCAGCGGTAACGGCGCATCTGTGGCCGACCATAGGTAGGAATATCTAATCCTATCTGGGGTTGATTACATATGTCCATGGGCGGCAGTAGCTACTTACCATCAGGTGGATTGCATGCTAGTCTGCTACTCCTATATTATATATAAAAAACTCTATAGTGTGTGACAGTGCGTTCTCACTCCTGAAGACTTACATAGACGCCTAATAATTAAGTTAGCTATTTAGTTGAAACGCAAGAACTATTTCACGCTAGAAATAGGTTTGGCGGTGATACCACCTAAATTAAACAATACTGTTTTTACCACTTGCTAACATGAAGGTGGTTAAAATCCGCTGTGGGTTGACTCCAGCGGCACCATCGCCATAACAAATTCTGCCTAATAACATAGATAAGTATATATATCTCACCGCCTTGTAATTGAAGGAAGACATTAAATTACTTAAACGGCTGACAATTCTGTCAGCCGTTTAATGGCTGTCATAGTGTAATTTACGCGGAACAATGACATTGACATTGACATGCGCAGTTAAGACACGTAATCGAAGAAAAAGTGCGAAGAAATATCGTTACATTCGTAAATGATCTAAAAACAACATTTTTTTAATATTTTTCAAACACTCAAATATATGGCAGTGACACTTGTCAAAAGGTTACATTTTCTTGTTAGGAGCGAGTAATCTTTACTAGGCATAGATTATGCCTAATAATAGAAGTGTTAAGCGCTGCTGTGTTCGGCTTTAAAGGGTATGATGGAAAACATAAATATCCGAGGCGTTGTAACTTAGTTCTTATTCTATTTCTTGTTACTTTAACTCCGCACCCTGTAGGTTGCCTGGAAGAGATCGCTGATTAGCGATAAGGTTGCCTATTGTATTTTTAAAAATTATAATTTTCCTTGTGTATATTTCTTTTATGGGTACAATAAAGCATATTATTATTACTATTATTATTATTCTTAGGGGCAGCACATGGCTCACCTCAGGTAGGAATTTAATCTTATCTGAGATTGATTACAGATATCCATGGTCGGCAGTAACCACTTACGAACGGGATATACTCGTTTGCTAGTTAAATATTGTAAACGTCATTTGATTTTAAACTGGTACAAAAGAGTCCTATTAGATTCGAACCCGGTACCTTCAAAACTAGTTTAGGGAGTACAGAATCTAGATCTGGCAGCCCTCGCAACGAAACGCGACCGCGGCGTCACGTCTGCCGCTTTATTCTTTATGAAATATATATTTTTTCTGACTTTTTCCTCTTGGTTTTAGAAATGCTTTCTGGTATAGGTATTCAGAACATTTGTTGCAGCTACGCTTTGAAGTTTGATCACGTGCTTGTGTATACTTCAGAAGAAACATAGTTATCGTTCGAGTGGTGTAGTTGGCGTTATTCTTTGATAGAATCGAGGTTGATGGTATATCTTCAAAAATATTTGTATATATATTTTTTTTGAATAGTTGTAGCGGATTCTTGCGAATTTGCAAACACTTGAGCCTACTTATATCTTTGTAGGTAGGTACGTACATAGATTTTCCTAGACCTATATAGAATTAGGACTGTATTACTTAAATAGGTAGGAACCTAATATGAATAAGTTTTGAAGATATTGCCTTATAACGGATTCGACGCGTATTTTTTCATTGAATATGGTAATATAATATAGGAGTAGCAGACGAGCATGCAGTCCACCTGATGGTAATTGGCTACTGCCGCTCATGGACATCTGTAATCAACCCCAGATAGGATTAGATATTCCTACCTGAGGTCGGTCACAGATGCGCCGCTACCCCTGAGGACTAAGCTGGAACGCGTCGGAAAAGTATGTCTTCCTTACTACACCCTTCAAACCGGAACACAGCAGCGCCTAACACTGCTGTTATTAGACAGAAATAGGTGTGGCGGTGGTGCCGCCGGAGTCGAACCACAAAGGTACCACCTTCGTAATATGCCATTTCGTGGAAGTTCCATTAAAATACTTTAAGGACTGTTGGCGATGCAGGCTGCTGGCTGACAATAGAAATAGGTTTTTATATATTTTTACCTTTTTTATACTTTATTTGTATATTTAAAAAGAAAATATATTGGACTACTTCTGACTACTCAAGAAAAAAAGAACGTTATTTTTCTCCGATTCCCAATATAAGTAATAAAACCTCGATTTAATTCGACAAGCCTTCACCTAAGCATCGCTGCGAGTCCCGGAGCCCTACAAGGACTTTATACAGATATTGTGGTTTCACCCTTTTAAGAAATCTACCATTATTATGTAGTAGGTACTAACTTACCTTATTACGAAGGATTTTCACCGGTGAGACGAGATCAGTCGATGTTGGGATTGTCTGAAAATGATTTGTAAGGTTAGTAATACATATATTAAAATAGGTACCTATTACCTATGTTTGTCTTCGAAACAATTATATTGTCACTTAATTGCACTATTAATTTTTGTGTGTGTTTTATGTGATGTTTTTGTTATTCATTTTTACTGGTTAACCTAACGATTAAGCAGATGTGCTATCTGATGGAAGGTAGTCAACGCCACCTATGGAAATGCAATACCAGAGGAGTTGCAATGCATATGCAATATATAATAACATGTAATATTGCAAGGTAGAGTCATCTCCGTAGAGTGTCTATAGCGCTACCTCTAAGTATCTACGCCTATTGTATGTAATTATAGCAATATTCAGTCTGCTGTGTTGTGGTTTTTAGAGATATTCAGGTATTGTTTAGTAATAAATATTGTTTAGGTAAAGTTTTATTTAATCGAAAAATATTTATTTTTAAGTAGAAGATACTTAATCCCTACCTATGAGTAATGCATGTGATTGTTATTTGAACTCTCCATTTATTTAATTGCCAATATCCATGGGCGGCAGTGACCAACTATTGTGCGTCAGTTTCTTACTGATGGTATTACGAGTAAATATAATGAAATAATAAAAACGAAAAATAACGCTTAACAATATTAAAATGATTCAAAAGTAATATAAATTACCTATTCATTTCTAGCCCAGTGACGTCACGGTACAAACAAGAAAATGTAGATTAATATTTGATACAAGCCGAAACTCGAACAAGAAAGCTACACAAGGAGTTTCTCAACAAACTTAGGCCCCGCCCCCAACGTCTTAGAACCTCCCCCACTCGTAAGCTTCTTGGACACGCCCACTATCTTACGCGAGCTTTCGTGTGTGATTCGTGTGTTCGTGTTGCAGTGGTGTTACGTAAGGGAGTTGTTGTTTACGCCTTTAGAGGTCATACTTTAAAAGGGCTTACGATATGAATTGCAAATGGTTCAATTTTTATAAATTGAGTTTTGTCTTTGGGATTTGTAGAGTCTTTGAAATTATTAGATAAAGAAATTTGTAACTAAGATATAATTAATTTGTAATTTCCAAGTATGAAAGTTGGGTTTCCAAGTATAAAAAGCTACTCGTATTCGTAATAACAGAGATTTTTTTTTCATTTTCGATGCATTTTAAGCGTTTCCAAAAATATTTTTTTCTACCTACGTAATTAAATGTCCACATAGGCAATGATAGGTAGGGAGGTACATTGAAAATTCTTAATGTTATTATTACCACATCCAAACAATTACTGTCCCACTGCTGGACAACGGTATCTTCTGAGAATAAGAAGGATTAGGCAAATGATCTATCACACTGGCTAAGTTATGATTTCATAGTAGACTTCACATTTGAAGACTCCAAGGTACAAGTAGGCATCCTAAATCACCTACTTTATTTCTTAACTTTCGAAATATAAAGTCATATTGCTAAAAGAGTCTTATGTTGGCATATTCAGATATTTATAGACGTCACAATTTATTAGGCCCATTTTGACATATGCAATCCTAATGTCATTCATGGTTTATACTATCTTTTTAGTAGGCAATTTAAGACCACGTGATTTCTAGAGCGTGTGGCTTCAAAATATTCGAAGAAACCATAATCGATTAACTTTCAAATAATGAACACTTGGAATAACCAATAATTAATTATTTATCCATTTTGCATCAAATCAAAACACAATAATCAACCCTTTGTTTCTTAATGAATGAAAAAAACGAAAAAAAATACAGTTTACGATAGCACGAGCGATGCTTTATTTAATCTTCTAAACATGAATAAATACACTCGAATTTATTTTCTTTTCTCCTTTTTATTAAATCTTTAGATGATAGAAAAATATTAAATAAATATTCTGTTTACAAAATGTTAAATAATCTATACAATACAATGTGGGGTTGTAATCGATTTGTGGTAAAAATCTGTTTCTTTGGTTATCGATTTGTATATAACATGCCCAGTGTCTAGCGATGTCATGTGTCAAAATGGGCCTATTAAATTGTGACGACTATAATAAAAAGTTTTACCTAAAACGTAGAAACAGAAAATAATTAATTAACATATTATGTAAGTATATGTAGCGACATCTACGACACAATTCTCTTGAGAATTCTCTCGAGTGCGTCTAAACAATATCTATTCTACCAATCCAATGCACGCCCACGTCTTCATACGCCCCCTTTCTTAGAAGTTGTTAAACTCGTAACGCCCAGTTCCTTACGTCGCCCACTCAGTTCAAATGTTACCTACCTCCAATAAATGACCCAGTTTTCAACCAATCACTAGTATGTTTGGTTTACCAATAAGTTTAAGACAATTGAATGTCAATATGTGTATGATATTCGTATTGGCTTATATGCGATTTATATAGGTCAGTATAGTCCGCGCAAAACTGCCAGTCCGCTCTGAATATAGAAATGACTACGCATTTTTAGAATAAGTCTTACGAAATTTAAGTTAAGTCATGTGTATCTACAAAAACGATTTAGATATTTTAGAGTAGAGAACGTAGACTTATAACGCCATCTAGTGATGATGATCGACAACACTATGTATGCGCTTGCGACGCTTCAACGCCATCTGTTGGACTTCTAGAAAACTTTTATGTTGTATGAAACACTGGCCACTTTATATTGCACTACGGCCTATTTATAAGAATAATAAAATAATGAAGCTACTAAAAGTATAAATAAATATTAGATACGCATTCTTTAGGGAAGTAGGTAAAACATTAGCCCGATGTGGTTTCAGATGCAATTTCGATGCTTATAGTAAACACTTAAATGTTTAAATCTATTTTTATTTAATAATTTTGTTTTCCCATAAATTGCTTGTGAAACCTTTGTTATTCCTGTTGTATTTGTAAAGCTACAATACAGTAGATTCACAATAACTTAGGAACGCCCACTTTCTTATAAGTTGTTACTTCTTAGCCACGCCTCCTTCCTTACCATCCAGTCAACTGCGGTATAGTTTACCTACTGTTTCAGAATCTCCAATTGTCATATTGGGATTGTATCAACGAATAGAATTGTATGGATAACTTTTCCGATCCTTAGTTCAATCTGTGCATATTTTAATATAAAAAAATATCTACTTGTAGTCAATATTGTATGAAGTTCAATAAAGATCACAAAAGAAACATAAGAATAAATAAAATCTAAGCTGACGTAATCACAGCGACATCTATGATAAAAACTCGGCATTACAACTTAGCTGCGTATGCGACGGTGCCTCACGCCATCTAGCGGAATATTATAGAACTAATACAACGAACAGCGCCATCTGTGACGGATGCTTGAAATACGTTGTAATATGGATATTACGGATAGATGGCGTTCAGTAAACATTACAATATTTTACTTATCGTCACTTCAAATAATATGTTTTCATCAATACGTATCACATAAAATTTAGTAGACAGGTTTAAAATCATATCATTTAGCTACTTCGTAAAATAGGAGGTTCTGTATTCGGCTGTTAAAATCACGATATAACTACAAAGTTGCGTACGCGTCGTTAAAAAACGCCATCTGTACAAATTTATCGGAAATATAATCCACTTGAGTCTTATTATTTCTATCCGACGGCAGATGGCTTTCTTGTCAAAATTAAAATGATTGATTTTAACAAAACATTGTCATTATTATTCGTTCATAGTATTTAATGTAGTTATCGATTATTTTCGCGTTCACATAAATAACTTATATTATATTGTATTCAAGCTAACTAATATTATGCGTTTATCAGATAGATATAATATAATGTAGAAATTCTATTACGTAGGTATTACCTACGTTTATTCATACTTAAAATCAATGCAATAAATGTTATTCACAAAACTACGGGGCAACAATCTCGTTATATTTAAGCTTAAACATTTAAATAATAATTTCGATACATTCGTAACAAAAAAAAAAAATACTGGGTTTCCTACATTTATGTTTAAAAATGTTCCTTCTAACGATATAGATTGTAAGGTAACATTGTGTTGTATTCAATTACGTAACAGAAGAATACAATATTTTAAAACTTTAATTTGTGCGAAATGTATATCATTTTTCACGTTGTTTATCGTATAGTATAAGTTATAGCTATGTAATGGATCACCGTGTGCGAATATCATTCTTTCTTCAATATTAATAAATATGAAGGTTTAACGCTCGCATTTCCACTGGTCTATTAGATATCATTTCACAGATGAATATTTCTAAAGCAAATTCAGAGCAAAATACTACAATTCGAATCAATGCAGGAATTAACATCATTACTAGAGTTATCCACGGAATCTTTTAAAAGCACTAATAAGAAGAAAATAAATATGGAGAATGAACAATGCGTATCGTAGTGGAAAAAGAACTCAATAAATATAAAATGTAGCACATAAATAAATTTAATAGTAGCTTAAAACGTAACATAATCAACCGTAAAAGGTTTTCTACAATCGCTTTGTATTTTAAACCGGTTATTAGGAATATTCCCCATATTCTTTAATAACGTTAAGTATGTAATACAAAGGGGATAAATCGTGTGAACAAAATGAAACTTATGAGGAATAGCATAATTCATATCTATTTACGAGTTACTTGTAGCGACGGTCACCATTTTTTTTATTTTTATGTCAATGCAAAAAAAATCATCAACAAATAACAATTTGGTTTTTAAACCATGGAAATGCAGTTCTAAATTTTAAAAAAATGTTGCAAGCTATGATTTTATAGTAATAAGTTCTAATGCAATGATTTGAAAACGCCCTTTTTTATGAAAAGATACCAGAAAAAGAAAATTATTTGTTAAAGTAGAATAATTGCAAATGTATGTTTCATTATATATATGAACAATCAAATCCATAAACTTAGGTGCAATCACTGCCTAATTGTTAAAATTAACAAAGAAAACTGGCGCTCAATTACATTAGCTCTATTGGTTTCTTTTGAAAATAAAAACAGGAAAAACAATACTGACTTATAAAAAAAGATAAACTCACTATACTTACCAAAATACAAGCGTACATTCCAATAAAAAAAACAAAAGAAACAAAAAATCTTTATTAAAAAAAAAACAAAATCAGTACAAAAAGTTCTATAAAATAACAAAAAGGCATACATTATGAAACAAAAAAGAAAAAAAAGTGTTAAAAAGTTTCTAATATACAAAATTAAAGCAACCAAATTTGAAAACCGGGTCTAGTCCGACGGAGTTTTAATATTAGAAACTCTTTAACATTTAGTTTTACAACTGCAAATAATAAAATGACAAAAAAAAAACTACACTAGAATACCAAAATAAAAAAAAAGTAAAAACAAATTAGCATTACAAAATCTCACTAAAACGTAAGAAAATATCACAACCTTGGTCCGGTAAGAAATCTTCCTGTGTTGAGCACAAAAAGTTGAATTGTCCGATCAAACCACAAAAGTCTCATATAACTAATGAACTAATTACATTAGACAAGTGTCGGTGGCAGTCAATTCAAGTTATAGCTAAGTCCTTAATATTAATATAACGCTTAAGATTAATTGTTTTTATCAATTGCTCACTCGAGCCGTCGCTCGTTAAGAAAAATAAATTTTTAAATAAAAAATATTCTCAATAACGGCCAAACGTTTAATCTCTTTACAAATGTAACCGACATAAATATTAAAAATTTCGCAAAACTTTTTCCACTGCCAACAGTTTTGGTCAAAAAATTGGGGGTCGGGGAATTTAGCCTAAAAATATTTTTTCGATTACACGCGGTTAGAATTTTAAATTTAGTTTTTGAATTTTGTATTATTAAAATTTATAATCACAAGAGCACGAGGAACGTGTATTGCGCCGCGCGGCCCGGCCGGCCGCCGCGACTCCAGACGGACGACTGAGACTGTCCGCGGCGCGCCGCGCCACCCCGAGCGCCCCCCGCCCCGCTCGCCTCCCCCCACCGCGGGGCCGACTTCGTTACGAGCCACTTGTAATCGCCGCGCGATTTTTCCGCCTAAGACAAATTAGGCGGGCCCGCACCCGCTTCCCTCCACGATTTTTCCTTTGGGCGGCTTCTTAAGACTGAGACGTTTTGTTCACGCCTCGCCACTTAACTCCGCTCGATTCGTCGCGGGACCCCGCTTTCTTAAACCGTACAGAGCGATCTACGTTCGGTAAACCGTCACACATCACAAATGCCCTAACACGCGCTAAACCGCACCGAATCGTTGTTTCTAATCGCTCTAAATAACTAATTCACTATATCAGCGGTGGTTTTGTTTACTGACACATATTAGCGATGCAACATAAATACCGGTAAATTATCCACATTCCAATGTTATGGCGGCGGGCTGTTTTATTTTTAAATGGTATTTAATCGTCACTCTCGCTTTCGACGACGCCGAGGCCGGGTTAATTGTAAATAAAATTCAATCAATCGCAAAAAATCCCCGTAATCGGCACCCGACAATATCAATGAGAGATACGTATTTAAAGCACATTTATATGCATAATAATGGAAGCCAGTGAGTGCAAATTTTTTATCGTCATTCATGAAATGAAAACATTCGTACACGTGCCGTACGTTGTTTTTTTGGGAGCGTATGAAAATAGTATTACGATGAGTACATTATTTTTAAGTAGTTACATATATTTTGACGCGATTTTCAATTTTTCTTTAATAAAAGTAGGTAATCGATTTAAATGAGAACATTTTATGTAGAAATATTGTATTTTTTACAATATGACTACCTGTAGTTTTTGATTAAGGCGGCAACACATTGACCACTCTCTTAGAGTTTTAAATGGCCATAGCCTAAAGAGATCATTCATCTAATCAATTGCGTACATTATAAACTAGATTTGCTTTGTTATTATTGTACTGGTATAAAGTATGAGTAATGCTCATGCGTTTTATTAGTAAAGTATCTGGGAATGGACCTCTCTTCAATTCGATGTCTTTGACTTTGGTTTATTGTCTTGTTTCAAGCCTATCTTTTCCAGTTTAAAAATTACAATTTAGTATTCATTTTTTTATAAATTTATGAACTTTATGATACATTTTTTCGTTTGTTATCACACGTACACATCTTTATCAACATAAAGCGCTGATTTCAGTAATACTAGATGTTGTAACTAAATTCAACCACAATACTTTACATTAACAAAAGCATTTATGTTGAAATACGAATCTTTTCTCTGAGAAGTCTGTTAAAGTTAAGAATATTCAATAAAATTTTGCAAAAATTCACCTATTTTTTAATGAACATTATTTTACCTACCGAGATTTATTTTTCTCATGCTGAAACAGTCGTATTTCAGTATATTTTTCAAAACATCTCGATATATCTACGCGTTTTTTCTTCAAACAGGACAGGTTTAGTACACAATCGGTTGGTCGCGAGTATGAATTAATATGATTCTTTTATCTGAGCGCGGTCCAGCTGTCGCCGCAGCATCCAAGGGTCGACGAACCCGGACCGATTTTTAACGAGACATCGATTTTCGAAAACGAGTGGACAGATAACAACACTACGGAGGTGAGCATTGAGACAATGACTTCCAAATTTGAATGTGAAATTTTTTGTAATAATTTTCCTTACTTTTTCAACCGCAAATTTTGGTCCGCTTAATTTTGATTATGACCTTTTTTTTTATTAATTCATAGTACTTTTTTAGCTTTGTTTGTGATTATAATTCTGTTTCCAAAAAGAACATTTTCAAGGAGAAAAATACTTCTTTCAATTTCACGGAAATGCATTTTGACTCAATAAAAGGTTAATTACCTACTTTAGTTAGTATTTTTAAAAACGTACAGTGACAGAAAATAGGATGTGCAACTAATTAAAATATAAGTAACTAATCTTCGATTCTAATAGAATTTAAACCTTTTTACACAACACCTTTCACTGACAATAATTTAACTAACATTTTGTTTTCTGTT
Organism: Epargyreus clarus; assembly: GCF_041222505.1. Classification (NCBI taxonomy): domain Eukaryota; kingdom Metazoa; phylum Arthropoda; class Insecta; order Lepidoptera; family Hesperiidae; genus Epargyreus; species Epargyreus clarus. The sequence continues at coordinate 9,931,645 of NW_027332214.1, forward strand.
CTTTTGACATTTTGTGATTTTTTTTGTATTGTCCGTATGTAACTATTACATTGACAATAACGCGTAAAAACAGAGCTCAGAAATACCTATACTCAGAATTTTACCTACGAAACTCAGTGACAAAATCATGAGCCAATTAAAACATCTAAATGTGATAGAAATTTTGTTACAATGTTACGTTAAATGTTTCAAATCTTTATTACAACAAACAAACACATTTCGACTTTGACTTCGTTATGTATTGTAGTACTATCATGACTTAGTAGATACATTTAGTAATTTAAAACAAAGATTTAAGCGAATGAAAAATTCAGTCCATTAGAATCCTAAAATACAAAAATTGTAACACAAATAAATTTCTTCTAATGAAAGTTACGTTTTAGGTATTAAAAGATTTATGTGAAGTAAATCAATAGGTAGATACTTGAGAATAACACTGTAGTTTAAACCCACCCACTATCATTAGTTAGTATCTAATTTAGATTTCTAATTCAGACAAATTATAATTTCCCGTACGCCTTATAAGCGTTTAGACGAACTCTATGTAACTTAGATAAATGTTAAACAATAGAAAATACTGGATTAAATCTAATCGTAAAAAATAGCGCGTCCCTAAAGCGGGAAATCGAATATTAGTTTTGTTGATTAGTTAGGTATACCGTCAGGATACCAACAATCACCTATGTAACAAATAATCTATTATTAAAAAGATAATAATAAATTTGTAACGAGATTTTACGTAGGGCCGCGTCAAATTTTAAATTAATTAAAAGGAGTTGCTTATAAAGTAGCAATTAATATATTAAAATTAGTAGATTTTACAAATCGGACCATGAGATATAGCGAAATAACAAAAATGCAAATAAAAAATATAGTAAATAAAAGTAACAAAACAATAATAACTTCAATAACAATCAAAATAAATCACACGTATAGAATTACAATACAAAAGTTGACTGCCACAATTACCTGAACAGATGACTATGTACAAATCTTCATTTATCTTCTAAGGAAGGAATCACGGAACTTTGTTATTTTTTGTAGTTTTGATGATTTTCGGCGATTTCGAGAGCACCACAAAAAGTAACAACAACCAGTTCTAAAATGTAAGCTGACTACAAAGTTTTTAAACGTATAACACAGTTCAGAAATTGAAGTTCGGTCACTTAATTTTTTTGAATCGAATAAAAAGTCCGGAACACTGCCAAAGTTAATTTGGAACGTCTACTAATTAGCGGGATGAGTGGATAAAAAAGATGAAACGCGCTGAAGGAACTTAATACCACTTATAGACTATGCGGCAAAACGAGCCGAATATTTACATTGAAGAAAAAAAAATGAGGTCAATCGGAGGTTACGGGCAACGCAGCCGGTCGGCGCGGGCCGCGACGTCGTGTGGCTCGGCGGCCGCGGCTCCCCCGCGCTGCCCCCGCCGACGCCCGCCCGGACCGCCGAAAACCACGTGCGCGCACTCACGAAAGAAACGACAACACGGCCAGCCCTACCGCGCGACAAGGACGAAACTACACTTTTTTCAATTTACTATATTTGCCGATTTTTATTATTTTTTCGCATTTCGATATTTTATTTTTTAGTTGATGCGCCCCGCAACTCACCTGTTGTGCTTGACCCGTTTCGATCTGTCGACCGATCACATGATCGACGGTTTTCGATTCTTTTTATCGCGCGTATGATTACGTCTTTCGGCAACACTTGCAGTTTCGATTTTTATGCAATAATAACAAAAAATAAATGATATTGTTTATGCAATATATCCATTTTAACACAGCTTGTGTTTCCTTTATGAGAACACGTACCTTGGCGAACGAAATGTCTAGGACAAAAAGTTTACGTTACTGAAAAAAGTTTTGTTATCATTTTAAAAAGTAAAAAAAACACATTGTAAAATATATGTAGGTAATAAATATGCACCAAATACATTCACAAATAACAGAGACTAAATAAAACAAGTATGTATGAAAAAAACGAAGTATTTACATTCAAATAAAAACAAATAAAAAATATTCCATTCATGTAAAGTGCTGCCATAACCTTTAGCGTCGGGTAGCGGAACTACATTTATGTACGCGCCGTATTACTATCGGTTGCGACACTAACGCCCTCACACCTTGCTTGTTGTCAATGGGAACTATAAGCCGATGGTTCATTTCTAACGCGTCGTTTATTTTTCTTTTTTATTTTAATCGTGAAAGTGCAACGTTCACTTCGCCGGGTATTCAACGGCCATTTTCGTTTGCTGTTTCTTTTTCGTTTTCATTGGTTTTTACAGACGTTTTGATCATGTCGTCGAATTGCCGTCATAGGTGTACGTAACGAACAATGTAACGTGTGATATTTTGACACTTGTATTGAAATTCTGCGTGAAATCTGAAAGTTTAAAGGGAATTTTATTTGACAATGCTAGTGTTCCCATTTTCCATATTGATTTTACTAAATGTACCTAGCTTCGAATAAAATAATGTAATATGTTATTAATGTTTAGCATCTAATTATAATAGATGGCGCTGTCAGTCCTAATCGTCGCGATTACTAATTTGTTTTTTTTCTAATAAGATGAATTATCTCATTAGATATACGTTGAAAACACTAAGAGTACTAGATAATATAATAAACAACAGATGTAGGTCGCCAATTCGCTTCTAATGGCGAATTAAATATGATGAGTATTCAGTATAATAGGTAGAAACATATTATGCTGCTTAAGTATTCGAATACTTAATTAGTATAATAATTCTACTTATAATATGCACTTATACCGTTTTTAATTATTAATATTCATTTTCTGATAAAATGAGTATTCTTAATGTACCTTGTATTAAAGTTTATACTTAAGGAGGTACATTTCTCAACACAATTATAAGAAGGAAAATGGGAAAGACTGAACATTTAGTTAATACTGTATTAAATAAAAATAAAGAATTTGTAACATTTTTATATTATAATATTTTCGTGTGAATATTTAAACCAGTCTCTCAATTTCTTATTAGAATCTTATAACTTGGTATCGAGATAATAGATGTCGCTATGGGTAACAACTTTCTTATTCTTATTTGTATTGAGTATCTATGTTCTTTATAAGTGAACTCTTTTTTTGAAATTGAGATAACTGAATAATTTAATAAGGTTTTCAGGCTCTTTAAGGGAGTCACTCTTTAATACTTTTTAATTATGGTTTGAGATCACTTAAAATTATTTTAGGTTTATTATTCAAGGTAGTAATTCGTTCTTATAAGAATACGATTTCCAATATAGTGGTTGCCTGCAATTTGTATGTAGGTAATTTATGTAGATGTTTTTTTTTTTTTATAATTTAGGAGTAGCATACGAGCATGAAGTCCACCTGATGGTAATTGGCTACTGCCGCCCATGGACATCTGTAATCAATCCCAGATAGGATTAGATATTTCTACCTGAGGTCGGCCACAGATGCGCCGCTACCCCTGAGGACTAAGCTGGAACGCCTCGGAAAAGTCTGTCTCCCTTACCACAACCTTCAAAACGGAACACAGCAGCGCCTAACACTGCTGTTATTAGGTAGAAATAGGTGTGTGGCGGGGGTGCCGCCGGAGTCGAAAAGAAAATTTACTCGACTCTCAAGTAATTTTTTACCCGACTGGGGAGGGTAATGTTTTTTTAACGTGTTTATCATTCTTTGGGACGCATTGTAACCCAAATTTGAAAGCTTGACGGATTTTGACATATGATATGTCGTTTGATTAGTCTTGTAGGAGTGATATGAGAGGACAGTTGCGTTTCTAACTTAACAATTTGCCATGTTTCCTTAACAGTAAGAATCAACACCATCCATGTCCATTTTATGAGTTGATGGATAGATACCAGTTCCCAGTCAGGCTCTTATAGACGCTAATAAATATAGGCAGCCTGTCCACATATGAGGCGTATCCTCAGGAGTGGCAAATAACACCCCTTCTACAGTGGCGTAGCTAGGTAACCAAGGGCCCTGGGGCAAATAAAAAATGGGGCCCCACTGCTATGGAAACTGATTAGGTTTTATCAAACAAAAATATGAAATATACAAATACTTTATAAATGCTAAGCTATTTAAGCCCTTTTTGTGCAGTGCAGGGCAGGTAATAAAAATATTAAACAGTAACAACATAAATTACAATTAATACTGGATGTAGGTTTGGCTAATAAAACAAAATAGGATCGTCAAGGATTTATCATATAAAGGTCGGGCCTAACTGACTAAATAACTATTTTATTTACATTTTTTCCTAGCTTTAGTTTCCGCAAAAGTATAACGTTTCCACATAAATCAAAAATGCTTCACTGTAGGGACATTTGTTCTTAAAATAGGCAGATCAAAGCGTCATAGGACCACGATTGGATACGATCCTATGACGCTAATGTGTCCGTTATATTTTCGCAAGTTACAAACATATATGTCATAACATCGAAGAATTAGTTGATTAACCAACAAATTCTTCCGTGTTATGACATATGTATTTATGTATAATCCTTAAGGATTAGTATGCAAATGTATGAAAAAATACGTATTTTCTTCAAAATTTTTCTTTTCCTTTAATTTGTCACATAACATTACTTACTTAAATAAATTAAGGGTCCATGTGTCGGCGCACCCCGATTTGATACGATTGCGCATTAACATGCCGATCAATACATTTATTGATTTATATATATACTCGTATATGTCTACCAAACCGCAAAATACTTTTTTTATAATATGAGAGTACCAGACGAGCATGCAGTCCACCCGATGGTAAGTGGCTACTGCCGCCCATGGACATCTGTAATCAACCCCAGATAGGATTAGATATTCCTACCTGAGGTCGGCCACAGATGCGCCGCCACCCCTGAGGACTAAGCTGGAACGCCTCGGAAAAGTCTATCTCCCTTACCACACCCTTCAAACCGGAACACAACAGCTCCTAACACTGCTGTTATTAGGTAGAAATAGGTGTGGCGGTGGTGCCGCCGGAGTCGAACCACAAAGGGTTCTACCACCTTCAGAATACTAACAAATAAACAAAAAAAAACATATGTCTGCAAACTATTCACATTTGTGCATAGGTGTTCTGCACCGTATCCCTTAGCCGGTTCTTACGGCACCCACGGAAAGAGAGGGTGAGGCCCTATTTTACAACGCCGGGGCCCCACGGCGGAATACTTCCGTTAGGTCGCATTCTAGCACTCCATATTTGCTCATTATTTCCTTGCATGATTGGTGAACAGTCCATGCTTGAGTTAGTTGAGGTAAAACTAAGTACTAGTACAGAAAGAATTTAGGGGAATTCCCTAGGCATAACTTTTTAATTACTTTGAACTGAGTTGTCATGTTTAAAGCGGGGTTGCAACATTTCATATTTATTTTGAAATTGGGAGAAATTTCCAAAAGTTCCGTTCGATCGAAATTTCTGGTAAGGGTTCGAGGGCCCCCTGAGTTTGAGGGCCCCGGGGCACTGCCCCGCTTAGCCCCTAGGTAGCTACGCCACTGCCCTTCTATATGAACTTGGCTGCGGATGTCCATGGGCGGTAGTGACTATTAGGTGGACTGCATGCTCGTTTATTACTTAAATCGATAAAAAAAACTGTGTGTCTCAGGATGTTTGTTTATAACAACCACATCAAGTGGACCCGTGGCGATCCTCCGTTCGGTTTGAATGGTCATTTTTGACGCGTACGTGCAAAATGTGGAAATCTTCCTCCTGAAGTATTCCCTGAGCGGTATGACATGGGGCTCTTCAAGAGGGGTACAAAAAGAGTTCTCCTCCGAAGCCGGCGATGCATTGTTGACTCCTCTGGTGTTGCAAATGTCCAAAGGCGACGGTGACTGCTTTCTACCAGGTAGCCCGTCTGCCTTATCGTTAGGTATAAATATTAAAAAAAAAAAAAAAACAAAAATAATATTTTAATCCGTGGTTTGTAACCTTTATAATAACTAAAAGTACCATATGGGCCTGGGTAGCTGAACTAAAGAAGAGTCACTGTCACCCACCCCTACATAGAATTCCTATAAGTATTTGATGAGATGGAGATAAGTGGCTACTGTCGTTCATGAATTTTTAATTAACCCCAGATAAGGTTATAGTCCTACCTAAGGTTGACCGCAGATGCTTTGCTGACCCTTAGAACTAAGCTGGGAACAGCGTTCAATCCAGGACACAGCATCGTTTTACATTGTTATTATTAGGCAAAAATGGGCGTGGCGGTAGTGCCTCTGGATTTACCACCGGGTTTACCACCTTCAGATTACCCTTATTACAAATATACTACTCGTGTAGTCCGCGCCAAACTGCAAGTCCGCTCTGAATATAGAAACGAGTCGCGTTGAATAGTAAATGGTAGATATTAGCGAGACAAAGGCAGCGCGGGGCCGCTCTCGCCTACGGGTCATAGCTGCGTTAGTATGTCCTTACGTTGCTACGGAATATATGCTTGTAGTTATGCGCAACAACTTCAGAGCGGACTAGCAGTTTGGCGCGGACTATACTACACTACATGCTCAAACTATTGGAGCATAGCTTCTTAAAAATAATTATTGCCGCAGCTAAATAGGAGTAAAATACCTATGTTAACACTTGCAGTCGAATAAAGTGGAGTCATAATATTTTAAAAATATTATTTAAGGTGATTTTTTAAGTATTAAATATTTTCTAAGTATCTATTTAATAATTACCTGTGTATTTAATATGTTTTGATGATTGTTAGTAAAGTGCGAGTCGTACTAGTAGAATTCCGTATGATCAATTTTCCGTATGATTTTTTAAATTTCATTTCCGTATAATATAGTTTTATTGCATTTCTTTTTCTATTATTAGTCCTTTCAGCGATAATTGATAGATGATTTCATAGAACTCTTAATAAATAACACCATCATTCACCACCCCACGCTACAATTGATATTTTTTAAATAATCAAAATGTAAGAAAACTAAGTTAGAGAGTAAGATCTATTATTTTTTTTTTTTAATATGGAAGTAACAAATAACCACTGCCATGAATAGCTGTAGTCAAACGCAGATCAGTCCTACCTGAAGTTTTTTTTTATAATATAAGAGTAGCAGACGAGCATGCAGTCCACCTGATGGTAAGTGGCTACTGCGTGCATGCTGCGGCATGTGTATAATCCTTAAGGATTAGTATGCCAATGTATGGAAAAATATGTATTTTCTTCAAAATTTTCCTTTTCCTTTAATTTGTCACATAACATTACCTCCCAGATTTTGATCCTTATAAGCAACACTATCAGATAGTGGAATAATATACAGGGTGTATTTTTTTTTCAAAATGAACTCGTTCGATTCCCGGCTAGGGAAAAAGTTATTTTAAAAAAGTAATGATGCAGTTTTAATTTTTATCAAAATCGGCCTCATAACTCCTTTCAGCATTTTTCGCTAATCCTTATAGTTTCGGATTTGACCCTGAAGGCCCGTTTAAAAAATTCACCCTGTATTTTATAAAGAAAAATAATACCAAGATTGTATCCTATACCGAAAATACAACATTTGATACAACATTGTTAAGAATGTTTTAACCAAGTAGCTTGTTTCATGAGATGTGCACTAAAAACATCGTAAAATGTATGCCACAATTACTTATTTTAAATAAACCACATAAACGCGACACCTTATGGGCGGGGACTATGGGGTATTCGCAGTAACGACATTGTATTAAATACAACATGGGAAAAAATCCTGATCTACAATCTTATCTTAAATATACAAATCTCGTGTCACAATGTTAGTTACCGAACTCCTCCGAAACGGCTTTAACGATTTTCACCGAATTTTATATGCATATTTAGTAGGTCTGAGAATCGGCTACTATCTATTTTCATACCCCTAAGTGATAAGTTTTGTTCACCCTTAACATTTTTTTATTTATATGGCAACACAACGTTTGCCGGGTCAACTAGTTTTATATAAAATTGAGCATGTAGACTGTAGAGTCAAAAAAATATATAAAATAGCGTAAGATTGGCGAAGAATGTATTTTAGAATGCATTATTGTGTCTTTCCTCTATACCTTTTAAAACAGTATATTTTACTAATTATACTATAATAGCCCCTTTAAATGTTTAAGCTGAGGTATTATATTTTTGTGGATTTATGATTTTCTTATAAAGGAAATGATTTATTTATTTTCGTCTAAAAGCTAAGGGATTGAATGTGTTAACCGCAACGGGACTACACCGCTGTCGCGTAAAGACACGGGGGCTCGTAAAGGCTCCCCTGTAATTTTAACGGAAAGTGCCCATAAACTCTTCTCAATCGTTACCTTAACGACAGATTGACTTCGCGCTATTTGTTTGTCGTAGCTCCTACCACTAACTCTTGATAGCTTTGTCGTAATCGGTTTCTGAAAGTGAGGTAGACAATTATTGACTTTGTATTAAAATTTAGAGATGTAGAAAAAATAATTATAAGTTGCTTTAACTGTGAAGAAAAGCTTCGTTAGAAATTCAAACATTTAGTTATCTTTTAAAAAAAATTGGAGGTGTGTGAGGATAACCAATTTACACTATTACTGCTTTCGGATGCATTTTTTTTTATATGCGTAAATAGAAAAAAGTGGTTTCTAGATATTATGTTTACAATCTAAGAAGTATGATATTCCCTTGTATTGATAATAGGGTACCCCAAATTAAATGAAGTATGATCCCCATTGATCGCCCCCGATTCTTAGCAAAAAGGATTCTTACATGTTGATTGGCGTGTTTGAGGCGTGTAGCGTGCTTTAAACATATTAAAAAAATAACAGCTTCAATTGTATTTATTCATGGAGGTATAAAGTAAGTTTGGGTAATAACGATATAGGAGAAAAACCGTATGATGGAAATTGCAAGCTAATTTTATCATTACTTTAAATGAGCAACATCATCATCACACGCCTTGAAATTGATATATTTGCATGAAATTGTCAATTAAAAAAATATATCCTTATTAATCTGCAATAAGATTCATATTCTGGTTTGACCCAAGGTACTGATATTAAATTATTAAATCTTAAAACCAAATTTACGTTAGTTATTAGGCTCATATGTAAACAACTTCAAAGTTACTTAAACTTTTTAAGATGGTAGAACCCTTTGTGGTACGATTTCTACCTGATAACAACAGTGTTAGGCGCTGCGTTGTTCCGTTTTGAAGGGTGTGGTAAGGGAGACATACGTTTTCGAGGCGTTCCACCTTAGTCCTCAGGGGTAGCGGCGCATCAGTGGCCGATCTCAGGTACGAATTTCTAATCCTATCTGGGGTTGACTACAGATGTCCATGGGCTGCAGTAGCCATTTACCATCAGGTGGACTGCATGCTCGTCTGCTACTCCTATATAATAAAAAAAACTTACATTCGCTAACCGTACCTACTTAAGTGCCAATGTTTCGATCAATAAAACAGAGACGTTAAACCAAAATAAATCATCACCTACGGTCCCATATACCTTGTAACTTGTAAAACGTAACGCAAGAAGCTTAAACCTTTTTTATTGGCACACCTTAACTGTTCGCGTTCGAAACTTTGAGCACCTTTTATTATGGACGCCTAAATCCCGCTCTTAACCTTATTACTGCACGACAAAGTCTGATTTCAAACACGCGTATACAGATTTGAATGTCGCCGATAGATAAAAACTTTTACAATTATTTCGAAATATCAACTTAAGTCGACATTTGTAACGTTGAAAATTGAACTTAATACTTAAAGTATAAGGGTTGTTTTTCGTGTAACACGAGCTGGGCGCTTACGGTGTATACATTTGAATAGCCGTCAAGTCTCGCACACTTTGTTCCAGAATATTGTGCTATGTCCTTTTTGATGTGTTGGGTTACGAAGCATTGTGCTTATAATGTCGGGATAAATCTAAAGTCCGTTTATGACTTCTATGAGACCTCTGTTTGCATGAAAACGAATTGAAGTTTTTATTCCTTGTTTTATTCTCGCAGTAAAAGTATCGTATAAGGTGGCGTTAACGAGAATAATAAGAGGTAGGCTGGTTTTGTACTGAAAGTATGTTTACTATAATTTGTGTTTTTTATTATTGAATTTGTGTAACAAAATCGTGTATACAATGTAATTTTAAAAGCATTTTATATTTTAAATAATAAATTAGATTCTGATTTGATAAGAAGATATAATATTGTTATCGTCGTTAAAATGAAGCTTGGATATTATATTGATATTATACGATATCGTATTTTTGTAATAGTACTTTAAATTATAAGCCACTCATTTGATAACTACAGTTCAAACACAGATGTCAAGTAGGGATGAAATCATGGCGGCGCTCGAGTTAACAGAGCGGCATTCTGGTAGAAGTCTTCAGCAAGTACAGTTTAATAACGGGCATATAGTTATAATACCTCTAAACACTAGTGTGTACTTACTTACGAGTAATTGTAATATACTCAGTACCGTATATCTATATATATAAAAGAAAGTCGTGTTAGTTACTCCACTTATAACTCAAGAACGGCTGAACCGATTTGGCTGAAAATTGGTGGAGAGGTAGCTTAGAACCAGGAGACGGACATAGGATACTTTTTATCCCGTTCGACCGCGTTTCCTTGAAGTCATTTTATAACTCAAGAACGGTTGAACCGATTTAGCTGAAAATTGGTAAACAGGTAGATTAGAACCAGGAAACGGACATAGGATACTTTTTATCCCGTTCGACCGCGTTTCCGTGAAGTCATTTTATAACTCAAGAACGGTAGAACCGATTTAGCTGAAAATTGGTAAAGAGGTAGATTAGAACCAGGAAACGGACATAGGATACTTTTTATCCCGTTCGACCGCGTTTCCGTGAAGTCATTTTATAACTCAAGAACGGCTGAACCAATTTGACTGAAAATTAATCGACAGGTAGCTTAGAAGCAGGAAAAGGACATAGGATACTTTTTATCCCGTTCGACCGCGTTTTCGTGAAGCATTTTATAACTCATCAACGGCTGAACCAATTTGACTGAAAATTGGTGGAGAGGTAGCTTAGAACCAGGAGACGGACATAGGATACTTTTTATCCTGTTCGACCGCGTAATAATAAATAAGCGTTCGAATAAATAAGAGTTGAAAGTTTGTATTAAAGTCCCCCAGTTTTGATGCAAATCTATATGAAAATTGGTATTTGATAGGATTTCGATAGAAAGTAATTAAATATCTATTTTACGATATTTGCAAAATCAACCCTTAAGTTGGTTAAGTAGGGGTTGGAATTTTATATTAAAATCCGTTAATTTGGAAGCAAAAACTGTAAAAATTTGCATTTGGCTTTAGAAGACACTTCGTTTAGAAATCGGCAGATGTTGAAGCAAAGTCTATGAAAATTGGAATTTAGCTTTTTGATTCAAAATAATAGAACACATTTTTCACCGTTTTTGGAAAATCAACCTTTAGGGTCGTTTAATCGGGTATGGAACTTTAATTTATTATCCGTTAATTTGGAGCACTAAGAAAATTATCATAAGACATAATGAAGCATCTGAGTCACTGTTTGTTTTTTTAGATCAACCCTTAAGACTGTTATAAATCGCCTTTCTATTTACACACCTGTTTCAGCATTTTTAGCTATTCAACAACCCGATTAGAGTACTATAAGTAAATAAACTTTCTTAAAAAAAACCGTTATTGAAGTTATAGGTACTTCTTTTCGCGTGTTTGTAAAAAAAATAACAAAAAATACAACCGACTTCTATGTCACTACAAAGTAAAAAATAATTCGAACGAAATATATTGAGCGCCGACTTCAGAAATATGTACTAAACCAACATTTATTTGAATTATTTTTTACTATGTAGTGACATAGAAGTCGGTTGTATTTTTTGTTAAAATTGTTTTTACCCTTTTTAGTGATGACATAATAAAATTTATATTAATACAATATAAAATTGTATAAACGTGATCATGAATTAAGGTACGGTCTGAATTTACATTGATTGGAACCGCCCGCTCGCAGGGCGCTGCCGCGCCCTGCCCGCTTAGTTTTATATTGTCTTATGTGTTTCAACCTAACCTAACTAAATAGTCAATGATTTGCAATTTCATTAGAACCTCCTACACCAAATATCTTCAAACACGACTCAATTATTCCCATCGGTTGAGGAGTTACATATTTTGTCTCCGAGCCACATTATCAGACCCTTAAATAGTCAATGATGAACTGACTTTGCAATTTCGTTAGAACTTACACCAAATATCTTCAAACACAACTCAAATATCCCCATCGGTTGAGGAGTTACATATTTTGTCTCCGAGCCACATTATCAGACCCTTAAATAGTCAATGATGAACTGACTTTGTAATTTCATTAGAACCTACAATAAAAAATAACACAATAAAAAAATAATTATTAAAATCGGTTCACTAACGGCGGAGTAATTCGTGTACATACATAAAAAAAGATACCGGCCGAATTGATAACCACCTCCTTTTTGAAGTCGGTAAAAAAATAACAGAGTGCAGAGAGGTAGAGTGAATTTTATTTAATTGTATTTTTTATTTTCCTGTTCTCCTGTGGCCATTTCCTAATATTTACCAGTAGTTTATGGACATAATACATAAATTACACGAGTGAAACCACGAGGTACAGATAGTCACTCATAATTAGGTGGTACGAAGTTCACCGGGTCATCTAGTGTTACTATACTTATACATGACTACCTTCAAGAAGATGTGGATAATAAAACATACAGGGATATTATTTTTAAGGGATTTATTTACATGAAATTTCTATATGGTCCAACTCGCATAGGTATATCTATAATGCATAACCACAAATAAAATGAAAATCGGTAATGTATCTTACAAGCTGCATAATATGAATACGTAACGATACATCTTACATAGAAATTCTTTCTGACGAAAAAGAAGTCTTTAATAAAAAACTGTAAAAACATTCCAACTGCCAACTAAAATTGTTTAATTTCACAAGAGCTCAAACAACAACTTGTCAACGTTGCTAAAAGACCCTAAAAGTTCAATGGAGTCCAATTTGGCCGATACAAAAGTGGGGAAGTTTTTAAGACCCTCGTTAAAACTGAGCTATATTTTCTCATTTGCAAACCGATTTGGGCAAGTTCAAACTGAAAGAACCGCAATCCTTTCTGACGTTCTTTGTGTAACTTATTTCGTTACTAAGTAGTTACTTTTTGAGTGTACTTACGCCGTGGATTATTGCCCTCACTTCCTTTGTCTTCAAACAAGAGCTTTGGGCAAACATCTTAGTGTTGTACGAAATTCTTTTTACGGAACCATTTTGGATTTTGTATAACGGTAGCTGTAATGTAATCTTTTACAACTTTGTTCATGGATATGTTTTTATTTTTTTTTTCGAAAGTGTGGATGTGGGCACTTCCTTCCCGGTTCTAGTTCAATAACATAATTTGAAAAAAATATTATTGTTGACAATTTGAAAACGTGTGCGATTTCGTAAAAACCCTGTAATATAAGATTTTTTAAACCTTGGTTTATTCATAAGTTCTTATTTTTTTTAAAGTATTAACAGGGGGATATCCTGGCTAGTTCTAGTTCAATACCATAGTCGAATTGAAAAAAATATTAAAGCTGCTATTTGGAAATGTTTGCCGTTTGAAAAATAAGTTTATTTTCATCTCATCTCTTCTTGGTTATCTCTCATTTACCTTATTTAATTTCGCTCCGCCTGATGTTAAATGGCCACTTAGAATCATTAACAATTTGACATCTGTCAAGAAATTAATTTTTATTCGTAAATAATTAATTAATGTCAGTTACACAACTATGAATCTCAGTTGACTAAAGACGAAACTCCAACCTCTACTATATTATTTAGCCGCAACGTCTTTTACGACGTTCAACAGACATATAAACCTTTAGTCAATAGGTAGGTATACTTACCTATTATTTGTACTGTGCATTCAAAGTGGTGTATCTTTAGTTAAATGATCCCGGTCCTTTAATACTAATTAAGTCTTTGAATCATTTTCTATGAGCAGACCATTTTCTACCTTATAACTGTAGTGAAAAAGCGCTGTTTTGTTTTGTTTTCAAGAGTAGAAGTAGAAATCTTTGTCTTCTTCTGAGTCGCTCTGGACATCTACTGTGCAGGTGTGCTGCAAATTTCGCCAAAGTGCTCGGTCTTCTGATTGTCTTAGGCATTCTGTGACAGACATCTTCGTTAGGTCCTTGATCTGGTCAGACTATCTGGTTGGTGATCTTCCTCGAGGTCTTTTACCCTCCACTTTCCCAACAACCATGATCTTCTCCAAGCAGTCGTCTTCCCGTCGTATCCGTCACAAATCTTTGTACCAGGTATTAAAAATTAAGTTCGAACAGAAATATCAGACTTTTCCTCTTGTTCTTGTAAGTCCTATGATATGGGAGATTACAAGGTAAAATCCATAGACTTACCCGGAAGATATTAGTCTCGGTGACCGTATTAATTCGAGGTTGGTACGACGATGCACTAAAAAACCCGATTAAGAAATATACCTACTTAGGCGTCAGAAGTAGGAGCAATGCATATAAACAACAATCCTATGTTGATATCAGATATCCATGGGTGGCAGTAGTTACTTACCGCCTCCTTGTTTGTTACTTGTTTCTAAAGAAGAAATCTTTCTCAATATTAATTATCTTTTACTATAACGATGAAGGAAAGCATTGTGAGGAGACGTGCATATCTGAAAGTTCTTTTTAAAGAAATAATTCTCAAAGGTGTGTTAAATCTACCAGTTCGCACTTGGTCAGTGTGGTGGACTATGACCTAAACTCCTCTCAGTCTAAAAAAGAAGAGCCGTGCCCAGCAATAGGACCATTATGAATTGACGATAATTGTTACTTATTTCATCTATACTAATATTATAAAGAGGAAAACTTTGTTTGTTTGTTTGATTGTAATGAATAGGCTCAAAAACTACTGGACCGATTTTAAAAAATTCTTTCACCATTCGAAAGCTACATTATCCACGAGTAACATAGGCTATATTTTATATGAAATATATATGATAAATAGATTTTGAGGCGGTACAAAGTTTGCCGGGTCAGCTAGTAAAAAATATATCAGTTACTTGACCTGTACTTACTTGTACTGTACTGTAATAACTGTGTTTGAGCTGTACTTACTTAAAGTCAACAAAAGTGCATTAAGAAATCAGCACCTCAATCTCTAATCGAATTACATCTGTACTAAGCATAATATAAATCTCTTGGCACACTATTAGCATGTCGGTGGTCGCCGTCTAATTTATAGAGAACTTTCAATTTGGCTAACACGATCCTGACTCGTAAATCTCTGGACAATTAGACGCTCCTTGTGGTCGAACCCTGACCGGTCTGGATTTGAATTTAGATTGTTTATCCCGTTCGATTATAATGGATGGGGACAGTGGGTTAAGTCTTAAGGGTTTAATGAAGGGCACGGGTCGGTTGTTTTTTTTCTTTGTAAGAATTTAGAAATGATGTTGCGTACACTAATATTGTTATATTATGTTTTTTGTGATGCAGTCATGGACGAGAACGCAAAGTTTGAAGCCTAAATCTAAATTCTTTTAAATAACTTGGCCGAGGATAGAAGTCGACACTTTAGCGTGTCAAATTGATATGGTAACCGCTGTGCTAGTGGCGTCAAAAAACCCATATAGACATACTTTATCAATAATCAATCTATCCAATGTAATGCCTGCCAAAGATCGACTATTAACTATTTCTTCAACAAAGACTGTACAATTTCAATTTTTATTATGTACTATTGAGTGTTAGTAGTAGTTAAAACATAGATAGGTAGGAAAACTAACTGAATTTCGGCCTGCCAATGTAGATTCGGTTTCTAATCGAAACTAAATGCGATGAAGTAGGTGCTTACCTACTTACTCTCGTAGTATCTATATACGTACATGAGATAAACTATAACATTGAATTTATTATCGATTCAAATTTATCTAAACCTTTACATTTGAAGAGCAAACTTCATCCATCGGAAACAATGTTCCACACCACGTAAACCAAAAAAACAACCCAGCAACACCAATAAACGGCAATAACATTAAACTTAAAAACCAATCATGAGCGGCCATCGGAATAAAACAGATAAAAAACCCATTTTATTCTGTTTGCAAACGAACTGGGACCTTGACACTGAATTCCATAACGTCATTACCGTCGGCCATTAACCCCGCACTCGAATCAATAACTCATTACTCTTTTATTTCGTTTAACGTTTAAAAATAACGCGTTTTTTCGCGTTTCGCGCCGACCGCCCCAATTATTGGGTGAAGGTTGTACCGCGGCCAATTATGACGTCATGCGGGGTGCGTGACGTAGCGTAGGTATTTCGCCGGATAATTTTTGTATTATCATATTGTTAAGCTTTTTTCGAAGCTTTCAGAGTGCTATGGATGATCGGACGGGATATTGTTTTAAAGTTTTGGTCGTATTGGATATCGTCGCTTGAAATATATTTGACGCTTATTTATACTTACGATTGATATTTTTACATTTTGACAGATGTACCAAGTTGTCTGTTGATTATTTACAATAAAGACATAAGACTATAAAATCAAACAACAATAAAAATATAAATGTCATTAAGTTAACAAGTCTCATGCAGTTTCCTCAGTACTTCTTATACTCGTATGAAACGACTTCATTGGCTGATTATTATTCAAGGTCACTGAAATAAAAGTAATAAGATCTAAGAAGATATAACTATATAATGAATAACAGTCCCAAGATATTACTATTTTATGTTGACTATATTGAGTAGTGATAACTTGGTTGAAACTCGTGCTCTCGATCGAAGGCCCGAGTTTCGAATCCCAGGCTCACCTCTGATCGATAAAATATTAGAAATTCGTTATCATTTCCTTTAATAGTGAAGGAAAACTTCGTGAGAAAACCTGCATACCCTTGAGATCTTCAAAAAACAGTTCTCAAAGTACCCACAAATGTGTACTCTACCAGTACGCAAACCTTCTCGTTCTGAAAGTAAATCCGTGCTCAACTTTGGGATAGTAACGAGTAGACCATTTTATTCTATAAGAAATAAGAAAGACAGTTTAAGATATTCTGTGTTTACATTATAACAACGCCATCTATCGGACTACACGCGTATTAAACTGGTGGTGTACAAAAACGATATCTACCCTATTTTAGCCATAGATAAGTATAGATATCTCGCCTTGTAATTGAAGGAAGCCATTAAATGACTTAAACAGCTGACCATTCTGTCAGCCGCTGTCATGGTGTAATTTACGGGAAACAATGCCGACACGCGCAGTTAAGACACGAAATCGAAGAAAAAGTGCGAAGTAATATTTGTTTCATTCGTAAATTATCTAAAAACTACATTTTTTTAATATTTTTCAAACACGAAAATAGATGACAGTGACAATTTTCAAAAGGTTACATTTTCTTGTTAGGAGCGAGTAATCTTTACTAATATATAATTTTAGCCTAGGATGTAGCGACTACTTACCACCAGGTCGACTGCATGATTGCTACTTCTATCTTATAAGAATAAAAAACTCTCTGTGTATTTTTCATAGATCCATTGCCACACATTAAAAATAAATTGTAATAAATAGCCAAAGTGAATATATTATGATAGGTATTAAATGATAATTTAAGTAATAATAATAATTTATTAACTGATACAGGTAGGTACTTACCACAAAAGTTTTATACAACTAAGTACATTACTTACCAGAAAACCTTTTTTAATTCACCGCAAAATTACTTAGCACCACACTACTTAGCACCGAATTAAACTAACTAAATCACTGATTGCTTATTTATTGCACAATAAAACTAATTTACCTTACGTTTACGAATTTATTAGGAACTATTTTTGCCTTTCCCTACAGAATATGAGATCGTATTTTTTGTAATAATAATTTGAACATTTCAGTCACTAGTTGTTTTAAATTTGGCGGGTATATTATGTCACTGTTTGTCATAAATTAAAAAGAGATCGGAACCATATTTGAATTTGCCGCGAAATGTCAGACAGTTACAGATTATAAATATCGGAAAAAAAAACAAAATGGCGCGTAATATCTCGATATTATCACAGATTGTAAATCGATTGGAGATATTTTGAATTTTTGTCACAGATTTTAAATTTTTCGAACAGCTTAGAAAAAAAAATGCGGGTAATATCACGGACGTCGGAACAAAATTTAAATTTGGCGGGTAATGTCACTTGTTGTCACAGATTATAAATAGATCGGAACAAAATTTGAATTTGGAAGTGCAGGGGTGCACTCGACCCGCACTCGCGGCGGTCTGTAAGAAACTCGGCGTCTTGAGGGCGAAAAGACGTTACGGAGACCCTTAGTTCCCCTTCGTTTATTTTGAACGGTGATAAAGTGTGGTGCTTTGTAGTGTCAAATATTTATTATTTTCATTGACCTTTTAATAATAATGTATTTTAACTTTTGATATTATTGAATGAATAAAAAGTGATATATATTTTCGTTATAGTAACGGCAATGGTAATAATAAACATTAATAAAATGTAACGTGTCTGAATGTTTATTATGTATATCGTGAAGCGAAAATATTCAAAAACACTAAATATAACTAGTTTTAATACGTCCAAAATGTCAAATTTTGTTTATGTTATTTGCTTAAAACCTAATATTATATAAAATGATATAAAGAAATGTCGCCATTTAAACTAAATAAAAATAAACCAGTCTTTGCAAAATATAAGCAATATGTTTTGTGCCTCAAATATTATAAATAAATTTAAGTCTGAACAAAAAGGGCGACGGTCCCAATTTTTAAGTTACCCAAACTTTTGACCATTTCTATGACGTTTCCTATTAATGTAATATGATTCTTATTCCCATAAACATAAAGATTAAGCATTAACCTTGGTTATATCAAAAAGAGTAAAAAAAGGTTTATTTTGAAGGGTGAGCTTTCTTCGCGATCACTAAAGACGACAATAGGACACAGGGACGGATTCAAAATATAATTTAAAAATGTAAGTTAATGATATTGTCAGAACAATTTTTAACATTCTATGGGGTAATTGTTACAGGCAATATGAACAAGTCGCTTATAATAATCGCAACTTTAAACCAATTGTTAAGTAAACTTAAGTAAAACTACTTATTGTACAAGAAACATTTTTGTTGCTTATTAAAAAGCGTAAATTATTAAAAAGCTTAGTAAAAGTTCATTTAAATATTTTTCATTCGTGCATTATTTCACTAGAATATTACATTAAAAAGCGCTACATTATTTACTTGTAGTAAGCAGTTTCTTAAGCGCGAATGCATAGGTATGTCGCGGTGCATACCTACTACGAGTATGTATTTATTTAAAAAAAATATTTAATCTCATTTTATTATAGGTACATAGATACAAAGTAAATCTTAGTTTAAATAAATATTACTTAACTATGTAAAATGACTCATTACCTACTATTATATATCCTTATTTTTAATTTGAAGTAGGTTACCTAAGTTACATCCATTTTGTTTCTATTAAAATGTTTAGTCTACATTACTTATAAAAGTTATTAAATAGTGAAAAAAATAATAATAAACAAGATGTATGTAACATGTTAGTATTAAACAAGATGTAAGTATAATACGACCCTGTGGAAGGAAGTATTGCACGGTGGCTTATTTTTAACGGTCATATCGTCGCGCGCCTGCGAGAGGTATCGGAAACATTTGGCTTAGTATTTGAATTACCAAATTATAACAGAAAAGTTTTTAAGACCAATTTAATAAGAGCAACAACTGACGAATTGGCAGGGTGTTTTCTCTGCTTTTATTATTATGTAAAAGAAATAAATTCCTTGTATTATTTGCATGTAAAATATGCG
Source organism: Epargyreus clarus (assembly GCF_041222505.1). Lineage (NCBI taxonomy): Eukaryota > Metazoa > Arthropoda > Insecta > Lepidoptera > Hesperiidae > Epargyreus > Epargyreus clarus. The sequence continues at coordinate 9,951,465 of NW_027332214.1, forward strand.
CAATCGATCATTTCTATTATTAAGACAAATATCACATGTCAATCTGGATTTCAACACAAAAGCATTACTTATATAAATTAAAAGAAATTTAAAATTATTTGTGTACAATTTCATTCAGTCTATGACTTATATTTTTTAATACTATTTGTCCTTTCATAACTTGGCTAGTAGGTACTGTCTATTTTAGATAATATATCCTGTTTCTGTTAACTCTACCTTCACCAATTTAAAGCTTTTCTAAATTACAGGGTAGGACACGTGTCTAACAAGGGTCAATAGGTCAAACAGATATCAAAAATAAAACTACTTTAAATAATAAAAACATACTTAAAGCCTAAGGTGTCGAACCCCTGCATATTGTACGTTACGTATAAGTCTAAACACGCGCTCGTGCAAGACGGTCTTACTTTTTAACGTATTTTTACATTTTTTAATTGTGGGCACGTGTCTTAACATTTACCTTATTACCATTTCCGTTGGGCACACGCCTAAGACTTGAAGTTTGAAGGTGGTAGAACCCTCTTTGGTTCAACTCCGGCAGCACCATCGCCTCTCCTATTTCTGCCTAATAACAGTAGTTTAAGCGCAGCTATATTCTGGTTTGAAGGGTGTGGTAAGGGAGACTTAAGTACTTTTCTGGAGCATTCCAGCTTAGTCCTCAGGGCAGCGGCGCACCTATTGTCGACCTCAGGTAGGAATCTTATCTAATCTGGGGTTGATTACTGATGTCAATGAGCGGCAGTAGACACTTACCATCGGACTGTATGCTCATCTGCTACTCGTATATTATAAAAAAGAAGCTTATAAAAAGAAGAAACTTGATTGGTAAAAGAAAGAAAGAAGAAGCTTATAAACAAGAAGAAGCACAAATAAATAAAAAAAATAAGAAGCCCACCTGATGGTAAATGACAACTGTCCCCCAAAGACATCTGTAATCAACCCCAGATAAGATTAAAGTCCCACCTGAGGTTGGTTAAACATGTGTCGCTACCCGTGAGGTCTAAGTTGAAATGCCTCTAATAAGTATATAGTAAAGGAGATCCCTTACCACACCTTTCAAAGCGGCATACAGCAGTGCTTAACACTGCTGTTAAAGCAGAAATAGATGTGGCTTTGTAGCTTCCGAAGATGAATCTCTATGTGTTTTACCCTAACACACTTGTAACTGAATGTAGCAATAATAGTGGTTTTAACCGCTGCTGTGTTCCGCTTTACCGGGTGTGGTAAGGGAGAAATACTTATCCGAGGTATTCCATCTTAGTCTACAGGACATCTGTGGCCGACCTCAACCAGGATTTTGATTTTTTAGGGTTGATTACACATGTCCATGGGCAGCAGAAGCCGCTTGCCACCAAAACTGCACGCTTTGCTACTGCTATATCATGAAGCCAGGCAGACTTTTCTGAGGCGTTCCAGCTTAGTCCTCAGGGGTAGCGGCGTATCTGTGGCCGATCTCAGGTAGGAATATCTAATCCTATCTGGGATTGATTACAGATGTCCATGGGCGGCAGTAGCCACTTACCATCAGGTTGACTGCATGCTCGCCTGCTACACCTATATTATAAAAAAGCCGCTTACCACCAGAACTGCACATTTTGCTTCTTCTATATCATAAAAAATGGTATTTAGCATTTCAAATAGATCGTCAATAAGCCACTCAAAAACCCTCCACCTGGCCAAGACATATGATCCGTCACACACAGTCGCGTGCCGGCCACACGAACGGAAGTCGATTTCCATAATCGTGCACCATCTAACTAAACTTTAATATGGAACTTATGTCTTCGGTGTAGAGACTATGGTTGTCGTATGCGACCATATGTCGCCGTCTTGGTGTTTGACCAAAGACAGGATGTTACGCCAGAGTGACAACCCTATTTCTTAAGACGTTCAAAGGTAACGGATTTCGATTAGAATGCTATTTGTTAAGGGCGTGATAAATGGCGCGTGTGCATGGAGCGGGCGTCCGCTCCATACGGCTCGGGACTTACCGCGTTTTACAACATAGATACGGTTTCGCAGATCCAATTTTAATTGACACACAAATTAAATGATATTATAAAACAAATCCATGTCCACATACAGAATAAATAAAAATAAAATAATAATAATACAATCTCAAATTAAAATTAAATTAAATATGTTCAACAAATACGCTCAATAAATTTAGCCCAGCGTTACACGGATATTATATCTATACTAATATTACAAAGAGGAAAACTTTGTTTGTTTGTTTGATTGTAATGAATAGGCTCAAAAACTACTGGACTGATTTTAAAAATTCTTTCACCATTCAAAAGCTACACGAGTAACATAGGCTATATTTTATATGAAATATATTTGATAAATAGATTTGAGGCGGTACAAAGTTTGCCGGGTCAGCTAGTAGTGAATAAACACAACGAAATGCATTGGCATTTAGTTGTGTAATTCGTTCGAAATGTATTGACATTCTTTATACAATTTGCCGTCGTCGGACCCACTTCGCGGATGTTTGGTTGTCCGTTAGCTGACTGCCTGACACTGGCGTCTATTCCGTTCTTCACGCCCCGATCTTCCGTCGGACGGAATAACCGCGCAATGTATTGCTGGCCTAAGAAATACTATACGAGCAGGCACTGGCCACGTGCGAACACGGCATGCATCTTCCGAACGCCGCGTGTGTAAAAACCCTAAGCACACGCGCAAACCTACGTGTATTCGTGTTCAAAATTAATATATGAGCGTGCACACGCGCCAGTTTTAGCGACTTCCTAAAAAAAGGTTTACTATACTCATGACCCACATTACAATAGAATTTCTAAAGGCTTTGGGGTCACCAATTTTTTTTAAATATAAACACAAATACACAAACATTCAAACGTAGAACAGAAATAAGATATCGGCCTGACTCGAGATCGAACCTGGAACTGTGTGTCCGATCGGTATGGTGATGGCGGTGCCATTTAGAGTCTATGAGACAGTAATGGGTTGACGAGGATCACCGAACCCCAACTACCTTATAGGAGAATAGGACTCCTATCAGAAAGTTCTGAGGTAAACACCAAATTAGATTAATTAGTTATCTGCCAATACTGTCTTGTTTGAAACTTGCTCCAGACTTGATTCCCGGAACTATTTCCCGTTTACTTAATTCGTGGATGATGTAAGAAATAGACTTCTAACAGGAACTTTTAATAGACAAGTCTGAACTTGCTGGCAGCCGTATTCCATTCAATTCCATTCAGACTAATGACATTTAGTCGAAGTAAATTCGTAAAGAAACTGTATTGTTTTAACAAGTATGTAAAAATAGTCTAAATGTATGAATTCTGGCCTTCCACTCTAGAGGTTTAGGTTATAATTCGTCGAAACTCAGATTACTTCAAATAAATGTCTATGAGTATCAACAACTAAAGAATAATGAAGAATCAAGGCGTGGGTGTTAGTGATAGAAGCTTGAACTAATTAAAAACCAACGCATAAGTTAAATCGACGGACCAGATGATTAGAAGCTTAAAATTTTGCAAGAAAAATTCTTATACGAGTAGGTACTACGTATGTGAACACTAAGGAAGTATTTTAAGAGATCCAAATAAGCAACAGTTTTTCTTCCCTACTTATATAATTCTTTATGAAGTAAGTCTTACAGCCAAAAATGTATTTATTTTTTCAAAAGTCCGTAAAGACGTGTGATTCTTAACCAAGGCAAGAATATCGCATTAAGAGTCTATTTAGTTACTACGTGCGAAGCGGCAAAGCAGTTAGAACAATTTGTCTTAGGACTCCTGCGATCAAGTTACGATCGATTAGAAGTTTAAATCGGTAACCAAATTTGGAGGCGTATCCATTGCAAGACAGTAGTCTAACTGTAAGGTATTTGTCTCGTCAGTCAAACTACTTGTAAGTTGCATAGAGGCTCAAGTGCAGTGATGTTGGCGTGTAGTCGTGTAGAAAACGATGTGAACTTAAGTTATAACAAGTGTTTTTCGATGAGTAGCCACTGATAATATTTCTGGTATTTACATTAAGTACAGTAAAGGTATATTTTCATTATAAGACTTTTATAATTACTTTATGCATAGATTAGTAAAAATTAATCACTCCTAACAAGAAAATGTACCCAGTTTTGAGAATTGAAATAGTTGCGTAAAAAAGTTTTGCCACGTCTCCGTGCAAAAATGTCCTTAAAATATTTGAAATAATTATTTATTTATTATGTTAATTAAGCAGTATTAGTTATTTATTCGTAAATTTTCTCTAAAAATGTTTTATTTGTCAAGAATTCAAAAAAAATAAATTACTAATAAGCCGTTTGTGGCTTCATTCAATTTCAAGGCGGCGAAGTATCTTTACTAATCTATGACTTTATGTTAACAAGTCTATTTAATTACTGGTTAACAATCTAGCGGGACACTATGTAAAAATAAAGAAGAATATTATATTGCTTAGAGAATAAGATGGCATAGATTGCGTTGTCAGAGAAAATAAAGAATGGAGCTGTTATTGAATCGTTTGTTGTATAAAATGGTATTTTAGGGATAATCAGCTTACACTTGTACATAATAATGTACATATAGAAATACTTAGTAGGGAAACCTACATGTTTGTCCTTCCCGGGGACAATACCTGAGAGCCCTACGAGCTCAATAAAAATTGCAGTACCTACTTATTACCAATACGTACTTTGTCTGCGAGATGTCCAGCAATAATGAGTATTTTTTAACATATAGAAGTAGCAGACGAGCATGCAGTCCACCTGATGACAAGTAGCTACTGCCCATGGACGTCTGTAATCAACTCCAGTTAAAATTAGATTCTTACCTGCGGTCACCCACATATGCGCCGCTTACCCTGAGATCTAAGCTGGAATGCCTCGGAAAAGTAAATCTTCGTTACCACATCCTTCAAACCAGAACGCAGCAGCGCTTAACACGGCTGTTATTGTAAGAAACTAGCTGACCCGGCAAACGTTGTGTTGCCATATAAATAAAAAAATGTTAAGCGTGAACAACCCTTATCACTTAGGGGTATGAAAAATAGATAGTAACCGATTCTCAGGCCTACTGAATATGCATATAAAATTTGGTGAAAATCGGTACATCCGTTTCGGAGGAGTACGGTAACTAACATTGTGACACGAGAATTTTATATACCTATAGGATAATAATTTATACACATTGCTAATTTTTTTCTTACATTACATTACTAAAGAAGTATTTTAATGTAAATATAATTAAACAATACAGTAAACTAAACTGTTTTAGTGGTGTTAATGTTTGCTGGAGTTTTACTACTACAGATACTTATTTTTTTGCTATTCCGACCCTTAACGAATGACCCTTAAACAAGTTATTGATTTGATGAGCAACTAACCTGCTGTTACCCTTCTTTTAATTGCTGTGCTTAATCGCGCGGCTCTGCTTGCTACGGTCTTAAGCGTTTTTCCACTTTCACATCATCACCAACCCATTACTGTCCCACTACTGGGCACGAGTCTACTCTCAGAAAGAGAAGGATTATGCCATAGTCCACCGCGCTGGCCAAGTGCGAATTGGTAGACTTCAGATACCTTTGAAAACTTTTTTTAAAGAAGTCTCAGGTTTCCTTAACATGTTTTCCTTTGCCGTTTAAAAAGTGACAAATAACTTCTAATACGCACATCACTTTGAAAAATCAGAGGCCTGGGATATGAATCTCGGACACTCGATCAAGAGGCCGCGTTACTTAACCACTAGACTATCACTGCTTTCACATAGAAACTACTTTAAATTTCGGGCTAACTACTACCAACTTTATTTACCAACTTATTTGCCATGCCACCAAAAGTAATAGTGTAAAATTAAAGTACTATTAAAGTAAAACCTCTTTACAATCGGTTCAGTGTTTTCCAAAATCCTGTATTCTAGTCCTATTAACGTAAATGTACGTTTAAAATCGGTCTAGCACTTTCTAAGTCTAGCTTGTTTACATAGATAGCCGCACAAAATGCCGATACAAGAGTATTATTATAAAAATAAATAAACTGACAACTTACAGAAACCAATCCTCATAAAGCATGCCAAAGAATGATGCATAAAAAGATCAGTACATTACCCTCCGCAATCAAGTGAAATACATAATATTTTTTAATTTTGCAAAAACAAAAGTGTAAAACTAATATACAGATATATTTTAAAATAACAGTTATCTTAGACCAACGAACAGACAAATTATTTATTTGTATATATGGAAACGTTCAACGGACTCCTCCTTTGTATTTCAACAAAGTATGATCCTTATTCCTTTCTCGTAAACGTCATTTTGGCCTTAACCCGACTCATTAGGTTAAAGTTAACTGATTAGTTCCATGCACAGTTTGATTACTTTATGACAGCGATCAAGTTGTCAACAATCATAATTATATTTTTTGTTAAGAACCCTTTAAGGAAATAAAGTTACCAGACATATGTTCCTACTGTGTGTTTAATAATTTTTACTTGACCGGCCTGCGGTCCGTAATTTTTTACCTGTGTGTATGTATGTATGTGTGTGGGTTTGTTTGTAACTCTCCTTTGGACTAAGAACAAGTGTCTTATTACTGTGATATAACTAGCTGACCCGGTAAACGTGTTGCCATATAAATAAAAAATGTTACGGGTGAACAACCTTATCACTTAGGGGTATGAAAAATAGATAGTAGACGATTCTCAGACCTATTAAATATGCGTATAAAATGTGGTGAAAATCGGTAAAGCCGTTTCGGAGGAGTACGATAACTAACATTGTGACACGAGAATTTTATATATAAGATTATTCTCACTTTAAGTGTGTTCCGTAGCTGTGCGGGCTATGGCGTGGGCCTACGCTGACGTCAACCCCGCGATTCATGGTTCGTTGGTTCAAATCCACGGTGAAAAGAAAAACGAACTAAAAATGAAAAATAAATATAAGTAGTTAAAAAAACTAAAAAGCACGCTTTTATGATAAAATCGACTAAAAAGCAGAAAATAATTTTCATTCTAGGGATCAATTAAGGAACAGTAAATAGTATAATTGTGGAAAAGTGTGGGGCTGTTCGAAAACTGATAAATGGAGGTGATAATTGTTTCTTGATTATTTTCTACTTTTTACTTGATTTTATTATAAAAGCGTGTTTTTTTAGTTTTTTTTTTACTATATTTATTGAGCGAATATATCTCATTCGTTAGCACGCCTGCAGCCCAAACGGCTTCATGGATTTTAACAAATATAATTGGTTTAAATGGTGGGAACGAAATAGGTTGTATTATTATTCTGAAGGAATCGGCGTTTTTGTTTTGATAGTGATTCTCTAGTTTTAATATTGTTTGTCGAATGACATATCTGTGGCATTTCAAACAAATATCTCAAATCTCCTGTGAAAGCAATTAAATTCTGAAGATGTATAGAACCCACTACAACGTAGTACTCCGTACTTTAAACAAGATGCGCCGCTGCCTCTTAGGACTAAATTGGGACGCCTCGGAAAAGTATATCTCCCTTACCACCTTTAAACCAGAACACAACAGCGCTTAACATTACTGTTAAAAGGCAGAAATATGTGTGGCGGTGGTACCGCCGGAGTCGAACCACAAAGGGTTCTACCACCTTCAATTCCATTGACAACGGTCACCAACAAGCCAAGCTGCGGCGACTATGGTAAATCCCTCAGTCACAGGTCTTAGTGGACTTATAAGTTCTAATAAGTCGAAGCCGTTTGTCTGCGGTTACCACTTAATACCAACTCAACAGAATGCTGGTTAGTTAAGTTTGACATCTGTAGTCTGATGAGTTTGACAACAGATGTTTGATTGAGTTGTTCCCGTTTTAAGGAGTTATGTCATTAATCTAAGAAACGTAGAGAACATCCTATTATTTTTTAGGGTTTCGTATCTAAAGGGTAAAACCAAGACCATATTACTAGGCGTATTTTATCTGTCCGTCGATCAAATTACTTTATCTCTTGTACTTACGGTACAAGATATACGATATGATACTTAAATTTATACAAAATGTGTATCACTATGTTTAATGTAACAACAAATATTAAAAATAAAAAAAGTTGAAAGTAAAGGAATGTTTTTATGCAAGAGTCCAGCAATTATCGGCGTTTTCGGTTTATCTATTGAGCCCTATCAGGTATATACAATGTTTTATAAAAAATAGAAATTGTAATAGTGTGGAACTTTCGTGTAAGAGTGCGACTCGCACTTAGCCATTTTTTGTTACTACCGTTACACAACAGGTATAATTAAAATCATAAAAAATGTGAGAGACAGGTTTTTTGTCTTGCACTTTCATTGTGTTTTTTGAAAATAGTTTTGAAGTTGTGGGGGGTAATTGATTAAAAACGTATTTTTATTGTTTGAAATTTGTATCACCGAAAGATGTTCCAAAAATTAATCAAATATATTTTTTTTCTTCATAATTTAATTAAACGATCCTGTCGACTTCGTAGTTATATTCTATTACGAGTAGTTTAATAATTAGGAGGTATCTATTGCACTATCTTATTTCCTAGGAATTTATTTAATAGACCATAAGTTGACCTGTTTTCCTATACTCTCCCTTAAATCTGTCCCACTGCTGGGCTCGGGTCTTTGGGCCATTATTCACTATGGTAGCCAAGTATAAAATGGTACATTACTGAGAGTATATTAGAGAACTTTAAGCGTAGGTTTACTCGCTATATATTTCATTTAATACTAAAGAATGAATATTAATTGTCAATACGCAATAATTTCAAAATTCAAAGATTAATCTGCCTTGGATTTGAACGCTGGACCCTCAACCTAAGTCTGTAATAATAATAAATCTCTTGTCCACTTAATTAAGGCAACGACAAGAGATGTCGGAACAACAGAGGGTGTGTTTACGACCGAAGAATCCCGTTACGATGTATGTGGACCTCTTCAAACAAGCGAGTTTAGACAAGACTTCAGCGAAATTAGAAAAATATTTGCATCCCACAACGTTATTGCAACGGACACTTACCTATAAAGCAGATAGCCTTGTGGTTAAGAAACTCGGCCTCTTGATCGAGGGGTCCGAGGTTCAAATCCCACCTCTGATATTTTTTTTAAGTTTTATAAGGTATGTGAAGTCTACCAATACGCCAATCTGGCCAGCGCGGTGCACTGTGCATTCTGAAAGGAGACTCGTGCCCAGCAGTGGTACAGTAATGATGATGATGATAGTGGAAGAATTGTTATTAACTCAGCCGCATCTATCTTAAAGGGAAGTTACCAATTTGAATTTGAAAATGGCAGAACCCTCGTTGGTTCGAATTCGGCGGTGCCACCTCCACACTGATTTTTGGTTAATTACAGCAGTGTTAAGCGCCCTTGTGATGTCGGCACCTCAGGTAGGATCACACAGATGCGCCGCTACCCCTGAGGACTAAGCTGGAATGCGTCAGAAAAGTATGTTTCCCTTACCATACCCTTCAAACCAGAACACAGCAGCGCTTATCAGTGCTGTTATTAGGCAGAAATATGTGTGGCGGTGGTGTCGCCGGAGTCGAACCATAAAGGATTCTAGCACCTTTAAAATATATATAATGTTTTAGTAATTTCATGATAATTAATAGTGGACATAAATCCTATGGAGTACAAAGAATCTGTTATGAAGCAAGGAGATCTGTCCCCACGCTAGATGATTCTTGGAAAGCGCTTTTGTTTAGACTTTAGAGTTTCAGTACGAACCTTGGGTATTTGTGCTAGATGTTGTGTAAAGCCATACACTCTACGGTCTACAGCAGGACAGTTAACCTGTGCAGATTTGCCTGTACAGGTCAACCGCATCTTGATAGCATGTATGGGGACGTTTTGGTGTGTCGGTGTATCGGAGTGTTCAGTACCCTTCCCATGAGTTTTTACGTTTTGACAAATATGACTGTTTTGGTATTTGTTTACGTATTAGCCCATACAAATTCCAATCAGCGCCCCTAGCGGATTTTGTCAGAACTATAGTGTCAGTAACGTAACATTAAATGTCTAAATTGACTAAATGGCACTTTATGTTTTGTCTCTCTTTTTTGCGAACATGTGAGGCAGACAAAAACACTTAAGTACTTACTTATTGTTACGTTTACTCAGTCTACTGAAGCAAACGGAACAGAATAGTGGATTGAGTAAACGTAACGTAAAATTGTGGGATGAAAATTCATGGTAAGGGTAGTTCTGTTTGCGATGGCATCGATTGAAGACAATGGCGTGCCTACGGTGGTACAAGAAAGAATTGATTTTTGATCTTGTACTGGTCGCCTGCATAGGTTCAGAAAACTGTTCAGGTCTACTCGTACACATAGTCCGGTTTATCCGTCCTAGCATATCTGAAGAGGTAGACCTCTCTGTTCCACCGTAGTGTGTATGGCAGGCATTAGAAAACCATAATTTTCTTCTTAAAATAAATCTTTTCTTGTAATTTTATGACTGACAATGTTTGTAAAATAAAAAGTATGTAGATATCTACATATATATCATAATGTATATACATCTAATGTATATACATTATGATATTTTCTTATATATAAAATTCTCGTGTCACAATGTTAGTTACCGTACTCCTCCGTAACGGCTTTACCTATTCTCGCCAAATTTTATATGCATATTCAGTAGGTCTGAGAATCGGCTACTATCTATTTTTCATACCCCTAAGTGATAAGGGTTGTTCACCCTTCACATTGTTTTATTTACATGGCAACACAACGTTTGCCGGCTTAGCTAGTAATACTATAAAGTACATGTATGATACGTAATGTATCAAAATAATGTGTGCTAAAGCTGGTTCATGTTAATAGACAACGCCACCTAGCGGCAACTTTGTAACGTATGTTCAAAAGCGTCAATTAAGTTTACAAACACGCTTATAGGTGGCGCTTATTTTAATTATTGCAATTAGTATCCTAGGTTTATCTAGTTATTTAATGTATAAGAAAAATAATTGTTTCCTTTAAAACTTTGTCCCGACTCAAAAATATATAGGTATTGTTATCTATATAATTAATAAATACATTGTAATATAAAAGATTATGAGATTATAATATTGTTTTAAGAGATGGTAGTAACTCCCTGGAGTTGATTTTATATATAGTCCCCGCGCAACTGCTAGTCCGCTCTGAAGTTGTTGCGAGGAGGTGTAGTCATACAATTTACTATGGCGACGCTATTCATTTCTATATTCAGAGCGGACTATACCCATGGACAGGAGATATCACTATCAGATGAAGTGGACGCTTGTTTGCTGCTTCTTTTAATTATAAACAGAAATACACATCATCATCATCATCATCAATTTCATTTTCCACTCAGAATAAAAAATGATTAGGCTCTTGTCCATCACGCTCATCATCATCATCATCAACAACCCATTACTGTCCCACTGCTGGGCACGGGTTTCCTCTCATAATGAGAAGGATTAGGCCATAGTCCACCGCGCTGGCCAAGTGCGTATTGATAGACTTCACATATCTTTGAGTTTTTTTTATATGTCTCTCAGGTATGCCGTTTAGCAAGTGATAATCAATTTCTAATACGCACATTAATTTAATAAATCAGAGGTGCGTGCCTGGGATTTGAACCTCGAACCCCTCGAACGAGAGGCCGAGTTTAACCACTAGGTTATCACTGCTTTTTTTCCATCACGCTGGTTAAGTGCAAATACAAACTATATAAGTGCATACTTAACACACTTTTAGGATTTTTTAAGAAAGCTCATGGGTTTAAGAAAACGATAATTAGTTTATACTAACTCCATAACATCGAAAACCAGATGCCTGGGATTCCAACCTCAAACCCTAGGTTTGTAAGGTCGAATTTCCATACCACTATAGCACAGTATAAGCATCTATACAGTATTCTATCTTCATACAAACGCACGGAACGCAAGTTATACCTACGCGCCTCGATTGCGGTATGCACTCGGTATGCGTCAGTAAATGTCAGTCAAACTCTCGCCTACCAAAGAGCGGCTATGTAAAGCCTAAAATATAATATTTACAATTAAAAAACTAGAAGAAAATCAGACGTAAATAAAATACTGCAGGCGCGCAGCCCTAACGCGAACTCTCGTCCGGCAGACCTGTAGGTATATAATTCAAGGACAGGGCCGAGTTACAATACTGTATAGATCTTTATACTGTGACTATAGCTTAACTAACAAAAATTCTTTAACAATAGTCAATTTATAACTCAATTGATCTTGTATTTGCTATTTACTAAGACTGTTTGCTTAATTAATAAACGTATTATTCCAGTTACAAAGAGCTTTTGTTTTTGCTTGCGTCTACAAAATCGATTGTTTCACACTTGTTCATACAAAATTGACATCTCAATACGAGTAGTAATTTGAGTTTAAACAGATGTTTAAGATGAATTAAAAGAAAGTATGACGTCATATTTTAGCAAAAAAAAAACAATTTTATGTCAATGTTTTGCAACTAGTGTTACCATATTTCAGGAGTGGAAATTCAGTACAATAGTTTGAAGGATAGCACTACCATGCTATATGTACAAAAATATGGTACAATTGATGGAAACTGATATTACTTGTCCTAACCAAGTCGTCCTCATTCCATTATTGTCACACTGTTGGGCACGGGTCTTCTTTCAGAATGAGGGGGGCTTAGGCTAAAGTCCACCGTGATGGCCAAGTGCGAACTGGTTGACTTCTCAGGCGTGTAAGTTTTCTCACGCTGTCTTTCTCCACCGTTAAGTATACACATTCATAATTAAATTCTAATACGCGGAGCGGAGCATAAATTAGAAATATCGGAGGTGCGTCGGGGATTTGAACCTTCTACCCTCCGATTGAGAGGTCGAGTTTCAACCACAAGGCTGCTGTGTAATAATAATAAGCACATAAAGTTGTTAACCCCGTTGTTAGATTCCGAGGCGTTTCAGCTTAGTCCTCAGGAGTAGCGGCGCATCTGTGGCCGACCTCAGGTAGGAATATCTACTACTATCTGGGGTTGATTACAGATGTCCATGGGCGGCAGTAGCCACTTACCATCAGGTGGACTGCATGCTCGTCTTCTATTCCTATATTATATGTTATAAAAAAAAATAAAACAAGCGATAATTAATTTCTAATGCCTATTCTATCGGAGTGCCTAAAATTGAGCGAAGCCTTCGATTGGGACGCAGAGTTTCAATCACTTGGCTATTACTGCTTACATTGCTTATGTAGGCATTGCTAATTATAATATCTAATTTGGTACTTAGGGACCCATGGTCATCATCAACCTATTACTGTCCCACTGCTGGGTACGGGTCTCCTCTCATAATGAGAAGGATTAGGCCATAGTGCACCGCGCTGGCCAAGTGCGTATTGGTAGACTTCACATACCATTGTGATGTTTTTTTTTTTTTATAAATCTCTCAGCAAGTGATAGTTAATCTGTAATACGCACATAACTTTAAAAAATCAGAGGTGCGTGCCTGGGATTTGACCCTCGGACCCCTCGATCGAGAGGCCGAGTTTTTTAACCACTATAATACTGCCTATGCCTACCCATGTTAGTAGGTAATTAATCAAGTATAAGTAGTGTAAGAGTATATTTTCATTACAATACTTTTTAAATTATTTTATTTTAATAAGAGTCTATTTAATTGCTGCTCAGTGTTACCAACTCTCAAAAATATTTCAACCCCTAAAAATACCCCTAGACATATAAAACCCCTAAAAAATCCCATACCACTCATTTACCCCCTAAATCTGGGGGGAAAACCCCTAAGTTGGGAACCGTGTTGCTGCTGTGTAGCAATCTAGTGGGAAACTATGTAAAAGAAAGAGAGTTATTATGTTTTTTAGAGAATAAGATGTCATAAATGGTTTGTCAGAGAAAATAAAGAATGAGTTGTTACTGAATCTTTTATTATACAAAATAATCTTTCAGTAATAATGAGTTAACAGTAGGTTGTACAAAATTATTAATTTAATAGGATTGTTGTCATAGAGTTTTATCTTCGGTGCATATTTTTTTTTTTAATTATATCCGGATTTATTTTATTATTTTGTATTGACTAATGTGTCTTATTGTTTCCAATAATAATAGTCCACTATTACATAATATACTAATGTGATTATAATTAGGGTCAGACTTAATTTTTTTTTTTTTTTTTTTCATAGAGATTTTTTCCCCAAATAGGCAATAAACATAGTGTCGACCTGATGGTACATCACTACCGCCCTTGGACATCTGTAACAAACTCCATATATTAAAACAGGATTACTGACTGCCGATAACAGATTGGTACTCCATTGAATCTACTCTTTATTGACCATATTAAAACAGCGTGGTACAGAAGGCGGACTTAATGCTAAATAGCATTATCTCCCAGTCAACCTTAGGGATGTGCAAAAAAATTGAAGGCGGTACAACTATACTAAAAATAATAATAATATTATATATTATGTAACGAAAATCATTATAGTCGATTCAATAGTGAAAAACACAATTGATTTGTAATATTACATAGAACAAATTAATATATAGTTTTAATAATAATGATCTCGAAGTTACATACATTATCAAACAATTAAACATTAATTATGATATATTGTTCTGAATAGCGAGGTAACTTTTATATTGTTTAAAACAAAAGGTTGTTATTTCTGTTAATTCTTTAAATATTTGAACAAGTCTGAATTTACGTAGGTTTTGGTGTAAATATTGTTACCATTTCGGGGTATAAAATGGGCCTGGAAAATTGTTGGAAGCATCAGTCCGGTTCCAACTCTCAGGAACATGAGAGTCACAGCCTTTGTGATCCTGTGCTGCGCACTGCAGGTGAGTCTTTCTTATATTTTATCTTCTATTTTTATTGCAATGTATTGAATAATAAATTATGAAAAACATTGAAACCTCACTTAAAGCTTTGTGGTTCGACTTCGACGGCACAACCACACTTATTTCTGCCTAATAACAGTAGTGTTAAGCGCTGCTGTGTTCTGGTTTGAAGGGTGTGGTAAAGGAAACATAGTTTGCCGAGGCGTTTCAGCTTGGTCCTCAGGGGTAGCGGCTCATTTATGGCCGATAAGGCAAGAATATCTGATCCTATCTGTGGTTGATTACAGATGTCCATGGGTGGCAGTAGCCACTACCATCAGGTGGACTGCATGCTAGTGTTCTACTTCCATATTATAAAAAAAAACTTGGTTTAACTGTGAAGAAACCATCGTGAGGAAACTTGAACATTTTAATTATGTTTTTTTTTTAATTACCTATGAATCACAGTCCAGTGGTCCAAAACTGAGATAACATATAACCAGCAGTCGGTCACTTATGGGTTAACGTAACCTTTAAATGAATCATCATTGTCAATCTGTCAAAAGAACTGATGACTGACTTGTTATAAGCAATATAATATAATGGCTAATGTCGATAAGTCAAAAATCGCTTTCATAGAACCCTTCGTGGGTTGAATATGGAGGCACCATCGCCAAACTTTTTCTGCCTGATAAGAATAATAAAAAGTGCTACTGTGTTCAGTACCCTTACCAGGAGATTTTACGTTTCGACAAATATGACTATTTTGGTATTTGTTTACGTATTGGCCCATACGATTTTCTAGTTCGGACACAATCCGCTAGGGGCGCTGATTGGAATTTGAAACAAATACCAAATCAGTCATATTTGTCGAAAGGTAATAAACTCCTGCTAAGGGTACTGGTTTAAAACATGTAACACTTGTGAGAGGCATCCCATCGTAGTCCTCAAGGGTAGCAACTCATTATTTCCGGCGTCCATTGTCATTTTTCTTTTATTTTATTGCCTCAATGACTATATACAAATAATCAAAAGTTAATAAACGACAGAGGCAATCTTTTAAATTAAAAAGGCATACAATTTCTCTCAAAAATATTAAAAATCAGAAATTGCACTAAAATGTATTACTATAATTCAAATTATTATATTAACAACGTCAACTGAATATCTAGGGGCTTATTTTAAGCGTTGATCATAATTATATAGCACTGCTGGGAACGGGTTCCGTCTCACAGTTAAAGAGGTTAAGTTCATAGTCTACAACGCTGGAAAAAAGAATTGGTAAAGTTCACCGACTTTCAAAAACTTTTTAAGGAACTCTCAGGAAAAAAGGATTGATGATTTCCTCACGATATTTTCCTTAAAGCAAGCAATAGACAACTTCTAATATAAGGTATTAGGAGAAATGATCTATTGGTTGAAACTCAGCCGCTCAATTGACTTACCAGATTCGAATCTCTGATTATTAGTACCAAACAATATAAATAATATAAAACAATATAAATATAAATGAGTGCCGGCAGGTTGTATCGTCACGGGACTCTGAACAGTTTGATTCGTCGGGCACTTGCTACCGTCTCTATACCTGCGACGTTAGAACCTCCAGGCCTTTTTAGAGACGATGGCAAGAGACCCGATGGAATCACTCTAGTTCCATGGAGTCTCGGACGACCCCTGGTATGGGACGCGACGTGCGTAGACACCTTGGCCCCATCGCACGTAAGCAATACATCTGTGTGTGCGGGGGCCGCAGCCGACCATGCCCAAACTCTCAAGCGCCGTAAATATAATAATTTATTAGACAATTATTTGTTTGCGGCGCTTGCAATAGAGACAATGGGTCCATGGTCATCTGACATGAAAAAATTCATGTCAGATATGTCGACCAAGCTTGTAACTGCTTCCGGGGACCAAAAAGCTGGCGGCTACTTTGCTCAAAGGCTAAGCCTTGCCGTTCAACAAGGAAACGCCGCCAGCGTTTTGGGAACCATGCCTCACACGGCAATTTTAGATGGTTTATTTTATTTATAATTTTATCTTTTTTACTCTTGATTGTATATATTGTTAATTAGAAATATTTTGTATATATTTTAGCTTTAATAATTTCTTGTTATTTAGTAATAAAATTTACTGTAAATGATATAAATAAGATCTAAAAAGTATTTATTTTTCCAGTATGTCGCTGCAGATGACGTCGCAGTCAATTTAATAAACGCCATCGAGAGTCAAAAAGATTTAAGGAAAACGGAATCAGTCAGTTCCAATACAGGATATTATGACAACAGTGGAAACCTTGTCGAATCATATAATGAAACGAAATATGAAAGAGAAGGCGACTTCAACAACAACTTAGCTAGTGGGGAAAAGTTGATCAGGACCCTTGTCATCACGACAGACGCCAGTGGTCATGAAACGATAACAGAAGAGGACGTTATCGTGAAAGAACGAAATGACCAACCAGCGAGGGCTTCAGCATACTCTGGAGCTGGAGCATCAGCTGCCGCTGCTGCCAGTGCAAGTCCCCAAGGACCATACGGACCCCAAGGACCAGCACCACTAATAAATGTCATTAACGCCGGTGGACCAAGCGGACCGGGATCAGCCTCCGCATCAGCTTCAGCTGCTGCCGCAGCCGGCTCAGGACCTCAGGGACCACAAGGACCTCAAGGGCCACAAGGACCACAAGGGCCACAAGGACCGAATGTTTACAACATCTACTCACCTGGATCAGGAGCATCGGGTGCATCAGCCGCCGCTGCAGCAGCAGCCGCATCCGGACCAGGACCACAAGGGCCACAAGGACCACAAGGGCCACAAGGTCCCCAAGGACCATACGGACCCCAAGGACCAAGCGGACCGGGATCAGCCTCCGCATCAGCTTCAGCTGCTGCCGCAGCTGGCTCAGGACCTCAAGGGCCACAAGGACCGAATGTTTACAACATCTACTCACCTGGATCAGGAGCATCGGGTGCATCAGCCGCCGCTGCAGCCGCAGCCGCATCCGGACCAGGACCACAAGGACCACAAGGACCACAAGGGCCACAAGGTCCCCAAGGACCATACGGACCCCAAGGACCAGCACCACTAATAAATGTCATTAACGCCGGTGGACCAAGCGGACCGGGATCAGCCTCCGCATCAGCTTCAGCTGCTGCCGCAGCCGGCTCAGGACCTCAGGGACCACAAGGACCTCAAGGGCCACAAGGAACACAAGGGCCACAAGGTCCCCAAGGACCATACGGACCCCAAGGACCATACGGACCCCAAGGACCATACGGACCCCAAGGACCAGCACCACTAATAAATGTCATTAACGCCGGTGGACCAAGCGGACCGGGATCAGCCTCCGCATCAGCTTCAGCTGCTGCCGCAGCCGGCTCAGGACCTCAGGGACCACAAGGACCTCAAGGGCCACAAGGACCACAAGGGCCACAAGGACCGAATGTTTACAACATCTACTCACCTGGATCAGGAGCATCGGGTGCATCAGCCGCCGCTGCAGCAGCAGCCGCATCCGGACCAGGACCACAAGGGCCACAAGGACCACAAGGGCCACAAGGTCCCCAAGGACCATACGGACCCCAAGGACCAAGCGGACCAGGATCAGCCTCCGCATCAGCTTCAGCTGCTGCCTCAGCCGGCTCAGGACCTCAAGGACCATACGGACCCCAAGGACCAAGCGGACCGGGATCAGGAGCATCGGGTGCATCAGCCGCCGCTGCAGCCGCAGCCGCATCCGGATCAGGACCACAAGGGCCACAAGGACCTCAAGGGCCACAAGGACCACAAGGGCCACAAGGACCGAATGTTTACAACATCTACTCACCTGGATCAGGAGCATCGGGTGCATCAGCCGCCGCTGCAGCAGCAGCCGCATCCGGACCAGGACCACAAGGGCCACAAGGTCCCCAAGGACCATACGGACCCCAAGGACCAAGCGGACCAGGATCAGCCTCCGCATCAGCTTCAGCTGCTGCCTCAGCAGGCTCAGGACCTCAAGGACCATACGGACCCCAAGGACCAAGCGGACCGGGATCAGCCTCCGCATCAGCTTCAGCTGCTGCCTCAGCCGGCTCAGGACCTCAAGGACCATACGGACCCCAAGGACCAAGCGGACCGGGATCAGCCTCCGCTTCAGCTTCAGCTGCTGCCGCAGCCGGCTCAGGACCTCAAGGGCCACAAGGACCGAATGTTTACAACATCTACTCACCTGGATCAGGAGCATCGGGTGCATCAGCCGCCGCTGCAGCCGCAGCCGCATCCGGACCAGGACCACAAGGACCACAAGGACCACAAGGGCCACAAGGTCCCCAAGGACCATACGGACCCCAAGGACCAGCACCACTAATAAATGTCATTAACGCCGGTGGACCAAGCGGACCGGGATCAGCCTCCGCATCAGCTTCAGCTGCTGCCGCAGCCGGCTCAGGACCTCAGGGACCACAAGGACCTCAAGGGCCACAAGGACCACAAGGGCCACAAGGACCGAATGTTTACAACATCTACTCACCTGGATCAGGAGCATCGGGTGCATCAGCCGCCGCTGCAGCAGCAGCCGCATCCGGACCAGGACCACAAGGGCCACAAGGACCACAAGGGCCACAAGGTCCCCAAGGACCATACGGACCCCAAGGACCAAGCGGACCAGGATCAGCCTCCGCATCAGCTTCAGCTGCTGCCTCAGCCGGCTCAGGACCTCAAGGACCATACGGACCCCAAGGACCAAGCGGACCGGGATCAGGAGCATCGGGTGCATCAGCCGCCGCTGCAGCCGCAGCCGCATCCGGATCAGGACCACAAGGGCCACAAGGACCTCAAGGGCCACAAGGACCACAAGGGCCACAAGGACCGAATGTTTACAACATCTACTCACCTGGATCAGGAGCATCGGGTGCATCAGCCGCCGCTGCAGCAGCAGCCGCATCCGGACCAGGACCACAAGGGCCACAAGGACCACAAGGGCCACAAGGTCCCCAAGGACCATACGGACCCCAAGGACCAAGCGGACCAGGATCAGCCTCCGCATCAGCTTCAGCTGCTGCCTCAGCCGGCTCAGGACCTCAAGGACCATACGGACCCCAAGGACCAAGCGGACCGGGATCAGCCTCCGCATCAGCTTCAGCTGCTGCCGCAGCCGGCTCAGGACCTCAAGGGCCACAAGGACCGAATGTTTACAACATCTACTCACCTGGATCAGGAGCATCGGGTGCATCAGCCGCCGCTGCAGCAGCAGCCGCATCCGGACCAGGACCACAAGGGCCACAAGGACCACAAGGGCCACAAGGTCCCCAAGGACCATACGGACCCCAAGGACCAAGCGGACCGGGATCAGCCTCCGCATCAGCTTCAGCTGCTGCCGCAGCCGGCTCAGGACCTCAAGGGCCACAAGGACCGAATGTTTACAACATCTACTCACCTGGATCAGGAGCATCGGGTGCATCAGCCGCCGCTGCAGCCGCAGCCGCATCCGGACCAGGACCACAAGGACCACAAGGACCACAAGGGCCACAAGGTCCCCAAGGACCATACGGACCCCAAGGACCAGCACCACTAATAAATGTCATTAACGCCGGTGGACCAAGCGGACCGGGATCAGCCTCCGCATCAGCTTCAGCTGCTGCCGCAGCCGGCTCAGGACCTCAGGGACCACAAGGACCTCAAGGGCCACAAGGACCACAAGGGCCACAAGGACCGAATGTTTACAATATCTACTCACCGGGATCAGGAGCATCGGGTGCATCAGCCGCCGCTGCAGCAGCAGCCGCATCCGGACCAGGACCACAAGGGCCACAAGGACCACAAGGGCCACAAGGGCCACAAGGACCATACGGACCCCAAGGACCAAGCGGACCAGGATCAGCCTCCGCATCAGCTTCAGCTGCTGCCTCAGCCGGCTCAGGACCTCAAGGACCATACGGACCCCAAGGACCAAGCGGACCGGGATCAGCCTCCGCATCAGCTTCAGCTGCTGCCGCAGCCGGCTCAGGACCTCAAGGGCCACAAGGACCGAATGTTTACAACATCTACTCACCTGGATCAGGAGCATCGGGTGCATCAGCCGCCGCTGCAGCCGCATCCGCATCCGGATCAGGACCACAAGGGCCACAAGGACCACAAGGGCCACAAGGAACACAAGGGCCACAAGGTCCCCAAGGACCATACGGACCCCAAGGACCATACGGACCCCAAGGACCAGCACCACTTATAAATGTCATTAACGCCGGTGGACCAAGCGGACCGGGATCAGCCTCCGCATCAGCTTCAGCTGCTGCCGCAGCCGGCTCAGGACCTCAGGGACCACAAGGACCTCAAGGGCCACAAGGACCACAAGGACCACAAGGGCCACAAGGACCGAATGTTTACAACATCTACTCACCTGGATCAGGAGCATCGGGTGCATCAGCCGCCGCTGCAGCCGCAGCCGCATCCGGACCAGGACCACAAGGGCCACAAGGACCACAAGGGCCACAAGGTCCCCAAGGACCATACGGACCCCAAGGACCAAGCGGACCGGGATCAGCCTCCGCATCAGCTTCAGCTGCTGCCGCAGCCGACTCAGGACCTCAAGGGCCACAAGGACCGAATGTTTACAACATCTACTCACCTGGATCAGGAGCATCGGGTGCATCAGCCGCCGCTGCAGCCGCAGCCGCATCCGGACCAGGACCACAAGGACCACAAGGACCACAAGGGCCACAAGGTCCCCAAGGACCATACGGACCCCAAGGACCAGCACCACTAATAAATGTCATTAACGCCGGTGGACCAAGCGGACCGGGATCAGCTTCCGCATCAGCTTCAGCTGCTGCCGCAGCCGGCTCAGGACCTCAGGGACCACAAGGACCTCAAGGGCCACAAGGACCACAAGGGCCACAAGGACCGAATGTTTACAATATCTACTCACCGGGATCAGGAGCATCGGGTGCATCAGCCGCCGCTGCAGCCGCAGCCGCATCCGGATCAGGACCACAAGGGCCACAAGGACCACAAGGGCCACAAGGGCCACAAGGTCCCCAAGGACCATACGGACCCCAAGGACCATACGGACCCCAAGGACCAGCACCACTAATAAATGTCATTAACGCCGGTGGACCAAGCGGACCGGGATCAGCCTCCGCATCAGCTTCAGCTGCTGCCGCAGCCGGCTCAGGACCTCAGGGACCACAAGGACCTCAAGGGCCACAAGGACCACAAGGGCCACAAGGACCGAATGTTTACAACATCTACTCACCTGGATCAGGAGCATCGGGTGCATCAGCCGCCGCTGCAGCAGCAGCCGCATCCGGACCAGGACCACAAGGGCCACAAGGACCACAAGGGCCACAAGGTCCCCAAGGACCATACGGACCCCAAGGACCAAGCGGACCAGGATCAGCCTCCGCATCAGCTTCAGCTGCTGCCTCAGCCGGCTCAGGACCTCAAGGACCATACGGACCCCAAGGACCAAGCGGACCCCAAGGACCATACGGACCCCAAGGACCAGCACCACTAATAAATGTCATTAACGCCGGTGGACCAAGCGGACCGGGATCAGCCTCCGCATCAGCTTCAGCTGCTGCCGCAGCCGGCTCAGGACCTCAGGGACCACAAGGACCTCAAGGGCCACAAGGACCACAAGGGCCACAAGGACCGAATGTTTACAACATCTACTCACCTGGATCAGGAGCATCGGGTGCATCAGCCGCCGCTGCAGCAGCAGCCGCATCCGGACCAGGACCACAAGGGCCACAAGGACCACAAGGGCCACAAGGTCCCCAAGGACCATACGGACCCCAAGGACCAAGCGGACCAGGATCAGCCTCCGCATCAGCTTCAGCTGCTGCCTCAGCCGGCTCAGGACCTCAAGGACCATACGGACCCCAAGGACCAAGCGGACCGGGATCAGGAGCATCGGGTGCATCAGCCGCCGCTGCAGCCGCAGCCGCATCCGGATCAGGACCACAAGGGCCACAAGGACCACAAGGGCCACAAGGAACACAAGGGCCACAAGGTCCCCAAGGACCATACGGACCCCAAGGACCATATGGACCCCAAGGACCAGCACCACTAATAAATGTCATTAACGCCGGTGGACCAAGCGGACCGGGATCAGCCTCCGCATCAGCTTCAGCTGCTGCCGCAGCCGGCTCAGGACCTCAGGGACCACAAGGACCTCAAGGGCCACAAGGACCACAAGGGCCACAAGGACCGAATGTTTACAACATCTACTCACCTGGATCAGGAGCATCGGGTGCATCAGCCGCCGCTGCAGCAGCAGCCGCATCCGGACCAGGACCACAAGGGCCACAAGGACCACAAGGGCCACAAGGTCCCCAAGGACCATACGGACCCCAAGGACCAAGCGGACCAGGATCAGCTTCCGCATCAGCTTCAGCTGCTGCCTCAGCCGGCTCAGGACCTCAAGGACCATACGGACCCCAAGGACCAAGCGGACCCCAAGGACCATACGGACCCCAAGGACCAGCACCACTAATAAATGTCATTAACGCCGGTGGACCAAGCGGACCGGGATCAGCCTCCGCATCAGCTTCAGCTGCTGCCGCAGCCGGCTCAGGACCTCAGGGACCACAAGGACCTCAAGGGCCACAAGGACCACAAGGGCCACAAGGACCGAATGTTTACAACATCTACTCACCTGGATCAGGAGCATCGGGTGCATCAGCCGCCGCTGCAGCAGCAGCCGCATCCGGACCAGGACCACAAGGGCCACAAGGACCACAAGGGCCACAAGGTCCCCAAGGACCATACGGACCCCAAGGACCAAGCGGACCAGGATCAGCCTCCGCATCAGCTTCAGCTGCTGCCTCAGCCGGCTCAGGACCTCAAGGACCATACGGACCCCAAGGACCAAGCGGACCCCAAGGACCATACGGACCCCAAGGACCAGCACCACTAATAAATGTCATTAACGCCGGTGGACCAAGCGGACCGGGATCAGCCTCCGCATCAGCTTCAGCTGCTGCCGCAGCCGGCTCAGGACCTCAGGGACCACAAGGACCTCAAGGGCCACAAGGACCACAAGGGCCACAAGGACCGAATGTTTACAACATCTACTCACCTGGATCAGGAGCATCGGGTGCATCAGCCGCCGCTGCAGCAGCAGCCGCATCCGGACCAGGACCACAAGGGCCACAAGGACCACAAGGGCCACAAGGTCCCCAAGGACCATACGGACCCCAAGGACCAAGCGGACCAGGATCAGCCTCCGCATCAGCTTCAGCTGCTGCCTCAGCCGGCTCAGGACCTCAAGGACCATACGGACCCCAAGGACCAAGCGGACCGGGATCAGGAGCATCGGGTGCATCAGCCGCCGCTGCAGCCGCAGCCGCATCCGGATCAGGACCACAAGGGCCACAAGGACCACAAGGGCCACAAGGAACACAAGGGCCACAAGGTCCCCAAGGACCATACGGACCCCAAGGACCATATGGACCCCAAGGACCAGCACCACTAATAAATGTCATTAACGCCGGTGGACCAAGCGGACCGGGATCAGCCTCCGCATCAGCTTCAGCTGCTGCCGCAGCCGGCTCAGGACCTCAGGGACCACAAGGACCTCAAGGGCCACAAGGACCACAAGGGCCACAAGGACCGAATGTTTACAACATCTACTCACCTGGATCAGGAGCATCGGGTGCATCAGCCGCCGCTGCAGCAGCAGCCGCATCCGGACCAGGACCACAAGGGCCACAAGGACCACAAGGGCCACAAGGTCCCCAAGGACCATACGGACCCCAAGGACCAAGCGGACCAGGATCAGCTTCCGCATCAGCTTCAGCTGCTGCCTCAGCCGGCTCAGGACCTCAAGGACCATACGGACCCCAAGGACCAAGCGGACCCCAAGGACCATACGGACCCCAAGGACCAGCACCACTAATAAATGTCATTAACGCCGGTGGACCAAGCGGACCGGGATCAGCCTCCGCATCAGCTTCAGCTGCTGCCGCAGCCGGCTCAGGACCTCAGGGACCACAAGGACCTCAAGGGCCACAAGGACCACAAGGGCCACAAGGACCGAATGTTTACAACATCTACTCACCTGGATCAGGAGCATCGGGTGCATCAGCCGCCGCTGCAGCAGCAGCCGCATCCGGACCAGGACCACAAGGGCCACAAGGACCCCAAGGACCATACGGACCCCAAGGACCAAGCGGACCAGGATCAGCCTCCGCATCAGCTTCAGCTGCTGCCTCAGCCGGCTCAGGACCTCAAGGACCATACGGACCCCAAGGACCAAGCGGACCGGGATCAGGAGCATCGGGTGCATCAGCCGCCGCTGCAGCCGCAGCCGCATCCGGATCAGGACCACAAAGGCCACAAGGACCACAAGGGCCACAAGGAACACAAGGGCCACAAGGTCCCCAAGGACCATACGGACCCCAAGGACCATATGGACCCCAAGGACCAGCACCACTAATAAATGTCATTAACGCCGGTGGACCAAGCGGACCGGGATCAGCCTCCGCATCAGCTTCAGCTGCTGCCGCAGCCGGCTCAGGACCTCAGGGACCACAAGGACCTCAAGGGCCACAAGGAACACAAGGGCCACAAGGTCCCCAAGGACCATACGGACCCCAAGGACCATACGGACCCCAAGGACCAGCACCACTAATAAATGTCATTAACGCCGGTGGACCAAGCGGACCGGGATCAGTCTCCGCATCAGCTTCAGCTGCTGCCGCAGCCGGCTCAGGACCTCAGGGACCACAAGGACCTCAAGGGCCACAAGGACCACAAGGGCCACAAGGACCGAATGTTTACAACATCTACTCACCTGGATCAGGAGCATCGGGTGCATCAGCCGCCGCTGCAGCAGCAGCCGCATCCGGACCAGGACCACAAGGGCCACAAGGACCACAAGGGCCACAAGGTCCCCAAGGACCATACGGACCCCAAGGACCAAGCGGACCGGGATCAGCCTCCGCATCAGCTTCAGCTGCTGCCGCAGCCGGCTCAGGACCTCAAGGGCCACAAGGACCGAATGTTTACAACATCTACTCACCTGGATCAGGAGCATCGGGTGCATCAGCCGCCGCTGCAGCCGCAGCCGCATCCGGACCAGGACCACAAGGACCACAAGGGCCACAAGGTCCCCAAGGACCATACGGACCCCAAGGACCATACGGACCCCAAGGACCAGCACCACTAATAAATGTCATTAACGCCGGTGGACCAAGCGGACCGGGATCAGCCTCCGCATCAGCTTCAGCTGCTGCCGCAGCCGGCTCAGGACCTCAGGGACCACAAGGACCTCAAGGGCCACAAGGAACACAAGGGCCACAAGGTCCCCAAGGACCATACGGACCCCAAGGACCATACGGACCCCAAGGACCAGCACCACTAATAAATGTCATTAACGCCGGTGGACCAAGCGGACCGGGATCAGCCTCCGCATCAGCTTCAGCTGCTGCCGCAGCCGGCTCAGGACCTCAGGGACCACAAGGACCTCAAGGGCCACAAGGACAACAAGGGCCACAAGGACCGAATGTTTACAACATCTACTCACCTGGATCA
Source organism: Epargyreus clarus (assembly GCF_041222505.1). Lineage (NCBI taxonomy): Eukaryota > Metazoa > Arthropoda > Insecta > Lepidoptera > Hesperiidae > Epargyreus > Epargyreus clarus. Next base: position 9,977,728 of record NW_027332214.1, read on the forward strand.
GGAGCATCGGGTGCATCAGCCGCCGCTGCAGCAGCAGCCGCATCCGGACCAGGACCACAAGGGCCACAAGGAACACAAGGGCCACAAGGTCCCCAAGGACCATACGGACCCCAAGGACCATACGGACCCCAAGGACCAGCACCACTAATAAATGTCATTAACGCCGGTGGACCAAGCGGACCGGGATCAGCCTCCGCATCAGCTTCAGCTGCTGCCGCAGCCGGCTCAGGACCTCAGGGACCACAAGGACCTCAAGGGCCACAAGGACCTCAAGGGCCACAAGGACCGAATGTTTACAACATCTACTCACCTGGATCAGGAGCATCGGGTGCATCAGCCGCCGCTGCAGCAGCAGCCGCATCCGGACCAGGACCACAAGGGCAACAAGGACCACAAGGGCCACAAGGTCCCCAAGGACCATACGGACCCCAAGGACCAAGCGGACCAGGATCAGCCTCCGCATCAGCTTCAGCTGCTGCCTCAGCCGGCTCAGGACCTCAAGGACCATACGGACCCCAAGGACCAAGCGGACCGGGATCAGCTTCAGCTGCTGCCGCAGCCGGCTCAGGACCTCAAGGGCCACAAGGACCGAATGTTTACAACATCTACTCACCTGGATCAGGAGCATCGGGTGCATCAGCCGCCGCTGCAGCCGCAGCCGCATCCGGACCAGGACCACAAGGACCACAAGGACCACAAGGTCCACAAGGTCCCCAAGGACCATACGGACCCCAAGGGCCAGCACCACTAATAAATGTCATTAACGCCGGTGGACCAAGCGGACCGGGATCAGCCTCCGCATCATCAAGTGCGGCCTCAGCTTCTGGCGCTTCTGGATCCGCTGGACAAGGTCAAGGACCTGCATATGGTGGACCGGGAGCAGGAGCTGCAGCAGCGGCTGCCGCTGCCGCAGCTTCCGCCGGTGCCAACAATGGAGGAAACGGTCCACAAGGACCAGGCGTTTACAATGTCTATCCATATGGATCAGCCGCTGCTGCCGCCGCAGCTGCAGCCGCATCGGGATCATCCGGACCAGGAGCAGGTTCTGGTGGAAATGGAGCTAATGGACAATACGGTGCACAGGGTCAAGGCTATGGTTCAGGAGCCGCAGCAGCTGCTGCAGCTGCCGCCGCCGCCGCCGCCGCTAACAATGGCGGAAACGGGCAACAAGGACCGAATGTTTACAATATCTACTCACCGGGATCAGGAGCATCGGGTGCATCAGCCGCCGCTGCAGCCGCAGCCGCATCCGGATCAGGACCACAAGGGCCACAAGGACCACAAGGGCCACAAGGAACACAAGGGCCACAAGGTCCCCAAGGACCATACGGACCCCAAGGACCAGCACCACTAATAAATGTCATTAACGCCGGTGGACCAAGCGGACCGGGATCAGCCTCCGCATCAGCTTCAGCTGCTGCCGCAGCCGGCTCAGGACCTCAGGGACCACAAGGACCTCAAGGGCCACAAGGAACACAAGGGCCACAAGGTCCCCAAGGACCATACGGACCCCAAGGACCATACGGACCCCAAGGACCAGCACCACTAATAAATGTCATTAATGCCGGTGGACCAAGCGGACCGGGATCAGCCTCCGCATCAGCTTCAGCTGCTGCCGCAGCCGGCTCAGGACCTCAGGGACCACAAGGACCTCAAGGGCCACAAGGACCACAAGGGCCACAAGGACCGAATGTTTACAACATCTACTCACCTGGATCAGGAGCATCGGGTGCATCAGCCGCCGCTGCAGCAGCAGCCGCATCCGGACCAGGACCACAAGGGCCACAAGGACCACAAGGGCCACAAGGTCCCCAAGGACCATACGGACCCCAAGGACCAAGCGGACCAGGATCAGCCTCCGCATCAGCTTCAGCTGCTGCCTCAGCCGGCTCAGGACCTCAAGGACCATACGGACCCCAAGGACCAAGCGGACCCCAAGGACCATACGGACCCCAAGGACCAGCACCACTAATAAATGTCATTAACGCCGGTGGACCAAGCGGACCGGGATCAGCCTCCGCATCAGCTTCAGCTGCTGCCGCAGCCGGCTCAGGACCTCAGGGACCACAAGGACCTCAAGGGCCACAAGGACCACAAGGGCCACAAGGACCGAATGTTTACAACATCTACTCACCTGGATCAGGAGCATCGGGTGCATCAGCCGCCGCTGCAGCAGCAGCCGCATCCGGACCAGGACCACAAGGGCCACAAGGACCACAAGGGCCACAAGGTCCCCAAGGACCATACGGACCCCAAGGACCAAGCGGACCAGGATCAGCCTCCGCATCAGCTTCAGCTGCTGCCTCAGCCGGCTCAGGACCTCAAGGACCATACGGACCCCAAGGACCAAGCGGACCCCAAGGACCATACGGACCCCAAGGACCAGCACCACTAATAAATGTCATTAACGCCGGTGGACCAAGCGGACCGGGATCAGCCTCCGCATCAGCTTCAGCTGCTGCCGCAGCCGGCTCAGGACCTCAGGGACCACAAGGACCTCAAGGGCCACAAGGACCACAAGGGCCACAAGGACCGAATGTTTACAACATCTACTCACCTGGATCAGGAGCATCGGGTGCATCAGCCGCCGCTGCAGCAGCAGCCGCATCCGGACCAGGACCACAAGGGCCACAAGGACCACAAGGGCCACAAGGTCCCCAAGGACCATACGGACCCCAAGGACCAAGCGGACCAGGATCAGCCTCCGCATCAGCTTCAGCTGCTGCCTCAGCCGGCTCAGGACCTCAAGGACCATACGGACCCCAAGGACCAAGCGGACCGGGATCAGGAGCATCGGGTGCATCAGCCGCCGCTGCAGCCGCAGCCGCATCCGGATCAGGACCACAAGGGCCACAAGGACCACAAGGGCCACAAGGAACACAAGGGCCACAAGGTCCCCAAGGACCATACGGACCCCAAGGACCATATGGACCCCAAGGACCAGCACCACTAATAAATGTCATTAACGCCGGTGGACCAAGCGGACCGGGATCAGCCTCCGCATCAGCTTCAGCTGCTGCCGCAGCCGGCTCAGGACCTCAGGGACCACAAGGACCTCAAGGGCCACAAGGAACACAAGGGCCACAAGGTCCCCAAGGACCATACGGACCCCAAGGACCATACGGACCCCAAGGACCAGCACCACTAATAAATGTCATTAACGCCGGTGGACCAAGCGGACCGGGATCAGCCTCCGCATCAGCTTCAGCTGCTGCTGCAGCCGGCTCAGGACCTCAGGGACCACAAGGACCTCAAGGGCCACAAGGACCACAAGGGCCACAAGGACCGAATGTTTACAACATCTACTCACCTGGATCAGGAGCATCGGGTGCATCAGCCGCCGCTGCAGCAGCAGCCGCATCCGGACCAGGACCACAAGGGCCACAAGGACCACAAGGGCCACAAGGTCCCCAAGGACCATACGGACCCCAAGGACCAAGCGGACCGGGATCAGCCTCCGCATCAGCTTCAGCTGCTGCCGCAGCCGGCTCAGGACCTCAAGGGCCACAAGGACCGAATGTTTACAACATCTACTCACCTGGATCAGGAGCATCGGGTGCATCAGCCGCCGCTGCAGCCGCAGCCGCATCCGGACCAGGGCCACAAGGACCACAAGGACCACAAGGGCCACAAGGGCTACAAGGTCCCCAAGGACCATACGGACCCCAAGGACCAGCACCACTAATAAATGTCATTAACGCCGGTGGACCAAGCGGACCGGGATCAGCCTCCGCATCAGCTTCAGCTGCTGCCGCAGCCGGCTCAGGACCTCAGGGACCACAAGGTCCTCAAGGGCCACAAGGACCACAAGGGCCACAAGGACCGAATGTTTACAATATCTACTCACCGGGATCAGGAGCATCGGGTGCATCAGCCGCCGCTGCAGCCGCAGCCGCATCCGGATCAGGACCACAAGGGCCACAAGGACCACAAGGGCCACAAGGAACACAAGGGCCACAAGGTCCCCAAGGACCATACGGACCCCAAGGACCATACGGACCCCAAGGACCAGCACCACTAATAAATGTCATTAACGCCGGTGGACCAAGCGGACCGGGATCAGCCTCCGCATCAGCTTCAGCTGCTGCCGCAGCTGGCTCAGGACCTCAGGGACCACAAGGACCTCAAGGGCCACAAGGAACACAAGGGCCACAAGGTCCCCAAGGACCATACGGACCCCAAGGACCATACGGACCCCAAGGACCAGCACCACTAATAAATGTCATTAACGCCGGTGGACCAAGCGGACCGGGATCAGCCTCCGCATCAGCTTCAGCTGCTGCCGCAGCCGGCTCAGGACCTCAGGGACCACAAGGACCTCAAGGGCCACAAGGAACACAAGGGCCACAAGGTCCCCAAGGACCATACGGACCCCAAGGACCATACGGACCCCAAGGACCAGCACCACTAATAAATGTCATTAACGCCGGTGGACCAAGCGGACCGGGATCAGCCTCCGCATCAGCTTCAGCTGCTGCCGCAGCCGGCTCAGGACCTCAGGGACCACAAGGACCTCAAGGGCCACAAGGACAACAAGGGCCACAAGGACCGAATGTTTACAACATCTACTCACCTGGATCAGGAGCATCGGGTGCATCAGCCGCCGCTGCAGCAGCAGCCGCATCCGGACCAGGACCACAAGGGCCACAAGGAACACAAGGGCCACAAGGTCCCCAAGGACCATACGGACCCCAAGGACCAAGCGGACCAGGATCAGCCTCCGCATCAGCTTCAGCTGCTGCCTCAGCCGGCTCAGGACCTCAAGGACCATACGGATCCCAAGGACCAAGCGGACCGGGATCAGCTTCAGCTGCTGCCGCAGCCGGCTCAGGACCTCAAGGGCCACAAGGACCGAATGTTTACAACATCTACTCACCTGGATCAGGAGCATCGGGTGCATCAGCCGCCGCTGCAGCCGCAGCCGCATCCGGACCAGGACCACAAGGACCACAAGGACCACAAGGTCCACAAGGTCCCCAAGGACCATACGGACCCCAAGGGCCAGCACCACTAATAAATGTCATTAACGCCGGTGGACCAAGCGGACCGGGATCAGCCTCCGCATCATCAAGTGCGGCCTCAGCTTCTGGCGCTTCTGGAACCGCTGGACAAGGTCAAGGACCTGCATATGGTGGACCGGGAGCAGGAGCTGCAGCAGCGGCTGCCGCTGCCGCAGCTTCCGCCGGTGCCAACAATGGAGGAAACGGTCCACAAGGACCAGGCGTTTACAATGTCTATCCATATGGATCAGCCGCTGCTGCCGCCGCAGCTGCAGCCGCATCGGGATCATCCGGACCAGGAGCAGGTTCTGGTGGAAATGGAGCTAATGGACAATACGGTGCACAGGGTCAAGGCTATGGTTCAGGAGCCGCAGCAGCTGCTGCAGCTGCCGCCGCCGCCGCCGCCGCTAACAATGGCGGAAACGGGCAACAAGGACCGAATGTTTACAATATCTACTCACCGGGATCAGGAGCATCGGGTGCATCAGCCGCCGCTGCAGCCGCAGCCGCATCCGGATCAGGACCACAAGGGCCACAAGGACCACAAGGGCCACAAGGAACACAAGGGCCACAAGGTCCCCAAGGACCATACGGACCCCAAGGACCATACGGACCCCAAGGACCAGCACCACTAATAAATGTCATTAACGCCGGTGGACCAAGCGGACCGGGATCAGCCTCCGCATCAGCTTCAGCTGCTGCCGCAGCCGGCTCAGGACCTCAGGGACCACAAGGACCTCAAGGGCCACAAGGAACACAAGGGCCACAAGGTCCCCAAGGACCATACGGACCCCAAGGACCATACGGACCCCAAGGACCAGCACCACTAATAAATGTCATTAATGCCGGTGGACCAAGCGGACCGGGATCAGCCTCCGCATCAGCTTCAGCTGCTGCCGCAGCCGGCTCAGGACCTCAGGGACCACAAGGACCTCAAGGGCCACAAGGACCACAAGGGCCACAAGGACCGAATGTTTACAACATCTACTCACCTGGATCAGGAGCATCGGGTGCATCAGCCGCCGCTGCAGCAGCAGCCGCATCCGGACCAGGACCACAAGGGCCACAAGGACCACAAGGGCCACAAGGTCCCCAAGGACCATACGGACCCCAAGGACCAAGCGGACCGGGATCAGCCTCCGCATCAGCTTCAGCTGCTGCCGCAGCCGGCTCAGGACCTCAAGGGCCACAAGGACCGAATGTTTACAACATCTACTCACCTGGATCAGGAGCATCGGGTGCATCAGCCGCCGCTGCAGCCGCAGCCGCATCCGGACCAGGACCACAAGGACCACAAGGACCACAAGGGCCACAAGGTCCCCAAGGACCATACGGACCCCAAGGACCAGCACCACTAATAAATGTCATTAACGCCGGTGGACCAAGCGGACCGGGATCAGCCTCCGCATCAGCTTCAGCTGCTGCCGCAGCCGGCGCAGGACCTCAGGGACCACAAGGTCCTCAAGGGCCACAAGGACCACAAGGGCCACAAGGACCGAATGTTTACAATATCTACTCACCGGGATCAGGAGCATCGGGTGCATCAGCCGCCGCTGCAGCCGCAGCCGCATCCGGATCAGGACCACAAGGGCCACAAGGACCACAAGGGCCACAAGGAACACAAGGGCCACAAGGTCCCCAAGGACCATACGGACCCCAAGGACCATACGGACCCCAAGGACCAGCACCACTAATAAATGTCATTAACGCCGGTGGACCAAGCGGACCGGGATCAGCCTCCGCATCAGCTTCAGCTGCTGCCGCAGCCGGCTCAGGACCTCAGGGACCACAAGGACCTCAAGGGCCACAAGGACCACAAGGGCCACAAGGACCGAATGTTTACAACATCTACTCACCTGGATCAGGAGCATCGGGTGCATCAGCCGCCGCTGCAGCAGCAGCCGCATCCGGACCAGGACCACAAGGGCCACAAGGACCACAAGGGCCACAAGGTCCCCAAGGACCATACGGACCCCAAGGACCAAGCGGACCAGGATCAGCCTCCGCATCAGCTTCAGCTGCTGCCTCAGCCGGCTCAGGACCTCAAGGACCATACGGACCCCAAGGACCAAGCGGACCGGGATTAGGAGCATCGGGTGCATCAGCCGCCGCTGCAGCCGCAGCCGCATCCGGATCAGGACCACAAGGGCCACAAGGACCACAAGGGCCACAAGGAACACAAGGGCCACAAGGTCCCCAAGGACCATACGGACCCCAAGGACCATACGGACCCCAAGGACCAGCACCACTAATAAATGTCATTAACGCCGGTGGACCAAGCGGACCGGGATCAGCCTCCGCATCAGCTTCAGCTGCTGCCGCAGCCGGCTCAGGACCTCAGGGACCACAAGGACCTCAAGGGCCACAAGGAACACAAGGGCCACAAGGTCCCCAAGGACCATACGGACCCCAAGGACCATACGGACCCCAAGGACCAGCACCACTAATAAATGTCATTAACGCCGGTGGACCAAGCGGACCGGGATCAGCCTCCGCATCAGCTTCAGCTGCTGCCGCAGCCGGCTCAGGACCTCAGGGACCACAAGGACCTCAAGGGCCACAAGGACCACAAGGGCCACAAGGACCACAAGGGCCACAAGGACCGAATGTTTACAACATCTACTCACCTGGATCAGGAGCATCGGGTGCATCAGCCGCCGCTGCAGCCGCAGCCGCATCCGGACCAGGACCACAAGGGCCACAAGGACCACAAGGGCCACAAGGTCCCCAAGGACCATACGGACCAGCACCACTAATAAATGTCATTAACGCCGGTGGACCAAGCGGACCGGGATCGGCCTCCGCATCAGCTTCAGCTGTTGCCTCAGCCGGCTCAGGACCTCAGGGACCACAAGGACCTCAAGGGCCACAAGGACCTCAAGGGCCACAAGGACCGAATGTTTACAACATCTACTCACCTGGATCAGGAGCATCGGGTGCATCAGCCGCCGCTGCAGCCGCAGCCGCATCCGGACCAGGTCCACAAGGGCCACAAGGTCCCCAAGGACCATACGGACCCCAAGGACCATACGGACCTCAAGGACCAGCACCACTAATAAATGTCATTAACGCCGGTGGACCAAGCGGACCGGGATCAGCCTCCGCATCAGCTTCAGCTGTTGCCTCAGCCGGCTCAGGACCTCAGGGACCACAAGGACCTCAAGGGCCACAAGGTCCCCAAGGACCATACGGACCCCAAGGACCAGCACCACTAATAAATGTCATTAACGCCGGTGGACCAAGTGGAGTTGGAGCAGCGGCTGCCTCATCGAGTGCAGCCTCCTATTCTGCGACTGGAGGAAGTTATGGTCGATCGATTGGTCGCACAGCCTGCCAGCTTCGTCGCACCCAATATACCATTAGGATCGGCAGGAAGGGAGACTGCGTCGATTGTTAATATGTGGTACTTATTTGATTTTTAATTTAAATGTTTTTCCTTTTCATAATAATATGGATACATCTTTTTTTCATCGATTTTAATAAAGTTTTGCAAGATTATATCTATGTTTTCTTTATTTGGTAAATTTAAACTTTCCTACTGAATAATGCTTAGAAAAAAATGCATTTTCTCTTAACTGTTTTGAAATCTATTTGTTTATCCAGTTGTCTTATTTTTTAATAATCAAAAACACTCAATCACAAAACTACGAACGGCATTGATCACACAATACACGTAACATATTTATATTTGTAATGTGAATTGGGGTAACATCGTAAAAAGTAAAAGACTGTTAAATTATTTTTAATCGCGCTGCATACATTTTTCCGTCTTGTACCATACATAAACGGTTAACTCCTCCCTCTCCGAACGGATCTTGTAAAAAAATCGATAGTGACGCAAGAAACTGTACCCTTACCATGACTTTTCAAATTGTCCTATAATTTTACATTACGTTTACTCAATCCATTATTCTGGTCCAGTTGGTTAGTAGACTGAGTTAACCTAACAATAAGTATGGTCTTCCCAATTTAATAGGCCCATTTTGACACATGTCATCCTAATGTCATTAATGTTTTAAACTAACTTTTTAGTAGGGAGTTTACGAACACGTGACGACTAGAGCTTGCGACTTCAAACCATTCGGAAGAAAAAATAATCGACTAACTTTCAAATAATCGAATCTTAGAGTTACCAATAATTCATTATTTATCCCTTTTTCATCATAACAACAATAAAATAATCAAGACTTTGTTTATTAGTGAATGAGAAAACGAAAAAAATACAGTTTACGAGCGATGCTTTATTTAATCTTCTAAATATGATTAAATTTTTAAATTACACTAGAATTTATTTTCTTTTCTTCTTTTTTATAAAATATTTAGATGATTTAGAGAAATATTTAATAAATATTCTGTTAATAAATATTTATTAAGCTATACAATACGATTTGGGGTTGTAATCGATTTGTCGTAAAAATCGGTTTCTTTGGTTATCGATTTGTATATCACATTCTTAGAGCCTAGCGATGGCATGTGTCAAAATGGGCCTATTAAATTGTGACGACTATAAGTGCTCAAGTCTTTTTGTCTACCTCACATGTTCGGAAAAAAGAGAGACACAATATAAAGCGCCATGTGTCTATTTAGACATTTAATATTACGTCACTGACACTGTAGTTCTGATGCTGATTGGAAATTGTATGGCCAAATAGGTAAACAAATACCAAAATAGTCATATTTGTTAAAACGTAAAAACTCATGATTAGGTTACTGAATGACAAAGGTTAGGCCATAGTCCACCGCACTGGCCAAGTGCATATTGTCAACTCATATGACATACGGAATCCTAGTGTGGGGCTGAGTGTAAAAAGCGTCTTTTTTGGGTTCCGTACCTAAAGGGTAAACACGGAACCCTATTACTATGACTTCGCTGTCTGCCCGTCTGTCACGGGGCTCTATCTCCGGAACTGTTATAGATGGACACTTGAAATTTTTACAGCAGATGCATAATTTCTGTAAAATACTAAAAATAAAATAAGGTGAAAAATACCGGTTTGTTGAATACCCCCTGTATACAACAAACCGGTATTTTTCGTCATTTCTCGATCTAACTGATAGACCGTACCTGGAAGACAGGAACTTTATACAATCCGTTACATATAAGAACAATAAATAATTCATAAATAAGGAACATTTGGTGGTACAGAAGTCTTAATGTGCGAGTTCGACTCGTACTTTACTGTAAAACTCTACCACCCCGCGCACATATCACACCATTCATTAACAATGCACAAAAACTAAAAATGGAATCACGCAGAAAGCTTCATCTTGCCACACTTCTTTTTGGTATTATAAACAACTACGATATAATTATTCATTTTACTGTCACTCACCTGATCCATTATAGACTTTACACCAATAACTCGCTTCTTCACAACTTGGATGCGACTTAGATGAAAACGAAAATTCATATAGCTACATAAACACCACATTATTACAGGCAAACATTCCTAATATGCTTTTAATAATAATTTACTTTATTCACAAGCACAGTTCAAATTGAGCAATAACAAAGACTCCCAGTGATATGAACAAAATTCGTCTACCCACGATATAACAATCGGAACTCAGCTGCTCACGTGTTTCCTCTTCTCTTCGCTGTACGCATATCCGTGAGCATATCCACTCTATGGGCTCACTGAAAATCAGCACCGTGGTGCAACTCACCATGGCATCAATGCTGAGTGAGTGCCTTTTCCGTATGCAATGTATACATACAAGCATAGGGATATACTGTAACTTACGTAATTAACTATTTTATTTTTATTCTGCTGTGTTGTTTATTATGTATCTTGAGTTTTATATGTACGTATATGCCACTATTTTGTAATTAACTTAAGTAATTTGTTCATTTCATTTCATTACTTGACGAATTATTTTCTCTTTTATAATCTTGTAAAAATCATACAGCTACTATATAATTATGCGTTATACAAGTTTTATTGAAAAAATCCCACGGATCCGGTCGCGACAGGGTGAACCCGTCACCTGAATTGACCCCACAGATAGATCTCGCGGGCCAGTATAAATCACATTATTATGTTAACTAATACAAATGTATGTGTGAAATTAAGATGACCGTTGCCCTTAAGATCTTCAGCATTCCGTGGTCGACCTTTGACGTGTATGTTGTGATCCTAAATTGTCCGTAATAATTAATAAAACAATTGTTTTTTTTTAAATATCATGATAGTTTATTTTGCAATATTTAAACTTTATTACAATATTATAATAAGTTAAACTAAATTTAAAACAAATAGAAATAAAAATATTTACAGTAATCAAAAAATAACTAAAACTATAATATTGATTTACAAGTTATTTGCAAATGTGTTGTGGTAGTTCAACGTGAAGTGTAATGAGAATATTGTGATGTGACTAATGAATATAGGTAAGTGTGTTTTTTACATATAAGTAGCTAATAAGGTAGCTAATGAGAAATCTCTAATCGATCCTACGAATTGTACTGAGTCCTACCTAAAACTACAACTGTACCTACCCTTAGTATGTAGTATATGTAGTATTTACGTTTTTACAAAAATGACTGTTTTCGTATTTGTTTACGTATTTCCTATACATTTCCAATCAGTTCTGATACAGTCAGCTGGGGGCGCTGATTGGAAATGTATGAGCAAATACGTAAACAAATACAAATAAATTTTGTAAAAACGTAAAAACTCATACTAAGAGTACTGGTCTGAGAACTAAATTGAAGTAGGTACCTTATATAAGTATCAGTATCAAGATCTCTTAAGAAGACCAAAAAAAGCGTTTTTGATCCTAGTTTGATTCTGCTAACTAGAAACTAAAACGCAACGCGGTTAACACTTTTGTCATAGGTCGGAAATAAATAGGTTACACCCGTTATCAATACTTAATCTATCCAAATACCTACTGAAGATCGATGATACCTAACTTCTTGTATAGAGAAATTGTCTAATGTCGATCTTTGGTAGGAAAAACATGGGATAGATTGATTTTTAATAATGAGTGTAAGACACAACGGTTAAGAACATTTTTGTGTTTTAACCGATATTGTTTGCTGTTCTTTTGTTTATAACTATGCTGTCCTTATTTATTTATTTATTTAGTCAATTAGTACAGATTACTCCAATTGCACTAATGAACAATATTTGATAAAAATTACAATTTGAATAAATAACATTAAAATAATAATAACAGATGGTGAATTATGTTTATTAGGCGAACAAAATTTTGAAAAATCAATAGAGTCGAATTTTGATTATTGAGCGAGCTTCAACATAAAAAGTTCTATAGGTATTCTTTTGATATATGTATAATTGTATATGTTAAGTAATATAATTTTTATGGTTCCGTACCCAACCGTAACAGATAGACACTTGATTTTTTACTGTATCGGTACGCGTAAGGTGGCCGCTATAACAAAAAATATAAAATCTTAAAAAAATATGGGGGCCGCTATAGAAAAAACAGCTAATTTTCGGCGTTTTTCGCTAGGTACAGTAATAGATAAGCAGTTCAAATTTTCATAAATACTAAAAATAGAAAATAAATGAAAATTTGGTAGTGCCATCCGTGTGTTATAATAAATAATATATATACAGGGTGAATTTTTAAAACGGGCCTTCAGGGCCAAATCCGAAACTATAAGGATTAGTGAAAAATGCTGAAAGGAGTTACGAGGCCAATTTTGATAAAAACTATACATGCATCATTACTTTTTTAAAATAACTTTTTCCCTAACCGGGAATCGAACGAGTTCATTTTGAAAAAAAATACACCCTCTATATTATTTCACTATCTGATAGTGTTGCTTATAAGGATCAAATTCTGGGAAGTAATGATAAATGAGAAACTAAAAGAAAAGCCTCAATTCCTTATCCTTATAGTATCGGATTTGGCCCTGAAGGCCCGTTTTAAAAATTCACCCTGTATACCATATAATAATATATTATTTTGTAGTTAATGAGCTTTCGTATTACCAATGAAAATCTTCAATTTGGTTAAAATGAGTTAGTTTCGACCACCAAGCGAAATCTAGTAAGACATATAAAGATGTGACGGTGGTATAGTCATCGCCAAACTTTACCTAAGTCATTTCTATATTCAAAGTGGACTAGCAGTTTTACGCGGACTATACCTCCGAAATCAACAATGTAATCAATTACAGAATTACTCAAATCAGACTTCAAATTAGGAAGATATTTAGGTAATTGGGTATAAAACTTATCGTAGCCTATAGAGTTTCTTGTGCCTGTATTTGAGATATGTTTAAGGGTAGCAGACGAGCATGCAGTCCACCTGATGGTAAGTGGCTACTGCCGCCCATGGACATCTGTAATCAACCCCAGATAGGATTAGATATTCCTACCTGAGGTCGGCCACAGATGCGCCGCTACCCCTGAGGACTAAGCTGGAACGCCTCGGAAAAGTCTGTCTCCCTTACCACACCCTTCAAACCGGAACACAGCAGTGCCTAACACTGTTGTTATTAAGTAGAAATAGGTGTGGCGGTGGTGCCGCCGGAGTCGAACCACAAAGGGTTCTACCACCTTCCCAATTACAGACTACAATTACAGAATTACTCAAATCAGACTTCAAATTAGGTAGATATTTAGGTAATTGGGTATAAAACTTATCGTAGCCTATAGAGTTTCTTGTGCCTGTATTCGAGATATGTTTTGCTAACATTTCAATACTATTTTAATTATTTTATGTTTATAAGAGTCTATTTAATTGCAGGCCAATAGCAATCTAGCGGGAAACAATGTAAAAAGTAAGAAATATATTAGGTATATACTTTAGATAATAATAGATGTAATAGAAATTATTGAAGAATGGTGTTAGATAGTTAATTGTATCAGGCGTTACTTTGCGGACATTGCGAAACAAATCGGATCGGATTTTGCGAAGTAGTTTTAATATTAAGTTAATAAGAATGGTGTTGTTATTGAATATTTTATTATGTAAAATCTTCTATAGTCTTTCAGGAATAATCAGCCTATACAGGGTGAATCTCCATAAAGTGCACATATTGAAACAGGTAAAATTAAACCGCATTTTGTCGACAAAAAAAATATAAAAAAAATAAAAAAAAAATATTATTTTTTTTATTACTTACTAATATTATATAAAAAAAAATTATTATTTTTTTTGTCGACAAAATGCGGTTTAATTTTACCTGTTTCAATATGTGCACTTTATGGAGATTCACCCTGTATACACTTTCCGAGATTCTTAGTGGTGGTAGCTAGTTGAAGTAGGACGGGAGTTCTATTGGATTCGTATTTGAATAAATACTTATTGAATTTGAATGAAAGTATCTAGAATGAAATTTTCACTGGATTTAGTGATTTTTAAATTAGTCTCAGCATCAGTATATGAATGAAAGTTAGTAATATTATAAGATATTTTCATAAAAAATATTATTTTATTGCAATATTGACCTATTCATTCAGGAATCATTGTCGAATGTTAGATAAGGCTTACTTGATACTTTTTAAATGGCTATGAACTACTTTTTGTGAAGTAATTTTTAGGAATTCAAAACCATTGGTTAACTAATTGTTTTAGACCGAACCATACAGTTAATTAATACGTAAAGGTGCGTTAATATAGATAAAGTTTGAAATCTGATTTTCAAAATATCAAATCATTGCCGAAAAAAAACAAAAATGGCCGCGCACTGATCGTCATGGGGTGGGCATTTTAAATGTTCATTCTCTAACACAGGCGCAATAGTCAGCCCGATGACGCGACGGGGGTGGACCTACCCCTTCACTATCGCTCAACTACTCACGCACACACGTGCGACCACCATTATAACTAGACCTGTCGTGCCCCCTCGGACCTTTAGGTTTTAAGGAAGCCTTTGTCCACACTGACGAGTCTTTTTAAACTGGTTAAAAATAACCCGTACACGGAAGGAAAGGGGCGCGTACGTGGTAGGCATAAAATTCGAAAATATAGGTACATAGCCGTTGTGTTCCTCTGAGAACCGCAAATGAGATCGTAGGCGAAGTGGAACGAATGCACGATTTCGGTTTATTTATTTTAGCTTTGAATTTAACTGCAGAGCTATCAATTGCCTATTATCAATTCGTATTGTCTACTTCTCTAATATCAAGAGAATTAGATCTATTCGGATTTCAAATCTAAAATGGCCTCATAGCTAACAAATACTACATAGTTTAAAAAGACGCGTATCCTCTTATTACTCAATTATTGCGTTATCCCGGAATATATTTTTTAAATGTCAAATAGAAGGACGAGTAAGATGTCCTCACGTAGTTATTTGAACCGCGACTTGGTTCCTACGAGCAATAACAAAATGAGTTTCATACTTAGGTAAAACGTGGTGCCGAGTCATGCGTACGTAAAACAAAGCTCAAAATGTTACGTTACATAAACTAGTAGTGATTTTTGGCGCAGTTCTCAATATATCACGTCGGTTGCAGGACGTCACGCGTAACGCACACACGCGGGCCGCACACATGCGCGCACAGTCATCGTCAAGCTCTATGATGTATGGTCAGGGCAAAAAAAAGGAAAAAAAAAGTCTGAAGTTTTTTTTATTAGTTACAAATTTTGTTGAGATTAATGAATGAAGGTTAAAGTTGTATGAATCGTAAGATAAAAGTAAGTGAAGTATGGAGTTTGTTTTTATTTTTGAGCATGAATTTATGTAGGTAGTAGGTACATACCTAATATTGATTAGAGACTAATATCGGTATAATAATAACTAATATAATACTAAAACTAAATTATCTCAAAATTGGAGTAAAAACGAAACAAAAATTGTCATTAGGCATTTACACATCGAGCGTAGAAAAATATGATTAAATGTTTTCGGTTTGGAAAGCTTAGTTCATTTCGTTTCGTTTCACTCATACTCATTTATTTATGAGTTTTTACCATTGACTTAGTCGCGTTCACTTCGAATTGAATCAGTAGCATTTTATTCCTATTCACTATTACCTATATCCAAAAAATGGGTCTCCCACTGAAACTACAAACACGACTTAAGAAAGCTAGTCTAAAGCAGGCGTACTTAGCTCAGAATCAAGGAATCCCGTGAAGAATTTCCTTTTTGTAGACAGTACCCCCCTAGCGGGCATTTGCGAAGTGTGAGCCACCGCGTTATTAGTTCGCCTGCGCTGCGTCGGGATAGGTTTTCACAATTTTGAGTCGAGCGGAGTCACAATGCGCGGTGTCATTTTCTATGATTAATAGTGGCGCGTCACTGCGCTATATGCGGATGTAGATTAGGTGCCACTTATATAGATACATTTCATCATGTTTCTAATTTGTCCATAATTACTTTTATAGTCCTGATTTGGTGACGGATTTACAAGTCATGTCGTATTTTTATGATTCGTAGTGGTGTGTCACTGCGTCGCTATATGCGGATGTAGATTAGGTGCCACTTAGGTATATATTTTGAATTGTTTCTAATTTGTCCATAATTACTTTTATAGTCCTGATTTGGCGACAGATCTACAAATTATGTCGCATGTCTATGTTTTATAGAAGCGTGTCACTGCGTTGCTATATGCGGATGTAGATTAGGTTCCACTTAGGTATATACATTTTGAATGTTTCTAATTTGTCCATAATTACTTTTATAGTTCTGATTTGGCGACAGATCTAAGAGTTATGTCGTATGTCTATGTTTTATAGTAGCGTGTCACTGCGTCTATATGCGGATGTAGATTAGGTGCCACTTAGGTATATATATTTTGAATTGTTTCTAATTTGGCCATAATTACTTTAGGTTGTAGCTATAGGATAGGAATAGGTAGGATCTGCAACGCACGTTGTACGAAATACTGCTTTTAAATTCATTTTGGGATGTAGGTATTTTAAACAAATAAAGAACTTCTATACACCTATTTCATACGAAATCTACACGTTTCACACTAACACTATCTCGGATTGATTGACAATTAATATAATATGTCATAGATCCACTTACTACTAATTAGTAATACTCCTAAGTCGGTCTTTTGCTAATATATTTATATTGAATGTCTTTGTATTTCTAACTCAATTTAATAAAAGAGATTTGTCATTCATTTTATTATATACTGAACAATAGGTAATAAAACGCGCATTTGAACTATAGCTACATGATGTTTGTCCAAAAATCGGTAATTTTCACACGCGTGAATAAGTAATCTAAATAATCCATCGCGACAATTGGACCGCAAAGCCGCAAATTTTAAAAACAGACGGGCGTTGTTTATTAGCAAACAGCGCGCTATCCGGGGTCGATCCATCGCTAATCAACTAACACATAGCTATAGTTAATAAATAAACACATGAAATTTTCCACAAAGCGTACGCGGCCGTACTAAAAAGCCTGATAGGCCTAAAAACGTGGATTTCGGCCATGATTCCCGCACCCCCCTTTTTTGTGGGAGGGTGGGCGCTGCACTATCCCCCTAGCGGTACTTGACGACCGCGATGCTAGAATATTAATGTTCGTACGTAATTGAATATTTTTGACTTATCGATTTTTTTGCGTTCTCTTTTTGTTCTATTTGATACGAATTTTCATAATTCGAGCGTTATGAAGCTCACGATCCCGACTTTAATATTAAATCTTGAATAAGGACTGCTTAATTAGCGAATAAAGTTGAATTCGTAGTTTAATTTAAGTTAGCGTACAATTACTCATTAGTCTTATATAAGACTAGATTGGAATGAATATTGAAAATACTTTATTACTCATTCGGTAGGTACTTGAAAATTATTAGAATATACCGTGTTCAAATGTAGATATTATTAACATTTTAAATAGGAATATCTAAACTGTTTGAATTGTTAGAATTGACTGGTAATCAAAGCAATAATACTTCGTAGTGGAAATGTTTAGGTATACGATGGCAATAAAAACAGTGATCTTATTGTATATTTTAATAATGATTTATTTCTACATATACATATATAAGTAGTAGCACATAGTAGCATAAGAACTTAGAATGTTAAAATATTTGCGCACACATCATATAACCTAGGATCCTTAGGTCCTAATACCCGTACAAAACACTAATAAACTCCCCAATGTTGATCAAAACATCGGATCCAAACTCACAATTAGACCGTAAATCCGGAGGACATCCAATAACCGAGTCTGGAGGCAAATATGAAACGGAATCGCACCGTCTATATCCTACCTTCTAATTAGTAACCTCTAAATTAATTCCCCAATCGTAAATAATGTCCAGTGGGTACGTAACAATGTTATCTTAACAAATTGACGCCGGCGAGCACGC
Source organism: Epargyreus clarus (assembly GCF_041222505.1). Taxonomy (NCBI): domain Eukaryota; kingdom Metazoa; phylum Arthropoda; class Insecta; order Lepidoptera; family Hesperiidae; genus Epargyreus; species Epargyreus clarus. Next base: position 9,995,987 of record NW_027332214.1, read on the forward strand.
TACCAAATTTTACAAATTTTGCGCCAGTGTTTAGCCGTGTTTAGGGGAGGTGGGGGTATAGTGGCGAAAGGGGGAAGGATAAGGAAAGGAGAAACTGGCCGAACCCCCGGCACTTAGATATATTTGTGCCATGCCGACCCTCCAAGATACGGATCGGTGAGCCTGTGTGCGATTCTCCCGTGACGCTGTTTAGAAAGCTTTTGTAAAATAATGGCGGTCTCTGCACACTTCTGAAAGGACGCTTGTTTAAATTAAAGTTTGGGAACTATGGTTGCGTAGCACACTTCGTAATTAAAGCTGTATATGACGACAGACGATGGGTTTTATTTGTTTTTCTATTCAATAAAAATAATGGAGATACTACTTTTGTTTTGTAAAGTTAACAATTATTGTTTAGAAAAAATAATACATTTCACTTATGTTGTTAGGCAGAAATTATTAGATTATAATTATTATTACTCCCGGGCCATAATAATAAATACGAGAATTGCTTTATAGAAGCAAGGGAGGTAATCATTATTAAGGCATTAAAATTAAATAGCCATACCTATACAATATTACTTTGAATCATTTTGATGGTCTACTTTTTATTTATTCTTTATTTATTAAGTTTGTATTTAAAACTATGCATATTACCTAAGTTCAAATTACATTGTTATTTTAAATGTAGATAGGTATGTTCATACCAATCCAAAATTATTTAAATAAAACAAAAATAGAGATGATGTGATAGAAACGATAACTTTTAAAAATCTTTTGCCTTATTTTTGAGAAAAATCTGAATTGTTTTAGTTGCCTGGCCAGGATTCTAACTTTGTCCTTTGCAAATAAGGTTCCCGTCTTAGTCCTCAGGAGAAAGTCGTAAAACTCCTGTTCTGTATAGAGTTGGTTACAGATGTCCATAAATGATCTTGAATACTTTCGACCAATCGTATTGCATGCTCATTTGGTCCTTCAATCTTATAAAAAGGCTCTGTACCAAACCGCGTCAATTGTAACATAAGCGCTATAATACGACAATCGTTAAGCAAAGCTAGGATCAAAGAAATGCCAGCCGTTGATTCAAAGCCCAAAGGGTTGAAAGACATTCTTCCCCGCAATGAGCGCCAGATCGAATGTGTTTATCCCGCTCCGTCCTTTAGTACGGTCGGCGGCCATTCGTCGGCGACAGCCCGATTTAATATTCTATTTTACTCCGACGATAAGATTAAAGTATGTAATTTCTTGCCCGAATGGGGAAGCGTTTTGTTTACGCACTAGACGTGGTGTAGGGTTGTCAGTTTCGGGAAATGTTAATATACATTGTTTTGAATAAAGGTACCTTAAAATAATTAATGTTGCAATATCACTGGCAACATTAATTATTTTAAGGTAACTAATTCAGTAAACTAACCGAGTACAAGATAAAGAAATTACCAGCTAAACTTGCAGCTAAATTAATTGAATAATTGATCTGATATAAGCGACATGTTGGGACGACTCTTAACAGTAGAATACTAATAATCTAATAACTATAACTTATCCCTAATAACTATATGGCAGCGATATTCTCGTGGTAATTAAGACATCATGTTCGGCAAAAAACTATATATTATCTTGATAATTACCTAATGTTTATGTTTCTATTTAATATGTTCGTCATATTTACACAATAAATCATTAACGCTATAATTTTATGCTAGTGGTGCCCGCGGCTTCGCCCGTGTTTTAAAGAATAATCCATTTTCCCGTGAGATTTCCGGGATAAAAACTATCCTGTTCTTTCTCGGGTCTCAGACTTTCTTTGTAAAAAATTCCATTCAATTCAGTTCAGTGGTTTAGGCGTGAAGAACAGACAGACAGACAGAGTTACCTTTGCATTTATAATATTTAAGTAGGGAAGTACGGATGTAACTGCGTACAACTGGATTTTTTGCAGAATATACCTATTCAAAATAAATTTGAAAGTGTAATGCAAAACTAATTTGTTCAACTGTCAAAAATTCAACGGTCATTTGTCCGAAAGCTTTTCAAAAGCTTTCATTAAGACCGTTGAATAATGATTTGAAATTTACATATTGTAGTGAATGAACAGTAGGTAAATGTTATTGAAACAGAATAATCTAAAGAAAATAAAATTAATTATTTGTAATATCACAATAAGTTAAAAAATAACAGATCTAATTTGATATAATTTAATGATCTTTGTTGAATGACTTTATATATATTCACTTTAAAATATACACAAGTTTTTTGTTTTAATTTTAAATAGTAAATTGAAATTGTTGTATGTACCTATATATTTGATAATTAATTTAATTACGAGTATAACTTGAAATAGTATGAGCTGAACTCTACTAAGCACCCATTGCTCTAGGTACCTATTGCTTATATTTGATTTATATACTCAACAGATAATACATGAGTGAAACATGTTTTTTTGTGAAATTTCAACCTCTTTTCTTTTCTTTTTTTTCTTTAAGTTTACTATACTCATAATCATTACAACGTGGGTATGGTTATTTATGTCATTAGCATACATAATGTACTTAATCCTATTTGAAATTTCTGTTTTAAATCAGTTTGTTTTTCCCTACTTCCAGCTTACATATTCTTACCATTGCCTTACATTTTCAGTAGTTTGCCGACATTGATTAAAAACACTCAAAATAACTCATTTTAGTAGCAAGACCAACATATCAGGTCCCCCCCATTATACCCAAATTGTCCAATACTGGGACAAAAAAGCCAAATCATTAAACACAAAGAATTTGAAATGGCAGCCCTCAGCCGTAAGAAGTGTCCCCCACAAACCGACGGACCTATAATAAAGCCCTCCACACCCCACCCACACCAAGACGCCCAGTATATTGGACAATTTTCATACGTACTGGATTCGTGACTCGCTTAGCAATTTTGTTATTAGTCGTCACGACAGATTTTAATGTTGAAGTTTTGTATTGCAGGGAATATTTAAATTATAAGACTTCACAAGGCTTTGTCGTATGTCGTTGATGTCGTCGTTGCTTCTAAACGCCATTTTTTTATTATATAAGAGTAGCAGACGAGCATGCAGTCCATCTGATGGTAAGTGGCTACTGCCGCCCATGGACATCTGTAATCAACCCCAGATAGGAATATTCCTACCTGAGTTCGGCCACAGATGCGCCGCTACCCCTGAGGACTAAGCTGGAACGCCTCGGAAAAGTCTGTCTCCCTTACCACACCCTTCAAACCGGAACACAGCAGAGCCTAACACTGCTCTTATTAGGTAGAAATAGGTGTGACGGTGGTGCCGCCGGAGTCGAACCACAAAGGGTTCTACCACCTTCAATTAATATTAAGTAATTATGTTATTATTATAGATATTGACTACAATGTATTTTGAACCGTTTTGAATATCCAAACGTAAAAGTAGCATTTACTTTAAAATTATATCATAAGTATGTTAGTTGATCATATGCGCTTCAAATGTTCCGTCCTAAAAATGTGTGTCCTTTCCGTCCTAAAAATGTGTGTGTTTTAAGCTTTGATAATTATGTTGTTTTTGATATATGAAATATTTTCGATTAAATCATCTATTTTAATGTGAGGGATAATTAATATTTAATCGGGCACCACTTATCCAATTTTCTTAACAAATTCCGTTTAAACCATCATCGAAGCGAAGCACGTATTCGCATGAATTTATGTGCGAATCCCTAAAATCCCTAATAAATATTTCCATCTGAACGTGACGAGCGAAAACTACCCTTCTAATCTTGCTAAGCAACGCTTCCCCCGAAAACAATCTACCACCCTCGCGATTTCTTTCATCCCTCCCTCGGGGGGGTTAAGTCACCCTACTTAAGATCGATGGTGGGGCGATTTTACTTTGCGATAAGGGTTGGGCCTGTCCCGAATTAAGGGCACCCTTTTGTGCGTCTCAGATGGGTCGCTCGAACTTTGTGCCTTGTTTTGACGTGTTTTATAATTAATTTGCTAGTTTCGACCCTTAGTTTAACGAGGGCGGCCAAATTTATTGTAATGAATTCTCTCCAGTAAATTTCCAAATAAGAGTAGGTAGGTTTTTTTATAATATTGTAGTAACAAACCACAACTTTCTATGGACATCTGCTCTCATTACTCTCAGATAAGATTAGATTTCTACCTTAGATTTGCAACAATATACTCGTATGTTGAACCGCTACCTCTGAAGAATCTATGTTAGAATTCCTTGGATAAGTATGTCCCTCTTACTTCCAACCAGAACACAGTAGCGCTTAACATTGATATTGTAAGACGGAAGTAGGTGTAGCAGTGGTGCCGCCGGAGTTTTTTTTTCTTTTATTTTTTTTTCTTACATCAAACATTACAGGGTTGCCTAATGCGTTAGTGTACTTCACCTATACCTCAACCAGTTACCATTCTCCGATATGATTATATATTATTAAATTAAATTTAAATAATTACAAATTAAATAAATTACAAAACCAAATTAAGTTAAATCGCAGCGGGTTCTACTACCTTTAATATATGATTATTTACTCACCGAACATTGAGTTAGGGAGTAAATAATATAGGACGAAAGTTCGGTAATCAATTTATGCATCGGAAATCTCGTTAGGAAAGTTTTCCCTAAACCATAACTATTAGGTACTCGTAAAGTTTAGGTTATAAATTAATTTAATATACGCTCTTTACCTGAATTTTAGGTGATAGGTATTAGGTATAGCAGTGATAGCCTAGTGGCTAAGAAATTCGGCATCTCGATCGAGGGGTCCGAGGTTCAAATTTCAGGCACGCACCTCTGATTTTTCAGTTATGTGCGAATTATAAATTAATTATCACTTGCTAAACGGTGAAGGAAAACATCGTGAGGAAACCTGCATACCTGAGAGGTTTATGAAAAAAAATCTCGAAAGTATGTATATAAGTCCACCAGTATGCACTTGGCCAGCGCGGTGGACTATGGCCTAATCCTTCTCATTATGAGAGGAGACCTGTGCCTAGCAGTGGGACAGTAATGGGTTGCTCATGATGATGATGATGAAGTATTAGGTATTAGATACCTAGAATTAGAGAAGCTAAAAATGACAGTCTATGTTTATAATCATTGACAAAGTCGTTTAACAATGAAAAGTGAAAATGAAAAAATGATTCATTGATTACCTTACAAAGCGTTGCCAAGGCCCCTGTACTGAGTACAACTCGAAAAATGTGTTGTCTGCTTCTAATAAAATTAAACATTTATAAACTTACAAAGTTTCAGGCATGTGCTGTGGAAGACAAAAATATTCTCCTAGTCAATGTGATGACGCATTTATATCTAAGTTATTGTCTACCTAATTTTGGATTGAAAAATATACTTTTGTCTGCCACGCCCCTTTTCGGAAACAATAAATATCTGTAGAAATAAATGGGGTTTAAAGGTACGAAGATCAAATCATAGCTCAAATCTGGGTATGTAATACAGATATTACATATTCCCTTTGTCAGAGAAGAAATAACGAAGCTTGCACAAACAATGGTTAAATAAGTTTATTTGCGTCGACTAAACAATTTGTTTGTATAATACCTACCCGTTTCGTTTCACAGAAGTAGATTGTTGTAACATGCCTACGCAATTTTCGTTCAAATATTCGTCAAGTCTCTCAAGAGATCTAAACCTTAAAGCCTTATTTGCCATATGTAAATAATCATATTGTATAGGGCTTCGTATATCGTAAGGTAATCCTTATATTATCACTCGTGTCTGTGTATGCGTTTATTTGTTGAAACTAACTGTTTCAAAATGTTAGTGGGATAGCGCGAGGACCCAAAATGAGTCTTGGCCTCCGACAATAAGAGTCTCCATTTCGGTCTGTCCTGCGCCATCTCCCGCCAATCGTCCACCCGGAGGTCGCACAGGTCCTTCTTCACTTCGTCTTTCCAGCAATACTTGGGGCGGCCAACCGGACGGCGCCCACGTACGCACGCTTCACAGCACGATCCTCTCCCATCCTTTCAACGTGGCTGAGCCAGCGGAGTCTGTGTGCTTTAATCTCGCCGATGATGTTCGGCTCGGCCACTAGATTTCAACTCCTTATTCTTTCTTCTTTTCCACACTCCTTCTGTTTGTGTGGGTCCTAGGATTTTGCTTAGGAGCTTACGTTCTGTCACCAGTTTGTTCTCTTTGAGTGTGAGTGTCCAGGCTTCACATCCATACAACACAGTATAGGTCGTATTACTGTTTTGTAAATGCGGAGTCTAGTGCGTTTACTGTTTGAAGTGTTGTTTCAAAATGTAGTAAGCTAATTTTATAAATCCTTTGATACATATACAGTAGTAATAAGACTAAATTATCGACTTATTAATATAATAACAATTTTAGAGATAATTTTTTAGGGGAAAAACACCAAGAAATTGCGACATGTGACCATAGAAATAGTAGGGTCCATTATCAAAAGCACATGATTTTCATTTTTTAATATTTTTTTCATTAATTAAAAAAGACTTACCTATACGAATTTAAACTATTGAGATCAATTTTTAATATGAAAAATAATCGTAAAACAACCCAAAACTGAAAATATGATTTTACTCATATTTTTCACGAAACCCTAAGCGGAAATTTACCAGGAAAATAATTACTAAGGTACCCTTCCTGCACCAGTCCAGGTCTCACTTGTACATTTTTATGAATTTTTCATTAAATTCCCTTTCTCTACTCTATAATATATTAAGAAAAGCCTTACAAAAACGTGAAACAAAAGACAACCACAGGCAATTGTTGTGCACTATCCATTCTTGTCTTATCTTACACACGCCCAAAGCCTTTGTTAAGTCATTGTCAATTTCACTGTTACCTATCAAGGACGTCCGTCCTTGTTGTTCCTCTCTGAACAGACAGGGACAGGTAGCGTCTATAGTTATAGTGATTTAATTATGTTCTATTCATTACTGGCTCTTTGTTCCTCCGACGATGCCCATTGGTGCGTCACTATTGTCTTAAGAGAACTAAAGTGGCTTTAACTATGAATATTGAATACATTCGCTCAATATAGGATCGGGTCTTAGTTACTATAACTGGTTATAACTGGTATTGTCTGGTTAACTAGGTCGAAATGTCTACTCTGTTTTATAATTATTCTTAATTAATGTTTGTTCAACTGTGTGGCGGTACGGTCGCTATGTCTTGTGTCACACGGAGTTCTGGGTTTAATCTGGGTTGATTAAAGTTTGTAATCTGGATCTTTGTGTTTGTAAACTTGTGCTTGTGTTTATCCATGGACCATCATCATCAACCCATTATTGTCCCACTGCTGGGCACGGGTCTCCTCTCATAATGAATAGGATTAGACCATAGTCCACCGCGCCCTGTCAAACGCGTATTGGTGGACTTCGCATACCTTTGAAAACTTTTTTTTTTTTAATTTTTCAGATATGCAGGTTTGCTCACGATGTTTTCTTCACCGTTTAAGCAAGTGATAATTAATTTCTAATGGACCATATCCCAAATAATCCTTTAACCCATATAGCTAAAAATATAAGAAGTGTCATTTTACATAGATGAATAGATAGATAGATAGATAGATAAAATAGAAGACGCTTTAAAAGATGTTCGATAATCCCACATTAGGATTTTCTGTGTCCATACACAAACACCCAGACTCAGACCCAGAAATCAAAATTCAACATATACATATCTGTTTAGCCGGGGATCAAACCCAAAACCCTCTACTTATCCGACCGGCACGGCGATCGTTCCGCCACACGGTTCATTATATATAACGGAGTAACAGAATAAAAAGGGCGTGACGTCAGCACCGCTGACGTCATAATTATTGTTATGATGTTGATGAATGACTCATAATGAAACCTTCGAAAGCAAACCACACGAGAATTGTTGAGCTTCGTTTATTCTTCGGGCAGCATAACGACGTCCTAAGGAGGTCCGCACTGTTCCGCAGCTCCAGCAGTAATGTCTCGATGTCGCCAGTACGGCCCTTTTTATAGGACCGGCGCACGTGCACTTGTTTTCCTATTGAAGATGCAGGTAGTTTTACCTCAGGTGTTTAATCATTTCATTTTATAATAGGAGAACTGCCGTATTTGCTCCGACACGGCCATTCTGACAGGCGGCGCGTGCTCTGCGCCTGCCTGCGTTGTGAAGTTCAAACTCTGTAAGAAAATAATTTCTTTGAGGCAGGTATCTGTAAGCAACACATGTTGCCATTACAGGTTACAGATGGTGTTATAAAAGCGGCACATTAAGACATTTCCCATGCACCTGTCTTGTAAATAAATATGGGTCGTTTTTATGAGTTCTATCCACAGAACTGTCATAATGTTTAGGTTATTTAAAGTTTCTCGGCGATCTGTGGTGAATACGTGTCTACCACGGCTCCACAAGGGGTCCCAATGGTATCTCATGGTTCCTTGGTGGATACATCATGGACCCATGGTTAGCACAGGGGTAACGCGTGAATAGCTCAGAGGTATCACTCTCCAGATTATGGTGTGTACGTGTCTGGTCACGGTTATACCCGGCTATCCATCAGTGTCTCAAGGTTCTCTTGTGGATACATCAAGGACCCGCGGTATAGCTCAGGGGTAACACATGACCAGCTCAGAGGTACCACTCTCAAGACGGTGTGACGCGGCATTGAAAACCCATTTTTAGCACAAGCGTAGCACATGACTAATTCAGAGATAACACTTTCGTAGATATTCAGAGAAAGCAAATAAATTGTTTTCGACTCACACTTTGTTCAGATGATGAATGCTTCTTGTCGTGGACCACTGACTACGTGTTTCCTCGACCATTCACTTGTAGTAAGTATTCTTTAATCCGTTGAGTGCTCCTTGTCCTGGACCACTTGGATTACGTGCTTTCTTCACCATTTACTTGTAGTAGGTATCTGTAAACACATTTCAATAAATCGTTAGAACACTCAATAATAATGAAGAAGTTAAAACTTTTTTTTTTTTCTTTTTTTTTTTTTTCTTTTTTTTTTTCTTTTTCTTTTCTTTTCAAAGCTGTTATTAATGGTGACTCTCCGACTCGGCCATCATGACAAGTCACACGTCCTCGTGTGCTGTTCCTGTAAATCAGATAAACAAATTGAATGTTAAAATTTCCACTCGGCTAATCCTGATTAACTCTTATTAATCATTAAGGTTATTCGCCACCGAACACTACGGTATCATATCTCCACATCACAAACACCTTTAATGAGCAGTTAGAAATAACGAGGGTACCCGCAACTTCATTCAAACACTAAATTTATTCTTATGAAACAGTGATCACATTTTAGTGATTAAATTCTTAAACCGTGAAGTACCTCAAGTATGTTAATCTTTTAAGCGCACAAAGTCACTTACCGAAACTGCACTTACTAACTCACCACCTTGGTTTTACCACTGCCAAAAAGTGTCCTGCCTTATGACCACCCGTATCATTGGCCACTCAATCTGTTCGCGGTCAACACATGTCCGATGTCGTTGCAATACCACCAATAAGCAGCTATACTAGTTTCTTATTAAGTATCAAACGTGTCGCCCGTATGCAATAATGAAGCTGATCATGGGCCACTTTTCTGGGACGCCCTCTACCGATGTGCCAGGTAGTAGATGTGAAGTGCCTATTGTAATAGCACCTCGCAATGTGGTGCTATCTGGTGATGATCCTGGTATGACAGGTGGAAGGATGCCGCAGCTGATGAGGATGTAGGCGAGATTGGAGCTTGTTCCGATCCCAATTCTGATAACGGAGTAACAGTTTAAAAGGCGTGACGTCAGTACCGCTGACGTCATAATTATTGTTATGATGTTGATGAATGACTCATAATGAAACCTTCGAAAGCAAACCACACGAGAATTGTTGAGCTTCGTTTATTCTTCGGGCAGCATAACGACGTCCTAAGGAGGTCCGCACTGTTCCACAGCTCCAGCAGTAATGTCTCGATGTCGCCAGTACGGCCCTTTTTATAGGACCGGCGCACGTGCACTTGTTTTCCTATTGAAGATGCAGGTAGTTTTACCTCAGGTGTTTAATCATTTCATTTTATAATAGGAGAACTGCCGTATTTGCTCCGACATATATATAGATAGATAAATAGATAGATAGATTCATAGAGTTCACTGGAGCCGAAAATCATAGATGAAGCATTACATACTGAGCATTGCAATCTAAATAGTGCTCGTGGGTGATTGCTGAAACGCAAGCGAGCAATTAAAACTTCTTTGTGCGCTGCGGCGAAGGGGGAGGGGGGGGGTCACTTGACGAAGTTGATAATTGGAAAAGTTTAGCTCCACTCGCCGGCAAGCAGTGATGAAGGTTACTTGAGGCTCCGTGCAGTAACAGCTCTATATATATATTCTACGGGCATTATATTAGGTATTCGTATCAGCTCTATATAGATACTACGTAAATTATTTTTCTGTTGGGTGTTATTCATATTTTGAAGGGGTTGGTTCGACTCCCGAGGACAACGCTACACCTATTTCTTCCTAATAATAGCAGTGTTAAGCGATGCTTACGCTTTGAAAGGTATCGTAAGGGAGGTCCTGGATTCTAATCTTATCTGGGGTTGAAAACAGATGTCCATGAACAGCAGTACTCATTTACCATTAGAAAGACTGCATGCTTGTTTGATAAGTCTACAATATTAAAAAAATATATGTTTTGAATTTCAGGGGCTACATAATACAATCATGTTTATGTAAAAACAATCATCAACCCATAAGAGGATAAACTAAGAAATAAAAGTATGTTTGAACTACGTCAATTTTAGTAAACAAACGCGGTTATCAGCTTGTAGTAATATGCACATAATTGAAAAAAGTTTAAAATAGAAAAAAATCGGAGAAAATTAAACCGGAATTTTACACTTATACATTTTTGTACTGTTTATGTTGCTCTTAATACAACACAGCAGTGGATTTACGACAGAAATAGTTACAAACGCACTACTAAAAAACCTTTACCACTACAATAGGCGAGTTTCCGTATCCTTACATTATGTAAAAGGCGTGTAACATAACTTCTATGCAGTGGTGAGAGCGGTCACTTGAGGGAGTTCGTAATTGGAAAAGTTTAGCCGCCCGCCACCAAGTGATAACGGTTACTTGCCAGACCAATGGTGTGTTCGAACTGGTTTGGGTAGAAGTAACATTTATTAAATTTATTATATATTAGTAGAAGATTATATGTATTAAAACATTTGGTACGAAACGAAGTATTTTGGTAAAAAGGAAAGGAAAAGGGGGGACCCCTTTATACATCAGTCTGTAGTCAGTAGAAATGTATAATGTATATGTATTAAGCATAGATATGTAAAGATACTTCGCCGCCTTGAAATTGAATGAAACCACAAACGGCTTATTAGTAAGTTCTTTTCTTGAATTCGTGACAAATAAAAACATTTTTAGAGAAAATTTACAAATAAATAACTAATACTGCGTAATTTACGTAATAAATAAATAATTATTTCAATATTTTAGAAATACATTTTTTAGAGACATTTTAGCACGGAGACGTAGCAAAACTTTTTTACGCAACTATTTCAATTCTCAAAACTGGGTACATTTTCTTGTTAGGAGTGAGTAATCTTTACTAATCTATGGTATTAAGTAGTTGTTGTGCATTTGACGTATTTTTTATTTAATTCCAAGACAAAATACATAGCAACAAATTAATACCAATTTTGTATTATATAAAGTAAGATATGTTATGGGAAGCATTAATCAACGAATTCTAACTTGGAAAATTAATTATAGCAAATTAACACATTATATCTCTCTAGCGCGCTGTGTGGTATATTAAAAGAAAATCATTCTAGGCAATAAAAATGTTATTTTATTAAATACTTTTTAAACTAAATATATATAACTCAAAGGTGAACTCAGGAAGGAATATCAAATATTATCTGGGGTCGATTACAGATGTCAATGGGCGGCAGTAGCCACTTCCCATCAGGTGGACTGCACGCTCGTCTGCTACTCTCATATTATATATATATTTAAAGTTGAAATGTATTTTAGTTGAGCTACCTATTAGAAACATTAAGTCTATACCCCGAGACAAGTCCTTAAAATTTTCAAAAATATCAATTTCTCAATCATCATGACCATTTGCGAAGTGAATATAATCATGAATTACTGAACATGCTTTCCGTCTGCGCAGGGTGAATGTAATTTCATTTTGAGAAGGGTCGCGCAGAAAACTAATTTTAGTTACAAAAGCAAACAGCCCGATAGTAAGGGGTCTTTGTTTCCCTCACAAATAACAACCAGCAATGAAAATGGACTAAGTTTAAAATTTAATTAGCTTCAAGTTGCTATGCCAATATTGCCATTTCCAAAGGTATACTTCATTGTTGACTCTTATTATGATTTCGTTATGTGAGGGAGTTGAGATGTTTGTTATTGTGTAAGTCTGTTATATAAAATTTTATGTAATGTAAAAATAGTCCCTTTTCATAGTGCCATAACAATTTACTTCTAAAAGTGCTCAATAGCAATGTAAGGTTTCGAATCCACAGTTCGAATTTCATTCACCCTCCTATAATTTTTGGAAGTTACGTGTATGAAAAAAATAATTGTTAATTAAATTTAACGGCGAAGAAACACACAGTGAAGGAATCAACAAGTTTTATAGTTTTGGAAAAAAATCTTTAAGGTGTTTAAAAGCAACCAATTCGCACTAGACTGGCGTGATGGACCTAAACCTTTCTCATATCGAGAAAAACTCGAAAAATAGTAATTTCACGATATTTTATATATATACTTGTAATAAAAAGATACCTATTATTTATTACGTTTTTTTTTCTGCATCAAAACTTAGCACCCATTCACAAGTGATTTGGTTTACCAGGTGAAACAACCTACAGTTCTTCAAGCAACAATTTGCGGCAACGCATAACTAACATTATAATTCAAAAATATTACAGTAGAACTGCATTCAATCAATTTCAGTGCAACATTACTAATTAATACCAACATTCATACCACTTCAAATAGACACAAAAATTGGTTGAATTTTCGATGCGAAAACAAAATTATATTCGGGCTTAGGCGGGAGGTATACGCTGGCAAAACATCATAATTATTTTCATATTTCGCCATCAAGCGCGTTGTCAACTCGATTTTAATGAAGCTGCGACAAATTTGCAATATTCTATAAAACGCACAAATTACATGGAACCTATTAAAAACATCCGCACTAATGGCCGCAAAATTATGTATACCTAACGTCATAACGCAGACGTTTTAAGGCTTAAATAAAGCTTCATGTGGATAGATATTACCTATATAACGGTTAATATTACCTCAGTGGGTAGTGTTAAGGTGTGACTGTACGCATTCTCGCTTTTTCGAAGTTGTGTTGGTGATAGAAGATAATTGTCACTTGTTACAACATGGAAGGAAAGGAAGATGAAGGAAAACATCGCAACGAAACTTGCACGCCTAAAAATACCTCTAAGGTGTGCGAAACTGAAGTCTATTAATTCGTACTTGGCCAGCGCGGTGGACTATGGGCTAAACACCTCTAATCATGAGAAGAGACCCGTGCTCAGTATAAGACAGTATTGGGTTAATGACGGATGATATGAGCTGATATCACTTGTTTTAACAGTGCAAGAATCAAGGAAAGCACCGCGAGGAAACCTTCATACCTATAAACAAAAGATTTAGCTGAAAAAAGTTCTTAAAAGCGGAAAGTAGGTACGAATCAGGCTAAATTAAATAAAAAATGTATTTAATGAATTTAAATACGAAATGACTAATGAATGAATGAAATACGTAGCTTAAATTTAGTCTCGACCCTTTTTTCCTTCTTGAAATGCTATATTACGACCGTAATAGACTTACGATTTTTGGCAACAGCGATTCGCGTTTGGCAATTGCAAATGCTATACGCTTTAGCGTTACTAACTGCATTTGGTCGCGGTACGCTGCATTAATGCATTATCATGCTTTTCTAATTCATTTACTGTATCTAGTGTCAAAAATAGCTACCAAAAAGCAGCTAAATGTTCGATCACAGATGTTGAAAGTGGCGTGTCTGTTG